>NW_022984634.1:0-2400000 GCF_003426965.1 Aspergillus tanneri | reverse complement strand
CAGCCATTTCCTGCTCGAAGAACAGGAATTTCTAGAGCTCACTAAAGTCGATTGTACTTGCAGTCCACACAAACGCGTTTTTTGCATTGCTGACATTCCGGTATGAAGTAGCGCATCTCTTCGTGGCACTCCTCACAGAGATAGCTCCCATTACGACGTCTCCACCTGCCCATATACTCGCATTCGTGATTCTCTCTGAGATTCTGGACCTCACGCAGCACGTCAACTCGAGGAGGATCTGGGTGTTCCTGGGCGGCCACCTGTAGAGCTCGCTCGAGCGATCTAGATTCATCTCACATGTTACATCGGCAAAGCTTCCATTGTCCGCCACATTCGTAGCAGAATTCATAGCGGCAGCGGCACCTAAGAAATGGCAAAGTTCAATCTGATGAACGGGATCAAATGATAGTCTTCTGTAAAGTTACGTGATGTGGTTGCAGCCAGTTCCTAGCTCCACAAGGTTATGACATCTAGGAAAACACTGCCACCCTTGATTCCTTGCCAGGTTCAAGACCTCGGTATTGTCTTCGATGCATTGACCCTGGTGTTCTCTCTTCTTACAGTTGGTACAAAGTTGCTCACAATGTTAACATATTCCTGGTGGCTGACATCCGTGGGGGAATATATCGTGAGCATTGGGAATTAGAGCAATACGTTCTACTGGGATCATTCCGTTCGATGGTCTTTTCAAAGAACCGGTTTGCCGTCTCCGCCCCCAGAAAATCGCGGACAGTTGGCCACGGAATCGCCACGCGAGCGTTTCGTCCACAAGGGAGTTTCGTACCAGTCGAGTTGCACATTCAACCACATCTAAAAGCTGGGTGGCCTCTAAACAGGACACGTTAGAGGAGCATTTGGTCGACACGACTGTCACCAAGCGCATCATGAGAGCTATCGGCGTTGGTAGGCTCCCTTCTTACGAGGCCTTCCGGAGACAAGAATGACCTTTGCCAGTCAACCAGACTGGTAGTTCCTTCAAGCGGCCCGTCCATGGGGGGTTTGCTCTGCTGTATCAACTGATCACGAGTGGGTGATTGGTGGCCTTGGACACACAAAGCGGTTAATCGGTCTTCTAAAGCATTGCGTCCTCTTCCCCCCCCCCCAAATTATAAGAGTGACCTCATCATTCAGGACAGAACTCCTGGCCATTCTGTGCTCATGGAAAGCAGTGGAATACTGTTGTAGCTCAAAGAACCATTCTCTTAGGTCTGGTCCGTTAATGGGCCATCCTGTTCATTTTGTAGTATTTTTCCGGATTTTCATGAACGTCTTCCAGCAGAGGATTTAGAACAAGCTCAGCAGTGAGGTCATCCATTGTGGGTTGTCCCTGGGACGAAAGAAAGGGTTAAGAGTGGGAGAGAGAGGAACCACAGGAAGGAGTCAAGGGTCTCCTACATTTGGGGAAAGAACGACCGCCATTCGCTGTTTGAACGTCTTCTAGGGACTCGACGCGAGGAGAGTGAATTTCACTTACACAGCCAAGCTTACCCAGGAGCATTTTGTCACCGAAAGTGCTCATGCAGCCTCGATAAGTTAATAGGGAGCATACAGTATACTATCCACCACATCCTATACAATACTCCTGGGATACGCAGGGCATTGCGGAACCCATCCCATCTAACATATCCCCCGAAGGAAAGAATAGAACTGAAAATAAAAGTAAAAACAAACTAATAAAAAATAATAAAACTCAAAAAGAGAAAAGAAAAGAGGGGGACGGAGGTGCGCCGGCACTGGGCTTAGCGTCCAATCAGTCCCGGTCTGTTCCATCTCGTCGTCCTGCTTTTCGCCTTTCCTGCCCCTCCATGATCCATCACCATTCCATCGAGATTTTCTCCTTCCTTCTGCTGTCTTTTCTGTCCCTTCTATTTGATTCCAGTAGCTCAAACTCTCCGGTCTGGCTTTCCTTTCCCATCTCCCCGCCGCTTTGTTCGCCTTATCCCCCTTCTCTTTTACCTTTCCTCATACTTTGACTTCCCACTGCATTTCCGCTGACAGATAGAAGTTATTTTCAACTACTGCACGTTAAAGTGGGCGGTTTGACGAAAAAAAAAATGTAGGTCATAACGAGGCACATTTCTGCAGAACTGGTCTCAAAACAGCCTCATTCTGCAGACTCGTCACCCTTCGCCCTTATTACTGACTATATTTCCATCCGCTCCACTGCTCGTCGCTTGTGCTCTTGAATACTGATCCTCCTGCCATCCTCTAGTAGCATTTCGACATGTCCAAATTATTTGTTGGGTTTGTTTTCTTTCTTTCTTTCATTCTTTCATTTTTTTTTTTTTTTAACTCATCTTCTGCCTTGCTCATTTCACCTATATAATCGATGTGCATCGATCGGCTGACTAATATGTTTGCATAGTGGCCTGGCATGGCACACCACTGATCAAACTCTCCGTGAAGGTTTCGAGAAGTTTGGCCCGGTCGAAGAAGCAGTGAGTCTCTCTTCTTCATGGATCACTTGTCATCCATCTTGCCATCCATCTAGTATTCTTGCTCACGGACTTTAGACTGTCGTCAAGGACCATGACTCCTTCCGCAGCCGGGGATTCGGATTCGTCCGTTTCGCCAATGCACAGGATGCGCAGGCTGCGATCGATGCCATGAATGACCAGTTGTGAGTCGTATCGGAATGTTCTTTACCCGATTGCAGAAAGTTGACTAAAGGTAGGTTCGACGGCCGCACCATCCGTGTTGATAAAGCCTCTGAACGGACCGGTGGTCGTAACGGTGGCTACAATGGCCGAGGTGGATACAATCGCCCCGAAGGGGGAAGTGGCGGTGGTTACCGTGGAGGAGGATATGGTAAGTGCTCGGTGTTTTGTCGTTGGAGAGGAATACAATTCTGACCAATTCCGTACAGGTGGTAGCTACAACGATGGTGGTTAGTATTCATTTTTACTTTTTTGAACTCCTGTTGCTGTGTGGATCCTCGACTAATTAATCGTGCACAGGCTGGCGTAACAATAGCCAGCAGCCTTCCGCTGACCAAGGTGCCTAAGTTCGAATATGGGAATCAAATGCATCTGACCCTCGAGGGAAATTTGTCGCCTTCAGATCCATTTACCTCTAGGAACGCACACAGCTATGAGATGTGATTTTGAAAAACCGGCTAGTTTGACCATGGATATACGGGATTGATGATCAGGTTTAGTTTACGGCTTAACCTTCTAGTCTTACGTCTTTACGATAGTAGCTGTCTCTCTCATTTTGCATTGAATCGTTGCTCTCAGCTAGTAGCACCATCAACCATCTAGCGTAGTTTCCTGCACCTGTAATTTCTATGGTAAGTCGTTTATTCATCACTAGTTTGCGTCCCCTCAGCAGTTCCAGGTACCCGCGTATCTTGGAAGTATATTATAGGTCGAAACGGAGAGGCGACCTATTCACTTGCGACATTCCGATGGGCCTTCTCGGATTGACCAAGAGATTTTTCTAAATTTCTTTGGGCCGCCTCCTCTTCTCGTGCCACTTCGTCCTCATTTTCAATCGCTTTCACCCTCTCAACCAAGTCCGTGACATGTCCATCGGCACTTCCCAGCCCCACGCTCTCAAGTGCCTTCTCCAATAGATAAAGATACTCCGTATTCTTGCCACTCTGGCCCATACCATGACTGATCACCTCAGCCACGTCCTGGGGCTCCCTACGAGCAGGGTCGCGCAAGAACTGCGGGTTTGTCGGCTGACCAATATAAACCATACAAGTGATGGATTTTGAAGGCACCGGGCCATGTCCAGATGCTTCTGTTGACTCAAAGGAGTGAAAGGGGGTGTAGTGCACCGAGTAGCCGTCTATTTCGCGCTCATCAAGATAGTCGTGGACTTCCTCGGCGTGGGAAGCGGGGATATGATACGCTGCGCCCCAGACTCGGGATGTCGATGAGCTGGAGGTTTCATGGTGTGCTTGCTGTCACGGTATTACACTGGGGTTATGTCTAAAGCGGGAAATTCAAGTGTACATACCGGATCGTTTAAAGTCTCCCAGAATTCTCGTTCAATTACAGTTACCACACGTCCTGGCTTTTCTGGAGTACCTCGATGGTCAGTGCTATGCAAGGGTCCAGTCAGCACTGAATTACCAAGGAATAGACATGCCAAAAGAGAAGGGCTAAATTTCCGTGGGTGTAACTAACCTGGCCTAGCACTGAAGTCAATATATCTCTTGATAGAATAGCAGTGGTTGGAACAACTTAGGACATAACGCTCAGTGAATGGGAAGACAAACCTGCCAAAAACGCCGTACATATCCATCGATATAACCAGGCACTCTTTGATCTATTGAAGAGCATTCAATCAGCCAGAAATGCATCCCGGTTGACGCCCACCATACTTTTCACGTCTCTAGCTTTGACGGGGCACGCGGCGTTCAATGTCAAGCCAGAAATGACAGACAGACGTACCATAATGTGGAGGTGGCTTCCAGATCAGGCTCCTTTTCATATGTTAGCTCTTGTTCTTGTATAGACTGTCTTCATTAGGGTCAAACAATTCCGAAGGCTCGTCGGTTGGGCATACCCATATCCAAATACCCATAGATCACCGTCTGGGAAGTAGTTGCGCCACGTTCGACCGTCCGGTTGGCGGCCTTCTGTGCTTATGACCATCTCTATAGACTCTATATTGAATTGTAGTGAATCTATTGGCTTCGTCCATGAAAATTTCGCCCCGCGGTCATGTAGATAGGCCGAGTCGAGTCCTCGGTAATCCAGCTGTTTGCATCGTTTGTTTGATGGCCCCATCGATCCACATCATGACGATTTTCGATCCAATCCTATCTACACCCTACGCAACTACTCTGGACAGCGCAAATTGACGCAAGATCCGCCAAATTATAGACACCAGTCATCACAGTCGTTGTGCAAGCGATAGATGGAGCATAATCCTCGTTTCATTCCAGGTTCCAGTAGGGATTATCCCTACGATACATAACCCAGACACTTGATTTACTGACTACTTTGTAGAGCTTACTCCTGCGTATTCGATTAGTATTGAGTCGTAAATAATCGTGCTAGGCCAGCAGGTAAGGTCCTAACTATGTGACTTTGGACCCCAAGCCAACCCAACCTCTAGACTGTTGCAGAATCCTTCTCAAAGTCCCCAAGCTGCCTCAGTGCTTCAGCGGGGAATGCCCAGACACCAGAGTGCGGGTCCAACAGCCAGAGCCAACTAACTAACTGCATCGCTTCCCAAGATTCTTCCAGTGGAGCGCCGCATGATTCCGTTGTTTCGCAGCACAGCGTTAGGTTCTTCTAGGTTGGGATACATGTCGCCGATTGCCCATCAGCATTGTCAACGTCCAATAACCAGCTAAGGTCTCGAAACGAAGCCTTCGTCTTCTTTCCCTTTTTCGTTGCCTGGCGCTTCTGATCATGGCCGGTCTCTTCCGTTTGCTCCGGATGCAATACACCATCCCAACAGACCCAGTAGGGGTCTCCTTTGCTGGTAAAACCGTCATCCTGACTGGTGCGACGAGCGGTCTGGGATTCGAGGCCGCCATCAAATTCCTTAATCTCGGCATTGAGTCGCTGATCATCGGGAGTCGCAACCATGAACGAGGCCTGGCTACTAAGGCGGAACTAGAGAATCGCACCGGCCGACGAGGTGTGGTTCATGTATGGGAGCTAGAAATGAGCTGTTTCCAAAGCGTCAAGGATTTTGCGGACCGCGCCAATAGGGAAATCAAACAACTAGACATTGCACTGCTTAGCGCTGGTCTGTGGAACCGAGAGTATATCGTAACTCCCGAGGGCTGGGAAGAGACCCTGCAGGTAAACACACTGTCGACTTCACTTTTGGCGCTTCTTCTCCTGCCCAAGCTCAGAGAGTGTTCGTCCCTATCCAATCCAGCACACCTAGCCGTGGTGTCCAGCCAACAATTCGCCCGGGTGAAGGCAGCAAGCCTCCGGACAGAGGGACCATTGTTGATGCATCTGAACGATCCGCAGCACTTTCGCGGCCCAAAGCAATATGGTATCTCCAAACTCCTGCTGGAATACGTCCTGAAAACGGCAGCGGGTCTGGCTCGAAATGAAAATGGAGCCCTCCCCGTCATTATCAAGACTGTAAGTCCAGGATTCTGCGTGTCGTCGCTTGGGCGTCAATACAACCGATTCTACGAGCGTTGGTTGGTTTGGCTGGTGCAAAAGCTCTTTGCTCGCACGACGGAACAGGGAAGCCGGTCGCTAGTTAGCGCCACTTATCAGGGAGTCGAATCGCATGGGAAATGCTGGAGAAGTGATGGATACTTGGAGTAAGTATTTTTTTTTTTTTTTTTTTGGTTTTGAAATATTTATGGTGTCACCCTTTCGCAGTTGGCTAAACAAATGGCCAGTGAATCGGCCGCGTTGACTATGGGAGTGGAAGGAAAACAATTCCAGGACAAAGCATGGAAAGAAATCATGGAGATTCTACGAGGACAGTCGGCAGGGATTGATGAAGCCTTAAGACAACTCCAGGCAACTACTCAATAGAGTACTTCGTAAGGCAATCCAGTATAGCATGAGCTCCACCGGGCGAAAAATCGCATCCAAGAACCTGTGGGCCAACCATTTAAAACCGCAGACGCTGGCAGGGCTGACAGATCCCCAGTCTTTGTGTACCGCAATCCATCCGTAGACGCTGGACTGGGAACTCAACATCGTCCACAACGAGGACGACCACTGTTTTATTAATAATGTTAACTGTCTCTTGGCAGTCGCAGAACCAAAGTCACTCGCCCCACGGGTCCGCTTTCAACAGCGAAATGATGGACAGGGACTGACTCTCCCATCCCTCCTGACCGATCGTCTTCCTTTTTTTCTTTGTTTTTCCTTCCTTCTTTCTTTCTTTCTTTTCTTTTTTTTTAAAAAATCATCTTAACTTGCCTTCGCGCTCTCTCTTCTTTTCTCTTTCCCCCTGCCTGAATCCCCTCCATAAAAGGGGACTGTCTCGATTGCTTTCGTCTCTTCTCTCTATCGTTCCCCCACTGTTACGTCAGCTCCCATGGCTTACAACAAGTCCTACAACCCAGATGCGCTGCCCGCGTAAGTCAAATCCGAGCCAGACAGGTTACCAGGGGGTTGTTGCTGCATCATGGAAGACCCGCACTAACGTGTCATGGACCCAACTTTGTAGACACGCGGAGCCTGAACAGGTACAGAGGGCCAAACCGGGAATGGCACGAGTATGCAACTGACATGGAGACAACAACCGCCTCCAGGTAGCGCAGATGCTCAGTGCGATGCAATCTGGCCCCTCACAGCAACAGCAAAACCCTCCCCGACCGTCCCCCACTCCCTCTTCCGGCGGCGTTCCACCTCGAGTTCCCGTCTCCAGCACTTCAAGCCCGCACTCATCACGTCCTCCTGCACAAGCTCAACATCCGTACAACAGCAATAAGCCGCTCCCTCCAGCCGGGCCCCAGCAGAGCACACATGCAACGCATCCGCTGCATCCGTCGCCGCCTCCCCAGAATTACGGGTTCGGGCCTCCCCCGTCCCAGCCGGCGCACAATCGTCCACTGCCGTCCTCGCGCCCTCCTCGGTCGCCAAACCCACCCCCGCTGGGTGTCCCCGATGATGATCCACAGCAGCTTTTCCCCCTGTTCCGCGCCGCCAACTCGTCGCATTCGGGGGCACTCACCGAGATGGAGCTGGGCTCCGCTCTCGTCAACGGCGACTACACTTCATTCCACCCTCGTACCGTTATGATGATGATCCGGCTGTTTGATCGCAACAATAGCGGGACCATATCCTTTGACGAGTTCGTCTCGTTGTGGCGTTTCCTGGCCGCATGGCGCGAACTGTTTGACCGGTTTGACGTCGACCGAAGTGGTCGCATCAGTTTGCAGGAGTTTGAGAATGCGCTGGTTGCCTTCGGATACCGCCTGAGCCCGCCATTTGTAACGGTGCTGTTCACCACCTTCGAATCCAAAGGACGACAGATGAACGGGCCGAGCAAAGGCCCACCGTCGACAGGGATGAGTTTCGACCTGTTTGTGCAGGCCTGTATCAGTCTCCGGCGCATGACAGATGCGTTTAAACGATATGATGACGACCGTGACGGGTATATCACGGTCAGCTTCGAAGAGTTTTTGACGGGTATGTCCGCTGTTACCAATTGGGGATGGATTGTCACTGATGAGATGATGGACAGAAATCCTGCAGTTGCTGGACTAGAGGATGTATCTTTTATTTTGTTTGTTTCTGTGGTCTGTTTGGTTCTTTTTGCTCCGTCATGTCATATTATATCGAAACATTATACCCTTATTTCCTCCTCAGTACCATTGTTCAGGAGATGGGAATGCATGGAAAAAAGTAAAGATGGTTTGGAGTGGTTGAATTTGGGTCGTATTATTTATTGTATAGTATCACCCGGGAATTGGATGACTTTTTGCCAGGCAGGGATGTACAGTATGAATGCGTAGGAAACCGACTGTGTATAGAGCGATGGCCTCAGGCCACAAGCACATGTCAACCGGAAAACCCCCATGTCGGCCGCTGCCGTGTTTAATAGTCCGAAACTAACTCTTATTCATATTGTCTTGTCTGCACCCACTGGAAAGTCGCAAGGCTTATTTAGCACTCGGTGGGTCCTTCTTTGTCTCCTTTTTCCTTTCTTTCCCCAAGTCCATGTTCCTCTCGAGGGGCCACTACTAGCGTCGGCCATTCGGACACGCGAAGACGCGTTCCTTCGGATAAAGTTCTGTTCTTAGCATGGATTCCTCCACCCTTCGCGGCGTCGGATCTGCCCCGCCAGTCCAGATCAGATCCAATTAAAATGTCTGGTTTCCCCAGTTCCATTCTCTGTCATCGTCTCTTCACTCTCGGGTTGTGTCCATTGGATTTTTCTCACATTCCAACAACCCCAGAAATATGTCAGGACGTCAGGATCCCTCCAGCGGAACTCGCGGGTCCCAGGAAACTGGCACTTCGCCCGTAGAGGCGGAATCTTCATCCGTCCGCATCTCAGGACTGTCAGAGAAACATACCCCCTCACCAGAGCACCCGACGTCAGATGAGTCCAAGAATCACGATGGGCCGGGAGAAAATGTCCCGTCTGGAGAACCGCTGGATCGAGTCCCCTCCCAAGCGGACAAGCTGGGGAAGAAGAAGATTATCATCGTGATGACCGCGCTATGTGTATGTCCACGGTTTCTCTACCTCCCTATCCTCAGAACCAAAAGGCCGTAACTGACTATGTGGCTTGTCTAGCTGGTGTTGTTCCTTGCGGCTTTGGATATGGTATGTGATTCATCACCTAACTGGTTTCTAGACTTGCTGATTTGCTCAAGACCATTGTCTCTACGGCGATGCCGACGATGGCTCGCTATTTCCATGCCAAAGAGAGTGGATACTCATGGATGGCTTCGTCGTACATGCTGGCGAACGCCGCATCTGTCTCCCTCTGGGGTAAAATCAGTGATATCTGGGGCAGGAAGCCGATCCTACTAATTGCTAACATTATATTCCTCGTCGGCAGCCTCGTCTGTGCTCTCGCCTATAATCTGCCCATGATCCTGGCAGGACGAGCTATACAGGGTGCCGGCGGTGGTGGAATCATTGTCCTGGTAAACATCTGTGTCTCTGACTTATTCAGTGTTAGGTTGGTCAAAGCCTTTCCATTTCTACCGTGTCTCCTCTCCTGCATAATGCTAATGATATTTATTTCCAGAGACCGACCGATGTACTATGGACTTTTTGGATCGACGTGGGCCATCGCAGGTGCTCTCGGCCCAATCATTGGAGGCGCATTCACCACCAATGTTACCTGGCGCTGGTGCTTTTATCTCAACTGTAAGCCCAACTGGCTCGGCGCCGAGCTTGGATAGTGCTCGATTGCTAACATCCTCGCATTTAGTACCTATCGGTGGTTTTTCATTCGTCATGCTTCTACTTTTCCTTAAAATTGAAGCGGGGAAAACCCCTCTTCTGGCTGGTTTGCGATCCATTGACTGGTCGGGTGTTCTCTTGATGATCGGTGGCACTCTGATGTTTCTATTTGGCCTAGAGTTCGGTGGCGTCAGCTACCCTTGGGACTCTCCCACGGTTATCTGTCTGATTATCTTTGGCATATTGACCTGGGCCCTGGCCATGCTGAACGAGTGGAAAGTCGCTCGGTATCCTGTGATTCCCGTCCGTCTCTTCCAGAATTGGCATAATGTTCTGGTGCTCGTCGTGTGCTTTTGTCACAGTTTTGTCTTCATCTCGGGCTCCTACTACCTTCCGCTCTATTTTCAAACGGTACTATTCGCCAATCCCATTATGAGCGGAGTTTACGTTCTTCCGATGGTTCTCAGTCTCTCCGTTGTCTCCGCTGCTGTAGGAGTCGTCATCAAACTGACCGGTCGCTACCATGAACTGATCGTTGTTGGAATGTGTCTCATGACACTCGGCTATGGCCTCTTGATCGATCTGAAATACTACGCCTCGTGGCCTCGCATTATCATCTACCAAATCATTGGCGGTATAGGCACTGGCCCGAACTTCCAGGCTCCGCTTGTTGCCCTACAGGCCAATATCCACCGGGCGGACGTTGCTGCTGCTACGGCCACCTTCAGCTTCCTCCGCCAAGCCTCCTCCGCCATATCCATCGTCCTGGGCACGGTGGTTTATCAAAATATTCTTGGGCAGCAGATGCCTCATCTCGTCGACAGCCTAGGTGCCGACATGGCCCGGGCCGTAACAAAGACCTTCTCTGGTTCCCATGGCAACCTCATCAAGTCCCTCCCAGAGGGCCAGAAGACCGTCGTCCTGAATGCTTTAACCTTCACCTTAAGCCGCATGTGGATCTTTTACACGGCGATAGCAGGCTTCGGGTTCCTGGTCAGTCTCTTCATCCGGCCCGTCGAACTCAGCCAGGCTCACACAATTACCAAAACCGGTCTCGATGAACTCGAGCGCGCAAGACAGGAAGTGTTGGCCTCTAAGAAAAGCAAATCGAAGCCTACGCCTCTCAAGGAGGACGTATAATATCCTCTGTTGATCTGTCTCCTCGTCATGTGTCTTACCATTGACTCCGATAGATCTCCTGACTTCAGTACAAAGAAATAATCTTAATAACGATCCCACCTAATCAATCTCGTCATGTGCTATGGACACCCTGCAGAAAAGAACCAAAAGTTTCCGGTATTTTAATTCGCATCTCCGGACATTACGATACATGAAAGCATGCACATGTGTATATTGGACATATTTTTATGGGCCCTGTCTCAGCAATGCTTGGAAGGCAGTGGACCGCTGGCTTGAGTGCACTCTTTTTTCTTCTGGGTCTATTTAGATGAGCGGGTTATTGTTCTGGTTGCAGTGCATATATTTGCAACTCAGGTATACATACATACGCTATACATAGCTTGCTAGCGCAGCATCCAAATCTCTAGTTACTTAACTACAAATGCTGGCCGTACATGACTCCAGCATCATGTACAAATCATTGAATCATAACCAGATATTCTACGGAACGTATATATACCTGCAGCACTACTAGAGATGGCGCTAAAAAGAGATGTATAATATAAATGATATTATTTGCAACCACCACCATTATAGTCCTAATACAACATCACTATATACATAATGAAACAAATAGGAGAGTTGGGGGAGAAGTAGAAACGCCATCACCAGGAAGCTATCACTACTAAAAGTGACCAGGGGGAAAAAGAATAAAGAAACAGCACAGATTGTTTTTCATCTCCAGAGGGCAAAGATTGAAGATGAGATCCGATCTAATCTTCTCCACATCTTGTTCCTTTTGTTTTGCCAGATAGCCATACAAGGCACAGAAAGAGTAGATCGATGACAAGCAGGAGACCCTGAATAAAATGGATATATTCAAAAGTAAGGGGGTATAAATTGACAAAGAGGAACAGCCATGAGAAAAAGGTTAGAACCAGAACAAGGCCTCTCTTAACCGGGAGGATACAATCAGGCAATGGAGAAAACAACAAGAGAAAAAAGGATATAGACAATCATATTCGAGTTTCCCCACCCATAAAAATAATAGGAATGATAATAATTCAAATCACGGCTTCCTGTAAAACGCCATCAGATGCCACCACAGTTGAGACAATAATTATCATTCTAGGAAACATTGTGCAGGTCACGTCTTTGCTTTCTTCATGGTTCCGTCGGTATTGGTTCCACTATCGGGGCTCTTGCGTTTTTTGTCTTGCTCGTCGTCTCGCGCAAAGCCAGGCCCCGTCTGCACCGCTGGAGTCGGGAATGTGAGAGGGCTGGGGAGCATATTACTGTCCGGACCAGAACGGCCAAAGCCCCATTCGGGGAAGAAGCTGGACGGCGAGGGGAGGAGAGCATCGGAGACAAAGCGGCTAGGGAGGGCGGACATGGGAGTCTCTATACTGTTATTACTGCTATACGCATTATTGTTCTGTGCAGTTGCACCTGGGGGTGGTGGTCTCGCAAACGGATTTGGAGGCCCTTGAGCCCCCGCGCTGAGGATTGCGCTGGCCGACGGTGACGGTGGAGGTAAAACCACTCCAGGATGGCCGGCGTCAGCGTTCGCTTTAGCAGGAGTCAGGGTCTTATTCCCCGCTGAGTCGCGCGACGACGATTCCGCCGTAGCACTGCCGTGATCGGAGTTCTCGCTTGGGATTTGCACTTTCAGCTGGGGGCGCTTCGGCAATTGGCCACTATTCGTTCGTATAGGTGGTTTAAGCTTGGTGGCCGACGGAGTTTCTGTTGCAGCGGGAGGCGGCGGCGGTACAACCGGATGGCTCACGGGCTTTGTTTCGGTTAATTCTCCCTGCGACCCTTCAGCTTTGAGCTGGGAGTTTGGTGACGTTGGCGGGCCGACTCCAAAGTGGCGGGCTAAAACAGAACCACGATCATCGATCGGCGTAAAGATACTGCGGGACTTGGACGACAGCGACCGCTGGTGCGGTGGGGATGGAGTACCCTCCGCTTTTACGGGCCCCGGAATTTGATCGGCTAGGGGCGCTTCCGGTAGCGATACCGTTCGTGGTGGCGGTTGCTGTGGCTCCGATGCGAAGGTTGGAGGCATCGAGTTCCTCCCTTGCTCCGGCAAGTACGCTTGGGCAACATGCGATACTGGGGCGTGGGGGGCTTGTGAAAGACCCATGGGAGGCGCTTGCGGTGCCATGAGATGAGGATGTTGATGTTGGATGTGCGGCGGGGGGGTATGATGGTGTGAGGCAATGGATTGCGGAGGCATCGAGTGTGGCGGCAAGGAATGCGGAGGCATCTGCTGGTGCTGAGGGGGCGGTGGATGTGGGTGTTGCGGTCCGGGAGGATGGCCGTAATGTGCAAACTGGCCGGATCGCTGAGACTGCTGGCTGAGGTTTGGATTGTACACGGAAGGATTGGGCATGTAGGCGAAACCATTCTGAGACGGCGGTGGGGGTGGAGGAGTGGCATGGTGAGACTGATTGCCCATACTCGAGCTTACTCGGCGAAGATGATTCCTAGACGAAGGCCTCGAGACTCCCTGCGGCTGAGGCGTGCCATGGCGGGGGTTGAAAGGGATGCCATTGGCAATTGGGGGGGAGGCCGATGGTGCATGATTGACGTGTTGGAAGCCCGGATGGCCTTGGATATGCGCTGGGATCATCGCAGGAGCATTCTGGGGAGGTGTAGGATGCATATCCTCGGGGGCCGGTGTCATTCCATCTTCATCGTCATCGTCATCATCGTCTCGCCTGCCGTTGAAATCCTCGGGACCCTTATGCTCATGCGGCGGACCGAGCTAGAATCAAGCCATGAGATTAGCAGACAAGAACCTCTATAGAAATATCGGGGAAGAAAGGAACACACATATTGATATCGATGTAGCGTTTCACGCATATCACATGATGAGAATTCGTAGAGCTTCTTGTTGTGGCCAAAAATGATGACGGCGACATCTACCGAACATAGGACAGCAAGTTCGTGTGCCTTCTTGAAGAGACCACCCTTCCGTTTAAGAAAAGTACTGGGAGACAGGCCATGTTAGCCCTTGAACAGTGCCGTAGCGAGACAGAGAACACCTCGAGACCTACACTGAACGGTTGCGATCATCTTTGATCGCCTTGATCTCGATCTTTCTTCGACCCATTATGGGCAGAGTGTGACAGAATCACACGGAGCTGAAGGACGATGAAACGCAAAGGACACGAACAGGATCGATCGAGAACGAGGAAAATCGAGTCGTTCCACGAGTGACAACCGAAGCAGATAACGCCGCGCCACAGAACTTCCAGAAACGCGATGGAATGCAACTACCGTAAAAGCCAGAGACTGTAGTTGGCAGAATAAGCGCTCGATCTTTCGGCAATTTGTGCGTCTGGAGATTCAAAATGGCCGAGCCACAAAAAAAAAAAAATACCCCTTTTTTCTCAAGACCCTCGGGAGGTTTCAGTTACAGTGGGGACCAAGGAAGGGAAAGAGAATAAAGGACTGAGGGAGGGTGGTGACTGGAAGAGAAGAGAGAGAGGGGTGAGGTGAGATGAGATTTAGAGATGGCGCGTAGAGAGCGAGACGCCCGGTCGGGGCGAAGAACAAGGGGGGCTGGAGGAGAGGGGACAAAGGAACTGCGAGGGAGCGAGCAGTTCACCCACCTTGGGGGAAAAGGAAGAAAGAAGGGGTGGAGAGGCGATCCGATGGAGGACCGAACGTCTAACGGCTGGGATGGAGATGGCAGGAGATGAGAGAAGAGAGTGAGTGGATGGAACACTGGAAAACACGCGGGTGATGCAGAAGATTCTAAAGATAGAGACAGTCGCTTGTGCCTCTGCCGCCGTTGGCGCTGGGTAGCCGCCACCCGCTATTTATAGATCACGCACCGCCCTGTCAATTACTGATTACCCTCATTTTCTGCCTGAGGCTGTTAGGAGCTGGGTTCGATTCCAGCCGAGTCCATTTCTTCTATCTTCTGTCTACTCCGTACTCCGTGTCTCTAATCAGGCCCACCTGCATTCTTAGGTGATATCGCAGAGTGAACCAAGCATTCCATGCCGATGCTCAGCCTGGTTCTTAAGTTCCTGGCACGATGTTTTCCTTTCCTACTATTGATTTTTCTTATTTTTTTTTATTTAAGTTATGGTTCTAGATATAGAGCAAAAAACACGGGGCAAAAAAAAAAAAATACAGCATCATATAATGATGTAATCTATTTATCCTATTTAGGTCATCATTCCTGAATTATTGGTGGAATTATCACTCCATAAAACACTTCAATTACCGACATTTTGAATGCAGCAAAAAGACTGAGAAGCCCCGCTCCTAACCCGATCGGGATCGATCTCTGGTTTACACTGTAGGTATCTCCGTAGATATAGAATAAATAGTAAATATATACTTGGAAGAATTTCTACTATAGTAATACTCTCTCTGAGGATATTTGCTATGACCGGTCGACAAACTACCA
The DNA here is from genome assembly GCF_003426965.1 of Aspergillus tanneri. Taxonomy (NCBI): domain Eukaryota; kingdom Fungi; phylum Ascomycota; class Eurotiomycetes; order Eurotiales; family Aspergillaceae; genus Aspergillus; species Aspergillus tanneri. The sequence goes on along the minus strand of NW_022984634.1, from coordinate 2,384,640 downwards.
AGTGATAAAGCACCTCAACCTGTCTATATATATAGCCACTCACTACCTACTGTATCCTAACAGAGATTAAGACAGGTACCTACCTATCTGTATTAAGGAGGTAGATCACGGGACCCGTGCGTTCTAGGCATTCCGGAGACGACTGGGTTGTTGACCGCCTCCACATCACGGATACCTCTCGAGGGGTGTTTGCCCTGTACAACACCTCTGGAGGCCTTCCATCTCACGTCTCTTCCATGTCAACATATACCAAAACCAATCATGCCGCATAGTCAAGACATCCATGATGAAGTGAGCAGTGATACCTCGAACGAAACAGCCCTGTTAGCCGCTCAACCAGAGGACGAGACTGCCTTCCATGGATTCCAAGACCCTCATCGCCGTTTTGGTCTTCTCTCCACAACATTTTTGATGTGGGTGAATGGTACTTGACATGGTGCCCCTCCAAGCAGTCATGCAGATCTACTATACTGATCTAACTGTTTCTACCCAGCACGAATCGGATGATTGGCACTGCCATATTCTCCGTGCCATCGTCTATTGCGCAATCCACAGGAAGCGCGGGCGCCGCCCTTGTCCTGTGGCTGTTTGGATTTCTACTTTCCTTATGTGGATTTCTCATTTATCTGGAGCTGGGAAGCCTGATGCCGCGTAACGGTGGAGAACGAGTCTACCTTCAAGCAGCATATCCCCGACCACCCTTATTCATGAGCACAGTTTTCGCCACCCATATTATCTTTCTCGGCTTCACTGGTACCAAATCCCGTATGTCCATTAGGCCAAGTGAGGCTACTAACTGAGCCACTGATACAGGCATTGGGACGGTAGTCATCGCAGAAAACGTGCTCTTGGCAATCGGGGTCACGGCCAAAGAATGGGTCAAGCGCAGTATAGCCGTTAGCATCATGGCATGCATCGCAGCGATGCATATTGGGACGAAGAACTGGGGTATTAGACTGATGGTAAGTGGCGCAGCGTACTACTATAGTGATATCAATGATAACCCCAACCCTCAGAATATCCTAGCTTCGGTCAAGCTACTGGTCCTGGTTCTTATCATCCTTGCTGGCCTTGTGGCCCTCCACGGCGATTTGCCAAATGTACCGCATCCCGGTGCCAGCTTTCGGCACCCATTCATGGGAGCCTCTTCCAGTATTTTGGATTATACATTTTCCTATTTCAAAGTCCTTGCCAGCTATCAGGGCTGGTCGAACGCTGGCTATGTGTTGGATGAGGTTAAAAATCCTCGCCGGACCCTCAAGGTGGCTGGCATTCTGGGACTGAGCTCCGTAGGGGTTCTCTACTTCATGGTAAATGTAGCCTATTTTGCTGCTGCAACTCCCGAAGAACTCAGCCAAACCGGGGTCACCGTCGCTGCATTGTTTATTGGTCGGGTTTTCGGGGAGAAAATGCAATGCCTGAGTGCGGTGCTTGCAGCCTTGTCCTCTTTGGGCAACATCATGACGGCATCGTTCTCGATGTCGCGGGTAGTCCAGGGATTTGCAGAGGAAGAAATTCTGCCCTTTTCCGCGTTTTTTGCCCGCAGGACGCATTTTGGGACTCCTGCCGGGGCATTCGGCTTAGTCTTTTTGTCCTCTTTTCTCATGGTCCTTTGCATTCCATTTGGTAAGCGCGTGCCATAGAAACTCTCTGTAGAAAGAGCCACGACTGTCCGATTCCGACTAACAGAGGCACAGGAGACGTATACAACTTCCTTCTCGATGTAGGCCAGTACGCCATGGCGATAGTCCAGCTATTCGTTGTACTTGGTCTCTTCGTTATCCGAAAGCGGACGGTCTATCCACCGCGAGTCTTCAGAGTCTGGACCGGGGTCGCATACATCTTTTTAGCCTCGCAGATCTTCCTGATTATTTCCACGTTTACAAACCCGGGGAAGAGAGATTCGAGCCTACCTGCCTGGTTGACGCCCATGACGGCCATTTTAGTCTTATCGCTGGGGTGTGTTTACTGGTGTTATTGGAGGAGATGGCCGTCATCCAGGAATAAAGAGGTTTTGGATTCTCCAGATGGGGACATTCCATGGGAGCACGATCGGCTTGAATGATGATCGGTTTTGTATGTATAGATATACCTGCAGGATGAGCTTGATCTATCCGATGAAACCCTGTAGCTGAACTCGAACGGCCCGGATGTCCACACGAATTGACAACCGTATCGAATTCACGATAGTACGGAGGGGAGATTAATTCTCGGTCTTGGATACTACTAGTACTCCATAGGTGGGAATCATGCAGTCTTTGCCGTACCCACTCGGGTTTCACGAGAAATGGGGCTGATTGGCCGGGGACCCGTGACCAGTCAAGGTGATCGACTGCAGTCTCGAATGCATCCATTTGACCTGTGTTCTGGTGCGACACGTCGGATTGGATGCAGATACTGGCCTTTGTAGGTAGGAGTAGGTATGGCTCGTCATATCTAACCAACCAGGCCAGCTGGCCTTGGGAGAACTGCCTATCCTTTGGGCAGAAAAAGACATCATCGCGACGCAATGCCACCATCTGGATAATCACTCATTCCAACGCACGAAACCCCCATCCGTTGGGTAGCCGGTATTGTATGTATCGATGTATGTATGGAAAGGTCACGTGCATATATCCTCATATACCCAACATGGATCGCTGTGGATACTGGACCGCCTCGTACCTTTTTGTATGTAGGAACTTAGTTCCGGTACCTACCCATCCCGTACCGATGACTCTCTCTCTGCATATGTCATTCGAGACCTTCTCGTTTCGTCTCTTGCAGCGCTTCTTCCTCCTGCAATTATCCCCTAAAGACCAGAGAGGCGTCCGGGGCACTTCAATAGCCATGTACAGCTCAAATGAAGTTTAGCCCAGGCCCAAGGGAAGGAATTGGTGCCGGGTGGGTTTAAGTCGCCGGCACAGAACCATGGCTCCTGGCGTGTTTTGCACGCGTATTATTATTTCACCCCTGAAACGAGCACACCCCAGTAGATCCTCATTATCACCATTTTCCGGCGGCTTCTGCTGCCCTTTTTTTTTGTTTTTTTGTTTTTTTTTTCTTCTCTCCCCTGTTGCTTTCTCGGTGAGTGAGGATATCTTTCTTTTTTCAACCGTCGCTGTGTTCGCTTTGCTGGTCCCTTAGTTATCACCTCTCTCCTGCTTGTTTACCTCGCCAACTGAAGGGACCATTGCTCCCTCTCACACCATCGTCAGTGGCCATTGCTGCTGCATGCTAGACGTACTGCCCCGTTCTGGGCTGCAGGCTCCTCTGGCCACCTGGATGTCAATTTTTTTCTGCTAGTTGTTGGTTCTCTAGACCTGGATCGCTATCTCCCGCACCGTAGTGTACCCTACTCCGTACTCTCCTTTTTTTTTTTCTTTTCTTTCTGTTCATTTTTCTTGTCTTTTATTTATATTCTTTTTTTCGAACTCGAATATACTCTTCCCCTCCTATATTGTGATATCCCTGATTCTCGGCCTGTTGCTTCCTCGCACGGTCCATTCTTGGATTTTAAAGCCGATTTAGTCTCACGCGAGACCAAGACCAACTAATTCAGTACAAGACGCAATCTTCTGGACGCCGCCTGTGAACTCGGTCTCTCTCGGATTCCCCACCGATTATCGCTATCGCGTCCGCTAGCGGAGGGTATTCGAAGAACCCTCAAGCAGCATGCCCTTCTTCACTCGTGTTTTTCGGAGTAAGGACTCCAATTCTTCGAAAAAGGCCGCCCAACGCCAGGTCGTCGAAGACGCCGGTCCTGCAAAACCTACATGGACTGATGCCTGGCAACGGACGGAGGTGGCCCCGGAGGAGGTTCAGGACCTGCTAAGAGGATGTACTCAGGAACTGAAATCGCGAGGTATGCTTGTCTGCGGGGCATTTGACATCAATATCCCCTCCCTTTGAAATCTGAGACACTTTTTCTTCGAACAATGCTGATCATTATCTGCATGCTTGCACAGCTCTACAAACACCGTTTCTACTCTTACCCTTTCGTCCCAGCTCGGATTCCAGTGCCGCTCGTTCCTTTATCCGCAATTACTTCAACCAGTCCGTGGAGAGAGGCTCTCCTCTCAACGGAGATGCCTTGTCGCAAGAGCTACGCCTTTCGGACCCCACGGTGAGCAGGATACTTCTCAACCCATCCACCGTCGCGAGGTTGCATGTCGCTAACTCGAATGCCAGGTTCTCTGCAGTGTGATGAAATGGTGCTGGGGACGACTCCCCGGAGGAGTTGTCACCTGGGAGGCCTACGAGTTGTTCAAGGTCGGCGAGCAAGGTATTTTACCAGTTCACAGCGTCTGGGATATTGCGTGCACGTACACTAACTAGAGTAGATTCTCAATTTGCCCGTGATGCATTCTCGACGTTCATTCCGATCAGCGTAGACTCAGATGCCCGGTCCAAAATTATCTTTGACTTTTTCGACCTCCTAACAGCGGTCGCGGCCCATGGGAAGTCCAACGGTCTTGGAGGCCGAAAGCTCTCCCGATACGCCGGCTGGTGGGCTTTTGAACATACGGATACGGCTAATGGGTTTGAAGGCGCCTATAAAAATTGGATGGCGTATGTGCCCCTGTGACTTCGGATATACTGCGAAGAAGCATGACCAACTAACTCCGTTCCCAGTGCTGCGGACGCAACTAGTCACTTGTTCTTCGCCTATCTGCGTTCTATGTCTCCCGAGTCCCGTGAGATGGGCAGTATATCCACCCTTCCAATTGCTTTGCAGTCCTTGCTCCAAGCGACAGAGTACCCACCTGAGACGCCCACCCTTCTTCAGGTCTCAACCACTAAGGTAATCATGATCGTCGATACGGTCTCACCCACCCCGTTTGCTCTTCTGCGCCGCGCAGGGAACTTTGAGTATCGAGACAGTGACCGACATCTACAAGAGTTCGCCAATTTCGAAGACCCCCTGCGCGCTTTGACCGACGAATGCCTCCGTGTGTTGAAATCCATCTCGTCCACGAATCAGTCCACTGCACCGGATCCGTCGACATCAACTCGGGAGGCATCTTGGTCCAGATTCGAGGACTTCGGCTTTGGAGGTTCTCTGGAGTATGACTTTGAAGACGATGCTAGAGCATCTTCCTCGGCAAGGAGGGAGTTCGGAAGCGGACTGAGGTCGGCCCCTCAATCCGGTGGAGGTGGCCTTGGTCGTCCCACTACCCCGTCGTGGGCAGACTTCATGTCGTCCGGCTTCAGCGATGACAACTTCTTCAAGTCTCCAATTGCACCCGTGCTGCTTCCACCAGACAAGATTCTGCCTCCTATTGCGACCATCCGGGGCCAGAGTTCCCAGTCACATAGGCGCGGCCTGGTTACTGAAGAATCTATGGAGCGGGGTGAGCTGGCAAGTATCACTACGTTCGACCTCGACGACTCCTTCTGGTGGGTGTGGATCAGCAGCTTGGCGAGTGAGGAGTCGCCGCTCCGAAAAGCGGTGTTTGGGCGATGTGCGCTGCTCGAAACGATCATCAAGGATGCGAAGTGGCTAGTTCTGGAGGAACAGGTCAAGGGCGCAGCCTCAGATCCCGAGCCCGGTGCACACATCGTCGAAAAGAAAGGCCTCTTTGGATTTTCAACCCGCAAAAGACTTGGGCGTCGCAAATCCACGGCCAAGAAGGTGAGTGCCTTCGAGGAGTCATACGCACGATCCGACAATCAGGCCCCGCAGAGCAAGACCAGCATTGGTCCTGACCAGCATGCCCGCATCCAGGCTGCTGCAGCCGCGCTGCAGAGGAAGCATCGAGAACAGGAAGCCGCCAATGGATCTAAAGCCAACATTCCGGATGATAGATACTCGACAAAGACCAATTCGGTCATGACCTTACAGCCAGGGATCGTAAACGAGGCGTCGCAAGCCATGAAATGGGCCAGGAATTACGACAAGAATGCGTACCGATCCGCCTATCTGAGCAACAGCCGCGCAGGAACAGGTGCCCCAGCGGATGAGACGGAAGAACCTACAAAAAACAAAACTAGCTTGCCGCCGTCGCCGACAGCAAGCGCAATTACGCGACAGCCTCCTCCCCCCTTGCCAAAGGATACCGAGTCTAGCTCCCCAGCACCTGCGGCGTCCAAGGAGGCTGCTGATGAAACCCCTAGCAGCCGAAATAACAGCACCTGTGAAAGGGAAGGCACGGAATCGCTTCCCAAGAAATCAATGGACTCGACCGATGACTCGGGCCGGAAGCTGAAAAAGAAACAAGGCAATACGGGGTTCAAGGGTATATTCGGAACAGTCAAGAAGAAGAACGTCCCTGAATCAAGGCCACCTATGAAGTCGACTGGCGCCGACCAGTCCACTGTTGCAAACGCTCGCGCCGCCTTAGAGAGTAAAGTGATAACTTCACAGCAACCGGTCACCCACATGTCTACTAAGGGGCCTTCGATGCTGAAGAAAAAGCCTATATCCGCGACTCCTACATCCGAGATTCGCGAGACTAGTGTGGAGGTGGCAGCCGCACCGCAAGTACCCCAGAAGCCAGGGCCCCAGCAGAATGAGGCAAAGGATCACTCTCACAAAACCCCCAGCGCATCTAGAGTCAATGGTGGGCAAAACAGCAGAAGTGGTCGTGAAACCGAATACAATGCACTTTCGCGCGTAAACACCTCTGAACAAGCAGCAGCTGACCAGGAGTTCTCGAAGTTTGATCAAGGACCCCTAGTGGACCAACCGGCTTTTGTTCCAGCAGATTCTCCTGTGTCAGACTCATTCCCTGACCCGGAGAAGCCTGACTCGGTAGCGAAGACAACCTCTGAGCCGCCCGTCGAGCCAAAAGCTGATAGTTCCGAGACTAGCACTCCTGTGCAGACAAACCCTTCGTTCGATCGTTGGGCACAGATTCGCAAGAACGCTGCAGAAAGGGCTCAAGATGCGGCTCCAGTAAAGGAAACATGCCCCGATGAAGCGGATAACAGCGACGATACCAGCGAGGAAGAGAGTAAGTAGAATAGGACACACTTGGATTTATCCAGTCGCCATCCATGATACTAACATGATGTTATCAGCTTTTGAAACTCGTGCAGCTCGGATTAAGGCCCGCGTGGCTGAATTGACCGGCAACATGCAGGCTTCTTCCACCTAATGCAGTCCAGTCTAGTCAGTTTTCATTACCAGTGCCGTCTTGCCTTCCTCTGTATTTCATTTCCGCCAATCTGTTCAATACCTTTCTATTCTGATTCCCTGAATTCCCTTCAATTTCTAATTCTTCATTCAGTGGGCCTGGGTGCGGAGAGATACATCTCTTCCTCGTAGGGTCCGAAAGTACGGAGCACTTAATACAAGGATTGACAAATATACTGTGATGTCCTCTCATTTCTGGATGATCATGCTGCAATCTTTCAATTCTAATTGTGCCATCATCACTCTGTGCGGTTTTCTGGTTCGTTACTTCGTGCCTTTTTTATTTTTTATTTTTTATTTTTTATTTTTTTTTTATGCTTTTTAATGTTTTGACTGCTGTCTGCTGTGTCCCTTCGGCTTTGTCCGTTTTATTCCCCATTCGCTCTTGCTAATTGACTTTGACTTTCCTTTTTGCTTGTTCCTAATATATGAAGTATACCTGAGTTGTCTCTCCCTATGTAAACCAGACCAATCAATAATTAATCAGTTCTTCGTTCTCTTTGTAGAGGGTATATCGATTGAACTGGCTATTTTGACAGACAGGATTCGGGTGTATAGTTTAGAGTTCAACTAAAATAACTAAGGGAAGAAGAGTAATAATGTGTGGATATATATTAGTTATACTATTATTATCACAACCATGAAAGTAAGAATTCGTATATTCCCTTATAATAACACAGTACATTAATATTATCATTAAGTCGGTAGAATATGTGCCCCATCCAACGCCGAAATATGCGTACAAGTACATAAGTGCTTCCTTGCTCCCAGGATGCGTGAATGTGATGTGAATGAATGTCAACAATACACAGGTAGCTAGCTCAATATAGCCTGTGTATGCTGATATATGCTCAATATACTCAAACTCAACTCTGTCCTTTAATATATCCAATGAAATGGAGCCGGGTATCGAATGGTGCCACAAACAATAAAGAGATTAAAAATGGTAGAAGGGACATGAGCAAAGATACATGCTGGAAAAGTAGAATAGCCCGCGTTTGTCTAGGAAGGATCCAAAATGGACCAGTTAGAGAACATATCGAAGTCGTCGAGTTGCTTCCACGGCTATAATGGCGCTCAACGCGCCAATAAATAAACAGATTGATATAGCGTTCGGTGAGTTTTTGTCTAGATTCATCCATTGTGTGTCCGATGCCGAATCATCCCGTTTGGTGCTGGCCGGTTCGAAAATGCTGAAAACGATCCAGCTGATGAAGGTGCCAACAAACTGGGGAAGCGTCGTGTATACGTTCAGAACACCCAGGTAGATCCCGGCAAGTTCTCCGGTCGAGGGCATCTGCGTGGATCCCTCTTCTAGATCACTGTCGCTGTCCGCGTCATGGTGATTAAGTCGCAAGGTTTCCATTTCTGTGTCCCCGTTCATATCACCGTATGCACCGGAACGAAGGCTGGCCGATGTGATCATGGTCACTCCCGACGCGCGGGATTGCTGAGAGGGACTCATGGCTAGCTTGTTGATCTCCACGCCCATGAATGCGAATGGGGCCCAGCAGCTAACAGCCCATGGTACTCCGCAAAGGGCCACAAGTAAGGTTGCGAAAGCTCGGGACCGTCCTAAGGGTGCAAAGATCATGGTGGTGGCGAACATGAGATGCGAAATCAACCAAGTCGTCTGCAAATCTGGGCGAAATGTGACAACCTTCTTGAGAAATGCAGCCATCCCCGGAGGAGGCCGCGGAGTAAATCGGGACCTTTTGCTATCTGGAGACTGTACGCAGAACGGCAAGAGAATCGAGCTGATGAAGGTAATAGAGGAAAAGACAACCAACGACAAACTGCCAACACGACCAACCTCGCCGAGCATATCATCTTGTTTGATTTCATCTTTGGGAACCTCATATCTAAAATACGTTTCTCCGACCCACGTCGTGCTGTAAAAGAGAAATGGAAACCAGCCTATACGAGATCAGTCAATATCACTAGGAGTCGCATATAGAATTAGGATTATTTACCGATCCAGGCCCAGAATTGAGCCCAACATATGGCTTGAATTCGAGGAGGCAAGTCCATCGTAGTCTTGAAGAGCTGAGAAAGCACCTGAAGTGCCCCGGCCTTCCCATCAGAGTCTCTGTAACCACGAGTTAATTTTCGGCTCTTGATGAAGCTGTGGATTACCCACCTTGCAGTAATCAAGACTCTCTCCTTCACAGAACACGACGTGACCGAAACTGCTCCTACCAAAGACATCGCAGCTATAACGGTCATCTGCTTGAACTGAGTGTCACCAAGTATGGTACCAAAAATGCTAACTGTGTCGATTGAACCAATAACATATCCGACAAGATGGCCGATAGCCGACATTCTGGACGCTTCACGGCATTAGCCTCCTCACTTCGACGCTTCGGGACTAAGACATACCCCATGCGGACCCAGCCTGTTGTTGAGGGATAGGCAATGTGTCGACAATTAAGCTGCGACAGCATGCTTGGACTAGTTTGCTGTTAGACAAGACGTAAGGGGTGATAAGCAGATAATAATGGTCTTCCACACTTACCAACGTTGATCGCAAAATCGACGGCGTAAATGCTAAGAACAGCTAGAGCAATCGTGACATTCTTGGCCTGGTACCATAAAAAACCCAAGAGTCAGTCATTGCAGGAACGTTCACGCAGCACTACAGACGATAAACCATACCTTCTCTGTATCCTTGACGAAAACGCCGACAATCTCCCTAGTCCATCCCAGTACTAGCAGGCACAATGTGACGACGAACGAACCCACAATCATGAATGGCCTGCGCCTCCCCCATTTGGATCGTGATCGGTCTGCAATGACACCAATAAGTGGCTGGATAATCAACCCAGACAAAGGACCGGCAATCCAGACGAGTGAAGTCCGGGACTTGGTAAGACCGAGCTGGAGTAGATATGGGGTGCAGTCTATTTCGAACGCATCCGTTAGAGGAAACTTGGCTTATCAGGATCGGAGGTATTCTTCTCACAAGTCATTTCAATGCCCCATGTAAACCTATATGCGAGGGCAGAAATTAGTGGACGGGATTAAGAGGAGAGAGGCAGACTTTGAGAGCATACTGTAACCCCAGCAAACTGAAGGTCAACAGCGCCATGCGCATCGACTCTGTCCGGCCTTTGATGGAAGGAGTGCCGGCCCATCTTGCAGCGTGTGGCATCCTCAGTCTCTAAATACCTGCATGCACTTGACACCATTCACCCTTTCCTTTTATTTTCCATGAACCACCACGCCGGGGCCGTGGTATCGTGATCCGAATCCGGGGATTGTATGCGCTGCGGCGGTCGACGAGTTCTCGAGTTTCTAGAGCAGAATGAACTCTGGTGTAGGGCGAATAAGGGCTTCAGGATTGCCGTAACAAGGGGGTAAAAAAAGTCCAATCCGGCAAGGGTAATTTGATTGTGCAAGTCGCACGGTCCGTCCACGATACAAATGTTGCAAGGGAAGAAAACCGATTATATAAAACCAATAGCTATGATCGTAGGCGTTCGTAGCACAGCACTCTCTGTTGGCCCGACACTGCTTGCTTCAGTCAATGGAAAGGGATAGAGGTAGTGAAAAAGGAGAGAAAGAAGGAGAGAAAGAGAGAGAGAGGAGGGAAGTAGAGAATGAGATGTGGCTGAGAGCGAAAAAAGTTGGGCGGCTCTCAACCAACACGCATGCAGGCCCCGGCTGTCTGCTTAAGCGGCAGCATTCCGCCCCACCGCTTCGATCTATGGTCTGATTAATCAACGGCAATAACTACGATGTAGATTGGACTTAGAACACTGCTCGTGGGGTTCGTAACATTCGCTGTATTCATTTCTAGAATTGACCGCAGGTGAGGCTGCCTGGCTACCTAACACACCAAAAAGATCGCCGAACATTCGTCATATTAACCGAATTCCCAATCATACCATAACAAATGGAACAAGTTCTCCAATAGTGCTATCATTAATACTTTTCCTTCCCGTTTCATTGTTTTTTTCTCCTTTTTCCCCTTTTCTTTTGTTAAGCTTTCTTTTCCTGTCCCCCAGTCTACAACCGGTTAGGGGTTGACGTTAGGGGCCACTGGTAGCCAGCAGCATCACTGAACTTATAACCGAACGATGCAGTGAAGTCGTCAAGAACCGCAGGGCCGCGAGAGCCTGCGTAGGTCATTAGCAAGATAAACACTATCAATATGCCGGGAAAGAGCCTTTTAGACCGTGAACGTACCGTAAGGATATTCCATAGGGATGATCTCCTTATTTTCATCGAGGTAGTGCAGAAGAGGGGTGAACATCCTCCAGCTAGCGTCAAGCTCATCATCACGGACAAAGTTGGAGTGGTCACCCTTCAGGGCATCCAGGATCAGCGATTCGTACGCCTCTGGAATCTTCAGGTCGGAGAAGCGACGGCGGTAGGTGAGGTCAAGCTCAGTCACAACAGTCTGCATAGACAGACCAGGCAGCTTCGAGTTCATTTTAATGTAAACTGACTCGTTAGGCTGGACACGGATGACAAGTTCATTGCGAGGAATGTCCTTGAAGATGCCCGAAGTCACATCACGGAACTGGATGCGAATCTCGGTCTTCTGCTCATTCAGAGCTAAATAAAAGTAAGCAATCAACCGGATAAAATATATTCATGGCGTAGGGGAAACATACCCTTGCCAGCCTTCATGATAAAAGGCACGCCATCCCACCGCTCGTTCTTGATGTACGCAACCATGGCGCAGAAAGTCGGACAACGAGAATCTTGAGGGACGGTTTCATCCTCCTTATATGCGGGCTTACTACCATCCAAGGACCTCCCGTACTGGCCGATAATAACGTTCTTGGGTTCGATCGGGTCCATCGCGCGTAGAACACGCACCTGATAATGTCAACAAGATCTTCGATGCGATCAAGGTCTAAACACTCACCTTCTCATCACGAATGTCTTCAGCGGAGAATGAGATGGGACGCTCCATGGCGAGTAGGGTCAAGACCTGCAAAAGATCTGAAGTATCACAGCATTAGCAGGTCGCTCTCTGATGTAGGAACCTTTTTCAACATACGGTTTTGCATGACATCACGAATAATACCGAATTCGTCAAAATATCCGCCACGTCCCTCAGTGCCGAACGGCTCCTTAAATGTGATCTATATTTGAGAGTAAAAATACTGATTAGAGGTGATTCTAAATTCGAGAGAAAGGTAGCGTATCTGTACCTGAACATTATCGATGTGATGGCGGTTCCAGGTGGCATTAAAGAACTCGTTGCCGAAGCGCATGATGAGGATGTTCTTGACCATTTCCTTACCCAGATAGTGGTCGATCCGGAAAATCTCCTCTTCTTTCCAATTCGGGTCGAGGGCTTTTTGGAGATCCCGAGAGCTCTGGAGGTCCTTGCCGAAGGGCTTCTCGACCTATTAAGACGAATCGGATGTGTGAGCAGCCGCACTTATACCCCAAGTCACACTGAATGCCACTCACGATGATACGAGCAATGCCGTTCTTAGGGTAGCAGTTCCTCTTTAATTGCTCCGAAACGGGGATGAAGACGCTAGGGGGCAGCGCCATATAGAAGACTCGGTTCTGCTCCTTTTGTCCCTTCTCAACTTGCTCGAGGTGCTTCGTGAGGTTGATGAATGACTCGTCCTTGTCATATTGCCCAGAGATATAGGTGCAGAGCTTGCAGAAGCTGTCCAGCTGCTCCTCAATCTCCTTGGTGGGAGTCTTGATGTATGACCGCACTCGCTTCAGGTATTCTTCGCGGTCCATATTCGTCCGAGCATATCCAACGATTCTGATCCCCTTCGGGAGAAATTTGTTGCGGAACTAGACGGATGGTCAATACAGGTCAAGATTGGCGAGCAGATCAACCCTCGTGTAATATGACCAGCGAAAACGTACAAGGCCAAAGAGTGCAGGGAACTATAAACGCGTCAGTTTTTGGCCAGTTGGCGCCAGTTGGTCGAGATTCGGGGAGGAACTCACCGTCTTCTTCTTCGCAAGATCCCCCGATGCACCTAGTACTACAATGACGGTGTCATCTTTGAGTTCAATGGTGCTAAGTCGAAAATCCATATTAGCTGAGAATCAAGCAGTGCCTTGGTAATGGCGAAGAATCAATATTTGATATGCAGGGAGGGAAGGGGAATAAAATAATTGGATAGATGTCGAGGGTATGAAAGGTGCGATTTAGACACGAGACTCAATTGCTTCAGTATGCAGAATCGAAGAATCGCGAAGTCAGGCCAGGAGCGCTCGGTAGCAAACCTGTACATTATCCCTTGAGGTGGCCGAGAGAGCAGGGAGCGGGTGGCAGAGAACCGGGGGGGAGGGGTGTGATGTCAGAGAGGTGACGGCCGTGGTTAAGACTCACCCAGCGTTCTGGCGTTCGTCAGTGCGTGCTATTGTGCTAGCCATGTTTCTAGATGGGCTAATCTGGGAGAATGGTCGCAAAGAAAAGACAGAGGAATTCGAATCTAGGGGAGAAGAGGAGAGAAGTAAGAGAAGCAAAGCAGTAAGGGGAGGACGGATTGTTGGAAAAATCCCCAACAGTCCCGGCGGAGCAAGGTACTTTTTAATGCCGCGAAAGGGCTATTAGTCTTAGGGTGAGCAGCTGCGCTCTCTTACTATTACAACCTTCATGGTGGGGCAGCTTCTTCCACTACTTACGTCGATGCGGCCGCACCGTCCGGATCGGTATGGATAGAGTCGGCGTGATATTGTACTTGGTCGCCGAGTTCCTTTCTCTTCTTCTTCTTCCTCCCCTGTACACTTCTCTATCAAATTCCAGGGATTACTGGGTTTCTCTCTCGCTTTCTCTCGGTATGATTCTTTTCATTCGTTTCTCTATTCACTGTTTTTACGCCTCGGGATTAAGTTCCATTATCTCCTATCGTGGCAATGTTTCGGGTTATTATATCATAGTTTCACCACGTAAAGCACCTAGATTAACCGCTTCCCTACAAGGGGATCCCATCGAAGGGTGCCAGAGAAAAGGAACACTGCCCCTGTAACCCCGTATTACCACATTCCCCCATATACTTGCCCTCATCCTTCCCAAGTCCAGACTGGTATTATCCGAGCCAAACGGTCGACTTTGCCAAGTGGGCTGGAAATTTGATCTCAGCCAACTCCACTAGGAGCCATCCATTGACAAGATGCTCCTTTTAAGTCGCGCGTGGCATAGGATACGGACCCCCGCGTGGACTAAATCAGCAATCTTACTCCGGAGTAAGCGCAGTCAACTATGATCTGACCTGATTTGGTCCTTGGTCCTCGTGATACTACTTTGGTACAGGAACCGATGCGTTCTATGGTTTCTTTATCGTGTCTTTCCAGGCTTCCAGCGAATCCGCGGGCCGCGGGCAGTTCTGACAATGTTACCTCAATTGCCATGTCAGTGCTTTAAAGGTGGAGCTACCAATCATCGAAGTCAACCTGAACATGTAGACTGTCCTTTGCTTCTTACTGTAGCTAGACAGTAATAGATTAGTTGATCGACACACTTCCAGTAAGCATACAGATGCAGTACACAGCAGCGATTTGGACTAACCCCACGCATGGTAATATCGCAGATATTGCGCAGAATCTGCAACGAATGTCACTGTGTCTCCTGAAGCATTTCCCGGTGACCAGTGAAAGTACTCGTGGGGATGGATCGGCGGATTTGTCATCTAGAAGAACAAAGCCTACGGATTCTATTTTCCCGTAATTTATTTTTTGGTTTTCTTTTTCTTATAAAAAAAAAAAAAAATTGGAAAAAAGGATATCAAACCGAGTGTTTCGGCCCAGTGCAGTCCGGAGTTAATGACTACATCCCGAGGCAGGGTTTTACTGGGCAGACCATTTGGATTAGTCGGTGACTCGGTAGATGATCACCATTGCTTTATCAGTATACACTATGGTACAAGGTAGATACATTAGCTCCTTTCTTCTGGTGACGTCGCTCTTTCAAAGAAAAGAAAAGAAAAGAAAAATCTTCTTCTCTTCTCTTAGTCTCAATAATAGGAGTCACGCCAAAACAGTAAATTAGGAATTCGGGAAATAAGTATTGCGTGCTATACATTGTGAAGCTTGTTGCGATATCCTGGTGGGGCTTGACTCGCAACATTTCCAAATAAGTGCTACCGGTATGACCACATTGTAGCAGCTGATCGTTTTGGCTATACCCCGTACAGAGGACTCAACTCATCATAGTAGTAGCACTTCTCACCGTGCCATGATGCGCTGTTACGCAGTGTACCAAGCATCAGCATAAGCAACTCGAATTTGTGAACTTTACACACTGTACGTTATGATGACAATACCATTAATATTAGTGAACTTACGTGATTATCAATGCCCTGTCATCATCAAGGAAGAAGCAGCAAGTTTTGTCAGCAAGAGCAGCTCTAGACAAGATGCTGAACCCGGACTACAGTAGGCCGACAACCAAACAGATGGTGGTTGGCGGTCAGTGAATAGAATCCGGAAAGACTATTTATCCTGAGATATCCTAAAGAGGATTAGCCTCATACTAGAACCCCATCACGGGACTTCGCTTAGCCCTGATCGCTAAGCATCCCGTTTAGGTTAGCGCACCGAACGCACTCTCGCAAATTGTGTGTGCGTTCCATACCGATCGAAGCGACGACAACCACGACAACCCGGACGACTTTTTGCGGGTCATATCTGACTTCCTTCGACTTGTTTGCGTTGCCCGCTGTTGCTCAGAGAATCGCCGTCAGAATGCCTTCGGAACACGGTCACAGACGTGAGTACACCCGTTGCGTTGTTGGAGTTATGATGGAATCTCGATGGCTGGGGATGTAGAGATCCTCGGGAATAGTTGCGACGTTGGATTGTGCGAAAGGACATGCAGGCTAACTGGAGATCTTTTAAATACAGTCTATGTCAAGTAAGTTTCGAGAATCAATATCGTCATGTCGCGCACATCCGGAATTACGTCAAATTTCATCGGAGGATCGGGATACGGATTGAGCTGCGACACAGCGTCGGGACAGAAGTGTTAATATGAATTATTTTCTAGGGGTCGCCACCTGAGCTACCAGCGCTCCAAGCGCGCTGTCAACCCCAACACCAGGTACGGAGCAGCGTCTGACATTCAAGTGTGAAACTGGGACTGGGAATCTGACAAGGTGGTTATATAGTCTGATCCAGATTGACGGTGTCGACAGCACTGATGCCGCCAAGTGAGTAGCATCCGGGCAGTTCTTGGAAATGAAACGGGCAGCTAAGACAGATTACACAGCTTCTACTTGGGCAAGAAGGTTGCTTTTGTCTACCGGGCCAAGCGTGAGGTCCGGGGTTCCAACATCAGGGTGATCTGGGGCAAGGTCACCCGCCCTCACGGTACGTGATTGCATCGATGGTGTGACAGAATAGGATTGTCAATGTCGAATGAACGGATTGCTTAAATATGACTTCGGGACTGACAAGATGACTTGAACAGGCAACTCCGGTGTTGTCCGCGCACAGTTCCGCCACAACCTTCCCCCCAAGTCCTTCGGTGCTACTGTTCGCGTTATGCTCTACCCCTCCAACATCTAAACGACTCGCTTTTATTATGTGTTAGTTGGCACTCCGGAATCTTCGCGCAGACAGTCGGGCAAGGAGTCGACGGGATGAGCCGATGTTGGGATGGAGTTTGGCGGTTTGATAATGTTCGTGGGAGAGGCAGGGCCGTCCAGCCCTACGAATTAAAATAAAAGAACTCTTTGTCTTTACAGCGTGGTTATTTTGTCAGTCCCTAGGCATTTAGAGAGGCTCGACCGGTTTCACATCGGCGAGCATGATATGTCCTGTCTGACAATATGGCTTCTCCCCACTGTACTGATGATCATAACACCAATGCATACCATTTCAACGAACAAGAATACCTGCGGAGTCAGTCAGTTCGGCATTCTATTGGCCACGGTAGTCACGAGCAGCAACAACTAGACATACATCCAGGTCGCGGAGTCTTCGGCGCCCTTTTCATTGTCTTCCATACGCGGACCAATCCCATGCGACACCCGAAACCTCAAGACTTTGAAAATGTGCTACTAACTATATAAACACTCTGTCTTCCAAGTATACACTTACTATCGTGACACCAGTTTAGTTCGGCTTCAAGTCTTGAAATTGTAGACGTGGTCATCTGGTATTATAGATCCAAAAGCCTGCAGTTTTACAAAAACAAGGATCTTGAATATCAACGTATAAATACAATTACTGAATGAATTACATGTACAGAGCCATCCAAATGTTTAATCTGGCGGTAGTCAGATTCAACGAGCAGTCTTCCAAAGAAGGTATATGCTTGGTATATGCTCGGCACGGCTCGCTTCCACACTCCCATTCCTAGATCCATCCTTTCTTGAATCTGATATACGACCGCGCATGTTCCACTTCTTCTGATATGAAGTACATCCCGCTGTGTAGTACAAGAAAGTATTTTCTATAGAACTGAGTCTATCTATGTCTTGCAGCTAACAGTTGGCAATGTGCTCGATCTGAATTCCAAGGGTACACTCTATTGACCATCCCACCAGCGATGTTTTACTTTGATATAGACTGGAGCCCACAATTTGACATTCTGGCGATAGAGATACAGAGAAGAGTCATGCAACGTGAAAGAACATGACGGATATCCATTATTATAGATAGGGGGAAATCATTGAAACGGATGAGTGAGGAATACTTATAGCTCGACGTAGTTGCCTGAACAAGTAGGGGAGTGGTAGCTCTAAGCGAGGCAGTAGTATACTCAAGCATAGTTTTGTAGGCAAATGTGTTATTTAGAACACTAGCGCGTTCCAGAAAAGAGGGTTAATAATACGTTGTTCATACCAATGCGTTTATGTCTAGATGTAGAGCTTTTCATCCCTATTATTCTATAGTATCTCCTTGGAAATCATGTTGGAGTGATAGCTGTTTATAATATCTCCCAGTAACAGCTGTCAAGCATTGAGGTCGTGCATACTTGAGAAAATATTAGTGTTACTATCGTCTTCTAACTCATACTATATGCAAGGGAATAGTGAATACTCCGTAGTGCATATTATAAAGAGCTGTCAGCCATACTTGAACTCAACCGATTTGGTAATATATTTTCCATGCGCTGTTTAACTCTCCCACTGTCAAACCCAATCGACACTGTCAAAGTATGTAAACTGATATCAAGAAATCCCACTGCATAAACTCCGCCAATCATCCGAGGCTGAGGGATTCTGGAACCTGTACTCCCTTGCATTGTTGACGGTGACCCCGAGTTAATAAGAATTAAAGTAGGCCCCATCCCCCACTGTAGTGACCCACCGAATACCTGATCGTCATCGATCCTGCAACGGCCAATCTCTAGCAGTTTTAGCGATAGTGATCCGATTCTTTATCATTTATGTGTCGTGGAGGCTTTACATAAGAGAGAATCCACCCAGATTGGAGTCTGGTTGAGTTACAAATACAATGCCATCCACCAAGGTAGATCCATGCAGAGATTGTTATATCTGTGTAACGCCTTCTGTATAGAGATAGGATTGGGTGGAAGCAGCCCGTCCATCCACCATCGAAGACAATCCTGTTTCATTATGGCTGCTACATACCCAATGGGAAGGCAACGGGAGAGGCAAGAACTTGCTAGTCTTGTCACAGGTGCTTCGGCTGTCCATGGGAAAAGAGATTCCCATCCGATTTGAAGAGAGTCAAACGATACTAGGTGGGGACCACCCGAGAGTCTAATGGTAAAAATAGCGGCCTAACGGTAACAAGAGGGTCTGCTTGAGGTAAATTATATGTACACGGGATGCTTGTACATAAACATATCTTTGACCATGGAATTGTTCCTCCTTTCTGCTTCCTTAATATGCGTCCCCCTGAATACCAGAAGTAAGTCGGAACAACCATGGATGACGACGGTGGCTGGCCTCGGTTGATTGGGTTAGCCTGACACTGGAGAGGGGAAATTGCGTAACAGAGCGAAAGTCTGGCCAGCGCCTGTATTTTATGCTGGAGCCTTACTGGATGGGAGAACTTAGGCTTTCCCAGTGGGTTTAGCGGTACAGTATCCAGGTTTTTGGTGTGTTTCTATTTCTGGTCCTGCACATGCAGATGAAAGGAAAAATGTAAAAACGACAAGAAACAGGGAATAATAGAGTAAACGAGCATGAATAAAAGAGATACAGGGATGGAGATACCAGATCCGTGATGTTTCTGTGGAATCAGGAGAGACCCCAGTTCATCCGCTTGACATCCCAACATCTTTCCAGAAAGACCTGAAGAACCCACATTTTCTTGTCCAGTGGGCTTCTGATCAGAGGCGTTCCAAACTTCCAATTGTTCAACGAGTATCAGTCGAGTCCCCTCCCTATTGCGTGGCGCCAGTCGTCAACACCATGGTTGCTCTTTAGTCAAAAAACCCGCGGCCGTCCGCTTCTCCCAGCATCACCGTCTTTTTCTTTCTCCATCTCACTTTCGTTTGGACAGCGAGTCCTCTTCGCTTCCCCTTCCAACTACACTACCGATACTACCACTACAACTGCGTCTTGCCACAGTCGTGCCGATCCGACACCCCAACCATCGCTTTATAACTGCCTGCTTGTCCGACTCCATCTGCTTGCGGGTCTATTCTCCGCTGATACTGAGATCCGACCACACACGCCCTTGTCACTCTCGTTCTGCAGGGGTCTCTCTCTCTCTCTCTCTAGTCGACTTATATCGACTGAATTGCAATTCCGGCAGCAGTTGCAGTGGTTGAGTCTAGTCAAATCTCAATCAAGTTAAAACCATCATTCCAGGAAGCGGATCTCCTCACAGCCCCCCGCTTTTGCGGCCACTCTCGTGGATTGCAGCATCGTGAATGTCTCAAAACGCTTGATATCTTATTCGATCAATCAGAGCCCACAATCAGACATTCCTTGGCAATTTCCACCCGTCGTGGTTGCGCTCCACAACGGCCGCCATAGTTCTCGCAGATCGCATCGAAACTCGGTTTGCCAGACACTAAGGAGTGATAATAAATACCTAGTAAATTAAAATAATAAAATGGCGGCCCCCCCAGCCGGTCGCGCGTCCTATGCGCCACAGTCGAGGTCTCAGTTTGGGTGGCAGGTCATCACATTCCCATCATTCCAACAACTCGAATAAAATCGATTTGACGGAATCTGCTGAGGAGAAAGCCAAACGCACGCTACATTCCAAAGCCGACCCGATGGTTGCTATGAATGAAGCGCAACCAAGTATGTGCCCTTATCTGCCTTCTCCACCTACTTTGTTTCTGTCTCCTCCCTTTCTCTGTTTTAAGTCGGGGTTTGCCCCTGCAGCCCCACTGCTTTGACAAATTTCTTGATTGCTTTGCTACTTTTGATCTGACTGGTCCCATTCAGTAACGGTTGCCCTCGAGAAGTCAACTTTGAGTTCCCTAAGGGAAATGCAGCATAAAGACCAGTACGGGAATATTATAAGTTCGTCGAAACCTCTGCCCCCTTTTTGGTTGTCATTGGGGACTGTCGAGAGGGACCCGATGCTAATTGTCGCCTTTAAAACAGCCGATCCAGACCTTTCGAATCCAACCCGTCCCCGGCTTGAGCGTCCGTTGGACACTATCCGATCGTTTGAGGCCGCAATCTATGGGACCTATAGCAGCCGACCCGTTTCGTATGCTAAAACAGGTGAGCTTAATATCAGCCTCTAACGGTCACTTTCAGGCCGCTAATAGCCGTCCTAGACTATGAATCAAACCACGGCGCTGAATATAATAGACGCGACAGCTATCATGGAGGTACATGACCCGACACCGTGTGAAATTCAGTACTGTTTTCATGAACCCAGCGAAGTCCACACTGACAACAGCCATTCTCTGCAGGAGCCAACGGATATGTAAATCGGGGGTATAACGAACAGAGCGCGTATTACAACGGGCGTTCGCGACCGGATAGCTTCGTCGAGAACAACTATGGTGGCGGGCCGCCTACGGAGAACTACTACCCTTATAATCAAGGAGGTGGGAGACCCCGACGTCATCCACGCAATACTTCTGAACAGGCAATGTATGGGCAGAATTACTCGCAGAATGGATACGCTCCCACTGGGTATTCTCAGAATGGTTACCACAGATCCTACGAAAACGAGACTGCTGCTTCAGGATCTGGGAGCAACACCGATCCGTATGGAAATTCGACGGATCCAAGCTCCGTGAACAGCTCCATCGACCATCTACAGTATCAACAACGTATGGAGGAGAGGGCGATGGTAGATGGCTATGGATTCCAAGGATATGGCTCTGGGCTCAACATGGAGGGCCAGGCAACGCGAGGGGCGACTGGAGCTGGCAAAATGAATGTGAACAGAGGGGTCCCAGTCATAGATCCGACAGCTGGTGGGCCTGTTGGTGGACCAGCTGCTGCTGCCGCTTCCAATCGTCAACATCTGCGCAAGCAGACCAATGCCTCCGACGCCAGCGATACGAAGCGAAAGAGCTGGTTCAAACGAAGGTTCAGCAAGAATTAGTCTCCTCTCCCTCTCCCCCGTATGAACCTTCGAGCGCGTGATTTTCTGATTCTTTTTTCTACCAATGTAATATCTGAACTGGCGTCTATCCCATGGGAAATTCGGGCGGGATAAGTACCTGGGAACTATATCTGTAGTCTGTTTGTTGATCTTGGCCTCGTCTTTTTTTTTTTTTTGTTTTTGTTTTGTTTTTGTCTTCTCTCCACCTTTGACGTTGCGATTGATTGACGAGATCACGATACATGCGATGTACGATGGCATTTATTAAACCTTTATGGAATATTGCTCACACCATCCCTACCAATAATATGGGAGGTGTTATCTCTTGATTTCTCGACTATGATTCGTCGTATCAGTTTTCTTGTAAGATACGAAATTAATATTGGGTTTGAGAATTTCCACCGAACTACCAACTTCCGACTGCATCTCTGATCCAACAATTTCCATCAGAATATTCTGCACCTCCAGGTAGTCTGAATATGCGAGAGGTCCTCCCATATTCAATCAATGTGGTCGAGAAAGGGGGAGAGAAAGACGAGTATGCATATATGGATGAGCTGGAAGTGGGTTAACAGTGGAAAAAATGCATATATGTAATTACTCTGAACCTCAATATGCATCTAACAAAGCCGAAAGTATCCGAAGAAGGGATATAACTATTTATAGATCCTATCAGAGACTACTGAGAAGGGCTGAGAGGCATTGGACCATGTCCAATCAGCGTACTAGTCTCTGATTCGATTCGAATGTTGGATGCTATATCGTACATATTGAGATAGAATCTCAACATTAATTAATCAGAATAGGTACTATCGTGACAATGGGAGCCAACAAAATATCAACCAAGCTAGTTCTTCCCAAAAAGTATATATTTCAACTTATCTGCCAGTCCATTGTGAGTCACCGACTTCTGATGCTTCTTCTCCTCTTTCTGTTTCCTGTGTTCTTCGTCGAGATGGACGTTGCCCTGACCGCCGCGCTATCAGTTCCTTAGTTAGTCATGACTTCTTAGACAATAAGGAAGGGAAAAACATACACCAACATGGTAATCCCCATCTGTGGAACTGCGAATCGCCAGTTCCGGAATGACTTGCGCATCGTGGGGGACTTTACTAGTTACTCGGACGTGTGGGGAGCCGATGTTTCCTGCGCCGCCTCGCTGGTAGATGTTTAACAATTGAGGTCTTTGCATAGCGCAAGTGATAGATATCTGTATAGATGCCTACACCTATCTGAACGTTGGTCGGTATGACTTACACCAGCTGAATAGGCTCCATCGCCTTGGTCGCCGTAGACGCCTTCACGGATGATACCTGCGTCGACGTAGCTATCGTTGTTCCTGTTATTATCGGGATGAAGAAGATGAAGGATAGGAAGAGAAAGGATGCGTACGGAGTTGGGTCGGCACTGATGTTTCCCTGGCCTGGGATTTTTATGTATCCGTTAGATTTATATATATAAGTGGAATGAAATGAGATTAGGATGGCAGACCTCCTCGGCCATGTGATACGATGGGGTCGTGTTCTCCCATGATGTATGTAGGATCAGATATATCCGCTTGGTTTGTATGTACTAGCATGTACTATCGTGTACTAGTAAAGGATAAATAAGATTGCAATATCGCTGACGGACATTCAGTCGGACTCGGTGCGCCTAGAGGTTGTACGAATACAAAGACAGATAAAGAGATGAGCGGGATCTTATACGAGTGATGGGATATTCCATGTATGTCAATGATGCCTGGAAATGACGTCTGTCGCGTGGACGATAAGATAACAGTCCTGCGGGGAATTCATGACTAACCCGGTTACTGATAAGAAAGACAGAGGGAGAAGAGATTCAGATTCACAATCGTACATGCTCGAGAACGTCTTCTCGATTACGATTCCAGCATCATCGCTACAGCTACGACACAACATATCAATACCATTCAGTGGTACTCCTACTTTTTCTCTGCAACTGGTCCTCCTCCGGTGGTGGGAAGACCCATGAAGATCTTGAACGAGTCGTAGCTAGAAGGTGTTAGTATACTCGGTCCCAAATAGTCAGTAGCAATACATACATCATCCATTGTAATCCAGTCTATACAATAACCAGATTAGCAATATTTCAGTTTCTTTCCTCAGGTAAAACCTACCAAAGTTCCAATCATGACGATTCGGACAGGAAGACCATTCCATAGGCCCTTGAAACCGATGTCCTTGTAGATTCGGCTCATTGCCGCACCAAATGCCTCACCCGCCTGCCGGTTCGCATTCAGTTTACTGACCATCACGTCGGCAGGGTGCGACACGACGGCGCAAAGAATACCGGCCAAATAACCACCAGTAAAGGCTACTCCGGTTTGGGCTCCCTTGTTATAGTCGGATTTCTGACCCGGAAGGGTGTTGTAGATCATCTCGACGATGGTCTCGAAAGAGGCAAACTTCATCATGGTGTATGGAATCTGTCGGCCCCAAAGAGGGTACAGTCCTTTGTAGAGGCTGGGAAACTGGTTAGTGATCCGTCAACACCGATAGCACGTACTCACCCGGCAACTCCTTCCTTCGAGACAACGCTGGAAATCCCAGAAAATGTCGAGCGGAACTCTGGCGGTATCGTGGTCTGCGTGCGCACTTTGACGGATTCGAATGGACAGAGGGCCACATCGGCAATGAGTTCGGCTGACGCACTGGCTGCCAGATACAGAGAAGTCTTCCAGCGATTGGCATTTTCGGCTCCAACCAAGTCACTGTAGAACTTCTTGAAGTATTCATAACCTCCATATTTGAACGCTCCTTGCGCCTTGAATCCAGTTAGTCAGTGGCCGCGAGGCCTACTCTAATTGACCAACTTACACTGTATCCAAAGAATGTAGGGCTCCAGCCGGTGAACACTCCTCTCAGACCTTCAGCGCCACGAATCTTACGGAAAGCCTCCATGTTGCTTTTATACAGCAGCGGGTCTACCTGCCGCCGACACTTAATAAGGTCTAGAGGTGTTACAGCTGTATGAGTGAGACCCTGTTCGAGAACTCGCCATTAGAATTCTGGATATACTTCATCTACTCAGTCCGATATAGGAGACAAATATAAAATAATATACTCACGCAAGCAAGCAGTCCGCCGAAAGTACAAGACGCATAATACTTGGGAGTCCATGGTTCTATATGACCTGTCCTCGCTTGCACCTTTTCGCTCGCGACATTGAACTCCCGTGTTACTTCTTTAGCAAGAGCGTCCGCTGACTTCTTGGTATCATCGATCACACTCCAGGCTGGGAAAGGTTTCCGCCTTGTTGATGATGACTGAGAGTACTCCTCAACCCGAGGCAGCGGATAATGGGGAGCGAGGGCGCTCACGATATGGCTTTCAGAGGGAAGCATGATGAAATATAGGCTTTAATTGACAGAATTCAGTTCCACCTCCGTCAAACAATCAGAGATACGGAGCCAAAGTATGGTACACCGAGTATAGTCTCCACTCTTAAATTGGGGGGGTGGTGATCGATGGGAACCAACAATGATCAGCCAAGAGGGTGAGGAAGACGTCCAGACTGAGAGAAACAATAAAAGTGATAGGGGTACACAGCGCAGGGTAAGGTGAGCACTGAAGAGAGTAGAATTAGTTATTTAACTACAGGACGGGTAGTGAAGCTAAAGTTATCTCCGTGAGGTCTGAAACCGGAGTTAACTAGGTAACTACGCGAAGCCGCTGGCCGATGAGTCAGCAGTAATGACGTCGCAGAGTGACTCGGACAGTCTTGGCGGGGATATTGCCTCATCCGTTGATCGGACTTCCACTAAGCACATGTTCTTGCATACCTTGTTGGTCGGTAACTACGTTATCCACCTGGTTATTTTCATATTGAAAGTTGCTGCTGAGGCGTCAATTGAACATCTCCTGCGATACCTTCCACCGAAATCCCTCCATCCTGCGACTTATTGATATGGCTTCATATCTGACGGCTAGTGAGGCATTTGCCCGCGAAAAACTCTCCCCCGACGTAGAACAGTCCACATCGCACTCCGCATGGGCTGATAAATATCGTGGGGTCAGTCATCTCCCCTACTCATGTCAGCTCCGCGGCTGATCAGCAAAAACCCTATAACTGACATCGCCAGGTATAGGCTACGGTCGAGGATCTGGAACCCCCGCCGGCGCTGTCGGTCTCCCCCAGCGATCCGATATCTTCTGCTCTAATGGCGGCGTATGAGCGCGATTACACCCACCTCACAGTGATCTCGTCGACGAAACGATCTCTGCTGGGATACCTCAGCATCCCTCGGCTCAAGGAGATGCTGAAAGAAGGAACCGTGAAAGACTCGGATTCCGTGTCGGCGGCGATGCAGCGCTTCAACCGGAAACGGGGCACGTACCAGGTCATTACCATGGAGACTCCTCTGGAGGAGCTGGAGCAATTCTTCGAGAGTGAAACGGGCCCCAATGGGGAGAATAGGGGGAAGCAGGATTTCGCTGTGGTGACGGATGCCACCCGCAAGTTTGTGCTCGGAGTTGCTACCAAGGCAGATCTGGGAGAGTTTGTCAAGAGAAGGCCGTGATTAATTCTATGTTGTTTGTAAAGCTTTTTATTTTTATTTTTCTTCTTCTTTTCCTTCACTGTTTGATACTCATTTGGTAGTGCATTGCCAGGCGCAGCTATTCAACATGGACTGGATATTCTTGTATTGCAAGCCATAGAGAGGACGGGTGGGTTCCATTGGAGATTAGATGATTGATGAATTATTTGCGTTATTCACGTAACTTGCCAGTAGAGGAACCCAATCATGACATTTTTGCTAGCTGATATTCATACTTCGTGATATTAAAGAATCCATTCAAATCCACACACGATAGACCTGCCATAGTTGATTGCCTCAAAACGCCATCCAAGCAAATGCGAGTGACCGGGACAGATATAAACCCGGTACCTAAGACCTAATACATCGAACAGGTGTAACAGAGTAAAAGGCATCAATACCCGGGATCTCATCCTACTGAGCCTTCTTTTCCTTCTTCTTGGCCAAGGCTTCTCTCTCTTCTTGGTCATCTTGCCATGCAACATAGATGTATGCGAATAGGACCACATTGGCGGTGATTGCTGCCGCAATACCAGCCACCGTTGAACTGGCTGCACTGTGGTTAGATAAAACATCACCGTTGAAGAACCAAATAGGCAAGCGGAGATAATAATCACCTCCAAACTCCACAGCCACAAAGTACATGCCAATGGGAGATGAGATCATTGCGGCACTGAATCCTAACAATTTAAAGATGACATTTCTGCAATGTCAAGTCAGTGTTCGTGACAGTCGATATCTGATATATAGTCGAACGTTCACCAAGAGCCATAGTCAAGAGATGAACTTACGAGGGAACTGCAGGAGTAACATCGGAATCGGATGGCTTCTCGCCTACGGAAGGAGGAGCAGCAGCAGACTGCGCCTGAGGGCGACGACTGGCCATGGTAGACTTGTTGGGGAAACTGATAGCAAGGGAGGAGCTAGAGAGGAGCCAGAGAGGATGAGGATGCAGAAAGACGGATGACTGAATGAGAATTAAGGGAGAAAGGAACGATATGAGTTGATTGTATAGTGTTTTGATCGGCAATGAAATATGGACGTCTGGGTGTTGTGTCTCCCCATTGGCCCCGGAGCTGAGACGGACTGATGGTTTCCCCACGCTTTTATGGCGGACTCCAGTTTTCCCTTGTTGGTCCCTGAGTCCCTGAGTGGCGATTCTGGTAGAAGCTGTCGAGCCGATGTTAGACTTGGGTCTCTTTCACTCTTTCACTCTTTCTCTTCCTATCTCATCTTCGATGCTTGATATTCACTCGTTTTAGGTCGTCCGTCGCCGCCATCCACAGCTTTCCCTGTCCGTCTTAATTGAAGCGCCAACCCACGTGACCGGGCGCGTCTGGCGCGTTTCTTTTCATCTCTATTTTTCTCTCTACTCTTTTATGTTTAACGCTTTTTCTTTTCCCTCTTTTGCGGAGACCGAGAGGGAGGAAGCAGAGAGCTCCTCTTAGGACCGGGCGATTATTCACTGGGACGCCTTCACTATGGACGATTCGGTCCCTGATACGCCGGTTCGTGACAAAAGGGTCGTTCACGGCACTCCGCCCAAAGACGATGCAGAATATGAGACGGTTGCCACCGTGCCGCTGGCGAACCATCACCAGCCTCCCACCACGCAATTGACCCCGGCTTCTCAACGACTAACCCAACCGACCCAGCTTGTGGAGCCCCCTCCATCTGCGAAAAGAAATTCTTCGGTTGTCCAGGTTGTCGCTTCCTCTCCGTTGGGCCCGGCGTCCTCACCATCTCGTCCTACTCCGGTCGGCGGTCGTCTTGCCAACATCATGGCTCCTACTGGCACTCAATTCCGTCCCCCTGTCTCCGCAGGACCGGCCAAGCGTGCTCCGGTCATCGACCTCGACGAAGGCCCGACGTATCGTGGCGGATCTTCCGACGACGACGGCCAGACGGCAAGGAGCACGGATATTAAACCCTCTATGTTCACCAAATCTACTCGCAGCCCCGAAAAGGTCATGGACTCCCCTCCCGGAGGGGATCCATCGATCAATCGGTTCAAAGAGATCACTGCGTCGGCGATGTACAACCCCATGAGCCCCAAACGCCCTGCCGCTCAAATGGACCCTGCCCCGAAAGGGATTCCGGTTAAACGGCCCCGCCAGGATGCGCCTTCCCGTGCGCATCCAGTGCAGGTGAACATTTCATCTCTACAGGATATCGAAGATTATCAGACGCGAGTGAAGGTGGAACGAATGCTGAAAATAATGCCCCAGAAGTCGGTTCAGGCTTGTGTGCAGGCCCTCCTACTCAAACGCGGAAATTATGATGATGCGCTAGATTGCTTAGCCAGCGCCGATGAGATTTATGTGACTGGGAGGCTTGATTCGTCCGAAGATGAGCTAAGTATGGGCAACCATGTATCATCCAATGTGCCGGCGAAGCAGCAGATCAAAGCTCGGGGCACAATACACGATAAATGGGCTGCCATGAACCTGCAGAATCGCGGCAGCCAGAAGACGGAACCCTCGCAGGAAGAGTCCAAGCCACTAAGGCGCTTGATGAGGGGACCCAAGAACCGTGTCGCTTCTCCAAGTCCCGTTCGCTCTGAGTCGCCCCCGAAGAAGAAACCCGGTCGACTAATCCAGGGACGGAGGCGCCCCTCGCTTAACCGCTCAGAGTCACCGGAGGCGCCCTTGGTAATATCGGACGATTCGGACTCCGCGATTGACGCTGCGCCGGAGAGTAGTGAACAGTTGGAGACGAAAGTGTTGAACTTTTTCAACAGTTGCAACATGCTCGACTTGGCCGACATTGCGGCGACCACTGAAGAGATTGCCGAGCTCATAATCTCCCATCGCCCATTCGCGACTCTAGATGAGGTTCGTGCTGTTCCTGCTCCCGCCAGTACGCAAGCCGCAAAGCCCAAGGGCAGCCGCGGGCGGAAGACACCCAAACCAATTGGCGACAAAATTGTGGATAAATGCCTCGACATGTGGGTGGGATATGAAGCGGTTGATTCTTTGGTTGCTCGCTGCGAGGCGCTTGGTAAGCCAGTCGCGGCGGAGATGAAGAAATGGGGGGTGGACATCTTTGGGAAGCGCGATGGAGAATTAGAGCTGGTATCAATGGATCCTGGAGCATCGCACGATTCCGGAATTGGGACTCCAGCCAGTCAGCGGTCCGATGAAGATAGTGACGGGCCTTCCTCGAACTCTCGCAAAGGCCGATACATATCCCAGCCTGCAATTATGCGTGAAGACCTGAAGATGAAGAATTATCAAATCGTCGGCATCAACTGGCTGTCGTTGCTGTTTGAAAAAGAGCTGAGCTGCATCTTGGCGGATGATATGGGCCTCGGGAAAACCTGTCAAGTCATCGCCTTTCTGGCCCATCTGTATGAGAAGGGGTTCAAGGGCCCTCATTTGATCGTGGTGCCTTCTTCCACCATCGAAAACTGGCTCAGAGAGTTCCAGAAGTTCTGCCCCACCCTCTCAGTGATGCCATACTATGCTGGCCAAGCGGAGCGGGCGATGATCCGGGAAACGATCGAAGACAACCGAGACAGCATCAATGTAATTATCACTACATATACGATCGCGAAGGCCAAGGTTGACGCACATTTCCTGCGCAACATGGATTTCTGTGTCTGTGTCTATGACGAAGGGCACATGCTCAAGAGTTCGACGTCCGTCTTGTATGAAAAGCTGATTCGGATCCCAGCCCGCTTCAGGCTGCTACTGACGGGAACGCCTCTTCAAAATAACCTGCAGGAGCTTGCATCACTCCTTGGGTTTATTCTCCCGAAAGTCTTCCAGGAACGCAAAGACGATCTCCAATATGTCTTTGCCAACAAGGCGAAGACTGTTGACGAGTCCCACTCCACGCTCCTTTCTGCCCAGCGCATTGAACGTGCGAAATCCATGATGAAGCCATTTATCTTACGACGAAAGAAACATCAGGTCATTGATCTCCCTGCAAAAACCTCTCGCGTGGAGTATTGTGAGCTCAACGATGCACAGCGGGAGATCTACGAACACGAAAAGGAAGAGGTGCGTAGGCTTTTAGCTGACCGAGCAGCTGGTAAAAAGACGGGCAACAAGTCTGCC
Organism: Aspergillus tanneri; assembly: GCF_003426965.1. Taxonomy (NCBI): domain Eukaryota; kingdom Fungi; phylum Ascomycota; class Eurotiomycetes; order Eurotiales; family Aspergillaceae; genus Aspergillus; species Aspergillus tanneri. The sequence goes on along the minus strand of NW_022984634.1, from coordinate 2,354,471 downwards.
AATATTTTAATGAAGCTTCGCCAAGCGGCCATCCATCCCCTTCTATACCGCCGCCACTATAAGGACACTATTCTGAGCCGAATGGCCAAGGCGTGCTTAAAAGAAGAGCAATGGTCCATGTCTAATCCGGACATCATCTTCGACGAGCTGAAAGCCTACAATGATTTCGAATGCCATACCATGTGCGTCAACTACCCGAAATCTCTTGGGAAGTTCGTTTTAAAGAACGACGAGTGGATGGATTCGGGGAAGGTGGACAAGCTTTGCGAGCTGCTCCAGCGGTTTAAGGAAAACGGGGATCGCACTTTGGTCTTCTCTCAGTTCACCATGGTCATGGATATCCTTGAACATGTGCTCGAACATCAGCACGTTGGCTTTGTCCGGCTAGACGGGCGGACAAATGTCGAAGACCGTCAGTCCATTCTCGATGCTTTCCATGAACGAACCGACATCCCGGTGTTTCTCCTTTCCACCAAAGCCGGCGGCGCAGGTATCAACCTTGCCTGTGCCAACAAGGTGGTCATCTTCGACTCCAGCTTCAATCCTCAGGAGGATGTGCAGGCTGAAAACCGCGCCCACCGAGTTGGTCAAACCCGCGAAGTTGAAGTTGTTCGCCTTGTGACCAAGGACACGATTGAGGAACAGATCTACGCTCTTGGCCAGACCAAACTTGCTCTGGATCAAGCCGTCGCGGGCGAAGATGGCATCGAGTCCAAGAAGACCGAGGAGGCTGGCATGAAAGTGGTTGAAGATATGGTCCTTGCAGATCTGAATGAAGAGAAAAAGGATTCATAATTTTGAGGACATCTGTCCTTTCCTTTCCTCCTTTCTGGCTTCGCCGACCCATGTGCAGTTACAAGAGTGATGAGCACTGATTTTCATCGGTGTTAGTATTTAACTCTACGTGATACTTTGTACAAGGGTAGATCTATTGTGCGACACATTTTCGTTTCTTTTTTGTTTACAATGACATTGTACTAGCGATCTGGTTCTTTACATATTGTCATACTGTCACGACGTATGTACAACGTTGAATTTTGCCATGGAGGCAAAATCGGGGTTCTTGTGGCGTCGTGTTAGCCTGTGTTGGAACTTGTCTATTTTCTTTTCCCATTCTCTTTCTTTCTTCCTTATTCTAATAGAAAGGAGTATGACTGGTTAGCTAGAGTCTCTGCTATCTTCCATAATGGAGATTAATAGATCATACGATTTGGTCCTGAGTTACAACTGGAGTGCTCTTACATATGTTTTGATTATACAATGGAGTTGAATAAAATGTTCTATGTATTAACCAAGCACTTTCCTTTATTTTGTTCTGTAAGCTTGCTAGTCAATTATATAGACGATGAGTATGCAGTATGTACTGCGAGGAGAGACATGAGCTCAAAAAGACATGAAATACCATGGGAATCTATCATAAAACTCCAAAAGCAACAACTGAATGCTGAACACCAGGGTAATGCGATAGGGCAAAAAAAAAAAAAAAAGATGAAAATGAAAAAGGAGCGGACATATTTGTCCAAGCAGTTACACCGCTAGCTCTTGCTTCTGGAGAGTCTCCTCTGGCACAGGAGCATCTACATGATCAGTCTTTGCAGTCGGGATGGGAATGAAGTTGGCGCGAATTGGACCCCCCGCGGTCACGACGGGCGAAGACGACTTGGGTCGAGCAGTAACACCGCTGGCAGCTCGAGCGGTTTCGTTGTTCTCGAGGGCATTCTGAACAGCTTTGCTGCGTGCATCGGATGAGTCTTTGAAAATGGACTTGTCGGAGAGTTTGAGAATTTCGTCTACTTGGAGGGCCTTGGGCATTAAGTCATCGAATTTCAACAGATGACAACAGTCGAAATATGTCTTCGCATTCTTGGCATCCTTAAACTCTTTGTCTTTACCCGGGATCATGATATTCAATAGGTACTTGGTGTTGCCGAAACGATTTTCGGAGTCAATGGCGGATCGCAGGTACTCGTAAACGACTTCTCTCCACGGCAGGAGGCCACCGTCTTCCTGGGAACGAAAACAGGATGAATTAGATTCAGCAGCAGTTGCAATCATCGCCCCATCCACGCCGTATTCCTCCATCAGGGCTAGTCCCTCATCGCGCGAAGTCACGTCGCCGTTCATGATGCACGCAACCCCGGCATTGCGACATACCGAAGCGACCATTCGCAGTTGGTCTCGGATGGCCTTCTCACGGGGTCGCATGGGTGTCGTGCGGCAGTGGACCGTCAACCCGGTGATTCCTGTCTTCACGAGCCGTGACACCAGTTGCTCCGTCTGTTCGGCATTGCTGAGTATGCGGATCTTCACCGAGATCCCGATCTGATAGGGGATGCCAACATCTCGGACCAGCGCTTCGAGAATGGCACATAACTTATCCGGGGTGCGCAGCAGGGCCGCGCCCATTCCGGCATGCGTACTGAAGGGTTTGGGACATCCCGAGTTCACGTCGATTCCCGCCACGTCGCCGGCGACCAACTTGGCGGCTTCCACCGCTAGCTCCGGCGAGGCGGTACCGATCTGGAAGATCAACTTCTTCTTCTCCCAGGCGGGATCGATGCGGTATAAGATGGATTCCTCGAAAGGTTTGTCTCGCCGTCCACCGTTGGAGGGGCATCGGGTGAACTCGATGGTACCGTTGCGGGGGTTGACACGGCGGGCGGTACCGATCATGGCGCGGTCGACAGTCTCGGGACCCCAGACCAGATCAGCACCATATTTAAGGGCGAGGATACGAGATGGTAGTTCTCCCGAACGGACCATCGGGGCCAGAACGATTTTGCCACGGTAGTCGACGCCGTTGGCAGGGATGGGTACGCGCGGAGGGGAAGTGAGTGAAGCCATGGCGGAGCGAAGGAGCCTAATCATATCATGAATGGCACGAAGAGAGGGAAGGGAGGGGGGAGGATGACGATTGGGTTGACCAGTCCGCGCTTGAGACAGCCCAAATCGCTATAGAATGATCGAACGATTTGGTCTTCAGATCTTTAGATCGGAGGCGGAGGAAAAAGTTGGGGCTCACGTGAAGATAGCGGACAAATCTTTCCCTTGATGTATTTTTTCGGTAATGGCAGTACAGTACTCCATACGTGCCTTAGGTACCCCTCGGTACCAACAGATACTTCGAGGCACCACATTGCCTTTGCCAAAGACCAAGTATACAGTTTCTCTATATAACCAGATGCGTTGATATAAGTAATAGTTAAATTACAAAATAATCAAACAATAATAGAAATAAAACAATAAAAAAAATATACAGAAATATAAAGAAAGTAATAGCAAATAAATAATATATAGACCAAATCGAATAAACTGTCGTTCTGCCTGGTTCAGAGCGAACTTTTCCCAGTTCGCAAGCAGTGCAATGACCAAGACCTAAAGAAAAGAAACTCACAGCCCTTGAGTTGTCCGTCTGTCGGTGGAATCATGAATGGGTCTGGTGGAGCACGTCCTAATTATTTCACCGGAGAAGCCAGTGACAATCTAGCTAGGACAGGTAGCACAGCAGTACAAATGACAAGCAGAGTGTTGAATCACTTCCTCAGGAGCAGCAGCACTAGGTCATTAAGATTAGAGAATAGAACTACCATCGAAGTACGTAGATCGTGAGATTGGTCGGAAGGGAAGATCCTAGAGAGAATTGGGAGCCTCGGAGTGACTGGAAGACGTCCCGACATCCCGACAAATTCCTCTCTTTGTCCTCCGCGTGAATAAGGAGCTCTCTATAAATCCACCGATAGCCACGTCCCCCCAAGATTTTAAAAACGACTCCGATCACCAATTACCTTCTCCTGGCTCCATTCCAATGTCCCTAGGGCCGTCAATCCGACTACTGCAGCCCACCGCCTGTCCGATTCTCACCCGCTTCTCGCGGTGCACATCCGCAACGCTGGCTCCCCCCACTAAACAAGCCCCCTCTTCCTCTCTTCTCTCTCCCTATTCCTCTTCCTCTTCTTCTTCTCTTCCCTCTTCTTCCCCTTTCTTATCTTCCCCTTCCAGACTGTATCCTTCAGTCTCATCAGCCTCATCTCGTGCCGCTCTCCTTTCTAGACACTTTTCTTCTGCCACCCCCTCTTCGCCCACCATGTCTTACACTGTTCGCAAGATCGGCCAGCCCAACACTTTGGAGCACCGTGTCTTCATCGAGCGTGATGGTCAGCCCGTTTCGCCCTTCCATGACATCCCCCTCTACGCCAACGAGCAGCAGACCATCCTCAACATGGTGGTTGAGATTCCCCGCTGGACCAACGCCAAGCAGGAGGTACGATCGCGATGGACACCAGTACCTACTGGATAGACGATCCAAGACGAGAACTCGGCACGCTGACTTTCTTCCCGAAGATCTCCAAGGAGGAGTTCCTCAATCCCATCAAGCAGGACACCAAGAAGGGCAAGCTGCGATTCGTCCGCAACTGCTTCCCCCACAAGGGTTACCTCTGGAACTACGGTGCCTTCCCTCAGGTATGCCATCTCCCCTTTCATTTCTGTACGTCCTCCGTAGTAACTCGTCCCTCCTAGACTTGGGAAGACCCCAACACGGTCCACCCCGAAACCAAGGCCAAGGGCGACAACGACCCGCTGGACGTGTGCGAAATCGGTGAGCTCGTCGGCTACCCCGGCCAGGTCAAGCAGGTCAAGGTGCTCGGTGTGATGGCTCTGCTCGACGAGGAGGAGACCGACTGGAAGATCATTGTCATCGACATCAACGACCCCTTGGCTCCTAAGCTGAATGACATTGAGGATGTCGAGCGCCATCTGCCCGGCCTTCTCCGTGCCACCAACGAGTGGTTCCGTATCTACAAGATCCCCGATGGCAAGCCTGAGAACCAATTCGCTTTCTCCGGCGAGTGCAAGAACAAGAAGTGCGTTGGAACTCGGTCCGACTCTCCCTGTATCGTTGGGTGGAGACTAACCCCAATCTTTTTCGTAGGTATGCTCTGGATGTCGTCCGTGAGTGCGCCGACGCTTGGGAGAAACTTGTCTCTGGCAAGGCCCCCCGGGGCGAAATCAGCCTGTAAGTGTACCTGCTCTCTGGTCTGCCAGGGGTTCAGCTTGCTAATCGTCCTCACAGTGCCAATGTTTCCGTCCAGGATTGCGCTGACCGAGCTGATCCCAGCCTGCTTGCGACCATTCCGCAGGGTGAGAACTTGCCCCCTGCTCCTATCGATGGCAGCGTTGACAAGTGGTTCTTCATCTCTGGTGCCGCTGTGTAAATCTGCCTTGGAGAAAAGTCGTAAAAATAAAACAAACCTCGTCCAGTTCGCCCTATGGGCGGATCCTGCTTATTCAACCCGTTCTGTCTGAGACATTATTCCTGGTATTCTCACCGTAACTGTTTACTGATAACCGTATAGAACATTTGTTCCCGTAGTCGTCGAAAGTGTACAACAGACGAATGTAGATGTGATGTACTAAAAAAAGAAGTAATGGAGTATCTCTCGACAACGAGGTAGTATATATATACACATGAACAGTATCGTAATGCTATAGATAATCAACTTCTCTTTCAACCACGACCACTCAACATCTCGCGAGATCTTTTCTCTGAGCACCCTAGGCACACACAAATCCCATATCCCATCATAAACAGACCGACCCAAAAAAAAAAAAAAGTACGCGCAGAATATCACGCTGAGGCTAACCTTTCAAACTCTCCTCTCTCTCAATCACCCGGCCCACTCGCGCGATCTCCTCAACTACATCTCCAATCTTCATCTGCCGCTTCCCCACTTCGATCTTAAGTTCCTTGCCTCCTTTGAATCCCACCGTGATCTCCGGCGGTTGGGTCGACTGGCGCGGGAGCTGGGTCACCTTGATATCGATATGCGTGGGACTCGACGCCGGGGTGGTGGAGGGATTGCGTAGCAGGGAGAGTAGAAGCCTGCAGGGACGCGCGGTCCGAGCGAATGGGTTGAAGGTTGTTCGTAAGGAGGTGATGGCCTCGCGAGGGATTGTCATGGTGACTGATTCTGCAATGCGGGATTAATCTAGTAAATAGATCGGTTCCTCTCTGGAGTCATGGTTAGTTGAAGTTATTTATGATATGAAGGTAGATTGGACTGACCCTTAGGGACCCACGATGCGCAATTTTGTTTTCAATCCTGCGAGGGAAAATACCGGATGCTTCTTAGCCCGACACTGATTTATAGTGCAAATAATGAAACACAATTGGCGTAGGAATAGTGTTCGCTCTCACCCTGGAAAATCGTCCGCACTTCCCTCGCTCGGAACGGATGAAGCCATTTGGTAGTGTTTGTCAGAGATGCAAACATGGGCGCTATCTGGCCTGAGGAACCAGACCCGATGACGCTGTTGCAGTTAGGTCGACCACGTCGAGATTTCCGTCCGTATGGAGATGCTGCTTGAGTTCTTTTATTTTTTCCCACATTGTATTCAAGATACCTAGTACATATGAAACGTTACTGAATCTTGACCTGAGGGTCCTTATATTCACCGACGTCGACATCGTTTCCCCCGCTATTGATATTGCAATTCTGTCCTTATCCTACACGATGTCTTCGGTCTCTACTCTTCATACACGATTGAAGGAGCTTTCTGCCTCCCTTGGTCGGATCCATCCGCTTGTTTCCCGATTGCGCAATTTCACCTCTGCCGTTGGACAGGGCGATGAAGCTCGTCTGGAGCTGGGCGCTGAGATACACGGTCTGCTGAAGGAGGCAGAAGAACAGCTGGAGATATTGAAGGTTGACGTTGAAGCCCTCGAGTCTGGTCCGGAAGTCAGGCGAAAGACACTGGATAACGAGAAGGAACTGGAAAGAGAACGAGTCGTTGCATCGGCAGGCAAGCTGACGGAGGACTTAAAGACGTGAGTCGATTTATTAATATCTACATTCTCCCATATATAGATGTATAGTTGGACTTCATTTACTGATAATGCCTTCCACCACAGGACGAGAGCGGATTTTCGGAATGCGCAGCTTCAGGCCAAACGGAACGCAGAACTCGCCAGGCGAAAAGAGAGAGAGCTTCTATTTGCGAGGTCGCAAAATGCCGAAAAGCGGACGCAATCGACTGATAGGCTCACTCAGGATGAAATAACTGTCAACGCTTCCAACGACGTTACGGCGGCGCTGAGGCGAACGCATCAGCTGATGCAGGCAGAACTCTCGCGAAGCCAATTCGCACAGGAGACCTTGGGTATGTTTCATCGCCGTTGTATAATATGGCCATTGCTGATGAGGAACGACAGAGCATTCCACCGCCGTCCTGTCATCACTCTCGGAATCATACACTGATCTCGACTCCCTTCTCTCATCATCACGCAGTCTGATCGGCTCCCTTCTTCGCTCACAGAAGTCGGATACCTGGTACCTTGAGACTGCCTTTTACATATTAGTTGGCACTATTGCGTGGCTCCTATTTCGACGCATATTATACGGACCCCTTTGGTGGTTGGTGTGGCTGCCTATTAAACTCGCAGTCAGATTCGTCTTCGCTCTTCTTGGTGTTGTGGGTGTCTCCAACATGGCACTTCAACCGTCTCCTTCTGTTACACCTAGTGATACGCTGGTTCAAGAAACGCCTAATTTAACACCGAAAGTAGAACCGAGCGTGGAGGCTGCGAGTGAAGATGCCATCTGGGATCAGGCTACTGCCACCAAAGACTCAGCCGGTGATCGTATGATTGATGAGATCGGGGAGATGGTCGAGACAAGCGGGAACCAAGAAGCTATCGTGAATGGTGTGCCTTTGGAAGAGACGCGAACGCAAGACGAAAGGTCGCGAAATACAAAGAAGAGAATGTACGAGGCTACGGAAGTATGGCAGCATAGAAAGGATGAGCTATAGATAGATGGCATGACTTTTTACGAGAATTTCCATAATATAATAATGCACCATTATATCTGTAGAAGTGCAGCTGAAATGACGATGATCAACTCCATCTTCAGAACAATTAAAGTCTTGGCGTCAACTCGCGTATCACGTGGGAACGCGTCTTGACACGACCTCCATCGGCGGCGTCGCTGGACAACCATTGCGCATGTTCATACTCGACCCCTTTCCATGAATCAAAAATCGTCCTCCTAGATCCAGATTCTCATTCCATCACGTTAGTAATGGCTGCTAATTTCTTCAGCAACAAAGCCCGTGCTGCGGCAGTGGGAACTCCGGGTAGCTCGAAGCAGAAGGCGAACGAGAAGGAGACGCAGCCGCGGCAACAGCCATGGGTTGAAAAATAGTACGAGCTAGTCATTGTATACCCCTGAAGGCTGGAATTACTGACATACCTCCAGCCGCCCTAAGACGTTAGACGATGTAGCTGCCCAAGATCATACAACCAAGGTCCTCCAGCGGACTTTACAAGCATCTAATGTAAGCAGTTATTTGCATTCACCCTGCATTTTTGGCTACACTTGCTAATGAACTAGCTTCCGCATATGCTCTTCTATGGACCTCCCGGGACAGGAAAAACGTCGACGATCCTCGCTCTTGCAAAGTCTCTATTCGGACCTACCCTCTACCGCTCTCGAATTCTTGAACTGAACGCTTCGGACGAACGTGGTATTGGCATCGTCCGTGAGAAGGTCAAGAACTTTGCCCGAGCACAACTTACTCATACCACGGGAGTGGATCAGGCATACCTTTCTCAATATCCCTGCCCGCCTTTCAAGATCATCATTCTGGACGAAGCAGACAGCATGACCCAGGATGCCCAATCTGCCCTTCGACGCACCATGGAGCAGTACAGCCGAATCACTCGCTTTTGCCTTGTCTGCAATTATGTTACGCGTATCATCGAACCACTGGCAAGTCGGTGCAGCAAGTTTCGTTTCAAGCCGTTGGATAACTCTGCGGCGGGTGAGCGACTGGGCGATATTGCAAAGATGGAGAATGTAAATTTGGAGAAGGGAGTCGTTGATAAGCTAATTCAATGCAGCGAGGGGGACTTGCGTCGCGCCATTATGTACCTGCAGAGTGCAGCAAGGTTGGTGGGCGCCAATAACACAGACAGGAAAAAAGATGACGACGATGATGAGATGAGTGATGCAATTTCACAAATAGTAACTGTGAGAATGGTAGAGGAAATAGCCGGTGTAGTACCTGAGAGCGTTCTGGACCAGTTGGTTCGAGCTATGCAGCCCAAGAGATTCGGCTCTTCATATGATTCAGTCTCGAAGGTAATCACCGATACCATCGCCGATGGATGGAGCGCAACCCAACTTCTCTTACAGGTATGTTTAATAATAGTAAAAGAATGTTGAACAATGCTGAACCGTGATCAGTTGTATCGACGAATGGTCTACAACGACGCCATCCCGGACAGCCAAAAGAACAAAATCGTCATGGTGTTCTCGGAAATGGACAAACGACTGGTTGATGGCGCGGATGAACATCTTTCTATACTGGATGCAGCGCTCAAGGTTTCTGGCATTCTGGGTGGATCCTAGTGATCATGTCTAGTCGAAGCTTGAGGATTACAGCTCTCTGCATATTCATCAGGATATTCATAGCGACATAACTTCGACATGCCTTCACGCGGATCGCGACAGCCACGTCAGCTGGCTTGATTTCCCCAATCTCGACCCCACAGTTGTGGTTTCGATTGAGAGACAAGAGGACGGGAGTAAATCGCCCTCCCGACGTTGGGATTGTGTTGGGGATATCGCCATGCGATCAGGTCTCCTGCTAGAAAAATTATGACTGTACGAGATTTAATGATATCTAGTGCTAGGATGTATTATATCAGCCGTGTCATTGCACTGCTTAATTCTGTTCCAGCGTTCTGTAGATTCATAGACATAGAATCGGCATTGAACCGGTGCCTGAGCCAAGCAAGCCACGTGCAGCCGTGTCATCTACGGATCGGACAGTAACTCTGGTTGAGTTCGACCGCCACACCAATTTCTCTTCCTCATTAACTTTTTCCGAGTATTTGGTATAGATCATTGGTATAGAATACCCCATTCCTGTAAACAAGAAGATATCAACCCAAAAAAGCCATGTCTGGTTCAGAAGTGACGCAGACATACCCCGCGATGACATCCGCACCCCGCCATCTGACCGGCGATGGAGCTGGGATACGAGAATTCCTCGACAGATTCGATGTAAGTGATGATCGGAATCACGTATACGGATGTGTGCAGCGCAGACGTGGCTAATTTCAGCAATGTGCTAGGTCTTCTTGTTCGATTGTGACGGTTCGTACCCTCCATCTTGGTCCTCCGGATTCGGAACATGCGAGACAAGTATACGTATACTGAACGAAAGTGCATGGGTATAGGTGTCCTCTGGTCGGGCGATCATCTTTTCCCCGGAACGAACGAGACCTTGGAATTGTTGCGCAGTCGAGGTAATACAACTCTGTTGAACAAGTGTGAAGAATCCCAGGATAGAAAGGAGCTAATGATTACCTTCCTTCCCAGGCAAGCAAGTGGTGTTTGTCACAAACAACAGCACCAAGTCGCGCGCAGATTACAAGAAGAAACTAGAATCGTTGGGCATTCCGGCATCAACTGTATGTTTTATTTAACCACAATTCCAATTCCAATTCCAATTCCACCACTAACTAGTTCCCTGCTTTTACAGGAAGAGATCTTCTCCTCATCTTACAGCGCTTCCATCTACATATCTCGCATCCTACAGCTCCCAGAGAACAAGCGCAAGGTCTTCGTGATAGGCGAAACAGGAGTTGAGCAGGAGTTGCGCTCTGAGAACGTGCCTTTCATCGGCGGCACAGATCCCGCGTATCGTCGCGAAATCACAGCAGAAGATTACAAGAAGATCTCAGCGGGCGACTCATCCCTGATTGACCCGGAGGTGGGAGTCGTTCTGGTCGGACTGGATTTCCACGTCAATTATCTGAAACTGTCGTTAGCGTTTCACTACGTTCGTCGTGGCGCTGTTTTCCTGGCTACGAATATCGATTCCACGCTGCCGAACTTGGGCTCGCTGTTCCCCGGTGCAGGATCCATGAGCGCCCCATTGATTATGATGCTTGGGAAGGAGCCCGTCTCATTGGGGAAGCCTAACCAGGCTATGATGGATGCTATTGAGGGGAAGTTCAAGTTTGATCGGAGTCGTGCATGCATGGTCGGGGACCGTGTGAATACTGATATTCGGTTTGGGTTGGAAGGGAAATTGGGTGGCACTTTGGGTGTGCTTACCGGGGTTTGTTCCAAGGAGGACTTTGTGAATGGGTCTGTGAAGCCTCTCGCGTACTTGGATAAGCTCTCGGATCTATTGGAGTCGGATTGAGTGGAATGTCTCGATTTGGATAGACATGGGGGATGGGACAAGAGAAATGGCATTTTGTTGATTGATAGAACGCATATATACACGATACCTATAGATAGAATTACTGGTCTATGGCCCATGGTCAATTCAAGACGGGGCGTGAATCAATTCTCAGAGTCACATATAAAATTTCATATGTTAACCGTGCCTGACAAGCCCCTGGAGCTTCCACAGGGCCAGAAACGCATCGATGGTTGTAGCATCATTGGGTCGAAAATAGAGTCCCATGTTCTGGAACCTCGGATCGAATCGTCGCAGTTCGTCGCGTTCCGCGTCGGACAGGAGTCGAGATAGATCAAACAGAGGGACCTTAGATGCCGTCTGAGGAAGCGCAATAAAATCCGGCAACGAATACATGCCAGCGACTGCACCATCACCTGCCTGTGACGACCCCATGATCAAGATGGCACCGCATTCTACGCGCTCGAAAGACCCCATACGCTTCAGACCCTGCAGAAGCACAGTTTCCGAGACTTCGTCCATTTCAATACACCTCCACACGCCATCTCTCTCATGCTTATCATACTGGGCCCCCGAGACATTTTTCAACCTCTTCAGAACATCCACCCTCATCTTCTCCAGAACAAAGTCGGGCATTCCCCGTCTCCAGACCAACAAGCTCGCTTCATGCGCAGTAATCGGACCATTTGGATATTTCCACCGATAAGGAACCAGGCGCATGATTGGCGAGCTCGGCTTTCTTGGCTTGGTCTTAAACTGCGAAAACCGCATCTCCATTCTCCGCAGAAGAGAAAGACTATTTATCGTGCGTAGCTTCAGACATTGCCAGGAGCTGGCTCTCTGTCCCGCCGCTTGAGATGAGTCCGCTATCTCAGCGTCGTTGCTCTTGGGTTCTATAATATCATCTCCCAAGAGCCCTGTCGGCAGAAACCAGTATTTGTCGCTGTTGGGTCGGTGCACTAGACCCCATTCCGTCAGGAGCGCACGAGGCGCTCGCACTGCTGTTATGGAACACATGCGTGCCGGTGACGCTAGAGCCACGGCCCAGGGGTTTTGACGCAGCTCAGTCAGGTCCGCCGCGGTGGGGGGCCGTTTTTTGTGCTTTTTGGTGCGGTTGAGATAGGGATTTGTGAGCAGTGGGGACATGGGGAGACGATCTGAAGGTCGTCGTGTAGGTTGTTCATCATCGCAGGTTCCTCTTTGCTGTGTATTGTTTGTGTTGTCGTGAGGAGTCTTCTGAGCTGGGTGGTCACTTAACGAGGATATATTCCGTCGATAGATAAGAAATGAGCTATATACTCCCGAGGAGGAAGAAGAAGAAGAAGGTAGAAAGAGCTGCCGAAAAACCGCCAGACGCCACGAGGCGTACGACATTTGACTGTGCAGACACTCCATTGCGTGGACGAGATCAGGAAACTAACTGAAAGTCGGGAGATGGAAATGAGAGGGAAAACGAAAGTAGCTCCGATGCTTGGCGCGGCTCTCTCTTCACCTTAACTGGCCATATCAATCAACCAACAGCACTCCATTGTACGCTCAGCTTTCTGTTCAATATACTTAATTGTGAATCTGATCAGCATGAATCCAGTCCGCTCTTTGCAGCGACTGGGTCAGGTTCTCCCTTGTTCGTCGATTCTCCCCACGTTGTCACGCAGCTTCACCAGCTCCATCCCGACGTTATCGAAGGGGAATACTCCGCAAGGATGGACTCCGACGCCCTTTGTGACGGAGACGGTGGTATGTTTTGTTCTGCTCTCTATTCTTATATGATCATCGCCAGGGGAACAGGAGCTAATGATGTTAGGGCGGTGGTTGGCACACATGTACGTTGAATTGGATCGTATGGAACCGGGGAACAAAATCATACTAACCACGCCTCTCCCTCTCATCAGATGATATCTTCTCGAGACTTCTTAAGGTATTAACATACACATTCTAATGGACGAATACGGCCGTGTCATGGACAGGGAATTGACTGGCGCAGGAACGAATCATCTGTCTCAATGGCGAAGTCGACGAGACCATGTCTGCTTCTATCGTCGCGCAACTGCTATTCCTCGAAGCCGATAACCCACAGAAACCTATTCATCTCTATATCAATTCCCCTGGGGGGTCCGTAACAGCCGGTGAGATCTGCTCTACCTTGTTCCCCGAATCTCGACGATATCCTACAGAGAATGACCCCACTAACTAGCGATCTATATCCAGGCCTCGCCATCTACGACACAATGACCTACATCGCCTCACCCGTCAGCACCATCTGCGTCGGCCAAGCCGCATCGATGGGCTCCCTTCTCCTGTGCGGCGGCCACCCCGGGAAACGATTCTGTTTACCGCATTCGTCGATCATGATCCATCAGCCTTCGGGCGGGTATTTCGGCCAGGCGAGTGATATCGCCATCCATGCCAAGGAGATCCTGCGGGTGCGAGAGCAACTGAATAAGATCTATAAGCGCCATTTGACGGGGAAGAAGGAGTTGTCGATGGAGGAGATTGAGAAGCTCATGGAGCGGGATTATTTCATGGGCGCGCAGGAGGCGTGGGAGATGGGTATCGTGGATGAGGTCCTCGATCGACGGGTGAAGTCGAGGGATCAAGGAGGTGAAGGAGAGGGGAAGCCTCCGGTGGTTTAGAGTTCTGCTCTGTGTCATTTCCTCTGTTTCTCTATACCTTTCTCCCCTCTCTTTGATGGATGAAGTTCAACGGCATAATGGTATACCCTTACCGTGTTTGTATTATTCTAATGACCCAAAGGATATAAAATGACCAAGCAAAAAAAAGAAAAAGAAACGCGAGTCTTGATATATATAGATATTCTCATATGTACACACAAAATTAAGAGCCAAGTTTTCCCCAAGCCAGGGAGAGAAGCGCCAAATACGCCAAATGCACATCAGGATCCGGGGCCGATTCTCTCCACCCGCCCGTCCGGTCGCACCTGGAGCCCGAATCGTTCGCGAAGAAAGGCCGCCGTCTGGTCGGACGGGACGTAAGCCGGTGTGCGTCTTGCCACGGTCTGACTGTACCGCCATTGCTCTCGAATGATATCCAGGAGGCTACGATTCATGATCACCGCTTCACCGGAGGAGAACGAATCCAAGGCGTGGGTATTCTTGATGCCAGACACAAGCCCACCTTCTGCAGGATCTGCCAGTAACTGGGTCCGCTCCAATTGCTCGCTCGGACTGGCAGGTGAGTCAGATTCACGGGAGCCGAGGGTATCCAGCTCGATCCCATCCTCGCCGGATGTGGTGTCGTAGCGGGGAATACCGCGTTCTTCCGAATCATGGTCATGGTCCCTGCGTGTTGGAGCGGTGGTCGGCGCAGAGGGCGCAGAGGGCGCAGAGGACACAGAGGCGGTCGCTTCGGTAGTTTTGACACGTTCAACGATCAGGCCTAACATGACGATATCCAGTATCATCACAAGTAAGTCCATCGACAGAAGCCGTGTCATCGGCACGGGAGCCTTCTGTCCAATGAAGTCGATCAACAGTCCTCCATGGAGGTAGCCTCGCGTAGATTCACCGGCCTCCGGGTGGACGAAGAAATAATGGAATGTCATACAAATCAGGTTACTGGCGAAAATGGCACCGACGAACGGTTGATTCCGCGTGGGGTCGAAAGGCGGTGCTTTGGGGGTAAAGAATATCAGCTGTACAATGGCACGGGTCGCGAAAAGGACGATAGAGCAACTACAAAGTAGGAATGAGAAAAGCCACCGTTAGTATAGTTTCTTCCAATCGGATTGGAAGGGAGAAATAGGAGAAGCTCACTCCATGTAGTAGAGGGCAGACAGCTGACAGTATATCAGGACGTCAAAGTCGCGGAGGAGCCGATCAATGAGAGCAACCTTCGCAGCCGACTGCACCTTTTTTATGCGCCCATCGGGATTGCCACTATCACTCGACTGTCGTCCAGAGACGTCGGCAACGCTGTCGTACGATATGCCGGACACGTCAGCGATGTATTCCGCATCTCGAAAGACATCTGGAGTGGTCATAGAGGGTCATGAGGGCATGGATGACATGAGTGAGAATGGAAGGGACAGAAAGTGAGTCGAGCACTGGCACGGCCGGTGTGATGAGGATGCAAGGAGAGACGTCGGGGGAAGTGAGGATGACGATGGTGTATTGTAGTTAGGTGGGAGCATACGGACTTTCCTCGGCCCGGTCGGCCCCAGTTACATATAGAGTATAGATGAAGGAAAGATTTCAGAGGAACGTCTTTCAACTACGTTCTTTCATTGGCATATACAATCATGGTATCTACAGCCATACTATCGATCTAGTCAACAAAGATCGTCTGGGATGTCTGGGAGTAGTGCTTGAAGAAACTGGAGAACAGGCGGATGGAATGGGCCACATCGTAGGTACCCCCGGTCTCCCGGATGCTATGCATGCTTAGTTGAGGGTTCCCCAGGTCCAGTGTACGAGCACCCAGCGCTGCGGACAGCATTGGACCAATGGTGCTCCCGCAGCTGGAGTCGTTGCGGACAACGAACAGCTGGAGCGGGACTCCTCCACCGTCGTCGGCCGCCTTCCGGGCAACTTCCTGGAGCAGGACAATGCCCGGAGAGTTGGTTGCATAACGCGCGTTGGCATTGATCTTGATCACGGGCCCCTTGTTTATTTCAGGCCGGTGACCTGACTCATATTTACCCGCATAGTTGGGGTGCACCGCGTGTGCCATGTCTGCTGAGAGGAGGAAAGATGTCGACAGGCTCTCCTCGTAGGCAGTGGCTAGGTCGGCATTGCCCGCAGCCGGTGAAGGCAGCACGGACAGACGACGGATGATCCCGGGAAGCACGTTAGAATCGGCTCCTTGTGCAGTGCGGCTGCCGATCTCTTCGTGGTCGAACAGCGCAATGAGGCGGATGGACGGTTCATCATCCAGCGCGGTTGCCTCCGCGACCGAGTCGATGAGTCCCACGGTGGCACAGAAGGAGCTGTTAAGGTTGTCCAAGCGCGGAGAGAAGATGAACTCCTCAAGTAGACCGCCTAAGCACGACTTTTGGGTATCGAACAGAATCATTTCGAAGTCAAGGATGTCAACTGGCTTGACTCCTGCCTCGGCCGCAATGAGTTCCACGAGGTAGGGGTGGTGGCGCTCAGTGATCGACTTCAGAGGAGAGAACTCCCCCTTTTCCCCTTCTTCTGCTTTCGCATCCTTGTCATCACTGTTGGAGGCACCCGTCCGGTTGAGCTCAGCGGCCACCAGACTCGCGATAGGGAATAGCTGGGTTTCTTTATTGAACGAGAACGTCTCCTGGCGATCGAGATGGATGGCCAGAGTTGGGATTCGAAGAACTGGCGAGAGTTAGCTGGTTGCTCTTGGCGTATAATGTCATCTGGGACGATACTTACTTGGGCGATCAATCTTGACCAACTTCTGCGCAATAGAGCCGTCACCAGTGCGGACCATAGCCCGTCCTGCGACTCCCAAGTCGCGATCAAACCCTATGAACTGTCAGTAACCAGGTAAATAATTAAAGGTAACATGACGAATACGGACATGTGTGCCAAATGCCTCCTCCATATGTTTCGACGCCCACCTGGACAAAGCCTTCCCCACGCTTGTTGCTTACCGGCTTGATGCGCAGCACTGGGGAATCCGTGTGGGCACCGATCATGGCAATGGCATTTCCCGGCTAACTCGACCGACGCCATTAGTACATGCACGAGGCTCTCCCACTTGAACTACAGACATACTTTCCACTTCTTGCCAACAGCGAAAGCGACGATAGTAGAGCCATTACGGGTCAGGTAGTACTTCCCGCCGGGTCGACAGGTGGAAGCCCACGAATCTTTTTCCTGGAAAGAAGTCAGAATAAATCTCATCACTCGACCCATCCACTGGCCCACCGACCTTGATTTCTTGAAAGCCAGCCTTGGCCAGAAGATCGCGGGCGGACTGGACTGCATGGAAGGCTAAAGGACAACCGTGTCAGGATGGATAAAGACGATGGTGGGGGGAAAGGAGGCATTACGGGTCGGGGAAGCATTGACAAAGGACAGAAAGTCCAGCGCCGGCTGCTTTAGAGTTTGCGCGAGTTTTGCAGACATTGTCAGGGACCCTGGAGACAGTGGAGAGTGACAGAGCAAAACGAAGTAGGAGAAGAATCGGATTGTTCTGGATTCTGGAGAGTGGACGTTGGCATGAGATCATTTTAGTGCTTGGCGGTCGGGGCTATTTCTTTTTACCATGATTTACCCCATCTGAATGGAGGTAAAGACAATCTCGTGCTGGAAGAGCGATCACCTTCCCTTGTCACTGTTATAGAGAATCGATAGAAATGACTCGGGGACAAATCCAGATACTGTGGATGGAAATGTTGGTGATTTACGAAGTACAACGGTCGCTTTTAAGGCTCTCGTACGCAGGATCAGGAAGACGTCTAGACTGGAGGTCTCCTCTATAGTCTAAGTAGAGAGAAAAGTGTACCTGAAAAAGACTAGCTCCTAAGTCTACTAGAATCTAATATATCGAAAGTAATCTTAAAGATGTTGTCAAAGATACTGGGTATAGGGCGAATCCATGGATGGGGAGTCTCGACGAAAACTAAGACTACGATGGAAGAGCTTAACTAAAGATCAGCCCCAGTGATCAGCTCCTAGTTCGCCTCTAGACTTAGAGTACCACTTATTCCGCAAAGTAAATCTCGAACATCCGGGAACCGTTGCCAGCCAGACTTCAGATACACGATCACCGGCCAGGCCCAAGCGTTTTTCGCGTTGCTGTCCGGCGCGTGCCATTATTGACATCGCGCGTCACGGGCGTGTTGCTCGTCTCTAGGCCGGTGGGGCGAGGGATGGTAAATTGAGATAATGGCTTATCAGGTTCTATACCAGACAGACGGCTGACGCTAGCATCCCAGACTGTCACTGAACAATGACTCTTGGGAGTGACAATAGAGAAATCTGATCCGTTCAGTGGATCAATAGACAGGTAAATAGAGCCCGAGACCGTGACTAGATGTCATACGGGAACTAACAGGTGTATTATCTGGAGGGGGGAGTCACAAAGGAGCTAAATCAGCCCCATGAATCCAACAATGCATGTGGGAAGTGACAAAGTGAGAGATGATGAGTATGAGCAGAAATCAGCCATACGATAAAGAATATGCTACTGTTTCTATAACTGAAGCATCACGAAAGACGCACGACCGAAGAACGGCCAGCCTCCTTGTGCCTCCCCAGATAGGTTTAGCGTTCCCGACGCGTGACTGGGAGGGATTCCCCTTCGAAACTCCGTCACCCCAAAGAAGCCCATCGCCAGCCCTTGGATCGCTGTCAACCCTCTCTTCCTCACCAGATGGTGGTCAGGTCGCTCTCAAATGACCTTCTCCAGTTGTCAATACCTGTCCATTCTGCCTTGGGTTCAGTGAGAGTCTGTGTTGGCCTTCCATCCCTCTTGTCGCTCCCTCCCGCCTATCTCGAGTTTATTTGGTTTATTATTGCCCCAGAGCGGTTGAGCTGCTCCCCAGCAACCTCTGTATTTACCAGGAAGACGACGCAAAAAGAAGGAGAAAAAGGAGTCCGATTGTGCGAACACACGAAACTGCTGGAGTATTGCCCCTCGAGGAAGCTCGCAATCGATTGGCGTTGTAGTCCACCGTTTTCGCAGTTCCAGATTGGAGACTTGTCGCATATCTCATCCGGACCTCAGACCATCTCGCCTTCGATCGCCGTTTCAATCTCGCAAGAAGAGCCAATTTAAAAGAGCATGAGCGATAACAACCATGAGTCTGATGCGGCGGCAGCTCGCAGCGCCGTGGGGGGTGCATCCGCTGCGAAATCGTCCATGAATGCAAATGCGTTGAACCTCGCCTCGCCGCCCGGTTCCAAGACGCCGCCCAGCATACCGTCGAAAAAGACTCTATTTTATCCTGATTCGTTTGGGAGGCGACAGAAGAGCCGAAATAGCTCTGAACCCATTGACCCCGATGCGCTTGCGAAGGCCTTGAAGGAGTATGAGGATGCCGGGCGCCCTCATGAGAGAACCCCTGGAACTAGTCCAAGCAGGAAAAGACAAAGAGTTTATGGTGATAGGTAAGGCGACTTTTTCCCCCTTCTCTATGTTGTTAGTGCTATCGACTAGTCCTATCATGGTACTATATTCCTGTCGACGGTAATGGCTAATCGGCATTTCCCACAGATTCATTCCAAACCGGGACGGACAGGATCTCCAAGCGACTTACAGTCTGCTTCACGAGGATGGCTGTCCTTCCACTCCATCGAAGTCGAAACGGCGTATCCCGCATTCAGAGCTGCATTTCCAGAAGAGTTCGTTGAACCCTTGGCGCATGATCACATTTCCCCTCAACTGCGGCTAATCCTGTCTCTAGCGGAAGAAGCAAACAGAATGTATTCACGAGTCTTGCGAAGCGAGCTCTTTGGGAATACGGTACCACAGGCCGAATTAGACTCGCTATCACCCGATCCATTGTTTGGACTGAGTAATGGCATCAACGAAAAAACACGCTCCCATACTCCCCCCTCACATGTAGTATCGAATCTACCCCCTGCTAGCATAACTCCGTCTACACCACACAAAAATCTTTTTAATTATGCCTCACCCCGTGGATCAGGCCATCCCACGCCTTCGAAGACACCTCGCAGTCAACATGGCCCAAATCTCAATGTCAGATCAGAGCTCTATAGCCTGTCCCCAATCCGTTACGATAGCCAACGCATTCTCGAAACCCCTCGAAAACAGCCACGCTACGTGAACAAAGTGCCGTACAAAGTTCTCGATGCGCCCGACCTACAAGATGATTTCTACCTGAACCTGGTCGACTGGGGTAGTAGTAACGTTCTCGGGGTTGGCCTGGGAAACTCAGTCTATATGTGGAACTCTCAGTCTGGGCGTGTGACGAAACTCTGCGAACTCAAGGACGATACTGTAACTAGTGTGAGCTGGATCCAAAGGGTAAGTAGGAAATCTCCCGCTGTTCGATGGTGCACATGATGATTAACCGGGACTTCTTAAGGGAACGCATCTTTCTATCGGAACTGGAAAAGGTCTCGTGCAAATATGGGATGCCGAACGCTGCCGACGCCTTCGAACAATGGTTGGACATACCAATCGCGTGGGAGCGTTGGCGTGGAATGACCATATTCTCACGTCAGGCTCCCGAGATCGGCTCATCTTCCATCGTGATGTCCGTTCGCCGGATCAGTACCTGCGCCGGTTGTCGGGACACAAGCAGGAGATCTGTGGCCTGCGTTGGAATACGGAAGACGGTCAATTGGCATCTGGCGGTAATGATAATAAACTAATGGTGTGGGACAAGTTGAATGAAACGCCACTTTATCGCTTCTCGGACCACACTGCCGCCGTTAAGGCAATTGCTTGGTCGCCCCATCAGCACCATCTTCTTGCATCTGGAGGGGGAACGGCCGACAGAACTATCAAATTCTGGAATACGTCCACCGGCTCCCTGATCAAAGAAGTCGACACCGGCAGTCAGGTCTGTAACTTGGCGTGGTCGAAGAACTCAGACGAGATCATCAGCACCCATGGCTACAGTCAGAACCAAATTGTCATCTGGAAGTACCCCCGCATGGAACAGATCGTATCATTAACCGGTCATACATTCCGTGTTCTGTACCTAGCCATGAGTCCGGACGGCCAAACGGTTGTCACAGGTGCCGGGGACGAGACTTTGAGATTCTGGAAGATATTTAACCGCAGGCCGGGACGAGAACACGGGCGCGAGGGTAGCAAGTTAGCTGAATGGGGCACCATTCGGTGATCTCGATGAGGTTCATGCTTCGGTGTCATTGAATTTCCCATCAGGGTTTCGAATATGCATTAGATACGGCGTTCCAGGACTTTGGCGTTGTTTCAATCCTGGGTATATCTTTGGTCCAGTTCGAGGCAGGGGTTCTCAAGGTGTAATTTGGCATCTCGCATTTTGTGGGTTTACAGCATATTGCAAGCGATCACTAGGTGGGCTACCTTTTTTTTCCCTTTTTCTTTCTACTTTCCATTTCGTCAGATATTCGACATGTACTTTGGGCCTTTTCTCTTTTTCTATCTGTCACTTTCACTGTTGATCCCCCGTTTGCCCGTTCTGCTCATACTGGGTCGTCGGCGTGTAGCGTTGAATTCTTGATTTTATTAAGAGAGTAATGAAGATCAGCGATGGTATCCATGGGATTTCCAAAGGTGGTGGAATATGTGGTTTCGAAAGGAGTTCATAGCTGCATGGGCTCCCCTTCTCTTTAATTTGCCCCCTTTCTTTTTCATTTCTTCTTTTTCTCTTTTTTTCGTACTCTCTGCTTTTGATGACGAGATGACTTGTTCAACATTTGTTATTCTTGCTTGTTTTTTCTTTTCTTTGCTTTTCTTTTCTTTTCTTTTCTTTTTTTTTTTTTTTTGCCGCATGGCCCATGGGAACTTCATTACCACTCTAGGCGATCTTTGCAAATTACGGTAGCGTTCGCGCATTGTCTTCGATAATGAGAATGAAAACTGCAGATGTGATTTCCAAACAATCATGTAGCGCCCGAGTACATTCCTATATAATATGAAGATAAAAAAGAAAGGCAATTCCCGACGCAGTCTTTTAGTTTCGATGATATTTATTACTTATGCTACACTAATCTAATGCATTAGTCCTCGTAATTCCCGGCATTGGACTTCCAGGTAATATAGTTGCTGACTTACAAGGTAAATGGGAGTATCTATAGAACCAGCCGCCCAGGCTCAACTGTCAATAAGGTCTTCACACGGTCCAGGAAAACCCGAGCCCTCTTCTCATCACCGACAGGAATAGTCAAGCTGAAGATATTTGTGGCCGGTTGGGCAGGTGTGTAGCCTACTGTAGACGATCGGCTAGTAGCCTTCGAGACCTTTCCACTCAGAATGTCGATGATATCCTCCTGGACGGGCTTCGCCGATTCAGTCCGCGTGGGAGTCGCAACCGCATTCAATTCAGGAATATAGTCACCCCGGGAGGTAGTGACAGGCTCAGCACCTAGCAGTTCATCGAAAAGTTCGTCTGTGGAGGGCTTCGCAAGCGGGGAACGAGGGAGATCATCATTTGCCAAGTCGGTGGCCCGCGCCAGGAACGTCGACAGCGGCACGCCCACGCCCAAGCTATCCTGGAGTTTCTTCTGCACGGATAGTACGGTAGCTAGGGAGATGGAGACAGCAACCGAGGTGGTAGGAGGGGGTTTTGCGACTGATTCCTCGACGGCAGGAGTCTGGGCCTCAGCGGGCTTCGGGGGGGCGGCGATCTTGATGTTGCTCAGGTCGAGGTGGCTGAGCTTTTCAATTCGGGTTGCTTGGGTCGCTGGGTAGTCGGAGGCGATGACGCCAAGATAGGCGAGGACATCACCCTTCAGGAGACGGCCCTTAGGGCCTGATGCGGGAATTTTAGACACATCGGAGTCAGGGATGCCCTTCTCGTGAAGGAGCTGGATGACCGATGGGTAGAGTGGATAGGTGAGGTTCTGTGTTTGGACTGCGGATGAGGATGACAGCCCTGTATGGTGACAAAAACCCGTCAGTTCGTGTGATCAATAAAAGATGGGGAGATGGAGAAATCATAGCCAGGATAAGAGAGAGACAATAGCCCCTCTGGACCTCCTCGAGCAACTCACGTTTGGTGCTAGTAAGTACACGTGGTTGCCTTCTGGCAAGGACGGTGTGAATTTGACGCAGCGTGAAGCCAGAGGCCATTTTGCTTCAAGCGTATGGGATCTAGTTGAGGGATTGAGTTGGATCAGATGCTCTCCTCGATCAATGTTCTTTTCTCAGTTGCGAGGAGCTGTAGCTGGATGCGGCGGGCAAGCGACAAGACCAGTCAAAGAGCCCACGACCACGTCGATTGAATGTCAGATGGATCGTGAGACTCGAGTTGGGGTCGCGATCTAAGATCAATTGCCAGAGGGTATCCAAACCAGAATTTCTAGTCCACGTAAGAGCAGCCGTTGTTGTAGAGATGTTGAGGATGTTGGGAGCTTCACCGGCGGCCCGGACGGGAATATTTTTCTGCCGCGAAGATCAAATTGTTCGCCGTCGCAAGACTCCAGGGCACTGGCTTTTCTGATCGAATCTACGGTATGTCCTTTTCCTTTGCTTGCTTCGCTGGGATGGCTTCGAGCAGTATGCCAGACCTTTTTTTTTTTTTTCCTTTCGGGGTCTCCAGGAAGAGACACGATGTTCAATTGCGCGATTTTCCCTCCAGATGCTAATATCCCATCTGCGATAGCCAGGTACCACTATGCTTGCCAGGTCGTTCGTCTTCCGGACGCTTTCACAGCAATGCCCTAGGAACACACTATCGCCGGGGTTCTACACATCAGCCTCAACTTGGAGATGTTTCGCTTCGAGTGCTTCGCGAACGAAAGCAGCCACTAGGGTCCAGCCCCAGGCATCTTCCAAATCCACTCTACAACCAAAAGCCCGTTCCAGTTCTGAAGAGACATTAAAATTCGCCGGGCGACGACCGGAAGGGTTCGGAAAACTCGAACGTAAGGTCGCCAAAGAGGGACAGATAGTACTTTTCCGGGCACCGTCACATCGCAGTTATGTACTAGGAGCCTATGGGATCTCAGCGTTCTGCTTTGCCTACTCAGTGTACAACTCCAATATTGTCTTCCGAGACCCAATTGTGCCTCTTCCTATGTGGCAGCAGGCTCTATTCGGTGGAGTGTGTATCATGATGAGCGTTATGGGCACGGTTTTCCTCTTCAAGACCGCACGGTTGATCAAGACGGTCAAGGTCGTCAGTACTGATGCCGGAGCCCAGCTTCGCTTTACGATTCGAAGTACGATCCCTTTCCGGAAGCCGTACGAGTTCGATGCATTGCCTCGTCAGATCGCGTTTTCTCGCCGTCTGGTGGTCACGCCTGAGTCTGCCAATCTCATGCAACAGGGGCCAGCAGCTCCGAATGGGCAATCATCCGATGTGAGCCTCATCAGAGCACCCCTGAAAAAGTCCAGCGTTCTCCTTTGGCGGCTCTTCCGGTCAGTGCGGCAGCTATTCACCCAGGAAGATTTCGTCCTTCTGGAGGTGGAGGGTCAAAAGGGGGTTTTTCGAATGGATTCCGCGGGATACGTGTCGGAAGACTTTCTGGTTATTGGGAATCCATTGAGCGTTAAGCGATAAATGTGAGCATTGGCAACATAGCACTATCCTTTCTGGACATGTCTTATTACGTGAATTTTTTTTGCCTTGCTTTCCATATTCTGCAGCAGATTCCCATGTACATATACGAAATCCACCATGTAAAATGTAGAATTCCCTGGCATCCGTATCATCTCAAGTCCTCCAAGGCACATACAAATCCACCATACTTGGTAGGGGACTGGCCACGTGACCCGAGCGCGTCTTCGCAATCGGCGGCGGTGACGCGACCTCGAGTTCACTATCGCGCGGGCCCCTCCAAACATCTTCACCCTGACAACGCTGGCCTTCCGTTCTTGCTGTCGCCGTCGCCAGGAAGCGGCTGAACTATTGTAAGATGGGGAAGCTCATCCGCCTCGAGCTGTTTAGTAGGCAGAACCTGCACCCCTGGTTGAACTTGGCTGACTGGCTTCACTCTTAGATTTTAAGTCATACAAGGGCCATCATGTCCTTCTCTTTGGCGATGCCTACTTCACCTCAATCATCGGACCCAACGGATCTGGAAAATCTAATTCGTACGTCTCTGTGTGTCTCATCGGTAGATAAGTATGCGCTAACGAATTATAGGATGGATGCAATCTCTTTCGTTCTAGGAATCAAATCATCCCATTTGCGATCGATGAACCTTCGTGACCTTGTTTATCGCGGCCGTGTGCTGCGCACATCGAGAGTGGATGCCGATGGTAATGCTATAGATGGAGAACCAAACGGGGAGCACCAAGCACAGAATGGCGATGACGTGGAACAGGAGGATGCTAGTGGTTTGAACGATCCGCGCACAGCCTGGGTGATGGCTGTCTACGAAGACGATGCAGGAGAGGAGCAACAATGGCGACGCTCTATTACCAGCCAGGGTGTCAGCGAATACCGGATCAACAGCCGCATCGTGACGGCGCAACAATATAACGAGGCACTTGAGGCAGAAAATATCTTGATCAAGGCGCGCAACTTCCTTGTCTTTCAGGGCGATGTTGAGGCAATCGCCTCGCAGTCCCCGAAAGACCTTACGCGGCTGATTGAACAGATATCTGGAAGTCTTGAATATAAAGCCGAATATGAGCGCCTCAAAGCCGAGGCGGAGGAGGCTGCAGAACAACAGACCATCCAGCTGAACCGTCGGAGAGGTATTAACTCGGAAATTAAGCAATACCAGGAGCAGAAGCGCGAAGCTGAGAACTATGCCCGGAAGGCGGAAGAGCGCGACCAAGCCATCATCACCCACATCTTGTGGAAACTCTTCCACTTCCAACGCACGATCGATGAATCTAGCGCAGAGATTCTCAAGTATCAAGATGAACTCAAGGAATTTCGCCGCAACGTTGAGAAATACGAAAAGAATGTCGAGGAAGCGAAGAAAGAGCACGCTAGAGTTGGTCGAGATGTCGCCAAGGCCGAGAAGAACATCACCAAGAAAGAAAAGGATATCGAAGAAGCGACCAACGCGCTCGTCCCGGTGGACGAGAAAGTCGACATCACCATGAAAAAGGTAGAACGATTCGCCTCTCGGATCGCCGAAATCGGCAAAGAGAAGGAGGCACAGTCATCCAATGCGAAGCAGTTGGAAAAGGACCTCAAGGTTGTCGAAAAAGCTCAAGCTCAGTGGGAAGCCGAATGGCAGAAAACCATAAGCAAGCAGGGTGGCCAGTTGAGCGAAGCCGATCAGCAAGAATACAACAGGCTGAAAGAAGAAGTCAACAAGCGATCGTCGTCGGAGCAATTGAACCTTGACAACTTAAGGCGCCAGAGAAAAACTGAAGCCGAGGCGTGTAATAGCCTCAAGTCCAAGTTTGAGAGCACCGAGTGGCAGCTGAAGTCCCTAGAGAGTGACGCGCAGTCTTTGTCCGAACGCAAGTCGACTATTAATGGCACGGTCAAAAGCACATCTAAGGACATTGATCGCAAGAAGAAGGAGCTCAATGCTCTCGCATCAGAGCGACTACGCGTCTCGCAGATGAGAACGGAATTTGAGGAGAAACTCCAAGTGGTTCTGAAAAAGCTTCTCGAGGCTGACAATGGCAAGAAGCAGTCCGAAAAGGAACTCAGAGCGAAGGAACTGATTTCCACCTTGAAAAGAATCTTTCCCGGCGTGAAGGGCCGCGTTAGCGACCTCTGTAAACCGAAGCAAAAAAAATATGCTGAAGCAGTTAGCACTGTTCTTGGTCGACATTTCGATGCTATTGTTGTTGACAACGAAAAAACCGCCAAAGAGTGCATTCAGCATCTGCGTGATCAAAGAGCTGGTCAGGCAACCTTCATTCCTCTGGAAACCATTCAAGTGAAGGCTTTTAATTCCAACTTGAAGGGCATGCACCGCGGAATGCGCCCTGCAATTGAGACGGTGGACTATGATGACTCAGTTGCACGGGCCATTAGCTACTCATGCGGCAATGCCATTGTCTGCGATGATCTGGCGACAGCTAAGTATCTCTGCTACGAGAAGCATGTGGATGCGAAGGCTGTCACTCTTGACGGAACAGTGATCCATAAGGGTGGCCTGATGACCGGTGGCAAGGGACCTCAGCAGACCTCGAAGCGCTGGGAGGACTCCGAAGTGGAGAATCTATACAAACTCAAAGACAAATTGATGGCGGACCTCACCAATCTCCCCAAGGGTCACCGCAGGGGTACTGAGGAAGAAACTCTGCAGGGTGAATTGGTTGGACTTGAGCAACGTCTCGCCTATGCCCGCGAGGAGCTTAAGGCTCTTGAAAGAAACCTCGAGAGCAAGCGCAGTGAACTGGACTTCGTTAAGCGTCAGCTCGAGGAGCTGAGGCCCAAATATTTTGAAAGACAGGAGGCCTTGGAAGAGCTTGACCAGACCATCGTAGCATCGCAGGAGACCGTCAGCAATGTTGAGGATGAGATTTACCGCAAATTCTGCAAACGCCTTAGATACAGCAACATTCGCGAGTATGAGATTCAACAGGGCTCGTTGCATGAAGAAGCCGCCCAAAAGAAACTGGAGTTTACCACACAAAAGAGTCGGATCGAAAACCAGCTCAGCTTCGAAAAGCAGCGGCTCCAGGCCACGAGTGATCGAATCGCTAGTCTCCAAGCGCAACACCAGCGCGATGAAAATCTGATCTCCGAGCTCCGAGCAGAACAGGACGAGATCCGAAACCGTCTTGATGAGTTCAATGCCGAACTTGATATTCTCCGGGAGCGCCTTGAGGAGCAAAAGGAAGCGTATGCCCGCTCGGCGGAGAATCTCACGCAGCATCGTCGAGAGCTTCAGAAGCGCAGCAAAGACGTTGAAGGAATCCTGAAGAATATCAACAGTCTGGAAACAGATATCCAGCGCAATTCTTCCAGCCGATATGCCCTTCTTCGACGTTGCAAGTTGGAGGATATTGATATCCCATTGACCGACAACTCGAATCCACTTGAACAACTTCCCATTGATGAGCTTGTTCAGGCAGCTGATCCCGATGCGATGGACGTTGATGACGATGGTGCAGGAGGCGATGATCATACTTTCAGTGTGCAAGACTACGGGATCGAAGTTGACTTTGATTCTCTGGGAGAAACTCTCAAGGAGGTGTGTTAGCCATGCACCCCGAGTTAGGGAAGTTTATCGCTAACAATTGTGGTTATCAGGAGGCCGACGAAAAGCTTGAAGAGGAATTGCTTGACAAGGTTCGAACCCTCAGCAGCGAGCTCGACAAAATGACGCCAAACACACGAGCAATGGAGCGCCTGGAGAGTGTCGAGAATAAGCTCCGCAGCACAGAGAAGGACTTCGAAGAATCACGCAGGCATGCTCGAAAGACCAAGGAAGACTTTGAAGAGGTGATGCGCCAGCGATCCGACCTTTTCAACAGGGCGTTCTCTCACATCTCGGACCAAATCGGTCCCATCTACCGCGAATTGACAAAGAGTGCCAATTATCCGTTGGGTGGACAAGCGTAAGTTTATTCTTTCCTCGGTGGACCATCACTCGTGTACTGATGCGGGATCATCCCTACAGGTACTTGGATATTGAGGACTCGGACGAGCCGTATCTCGATGGTATCAAATACCACGCGATGCCTCCGCTTAAACGCTTCCGAGATATGGAACATCTCTCGGGAGGTGAGAAGACGATGGCGGCTTTGGCTCTGTTGTTCGCGATCCATTCATACCAGCCGTCGCCATTCTTCGTACTGGACGAGGTTGATGCGGCTTTGGACAACACCAACGTTGCGCGGATTGCCAACTATATCCACGACCACGCCGCCCCAGGTATGCAATTCATTGTGATCAGCTTGAAGACCGGGCTCTTCCAGAACAGCGAGGCCTTGGTGGGCATTTACCGTGATCAGGCCCAGAACAGCAGTCGGTCCTTGACACTTGATGTAAGTCTTTTTCCGTCCCAGATCGTTGATCGCTCGTTGACTTATGTGTCTGTTCCCTTGCAGCTTCGGAAATATAACTAGATGGCTCAATGCTATCTTATTGTTCAGCGAGTCTGAATTTTCTTTCTGTGACATGTAGAATAGCTCTTGTGATATGGATATTTGACGGAATGCTTGCTTTTGACCCATGGGGCTAATGAACTTGCTTTGTCCATGCATCTCACATGTAGGACTATATTCTTGCTTGCAAAGCGCATCCCAGCATTGTAGCTGTAGATCCACCGTTTCCTTCCTTATTCCCAGAAGATTGGGAGCTCATACCCTACTAACAGTACAATGTTCATTTCCTACCTGATACATATCCATCCACAGACAAACCACAAGCCCTCAAAACCCAACCATCTATTCCAAAATAGTGAACCCCACAGGAGGGACGAGAAACCAAACAATCTCGATCTTCATGGAGTATTCTTCCTACCCACCGGGAAATACCTGCGCCTGACCCCCAAGTGCAGACACGAGACGAACCCATGAGAGAACCGATATAATGATTTGGTCTGCACTGCTCGGGGTATTCCATTTGTCTTGTGCGTAGAAGTTTTAATGCAGGGGTAGGCAACGCGACGATTCAATATGATTACTTCAATTTAGAATGTTTGAAGAGTGATGAAAATCTAGATACAGTAGCTTGTGTTGTAACATGCCTTTATACGTGCGGCCGTGGTGGGCTGATCACCTAGCCCAGTTGTACCGAGTTCCACATTGTGGACTGCACATCTACATCCCGTCATATATGTTCATAGAGTGGATGAATGATTCCGGCACTCCGGTGCTTCAGCTGCTTGTTTTCTATTCCTTGGAGGATTTTGCCGGTATGTGTTTCGTGTTTCTAGATTTGTGCTTTGGGTCTGTCTAGTGGTATGCTGCGATATATGTCTTGAAAGACATGTGGTTTAATATATTGCTGTAGCGATGGATGAAATATATAGGAATAAAATTCACCACAGTCTATATTCTAACCAACTCCTTGGTGATCGGACGGACTCAAAATATTCTATATCTGGTTCCTCCCCTAGAACAGCATTCTTTACTTTGGCTTATTCAAGTTATCAACTTAGGGAAGATAGCTCAGCACATATGCAGCTCCACTTAGATAGAGTGGGGCTACTATGTCAAGCCCGCGGAGTACCTGGCTCACTGAGAGCTAGTGAATGAGCTAGATCTATACAAAGCCTCTGTGCAGGGGATCTTAATGGCAGCAAACTGGACAGAGCAGAGTATGTCGATGAGCCGTTGATTAGGGCGAAAGGTGTTGAGAGCGGGATGGATGCGAATTGCCCCTAATACGCAGATCACCAGTTTGGACCCAGCGGCCACTTGGCAGAAGGGGCTTAATAAAAACAGTAACTGCGCCAATAAAAGCATATGTGGATCTGATGTTTCTTTCCTCGTACGACGGATTTGGGTGGTCCCGGAAACGCATTGACATAGTTTCGTTGCAGATATATTGGTGGCGCCGCCGAGCTGGGAGTAACACTGCAGAAGACACTAGTGAACCATACAATGACAGTACAGAGTCTCCCACATGTTAGCAGAAGAAGGCCTGCCCACCGATATCCACCATATTCTCGGAGAGACCAACTCCTTGTACCACCAGGTAACATCACGGCTGTCAACCCTTCAGCACGGCTCTTTACGGCATAGATTTCAATATCCGAAGCATTTGGCGAACACACATGCACCAGAGGACTAATTACTGCTGCACATCATGGCAGCTTGTCGAGACTAATGGCACGATCTTTGGAAGCAAGACTCCTATTAGGGAAACGTCAGGGCGGCGGCGATACCCCGTGGCGGCGACATCGTCCAAATCTTTCATCTTCCACTGGCCAAGACACCAGGGCTGCATATGTGAACGACGACCTGGCTCTGATTGCTGTCATCAACTTGAAGGAATACAAGCTTGGACCCAGTGACGCGTCGGCCCGTGGAGGCGTACTTTTTCCAGTTGCCTTCGTCGAGATCCCTTGGACCGGGTACAGTGCAGAAACTAATAGCCCATGGAAGGAATGCCATCAGGATTTCCTGAGATGGTTGTTCGTATAATTGTGACCTGGAAAAAAGGAAGCCAGTTCGATTGGAGAATATCACGACCGCCGAGATTATTTCTGTGCGTGAGAAGAGGGCAATTGAGATCGAAGTGCCTGATTCTAGGGGTGTGATCATGAGCTCGTACGGAGTACAGAGTACTCAGTAGAGTTCATTTGTCAAGACTGGAGTGGACGATGGAAGAACACTCATATGGGGTAGGCATGCATGGCAATACGGATACAGCCTAGCCTCCGTTTGTGGCCCACTTGAATATCATCTCTCGTAGGCGAATTGATGCCTGAATTGATTGCTGAGCATGGTGAGCCTCCCATTCACGTAAGGCAAAACATCGGCGTCGTAAGGCATAGCGGTAAGCAGCGCAAATCAGTGGAGATGTGGCTTTGCAATTAAGCTTAACCCAGGTAATAGAGTAATAGGAAAACACTCGACATCCCGTTTCAGGAGTCTCGAGGAACAGCCATAGATTCATTGCCACTGCGCGTACTCTCCACCTACAAGCCTCACCCGGGTGTCATTCAAAAGGCGTGTTAGGAAATACAGTACCCAAAGGACTGCGGAGATTTTGCATCAATCAGCAAGTGCGAAACCAATAGTTCGCCGCGAGACAAAAATAGTCGGCTGTACGGAGTACTGCAGTGACAATGCCCTTCACATAGCGTTGCCCGTCATGGCGGCGACATTCATCGCTAGATGGGTGAGACAACGACAGTTTGGAATTTGTTGATCAATTGGTCGATGTGGAAGGTTCAGTTAATCTGCGCGAGATTTCTCATGTATCCACGGCCCAGGGAGACCAAGCGGCGGACGGCCGCAATAATTGATGCATCGATTTCCGCTGGTGCTTGGACGTTCGTGCCGTCCTTGGGGAACGAGTTGGTTTCTAGGCCACTATAGTTTACTCGGTATGGATGATGCTCCTTAGGGTATTACGGAAAAGAGGCCCGACGTACACCATGGTTTTTTTAGGCGTGTTTGGCACATTCTCAGCGGCGCTGACGGACTTCACCCTGACTCAAGGATTGCAAGCCATCATGCAGGGTTTCCTGGTGTCAGACCTTGCTGCATAAATCAGAGAGATACGTGGCTGCTTTGGTTGATAGTAAAGCTCTTGCCGTATTATGCATGTACTTCGTAACTCCACTCGTCGTCTCAAATGGAACAGGAAGGATGGAGCAGAACCGAAACTCGAATCTGTCGCGAAGGCGCATGAGCCCACATTTCCCCGCATAGACGCGAGGGAGCATAGTCTTCTTTTCTCTCATTCGCTTAGAACCCCGTGGGTATTTGCATCGGGGTCTAATGTGGCGCTGGCTAATTCTGCTGCACAGCAATATCGACAGCCTTCCATGGCTGAATGGCAGCTAGAGTGCTGAGGAATGTTTGCTTCTCCATGCTCCTTATGCCCAGCTGCCACATAAGGCATGTAGCAAGCCAATGGCAGTTCCTGGATGTTTTACCCGTAGTGACATGTTTGGTACTCCGTATGTACAGCCTAGGCCGACCTGTAGGAGAAATAAATGACTAATACGGATGCAGCCAGTTTGAACCCCATTACGTCGATCGATGTATCTTATCATTCGAAAGGTCGAAGATTGCAGAGTCGATTGAGTCCAGTGTGCTTTGCTCGATACGTCCAAAGACAGCGCAGCCTTGGACTCGTTCGTCACGGCTGAACTTTATTTATTGAAACAGTGCTCCTGCTGACACCTAGATATGTTGATCAGCGGTCAAAGCTGTATGACATTGCGAAATTGTGCGCACTGACTCGGTGCTATCCGTAGGTGCTGATCGGAAAGAGGGAACATCTCACTCGCAGAAACCAAATCCTGACAGTCGGGTTACTTGGAATAACTCAAATCCTTTTCTTTAATTTCTTTTTTTCCCCCCCCCTTCTTCCTCAAAGCACCCCAGCCAGGAACTTAGTGACCAGCTGAAGATATTTGCCATCAGCAGTGTTGTAGTCAGCCGCGTGGGGAAGCTAGAAAAGGCTCAACTTTACCTTGAAATTCGAATGTTTCCTAAATCATGTGATACTTAGAGTACCGTTCTAATGCCCTAACACCAAATATCTTGTATGGTAGGAACATGAAACTAGCAGTATTACTCTGTATTGAGACCTACTTTCGGCATCAAGATCGAGCGAATTTGAAAGTGTTAATGCTTGCTGCCAGGTACTACTTCGTACTTCGTACTTCATACTTCATACTTCATAGGCGTTTGGCATGGCGTTAAGTAAGAATGCTGTTATTAAATAGCAGTGGGTCTCTCGATCAAGTCTAAGTATATGCATGACTTCATAGGCGTAGAAATACTTGCCAAAAGTATTTTTATCCTAGGACGGATTTGATGGAACCGGCGGCAGGGATTTTGCTAGTAAGATTGGGCTCTAGTTGATTTTCCGAAGCACTGGAAGGTCTAGATCATGGTAATTGCTTTTAATAATTTATTGGCATATCCATTAATGTCAGTTGTAGCTTTTTGTTCCCGATAGATGCATGGCACCGCCCACTATTATGTAGATCATCCCCTATAGAAACAGAAATGTAATTCGTTCCTGAAATGAGCTAGGGCCCTTGGCGGGAGTGGTATGACCTGTATTTCGCCCTTATATGTGAGGTTTGAGTCCTTCTACCTTTTAATGTAAATAGCCTCCAAGGAGAGAAGAGAAAATTATTATGCCAATGATTTTTTTCTTTTTTTTTTTTTTTTTTTTGGCTTTTAAAAAAGGTGGTGAGATATCAAGGTTCACACATATACAACTACAGAGTAGGGTAATACATCGTCATTGAATCTTAACTGTCTGGCAGGCTGTTTAGTCCCGTATGTATTTGTTTTCCTTGCATTAGGTTAGAAGCCATATCCGCCACAAATTGCTTCGGATTCAAATAGCATAGCCCGTTGGGCAGGATCTCGGAGAACGTACTTTTTACCTCTTGATTGCGCATGAAAATAGAGATATTTTTTAGTCCTCACCGGTGTATTATAATTAGCAGTCGTTTGCCCATTTTGACGTATTCTTAAACCCCAGAATCGATAGGATCTTGGAGCCTCATGAACAGCAGGGACTCTCTTTGTTTTAACGGATAATCATAATTATAAAGCCTTAGTGGCTAGGAGAGGGTATAGAGCTTCAGTTGATTGAACTGGTGTGATCGTTCACATATCGACCTCTCGCATTTGACGTTAGCAACCGTCAGAGAATCAAAGTGGACCAACTGGAATATTGTCCACGAGGGATGACAGGCACGGGGTATTGTGTCAATGCGACAGTTCAGCCTACGGTAATGAAGGAAGAAGGACAACATCAGATGCTATCATACCACGATGCGACTGCCCGTTCGAGGCCAACGGTATGAGCCAGCATTCCTCGTGCAATTGGACATATCACTGACGGATGTGATATGGTGTATAGGAGTTTCAATGCCCACAGTCGACAGCCTTTAGTTTCTCTTATCCTCATTTTACATTGCTGTACATCAATCGCAATGGAGAGCTTCAGGTTGAATCTTCGCCTTCCATCTCAAGCCATGAGAGGGCCATCTTTACGCAGGATGTCAAGGAAAAATTCCTGAAGTCAGCAGGCTTGGGATGGCAATCAGGGCTGCACAGTATCCAGCAGCCAAGTAAGTGAGCCAATAATCACAAGAGAATACCAGAAGATATCTAATGCTCTTCTGCGACAGGTTCTGTGGGTCACATGGAAGGCGATGTCACGGAGAAACAACCGTCTTTCCTGTCCAACTCTTTTGGCCCGCACCACGATCCGGGCTGGTACCAACCCGGGCTGATCCCTTGTGAATGGCAATCCTTGCATAACAAACGTCCACGACGGAATTCGAGGCGCATGGAGTCGGGAGCGGGCCGAGGCTCAGATCCATCTTCACCAGGCTCAGCAGTCAATTGGACGGCACTCCGAGTAGGACAGAAAGATCTCCTTCAGCGTTATTACGAGAGGGCATTTGAAAACTTCCAGCAGATCAATTGTAGGGCAATTGCGAAGGCCTTCGTCAAGCTGGTTGAGCCTCGCAAGCAGGTAAATCATCCGTACAACGGACGGAGAACTGTGGCAGGGTCACCTCAGCGCGTGGACCCTGAATTGACCAAGCCTAAATGGTGGCCTGCGGGGGTGACGCACAGAGAGCCTGACCATCTGGTAAAAGCTGGTAGGAAACACTGGATTCCGGGACAATGTTGGTATCAGAGAACTCTTACGCTAATGATATCCGTGCAGAGAGGATCCGACTTCTTGTATATATTCTATGTGAACTGAGGGAAAGCCATGCAATCACAGCGGATAAGCTGAAAGAAGCTGGTCAAGATGTGCGACGATCAATTTCTCCACCAGAACGACTACAGATCTTGGATGAGATCTATTATGTTCGAGACATGGAAGAATTATATTTGGACGGCAAAATCAGTATGTTCCCCCTGGTTTTAACATGCGTGGCCACTAGAAGAAGGACTGATAACCAACGCCTCATAATAGGTGGAGACACAATGATACATGTCTCCCAGGTCCATATGGCCGAAGCCAGCCTAATCTCAGGTTCTCACGACCAGGCCGTTCCTATGATTGCTGTGGAAGGAGTTGCACCCCATATAACAGAGCACCAGCAGCAAATGTCTCCTAGCGGCTCCCATTACTTGATAGGAGGGTCAAGTAATAACAACGGTGTTATCTCGGACAATGATCACCTACCATCGGCGCAGGAGATTTACGAAGAGACCTCAAGCCCGGAACCTTATAACTGTTTAACCCCAGGGTCAACCCCGTCAGCCAGTCGAAGAAGCTCCGTGGAAGGCAGCCTGGTGTACTCGTCCAATATGGCTTCGCCCCGGTCAACAACAAGTGAGCCTTCTAGGACGCTCTGTCCTCCTAGAAACGGCCTCCCTCTTCAGCCTTCGTCTATACCTACGTATTATACCCAACAAATGGTCCATCAACCTGCTGGACAGACCGCACAATTTGGTTTCTGGAACCAAATCACGCCCAACCCCCAACCATCGGCATTCCAAGGATACTGAGTTGAGGGATAAAAAGTGCATATAACATAGCCAGACTGGATCACTGTACGCGCAATGTTATTGTATTTGTGTCTTGCTTGTTTATTTCCGTATCTGGGGATATTTGATATTAGTTGGGAGCAATAATTTTGTATTGTACGTTCTCTAATTCTCGCCATTCTCGTTGCCATTCTCTACCTCCCAAAACATCGGATTAGGGTTGCGTCAGTAGAAGAATTAAAGCCATGGGACACCTCCCTCGCCTGCGGACCCCCATTGGCCCGACTAGCTGCAGATCCCGCGACCCGTCTGCACTTGACCAACCACCAGCTGCAACGCGTGCACACGCAGAACCTCAACATTCCCACTTGTTGGCCCTGCATCTTTATTTCCAGCCTGCCGAAGTGGTTCAGTCATGCGCCGGGTTTGTTGAAAGGACACTGGCTAAGTTGATTTGTTGGTGTGCGTGACGTGATATCTTCCGCCAAGGCTCTCCAGAACATCATCCACAGTTCCCTCAGATCTCAGCCAGTAGTACTGCCCGAGGCAGAGTGCTAGTCATTGTTGGAGTCGGTAGAAGGTGGTATTGTATAACACCTACCGGTCTAGGTATTGCTTTCCTTCCCTGGTGAGTCAGTTCTTGAAAACTTGAGTCGGCCGCGGTTTAGGAATCCCCTACGACTTATTTCTTCTACGTCCCCTCCTATTGCTTGCATGCTTCGTACCCTTCTTCATCTATACTTCCAACCGACGTTCAATCGATCATCAAAGTTTCCAGAGTTACGATGGGGATGCTAACGTTTGGACGGTTCCTTAGTCGATCATATGCGCTCCACCGCGACGGTCCTACCATCTTCGCTTTCCGGCAAAAACTTATAATGGAAAGTGGTGGTTCCTACTCAGACGACCGGGTGACGGGTGACTCGCCTGTCTTGCATCCGACCCGAGGTGACGATATTTCCGATGACGACGAGTTTACAGATTCTGCAGACCACTACTACTCGCCACCTGGTTCACCAGGGAGGCTGTCGCGAAGCCCATCATTTTCTTATCAGGATGACTGGGAGACGTTCCCGTCGTTGGAACACCTGTCGGTCTTTGACTTGCTCGACAACTTTTCCCTGTCGCAGCGGTTGGAAAGGTTCCAGCAAGCCATAAATTCACAAACGGAAAAAGTGAAGAAACAACGTGAGAAACTGAAATATACCTCACTCCATGCGAAGGATCGTGTCGTGGGCGAGTGGAAAAAGCGGGTTCCTACGGCAGACGAGCGCCTGGACAAGTATCGTCGGCGGATGAAGGTTGGTGTTGAGCGCTTGGGGAAACAATGGAATGCAAACGCAGCCGTGACCTTGCGCGAGAAGATATCATTCATTGCAGGTGTCCTCAACATCTTTATCAGTGGCTATATCATCGGTGCTCATCCCGAATATTTCTACATCTGGTTCAGTGCACAGCTGGCTTACTTCATGCCGATCCGATTTTACCGGTACCACAAGAAAGGCTACCACTATTTCTTGGCTGATCTATGCTATTTTGTAAACCTGCTTTGCTTGCTGAGTCTCTGGGTCTTTCCGCGTTCCACGAGGCTTTTCATAAGCACATTTTGTCTGGTGTTTGGCAATAACGCTGTTGCAATTGCCATGTGGCGGAATTCCATGGTCTTTCATAGTATGGACAAGGTTGTAAGGTAGGGCCCCTATACTCTTACTACTCTTAATATTACGTCTGATTGTCGGCTTACCCGAGTCCCAGCCTTTTTATCCACATCATGCCGCCTATGACCTTACATTGCCTCGTTCATCTGACCCCCGCTGGAAGACTGAAGGAGAGGTTCCCTGCGGTTTACGACATCAAGTTTAGTGATCCTCAATCCCCAGATCATTTCTCTCTCCTTACTATGATGGGCTGGGCCACTATTCCGTACGTGATATGGCAGTTGACTTATCACTGTTTTATCACCGTCCGTCGTGCCGAGAAGATTGCCGCCGGGCGCCCAACCAGTTTTACTTGGCTTCGCAAGTCCTATGCGAAGACCTGGATCGGGAAAATCGTCCTGAGTCTTCCTGAATCATTGCAGTCCCCTGCCTTCATGTTGATTCAATATGTTTACGCCCTATTGACCATGATTCCATGTCCGCTGTGGTTATGGTCCAAGTGGGCCAGTGGGATTTTTTTGACCGGCCTGTTTATCCTCAGCATCCATAACGGTGCGACATATTATATTGACGTTTTTGGCAAACGCTTTCAGAAAGAACTGGAGGAGTTGAAGAAAGATGTGGCTCGCTGGCAGTCATCGCCTGCAGGGACAAACACCCCGACACTCGTAGGATCTGATGAGGCCGCTGCATCGGGAGCGCAGGTCTCTAATCAATCCTCAGGCGCTGCACTGAACAACGAAATCGACAAAACTAGTATTGACAGGATACCTCCCCTCGATTCCGTGGCCGCTTCAACCGGCATGCGAGAGCCTTATACTACGGGCGATTCGGCGGTACGCGAGAGAAAATAGCAAATTTAGCTCCGTCTTGTTCTAAATGCTCTCTTCCGCAAGGCTTAGCCACGTTCGATACATCTATCATTTTCATCCGTACAATTGGCGAGTTTGGCTTCTATCGATACCCGAATATACAACAGTCGTTTTTTGCTTTCACCTGTGCGAAACTCTCTCTCTACGTTTGTCGAATTGGATAATTGTTCGTGGATATTCTTCTGTTTGGTACATACATGAAGCGGAGAAGGGTGGTTGGAATAATGGGAACCTCTCCTTTTATCTCCTTTTTATTTTACTTATATTTTATTTTATTTTTTAATTATCCTTATGGCTGTCCATACCATAATAAATACAAGCAAATACAGGAATATTTAACCTTCTCGGACAAGCAAGCTTGGCGCCGATTAACTCCGTCGATGGCAAATCACAAACGCCGAGGCCGGTCAGATCACGTGCTGGGCCACCTTTCCATGCAGACCTCGTAGAGTGATGACGGCAAGACAAGACCAACATTCTTGA
This sequence comes from Aspergillus tanneri, assembly GCF_003426965.1. NCBI lineage: Eukaryota > Fungi > Ascomycota > Eurotiomycetes > Eurotiales > Aspergillaceae > Aspergillus > Aspergillus tanneri. Next base: position 2,315,653 of record NW_022984634.1, on the reverse strand, counting down.
GGTTGCTGTCTGATCCTTTTTTGGTACCATTTGTCTAGCGAGACCATAAAAACCATCCCTGTTGTCTATTGTTAAATTGCGGTGTCTTACTGTTTAATCTGCTCGTTGTTCGGAGCACCTCCTATTCCTGCCTCCCGCAATGTCCGTCGCTATGAGATCGGCCCGGCTCGTGCGCAATAACTCTGCCCTGCGGTCGGGTTTGGTCGGTGAGTTATCAGAGTCTGCTAATTTTGCAGACCTGGGAGTCCTCCCCGCTCTGGCGATCAGTGCAGACGGTTAACATGTTTTTTGTATGAGCAGCTCGGCCTTCCTTCTCCCGTGCACTGGGCTCAGCGACTGTCGCAAGCCTTAGGTTGAATGGCAGGGGTTTCCCACCGCAGCAACTGTCAGCTATAGCACTCCTAGTATCCCACCGACGTGGATTTGCAACTGAGCCGTCTATGTCCACGTCCTCCTCAGACCCCATGCCTCCCCCGGGATTCAACGCTGAACAAGCCAAGAAACCGTACCCTCCAGAAGCAGCGCAAACAGGGAGTGCGGCTGGAAACCAGCAAGTTGCTCCCAAAGCTGAGTCTGTCGTCACCAATGCTCAGATCAAATCCAAGTCGAGCGACACGCCGGTGGCCAAGTCCACGGACGACGACAAGAAGATTGCTGAGGAGAAAAAGGAACAGAAGAAGTTGACGATTGGGCAAAAGATCAAAAAAGAAGCCCAACACTACTGGGATGGGACCAAGCTTCTTGCTACGGAGGTTAAGATTAGTTCGAGGCTGGTGTTGAAGATGGCTGCAGGCTATGAGCTCAGTCGGCGAGAGCACAGACAGGTTGGTCCATCATTCAATTCACTTGGTGGGTTATCCGCATTGCTGACTAGTGTTTCATTCAGCTACAAAGAACGGTGAAGGACCTTGGCCGTCTGGTCCCATTCTCCATGTTCGTCATCATTCCTTTTGCCGAGTTGCTCCTCCCCGTTGCCGTTAAGGTGTTCCCGAACCTACTGCCGAGCACCTACGAGGGCCAGAACGCGCGCGAGAAGAAGGCGTTGAACCTGAGCTCCACGCGGAAGGAGGTTTCCGCATTTTTGAAGGACACCCTGAAAGAAAGCGGTCTACCCGTGACAGCTGCGACCGTCAAGAACGAGGAATTCGCGGAGTTTTTCAAGAAAATCCGCACCACTGGAGAAACGCCCTCGACGGAGGATGTCATTAAGGTGTGCAAGATTTTCAAGGACGACCTCACTTTGGACAACTTGTCTCGGCCGCAGCTGGTTGGAATCTGCAAGTACATGAACCTGAACTCGTTCGGAACCGACGCCATGCTGCGGTATCACATCCGACACCGCATGCGCCAGATTAAGCGTGACGACCGCGCGATTTTTTACGAAGGGGTAGAGTCACTATCCGTTCCCGAACTGCAGATGGCCTGCGCCTCCCGTGGCATTCGCACCCACGGAGTTTCTCCCGTTCGCCTGCGTGAGGATCTCTCGATGTGGCTGGACCTGCGTCTCAAGCAAGGTGTCCCGTCCACACTTCTGGTACTTAGCAACGCGTACGTTTACGCTCAGGGTGGTAAGGAGGCGGAGATGTCCTCTCAGATCGATTCCCTCAAGTCTGTCTTGTCCAGCATTCCGGAGGAGCTGTTCCATGAGATTGAACTGGAGGTGCATAACGCTGAGGGTGCTGCTACGAACAAGCAGCGCCTTGAGGTCATCAAGGAGCAGCAAGAGCTCATTGAAGAAGAGAACGAACAGAACAGCGAGAACGAAGAAAAGGGCGTGGCGGCGCCCAAAGACATCGAGGACATTGATGAAAAGGAAGATGCCAAAATTGAGGCTACGAACGAAAGCCAATCCGACGAGGCGGTCGAAGCTGGCAAGGAAGGCAAGGAGGCTGGGATGTCCAAGAAGGTATCGGACAAGAGGGAGAGGTCCTCTCAGTAATTGCCTGTTACCTGATGGAACGTGTTTTTTGATTTTTTGAGATAGAGTTTCTTTTTTTTTTTTCCCCTTCTGCTTTGTTTTTCTTCTTGGGCTGTGTTAGTGTTGATATGATAGACTCCTTTCCTCAGTTCCTTTCAGTGTCTGCCACTACCGGTAGCTTCCCTGATTGATGATCTACTGGCTTTATTTTTTTATTTTATTTTATTTTTTTACTGCGATTATATACTTGATCCATTATCTTTATTATTGTATTTTCTTTTGTGACTTAGGAAATGTGAATCCGGAAAAGAATCCGAGACAACCAGGGCCATTGATGCAGCTAGTTCGACTGTGGTATGATAGAGAAAACATGCAAATTGGATACATAAGACTCGCATAATACTGAAGCGTTGAGAGTCGTTTGTTGCTGTAGAACCCGTCCAACTGCTACGTAAAGCGACGGCGGAAAGGCGTCCATCGTCAGCCGATACCATTCCCCAACCACTAACCTCGGCAACCACCGACCACCATTCTCTGTTACCATGAATCGGCATTTCCATCCATCAATCGCCGTGATTCCATCCATCTCGCTCCGAATACGGTCATGCGGAGTCGACACTTCCTGCGCTTCTTCCTCATCCATCGCAGTTTCAGCACTCAACGACCTTTCGGTTTGGCGCACAACATGCCTCGCCTGAACCCAGCCTCCCAGGTAGAGTTCTCCTATTTAAGCCCTAGACTGATTAGCTCATGGAAGCTCACCATTCCCATAGAAAGCCATCGATCGACTACGGTCGTATCAGCCACCTTCCACCAGTTATGACCTAGTACCTCTGTCGCGACGAGCAGCTGTCTTGGTCCTACTTTATGCCGACTCCAAGGGGGACCTCCGGGTGGTTCTAACCATGCGGGCCAAAACCTTGAGTTCGTGTAGGTTTCTGGAAATTGTTTAGAATCTTCCATTACAATAGAGAAATGAAATTAGACACTAACAGCTACGACAGATGCAGGCCAAGCGGCCTTACCGGGGGGTAAGCTCGACATTCTTTGTCCAAGCCCCACACTTAGCTTAACATCTAGATCAAGACGTACCCAAGAGAGAGAAAAGCATTGAGACTGACCCGTCTTAGGGAAAGCTGATTCCCTGGAAGAAACCCCCTTCCAGACGGCCCGACGTGAGGCCCATGAGGAAATCGGCCTGGCAGATATGGGTCAGCAATTACCACCACCGTTCGAGGTCGAGCACCTGTGCGAGCTCCCAGCCAATCTGGCGCGAACTGAACTGGTGGTCCGTCCGTGTGTTGCGCTCCTCCGTTCCTACGACGAGAAGACGAACCAGAATGCCGATCCCGAGGTATCCTTGATCCCGAAACTGGATGCGCGAGAAGTCGCCGCGGTGTTTACAGCTCCATTTGCGAACTTTCTGCGAACGCGGGATGAAGCGGATTGGGGGACTCCGAACCCCGAGGATTGGTATCAGGGCGCATGGACGGAATGGCATCAGTCGAATTGGCGAAGTAAGTAGATTCTAAACCAATCAACCCTCCCCACGCATCGTATCATCCCCAATAACATCCACATGCAGTGCACCAATTCTTTATTCCTATCTCGCCACAATCGGTGGTCAAACCCCGGACGAGATCCCAGCGGCAGAGACAGGCCATCAGTGCACTGGAGAAGGAGAATTCAGGCGAGCTCACTCGGTATCGAGTCTGGGGCATGACGGCGCGGATGCTGGTGGATGTGGCACGGGTTGCATACGATCAGGAACCTGAATTCGAGCATAATAGCCACTTTGGAGACGAGGCGATGATTGACAAGCTGCGCCGAATGGGACGGTTGAGTCCGATCCGTCGTTCGGGGGATGTTCTGACGCGAGAGGATATGGAGAAAGCAGCTAAACTGAGCTAGAGGTTTTGATTGATACCCGATAGACGGACGTGGATATTTTTATATCCATGAACCGTATATGGCCCTTGAGTCTCTACAATCCATGAATGCATGGCCCAATGCGTAGTCGGCTTCCCACACCTTGCAGGAGATAGGCCTGGAGTGAGACTGCAGTGTGCTGCTTCACACCGCTGTCAGATGGAATTGTAAATTCTCCCATGCACGGAGTAGATATTCTACGCATCTTCTGTGTATGTGTCTATCCATCCATCATTCAGACTCATGGACTCCCTCTCTGGATAGAATTCAGAGATCGGAACTAATTCAAGGGAATTCTTACAATCATGCTGACCCAAGGGCAGGAAGAGGGCTAAGAGTCATGGCATCGGGTTGAGTCCAGAGCGAACCACGGAGCCTTGGACGGTTGCCCATGTGGTGTCTTACTTTCTGGCTTTATTTAGGACCGTGGACATGGATTGCAATGTGGATGAACTCCAACCGAGGAAATTACTAAAAAGGACAAAGAATTCGATGAGATCTCGCCTGGGAGGCGCACAGTGGCACTCGCTAGTTCGCCCACCACCAAGCCACTACTGCATGCAAGAACTCGGTTCATTTCCTTCTCCAAAACGAACTCCTTCCCCTGGAGTCTGGACATATTCTGGGAGAAACTCAATTCCCCATGGTTCACCGCTCAATTCGTGATGTGATCGATCCAGTCTCTCTTCGGGCGTATTGCCAATTCAACCGATAAACGGATTGCATTGCATCCCATACTCACTTACGGAGTATTGTACGGAGTATGTACATGTACTTTCGGTCGCATCGAGGCAGTAGGGATCGAGGGATTCAGTAAGACAGCCCCGGTGATTTGATTCCATTCCTTCTTCATCCTTATTCATGTTTTTCTGGGAACGGACGGCACCCCACTCCACTGGCTCCAATCTTCTGGGTACTCTGTACTCCAAAGCTCAAAGCATAGCTTGATCCCTGTTCATTTAGAGTCAATCGCTGGGATTTGCCAGGTTTCAGTAATCATTGAGGAACTCCTTCAGGGATGATTACGATTGTCTACGGGTGGACATCCCTTGCGTGGATGTGTCACTCATGAGGTCCATGGCGGCGATGCCGATCCTGCGCCGCTCCCCACTGGATAGATCGCTTTCATGCTGGTGGTGAATTTTGATTTACTGATTTTGTTTATTTGTTTGATGTTATTTTTACATATTCAGTATTATTGGGGGCCACCGTTTCGGATCCTCATCCAGGGGGACCCTCGTTTACATGCATGGATCCTTCTTATCTTCCCTCCCCCCTTTATATCACATTATCGAAGTGCTCTTTGTCGTCGTCATTGATTGCTTGATTGCTCTGGCTCAGCTGTCCTATTCCGGCCGATCCGGCTCCCTTTCTTCTGCCTCCAGTTTATGCTTTAAACGATGGAGCTCGCTGGTCCCTTCCAGGCTCAGCGACTTCTGCAGGCCCAAATTAGGGCTCGAGCGACACTCGGCGGGGTTTTGTGATCGCCCAACTGCCCAAAGAATTCTGGAATTCATTCGACTTGATTTGGATTTGTACGGAGTACTCATTCAGATCTGGATCCGTTGCTGAATGCCCAAATCTTCCTATCGACTCCGTAGGGGCTCCCTCGCCATCGTCACATTCCACCCCAAGTCACACAAGCCGTGACTGGTCACTTGCACCGTATCGTCACCGTCTCTTTCCGTCTTCCCCTCATCTCGACTTTCGCCATTGTCTTCATCGCTCGTCTCTTCTCTTTCGATCCCTATCCCTATCCCTATCCCTATCCCTATCCCTATCCCTAAGGGGGAAGGGTTTCTTCGCCTACTATCTCGACCTGGTTTGATATCTTATCTGTCGGCTCTGATCTACATTAGCTTCCCGACTTTATTCTACTATGCATACGATGCCGTCACCGACCTTTGCCATTTCCCGACAAGCTCCTCCGGTAAGACCTTCACGGTCTCTTGAGGGTATGGAACGAGTCATACCCCCGGAGTCTCCAGTTCGCCCTGCCCTCAAGCTGGATAAACCCCTTCCAGAGCTCCCGCAAAAACCTCTACCGGCGACTCCGTCGATGGAGGCTTCGACGGCATGGAGCGATGACAGCAGTCTCTCCGACAGCTTCGACAGTCGACGCCAGTCCACCGTCTCGACCGAGAGCTATCCAGTCGTTGTTCGCTCTCCCTCGGACGATCTGGCCGAGCTAGTCGATCATCCGCCCATCCCGTCTTTAGGTCGCTCTTCACCTATCGAGCCCTACGAGAAACCGCGCCCTTCACCCGTTGCCTTCTCGTCTCAGTATCTGCCTTGGACGCCCAACCGACCGCGTCCCAATCACTATTTTCGGGAGAAGAAGTGGGATTTCTTCCCGGAGCTCGCCATTCCGTCAGAGCTGCCGCCAACTTTGCCCAGGTTCCCGCCCAGTTGTAAACCCCTCAAGAAGGATGCCCGTGGACTCAACCTGGTGCCATTTGACTTTGCGAAGAAAAGTAGTCCCGCCGATCGGGGCGGGCTCACGCTGGCCCATGACATGCGGAACTCGATCCGATCCTATGTCCAACGACGAATCTCCAAGCACTCCGTCGACAAGGAGAAATCCCGACGGAAACGACGGCCTGTCACCGCTCCGGAGTGCACGCGCAAGGATCATCCGACCCCTCGAGCACCGTCGAGCAACTACTCCGATCGTGACAGCATTGCGTCGCGGAAAACTGAGCCGCAAGAAAGCGAGAGACCGAAACGGTTGTCGGGGTCGACTCGCTCCAGCGCCTGTGAACAGGCGAAGAAGCCCTTAGCCTTGGAACCGATCGCCTTTCAGCGGCGGAGGCAGCTGGCCGTGCCCATCTCGCCCTATCAGAAGTATGGAGCGACTATTTGGGACAAATCCGGTCGCGAGAAGCGAATCAGCTACCGACAGACCCAAAATGTGAGGTTCCCACGGTATCAGAAGAGGTCCTCCACACCGAAGCCGGGATTGGTCATGACGGATAATACGCCCCCCTTATCACCACGGCAGCGCTCCCCGCTGCCGCAGAACACGAGGGACTGTATGAGAGCGCTGCAGGATAGGACGAGCCTGGTTCTGGTGGCCTTGGAGGAAGCCAAACAGAGGGTGGTCCAGGCGCGCATCGATCGGAAGCGGATGCAGCTGAAGTCACAAATCCGAGTAGTTGGACCAGTCAGTCCACATAATGCTAACGCTCGGGTAGATCCCTGGATATGACTGTTGCCGGGGTGAATGCGCCTTCTACTGTTCTTTGTCTCCTAGACAGAACACAGAGTATGTAACCATTATTGTTGTGGTCATTATTAGCAGTAGTAGCAGTACTCTTTTTCTTCTAATTGCCCGGGTTGGCACGCTCGTTCTGCAAGCGCCTTTCGTCTCCACTAATTGCTGTCGTTACGTGATTTAACTCTGGATTTTCGTTCCCCGGTCTTTCCTTGCTGTCTAAGGTTCATTAAGGTTCATGGCGACTCGGGGCGTTACGGGAGTTGAAAGGATGACTCCCCGGAAGGATGGGTTCGTTGAATATTCTGACCGCTATTATATCCCTGTCAGTAGCCAGCATGCATGATTATTATATCCTCCCTCCTTTTGATCCAGAATGGAGTCCAGTTAGTTACTTGGAAGCGATTCTCGAGATGCCTCTGCGGTCCTCGGCAGTATGCACTGGATCCCGTGGACGAAACCGAAAGAATAAAACTGGGGAATCTCTCCTCGGGGTTTTCTGCACCAGTCCGGTCTTTTTGGAGGCCATTGTAGCCTAGAACTGGTTGAATCGGAGATCATGCAACTAGATGTATGCCATACAGTTACATTCCAATCTTTCCCCGCCAGGGTAGCCTTCTCCGCACATCCAACGTCACCTGCTCCGTTTCTGATCGCCCTGCATTCCTCCACATTCTTCTCTTCCTCTTCTCTACCCGAACTCACTTCTCTGACATCGTACGTTTCTTGTTGTATTGGTCTTGGAGCCAAGTATATAATCCCCATCGTATCCACAAGTATCCACCTCGCACCATGGGTGGAGACATACCCCGACATGCTGTGAACTACCTTCCCAAGACGGCAGCTCACCCAGTCGGTCAGCGTATCAAGAATATCTACACCGATCGGTTGAGACAATTCACGGAAACGGGCCAGTATAAAACCCAGAATCTGATTGCGTAAGTGGATTGATTGAATAGGACACCCCTAGTCCGTGTCTTCCCATTCTCACACTTGCACTAGGAAGCTGTTCGATGCCGTCAACTCTGACCAAGATCATGTCAAACTCGCCGTATACTCGGTCCCTGACCTCCAGCGTGTGCCTTTCGAAGATGCCACTTCTCACGAATTCACTCCGACCCATATTGGCGCCTCCTTTGGCCCCAGTTGGTCCACGCATTGGTTCCGGATCCATTTGACCGTCCCAGAGAATATGCGTCAAAAGGAACGTCTGGAGTTCCATTGGGATGCCAACAATGAGGGCTTGGTATGGACAGAGGATGGTCGGCCATTGCAGGGCCTGACGGGAGGACAGGAGCGCATTGAGTGGGTCATCCCCGATGCCTGGCGTGATGGGAACGAACATACCTTTTATATCGAGATGGCTTGTAACGGCATGTTCGGCAACGCTCCCGGTGGCGATTCGATTCAGCCTCCGGCACCAGATAAGTATTATACGCTTCAAACGGCGCAGATCACTGCCGTGAACGTCGAGGCGCGGGCGTTGTTCTATGATTTTTGGATTATTGGAGGTAGGTCCTGCGTTGCTCGCTCGATGAGTTTGTTTTGGACTGCTCACTGAGTGCATTATATAGATGCTGCGAGGGAGTTTCCTGGTGATTCGTGGGAATCACACGAAGCTAACGTGGTTGCCAATGCTATCATGGATGCTTTTATTGCGGGAGATGGGAGCAATGAAGCCATCAAAAAGGGCCGCGAGATCGCTAAGCGATATCTTGGCGATGACATCGATTCATCTGAAGTCTACGATAGTGAAGAGAAGCCGATCGTCTACGCGATCGGTCACTGTCATATCGATACGTGCTGGCTATGGCCGTGGGATGAAACGAAGCGCAAAGTGGCGCGGTCCTGGTCGAACCAATGTGACTTGATGGACCGATACCCGGAACATCGCTTCACATGCTCCCAGGCACAGCAGTTCAAATGGCTGGAGCAATACTATCCAACGGTATTTGACCGCGTGAAAGGATGGGTCAAGAAAGGGCACTTCCAACCCATTGGCGGAAGCTGGGTGGAACACGATACCAATATGCCCAGCGGAGAATCGCTGGTGAGGCAGTTTCTTTACGGGCAACGATTTTTCGAGAGCCATTTCGGGGTGCGTTGCACGACGTTCTGGCTTCCGGACACATTTGGATACTCCACCCAAATCCCTCAGATCTGTCGGCTGGCGGGAATGAGCCGCTTCTTCACACAGAAGCTCAGTTGGAACAACATCAACAACTTCCCCCATACGACCTTCAAGTGGGTTGCGCTGGATGGGAGCCAGGTCATGTGCCATATGCCACCATCAGAAACATACACGGCCGAAGCCCACTTTGGCGATGTCAGACGTAGTGTCACTCAACACAAATCCATGGACCATGATAACACCTCGCTCCTGGTATTTGGGAAGGGAGACGGCGGCGGAGGACCTACGTTCGAGCATCTAGAGAAGCTCCGCCGCTGCCGTGGCCTGAGTGACAAAGTTGGTTTGCTCCCACGCGTGAAGATGGGAGAGTCGGTGGACGACTTCTTCGCCAGACTGGAGAGGAACGCAGCCGAGGGCACCGAATTCCCTACGTGGTACGGCGAGCTCTATTTTGAGCTCCACCGTGGTACTTATACCACACAGGCCAACAACAAGCGAAACAATCGCAAGTCTGAATTCTTGCTCCGCGAGGTCGAGTACCTGGCCACGCTTGCATCTCTGACAAGGACCGATGGTAGCTACGAGTACCCTAAGAAAGACATCGACAACATGTGGGAGGGGGTGCTGATGTGTCAGTTCCACGACTGCCTTCCAGGCAGCAGTATTGAGATGTGCTACGACGACTCGGACAAACTTTATGCGGAGGTCTTTAAGACGGGCGAAAATGCTAGAAAACAGGCCCTTGAGGCACTAGGATGTGGTGCGAAAGGTGCAAATATGACCCTTCAGGCTATCAATACCCTTCCCTGGCGGCGTTCCGAAATTGTCCGGATCCCTGATGGGTTTACTACCTCTGCTAGTCCGAAGTACGCCCTGATCAGTGGGGATACTGGACCTATCGAGTTTAGTGGTGCAGTCTCTAGGCCGGTTTCTACTGTGACTGTATCGGAGATCAGTCCTCATACTTTCCAGCTCAATAATTCCAAGCTGAGGCTAGATGTCTACAATGGTGTGATAACGTCTCTGTTTGATATTCAAGCGGACCGTGAAGTGATTGCCAGTGGTGGTAAGGCCGGACAGCTGGTTATCTTCGACGACAAGCCACTGTACTGGCAAGCATGGGATGTGGAGGTCTACCACTTTGAGTCCAGGAAGGAGCTGCAGCCAGGTATAACCAGCATTATTGAGAAAGATCCGTACCGTGCCAGCGTCGTCACCAAAACCCAGATCAGCAACAAGAGCTGGGTGAAGACGACCATCAGCCTTGCCGCTGCTACCGATGATCAGCCATCACTCGTGGAGTTCCACAGTGAGGTGGAGTGGCATGAGGATATGAAATTCCTCAAGGTTGAGTTCCCTGTTGACATTACCAATACGGAGGCGTCCTATGAGACTCAGTATGGAATCATCAAACGTCCGACACACTACAACACGAGGTATGTGCACCTATAATTTCAATATGCAAAGAAATACCACTAACTCTCCGCAGCTGGGACATGGCCAAATTTGAGGTGTGCTGCCATAAATGGGCCGACCTGTCAGAGAACGGATACGGAGTGTCCATCCTGAACGATTCCAAATACGGCTTTGCAACATGCGGCAACCTGATGCGTCTCTCTCTTCTCCGAGCGCCAAAGGCACCGGATGCCCATGCCGATATGGGTCGTCATCACATCCGCTACGCAATCTTACCGCACGCTGGCCCTCTTGACGCGCGCATCATCCGGGCAGGATATAATTTCAACCACCCGCTGGTCATCGAGAAATCCGCGAGCCCAAAGAGCACGGACGTATTTTCATCGATCTCCCTCACCGGCTCCCCCTCTCTCATTCTGGATGCTGTAAAGCGTGGCGAGGATGACGAGGATGTATCCCGGGATAACCTACCGCGACGACGTGGCAAGAGCATTATCCTGCGCATCTACGAGTCTCTCGGTGGCAAAAGCCGCGGCACCATACACACCAGATTCCCCGTTAAGGAGGTTTGGAAGTGTAACGTATTAGAGGATGACGAAGTAGCGCTGTCGATGTCTAAGACGAGCGTTAATATTGAGCTGAGGGCGTATGAGGTAGCCACCTATCGTTTACAGCTGTAGTTGTCTATCTTCGGCCGAACAGAGAGTTCTCTAGACAATCAATTTATGAGAAATAAGTCAATTGATAATATAATAGACATCATATCATAGGAATCTAGAACCGCTCATATCATTTCTCCACCCGGCCCTATTCTAGAGTATGCATATACCAACGCCTAGCTCCTCACCTTGTAAACGCAACCCAACTCCGGTAGACTCGAAGACTCCAGATCAAAAGAGAAAAAAAAATAAGAAATAAAGAAAAAGAAACGAAAGGAGTCATTCACGAACTCCATAAGGAAATACCCACTCAATCCCTCCCATAACTAATCTTCAACCTCTTCGCCGGTGGCTTATCCCCAGCCTCGTCATCTTCTTCATTTTTATCCTTATTCGAATTCGAGTTCGATTTCTTCTTATTCTTCGACGAGGACGACGACGATCCCCCCTTCACACTCCCTGCCGTAGACCCATCCCCGTTCGTCGGTTTCCCGGTGGATCCATTATACGCGGACGTAGGCGTCGGCGCATGCGATGGCGTCGTCTGTACCGAGGAGGGTGTTGAATCCTACATTCATCCAGATAGCGTGAGTTATTAGTTACCCGTCTCCATATTCAAATCGCTAAGTATTTCCATCAGATGGGGTGAGGTGGGAAGAACATACACGCATGAAACTCGCTGAACTGCGCGAAAACACACGATCAGCATCCGTCACCTGGCCTTTTCGTCTTGTGCTCCCCACTCCGGAGGAAAAGGATATTGAGCTCCCTCCGACCCCGGCGCTGGATGATCCCTTGATGTAATTGTCGAAGCCTTTGATGATGTTTCCGGCGGTGGTTTCTTCCAGGTAGGATTGTTCGAATCGGAAAATTTGGTCTTCGAGTTGGGACTGGGCTTGTTGGTTTACAGTCACAATAGAGTGGGCGGTAGACAGTAGGGACGTAGGTAGGTAATATAGATTATGGTAGCATGCAAGGTAAAAGATAACTCACCATGCTCTTATCCATCAGTCGCTTCTTCTGTAACGTATCGCGTAGTTCGCGCCGCAATTTCTCATAATACGGTAGTCCGCGATTGGACCCGTCTGCATTGGTGGTCGAGCCATTCGCGGAAGTTGTCGGGCCCGTGGCGTTGGGGCCTGATGTGTTTGTACTCGGGGCGGGAGGAGCAGCTTCGATCATTTTGGTCTATCAAGAAGAGATGATCGTATAATGAATGAATGAATGAGTGATATGGAGATGGGATTATTGAGTGGTTGGTTGGATTCCGCCGGATCTTATCAGTGTTTGTATGGTTTGCATGAGATGATGATGATTTACCTGCTGGCTCTCTGATCTCCCTTGTGATCCGTTGTTGATTATCGACAGAAGCATCGATATAATATACTCTGATTGATTCATCTTTATTTTTAGTTACTAGATTACGAGCCGCTCGGTTGTCTATCATGGATCATCACGCTCATCATTCCGGTATGGACATGGATCATGGTCATGGCGATATGGATATGGGTTCCAAGTGCAGTATGAATGTAGGTCATCTCTTTGCAGCTACTGCTTGATGGGAATCCATATAATCAGTGTTCTGCACGACTCACACATCCACGTTAGATGCTTTTCACCTGGTCCACCCAAAACCTGTGTATTGTATTTCCTCGGTGGCGAGTGACTGGGGTCCTTTCTCTCCTCGTTTCCTTGGTCGTTATTGTGCTCTTGACAGCTGGCTACGAGGGTGTTCGCCAGTTGACTAGACGCTTTGAGGCCGCCCATGCTAAACGATTAAGTGCGTTTACATCAGCTACGACTGGAGGTACGTTTGGTTTCTTCCTATGCTTTGTTTAATGATGATATTGTATGCGTATGCTTGGCTCTGTTTGGCTGGATCAAAGGAGGTTATTGGCGTGGACCGAGTCGCACCGGCTTTGCTGAATTCAGTCCCATTGACACATTCAAGGCAATGACGTCGCCGACGAATCTGCCCCGACTGGCCTCCCTGCTCACCAAACCCATCTTCCCGACTCAGGCTTACCGCTACTTGTAGGCAGCGATAATCGAAGGAAACTGGAGCAGAGGGGGAAGATCATCATGGCTACCTTGTATGCCGTGCAGGTGTTCTATAGTTTCTTTATCATGTGAGTACTATCCACTGTGTTCCCCCATTTCTCTGACAAACTGCTTATCGGCTCAGGTTACTCTTCATGACTTATAACGGGTTGATTATGCTTTCGGTTGCTGTCGGTGCGTTCGTAGGGTATCTGGTCTTCGGGGAGAACATGTCCGCTTCGAAGACGGTCGCTTGTCATTGAGCGTTTCATTGAGCGTTTAAGCACGGGTCCCAAGATATGCTCTCTTTTCAGGTTGGCAACTCACTGAGACACATTCGATGTTGTGACTCCAGGCTGGATAATGATAAGTGGACGTAGCTTCACTGTTTTGTCATGATAATGTATTCTTCTCTTGTTGACGAACGGTTATTCCAAGAATTTACCCTGTTCTTTTAGTTTCAAGTCATAACAAATCCAGTGTGCATGAATTTCAGGAAGCCTCCACATCGCTTCCATCATCTCCAAAGCCAAAACTGAATCCTCCAGCGTCCGGTGCATCCCCAGAACCATCGCCGTCTGATTTCCCGTAGACGATTTCGTCCCATTTTCGTTTTTTACCTTCTTGTTTCTTCTTCAACTCCTCCAAGGCATGGTCCAAGATGTTCGGATGGGTCTCGCGCATTCGGTTCACAAACCGGTCATAAGGATCATGCACGTCCTTTCTGAACCCGGAGACCTGGTCTGCCTTGTTGGACAGGAAGTCCAACGCGGAAGTCAGGTGAGCCCGGGGGATGAAGTTCTGAGTCACCGCAATAGCGGGTTCGATGTTGACGACCAGATGCCACCAGCCGGAAGGAACGTGGAGAATTTCTCCCTCGCTGCAGATGCCTTCAATACAGCCCATGGTGCGTCGAGCTTCGGCGTGGAAGCCGAGAAGCCACTCGGCGATACTGAGAGGAGACGTCACCTCACTCTGATCATCGGAGACGTAGACCCCAGGCGGCGGGGGCAGCTTGGACGAAGAGGGGAACATGATCCAGTACTTGGAGCCGCTAATGACCGCATTCCATGCGCTGGTGGCATTTGGATCCTTGTGAAAGGTACTGCCTGACCGCTTGGGCCCAATGATCAGCCATTGTCTATCAGGACGGTCGTTTCCCAGAACGGAGAAGAAGTCCTCTCCGAAGCATGGTGGAGGCCAGTACGCTGCCTCAGGCTCCTCGTCTAGTTGGCCAACCTTGAGACCCATCTTGGACACGAAAGCACGATCGAACAGGTACAAGGGACTCTCATCGGAGTTATTATGCATGTAGTCCACGTAGGTCTTCAAGGGCCAATCCACTGCCTCCGCACGGAAGACGCTGTCACTATACCGGGACAGAAGCGTCTTGACGGACCAATCCCGATAAGCCGGCCATTGTTTCACAGGTTCGGTCAGGATAAATGGAGTATCAGTCCACTTCTCTTGGAACTCTTCCGGTGAGAGATTCGGCAGTCGAGCAATCTGATTCTTGGTCGGGATGTTGCGGACGTACGAGTCCAGGGAGATATGTGCGCAGTAGAAAGGACGGTGCAGGGCGTCTGAGAACAGATTCGAACAGTCAATAGTGGAGACCTTCGACGGGGGTAGATCGAGATAGGTAGCCCGCCATGTTCCTCTCCAGGTGAATGAGGAAGGGGGAGATCTAGTATGGCTTTTAGTATGGCGTATACCAACTACTGGTTTGGTTGCACCCGACAAACATTGAATTGGTGCTAATATGTGTCTTACTGGATGAAAAGAGCCTTCCACAATTCATCCGCTCGCGTAAACGCATAGAAGACCTTACAGGTGCGTCCTATGCGCAGAAGAGCCGGACCATCGAGACACTCCAGCAACGTCAAAATCAGTTCATCGGGCAGTAATCTGAACGTGCCAATGACATGTCGGAGATTCTCCGTGGCAAGTAACGCATTGCCACTGGGTTTTACCTTTAACGGATGCCCAGGAATTGCATCATGGCCCTGCAGCTCCTCGGGACTAGTGTCCGGGTAAGAGGATGTATGACTGTTCAGAGAGGTGATATCAGGCATTGCTCATCTGTGTATCTAGTAAAACTCAGCCTTTCCCTTTTGGGGGATTGTCCGTCACACACAAGAAACCAAAAAGAACAGGCTTAGTGACACACACACTGAAGGGGTCACTCAGATTGATCAATGATTGATTGGCTCTACAAGAGACTATCCTCTGATGGACCATCAACAATCATAACCATATGTACTGTACATCCAGAGATGGCAAAAAAACCCACGAGGCAAATTCCGGCTAGGCTGTCGGGATAGGGCAGGCGGTGGGTGTCGGTTAGGCAGAATGAACATCAAAAGAAGAAAAAAAAAAAAAAATTAATTTTTTTTTTTTTTTTTTTTTTTCCCTTCGGTGAAACCAAACTTCCTTATTGCCGACCACTGACTAGTTCGTTCCTACGAAAATCTTTTGATTTTTTCTTCTCGAGAAGTTCCGGTTCGAGTTTTAATTTTTTTTTTTTTGCTCCCCTTGACTTCCTGTGATTTTCTGCCGTTGCGACCAACCCCCACTGGGAATCGTTTGTCGCTAAGAAACCCTCTACAACTTCACACCCAAAACCCCACCATCCTTCTTCTTTTCTGATCACAGGCACAAATCGCTCTGTGATCGCTCTATACAACAGTTGCAATCATGGCTTCTAACGATAAGGGTTTGGAGGAGATCCCCGAGGGTATGTTACTGTCATTCTTCCTTTCTTTTCTCCTCTTTGTCAATTGTTGTGAATTTTCACTCGATTCTCATTTGGCCTTACTGTGGCGGAAGTTTTGCCCAACACGACGAGCAAAAAAAAGAAAAAAGAAAAAAAAGACGAAAGAAATACACACACAAAAAACCTTCTAATGCAATAAACTGACATCGATTTTCCTCAACTACAGGACAGATCGATTCCAACTACGATGAAATCACTGACTCCTTCGATTCCATGGACTTGAAGCCCGAGCTGCTTCGCGGTATGTGACATTTTCTTCCCGCGATATGAAGTGGATTGATACTGATAAAAATTTTTATAGGTATCTACGCCTATGGTTTCGAACGTCCCTCGGCTATTCAACAGCGTGCCATCATGCCCATCATCAAGGGTATGTATTTTTTCCTTTCTTTCTTTTTTCTCTTATTCCTCATTTCTCAATAGGATTTGGATAATGCCAGAGTTGAGGCTAATCATTGCACCGTAGGTAACGATGTCATTGCTCAGGCCCA
This sequence comes from Aspergillus tanneri, assembly GCF_003426965.1. NCBI lineage: Eukaryota > Fungi > Ascomycota > Eurotiomycetes > Eurotiales > Aspergillaceae > Aspergillus > Aspergillus tanneri. The sequence continues at coordinate 2,299,079 of NW_022984634.1, read as the reverse complement.
GTCCGGTACAGGCAAGACCGCTACCTTCTCTATCTCCGCCCTCCAGAAGATCGACCCCAACCTGAAGGCCTGCCAAGCCCTGATTGTCGCTCCTACTCGTGAGTTGGCTCAGCAGATCCAGAAGGTTGTCGTTGCCATCGGTGACTTCATGGAGAACATCACCTGCCACGCCTGTATTGGTGGTACCGGTGTCCGTGAGGACATGAACACCCTCCGCGAGGGCCCCCAGGTCGTTGTCGGTACCCCCGGCCGTATCCAGGACATGATCCAGCGCCGTGCCCTCAAGACCGACCAGATGAAACTGTTCATCCTCGACGAGGCCGATGAAATGTTGTCGGTAAGTGCCCCGCACTCACAGTCAAGTGGGAGGGGGAAAATAGAATCCTTGTATTGACTATAATCAGCGTGGTTTCACCGAGCAAATTTACGACATCTTCCAGCTACTTCCTCAGTCCACCCAGGTCACCCTGCTCTCCGCTACCATGCCCCAGGATGTCTTGGAAGTGACTACCAAGTTCATGCGCGACCCCGTCCGTATCCTGGTCAAGAAGCAGGAGCTTACCCTCGAAGGTATCAAGCAGTTCTACATCGCTGTCGAGAAGGAGGAGTGGAAGCTTGACACCCTGTCCGATCTCTACGAGACCGTCACCATCACCCAGGCTGTCATCTTCTGCAACACCCGCCGCAAGGTCGACTGGCTCACTGACAAGCTCACTGCCCGTGACTTCACTGTCTCTGCCATGCACGGTGACATGGAGCAGTCCCAGCGTGACATTATCATGAAGGAGTTCCGCTCTGGATCTTCCCGTGTCCTGATCGCCACTGACCTGTTGGCCCGTGGTATCGATGTCCAGCAAGTCTCCCTGGTCATCAACTACGACCTGCCCTCCAACCGTGAGAACTACATCCATCGTATCGGTCGTGGTGGCCGTTTCGGTCGTAAGGGTGTTGCTATCAACTTTGTCACTGCCGACGATGTCCGTATGATGCGTGAGATCGAGCAGTTCTACAGCACCCAGATCGAGGAGATGCCCATGAACGTTGCTGGTAAGTTGCCCTCGTGGTGGATGGCGCTTTTGGTTCCCGGAGACTGACAACGAAATTCACCCAGACCTCATCTAAACCTTCACTTCCGAGCCACCTTATGTCTCTCGATGCGGATTACGAATGCAGTTGCCAATAACGGTCCAAGGGTAAGCTGCGGTGGAAAAGGCGTTTTGATATCATCGTACTTCTCTTGGAAAAGGAGAACCCTTCAAAAGTGGCTTTCTGTATCTTCGGCATTTTTCTCCCTTCTGGCAGGCCTTGGAGAGGGCTGACATGGTGCTAGTCAGTGTCTACCTTTTTCCTAGGTCTTGTTCATGGTTTCCTTTGTTTTCTGTGCTTATGGAGATGCGACATGTTTGTGCGAATGATTGCTGTAATTCATGATTCTTCTGCCGGAATCACCTTTTTCCCTTATAACTATATTTTCCTCCCATTTTGTACCTAGCTCGCTCTGGTTGGTTAAGGATGCAAATCATACTTAATCAAGAGATCGAGCAAAAAATGTGATTTGTTCGTTCAAACGCTTTTTTCTTTTTCGAGCCATTTTGGGCGGATGCAACTTGATCATGACATGGGATGGTTGTATATCTGCTTTCAGTACGATAGACATGAGGTAAATGCCATTCCAGTTTGCTAGGTTTAGATTTGGGGTTTTCAACCTCTTCCACCAGAAGCAGTTCCCGCCCCTCCTTCCTCAACATCCGAGCCACATCCATCGTCTTGATTTATCTCGGGAAGTTCTCGTAAAACTCGATGGAGAAGGCGACCCGTTCGAGGGATCAGAACGCGACTTCCATCCTCTGGGCCCACCAAATCCGGCGTGAAAACGTCGAAATCGTCCATCAACTCGACGACACCAGAGCCGAACTCGCTTCGACGACAAGCACCGTAAACGATCTCAAACAAAGGATCGAAGAGCTGAGCCATCAGGTGGAAATCAGACCTTGCCACGTCGATGAGATTCTGCAAGGGATCGAAGGTCGATTCAATGAAAGTCTCCAGACTGTACTCGACCGGATCAAGGCCCTGGAAACCGAGAATAACCTACTGAAGAGAAAACTCGAGTTCCTTGAGCGTAGGTCTGCATCACCTGCGACTACGTTACGATCTCGAGTGGATGCACCCGTGCAGACAATAGTCTTCGATTCAGCGAATGGTTCTTTGGGTCTGGATAATGGTGGGTGACTTCGTGCTTTTGTTGATACTCTATTGTCATTCATTCCAGCAGTTTGTCTGGAGTGTACTTAATCTATAACGTTACTTTGTGGCATGTACAGCTTCAGATTCAATAGTTCTAACTGCAGTCAAATAACTACAGGTCCAGGTCCAGAGTCAGAAATACTTGTTCCCGATTCTATGCCGATGGACAAGGCGCAAGCACAGCAACAGTACCACTTTGTACGATCCCTCTCTGAGACTACATGGGGTTCACCCAGTCTATCCGGGGAGCAAGAGAGTCAGAGTCAGACCAATCGAATCCCAGAGCGTAATATCGAGCCAGACGAGAGTGTGGGTCAACTTATGAAGCAGAATGGCAGAACACTGGTTGATTATTTATCGCATGCTGAGAGAATCCAAAGTCGCATGTTACAATCGGGAGTGGGACAAAAGACCCCGATGGTGGAGGCTTTTGTGCAAGGAGTAGACGGTCCGAGTACCAGGACTATGTTGGAAGAACGACTGCGTTTTGCTGGATATTCGTGGCAGGCTCTGACGGGCGTTATTCATGATATTGTCGAGAAGAGTGAAGTTCGAATGGTTGAGAAGTCAGGCCCAGTCGAGGGGAATGGATCAATCGGAAGTACTACAGGACGGACCCCAGCGGAGAACCAGTCTAAATGCAGACCTAAAAGGAAAAGAAGATTTATCCCCATAGTGCCCGCCGATGAAGAAGAGCTGCTTGAAATCCGTGCATCCCGGCAGGTATGGCCTGGTACCGAAGTCCATGTCGGATAGCTATCTGGTTGCTGGCAACATTCCAGTTTGGGCATATCTGTATATAGATTTGCTAGTTCACAAGCGCAAAAAACATAAAAAGTCTTCTTTCATCCTCTACGATCCAGACAGATCTAAGTCTCACCGTAGACATATCTTCCCTCTCGGTCCTTCACCTCGACTTCGATGCGTCCTTCTTCCAGCTCCTTTCCACCCACTTCGATCGAGGCCTTCATCACATTACCCGACTTCACCTCTCCAACACCCTTGGGGGTTCCCGTCAGCACCACGTCGCCTTCCTCCAGCGTCATAACACGGGAAATCTCCGCCAACACTCTGGGGATACGGTAGAGCATCAAGCTGGTGGAATCCGCCTGACGCAACTGCGACCCCACGCTCAGACGGAGGAAGGCATCGTGGGGGTTCGGGATGCGCGATTTAGCGATCTGCTGTGAAATTGGCAGGAAGGTATCGAAGCCCTTGGCGATAGACCATGGGAGACCTTTCTTCTTCGCTTCGTCTTGGACATTGCGGGCAGTCATGTCAATGGCAAGTAGGTAGCCTAGAAACACAAAATATCGCGATATTCCGTTAATGGAACACAATCCGGAGAGTACATCCAACAAAATATAAAAAGAGAGACTGGGCAGGTAGGCACCGACTATGAATCGCATCCAATGCGCCCTTGTTGTCCTTCGGGTCCAGATCCCGAAGGGTTCTGCCCATCACCAACCCCAATTCCACCTCATAATGTAGGTTTGTTCCCTTGGGCCGGAGAACCGGACCTTCCCCAGGACATAGAATGGCTGAGGAGGGCTTCAGGAAGAAGAAGGGTTGTTTCGGTTTGGCGTTGTTGAGCTCTGCGATGTGATCACTGCGTCCGTTAGCACGACTGCACGAGATGGATGTCACTTCTGGAGTCGGAAAGTTCTCATACGCATAGTTGCGACCGATGCAAATGACCTTGCGACAATTAGCCTTGATTGCAGCAGACATTGTGTTTCTCTATACAGTAGTATGTCTAGAAGGTCGAGAAAAGTGAGGAATTGACTGGCTAACGGTTACTAGGTCATATATGCAGCGGAAGACCGCCGATGCGCCGGAATTGGGCTCCGTTCGTGGCGATGCGGAGATCTCGGAATCTCCGAGACTCGGCGCTTCATCATCGATTCTTACAGTCATAGCAAGGAGAGGGATCAGTAGATAGAGATATTGTGCAAAACTACCAATCTAGTACCTACTAAACAGGTGACATGCATACATACCGTTAGTCTCTGCGACCGAACCGTAGTTACATCACGGGATCTGGAAATGACCATAGACGCATCTAACTCTACACCATGCATTCTTGATCCTTGTTCCTTGCATGCACTTTCAAGTCACTCATCGCACTCCAGATCAACTATCTATCTATCTTCCTTTCCCCTCTTCTCCTCCCCCAATCCAACCACCATGCAAGTAGCAGAGATCCTATCAGATCTAACATCGTTACGAGTCTGTGTACGTTCCGTAGATCTTGTCCCACGTTACAGCCCAATCATCAAGCGCAAAGGCAAACCCTACATTGTTGAAATGTACCCGTGTTAGAGCCGCGATGATGCCACGAGCCTTTACCTACTTACCTGACTGTCTATCTATCTGGCTAATCAGTCCACTGACAGAGAACAGGACCACCACGATGCTCTGGCGATGGTCACCGTTAATGAACGAGTAGCTGCATCACGGCTTACTTCTGAAGTCCCTGCGGATGCAGATGTGGATTCAGATAGAACCCTGCCGCAACAGCGTTCAGAGAGAACGGCCCGTGAGGATCTCCGACGAGCGAAGGAGATCGTCGAGTTGCATCACGGGTTCAAGTTGCGACATGTGGATGGACGCGTGGATGAGGAACTCTCGCGTGCTAGGGACTGGGTGGATCATGTATTGCGAGACTTGGTGCAGTAGATTGGAATTGGATTTGGAATTTCGGTCAGTAATGTTACTACTTTTTTACGATTCATCCAGTATGGCGGGTGCAGGAACTTGGGATCACGGCGTTGTCGGTGTGTTTTTGATTGATTTCCGTATACTCTTGGGCGAATGTAGTCCTGTATTTTCCGCTATCTACGTGGGTCGTATTTCAGACGGGTCAGCCACAGAAAAGATATCAAGGCATGAAGATGTCCCAAACAGGCAACATTGAAGCTTTCCCCATCGAAGCCGGGCCGACAGTTCTACCGGGCTCCGGGCGGCGTCATGTGCCACCTGCGCTGCCTCGCGGCGATTCGAACAATCCAGACGAGGAACTGCAGCTTTACGCGTCTCGACTCTTGCAGGAACTCTCCCCCGCCCGCCCCGCCCCTTTTCCTCCCAGGACTCGCAAGGATGGCGAACAACGTGGATGCCAAGCTCTTAAAGCAGACCAAGTTCCCTCCCGAGTTTAATCGGAAGGTGGATATGACCAAGGTCAATATCGAGGTGATGAAGAAGTGAGTGGCTACAGTGGGAAGCATTCGAGGGAGCTTATTTCTGATAATATAGGTGGATTGCGGGTAAAATCTCGGAGATTCTTGGAAATGAAGATGACGTCGTGATTGAGTTGTGCTTCAATCTGCTTGAGGGTTCTCGCTTTGTATGTCTTACATGGAATTTGTCTCTTCTGTGATGTCGGACTATTAAGACTAATCTGCTTCTAGCCGGACATTAAGTCTCTACAGATTCAGCTTACGGGTTTTCTGGACAAGGACACTGCTAGGTTTTGCAAGGAGTTATGGTCTCTATGCCTCAGTGCACAGGAAAACGCCCAAGGCGTGCCGAAGGAGCTCTTGGAAGCTAAAAAGTTGGAACTCATCCAGGAAAAGGTATGCCCTGCCGAGATCGTTGCTTTTTTTCCAGCTCCTGACGAAGTTCCCTCGCAGATCGAGGCAGAAAGAGCCGCTGAAGAAGCTCGTCGACAGAAAGAGCAGGAGCGGGCACGAGAGCGGGAGTTGGAACAGCTCCGGAGGCGAGAGCGAAACGAGCGCCCTCGAGGAGGTAGAAGAGGTGGGGGCCGCGGAGGTCGCGACTTTGATAGACGTCGGTCTCCGCCCAGGAGACACAGTCGTGACCGTTTTCGAGACCTTCCGTCTCGACGGGAGTTCGATTCGTACGTCCCCTCAGGTTCCCGCCGAGGCCGTCACCCTTCGAGATCACCAAATCGCTCTCTCTCTCGCTCTCGCTCTCGACCGGCTTCTGCATCTCGGTCACCTCATCGACAACGCAATGCAAGCAGGGACAGGAACAGGCGCCGTCGATCGGGGAGCAACTCCGTCTCCCCAGACAGGGGGGATCGCAGAAGGCCGCGAAGGCGCAGTCCGGTTTACGGTGATCGAGCTAGATCCAATTCCCGCAGTGATTCATCGCGCTCACGTAGTCCCAGAAGAGACCGAAGGAGACCGAGATCCGTTTCTCTCAGTTCATCGCGTTCGAGGTCGCGAGGATCGCAGGATAGGGACGCGCGACGAAGGAGATCTTCGCCGCATTCCTCAAGAGCCGATAAGAGAGAAAGCACCGCTAATTTTGCGAAGGCCCGCAAATCCCGTGACGATCACCGTTTGAGTCGCAGCAGAGAGCGCGACAACCACGGTAGGCGCCGACACTCCCGAAGTAGGAGTCTCAGCCGAGGCCGTTCTCGCAGCGACAGTTTCAGCCCCAGACGTCGAGACTCTCGCAGTCGCAGCAACAGCCACGGCAGGGACAGGAAGCGGCGTCGCTCCATAGAAAGATATGCCCCTGCCGCCCGGAGACGGCGTAATACCTCTTCTTTATCCATCCGTGGTGATAAACGACAGAGGATGACTGATCAGGAAGATGCACGAGGGTCGTCGCCGCCACCAGGGAAACCAAGCTCAACCAATCGAAACAAGGATACTGAAGAGGTGGGTGAATAATTTCAGGTGTTCATTCTGCTACACGCAAAAGGTTGATTCTGTATGACCATGATGTCGTCGCAACGACCACTCAACCCCTGACGCAGAAGTTCCAAGACTGACAGAATGAATCACAGATCGTTCCTTCCTCTACTCGACCTCGTGCACGTATTCCCAGCACAGAAATCCGCGAGAAACTCCTTCGCGAAAAGTTGGTTGCCATGCGACGAACCACAAATGACCACTAGGTAGGTAGCCACTCAAAGTCATCGAAGTTACTACAATAATAGGAGGAGGGGGACAGCAGCAATAGCTTGATGAAATGAATACCTCACTTGAATGAACGAACCAAAATTGACACATCAATGAATTGAATGAGCACGAAAAATTACCTAATGCCTAGTAAATGGATGTTCCCAAAATGAAGACACCGTTTTCTATCTACATACTATCTATTATGTCGTATAAAAAGGAGCAGTCTATGCGTTCAAGCTATTGTACCAAATAAATAGACCAGACGGATTAATTGATTGATTAATTCACTCATTCATCAGCATACAAGCCACTACGTCCTTAGTCGGGTCTAGTCTACCATAGCTGAATCCCCAAACCCAAAAGTCCAAACTTCCACTAATTAGAGTTCAATAGGCCGAAGATATAATCGCCGGCTTTAGTCAAGGTCATTCTTGCACACGTCAATCGCGTGAGTCGTTACTGGGATCGACACCAATGATTATTTCTAATGGATGTTATACATAGTTGCCTGGTTTTTGAGCCGTTGTTTTTCTAACCTTTTTTTGATTTTTTTTTTTAACTTTATTTTTTATTTTTTATAGACCTATCAGTATGAGTACAGAGATACATTGCGGCGACTTTTTTAACTGGAAAAATAGAGCCCTCTAATATCAAATTAAATATCCCATCCTAGTACTGTACATCTGTTTCTGAAGTCCACCTGTATGTCAAAATAAAGAATGTACTGTATTAAAAGGGTTCAGATAAACCTGGTATAATATACAGTACATTGTTCTCAGCGAACTCGCGCTCCGAGGATTGAGGTTGGCTCTTTCGCACAAAAAGATTTGTCGGAACCCGTTCGGAAGAATTAGAATTAAAATTAGTTATGTACAGGTACATTCACCATTTCTGCCATTGCCATCGTCATAACTTTCCTGATCCACCTGACAAGTTTACTCGCAGGCGTAGACGCTGACGGTGGTGGTGATGGTGACCACCTTGGGGCCAGAGCTGGAGCCAGGAACCGGAGCGGCGGTGATCTTCGGGGAGTCACCAGTAGTATCGTTGGGGGCGGGAGAATCGGTATCGCAGTCGCAAGGAGCGTCGGGAGTCTCAGGGGTGGAAGGACCAGTCTCAGAGGGGCCCTTGGGATTCTCAGCAGGAGCGGTCTTAGTGGCGACAGGCACGACGACCTGAGAGGTGATGGTGTCACAGGGAGTAGGAGCGGGACCTTCAGAGCCGCCTTCAGAGCCACCCTCAGAGCCACCGGTAGAGCCACCAGTAGATCCACCAGTCGAACCGCCAGTAGAGCCACCAGTAGAGCCACTCTCAGAGCCACCAGTAGATCCACCAGTCGAACCGCCAGTAGAGTCACCCTCAGAGCCACCAGTCGATCCGCCGGTAGAGCCACCTTCAGAGCCACCAGTCGAGCCGCCGGTAGAGCCACCCTCAGAGCCACCTTCAGAGCCACCAGTCGAGCCGCCGGTAGAGCCGCCAGTAGAGCCACCCTCAGAGCCACCTTCAGAGCCACCAGTTGAGCCGCCGGTAGAGCCGCCTGTAGAGCCACCCTCAGAGCCGCCAGTCGAGCCGCTAGTAGGAGCAGGGCCCTTTGAAGTAGACTTGCCGGTAGAACCAGTAGGGACACCGCCGCTGGGAACAGTGCCAGTAGGAGTAGTGCTGGTGGAGGGAGTACCAGTGATAGCAGGAACTGAAGGAGTAGAAGCAGGGATGCTGGGGACGGTCGACGAAGAAGAGCCGGGTTTGGGGATGGTGCCGGCACCGATGTCGCAGCCGCTGATGAATCCAATAAGGATGAGCTGGATGTTGGCGTCAATCTCAACGCTAGCGGCACCACCGCAGACAGCAGCGAGCTGGGCACGAGCCTCGATGGAGAGGGAGACAAGGCTCTCGCCGGAAGTGAGGAGTGAAATAATACCACGAATGGCACCACCAAAGATAGTTTCGACTGTGCCGCTGATGAAGGAGGTAAGCTCGCCGATGATTCCAGTGTTTACATCAATGGACACATCGCCGGAAACCGCGAAAGAGAGCCAGAAGAGCAGGACAGACTTGAGTTCAGCTCCAAGACGACAGCTGGAACCGGAGAGCCATTTCGCGAGAGAGGTACGGACCTCAATGCTGAGACTCGTAGCCAGATCTCCCTTGATACAACCCTCCAGGGCAGCTTTGATGTCGGCTTCGATGTCAACGGCAATTTCGGACTCGAGGAAGGCAGCGAGAGAAGCCTTAGCACTCGCGGCGAGGACGCCGCTTTCCTCAACGAGGGCTCCGACAGCGGCACCGGCGGAGATAGAGGTGACACCACCGGTGGGCAGAGAGCCGATCTGGACAACGTCGCCTTCAAGCTTGCCCTCCAACCAGGCAATCACAGAGGCCTTCAACGAAGCAGTTAGAGAGCAATCAGAGCTCTGGAGCCAAGCCTTCAGGGAAGCCTTGACTTCCGCAGACAGGTCGGTGGCCACACCACCACCAGCACAGAGGCCGAGACCAGCCTTGATCTTAGGATCAAGGGAGAATTCAATGGAGCTCTTAATGAATGCCATCAGGTTGGCCTGAGCAGAGGCATTGAGAACCACCTCGAGAGCAAGCTCGGCAGTGGAGAAGATACCGTCGATGGTGACGAACAGATCACCCTTGGCGGCAATATCGGCGCAAGTAGGGATAAACAAGGAGAGGCCGGCGCAGGTGCCAACGGACAGGGTAGCAGAGTCGTCGCCGTCACACCAGTCCAGGAGCGAGGTCTTCAACTGCCCCTCGAGGTGAAGGTCGGCATGAGCGCGAACCCACGCGGCCAATTCTGCGCGGGCATCGACATGAATGGCACCAGCCTTGCACCCCAAAGCACCACCTTGCAGGGCTGCCGCTGCCTGAGCGCTGATACCCGAAAGGACAGTTGCTGTGGTGCTACCACCCTCACCGAGCAGGGAACCAACGAGATCAGTCAGATCCTGGGCGACCCCGGGCACCATACCGGGGATAAGGCCGAAGGTACGAGCTTCCAGTTCTGCGGTGGGGAGGGAGAGACCGTAGCTCGCCAAACTGGCGAGCAAGAGAAGATTGTTAGAACGCATTGTGTGTGGATGTAAAGGAAATGCAAGTCAACAAGATCAGAGAATGACGTGTGAACTTGAAAGAGGCAAAAGAAGGTTATCACTGGCTGTAAACAGCCAAGTTGGTTAAAGACAGACTGGTGAAAATGATCGTAGAAAAAGAGACAAAAAGAGAGCGACAAGTCCTCCTAAAGGATGAGACAAATTGAAGCGATTGACAAGTGCTTGAATGACTGTCGGAAGAGCTGATCTTCGTCGAGGTTTATATACCCCTGAGAGTAGAGTTTCTGGCTCCGTACCCACTAGCTTCGTGCGATGGAGTCATCAAGTCTCCCTAAGTCCCTCTGCATTCCGCGATTGGAGCAGAGGGGCCTTCTGCGATCGAGGACCAGGATCTTCAGAGCCAACCTAGCCGGGTGGATCACAAGCTGCCAGTGGAAAATGTAAAGGCAAATGATAGCGAGCTACCATTGATGGTGGAAACTTTCGAAACAGACCAAACCAGATGGGAATAAATTCTATTTCAAGCGACGGGGCTTGCCTCTGCGAAGGCATGGGTTCCGACTGCTGCGGGTCACTCATGGGTCCCAAGCTAGTAGTTTCCCTTGGTCAACCTGCAAGAATACTCTACTCCATACAGAATAGAAACAACCTCACAAGGGCTGAAAGGAAGCATTACCCTGTCTAGTCCTTTGTCCAAGAAGTCCATGCACCCTTTGGACGTTTCAATGCATTTGTGCGAGGTCCGCAAGGAATAATAGCCTCGTTGAACTCCAAATAAGCCACACTACAGAGTACATCCAGGGGACGGTCTGCCAACTGCAATGATCGTGGCTTGGGAAGCTTATGGGCCAATAGAAGAAAACGCCTGGCAGTGCGTACGAGGCAAGAACCCTGGATAATCACAGAGATCGGTCTGACGCCGAGTCGACCCATGGAAGATCATCAAGTCCGGTGTTTTGTCCCTACGTATATGCCCAGAGAGGGCTTCCCCTGGAGTGAACACATGATGAAACACGAGCTTTGTGATAGAGTAGGCTTTTTTTTTTTTTTTTTTTTTTTTTTTTTTTTTTTTTTCTTTGATCCTGGTCCTTGGCTGCTTTCTGGGTGTGTATACTGTGTAGTGCGGGCATTAGATGAATAAAAATTCACCCTAGTCAGCCCGGGGAGAAAAGAAAAAGAAAAAGGGATAAAAAAACGGAAGATTGGGGCGACTCGTTCGCCGAACGTTGGTAATCGAAATATCTCCGAATTTGTGCAAAGTTTATGTTTCCCCAAAAGAAACTAGCACATCCCCATGGTGGCGGCATTTCTCTGCACCCATACTGTATAAACAAGGAGTTGTCATGATCGACGGCATCATGGAGAGACAGACCAGAATATTCCAAATATAGAAATTGTAATTTCCCAAGGACGAACACCCTGCTTCAGGTCTTCAATCAACAAGGCTTGGGTTTTTCCTCGGCAAGATGAAACCCCGGTCTACTTTTTACCCTCTTGAGTTGACACGGACACTAAAGGCCTAGAGTGGAAAAACAGGGGGTTTGAGTGGAAAAGGAGACCAGGATGTGTGGATGCATCGTCCCTAACTAGTTAGTCAGGGACGAAAGACGGAAGAAGCCATCATCGAGTCCTTAACCCACCGCACAAGACTAGGGCTAGTCCAGTAGTCTACTCCGTAATGGTTCTGACTCCTCTAGTCAACGATGGGACGGATGGGGCCACCCAGCCGTGTCGCTAACCAGCAATCGGAACGTGCACAATCGCTCAGAGCCCAGATTCCAAACGTGCACATCACAGGGGTTGTTCATCCCATAGTCTCTAGCCGTACAAAGTAGTTGGTATTCAGGAACCAGGAACATGGAGATCCGTTCCTGACTACGGGTTAATCAGCCACCTTGGGAGCCATGGTTCCTGCAGCTCCACTCGGCTATGAGTGGCCTAGGCTACCTAAGCTGCCCACTTCAACCGATAAAGCATCAGGGGAATGTCACCTATAGATCAGAATGAGCGGGGGAAATTTGCAAACTTTGGAACAGCGGAAATAGCCCTACGGAGAAAGGACTGGTGGCTCGACACTAGGTTTCGCGATCTCTAAATTGAGAACTCAACTAGCGAAAAAATGACGAGTGGATATGGAAATAGAGTTAGCCAGTGTTTCGGTCCAAGATTCGGGGCATTTTATTGGATGTACCTCGACAGACTCGAAAATAGGTCATCGACTCCATGAATAGTAATGGTGATGTTGTTGATGATGAGAACTGGAAATTACAACGACGGCGACGGATTGGGCAGGTGAGTGGCGGTCAGGTGTGGTCAGGTGTCTGGCCAGTGACGAGTCTGTTAGTCATAGATAACAGTGGGAATGGATGTCTTAACATCTTCCATTCAGTCGACGATGCCGAGGGATTCCGGAACACCCGGCTCCCTCTATTGCAAGCATTGGCTGATATTGCCTCAAGTGCTGCATGCACGGTAAACCGTTTCCGTACTGGTCCGGCTTTACTGGGTGCTGGTAGAAAATTCCTTGCTTAGTTATAGACAGATGTTATTAAATAGCTCCCTGGTCATGTGCTCCCTCCAAACGGTACATCGACAGAATAAGGTCTTTGATGCAACACACAAGAAGTATGCCCCTAGTGTAATCATCCCATTGCCTGGTAGACAAACATAGGGTCAAGAATGTCGTTAAGATAAGCTGAACAGCGAATGTGGATATGATGTAACTCCCCCAGCTGTATACTTTGGTAACTTTAAGCTGTGAAACAGTTCGGATATGTCTGTCAGAGAATCCCATCCATGCATCCAATAGAACTGAATACTTCAGACAACACTTCTGATGTTAAATAAATGCTATTTGAGTTTAGATTATCTTTTTTGGGGGGGGGGGGTTCCATCCCCTAAGGCAAATCTTGGGTTATTCTGATAGTCTGACTGATATATATACATCTCGGATTCGTATATAGAACGACGTCTTCATGTATCAACACATCGTCCAGAACGCTATACCACCCCACCAGCTGGAAACAATCAAAACACAGGGAGAGATCAAAATAGCCACCGAGATAATTGATCACTATGTAAGTAGTCAACTATTGATGGAGTCTTCATTATCTCGCCTGTTGTTATTCCTGATTGCCCCAGCAACCGCTGCCCCACGTGACCGCAATCCTCCCAGCCTCCCGCGATGTTGATTCTTGCCTTGAATGAACTGCACTCAACAACCGACAACTAACCCCCCGACAACCAGCCCTCTCCTTACAGGTTGGGAATTGGGACCGACGCAGTGGCGGACACGTCCATATGGTCTCTATCCGAACCGTGAACGATGGCTTCCCCGGATTCTCTTTCTGCCGTTTATACTAGCGGCCTGCGTCGCCAGCCATCCTCCCGGCAAACGTCCCGCGCCTCCTCGATCTCTCGTTCCGGCTCCAGGCGCAATTCTCCGGAAATTCAAAACTTGGCGGCAATTCGAAGCAATGGCGTGCCCCTCTCCAAGCGATACTCGGCCGGCGACAGTTCCGATGACGAGGTTCCAGAACCGAAGTTCAGTGCCTCTGTGAAAGCACTCCTCGACGAAGACGGCTTGGATTCGTCCCCTCGTCACAGTAGTGACAAACAAGGAAATTATCATACAACCGACCGTGCGGCCTCGGCGACAAGCCAAGAGAGACGGTCTAGGACAACTTCTCCGCAAGACCGATCGAATGGGAGTCCGGCGCCTCGAGTCGTTCGCATATCGCCGGGCCTGTCCAGCAGTACAAAACCCCGGCGGGAAGGATCGCTTCTATCCAATAGCGAAAGTGCAGGAGCCGATGTCGGACCGCTAAAGCACTCGGACGACTTCATTACGCCGGCTCCTCGACATCGCAGCGTCCGCATCAACGGGTCGCGAAGTCAAACACGGTCCCCGACATCGATATCACCTTCTCAAAAAAGATCAACGGAAAGAAGCTTTGCAGATGAACAGAGCAGTGCGGAACGATCTGAAGGGGAGAGTAGGATTCGGTACGAAGATGAATACGCTCCTCGCATCGGTGGTGCATCGTCGGTGCTCCGCGCCCGCAACGTAGAAGACCTGGGCATGCAGAGCTCGTTACGCGTGAAAAGGGTCGGAAGACTAACGGGGACATTCCTCAATGGGCCGGCGCGGAGAGGTGTCCTGCGACGGCAAAGCGAGGAGAACGATGACCCGCAAAACCATCTAGCCATGCATGGAGCAAAGGAGTCAGAGCTATATCCAAACGACCACAACGACGAGTATAAGTACAAGAATACAGCGAGATCTTCATCCCCCAAAGTCTCATGGGCAGACACCAGCCATCAGCGGAGAGAGGATGGATCTAGGCCGGGGCCAATTGGGACTTCATCCGGCAATGCCTTGTACCCTAGATCATCATCGCCCAGATCCTATGGTTCACATTCGAAGATGACACCGGGTTCCTCTTCTGAGGTGTCGTCCAATCCTTCCAGCGGAAAAGAACCACAGCAGCAGCAACAACAACCCGTCTTTAATGTTCCCCCTCCACCCACACTGCCTGCTGCTCGCGACCAGGAAAATGAGCCACCACCAACGTTTAGGCGCGTCAAGCCGCAGGGCTTCAACATGCTTGATAAACCAGAGAAACTCGCCGTCGTCTATGGCGAAAATAAGAAGGATAATATGGAAACGCCAGCAGGAAACTCCCCAAGAAAAATCCTGGCGACCAGAAGCAGTAACACTCCCCATAGGCCGGCCCCGCCTCCGCCGAAAATGTCCGTCCTTGAGACTGCGACGGCGACAGGAGGAGCGGCCACGGCATCTCAATCGCGCAAGAAGCGCAACCAAGTATTGATCAACCACAAGGCTTTCACGCGGCTGGACTGCATTGGCCGTGGGGGAAGTTCACGGGTTTACCGAGTCATGGCAGAGAACTACAAGATATTTGCGCTGAAGAAGGTGAACCTGGAGGACGTCGACCCGGTGACCCTAGCCGGCTACAAGGGCGAGATTGACTTGCTGAAGAAACTCGAAAATCTCGACCGCGTCGTGCGTTTGTTTGACTGGGAACTGAACTCGGACAAGCATACGCTCAGCGTCCTCATGGAGATCGGGGAGTCAGACTTGGAGAAGATTCTCACCTACCGGTTGAATGCGGAGGACGCTGTCTTCGACATGAATTTCACTCGATACTACTGGAAGGAGATGTTGGAGTGTGTCCAGGCGGTGCACAAATATAACATCGTGCATTCGGACTTGAAGCCGGCCAACTTCCTCCTGGTCCAGGGGCGACTCAAACTGATCGACTTTGGCATTGCGAATGCCATCCAGGACAATACCGTGAATGTGCATCGCGAACAACAGGTTGGGACCCCTAATTACATGTCCCCGGAGGCTTTGATTGACTCGAACGCGTCGCTCGGACTGCCCGCCAGCGTGGGAAAGGTGATGAAGCTGGGGAAGCCCAGTGATGTGTGGAGTTTGGGCTGTATCCTCTACAAGATGGTGTACGGCCACCCTCCGTTTGCGAAGATTGTCAAATATTACGAGCGCATACTGGCGATTCCGAATCCTAACGTGAAGATCGAATTCCCAGCGTTCGGGGTCGGCGGAGTTCTTGTGCCGCCTGGATTGGTGCGGACGTTGAAACGATGCTTGCAGCGAGACCAGACGTTGCGACCGACCGTGGACGAACTCCTCGGCGACCGAGACCCGTTCTTATATCCGGATGTCCAGCTGGAAGGGGCCGTTCCAATCACGCAGGAAATGCTCAACCGAATCCTGGTCAATGTGGTGAACCACTGCCGGGTGCGAGGCGTACCAAGAGATGAAGAATTGGCCGCATGGCCGGCAGGATTCTTCGCCAAAATCAAGGCGGCCATGGAAGAAAATACCTGACGATACTGGACTCATCATGATTTCCTTTGTTCTTATTTTGGTTTGATTCTGCGTTTGATATCCTGGATGATCCGACGAACCGGCGTTCAAGTCCCAGCCACCTGGATTGGTTTTCTTTTGTATGATGTTTTCTTTCTTGGATCTATACATTACTTTTTTTGGGCTATAGGGATTTGGCGTTTTGTGGACGCGTTTGAGCGTTGCATGTGGATATCTTCTTTGTCCAACTTGCATTGGAGCTGTTTGTCAGCGTGGGCATTTGGGGGTATATTGGAGATAGTCATATGAATATCCCATTCTCAGTATTAGATTCTGTAGCCTCTGATCTGCCTCATATGTTGGAATTCATTTATGCCTCAGGCATGAAAATGCACCGCCACAACAGCCACAACACGTGACACCGTCTGGAATTTCTTCCCGAATCGAATCACTTCATCAGCACGAATAAGCAACCTGGTGCTGCCTCCGGACTCTCTCGACAGGAGTGAGGGACCACCCTCCAATTGACACCGCTATCTGCACCACATTGACAACTACACATTGCCAACCATGTTCTCCCACAGTGCGCTAACTAGAGCCTTCGTCGGGCCTGTCGGGCATCTGCGCAGCACCACGATCACATCCCAACTTCCCACCAAACTGAATCTGAACCTACGCACCATCACAGCCACAACAAATACTGCTGCAAATGCAACGGCAAACATTCCATCTACTACTACCACCACGTCACCACCCCGAACCCCAACCACCCCCGAGCTCTTCGAAACCAAAAAACCAATTCCGCCGACATTCACGACACCGCTTCAAGTCAGTCGATCACTGTTTGAAAAGCTGCCGCATCTGACGGGCCAACGGCCGCACTATATCACGGCGCACGTGCACGACCGACCGTACCTCCTCACGGTGGGCGATCAGCTCCGGCTGCCTTTTTTGATGCCCAAAGTGAAACCAGGGGACGTGGTGCGGTTGAACCGGGCGAGTGTGTTGGGGTCGCGCGAATTCACGATGCGAGGGGCACCGTATCTCGATGAACGGCTGTTTGAGTGTCGGGTAAGAGTGATGGGTACCGAGGCGGAGCCTTTGAGGATCAAGGAGAAGACGAAGAGGAGACAACGTCATGTGCGTAAGGTCATGAGTAAGCATCGGTATACGATTCTCAAGGTTATGGATGTGAAGGTAAAGACGACAGAGGAGTTGTTGAGTGAAGGCGCGGTGGTCGTTGAGGATGCGGGGTTGAATAAGGATGTTTAGGTCTTTTTCCCTTTGTGTGTGTTTTGGATGTTCAGGGTGTATTTTGTCTACTCTGGGTTGAGATGGCTTGTACTGATAGATTAACTGCATATTGTACTCTATAATTCGATTGGATTCGACTGGCCGTGGCTACTCATGAAGTCTCTACGTACGGTGATCGATGGTATTCTCTGCGTGCAGAATCATATTAGTAGTCCTATTCTAGTATTGCATCCACGATCTTCGCCAGAGCATAGAACGTCACCTGCGGATGTCCAGGGACCAGGAACGGGAAGATGTTGGTACCCACTACGCGCAGGCTCTCTACGCCATAGACCCGGGCCTGGCTGTCGACGATGAACTGGCGGATTTGCTCGTTGGTGCAGACATTCCTGTCGGGATAGCACTCTTGGGGAATCCGCAATGCCCGAGTCCGCCAAATTGCTCCAGATCTTACGGATGCGCTTGAAACTTGCCCCCAGTTCCAGGTTCGTCGGATCTATCAGCCACTGCGGATCCACCCAGAGAAGGGTGTTCATGTCAGACTGGCCAGGGAGATGATGCCGCCAGATAACAGCGCAACGACGGTGATGGAAGCCCAGTTGTGGCCATCCATCGGATCTATGCCCCTGAAGGTGGCTTTGCTGGACCCATTTATGGCAGCCATTTGATCTCCGGCCAGTGGTCTGGGAAGTCCCACAGCGCGTCCCGGGCCGGCTGGGACAGCTGCGAGCGGTAGGGTTCCGGCAGATTCTTCCATCCATAGTAGTTTTGCACTCGCCAGGGACAGCGGTCCTCACGCGGTCTGAAGGTACTGTCATGTTGAGCGCGGCAGCAGTCTGGTTGTTGGCCGGGGTGGACGCGGTCTCCAGGTGTATTCGGTGCGAGGTGCCGAACATGACGGGGTCTTGCAGGTTCTTGCCCACGCCCGGTAAGTCGCCGATGCAAGGGATGTCGAACTCGGCCAGCTCGTCACAACAGCCGATTCCCGACACCATCAACAGCCGGGGGGTAGGAAGGCCCCGATGGATAGGGTCACCTCCTTGCGAGCGTGGAGGGTAAAATCCACCGGGTGAGTGCTGAAGGTGAGGGCCGTGGCGACCTGTATGCCGATGGTCACCTTGTTGTCGTCGACTAGGATCTTCTGCGCTGGCGTGTTCTTGTACACGACCGGGGTAGAGTCATGGTTTAGAGGCGATTGAAGAAAGCTGGGCTAGGGCGATGACCGATCGGCATTCTCTGGCTTGATTGTCTGGGTGCCAAACGCGCAGCCTAGCAGCTTGCCGCTGTTGAAGCCGTCGATTTCGCACATGCCGACAGCCATCAAGCGTGACGAATCCAGGTGGCAGAAGACGGCGTTGCTAAAGGACACCTGGAGAGGGCCTCTGGGGAGATGAAAGGCGTCCGGGGTTTGGGTATAGGAGACGTTGAAGTACAGAGCCAGGTTGGAGGCGTGTAGTGGGTGGACTTCTTGTAGCTTGTAGTACAGCAGTATGCGGTCCCAGGTGAAGCTGGGTCGTCCACCTCGTCGGCCCATTTCTGCAGAGCCCCAGCCGTGGATCAGTGATAGACCATGTAGTTCCTCGCGGAGCTGCCCCAGGTTGAGGGTGGTATTGAATCCCCAGTCTATCAGCGGCTGATAGTCTCGGGGGTCAGTTCCGGAATATAAACCGCGTATCCCGGTATGATGGAGCTATTCCCCCCGTCGATCTCGTAGAAACCTCCCACCTCAACGACGGTGATGCTCAGGTTCGATGGTGGGCTCAGGGCTAGTCGACTGGCTATCGTCAGCTCGGCAGTGCCCCCTCCGACAATCACATAGTCAGAGCTGGCGGACCTCGTTGTCCATAATCCAAAGATCCGGATGGAGCTGTGCCGCTGCAAAGATGCGGAGAGAAAGCGCCGGGAAGATGTGCATGATAGCGATGTTGGAAAGCTGAAAGTCCTATCCAGAGAAGGATATGTCTTCAGAATAAACATCGCAGAGGAATGAGAATATGGCTGACGAACCTAGCTTCATGCATGTCCTGCGGGGAGACTGTGCAGTGCATCCTTTGCCAATTGGGCACAATGCAGCAGTTCATCGTCCGTCGCGAGTTCCTGGGTAGCATGACTAACCAGCAGGCTGTTCCATGGACGACTCTATGACAGATTCCATGGCTTCATACTTTGTATTTCAACCGACCGAATCTGCAGGAGAGAACGACTGCGAAGATATGGTTCTGAGGGTTCACGGATATGGGATCTCCTCAAGTACACTGCGAGCTATCGGATATTCATGATATGTGAGCATTTCGCCTGTGCTGCAGGAATTTGCGATGAGAGAACGGGTTGACTCTGGAAGGAAGGACGTTGGATTGATGATTCAAGTGTGAAGTGACGAGTTTCAGAAGATTTCTAAGCGTGATGCATGTGACCATCCACCTAGTATCGTCGAAATCCGAGGCAACTAGAGATGCTGGTTTGATGGCTCTAAAATCGAGCCTGTGAGCAATATGACTCTCGCTTCGCTTTCAATACTTCCATAATTGCTTAACCATCCTATATACCAGACTAGTTATTACTAACTACAATTTTCACAGGGTCATAAGTAACCCACTAATAAGCTAGTGTTTGGGGTGAAAATGGCCTTTCCTATAGTTACAACAACATCAGTAGCAGCTAATATAATGGCCACGCCACTTACTATACTATTTATCTAACAATGTGGAAGTGGATGTGTATCGGCCACGTACCTAGCCTTATTTTGTACATTTACTTATACTAATTAAGAAGCGACTGTGTGTGATGGCCGAACAACTTAGTCAAATTGGTGCTATCTTAACAAGAATTTCAAGCGTGGGGAAAGGAGGAAAGTAATTAGTGAGCGAAGAAGTAAATAAGGAAGTACAAACCATGCAAACAAAGTCACGTGGTATCCATCTCTCGGTGGAGGATGCCCGTATTAGTTGCTAGTTTGCTTTGCCCCATCGGGGAAATCAATTATGCACTAATGGTAGTACAGAATCATACATGGTAATATTTGCAAGAGATATTTCAGCCAATCCTTGGAAACCTGTTTATTAGTTACGGGTGAACTGTACGGGCTACTGATTGACCTCGAAAGGGTGCACCATCTGATAGAGCGGAACATAAGCCTGCCATAACAAAGGGCACTGGCACAGAAGCCAAGCTAGTAAATACCACTCACATACAAAAATTAGATTAAAACGAGATGTCTATTTAATCCATCTCTTTAATTCTTATGCCTTAGTTAGCTATTTACTCCCCTGCGTAAACCTGCCCGCAGCAAGTTATCCTTATCCTAAGCCAATGCCACGAGCCTATCACTAGAGAGCCCAAGCAGCACAAGGTTAACTCACTCCCCGGATTGGCCCTGAAGATATCTACCAATGCCCCAATGCAGAAGGATGACTCCCGATCGGGTTGCCTGCGAGTTATGTGATATAGCAAGAGACTCCTCTTCTGTTGAAGATTGTGATCTCTTTCAATACGCATGTTATGATTACCGTACCAGGTATTCATCAACAGACACCACTAGCAGTTAATCTCTGTGCGCCTTTTGCCGTCATTTAAGGATCCGGCATTTACTGGAGTGCTACTCTGCAAGAAATCAAAAGCCCGCTGGGTTTTGTCTCGGTGATATAGACAAAATACACGCCAGAAGCGCGAGTTGCCATCGTTGCTGATTCCTCAATGCATTCGTCACGCGAGCAATAATTCCAAAGTACGACGGGGAACTATCTGTATCAGTACATGTTGCTAATTTTGAATAACATTAAGAGAATAGGGTTGGTAAAGAGGTCTGAAACTTTTATATGTAGATATTCATCGAGGTTTCTCCAGCTGACTCTTTTTAGACGTGTCGTGTAAATATCAGTTAATTAAAACTTCTTCTCTTCAACAACATCCACAGAGTCTAGGACATGATCTATCTCCCCGCCAAACCGAAACACCCTCAAGATCGCCTTCCCCATCTTCAACCCTATCCCCTCATCCTCATTATTTTTTAAAGTAAAGGCTCTCACAATCTCATCCAAACTCTTCCCCTTCGTCTCAATCATAAAGAAGAAGCACACAATCGTCGTCAAAGCACAACACCCCCCAAACAAGAAGTACGCTGCAGAGCTATTCTTCGCCAATAGGATTGGACAGATAAACGCCACGAACCAGTTACAGACCCAGTTCAACCCGTGCGCTAGGGCGGTTGCTTTGGCGCGCGTATGTTGGGGTTGGATTTCTGGCGCGAAGACTTTGATGCTTACGGCCCAGGTTGAGGCGAAGAACGCGGAATATAGGTATATGCAGACGATCACGATCCAGCGTGCGGCACCATGGTCTGGGTAGACAGAGTTTGTTGCGTAGAGAGTGCCGATTAGCAGGATGGTAATGGTGAGCCCAAGTCCGCCGACTATGGTGCTTGTCCGGCGGCCCCATTTGTCGGCTAGGAGGAGGGCAGGTACGGAGATTACGACTAGGACGATGCCAGATACGCCTGAGGCGAGGAAGGAGGCTTCTTCGTTGGTGAGGCCAGCTTGTTGGAAGAGGAGAGGTGCGTACTTTTCTTCATATTAGTATATCCAGGGGAACAAAATACAGAAAAGGAAGGGGTGCATACATATAACACAGCGTCGATACCGCTCAGCTGCAAGAATCCCATCAGGAATACGGCCAGCATCGTCCTTCCTCGAACATCTTTCTTAAACAGGTCGAAGAATCCACCTTCTTCCTGTTTCTTCTCAATCCCCCGAGTCCGGGACTGAGAAGACGTCGATCCGCCATCGCTAGCACGCACTCGGGTACCTTCTTCAAGATCCTCTTCGATTCTTTCACGGTCCTCCGGTTTCACCCCCAAAATCTCCCATGCGGCTTCGGCATCCGCATGCCGTCCATGAAGGCGGAGCCACCTCGGTGATGGCGGAAGGTAAAGCAAAACACTAGTTACAAAAGCAATCGATAACCCCACAAGAATAATAAACGGTAGCCGCCAGGACATCGACCCTTCGATCCTAGCGGTCCCATAACAGGTGAAATACCCGGCCACAAGCCCAGTACAAATCATGAACTGAGGACCTGTCGTCAGGGGTCCCCGTATACTAGGCGGGGAGATCTCACAGACATACCTAACAACCCACACCATCAGCCTTATCTACCCCCTAGCAACGAGACACAGGAAGGAAAGGAGGGAGAACGAAGAGAACTTACACCGTCAACGTCCCAAAATATAGCCCAAACCCCATCCCCTCAATCACTCTACCCACCATGAACATCGCCAACCTAACCGCACCAGCCTCGAGGGCAGCGCCAACGCCAAAGACTGCAGCACCAAGCGCAATACCTTGCGGACGGCCGAAGACATCAGCGGGCCGGCCAGCGATAACACTCATCACAGAAGCCGAGAGTAAGATCGACGAGACAATGATACCATGCACGCTAGATGAGAAGGACCCGAAGTACCTGACATAGCTTGGCATGACTGTTACCGGTCCGATGATGCTTGTGTCGATGCTAGACAGGAATACATGTCAGCTTAAGCTTAGACCTGTTCATATGAAGATGGTGGTGAGGGGTGAGATGAGGTCAATTGATTGATAGTGAGACCGCGTCAAATAGGCAGGATGTAAGTACACACATACCCAAGAAGGAATCCGCCCATGGCTGTGAGTATACTGGCGAGGATATACCTCGGTGGCATCTGCAGCGAAGGTGCTCGTGCTCGGCCACTAACTTGATCCATTTGCAAATTGTCACACACGATTTGGATATTACGGTTGAGACAGATAATCTGGATCCCGAATCACAGCAGGAGTAGGAGGATATTGAAGAGATGGAAGAACGACTGAGGCCCGAAAGATATATCACTGCGAGAGGTGGAAAAAAGAAAAAAACCCAAGACACCCAATGCGTCGTCATTGTTGATTGATCTTGTATGTCGCTTGGGCAAGCATTAAGATAGATACACGCGTGTATGATATTTTGTTAAGGTGAGACAAGGGCCTAGATAATATACACGCGTGTAAATATCCGAAAGAGGAAGTTATATAGGAATGATTAACTCTGAGCCAGAGCGATCCCAACGGTGCAAGGTTCTCGCGCGTAGTTATCCGAAATGGGAAAGTTTTACGGGTCAGGGAATGATTAACCCTAAGTGGGATTGATCCCAACGCTGCAAGATTCACGCGTGTAATGGACAATGCGGACGGCTTAACTACAACTTACTCTGATTCTATAGATATGATATAGCATCAGTTTGGTATTATCTAGATGATATATATATCGTCCAAAAGAACAGCATTTTCATTAGCAGCACCATCTGTCAATTATCGTTTATTTGGTTAATGTAGAAGCTACTCATTGAATCTAAAGAAACAACATCATGCTAAACCTATACCTTCTTATCCCCGCCGCTATCGTCCTAGTCCCTTTCGTTGTCGTCTTCCGCGGAGTCATTGCCTACCTGCAAGACCCC
Source organism: Aspergillus tanneri (assembly GCF_003426965.1). Lineage (NCBI taxonomy): Eukaryota > Fungi > Ascomycota > Eurotiomycetes > Eurotiales > Aspergillaceae > Aspergillus > Aspergillus tanneri. The sequence continues at coordinate 2,275,325 of NW_022984634.1, read as the reverse complement.
AAAGGCCTCCGTAAGTACCCAACACAGAACTGTGTCTTTACCAAGCTGGGCTATTGCTGGGAGCTAGGCCGGAAGCACCCCATCATCCATTCCCGCCGTCTGTATCTGGACCACACAACCAAGGGCCACAAGGTCATCCGACTTGGTCCGAATTGGATCTCCTTCGGTCATGCTCGCGCCGCCCGCGATATCTACGGGTTCACCTCGTCGGCCAAGAAATCCGCCATATATGACCAGCTGTCTGGCGGAGGTGGCGACAAGAGCCTCCATAAGTTCCGCCGGTCGATGGTTGCTCATTACTACGCCCCCAAGCATCAGCGCCATTGGGAAGAGTCGTGGGTGCTGGACTCCTGTGCAGATTTCATGAAGGCAATTGATACCAGATGTACCAAGCCGATGGGTCCATACAAACAGCCAGATCCGGAGGATCTCAAGCTTGACTTAGTGCATTGGGGTTACACGTACGCCTGCGAGGTCATGATCAAAATCGGGATGAGCAAGGATCTCCATCTGCTTGATAAGGGGAATAATAATATTGAGATTGAAGATTCCGATGGCACCAAGCGGGAAGTTAGCATTGTCCAATCGCTTCATTGTGCTGGCCGAGCGGCTGCCAACGTTATCTGGGATACTAAGCACTTCACCATGTGCGTCAAGTTAATGAGAAAGGTATCCAAAGAATATGCATATAACCTTAAAGGAGGTGGTGACTGGCACGCGGCGACGACGAAGCTCGTTCTTGAGCGGATGGACCGACATAAGAAGGGGGAGAAGCTCGATGACCTGTTCATGCCGTGGATGGAGGGCAAGGACGGTAATGAACCAGATATCAGTACACCGGATAGGATTGCTGGTAAGTGTGATTTCCAATGCCAGCCGTTTATATCACGTCAGAATTGTTGCGAGGTAGGAATTGAGCGACAGTAAACAAATATTGTTTGAACTAAACACTCGGCAACACAATGGAAAGTGTGGCAGCAATAGTACAATGCTAACATGCGAACCACCACAAAAGAAATCGAGCAGATGGGTAGGCTTATATGTTGTCGATGGATCTCTGCAGCTCGCTGACCTTATAGTTGGCGCCGCGATAGACGCCCCCGGCTACCCTCGGCGGCTCTGTCGCAACCACGATTTACAATCTCGTCAAAGATCCCCGGACATTCCAGAAGCTGCGAGAAGAGCTTGATGCTGGTCTTCCCCCGCATCGCTCCGTGGCTACCTGGCAACAAGTCAAGAGCATGCCGTATTTGAAAGCCTGCATTGACGAAGCCATGCGTCTTTATCCTCCAGTAGCAACGGATCTCATCCGTCGCACACCACCTGAAGGCATGGTCGTTGATAGTGTCCCAGTGCCAGGGAACACAGACATTTCCATTTCGGCATACACGTCACACCGCGATCCCACCGTCTTTCCAGCCCCGGAAAAATGGTACCCCGACCGATGGATTAAAAACCGAGGCACGGAGATGATGAAAGACATGCTTGCTTCATGGATTCCATTTAGTGCAGGATACAGAACGTGCATGGGTCGTAACGTTTCGATCGTAATCCAGGCAAGATAACAGAAGAACGCGCAGTAACCCTTTTGCTGACATCGAGGTAGGCCTGTGTCATTGGGACTTTGGTCCATAACTATGATTTCGCTTTGCCCAGCAAGGACTGGGAGTTACGATTCGAGGAATGGTTCAACCTGTGGCCCACTCAATGCCCTGTCAAGGTTTGGAAGAGAGAAAAATTCGCCCAGCCTCAACCTGCGGCATAAAAGGCAACGAAGTTTGACCATACATCGAGATATGAAAATGCGAAGGACGTTGGGGTATCTTCGCTGTATGGAAAGCTTCTGAGCGTAAAGGCCAAACCGGTGCAAGACAAAATGATGAGGCTATTTGGCGTGTACCTTGGGTCGGTCGGGGATAACAATTCGTGGAGGATGGAGGACAAGCCATCCGTTAAAGGTTCTAGTATCCCAGTCGGTCACCTCTCTTAATGCTGCTCGGGTGGTAGAGTAGACGGGCTCGCGTCATACCATTCTCTGTGATGTGTTGGCTCGAGAAGTTGTTGGAGCACTTCTACTCTACTGTGAGTATTATAACCAAGCTCGCTCTGTATATTGCCCAGCAGAACCCATACTCTGGTTTTCCTGATAACGCTATCAACGTGCTTTCCCGCTGTATGATGATTAGCTGCTTGACATCTGCCGACCCGCCACAAACCTTACCGAAGTAGAGTGGAATTATAGAAAAGCAACGCACTTCGTTAGGGAGATCGGAGATTGATATATTGATGATCTCCGTGGCATGTTCTTGAACCTACTCCCTATCAGTCTCAAATCTTGCATTATAAGAGTTGCACTCACACTTGTCGCGTATGCCGCATCCTTGAGCACAGGCTCGGCATAAAGGAGGATATGGAGAAGATGGTACCAAATGATTGCCGCAGCTAAAAGTGTTAGAAAAGATTGCCGGGACGGTTTCGACCTCTACACAATCCCCTGGGAGGCAACATTCAACCGGGTAAAATGGATGAGACTTACCAGCAGCGGGGAGAGAGAAATGCACCTTGCACAGTCCATCTTCGACCAGATCTCCATACTTGACCCCCCGAAAGGATTCAGATAAGCCCGCATACCAATGCTCCGTATCTCGTAAGAGATCATAATATTCAGATAGCGTCCCGTTGCCATATACCCAGTCAACCGCTCTGCCGACCAACCACAATATCTGGTTTCCCAAGGCATCCTCCTCTGTCTCCCCTTCCCGCCAGCTGACATTCCAATACTTCGGACTCATCTGCAACGGGGACTCATTGATGATGGACACCGAAATCTCATGCCGGACCCAGATCCAGAAATTGGCTCGGTCTAGCCCGAAGGATCGTGCGCTAATCCCTTGCATAAAGATAAGCTTCATAGCGCCTTCATAGTGTCGGCGATGTTCTTGTCCTTGCGCCGCCAAGACCTCATAACTGCTCAAGAGCATGACGGCGCTCAGTGTGTTATCCTGAGAAGCAGGGCTGTTCAATAGTTTGATCAGCAGATTCAAGGCTTGCGCGTAATAGTTGGTGGCGACGGGTGTCCAGATTTCTCCAGACGCCGAGAGACTAAGCTGTCTCGCAGTAAAGGCGCAAATGCAGGAGAGAAGAAGCTCCGACGTCAATGCGCGTCTGGGGATTTCCCGTTGATAGGTACAATTATGATCAAAGATATCCATCCACCTCGCGAGCCCTTTCCGGTATTCATTGAGAAGGTATACCATCTGTGGGGTAAGAGGTATAGAAGGCGACGGTGTCTTCTGCTGGTAGGTCGGGAGTGGTGTGGCTGGGGTCGCAGATTGTCCTGAGGATTCGGAGGAGGTATTATTGGCAGAGTTGCTAGAGCCTTTTAATCCCGGTAGATCGAGGCGAAAGATATCCCACGTTGATGTTGGTGGATCAAGCGTCTGATGATCCACGAGACGTAGGCCATTGGCACTAGTGAAGCTCTCTCGGCGGCTCGCGGAGCTCTGACCAGTCGGACAGCAGCGGGAATAGGTTATGAATTCACTCGCCCGGCATTCCAGCCCGAGCCGTTCGCAGTTGCTACAAACCGGTTTCTTCTCGTCGCATCGGGTATGTCGTGCCTTGCAGGTGAAGCTACGAAACAGATCGTCAGTCAATGAAATGCCCAGTCAAAGTCACGTCCCCGAATCGCATACGAACCATCCTAATGACGCTCTGATTAGCCTGTGGCTTGTCCGGGCCGTCCTCAGAAAGCTTGGCTCCGGGAATGCTTCATACCTGTCTTTCTGCGTGTCCCTCCGCGCCTCCTCCTATTTTTTGTTTCTTGTGGCTGCGCCTCAATATCCATCGCACCGAGGTTAATCGAACGTCTCTGCTCACAACCTAGAACCAGACAGTCAAATACGGACGAGCATTGCGAGGGGGGACGTCTCTAGGTATATGTACACAGACAAGGCTCCTCCCATAACGCCATAACGCAGTGGGTGAATGGTTAGTAAGCAGAGGCTAGTAGTTAACTAACGTGACTTGGTTACAGTCGAGAGGATGGCACACTCGAGCGGATCACTAAAACTACTGTATTAATTAATTCTTGATCATTTTCAACCACTAAAATGGCTACTGAAGCAGTAGATATTACACTCTAAATACTTACCAAAATACAAGAAAATGTCTTAAAAAATGGATTTTTAACACAGATTAGCATGGACTTTTACTGTCAGATAAGGTCTACGGAGTACCAGTCCTTCTTAGGATCAGGAGATCTTAAGGTATTCTGTTAACAAAGGATATAAGCATAGCTTGCTTAGTCCAAAGCATTGCGTAGATTATTCTAAAAGGTAGGCTATCTTTGTTACTAAGAAAGAGATATACTAACTAGTGTGACAGCCGAACAGCTTGATTAAATTGGTGCTATCTTAACGAGAATTTCATGCATAGAGAGGAGGAAGAAAGTGGTGAGAGGGTGATGCGGGGATGTCAACAAAGCTAGATACAAACAATACAAACAGGCCACGTGGTGCATCCATCACAACTGGAAGTCTAGAACCTATAATAGTAATAACCGTTTTTATATATCTACGTCTATTATTAGGAGCTATAATATATTATACTAGTTTTAACTAGTAACCATGTATACGATGACACGGCTAGCTCGGCGCCAATACGGCTGCCATTGAACCGCTCTCGCCGCTTTTGCCCTTTCCCCTGCCGCCTCATCCATCACGCTGCATCTATATAAGCCCGACTTCTCTCCCTCAAACGACGACGCACTTTCTCCTTTCTTCTTCCCCCCTCCCGTCTCCTTCACCCGGTGCACTGCCCCCTTTCCCACCTCCAGAAGATGCCGTGTTATCCGACCATTACGTTTTTCCGGTATGGCGCCGCCCAACCCCCTGTTGGATCTGGAAAGTTTTACTGTGACTTCACTGGCTTTTGGCTACCCAATGTGCCACTTGATGGTGTGCTCTTGCTTATTGCAGGATTTGGGCCGTTTCGGTCTTGCAGTTAGGATGGTTGTACGTGGCACTCTACGCGGGTTGATCGATTTTGTTTTTGGACATGTCTATCAGCTCAGGTTTCTTTTCTCACCGATTCTTATCACTTCCCTCTACTCGCGTGATGTGTTCATGTGCTGGGCCTCTACAGTCTCTATAAAGGCCCCTATGGAGATGAAAAAGAAATTGATGTTTATCCGGCTACTGAAGACGGCATCTATGGCGTCAGCTTAGTTTCGGTCGCTTGGATCCCCCCCCTCTTCCGGAGCCATGTCTTGGCTAACTTGGATCCATTCACTTCTGGAGTCTTGCATTGTCTATTATCTAATAGCAAATTGCCGCATTTCTTTCACCCCGGGTTAATCTCCAGATCGGGAAAAAAAGCATTTGTCAGTAGTGTGTTTGGCATGTGAGGCTTGGGGCTGTAGTTACTAGATGCGATTGGTACAAACCAAGGACTATCGGCCTTCAGGCGATATTTTTAGACGAAGATGGACACGTCAGCGGCCTAGAAGTGGGATTCAGGACAAGAAGACTTGTCTCCTCGCTTCCTATGACAAGGCAGAATTATATTGTTGACGCTTCAAGGCAAGGTATAAGAAGGCCAATCGAACCTGCAACATTGGGGACAGTGTATTATCCACGCCCTTTCCTCGCACTTCTTAATTCTAGTTTTCCAATCACCTCTCGTCGGATATACCCCCAACTACACTGCTTCCTGCAAAATGTTCCCTACATTTCACCTAAATAACTTCAAGCCATGGATCCCCCCTTACAATAGCTCATTAACAGTACATAAATCCCTAAATCCCAGCAGTCCAATACCCAACAGTCCTTCTATTCCCAAACCCCAGTATAATTCCATCCCAAGCACTTTACCTACCTTGCCATCTCCCAAACATCGCCTCCCTGCACGGCCACCGGCTGAAGTTTGCGTGCATGTTAGTGCAAGCACTCGGCTATGTATGCCATTAAGCTCCCAATCTTAAGGGGAAACATCGCTACGACCACCCAATACACCATATCTAGACAACTTTAAGTATGGCATATTACTGCAAGATCTAGCACATCGCACTTTGAATTTGGGTCTAGTACCTCCCCGTGAATTCCAAGATGCCACTGACGTTCCGACTGAGTTGCCCTACTTTCCGGGAGATGTCCCAGGGGATGATCCATCGTCGCCAAGTATGTTAAGTTCGGACGATAGCTTGGAAAAGGTCTTCGGGCTGGAAGATTTGCAGAATACAATTCCTATTGACCCAGTAATCCTCGCCGATAATGGTCCCTGGGTGGCTTAAGATCTACACCAACCTGCCCAGCAAGGTAATAGCCTTATTGTCCCAGGGATAATATGTCTGTATCCTGAACCTTTACCCACTTTTAGCGATGCATCTGACCACCACCGAGGTTCCGCCAAAGGTCAAGTGGCTAGGATGGTAATCCGCTAAAAGTTCATCGCCCTCACAGACAGGCTAACCAAAAATGCCACTCCACTCACAGCACCAAAGATGACCCATTATTCTCTGATGTTCAGCGCGAGAGTGTTCACGGCTGCGAGCAGCCAAAGTCCCGCAAGCAAAGAAAACAACAATCAGCCCTACAGCCTTCAAAACGGCGTCGAGCTCCCTCTACGTCACCTTTAAGTGAAAACGCCTTTGCCAACATTTGTTTTTACTTTATATCTGTGCCACTTGATAACTTTCTTAGCTGTTCGAAGGTGTACTACCAAGTTTGTCTGACCCTGTCTCTACAACATGCAATTGTGGAGATATGTGGTTAAATAATCGCTTGATAAATCTATAAATCTACATCAGACCTCGCAAACTCAGCAGGATTGCAGCGAGGCTCAAGGAAACTCCAGGAAGGGCATGCCATGGTCAACTAAAGAGATAGAACTTCTGCTGAAGTTACGAAGAGATGAGAGACGACCTTGGTCAGAAGTAACGAAAGTATTCTCGGGCCAATATCCGGGAAGAAGCTCTGGCTCAATCCAAGTATACTGGAGTACGACCCTTAACAAAAGGAGGACGGAATAGCGTTGCACGGAAAGCAGGCTAAAATGGATGACATGCTCATCCCTTAGTTATTGTAAACAATTACCTCGCACATATTAAGATATTTTATTGTTATTGTCACCAACATATTAGGATTCATATGTAGCTGATCGACTGTTTCAGACTCCAGCAGACTCATTTCACCTCTGTAGGGGCTCGATAGGGCTATACAGGGAATTACTGGGGGTTTTTGGCCAGCCCAAGATAGCAATTGGCTTAGGAGCAATCATCATCTGTCGGGTCTTTACTCGAAGGAATTGAAGATCGCTGCAGGTGCGTTGGTCGAGGAACCTTAAGTTTACAATTCCATTGGAGAAGAGTTCAAAGCGCAAGAGATGCGATTGATGGAGTGGGTCGACAATGCATCCATTCCTGGCCAGTTCGGTCTAGGCACCATTGATTCAGAGGTAGAAAGATGTCTTTAGAGAACTAATTAGCATCTTGTAGCTGTCTTAGTAATCTCTTACTCTGTTGATGTCATGAGCTGCGTGTACGTAGTTACATTTAAGCCAAGATTTACTCCAAGTCCAAAACGGTGTCAGCGCATGCGAAGTGGTGCCCGTTTCAGAACGTGGCAAGCCGTTGCGCGCCACCAAGGAATACTTGGAGAAGTCTGACGAGCCAGAAGCTTGCTTTCAATGTTTTGCGAATAAGGAGTTGCCTGATGCCACTCGCTGTCAGATGTTTCATGACGCCGGGTGTGTTACGCGCCACTTTGACGCCTTTTATCTGAACGAAGAGCCGCTCAAGTGCAATTGGTGCGAAGTGGTCTTGTTGCATAAAATGGCGTTCAAGCGCCATGCTATCGATGAACATAGGGTGCGCAGTCGCTGGCGTTGTCCAGATCCGGCAAATCCAGGCAAATTTTGAGCAGGCCAATAACGTACCGCCCTCGGACATGATGGCAGGACTTCTTGCCTTGAATGATTTTTAGTCACCCGGAGAAGCTATGTTGGCATTTCGGGGTCTCCTTATATCCAAGTCATCGTTAAGACAGAACGCCAGATCGGTTTCCCTATCCTCCACCCTTATCACCTTAGGTATGGTTAATCTTCCATCCAAACTGCCTCCGATCATGCATCAAATTGGTCTGACCATGGTCGAGTACGGTATCAATATCGACGCCTACCCTAGTTCAGACACCCAAGCGTCCAGGCATTCAGGCGTTCAAACACTCAGGCGTATAATGCTGGTCTGTTCTTTTGCGTATATGTAACTCTGTGCTATCTTCCCTTCAAAAGCCGTTTTTAGCTCATATTTGGTGGGTAGGTTCGAGCCAATCAGCTACCCATGCTAGCCACTATGCTACGGAATGAACCCAAAAGTAAGAAACGATCTTGCTATATGAGCCCGTCGAATACAGACGTATTATAGGCAAGCTTGTTTTCGGCGTTGCCTGTATCTTTCTTTATCTCTTTATCGAGATTCTATCTCAGTGGTGGATAGAGTTAAGTTGGGAGATATCATTATTGGTCACGAGGTGGGCAAAGCCATAGAAGATTCTTCCTATTTTCTTTCAATTTTTGGACTAATTTTCGTTTCCGTTCTGTGGGTTGGAATGTTGGATCGGGATGACTGTCATCACGACTACTGTAATAAGCTGCTTAGACCACGAGATGCATCGGCGGAGGCATGGCCTTGACCGACACCATCTATGGTCCCCCCGGCCCTTAACTACAAATTAATAGCTAATGTAATGGCGACGCTACGGCCTACGCTAACGGTAGATAACTGATGACCTACGCTACACAATAGCCTACGCCAATTGTATGCCTACGCTAACAGTGGATAACTGATATCCTGCGCAATAGTCTACGCTAACAGTGGGTAACTGATGTCCTACATAATAGCCTACGCTAACAATGGGTAACTGCGCTTGTTTTTGGTTCATGAATCATATTTCGCCGCCAGCTCTTGCCAGGGTATCCACAGGGGTGTGGCGTAGTAAAGTATCTGAAAATTTATTAGTCTCGTTTAGAAAACTTCATATTAACACCTAGTAATTCTTCTTGGGAAGGAATCCATCGTTCATTCGAATTAAACACGTAAATCTGGCCGTTATCTTTTAGCCGGACCAGCATCGAGATGTCCGCGTTGCACTCCTGGCAGAATTCAAAGGCCTTCCTGAATAAAGTTCCCCCTCGTCGATAATGATCCTCACAAGGTTTTCGATCAGCAGATAAACTATACCAAATAACGAACTCCGTACAACCAAATGGCCTTACAGGGAGAAAAGCGTGGAGAACTGTTCAAGCCCGACACAAATTTGCCGCACGAGCGGATAAGGTTAATAATTCTCTCCCGTACTGGAATCGGAACCTGGAGACGCAGTAAATGGCAGTTAATTGTCACATGACTTGGTATCAGTACGATCAAAGATTGACTAGATACAATTAATGTTGACCAAACATCCAGTTTATGGAGACCCTTGTAAAAATGTCAAATGCGGCGATGTGTGATCTTAATATTGATACAGAAAAATTGTTTTTATTAGTCAATGTCAAATGGCCAGATTGACCTTAGAGTTAATTCATCTTTGACTGGTTCATCATCATCCAAATCTGGGTTCGATAAAACGGCCTGCAACATCCCATCGAAGAGTTCCTTGTGGGCTATTTTAGTCGCTTTCCAACTATCTGAAGGCACCCAACCGTCTGATGCTGTATTTAGTAAGCCAGACAAATCAGTCCGCAAATGCTGTGCCGCTTCAAAAAGCTTGTATTCCTTCTCATGGTTCGCAAGTTCTTCTGGTGCGGGTAAAGAGTAAGGACATTGACCTTTAAATCCTAGCTCTTTCCAAAGCCGAGTAGTTTTAATTATCTCATGGCGTAGGGCCACTGCACCATCCTTCCATGTCCTATAACAATAACGAAATGGTCGAAAGAGGCTGTCATTCATCAGCCTTGGGCCTGAGAGTTTGGGCGTTAGGAACTGCGAAGAGAGTTCAAAAGCTTTTGTGCATGTTTCACTCCCTGTTGCAAAGTCCGGAATCTTATTTGAGTACCAAAACGCCGGTTCAATGCTAGCTGCCTGCCAATCAATAATGCTCGTAATAACAGAAGGGTTGTCTTCCGAAACAAATATATTCCTTATATGTAGGTCTGGGTGGAACAACACTGGCGTGGCAGAATTACGGATTCGAGGATCCATGGCCATTTGTTTTAGCACAGACCGGGCACATTCAAGAAGGCCCAAATGTGTTTTAGCCGATCCATAATAGATTGGTCTCTTCTCAGGCTCTGCATCCACTGGAGGGACCCGCGATAGACCGGCGTCGATAAGTCCATCACAGTATTCGCCAATACTCAGCCCTATTAAGGTATGGTGTAAGTAGTTTTACATAAGTAATAGAAATCTTGCCGCAACTTACACGGTCCGTAATTTTTTTTCGCGTAGTAATAATACCTCTGTTCCCCGGCATCACAATCCCAGTACCGACTACTGCAGTGAGGGCCAACACAGAAACCATTAACTAACAGCTGTTTGCAAGCAGAGCCAAGAACATTGTCAAAGTATATACTCCCAAAAGCTGGGAATTCCAAATTAACTATTTCCTTTGTCGTCCGGTAGATTGCATCTATGCACCTAACTTGCTGGTCGCCTGACATTGTCTGCCATTTTTCGTGCAGTGGGACGCCAGTTGCATGCTCCATAATTATGTATTCGCTACCAACAGTATTATTTATGTCACTTGCATCATGATTCCAGTCGAGAATTTTTGGTATGGGGATACTCGTCTTTGCTTGTACTAAAAGTATTGATTGGTTAGCACCCAGGCTAATCAGCGAGGGATTATTATAAACTTACAGTAGCTAACCGTGGCAACTTCAGAAACGGTGGTCAGCCTGGTAGGTCCTGCCAGCTGAAACGGGAGCCTGGCCACTATTTTCTTAGTATTGTTCAATGTGAAAATAAAGACCCTATTAAAGCCTCCTTCAATTTTTTGACAAGCTACGATAGCACTTGCTCCTGGACATAGCTCAATAACCTTCTGGCAAAGGGCGCCAAAGTTGAATTCGATGTAGCGCGAGCCCGTCTCCAGTTTGTCACGCCGCAACCAGCGACCGCTCGTGTAGGCATGAGGCTCAATATCTGGGGTCGCGTCAACGGGAGAATAAATATACCATAAAAACAAGCGGCCCACCCAGTCCTAATCCTACATTCATCGTATTTGCGGTTGAAGTCTGCATGCTATGGACGGGCTGGAAATGAAAAATCATAGATGGAGGAAGAAAGCGTGAAGACGAAGTTCGGCCAAGTTGACTTCGCAACATCCAAAGAAAAGAATGTCTCACAATCCGTGGCATCTGCGTTGGGTTGCTAGATCCGTCGAAAAGTCTATGGATGGAATACTAGCATGTCTGGGGGCTGAGTATAAATACCTCTATCATCTCTGTTGGGTTGGCCCGTCGTTACAAGGCAACAGGCTCTCCACTGCTGGGGGTTTTCCAGGGCGGTTGTTTATCTCACCGCCAAAGGGTCATTTGATTCAAATGCGCTCCACTTTACTACGAGGTTCCAGATGGGGCGGGCCTAGCGCTAGCGAAACCCTGAGCGCTGGGAGTTCCCCCGTGGGAGTTCCCCCGTGGGTAGACCCACATGGGTGAACCCACCCAAGACTCCTATTATTAACTCTAAGCATATCAAGGCGCCGAGGCCTCATAAACGCTGATTTTGAAAAACTGGCTGGAGCAGCCACTATCTGCTTCATTGGGAATAGCCGCCACCGAGAAGCAACTAAAATGGGAAGGGGTGTTGCTAGAACCACTGGGTTAATATTGTTGGTGGTGGAATCCCAAGCATCCTCTTTCTTATTCCTCGTACTGTAACTGTTGTTCCTTCGTTTACTCAACGCGGTTTATGCCCTCATACCGGGATCTTCGTGTTTGGGAGTGTCGATTGATAAGTAATATCTGCAGAGAACTTCGGCCAATACATAGCCGGCAGTTGATCCAGATCTTTACAAGTATGTCCTTTACCAAACTAAGCCGGCAAATCGCTATCCTCTGGAACGATGGACAGGCGATCAAATCCTGGGACAGAGACTTTTAGCAGACTTCCTTTTGAGCGCTTTAAAGCCTATTAGTCAGTAGGGTAGATGCTATATACAATAAAGTATGTGACCAAAATTTGAGTAAATACTGGTATAATAATGCCATAATAGTTCACATTATGCCTTCATTTTTCTGTTGCCTGAAAAGTACCCAGCTGGGTATACCCCATGGTTTACTTTTCTGCAAACAGCGCAAACCTGATATCATAGCTACGGGAGCACTGGAAGGCACGGATATCAGGTACAGCACTAGACTTCTTCGTCATGACCAGCTCCATCTCCGCTGTGCTCGGAAAGCCAGGACAGGCCAATTACTGTGCGGGCAACAGTTACCTTGACTCGCTGGCTTGGTACCGACGTAAGCACGGTTTAGCCACATCTTCCATCGCCCTGCCAATGGTTCACGATGTCGGCGTCGTGGCGGAGAACGAAGACATTGAAGTCTCTCTGGGCCGCAAAGGGATGTACGGAATTGACGAACGCGAGATGCTGCAAGCTTTTGAAGCAGGCATGCTGCAGGAACCTCATTCATCCATTGAAGATGCGAAATTTGGTGAAGCACAGATCGTGCTCGGTCTCCAGCCAGTCGCGCTAACAGCAGCCATGACCGCAGCACAAACGACAAACGCATACTGGGCCAACGACGCCCGACTCGTCGAGATCCGCAGATCAGTCGACACTCTCACCAGTAGCAGTAAGCAAGACCAAAACGGGGTGGCGGATTCCTCGAGACTCTGGCGGATAAGTCACCCGAAGAGGCCGTCGAAGCCGTGACACAGCACATCATCGCGCAATGCGTGCGCTAAGATCCTTCTACTACCAGTCGAGAAATTCGAGATGCGTGGTAGCTCAATTGGGTCGTATGGGGTGGACTCGGTGATTGGGGTGGAGTTACGTACTTGGCTGTCTAAGGAGCTGGGGCTGGATGTTGGCTTCCAAGCTTTGTTGGGAGCGAAGATGGATTTTGAGAAGCTTGCTCAGATAGCTATCACAGCTTAGTCTCCTTGATTATACATTAGGGGACTTTCTATTTATTCGCACTACCCGGACTTCCAATTGCACTACCAACTAAACCTAGGAAGCGGTACGTGATGTGACAATTATTCTTTCCTTGCCTATCTGCCTACCTTTACTACACCTCAATTTGACCTTTATTCCACCACCTCAACCACCGGAATCAGTTCATCTGAAGGATCTAGCTAAGTTGTCTACATTCTACACTAAATGGGCTTTCAAACATGGCTTCTTTTTTGATATGAATATGGCTCGGACCTCCATACAAGATAACTCGGTTATTAGTGCGGGTTTCACTTAGCTATATATATGTTGCATGTGTCTAGTTATTCTGCTTGATAACTAAGTCGCTCATTCAATTCGCACTTACTCAGTTCCTCTATTCTGATGCCAGTTCCTCTGACATACCGTAGATTCACTAAATTTTTAAGACTGCTCACTCAATCTCACGCGATGATTATATTCGTCAAATTGTCTGTGTGGAGATCTTATTATCATCTCGCCTAGACAATCCTGTATGCAACACATTTACCCGCTTAAATGATTGTCCTTTTCATATGATCCTTGCATACAATAAAACAAGAGATGAATGGGGGATTCGGGTTCAAAATCCTACTCATAATCATGGGCTAATTGAAATGATGCTGTCCTTGCATACCGCAATTTTAAGGCCAGGCGACATTATCCCGAAAGTGAAGAGCTCATACAGCAAGGCCTATCTGCAAAGAATACTGTCTCTGAAATCCGCAGACAACATACTAAAGTAGTTATTTCTCCAAAAATAAAGTGTACTATGTTCGACAAAAAATGCGCTTGGAATTCCTGGACGGAAGAACACCTATTCAAGCACTACTATCGTCTCTTCCTGATGACGAGAATTGGATTTTTAATTGGAAGACAGATGCAGATAATCATATTATTGCATTATTTGCAACACACTGTGTTTGTATTTAACATTAGTTGCAGAATCCCTGCCGCTGCTTGATATTGTCGGCTCAACTGCAACTAATTTAACGTTTTATGTTCGTTTTGGCTTTATACAAAATGAGCGGCAGGAATCATATTTATTTTTTTTATGTATTCGATTAGTATATAAAAACTATTCAGCTTACTTTCCCGACCAGCCAACAGGAATCAGGGGTGCGCCGACGAGTTTTTTTGGGCAGCTTGTTCCCAGCCATCAATCTTCGAAATGTGCCTGAGGTAAGTTGAAAAATTTACTGACAAGGCACTTACGACTGACTATATTAGTTCCACATAATCATTCGGCGGCTGTGTGAGAATGCCCGGGAAGCCGCTCACGCCTTTGGTAGAACGTTCCAGGAGAATACTCTCCATTCTGCGAAGGGAAGCGCAAGAGAGACCAAGATCCTTCCTTTCGTCCACCGAAGACTACAAAGCGCAGACCGGGTAGCGCTCCAGTCAACAAAACCGGATGCCAGTTTAGGCTAGACAAAGCTGCCCCGGTGTCTAACGAAAGGCATGGCAAGCATTCGATGGAACTGCCATTGCCTAGTCAACCATCCCACGAAGACGGTGGTAGTGAAGCAGAGAAGGTTCTTCGGAAAGCTCCAAGGTAAGCACAAGCTCAGAACTAAGTAAGTCCGAGAAGCCATTGCCCCATGCGGAGTCAGTACCTCAGAGGGTGTCCTCTGTCCTTATATCTGCGGAGCCGGTTCCAATTGCTCCAAGGATACAGAGGGCCGCACCACCTCCCCCGAGGGGCAGGAGAGCCGTAGAGAAAAAACGCCAGTGCCACTCTGGAGCATCAATTCATCCGGCCAACCCATATCGGGTCCGTTGCTCACAGAGACAAGCTCCATTATGGACTTAACTTTCGAGGCTGTCTGCACATCCATCGGCTTAGTAGACACAAGAATGGCGTTCCCAGGGATATACATATGAGTCCTTTGGTCATTCTAACGGGGCCATCCGAGACCAGTCGAACCCTCTGCCTGCAACCAATGGTCTGATGGCTCAAAATACGGATGCAAGTATTTGATATGGAAGCATCGCAGCAAAGCCAAATTACTGTCTTGACCATGCTCGGGTCTATGGGAGCTTGGCAATGGTACGATGACCAGGTGAGACTTACGCAGGCAGCGATCAAGACAAAAAAAAGGCAAGCCAGCCGAGCGCCGAGGGGCTGCCATGCATGTCCTAAACCAAATACAAAACGGCCAAGTAGGCGCTGCAGGAAGAGGGACCTGGATCAGTGGGGTCAGAAGGGTATCATTGGATGTAGATGAATTCAACTTTCCGTCTGCCCTGGTAAGCATAACTGTAGGCCAGATAGTTTCGCAAAGAAGACATATCAACATGCAGTTAAGTAGAGGGCAGAAGCTCAGTACAAAGCTTGTAAAAGAACTTGGATTTGGGATTTTGTTCAGCCGGAATATCTGGTGAGAAACAAGTGTACGTTTAATGCCCTTCCGCTGCTGATAGGGGACAGGAAATATACTAAAATAAGCATGGAAAAGCTTGACATCTTAATTAGTGAAATTCAGGCTGATGCAAAAAATATGAAATTGATTCAGATCCTGACCGCACAGTTAGATAAACTTGTCAAGGATGGGTTGCCAGAACTACATGCGTTCTATAGGGATCTGGAAGATGCAGAGCTAATATCCGAAGACGAGCTTCGCGACCTGCAGGTGGCTCTTGCCTTGCATGTGGTGAGAATTCTTCTGTTCACAGGAGGTTGGAATACAGGTTAATTCGGTCACATAAAGACCATTTCCCTAACGGTAAGCTTGATGCCGCTATTGATCGGTTGATTGAAGGTGTGAAAACGAAGGTATTAAATAAAATGTTTGATCGTGATGATACATTTGCGGTTAAGGAGAGTATGGAGCTATTTTGTGAAATTTTTGAGCAACTTCGCCCGGGCAGATTGGATATCTGAGCTATCATGGCTCTTATGTATCTGTCTGAGAAGCCCGCGTTCGTCAAGCAAGATCTAAGCATCCCATTAGACGAAATTAGAAGCAATAATCAGATCCAACCAATCGACCTACCGCTGAGACGCTGGGCGGAGAATGTTGCAAAGTATCAGAACGAGACCAAGGAAACCTTCGGGGATGTGGTCCTTTTAATTTACTGCTCCCCAGTTAAGCATAAAAACAACCACTTTACGCTCCTCGAGATCAATGAATGAGAGCAACTAATATGCCATTATGACTCGATGGCCGAGGCTGATACCATCCACGGCGTCAAAGAGACGCGGATATCACAAATAGTCCATGGGGAATTTGGTGACCTGAAATTCTCCTACCAGGAAGCAGTAAGTACCATCTCAAATACTAAATGATTTAAGCCTACCCTGCAGCAGAAAGACGGCTGGAGCTGTGGGATCAGTGCAGTCTGGAACTTCCGATGCTTGTCAAAGAACCTTCCGATTGGAAAGTGGGATACCGCTCTAAGCCAGAGCGAATGATACTCGAAGTTGTGGAGGGATTCCTGCCTAGGAAACCGTTGCGAGTCTTTTTTACTGGAAAGGATATCTCTGCGAATCGACGGAATCTCAGTGTATACGAGCGATGAGGATCAAAAGGATATCTATTCGATTCGTCGACGCTGCGTTGTTATGCTCTCTCAAGGCAGCAGCCATCAAGAGAGACTGTCGTAGCCCAAGGCCAACTGGAAATGATATACAATATCAAATCATCTAGGCACCCCATCTGACGATACGCTATGGTCGGCATCATCGTTGGTTGAATGTTTACCCTACGACGAGTCATGGTATTGGGTAAACTACGCGACTGTATGCCCTATGGAAAGCCATAGATCGACTGCATACACGGAGTAAAAGACAGGAAGACTAGATAAGCATGGTGCTAGGCCTACCAGTGTATGTGATGCAGAAACAGCCAAAAATAAAGATCCAACTTAGTACCAATATTGGATACATCGCATGCAGACCTGGAAATCTGGAAAGGGGTAAGTTGCCAATCTGCCCATTATGTCAATAAATCCTCATCCTATGGTGGGAGACGATCGCCCGTATTCGGTTCCATATTAAGTTTAGGTTAACCCTTGATGTTTATCTATAGATCGGTCGTTAACTCTCTCTAAATCAATCTCCATTCATTCAACCACCCGATACTCACCCTTGATGAGTAATACTCATTCTACCATTTAGATTTCTATCAACGGATAACCCACCACAAAACAACTCGTTTAAGTGAGACAAATGATACGTTCAAAGCATTAAAATGCAAAGCTCCACTCTTCCTTCTGCCTTAAAAGAGATATTCTCGATCGGCTTCGAATTCAAATACGACGAGGGAACCGACGAAACTATCGGGATCGACTTCGAGCCCTACGAGGAATTCGAAGACCCAGAGGACACAGAATGGTGGTTTCGGCTGTGGACCGGTAACAATAAAGCTGATGGCAGCCAGTTCCGGATCTTCGGGCAGACAGGATCAGGCGATTATGTTGGTTTTTGGTTGATACGACCCAATGCCAAGGTGGCTGAGCAGCCTATTATTTGCCTTGGCTCGGAGGGTGAGCGAGGGGTGATTGCGAGGGATATGGAAGATTTGCTTTGGGTGTTTGCGAACGGGTCTGGGCCGATTGAGGCCCTCGAAGAGCCAGAGAAGGAGACAGTGGGGAATGAGACTTTTAGATCTATTGCCCAGAAATTTGCACGTGGGAGAAAGCTGTCTACTAAGGAGATTGTGAATGCCGCGCAGGCGGAATTTCCGGATTTCCCCGAGATTGTGACTGCGATGTGCAATTGATATGGATGAATTCGAGTTAAACTAACCTAAAAATGAAGGGATATCTGATGAGCTGCGTAGTATAAACGTCCCATGCACACGCACCGTGGAAATGTGTAGGATGTCCCGAGTTGGACTGCAGACAACAGAGATAGAGCTCGGTCTACCTACGAAGGGTGAAACGGTGACATGGGTGAAAACGACACGGCATCCTTTGACTTAATTTTCTACTTCCATCACTGCTTTGTTGATTACATCATCTGGCTATGGCAGAAAAACCACGATGCAGTTTTTAGGGGCAAGGTAGCTAATGATAACTATATACTAATATTAGGCCTCATATTCCCGTCCGCCGTCAGCTCAGCCACAGAGACAGAGAGGGAGACAAAGAAAGAAACATTTATTATGAATTTGTCCAGACCCCAAAGATTCGATGAAATCCACCTGGCGGAGTCAGGACCGCACACAGTGGACCCTGTCGCACTGGATATTCGAATGGGCCAACGTCCACCACGTCGACGTGGACCGAGAGCTTCCCATACATCGCAAGCACGAGAAAGTGCCATATTTCCCGGACTGGCAGCTGCATTGCTGTATCATCGTACACGCCAGCATCCCACTGGTCATTCACCAACTGTACGTCTCTACACGGGATGCAAATTCGGACCCATTGTCGCCTACCTCTGCTACTACGCCTCGATGTTCTTCACGACCCGTGAGATACGCGCCCTGCGCGAGCAAGGCCATCAGTAAGACTTCCTAAACGGCGATCAACACGATCGTGATGGCGTTCCTGACGTCGGGATGCGCAAAGCCCTGATCTCCGTCCTACTGGCGGGCATCGTACGTCCCCGATGACCAATATCTCGCCTACGACATCCACTCGTCCCCGACATCCATGAACTGGCTCTTACTTCCCGTCGAAGTCATTTATGGAATTATCTTTGACTTCTGCTTCTACTGGTACCACCGTCTTATGCACGATATCAACGGTCTATGGAAATACCACCGAACCCACCACTTATCAGGCATCAACCCTCTTCTCACTATCTACGCAGACGCCGAGTGAGGGTTTCAATATTGCAGCCATCCCGCTGATCAGCTACGCCTCTCTGAATTCATGGGTCTCCCTGTAGGTTTCTACGAGTGGCATATCTGTCAGCTCTATGTTATATTTGCGGAAGTGGCCAGCCAAAGTGGTCTTCGACTTCACGAGTCGTCGCCGAACCCTCTTACCTGGTTTATGTGCTGGTTTGGCGAGGAGCTGGTCATTGAAGATCATGATCTGCATCATCGTAAGGGTTGGAAGAAGAGTTATAATTACGGAAAGCAGACTCGTGTTTGGGATCGTGTGTTCAGCACGTCGACTCCGATCGAGTGTGCCAGCGAGAACATTGATTATGAGAATTCGGCACCAACGCCTCTGTTTTAGGTCCAATGCTTCTCTTTCTTTCGTTCTTGTTATGTCTCTGTTATTGCTTTTACTGCAGAGTTCAGTCGTATAGTATAGTGGACTACTGATTTATTCCTGCGTCTCATGTGAAGAATCTTTTCCCTTACCTACTGCAGAATGTATCCTTTACAATGTAAAAACTATACCCAATGCATAAATACACCCCAAAACACAATATTGAACCCAAATATCTATGTATGTATAAAATACTTACTCCAAAGACAACTAATGCACAAATAACGGCAAGGACCGTCTAAACCGCTCCCAGATGGATCCATCAGGAACCGGGGTTGCAATGCGATGCCATTCACCATTGAATGCATTGACGAGCCAGTTTGACAGGCCTGTTCAGTCCAATTATTAGAACATATCCCATAAAAATAAACCGGAGATTAAATAAAAGAGAATAGAGAACTTACGGCCATAGACCATGGAATAAGCGTTGTGGAAAGTGATGCTGTGATCGGAATCAGGATAAAAATGGAGATCGTAGTTCTGTACATTAGACAAGTCCAGCTTGTCAATCAACACAAGAGTGTTCTGGAGATGAACATTGTCGTCGGAGGCGCCGTGGATAACGAGGAAACGCACGGATTGCTCCAGGGCCGACATGTCGCTGATCGACGAATTGTCGTAGCCGGATGGGTTGTTTTCCGGCGTGTGCATGTACCGTTCGGTGTAGATGGAGTCTGGTGAGGTGAGCATATTAGAAGATTTATTTTGGACTCTCCCTGTCTTTCTTCAAAGGGCGTCTTACCGTAGAATCGCCAGTCCGTAACAGGAGCAACAGCCATGCCGTATTGGAAGGTCTCTCCTGCGTCTTGTTCGAGAGTCTTCAGCGTCATGAAGCCCCCGTAACTCCACCCCCAGATTGCCATGCGGGTCTCGTCAACGTATGGCTTCTCGGCCCACATCTTGGCCGTCTGAATCTGGTCGCGTGCTTCGTAATGTCCGACATTCCCTCGAATGATACATCGCGCTTTTCGTCCGATGTATCCCGTGCCTCGACCATCCACGGTGACGACGATATAGCCTAGACTGGACGCGACGTAGGATTGGAAGTCAACGGTAAATTTCCGGTTCACCGTCTGGGACCCGGGTCCTCCGTACAGATGGAAGAGTACAGGGTATTTCTTGGCCGGATTGAAGTGCGGAGGACGGCGTTCGACTACCTGGAGAGTGAAGCCATCGATCGTCACGTTTTGATACACCTCAGTGGGCAGAGAATATGTTGACACCATACGGTGGAGTTCCGGATTCTGCTCGATGGTCTTCTCATAGACAACCTGGTCCCCTTGAGTGTTGATGATCGCCTGTGATGGCACCGATGGTCCTTTGTAGCTAAGCAACGCATATCCGGCCCCCTGGGAAAATGACGCTTCGTAGTAACCAATTTCTGAAACTTCGGTAATGGGCTGAAGGTTCTTCCCGTCCAGCTGCACTCGATATACATGGCGCTCGGTGGGTGCTTCCTTCGTGGCAACAAAGTAGACAAGGCCTCGGCGCAGATCCACTGCAGACGGTGAATCCACTACCTCCCAGTCACCCGTGGTAAGCATGATAGGATCCGGATTGTCAAGCGGTGTAAAGTAGGCGAGATGTACATATCCATCATGGATTACGGTATCGACATAACCATCCTCTGGTCGCCCGTTCTCGGGATCGGCTGGGATAAATCTCATGGCCTGCGCTGGTTCAATCCAACCGCCATCAAGGGCAGCAACGTCTTGTTGTCGGACAAGCTTTCCGGTCCTGGTCTTGGTATCGACCAGGAATATCTTTAGGTAATCGCTTTCGCGGTTTGAGACTTGGATGAGGACCTTGGCCTCGGTTGCCCACAGCACATCAAAGATGATCCGGTCGTCGTCGTCGAAATCGTCGGCCAACTCCACGGGGAACACTTCGTTTTTCTCAACGTCGTATAACTGCAGATTGACCACGGGATTAGGAGCTCCGGCTTTGGGATACTTGATCTGCCGGACTTCGGGATATTCCTCGAGCCCGGGGAGAGGCTTCTTTCCCGATGGTCTCGATAAGAAATATTGAACCGGGTATTCGGGAACAGTTGACTCATTGGTGCGAAGAAAAGCGATGTATTTCCCATCATTGGACCACCATGTTGCACTGTTTCCTGAAATCACCTCCTCTTCGTATACCCAGTCTGGGACGCCGTAAAATAGGTCCTTGCCACCATCTTTCGTAATCGGGATGACAGTCTCCGACGATAGCTTGCGTAAGTACATGTTATTGTTCCGCACAAACACTACCGCATCTGATGTGGGAGACCAGCTGGCGAGTTTAACGCGTCCATCAGGCACTTTAGGGTCCAAAGGTTGTGCCGTCTGCGTGTCCACGTCCAAGATCCAATATTTCCCTGTGTACGAATGCCTCCAGTTCTTCTCATGTTCGGACATGAGTAGTACCTTATTCAGGTCAGGGCTGGGCCACGTCCTGGAGGGAACAACGGCCCGTCCATCCACTCGTACGACGGGCTTTTCCATCAGAACCTTGCCTTTCAGAGTGTTGGCTTCATCTTCGCGGCTGCGAATATCCTCGACCCGCAAAAAGCCCTTCCCCCCAGATTCGCCTTGTTCCACCAACAGCCCGTCCTGGCCATCTGGCCCAGCAATCCAGGAAATAGCATGCGCGGTCGCGGACCATTTGCCTGTGATGATTTGTTCTAGCGTCACGGGTTTTCCAGCGCTGGTGCTGCCCGAGCCAGAACCTGGTTTGTCCAACTGCAGGGCATTGGAAGCTGTCTGATAGTTTGACCGTCCCTGGACCAGGAAGAGCACAAATGCCAGCACCCAGCCTCCAAGACACAGGATTATAAGGATCCAGAATATCCGGCGTGCACGATTCCCAGAGCATGGCTTCTTGGATGTGGGGAGAAATGGCTCATCTACCGCCGGCTCTCCATCTTCCAAATCACGATAACTCGCCTCCTCCGTGGCACCAAAGGAATCGTTCGTTGTTGGAAGGGGCTTATGCTCCGCTAGGTACGCTGAGTCGACGGACAAGCCCGAATCGGAGGAAGTTTGAGAGGCGTGGGACGAGGACCTTGGACGAGTCATGGGGAGGAATTCCGTATTTTCATCGGTATCATGTTTCCCCATGGTGGTTTAGTCGTCATGTAGAGATGAAACGACAAGAATCAGCTACAACGAGGGAGGACGATACCGGTTCGCGGTAAGGAGAGTAGGTAATAGTGATGAACGGCCGAGGTTTGATGGTTATCGACGCCACGCGGGACAGACGGAAAAACTGCAACAGAGGGATCAAGCAGCCTTTAAGAAAGAGTAAAGAATATGCCAGAGAATGGAGAGCAATGGTCCGTCGGGTACGGTGGGCCTGTGAACGAGAGTTGGAGGTGAGACATCGTGAAGAAGGCGGAGGTGACTAGGCCTTGGCACTCTCCACCTTATTTTGGGGGGCATCTGTTCACTTATTATTGAGCACAGTCCTGGGGCAACGATGCTGATATCTCGCCGCCAAAGGTTAGATCTCTTCTACTGTCTACTAGTTACTTGAGATTTCTCGCCTGTGGAATACATGCAAGATGTCCCTGCACATCGAAGACTAAGAATTGCCACTCCATATTCCATTCTATCACCTAGACTTTTTTGCAGGCGACCTCGACGTAAATGGCGCCAGAAAAGGTATCTAGTTGCTTTCAAAAACTAATTATAGTGATCCAAACCAAAAACCAGCCAGTCTTATAAAACAACTCTGAGCGCCAGGATCTTCTAGCATGCGTGATTCCTTCATCAATATCGTGTTCATCATTATGAGATTCTTCCTCCGTTATTGTGCCCACCGATCGGGCCTTAGAGATAACTTGCCCGAGAGCAGAGGGCGTATGAGTCGATCGCAAGCTGGTAGCATTGTTCCCTCAAATGCGACCAGGGGTGCTCCTCGAACGCAGGCCGCTCTTGGAGTGTTCGGATCAAGCGGCCCACACAATCGTGAAGCTTTTTCAGTTGAAGATAGGTGAGCGAACAGAGAAGTTTCCTTCGTTCCTCAATTGTGGCGACTGGGTAGTCCCTCTGCAACAGGGGTTGTTGGTCCGGCTGGCCCTTCTTTTCCAACATCTCGCTCAAGAATTCGTTGAACTGTTGACACTGGGTCAAGGTTTTCCTGCAAAGTGTACTGAGAAAATCTTGGGAATGTTCGTGTCCCGAGAGCATTTTGCAGGTGCTGATCTGCTCCAACAGGTCGAGCATGTGCTCAAGGCAGAGTAGGCCGGACTCTTTGGTCTCGAGCGAGGAAAATGAAGACGTGCCGGCGAGATCATGTAGAATTTCGATCCCTCGGTGCCTACACTCGCACAGAACCGGGCTACTATCTCCCGCAGAGGTCCGCGAGGAATCGCAGCTCGGTCGACTCTCATCAGACTTCTGCGCAACTGTCTCATGACTCCGTTGCTTGTGTCGTGCAGGGAGCCGTATTTTGCTCACGAATACCATTGCGTTCTATTTCTCGCTGTGTATGACGAGCTCAAAATTAATCAATAGAGCGAGGTACAAGATACAAAAGTAGCTTGATGACGATAGAAGGGGGAAAGGGAAGACGCCCCTCAAGTTAGGCCAAGGTTTTTCATGCCCAAACGATGAGCTGTTCGCAATGTAATAGTGACTCTTAATGATGTTGACATGATGGCAGAGTGTCTAGTGGACTGGCCAGGAACCACTCCCACCTACCATCCCTTGAATGCAGAGAAACGCGCATCGTAAGTGTTCTCAAACGAAATACTTTCCAGGAACGTCCTCGTGATATACTTAGTTGAACTGACCACCGGAAAGATCAGGATGTAGCAAGCGATAAGACGTAGCTAGAACTGTTATGAGTGCATCTGTACCTGTCATATTTCCTTCACCACTCTTCCGTAGCTCCGAAACCAACATAACGAAATTCGAGGTCATCCTAACCTTGTCATACTTTGTACAGACCCTGGAGTCCCTGGGCTAGATTCCCCGGTTTGGCGCAAACGGTACCGAGGATGAGTTTCCCGTGGATTACTCTGCTTCTCCTTTTGCCCATCCCTTGTTTGTCCATCTGTTTTTCTGATGAGCTCATTTCTAATTCCGCCCATTTAGTCCAGGCAGGCTTGTTCCCCTCAGGGCGTGGTTACCTTGGCTATGCTATGCCCTACTAGTCTAGTAGAGTGGATACTGTATTATCCGTACCAAATTGAGAAAAGAAATCTTCATTGCTGCCGATCGATAGACCCGAATGGGAGATCGTATTGTCTGGTGGCTGCCTACTTGGCGCAATTCGGATTTGGTCATAGTGACTCCATTAGAACCACTTGGTGAGGAGTCATCTCGCGAATTACAAACCTCAGAGTATCGTGTCGATCCGCTGTTGACGTTGCGGGGCTGCAGGGCTGAGCCCCCCTACTCCAAGTGGACGCGTCAGGGAGGGAAAAGGGTTAAGAGACAAGGAGAAGATCGAAAAGAGAAAAGGAGATGTTGATGGACCCGTTGCTTAATTCGAACTTTTTCGAAGTCAGTGCAAAATTAGACTTTGGTATTTATTTCTTATTTTTTTTTTGAGCTTCCCCTCTCCCGTGACTGCCCCCAATTCCCTCCAATTTCTCCCGCCAAAACGGGCTTTCTCTCTCCTTCTGGTGCTTTGTTTTCTCACTTGGCCTGCCTCTTGTTCCAGTCAGATTCAGGACGAAATCTTCTCTTTTGCTGGGGAGTACCAAGGAAACAGACCTGTTTCGTCTATCTCGGCATTGGCCCAAATAACGTCATTTTCATGTTGCGCCACTAGGCAGACGGATTCTGCCCAGCACCCTGGAACCTTTTTTTTCAAAAAATTTATTTTTAGGCTGCAGATTAGCTCGCGTTGACTTTATTAATAAAGTCGAACCCCCGCGGTTAATTTCGACGACTGTTGTTAAGCGATCGTAGGAAACCGCCGTTCACGATGCTCTCTGACATGCCCTCCCAAGAAAGTGCCGGCGGCCTCTCGGTCGGTCATCCATCGGAGTCCCAGAATCCCATCCAGCCAGGTCAAATCCTGACGGGGAAGCAAGAACATTGTCGGTCCTGCCTATTGATATTTTCGGAGATGTATTCCTGACTGGTACAGATCTGAAGCGCGAACTCATTGCCCGCCAGGTGCATGGCGAAATCGCTGAGTTAAACTCGCCAACCGCTCTCCGTCGCTTTGGTGCTCCGTTCAAGTCAGAATTCGGTGAAGTCGCTCCCGTGGATTCAGAACTCCCCATTCTCCGTCATATCTTTGTCCATCATGTGCGAAACTTCCCTTTCCTCGACCAGGCCCGTGAGAAGGAGTTTTGGCAGGATAAGTTACAAGTGGTGCGTAGGGCCCCGACTTCCCCCAGTCACCAACTGGTGTAGCGTGATGCATAGTGGGAAGCTCTACTGATGCTGACTGACTTTCAATGATATAGTTTCTTGAGTCTTTCGCGAATAAGAATGTGTCGTCATCGGAAGATCGCTTGGAGGAGACAAAGCGTCGAAAGCTGGCTAGAAAGTGTGAGAAACTGGTTGAACTGATGATGGTATCCGGCATCCCCACAGCATCGGGTTATGAAGAGCGGATTCAATTCTCGGAAATGGAGGTTGTTGACCGTGGTGCCAATGAGACGGGATTGCTTGTCAATATGCCGGAAGGGAATGCGATTAATGGCTGGGATGTCAATGTGGCTGCGGTGCGGATCGCGTCTGTCCGACGGACGGTGCGATATCACCAGCATGCGGTGAGGATCCATAATATTGTTTGGTCGACGTGGACTACGGCTGATTGGTGGTCCAGGAATTCATTCTTCGCGTGCGACGTCAAGGGAAGTCGGACGTTTACGTGGCGCGACGATATGGAGAATTTTCGAAGCTTCGCAAGCGACTGCAAACAGAGTTCCCCGGGAAATCGTTACCTCCTCTGCCGCGCAAGAATAAGTCCTCAACAACGTCCAGCTTTTTCTCCTCGGGCGATGATGATGCATCCTCTGTATCCTCGGTGTCCACCCAGAGCACAAGCACTCCAGAAGAGGGCCAAAATTCGAGAAATCTAACTCCCGGGAGCTATCTCCATCGTTCGGTGTCGCGGTCATCTATGAGGTCTGCCCTCGGAAAGTCCCCCAAGTCCCCTAGGGAGTCTGGGGAGGCCCTCCGTGAGACCGTGCTATATCGAGAGGAGCAACGTGTTTCGCTCCGGGCGTTCCTTCGTACGTTGCTACAAAATAAGCGTGCAGCCGAATCGAAGGCGCTTGAGGAGTTTCTTACTGGGCAGCCTATTGCCGTGAACGAGGAGGAAATGATTGATATGCAAAGGAGAAAAGAGGCAGATGCTATCCGGATAGAAGAGCAGAAACGTTTCTACGAGATTGCTCGGCAGCGGGCAGCAGAGTTGGACGTTTATATGGAAAATTTCCGCCGAGACATTGTGGAGAGCAGTGAGTGCTGCAGTTTCGATATTAATCTCTACGCTTTTGCTGACCCAGCCACTACTCTAGATGGGTTGACCAAGTTATTCGCGGAGATACGCGAGAAGCCTACGGTGGAGGATCTCAGTCCACAGTACCAGAAGTTCGCTGAATGGCTTCGCATCGAGTGCGTGACTAGACCACCAATGATTAGTGTCAATCCCGTTGCTGACCAGGACTAGGGTTGCTGCGACTCTTTATCATTTGTTCCTAGCTGAGGATAACTCTCCGGAATTGTTTGCGCAGGCGAAGCGGATCCATTCTTTGGTGCCATATACGTTGATGAAGAATGTGATCCGTATCGCCAACCCGGCCGCTGTTATGACCGGGGTGTTGGACCTCTTCCTAGCGCAGCCCTTTGGGTCACGTTCTCTTTTGCAGCGGATCTTCTCGATGACTTTGAATGATGGCATCAAGGCATTCCAAAAGTCGATCGACGCGCTGGCTGCCAAGGTTGACGACCCCGTCCTTTGCCAGAAACTGAAGGCATTCACCGGTGCCGACGAGACCATCAAGAATGAGATCCGCAGCGAGGCTGCCACAGAAGATGTGGATCTCATCGTTGCCATTCTGCGTTCCGAGCTCCTTGATCCCGAAATTACTACGGAACAAGTGGGCAAAGTGTTCAACGCGTACGTTGCCTGGAATTTTGCGGTGGATCATGATGATCAGGAGATGCGTGAGGGTGCTCAGTGGTTCGCGCACCTGAAACAGTTGCTCAAGCTCTATACGCGGCAGCGTGATAAGGCGATGATGCTGAGCATTGTAGAAGAGCCTGTCACCTTGCAGCTGTTCCGTGACCTCTTTACCATCTTCTATGAGCCTCTTGTGCGCGTCTACAAGTCAGCCAATGTCTACAACAGTATCACCGACTTCGCCCAGTTTGCGGACGATGCGATCGCTGTCATAGAGAAATGTCAGAGACAAGATGTGTCTGCGGATCCGAACCAGACTGTTCAGGCCTTTATTGACCTTTGTGAACGACATCAAGGCAGCTTTTACAAATTTGTGCACGAGGTGCACTTGCACGACAATGGCCTCTTTGGCTCTCTGATGGCGTGGATTGAAGAGATCCTGGAATTTTTGCGCCACGGACCACAGGGTGGCCGGCTGGACATGAATGCACTCCTGCATGGGGCCAAGGACGTCGGCCAAATTGATAAAGATAAGGCGCTTGAGGAGATTAATGCGTTGGTCAAATGGCATGAGGACCGTAAACGTTGGCACCTCAACAAGACCCGGCAAAAAATGGCTGCCGAAGGGACCGGAAATGAAGCATTCCCTGGCGGCCCAACTTTGAGGGGCAGTGACTTTGGCTTGGATGAGGTATGTTCTGCCGTTCTGACGCGGGTGGATGGATATATGATTCTAACTCTCTTGCTAGGGCGACCTCGAAGACCTTGCCATATCCGACGAGGAGTCGGAATCCTCTAGTGACCTTGATGAGGTCGAAGACATTGATCCCATTGGTGCGGAAAGGAGACGCCGGGTGAAGAGACAGGACCAGCTCCGCCGCACGGCTGGAGAGCCGGTCAAACCTGAGAGTCAGGAAATCCTGAAGTTGTCCGATTCGTTTAGCGTCATGTTGCGTCAGGTCCTTGCAGAGTAAACGTCATGATACCCCATCATATATCACCTTTCTGTCTGATTCTTTTATGTATTACATTGCATTACTCGCGGCAAAAGGAGACGTTCATCATGGTCTAGAATATCTGGACTGTTCTTTTGGTTTACATGGATAGAGGCAGTCGAGCAGACGTTCATTTTCGTATAGATTAGGTAATTAGTTGACGCTGAAGATGACAACGTAGAATTGACTAGTTCTAATTTAGTTAGCGTGCACTATAGTTTAGAACGGAGCCTAAGTCTCTTTGGGAGTAGTCAGCATGCTAGGTCCCGCTGTGTGCTGACTCAGCATATCAGGTGTGCAGTTTCCATGGAGACATCAGCTTAAGACACCCAAGACTATATCCATCATCGATAAGGCGTCTGATTAGGCACATCATGTTCTTTGGTCTCAGACCCTCATTGCAATCATGCTCTCTCCTCAGAAATCCCCGCATATGGGGCTGTCTCCACGCACTTCTGTCCCACTGCGTGGTCTTTTCCTAGACGGGGTCTGGCGCTGTAATTGCCCTGACCGACCTCCTGCTCTCAGATTACAGACTAAAAACCACGGCATCAATCACGGAAGATGGTGTAACTAGACCCCCCTCAAGAATGGTGATGCTGTATACAGAGGAGAGACTTCTGGAAAGAATGACCTAACATATACATCTCAGTTTATAGATGCCAACGACCCCCGCAGGATCAATGCAGGTTCTTTCTCTGGGCCAGTGATGCCGAGGCCCGCGAAAAGCTCACAGTCCTTTCAAACTCCCGCTCAGAATCTGGCGCTGAGCCACAAACACCCTCTAAACCAGTCCATCTTGAAAATGGCGGACTTGTGACCCCTCAAACCGATCGTTCTGTTCGCACCGCCCCTGCGACAGGGAGTGCGTTCCAGACTCCTTCGAAAAACGCCAAGGCTCGAATGATGGCGGAAGATACGGACGAGTTCGAATGGGATGACTCCATAACTGAAGCATCTGTGAACTTGTTGGATCCGCCGCGCCAGCCGGACTTCGGATCTGCTATGGGTTCCAGGTCCAGGTCGTTTGATGAATCTGAGTCTAGTCCGCGAAAGACACCACGGACGAATTCTCTTACCTCGCCTGGGAAGCGAAATCTGTCGGACATGCATAGCGAGAGCTCCTTAACTCCCACGTCGGTGTTCTCTTCTCAGAAGAACTCATGGCACATGCCACCGCCGTCGGCAGAGCTCTCGTTGACACCTACGCCGAGTAAATACCGCAATGCATTGCTTGGTGATGCGCGGGAGGAGTCGTCGGAGCTTGCACTTCAAGTTATTAAGATTCTTGAGAGTCATAACTCGGTAGTTTCTAGACGTGCACAGGAAGAAGTGACCGAGTTATTGAACAAATTTGACCTCAAGACCAAAGGGATAGTTCGCGGGCGGGACATCTCACGCATGGCGATTAAGAAAAAGGACGAAGAGATTAGGAAGCTCCAGGAGAGAATCGCAAATTTGGAGTCCCAGCGGTAGTTGGACCGGTCTGTGACCAATGGACAGGGAGGGAATAAATGATACTAATACAGGGAGTTCGCGTTGTCTGTGATACCTCTAGTTGCACATTGTTTTCTTTTCTTTTCTTGTTCGATAAATATTCTGAGGATGGCAAAGTTGGGTGATCTTTCACCAATAGCATAGTAGGCTTTAAATTTCTAGCCAGGTAGGAATGGAAATATGACCGTGATGCAAGAATGAATATCCCGACTACAATCGCTAGGATACTTCCCGATCTGATAAGCGATTTACCGATCTTATCAAAACACATGTCACGTGCCGATAAAATCACAGACCCCAAATTTCTCCATCAAACCCTCCACCGATACCAAGAAAAACACTCCCCCCCGTACCTGAAACCAATAATGACCAAACAGCCCAATTACGACTAACCTGCAGCAAGAAAGACTCAGACGATACCGATTTCCCGAACGGACCGAGCCCCATCCATGGCCAAACCAAGCGAGACCTCCAACCTGCCGAACAGCGCACTTCCCACCATGTTTCGGCCGCCCGTCAACCGCGCAATGCGAGTCCTGGACCGCTCGTTCTTTAGAAAAACGGTGCCACTTTCGGCGGCGACTGTGTTCAAGAACTCGGATATCTCGAGGGTGCGTGGGGCATTGCAGAAGAGTCAGGAATTGTTGGACGTGCCGAAGATGAATGTTATTCGGGAAGTTAAGGTGGATGATGCGGTGAAGAAGTGTTTGTTATTGAATGAGAGGGTGAAATATGATGGTTGGTTTATGTTTTTTTTTTTAAAATAAAAGAAAATTGAATGTAGGTCGAGTTGGTGCTAAATGGTGGTAGATGCTGCGACATGGTCGTCGACGATCCATGATCTTGTGGAAAAGGAAACTATCGGGTTGAGGCCTTATGAATTGGCGTTGGATTATGATTTTTGGACATATGGTGAGTACTCTTGTGGTTTTGGTTTATTTTATTTTTAATTTTTTTTAGGTGGAAGAGACTGATCATTCTATAGCTGATATCATGGCCGCAATTCTGCCGGAAGATTTGCTTCCGGAGATACCGCAGGGGTTTACACAGGTGGGCCATGTTTGTATGTTTTCCCCCTCGGCCTGGAACTTGGTGCATGTTTGAAGCTGACTGTAAATAGCACATATTAACCTACGTGAACAATATGTCCCCTACAAGCAGTTTATCGCGCAAGTTTTGCTGGATAAGAACCCAAATATCAAGACTGTGATCAGAAAGACGGAGGATGTGGGCTCCCATAGCGAATTCCGCACTTTCCCTTTCGAGCTGCTAGGAGGCGAGAATGACATGAATGTCATCCAATGCGAGCAGGAGTGTGAGTTTCGGTTCGACTACTCTCGTGTGTACTGGAACAGTCGTCTAGAGACAGAACACCGTCGGCTGGTGCAGAAGTTTCGCCCAGGCGAGATGGTCTGCGACGTGATGGCCGGCGTGGGTCCATTTGCAGTTCCCGCGGGCAAGAAGAAGATCTTTGTCTGGGCAAATGACCTCAACCCGTACGGATGGGAGGTGATGCAGGATGCTATCAAGAGGAATAGGGTTGGAAGTTTTGTGACCCCCTTTAACAAGGACGGCAGGGAGTTCATCCGCTGGTCTGCCAACGAGCTGCTAGAGTCAGGCCCATTAGAAGTGACTTTGCCGCCCAAGCGAAAGGAAAGGCGAAGTGCCAGAAAGGAAGAACAAGCCCCCTTGCCTCCTCCAGAAGTCATGATCCGTCCAACTGTCTTCGATCATTACGTCATGAATCTACCTGCCACCGCTCTGCAATTCCTCGATGCGTTCCCTGGACTCTATGCCGGAAAGGAGTCACTGTTTGCGCCGTACACCTCGCAGGCCCTTCCAATGGTGCATGTGTATTGTTTCTCTGGTCACTCGGAGGATGAGGCAGATGACCATGCAGACATCTGCAAGCGTATTGCTGAGCGAATTGGGTATCCTGTCAGGCTGGAGGACAGAATTGGGGGCAATGGGAACCAAGAATTGGAGCTGTCCATTCACAATGTCCGGCTGGTCAGCCCCAACAAGCAAATGTTCTGCGCTAGTTTCAGGTTGCCTAAGGAGGTTGCATTCCGAGAAGTGTAGATCGGCAGACAGCGTTGTACAGATCGTCGCATAGCAAGAGGCGTTTTGGGTCATGAACGTATACGGAGATACAGATAGAAAAGCTGGCAATTTTTAGTCGATAGCCTCTTCGCTCACGGGAATATTCACTATTTAGTAGTCAGTAAACAGTAGACAGTTAGTTACTCTGTAGACATACACAAGATACAAGTGTGTCCAAGGCGGTGGAAGCTTCACCGCCCTGAACTGCCGGGGTGACTCCTGCAAGAGAGTTTTCCCGAATGCCACACGAAGTTCCCCTTCCGCAATCACGCAGTTGAGATAGTTCCTCGCTGGGCAGGTTGTATTGCGAAGCGCCTTTCCGCAGCCAATCCAAACGAATTACTCCCCCGCTGAATCGATCCGTCCAGCCTCGCCGCAGGAGATCAAGATGAGCGTCCAGTTACCCCCGGCCACGCACCGCAAACGTGCCTTGCCTCAGGGCGAGCTTGAAGCTGCTTCGACTCTAAAACTTGGTGCGGATCAGAATACACACACCCTGTCGCTGTCCGAAGCACGACTCGTTATCAACAAGGTGTTGGAGAATAAACGCAGAGGAGGTAAAAAATACGAAGAGCCGGAGTGAGTACAGCATTACAAAGAGGGAGCTAGGTTGCGGCCGGGTTCTCCTATGACGCCGAATGGACCTGTGCTTACATGCTCATTGCATTGCAGAAACCTTACCAAAACATTGGACTATTTAGAAGTCTTTGCTAGGTTCAAGGATGAGGAGAATATCAAGGCTGTTGAACGGCTGCTTAACTCGCACACGGAATTGGAGATGTTTGAACGGTCCCAGTTAGGTAATTTTCTTGCTTCCTTGTTTTCTTCTTTTGTCCCTCTTCATCCATTTCCCTCATTGTTCTCTGTATTTGTGTCTGTCTGTTTCTGTTCTGTTATTTCATCACCCCTCGTTGTCACATGCATATCATATCAGCCTAACGTGTAGCAGGAAGTCTGTGCTGTGACAATGCCGAAGAAGCCAAGTCACTTATTCCTAGTCTACAGCACAAAATCTCCGATGGGGACCTGCAAGAACTTCTGGATGAGCTGACCAAACTGCGCAACTTTACCGAATAAATATTGACCAGTTACGTGATGGTTGCATGTTGATTATTTTTTTGGGCCTCTCTTCGGAGACTTTGGGCTTGTATAGCATGGAGTTGTGGGAGTATCCTTTGTTTTTTTAGAAGACAAATATTTTTTTTTCGGGCATCTGGAAGAAAATATTATGTTATTGCATATCAAGGTTAGCGGGCAATAGCTATCAATAGAAAGGTCTAACGTTGCACAGGAAGCGGGAGAGGGAGAAAAAAAAATTAATGAAATCAAATCGAATCAAAAAAAAAAAAAAAAAACCCAAACTATGAAACTAGCATACTTCAGCTATACGGGTGGCGAGGGAGGTGATACTGAAAGCATGTGCTGAAGTTTCAAGCTAAAGCGAGGGTCATACCGCTGCAACGAAGGAAGAGATTTGATAATGATAAAAGAATGGTGGAGATTAATTGGCTGAGCTGCGGGAATACGCATGAAATGTATTTGATTACCATTGGCATTAAGTAATGGGATCTCGGTAAGGGGGGTGTCTTGAAGAGGAGCAATTGGTCATACATATGCCAATATGGTGCTATGTCCGCATACCGAGGGAGATGAAGTAGTACTCCGTACATACCTAGGAAGGAGTCTCCGATGGTGTCGGCGCCTTGAAACTGATGGCCTGGAAGATGAGGGGTTTTTTTCCTGACAGGTAATTAATCGCATCTGCCTCAAGGGGTCGATTCAGTCAGCAACGATCGGGAAATGAGAGGCATAGAAGATGAATCATGATTTGGTCATAGCGAGACTAGTGAGCATCTCCAGGATTCATGAAAAGTAGAAGAGTCGGATTAGCGCGAGGGAGTGGGGCTCTTCTCGACGATAGGATTTCTTATTAGATTATTATTAGCATTTGATATTATCCAAAGCAAAGCTGCCCAAAGGCGGAGGCCAATCAGGGCTAGGGAGATTAGCTATAGTCGATAGACTCCAGACCTAAGTAACTAGTTAACTGCTAGGTAACTAATTACTAAACTCAGGGCCAGTCTGCTCCGGAGTTGAGACGATCGGGGTCTTCTCTCCCACATGGAGGGCGTGAGGCTGTGGGGAAAGCCGCCGGCTGCAGGGCCGATCCCCGTTGTCGGTTTGGCGCTAATCCGGATTGGCAGAATGATCAATGACATGATTGGTTCTGGGAGGCGTTATCAGAGGCTGCTGATTGGTGGATATCTTGTATTCAATACTGCCTACCTACCTGGTTAGGTATTGCATATACTTATCCATGATTATCTTGGATATCTACTACCTCCTATCATTCTCTTCATCGGTTACGTATACTCTTAGTGTGGCCTTTAGTCTTTGAGTCTTTATAGGTACGGTAGTCTTCCTACGAGGACTTCTAGGGAGGTCTTGAGGTCGGTAAAGAAAATCTGCTTGGGTAATCAGATCCACCGCCATTTCGCAGTACGTAATATTACGCCCTCCTTCGGGCGCCAACAGATGGCAGGACCCAATCAGCTGGGCGATGCTTATCTCGAACCGCAGCAGGAACCAAGGCGGCGGTTGTTCATGACGTCCAACCGGCGCGTATCTGTTACGTGTGGGAAATCCTTCGTATGGAGAGACTCGGAAGTTGCTGCTGATCCGGAGCTTCAGGCAAAAAGCTTCCGATATTTCTCTTATTGATCCTGATGACTTCTTTTCCTTTCTTCTTTAATCCAGTTCTTCTGATCGCGGATGAACGATCTCGACCCCATCCTCACCTTTCTTGATCTCTGCGAGACCTATCCTATAGTCAACTCCAAAATACCTAATCGAGTTGACTGATAAGCTTCTCCGCTGCGGTTCGCACGCCCTTTCAGTCTGCTTCCCATCAGCCGGGCTGTCATTGGTCAATCGCTCGCATTGCATTGGCACTAGAACTCTTTCTTCTCTCCCGCTTTGTCCAGGGTCGACGGAACCCCAGATACGGATAGTCAAGTCACTGCAATCAATTCATTTTGATTCTGGGGACTAGACTGTACTCACTCTGGAAGTTCCGTTCCTGGCGGGAATCTCCGGGAAACCCCAGTTTGGGTTACGTGAGAGAATCTCTGCGCGACTTGACTGGACTTTTCCTTATCATATTGTCATCCTTCTCATTCCTTGTGAGGGAAAATCTCCTATCTCTCTCTCTCTATGGCTGCCGTTATCACTCTCCAGTCGTCTTCCACGACGACAAAACAGGCCTCCTCGGATCGTCCTCTCCTTCGATCTCGCATTCCTTCCCATCCCCTTTCTCCTCCTGCATCAATTGGTGTGCTTAGCCGGGATGGCCCCAGTTGTGACGCCTGTCTGCGTAGAAAGAGTCGATGTGCGATGAACGACAGAGTTAAGAAGTGTTATTCCTGCGATTTCCATCGTCAAGATTGCACCTTTCTCCTGTCCACAACGCCCGCACAGTCCAAGAAGCGGAAATTGGACGAGCCCGTCCCAGAGGATGTGGAATCTTCCAAGAGGTATGATTTCAGCCTCATGTGGGCTTCCCCTTCCGATTTCGGACATGCATATATTAGTGCCTAGATGACTAGATGGACCTGGGAACGCTGACATCGTCCCCTGCTGGCAGACAATCTACCGTCCTCCCAGTCTCCAAATCGGATCCTTCTCGTTCTCTCTTGAATGGCCACCCTCATATCACATCAGGGTTCTGGCATTCACAAACGCAACACATCGGCCTGACCACGGAATTGGAACCTGCTTTGCTCGACCATCTCCCCTTGGACCAGAACCTGGAAGGGTCTGTCGCCTCGTCTCGCGTCCGGAAGTTCGGTGACGACGGCACCTTCATGCGGGTGATTAACACCCTGTCTCAAGCGGGCTTGCCGCCACCTCCCCCCTTGGACGCCATTGAAAGTCTGGTTGCCCCCTATGGCTCGACTCTGGTCGACAAGTTCTTCGAACATGTTCATCCGACATTCCCCATCCTCCTGGAGGATACTTTCCGCCAGTCGTACCGCTCCCGCCAAGGCCTGTCCCCTCTTTTGCTGAGTGCTGTATACGTGCTGGCATTGAAATTTGTAGACGTGGCGCCGGCCTCTCAGTCGGCACGACGGCCGGATGCCGCCCGTCTCGAGAGCACGGCTCTCCGACTGCTGAACGAATCGCTGCCTCATCCATCAATCTCGACCATACAAGCGGGTGTGCTACTCATGGAAAAGTCCACTCTCGCCACAGCGGCGTTGAACGCCCAATTGGTCACGGCGGGGTTTGAGCTAGGCCTGCACCAGGACTGCTCGGGATGGAGGATGGAGACCTGGGAGAAGGGTCTCCGGAAGCGTCTCGCTTGGGCCCTTTATATGCAGGACAAATGGTCTGCGCTGGTACACGGACGTCCGTCTCACATCTTTTCATTTAATTGGACAGTTCAGGATCTGGTGGAACAGGATTTCACCGATGCCTTTGTGTCGCCCTCCTCGCAGCCGGATGATGAGGATGCCCCCGTGGGCCATGGGCCCCTTTACTTTTGCCATATGGTGGCTCTGACCACCATCCTTTCAGACATTCTCGATCGATTCTATACCTTGCAGGCAATCGAGGAGTTCAAGTCCGCGGGCAACAATCGCACGCGAATAATTTTAGAGCGCGCCAAACCTGCTCAGATTCGACTAAAGGAATGGTTCGGTCGGCTGCCCTCGCAGTTGAAGATGGAGTCGGGTGGGGAACTTTTCGAGACGATTAACGAGGATAATGCCCGCAACGGGGCCCTACATCTGTCATATTTCGCCACGGAGATCACGCTGCACCGATGCATTGTGCGGTCTCTCGGCCCCGACACGGCCGACGCCTATCTGTCCCACATCTGCCGCTCCGCAGCTAAGACTCGACTGATCTCGGCGATGGACTTCGTTAACCGGCTTCGTCCACCTCATTTGCGATCTTTCTGGCCCGCTGCCTCGCGAACGAACTTTGCATTGATCGGATCCTTTGGCGTGCTTCTGCGCATTACCGCGCCCACCAAGGAGGAGGCAGAGTTCTACCGTCTCCGGCTCTGTGAATACCGGTGGACCTTAAGCGTCAGCAAGAAGAACGCCGAATTCCTGGAATTCGCACTCGATAGCCTTGACAATGCCACCAACCTGGACCATCACGTCCCGGAGAAGCCTGGCATTGACGAGCTCATGGCGAGCTCTGCCAAACCGACGACCACCACTCAACCGCGCATCTCCCAACTGGAAGATTCGATCCTAGAAATCGACCCTGCTCATGGCACATCGTCAGTGATCTCGGGACTCGCATCCCCCGCAACGTCGATTAGCGAGGAGAGTCTCCACGATGCATCGATCCCGCCATTATAATCAATCACATATTACACTTATTTAACCCTACCTTTGCACGGAGACAACTGAATTTTGTCAACCCATGATGCCGTTAATGACCTCCCATAATTCCCTTTTCTAGACCACGGCGCTTTTTTGGTACTTTTTCTTTCCAGGTCGCGTGTTGATACCTTATTGGGTTTTCGTATTTCTTTTTTTCCCCCCGGGATCGTCACGACTGATTGATTAGTTTGATTGATTGATCGATTGTTTTTTTGTATTCCTTTTTGTCTTCATTTTCTCTTTTTCTTTTTATTATCGGATTATGATTAATTCCCCGGATCGGATGGATGAAATGATTTGTTCTTGCACGCTTGTATATATGGGATATTGATATTGATATTGGTTTATGATGGATGGACATAGACTGGACACGGCTATCGGATCGGATAGAAATAATGAAATGAATAATGACTATATATTGAAGTGAAGTGAATTCAGTTCAGCTCGGTCAGTTGATCCAGCTGGATGCTGGATGATTGTTGTTTTTATTGCTGCCAGCATTGCATTGCAATGGTGCAGCCGAATTTTCTGCTCTCATATTACTCTGGTATAACGCAATCTTGCACAATTTCACCTCATCTTCCGCCTAGTATTCTTCACTGGTTTTTTTTTTTTTTTTTTCATTTTTTCTCCGTCTGTTTTTCTTAAAAAATGGGAAGAATGAATGGGTGACACATTTGTTTCAAATCTATGATATACTCTTGAATATCTATGCCCGGGATGGGAGACAGTTTGGGTTTAAGCGGCAAGATTGATGTACATGCCACAGAGTAGACTAGAGAACAAACATGACTCCTTAATGACTTCTTTTGTTCATCATCATTCATTGGCCAATCTATGATAGAGGTCTATTCAAAATGACGGGCAATGCTGTTATGCTGCATCCCTTTGTACAAGATATGATGAAATAGTAGATGACACGCTGGATACAACAAAACACGGATGCCTAGGAGTAGGCGGAGAAAAGAGAGTATCCAAAAAGAAGGGAGAAGGATGTATTTACATGGAGCATATTGCCCGATTTGACATCGATATGGTCGAGGAATCGAACAGAAGGAATCAAGACAAAAAGCTCAGACAAGAAAGAGGGGAGGTTTAGGCATTATTGTTGCCCTCAATTCCCTTGTAAATGCTAGACTGGAGGAACTCATCCCTCATGATCGTACTGACATCCGAGTTCCTGTAAGGGTGTATATCTTCGCGCCCGAGGCCGCGCAGCTGCTCCCGACCCCCGGTGGAGAGAGAATGATTGTGAGAATGCTGTCCACTGCGACGAGGCACAGGAGAAAGCTGGCCTGATGGCGATAGACGCCCCGATGGTGACATGCGCCCTGATGGGGACACGTACCCCGGTGCACCGGGCAATGCCTGCCGAGGTGCGAACACTGGAAGAGAAGCACTGCTGGGGAGCGGCAAGAACGAATCGGTATCGGTCGAGACGTTACTCAGACCGGAACGAACGGACATAGCTCGCCGGTCGCCATTTAAGGTGCGCAAATTGGAAATCGTGCTGTATAGAGTTGACATGCCCGACGCCGCCGATGAACGCCAGGAATTGACGGCACTGCGAGGGATGGTGATCACCTCTTCCTCAATGGGAAGAACTTGTTGCAGGGCGGTGGCGATGTCAATCGGCTCGCTGATAGTGGCACCATTGCGGGTGGCCATGATCTTGGCCGACTTGCCAATCCAGAGCATCTGTTCGTGCTCGCGGAGGTAGCGATCACCACTAAATGACTTCTGCACGATATTGCGCGTCATCATGCCGAGTTTCCGGCGGTGGTCACTCTTCTCATACATGCGGCGCGTGATCCTGGCGACGTCTTCCGGAGTGGGAGACGAGGTGAGCACAGGCGCGGGCTCCGTGTCCTCAGCGTGTTGGCTCCATTCGCCCAGCATGCCAAGCATGGAAATCTGGGCCTTCGCAAGAGCGAGGGCATCATTGGGCGCTACCACCGCACTGAATCGCGAGAAATTGTCAGGGTCACTCAGAACACGCAGGGAGGCGCCCACGTCGGTACAGACTACCGGAGCGCCCGTCAGCGCTGCTTCGCCCAACGCCAATGGCAACCCCTCGGACAATGACGAGTTAAGGAAGAGCCAGGTGTTTTCCAGAACCTTCATCGGGTCGGCAGACCCGCGGAGTGTCACCCTTCCACGGAGACCCTTGGAGGCAATGATCTCTTGACATTCCGTGGAGTACGTCGGGGCCTTGTCAATGGCTCCGTAGATGTCCAGGTGGTAATCGTCGAACCTCCACTGGTTGATAATGATGTCGGCAGCGAGAAGGGCGGTCTTGATGTCCTTAGCATACCAGACATGAGACAGCATGGTGACCGTAGGCCGCTCAGATTTGATCTCCTTCACCGGCGCGAACTTTTGCATGTCCGTGATGCCATTGACGACCGGATCGACTTTGCGGCGGAACACGTTGCGATGCTCGATGGTCCCTTGGCATGTACCGATCTCGGCCTCCCAGCCGGGATTGAAGAAATCGGCGCAGGGAAGGATGATATCAGCGTGGTGTAAGGTAAGGGCCGAGGTAATGCGCATCAGCCCCAGCAACGAATTGCGAACGAAAGGCGACAGCTTGCAAAGTGCGGATGAAAGACAGAGATTAGTTTCACGCCAGCTGATGGCATGATCCCAAATCTGTAGGGTGCAGTTTCTCTTCATTTTGCAGACGACCCCATAGGACGCACTTACGCTGTGGTGAGACGCCTGGAACACGCTGGGGATCTTTTCTGGGATTGGGATGGAGAATATAAACAGGTACCGGTACCACAGCTCCAAAGCTACGTCGAGGGTTGC
This sequence comes from Aspergillus tanneri, assembly GCF_003426965.1. Lineage (NCBI taxonomy): Eukaryota > Fungi > Ascomycota > Eurotiomycetes > Eurotiales > Aspergillaceae > Aspergillus > Aspergillus tanneri. Next base: position 2,235,140 of record NW_022984634.1, on the reverse strand, counting down.
CAACGTGGGAAGCTCCGTCCGGAACCATTGCGACGACGGGGTGGCATTCGGCATCTCTTGAGTAAGCCACAAGTCACGCCAGCTCTCTTTGACAATGTCACTATTCCACACCTGGGTCCAGTGTCGCGAATCCTGGAAGTAAGTGTTGAGGTTGACCAGGGCCCGGGTCGCCTGGTGGATATCCGCTTTGGAGAGGTCGACCGAGCGAGCCCCCTTGACCAGCGCCGTTAGAATCGGGATGAAGTTGAGTTTGATGTCCGTGTCGCTAGCGGAGGTGACGTTTTCGACTTCCGCGTCCAGCTTGTTCCTGAAGAGACCATGCGTCGGGGTCAGGAAGTCTAATCCCCAAAGAGGGATCACTTTCAACGACAGAATGTTTTGCTCGGTTTGATGCTTGGGCACGCCGAAATCATTTGCAGACTCGCAGATCATATGCCACTTGATGGACCGCAGCGAGTTGATCATATCACGTCGGCAGGCAGACACGCCGCCTCCTTCGTTGGGCCACGTGCCCGTATCGGCGGCCATAACATGCAGCGATTTCTCCGTGTCGGATCCAAAGTCCTTGGATCTGGTGTTGACCACTGCATCCCCTCCCGGCCCGAAGTTGAACAGGTCACTCATTTTCACGGCAAGCGGCGTCCAGCTGGAGATGTCATCATCCAGGTCCGCGCTGGCGGTAATCGTGTCTGCCCGGAGGTCCAGGTACTTCTTCGCCCCCGCCAGGTCTCCACGATCGCGGCAGCGCCAGTAAGGCACCAGGGTTTTGTCTCTGCGCAATAGTCGTTCATCCATCCACCGCACAATGATCCCATCGAAGTCCGCGCGCTCCTTCCAAGCCTTCCAGATCAATGAACGTGCTCGAGAGGTGGATACCGGGAAGCGTTTGGTCGTTAGTCCCAAGGCCCGAGTGAAAACATTGGAGGTCAGACTTTCACAGTAGATTAGAGCGTTGTCATGCACAAAGCTTGTATGCCGGGGCTTAGCCAGGACGCCCAAATAGTCGTGTTCAATCATCGGTGGCGTCTGGACCGTTTGTCCATTGAGTGTCGTGAATATCATGGGGTGGAATTTGTGGTCATACAGCCACCGAGCCTCGTACACGTCGGCACCCTGAACAAACGTTGCCTCTGTGACCTTGGAATGAGGGATCCAGCGCTCCGCCTTTTGGGCATGGCGAAGGGGAGGGGCACACCAAGACACCGTGCAAGTGATATATGAAAGGGCAAACTCTGCCCGGAGTAGCTCATCGCCAAATCGAGGGTTCTTACGATAGTGGTACTTGAAACGAACAAGGTTCCCGTCTTTCATGTAGGATCCGGCCTCGACAAGACCTTTGCGGTTATACTGGATGCTTTGAAGATAATTCTGCCCCCGAATACAGCGCCGGCCCATCGGAATCTTGGTTTCCGCGGTCTTCGAGAGAGTGAAGTTCTTTTTTGTGGGGGCGCGGTAGTCGTAGTGATACTCGTTGAGCACCTTACCGTCCTTGAACTCTTGCCGGACATGGAGCAGGATCTCCTTCGAGTAAGTGTTGACGTATCGGAGCTGCTTCGTTCCCTCCGGCTCGGTCTTGTGCTCCCCGAGGTAGAAGTACACCTTGAATCCGCCGTCAGCCTCGTCGTGCCGGAATGCCGTAAACGTCCCATCCAGGCTTTGGACGATGTATCGGCTCTTCTTGATGCTGATGGTCATCCCCTTCGTTTCATCCCAGAGCCGCTTCACATTGTCTCGACCCCCAAAAAGGAAAAATGACAGGCACATATCTTGGAAAACCTTGGCATATGACCAGACCATATTCAAGGCGAAGGTAACGGGCACCCGAATCACCGCAGGGTGATCCCTTATTATATAGTCAAATTCCCTTTGGAACTCGGGATCTGCGACCAGAGCGACCACGGAAAACTTGATCATTGAAGCGAGGGGATAATAGATATACCCTGCCAGCTTCTTGATCATCGAGCTTACCACTTGCAGTCTCTTCGGGATGTACGGGATGTATGCTGGATAATCCTGGGCTTTGACAATGGCGGCTTCGCCTGTCCCGTAGTTCGCATAGTCAAGAATACTAACAGCCGTGGCCGCTCCCAGGTTGCTGCGCGCGACGTGTACGTCAAAGTCGTCGGTGTCAAATTGGGAAAGGCTTTGCTGAAGCCACTGTCGCATGTGATCGGGCAGCCAAGATGGCTGACCAAGGCAGCGGTTCAACAGGGCATTCCTCACAGGCTTTGGTAACTTTTCCCAGTGAGCGTCACACTCGAACCAAGGCAAAGCTGGCGCAGAAGCTCCTTCTTGGCCCAGCGTACGACAAGTGGCGTATTAATTTCTTCACGAAGTTGTCGCGCAGTGGTCTCGGTGACGCCAGCTGTGACGAGCGATTCCGCGAGCACCGCATACTCGTGAGGCATTCGGAGAATCGACTCGGCCACTGTGTGAAGGAGTGTCTCCGCGATAACCTGACAGTTTGCACTGACATCAATTCGCTCGTCCAGTCCGCGTCCCACACAGACAGCAATCCTCAACTGATCTGAGGCATTGCAGCTCAGGGCCTGGATATTCGGACCGAGAGACCCAAGAGGGACGAGTTCAAGAGAGATTTGTCCCTTCTCCCAGGCGGACAGGGCTTTGTCGACGAGTTTCTGCGACTGCGGAAATGCTTCTTCTATCCTTGGCTCCCTGCGTCGCGTAAGCAAGATATTCTTCACCTCGACGCCGGGGTGTATGCTGGGACTGAGTCTCAGCCTAGCATCGGCGGGAATGAGCGAAATCCCCTCGAAAAACGTCTGTAACTCTTGTTGAGACCAATCCGGATCTGCCCATGGCGCGGTGAACGCATGGAAAGTCTTTCCCAGCTCCACCGGTGATTCTACCCGTTTAGGCATGCCCATCTTCGCGGTCAGCAAAGTGAGGATGGCGACTGTCCATGTGGCGGCCCCTAGTCCAATCACCTGGGAGTAAATAAATCCAGGGAGACGGACCTTGAGGGCGATACCAACCGACAATCCGACAACGATTCCGGCCATTAAGGGTCGTAAAGCATGAGGTCCAGAAAAGATCTTCGTATACTGGTACCACAGCAACCCGGTGTATGCTAGTACGTAGGCAAAAAACATAATCATAGCCTCTACCATTGGCTGGAAGGTCCAGATGAGCGCGGTCGCCAGGGCAAGACTCCACACATGCCACATCAGGTACTTCCCAAAGGTTCTCCAGTACACCTGCCTCTTGAACCTTATGTCTCGTTTCTGCGAAGGGCGTATATCCTTTGCAGTGCCCACGGCCACAGCCGAGTGTTTACCGATCAGGTCATGGAGCTCCTGGGCCTTCGTATCAATGAGCACTGCGCCGATGAGATAGTAGGCCAAACCAAATCCGACAGACATTCGATTGGAATCAGAGACTTCCGGGGCGAGACCGACCAGATGGCCACCGCTCAACAGCTCTACCCACTTATCAAGCAAAGCCAGAATGAAATACAGGATCCCACAACCAATCTCTCTGCTTGATTGGCGCCAATGGATGAAAGCGTTGTGTAGCCGGATTCCTTTCTGGGAGCTACGCAGGGTATCCAAGGCTACTTTTGTCTGGATATTCCAACCCGAGCTGAATGGAATTGGTCGGGGCACGTCGGCGTATCTGCAGTACCAGTTGAGGAGGAAATTGGTCGCGTCCCAGTCCCGGGCAAGCTCAAGGACAAGAGTATCCGTTGTCGCCTTGGAGAAAACACGCCGGTTTTTCTCTGCCATGACGTCCTTCAGCAGCGCTTCTCTGGACAGCTTCAAAACCGCGGGGTCACTCAGATTCCCAAAGACCTTCTCTTCACCGGCGCTGTGTGCCGTAACGTACCACTTCCGGATTTCTGTGTCGTCGGTTCTTCTCAGACCCTGATACCAGGTGACCCACTTCGTGGCAATTCGCCGAAGACCAAAAAGGAGGGAGCCGATGAAAACGTAGAGGACGGTGAGGTAAATGGCTGAATCATGGCCCGTGAAGGTGGTGACGATCGGAGAGATAACGAGGATGGGAAGGCACGAGAAGATGACCACGCGGCCGGACAAAAAGCTCGATCCTGGATAGCTGAAACTCGCGAGCGAGGCAAAGGTGGAAAAATAAATGGTCAACGCAATGAGATAGAGATAAAAGATGATTCCGGCCCGTGGCCCATTTACCGCGGAGACAGCAACAAACCCAATCAGCCCCCCAGCCACGACGAAGGCGATTCCAGCAAAAAGTCGGATAAGAACAAACATGTTGGAGGCGGCAAAGGCCATTGAGATGAGGTAGTAAGGGCCTCCGCACGCAATCCACGTACCGATGGCGCCGGAGAGTAGAAGCGAGATCATCAAGGCATTGGTGGCGCTCTCTCTTTCCGCGTACGTCATCCACACAGACAGGTACAGCCCACGACCGCTGATCGTAAGCAAAATAATGTCGACTAGAGCCGGGAACGCAAACACGCTGAGAAATGTAAACCGTTGGTACCCACGCATTGGCTTAACCTTGTCGTCCGGGTTAACATCGATCTGGGCCCCAGCATAGGAAGTGGCCATCTCGGGAGCACCGTTGATCCAATCTGGCAGCTTGTCGTCGGTATATTCCTTCCTGAATCGGGCAAGGAGCAACTTTCCAAACGCGCTAGGCGTTACATCAAAGTACGCTTCGCATCGAGATCCAAGAGCAAAGGACTCTGCAAAGGCGGCGGCCTGGTCGGACTGGTTGTTGAATAATGGGTTTCGATCGGTTACCTCGGTGTAGATCTCGTCGAGTGCACCCTTTCTTGCGGCGCAAAACAGTGAAAGAGCCATGATGTCGATATATGCGTCAATTGCGTCGTTCTGGAGGAGCCTACAGAGACCACTGGATATCTGGGCCAGGTCCTTCTCACGGTGTTCTTTTAGAATTTGAGTGAAGACCGAGTCTGTCTCGTTAAAGAGAGCCAGGCATGTAGAAGCGGAGGGGTAATGCGTTCCTTGCTCCTGGTACCAAGACACACGGGCGTTGACCAAATCTTCAGGAGAAACAGATCCTTCGAGATAGGAGGTCGTGTTGAGTTCCTTGAGTTGGGCAAGTGAAGGAGCGTCAATAAGCTGCCTCCAGATGTATGTACAGATGGTCTCCGAAAGTCCGCTCTTTGCATCTGTCAAGGACAAGTGTTGTAGCAGGAGGAGTCGCTCCTCCGGGCTCAAGGCGTCGATATCTTGAACAAGCCGGCGAGGGAGGCCGGTATCGTTGACCAAATCATTTGACCATTTGGCAAAAGCGACCTCCGCTTCGAAGCAGACATGGCGGGGGTAGCCCTTTGCAGAGAGGAAGGTGTGCAGCACGGTGCCAACCAAACCTTGGGCATTTTTAGAAGCGAAGACCTCGAATACCTCTGAGTCCATTTGATACACAGCCCAGAAACGGATATCGGTGCTTTTACGAAGCCCAGAGTCCAACGCCAGATTGACTCGCAAAGAATCGGTGGCCGCCAGATTGCACAGCTCCCTCACGGATGCAACAAGTTGATCTGAAGGATTCCACTCGGAGTCCCCAGAAGTTTGGAGAAATTTCTTCAGGACCTTTGCAATATCGGGGACCGTTGTCGCTGGGACGGGATGAAGCAGTGCAAGCGACTTGAGCCGTTGCTGGGACTGCAGAATCTCCGCAAAGGCGACGGGCGTAGCCTCCGAGCCCAGGGGAAAACAGCCGAATCCTTTATACTCCATCCCGGTCGTAGATACCGACAAAGGGCTCCCGTGCGACTTGATTTGAGCCACCCACTCGGGGGGGTCACGAACCATGGCCGTTGGACCGTCCGTAACAGCAGGGTCAGATTCCGATGACGCAAGAACATCCTTCACTGTTGGAAAGTACTGAGCCAATGTGGCCCAGTCCTGCTGATCAGCTACGGTCTTCTGGACATGGAGGTTGAAGCGCCAACGATCGTGAACTTTCATGACCTCGGCGTCCTTCAGCCACCCAAAGGAGGAAAGTGGCTCCGTGATCTTGACGTTGAGGGCGGCGTTTTCGAGAGCGGACTCTCGGCCAATCCAAGGGATGGCGCTGTAGAAATTGCACCACTGAAGAGATCGCTGGACAGTGGCATTGGACAGGGCGGCTCCATCCTCAATGGTTTCCCACGCCATAACGACGAAGTCCCTCATACACGCTTCGGAGACGAAAGCCTTGATGGTGGGCTGCAGTTTCGTGATCTGGAAATAGTCCCTTTTCTCGCCCTGAGGCATAATGCTGGCATTTTTGATGACGAGCCCGGAAATAGCATCACTTTGCAGAGCCTTGTGATCCTTCAGGAAGTTCGGTGGTGCGGTTTCCAGATAGACAGCCAGACTTAATTCGTCGATAACCTCAATAAGTCGGGTGAGAACACTAGATGCGAATGCGTTTTCCCAGTTCGCCAGGAGAATTCCGCTAAAGTTGGTGCCGTCGCAATTTTGAACTAGAGCGTTTTCCAACTTTTGGATGCCCAACAAGGTCGAATCTTCCCTGGAAATGACGTAGTTGAGATCGATACGGCCCACCAACTGTTTCCCCTCGACGGAGCCGATCGCTTCAATAGCACCAGGCTGAGAAGGATCGACGATCAACAGGTCCCACTGGTGTAGGAGTCTGTGCTGCTCTTCAGTCGGTGGAGAGCTAAAAGATCCCAGATAGACGCCAAAGGAAGAGGGCTTTCGTCGTTCAAAATTCCTCAGTACCAGTTGGCGGTCCGAGAGCCTGTCAAGCCGTTGAACCACGTTGGGGGGCACAGCGTCTAAACGTGGTCTCGTCTAGAAGCACGAGATGGTAGACAGTTAGACCCAGAGTCTTTATCTTTCTCTTTCTTTTTTGATCTCACGATATAGATGCCCTTACCTTGTAGTACTTCCATACTCGGGTGACTCCAGAGTAGAGGAGTTTCAAACACCCAATAGAAACACAGGCTAGCAAAACGCCAATGAAGACCTACACGCTGTTATTCTTGAAGTTCTCAGGGCTAACCCATTGTACTTACAAACTGCCACCAGTGGTTTTTCATCTTATCCCACCCCAAGGGTTTGACGGTACCCCAGTCCAAGGTTTTGACGGGGGGAATTTCGGCCATGGTGGATTAAATGTTAAGGTAGAAAGGCAGAAACAAGAGGCGCCCAAACGAGAGACAGGAGAAATAAAAAAAATCAAAGGCTATATGATTAAATGACGGCACGCTCCAGGGCAGGAGTCGTTGAGGGGTCACAATCACTCGTTCAAGATACCATGACGATGTCAAGCACTCTACACCAGAAATGCGCCGACCTGTTAATGTGATGAGGATATTGGAGATATTAGACTTTAGTTAGCCAACGAGAGGATGAAGATGCAGAGTAGGAGCAAATCAAATGAAAGGTAAACGAAAGGAAGGCGCAATAGAAAGGAAAAAGAAGAGAAGAGAACTAAGACAACGGCGACGTGCAACGAGAGAAAGGACGATCAATCATCCAATGCCGGCTCTCTGTGTCTTCTGTACAGATCTAGCTAGGCTGCAGATGGTCGTAGCGTGCTATGGTGACAGCACTAAATTTGTTTGGTTTAGTTCTAATTTTGTTTTGTTTATTATTATTTTATTTTTTGGATCGGTCTTTAGGAGATTGGAGCCACCTTGAGAAAGGTGATGCTGGAGTGCGCCAGGTGGAAACTGGGGACAAAAATAGCTGACATGCCAAAATCTGCAGAGCTAGCCTGGCACTAGGAAGTTAGGGCCTGCCTGAGTGAGCCTAGGAGAAAATAAACCCGATGACAGTCGAAACGACGTGTTGGGCAGAAGAGCTAGAAGCCATGGGAGGTGGCAAAAGCGCCTTCTCAGCGGTGGCCACCATGGAGTACTGAAGGACGATGCCTTCAGTACAGAGTAAATAGTGGTCCATTCCCATTGACCTCGAGATATTCTGTACCCTGTAGAACCATGAGGGTTGCACATTATTTGTCAGGCAGTCACTGCCATACGTAGATGGTCATCATCTCCATCTCTATCACCATCATCACCATCATCATCATCATCATCATCATAAAAAGAAATTCAACCGGTGACTGAAGCGCGGCTAAAACCCAGCAGTACAGACTTGGAGACCAGTCGCCGTCATCACAGCCGTGGACGTGCAGCATGTTCTGACCGAAACAGTGGAAGAGGAAGAAATTTGGGGATGTGATGGTGCGGCGCCCAAATGGGGCAGGTTAGGAACGGTTGGGGCGTACGGTACCGTATTACCATCCATACGCCAAAGTTTCCCCAGTTTTCCAGTTTCCCATTTCTACACCCCCACTCTGATACGTACCGTACTAGGCCATACGATCCCTCTGACTCGACTCCTTGTCCAATTTACTCTACTCCGTTCCTCGACGTTTCTCGTACGGTTTACCTTTCCTCCAAGATCTTGACCGACTCTAAATTTGGATGGAGTAAGACTCTTTGGAACGAAAAATAAATGAAAAATGGCCCACTGTTTAGAGCCCCCAAACCTCATCCATTGTCTCTGGCATGGGTCTTCCCTACCATTGGGTTTTCCTGTCCCACAATAATGTAGGCTCGCAATGGGATCTGACTCTCGTCTGTGTCTAGATTGCCTCTTTTGAACGGTTTCAGGACCGAGTTAATTGCAGGATACGAGAGAGAGAGTTTCGACTCTTGGCTAATTTTGCCATTGTGAGAGCAAACCCGCCACCGTAAGATGTGTGGACAAGTCACTTCTATAGTCCATGGTTTGCGAAGCAAAAAACTCCGCCGCCGATATGAGGTCGCTCAAATCGATCAGATGGTGGAACCATCATAGCTTGTCGTGTGGAACAAGAGGCCTTGGACATCTCAATCCTGCTTGAACTGTGGCGTATATAATGTGATATAATGCACAGGAGACGCCCCCCTGGCAAAAGAGGCTACAGCGTAAGCGCCTCCAGTAGGATCGGGATTTAAAAAAAAAAAAAGCTCCACTCCCCTATCTATTTTCTATTCGCTGGTTGGATTGTCTACATCATTCATGTTTTGTCTTTGACCCCTGGGCTGCATTGAAATGGTTCCGCTCTGGATACTTCGCATTGCTTGCTATTTTGGCTTTATAACGTGTACCACTCCCCCGGGTCAGTGGCCTGGTGGGAATCCGACCATTATTGCTCCTACTTCTCCACCACGAACATCTATCTCCCCCACGGGAGTTACTTCGTCGGTGCGATTTAGTACTTCTTTCTCTACGGAGACTTCCGTGGTGATATCAGACACATCTACGTTCGTTACATCTCCTACTTCAGCGTCTTCGGCTTCAACTACTACGTTCATTTCTACTTCTCAGAGCATTTCTGAGAGTTCATCTCCCACGATGTCTCTCAACACGACAAGTGTACCCAGTGCATCGCCCTCGGTGTCGCCAATCACCCAGGGATCGGTTGCCGGGAATATCCTGGTTATTGCGAGAGACTCGGCAGCTGCTGGTGTGGCCTCGTCAGGATTCAATGCTTATGGTATACCATTTACCACTCTTCTGGTTCCCAAGGAGGGTACCACCCTACCATCGCTGAACAGTAGCTCCGGAGGAAACTTCGGAGGTATTCTCGTTGCAAGCGGGGTCAGCTATGACTATGGCGGCACGACAAATTTTCAGAGTGCTTTGACTGCGGATCAGTGGAATCAACTGTACGCCTATCAACTCGAATATGGAGTGAGGATGGTGCAGTACGATGTTTTCCCAGGACCGGCCTACGGTGCTGCAGACGCAAGTGGTGGTGGTGGGTGCTGTGGATCTGGTGTCGAGCAGCTGGTTTCCTTCTCCAACGTGGACGACTTCCCTACAGCTGGGTTGAAAACCAATGCCGGGGTCAGTACCCAGGGTCTCTGGCATTACCCGGCCACTATCAGCAACACCAGCTCGACCAAGCAGATTGCCAAGTTCGCTGCCGCCCCTGGGTATTCCGGAGAAACGACCGCGGCTGTTATCAACAACTTCGATGGAAGAGAGCAGATGGTCTTCTTCATCTCCTTCGACACGACCTGGAGCGCAACCTCCAACTATCTGCAGCACGCGTGGATTTCCTGGCTTACCCGCGGTCTCTACACTGGACACCGCCGGGTGAACTTGAACACTCAGATTGATGATGTTTTCTTAGAAACAGAGATCTACAAGCCGGCTGGACGGAACTTCCGGATCAGCACCTCTGATATGGATGGGATCTCCCGCTGGGTTCCCACGATCAATGCGAAGATGAATGAGGGCAGCAACTACTACGTTGAGCTTGGGCTCAATGGCAATGGTAATATCGAAGCGGCTACTTCCAAGCCGAACGGCGAGTCTCTGTGCAACGGAGGCGGTATTGAGTATGACTCTCCCCCCGACACCGAATTGGAGTTCAAAAAGCCCCTGGGAACCGGAACCAATCTCTGGTCCTCGACCCAGACCTCCTACGGCTGGACTACTGAATGCACTCGGTTGGACGATCTTTTGAACTGGATGACCACTCCGGCGAACCAGGACAAGTACGGGTTCCTTTCTCACACTTTCACTCATTTGGAACAGAACAACGCCACCTACTCCGATGTGAGCAAAGAGATTGCCTACAACCAGGCTTGGCTCAAGCAGAATGGTATCAGCTCGGCTAAGCATTACACTGCCAACGGCATCATCCCCCCTGCCATCACGGGACTTCACAATGGTGATGCTCTTAGGGCTTGGTGGGACAACGGCATTCGCAATTGTGTTGGCGATAACACGCGGCCCGTCCTTATGAACCAGGAAAACGTCATGTGGCCCTACTTTACCAATGTCGCATCCGATGGGTTTGATGGTATGCAGGTGAACCCTCGGTGGTCCACCCGCATCTACTATAACTGCGATACCCCTGACTGCACAGTTCAGGAGTGGATTGACACCACTTCCAGCCGCGGCAACTTCGAGGATCTGCTTGCTGTGGAGAAGTCGGAGACCATCCGTCACCTCTTAGGTCTGCGCCGTGATTCCTACATGTTCCATCAGGCCAACCTGCGCAATTCGGACACCCCTCCGATCACGATCAATGGAGTCTCCGCGCAGTATTCTATTTTCCAAGCGTGGGTTGAGACCCAGGTGCAGGAATTTGTGCGATTAGTGAAGTGGCCCATTGTCACCATCGACCACCAGGAGGTATGTGCTGTCACCAGTTCCCAAGCGTAGGGAGGTTTGAGCTAACAGCGCCGCATTAGATGTCTGACAACTTCCTGTCTCGTTACACGCGTGACCGCTGCAACTACTCTCTTCAATATGCAATTGCGAATCACCAGATCGGTGGAGTGACGGTGTCTGCCAAGGACAACACCTGCAGCGTACCTATTCCTGTCACCTTCCCTGTTGCGCCCACCAACACACAGGGCTTCGCCACCGAGCAACTCGGCAGCGATCCTCTTACGGTGTGGGTGAAGCTCTCCGGTTCTCCGGTGACATTTACACTTTCTAAACCTATTCCATTGTAGTCTTGGTTTCTTTCTTGATGAACGGAATGCCAGTCTGAAACAAAAATGGCAATGTAGTATATTAATTGGAACTATAGATAGTCTTACGGCTACAAATGAAAACTAGGGGTTATTGCATGTATCAACTTGGCTCTGTATGTAAACAACGTTGACCCGTAAACTAAATAGATATTGAGAGACATTCTACACATCCAAATCAACATCATGATTCATATGAGGCAGGATGAAGGACTCAACCCGTAACACAAACAAACATAGCCTCCCCATCATCACGCCGTGCCACGACAATTAGGTACAGGAATGTCTCGGATGATCCTCGGTCTGATATCTATAATCATCCACAAATAAATAATTTTTAAAAAAAAAAATTAATAAATAAATAAAAGACGTACAATGCAAGAAAAAAAGGGAAAAAAAAGCCCAATAGGGTAAAGATAGTATGTCATGCTTACAAAATACGGAGTACATCATATTGGGATGACTGCATAAACAACCTAGACATATGATGCCATGTACATCCATTCCCTTCGAATGAAAGATTGGGGCGAGTCAGACAACTTCATCCACTTCTTTGGTTCCCGTGTCTCGTATTCCCCTCTATCAGTACCTTATTTAGTACGATGACGGCTGAGTGAGAATATTAAGGGCTGTAGGATTCTTTGGCTTCCCCGCTCTTTTACTTAGTATTTCTATTTCGTACGTCTAGACTTTCCAGCTTTTGTTGTTGGCCAGGGAAGACATGTCGCAGGCAGGCTACGGCGTGTATGCTAGGGGGTTGGGATGATGTGCTGGCAATGTGTGACTGGTTCGGATTCAGTTTCTTTCTCTCTTTTTCTTTCTGTTTTTGCTTTTTTTGTTGTTTCCCTGGTAAAGTATCCTATGCTGTGCATCAAGGCTAACTTTTCCAGTCTGATAGTCTGTGCATTATTACACAGGCTAATCATGGGTAGCAGATACATGTTCGTGCTCCGTAGAGAACACAGAAGGAAGAAGCTACAGCCACAAACGTGGTAGTGGAGCAAATGCGATGGACCGTCTTTGTCCGGAAAGCTTCCGGACAGAATCCAAAATCCAAAGTTGAGATAATTAAGTTGATCCAGAGCACACCATCCAGGACAGTCAACTGGTCTCTAACCACAAAAATCATTCAAACCCACGAGTGATGCATCGCGGCTCTCGTCCAGAGTAAAGCTGTATCTAGGCGCCAAGCCGTTAAAATTGAACCCGAGAAAGGACTGGATAAGTTGGCCGATGGACTCGATCACTTCGCCGTCGATGGGTATGCATCCATATGTCAGTATGGATTTATGTACATACTTAGGGCTAGCGTACCTGGTAATGCAAGTAATGCAAGATACGAACGGATACATACCGTATGTACTGTACGTACTGTACGTACTATAACCTGGATACAATACCCACAGATCAGCAGTCTTGGGCGGGAACTCTAGTGTCCGTGGACAGCGTGGATTTACCAGATTGACACGGGACCACAGACTATGGGATGATTGGAAGGGTTTCAGTGTTTAATGGCCAGGCCTTCTACCGGCCAAGATATGACCCAGGGACAGCGACCTCGTTTCCCATTTCTTGGTATCGATTTTGCTTTCTTATCTTTTGGTTTTTTCATTTTCCGACCCGTTGTCTACTATTTGCCAGAACCTCAGCCCCGATCTGGCTATGATCGAGGTCGTTGTCGACCGGGCTAGCGGTCAGGGCCATAAGTAGACTAAAGCACCATATTACGCAAGAGAAAGAAGGACCAAGAGTAGTCCTGAGACGCTTCAGCCACAGCGTCTAGACCAAAAAGGATACAATAACCAATCCTGTTCATTGGTTAAAGTGCTGAGACTGAGAGTTGATTAGGCGCATGATGCTGGAGTGGCACCAGGCTTCCGAATTCCTCCTCCTATTGCTATGTAAGGTCACGTTTCAGAGAGACAAAGCATTCCGGCATCAAATATCAGGCTTGATGTTGTGAGACTAGGTGTAACGTTGATATTCTGGGTGGATTCATTGGAGTTATTGTGTGGCGTAGTGCAGTTACTATTAGGCGGCAGCACCAGAGAGTGATTATCTTATCATCCCCTTTCTTTCCCTCGATCGGATCTTCATCGCTACCCACTTTTCCTTTCTACTAGACCTCATTTTTTTGGATTATCATTTGCTACTTTATTTTATTCTAGTTTTACTTCTTTTACTTGGCTGGGCCGATCCTTCTCCCTCGTATTTCTTTCTCTTTCATTCATTTCATCCTTTCTCAATCCACCCCATCCCATCTAGGAGATGGTAAACCCACTCGATGACCCGACCATGAAAGGTCTCCCAGCTCGAGGCTGGAGATCCTGGTCGAAGAAGAAGAAGCTCGTAGTCATCGGCTTGGTCCTCTTGGCTATCATCGCCATTGCAGTCGGCCTCGGAGTTGGCCTTGGTGTAGGGCTGAACAATGGCGATGACAACGATAACGAAGGCGACGACAATGAGACGACGCCTCCCACTGGAGGCGGCGGAGACGACAACACAACCACCGTCAATTGGAAACCCAAGGTGGGAACCACCTGGCAGATTGAGCTGCTGCATCCGCTGAACAATCGCTCGTTGGACGTGGATGTCTACGACATTGATCTCTTCAACAACAACAAGTCCACCATCGACGCCCTGCACAAAGACGGCCGCAAGGTCATCTGCTACTTCTCCGCGGGCAGCTACGAGAACTGGCGGCCCGACAAGGACGACTTCAGGGACTCTGATCTGGGCAAAACCCTGAATGGATGGGAGAATGAGAAATGGCTGAACCTGCGCAGTTCGAACGTGCGCAAGATCATGCAGTCTCGTCTGGACATGGCGGTGCAGAAGGGATGCGACGGCGTTGACCCGGACAATGTCGACGGATACGACAATGACAACGGACTGGGACTGACGACGAATGATTCGACGGACTTTGTCAACTTCCTGGCTCGCGAAACGCACGGACGGAACATGTCCATTGGATTGAAGAATGCTGGGAAGATCATCCCGTCCGTCATCAGAAGCATGCAGTGGAGCGTGAACGAGCAGTGTGCCCAGTACCAGGAATGCGATACCTACGCCGTGTTCACCCAACAGGGCAAGCCGGTCTTCCACATTGAATACCCCAAGGGCGACGACACCAACAATTACAAGGCTGTCTCAACGAAGCAGAAAGATGATGCCTGTGATTTCTCGGGCTCAGGCAACTTCTCCACGGTAATCAAGAACATGAATCTAGATGACTGGGTCCAGACCTGTTAGCCTGGTCCAAATCACCGTATTATATAGACTTTATAGTTCGCATGAGTATGAATATGTGGGATCTGGGGTCCTGTCCTATATAGCTTAATATGATGTAATCAACCGTTGTTATACCGACAGACCTAGGCTCATAGAGAGAGAAAAGACCAATACACCAGCTAGCCAAGCTGTTATTATGCCATTGCTTATTCTACAGATCATTCGTATCTACTTGTATCGGTGAATCTATGGTAGATTTACGGTTAATCTGTCTCCAACACAAGATGATATATTTAGCCATCGCAGGCATGGCATCACGTCATAAAGACCTCACCCAGGCAGAATGGCAATCGCCAAGGCCAACACGAAGTAATGAGCACTACAGAGGATTCCCGAATATGCATCGACCGCCACATGCCATGTCCGTGTTCTACCGTGTAACTATCCGTTGTGTCCGATTCAGCCCCTGTTATGCAGTGTCTCAACTTCAAATGCGAAGTGGTTTCCATATTTTTCCATCCCGAAAAACTTTTCAACAAGGCTCGAAAAAACCACAAAAATAAAAATAAAAATCCAAAAAATTACATACCAAAAATTCTACCGAACTACTCCGAAAAAATGCCAAGACCCTAGTTAACCATATTCTATAAAATATAAAATCCTCTGAATACGACAGTACAAATAAACAACAGTGGTCCAATGCCTATCTTATGGGACAATTCTAACCAGCCTGACCATCTAAATGTACTCAGTACAGGGAACAAATTCTCTTCGTCCACCATCTTGGCGACCCTAATTTCGCCACCGCTAACAAACAACCTGAAACATCCTGCATTCAGGAGCGGAGTAAGCTCCTAAAGACCTGGGAAAACTCCGTTGGAGGCTCTCTGGATCCATGAAACGCTGGATCGGAGACTTCCCAATCTAGAAAAGTATACACGAATCGGTCCGAATGGATGATTATTGCCGGCGGCCCCAGATCTGACCCGCGCCAAGACGTCCGATGGAGCTTTTGCAAAGAAGCCTGCTTAACGGAGCGGACATCCATTATCCACTGTCGGAGGGTCAGAGGAAATTACATTTTAAAAGACGTATCCATTGGATTCCTAGTATAGTAAAGCGTGTGTTTATGCGGATACACCATATTTTGGGTTAAGGATTAGAAGGATCAGAAAAAGGATTGAGTTTATATTATTAAAGAATATTATCTGACTTGTCATTGCTTTGAAATGATGAATCATGACATTTGACGATCTGTCCATTTGGCGAGTTCGAATCAAGCACTCAGATTCTGATCTGCTTTCTCTTTAGGAGGGTGTGCACGTGATACATATATGAAGGTGGCTTAGATAGTGTCCTGTCTGTCAGGCTTCTTTTGGTTCTTCTTACCCTTTTTGAGACTGGCTGTGTTAACAAGCTAGACAAGTTTTGGCTTTAGCGTTAAGTTAGAGCCCATACTCGTCGTTCGGTACGGAGTACGGTTAGTAGAAGTTAGTCTGATACTCTTACCATACAGCTAGCTGTATTTGCAAATCTCAGACATCACTGAGCACAGATATGGTACCACCGACTTACAGTTCATGACTCAGTCTGTCTTAGAAAGGCCCATAGAAAATCTATCCAGACAAACCAAAAGTCCTACAATGTCACCCTACCAGCCCACCTAAGGAAGAGGCGGTGTTAACGTGCCTTCTTTCCACGATAGGTGCTGTGGATCTGGAAAGATTGAGTTTGAAGAGCCCGGCGCTAACAAACCCTCTCTTTCTTTCTTTTTTTTTTTTTTTTTTTTTTTTCCCTCACTCTTTTTCTGAGAAAGTGGTTCGTTCCTGTATGGGCTCTGGTTCAGGGGTGGGGGGGCCGGAACTCAGGTACGAACCATGGGGAGCCTTTCGGAGGATTCATTTTCTTTTTTTTTGTTCTTTCTTTTTCTCCTACCGCCCAGTCAATAATATACAACATAAGCGGGCAAATGAGATTGCTGCATGGAAGCGAGAGCGTGATTTGAAATTCCTGCCCGCGGCTGGCTTGGCGTGCGTTTGTTTCCCCCCGGCGACAGTGGTTCGGAGGGATTTCTTGTGTTGCCCTGAATGTATCCTAAGATCCTCCATAGATCCATCGTGTTGAATCGAGAGATGAAAGTACGAATGACGACTGTTGTTCGTGAGATGGCATAGACAGTGTACTAAGTAATCCGTACTTTTAAGCTACTTTTTGACTCAGAATTGGATATCAATCGGCTGAGTCATCCAGCCCGGACCCAGACCCTAATCCACCTTAAATTTACATTACTTGCATTGATTAACTGTCCACCCGATGCGCCGAAAAAAACATTAAAAAGAAGAATGACAACTTCTCGGACATCAGTTTCTACGTCTGGATTGAGTACGACATACATGTCACCGCCCCAATATCTCCGGAGGAGACACAAATCGTAGTTACCTTACTCCGAAGGTGTAACCATCGACAGCCCTAAGACCATGTGTCTAACCCTGATATGACGTCCGATGACACACGGGCATCTAGACGCCGTACAACTGCAAATGCGACCGCGATCGTGGACAATGTCATGGCTCCATAGGAAATCATCAACATCACCATCACTATAAATAAACGCCTTCCGTCTCAACATCAGGACTGCAAGCAATTTAAACTAAAAATTTGTATGTTTTACCGAGAACTGACCGCACCTCTAGCATACGGCACAGAGCAGAAATAGGCAAGGAAAATTGACTCGTCCAGATGTCCGTCACTCATTGTATATGTTTTACCTACGTTGAGCCGTGGTAACTTCCCTCCATCCGAAGCTAAATCTGCAAGCCACGGGGCGGACTACTCCATCTGGAACTCCGTCGTTTTGGGTATTTTCTCAAGACAACCTAACCTAAGTCGTTATAAGACCCGACCGGAAGACTGAGCACATTACTAGACAACATGAGACTAATCCATCCGACATCATTGCCGGTCCATGTCCTGTCTTTGATTCTATATTCTACTATATCTGAAACCGATCTGGTCAAGTGAAGAGATTAAACCGCAATGAATACGGGGTAGAGGGTTCTACAGTATGTGACATCTCAAACGCCCATGGTCTCAACTTGGCTATTAATAAGTTGAATCACGAGAGCTGTAAATGGAGACTAAGAATATCTTCCCCCCACATGGTGGAGAAAGTGGATTTTATGATTTAAGAATCGTAGATCTTGGCCGATGACTAGTGCTGGTTCGTTGGTCTAGATTTAGTGAGGGTTTTGGAGCGTATTGAAAATTACCGCCGCAGTGGTCCGATGGGATCTGGTACCGGACAGCTAGGTTATCCATGCCGATCACAGGCTGTACCTGGAATAGCGGATGCAGGCATTTTGGAATCTACGTAGGGTTCAATTTTGGTTTACCTCAACGTTACTGTATCATCTATAGTGGATAAATTAGTATGTAGGAAAACAAAAAAAAATTTAGTATTCTATGTAGTAGTAAAGTTGCATTGCCATCAGTAGTCCCAGATCAGACTTTCATTTCATATACATCATTAATATGAATCAACCGCTCCTTCTATTTGCAAACACATGTCGTAATAGATACATCATGAAACTCATTTCGCCATCAGATTTACGAACTCGGTCCACCTGTCACCAAAACTAGCGTAGTAGTCGGTGTTCAGATGTGTGATGAAGATTTCATCGGCAACCGTTCGCACTTGCTTCACTAATGACCGAAGGTTGGATCCTTCCACGTTGTCTGGCACCGAGTGGATCACCGCGCATAGCTGGCTGCGGTTGCTGTCAGGAATCTCTTTGAATAGTTTGGCCCCATGGCGTTCCTGAAAGGTATCATAAGTCGCCTCAAAGACGACGGTCGAATCAGCACTTGGCAGGTAGCGAGAGTCAGGAATCGTCCCAGGATTATGGACGACCTATATTAGAAGTATTAGCGTAGCTGACCCACCCAAATTGATCTGTACAGATACGATCATGAAGAGAGCAGTAAACGAGCAGCGAAGCGCCACAAGAGAATATGAAAAGAAAAGAAAAGAAAAGAAAAAAAGAAACACAGAAAAGGAAAAGAAGGGGGGGGAGGGGGAGGGGGGGGGGATTGAAAAAAGGAAAATCAAAAGCAACGCAACGATCGGATAAATTACCCAATACCACAGTGGATAAGGGTCGCACATACAAAGTGGTCCGGGCCAAGGCCAGGTGTATCCTTCACCACAGAAGTGAGATTTTGTAAATATGACAATGCATCAGCATTGTATTGCTGAGGGGTTTCGTCGAAGAATATTCCCCGAACCGCAAGTTTGGGGTTAGAGCTGTTAGTTGGCCACGCAGCGTAGGTCTCGATGTCCTTGCGAACCAACGAGATGTTCCGCTTTGCGTATGTGGTAGCGACGTAGCCCAAGACACGCACGTTGTCATAAGAGACGAGCTTGGGGATCTCTCGGGTATAATTGGCGTCAGGCAGGGCGTTGGGGCCGGGGCCACTGCCTGGGTTAATCACGACCGTGAAATTAACATCCGGGTGTTCGGCGATCCTGTGGCGTTCAGCTGCTCCATCCACGCTACGCAGTATGGCTTCCAGATGTCATGTCATGCCATGCTTTCTGTATGGGCATGCACCTGCCTAGTTGGGTGGGGTGTTGGGGAGGTTTTCTAGGGTGAGAAGTGGGAAACATACACATTCTCCAATGGAGTCCAGGCCCCGGGTGCAGGGTACACATAGAGAGGGACGAATACCTTAGCTTTGGGTCCCATGCTGTTTTTTTTGTGTAGGGTGACCACAACTGCCGGAGGTATAACGACAGCGAGAATGGCGATAAAAATGAGGATGGCTAAAACAAAACGAGAGCGGCGGCTCTGGAGGCATCGGCGGCCTCTCACGTGTTTGCTTAGCCCCATTTTTGCTATAAAAGATTGCAATAGAAGCCGAACCTATCGATGACCAAGAAAATGAACAGAAAGTGGGTTTCGCTGGCCGCTGTCGCGAAAATATGCCAGACACGGAGTCGGAAAACTAAGAAATAAGTAGCCAGCCCTTTTGAACCTAATGCTGAGTAGAGCCGTGAATGACCCAAGGTAATCATGGCCACTGCGGGCCCAAAATAGAGCGGGGCAGATTCAGTACAGCAGGTCTCAGATCATTAGCTGTCGCTCTCGAACAATTCCTTTCTGCCCTAACCTCAGGCTCTGTTCTTTCCAACCAAAGTACGAGCCGCAGCCCAGTGGAAGCGGCTAGAATTCGCGCAATATTGCCCCCAATAAAGGCGAAATCCGTCTAGAACACCAGTATGATGTTTTAGCCGCTTTCAATGCATGTCTGGCGATAGTTATCCATCTCTTCCTTTTTTGCCCCCTTCTAATCTTAATTTTTTTTCTTTTTTTGCAGGAGTATATCATTCTTTTTTTTTTTTTTACCTCACCTTGCAACCAGTCCTTATGCCCTTCGTTTGTTGTAAATAAAGCACGTCACAAATCAGGATATCTTCGCCTGACCCAAGCTGGATCCAGCGGTTACATCGGCGAGCCAGTGACAGTGCGCATCTTCGTTCAAGAAGTATAAAATTTGTGAACTCCTTTCTTTTGAGTATCCAGTCCGGGAGTCACACACCCTCATTAGCCTTCATTTGAACAAGACCCTCCTGTGTTTGCTCAGGCATTTTTATTTACGCTCCCGCACCTTTCGTCAGCATTGACTGCACTTCATTCTCCCACACACCAATGATGGAGAGCCCTCAACAATCCGATGCAAGCACTCCTGTGGAGTCTTGCTCTCCTGAGTGCGTTGACACACCGGCAACGCAATCATCCGTCTTGTTTGATGGTAATCTAGAAGAGCTGCTGCGGAACTTCCCTTTTGACCAGTACATTCTGGTCACCGGAGGTCTCGGGTTCATCGGAAGTCACACAACATTAGAGCTATTGAAAGCCAACTATAATGTAATTGTGATCGACAATCTCAGCAACTCCTATCAAATCGTCTTCGATCGCATCAAAACCTTGGCATCAAAGCATCATGGGCAACATGGCACAAAGATGCCGTCAGTGCACCTACACTCTCATGACTATCGAGACACCGATGCTCTTCGAGATCTCCTCGAGCAATACCAGGTCCAGTCCAGATGGGGCACAGCAAAGTCTAGGATCTCTGGAGTGATTCACTTCGCTGCTTATAAAGCCGTGGAGGAGAGCATCAAGAACCCGCTGAAGTATTATGCGAACAATGTGGCCGGCCTCATCGACTTCGCCAGCACCCTAGGAGAATACGGCATCAAGACATTCGTTTTCTCCTCCTCGGCCACGGTATATGGAACGTTGGCGACCTCTGGCCTTCCTTTGAAAGAAGAGCTTTGCGTTCACAAAGAGGAAACTTTCCAGAACCATGAGGGATCCGAACAACTCGTGAAGCCTGGATGTTCAGGCATCACTAATCCTTATGGACGCACAAAATGGATCTGTGAAGCGATATTAGCGGATCTAGCGGCTTCTGATCCTGAATGGACAATTGTATCTCTACGGTATTTCAACCCAATAGGGTGCGATGAGTCTGGTCTCCTTGGAGAAGACCCCAAACAGACACCCACCAACCTCCTTCCTGTCGTCGTCAAAGTCATGACAGGACAGTATAAAGAATTGCAGATGTTTGGGACAGATTGGGACACAGAAGACGGGACAGCCGTCCGTGATTTCATTCACGTCACTGACCTTGCCCAGGGGCATATTGCAGCACTTGGAGCAGCCAACGATGGAAAGCTGGTCGAAAACTTCCGCACCTTCAACCTCGGAACAGGACAGGGTCACTCTGTAATGGAGGTGGTTAATACCATGGAAAGCGTGTCCTCGAAGCAAATCCCACGGAAGGCTGCTGATCGTCGGGCTGGAGATGTTGGATCCTGTGTCGCTGTGGCCACCAGGTCGCAAGAAGAGCTTCAATGGAAGACAGAAAAGTCATTGAAGGATGCTTGCGTCAACTTGTGTAATTTCCTGGATGTCAGTGGCCTGTCCTCCTAGGATTTGTATGTTTTTGGATCCTGGGTGTGCTTTCATAGGGCGGCGTTGGGTGATACTTTTTTCCCTTGTCTTTCTTCTCCTTCTCTCTTTTCCTTTCCTTTCCTTTTCTTTTTTTTATAAAGCCCGTTATTTGTCTTTGACCTGCCATCAGCCTTCCATCCCCGCTTCACTAAATTTCGGCAACTTCAAACATACTCCATCCGTGCTCTTGCATGATATAGAAGGAATCCCTTCAATATACAACCCACACACTGCTGCCTGTATCTGATATCGCTGTAGTATACATTACCTAGCCATATGTCGGAGCTGTTGAGAGCTGGATTTGAGCAGAAGCACCTGCATCCCATAATAGCTAATCTAGTGAGTTGAAGAAGTCCTCTATCAATGCATGGTGCTCCATGGATCCGATGTCAGTATAGCAAGTCTTAAGTGGTGCCTGAAACAAGTAGTGACCATATTTCTGGCAAACAACTGCGTCACTGCTCATATGTAGGCCCTTGCAAGGGAGAGGCTATTGCCACAAGGATGGAACGGTCTTCACAGAGCCAAATCCTTGGCTGTCGCTGATGAGTTGGACAATCTGACCAAGGGGAGGGGCAGGATCTGTCGAATGAAATAGACAAAAATGGATTGTGGTTGTTCCCTGCTTAGTCATGGTCTTCATCCCTTTCGTCCCAACCCCTCAATCGCTGATCATCGTCAGGCCTTTCAACAAGGATTCTACTCCTCGTCTGTAGGAAAGGGGAGACAAAGGTACGATGGTCTGGCTGATCGAAATTGATTCGCTCCTCGGGGGGAATAGATAAGCATGTCTAGGATCCCCAGTTACGAACTAGACTGAACATTTGCAGTCTACCAAAAACCTGCTTATTGGTGGCGCCAACAGATTCGCATGTGAATCCGGGTTTGTGAAAGCAATAAAAACAGGCATCAATTGTCGGTTTCTGATTACCACCTGGTGGGTGGGTAATTAAGGCACTGAAAGGCTTCCAGTGCATTATCCTACTTGGTTCTATAGACCGGCACCGAAGATAATTCTCTCCGGATAGTTTAATGATGAATAAAGCAATTCTATCATAATCGGAGAAATATACTCTGCTTGGTTGTCTTAGCAACATGCGTATAGACAACCACCGAGAGGCAATCAATCAGGAACCCATAAAGCAGTCTCAGTCCTCTTTAATTACCCCTCCTGCAGGAGGTCTAAGGATGGAATAAATAACATCACTGTGGGATGATTAAATATGTACTATTTAATATGAACTATTTTTACACTTGGAGCAGACTTAAAGCATGTAACTAGGAGTCTAGATTTGTTCATGACCAAAAAAAAAAGAACATAAACTTGTAATATAGATGGTCACTTATTGCAAGTCTAACTTCGGAAAAATTAAGGAAACGTGGCTATCCTCGAAAGAGTACGATACCTAGAAAGAAATGACTGAATTATTCAACATGTTAGGCATATGCGTTGAAAGCGCCAGAAACACATACATTTTGTAATTGAACCATTCCTTTATCAATGGAAGTATTCAGGCCAATTAATATCATACTGTCCACTATGCATAACATTGCACGGAAGATATTTGAACTTGATGCCATAGTTGTTTCCTAAATAGGCATCTGTAGCCCATCTCCACTTTGCCGTCGATTGGTCTTCAATTGCAGACACATGGCCACTGCCACTAGAAAACAAATCCACAAACAGGGAATGGGTGTTGCTATTCCAGCCTGAATTGTTTAAACTAGTAAATCCCCGATTTCCTAGTACACAGTCAATACTTTTCTACTGTCAGGGTGCTCTTCGAGACATCATTGACCTGTCCGCAGTTGATCCATTGTTCACGTGACACATCTTCCGGCTTGGCATCAAATTCATCCGTAGTTTTCATCTTCTACCGCCAGCTGCTTCACGATTGCACCTGTTGGCTTAGCCTTTTGAAGCGGGACCATCGATTGCCTTTACGACCACTCATATCATTTACTTCCGTGTCGTTGACACACCAATAGAAAGATGATCTGCCACCGGTGCCGTACCAATATCCTGTCTCAATTACAGCCGCTGCAGCACACGTTTGCGTGGTCTGCCTCAGCTTGCGCCCGCCAGCTTCCAGTCCACCGCAGTCAATTCCGGAAATACAGTGATGGCAATCCCACGGTATCGGCCACTCCTCCTCCTGCACCCCGACGACCTGTTGCAGGCGACATCATAATTCCATCTGCAGTTTCGCCCGCTCCGCTTGAAGTGTCGCAACCCTTGAGCACGCCGGAAGAAGCTCACACCAATGCGGCTCCCCCGAAGCCCACGAAGCCCACTACTGAACGTGTGAAGAGTTCCTGCGCTGCTGGAGACAAGCTGCACGGCCTTAATTACTTTAAGAACAAGCCAGACGTTCTTGCACTGGAGGACTCCGAGTATCCCGATTGGCTATGGAAGTTGCTGGATGGTGCTGATAAGAAATCGAAATCCGAGGGAGGCGTCGATCCGAGCAGTATGGACAACTCATTCTAATATATCAATTGACATTCCTGCTAACAGCATCTCGTTTCAGCTTTGAACAAGAAACAACGTAAGCGCTACGAGAAGAAGATGGCCGCTCGTGCCGCGACTCTCCCACCGAAGATCCCGGTTCACCACCACGCCTCCGATATCACGCCTGCAGAGTACAACCGCAGCAAGGCGACGGCCGAGACCCTCCTGGACGAAGCCACACATAGTATCGAGAAACGCGCCGAGATCACAAAGAGCGCGAGAGATGCACGGAGGAAGGGCATTCGGGAAGCCAACTTCCTGCGTGGACTCTGATTTGTTGGATTTTTGGGGTTTACATGGGAGTAATTGGGTCTCCCTTGTACTGTGTTATAATTGAAGCTATCCCTGTACAATAACAATGATAGAATTGGTGCTTAACCGCTTCAGTTCCTGTAGCTGATGATGACTGTAGATACGGAACGGAAGCAGAATTCTGAGTCTATATGACAGCTATTTGAAAAGCAAGAGGTGACTTCCTGCGACCCTTTATTTCCTTGTTTCGATACTCGCTTCTTTAAAGTGCTTGCCGGGAAGTTGGTGTACTTTTCATCTCGTCTAGAGAGGACGTAGGCTACGTCTTTGTCCGATGGGAACTGATAGATCTATTCCAGCAAGACGATCTGGACGACTATCCGACAATCAAAGGTCTATGTCTGTCCTTGGGACCATGTACGTATGCTCGAAGAGGAACAACAGAGACAAGCGAGTTCTAGGAAGAGGACTAGTTAAAGAAAGGCCGAGATAAGGAAAGCTAAAGTGGGAGGGGTAACACATGAAGTGAATATTCCCTGCGCTGTTCTCACTGAATTCAACGCACGCGGTATTCCACTGATCGAACCAAAAATCAGAGCGACAACGCAGTTCAAATTAGAAGAAAGCGACAGGAGATATCTACTAGCACTGCCTCAAACGTCTCAATTGTCCTAATGTTGCAGGACAGTTGGCATGAGTAGTATGACAAGGTTAGGTGTTTCGCAAAAGCAAGAAGAGTTGGGATTACATTAATCCTGAAGTTGCAGAAGACAGGCTACCTGGGATTCCAAAAGAGCCACCAATTCCAGAGAGAAGAGGAACAGTCAGAAGCAGATTAGAGGATTGAGTAGGAATAGTTGCAGTTTATGAAGTTATACGGGGTTCAATTGACATCAGTCTTTACTATCTTATTCGGAATAAGCCCTCAGTCTATGAGATCTTGATAATTTTGAGCAAACGCCTGGCGTCAACATCAGAACAACGGGAACGACTTCCTTTGAAGAGATATACTACAGCAAAGAATGAACCAATCAACAATCCATATCCCTGATCAGTGGATTTCTATATTTGAATCAGTCTCTGAAGAATGTCGTGAAGTCAATCTACCTGATGTTCAAGGACAACCTGCAGTTCGAGACTTTTTATTAGCTATCAAGCAGTTTGCACCAGAGTTTACCAACATTCAACGAGCTTATCTATAGAAGGATACATCAATCGACCTTTCCAAGTTGATTGAGGAGTTCCGTGATTATCTTGCAGATATGTTAATAGATAGAGAAAGCCAGGCATCCCAAGCAGCCTTTGCAACCTTTAAAGGTCAATCAGACAAGCCGAGATGCTTATGTGGAAACTCTCACTTTTCAATGAATGCTTTTTTGTTATAGTGCCAAAACGGCCACTGGATGGATCCCGAACCCAGCTATTCTAGCCAAATTCAACCAATTGTTGGAAGGATCACCAAGTGCACTACAGGACGCACCAAAGGAGGCTTATACAAGTCAGCCACGTGAAAGAGAAGTTCACACAATGTGAGATGGGACGTTGCTTTAATCTGGGGGGTGCATGACCTCACTGACACTGAGTATCGACCAAAATGAATCTATATTAATATATCTGGTCATGGGGGAATGACCGAGTTTGGAGTAGTATATGACGATATCTACCCCATAGCTTACCTCGATCGTCTTCCATTTCTCTCCATTCTGTAGTGTTCTGTTGAAGACACCGAATAGAGCTGATCTGGTTTCATTCCCATCTCTAGAGAAGGACGTCTTGCGGTACTGGGGAAGTCTCCGAAAGACAACCAGCTCGGAGTTCACGCAGGTGCGTACGAGGAGGATTGTACTGAGCAAGTATATCAGCCGTATCGACGTGCGCGAATCGGCGCGCTGCGGGTGTGATCTTGACGATTAAACGCCTAAACATTTACTTATAGCATGCCCAATTCTGATCGACCTGCGAATGGAGATACGACGGGAGCTTCGACCGAAAGATTCTGGCGGTGTCTGGATGTAGGGCTATAAATCGGTTATACGGGAGACAAAGGCAAGCGTGGCAGTGGCGGACTTTATAATTAAAACGGGCCTGCTCGGGCAGTTTCAAGCAGTAGATTCTGCAGCAAGAGACTCAGAGCATCCCCCAAGCCTCAGGAGCCCTTTTTACTGAGGAAGTCCCTAAGGCTATCGAGACTGCCGGATCCCCCTACTCTAGCACCATAGCAGAACGCCAGGCTAGAATCATCGAACTAGAGAAGCAGGCCAAACACCACCAAGCCCGTGGGAACCGTTATAAGCAAATTGTCTCTAATGCCTCCAGAAAGGCAGAAGCCCTGGAGGGTTTTATAAATATAGGCCAGATACCGTTTTTCAGAGGGTCGAACTCCCTAAGAGTCTCGAGGAACCTGAGTCTGAGCTAGAGGCTTCTACGTTTCATCGCCCTCAGCTAGTAGCAAAGTAGTATTCATTAGCCTGTCCTAGCTTACATATAAATGTTGCCATCTATATCACCACGAACGCTGCCGTATGGTGTATCTCCCCCGTTACCGCAGCTCAACCCTGACGTAACCTCTGCCTCACCGTCTGCCGCAGTCCCCAAGATCCAACTGCACTACCTTGTCGGGCATCCCCTAATTCCATGGCCACCAGCTTGGCCGTTTCCTATACCTTCCCTGTATCTCCGTACCATTGTCTTATCTGCTCGGTGACCGCAGGTGACCTGGTCCTCCATCCACTGGTATGAACTCGCTTCAGGCAGCAGCCCAACGCCCTTGTTAGTTATCTCGCGCAGGCCGAGACATGCCTCCCATCCTGCAATTGGTTGATAACCGCTCATCCTCCGTCCAAGTTTGAGGGTCATTGGGTTGTTTCTCGGCAGCCCCCTTTCCCTTTTTGGTGGCGCCGTTTTTGGGCGCCATCTTAGCGTCGACTGGTGTTCTGGTTTGATTCGAAAGGTAGGACAACGTTCCTGGAGGATGCTAGGTGGTAGATTTGAAGGTTCGATGGCTCAAAGGAGATTCCTGGGTCCAATGGGTACAAAGGATTCAACGGATTCAATGGATTCTGGTGCAAAAAAGGACGCTTTGCATTATGCTGGATCACTTATCTAGTAATAGGTTTTCTCATTGACTAGAATGCAAAGCGTGGAGAGGAGAGGAAATTTAAAAGGGCTCTAAACATGGAATATTCCGCACTACTCTTTATTACCAGCTTGGGGGGGGGGGGGGAGTGGGGGTGGTTTTAATAGCTATAATTACCTGGTCATTTAAATCTACAGCACGAGGAATGTCAATTAATATATATTGCAGTATTACTTTATCTGGGAACAATATAGTAATGATACTATTGTTAAGGAGGGTATTAGTCCGGCGTTTGTTTCTATTATTTTGTTAATAGTATTTGATTTGGACCAGTTGCTCTCTTGGCGGCAAAATTTTATCCCCCAAGACCTGTTAGCATGGTTAAGACGAAAAAAGACTCCACACTGGTTTATCAGGAATGGAAGGATTGTATGACTATAAAATTATTAAATAGCAAGTTTAGTTAGTGATATACTGTATCAAGGATTACAGATACAGCTTTTATCCCTAGGAAAAATATAATATACTTTATAGAATTAATTAATCACTATCTCTTTCCGCCTAGGCTGGCCGTTGGGAGGGGATTTCCCTTTGGACTTCCCTCCCGAATGGGACCGGAACGGGAACGGGACCAAAGTCACGAATTTAGGGGAACTGGGGATATTTGGGAATATCCCATTCCCTAGATCAGGATTCCCTTTAATTTCTATTTGGGAATGGGACGGGAAACGGGACTAATATTATTAAATTTTGGAAAGGGTTTATCCCATCCCGATTTCCCATGAAAAGGGTATCGCTTCCCAATTTCTTAAGACGGGATTCGGGACCAACCCCAGGATCCCGTGGGAATATGGAACGGGACCAAACCATCCTCGGGATCCCGAATCCCTCCCGACGGCCAGCCTGTAATTAGTAGTAGTATAGTGTAAGTACTCTTGGACTAAGTAAATATATAATTTCCGCCACTAAATACCTCCCAGCATTACAGAATTCACTTGCATTAATTCTCTCTCTCAACGCAAGCCTACAGAATAGACCAAAAATTTAAAGATTACTAATATTGTTTTTCGAATAAAATTTACTTTTCAAAAATTTTCGACATATTCGAAATGTATCACGTGTTCCCCCATTTCTCACACCTCACACATAAGTAGGCGCACCAAAACCTCCTGATATTAACCAATTTGTAAATTTCTTACTGGCGTAAAAACAGGAAAAAGTTCTTCCAATACATACCTTACACATCTTATACAAGAGTAAAGTTACGTCGTAACTCAGGGGATATAATTAAAAGCTAAAGCGAAGTTAGTTGGACAAGTTAAGCTTGGCGGGATACCGGGTTAAGGTCATGGCTATGCTTCTATTTGTGTTCCTTTATAAGCATATCATCAAGATTTACATCATGTGTGCGTCATATGCATGCGTTATATTCCTCACATATTCTCAATTTGACAGGTGTGTCTTGGCCAGCAGCTATTCTTGATCTTCCTGACATTCAGGTCGAATGGCCATTCCATAACTTTGGTACAATATTTATCTAGTTTGAAGTCGGAGAAGATTGAGCCACTGGAACAATGAAGCTGCCTTGCACAGGCGTCTATGTTCTCGTCCTCTTAGCCGGCAATGTCTCCAGTGGTCCAGGGCCCTACGGCATTTGCCAGGACGGATGTGCAGGAGTAGTTATGGCTTGTTATTCTACAGCATGCTTTGCTTGGGGAGGAACCATGGACACTTCTGCACCTCCTTTATAATCCATTGCAACGATGCCTTTGGGAAATTCACCTATCGTGGGAGACACTTAACTAACTTCATTTTGACGATCAGCTGCAGAAAGCTACATGGCACAGACGGCACAGACATTCTTATATTTCACCGTGGAAATCCTGAGGCGATTACTGGAAGATTCGGCGTTGCATGGATTTCTTCGGCAAGTCGATTGAAGGAAGATTCACTCTGGCAATAGGGGGAGGACTATCGGGACTTGATTTCCGAGACATTTATCTGATTTAGACTTTATCGGAGAGCAAGAACGCGATACGTCGGTGAGGACATGGAAATTGGCTGTCCCGCGGGCTGCCAGTTAGATATACATGTTAGGATTCTAGCCATAAGTCTAGATACGCCAAATTTGCTGATAGCATGTGCTTGTAGAAAGCGAGTTTACTCGCCAATGCCATTCCGTAGATATCCATGGAGTAATAATGGGTAACTGGATAGGTGTATATATAAGTTGCCTTGATTCTCTCCTTGTATACATATCACTTTTATCTGCAATTCATAGCTTCTTTATATCAGTCAGGGTCATCGTGCCCCTTATATAGAAGAGCCACCACACATTATCCATCTAAAAGTTCCTACACTGCTAAAGTACGATGAGCCTTGTGATTGTACTTGAATCCTGCCATTGCCAACTCAGGGGCTGACACTATCATGAAGATCCTTCCCTTCACAAAATGGCTGCGGCAGGACTGCTATCTGTCCGCGGATTTCTGTTACTAGTGTTTCTGAATGCAGTGACTGTCTCAGCATATCGCTGGTACAATTGGCAATTTGCTACCACTTGTGAATCCACTAGGCACATCGTGCCCGATGACGAAGCAGACCTTGCAGCATTCGTCAAGCAGCAGTATCCGCGTAAATCCATGCTCAAGGTTGTTGGAAACGGGCACGACTCACCAAGTGTGTCGATTACACTGCTACAGAACGTGACTCGTATATCATCAGTCTTACGAACTTGAAAAATGTGACAATCCACGACAATAACACGGTCACTTTTGGTGCTGGTTGGGACCTTGTGGATCTCATCCCAATGCTTCGCTCGCACAACTTGCAACCCTTAAACCTCGGCACTGAAAGAGTCCAGAATTTCATTGGTGCATTCACTCCTGGCACCCATGGCACTGGAAAGAATCTGGGCAATATTGCAACTCATGTTATTGGCTTCCGTGTGATGGATGCAACTGGCAAGATCCACAAGGTGGATCATTATAACCAGCCAGAAGAACTGAAGGCGTTCAGGATTTCCCTTGGCGCCCTCGGTCTGATCACAGAGGTTACTATCCAGGTGGAGCCGATCTCGTACTTGAAGCGCACCACTGAGTTGATTCCAGCAAGCCCAAACTTCACTCAGTTGTATACAGATGTATACGATTACTATCAGAAGTATGATCGAATGATGGTGTGGGGTCCTCACATGGACTGGGATCCTATCAATTCAAACTGGAAAATGGAATCAAATTTGACTATCACTTACTGGGAGAACAGTACTGACACCGGTGTATATAATTGCTCAACAAATTATTGCGCTAATGGTTGTGGTGACTGTGAACGTCCCTACGTCTGCTATGATGTGGCAACAGAGGCCATCTCCACACCTCCCCAGGGCGTATGCAGTCGCTCGTTCTACGCAGAAATTGAACATTTCTTCCCAGTGGAGGACTTCGTGGAGGGGGCAACAAACTACACAAATTTCCAACTTTCCCAGACGCCAAGGATGAAAGACTACAACAACCACCAGATGGTCTATGAATTGCGGTTTGTGAAGGGTGATGACACATGGATGTCACCAGTTAACACCTACAATCTTGGGCCCGAGCACAGCGGCATCTTTGCTGTCATTGAGATTGACTGGTATGCAACCTACAATAACTATGGCTCACTCTGGTTCTACCAGACCCTTGCTCAGGAGTTCATTCCTGAATTTGGGCACATTTATAACGTGCATTCACACTGGAACAAGATGTTGTGGTTTAATAAAACATATGCTGAGTACATTTATCCTGAGCTAGAGAAGTTTCTAATAATCCAGGAGAGAATGGATCCACATTGCCAGTTCGTGAATGAATTCTTGGTTAATTCACTAGGCATCAATCGCTGTCGGGGCATCTGCCCGCCATAGAGTGCGATTAGTTGCTCATTGTTTTTGCACAAGAATTTTACCGCTAATTTGATTCGACTAATCAGATCGCCTGATTGGAAAGCTTACAACAGCGCGAATCTCGAAGCTTTGTACGCAGCTCAACCTGCATCCATTCTTTTTGGAACTATGTGATATATCATATTTTTTCTTTTTGTTTCCTATTCAGGCGATAATTCGCGAGCTTGTTGGATAGGTATATCTTGAGGAATTCGAATATATTATTAGGAGAATCAGACCTCTTTATCTTCCATATCGGCTTACTAATTCGTACGGTTGCTAGTTAAGTTACAAGCTTCCAACTTTTCCTCTGTCAACAACTCAACGGCAAAGTGGTAGCCCATGTGCCGGAAGAACTGAACTAAACCGCTACTCAACATAATTAAATTGGTTCGACCATGAGAGTTATTACGTGTGCTGGTCTACAGTCATGAGACAATTATAATCTCAAGATTTAAGACGTATCTCTAGAACATAGCCTAGTCAAGCCCTGCCTGAAGAAACTGGACAAAAAAAAGGGAAAGAAAAAACACTGTACGCATCTGTGCTAATAAGCTGCCCATGAGGGGTGGCACACTCGATCTGTGTGGAACGCTCCTTGTGAAATATGTTATTTGGCGGCCACCCGGCCACCTTTTCAATAGGATTAGCAACCGCTTCCAACAAGTGAGCACTTACTGAGCAAGCCCCTGTGTACCCGCATTAAAGCGGCAGTATCCGAATGGGGAAAGTCTCTGTGTCTATAGAAAATCAAGTTCGTATAGGTACATATATATTTTTCAAAAAAATATGCTAAGGTTCCCTATGTATATGCGACAAAAAGGCTATGCATACCTTTGGCAGATCCTCGTAGAATTATAAATCTCAACAAAAAAAAAACCCTTTAGTGTACCCAATTCCTATCTTCGCCCTGGCCATTCACCCACGGCAAACACACGTCCCAGAGCGCCTTAATTTCTCCCTCTCCGACATTGACTAAGGCCTCCCAGAGCATCTTGTCGGCTCTTTCGCACCAAGCCAAGAAAGCCACAATCAGAAAATCCGCATACCCAGGTTTTTCACCCTCAAGGAAAGGACCATTCTTTCCCAGCCTACCTCGTAGCATCTGCGCCAATGGTGCTATTTCCGCTGTTGCAACATCGATAATCGTCTGCACTTGGTCCGGTTCCTTGGGAAGGACTTCCGAAAGAGGCTTCCCGAATCTCGCCGACCGGGTCTTAATAAAATATTCTCGGGCTCTGGGATCCAGAAAATCGACCACTCGGGGAATGATGAGGGTGGAACACTTCGACGTTACATTGGCGACGAGCTTATTCACCGCGAGTGCCAGAGCGTAACTGGCATCGCGAGATGGGAATAGAGGTGGTGATGGAAAGGCCTGGTCCAGATGCGTTGCGATGGCAAATGAGTCCATCAGAGCCCCGTGAGGATTGGAGGTTATAGACGACGGGTGGCAGATGGCGGGGAGGGTGTACGCCGTGCCCTCCTCATGAGGTCGGACGTTTAAGTTCGAGAGCAAAGGGGCGATGTCAGGATAGGAGACGTAGGATTGGGTATAAGGAATGCGCTTGTAGTTCAGGACCATACGAGTCTTGATTGTGTTTACAGACCACGGTTTCAAGTCGCCTGCATTTTGATGTTAGGTAGGGAGATGAGAGAGGACTGGAAATATATGCACTGTACATACGTGGAAGTGTTGAATCAATGTCGAAGAAGTGCACAGGGGTGGTGTTTGCCATTGTTGGTGCGAAGTAATGTGGAGTTAGTTAATCCATTACACATTGTGAAGAGTCAAAGTTGATGTGGAATGGAGGAGATGCGGGGGTTCATGATGATTTATCAGCAATGCGGAGAGGCTATGTTCTAGTCAGTGGGCAGTGCTATCCCAGGGGATCGTTATCCCATTTATGTAGAATGGAGGGTCAAAAGCCTGGTAGGGATATGAGTTCCCTTTCTTTTGCCTCTGTCTCTTGGAAACATCTTGTGGAAATCGAAATAACCAGTATAGCTGAAAAGACACAAGAAAGAATGGAGAAGGAGCGAAGACGAGGTTTGGGCCAAGGAGATGCCTCTCAGGCATCCCGGGGGGCACCTGACTGGGAGTCCTTTTCCAGTTATCTTCGTCTACTTCATCTTGACCTTCATCTCCATCTCCATCTATCGCTTCATCAGTTTCTCCCCCCACTGTGTTTCCAATGGTACGAGCCCCATCCTGCCTTCAACGATACCCCTCCCAACTGCTGCAACAGGATACATGAAACTCACACAATACCACCCAGTGCTTTCAAGAACAAGAGTGTCCTGGTCAGAGGAATACCGTCAAATCTTGCTCTACTGACCAGCCTGGGTCGTTGGACTACAGTCCATGTGATCAAGCCAAGCACGCGAGTGGAGCAGCGACAAACACAAATCACGAAACAGTGCCAACTCAACAAATAACTCACTCGTCCTGCGTTACACCTTTTTCAATGCGCTGTCGTCCTCAACATCAAATGCCGGTGGTATTTTAACCCCCCTTTTTATAACCTTTTATCTTCTTTTTTCTATCTTTCTCAGAGCCCTTGCTTCCCGCATTCCACTGCGCCTGAACCATAACTGCTGGTGACACAGTCGAGCCGTGATCGTCAAGCCACCTTCCACCACGTCGGCCCAACGCCATTAGAGGCTGCTCCGTATCGGCAAGCTTTCCCTAGTAGTCGCGTGGAATAGACTGCGCTTATCATTAGCCATGGAAACAACAAACGAGCTTTCTGAACTTCCCCATCATACGGATCGTATCACTCTCAACCTCGCATCAGGTTCCCCTGTGACCAAGTCAATTTCTGGATTTTCGTCCACTGTGTCCTCTCATTTGGACCATATCTACAAAAGTCTGACCGCATCTTCGAAGTCGAACTTCTTTGAAGATGTCCAGCGCGAATCTTACAGCTCAGAGTCTGTTGGCCAGAGGTCAGCAGACCCGCTCGCCTCTGCGGCAGCGTTCCATACGTATATGGCCAGTCCAGCATCTTCTGCATTATGCCCCGCCGAAAAACCGGATCTTTCTGCGCCCATTACCGACTACTTTATCTCCTCAAGTCATAATACTTACCTAACCGGTAATCAGCTATACAGTGACGCAGCTGCAAGTTCCTATACCAATGTATGTCCTTCAACCGTTTCAAATTGGAACCATCCTTGGTCATAATAGCTGTCGAGGTGCATTGGACCCCACTCGCGCTTATTGATCTCTCCCGATTTGATTTCCTACATTAGCCACCATTTTTCATGGCCCAATTGACCCAACCTTTCAGAATTGGAGCACAGAAACTGATGGCAGCATAGGTCCTTCTCAGCGGTTGCAGATGTGTCGAAATTGACGTCTGGGATGGGGAACCGGATGATTATAGTGACGATGGTACCAGCAGTAGCAGTAACAGTAGCGACTCCAGCTCCGACGAAGAGAAGGTTGCTCGCCGTAAGAAGAAAGCAAAGCCCGAAAAGAAAAGACACCGACACCTGAATTCTATTTCATCTAAGCTAGGGAGCTGGCTGGGTCGTGACTCGTCTTCCGAAGAAGTACCACCGACTATAGAGTGCGTTTCCGATGCTGCAATCCCAGTGCCGTCAAGCCCCGAGCCCAAAGTACTCCATGGTCACACGCTCACGAAGGCGACTACGTTCCGACATGTTTGCAACGCCATCCGTGATAGTGCTTTCGTGGTGAGTGACCTCCCCGTTATTGTTAGCCTGGAGGTGCATGCGTCTCTCGAGCAGCAGCGGGCCATGGTGGAGATCATGGAGGAGACCTGGAAAGGGATGTTGGTGGAAGTCACACCCGAGATAGAAGCCACCCAGGCACTTCCTGCGCTAGAGGCTCTGAAGAGGAAGATCCTGATTAAAGTGAAGTATGTAATACCGACAAGCGAGGGGGAGGAGGACGCGGTGGATGATCACACGGATGAACTGGGGCTTTCGGAGTTACAGCCCAGTCAGGGCGAATCCAGTACCTTGGCTACCACCAGCAATACGTCCGACCCACCACCGCACAAGCCCTCGAAGATCTTACACGCTCTCAGCAAGTTAGCCGTTTTCACTAAAGGATTTCACTTCAGCCATTTTACGCAGCCAGGTAACTAGCTAACCGCCTCCCCTTGTCCTCCTTCCCAGTCGAAATTCTAGAAACCAACCCACCCAGAAAGCTGCTAGTTTCTTGACTAGATAGTTATGTTAACTGGCAACAGAGGCCAAAGTCCCCGGGCACGTGTTTTCTCTTTCGGAGAATGCGGCCCAGGCGGCGCATGCGAAAGAACGGGACGCTCTGTTCGAGCACAACCGCCACCATTTCATGCGAGTCTACCCAGCCGGGTTGCGCATTAATTCCTCCAATCTCGACCCGACTTTGTTCTGGCACTGTGGGGCCCAGATTGTCGCATTGAACTGGCAAAGTCTGGACAAAGGGATGATGCTAAATCACGCCATGTTTGACGGTGAGCAAGGCTGGGTGCGCAAACCGCTAGGTTATCGCGGGACCGACGCATCAGAAGGGAAGGATATCATACGTCGTCAGCTCGATCTTACAATTGAGGTTCTCGCAGGCCAAGATATCCCACTCCCCCATGGCGTTACTAATGAAAAGGGGTTCCATCCCTACGTCAGCTGTTCTTTGCATGCCGAAGTGCCAAGCGAAGAGACGGGATCAGCACAAGCAGATGGTGACACCGATTCCGACAAAGCAAGCTACAAGCGTACAATCAAGAGTGCCTCCGGAGTTAATCCGGATTTCGGCGGACAGAAGCTTCAGTTTCCCACTATATCAGGAATAATAGACGAATTGACATTTATCAGGTGTGTATATACAGGATATGTGAATGTACACACACATACACATACAAAACAGTGGTGCCACGTTGAGTGATACATAAAAGCCTCATTTTCAATGTTGGAGATCCATTAAATGACTGACGCAAGCAACCAACTTCATAGGTTTAAAGTCAAAGACGATCAATTCGGGCGTGATCCAATGGCCGCCTGGGTTTGTATCAAAGTCGACCGACTACAAGCGGGCTATCGTTTGATCCACCTCTATGACTGCACAGGCTCTGCATCTAATGGTGTCCTGCTAGTCCATATCATGAAAGATATTTCCTAGATCTATCTATCTATACATATACATCAACGCATACAAGTGCTCCGTAAGGAGTACCTCTTAGGGATATCTGCATCATGCGGTGTATCAGGTTGTTCGATATAAAGAGTATCGTCATTTTGATACTTAGATGTGGACAGTCATATGTAGTTCTTTGATGCAGACCATACAGGCTGCACATGCTCTTTTACTGGCGAAGACTAGGGACAAGGTCTATCAGGTGAAAGCAAAAAAGAGGGGGAAAGAGAGAAAATGAATAAGCCATGTGGCTCTTTTGACGCATCTCCAGACAAGTCTAATGGAATGCAAATGCCGCCGCCTTGGTCTGTTGCGTCTGGCATGAGTTGGGCTGATGATGAGTTGACCTGTTTTGGTAGATTGCAGGGGTGTTAGATAAGCGCACTCTCTGCTACCTTTTGAATTAATAAATTAATTTTGGGGTCTGAGTGGGTTTGCCTAGACTCTGCTGGACGGATCGTAGGTAATATACATCCGGAAGAGTGATCGGAAGTGATATGAACACCGTCTCTCTCTAAGACCATGATAATGTAGACTTCAGCCAGCCACTTTGTCTCAGGCACTGGTTTCTACTCTGTGCCGTATGTAGAGGGATTCTAGCAAGTACTTTGATATTGATAGCATACTAAAAAATCACTTCCCACGGTGAATCTAAGAAGTAACCTTTTCTCTGGTGGGGGTGCATATCCCCATATACCCATAGGAATGGTAGACTTGACTTGGCTGAAAGTTAGAACAAACAGCCTCGGAGCGGGGACATATTTATCACAATTCCAAATACCTAGACCCCGCTGGATGGTTGACTAGCGGTGTACTCCGGGGTAGTACTCATTCAGAAGCTGGAATAGGGGCAAGTAAACGAAATTTGATCAGCTCATTGTTTGCTTGCGTCGCATCCACAATACCTATGATCAGTAGAGGCTTCTTTCCGAGAGGCAGAGAGGGAACAGAGCAGGGCCTGGATTGGTGCTAAATTAGCAACTTGTTAGTGGGGCAAAGGATGGGGCTTTTTTGATTTGACAGGGGATACTGCTTCAGAGTTGACCTGTCAAGTCCGATATAATTTCTCCCACCCTCTCTCCCTTTTTTTTTAACAAAAAAGAGGTTTTTTTCCCTTAGCTGATAAATGTGGCCTATCAAATTAGTCTGCGAGGCCGGCTTCTCCGCTACCATTATTAGCTCACTATGTGGAGATAATGGTGGTGGAAAGAAGCCATAATCAACCTGCTGATTCACAGCAGACGCAGGGCGTGAAAATGACAGATTTTTATTATCTCATTTTGCGCTTCTTTATCGAACGGAAGGCAGGGTACAGGGGTGTTTGAAGGCTGCAAGACATCAGAGAGCTTGGGAGACTGCATTTGCCTCCGTGGAGCGTCCGCTGTGCGTCGGTCGAATCCACAGCAGCCATAGCGCTGACACTGATTGACATCGAAAAAAGGGCATCAATCCTTCGGCTAGCAGCCGATCAATATGGTTTGGTTGTTCATGATAGGCTGATCTACAGAATTTTGAGTCGGCTGCAACTGCACGTTGGCTGAACCGCAAGTGCTTTTCCACCTGTATGCCTGCCGTCAATAGTTTCGGAGTGAGGGCCAATAGACATCATCATTGATACTGTGATGGTGCCTTATGATATTAGCGCTGCAGGTGGGACCGGGTTAGCAAATACACAAGCAGATTATTTTGATCGAAGGTCTTCAATATTGGAATGTAGCACGTCATGGGTAAACATCGGGTCACACTTATCTCCCAAAAGGTCTCTCAGTGGCGAATGGGCGCTGGAGATGCGCCCCTCCATACAACCACTAAGGACATGTATAGTGCCTTGGATCTATAGAAGCGATGTGTGCAATATGTAGATGTGTCGATTGATGCTGGTAAGAGACCACTAACTAAGCCCTGCCGCTAGTTACTAATAGTTGCAACAAGTACCAAGTAGAACCCACCTATTCATAGACAAGTTTAGATGTCCCAGTTTGATCTATAATCCGGAGCTACAAGGATCCAGCACCCCGGACTAGGGTATTGTGAGTAGGGGGGATACATCGCGTCCCATTCGACGTCATTTGCAACAAGTCACATCTGGGCCTCTAGAAGCGTCAATACCCGCAATTACCAACTACCGAGTTCTATAACAAGCTGCATAAACGGTTTCCAAATTATGGTTCTCTTTTTTTTTTTTTTTTTTTTTTTTGGTCTCCCTACCTTTTATTTTCACTCCTGTGTTATGTGTCCAAGCTTTTATTATCCTTTCTTTTTTTTGCCCCTCCATCTGTATGGATAATGATGGACCAGCCTAAGAGGATCAGAACACGTAACTCATCGATGTAGCAGGCAGATCACACTGGCTCCCATTCTCATTTGCTGGAATACAAACACTGGCCATTGACATCATCAGTGGAACCTGGGACCAATTCGGGCGCGAACATGACATGTTCAGTAGTTGGCAAGGGTCC
This sequence comes from Aspergillus tanneri, assembly GCF_003426965.1. Lineage (NCBI taxonomy): Eukaryota > Fungi > Ascomycota > Eurotiomycetes > Eurotiales > Aspergillaceae > Aspergillus > Aspergillus tanneri. The sequence goes on along the minus strand of NW_022984634.1, from coordinate 2,196,065 downwards.
TTGTGTGATTGATATTTGGATACATGGATCAAATCCAGTCGTGTCTCCAATCGATCGATCGGTCTTAGAGTTAGAGCGAAGATCTCCCGGTTGAATTTCTAGGTTTCTGCGAGGATTTTTGATCAAGGGACCACTGACTGAACTCTATAAAAGGGTGATGGGTGTCCCAAAATAATTAAGCTCAATGACCGACAAGACGTGCGGAAGAAACTCGGATCTGTTGCGTTTAAATCCTTTTAGACTTTGACTATTTCAATCTTTGGGAATAACTTGGTGATCAGACCTCAGGCCTCCCTCTCAAGCAGTCATACACTTTTTAAGACTTTTTGTCGACTTTTTTGTTCCATCATCATCAACATGCCTGTAAGTATTGGAGAGACCCATTTATAGGTCGACTGCTGATCCTATGTTCCTTTTACTAGATGCCGGGTGTCCGTTGTCCCACCTGCGGAGGACAGGGAGAAGAAGTCTGGGTGATTCCGGGCAAGAACTGCCATAGGTGCGGTACCCCATGTTGGTTGACACCATTTGGTAAGTGCCCATTACAGCGATAAGTAATGGGGAGTCCCTAATCCGTTGGGGTTTCAGATTCTTTGAAGTCTTGTGTCGATGCTGGAGACACGAGGACCCGTCACAATTGACGGACGACTAGTCAGATATTGTCCACTTCCAATAATTAGTCACCGCAGTCGTCTCCTACCATACTCTGTTTTCCTTTCCTTTTGTTTGGATGTGCATGGAGAAGGAACAAGAGATAGGAGCAACCGTGACTCTTAGCGTCTTAGGTTAAAGACTTCCCAAGAACGGATGGGATGGATCAAGAGCAAGAAGAATTCATGCGGACTAGGATGTACGATAGAAGTATTAGAGAAAGATGGGAATTGTGTGATGCTTGATCAGGATTTACTGTCCTTAGATGATGGGACCGGGGAAGAAAAGTCAGGAAAGACGGAAGAAGGGGACAAGACGGAGCTACTTGAATACTTCCCAATGTGGCATTGTCAGTGCCTTGCCACACAGGCATCCCACGAGTATCTGTATAGCACCGTACCTAGGTATACCAGGTCGTATTCATCGGGCAATAAGTATTTAGCAATAAATGAAAACAATCTATGATAGAAAACATCAAAAAAAGATCCTTGATACTTCATAGAAGGAGCAACGAATAAGCTTGCGGGACTATACTACTGTCGATCAGGCATCCAATTACGTCATCACCACATTGTCTAGAGAAAACCCAACTCTACCTCTACTGTCACCATATACCATCCTAAGGACGTCTTGACTTTGAAATCAGCAGTATGGCGCAGACATATCCCATCAGCTCTCGTAGCGAGTGCGAGCAGCTAGTTCGAGATTGGGGTTTTGGTCATGTCTTTACCTGGTCAGATGGAAGGTATGCTTATACCCTTATGTATGTATCATCATGAGGTACATTCAGCCACTACTAGAGGGAGGACGTACTTTCAACTGGGTCCTTAAGCTCACCGGTTCCTACAGGGATTCTCATTACCCGCCTCACTCTCACGCGGGCTTAACTACCCACCTCATACTTCGCGGTACCATGACCATCACCTACCCCGAAGATAATGCCAAACTGCACAACGGGGAGGTGAAGAAGGAGACGTTTGGCACAGGAGCCAGGGTTGATGTCCCAGCTGGAAAATTACACGAAGTTTGGATTGGACCCGAGGGATGTGAGTATGTGATTGGGGAGTAGATGGCTTGGTTGTTTGAACTTTTGTTGCGCCTCTGCACCTTGTTGATCATGTCATGCATTACAGATTTGTGTCCAGCATTATGCTAATCCAAAAACTTTTATTCCATCTATGGTTTTTTTGCGAAAGTCTTAATCTAGCACGAAATAGCTACCATTATAATTACCGTGATTAGACTAGCGACTCAAATCCAGCGGGATCCTATTTATCGTCTTGGTGCCTACGCTAATAAATAAACCGAAAGTCGAGTCTATGGAGAAAGTCAGTCCTCGGTGCAGTTGGATGTAAAATATCAGGGCAAATCGCTCCATACCGTTTATTTCCCTTGTCCTGGTTCGCTGCCAGGTACTCTTCTCTCTGCTCACTGGACATAACGTCCCACTCTGCAGCTTTTTGTCTGGAGTAGAGTATCACTATGCCGGAACTATTCAGAGCTAGATTGGGAAACTAAGGGAAGGCTTACTTATTGCGCCAGATGTAGTAGTATTTCGCCAAAAAAAATAGAACTATGCTGAGCGCGGTCAAAGCGATAAGAACCTTGTTCCCGGTGCGATAGTAGGGCTTGTCTTCTTCGCGGTAGATCTGCGCGAGTTTGATCGATCAGCACAGAACTGTGGATATTCGCACTCACAATTATCATGTGTACTCACATTATTGGAAATAATATTGGAAGCCTGGACCATCATGTTGTATAAAGCGCTGGCAACAGTTCTGGTGCGGACCGAGCCTGCATTTCGAGAAGTCATGGCTACGATAATAGCATGCACATATGGCGCGCCAATCAACAGAGCGTTAATTGCCCAGAGGGCCCAGGGACTGGTACCGCTTGGAAGAGTTTCAAGTGCAATGAGCAATACTAAGCACCAGACCTCCGAGACAATTCCCAACGTAAAGCGCTGATTGAAGCGTTCTGATACCCAGGTCCAGAAAAGCAGGTTAATAATAAACAGTACGTATGCCGGGATGGTTAGGAGGTTAGTTTGGAAAGTACTGAACTCAAGAGACTTTAGCTGCAGCGTGATATAGTTCGTCGCAGGACTATTCGGAATCATCCAGACCAATCCAATTAGATATATGGGCCACATATCGTAGTCGCAGATGGCATGCCATAACATTTTGGGTGTCACAGCCTGTCGATTGTGCATTCCTCCCTTGCTCGGGTCGTCACGAAGCACGCGGTTGACCATAATCTTCTCTTCATGTTCGTTAAACCAGCCATTTTTACCCCGAAATCGACCTTTGGTCTGAGTTGGAGAGGGGGGCATCCAGAAAGCTGCCACAATTGCAATGATACCAGTGATGAGGCCCTCGTAGGCAAAGAGATAACGCCATCCACCAGTTCCATCATCCCGACGGATGTGTAGAAAGCCGAACGCTAGGAATGCACCAACAATGGCTGTTCCCTGGTAGGAAACCCAAAAATAACTTAGCCGTATGGGTAATTCCCTGGACTTGTACCAGAAGGAAAGGAAGAGAATTGTATCCGGAATACTGAAAACTGTCAGTTCGATTGTCAATCACAAACTGTGGACTGGTCTACTTTACTCACAATCCACCTTCAAAGAGACCCAAAAGCGCCCTACAAGCATAATATCCACCCTTGCTCTTGAGAAACGCCTGACAAGCTGCAATCAAACTCCAAGAGAACATTTGGATTGGGATCCACCGGTCCGGTCCCAGCTTTTTCGAGATCAACTGAGATGGAAGCTCCGCGAACAGAAAGGTAAGGTAGAAAATAGTTTGGCCGGTGTTATAATTATTGGTGTTCATGCCAAGGTCATCTAGCATATTGTCGGACAGAGCCTGGACAATATTGCCCCGGTCTAACTGTAGCGCAAAGAAGGTGACGCACGCAAATGTGCAGACACGCCAATCGATCTACGGTGCGTTGTCAGCTCTGTTCAACTGGTTAAAAATAAAGTGTCTAGTCCATGTGTATACCTTTTTTATAACTTTTTTCTCGTCTTCTTCAGTCCACTCAAAATCCGGATCCCAACGGTGTATACCTTCGTACGATGGGATTGGCTTGTAGTATCTCGGATCCTCGCTGGTATCGAAAGCGCAGTCGCTTACATTTTTGACCCTGCTGTGTCGCTCGTTCGCAGCTAGTGATGACAACGAGGATGACCCAGACAGAGTTGCCTTTGTGTCATAGTTGATAGGGGCAACCACAGATTTTGCCCCCTTGACTTCGTCCGGGGCCATTTTTGTCGAGGTACTTTTTGCGTCTGACAGATGGCTTTCTGACTAGATTTATGACTTGGGTAGTAAAGCCGTGAAGAATACGGGCCTTTTCGAATTATAAAGGCCCATCATGCAAGGAGTTACAAAAAGATCAGAACTGCCATATTCCCATCACGCAATTCTAGAGTCCAACTTAATCGAAATCTCTTAAAAGGCTGGCTAGTACCCCATGAGCTGTGGATATCTGTCTGCAGCCAATCGTAATATATGGGTACTGAAACCTCTCTTGTTCTAGAGGTTGAGAAGTGCCGCAGGCTGACGTAGAATCACGGCCAACATGCTCAGCAGCTAGGCGTCATCGGCAAAGTTCAAATACATCGCACCCTGATACAAAGGTAGCTGCGATAAGCAGATGGATAGCTCCATTCTATTGCATACGGTAGCATCTCGAGGTACACAGCCGATTAGCTTGTACCCAATAGGAACAGGGGTAACCATATCACGCAAGTTCGTCCAGGGTGGCGTTATAAAAGGCGAGCCAGATTAGCATTGGCGTGGGATGTTTCTGTTGGCTGTATGCCACCAAAAGTATAGCCGATCTGGAACGTGGTTTGAAGCGAAAATAAGAATGGATGTCATCATTGGATTGGCTTATGGTGTCTTTTCGTATCATCATCACAACATTGAGATTGCGGAGTAGCATTGATTGACTTCTGATACTCGACACTGATTTAGCCATTTTGCTTCCTTTATTTTATACTCCCTAGCTGGGACTTTATGCATGTTATTGTTTTGCTCCGGGTCCTAACATTGTGCCCACCATGACTGATGGAAGTGGAAATGTTAACTTCAGAGGAGAGATTGACGAGCCGCCAAAAAAAGAATTAGCTCATGACGGCCCTTGACCGATCGAATTGCGATCCACTCGAAACTAGACACGCGGGTCTTCAAGCGGGGTGTTTGTAATTTGGTTGTTTTTTGGGGTCGTTTGCGCGACTGAGATGCCCTATCACGCCATGCTTGGCCTCCGCTGCGATAATGACAACAATTTAGTTCACGACTATTATTGTTCATAAACAATCCATCGTATCATTCTAATATACGCTAACCAGAGCAGGTGCATGCTGGGTAGCTACGATTATTGCCGAATACCTTAACTCCTATCGTCAGCACACCACAAGCGGAGGCTTGATCAGCGTGTACCCTTTCAAGGCGAACCCCATTCAATAGCCCGCAAGGAAGGCCTGTATCCTCAAACTTTTTAACCCCGCGCCAGCCCAAAGTAAATCTGAGTCAGGCACTGTAAAATCAAAACATTCCCCGCAAATATTGCGCAAGCATAAGACGGGATAAGCCGGAAACGATGCAACCGATGATATATCTGCAGACGGAACCCTCGTAGATGTATGGATTATCAGTGTTGTATTCTTAGATCACCAGTCAGTGCGCATCAACTTCTACAAAATGGCTCCGTCCATAACTGAAACCGTATCTCTCCGTGCGGCTCCTGCTCAACCTCTCGGAACTGATGCTGGCTTCAACAAGGAGAACCTCCAAGGATATAACAACACTTATAGGCATGGTGATGAGATCAAAGGCACCGAAAAGCAACCCCCTGCGTCGTTTCCTCATTACCTCCCTGTCTGGGACAATGAGACGGAGAAGTAAGCTGACTTGTTCTTGTCTAGCAAGCCTTCTTTGCTAATCGATGATTAAGATATCCACCACTACAGCCATTTGAGCACTATGACCATGGAAAAGATGCCGACCCTTCTTTCCCCGACCTCTTGCCCGAGGGCAAAGTTGAGTTGGATCATCTCACTCCAACAATAGGCTCTGAGATCAAGGGAATCCAGCTAAGCCAGTTGACAAAGGAAGGAAAGGATCAGCTGGCACTGTTTGTTGCCCAAAGGAAGGTGGTTGGTAGGTCACTCAGTTCACTCAGTATCAATTTAAATGGTGGCAATAGCCTGATTTAAACTCTTCAGCCTTCCGCGACCAGGATTTCGCGCATCTGCCAATCGACCAGGCTCTTGAGTTCGGGGGCTACTTTGGCAGACACCACATTCACCAGACATCTGGGGCACCAAAAGGCTACCCGGAAATTCATCTCGTGCATCGAGGGGCTGATGACAAGTCTGGATCTGAATTCCTAGCCCGGAGCACAAACACAGTTGCATGGCATTCGGATGTGACTTTCGAGAAGCAACCTCCTGGTACCACCTTCTTGTACTTCCTAGATGGACCTACCAGTGGAGGAGATACCCTGTTTGCGGACATGGCCCAGGCTTATAAACGCCTGTCGCCTGAATTCCGTAAGCGACTGCATGGTCTGAAGGCCGTTCACTCTGGCATCGAGCAGGTGCACAACAGTCTGAACAAAGGTGGTATTGCCCGTCGTGACCCTATTACTTCGGAACATCCTATCGTTCGAACCCATCCCGTAAGTGAATGCTACTGGTAGCAGACTTCGTAGAGAACTGGAATGTATTAACAGAATGCCTAGGTTACTGGAGAGAAAGCCCTGTATGTGAACCCACAGTGTGAGTACATTGTTCGAATCTACGATTCTGTCAATTATGAAGAGTTTCTAACTGCCATCCAGTCACCCGGTACATTGTTGGATACAAAAAGGAGGAATCAGACTTCCTCTTGAAGTTCTTGTATGATCACATTGCCCTGTCTCAGGACCTGCAAGCCCGTGTGAGATGGCGACAAGGAACTGTTGTTGTCTGGGATGTAAGTGTGATGTTGCTGCAAGATTCTTTGCTTCGGAAAGCTGACGGCTCTAGAATCGTGTGACTTCCCACAGTGCTCTTTTCGACTGGGAGGATGGTCAGAGACGTCACATCGCAAGAATCACTCCACAGGCGGAACCACCATATGAAACACTGTTTGAAGGATGAACAGGCCAACGGTATGATAAGCCGTTCAGGTAATGATTCAATGGGTTCAGTTAAGCAGAGCAGCTTGTGGCGTGTTGGGAAAGCCAACAGGTTGTTGTTTGGAGAATGAAAATTAGAAGCTGTTCTGGAATCAGTATCGTTTCATAGGAGAGGAAAGTATTCTAAAATCTAAAACACACCTGTACTGACAATCGTAAAATACCGCACGCTACCATTAAAAATATTATGGCTACAAACATCAAGCCCATTTTTGGAGTAATCCGAATCAAAAATAGGCGCAACCAAGTCAAAGCATTTGTAGCTCGGCATCACAAATAACTCCGGGTACTCAAGGGCGTTCAGGGTTTTTTAGGTATCAAAATGCGAGTTGGCATGGATTTCGTTAATTCAATGTACTTTCTGCCTGATCCGAGCCAGGAGGAGGGATCACTTTGATTATCGGTAGAGGCATTGAGGGCCCTATAGGGCTTCTCTAGGAAGATTAGGGCTCGTATGATTGGCAGCTGCATTCTTGATATAGAACGATTGAGGCTCTTCCCTGTCATCTGGTTGGGAGATGTTTGTGCTCGGAGAATTAGAAGCATGGACCTCTTCTGACGCGGATTCTTTCTTCATGCAAAGCAGGTCGCGTACATCCTCCACGTGCTCCCATGTTATGCAGTCTTCATCATGAGGCTGTGATATTGGCTGCGATTCGGGGGACAATGTCGCCATTTGAATCTCACCCAGAACGAAAAAGAGTCAACCTAGAAGATAGAATGAGAAGATATAATTATGGTGGATTAAGAAATGGAAGGCCTCTACCTACGAGAAAGAATACTGAAAAGGTTCAGTAGTAGGTAAAACCCGTGGAAAGCAGACTGAAAGAGTGAATAGAAGCGAAGTAGACAAAAAGAAAATAGAAATGGAATGGAGAAGGGGTGAAAAGGAGACAACTGTTGAGGACTTTGTTGAAGAATGGGAATTGGAAAAATGATGGTGAATAATGGTAAGATGGAGGTCACGAGGACATTTGTTTCCAGAAATGGAAGGTTCTTTTGCTTCCAGTCAGGTTGACTCTTCATTCAGGCGTTCGACCTCACAAACCGATGCATCACCCCCACTCTCCATTCCCGAAATCTCCTTGCGGACAGGGGCAACATCTCATTACTTCCCTCCAACGCTGTTAAAACAGCGGAAAAGACGTTGGCTGGCAGACGAAGCTCTTCGAGAGATAAAGATGAGGCCTTGCCACTCTCGGGGTTGAGCATCTCATCAACATTAGCAACTGTTTGGAACAGAATCTTCATTGCCCGTTGCGCCGTGATACTGTGAGTAGTACTCGAATTTGTGTACCACAAGTCTGGATTAAAAACCCATATCTATATCCTCAAGTCAGACATCCGAAGGCGAAGAACGTAATTGACTTGTATATAGACATACCAACAGGCCCTCCTTCTGGCCACTGTGGATAACAAATCGTCTAGTGCTTTCCCTTTCTATCAGTTCGAGTAGTTGTGCGGCCACAACAGTTTCAGTTGATTGGGTGTGCCAATCTGTCCCTCCCTTATCTTCTTTGAGTGCTTTCGTGCTTGCGGCGAGGCTTGTCTTAAATAGTCTCCACCCTCGAGACACAATATCTTCCACGCCCACCAGAGTATTGCAGTTCTCGCAGTGTATTTCTGTTTGCAGATCCAGTGAAGGCTTCTGAATATCTTCAGATTGAATCTGGTAATGTATTAGCATATTAGGTCTATTTCAGGCAACAAAATATGACAACAAATGACACAAGAAGCGGAAACATGCTTGATAAATGTAGTTATATTCATGAAATGCTACATCTTTCCATCTGCTACATGGCCATCACGTACGGCGGTCAAGTCTACAGATATTACAAATGAGTCAACAGGCTTATTCAAAAAGGATTGCCAAAGGCCCACGCATGTACCTCGTTATAATCGCGTCAATCCCATATCTTGGGGTCAGTCCTATTAGACAAAATCAACGGAGAAAAAACCGAGGCGCAGCCATGGTCACCAATAAATGAGAGTGCGCGAGGCTAAGCGTGAAATCCATCTGCTAAAGAGGATAACTGCACCCCATCTCACACACCCAACCATTTATTGGTCAAGATTGGACATCTTGCAAATCGACCAAGGCTCTGTGATTATAGGGCAGCTGTATCGAAGGTCAAATCATGGCAGTGATATGGCCCCCTTCTTTTTTGCCCACGCTAATACGTTGCCTAGAGAAGCCAGGGAATATGGGAGTGTTGTTGGAACACAAGAGACAAAATGAAGAGAAAAGACAGAGAAGAAAAGAACGCAATGCAGAGAACCAGCTGGTGGGTATTATCTTTCTCACCTGTTTCAATCCACTACAATCCACCTCTGAGACCAGGAAAGTCGCCACATCCACTAAGACAATTCCAGGGTTGGCAATGACTTGATTCGCGGCACCATATCCCTTGACTGTAGCATTTTTGTCTTCCGGGACCCGTATCGCAGCATCCTGTGTATCTTCCTTCTCAGTATCAGGTTTATGGCAGTGCCAAAAATCCATCATTTCAGCCCAGTTCCCGCTGGGCAAATCTTTCCAAACCCACCCCGCGGGACATTCATTTATGGAGTCAGTGTGATACAAAGATGGTGAGTCCAAAACAATACTTCCACATTGTCGACAGCCTAATCTAGTCGTAGAGAGCATGTCCGAAGCAGTCCATGGCACAAACCCGTCCAGGGGTTCCTCCTTTGAGAGGAATAACTCATCTTCATTGTCAATCTGCATTCTGAACGAGTATTCTCGCTGGTCTCCATCGCATTTTCCTTCATTCTTGGGCTCTCTGATACCGTGTCGACCACCAGTCAGCATGTGGCGGGAGGCTTCGCTGACGCGGGCTGGTAATTTTATTGTATCCGCTACATGGTCAAGCGGTGACGGTAGAGATACTGTTATGGCTCGACGGGACTCTGACAGAGATATTTCTGGACGAACGCCTCGCGTCTGTAGGCTCGCAGGTAGAGAGACATAGAGCGTGACATATCGAATATTAGGTAGCAGTTCAGCGTGCAAGTGGAGGGCTATATCCTGCTCTTGATTAGTCGGTAAGGACATTATTAACCGTATTCGTGTCGAGGTCATATAAGACTGTGAAAAAACAAGAAGTCACAGAAGTGACAGAAGGTCAATAGCTGACAGATTCACAGAACAAAATGTGCAAACATTGCAAACCAAAAACTCGATCAACATCACCTGATCGTAAGTATGCCTCAGGCATCATCATATTGCCTTTCTGTTGTACCGCCAAAACGTTTACATTTCTACAAACAATGCGCATTATGCATCTATGATAATGCCTTTGCTGTCTCCAGAAAAATTTTAGTTCAACAAAATCCAAAAACACTTGCCGAATATATTATCATGTACACTTCCAAAGGACCAAAGAAGCTAAAGCCCGATGACGCCCTCAACATATGATATAATAAAGCTACAATTTTGTGAGAAATCCAAGAGAAAGAAAAACAAAACAGATATCTCCCATCAGTTAGATAAACCCTCCCCAACCGTTAAATTCCTCGGCGAACTTGACCGCCGCCTTCAAAAAGTAAGAATCAGCATCGCCCCAAGTTAGGGCTGCTTCCTTGAAAGCACGGATGGCCTTGACATAGTGCGGGTCAGTAGAATAACTGCCCTTAACTGCCTTATTTGCCGTCCAATTCCAATCCCGTCCGGCTAGTTCGTAGTCACGGATACTATCGAGGTGAATTTCCGGTCTTAGCTGGGCAATGTAGACGGCCAGAGTTATCAGCCACCATTGTCTGACTAGGGGGAGTTGATATCGGCCGGGGATTAAGGGTAGAAGGATACGGACGGCATGGCTGGTTGTCAGGATATGCACAAGGAAGAAATCATGTTTCTTGTTCACGTCTGTACGAGTGGCAGTCAAAACGGCCGCGGCAAGCTCTTGGCTCTCGCGAAATTGAGACATGGGATCTTCAATCTTCCATGCATTCCAGTGGTTTAGAAGTGCGGCCTCGTGGTCGCGGAAGATGGTCTCCAAGTTATGGTCTCCTGGGTGTCCGAAGAGACCCTTGAATCGGGGGTCCTTTCGGACCTTATTGAGGATTTCCATGACGGAGGCCGATTTATAGGATGACTCGACCTGTGAATAGGTGGGATCATCGAAATATTTATGGATGGTTCCGTAGCAGGTAGCTGTCATAGCAAGCGCTTCTAGGCCGACTTCACGGCTGGACATTTCAAAGGCATAGGCAAGATGAATCAAAGGGTGTCCAACTTGGTCAAAAGAATTAGCTTGATTGATTCCATAGGGGAGCTTCCAGACTCAACTTACGATCAGCAACAAGGGAATTGAACAAAGGTTCCTTGCCCGACAAGAGGTATTCAAAGACAACTTTTTTCCAATCATAGCTGTAGCGGACAAGCTCATCCTCGAAGAAATCAACATAGGCTCGCTGGTATCTGATAGAATTAGCCCACGCTCGCAAATCGCAATGCTAGCAACCATACTCTCTACGTCCCAAGTAATCTCTCCAATCATAAGTACAAATCTCACTAGGAGAATCAACCCAAGGGTCTAATATCTTGGATTCCGACTCATAGACCCGGGTTAGATCATCTGCGTCCGCTCCCTGTAGGAAGGCCGAACTTAGAATCTATGCCAGTTAGTGCGAGCTATTTCGCAACAGATAGAGGTTGACAACGAACATGGGGTACATGGTTATGAAATTTCCGTTCATTGAATAATATAGCATGATTCGCATGGTTCAGTTTGAGCAAATGCTTTAGAGCTCGGGCTGGCTTCTCATGCGCGGTATCAATCCCGTGAATCTTGACAGACGGAAGATCAAAGATCATACGGTCACGCCATGGCATGTACTTGCTAAGCGATGGCAATGAGATGGTGAACATTGCTAGCATCTGTTTCTATGTACACGAAGAATTGGTTGACTCGGATCGTGGCGTTGAGTCCCAAGGTATAACGAGAAAGGTTTTAGGTGTACACCAGCACGTTTCGTTGCATAGATAAAATAAATAGCGGACTTAAATCACTTTCGTTCTTGGGGTGATCAGACAGTTGTAGTATCTCTAGCGTTGGTCTTTAGAAGAAAACTGTGTGGAAAGAGTAAAGTTGTCGGGATGGCGGCATGATGGTAACTATTGTGGCTATGACGTAATGCTATTCTGTCTGCCTCAGGCAGATACTGCATTACTACTGGAGATACACTATAATAGAAAGGATGTACCTTCTTTTTTTAAAAAAAAGGTATTTATGCACATCCCAAGGCTAGTAAGGATAAATAATATTTGTTAGTTTTCTTTTAAAGCCATTTACTATAGCCATAGTTCCTGCTTATAGCTTATTTCCTGTCGTTTTCTTCATACTGTCCACCATATTCACCATTGTTCTCGCCGTATTCACCTGTAGCCACCTCTCCTGTTATAATATCCACATCAATTCTAGGTCCAATGAAGTTTTTCCGGCCATCGACAACCCACTGGAATGTGGAAATTATTAATACAATGCCAAAGGCAGCGACACAGTAGTCTATATTAATAGAGTGCGTTAGTGGGATCTGTCATTTTCTAACCTGGCACTTACGAAGAGACTTACTCATGTTGCTACCAGAAACAGGAAGGGTTGGAGGGAAGAGGAAGAGGATAGTAGTTAGAGAAATGTAGGCCAAGGAGATCTGCCAGCAATATCAGTTAAGATTTCATTCATTCTAATGGCTTCAGTCGCACATACCATGTTGGCAATCCAGCCAAGAATATTGGGAATAACAAATGGTCGCTCAGGGAGTGTATTCCGGCCACGCATACAGTGGATTGCAATCGGAATCCCGTACGCAATATCAAGCATTACCACTGAAGACGATACGATAGCGTTGAAGGCACTGTTCAGATCGATTAACGAGCATATTGGACAATGCAATGATTACAGACACATACCTGGAGGAGCCAAGGAAGATACACCCAAAAATAATAACTAGAACACTCGTCACATATAGGGCATTCAACGGCACCTTAAGCGTTGGATGGACCTTGCTGAAGAAGGGGGAAGCTGGGAGACCGCCATCTCTACAGCCGTATTGTTAGCAAATTGGAAGGCAGGATCTGACAGAGTATAGAAAACCTTACCTTGCAAATGCATAGATCATACGACTGCTAGTCGCCATGATAGTAGTAGCAGCAAAGAGAATACAAATCAGAGGAAACCTTTGAAGAAGCAGTCAGAAAAACGTCAAGATTCAAATCACCAAAGCGAGGGAAACAAACATTAGAAGGCAAACTGCACCCACATTACTCTCGGTGGCATTCTTGAAAATTTGCACGAGAGGTCCTGCGGCAGAATTGATAACGGCATGGATGTCGCCAGCGACAAACAGCAACACGATCAAAAATATTAGACCAGTCACAGTTCCGATGCCAACACAAGCTATCATAATTTTAGGGCCCGCTACAGAGGGATTGGGGATCTCTACTACTAATTAGTACCACGTTGTCCAATATATAGGGAGATAATTTTGGGAGATGTATACCCTCGATCATGTGTGCAACACCATCCTTTGCATTGATTGTCAGCCGCCAAGAATGAAAATGAGACATGGAGTGCAACTTACGAATCCGGTAAGACCAAGTCCTCCTTGAAGAAGCTATATACTGTTAGACACGGATTTGTAGCCATCAAAAGACATACACCTAACAGCCAAGCAACACCATCGGGCCCTAAAATTTATCAGTCTCAAGTTGTAGGATCAGTTGAAAAACAAAACAAAAAGACTTACAGCCTGTCTCGTTGATAAAATTTGTGAACACAAACCTGCTAAAATAAGCAACCTGATATTTAATATAGGTGTCAAGCTTCATCTTACTCTCCCGAGTTGTAGTTAGGCGATGCGCACGCAAGCAACGTTATGGAGATGACAGCAAATCCAGACAGTGACCAGATAACTTTTTGACTTCAGTATCCTATACACAAGACATGGGGCGTAATTGAGGGCTATGATATGCTTACAAGCACTCTTAGTAAGAAGTGGAAGGCCGGAATTCATAAACGAATTGATGATGAATGCAATTAAATTGTATGCAATATAAAGGAGGAATTGATGCCAGCGTTGGGGTTCGAAACTCTATGGAGCCATATCAGCAATTAACGAACCACATAAATTTCATTCCGTTTCTCTTCTTCTCGGGAGTGGGGTATTCCTACCGGATGCATCAACGAAATGATCCCTAGAATCAGTTGACTAGCCAGCAGTCCACCAGTAGCGGTCAACGCAAGCTATTGAAACAAATTAACCTTATTCAAAGCCAAGTGCAACCAGATGGGCTTATATTACTTACCCAACCTGAAACATTTGCCCATCCGGTAATCCATGAAAGAATCGGCATCCACTTTTTCCAGGAAACTTTGATATGTTCTTAGCAACAAGTTGATACGTAAGCCCTGATGGAGACACCTACTGACTGCCAAAGGAAAAATAATGTTAGCAGCGTTCGATAGACCATCACGGACTAATCGAGTGTTGATTTACCTGCGACCCAATGATATTGCCCACCCGCCCTAGAGCAGAGTTAAAATTGACGATATGGGAGCAACAAGATGGGTACATACGTGGGATACGCGGACAGGAACTCAGCAAGCGAGACGCCGGTGCAGAGGTTACAGATACCCGCCGCTACTAGGCCTAAAGAGAGAACAGCATTAGAACCATGCACTCCATAAAAGGTACCGGATGTAAGTGGAATAAACACATGACATACCCCAGACAACGCTAACGCATCCCCCGGATGGGAGACTGAGATTCAAGCTGGCGGACAAGGCGGTCCATGACTGCAACAAGGATTAAAGTTAGCCGGTTTCTAAGCACTTGGTGTCGTCTAGTCCAACGATAGCTCGCAAGATGTCCAATGGGGGGTGAAGCTGTGCATGTTGCTAACATACATTAAGAATGGCAAATGCAAGGCCTAGCATAGACCTAGATTCACAGGATGTGTTAGCCAATTCACCTTCGGGTTTCTGAGGATCGACGGAGATCCTGGCCCATACAGCATCGAAAAATTCCGTTTCAGTTCGGCCTTATGGCCCATGGCCGCCAGCTGCGCGTCGTCATCGCCTTGTATATCTTTTGCTGTGGCCATATCAACAAGTTCCACCGGGGAATATTAAGCAGTAAGTTGAATTGAAACACCAAGGTAAAGAAAACCAGTATACTAGAAAGGAGAATTGGGACAGATCGTTCAAGCAAAGAGAAGGAGACGGGAAATATTACACGGAGAGTCGGGGAGGAGAGCGATATCGCCGCTCCCACCATTCTGTCCCAATCTCCTGAAGTAATGCCTCCACCGTGTTTTCTCCTTTTGGGGCATGATCTAATACCCTCGTCTTCTGTCGCCAACGCATCCTTGACACACAAAGCGTGGTCTACCTATAACTGCGGGGGAAAGTGACCACGCATACTTCGTTACATAATGAGCATGGGTAGGCAAGTTTATCCACCCATGAATTAGATCGTCGGTCGAGATAGGTCCAGCATGCGGTGATTTGCCAACAGCACCGAGATCCAGGGGCCGAGGGCCAGTCACGAGGGAGCTGGTGGTGATCTTCGGTTGGTTCTGTTAATTAGGACGTCCGAATCTGGCGAGGCAGACGGCCTGAAGCTTGTCTGCACGGGGGCCAATGGCGAGGCGATAGGAAAATTGCGCATGACCGTTGAGTCAGCGCAGTAGCTATCAGTGGATCTTCTGCCAGCAGGATATCCAATAATATGATCATATGGGATGGGGGGGAGCCCCAGGATTCCAGAGCGATAAGAGAGAGCGGACTAAAGCCCGCTCCACCTGGCTCTTGAGTAGTTGATGGTTGAGGGGCAGCAATTAATGTCCACGCATAATACCCAGAATGTCGATTCTCTCTTCAACAGGGATACATGAGTTCTCGCAGATAGAATTGGAAATTCGATCCCGGGATATAGGTTGGGCCTGAAACAAGGAACAGGCATATCTATAGAATCTACAAAAATGAAGAAAATGCCTCTTGATGCTATAGAAAATAAAACTAAAAAAATACATGGGTATGTAATTATGTACATAAGCCCAACCGTTTGTCTTCTCCAAGGCTTCACCCAACATGCCCCGTCTAGTGTGTTGTCCCCCTATTTGTCCGACCGGACAGATGGTCGGTTCGAACGACATAATCCTCATCTCCATTAACCATTCCATCTTCAGTGGCATCATCATTTTCACCCACATCGTCATACCCTCGAGACGGTCGTCCATCATCTCTGGAACCGAGGCTGGGCCTATCCAAAGATGAATCCGAATCCCCGTTGCTAATCGCAATGGGTTTATTCTTCATCTTCCATTTACCTTTACTGCTAACCGAGTGACCACTCGCGTTCCTCATAGCGGACTGACCCTGCTTGGCTTTCCCTTTGACCGTAGAAGGATGGTCACCATTGATAAAGGGTCCTCCTATAGGACCATCCAATTGATCTCCAAATTTGAGAGCCTCCAGTGCGTCCCCAATGGTCTGTGGCGGCGGTTGTCCGTTAGGAACACCGCCACTGTCCGGCTTCTTATCGACAGATTCAAACGACCGCCGGATACGTTCAAAGTGCTCGAGTTCCTTGGCACTACATGGTGTTAGCGTATCGGACTTGGCACAACTCTTGGTGGTGACATACCTAACACTAGGAACAAGCTCACCCTGGGCTTCTACAAAGTCATCTTCCGTCACCATTACAGCCACATCGTCGGGCGTAGCAAGGTGGTCGAAGAAGTACGCGGTGCTGACAGGATCCCCTGGTAGCTGTCTGATTTTCTCATCCACAGCTGTAGCCTTTCGGGTAATCGCTTTGAGCATGGAATCCGAGCACAAGGCATAGAGATCGGCACCCGTGTACGTAAGAGGTAGCCGTTCTGCCACTCGCTTGAGTGACAATCCAGGGTCGAGGGTGAACTTCCTCGTGAGAGCTTCCAGAATGGTGGCTTGCTTGTCATGCGTATCGGAGACTCCAAGATAGAGCATCTTGTCGAAACGACCAGGACGAAGGAGAGCTGTATCCAGCAAGTCGGGTCGGTTGGTAGCGCCGATAACAAACACGCCCCCGCTGTTCTCTTCACCTCCGTTCATACCGTCCAGTTCGGCAAGGAGCTGACTGACAATACGGTCCATCACACCACCACTGTCCCCCTGGTTTCCTCGCTTAGGAGCAACAGAGTCCAGTTCATCGAAGAAGACGACACATGGGCGAGCATCTCGAGCCCGTTGGAAAACTCGCCGGACGTTCGCCTCTGACTCACCGATGTACATATTCAGCAACTCGGGTCCCTTAACTGAGAAGAAGTTCAAGGAGAACTCGGTAGCAATGGCCTTGGCAAGCAGCGTTTTGCCAGTACCTGGTGGGCCGTAGAATAGAATACCACTGCGCTTCTTCATGCCTTTTGCGAATAATTCCGGTCGCTCAAGTGGCAACTGAATAGTTTCGACAAGGGCATCCTTAACATTTGTTAATCCACCGACATCGTCCCAGCTAACGTTAGGGATCTTTGGGGCGCCGATAGAATCCGCAAAATTCTTTCTTGCGGCTTCAACAGCAAAGTCAAAATCGGCCTTAGTGACGCCACGTGCTGCGTCACCTCCAGAGATCAGAATATCCCTGATGCTGACTCGAGATCCTTTATGCTGTTTGCTTGCAGCATCCGCTAATTTCTCCAGGCGAGCAGCTCTCACGGCTGAAGCTCGCTCAACCACATCCACCAAATCCCCGGCCACGAGAGCAGCCGTCTTCAACGCCACTGAGCCCAAGTCCACGTCAGGTGAGGTTTTAATACCTCTCTCAAACACAGCATTATGAAGAATACCCTCACGCTCTTTTTCCTCCGGCGCAGTCATCTCAAACTCATGCGTGAACATGCTGCGAATTCCCTCGGGAATTTCCTCGACGTCTGTAGTCGTTGCGATCACAACCCTCGCGTCAGCCACAATGTCTGTCATTGCTGAAACAATCCTATCCGCAGTTAGGACTTCGATATGCTTGATGAGTATCGCAGTGCAGTTCGACCCGCAATTGAATGCACGCTCCGCTCTTGCTTTTAGATATGCTTCAGTCTTCACGTCTCCTCCATTTGCTCCACCTTCAGTCAGAATATCGTAGGCATCGATCGGGAAGGTATGAAGGCCAATATCGGAACAAGCCCGCGTGGCGATAGTTGCTTTTCCGATATGCCTCTGCTGGGACCTCAGGAGGATCACCACTGGTTTCATACCGAGCTGAATCGCGCGAGGACTTGTAGCCACCGACATCAAATCTCGAATTCGCTGCTGTAATGGAGGCACGAATGAATGTGGAAGTTCGGTGATCAGGCCATGGGGAGACTGAGATTCTCCGGCAGTTCTCGGGGCCGATTTCGTTCCAAACCAGTATTCCCAGCCATTATTCATGGTCCCAGGGATTCGGCTCACGTCGCTTCCAGCTTGTACCATTCTAGTAGTTGCAGGGTCAATTACAGCAACGCCTCCCCACTGGTCTTCCCATGCATCATCCTCTGTGTCTGGGGAGGTAGGAATTACTTGTCCCACACGGAACCAAGCGACACCAACTTTCCTCATGCCAGCATAATCAGGCTCTACCACCTGGCCCAATCGAGTAGTAATGTCCTCGTCCTGAACGGAACCATCGCCGGCGGCAGTTCCTGTAAAAACAGCCCTACCAAGCTCTTCGTCAACACTAATCCCAACAAGGTCGCCACTTTTCAGAATTCGTCTCTTTGACTCAAAATATTGCTTGAGTCCAGCAAATAATGCTGGCTGAAGGATGCGATCCATGGAAAGGGGCGTTGAGACCTTAAGCAGCGTCACTTCTTTTGCCAACGGTGGACTTCTAACAGCGCTGGCCTTCATTTGGTGCAAAATGCCTGGTTTAGAGCCTCCGCTAACTGCACTAAAGCTCATGGGAGATATACGAATATATTTCGGGTTCTCAAGGTTATTCAGAAGGGGAGGCGGAACAAAGACGGAAGGCGTCAATCGTAGTGGAGGACGCTGGGAAACACTGGGACGCCGGTCTTGAGATTGGTTGATTGAGTATCGTGGTTTGGCAGAGGGGAGGCCCAGCAACCCGTAAATTTTGACTGCACGCCATTCTCCGGTCTCATCCTCTTGTTCAGCGAAGCTTCCCGGCTTAATCGAAGCAATTATGTTTGTTTGGGGCTCTTCTGATGCCTCTATTCTCACCCAATCACCTGAAAAACAGCCGATTTTAGCAAGTACACTAATATCCACAAATATAAAAGCCTCCGTGTCATCATCTTCCCGTGGTTTGGGGTGCAGAAATTCGTTGGATATGCTGCGCAGTAGAGTCTCTGCCTTGAAGACCCTACCGCTGCCACTTCGACCTGGCCGCAGGGTCGCCGAGGTGAAGTTTGATGCCACAGAACCTGGTGTGTGGATACCATCCGCTCGTCGCCCCCCTGCACGGGGTGTGGCAGCGGTTACCGCAGAGATGACACCAGAACCTGGCTGTGGAAGCTCAGGGGCAGTCAGAGAGATCATGTCCTCCAACGAGTCGTCCGACGTATCACTCATGTTTCCTCCAGATCCCTCCGTTTCGGACTCATCGGCGGTCGAGGCACCTTCCATCTCTGTGCTACTCTCAACGGGCTTGTCTTCCGCAGCGGAGTAAAATTGCTCGTTTGAAGTGTCATCGGCCTCGTCCTCCGCGACCTGCTTGAGTAAGCCTGGCCCGGGTGGCAAGCTTCGCTGTGCCCTGCTGCCATGAGGTCTTGCCTGAATGAGAACAATTTTGGTTGTCGGCATCAGTAAGCCCTGGGAGACCGGTTCGCAAAACGAAATATGGGCAGGTGGCGGTTTGGCGTATGTAATGGGATGTGGTGGCAGTGGAAGCGGTAGCACATCACCGGCGTGCACAACCTTCAGTACTCCCAGCATCTCCCGTACAGCAGCCGTGAGCCTCTCTTCCGTTTCTGCTGCTGCCTTCTTTGAGTACCTCTTCGTTTCTATGCTCTTCCCCGCCTTCGCCCAAAGCCCGTTGGGCCCGTGCAGGCTACTGGTAAACCCTCCACCAAATCTATTCTGAATATCGTCATGATTGCGCAACAGATTCCGCTCCACTGTCACATAGATTGTATCCAAATGCAGCGGAACCACATCCAATACCTTGATCTCGATGGCACGCTGAGCGTGAATAGATCGGGTCGGATCGAGCTTACCCAATGCCTGGATAAACGGTTGTAGCGAGTCCATGGAGTAAGGGAAAATGACGGTTGAATGAGGAATCGAAATATTGTATGCGCGGTCCCTTGACTGCTGCCGGACAGGGATGATGGTCCAGTTTAGATCCTCGACAACACTATAACCAGGAAGAAAAGGTGAGATTGCGATATAACGGATTTCGTTCCCATCTTGATCTATCCCTGCGCCATGATGCATGGCGGAAACCGTTAGAAGAGCATTTAATTATGAAAAGGAACACTTCACTCACCCGTCGAGCCCGACGATTGGAATAGGTCGGCAGCCAGGTCATCGGACAAAACGCCCACGTTCCCGCGGAGCTGATCATCCAGGGCTATGTGTGCGGAGATGGGAGCTCTATTGCGTGGTCTCTTTCCCCCAGCATTCCGCCTGAGCCGCTTCGGTTGATCCGAATTCATGTCGCGACGTTCAATGTCCATAACAGAGGCTACGTTACACCAGTCGGTCGGTCGCGGAGTGGGGAAGAAAGGTGTCTGTGGGAGAAACGAACCGGTACGGGAGGGGAGGCAGAAACTGTTCAAGCAAAGAAAGGCTCAAGAACAGGACTCCATCAGCCGGCGATCAAAGGGACAGATATCTTTCCCCAGGTGTGGGATTCAACCAAGAGTCGAGTCGCTGGAGAAAGTCCGGGGAGGAAGTATCTAGGACGGCCTCTGTAACTGCTCGGCACCGCCCGCGCTTTCTGCCCTTTCCGAAGCCGAGGTCCAACCAGTTCACAAGGCCAGCTCGGACTATTCACCCGTGTTCAAGTTCGCTTGCCTTTCCTATTCATCTCAACCTCGATTTACAAATATTGTCGAGACAAATTCTCCCGGCCTTTCATGATGCTACTAAATTATGACTCACTAAGAGCCCTTGGGATTGGACGATATACATCGCCAGTCAAGCAGACTGGGAAGCGTTGATAAGCGAAAAAGCCTCAAATGCTTTTAGTCAAGCTCTATCTTCCCATAGGTTTGCTTCCATAGTCCGACTTCAGAGCTCTCTAGAATAGAATTAACTAACGATTACATTGATCTAGTTAGTTTTCACCTTACTATGAGAAGTAAGCACCATTGACTTCGTTTGCACATCGCCCCCAAGACAGGGCAACCTCTCTCTCTGCCCCAATGGTCCTTGTTAGCGATTGCGGTCATCTCGCGACCTTTGGGTAACAGGTCGCTCGTGACGAGAGGCGGCAGCAGTGGGAGAAAGTGTACCATCGGCCAGGAATTTGGCGGCTTTCTAGACTTCTATATCGAGTGGGAGCTTCATCTCTTTGGGTTCTCCATCCAACTTTACGAGTTTATTACCTGAGTCCAGCATAAGCAAACCCTTGTCGACGAGGTATCCGAGTACGCGCTCAGGCGAGACTGCGATTTCTCTTTCTTTAATTCACTACCGTGACTTCGAGGAATAAGGAGAACCAGCTGCGGGAATATCTGCGAGGGCTGGCGAACAGAACAATGAGCCCTGGAATGCGGGGGGAGACACTACTGGGGTATTGTCGCCATTAGCGAAAAGCTAACCGCGACCATAATGTGGTTCGTCGAGATGTTCTTATCTACGATCTCAATGGAATATGTGTATTCCTTCTTCCATGAGCATGAAGCGGGGACATGCCACAGTATTCCCTGGGGAAAACAGCCGATACGTATTCTCCTGGCCACATACCGGTGCGGCGCGTTCGATCTGAACTTTCACCAGTACTGTGCCCGGCTGGGCTTGATTTAGCCAGTTGATGATTCCCCTTATTGTTTGATATGATTGGCTTACCTACAATAGTAAGCATGCGTCACTCCACTTGCTATTAAAGCACGTTCCTCGACAGCAGAAGCTCAAGGCAACTATAATAGGCTCTGTTCGATATACTTTGGAACTGGGCTATATCTACCTGAGGGTAGCTGAGGTAGTACAGGACATACGGAACTGTAGTACGGAGTAACCTGGTTATCTAATCCGGTTTCAGAAAAAGACATTCTTCGCAGCCTTTGAAGGTGCAGAAGATAATTCTAGTTTCAAAATTAAATCTCCGAGTGCCGCAATGCGCATGTCAAAGGATTCAGGCATACACAAAAGTAAAAATAGCCGTAGATAAAATCCTTAACTGAAGTGAAATTACGATGCCTTATTCTCTTCTAATACGAATGCTTGCGTAAAGCCAGCAATTAAGTCTACGTATCCAAAGACGTCAGCTTGAGCAGATGGGCGGGAGATAAGGAGAACAACACGAAGATCGGACTTGATTTATCAATATCATGAGCAGGTTTGACAGGAGCTACGGGAATGACTGATGTCACATTATACTCAATGTAAGTAGAATGTCGGTGCCTCAGAGTAGCCAAGCATTCTTCCCATCTAGAGTACGCAAGCCACGAAATGAAAGCTGTCCTTTTTAGTTCTTCTACTCTGTAGATTGTTGTTGGGGGGGGAGGTGAAAGATGCTTTCCATGCCTTACGGTTTCCATATTCGGAAAATTGTGCTGCCTTGAAAGGGAAGTTTGGTTTGTACCTTTTGTACCTTCTGGAAAGGAATCGGGTAATATTACAAGATATATTGCAAGTGTATTTTAGATACAGAGTAGCGGGAAATGTGGCGATGCAAAGGTAAAGTACATTGTAAGGGCTCAGGCACAGCCTCGAGGTCCTGGTAGCCACAAGTCTACATTGCATAGACTGGATCATGCCATTCGATTTCAACTTCCTCGACAGAAGCGGGGATTCCGTGGAGAACTGAACGGTGCTGTATCCACATGCCACAGGTTCCAGAATCGGAACGGAAGGGTCCTCTTGGATGCCATGGTATTTATTGCAGAGTTGGCTACTTTGGAGTAGGGATTAATTACCAACATTAGTACGGAGTGCACCTCACGTTGTTTTGGGGGGGGACGACCCAAACAAATCATTGCCGCCGAGTGGGCTGTGTCCGCCTTGCTTACTACCTGTCCACAGGGATTGGTGTGCATTGGGATGAGCTGTACGGAGGACATCCTACTAGAAGGGGAAGATTGGAGAACTTGGAGTTTTGGACTGCAACTAAGTGTCACGATGAGGCTCATGTCTATTAGGTGCACCAATAAGGGAGACCTTGCGAGCACATTTGAGAGGACTCCGCGATAGCAATATACACTAATAAAGGAGTATCGATAGGTAAAGAGGGATTTACACAGTATTTCACGGTATCATGAGATATATACGTACTACGGCGTAGACCCTGGTAAGTATGGTGTAATAGTGGCCGAATCCTTGTTGGAACAGGCCAATGTCGTCTTCTCGGGGCTCCCAATTAAGACATACGAGGCGTTGGCTTGATGCCATCATATGATGGGCGGTAAAGACACGGCCCGGGGGTAAAACTAATGGGTACTAGTAACTTACGATACCGTTGTTTACTTCTTTCCCCAGGGCCAACGCACTCATGAAAGAATAGGTTCTTGACCATGACAATTTTCCATCATCGTCTGTCCTCTGATATACTGGGAATGCTCCATAGATATCATTGATGATGAAGTCTCCGAGACCCGCGGAACCCGAGATGGAAGGATGTGAAAAGTCAATTTCTGAACCAAACAAGCAAGATAGAGATACTTGAGACTATTTTCGGACATCCACTCACCTATTTCGTACTCTGAGGGTTCCACCCTCAACGATGAAACCATTGATGCGTGGGCTGATTGGCCCAACACACTCAAAATAGGGAGGGCGAAGTGCGGAGAACGGACTGAACGGCCTCGAGCATACGGGAATCGGGCACTCTGGGGCCGAATGGGCGCTGTAGGCTGGTATCAAATACCCTGCGACGAAGCGTCGTCACCTAAAGAGCCTTGTATCGCCTCCGTATTGATTTCTGCTGGTGGGAAATACCACAGTGGGGAATACGATGGTGGAGCCTTCTCACTAGGGCAGACCAATGGGAGCCACAGACCCACCAGTCCTGTCCTGTTCGGGGCTAGACCACCTCGTCTATCAGGCAGACATCCAAAACGCATCAGCCCCAACGAACAGCCTCCATGGCTTTCATCTTCCTCCGGACACATTGCATATCTCTTCTCTTTCTTCTCCCCCATCTCAATATCAAGCTGTATCATCCCTCCACCCGTTGCTGCCTTCTCTCCACTATCAAAAATTTATCCTAGAGCTAAGAGGCTTTTGAACACCAGCGAGACAGTCCCGACAAACACCGACTGGGGCCACCTCCCCCCTTTTCGCTGCACCGAACTGGATGGTGGTTTATTGATATCCTCATCACCATCAAACCAAGTCAGGTCAGGTCAAGCAGGACAACATCGAAGTCACCGTAAGTACTTAAGAGACTGCTGTTTTATTAGACCTCGGTCTCTGTCACTATTGGTGAAAAGTAAATAAACGGACAACTGATCGAATGGGCTCCTCCCAAGACCCTAAACATCGTCGACTCGACCAGGGCTTTGAAATATCATCTGCACTACAAACATAATTCGTGATTCCACTACCATGTCTACCCAGGGTGTAAATACTCCCACTCACCGGCACCCCCGCCGACGGGTGCTTTTATCCTCTTGCCCGTCTCTTCCAACTTCTTCCAACTCTCTCGACTCCGGAACGCAGTCGAGCCCACGCCTGCGGAAAGGCGAAACGTTCCACCCGTCCAAGAGACCACCGACCAGCCGTGATCCATTGATGAGCTTTCCACTCCTGCCTCGTCGGTCTCCCACTTGTCCCGAAGCCTTGGAAGCCATTGCAGCGGGTCAACAGCGCATGGCGAATATCCTCGACAACCTGGAGCTCGACACCTTCCGTTCCGACTCCCCGGACAATGCTGATGACTTTTCGCCTGCTCCCCGCCGAATCCGGAGGACCCCCGCCAGACTGCAGACAACCGAAGAGTCGGACGGAGAGTCAGAACATAGTCGACCTATGTTGCAGAAAGAGTCTCCGGCAAAGGTTCGAAGAGTGAACTGCCACGCTTCCGACAGTGGCTTGGGTACTTCAATCTGTAGCGCTGAAACCATGCCTTCCAAGAATATTATGGGTATGTTTCCGTGGAGTCATTGTTTCTTTCTAGACCTTTCTAATATAAACTAGCCACCGCTGGGCCACTGTCACAGGAAAAACCCAGCACCACTACACACAAGTTGAGTAACAATGCGCGCTTGGCAATTGAAGGTCGTGTCCTCTTCCCCTTGCTCAAGGAGGAGAAATTCCGTCCTTACCACACATTGGTCCGGCGAGCCCACGAGCGCATTGAAAAAGAGCAGATTGTTTGCTTGCGTGACCTTGAAAAGACACTGCTCATGTCGGCTCCTGTACGTGAATCCAATGGCTAGCTCTTGGAATGTTTTGCTGATGACGCTTGACTGCAGGATGTGAAGGCTCGTATCAGGACCTATTTCGAATTCTGTCAGGTTACGATTTCCTGTCTATTCGGCACAGTCCCTCATCTTAACGACCGGGACCTGCGTATGCCAACTGATCGCCCATACACCAATGGCTACTTCCTTGATCTTGTCTCGCAAATCAACAGATTCAAATCTATGCGCGAGTCGGCTCGTGGCATCCAGCTTCGTGCCGAGGCACATAAACAGGGAGAGAAAGCCGATGGTATCTTGTACGTTGTGCCCCCTTGGCATGGCAAGAGTCTGGATTCTAATTTTGACAGTGAGCTTCGCCTGACTTTGGAGGGTGGCTACGCCAAGACGGGACGCCCTGCTGAACTGGTGGCTCATAAGGACGGAGAGTCTATCTCCATGCGGACCGGTGAAGCGTACAATGAGAACGCTAGTGTCTGTATGAAGCGGAAGGCTGAGGATGGAGTTGTGCGATCCATGGCACGCCGCAAGAAGAATGCTCCTCCGATGGATATCAATAAGAAGTGCGAGTTCTGTGACAAGGTGTTCCAGAGGCCTTGCGATCTTACGTACGTTCCCTTTTTTTTAAAAGAAAATTCAGGATGTTGACCGAGTACAGAAAACACGAGAAGACTCATTCACGACCATTTAAATGTGCTGAGCCCACTTGCAAATATCATGAACTGGGTTTCCCAACTGAAAAGGAGACTGAGCGCCACTACAACGACAAGCATTGCAACACACCCGTGATGTATAAGTGCTTGTTCCCTAATTGCTCCTACCAGTCCAAGCGACAGAGCAACTGCAAGCAGCACATGGAGAAGACTCACAAGTGGAAGTATGTGCGGTCCAAGAACAACGGCCGCATCGCCAAACGAACCACGCCTCAGCGAGGATCATCTCGGGCATCTTCGCAGACCCATGAGATCGGAACCCCGATTAACAAGCAAGTTCCCGAGCTCTCTACGCCCACTACGGGTGGAATCTCCTCTCCTGGTGAACATTTGGAACATTTGGTTACGCATCCCCAGGATATGTCCCTTTCGTTCGCCGGTCCTCTTCCAACGAAGACGGATGATTTCCAGCTCTTTTCCAATGGCAGCTCCATGGGTGGATCTCCTTGTGAGTACAACGACTTCCGAACTCTCCCGTCGACTTCCACCAGCTTCGATATGGGACCTCAGATGGGGGGGGTTGCAACTCCCAACTCTGGCTCCGCAGAGTTCCTCACGCCGGCCACCGGAACGACGCACTCGCCATACGAGCCGGTCAGCACTTACCCCGAGAATTCGATGTTCTCGTTTGCCGACCCATTCGCGCAGATCAAACCTGACGACAGCCTTTTGTTCATGAACAGTGGGTTCGGCGAGCTTCCCAGTATGTTTGACGATCCCCTGGCTTGTCTTCCTGAGCCTGCGTACGAGCCAGGTCCGATCGATTTCGACGGACTGCCGAAACTCGACGGGGACGCCAACATTTTGTGCAATATGGATCCGTGGGAGGATTTCTTCAACCGGAACGACCACGGTGCCATGTAACCACGGCCATGTAGGGTCAGCAATGTTATGTAGTAGGAGTTCATAAGTGGGAAATTGGGATACTTGGAAACTGGATTTATGTATTAATGGTTGAGCGTTATGTTTATTGACTATCGTAGCAATGTTCTATTACAGATTCTTGTCCACTACAAACATCTTCCCTAGATAGGCCTCCAACCTGGCACGATTTTATTCCCGTCGAATGCGCGATATCCCGACTCAATACCAGTAACATTCTGATACAAGCTTCGATGGAAGGATTATTTGTTTGTCGCTCATCATCCGTGCATGTACTCTACACAGCATGTCGTGCTCATCCTCTTCCTGATATGGAACTGAGCCTCCGAATGAACCTCACTCCTGCATATGACACATATCATCACCAGACCTAACCTGATCTGATCTGAAACCTGAACCCGAATCCAAAATCAATGCAGTTTGTGTACCCACGAAGTGCACCACCTACGTCGCGCAGGTGAGATAAGATGGTATTTACCCGGTTTGTTGCTGCATATGTAGTACATACGTATGTGTGTATAATGGACCATGACGGGATCAAGCAAAGCAATCCGCGCACGATGAAAGAATTTTTTTTTTTTTTTTTGAATTTTAAACTGTCTACTTGATATCTTCCATTATTCTTGAGGCGTGTTGATCAGCGAGTGAGTGAGTGGAGGATAAATGATCTGATGCTGCCCAATGCAAGATCAACAAACCGACTTTAGGGAAATTTATACCTAGGTACCCCGGATTTTCCATTCTCGCGGGCTTGCTTGATTGCTTTCGAACGTATGGCTGTTATGTCGCGTAGGGCGGTTATGCAATTTTTTTTTTAAGCTTTTCCTTCCCTGTCCTGGAATGTGAGTATAGAGTATCTACTGTAAGGAGCGTCCTAGGGTATAGTATAGTATAGTATAGTAAGTATACTGTCAGTCTACAACTTCTACGACCATGTACATTATCTAGTTAGCTTCAAGTGTCATCTGAGTCAGACATGATAGTCTTCTCAATCCCTACCATAGACCTACTCACCCCCCTCCAAACACCCCCCATGCATTGATCAAGAGCAAATCACCTCACCCGGATGAAGACTTACATTCCAAAGGACCATGTGACCACCATCGAGCATTCCAGACCCATGTTCCAGTTAATCTCACCATGTACAGAGAGTACAGAAGAGATGAGCCGCTAATTTGTCGACCAAGTACTCCGTAACTAGAGCCCATGTAACCTAATCCCATCCTATTCCCTCTATCTACTACTACCCGGATCAAGTATCAGATGATACATACGCACGCACACAGAATCCAGCAATCAGTGGAGACCTTCACCGCTCCCCACGATCCTGAAAAAGTTACTTTACTCCGCAGTTATCATCCTCACGGGTGTTCCCGTAAGTAATTGACCGATCGACGGGAGGGATGACACTATTGGGCCGACGCATATGATATAACATGAAGCGAGACGATATGGACATGGAATGTGAACAAGTGAGGGATCCGACTCAGGGGTTCTACTTACTTACTCCGAAGTTGTAGGCTGTATATTTCTTGGTAATCGCGGCTAGAGCGAGATTAGATTGGGTTGAGGATTAGGTTGGTTCCGTGTTCGTAAATTTGTCGATATTGGATATACAAGAGTTGGATGTGGTTGTTGTAGAACTGATGAGAATGGTAGAAATACTATGGTAGATTGGCCACTGATTCTTGTCATATTATTAAATAAACTATCCAGCCAGTCATATGCCAGCAACTCCTCGCTAATCCCGAACCACAAGATAAGAATGAGAAACCAGAAGGAACGTCCGATGCCAAAGTAATTGCACTGACAAATAAAACGGAGACTAGAGGGTATTCGCCTAACGCGGTTCAAACAGATACAACAAAGAGAACCGACCAAAAGTTAATTCTGTGTATAGGAAAGAGAAAGAAAAAAAATACATATAGAAAGAAGAAAAAGATCAACCAGTCACGCATGCCGATGGCGTCGTTTCATCTCGTCTCGACTGAGGAGTCGTCGAATTCTGGAAACAAACTTCAGGGCTGTGGAGTCTGTATGACCGAGTTAGCTAATGTGACAGGTCACATCGAATATAAAGATCTATAAGAAAAGAAAAAACCTTACCACTGTTCCTGCGTGTCGGTCTGGGTCTAGAGTAATCCTCGATAGGTGACTGTGGAGAGGAGATGTCTGCCCAGTAGTTGACGTCGGAGAAGCGCGCGGTTTGGCACCATGGGTTGTCGTCGGCCTGTAATTGCAGGGCCACGACGTGAGGGTAGAGAGCTCCCAGTGGGTAGAGGATTTCCTTGGAGGAGCGATCTCGGGGCATATCGAGACTTTGGCTGGTCTGGGAAATGATGAGTCGATGATTAAAGGCCTATAGACGGGGAGGGAGTCACTTACATAGGGTTCGTAGTTGGTCTTGTAGGACATCATGGAAAGAAACAGATGTCTTGTTATACTGTAGATAGATAGAAGATCAAGATAGAAGATCGATCATAAAGAAGTTTCTCGGCGATAGCAAACAATAAGCCCGCCTCTGATTGTGAGAAACCTTGAGGACTTTATATCGTGGTATGGCAACTCATGGGGAACAAGCCCCTCCATTGTGACACGAGTGGAGAATCCCGGGGATGACATTTCTTTTTCCCACGCTAATATGGATCTGATTTGAATTCTGGCAGAGTCATGATCGCATCGGATCAGAAGACCACTGTAGACTTGGTCGCGTTGCTAGCAAGGGACACCCTGCATGGCCATGCACCCGGCCCAGTCGCGATGGTCGATTGATCTTCATCTGCCGGCGTGCCCGAATGGACAAATGATCAGAGTATTGTGGCTATCCCTTGCGTTTGCTGCAACTCAGTGCACGTTTTTTTTTTTTTTTTTTTTTTACAGAGAGAATGACGCACGCTGTACCCCTGTACCACCTGAGACCTACTGAGGACTCTGTACATTCCTGTCCTGACCGACCATGTGTACTCTGGATGGATGTGGGTCGCAAATTCCCTGGAGAGCTGTCACATCTTGCTGGTACAGAAAGACAGTTTATTGACTATTGAATCTGTCATGGCGAGTAGGAGTGTATCCCTACAGTCCTACAGTCCTACAGTCCTACAGTATCCCTCCTCTCCATAGTCCTGACGATCGACTCAGACAAGGGAAAGCTGATGAGGATCCGACGCTAATTTTCAGTTTTTCAAATCCTTTTGATTTAGCGCCCTTGGAGGGGTGTGTCCAGGTCCTCGGGTCTTTAGAGCGATTAGCACTACTAGGAATCCATACCAGGGATACTAAAGATTTGGTTGAGCAAATAGTGTACGACTTATCATGATGCACCTAGCCCGAAGCAGGAAGGAGACTCCCAAGATGTCCTCAATTGCCGTGTGCATGGTTCATCGCCCCGAAAAAAGAAACGAAAAATGTCGAAAAGGGAAAAATTGGGACTGCACAGCCACGCCAAGACTGGATAGTTCCTGAGCCACGCACTAAGGATGAACTGTGGCTTGCTCTCTGTGGCTGGAGAGCTGTGGCTTGCCCCATCCGCCAGCAGTTTTCGGTGATAGCCTCATTCTCCCATCCTCGCTGCAAGAGGTTCTCGCCAGCGATGGACGTTCCTCTGCCCTATCGGCTCTTCTGGTCTAGGGGACCGACGGTGCACCTCGGGGATGGCCGAATTTCTCTCTTCTCCCGAATGGGATTGAAGATCAATTGTTCGCGAGTATAAGGAAGACTCCCTTTCCCTTCTCTCCATCTTTTCTTGCTCAGATCCTATTCAACCTCCATCGTTGAGTATTCTTCCTTTGTTGAATTAAACGTCGAACTTCTATATCCCGTCATATGTCAAGGACCAGCAGCCATGACCGGCAACATGCAAGGATCGGGAGGAGGCTGTTGGCCAAACTCTCCACCTATGGACGTCGGCGAGTCCCCTTCTCTCGCTTCGTTCGCCTATCAACCCTCAAGTAAGCATCATATTCCTTTTCTTTTCGCTTTACTCTTGGATGATGGCCTTTCTAAGACCATATGTTGGGCAGAATCTCTCGGATTGGAGACTGAATCCCTTAGGCACCAGCATCTCCATGGATCGGTTGCCGAATCTCCCTGCGAGTGGCCGCTGAGCCCCGAACAGGAAATGCCTGCACCGGCAGACGCCCCGCCTGTCAGTCCGGAATTCTCTCAGGTGGATCCGAACGCATGGTATCCACAGTACCTGGGATGCGTGCAGCATTTCCTCAACCAGGGGCAACACTCGCCGGAGGTGCAGTCACTGACAGCCTTCATCAACATCCGACTTCCCTGTCAGCGTCTGGGCGATCCCGTGGTGAGCTCGTCGGGTACCCAGCCGCCCGCGGCGGCGGCGTCGCAGGTCTGTCTGCGCTCGTACATCCGGCGTCTCATTGTGACGGGACATGACACGGCGGCGGTTCTACGGGCTTTTTTTGGCGAGGAGTGGCAGGCCGGTGTGGGATGTGTTTGGAGGCAGGAGCGTATCAACTACCTGTTCACGGCCAAGGCGGGTGGATGGGCGTCGACCAAGGCGGCCTACGATCTCCTTCCGGACGAGCAGACCCCCTTCTTGCGACCGCTTCATAACGCAACGGAGGAGGAACTGCGTACGGCGGAGTCGCGATGGAGCGAATGGTTGGCGATGGAGGATTGGATGATGGGACCGCGCAGTCCGTGGTGAAGCAGCCGGTGATGAGGAATGACTTACGAGTTTCTTTTGGACAGGATTAGTTATCGTCTTAATGTGATTGGGATATTCTTATGATGTATCGCCTGGGTAGTCTTCCAT
Source organism: Aspergillus tanneri (assembly GCF_003426965.1). Lineage (NCBI taxonomy): Eukaryota > Fungi > Ascomycota > Eurotiomycetes > Eurotiales > Aspergillaceae > Aspergillus > Aspergillus tanneri. The sequence goes on along the minus strand of NW_022984634.1, from coordinate 2,164,336 downwards.
TATTCTTCCATTCCTTCGACTCAATCGGTGACCTGTCAGATTCTATCGACTTCCAGATGATTTCCATGCAGACCCACTGGTTAGAGAAGTTATCTAGATAGTATAATTCTATCATATAATCCAAGGTCTAGTAACAGTTTCTAACTGAATCTATTATTATCTAACTAATACATGCTCTAGCATCCCACTAACTAACTAGTTAACACGCCAATGACAAACTCCTCTTCACTAGCACCATTAGCCTGCAACTAATCTTCGCGTCATCACCATAAGTCATGACTCTCCAGAATGACATGGTTGCGGGTAAACTCTCCGCTGCCAAACATGGATCAACCCATCGTCCACGAAGTCGATATCTCCGCTCTAATTCCCTCTCTACAATCCCACCTGCCCTATTCACTTCCACTGCTTCGACGTCTCCAGCACTCTCGCATCCATGTTTCATCCACAGCCAAGTATCTGACCACTGTGTCGCCCTCGTCGTCAGGGACAGGGACAGGGACAGAGACAGGGCCATCTCCATGGCTAGCGGCCTGGGTGGATCTCCACGCTCGTCCAGAGACGCAAGTCATTATCTACTCCAGTCTCGAAGCGCTCCCTCTTCATGTGCCCTCGTCTCACGATACTCTGGACTGGGACCGGGTTCGTGCGCAGCTTTTGGCTCTCCTATCGTATATCAAGACGCGTTTGATGCCTGAGTATCTCCAGACGATTGAATCGAATGCGAGTGCGAGTTTGAATGCAAGTCCCGTATCTCGCGCTTTTAAAATCGGCCATCTACACACGAAACTCTTCTCCCTGCTCACGGTATCGGGGGAATATATCCCGAACGCGAAAATGATTCCTGGTTTGAGAGTTCATCGATATGATTATCCGCCTTATAACAAGTATTTATTTGCATACCCTCCTGTTATCTCCTCGGATACAAACACAAACACAGATACAAATACAGATGTCGAACTCTCACCCGGGTACAGCTTCACCGACCGTCACGGTCACAGGGGCCTTTCCCTACATCATTACGAGCTTATTTGTCGCCGATCGAGCGTGCCTCGCACCCCTAAGAGTCTAGCTACCTTCTTCGGGGTGGCGATCTACGCACATTCTCCCGTCCTGAAGTTAGAAGTGTCCCCCTCAGATGGGGATGGGACTTCGTCCTCCGACGGGGACGGAGACAGAGATACAGACGATCCCGTCGCGTGGGCCTTCTTGAGCGCCGAGGGGACCTTGGCCGTACTGCATGTGGAACCGGAGCATCGTGGACGGGGCCTGGCGCTGCTGGCGTCGCGGGCGGTGATGCGGAGAGGGATGACGGAAGATGGGATTTGGGGAGGTTCTGGCCAGAAGGTCTGGGTGCATGCGGACGTGCTACCACAGAATATGGCGAGTTGTCGCGTGATGGAGAAATTGGGGGGTGTGGTAGGGTGGTCTTGTACGTGGACGGATTTGGAGTTTGACTGATCTATATATGTATAGATAGATAGGTACGACTTTTTAGCTGTTTATACGATGATATGTTAGACTTCCAGATGAAGATATTTGATAATATCTATATTAAATACTATATTCATTTCTTTTCTTACTTATCTTTGCGTCAAGGTACTAATCAATACGCAGAAGGAATAATAGCAATACCCCAGGTACAGCCATCAACGCCCCCAAAGCCCAAGTCGTGGTATTCCATCCGGCCGAGTCTCGAATAAACCCTCCATAGATAGGGCCGATGAGACCTCCTGCAGCCCACGCAGCATTCATGACTCCATATCCAAGGGCCAAACCCCCTCCTTTGCCAAACACCTCGGGGAATTTGGCCTCCTTCTGCTCAATGACGTGGGTAATTTCTACCATGATCGGCGGCTCGAGAACCCCACCCATGACGCCGATGAGCGCCAACAAGACACAGAGGAGAGCTTTGTCGCCTAGGGAATTCTCGCTAACGAACCGGAGACAAGTGAGTAGCGGAACAGTGACGAGAAACCCCCCGGCTGCGAGGTACACACGGGATTGGGGCCACCGATCGATAATGAATCCGGTGAAGGGGTCTCCGATGTGAGGGAGGGAGAGCGGGATGAATATGAGCCCCTGGCCTGCTTGGCCCCAGCCAAAGGTGTCTCGGACGAAGAGTGGGAGAATACTATCGAAGCACATGATGCATGTGGCCTGGGTGAAATATGCATACAGGGCAATGGCCAGACGTCGGGATCGGAGCAGAGTGAGAAGGCGGGTAGAGCGGCGACCCGGCTGCGCGGAGCTGGAGCCGTTCTCGGCTTTGCTATGGCTACTCACAGGGAGCTTTTCAGGGGTGCTAGCAATGTATACGGAGAAGCTGTCCGTGGGGAGGTCTTCCTGTCTGTCGCTGTCGTAGATGTGGCTCTCTAGTATGCCATGCTCTCTATCGGTCTGGTTGGGAGGAATCCGAAGGGACACGTTCGGAAGCCATTTCGCGGCGTCTTTCTTCTCGATCATGACCAGTCGGAAGAAGATATCAAATCCGATAAAGCTAAAGGCCAGTCCAAAGACAGCATAGTAACCGGCATGCTGGTACAGAATCCCCCCGAGTAGAGGTCCAATCATCACTCCTAGAGTCATCCCCATGCTTGCAAGTCCCATGGCGCCCCCTAGTTCATCCGAATCTACATTGTCTGTGAGCAATGCCATGCCCACGGTCCAGACAACAGCAGCAGAGGCGCCCTGGAACAGGCGACCGGTGATCCAGAGGGCGAGACTCGAGCCCACGCAGAGTAAAGCTGTCGAGGCCCCCATGATCACCAATCCAACGAGGAGCGGCCATCGACGAGACTGGATGCGATCTGCAATGTAGCCGGATATCGCTTACACAGTTCGGTCAGCTTCTCGTTCTGCAGAACTGTAACATCCCTTTTTAACCCAGGACACTCACGGCAAAATGCTAGTAATGTGGCTCCATAGACGGCCAGGAGGATTGACGTCCAACGTTGTTCTAGATATTTGAAGAAGGGTCAGACATTGTCCACCTCGAAGAGTAAGGGGAATACCATCGGCCGCTGATAAGCCTAATCGCCGCGTTAAAATTGTTGGAATGACAGGGACAATCTATCACTAGCATTAATACGGCCATTCAACAGGCAAAAGGGTAGTTGTATAGTCTAATACCGACCAATCCGTAAAGAAACATATCCTATCGCCAAGCATGAGTGAAAATACATCATCGAATCGGAGCGAGAGATCATACCGTGAACATCGCAAAGGCGACCATAAACAGTATATATATCTTTGAGGATCTCCATTCGAGGCCAATTGGCCGTCTTGAAGACAAGCGCTGGATCTTCTCCTGAGTCGTTATCGACAGCATAATTGGGACAGTCTAAATTGTGCAGTAGCATTGAAAGCCGATAGACCTCAGGGGTTGCTTTTTGTTTAAAAGTCTCATGGACGAAACTGCATCTTGTACTCATTACTGGTATCGACATTGCTCTAAAATAAAAGTGGATCTTTTCTCCATATCCCTTCCCAAAATCGGCTGTTGAATAGAATTTATGCAAGGGCTACTGGACATCCACCAATGGTTTCATAGCCACAGAGAAAGCGAAGTGTAGACGGCCGAATCAAGGTTTGATTGTCTTTATGCGGATATTTAACCTAATATGTCGGGGCAGGCCAGTCGTCATTCCAGATATTCTAAAGGAGGTCGGGATCCATGTGTTTATGGAAGATCCACGTCTGTATGTAATTCCTTTTTCTTCAAATGGATACCTAGAGACGCAAGGTCTCTAGGGTTCAAGATTTATTGAACAACGGTATACTATGAGCAATGGGTAGCCTCCCATTGCACATACCGGAAAGGAGGCTCTGAAACATGGAATACGCCGCACCGAACATTTTGATGCTCTCGATGACGTTGCCCTTGCATTCTTGCGCCATTCGTTGATTATCAACTGGGTTTATCTTGTGAAAGTCCTGCCTTCGCTGCTAGGATTGTTGCCTTTCGGTGCCTTCAGTTCCTCGGATCCACGACCCAAAAATTGCCTTCAGGGTCTGATTTGATCAATTGAGTGGACCCATTGAATCCAAACACCAAGCTTTTTGACTGATGGATGTAAAGAACAATAAACAAGAGGGCGATCCCTCCATCCATGGATGACCTAGGCCATTGCGGTTAGTTTTGGATTGCCATACGCATGCATTCCTCGCTCATCGGGGTGAAGGCAACTGCTCTGCCGATAGACGCAAACATTATGCCATACACAAAAGAAAAGCCACGTTGACGACATCACTCGTTCTGATAAATCCCTCGCATTATTGTTTCAGGTCGAATGATAGAGCAGATCGACAGTTTAGACCCGTGGTTATGATATCCGAGACGATTCACAGGACCTCGGTCAATGACAACCATGGTAGAAGACATGATCACAACAACTTGGAATTCCCTGGGTAGGTTAGTCGATAGAGAGGGATGCATACAATACACATTCATAGAAAACAAGAGAAAAGGAAGACTCTCTGCACTAGTACTCCAAACAAGACTAGCGCCCCGATGTCGCTTCCCCGGATGAGTCATCGCTGGCTGTCCATAACACCTCCGGCTTCAACCTCGACTTTCTCCCTTTCCTCCCCGTGAATTCCTCCGCCAATTCAATACACCCTCAATCTGTCAAGATGAGCGCTCCCAAGGCTGTTGCTGAGAACATGCTCTGGGGTGGTCGATTCACCCGTGAGAATCCAGGTCCCTAATCTTCCCGCCGTACTAATGACTAACCTTCACGTCTTCCGAGCATATAGAGGGCCTCGACCCCCTCATGGTGCAGTATAACCAGTCACTTCCTTATGATCGTATTCTGTGGAAGCAGGATATTGCTGGTTCCATCGCATTTGCCCGTGCGAACACGAAAGCCAGCATTCTCACCCCTCACGAATTCTCCGAAATCGAGCGTGGTTTCAAGCAGATCGCTGACGAATGGAGGACCGATACCTTTGTCGTCAAGGAGAACGACGAGGACATCCACACGGCCAATGAGCGCCGCCTATCCGAGATCATTGGCAAGGAGATTGGAGGCAAACTTCATACAGGCCGATCCAGAAACGAACAGGTCGCAACGGACATGCGACTCTGGCTGCGTGATGAGCTGCGCAAGCTGGATGCCTTCCTATGCGACCTGATTAAGGTTTGCATTGCCCGTGCCGAGAACGACATCGACTACATCATGCCCGGTTACACCCACCTGCAGAAGGCCCAGCCTGTCCGCTGGAGCCACTGGCTTCTATCTCACGCAACGGCCTTTGCCAGCGAGCTGCAGCGTCTGCGGGAGGTCACCAAGCGTGTCAACCGCAGTCCCTTGGGTACCGGTGCGTTGGCCGGAAACCCATTCCAGATTGACCGGGAAGGGATGGCCAAGGAATTGGGTTTCGAGGGTCTGTTGTATAACTCGATGAATGCCGTGGCGGATCGTGACTTTGCCATGGAGACCATGCAATGGGGTAGCTCGTTTATGCTCAAGATCTCTCGCTGGGCGGAGGATCTGATCATCTACAGCAGCTTGGAGTTTGGTTTCGTTCGCTTATCAGATGCTTACTCGACCGGTTCGTCATTGATGCCCCAGAAGAAGAACGCAGGTAAGTTCTATTCAACTCTCTTTCTGAAACCAAACAAAATCTCTAATACCACTCATCAGACAGCCTGGAGCTGCTGCGTGGAAAATCTGGGCGAGCCTTTGGACATATGGCCGGTTTAATGATGACCATCAAGGGCCTCCCTACCACCTACAACAAAGATTTGCAGGAGAGCATTGAACCACTCCTTGACCACATTAAGACCGTTAGCGACAGCATTCAGATCGCAACCGGTGTGCTATCCACCCTCACCGTAATTCCGGAGAAGATGGTTGCCGCCTTGGCCCCGGAGATGCTGGCAACCGAAATCGCCGACTACCTGGTCCGTAAGGGAGTTCCCTTCCGGGAGGGCCACCACATTTCCGGCCGTGTAGTCGCTCTAGCCGAGAATAACAATGTGCCCATGGATACACTCTCACTGGAGCAACTCCGGACCGTCGATACCCGCTTCGATGAAGACGTCCGCGCGTGTTTGGATTACGAACGGGCCGTCGAGCTGAAGGACGCCATCGGTGGAACCAGCCGACGTGCTGTTTTGGAGCAGACCTCAGTTCTCCGGAGTTTGCTGTAATTGTTTTTCTTTCTCTGGAATCTGGTGATGAAAATAAAATTTGCCTCCATTGAATGGATTTTAGTTCATGGAATATTTCGGTTTAATATATAGAATGATATTAATCTTCTCTTTTGAGATCCATGGCTGTCGATAGAAATAGTGGACTGAGGGTCTCGCTCACCATTCCATTATTACACCCAACGAAACTCCACAACAACACAACAATCTATAAGATCTCACAGCTGCGTTTTAGTAGAATACAATAAATAAACCACGAGGCGAGACTTTCACGGAAACCCAACAAGAGCAAACGCGACAAATAATACCACCATAAATTAAGAACAACTAACACACTGACCAAAATCAAGAAAAAGCACAGAAGACCAACCTGCCGTCCAGCGGCATTAAACCCCAATCGGTGAACAAAACACTGTATTAATTCTCCCCTCCTATTCCCTCCCAGAATGATCATGATAATTATACCCCCTGGATCTGCTCTGGTCTTCCCCATCAGCCGGCAACTTCGAATCCGCAGCGGGATCATACTCCATGAAGCTCTTCACATGGTCCTTGCCAGATGCAACTCCATCTTCCTCCGGCCCCAACCAATTCAAATTCGCCGCGAGCATGACCCCGTCGGCTGTGACAATGGGCGTGGGTGAGGGCGAAGTGGAAGTCCGTTCGGACTGCCGAAGTCGTGGTTGTTGTTGATGTTGGTGCTTCTGACGCTGGCTGAGCGGCACGTTGATGAGTTCTCGGGACGCATAGGCCGCTAGTTCGGCGCGTTGACGGTAGAACCCTGTGTCTGAGAGCTCCGAGGTGGGCTCCATGACTTGAGGGATTGAGGGGAGATGAGGACGTTGGTGACGATGTGGTGCGTTTGTGTTGGTTGTGCAGATCGTCGCGGTGACGGCGGTGAAGCCTGGATCTGAGAGGACCGTGGACGTAGTCGACGAAGGAGGTGTAAGTGTTATACTGGGATGATTAAATGAGTAGCTTGACAGTTGGGAAGGGGGTGAAATAGAGGTCGCCATCGTCCCTGGTGATATCGTTGATTGAGCGTGGGTATGGGGAGAGGAACCATTTCGTTCTATATCAGGGAAAGAGGTTAGTGACAATTGATTTAACGCCTGTTGAGTATTTCTAAAAGGACACAAACCATATAAAGTACCTTCTCCAGATATGATAAGGTTCAGCGGGGTGTTGCTAGTGGGGGACAGGTGCTTCTCCTGCCTCGCTTGAGCACCACGACGCGTGAACCGTTTAACACCAAGTCTCTTGCGCCAGCGACATACCAGAAAGAAAAGGAACCCCAAGAGGATCAGTGCTGCAATGGCAGCTGCCAGGATGCCCCCGATCATTCCTATGTTGTCATTGTTGTTCTGGGTGTTGGTAGCGGAGCTAATAGTTGCGGAGGTCGTTGATGTACTGGATGAAGATATCGAGGACGAGGATGAGGACAAGGATAGAAGTGAGGCGGCTGAGGAGATCGAGGTCAATATTAACGCCGTCGTTATCTTGGATGTTGAAGCCGTCGAGGGTTTGTCATCATCAAGGCATGAGCCCATGTTACATGGATCAGCCGAGCAACAGCCCTGATAGTTCCCTCTAGAGCAGCTATACCAGGCTTTAGACCCGGTGCATTCGCCACGGACCAGAAGCTGGGACATATTTTGCTGCTAGACAGAAAAAAGTGAGGCAGAAGCTAAGTAAGTTCAGGCAAACAAGCATAATATAATGCACGAAGGGACTACAGCCCTGGACCGAGCTCGCAGATCCAGCTGAGAATAGCGGCAGGGGAAGAAGTGAAGATGGGAAGTACATGATGTGCAGTATCCCTCGAGAAGCTACAAAGCATATCTTGCTCCGGCAGCGCCATGGCGTCGGCCATGGATGTATTTGTCTAGGAGTGACAAGATGCTAATTCTTTGTCTGCTGCGCAGAACTAGAACCTGACGAGGGCTTACACAGGTACAAGAATCAGAGATCAAATCTAAAGCTGAATGGATAGCTCGTTGTGAAAAGGACAGTCCTGAGCCTGGCACATTATTACTCGACCTTTCTGATTGGGTTGTACAGAGCGGCGTCTTCAAATTCCCTTGGATGGTAGGCACCAGGGCACTGTAACTTGAAACATCAGCTCTACTTTGAAGGGCCCAGATGGATGTTGTATACTTCATCAACAATAGGCCGGGATCAGCCGTCGAGAAGATTCTCCCTCTTGCGGCACCAAGTCTTCAGTCATTGTGACCGATAATTGTTCTTTGTGAGATGATCAGTGAAACAGACAAAGAGACAAAGAGCCTCCCACATTGCGGATGATGACTCAAAGAAAAACGATAAAGGGTACGTCCAACAATGAACGGGTTGATCGACTATATGGTCCACGTGGACAGCAGTCAACGGCAAAGAAAACTCCAATTGATGAGAAAATAAAGGGCTATAAAAAGACAACGTGAGTACACCAAACTCATCGCCCGGAAAGGATAAAAAAAAAGTGGATATACACATATAAGGACACAGGAAATAAACACAGCCTAATTTTCATGACGCTCTTTTCCCACCAAGTTCAGCACTTCACCTCAGCACCTCATGCAACAGAACCATATCACCTCGTCGGCTCATACCCGGGACCCGGCTCCCGCCTTTCTTTGTGCCTACCTGAGAGTGGCGTTTAGTAGACACGCTTGAAGGGGGGCACGTGCTTGCACTCATTCTCGTCCAGAGTCTTGGACTCAACGGCACGGTAACTCAGGTCGACCTTGCCATGAGGCTCCTTCTGCCATGTGAGGGTGTGCTTCATCCAGTTCTCATCGTCACGCTCGGGGTAATCCTCACGAGCATGAGCACCACGAGACTCCTTGCGGTTAGCGGCAGCGACAGCGGTTTGAGTGCTAGAGGAAAATCTTTCAGTCAAATAGTTCAGATAAATCTTTTCACGAAGCGAATACGTACGCGCAAGTCAACAGGTTACGAAGCTCAAGGGTCTCTACAAGATCGGAGTTCCAGATCATGCTGCGATCCTTGGTGCCGACCTGGTCGAACCAGGTATCAATCTCGGTGACCTTCTTAACACCATCATCCAAACTCTCCTGGGTACGGAAAACACTGACATCCGTCTGCATGGCCTTCTGCATGGCGTTGCGGACATCGAAGGTCGACTTAGGGCCTTCGGCAGTACGGACGAAGTCAAGGTCCTTGATCGACTGGGCACCGGCATCGGGGCTCAGTTCGCGGTGAGGAGCGCCAGGGGTGGCAGTGTCGCGGACACGGTGAGAAACAGCACGGCCGAAAACGACCAGGTCGAGAAGGGAGTTGGCACCCAGGCGGTTGGCACCATGAACGGAGACACAAGCAGCCTCACCACAGGCATACAGACCAGGAACCACCTTGTCGTTGCCCTTCTCATCCACCGTCACGACCTCACCCGTGTACTTGGTGGGGATACCACCCATGTTGTAGTGGACGGTAGGCAAGACGGGGATGGGCTGCTTGGTGACGTCGACACCCGAGAAAATGGAGGCGGTCTCGGAGATACCGGGGAGACGCTCATGCAGGAGCTGGGGCGGCAGGTGGCTCAGCTGGAGATAAATGTGGTCCTTCTCCGGACCGACACCACGGCCCTCGCGGATTTCCAGAGTCATTGAACGGGAAACGACATCACGGGAGGCCAGATCCTTGGCGGTCGGGGCATAACGCTCCATGAAACGCTCACCCTCGGAGTTGAGCAGGTAACCACCCTCACCACGGGCTCCCTCGGTGATCAGACAACCAGCACCGTAGATACCAGTCGGGTGGAACTGGACGAACTCAAGGTCCTGGTTGGGAAGGCCGGCACGGGCAACCATGGCCATACCGTCACCCGTGCAGGTATGGGCCGAAGTGCAACTGAAGTAGGCACGTCCATAGCCACCAGTGGCCAGGACAGTGTGGTGGGCCTTGAAACGATGCAGGGTACCATCCTCCTGATTGTAGGCAATGATACCACGGCACTCACCATCCTCCATCAACAGATCCAAGGCGAAGTACTCGATGAAGTAGTTGGTGTTGTGGCTCAAGGACTGGCCATAGAGGGTGTGAAGGAGGGCGTGACCGGTACGGTCAGCGACGGCGCAGCAACGGTATGCCTGGCCACCCTTTCCGAATTCCTTCGACTGACCACCGAACGCACGTTGGTAAATAAGGCCGTCTTCGGTACGGGAGAAGGGGCATCCGTAGCCTTCGAGCTCGCGAACACTAGCGGGAGCCTCCCGAGTCATGTAGTGAATGGCATCCTGGTCACCCAGCCAGTCAGAACCCTTCACAGTGTCGTACATGTGCCATCTCCAGTCATCCTTGTGCATGCTATTAACCGAAACATGTTTAGCGGGAAGTGCTCTAGAATGGACAGAAGAGGGGGGCAACCTACTTTCCAAGAGCAGCGTTGATACCACCCTGAGCTGCGACAGTGTGACTTCGCGTGGGGAAAAGCTTCGAGACACAAGCAGTGTTGAAGCCGGCTTCCGCCAAACCGAAGGCGGCCCGAAGACCGGCACCACCAGCACCGACGACGACGGCATCATACTCGTGATCCTGCAGAGGTATTAGAGCTCACGCGTCCTTGACTCCTTATCGTAGGAAGAGCAGCATACAATGACCGGATATTTCTCTGAGATGTAGCCATTGGCTTCTTTGGCGCGCAAAGGGTTGTTGGCGAATATCCGGGCTTGCGGAAGTTAGCAGATGAAGAGAGACGATACGGCGTTCAATGCATACCAGCAGGCCGGGAAGAAGAGAAAAGACGCCTCTGATCCCTCAGGGCACGAGAAATCTGCGCAAAACCGTAAGTCAGCAGAGCATATACGGACGGGAGAGAGGAGGAGGATGCGATCAGGGTTGAGGGATCGTGGGCCATCGTCGTCGGCTACTGACCTTGGATGCGGGAGCTAGGCTCCGCAAGCTCATGGAGCTCATGATGACGGATCAAAAGAAAAGAAACACTTCTCTAATGAGTCCGAGAAAGGGAGGGGGGAGGGGATTGAGAGGAGAAGTTGCAGACGGTAGCGTAACAGCAGAGAGGAGGGTGCAGTCCTAGTCCTGTCTTCGCGAGCTGCACTTTTGGATCGTCCGTTTCTTGCTGGCCGAAAGCCTTGCTGACATAATCAACCGCTGGCTTGCCGACGGGGAGGGCCGGGGCCGAACCATCCAATCAGCGAGCGCGCAGTAGTAATCACCTCGGAAAGCCGGCGGGTTCTCATTGGCCGGGGCTGTCCAAGGCACGTGGTCGGATGTCCTTTTAACCCGGCAGCAGCGAAGAATTCCGGAGGGTCACGGCAGACCCGATCGATATTGCTGGGGAGTGCATGGCGCTCTGGTCGGGGGCTGATCGGGGGCTGGGGTTTCTGCACTGTCTGCTACAGATCCTATATAGCCTGGGGTTGTTATTTCATCAACTGGGATGGCTTTCATCATTGTGACAGCTGCGCCAATGTGATTTGCTGACGTACTCCGTCAAACCGAGGAGGGTCATGTGATTGTACATACCAGTACTGCATCATCACGCCTTTTCAGCTACACTCCCCTTGTAGATAGTAGGTAGTCAGCAATAGCACCGAATGGATGATGGCTGGAAAACTATGAATGACCCGCAGGATTCTTATTATAAAACCATCGTAGACTGAACCACTAGCTAAATCTGATCATACACATCCGTCCAGCTATGCTATGTATCCTAAAGAGCCGAGGGAAGGGGAAGCGTCGTCTAATTATACTGCATGTAGGTTGCTGTCGAGTTGAACTTCAGATTGCCCTTGATCACCTTGTCCACAGCAGCCAAGAAGTCCTTCTCCGTAGCCACCTTCCGCCGAGCTCGAATGGCGAACATACCGGCCTCTGTTGCAACACTGCGAAGCTCCGCACCCGTCGCGTTGGGGCACAGTCGAGAAATCAACTCCCATCGAATGTCCCTCTCCACCGACATGCTCTTGGCGTGGATCCGGAGAATATTGGCACGACCCTCCACATCGGGAAGGGAGAATTCGATCTTGCGGTCAATACGGCCGGGACGCATCAGCGCAGGATCCAGGGTCGACGGGCGGTTGGTTGCGAACATAACCTTGATGTTCCCGCGAGCGTCGAACCCATCAAGCTGGGTGATCAGCTCAAGCATGGTACGTTGCACTTCGTTGTCACCTCCGGCTCCGTCGTCGAAACGAGCACCACCAACCGCGTCAATTTCGTCAAAGAAGATAATGCAAGCTTTCTTGGTCCGGGCCATCTCGAAAAGCTCTCGAACCATCCGTGCACCTTCACCGACATATTTCTGAACCAGTTCGCTACCAATGACACGGATAAATGTAGCATCGGTTCGGTTGGCCACGGCTCGAGCACACAGTGTCTTTCCGGTTCCGGGAGGCCCGTATAGCAAGGCACCCTTGGGCGGATCGATGCCGAGGTTGACGAAGCGCTCTGGCGACAAAAGAGGCATCTCGACCACTTCTCGCAGCTTCTCAATTTGTTCTTTGCATCCACCAACATCGCCGTACGTCACATCAGGCTTGTCTTCAACGGTCATCATCGTCACGCTGGGGTCGATCTTCGGTGGGAGAGGCAGCATAATCTGGTACTTATTACGGTCGACACTTGGGACGAGGTTAGAAAGACGAAACAGGGAAAAAATAGGAGCGAACATACCCAACTCTCATGCCTTCCTCGATATCCGTAGGACTCACACGTTCCCCTAGGTTGACAACGAACTTGGCGATCTGCTTCACATTGATGACGTATTTGCTCTTGTCCGAGTCTTTCTCATCTTGAATGATTTTTGTACAGCGAGCAACCTGTAGTGGCTGCTCCTCTGCCATGCGCTGTCGATCTGCCGCAACATCCCAAAGGTGTGGAGGTGCAAGGCCGGTGTCAGATTCCTGGAAGTGTCAGATCCATCAAAAGGATGATTTGACATGGTTCGCTATACCTTGACGCCAATCTTCTCGTTTACACTGGCCTGTCTTTCCTTGATCTGTTTCTCCAGCTTCTTCAAGGCATTCGCGTACGGAGCGGCGCCGTACGTTTTCAGTACTGCGATATCTCTGTAGTCGGTCAGCCATCCCGTCTGCAATCCATAACAGAAACAAGAGGCAGATACTTACTCATCTGTGAGAGGAGTGATCTTCTTCTCCGGTTCTTCGTCATCGGCGAAGTTCTTCTTATACTTCTCCCAGTTCTCTCCCGTGGCGCTAGGCATGGTGAGAGGAGGGTAGTGAGATCACTGGACAGATAGGGATGGTTGGAAGTCCACGTCTGAATGAAAAGGATGGCAATCTCGAGCGTTTTTCTTTTTCTTTTTTTTTTTTGTTTCAAGCACGCAGGACACGAGAAGCACCAAAAGAGAATGGATGGAGTGAAGCTTGGTCGGGAGGCAAGGCAAGTCCGTCAGAGCTGCTTAGGTGGTTGCGTCGGTCGGCTCCAGCTGTTGACGCTAGCGCCGCCAAGCCCAACCTCAACTTCGCAGAAATTCCACGGCCGCCTTCACGGTCTGGCCTGCGTCTCTCAACTTTTCTTTGCCTCGTCGATTTACCTACGGTCCCTGTGTCACAGCTACCTTCAAAATGGCAACGACCGCAGCCCCCCAGGGGGTTTCTGCGAATACCTCCTTCAAGGTGCGTTCTCTGTGCGGAAGAAATCCTACGTGTGTGCCGTTTTCTGATAGTCGGACAGGACAAAGAGAAGCCCATGGCCGTGCGAACGTCCAATATTCTGGCAGCAAGAGGTGAGCCTGGATGACCTATAATAGGATATTTAATAGGATTCTTTGTTGCTGACTTGAACGATAGCCGTCGCCGATGCCATCAGAACTGTATGCTTCGGACAATATTATCACTACAGATGAGGGGCTAACATAGTGACCAGTCTTTGGGGCCCAGGGGAATGGATAAGATGGTAGGAGCATGTCCAATCCATCTCAGATACAGCTGCTAATGTAGATACAGATCCAAACTCCCAAGGGTAACACTATTATCGTACGAATCCCAACCCTCGTCCTTTCTCAACACCACTAACTCTCCCCGCAGACCAATGATGGAAACACCATGCTGAAGGACATGAGCGTCATGCACCCCGCGGCTAGAATGCTGGTTGATCTGAGTGCGGCCCAGGATGTCGAAGCTGGAGATGGAACCACTTCGGTCGTCGTTATCGCAGGAAGCTTGCTAGGTGCTGCAGAGCGTCTGTTGTCCAAGGGCATTCACCCCACAGTCATCTCTGAGTCCTTCCAAAGAGCCGCGGGCGCAGCCGTCGAAATCCTTCACAATATGTCCCGACCGATCAATCTGATGGACCGTTCTACCCTCCTCCAAGCGGCTTCGACATCTCTCTCATCGAAGATTGTGTCGCAGCACTCTGGTCTTCTCGGCCCCATGGCTGTCGATTCGGTGTTGAAGATCGTCGATCCCAAGACGGCAGAGAATGTGGACCTCAGAAACATTCGGATAGTCAAGAAGGTTGGCGGTACGATTGAGGATAGTGAGATGGTGGACGGCCTGGTGTTGAACCAAGCCGTCATCAAGAGCAGCGGTGGCCCCACAAGGATTGAGAAGGCTCGGATAGGCTTGATTCAGTTCCAGCTCAGCCCCCCTAAGCCTGATGTATGTTACCTGCTCCCTAGCTTCATAAGCGGATTGCTTACGATGATGGAACTTTGCAGATGGAGAACCAGATTGTGGTAAACGACTACCGCCAGATGGACAAGATCCTGAAAGAAGAGCGCCAATACCTGCTGAACATGGTGAAGAAGATCCAGAAGACGAAGTGTAATGTCCTCCTTATTCAGAAATCAATTCTCCGTGACGCCGTCAACGAGTTGTCACTTCACTTCCTATCCCGGCTCAAGATCCTTGCGGTGAAGGACATCGAGCGGGACGAGATTGAGTTCCTGAGCAAGAGTCTGGGCTGCAAGCCTGTTGCCAATATCGACTCCTTCACTGAGGACAAACTGGGTACTGCAGACCTGGTGGAGGAGGTTCAGGCCTCCGGTGCTCGCTATGTGAAGATCACTGGTATTAAGGTTCCGGCTACATCTAGCAACCAGACCGTGTCGATCGTGGCTCGGGGTGCCAACAACCTCATTTTGGATGAGGCAGAGCGCTCGCTTCACGACGCTCTGTGTGTCATCCGCTGCTTGGTGAAAAAGCGTGCCCTCATTGCGGGTGGTGGAGCCCCCGAAGTCGAGGTTGCGCACGCGCTGGCCATGCGCGCCCGTGAGCTTACCGGTACGGAGGCTATCTGCTGGAAGGCCTTTGCCGACGCGATGGAGGTCATCCCGACCACGCTCGCGGAGAATGCCGGTCTCAACTCGATCAAGGTAGTCACGGACCTGCGTCACCGCCATGCTCAAGGACAGCACAACGCCGGTGTCAGCATCCGCAGCGGCGGAGTGAAGGATGACATCACTGAGGAGAACATCCTGCAGCCTCTCCTGGTAAGCACCAGTGCGATTGAGCTGGCAGCTGAGACCGTGAAGATGATCATGAGAATTGATGACATTGCTCTGTCGCGGTGAGCTATGGTAGGACAGGGGAGACGGAAAATCATAGAGAAAAGAAAAAAGCCCGGGGTGTATTATGACCAGTAATTCCAAAGTCAAACGAGATATATCGTGGATTCATAATTTGCATATAATTGTTTGGATTTCATATCTGGATTCAACGACCAACGTAAGCTAGGATACATTCCATTCCACTCCACTCTGTAGAGACCCCGACCAGAGGATCTAGATTTGCTCTTTATTGCATGTGCCATTGGATTCACCCATCCCGCTGGATTGCTCGCTTCACTATTGGGCATACCATCATACCATTATTCATTCATTGTCTTGTGAATAGAAAGGACTATGAGGCTATCGAGTTTAATTAAATGCTATATTAACTATAGAAGGGTATATAAGCCTGCAGGATCCCACTCACTCTCCTTCCTTAGCATATCAGCTACCTAATGTACATTACTTTATATTAAGCCGATACAGGCTTTTCCAACAACGATATATACTTCCAAGATAATATAAACAAGATGTCAGCTGCTCTGAATAAATTCGCTTCGCAGGTTATTCTTATCCGCTGGCAAGCACTTTCCCTTCTTAGTTAAAATAACTAACCGAACAGTCGGTGTCAATTGTCTACCGGTGTTGTCAGGCACAGGTAACTACCAGGTGTTACGTATCTAAGGTCATGGCTTGGTTTTACCAGTGGAAGTAAAGCCCGAGCATCGAAATAGGTTAGCAGTCATATGTCACTGAGGCCATGAACGAATTCAACACGGTAATGGGGTTTAAAAATTCGGTAGCCTGAGTTCAGCGAAGTCTAGACTGTTTGGTGACTTCGAAGAATTTTGCCGTGCCTATATGGATGACATAGTCATCGCATCTACCACGCCAGAAGAACACCCTGAGCACCTCGATTAGGTCTTTCAGAGTTTGGAGCCCTTCAATGGTACGCTAGAACTGCGGAAGTCATATAGGTTACCTGCCTGTTGTCCTTCTAGAATATCGAGTAGACGCATTGGGTTTAACGACGCTTCAAGAGAACTGGTTGCCATCCGAAACCTCAGCTTTCCACAGGCAGAGAATCATCACGGGGGACAGCATCTCTGCTATTTTCACGACGACGGCTCCGACCGCCATTTGGACAAAGGCCCTACTCGCGCGTACATGAACCTTTATATGGGTGTCCAACCAGGCTGGCGTATCCGTCTCTTACCAAAGCTGAACGGTTTGACAAATTCGACGCCCATATGGTTGAAGGCCGCTTTGTCGGCTCTTCTGAAGGTCCGTATAAGATACATGATGTAGGACTAAACAGACTCTCGATACCCGAGATGCTACAGCAGCTCACCCTTTCCAGCCATTTCTTGATCTATGCCGAAATACGGATTGACCACAAAAAGAAGCCATGACGACTAATTCTAATATTCCATAGACTCGAATCTCAGCAGTAGTCGGGTGTACATCCTATCGCCGAGCTTGGGGATAAGATGCTCCGTCTCACAACTTCCCATCGAGTCATCGAAAGAAGGGAACGTTGATGGGTCTAAATGTGGCCTCTTTTGTCTTCTTTATCTTGCTCATACTAGCGTAAGCTGCCATGTTAATATATAATTGTCTATGACTTGAGAGTTGGGCCAAAAGTAGCGGTGAGGTTTCAACTCCACTCTCACCGGCATAGAGAGACCCGAGACATCAAGACTCCAGTGAGCTCTTGCAATCACGTCGACCGTGGATACTTGCCTAAGGCGGCCAAAGTGAATGTCTGTATTGGCGCACGATGACCTTCGCGAGCTCACCAACAGGAATGAATGTCAGTAGACATGTACAGCAGATGCCACTAAGAGCAGATCACGCTTGCGTCACGAAGTACTAACGCTCATCCTGACTGCCACGTACGCTTTTGCGGCCCTCACAGGGCCAATTGTCCAGTTCTAACAGCAGAAGGCTTGGTCAAGGGGACTCTTTCTGCTGACAAGGGCGTTGTCAAGGATCAAGTTCCTATCCCTGCAAGTGGAGCAGCAGAGCCATCCTAAAACAAAAAGCCAAAGATATCTGAGATATAAAAATCGCCCAGATATACGTATTGATTATATTATCCCAAACAAGCACTGGAATATGCCACCCCGTGGAATAGCAATGTGCTAATTGGAGAAGGTATCAACAGCATATACGGAGCAATGCGGAATTGTCAAGCCAACAATCATGGTATCAAGGACCAAGATCTTTGATTTCATGACTTTCTACCCCTTAGTCCTTGTACTGCACCAAGTGCGATGCCACCGTTTTTGTCGAGTGACTTTGATTCAATATCATTAGTTTCACAGACTCTATTCATGTGCAAGCATGATAAAGACGGGTAATTAAATCGCATTTTTATTGTCTATTATGACACCTTACAAATCAGTAGAGAACACCCCTGCAGCTCACCATGAAGAAGAAAATAAAGGAGGAAGCCTTTCGAATTTCGCCCATAGAACTCAAATCCCAAAGGTATTCACTAGGGGGGCAGACTCGGATGGTGTTTGTCTTCGCGGATAATAGAAGCCGTTAGAACTCACGCGAGCAGCCAGCAGGCACCTAATGTAGACTTGAATTTATTATAATTTAAAGCGGAATTAAGTGTTGCGAACATTAGATTATCTAAACTGGACATAGAATCAGAATATGCGGATAAATTAGATATAATAACTTAGTAGCATGGGGTTTATTAAAGTAAATACATAGAACATCTCACCTCATGAGGAGGGGGATCTTTCGATACAGGCTAATTAATGTCTTACTATGATATCCATCTGGTCCTAGGCTGTGCCTATACTGCAGGCATTAATGCGAGCAAGTTTATTATCAATGGCCTGTTAAGAGAACACGCTGGAAAGACTGAAGGACTTCGGCAGTATTTCTCTCTTAAATAACTACTGGCGTTCGACACCTTTTCTCGATTTTTCAGTGCTTCCTTTTGGGGCCATTTAGGGGCATTCCCTCGCTGTTACTCGTGCAAACGGTCGAATGCGGTGAGTCCATATATTATCTTTCTCTTAAATTACGTGATATTAAGTGGTTTAGTTAACTTTCTAGTCCATGCCACACGTTAAAATTACTGGTAATGACCGTGTTGGCTTGAGCAAGCTCCTGAGAGCAAGAGGTATCCAACATCGCAAGGATGAGCTTAACTGACTCCTGTCCATATGTCCAGCGCCAGATGGACAACCAACTAAAAGACTTCTTCGGATTCGCAAACACATATCGATGATATCGTGGTCGCGTTGAAGAGCACTCCGTGGTGTCCATTATACCGTCCGGGGATTCATTCCTACCTACCTGGCGGCGGATTTCGAGACTACTAGGTAAGCTGAGGGATGAATCTCTGGGGATCCTGCGTAAGGTCAACTTTGAAGTGGAAAATAAGATAGGAGATCGAAGACCAGACGTGACGATACTGATGCTGATGCTGTGACTTCATTTACATGGGCAAAAAGTATTCTGATTCTATGATATGTGCCTCAGCTATTTCACAGCTGGTCCTTATTCGTGCAGAAATTCTACGCTGAATGAACAGTTTCTATACGGTATAACTGTGCCAGAAGAAGTAAATATTTGCATTAGGATAGTAGAATGTAGAATATCCTCATCCACAGGACTTATACAAAATGCACTATTGATCGTCAGATGGAACAGTCGAGTTGACTAGTTAATTACGTCCAAATGAAAAAAAAAGAAGGGATACGGGGTATAGCATGCAAGGAACTGTGCAAAAACGACCGAGGAAACCAGCCAAACGCCAAGTATTAACAGAACACCAGGACAGCTCTGCAACATAATTTTCCCCCGCGACAGGTCCGCGGGAGTGTGCAGTAAAGAAAAGGAGCGTTGCGATGTATTTTCATGGCAACTCCAAGTAAAGAAGCAAAGAAAGGTGAAAAAGAAAGAGAGAGCTTCCGTGAACACAACGTTATCATCATTATCATGGCCCTTGAAAGAATGACACCGAGGGGAGATGAGCTGTCCTATGCCATGACACCCGATGCAGCAGTCCCAGAGCCCCATCGAAATCGTTTGAGACCCCCTCGAACCGCTTCTTGGCCACATCCGGCGAATGCTTTCCCCCCGGAAAGGCCCCCATCCCCCATGATCGACCCCATTCCTGGTCCGGCTTCCATTCTTCCCACTTCGCGGCCCAGTACGTATCCTGCGGAAAAGCTGATAGCCGAGAAAAGCACCACTACGCCCGCGCTGATAACCCAGGTCATAATCGTTGGGCCCCCTGCCGAATCAGCTGTTCCGGCGCGACGGCTCTTCTTAGAAGTCGAGTGGCTATGGCCTTTCGGGGAACAAGACCGCCGTTTAACCTTGGGTGCGCTGGCGTGTGGGTAAGCTGCCATCGGTACGTGGGGCTGTTTCGATCGCCGTAGCCTGGTAGAATCATGGGTCTCCGCCACTGAAGGGGCCTCTTCTTCGCTGAGTTCTTCTCCTCCCATTGCCACCGTCTCGGAGACCAGCCGAAACGACGCTGGCTGTGCCCTGGAGGGACCCGCCGGTGAGGGGAGCGGATCAGGCTTGGGCAGACCCCGCGCGGCAGCGGCACAAGACAGTAAAGTGGAAAGACTGGCACGGAGGGCAGCATCGTGATCGGCGTGATGAGAAGGCGAGATCATATTGTACGGACTATGTTGTTGATGGGACGACCTTCGAACCGAGCGG
Source organism: Aspergillus tanneri (assembly GCF_003426965.1). NCBI lineage: Eukaryota > Fungi > Ascomycota > Eurotiomycetes > Eurotiales > Aspergillaceae > Aspergillus > Aspergillus tanneri. The sequence goes on along the minus strand of NW_022984634.1, from coordinate 2,143,985 downwards.
GTACTCGCCTGGGAATTTCTCCGGATCGCTGTCCGACGACTGCAGTTTGATAATTCGCTAGGTTGGGAACGACGTCTCTCGAGCGGTCGCGTCCAGGACGGATCCCGCGACGCAGGAGGATGGGAGAACACGTTGGGCTGAGGAACGAAGGGGGGACGAGCTGATGCGCATCCCAAGGGCAGTCGAGCTGTCATCCTCATCGGTCGAGTGGTTCGCATCAGACAGCGGCCCAGACGGGACCATCCCAGCTAGGGGCGGACCCCCAAGCGGCCGCTGGGCCACGTCCTCATTCGAACTGCTCAGGATACGATCCGACTCGCTCTCACTTTCTTCATATTCATCCTGGCTACTGCTCTGTTCGCGGGACGAATAGTCAACTTGAGCTGTGGTGACGGCAGCCAGATGCTGCAGTCGACGTCGTGTACTACGGCGGTGATATGGCCGGGAGCCGTTTTGTTCGACGCGAAGGCCGGTGGTAATAATATCATCATTGGTCGCAGCGGACGACAAGGAGGAGGTGGATGGCTGAGAGGAGACCTCGATCCAAGAATCTATGTAATACTGTAGTGAGTACATGTTGGGAAGGTCGTACAGTGGATGAGAGAAGGGAACAGAAATGCATGCATGTTGACCGTGCAGGGAGATCGCCAGGGGGGGGTGATGAAGAGGACAAGATAACAGCTGCCGTGGAAAAGAAGACGTACCTTCTGATCTTGGGAGCGCAAGACTGGACGGAGAGTGTGACGGTGGGAGGGGATTCTGCTGGACGTCTGGCGTCATCCGCGGACGAGGCTCCTCGTGCACCTGACCCAGTAAGTCATAGTGGGCGGGTTGCATGGTGATAGGGGAGGGTGATGGAGAGAGATGACTGGAGAAAGAGACAGCGGAGAAGAGATGGAAATGGACGATGTAATAAGAAGAATGATAGTTAGGACAAGAATCCAGCGGGGATGCGATCAGGCCACAGGAGTAGGAGCAGCGGTCAAGGAGGAAATAAGTGGATGATGAAAGAGGGGGTGGAGTCCGACTGATTATCTTATCTTGGGGGATCCGCACAAGTAGGCTGGGCTGCAGTATGGAAGTACTTTCTGAGTACGCTGAGTACGCACATCAATCAAAGGGCGAATCCAGTCGCAGAAGAAAGAGGAAGAAGGTCTTAGAGCCAGTCCTAAGTAGTCGACAAACAAGTGGCTGGCTGGCTGGGATCATCCGACGATGCACAGCTGACTTGTTCTGCCATCAGCGCAACCTCTGATCGACGATCTCTGGTCCGACAGGAGACAAGAATCTAACAATAGAATAATAAAGAAAAAAGATCATAAAAGAAGACAATGATAATAAAGAAGAAGATAAAGAGGAGACAAATAATCCTCAGCAGAAAGAATGTATTATTACAGGGTCTATCTAGCCAATCCAGGGCACTATCAACACAAAAGAACTTTTAGTAGCAAAATCAAATCAGAATCCAGCGCAATTTTCCCATGTCATCTTTCATCCATTAACTAGATTAGAAAGTCACCTTGGTGCCCTTGTACTCCGGGATCGATCCCCGACCCCGGTTGGGAGCACCGCTACCACCGCGTCCGCCGAAGCCACCGCGACCGCGACCTCCACGGTCACCACCGCGACCACGGCCGCCGCCACGACCACCAAAGCCGCCGCGACCGCCACCGCCGTTGTTGTTGGCACGGGGAGTGGTGAAGTCCAGACGCACCGGACGGCCGCTCACCTCCACGCCGCTCAGTTCACTCAAGGCCTGGCGGGCTTCATCCACCGACGAGTACTGGACGTATCCGAATCCCTTGGGACGCCCCGATTCCGGGTCGGTCGGCAGGCGGATGCCCAGAATGGTTCCCTTTTCGCCAAACACCTCGTGGATCGAGTCCTCCGTGGCACCGAAGGGGAGGTTGCCCACGAACAGCGTATCGCTTTCAGGGCTGGCCTGGTCACCGAAAGAACGAGCACGAGCCTGAGCCCGGTCCTTACCACCCGCCTGGTTGTTGGCAGGGCGTCCGGTAGCGTAATCCAGGTTGATCGTCCGGCCATCGATCTCGGTGCCCTTCATAGCTTCGAAGGCCTTGGCAGCATCAACACTGTTGGCAAACTCGACGTATCCGAATCTGGACGGGAGGTTTAGCACTGGCATGGGCAATTCGGTCGTTGGAGTTCACTTACCCGCGAGAACGGCCAGTGTCACGCTCGGTCATGATTCGCACACCAGAAAGCTCACCAAAGCTCTCAAACTCGCGCTGGAGCCAATCCTCGTCCACGTTCCAAGACAGGTTGCCAATGAAAAGGTTGGCAGATACACCGCTAGCGGGCTCTTCAGTCTTGGACTTCTTCGGAGTAGCGGAATGGTCCTCCTCAGCCTTGCGCTTCTTGGAGGCTTTGGCCGGTTCCTCACTCTCTTCGGTCTCAGAGTCGGAAGAGTCGGACGAGTTATCAGAACCAGACTCTTCGGATGAGTCTGATTCTTCAGAAGACTGGTGTCCTGTCAGCGTCCTGGCTGTTTCAAGGGCGAATTTTCAATACACATACCTTCTCAGCCTTCTTAGCATTAGCAGGAACCTCGCTGTCGGAGTCGGAGTCAGAGTCGGACTCCTCGCTGTCGCTGGAGTCATTCTTGGCCTTCTTGGGGGCCTCCTTCTCGTCAGACAATCCAGACTCGGACTCCGATTCCGACTCGGAGTCAGAGGACTCAGCAGCCTTAGCTTTAGAAGCCTTGACAACCTTAATATCCTTCTTGGGGGCCTTCTCCTCTTCAAACTCGGACTTCTCCTCTTCAGACTCGGACTCAGAGTCAGAAGACTCGGAGGAAGACTCTTCCTTCTTAGCCTTCTTCTCAGTCTTCTTGGGCTCTTCGGCCTTCTTAGCGGGCTTCTTCTCGTCCTCGCTCTCGCTCTCACTGCTGGAAGCATCCTCCATGTCCTCATCGCTATCAGAAGAGTCCGATTCGGATTCAGAAGGAGTAGGGGCCTTCTTCTTCTTCTCGTCCACCTTCTTCACCTCCTTAGCAGCCTTCTTCTCCTCCTCGCTCTCGCTCTCGCTCTCGCTGCTGGAGCTAGAGTCCATCTCCTCGTCGCTGTCGGACTCAGAGCTGCTGCTGGGAGTAGGCTCCTTCTTCTTCTTGCTCTTGGACTTCTCCTTGCTGGCGATCTCTCGAGCGATCTGCTTGCTCTTAGCCTTAGGAGACTGGGAGACCTTAGTCACACCAGCATCCTTGACCTTGCTCAGGGACTTATCAACGACCTTCTCGCCACCCTTCTTGGTAGCAGACTTAGTCTTAGACATTTTGAATCTGTGGATGGTTAGTAAACAGACAGGAAGAAGTCCAGGGTGATACAAACCACAGGCAAGACGATATGTGTGCAAATATAGAACCAACAAGACAACTCAAAAAAGTGCGGCAGTTTTTTTGTGCAATCCCACAGTCACCCGATTTTCAATAGAAATAGCAAATACGCAAATCTCAACTTAGGAGAAGAGACTCGGCACAGATACCCACAGGTAACCCACAACTGACAGCGATCAAGCCCACACGAGACGGAGAGGAGATATGCAACCGTCTATAAATGAAACCCACGAGAGTAACCCACAGATCCCACAGGAATGATTGCAATATGCCACAGCCCACAGCCCTCAGATGTATTTAGCCCACAGGATGTCTGTTGAAGTGCAACTTGGAAGATACGGCCCACGCTACTGCGACACTGAAATAGATCTAGACTGGAGGAAAATATCAACCCAGTTCTTTGATCTCCAGTTAGGAAATGGAAGGATGATGGGGAAGGGAAAGGTAAGTTAAGAAGAGAGAAGAAAATTTCTGTAGGTGAGAGCTCTGATAAGAATCGCGGGAAAAAAAAAAAAAAAAAAAAAAACTAGGGGGGTTGGCAAAAATCCTTCATACCGCCTACCGTAAACCGTCTAGTGGAAGAACTTCCACCGGAATAGTGGAGACCTCGAAGGTACACGATTGCCCACTGCCAATCAATGGGGCTGGAGTGTCACCCCCAGTACCCAGAGTTACGCCGGAGCTTTTGTGACTTCTCGCGGCGGTTTCTTAACCCTCTCTTCTGTGTTCATCTCCCACAAAAACATCCATATTCTATGGAAGGCCTTTGGTCTTAGCTCCTCTAGCTATGGCTCCTTCTACTCCTGCTTCTCATCGTCCGCGGAAGAAAAGAAAGTTTCCACTTTTCTCCGCGTCGAACGATGCTCTGATCTTGGAGACGGATGGTGGAAAGCCTACTCCAGCATTTCCATTGGTCTCTTTTCTTTGGGCTGCCCGTGCAGGTGTCTCTCTATGGCTTGTGCTGCCTCTTATTTTGATGGCCGTGGGTCTCTTTCGTTGGGCCGTCAGCTTAGGGGGCTATTCCGGTAAGTAACAATGGCATAGTATGACTATACGCACCGCATCGTGCCACTGATACTCGTTAGGCTTCCACGTACCTCCTATGCATGGCGATTTCGAAGCACAAAGACACTGGATGGAATTGACAATCCATTTACCTATGTCAAAGTGGTATACGTACGACCTACAGTACTGGGGGCTTGACTACCCGCCATTGACAGCATATCATAGTTGGGTGGTAGGAAAGATGTACTTGAAAGCCTATTCTCTTAATTTTTCTCTTTTTTCTAACTGGAGCAGTGGCACTCTGTTCGAACCTTCTTGGTTTGCCCTAGATGAATCCCGTGGCTTCGAACACCCTCGGTTGAAAGTATTTATGCGTGCAACCGTGGTTGTTTCTGAGTACCTTATCTATATCCCAGCTATTGTCAATTTCTTGCGGCGCTATTCGCGGATGCAAGATGTTCCCGTATGGTCTACCTCGATTGCCCTCGTTGCCATCCTACTGCAGCCGGCAACCATTCTCATCGATCATGGCCATTTCCAATACAACACCGTGATGCTAGGTCTTGTTGTTGCAAGTCTGGATGCTATCCTGGCGGGGCGCATGCTCTGGGCCTGTATCTTTTTCGTGGGTGCTCTGGGGTTCAAACAAATGGCCCTCTACTATGCACCTGTTATGTTTGCTTTTCTTCTGGGTGTCTGCATTTTCCCTAAGATCCGGATCCTCCGTCTTCTTTGTATCTCTATTGTCACACTTGCTGCTTTCGCAGCTCTATTCGCCCCACTGATAGTGGGTGCGACTGGTGTTGACGCTCGAAACAGTTTAACTTCGCTTCCAGAGCCACCATTGCTGCAAGCACTACCAATCCAGTTCGACAAAACCTCTCTGTTCTACGCTCCCTTGTTTCAATTAACGCAGATCATCCACCGAGTCTTCCCCTTTTCGCGTGGCTTGTTCGAAGACAAGGTCGCAAACTTCTGGTGTGCTCTTCATACATTCTACAAGCTTCATCGGTTTGAAGCGGGTTTTGTCCAACGAGTGTCCCTCGGTGCCACATTGGCATCCATCTTCATACCCTGTGCTATTGTCTTCCGGCATCCGCGCGCTTCGCTTCTCCTTCCGGCCCTGTCCTGTGTGGCCTGGGGGTTCTTTCTGTTTTCATTTCAGGTCCATGAGAAGAGCGTCCTTCTACCTCTGCTACCTATGACGCTCTTGCTTGCTGGCGACGGGGGATTAAGCAAGGAAACGCGGGCCTGGGTAGGATGGGCCAACATGCTTGGTTGTTGGACGATGTATCCGCTCCTTCAACGCGACGAACTTCGAGTACCGTACTTCGTTATGTCGCTGCTCTGGGCTTATCTGCTGGGCCTTCCACCGACCTCGCTGGAAATCTACCGAACTCGCACTTCTTCCCCGGATGACTCGGACCCACGCTCCTATCTACACATCAGCACGAAGCTCCTCCATGTCTGCTTTTATCTAATTATGATTGTGTGGCACGTGCTGGAGGCCTTCGTTCCGACACCGGCTGGGAAGCCTGACCTATGGGTCGTGCTAAACGTGCTTGTCGGTGCAGGAGGGTTTGGCATTGCATACCTGTGGTGTTTGTGGAATCTGATATCTCAGTGCCGCATGATTGATCGCAAGACAGCGGAAGAAGCTCGGAAAAAGAAGCAGTAGTACGGAGTACCGTGGGAGCGTCTATAGACATAGATTGGTTATGGAGTTTAGTTGAATGATACCCGGTTCGGTTTAAGTTTGTTGAATGAGCAATAAGATAAGGATGGCGAAACGAACAGCCCATACGCACGTTTGACGTATACTAATCCCAGACAGACTATTCAGAGACACCAGTTGTAATATGCATCTATTGTACAAAGAAAGGAGATGTATCTATACCCCCAAGAAGTGCAAGTAATATACATGAAATGCAGCCCAAAAACCCGACACCAAACACCTTGCCGACAGACAAGCCAGTTGACAGGGACCTGGTCGTAGAAACAATGACCGTAACAATCGAACCCAAGATTTAGACCTTGAAACCGAACCCTGCCATACAGGACTTGTACTGATCGATCATGGACTTACACTCCTGCGTCGGGTCGTCGGACTTCGAGAACAGCATGCAATCATCCCGAGCCGTCTTCTCTTCTTTGCAGACGCAGCATGGCTGTTTGATGAGATCAGCCGGAGTCTTTTTCACTGCGACTGCAATCTTCAACATACCTTGGGCTTTTCCGCCGTAGTTGACTGGGCAGCAGCCGGTGTGGGAGTCTTCTCGAAAGGGCCTAGATTGAGAGATGGACATATTAGAGATCCGGAGATTTAGGTTGAAGTAACGATGTAGAGAGCACCGCAAATAAAGGAAGAGCCTTACCGCTGAAAATACCGAAGAGAGACATTTTCAAGAACCTTGCAGCAAAGAGTGAGATAACTAAGAAGTAAGTAATTGAGAAGTAAGTAATCAATCAGGAAAAAAGGCCCTGCTGAATAATGACGCGATGGCGCCGTTGGTCTCTGCAGTTCGCTGAAGGAGTACTCTGGATGTCCAATCGGGTTTAGCGCGGGACGGCCTTGTCAGTAACGATGAAATGACACCTTAGGCTCTATAGTGTCGCGCTTTTTTTCTCCCCTTTTTTGCCTCCTCGCTCGCACTCCTTCACCACCTTTTCTTTTGTTGATCGCTCGACCTTCTGCAGTGTCTATCCAGGCAGCTTTCAAGACTGATTGATTTTTGGACCTTTCCCTTGTCACCCCATTGAGCCCTTCAGTCTTGAACCCCCCTGAATTACCCCACCATGGTCCCTCCAAAGGTCTTTTCGCTGGAAGGCAAAGGCCTCAAGCTCGACACCGCAGAGGATGTTGAGGCCCATATCAAGCCTTTGTTGGAAGCTACAGATTATACGGAGATTCGTCTGGGTGGAAATACTTTTGGAGTGACCGCCTGTGAGCGATTCGCTTCAGCCTTTTCCACGCAAATGAATCTGGAAGTGGCCGAGCTGGCCGACATTTTCACCTCGCGTCTGATCGAAGAGATTCCCGATGCTCTGACCCATCTTCTGAATGCCCTTCTTGCGATTCCCTCCCTCCACACCGTCAACCTCTCCGACAACGCTTTCGGCAAACGGACCTCGAAGCCCCTCGTCGACTTCCTCTCGCGCCATATCCCTTTGCGCCACCTGATTTTGAACAATAACGGTATGGGTCCCGATGCCGGAGCGGAAATTGCCGACGCACTCAAGGAGCTTGCAGAGCGCAAGGAGGAAGCACGCAAAGCGGGCAAGGAGGTCGCTTCCTTGGAGAGCATCGTCTGTGGGCGGAACCGTCTGGAGAACGGCAGTATGGCGGCCTGGGCACGTGCCTACGAGGTGCATGCGGCAGGCATCCGTTCCGTGAAGATGACCCAGAATGGTATCCGTCAGGAGGGTATCTCTCTGCTCCTGAGGGAGGGTCTTCGTCATGCCGCCGGGCTGGAAGTACTCGACCTGCAGGACAATACTTTCACCGTCACGGGATCGACTGCCCTGGCCGAAGTGGTCCCTGGATGGCCATCCTTACGCGAACTCGGCGTTGGTGATTGCCTGCTCTCCCCTCGCGGAGGTGTCAAACTTGCCCAGGCTCTGGCTGGGGCTAAGAACCAGAAACTGGAGACCCTGCGCCTGCAGTACAACGACATCACTGCCGAAGGTGTCAAGCAGTTCCTCCACGCAACCAAGACTGCGTTGACGTCGCTGCGCCGCATTGAACTGAATGGGAACAAGTTCATGGAAGACGACGATGATGTGACTGAGCTGCGGGAGGTTTTGGAGGCGCGCAAGGAAGAGCACGGCAAGGACGATGATCCGGAGGATATGTGGGGGGTGGACGAGCTGGACGAGCTCGAGGAAGAAAGCGAGGAAGAGGAGGAAGAAGAGGAGGCGGAGGAAGAGGAAGAGGCGAAGGAAGAAGAAGAGGAAGAGGAACATAAAACAGAGAAGCTGCTCAAAGACACTGCGCTGTCCGAGAATAAGACGGTCTCCCAAAAGAAGGACGCGAACGTGGAGAAACTGGCTGAAGCTCTGGAAAAGACTGCCCTGTAGGCCGTCCATCGCTCTTGGAGACCAGTCATCCAAGCCCTCCCTTTATTGTCTTATACCCCCGATCCCATACCAGGAATGAGTCGTGCGCAGGAGAATAAATGATGGAACGGATACCGGGTCTATCACCTGCCAGGATACAGTGAGTTCGGAATGACCGTCATCGGATGTCTCCAGCTTGACCCGAAGGCGCAGGCCAGCAGATGATGCCGCTGGTCATTCTTCGCTCCATCACCCACCATATGTTGCATTTACATTTAGATCAGATCCCATGTCCTGCAAGTTTTGATGCCCAGCCCTTGTTTTTGGACTTAATTTCTTTCCAGGGCGTGGGATATAGATTCCTACTGGCCAGATGTTCCTGACCCGCATCATGTTAACCCGCTACGATGTATATAACGGCTTAGAAAAATGGATTATGTGCAATAGCTCCTCTAGATCCTTAGTACATAGATATATCCATAGTAGAACCTTACGATGACCCAAGGGACTACTATCGGAACGCCTGCCTAAACGGGCAATCTGGGCTTGGCATCGCGGCGGCGCTTCAACTTGTTCTCTTTCCTTCTTTCCTTCTTCCATCGCCATCTTCCACCCCTCATCCTGTCGCTACGCTCCTTTCTCCGCTCCAAATCATCTGGGTCGTCATCGACATCGTTCACTCCCTTTAGATCTACCGTGGCTATCTCCAGCGCGTGGGCTTTCGAAGTGTCTATCTAGATATACGTACTGGAAGTGAGTGAGTGCGCACCCCCTCCCTGCATTCCATCTACCATCGTCTTCCACGTCAGGAGTTTATGCCCAGTGTATCGCATGCGCAATGCCAGAGGAATCTTGGGATTCGAACTCACGAGTTTACGGTCGGATATCCGGCCAGCCAGCCACGTGCTTCTGGAGCGACCCATGCGCATGGATCAGTTGTCGGACTCTTTTCTGTGCATTCGTCAGTCGGACTGCTACTTGATTGTGGTATATTCTTGAAGATGTGCTTGGTATCTTGGAGTCTGGTTCGATACATGGCAGGAATGGGCTGCCCTTTTCACTGGCCTCATCATCGTACTATTTAACATCCCACTGGTTCTGTTCGCTAACTAGAGGATTTCCATGTAAATAGGCGCTCCCGCAGCCTCCCATCCTATCATTCATTATCCCATCTTTCTCGGATCATCACTGTGGCAATGGACGCAAAGGAAATCGAACTTAAGGCCAAGGCCTTAACGAAGGCCGCAACGCAGAACGAACCTTCAGCAAATATTGTGCCACTGCTTAAAGAACTGCAACAGGGTGTGAAGGCGACTGAGGATCTGCTACGGTCCACCCGAGTGGGGATCATTGTAAACAAGTTCAAACAACACAAATCACCCGATGTCGCCCGGTTGTCTAGCGAAATCGTCTCCAAGTGGCGCAACGAAGTCAACAAGCAAAAAGCCGGCGGATCGCCCAGTGCCAGCCAGCGGTCGAGTGGATCACCGCGCCCAGCACAGAATGGAACCGCATCGCCTGCCGGGACGACACCGTCAGACAAGACATCGAAACTGTCGGTTCCGCCGGATCGACGCTCGTGGAAGGCAGACAGCGTGGACATCAATCAGACGGGAAACAAGATTCGGAACAGCTGCATTGGGCTGATGTATGATGGACTGTCTCTGAACTCGACGGAGTCGCCGCGATCCGTCCTGTCCAAGGCGTCGGCTGTAGAGGCGGCTGCATACGCAGTATATGGACCGGAGACCAAGGAACAATACCGCACCAAGATCCGCAGCTTGTACCAAAATCTCAGGAACAAGTCGAACCCGACCCTCCGAGTGCGTGTGCTCGGCAACGAGGTGACGCCCGATCAGTTCGTCAAGATGACGCACGATGAGTTGCGATCGGCGGAGCAGCGCGAACAGGATCGCAGGATCCAAAAGGAGAACATGGACAAGGCCATGGTGGCACAAGCAGAACGCAGCATCAGTACTAGTCTGCAGTGTGGTAAATGTGGACAGCGCAAGGTCACGTACACGGAAGCTCAGACACGCAGTGCAGACGAACCAATGACGCTGTTCTGTACGTGTTTGAACTGTGGCAAGTCATGGCGACAGTGAATTGAAGCTGCTAGTCTTTTTATATTTATTTCTTTTATCGTGTCGTTTTTAATCTACCATCAAGGTTGTCAAAGTATTACCCAGGCATGGAGTTTCATGGATTGCTTAAAAGGTGAACATTTCTACAGTCTTGGGGAGAGGGGGGTGAGCGATGGGACTGGTAACATGAATGAATCTTGGATTTTAAGATGGTGATAGATCTATCGAGCATTGACTGGTGAGTGCTATGTGTATCTATCCAGATAGAGAAGAATCCGTCAGACTTTATGATGTAATCATAAACTCGAAAGGTAAATATAGTAAATACAGTAAATCAAGTTTTCATACTTTTATCCCTGTTACATCAATTCCGCCCTTCATTTGTTGTCTAGTCCTACTCGACCAACATACCAACTGGCACTTGGTCTGTGTGATGTCCATCCTTCTGTTCTATCCACACATCCCACATCCTGAGATCGAAATTCAGGCCCATCGTCACAAGCACAAGAGCCAGGCAAAGAAAGAAAGTCCAATCCAAAATGCCATCACGAACTGACCTGATCAACCCTGTGCAATCCCTCAACACAGCGTTCTCAACCTCCGCGCTTCTGTCCAACTTCACCAGCTCGATCACGAACCCGACCATCGTCATCGAGCACGGCCCCCCGGAACTACTGCCCTACTTCGGGCGCAAATCCACCGGCCCCGATGCCATAGTCACGTACTTCGGTCTCATTGCGGAGCGCGGCCCTCGAGAACGTGGCGTGGGAGGACGAGAAGCAGTGGTTGGTGGATGAGAAGAACCTGGGAGTGAAGTTACACGGTGAAGTTACATGGAGAAGCCCAGTTTCTGTGGAAAGATACGGAGTAAGATGTCGACGGAATTTGCGCATCGGGTACAACTGGTCGAGAGGAGGATGGCGATGTGAAGATCCTGGTGCATGATGCGTGGCAGGATTCCGGGGCGGCTTATTTGGCATTGTCGGGGTAGTTGGGTGAGTCTTTATATCTTTAGATGCGTATTCTCTGGTTTCTCAGGGAGTAGGTGTTCATTGTTGGGATACATGACGGATATATGGTGAGTAGTATGGTATGCATGTGTCTGTGTTGTGAATGGCTCAATCAATATCGAATTGATAATTCCAACACACATATCCAAATCGTTCATCCGTATGGAAACCATTCGTAGGAGAATCACATTGAGTGTACGCCTTTGCACTCGGCACAATCATCAAGTAGGTGCTCCTCGTCCGAAGGTGTTAAATCACAGCCCGAAGGTCCATACTCCACCATGAAAGTCTGCTCGGTCAACCAGCTCTGGCCGTCGATGACCCAGTTGATGTACCCTGTGCACTGGAACTTGTGTCTGTGGTTTGCCTGCGCCCAGGTGAGTGTGACTAGGTTTTCCTATCGTCTGTTGGGCAGGCCTTGGGGTGCTAGACCTCGGAGACTTCAGATATACACATCGTGTCGGTTACATGCCGACAGCTTCGCTGCTTTCTTGTCCATCTCTATCGCTGCCATGCTCTGCGAAACTGCAGAGACTTTGCCAATCAACAACACCCTGGGCAGCAACTCAGAGTTCATATTTAAAACCCAAGCATCCACAAACGACATGCATCAGAAGCCAATTCCGCACGTCCAACTGCACGGTGTGACAAAGAATCCTGACCGGTCAGGTGAGCATCTGACGGAGTGGCAGATAAACTAATTATTGTGATTCTATCGAGGATAGTTTGGCATGGAGACATGAGTTGTTTATCGACGGTATCGAAGGAGAGCCGCGCGATGAACGACAGCACGTGATGGCGAGCCTCAAGAGGATCCAAAAGAGAAAGAAGAAGCGCAAGGTGGAGAAGGCATAGATGCAGTTGGAAGTGGAAATGAATACACAGGCATCGATCAGCTCATTCTAGACGGAGTGGAACTCAGTGACAAAACATACAGAGACGGATGATAATAATCACGAGGATACGCACCTCTGTCAGATATAATTACCATTACGCCACAAAGAGTAGAGCTGTTACAATTCGTGTGTAGTACTCGTATATCTGCCTATTCTGACAAATTGCTGGGATATGAAGCAATCAACACGCTGGAGTGCATCCACTTGAGATCCAACTAATATTACGACACCCTCACCGCGTCTCCTGATCGGGCGTCGTCCGAGACCAACAGGGGAGCTTCTCACCGAATTGGGATTAAATCAATAAACCATCATCCAACGAGGCCCACCGTGCCTGCCAAGTGCAGGAATATATGCAGCAAGTGGGGGCATTAGTAGCTGATCCCAAATCGCCCCCAGCGCACAAAAATCCTTCGGCGCAGCCGAAGTTTTCCCAGTAGCAGTAATTAGTGCAGTCTACAGTAAAAAGAAGAGCAGGCGAAATTCTTTGAAAACCCTTGATTTGAACTAAATTTACCACTATTAAGTGACATACATACATGTGGAAGAAAATAAGTTGGCTCTATGCAGAGACAAGGTAATAAAAAGGGGAAAAGTCTATAATACGGGTAAAAGGGGTATGCAGCTGGGCCCAGAAGCCAGCTCATGCATGTATGCGAAAGTGATATCCAGATCGGACCATATTAGATTAAGGGGAAGGACCGCAATCAAGCGTTTACTCATCCTCCTCCACTTCGGCACGAGCGCCAAGGGTGTATCGCGACTTGCCGCTAGCGTCGGTCTCGTGTTCAATAGCCAGCTTAGAGAGGTGTCCTAGGAGGTTCTCGATCTGGGTATCAGCCTTGGAGCGGTTCTTACGACCAAGGTTGTCAAGGGCAGGGATGATCGTAAGGATGTAGTACACCACGGCAATGATGATGGTGACACCAATGGAGTAGGCCCAGATAACAACGACAGTGACGATGTCGACATCGCCGTTGACGGAGAACTCAGCCTTGCTGGGAGGGCTGGTCTGGCGGTAGTCACCTGAGAGCCAGCCGAAGACGGCGAACAGGGTGGCGAGTACATCGACAAGGAAGATAGCGCCAACCAACTGCCACGAGGGCCACGTCTTGCCGCCACGGGTAACGAAGATCAGCCAGTTCTCAGTAAGGGCGACTTCCAGGAAGAGAATCTCCTGAGGAGAACCAAAGTTCTGGATAATACCACCATTGGTCATGAAGAGAGAGGCACGGATGATCCAGGTAGCACCGGCGAGGAGGACACCGAGGACGATGGAGATCACCCAGATCTTAGGCAGCTGCCACTCGACAGGGCGCTGCTCGAAGTGGGCATTGTCATAGGCGACGGCAATAGTGGCAAGATCAGCGAACAGGGCGATAAACACAATCAGATCGGCACGGATGGTCTCGTCGATGATAATCATGGAGGTGACAAGGTAGATCTCCAGGTGGAGACACAAGGCGATACGATACTGAATGTAGGCCTTCATACGCTGGAAGATCTGACGGGCAAGCTTGATAGCATCGACAATGGTGCTCAGACCAGGGGCAAGGAAGACGATATCAGCAGCGGCCTGGGCAGCTTCGGTAGAACCTTCGACGGCGATACCGCAGTCAGCCTTCTTAAGGGAAGGAGCGTCGTTAACACCGTCACCAGTCATGGCAGTCAAGTGACCACGCTGCTGCAACATCTCGACGACCTGGTACTTGTGCTCGGGGAACACTTCGGCGAAACCATCGGCCTTCTCCACGAGGTCGTGTTGGGCAGAGCCCGCAAGACCACCGTGAATGAGACGCTCAGAGTCGTAGACCTTAGTGCTGAGGGCAAGCATCTTGCAAGTTTCCTTGGCAATGGCAATAGCATCACCAGTTAACATCTTAACGGACAGACCGAGGTGCTGGGCCTCAGCAATGGTGTGCGCAGTGTCCTCACGAGGGGGATCAAACATGGGGTACATGCCCAGCAGTTGCCAGGGCTCACCCTCCTTCTGGACAGCAACACCAAGGGAACGGAAACCACGGCGAGCGAATTCGGTGGCCTTGTCACGGAAGAGCTGGGCCTCCTCCTCGGAGCACTCAGACATGTTAAGAATGGCCTTGGGAGCACCCTTGGCACATACGTAACGGACGCCGTCGCAAGTGCAGACAGTAGTAATACGCTTGGATACGGGATCGAAAGGAGTGTATTTCTCAGTCACCCAGTTGCGAGCAAGGATCTCACGAGCCTTGGGGTAACGGCGGAGAGTCAGGATAGTAACCTTATCGATAGGGTCCAAGTTCTTGACATTGTGGTTGGAAGCAATGGCAGCGACAGCCATCATCCAGTTGACATCGACCCCCTCATTTACATAGGGTTCACGGATGGAGAGCTGGTTAGCGGTAAGGGTACCAGTCTTGTCAGAGCACAGAATATCGACACCAGCGAGAGACTCGATGGCAGTAAGCTTCTGGACAATGGCCTTCTGCTCGGCGAGGTAGGCAGCACCGACAGCAAGAGTGGTAGTAGTAACGACCGGGAGACCGACAGGGACACCAATAATGAGGAGAATCAAGGTGTAATGGAGCAGGTTGTTGTTTTCATCTTCAGGGGTGGCGATCTTCAAGTGACGGTAGAAACCACCAATCCAGGCAGCGAGAATCCAGAACATAACAAGGACGAGCAGGGTGGTACCAATGTTGTCCATGACAGCCTTGAAGTGGCCAGAATCCTTAGCACCCTGTACAAGAGCAGCAGTCTTACCGACGAAAGACTGCTTAGCGGTAGCGACAACGATACCGTAGGCCTTGCCACGCTTGCAACCAGTGGTATAGTAGCAAGTGTCGGCCATGTACTTGTCGACAGCGAGGGATTCACCAGTGATGGCGGACTGATCAACGGCGACCAGGGAGACGCCAGCACGGGCTTCAATACCGCCATCCTCATCGTCGTCCTTCTCCTTAAGAGTGTCGTCGTTGGCCTGGACCAAGTATTCCTTGTAGGTGTCGAACATCTCAGGCTTGGAGTAGTCGCAGATCAGGCGGACATCAGCAGGGACAACGGTACCTTCCTCGACAATAACCTATAGGAATGATCATGTTAGCTAGGTAGGTCTCGAAAGGCAACGCAGGAAAATCTTACAATGTCACCAGCAACGAGCTCACGAGCAAGGATTTCCTGTTCCTGGCCATCACGAACGACAACAGCCTTCATGGCAATGTCACCCTTCAAACTAGCAACAACATCGGCAGCCTGCTTTTCTTGATACCAACCAACGACAGCGTTAAGCAATAGAATACCAATAATGACACCAAGATCAATCCAGTCACGCAGACCAGCAGCCAGAAGCACGGCAAGTTCCATAACTGCATGCTGATATTAGTATGGTCAATCCAATCGGTAAGATTTTGCCTAGTACTCACCATAAAGAATAGGACCACGGAAGTAACCAATAAACTGAACGAAGAAGTTGGTCTTCTCAGTGGTCAACTCGTTCCACCCAGTTCTCTTGCGACGGGGCTCAATGTCGCTGGAGCGAAGACCGGAACGCAAATCGGTCTCGAGCCACTCATCAGGGCAGACGAATCCATCCTCAACACCATCAGCCTTCGCACCCCCAAATTTGTACCAGGGCTTCTTCTTCTTGTTCTTGTTAGACAAAGCACCGGCACTAGAAGTCGAACCGCGACGGCCGTCGCGAGCGGTCGAGATGTAGCGGTTTAAAGCACCATACTCATCAAGACCAGCGCCGTCGTTCACATCAGCAGCACTGCGAGAATGGTCACCATTCTCTACATCAGGAGCATAGGAGATTCTCCGCTCCGCCATTGTTGCTTCGGCTCACAAAGCCTTAGGAACCCAACGATATGAGCAGATGCAAACAAAAGATGACTGGAATGGCAAGAGTCGGAATTCCTATAAAAAGAAGAAGAGGAGGGGAATCAAAATGAAGGGGGCAGGGAGAATGTACTCTTTAATATTTTGGGGGAATTGATTTGCACGGGACCTGGACAAACACGTCTTGTCTCCTAAGCTCCAACGGGCGACCTTCCCTGTGCGTAAGCCCTCAATTTAATAATTTTTTTTTTTTTTTTTTTTTTTTTTTTTTTTTTTTTTTTGGCCTTCTGAGCTAATAATGGGGTGGTGTGGCCGGGAGCAGTAGCCACTCGATTGAAAAGTTCACTGACCCTAGTAAGGACCAGTGGGTGAATGACCGAGGCGACCCTCACTTTGCCTCTTTTGTTCTTTCCTCCCACGCACACACATTTTTCTGCTTAACGGGACGCCCCTGAGGAATTTTCCTGTCCTTTTTTCTTTATTTTTCTTTTTGTTTTTCATTTTCTTTTTTACTATTTCCCTCTTTGGTTTGGCTCTCCAGAAACCAGTGGGACCCTCACCATATTAGGTCTAGCGTGTCCCTGTAGAAAACTCTGCCCTTTCCATAGTATATCACAATGGTACGCGCCTTACAGAGTACGCTTCTGGTTCTTTTGTCCCTACCTATACTCGATGGAGTAACTTCTACTCTATGTTTAGTCTCCATGACCGGCAGAACTGTGCCGAGTTCGCCCCCTCCTCCACTTCCTCTCCATACAGAGTACAGCTACAGTGAGAGGCTATCTCCGGTCAGGACGGAAATTCTGGGGAGTGAAGATACGGTACCGTGTCTCGGTACGGTCGGTCAAGAGACGGAATTTTCCTGCGCCTCAACAGCTGGCAGGCGTCGATTTTATTTAGGCATTGACATTTTCTTTCCGGCTCCTCGGCCGGACAAGCCATGGAAAGAATTATCGACCTTCCATACTTTGCCTCTCGTTTGCCCCTATCAGTGCCAGATGTTATGTTTTGTGTGGAAGAGCTTTCCGTAAGAGAGTCCAGGAGACCTAATGATGATTTCTTACAGTACGGCTGTACGGCATGACCGACCAAAAGACCTACTATGCCGCGTGCGGGTAGCCGGCTGGTCATTAATTTTCCAGATCCTTTCCCTCTCTTCCACCCATTTTCTCTTTTACTATGCGCGATTTTCCAGCCAGCTGCGACAGGGCCCTTTTTTCTTCCCGTAGCATAAGGTAATTTGATTTAAAAAATAGCAATCATCATAGTACAGATTGGTTCAGGGCTGAAGCAATTGGGACGGAACCAAGCTAAAAAATAATTGAAACCAACAGAAGGACAAGGAAAAACTATCTGTCGCATTGGAATGCATTCTTAACTGTATACAGTACATATGTAGGTATCCTTTAAATTTTTGATTTGATTTGCTAACTTGCAGTGACAGTCAAGAGCATTAATTATTCGATTGCCTTGCAGAAGAGTAATCAAATATCATATCTCCAAGGACATGACTATCTAATCTAGATACACACCGAGAAGAATCAAGATTTTCCAGTCATCCCGTCAACATCCTCGGTACTGTAGTTGGCGTAGCTACCGTGAAATACAAATCAGATTGGACAAAAGGATTATCCACTCAGGGTTCGAGGACTAATTCATTCGTACAAGACATTTCTCCCATTACATAAGTACTAACTTAACAAATTACCTACGATGGCAATACAGAGTACCTGCTTCGAGGCCAACTTACAACTAAGTGTTTCTTATTGCAGCAGATTATTTCGATCCCTACCTACTCTCTGGAGACCCCAGATACCGATGGTTACTAATGCCAGCATTCAGGCCCATCCTATCCGATCTTGGAACCACGAGCCCAGAGAAAGTGAAACGCAAGGGGAAAAGAGCCATACTGTTTCCGGCGACAAGGCTATATCAAACACAGTTGGAAGGGTGATAATCATTATCATCATCTCCGGGAAGGTTTGAGAGATCGATATAGACTAGGCCGTCAATCAATGACTCAGTCTCCGGCACTTCCTCTCGTCATACTATACTGAAGCATTAATTGATGCTATTTTACTCTAGTCGGACTCATAACGATTGTAGGTACGTAGTGTACCGGCTATTGAGCCGACTGGAACCACACATAATGAGCCCTTATGTCATCAGAATTGGTTCTTATCGGCAGACGACGAATAATGATAATTAGTACATAAGATGAATTCGGGCGTTATCTTCCGGCTACGCACACATCTCTTTGTCCCCACGTCCCGGTAGGTTTACTTTAATAGTATTCGCACAAAGCTCCTGTTTTCTTTTTCCAAGAGGCTTCCCATTACTGTAACTAAAACTACCCAGTGTCGATCGCCCTCGTTCCAAGCAACCCATAACGACTGGCTGTTGGACACCTCTCTCCACCCCTCCTTATTACTCTCTCTCCAATCCCCATCGTGTTTGACCTGATTGAGTTTCATGCCGTCTTGTCTCGTGGGGAGGATGGTGCCCCATCCACGAGCGGTATTTTCCTGTGAATGGCTGACGTGGGAGGCGAAACTCCGCCAACTAGTTATATGTACTCCAGTTTTTATCCTCTTTTTGATTTCTTTTTTTCTCTTTCAGATAATTATTTTCCTGTCACATCCAGCTCATATCGGCTAGCTTAAAGCCTTACCATTGAAGATGGTTAGTATGGTCAATCAACAGCTAGCCATCTAAAGCACTTAGCGTAACTCATATAGTAATGGTGAGAATAGAATCAATAATGATCACACTATTAGTGGACTCGAAACCCGATCAAGCTAGACTTGACTGTCAATGGCCAAAGGGTGACCATACTTCTCGTTTCTCGTATCAGCAGTATGACATTCTTCGAGGCATACTCCATAGCTACCTATGTCCCGACTACTCTGTACAGGGTAGATCCTAGACAGTAAGTATCTAGGTAGTTAAGTACATGTACATAGACAGACCACTATAATATTACGATACCGTCCGAAACATCCGCAGCTACATACGTATTTTGATAATTCTCGCCACTGGACACGCATCCCATCCACGTTGCGATATTTATTTTCCTACCTGCGACGCCATCTGACTGACAGATTGGCTGGGGGAGGGCTGGTGCATGCATGGACAAGTCCGAATTTTCCCAGTTCTAAAAATTGCTTCCTGCATAAGGTTGGTTCGACTAAATTTCAGATGGCTGGGCAAAGTTGGCAGTACTTATTAACGTTGTTGTCTGACAGGCAGACTGTGCTAGCTTAGGCCTTAATAAACTCCCGTCTCACAGGATAGCCCGACCCAAAGGACGGGAATCCCAGAAGAAGTACTCCGTCTACGTACAGCTGTCGGAGGAGGAGTTGGATAAGATAACAGTAGACAATGAACAAGGTTCCCGATACTTGCATGGCTCAACGAACAAGAGTCCACCCCCAGATCGGCTGACATCTTGCATCCGATCTTCTCTTCGCCACAGGCTGATCCCAGAATTGCTTTTGTCGTAGGATGTGCTCGGATTTTCTGTGCCAGGAATTATCCTGTTGGAGCAACCTCAACACTCGTCAAGCTTCTCTTCCGTCTTCACAGAAGGCTTGTCTAATACTAGGAGACGGGGCATTGAGACGGGAATTTCTCCGTGCGCTCTGCCAAGTTGTTACCTCCACACTTTGTTTTTCCCACATTTACTTTATTCGGTGAGAGAATCTGGAGTTTGGAGTACGACTATGGCGTCCATCCGGAGTATATCCCTGGATATTCCGTATTTCGGTGACTTTCCTCCCCCTCCTTTGTTTCAACCTTCTTTGTCTGTCTCGTCAAATACCAGCCGTTAACTGTCACATGTCTGTTACCCGGTGACACCAATAGAGTCGATAATGCCGTCTTTGTCGATAGATGGTATCCAGTCGGTCTCAGGGAGTCTAATCTGAGTGTATCCATATATTAAGCTGCCCAACTCCTCCAAGTACGACCGAATCTCATATAAAAGGGGACGATATCTCAACAGTACAAACGAACCAATCCGACCGGCACGCATTGCATGGTTCTCCATCCAGTTAGTAAGAAAGCGCCATAGGGACCATGTAGTTCAATTCTCAGACGAACTAGATAGCAACTATGTGCTTTTAAGTATGACGGTCTCATCTTGGCTCTCAATCGTCAAAAATCCCAACATCAGCATCTCAGGAGCAGGTTTCACCGAGGTCAACGCTATATCCTCCATCAGCCCCGTGCTCTTTCCTCCTGCAATGAATGTCCCTCTTTTCCTTTACCCCCTCGACGAAAAACCGGGTATGGTCGAATTCCGGGGGATTCTCATCGTTGCTGGTGCGGTCAGCCGTCTGCATTCTACCCTTAACCCAGGCAGGTAAGAATGCGCATGTAACCACGTCAGCCAAGACGGCCCCCATAAGCCATTGGGAACTCCGATCAGTATTGACTGATCGAAGAAATGACACGGTAGTCCGCGGGGTGGGCAGAATTCGAAATCCTCTCGTCCCAGATAAATCCATAATTACTACTCCGTATTGCGTCGCATCTTACGGAGTACTATATAACATACTTTTGTGGTGGTGAATGACAGGTTGACAGGGCTGAGTTTTTGGTTTTTTTTTTTTTTTTTGTTTACCTTATTACAATTGGGTGGAGGTTACCGTTATTTAGGGTAGTAGTAGACTTTACTTAAGTCGCTGGTCCTCCGTCCGTATTCCACAGTCAATCGATGTTTCCATGGTTCAGGTGGATTCTCGTACGGTAAAGAACAGGTCTCGAAAGAATCGAAAACGATTTCCCCCACGCACGAGCCATGGGACGACATGTTTGACATTTCTTTTTCCAGGTTGGAATTCAAATTCATTCAATTCCTGAGCCAGTACTGGGGTGGTCAATGATTAGAATTTCTTTTCCGTATGTACTGTGTAGGGAACGGAGACATATTCCAGATTAGCTAGGATAATTGAATAATGTTTCCATTGTCGGATATTTACATAATTTTTATCCACAACACCTATGTCCTTATACAGTACCTCGACAAACTCTACTTATTGAGATAAAATTGTCATAAATTGCAGCGAGTTATTCCAGAAGGAACCACCACTGCAGCCAAGATAACCACAACGTAAAATGCCGCATTCAAACGGAGACATAACGTCATTGGCACAACGCCCTCGTCGCCTCCTCTGTTAGACACCTTATGCACTTTTGCTACCATACGCACTATGCTATATTCACGAGTTATTTTCACCTCACAAGTGAGGCAAGTGGTCTAGGTAAGGTAAAAAAAAAAAAAAAAGACTTCCTTCGATGCTGCATGTCTCTCCATAAGTGGAATCCCACATCTTCCTATTCGTTGCCAAGGACATCTTAGGTAGGTACACACTAACTAGGTTGCCACCTTGCCCCATCGACTGCATTTGGGGGAGGGGTCCAAGATGCAGATTGGGGGAGTTCTAAGTTCTAACTGGAAAGCCCGCATTCGACGGTCTTTCTCGACGTTTTCTAGAAGGGGGGATGGAATGGAACGGGTGGATTAGGTGCGTGCCAGCTCATCGGGTGGAATTTTCAGAGATTGCCTTGTCCGTCTGACCCTGAAAGAAAAATCTCGTCAGTGGCAGCACCTTCTGACATATTTGGTCATCTGGGAGGATAAGATGCAACGGCCCCGAAGTGTCACTACGTCATAGTTGTTCTTCCGAGGAGATATCTTCTACTACTAGTAGGTACTTATAGTCTGGTAAATTTATTAGGATTTTTTCGAGTCAGTTGAACCGCTAGGTTATTTCCGGTAGTCTCTGAATGAAAGGTGAGTGGCAGGAAGAGAATTCCCAATGTGGTTAGGGCAGTCGGCAGGGACGGCTTCAAATGCTTCCCCGTATTAGTCAGGGTTACCTTGTTGAGCAAGATAGGTCGTGCACTTCCCATGGACCGACTAGCTCTGCTCCATATACAGTACTACTGTGCGTAGTCACATAGTGTCCTGATGCAGTACCTAAAATAGTACTGTACCTAGGATCTAGGTACCTTGTAGCTATGGATTAGCTACTATGGAGTACAATAACTCCATTCTTGAGAGTGAGCAGGTCATTCCTCACTAGCGGCAGGTAGCTACCAATGAGTGCTGAGTAAGATATTGCAGCATCACCGAGGGAACCCACAAATGAAACCACTCCCACCCTAGTCTTTTTGGTCGTGGCTAGTCATCTGGTACCTACAGTAGTGACCGCGCCAAACAGGGCAACCTCGCTGGAGATACCCCAATCCCAGCAATCACGGACCAGGAATAAGACCAAAATCATTGTTGTCGTCGGGCTCCCCTCTCCCCACCGGTGATCGCCCGTCGCCAAGCTGTCTCATCGAGGATCCTGGTGAGGGATTTTCTGCTGAAGCGGACTAACAGGAGCTAGGAGTATTATTTTGGCTTTTGGAGAGCTTTTGCAACATCACTACAATGTATCAACCAACAGCCAGCCAAGAGCCAATCTCTTTACTATTCAATTGCTCGAATCCAACAATGAAACTCCACGATGCCCATTTCTTCGTACGGAGCACGGAGTAGTACGGTAGGAATACTGGAGTAGTAGTGCTATGCACGGAGTACCTGTAGTCTCCATAGATCCACTGTGCAGAGTACGAGAACGACCTCAATAGTCTCAGGATAAGGCGGAATAGATGATTTATCCCACTCCTACACCGACCAGGGTGCTACGACGCCTTGATCTCACCAGCTATCAGTCACAACGTGAGATATTTCCCTTCCGTCCGATAACCCTTGTACGGTGCCACGGTGGCAGCATAGCGCCAAATCGGCACTGACTCCCGCAGACACCAATCGTATTTCCCATCTAACCCAATGGCAACAATTGACATGCCCGGTCGGGGATTATCTCCGACCGAGGCCGAGACCGAAATTGACCCTCGTTCTTTTTCATCCATGCTAGTAGATGACGAAGAATGAGGTCTTTGCCCAAGCCAAACGAGCCCTATCAGGCTAGATTTCTGAGTCGGCTACGCGGCATGACTTTGGCTGTCATGTTGACTGTCGATTAATGATTAAATGAGTTGCGATCCTGATCGATGTACTGACGGGTAATCCCCCTATCGGGAGACTCCTCGGCAGGGAAAATCGGAAATCGGCATGAGCCCTTCGCACAACCATGGTTTCGACGTCGGGTGTGATCCATGGTTGCATGACAATCAGAATTTTCTATGCAGGTACGTCTGCGCATTGTCAAGTGGGTATCAAAAAAAAGGTGAGACACGTCTCAAACTACCCTCAGACAATCAATCAGACATGCCAAGGGTATAGATAGTGATAACAGGTTCATTGTTCGAACCGAATTTTGGTTCTGGATGTTTCTCTTTACTCTTTACTGTACGGAGTACCATAGGAGTACAATATCTTTGCAAATGCCAAGGATCTCATACATGGACGAATCTTATTCTCCCCGCAAAGCCGTGGATCAGGTGGACTTTGTCTCCTCTGGGAAGATGTGTTTGAGATTGTCTTGCGTGGCTATAGAGCGGTACATTATTTGATTTTCGAACATGCTGAGTATCAGATTCATTCAGCCACTCAGTACTCGGAATATTTACTGCCAATACTTGATCGACACGGAGGTCAAAGTATTGCCGATGTAGATCGCTATCTGTACAGCTGAACACCAGCGTCACTGCGAACAGATCAACTGTATACCAGGTGCATTAATAAAAGTCATTGCCTAGAACTATATTTAGTTGCTGTAGTATGCAGAATGTATGCACAGTACTGGACATACCACCATGATGTCTATAGCCAAGGAGAAAAGATGCAGAATCACTGCCTAGTACATACTATGTACATAGGCAACCATGTTTGTTGATGATCATCTCAGGGGCTGTGCTGCCAAGACTCTCTATCATTGCATATCATCATCTATGAATACGTACAGTTCTGTAGTACTGGATAGACTTCTCCTCGTACAGAGGTCAGAGTACAGAGCACTCGTAATCCATTGGTGAACAGACTGGCTATTGCACTTGCACTCAAGCCAAGAAGACAACGTCGCACCAATCCCTGCGAATATTCCACGCAGTTATGTATCTACATAGTTGGCATGACCGCGTCCATGTGATACGAATCCCTCCCTGGTTCAGGAGCATCGGCAAGGCTCGTTCTTGGCCGTCTTTGATCGCTGCAGTGGGATACCATTGGACTGGGTTTGATTGGGTTTGATTGGGTTTAATTAGGTCTGATTTGATGCATAGTGAGGGCATATCGGGAGAGTTGTCTTGGTACTGAGTTCTGTGGTTTTATTGGAGAGCATTGGGCTCTATTTATGGCATTATTGATTTGGATCTTGGCATGCTTAATTAGTTTTGCCAATATCTAGGAGTAGTATGAATTCTGAGTAGACTTGGACGAAGTACTTTGTACTATCAATATGACTTCATATTCAAATGATGTCCATATTCTACTTCTACTCTATACTCTGTACAAGGCAGCCAACCAAAGTACCCCGTACTCCTACGAAGACGCACTCGGTAAACCACCATCTCAATGAACAATCCCTACCTCCCACCCCTTTCCATCGCCAAGACACACCGTGCATTCCACCCGGATTATTGTCTTGGCAAAGCCAATGCCACCAAAGGGATAAAAATTGAGAAGGCACAACAATCCGTCTATCAATCACATTCATTTGGAATCGACGACCAATCAGATCCGGATTGATCCGGAAGATGTTTTACTATGCATAATGTACACAGGTACGTATACGGAATAGGTAAATATACCTACCTACAATATATGTACATATTAAACGACCGTGATAAGACGGATACTCTGTAGATTACTTATCTACATCCTGTACCGTAGGACTAGGTACGCTCACTCGTCCCCATCTGCTTCCATAGGTAGGTAGGTAGGTACATCACCGCGGTATTCAAGATGGTTACACAGCCCCATCCCATCTCATCTCCCGTCAGACAGGCCGTATCATTCCGAGTACTCCGTACGGAGAGAGGGGCCTAAATTGGTGTGGTCGGGAAGGAAATGCCACACATACTTTTGTATAAGTGCATATTTGCTGCGTAAGGGATCTTGGCGTCATTGTTGGGAGTTAGCGATTGGTCTGGGTAAAGTGGCTGTTGGTTCGGGGTAGGTTTGACGGAATGGGTGCTGGAATGGCTTGGAAGGACAGAGGATTTCCTGGTTTCTTTATGTATAGATGGATGGTTGATCATTCTATGTCGAGACTGTTGTATATATTGGCGGTACATTTATGTGTAGTACAATGTTTCGGAAGTATTTCGCGGTGATATATAGTCGCTAGAATGTGATAAATGTACTATTTATTTATCATGAGACATTCTCGAGTTGTGGGTAAGCAATACCAGGTAGCTATGTATCACTGTCTGAGACCAAGTACGTTATTACCTCGGACTGCATCATGTAGTAGCAGGAGTATACTAGTAAACTCAGATGAAGGTATAAGATAACATGTACTATTCTGGCGAGTTCGTAGACTTGTGTATTGGTCTCGAGAATATATAATTGTACAATGCGGGACGCAATGCTCTATCTAGGATGCTACAGTGTGTGACCTAGATCAGGAGAGGCCATGAATAGAAGACACGTGGAGTTAGCGTAGTTGATAGAAGTTAATTCGTAGACTTCGTCTGATCAGTCAGTGGTATTTAGTTGAGAACTCCAGATTCAGCCGGTCAGCATCTGGATAGACTTATGGGTTCACGGTTGTTCGTAATACTAATATGATCTTCTGTCCAGCACTGATCACATAAGTGCGTTCTCGAGCAGACTCAGATTATCCAGGTGCGTGAAGCTTTGCGTAGACTCAGACCATGGGCTGTAATCAAATCTCTGACCTGAGACGACGAGTATCAGAGGTTATGCTCACCACCTACAGTCAACAGGACTTCATAAATGAACCAAGGACTTGGTAGGAAGCATAGCAATGCTTAACAAGGACGAATTTTGCTGCACAAGAGATCAAGTGCTAGACAGTTCACAGGAATAGAATAGCGCGCAAGTCATGCATAAGTGCTGTTGAGGATTCGTCCATTGGTACAAATGGATAAGGTAAATGAGAACATCAAGAACTGTGTGCTCCGCGGGACGCCGCAAGAGACCAGGACCCTAACTCGGTCTGCGCTTAGATTTCTTCGTCTTCAAATTTCATTCCAGAACCAGCCACATGTGGTCATATTTACATCCGTCTAGACAGAATCAAAGTCCACAAAAGCAAGCTATTGCTAGAAGGTAATCTTAGCTCCCACCGTACAAGGCACCATCGCCCCCGGCATGTGCCTTTCAATGGCAAACTTGGCCCTCCAGCCCGTGCAATGGCCGGCTAGAAGCACGGCAGGGTCGAGCTTCTTGAGATCCCGCACGGAGCTTTCGATCTGACTGGCGTCGCTGGTGGCCAGGTGATAACCGCCAACCACTGCATGGAGAGGCACCGAACAACCGAGGCTTTCAATAGCATGTCGAGAGCAGTTGACTACACCCGCGTGGCTGCAGCCGGTGAACAAGACAATGCCCTTGCCTGGGACGGTCAGCGTAGAGCACCGAGAGTCTATCTGCATACGAGGATGGACGGCATACCTTTAAGATTACACATGAGAAACCGTTCATCTGCAATCAGCTCGTCTGAGATCCAGTCGTTGTCCTCTTTGACAAAGCGCATGCCCGATTTAACACCGGTTTCATAGGACGTCTGGCGAGGGATCTCGCCCGAGATTAAAAAGAAATCGTCCAGAACGGTATGGGCTTCCGCATGTTTACGTACCGTTCCCCCAGCATTTTCCAACTCCTCAAAGGTTGGGTCTGCTTGAAACGAGACGATGGTCTCGCCGATGCTGAAGCCGCGATAGTCGGGACGAGAAGGATGGAGATCCACTAGCAGCTCGTCCGAACGGCCTTTGGCTTGTTTGGCGTCTGTGATCATTTTGACGGCGCGAGGGAGGCCACCTGTGCAGGTTAGTATGGTGATCTTGATCTAATTTATTGAAGAAGTGGAGGATCTAGCATACCTGAATGATCCCGATGCCAATGGGAGAGTTGAACCAGTTCAATTGCAGAGAGATCCGGCCGCAGCCGTCGAGCGTTTTTCTCCCAGACGTCATTCTCAGGGCCAGCATCAAAAAGGATGGAATGCTTCACATCGTCTTTTGTTGCAGTCTAGGAGATGTGAGTCACGGATTCGGGGAGTGGAGCAAGGATCATACGACAAGGATGGACAGGCCATGTGCGGAGCAGCAAATATCCTCCATCTGGATCTCGCGGGAGGCATCACCTCTGTCGGAGAGTGGATGAGGGGAGTTCATGGCCAGGCTGCCCATCAAACCCGAGACCTCAACAGTGTCTGGTGGGGGAGAAGAGAGCGGATCGAGTTCATTGTCTACGATGATGACGGCGTCGAGGGAATCGATTTCGATGAGATTCATTGGCAAGTAGGAGTAAAGAGAGGGAAGAGGGTAGAAAAGAGAGATGATGGGAAGAGAGAGAGAGAGAAGACACAGATGAGAGAGTCAGCTGACAGATGCCTCAGGATACAACATGAATGGCATCTTCAACATCGTGATGATTCATTCTTCATCTCTTCCTCTCCGTACAATCCGTCCATAATCTCTATCAACCGAGGGTCGCCGCGTGAAAATGCGGGGTGTCGATCCTCCAAATTCGCCTCTTCTATCCACCTTTTGCCTCATATTCTCTCCATCTACCATCTATCTAATTGCATCTCTATATATCCATCCATCTACCTAGAATATGTACTTCCGATTCCTCCTCCTCGCTCTCCTCTTCAGCTCAGCCCAGGCTAAAATGGGCGCCGCCTGTCTTCAAGTCGTCGTCGCACTGGTCGGTCGACCCAGTGAGCTCTTCCAACAATTCCAAACAGAGATCTGTGACAAAGGATGTCAACCGACAGTACCACACTGGGATCTCTGGACACGCAATCACACGTTTGTGCCTGCCGTGCGCGCCATGATGCGACGGGTGGATTCGCCACAACAGGAGGAGGAAATGGTGAAGCTGGGCGACGACGTGGCGGACATCATCAAGAAACGTTGCGGGCCGATGCTCCAGGGACGTGACATCTGTTCGGACGACGAGACACTGGCGGCATTTGGCAACTGCTTCAAGAAACAGTTCTTCCGGGCAGCGTTGGTGCATCTGCCTCGATTGCTGCCGATGGCATCGGACGAGGTGTGTGGCGAACAATATCGCTATCTTCAGACAGACGAGCTGTGGCAGGAGATTATTCCGGGGAATATGCGAGAGTATGCGCAGGTGTGTCGGTCACTGGGGATAGGGATGCAGGAATTATAAGTATTATCATCTATCTATATATTCTACTATTCTGTATATAATCTGTTCTTTATGCTTTATATATATTCTCGGTATCGGACCTCCGCGGATCTCCGAGCCGTCGTACGAACGTTGGTCATCTCATTTAATTCATCTACTTCATCTATTTATTTCTATCTCCCACTCTCTATTCTTTATATCCATCATGCGCTAATATGTCCTCCCTCTCGTTCGCCGCTAGGCGCACTTTCCGTCGACCTCGTTTCCGTTCCCCTTGTCATCTCCCCTCACGTCTGATCCATCCAGGCGAATTCCAGCCTCTCGTCCCTCCTTCTCCTAGTTCTCTGGGCAAACCCATCCCCGCAAAATCCTATACACGCACTCGTTGGTGGCTGCGTCGCCTGGCATACCTGTCGCTGGCCACCGGCGTTGTCTACGCTGTCGACACCGCGTTCTACGAACAGTGTCTGACCCGCACCGCGCGCACCTTCGGCCTCGGACTGGTCGTCGCTCTTGACTACAAGATCAATTTTCGCCCCGATCCCCCCTTAGCTGAGTCCATCAATGCTCTACACACGCGCAGTGCTGAGCGGCTGTCGGACCTGCTGCGGCACAATGGTGGCCTATACCTGAAGATGGGCCAGGCGATGGCCATGCAGTCGGCCATCCTGCCACCCGAGTTCCAGCGTATGTTCTCCCGCATGTTCGACGATGCACCGCAGAACGACTGGAAGGACGTCGAACGCGTCATCTGCGAGGATTTCGGTTGTCCCGTCGAGGAGGTGTTTGGCGTCTCGTTCGCTGGGGACCCCACCAAAGGCGTCATGGAGCGTCAGGCGCGTGCCAGCGCCAGCGTGGCTCAGGTGCATTGGGCTCGACTAGCGGACGGTCGCGAGGTGGCTATCAAGATCCAGAAGAGGGAGATTGCGCGACAAATCCAATGGGACCTATGGGCATTTAAGTATGCTTCCCCCTCCGTCTGATTGTTTATTTACTAGAATATTACTGATGACGTCTAGAGTCGTTACCTGGATCTACAGCCGTGTGTTCGATATCCCCTTTTACTCCCTTGTACCCTATATCAGCGAACGATTATTCCTCGAAACCGACTTTGAAAATGAAGCCAAAAACTCAGAAGATATGGCCCGGCTCGTCGCCGGCGAGTCTCGTCTGCGCGGCCGCGTCTACATACCGAAGGTCTACCACGAGCTTAGCTCCAAGCGCGTCCTGACCGCCGAATGGGTGGAAGGCGTGCGACTCTGGGACAAGGATGCCATCACGCGGCCCTGGCGTGGCGGCTGGCGGCAGGGCACTCCAGGCTGCCGCGGCATGCCGCTGGACTCAACAGACGGGGGAAAGTCAACCTCGCGCCAGGCACGTCCTCCGACGGCGACGACGACGACGCTCCTCAAACCGGAGCGCACACACTGGCGGGGGACGAACCAGCGGGGTGGACTGGGCCTCTCACTTAAGGAGGTGATGACGACGATGGTGGACCTGTTCTCGGCGCAGATGTTCCTCTGGGGCTACGTGCATTGCGACCCGCACCCGGGCAACATTTTCGTGCGACGCACGCCGTCCGGGCAGGCAGAGATCGTGCTCATCGACCACGGGCTATACATCCACATGAGCCCGGAATTCCGACACCAGTACGCGCGGTTTTGGAAGGCGTTGCTGACATTCGACAACACGACGCTGCGCGAGGTGGCCACGGCGTGGGGGGTGACCAATGCGGACATGTTCGCGTCGGCGACGCTGATGCGGCCATACCAGGGAGGTGACCGGTCGACGGCGACGCACCTGCAGGGCTTGTCGCAGGTGGAGCGACGACATCGACATTACGAGATGCAGCAGGCGATGCGACAAGGGATGCGGCAGATCCTCGGTGACGAGACCAAATGGCCGCAAGAGCTCATCTTCATCGGCCGTAACCTGCGCATTGTGCAGGCCAATAACCAGTTCCTGGGCTCGCCGGTCAATCGGGTTAAGATCACGGGAATGTGGGCGTCGCGCGCACTGGTCGAGTCACCAGATCTACCGATCAGCGAGAAGATGCGCAACCTGGGACGCCATGTGGTGTTCCGCCTGGTGTTGTTCACCAGCGATGTGATCTTCTGGGTCACCAAGTTGCGACAGTTCCTGCGTCTCGGGGGTGGCATGGAGGATGAAATCGAGGCGCAGATGCAGGGCATGGCGCGCGATATGGGGATGGAGTTGAGTGGGAATGTTTTTGAGGGATAGACTACATACACATATAATGAACTGTACAAAGACTCCTCTCTGAATCATATATCATACCATCATTACTATAACATTTATCATTTTTCAACAAATCATGAATCAATCATATCTCTCGACTCCAACTCAATACTCATGCTCAAGAATTATCAGTAATGATCATACTCATGATCAGTATTCATACTGTGCTCCAGTCCTAATGGCCGCCACTCCTGTCCCGGATACGCTGTACTGGACATGACAATTTCCTCACTGGACTCGTCCTCGCCGCGCACCGGCAATTCCACAGGCATATCGTTGCGATTGAGCGCTCGTGCCAGGCCGCGCGATGGATGTCCGCCTGAACCTGCCATAGAACCCTCCCCCGGGTTTAAACCTGATTTCTCAACCGGACGCACAGAGCGCCGGGGATATAGCGCTTGATCCTCTTCGTATGTAGGAGGTCGACTCCCGAGATCATGATCCCGATACGTTCGTGGCTGCAACTGCAACTCTGACTGAGACCGAGACTGAGACCGTAACTCTGGTTGAGACCTCCCTCTTGCCAACCACAATAGTGTCTCCCCAGCATCATCATCCTCCGCGCCAGGAATCGTCAATTTCCAGGGTCGTTCCTGATCACCGATCCGACTGGTACGGGGATTCGACCGGAAAGTCCCCAGATGCACGGCGGGGTCATGGGGATTCGTACTGGGGATGTGCCGTTCGTGAGGACGCGGAGCAAAGGCTTTGGGACTGCGCGATCGGAGATGCAGATCTTGTGCGTAGGAGCGTTCGTCGCGGCGGCCTCGTGGGGTGTTTATATTTATATTATTATTTGCATTATTCGTACTAGTACTGGCCGTTGTAGGGCTAGTAGTGGTCGTGATGGTAGAGGAAGGACTATTACTAGGAGGGGGATGAGTATGCGGATGAGGGGCAGTCGACGAGCGATAGAGAGAAGGCTGTAAAGACAGCACGCTATCGGGACTGGCACTCTCTGTATAGGTATGCCGAGGGAAATAATCCTCTCCCAGGGGAGGCGAGAAAGCGACGACAGAATCCGGAGAGAAGTAGCCCTCCGGGGGAGGTGGTTGGCCTTGAAAGCTGCGAGGACGGAGGTCGAGATCTTCGATGGAGAGAGTTGAGGATGACGAGGGCGGGGGCGGAGGAAGATCAAGCGACTGTGGACGGGGATGACGAGAGAACAATCGTCGACCCTGGGGGGTTAGTGAGGGCATTCTGGGTATCTGGACAGAGAGAAAGAGAGAGACTTACGGCTTTGTGAAGGGGGTTGTCTTGGGGTATCCAGATTACGAGGCCCTGCTCGAGCCCACTTGCCAAGAGAGACGGCGCGGGAGCAAAGCGAGATGAAATGAGGCTGCGACAAATATATACGGAGTATATTACACAAGTATAAAGAGAGAGATCTATATATGTAGCCGGCAATCTCGTTGAGGCTATTGTGCATTCTTTGCCTGTGCTTGGCGATTCCGGCATCAGAGATCTGACATTAAATCGTCTATAACTACAGTGTCGATTGGAGAAATCAATCTTCATTCGCTACATTCATGGTATCAATATAACAATAATATATATAAAACAAATCAACCCTCCTTGTCCCCTTTGAATTTACTGCGTCCTTTGGCAAATAGACTCTTGGCCGTCTTGCCCGCCTGTCCTCCCAACACGCCCGCCGTGTGCAGCAGGTCCTTACCACGCTGTTCCACCTGCTGTTTGTTCATCATCCCTCCCAGCGGTGCTGACGGCCGTCGCGTATGTCCCGATCCTGACCCCGACGGGTCTGGGTGCGCAAACGTGCCTAGTGACCCCAGCTTGGGGAATTTGCCCCGCGACCCGCTTGGCTTGGACTCTCCCGTCGACAGTTTGGGGCTTTTCCCAACCACGTCCATGTGCTCTGGGTGCGCCTGCATCGTCACCCGGATCCAGTAGCTCAATCCTGTATCGATGCAGCTGAATTGCTCCCGCGTCTGGTTGAACGCCCGCACCCGTTCCGCCGACGTCGACTTCCCCAGAATCTCTCGGAACCCCAGCGGCGTCGGCCCGGACGACGAATTCGGGGGCCCTGGCGTCCGGAGACCAGAAGTGGCCAGGCAACTCTCCTCGACATGCGTCTCACTTGCCGCTGGCTCCGCGTCCACCACTTCGGGGAGGTGCACCGAGCCAATGCTGCGCCGGTCACCGATACCCGGAGTCACCAGGGTCAGTTTGGGTTTCTCCGGCGTCCGCTGGGCTTCCTCACCGCCAGTCTCGGCGTCGTGCGTTGCAACGGTCGGCTCCGGCGGAGGGCTGACCCCTGATGACGGGGGGTACTGCCCGGGCATAGGCGCGAGGTGGCTGATTTCGGAAGACTGGGGATACGATTCGGGCACCGGCGCAGGGGGAACGGGCTTCAGGTCCGTAGGAGGCACCGGCTCCTCTGAGGACGACGATTCCCACGAGAACTTCCGGCTCAGTTTGGGTCGCGCCGACTGCGGAGCCGGGGCCAGCGCAGGAACGGGCGCGGGAGCTGGAGTAGGAAGAGGAGAGCTGGAATATGACTCCTGGGGTTGTGGTATAGGAATGGGGACTGGCTTTGGCTCCAGAGCACTTGGGCTGGATTCCTCGTTCCAGTGCTTCTCGTACTCACCCGGGACCAGACTGTCTTGCCGACTCGTTGGCGGGACGGATCCGTCCTGCGGCTCCGGCTCGTCCGACGGCGTGTTCTCCCGGCTCAGTGATCGGATGATCTCCTTGCGCAGTCGATCGTTCTCCGTATCCTGTGGAGAGTTGTCGGTGCTCATCGACGGCACGATGACCGGGATGGGCCCACTGGCAGTCTCGTTGGGCATCGAGGTCAAGTTGTCACCAATCTTGAGCGGCGCCAGCTCCGGCACATTGGACGATTGTGCGTGCGAGTCCGGTGAGGGGGTGTGAATCGAGTCGGGGATGTTCGAGGACAGTTCGGCCAGCGCGGAGGGAGGCGCGCCGTCATGGCTGGTGATATCTGGCTTCCTCGACGGGCTGTTGCCAGGACTCGGGACGCTCAAGTCTCGGCGATGGCCAGGTTTGAACCCCCTCGGGGGGGACGTAGACTCAGGTTCTTCGACGATGGTGGTGGGCGTTATGGCGTCACTCAAACTCTGATGGCCAATGATGGGGCTTATCACCGACGTGCTGTTGCTGTTCGATCGTGCCACGCTGTCGACGGCCGTGGTTGGTGTTTCCGGAACGTCGAATGCCTGATGGACCACAGATGTGAACCCGAGAGAGGGACTGTGGCGTAGTTGATGTTCTTGCGGAGCGGGCGGCGGGCCTGTCGTCTCCTTCGGAGTGCTGGGATCGGAGTCCTCCATAAAGTTCGTGCCAAAACTGGAGATGCGCTTGACATCTGGTAGTTGTAGAGCGGGAGATTCTGGTTTCTTCTCATCACTAGGCAGTGGATCGCCGCGAGGATCGACTCCGGGCGAAGAGCCCTTGGATATGGGATCCGTTGAGTTGCTCGTCGCTTGACCTATCCCTGGATCCTGGCTTCGTTCCGCCGGGTCTTCTCGCAATCGCTCGTATATTTCGGCAGGGCGTACAATAGGAACAGTTCGGTCTTTGGCTTCTGCGGACCGACTACGGCTAGCCGCAACATCGACGGCCTTCAATGTGGACACTTGATCCACGGATCGTGATCGATCCTTGGCAGGCATGGAAGTGTTCTGCAGGTGGTGTTGGGAAAACGTCGCGGGAATCTCGGGGACACTCTGGTTTACACAGGCTGACTGCTGAACCGAGGGCGTCTCGTCATCATCATCGTCGTACTCGCCATACTCATCCTCGCCCCAGTCATTGCCGTCGTAGGAATACTTCTTTGCTTCTACCCAGCGCTTGGTCTTAGATCGGTTGACATTCGTCTTAAAGGATAAAGTGGCATCGCCGCCTGGGTGCGGCGACATCGGACTGTTAGAACTCGAGCTGTTAGGCGGGATTAGCCAGTCAGTATAATTGCAAATGACGCAGACTGAGGTCATGATCATGATCTGGAAGGGCGTACAGTTTGTTCAGTTCCGGCTCATACGGAAGCTGGAATTGGCGAGCCATCACTACAACGGACTCGGTCGGCAAAGATCAGCCAAGTAGTTTATAGTAATGGCAGTGTGGATCTGGATCGGCATGCGCAATAAATAGTAATCGTCAAGAGGGAATGTACAGAGTAGAGATGGAGAGTCGAAAGTTGGGGAGAAACGAAACGAGAGTAGCTGGGATGTTGCACGAGATGACGTGGGTGGATCGTCGACTTCCCCTGACTGGCGATGCCCTGATGCCTTGGTGCGTGGCGGTGGCGGTGCATGCTTGGCTAGTGGCGGGTGTGTCACGTGTTGTCTTTTCCTGATTCGGATGACGACGAATCCCCCGATGGCCAGTGGGTACATGGATGTTGACGTTCACGTCTCTGACCATTTCTTTCTGATGAAGCCAGCGGGTTGCTGCATGTTATGTCTCTGTTGATCTCCTTCGCGTAATCTCAACCGGTTCTCCCTCAGTGTCGCTCGCTTAATTTCCTTTTGCAATCTCTTCGTCGCGGTCAACCGGCCACGTTTTCATTTCGCCTCCTTATCGATTAGATTGATATCCCCTCCCCCAGACCGTCGTATAACGCGGTGTCTGTTCACGATCCCAGTTACAAAATGACCGGCCCGTCGATTCAAGATCGTACGGGTGAGTTCCACGCCATCCTGGGTCAGACCCAGAAGCGTTTGGCCTCTTCCAAAGTCGGATCGCAGCGACAGAACCTGCTGTCCGAGACCCAGCGACGACATGCAGACGGAGCTGCTCCAGGCGGCAAGAGGGCGCGTTCTGAATTTGCTAAGAAAGCGGCGGAGATTGGACGTGGGATCACTGCGACTACAGCGAAGTTGCAAAGACTTGCCGAGTGTGAGTAGAAAATGGTCCTGGCTATTCGTTGATGGTATATAGGTCCCTTAACAGCTAACACGGGAATACAGTGGCGAAACGGAAGACCCTCTTCGATGACAAACCTATTGAAATCTCCGAATTGACCTACGTGATTAAACAAGATCTGGCGTCTTTGAACCAACAGATTGCTGGGCTACAGGCGCTTACCCTTTCGCAACATCCAAAATCGAATCGGTCGAAAGCAGACCAGGAGGGAGAACATAATGATAATGTATGTCGAAGAGCAAGACAAACAACGGAATCATTAGGATGATATGCTGACATTTTTGCCCCTATAGGTCGTGGTAATGCTGCAGGGAAAATTAGCCGACGTTGGAGCCAATTTCAAAGAAGTACTGGAGGTGCGCACGAAGAACATCCAAGCGTCACGCTCACGAACCGAGAATTTCGTATCATCCGTATCATCGAAGTCGCAGTCGGCGTTGGACACGCAACGGTCTGATTCTCCGCTGTACAATACGTCAGGGAGAAGAACACCACAGCCGGGTGGTGCATCGGATCTGTTGACCTTGGAGCCGTCGAATTCGTCGCCGCTGGGTCGTCCGTCGATGCACTCAGACCAACAGTTGCTGGTGATGGAGGAAGCTCAGTCGAGTAACTCGTACATCCAAGCGCGAGGTGAGGCAATCGACGCCATCGAGCGCACCATCAACGAACTAGGCGGTATTTTCGGCCAGTTGGCGCAGATGGTTAGCGAACAATCAGAGATGATCCAGCGTATCGACGCCAATACCGAAGACGTGGTGGACAATGTGCAAGGAGCGCAGCGCGAACTCATGAAATACTGGACCCGGGTATCGGGGAATCGGTGGCTGATAGCGAAGATGTTCGGAGTGCTTATGGTATGTTGACTTCCAACATGGTTACATTACATACTAACGGAGAGTAGATTTTTTTCCTTCTCTGGGTGTTGATCTCTGGATAGATACATGCCCCCCTTTTTTCTCTTAATGATGTATTAATATTGACAGGCATTTGTCTGGCTGTGCTTGACGAATGATGCATACAATGCTCCCGCACTAGTTTTGTTTTTTTGGCGTGGCTAGATCTGTTGCTGTTCAGCTTTTATGGTCCTCGGGATGCGGAATGGGTTGAGTAAATATGGTGATTCTATTCATAGAGTCAGTTTATGCTTATCCAGTTTTATTGGTATATACATATGTAGATTCATCATCCATCTATGCTTACTTACATCCTGAGAGAGAAAGAGAGAAAGAGATCACAAAAACGTCCCATCACAAAACTCACACCCCAAAGCGACCACCGATCCATGCAAAACTGGCACCTCTTCAACACAATGAGGGATAGCACCACGTCTACAGATTTCCCTCTGAGCAGCCTTGAACCAAATCCCCTCGAGACTCGGCAACGCATCGACATTAGACTCGCGGCTCAGCGCCACGAACTCGTCCCAATCCTTACGCATCTTCCACATGAATTCTCTGCGATGGGTCCAGGTGGATGTGGGCGGGGATGACGATGACGCTGATGACAAGGAAGGACTCGAGGTTCTTTGGATCTCGTCAGCAGCAGCGGCGATGAAGAAATCCACGAGTCGTTCGACGGTGGAGGTGGTGAGGAGTAGACCGAGCCAGTTTTCTGTCGAGACGTGGGGGATTTCTGGGGCCATGAGACGACGGACCGCGGAGCAAAGGAGGTGCATGCAGTGGTGGGTGGAAAGGAGGACGGAGGTATCGGTGAAGGGGGGTTGTTGGAGGATGGATTGTTGGGAGATGTGTTGTTTGGAGTCGAGAGCGGCGGCGTGCGTTTCCAGGAAGAAGATTAGATAGGCACTGGGTATGGTTAGAATCATATAAACAACTAAAACATGATGAAAGTGATATTCAGAGGACAAACATAGGGTAGAGGAGACGGGTCTGAAGGAGACCCACGCCGCGACTGTAGACGACTTCTTTTTCGGTCTTGGAGGAGGACCAGAGTGGCTGGGCCAGTGCATCCGTCTGTAAATGGTGGTGGACGACGTATTCGGCCAGGTAGTAGGAGAGTCGGACGCAGGTTGTCCAGCATCGGTTTAGATCTGCTACATAGCCTAGTGTGTACTCGGGGAGATCATCGCGCGTATCGGTATCGATCCCGGTGTACTGCGGGGGCGGTGGCGGGAAGAGCACAGAGATGAAGGAGAGATCGTCTCCAGGTGAATGAAGAAGCTCATCGTAGTTCAGCTCGGTGAAGGAGAACTGACTCAGTAGTCGTTGTCGTTGACGAAGGTATTCCTGAGCGATGGCGGGTTCATAGCGATAGATGCGCCGGTGCAGCAGACGACAGGTTAGGATCAGAGAATAGATGTCGTACAGATCACATTGGGCGAGGATCTGGACCAGAACGTTGGTCGGGAGGTGTTTCCAGAGAGGTTCGTTGTCATTGGGAGAGGTTCTGTGATGGTTAGTTGAGTTCAGGAAGAGTACTTAGGGGATATGTCGTACATGGTTGGCT
The DNA here is from genome assembly GCF_003426965.1 of Aspergillus tanneri. Classification (NCBI taxonomy): domain Eukaryota; kingdom Fungi; phylum Ascomycota; class Eurotiomycetes; order Eurotiales; family Aspergillaceae; genus Aspergillus; species Aspergillus tanneri. The sequence goes on along the minus strand of NW_022984634.1, from coordinate 2,105,826 downwards.
TTCGTTGCCGGGAGACTGTGTGTTTGGCTCTATGGATGATGAGACGAAACCGGCGAACAACGCGAGGACTCATGATTTGGCCTTCTCGCCATGTCGGCGACTGCTGGACGGCGAAGGAATTGGCTTCAGAACTGGGCGATGGTCGTATGAACGATTTATATAGAAAGGTCGAAATCATCTCACGTAAAGCCAAAGCGGAAATTTGGGCAATGCCAAGGGACCAGATGATGCGAGAGGTGAATCGAGACAGCACTGGGGCGCCGAGTCAACATCCTTCGGGGCGCAATTGTGGATAGATTGCTCAGCCTGAAACTGGTGGACCAAGGATTCACATCAAAGAGTGGCACCACGGGAATAAGGCTGATCAGCATATCCATCCATCCTTTAAGAGTATTTCTTCCCTTTGATTCTTATGCAGCCAACTGCAAAACCTCACGGTTGACATCGGGAGGCTGTGTTGTGTGATAATAATAGACAATTATAGGCTATAATAAGTCCAACTATTGGTGGGGATTCAACGGCTGCCTGGGGTGAAACAACCAAGCAGTCGAGAACTACCGATGAGAACATAGTTTATCATGTCGACCAAGATTCAATACCCCAGGATTCACTGTGGGTGAGGGCTCCAATCCATCAGACTAATAAGAATTGAGTCCGAGTGGCTTAGGGATGTCGGACGTATTGTTTGTGAGGGGCTGGGTGGAGCATTAGTTCTCACCCCGGATTCTTCCTGGATTGTCTCATGTGGCTTGGACTCTGCCAGCCTCGAGAACATCCAAGGAGGTGCTAGTGTGGGCTTTGTTCTGATGAGCCGATTCTTCGGAGTTTGCATCCCACGCGTTCACGAGTAGTCGCGCATCGCGACGTACAGTGGGCATTTGGTTCGGTTCTTCATCCGGCAGTAGTGGCGACTGTAGATCTCGTCGAGATGCCGGGCTTTGTGAGTTTCTTCTCTGTTGACACGGTCGCAGCTTGTTGAACATGTGAATGCAGCTTGCGCGTCGCAAATTGCCGGATCGATTTGACGCTATCCTCGAGGCTTTTGCGGTCGTAAGTCAGAGGTCCTCAATGTTGTTCTGAAATCGACAGATTGAAGGGAAAATGGAGTGGACCGATAATATAACCATAACAGCAGTTGAAGAGCAGAACACGTATCTATCAACAATCTTCAATCTCGGACTGAATTGCTTCTTCAGAAGGCCATAGAGGACGCCCATTTCGTTCCATGAGTCATGGTCGATGAGTCCAGCTTTTCCAGTAAATGACTGTCTTCCCGAATATTCCAATCGGTTTTGATAGATACCACGTATCCATGGCTGGCAACATGGGTTTCTTCTGGTAAGACAACATGCCCCCTTTCAATTCGTCGACCGCTTCATCAGGGAGTATGTTATCGAGCCCCTACCAGGCTCAGCCTGTTGAGCTGGCTGTTCCTCTTCCTTACCATCATGGCCAATCAAGCCAGCAACGTATCTCTGCAGCTTCACAAAATGAGATCCTTGGTACCTGGACCATCCTACCGACAGGTACAGCTCACCATTTTACAACCATACAGGAGTATGGCAACACATATGAAACCCAGCAAAGTCAAGTACGAATTTGTGGAAGAAGTTAAGTGCTTGGACTATTACGTTCCTGGAGGCTACCGTCCTGTCATGCTAGGGGATGAGCTCTGCGCAGATCGATGTGTTATCGCTCACAAACTCGGGCTCGGGTGCTCTGTCACGACTTGGCTAGCAGAGATAGAAGGCAAAGCCGGCTGGCTGCCCTCAAGATCTCTATTACCGAATCAGCGGAGCATACGTATGAGAGACATATTCTTTCGCAGCTAGCCAAGGCTACTCCCTGGGAAGGCCATGGTGCAGGACCTGCTCGATTCTTTCACATTCTCTGGGCCAAATGGCACTCATCGGTGTTTTGTTATAGATGCTGCAAGAATCAATCTTCAAAGCAAAAGAGGTTACATATCATCGACACCTTCATCTGCCTGCCACTCGAGCCATTGCTGCACAACTCATACTCGCTATGCAGTTCATCCATTCTCAAGGTATCGTTCACGGCGGTAAGGTTGGCGTGCTGAAATCCCTCTTCATCACTGGACTTGGGAGTATGAACTAATCTTAATCACGGCTACAGGTTTTCGCAAATATCCTTCCTCGCTTGCCACTTGATATGCGAGACATGACTCTCGAGCAGGTGTATGCAAGGACGGGCGAGCCTGTAAAAGATCAGGTCATTCGCGAAGATGGCACTCGTCTTTGTCCGGGAGTTCCGTCAGAAGTCATCATTCCTGTTTGGCTTGGTCCCAGCAGCGACGAAATATCCCTCGTGGACTCTGGCTTCATGATTGCAGATTTTGGAGAAGCGTTTGATCCTCAAGTGACAGCGCAGTATGCGGCTCATACGCCGCTCCTGCTCGCACGGCAGGAATCTCGCCTTGCAAAGCCCGGAGGAGCAGACGAGCCACTCGCCTTTTCGGGAGATACATGGACTCTTGCATGCACTACCTGGGATCTTTTCGGCGACAGGCCCCCGCTTTGAAGCCTTCTCGGTCTCATGGGATGAGATTACTATTGATCACGTTGAGATGCTCGGTAGACTTCCTGAATGGTAGTGGAGCAAGTGGGAGGAAAGAGGTAGCTGGCTTGACGAGCATGGACGCAAGAATGCGAGAGAAACCCTCCGAGAGTGGTATAATGACAGTGCCAGAGACTGGAAGCAAGGCGTTGCGGATTATATACAGGACCTAGGGAGAGGAAGGGATTTGATACTTACTTAGCGGAGGAGAAAAATGCATTCCGTGACATGAAGTCGATGTTGATTCTTGAGACGAGAAAAAGGGTGACGATCGAGTAAGTGGTGGGTTGTGAGTGGATGCAAAGATGGGGACTGCCTGCGGTGCAAAGAATGCGGATGTAATACTGAAGGACATTTGAGCTGGAGCCTGGTCCGCAAGCATGCTCATGATATTTCTATTGATCTGAGCCGATGCATTTTGTCCAAGTTTGCCGCAGCGCTGCTTGGCGTCCACGCCAGCGTTGTACTAATATGGAACGAGTGATGGGAATACCTCAGCAAACCCTGTTCAAGGTTCTGCAAGCTAGCAGCAACAGGTACCTTCATGTCTTCCTCCAGGTGGCTCACGCCTTCTTCTCCACATGAAACTTGTACATCGTCATATAACCCCTGGACACGATACCATACTTATCGAAATACCTATTGAAATACCAGTGAGTCGAGAGTGATGACCATGGGAAGAGCAGAGTACTCACTTCTGCATATTATAGAAGTGCTTCTCCAGTGGATACAGATCCTCCTTGATCAGAAACCTGCAGGCATCATACAGATCCAGGAGGGGATAATCATCCAAAACGTAAACATGGAGACAGCCACCGGGATACGCATAAGTGTCATCCTGGATTAGGAACGCCCGCGTGATGAACCCAGGAGTGTATCCGGATTCCGTCAGATTGTCGAAGACGTCGGTCTCATATCTGAACAGCTGGGTTGCGCGGTTTCTGATCTTCCCCTGGGTCTCTTTACATCCATTGGGGGATGGAACCCTCCTGTACGGAGTACCCTAGATTAGTACTAACATGCAAGAAGATTGAGCTGGGCTGGGAAGATGCGCACTCGATTTTAAGCTGTACCATGAACTTCATTCGAATTGAGATTGAAAGCTCCTCTGCCCTAAAAAGACCCACTCGTTCGTTGAGTCCGCTGTCGGGTCTCTTCCAGATGAGCGTTTCCAAGCGGAATCGGAAGGAAAGAAATTCGATCTCAAAGCCTTCGCGGCCTCGAAGAATGCTTCCATCGGGGTAGCTCTCGTTTACACTCTCGTCGCTCAGGTCGCTCAGGTCGCTCATAATAGAGAGCGAAGAACGGGGGTTAGAGTACGATAGATTTAGAAAAAAGCATGGATAGAAGAGTTTGAGAGAGAATGGGCACAAGGGGAAGAAGAGAAGTGAGAAGAAGAAAAGATAAAGTAAGATTTGTTAGGTCACTCTCAACCATTCACTAGATGGAAATGTAGTTGTGTTTCATGGGAGTTTTATGCGTGGTAGTTAAAGGCTGCATCCAGTATCAGGCTGCAGTACTGGATCCTCGCATACTGTGATGTAATCCAGGTCCAGAAATTGTGGTATACTCCAGCCAAATACTCAGGACTCAAGGACATAGACAAATAGGCAGATAATATAGCAGGAGACCAGATTAGATAGATGGCAGCGATGCTGCTTTCTCTCAAGACAAGCATACCAGCTGTACCTCGATGATAAGAACATACGGACCAAGCTCAAGACCTCAATCTCAGACAATACTCATTGTTTACTCTTCTAGCAGATTCTGAATAACTATAACTGGCTATTTCCTTCGTCATAATTAGAATGTCGCTCTTTTATTGGCGCTGAGGAGAGTGTTTTGCTAGCGGGCATGCATACGGTTTGGAACCGCAACACGAGTTGCGGTTCCAAAACAGCGAATCCAAAGACGTTTAAAACGCATCATCCTGGAATTATCATAGTTTCTGCATAAAGTGAACAATATGTCGAACCATAATCTTGGATTAGAAGACTTGGTACCCAATAGGATTGTGGAAAATGCCAAGTAATTAAATGGAACAGGGAATACTGGATGTTTCAGCCAGAAGACCCGTGTGATCTGGATGGCAGCGGTGGATCAGATATCCAGCTCTTATTTGGGCGATAGAATCATTAGGTCGATGTGGGTGCCCAATGATATATGCCTTCAAGTCCTTCGGATGGTTTTATTCTTTTGTATTGACATCCAGCTGCGAACCTGCGTGGACGATTTATTCTGTTTGACTTGCAGTGAGGGAATCATTTATCCATATAAGTATTAACATTTGTTACCACGCTGAGTCAATACGGCATTTATCTCTCCCCAGAGACAAAGTGGATTCTACCGACAGAAATGAGCCTGATGCTTCTTTCCACCTCCGTTATTATTCTCGGGAAACAGATGCCCCGAAATCGGCAGACTGTATACGACAAGTGGACTCCACAGCTCCGTTACCAGATGCCTAATTCGCTCTTCTCGAGTGATACCCCCTTTTTTACTCTTCTGATCCAAGAATGCCAAGCCCGCTGAGTCAAGTCTGTCTAGTCCGACGTGGCTGAGCGAACCCACTGCTGCAAACGAAATCCCCCGCCGGCAGCACATGGCGGAGGCTGTGCCGTTGCAACAAGACAAGACTCGCTAGTGAGGAGCTATGGGCGGGATGCTGGAGATCATCCCGTGGCCTAGCAGCTCTACCCACGGGTTTCAAGGAGCTAGCAGGGGCTCGATTCCGTGCTTATCACCCATCTTCTTGGCTCGGGTGAACATCCACGGAGTTGTTCAGGCGCCGCGAGATCTGCATAAGCTGGTTTTCGTTGGAAGACCAAGTAATTTTATCGTCATCGGCGGCTCATGCGCAGAGCAGCTCTGGCCAGAGGTCGAATAGAGCCTAGATGCTTTGCATGGCCGATAAAACAAGACACTTGCTATTGGGCAGAAGCCAGCCATGGCGTTTCATATCCCAATTTTGGAATGAAACAGCCATCGGAGATGCCTCCCACCCACTCCATTCTACCCACCCCGGACCGTTCCCTCGGTCTCAGGATCTGGACTGAGCCGTATCTTCATCGTGCCAAGATGCCTTCCAAGATCCATTCCGGTCAGATACCTCCTATTTACAACCTCGGAGAGCGCAGATACCTGAGGGCAAACCTTGGCACAATCCCCAGGGATCGACAGACGATCTATCGCATCATCAGCCTCCGTGTTCTGGTTGATATGATTGGAGCCTGATCTTCACCCTGCCAGACCCGAGAGCGGAACCCAGCAACGATAATTGCGGTGCGGCAATGACGACTGGATGCACTGCCAAGGATGCGCCAAGATACATCTATGCGACGAATCCAATGTCAGGTCGATGTGTGATGGCAATAGGGGTACCCCGTTGCCTCTGTGGACGGAGTATATCGGAATTCCTGGTCACCGCATGGTGATGCGTGCGTGTCTGCATCCGGATCAATATCGCGACGACTAGGCTTGAAACACGATACGAGCACGAGTTCGACATGGATAGACAGATAAAGAGCCATTCACTCGAGACACATGGTTTCTCCACTGCGAGATGTTGGGCTGACTGCTACAGGATATCGTCTTGGCACTCCATTCGATTAGTTCTTGGGCATGGAGGGCATTTTCGTAGATATAAGCTTGCGGGGCCCTAAGGTGTTCCATAGCTGAGACACCATAAGTGCAATTGGATTGTAAATCTCGTGAAATCCTGACTGAAATCTGGGACAGTCATGCAGAATTATCCTTCCTTTTCAGCAGAAGACATGCGCCGGGTTGCCCCTCCCAGTAATCAATTGATCTACTGGGACACACCGGCAGTTCCCAATCCATCTATACCCCGACTGGACGACGAATCCAAAGAATCCAAAGACCCAACACATCTCTTGTCCATAGGAGGTAGTACAACCGTCTCTCTCTCAGCGACCGTCACCGAGGACGAGGAGATGACCCTGCGCTCGATCCTATCCAGACACTTTCTTGCGGATATAGATCCCACACACACCGATGTCATACTCATTATCTGCGGCTTTGTCAGTGGACTGGTTGACGGACTATCATTCAATGCATGGGGGAGTTTTTCCAGCATGCAGACAGGTACTACGACCCCTCCCACCCAAGAGTACGCCGCATACTGATCCAGAATCCAGGTAACACCGTCTTCATTGCCCTAGGAGTCTCCGGCCAACCCGAATATCCAGCCTATCTGTGGGCTAAATCTCTCATTGCCCTCACCACCTTCATCTCTAGCAACATTCTCTTCATCCACGTCTCACGAATGCTACGTCCCCGCCGCCGCTCAACTTTCATTCTTTCCTTCGGCATACAAACGGCCGCCATCTTCGCCGCTGCCATCCTCGTCCAGCTGAAAGTTGTCGATCCCAGGCCTGAAGACCCCCGCTCCCCAATCGAATGGATGCAAATTCTGCCCATCTCGCTACTTGCCTTCCAAGCCGGTGGACAGATCTGCGCCTCGCGCATCCTAGCCCTCGACGAGATCCCTACTGTCGTGCTGACAACCCTCCTGTGCGACCTGCTGGTGGACCCCAAGTTATGTTCCCGTGGGTGGCGATCGAATCCCAGGCGTAACCGTCGGGTTGGAGCCTTCCTGGCTCTCTTTCTGGGGGCCATGACAGCCGGTGGGTTGTCCAAGGTGACTGAAATGGCGGCTAGTTTGTGGTTGGCGATGGGGTTGAAGTTTGTCATCACCGTTGGATGGGTGGTTTGGAAGGCGGATAGGACGAAGAAAGAGGATGTGGAGGGATAAAGGGTTTTTTTATTTTAATTTTACATACATTCTTGTTCTTGTGGTCTAGATGACTATATATTATAGAGCGTGGAGTATAGGAGGCCTGGTATGGATTTGATGGTTTATCTAAACGCGTAGGTAGGATATATGATGCCCTGTTTATATCTACTGAATACAGCGAGTTATCATATTATACCCAATCAAATTCACAGTATATTTTGGGCGATAGGCACTTTCCATTGTACAAGGAACTATGCTAGAGTATGGATATAGGAAGGATAAAGTTACATCCAACGGACGAACAAATAGCTCTGAACCCAGTTCTAGATGTATGTTTCTGTACTCAGGCCCAGGAATTAATTTTTCGCAGAAGGAATGAGATTGGATGTTACTCGAACATTTAATCGGCATTAACCTTCGCTCCCTTCTTAATATATTGAGCGGGGTTCCCAGAAAGACGTGCCAATATCTCACCATTGAAGTCACATCAAACGCATTGCCAAAAAGTCTTAAAAATTATACTATGTATATTTAATTATACAACCATTAAACCAAATCAAGGCAATGACCATCCTACCGTCATCTATTATAACAAACATTGTCCGCCGACTAAACAGCCAGATAGCACCAATTACGATATCCCAACCAAGATAAATAGCCTAGACCCGCCCCTTCTAGACTCACTAACTCAAACAATGACCCTTTTTTCTCAAAGACACCCCGATCTCATCGCAGTTATCCTTATAGGTGAAGGGAACAAGCCCTTCATCGGCAGTGCCAATATCAACGAGATGGCAATAATTACAACTTCTATTGCTGCACGACAGTTTATTACCAAATTCCACAAGCCTGTAAAGCATACATGACTGCCCGGTGCCGGTGATTTGGAGAATCAATGGGTATGCACTGGGAGCTGGATTGTTAGTTGCTGCGTCTTGTGACTTTCGCGTTGCGAGTACTACGGCGGCTTTGGGAAGCCTGAGGTACGTACATATATATATATATATTCTCTTATTTCCATATCCTAGATAAGGTGATAGATATACTGATTGTCGATATGCTACCAGGTTGTGATTGGAGGCCCCGGCGTTGTTGAAGCAGCTCTGTTGTTTGGATTGATAAGGCGGGAACGGAGGCGTCAATTCCTCCTGCTAGGAGACAACATTCCAGCCCAGAAAGCTCTCAGATTGGGTCTTGTTGAGAAAATTGCTGAACCACAGATGTTAGACGAAGCTGTGAGCAACTATACTGAGCGTCTGGAGGGAAATGAGCCTCTCGCTGTTCGACATCAGAAGGCACTCATTAGGCAATGGGAGCGATTGAGACTATAGAAGAGGGCCATCAAGGCTGGAGTAGATGCCTTCGGGGAATCATTTGACTCAGGAGGCCCAAGTGAACCTGTTAGATTGATGACTGAGTCCTTGGAGGCCAAAACAAGCAAGAAAATGAGCTCAACATGGTTTAAGTTGTGACTGGCTGATTGACTGATTGATGCATGAGCTAGATAATGCCTCAGGCACATAGGGCTGTGGCTGTCCATTGCTCTGATTGGCCAGCCATAGCCCCGCCCCAGCCACGAACAAAAATGCTAAAAATATGTCTTGCCACACAGCCACTAAGCCCGTCTGGGTAAGTATTTACTCAGGAGGACAATAGAACGCGTAGGCACCACTCATAAGATCTCCATTTAAATATCAACCGCACTAGACAAGAACAGCATTTTTCTCGTCTCAGTTGGTTCTTCGAGTGACAAAGACAATATTTATCATGGCGCCCTTCTACGAGTCGCTTGCAAAGCGAGCCCTGGAGACAGCAGACACACATGTCGCCAAGCGCGATCTGACCGTCAACCACACCCAGGCGGTAACTCTAGGGGTGATGGCTGCATATGTGGTAGTGATTGCGCTTTTATGGAATTTACCATATGTCCGGTGGTCATTATGGCCTTTTAAAGTGAGTTGAATATGCCCAAAATGCTATGCGCAAGTGTCGGAACTGATTTCTACAGATGTTGGTGATTGCGTTCCATGAGTTCGGCCACGCTATTACTGCATGCTGCACCGGCGGCCGAGTCAAATCTATCTCCCTGGATCCCCATGAGGGAGGAGTCACGCACATGCAAGGAGGAATCAGCGCCATCACACTTCCCGCGGGATATTTGGGTTCCTCGATAATCGGGGCCCTGCTGATCTTCGCGGGGTTCAACATCGTTGCGAGCAAGGTCGCCAGTATTATTTTGGGCGTCTGTTTCCTGCTCACGCTTTGGTGGGCCCGAAGGGACTGGCTAACCATTCTCACGGTGCTTCTTGCGGTTGGGTTGCTTGTAGCATGTTGGTTCATTGCTCATGGTGAGGCGCTTAGATGGGTTGTGGTAAGCTCCTGGACGAAAATTTTCGGTAACTATCTATCTAAATGATAAACTAATGCATCTCTAGCTTTTTATTGGTGTTATGTCTGCGCTCTATAGCGTCTGGGATATTGTAAGACTCCTTCCTACCTGCAGTCTCTGTTTGACGCAGACTAACTGCATTGCTAGTGTGATGATCTAATCATCCGCAAAGTGAATACCTCTGATGCCAGCGTCTTTGCTCAGCGTTACGGAGGATCTTCCAGATGCTGGGGAGTCATCTGGTCCGTTATCTCTCTTTTGTTCATGGCTGTGGGCATCATTGCTGGGATTGCCGCGTTTCCCCAATCATTCAGCCAACAACAGGATGCTGCAAAGGACTTCCTCCCGACTCGTTGAAGTCTAAATGAACTGTTACGTTTATTCTTGATTTGTAGTGATGTTGAAATGGCCTTGTGATGGAAAGGGCTATCGTGGAAATTCGGATTGACATGATCTTGCTAGATGGCATGATTATCTGTCGCTTTATGAATGTTTCTGCTGGCGGACATAAGTAATGACTAATGTAACGTATCTTTATTTCTATTTTATATATAAAAAGTCGAGATCCTCGATTTCATTGTAGTTTGTGGTGGGCCGACGTGCGATGGTATGAAGCGAGGATAGTAATAATAACACCGTCGAGATGTCGCCTTTGTATTTCCATTCTTGATTGCTGCTCCTATACTACTGCAATCGTAAGTGCTAAATCCTGTCTCATGTTTCTATGGTGTTGCCTAATCATGTGGTATATGTATTCTTGGCGCTCTTCCATTACAACACTACATCCGTTACACCCATCACACCATCACACCCATTACAACAGAGTGATAATTCATCAAAATGGGTGCAGTTATATCGACAATTGGCGCTTGCTATTATGCATTGAAAGCCCTTTGGAGTGAATTGTCCCACTGTGCGGTCGATTCCAACGCTCTTTTTCAACGCATTGCGACACCCAAGCTTCCAGTCTCAGATCCGACGGTCTCATTCTGGCAGACGAACCCGCTATACCCCGAGTTGGTCAATATGAAGTCAGAAAAGCTGCCACAGTCTGCAGACATCGTGATAATAGGCTCCGGGATGTCAGGTGCTAGTGTTGCCTACACAATTCTGTCAGAGTGTCAGGCGCTCGGCGAAGAGAAAACGGTTGTTGTACTTGAAGCCCGTGAGGTGTGCAGTGGAGCAACTGGACGAAACGGCGGTCATCTGAAATGCTCACCGTATTCCCTATACTCTGAACTAAAGGAGATGCTGGCGCCAGGGCGGGCTAAAGATGTCCTGAACTTCTATCGTCGTCATGTCCCCCTCATGCTTGATCTAGTCAAGACTGAAAGGCTCGAGGGTACAGAAATCAGAGAAGTGGATACTGTTGATGTATTCCTGGAGGATACCCAGTGGGAAAAAGCGCTGGCTATGATTCAAGTCCTTCGTCGAGATGTCCCGGAAGCGGCAGAGGATATCGTAGTATGGGAGGCTGAGGAAGCTCGCAAGGTGAGTCCATTGATCGTGTATATTCACTACAAATGTTGCCCTAGGCTCACTGGAATTTAGAAATTTTCGATTGGCAACCATTGTCATGGAGCTATTTCATATCGCGCCGGCGCAATGTGGCCTTATAGGCTTGTAGGCTCTATTTACGCAGCCTTGTTATCTACTTATGGCAAAAAATTTTCCATCGAAACTAGCACAACGGTCCAAGATATTAAGATTGAAGAGAATGACTATAGTCCGTATTGTCTGCATACATCCCGCGGTGAGATACGTGCTCGACACGTCGTCCATGCCACAGACGCATTCGCAGCAAATCTCATTCCTGGACTAAAGGGTAAAATCTTTCCGATTCGAGGACACATGTCCGCACAGGAGGCGGTCGGACCCTCTTTAAAGCTGGATGGGTCTCTGTCCTGGAGCATTATCGGTAAGAAAGGATTCGAGTACGTCACACAGCGGCCACAGGAGTCCGCAGGCAGCCACAGCCCTGGAGGGGAGATCATGATTGGGGGTGGTCTCTTCCAATCTGAAAACAAAGCAATAGACGAAATTGGTATCTGGAAAGACAACAGTACCAATCCTATAATCAGCGCATACTTGGGTGGAATATGGCCTGTTACTTTCGAAAGCGAACACACAAAAGTACTCCAACTATGGACAGGATGCATGGGGTTCACTATTGATCTCCTTCCCTTTGTCGGACAAGTCAGTCCCAAGTTCACCGGCAGAGTGCCACGACGCAAGTCAGGCAAAGGAAAAACCTCGGGGAAACCAGTTGGAGATTCTCCCAATGAATGGATTACGGCAGGCTTCGGTGGCGATGGAATGGTTTCGGCATGGTTGTCGGGAACTGCGGTCGGGCTGATGGTCCTGGGACGAGAAAATATTCAACATGAGACGCGACCGGGACTGCCTGCTGGCAAAGTTACAGATTGGCTTCCCAAGGAGATGTATCTCTCTGAAAAGCGAATCAGGAATGCGAGTATTTACAAACTAGCTCAAGCTTTATAGTGGTGTGGTTTACAAGATGGCTTAATAGACAATAGGCATAAGCCTGAGTTTGGTACAGTATCTACTGCATCTAATATTGCGCACTAGGATGAATCAGGCCAAATGAAGGAGCCGGTTATAGTCATAAGTGATCAATTCCCCTCTGAAAACGACAACTCTATATTCTAGCTATATCAGTAAGTGTGCTCCATAATATATGACGCAATATGCCTATGGCCTCAACGGCAGAAGACAGACCTTCCCCGTGCCCAAAATAGCTAGCTAAATTCTACACTGGACACGATATTGATGAGGTATACAATTCCACAAATGAAGGATACATTTTTCTTCTTAATAGCCTGAATGCGGAGACCACTACGGAGCCTTGTCCGTGGCGAAAGAAGCTGGCCAAAAGCCAAAATCTGGGGTTAACACTGACAGAACGCATCCAAGGTATATTTACTGTAATAATAAAGGAGGATCCCTTGCGGCGACCACTCTGGCTACTCACCCAGATCGGGAGATGGCTGATGAGTCCGAGACCAACCCTCAACGAGTCAGGTTTTATCTGTTGAATGACCTTTATCCGGGGATATAATGTCGCCCTGGTCGTGGCTGTGCTTCAACTATGTGGCCTGATTGCCCTGACGACTCTCAGTGGGCTACCTTTTTCTATCTGCTTTTCCTACTACTGAAGTGAACAGATTGTTGTATGAACGGCTACGACGACACTCTCATGTCTTCCATCAACGCCATGGATATGTTTCATAATCATTGCGGGACATGCATGCAGGGCAGTGGCACCCGGTCTCTTGTTTTCCATCTAATGCTATTGGTAATCTTGTAGGCGCAGTGTTTGCCCCGCCCATTTCAGATACATTAGGGAGACGCTTTGGCATGTCCATCGGTTCCCTCTGATAATTGTAGGGATGACCATCGAAGCAACAGCCTCGAGAGTGGCTTAGCTTATCGGCAGACGCTTCCTGATCGGAATGGTGATTAGCATATTCAATGCAGCAGCTCCAATCTATCTGGTGGAGGTGGCCTTGCGCAATGGAGAGGGTTATTTGGTGGGCTGTACATCGTTGTGGGATATTATATAGGGGCATTGGGTGGGTATTTTTTAATTTCATGCTCTTTCACTGTCTAACTTGTCAGCCCGTACCTGGATTTTCTATGGGACGGGATTCTTAAACACGAACTAGTCATGGAGTATCGTCATCGGCCAGGGCGTCCATCGCTCATAGTCCTAGTGTCTACCCGGCTGATTCCCAAGAGTCCTCGATAGCTTTTTGCCAATAACAAGCTTGAACAAGGACGGCAAGTGATGGTGAAGTACCATGGCAATGGCAATGCTAATTCTGTACTAGTCAGCTACGAATGCAATGAAATTGAGGAAGACATCCGCTTTGAAATCGAAACCGGGCGACGACGCTGGTGGGAACTGCAAGCTCCTGTTCACTTCGCGGGATATGCTATAGCGTTTCTGGCTTCTATTTTTCGTCTGTATCTTCTCCCAATTTATCGGAGGATCAGTCATTATGTGAGTGTCTATTCTCTAACTTACTGCACTGGATGTGGGCTGACAAAACAATTACTTCATGCAGGTTATTCTTGAGAGCGCCAGCATCACCGGGTCACACCAGCAAATTCTCCTCAGCGCCCTCAATATTGTTTTCTCGTTCAATAGCCGCGTCGTCCGTAGTTTCTTCGTTGACAGATGGGGTCATCGCACCCTCTTCACGGCACTTTCTTCACGGGTCTTATTTAGTCCTATAAACGAGATAGCCTCGTTTGACCACTCCAATATCACCCACAGCATGGATACGGCTTCGTCGCCCGTGTCTTCCTGTATAGTATTTTCTACTCATTCTGCTGGACTCCGCTGCAATTACTATATCCGGCAGAATCCTCCCGAACCGCGTGCGTGCAAAGTTGTCCCTACAGAACGTAGCGACTGGCGGTGCCAGTTTATCAATATGTATGCGACCCCGACTGGGATGAGCAATATCGGCTGGCGAATGTATACAACACTCCGTGGGTTTCCTGTCGTACGGGTGGTTAAGATTGGACAGATCTAACGGGATTTGTATAGTGGTTCTGCATTTCCCCGAATAAGCCCTATGTATTTCGCCCTCCATGAGACGAAGGGGCGTACGATCGAGGAGCTGGAGGACATCTTTGAGCAGCGGAACCCGGTTAAGGCGTCGTTGAAGAAAAGGGATGCTGTGGTGCGTGATGGAGGCGTTAAGATGGTTTGTGTGATTGCAATGAGCTCGATAAGCGTCTACAGGACTGGCCTAGACGTTGGCTTGGCAATATACTGCTGACACTTACGATGCAGGCTGACGTTATTCCTACCTAGTCTACGGAGTATATATTCCAATTATTATTGCAATCTCTTTTTTACTGCTGTAGAGGCTAACTACTCAATCTCTTGCAAGCATAGAGAATAAGATACGAAAAATAAAATAATAAAAAAAAAGAAAACCGTTACAGCCCCACCAGCGCAAAATACAGGCGAAAGTTTAATATCAGCCTAAGAATGCCCAGTTAAGGGTTGATGAATGTCGTACGGACTGCCCCTTGCCCTAACATGTGAGAAGGCTACCAGATGGACATAACCAACAATGCCAGATGAGTGCCAATATACGAGCGACAGGATTTATCCCAGACCACCATACTCTGAGTAAACGTTGATCAAAAGGATTCGATTCTCGCAGTGTGTGGATCTTATCATCGAGAATACTCATACATTTGTTGAGGGGTTCTCTGATTGACGTTAATAACTGGTAAACGCCCTTCGCATTCTCATTCACATTCTCATCCACATTCTCATCCACATTCTCCATATAATGATATAAGGGACCGTTTCAGGGCCAATGATTAACCCAAAAGATACCATTCCTAGACCAGGCGACGTCGATCCTGGTGGTTTGTTCCTTCTCACGGATCCACTGTTGAAGAAGGAAGAGCAACGATCTCTCACCACCTCGTATTTCTGGCGTCAGAGCCAATCACAGCGCTTGGTGAATGCAGGGACTCCATTTAGGCTGGTTGTTTGTCTGTCTGTCTGTCTGTCAGTCTGTCTTGCAGTCGTAGTGAACCTTCCGTTGGTGTTGACATATAGAATAGACACTCTATGGGAGCTCCGTATAGAGTAATATATGTGCCTGTGGTGTTCGGTGTCAACTGTCAACAGTCAACGTGACCACTTCTTCTCGCCGAGATTCATCCATCCAACTCAACATCAATCAGAAACCTGACCACTCCAGGTCACATAAGACGGCAGAGGACCAACTCTATTCTCCCACGATGTGGGGACCTAATCTCAGCTCTGCAGGAGGCTGATCATGCATGGTTCCAATCAACAAGTAATAGGTAGCCGCAAACACGACCGTCCCAGTAGATTCATCATTCTTAGGAGAGATCGTCCCTCTAGCTTAGATGGGAATCTGACGATCCTGTCCCAATCCCTCCTTAATTCTATCACTGTTAAGTTCATGGCTGATTCTTACCTTCTCAATAGTCAGAATCTCTACTTTGTTCACACACATTTATAATATACCATATACACAAAATAATAATACCTACACACAGACACAGAGACAGAAAGAGAGCGATGAAACCTCTCCTCCCCCTCATCCTCTGCACCTTCGCATCAGCATGGACATTCACCTGGCGCAACGAAGCCAATGACACCTTCACACACAGCAGCCATGATGTCCAACCCTGTACACGGATTGACCACGCCAAAGGCAGAGAATTCGACTTCGAGCCGGACAAAGACGCATACTGGTTCTACCTCTGGACTTCAGATAACTGCACCGGCCCGCCCGCCGGGAAAAACTCGCCCACGGTATGGCGAAAAATAGCTAGTAAAGATCTCCGATCGTATATGGTTGAATACGGCGATAGTACCGGTCCGCTGCCGAAATCTACTACAACTACAACTACATCAATGCCTACGGCTACACCTTCATCTATGCCTACGGCTACACCTTCATCTATGCCTACGGCTACACCTTCATCCTCCGCACCAGAAAAGAAGGATAATGGATTAATCGCCAGCGGCGCCATCGCTGGAATCGTCGTCGCGGTTGTCGTAGCGCTGGGTATTCTCGCTGCGGGATTATTTTATCTCGGACGACGGGTTCGAAAGAGACAGTCTACACCGAATACTTCCCCTTCCCATCCACAGCAGAAGGATGCATCTCCCTCTCTACCACCAAGTTCGTCGTATGGGGCTGAAATGGGAGGAAGCGGATGGGCGCCACAGTCGCAGGTTCCAATACAGTCGCAACCGATGTTGTATCATGGTGAATCGCCGATCCAGAAGGCCTGGGCGGAACTTCCTGGGGACAGCATGGTGTCGGAGTTGAGTGATAGTCGTCGACTGCAGGAATTGGAGGGACCTGATCATCCGAAGTTAATGGATAAGTGATCCAGGAAGAAAGGGGTGTTGTTATACCAATTTAATAAATAGAGATACCATATATGTTTCGAGTTTTTGTGTTTTTTGGGAGATGTATTTGGAGTAGGTTAAATACCCAGCGATGATTGTTCTGCTGTTTTATTTCATATCTCATCTCGATTTATTGACATTCTTGAATTCTACGGAATGACAACTAGATGGATGTCAACAGAAGGATAACTTACTATGACAAGGAGAAAAGTATGATCGAGTATTGTCCATAGTGCACAGCTTAATGTGGCTCAAATAGTGGACAGAAGGGCATTCCATATTTAATGGACCAAAGACAATAATTGGGGGAAAAAAAAACCAAAAAAAAAATTGCGCAGCAATTGAAAGCCAAATATTTAATGTACGCCGTCCGTGGACCAGTCCACAATGAAAAAAATCAGACGCTGGAATTAGGCACTGATATCACAATATCTATGACACAGTATCAGCCTATAAATGTCCAAATCAAACCCCTGTACACGGTATCCTCCATGCTGGCACCACTGGGCAGCTTCGACACTGTAGTCAATTACAAGTACAAAGTCCTATGTGCAATGTATGGTCGAACAAAGGAGCGTAAGAAAGTAAACAATACTGCCATACAGCCTCCCAAAAGAGAAACGGCGATCCAAAATTAAGGACCCCAAATGCGTTTCATGAAGTAAATCCACGTGGTGACCCTGTAATCACAGGAACCAAAATATGCTAGGCATACCATGATGTTCAGGGGATAGGGTATCTTGTAGCTTCTCGAGGCATCGGCATCGCTGGCATGCGACCCCCGACGCCTGCACTACGGCCTCGTCCCATGCCGGCCCGCAGGTCAAAATCGGGATTATTTTCCAGAAGAACATTTCGTTTTTGCTGGGAGGGAAGCGGAGGGGGACGCCAGCGTGGGTTTACAGGTCGCTCGGAAATGGAAGTGAAATGGCTTATATCGCTAGTAGTAGGTGAGCCAGGATCCTCAACCAATTCTTCTTCCACCGATTTCGGCTCACCATTACCCGGTGTCAGAGCGGATGGCAATCGTGGGTTGCCGACTGCGGACTCATTGCGATTAGCAAAACGAGGATCCACATCTTCGAAGTACTCGCCCGAGTTGGAACGAGCTTGCGGCGAAGTTCGAGCTGCTCCGTAAGCGTGGACAGGTGAAGGTGAGGGGCCAGTGCGCGGTCCCGGTTGTCCCCAACCGGCACGTGGAGGGGTATACGAGCTGGACACGTTAGAAACATTCAATAAGGGGGTGAAAAGAGCTCCTCTTACGCTGTCCGGCTATAAAGGCTCGAGGGGCTGACTGGCTCCGGATATCCATCCGCAGACAAGGCATGTGGTTGATGGACGTCCCGTAGAACTTGCTGATGTTCTGGCTCAGCGGAGCCCACTCTTCTCGGTTGTGGTGTCATCTCTATCGCTTGGCCAACATGTCCGGGATCCGGTGATACTGCCATACCGATCGGGCCAGGGGATGGTTGACGCATGGAATCCACAGGTGAGTCAACATAATACTCGGGCTCGACTTCTTCAGGAGACGGCATAGGCCGAGGTCCGGATCCGGGTCCATATACGAATTGCGGTGGTCCACGGTATCCTCCTCGGCCCATCATTCCAGGATGGCCTCCACGCATTGAACCCATCGGCCCACCTCTTGCGTTGGGAGGTGGGCCCCGAGGCCCTCCATAGGGTCCTCCGCGGCCATAGCCTCCTCGGGGAGGATAACCACCTCGCCCACGTGGCCCAAAACCTGGAGGCGCACCTCCCCGTGAACTCATGCTGCCGTCTGAGTACTGATTGCGCAACCTGGGATCCCCAGGAGCGGGCCGCATTCTCGGTCCGAACCCAGCAGGGGGAAGAGGGTTTCCGAATTCATCACGTGGAGCGTTGTGTGGAACTCGATCAGAGCGCATCCGAGCTGGTGGCTGACCATCCGACATTGGTGGATCACTCGGAGGGGTTCGTGAGTTAAGAGGAGTGCGATCATCGTCGCTTTCACGAGTGGTAGTACGGAAGGTAGCAAAAGTAGGCCCCGTGTCCGAGCCGGGAGGCGAACCGGTAACAAAAGGCACTTTGATCTCTTCTTTCAGTATCGAAGGTGCATTCAGGCCTGTATTGGCGCCGGCATTTTGGCGGTTGTAGAAATTCTCTCCGCTCATCTCAGCGTTCTCTGCAATGCGCTTCTTCCTTGCCTTGCGGCTCACAAGAGTCCGGCGCATCGCACATGTGACTACCCCACATGAGACGAGGATAATGGTCGCACCAAGCACGATCCATCCTCCCCATCCGAGATGCGGAACGAAAAGCAGGATATCGACTAAAAAGGCAAGTAGGGTGACGAGAAGCGTCGGGAGCAGGAGGATCAACAAGGCGAGGAGATAGCGAGGCGAATGTGACGGACTATGGAAGTGGGCCGCCACCGCCATGCATAGACAGATGAGCGTAAGGAGCGCAGCGACGGGATGCACGATTAAAATCGAAGAAAGCGATCTGCGAGTACTAGCCGGAAGGTAATAATCATCGACGTTACCGGCGCTGGATAGGTCATCTGCCGACGGTAAATCAGCTACGGTGTGAGTTCACCCAGGGGTAGCCAGAGAGACGAACCGTTGGTGTAACCGACATGGATATTGGTACACTTATCGCCCTTGCAGTAACCAAAGACTCCGTAATCGACAGTTTCAAAGGATGCCAGCGGAATACCTTTGACGATTGGGGTGGAAATAACAGACAAGAGTAAGAGAACAAACGCAACCAAAAGCAGGACCGTGAGGGGCGTGGCGGGTTTGAGCAACATGGCGAAGGAGCAGCGCCGCCGACGCTACAGGAGGCAAAGGTAGTAAAGTAGAAGGGCCAGTCGCACTGGAGTTGGAGAATCAAGAGCAAACGGCCCAGACCTCCAATGGCAGCGACACATGCAGCCAGATGAGACTCGAACCTTCTTACAACATTGGTCGGGACATTGCTCTCTCCCGTATTTCTTTTTCCTTTCTTTTCTCCCCTGCACTGGAATAGAGCTCCGCTAAGAGATCAAGGGAGGGGAGGCAACTGACAGAAAGGAGAGGACAGCAGCTACTAGGGAGCGACTCTGGGTCGACAATCCGATACAGGCAGCAAATTAACCGACCCAAGTCCGACGGAGAGGGGATAGGAGTGGAAATAGCGAATGAATGAATGGAAGGAAAAAAATGAATGGATGAATGAGAAAGAGAGATGGAATGTTGGGGATGGAACTTGGAAGTGCGCCCGGGCCGGGTCACTAAGGAGGGGGGCTTGCCTAAGGTGTCGAATTGCCACTAAGTTTATTCGAACCAGAAAATGTTTTGATCAATGGATCTCCTAAGCTGTTTTTTGAATAGTGATCATCGTCTTTCTCATCGACTTCAGATCAAGCGATGGTTCTCTAATCCCATAATATTCTTCTCTCTCTTTTTCTCTCTTCAACCTCGAATAGTGGCTGAATTACTCCGCCCAGCATTTTGACAATGGTAAGCATACGCGGCGGTCCATTCCATGCAACGCCCTCCTCTAATTCGTTGAACCATGGACAGGAAGAATGCTTTAATGTCCCACTAACTTCCTAGTTAGCCTTGTCATACCGTTAGCCCCCGGTTACTACACCGTTAATATCCATCGTTGGTGAACTGGGGCACTACGGAATCAAGGTATGACAGAAGCTAACTCCACCCAATGTACATGTGAAATCTAGGATATTATTATTTCCATTTTCTGCTGGTGGCCGAAAATATTCAGAGCCAATAGACGATTTCAATGCACTTCTCTCAAGGGGAACTGGGCATGACTAGGCAAAACCCATATCCACATAGGTGAAACTCTCTTTAAAAGTGGTACCACAATAGGGGCTTGGTATTTCGTAATAAGAGAAAGAGATTAATAGCTTATCAAGATACCAGAGTCTCGTGCTACAACGTAGATAATACTCTTGTCAGTGGATTGGATGCAATTCAACTTCCCCAAGAGCTTCGTTTTCTTGGACATAATTAGGTCCACTAGTATTTCGTATCCGTATGGCGTAGCCCATTATTCTTGTGTAGTGGTGATGATCCGTGTCGCACAACGTTGGGCTAACACAGGTTTCACGGGATGTGATCCATAAAGCTCCATACTGAGTAGATAAGATGATGAAACTCCCCTATATGACTTGCTATTATGACTCACTAAGAGCCCGGGTTCTAGTTAGTCGAACGGTTTTGTCTCGACATAAGATGCTAACGATGCTGACGATGCTGCCCATGTGACTGTTATTTGGCGAGAAAGAGGTATCTCATAAACAATTCTATGCATCGAAGACACAGCAAAATCGTAGTGAAAGCGCACTTCATGGTCGATCGACGATGGTTTAAGACCCATGTCTCCTCCTTTTCTGAAGCCTGGACTAGTGAAACCCAGACGGTTGACTCGCTGGGAAAAGATCGCCGATTTCCTTGACCCCTTCGAAGGATGAAGCACACTAATCTAACGAGATAGATCAATCGTCCGTCGTTATGAATAGACTGTATTTGAGAGTTCTACTTTCCCCCCTTTTCTTTGACGCCATGTACGTGTCTTATTCGTGGCTTGTTTCTTGATTTTGACGAAATACTTTAATAACGGTTTGAACAATCTTATAAAGTATCCCGAATAGAGCAAATCCACTCAAATAGGATTTTTGCATTTACAAGGTCCATGTCCAATATAATCGTACATGGGAAATGTAAATAACCTTTAAATCCAATGCAACTGTACTTCGTACTTGCAGCCAACATGACTACGACGATATGTCCCCCTGGTGGACGTGGGGGAAACCAAATCTCCTGGTGTTACAAGACTTGCTGCTGTATGTGACTCGGCATGGACTCACATTGACTACGACTGAGCTACTGAACTTGTGAGCTGGGCCTTCCTATCCTTTAATATCCTATTATCATTGCGCCATATACCATATCAAGCATTCTGCTTTTGTTTTTGTTAATTGGTTATAAAAGGGGACTCCCTGAGCCATACGAAGTGACTGGTCCAGGGAAAGGTAAATTCTAAAAAGAGAAGAAAACATTCAAAGAAGACTGCTTTCAGCCAACTCCATTCTATCATCGACACTGGCATTTAAATTTAAGCCTTCATCTACTGCTAGCACGTCCTGGCATGCTTGGCTTAGGATAGAGTCTTGGCTCAGACATAGACCCTTGGCACTTGATGACAACAAGATCGCGCTCCTTCACGGACTGGAACGTTCATTGGCAATCAGAAGTGGCGTATCCTTGATGGTTTAAATTCCTCAAAGGAATCTCGATCTGAATCTACTTTCTCCTAGGGTCGCTATGTTGCTACCGGCATTGGTGCTGCTGGAAATATACACAAGTCATTTTCTCCCACACCAAACCTGCTCTAATAGTGAAAAAAAAAAAAAAAAAAAAAAAAAAAAAGAATGTAATGAGAATTAAGTCTAATTCCTTTTTCGGATACTAGATCTCTCAGATCTCCTAGTCTGTTTATGTGATGTGGCTTGTTAGTGAAAATGAAGTACAGAACTGGATAGTCATGACAATAGCTAACGGGGGTGAGGAGGGAAGAGAACGGAAGCACAAAATAGGAAAAATAAAAAATAATAAAAATAATAGGTACGATTAAAAGAAAGGCGACAAACTGAACACGCAATTGGATCGAGGATGTCTCGCACGTGGAATGATAAGCAAATGGCTGGCCCTTGCTTCGTGTTGCTATGCGGACAAATCCGACGCTTTCTCCCAGAGGTTCCTGCGTAGGACAGGCCGTTGACTTACAGAGCGAACTAGTTCAGTTAAGTGGTGTTTGCTAGATTCCTCAACCTCAAGATTTGGTAGGCTCGCATTTCTCAAGCTGAAGTCGTACTGAATTCTCAACTGCTATCTCTGGCATTCAATCTATGCCAGCTTTAATTTGGGATGGTTGGATAGATCTGGACATTATGCTAACTGTATCCTACGAATGATTTGATAAGTAGGGCCGTATTGGACTCTTCGGCGCATTTTGATATACGCATTGCCGAGATAAGGTTCCTGAGGCTGAAGAATTCCCAGCTATGCAGGGTTGCGGTGGTGATTGTTGACTGAGTTTGCTTGTTATGCTGGCCCGGTTCCAAGTACGCGCTGCCAGGAAGAGGCAGGTTGAGCAAGCAACATGAATAAGGAATGGGAATTTAGGGCCTAGAACCGCGTTAACTGCTGCACTCTTATTTTTGTTCCATTTTCCATCCCCTTTCATTCCTTTTACCAGCACCTGGTGCACCATCTGGGCCATCTTGTGTACATTCTACCCCGGCCCTCGCTTGACAATTCGTACCTCTATTACATTTTGGCGGCAGGTGTTATAAAGGTATACTTGATAGGCAAGCTGGTGGAGGCGTTGTCACACTTATTGGTCATTCTATACTCCCGCCGCGTTTCAATTCTATGATGGCACCTTTTTGTTCTTTTCTTGGTATATACTTATTAAGTTTACTTACCTCATATGTGTCGGCAATGCCTCCAGGGGAACGGGAGAATGACACGACCCTCAAGAATAATACAAAATCCCGTAAAGTGAAATATTATCCCCCTCTGGATTACCTCCCTACTCTATTGTGAGCTGCTTTTCTCTCTATCTATCCCGGTAATCTATCCTAACTAGCCTAGTGGAGTCCCATTCACCATTAAAAACGACACTACACAACAGGGACATGAACTGGAATCCTCTGCCACCCATACAAACCTGGGAAACAACTACCATTGCTCATCATCTTATTCATCGTCTGGCTATTGGTACGAGGAAGTCGAGCATAATGGCCAATCCTCGTTCTTGAGCTCTGATTATAAAGACAAATATGCGGTTTTTCGAAATGTGGTAACAGATTTCCATGCAGATAATACTGGCCAGAGAGATGCCTCGCTGGCTATACAGAAGGCAATCCAAGGTATGATTAAACCGTCTTCCCTCACCGCACATTGATTATTGTAAAGGAGTATTCCCTAATACAAAAATTGTCGTACAGCTGGATCCACAAACGGACCAGGACGGGGGTCTCACGCTATGGGAACGACGGGACAACCAGCCATAGTCTATTTGCCTGCTGGAACATACCTTCTGCAAGCTGGATTGCAGTTCTACGTTGGGACCGTGTTGGTGGGAGATGCGACAAACCCACCCGTTTTAAAGGCAATCACCGGATTCTCGGGGGATCATATTATTTACGCCAAGGACCCAAACTACGTCGGGACAATTAACTTCCAAATAGGCGTCAAAAATATCGTGTTAGACTCTACTGCTCTGGACCCGTCCCTGCATATGACCCTCCTCGACTGGACGGTTAGCCAGGCAACGCAACTGTCAAATGTTGGGTTCAACATGCCAATGGGAGTGTCGAATCATGCCGGTCTAAGTACTCAGTACGATTATAACAGCAATCTCATGATAGTATGATCTGACTAAAGCCTGCGGTATGGAATAAGACTGACTATGAGCAGAATGATTTGTGGTTCAGGGGCGGTGCCGTTGGAATGAGGCTGAGTGGACAGCAGTGGGCGTTTCGAAATCTCAGATTCACAGGAACTGCTACTGGGGTTATTGCAGGCGGAACAGACATTGTCTTCGTGGATTGCCACTTCGAGGAAGGTGACATTGGAATAGATGCGAGTGGTACATCAGGCTCATTGACAGTAATTGACTCTACGGGTCGGGGTCTTCACTCACTCATTGAATCTGTTGATTCAGGAAATGCAGGGAATGCGATTATACTAGAGAACATCCAAAATACTGGTGATACAGTAGTTCTCGCGGGAGAAGCTATTCTCAGGGGAGCTGTATCGAATACTTGGGTGCATGGAACTATGGTAAACGTCACCTCATTTGATTCGCAGACCGAGAACTAAAATCTATTCTCTTAGTACGAACTTGGGAATGCAAAGAGGAAGAGGGTTCTAGGGCAAAGTACTATAACCCCGCGCAGCCCTAGTCTGTTGGCAGGCAATAAATATTTTACAATGCCACCCCCGACCTACAAAGAATATGGAGTCAACGAAGTCATGAATATCAAGTCCGTGCCGGGAAAGCCCGTACTCGGCGATGGCTCAACGGATGATACCAGAAACATCAACACCATTCTGGCCGAATACAATGATTGCAAACTCATCTACTTTCCGGCCGGCACATACATCGTGACTAATACAATATTCGTCCCTAGCGGCAAACGAATTATTGGGGATGCGTTTGCTAGCGTTATCAGTGCCGTTGGCAGCAACTTTGCAAATGCAGCTGAGCCTCGCGCCATGATCCGTTTTGGATACCCTGGTGATGTTGGTGTGTTGCAAGTTTCCGACATGATGTTCAGTGTTGCAGATATTCTGCCGGGATGCCTGATGGTACGTATGCTTCATACCTTGAAACGGCCCATTCTGACGCAGACGTGGTTGCCAGGCTGAAGTGAACATTGCCGGAAAACAGCCTGGGGACGTTGGATTTTGGAACACACATTTCCGTGTCGGGGGTGCGGTGGGTAGTAAAGTTCAAACCCACTGCAATGGCTCCCCAGCCAACTGCAAGGCGGCCTGGGGAATCATTCGTCTATCCACCACCTCATCCGCCTATATTGAGAACATGTGGGGATGGACAGCAGACCACGACTTGGACGGTGGCAACATTCAGAACATTGCTACAGGCCGAGGGATGCTGGTGGAGGCCACCCGTGCTACCTGGCTACTTGGTACAGGCTTCGAGCATCACACCCTTTATCAGTATAATTTTGAAAGGGCGCGCAATGTCTTTTCTGCCTTGCAGCAAAGCGAATCGCCGTACTGGCAAGGCCCCGGGAATCTAATGACACCCTCCCCATGGGCTGAGCACAGCATTGCAAGCGACCCGGACTTTGCGCAGTGTGCAGCTAATGATGCTCTCTGCCGCATGGCACTCTTTGAACGAATCCAAGGCTCATCTGATCTGTTTCTGTATGGGGGCTGCAACTGGGTATTCTTTAACAACAATCACGGTGGTTGCAATGGAGATTGCCAGAAGAACAGTATCCAGATTCTTGACTCGACCGATATATACTTGTACGGGACTAATACGAAGAGCACGATCAATATGATTCTCCAGGGAAACCGGGTGATTGCGACAGAGAAGGACAATGCCGGTGGATGGGGTGGGGTGATTGCAGCGTATCTGTATAATTCTCGATCTGTTTGAGAAAGTTGGAGACAGAGGAGCATATACATACTTTCGCGTTAATTGTACTACAACATAGTCGGTATCCATATTATAGATTGACATATACATACAGAAATCGAGCCATGGACCAAGAATTGCCAATCCTCGTGCCGAATGTATAGATTATCTCAGTTGTATAGCTTCAGACTTTTGTGTCGGGAATGCCTCGGGCCGCAACCTTGTCAGTTGTCATGGTCACGGGCCGCCAACGCATCCCCAACTCACCTTGCGCCCAAAATGCAAGTTTGTCCAATCACGCGGCGGAAACTGCGCTCTACGTTGATGCTCTCCAATCACTCAAAGCCATGTCGGTGACCGATTGTGTTTCGGTCCACTCCTTTCAGTCGCGGTGGCTGGGCCAAGGAGGCTGGGAGATCCGAATCCCTACACCACCCAACCACCGGAGTAAGTTCTACAGCATGGGCTGCCTCCTTGTCTGGCTCCCACTTTGGGGCTGACGTGCCAGGCACTTAATATCTCTATCATACGTCTTGTACCTGCGGATTGGTGATGTTCGTGGGATATCGCCTCTGCAAGTGAGCTCTCCACTGGCACTACTCGGTTGTCCTCAGCCGCCATGCTTGCTCCGAGTTCTGCGAACGTAAGTCTGAGAACCGTGAGCTGTAAGTATTTTCCACTAGGAGGTCGAAGGTTTTCTTGTTTTTTTATATGTTTTAGGCAAGTCTTCAGTTGGAAATGCTTTACTAATTCCTTGCAGCAAATAGGCCTCAACTGCAGCGCACCGAGTCTCAACAGTCTGCTGCTGCATCTGATGATTATTACTCCTTTTCAGATCATACTTCAAGCTCAAGATCTCCTAGCGGTGGCAGTCGAGTTACCGTTGTGCGGTATGCTACACCGAATTCTCATCCTGTATCGCGAACTTCCTCACCTGCCCTATCTCGAACGCATCTAGCCCCGTCGATGGCTTCTCAATCGGAAAAATTTGGTGGAAGCCAAAGTCAAAATAGGAGCACCCCTTCCCGATCTGCTACTGCAGTGCGTATGGTTGAAGATAGACCAGTCCATACGAGTCCTATGTCCAACAGCACCAGTCGCCAGATGCCCAGCGACAGCTATGCTGGACCCGCGCCCACTCCTGGGGTAGACGACTCTCCCTACATCCGCTTTGCTATCGGCCAGCTCACCCGCAATGAAGAAGTCGGTAGCTTAAGCAGGCAAAGTTCGGTCGCAAGTTCGGAGTCGCGTGTTGAGCGTCTCGTGTGGGATGAGGGGCTTGGGTATTTCGTTCGTTCGTCTAGTCCTGAAAGGACCGCAACTACACAGCGACCCAGCTCCCAACCATCATCTCCCAAGCCAGAATTCAGACCACCACAGAACTCAGTGGATCCTGAATCGTTTCGGCCTGTGGATCCTCCGGAAGACAGTTTACTCTACCCGTCGCTGGATTTCGTACCTATGGTGTTGAGACCCTGGGCGCTAGTTGCGATAATAATTTTCTGTCTGCTTATGATCGCTGGTATTGGGTTCTGTAATACTTGGTCTCAGAAGCACCAAGGATTCTGGGACTATGAAGGTCTGGGAGGCGGGAGATACTTTGTCGTCCAATTTCTCCCACAGATCCTGGCCGTTATCATTACGTTTTGGACCTTTGTCATTCAGGCCGCAGTTTGTCGCACCATACCATTTGCGATCATGGCATCTGAACGGCCTCTTGGCCGCGTCCTACAGATGCTGTCGACTCTTCCCCGGAATTTCATGCTACCCGATCTGTCGCACTTTCGACATGGTGAAGCTCTAGTCGGATTTTCCTTGCTAACAATTTGGCTCTCTAATCTGATCTCGTTACCGCTGCTGAGCTGCCTTTTCCAGGCAAAGTGGTATGTGATTGACGGGAAAGGAATGTGGCGATGGACATCTGTCATAAGCATTGGATGGGCTCTGATAGCGATGTACGGGCTGTTAGCCATAGGATTGCTATTGTTAACACTCCGTTTCGCCAACACCTGGTCTGGCTTGATGTGGGATCCAGTCTGTCTGGCCGATTTGATCTCAATTATACAGCGGTCAAACGTTCTGCGCGATTTTGAACAGTCCGAGACCGTGCCTGATGTAGGTGAAACCCTCGATCCTAAAACACTTCGGCTGGGCTATTGGCAGCTACCGAATCGAGAAAACATTTTCTATGGTATCGGTGAAGTTGGCGCGCCAATCGGGAACCCTTCATTGCACCGTATCGAGAAAAACCGCGAGAGGCAATATCAGGGCCTATCGAAAGTGTCGTTCGATCTCGAGCTGCAGACTATGGTAGGAAAGGGTGATTTCGATGAGCATCTATTCTCACCAGCTGTCCGTTATCGCTGGGTACCGTGGTTCCTTCGAGGAACCTTTGTTGTGGCATGGACGATGACTATCAGCGCCCTCTTTATTGCATTTGTGCTTGTCAGCTTTATCAACGATGCTATCAAAGGGGGGTTTCCGCCTCGACTACCAACTTTGCCTTCGACTGGTGCTTTCTCCTCTTCCAACTTCCTGTACAGTTTCATCCCATCTCTGATTGGAAACGTTCTGTTCCTTGCTTGGCAGCCGATCGACGTCTATTTCCGTGCATTGCAACCATTTGTTGCCCTTTCCCACCCAGACGGAGCACAGGCGGAGCAGACCCTGTTACTATCTTATCCGTCAAGGCTTCCTTTTCAAGTCACTGTCCTGGCATTACTGAATAAACACTACAAGGTGGCATGGATCTCTTTCATGGCACTTGTCTCGGCTGCGATGCCTATTCTGGCTGGCGGTGTTTTCCTCGCAATGTGGTATCCTACACATGAAGAGATCCGCATTTCCGCATTGATGCCGGCGTTTTATGCCCTTGTTGCGTTCTGCGCCTTGTACACCGTCTCTTTTTTTGCCATTTGGCCGCGTCGCTGTCGATACTTGCCCCACGATATCAGCACACTTGCTGATCAAATCAGCTTTTTCTACCAAAGTCCTTTACTTGCCGATAAATTGTTGCGTGAACCGAGAAGCAAAGCTGACCTTGTTACTCGACTGGTTATTGCACCTCCTGGAGACCGAGAATTTCCCACCTATGGGTTCGGGATCTTTGTGGGACGCGATGGAAAGGAGCATCTCGGAATTGACCGTTTCCAACGACCTGGCCGAGCTGATATGTTGATTACGACGGGCTCTATGAAGTAAGAAGTGAGCCATTAAGTGTGGCCATGAAAATGTTTATACCACGCTTGCCACCCTTTTACCTGCAATTATACCCACATGCTTGATCTACAGCAATTTATGGTTTTCGGTTTCTTTTGATGATTACGATAATGCGATCTGACTCTAATGATTTGAATGATTCTTATACGGATAATGACGGGGCCGATAATGGTAATGAGCTATGATGATGGATGTAATATTTTCCTTTTTTCTGATTATCCTCCTGGAGTTAGGGTGCATTGTTTCTTGCCAATTACTGATGCCTCAGTAATCTGAACCAGCATTGCACAGGTGTCTTTAGGTTACATCGTAGATAGAACAATAAAGGAGATTCTATACTTACTATTCCTGTAGAAGTGTACTCCTCTGACGTCATGTACCAATCGAGTCCTGATAAGATCCACTGAGTCAGCAGCCACGTGAGTTAGGAGTGCGACCATTTACTATTATGCATTGATTGATCTTCATCAACTCTTCTCTTGTTGGGATTCCCCAGCATGGGCCAGGATATCATATTCCTTGTCCCTGTCTAGCGTTGTTCATCTCTGATTTCGAGTATAGCAGCATATCAACTATGGATTTCATCCTACGTGCCTGCCTAACCTATACGGTTTCGTTCTAATAGTCATCTAATAGCAGCAGCCTGGCAGCTAGCTCGTTAGTCCCTCTATTGGTAGTACTTTTTCACTCCCGCCACGCACAGTCAGGATGGTTTATGGTGGGAAACCCAGCACCGGGTGCCAGACCTGCCGGCAGAGGCATATCAAGGTATATGCCTAATCCACCTCATTATTGACTCTCAACTGACTGTCATAGTGCGATGAAACCCGTCCTCACTGCAGGGCGTGTACCCGAACAGGCCGCGCCTGCCCAGGATACCCACACCCCCTTGATGTCATGCTGCGAGATCGAATAGCCTTCCAGCGGAAGAAAAGAGATGTTTATACGAGCAAGCACTCGGTGTCTGCAACGAAGGATAAGGCGGATTCGGAAGACCCTTCGCCACCACCTACCAACCCAGACACGGCCATTTTACTTATCAACTCGACATCAGGCTCTCCTAGCTCATCTCTCGTATATGCAACTCCACCATCTCAGCTGCCGGGTAGTCTGTCTCTGCCCGTAGAGGATACTGTGGCATCGCTGTTCTTTAATTCATATTTATTCTTACCAAAGGACCCGCTAATTCGGCTAGGATATATGGAGCTTTTACCAAAATCTTACTTTGATGCCCCTTCTGATTCACATCTACGTCTCGCTGTGTTAGCCGTGGCATATTTTTCTGTAGCTGCTTGGACGGGGCAGCGATCTTTACTCGGCTCAGCGGAGCAGGCCTTTATGAAAACTGTCTCCAAAACTAGACTAGCCCTACAGGGTGACACCGAGCAAGGCTTGGACGAGCTTCTCATGACGATCCTTTTACTTTCTACGTTCGAGGTAGGTGATCTGTCGATCTCTGCCATGCAGCGCAGTCTGACCTGATTGGTGTTAGGAATTTAATGCTCTTAAAGAGAACAGGGTGACCAATAAAGCCCATCTACAAGGAGCCATTGCCCTGGTCAACAGCAAGCGTTTAGGACAGCGAGAATCGCCAAATTCTCAAACGCTAACCATGGCAGTTCAAGCGCAAGTTGTACGTTGATCAACTAAAAGGTTGAAAGAAATTGCTAAAGCTTTCGAATAGACTAGAACCTCTCTGGGGTTGTCCTACCCGATGGTCCAAACGCCGAAGATATGGCCGCTTCCAATCCCTCCAACGCAGACCGCATCGGGTCATTTAACAATAGTCACAGCGGAGCTCGTGAATCTGAGACAGGCATGGGACCGCGTGTCATTGAAATCAGGTAGTTACGATAGAGAAGAGATACAAAACATCCTGTCGATGGCCATGAGTCTTGACAGTAAACTTACAACCTGGGAACATATACTTCCACAACACTGGCAGCCCATTCCTGCAACAATTATCCCTCAATCAGTCCGAGATGCTGGAATGTTCTACAACCGATGCGACTGCTACTTTGACCTCTGGATAGCATCCACCTGGAATTTCTATCGCGACTCGCAAATTGTCATCCAGAACATCATCCTCAACTGTCTGCGTCTCCTCCCTGATGAGGGCACCCCCAATGAAATCCAGACCAAGATATCCGTTATCCAAAATCTCGCCTCGGATATATGCGCCTCCGTGCCGTATTTTCTGGGCAGCCAAACGACATCGGTGAGGATGAACCCAGACAGGGTCGAATATCCCGAAGCTGAGGGACGGCGGGTGACACTTGGCCATCAGCAAACGGCACCGCTTCTCGGTGGCTGGTTCGTCATCTCGTACTTGATCAATCTTTGGTCGCCTGATCTGTGTCTAAGCGATATGCAGCGGGCCTGGATCGAGCAGCAGATGCTTCGAGTTTTACGTATATATACTTTTGATACTCTGCGACCGTGGGGAAGGGAGTCACTTTTATGGAGTCCTTGACGGTGTCATCTAGATACTGTATATAAAAATAGAACAATTATTAGTTACATATGTATTCTTCTCAAGAATCCCGCTCTAGTAGCCACATGAAACCCCTCAAACTCTACGCTAAAAACTCAACAAGGAGTTAAATCTATATACACAGGGTTATTTCTATGTATCACCAAAACCCCACAATGCAGTTCCACCATATTCCATAGCTTAATTCTGCCTGAGGCAGAATATCACATGACCCAACCCAACCGCACATCGCAGCAATACATTTCTGCACGGCGAGCTGGAACCTACATAAACCAACTGACCAAAGAAACCCAATCAATGCTATAAATCAGCTACATATACATCCACCGAGTAGACTCACGATACCACCACCACGATGTTCTCCCTCTTCAGCAAAACCAATCCCCAGTCAGCACCGGAGAATACCTCCTCGGGGCTAGAGCACACGACACCGACACAACCCACAGAAACCAAAAGCCAGACCATTCCCAAATCCTCACCAGAACCTGAGGCCGAAACATTCGAACTCCGCTTCATCAAACCCAACACGAAATACAAGCTTCTTTTCGGAGGGTTAGCATTCCTAGCATTCTCACTTGCAAGCACACGTCGAGCGCTCCGAACACGATACGTGGCTTCGATCCCGCCGTTCTACACGAGTTCCGTATTCCATCGCCCGCAGGTGAACGGGGGCACGGAGGCGTTTGAGGCGCTGAGTCTTGCGACGTTGAATGTGATTTCGGTTGGGATGGTAGCGAGTGGGGCGGCGTTGTGGGCGCTGGATATCAATGCGGTGGACGATATGAGGCGGTATGTGCGACGGGGATACGCTGATGGAGGCGAGGTGTCGAAGATGGATGAGGAGTTGGAGGAGGAGGTGGCGCAGTGGGTGGGGAGTGTACTAGGGAAGAAGTTTGAGAGGGAGGTGAGGAAGGAGCAGGAGCGAACTCGGGAGAAATGATTGTAAGATATATGGTGGATAGGATGGTTTATACTGCGTGGTTGTACATATGGAAATACCCCCCTCTCGTTTACCGTGTAATATTGAATCCAAGCATTGGGATTGTACTGTACAGGCTTCAAGAATAAATACATATACCTATTTCTCCATTTGCTCGTATCGCTCCCGCGCCGTCTGTCTCGTCTTCTCCAGGAATTCATCGTACCGGTTTCGAGTGTTTCGTCCTGCTTCCTCGGCCGCATCACCCAGCTTGCTTCCTTGCGCGCCTAATCCTACGCCCTGCGCATAGACTTCGGTGGCAATAGGTGCAGTCATGCCCGTTCCCTGAGCCCCCAGACCTGAGCCAGCAGACCATCCCATCTTGCTGAGAAGTGATGCACCCTTTGAAGTTACTTCGGTCGGTGGCTCTTCCTCTTTCTCTTTTGGCGGCTGCGTACTCTTCTTGGTTGAGGGCTTGGCGTTGCCGAATGCCTTGCGGCGCTCCTTTGCTCGGTCACGATATTCGGCTGGTTGCGGAACAATACCATGTTTGATAAGTTTGCCCATGGCTTTGGAAGTCAGTTCCTCATCCTGGAGGTTGCTCCGGTGCAATTGACTAAGTCGCTCATGGCGGTTGACTTCCGCGGATGTCTTGAACTGGCGCATACACAAGTAGCAGCAGTTTCGGTTCAGATCCGCATAAGACTGAGAAGGTGCGGTGGTTTCTGGTGAGTCTCCAAGGTCTGATCCTTCGACACCCTCCTTATCTTCTTTGTCCCTTTTGATCCCATGCAATTCAGCATGTCGGTTGCTCCAAAATTGCAAATGCGACGGCACTGCAATCTTTTTGGACCCTGCACTGGCCACATTTTCAGCTTTTCTCTTCTTTGCCTTTTCTTGATCCTTGCTACTTTTCCCATCGGGAGGTACTGTCTTGTCAGTCTTTGATTGTGCCTGGGTGCTATCCACATCCCCCGGTGTAACAGTAAGCTCCGTGACATATGCCTCTTCGTCCCAGTACATAAGTTTCAGGGAAGGGTTATTCAACGGGCTAAATGTAAATCTCTCTGTACTCGCTGTGGGATTAATCACAGGCACAAACACTCCCGCATGAATGTAGCTAACAAGCACTTGCTTCGAGGAGATCGTGAACTTCTCGAATGAGTTCAGCCGCGCAGTAGCAGCTTGAGCATCCTGAAAGGCATTAGCGTAGATAAGAATGAATAATGGCTAACGTAATAGTACCTGAATGGTGGCAAATTCGGCAAATCCATAGCGCCAACTCTCGTTTGTCCTGCGGTCTCTCACCAACAGAACACGACGAATAGATCCATCTCGAGCGCCTAAGTTAGAATCGCCGGTTGTGGATGCAACCTTCCCCTTCTTTTGACTCCCAGACGAGTTCTCGGAGCTGGTAGATGGACGATACAGTTTGGCAACACCTTTGGCCAGGAGCTCCTCCGTAACCGTTGGTTCCAGTCCTCGGAAAAGCAAAAACTGAGAGGGTTGGTTCTCAGGTGCAGAGTCATTATCACCATGATTATCAACCCTAGGAGCAGCTATCCCAGGAGGGCCGGTAGGACCAGGTTCTGTTCCCTGTTAGTACGATGACAACAGTAGAAGTATTCGGTGCAGTACCAGGACGCGGTGCTTGGCATCGAAAGCATTTATGGCGAGTAGAATAATTGACGATAGAGCACTGAGCCGTCAGTCCCCTACTTTCACCTGTGGCATATAGAGGTATGCTTACCATTTTGCAACTCCAATCACCTTCGGCTCTGGCACGAGCGCGGTCCTCTCTCTCGCGACTGTATGCAATGCGAACTTTTGTTCCACGGCTACCAGGACCAGCACTGGGCCCATACAGGTAAATGGTAGGGAAGTTACGTTCAACAAACGCGCGGGAGGAGTTGATGTTGTGGAAACGAAGAAAACCCAGCTGGCGAGACATTTCTGCAAATGTGTGAGGGAAAAGGCAAAAACAGATAAAGATCCCAGTACTTACTAGTTTGACGATCACGGATGACGCGGACCTCGTCGAGACCGTCAATGCGGTAACCGTTTTTTAATTCATTCATAATCTGCACACCACGTCGACCGGAACCATCCGGCGACATGTACATCTCAGCCTCTTGCTATCAAGAACAGTAATTTGAGGTGTTGCGTAGTTCCGGAACTCCGCGTAGAATGAAAGCTCAAGGGGGAAGGAGGTGCCCAACGTCTTCTTCCACCATATCCACTGGCAGTCCATCCATCATGACTTCTCTACTCTCTTGTCCGGGATAGCGACTTCGTCGCGCGCTACGACTGCGGCTGCGGTTGTAGCTTCTACTCCGGCTATGGTATCCAGGCGAGCGGTAGCCTTCTCGGTCACGGTCTCTGTACGCTGGTCTTCCGCGCCGGGGCGACCTTGATGACCGTCGTCGATGATCATCGCGGTCCCGGCTTCGGTAACGGGGTCCGGAATCGTGCTGCTCCCTGGAATAATCGTGCCTCCTGTCCGAAGCAGGGCCTCGCGGGGGAGAGCGCACAAAATCTTCAAACGGGGAAATAGAGTTAGTAACCCGCTAAGTCGGAGAGAGAAACTGTACGGCTTTTCAAAAGCATCCACGCCTTGCTACTATGCGGGGAGGAGCGTAATACCGCCAGGCGAGCGTGATCTGGAAGGCGATCGATCGTCGTACATGCGACTGTCCATATCATCTGGGCGCGCCTGAAGCCGACGAGGGGGGCCCGGAGTGTATCGATTATCTTCCGTAGGAAAATGCGACATGATGAAGGAGCATGAAGACGGAAAAGACGCAGTGGCCTGTCCGACTGTCGAGGAAGTTGGCGATTGTAGAGGAACCGGCAGAATGTCCCACCGCCTTCCTCATGTTAGGACTGCCTTTTTGGGGAATATTCTGGCGACTCAAGTTTCCATCTGCCAGGACATTCGTCACCCTGTTTCTGCCTTACTGCTGAAAATTCAAAATCGAAAGGAGTAGTGATATTGACATCAGAGATTTCCAGGCGTGTCCCTGACCATACCCTAGAAGTGCTGCAGATGCCAAGATGTTTTGCGTTGTCTCCTCTGTTGGCAGAAGGGGTGAATAACATCGTATCGATGTGCCACATGAAGAATTAAACTAATGCCCTGAATGGGATTCCATTAATCCAGCTATGTAATAAGGTTTATGCCAGACTATTGTCAATATCGGGAGGATATCCTAGTCGTTCATTTACAATGCCTGCAATGCACTGCGGCATGTACGAAGCTACATCAGGGAAGAATGGCCAATTAAGTTAGATTGTATGGAGTTATATCCGAATCCTGGCCAACTAATCATGAGCTCATTTCCAGACTCAAATTTCCGGGTCATGCTGCCCCAAGAAGAAATTGTCTCAATACCCCCGGGGATAATCGCACTCGTCCCGAATATCATCTAGCAACAAGAAGACTGGCCATGCCTGCATCAATACACTAAACCCTGACACTTACCGACCCAATACACGTTTCAGAACAGCATACTCTACCACCGTGGCAGCATTTAAAGTCTTTAGGACAATCCCTCTTGCTATCGCACTCTTTCTGAGTGGGGAATGCCATATCAGAGATAGGATCCACAGGACCATTCTCGCCGTCAATGACATTCAAGTAATTGGTAGCACCATTGTCATGACCAATTTTCGCACCCGGATTGTCGATGCAGCACCTTCTACCGTTCGGACAGCAATGCCAGCCCTCAAAACAGTGCTCGCGGCGAGGGCATCT
Source organism: Aspergillus tanneri (assembly GCF_003426965.1). NCBI lineage: Eukaryota > Fungi > Ascomycota > Eurotiomycetes > Eurotiales > Aspergillaceae > Aspergillus > Aspergillus tanneri. The sequence goes on along the minus strand of NW_022984634.1, from coordinate 2,069,610 downwards.
TCTGGAGAATCCAGCTTCATCGTTCTCTGCATTGACTCCAGAGCCAACAGGGACAGTCTCGTCGTCATCAATGTGCTGGTGGGGAATGCGAGTACAGTTGCCACGCCAGCAGTAGTAGCCGCGTGGACACTCCGTGTTGCTACCGCATGTCCCTCGACGACATTTACACTTGTGGCACCAGTTAGCGAAACCTTTGCAGTCGCTGTTTTTGTAGCATGGGCGAGTGATCTGAGTTCGCTTGGTGTCGACATTGTCCGAGTTGATGGAGGAGAACAGAGAAGGCTCTGCGAACGTTTATGTAAGTAAGATGTCTCAGACACAAGGAGATCAGGGAGGCATGTAAAGATGTACCCTCGTTGTTCTCAGCCAGTATGTTCTCATCAACAGTTTCAGCGAAGGTTCTCGAAGCCGCAAAGGCGACGAGGAGAGCAATGGTGAAGCTGAAAAGCTTCATTGTAGAAATAGCAACGGATGTTAAGTGAGTGTATCAGTACGCAAGAGGTTCAGAAAACAGGAGAGGTAGAAGCTTAACTAATAGTGGAAGTTAAGTGGAGGGAGGATAGAGAGGGAAGGAGAATGGAATGGTTTATAGCCAGTAGAAAGCTGTTAGATTTCACGATATAGGTAAAAGGAGACCTATATTCACTGGACAAGGCAAGGAAATTGGGTAACTATCGGAGATTTCCTGAGAACCATCATTGGACAGGTACATAAGTTCTCTCCCAGAATAGCTCCACAAGTACTCATAGTTTGTGAAGGAACTGTCCTGTTAATGGGTTATTTTAGCCAAAACAATGTGGATCCTGATAGATGAATTCCAGCCTATATAAGGTGCTATACTAAAATTCTCTTCCTATCTTTATCAGGTGAATATATATAGTATCAGTCCCAACTTGATCATTTCTCTGTGCATACTGACATACTCCCAAGGTACCAACCATGAGCATCCAAACTGATCCCTCCTTGACCCAAATTTCCCTCTTCATTATTGATCTCTTCGATCAGCTTGATATCCGACTCAGTTGGATCAACATCATTCTCTGAAGTGATCCAATACTCCGGAGACGATTGACTGTACTCAGGGACAATAAGATGGAGCAGCCACTCCCTTGATGCCCGATACAGCACCTTCGGGACTTCATCGTCTGTGTGAGTGATGCGATAATTCTTCCCAGAGTTCTGGTCCGTGATATATTTTGCAAGGGCATAATTTCCCACTGATGGTGCGCCGAATGTGTACTGATTGATACCTGTCAGATTAGAGCCCCATTCATTGGCAAAACAACAGGACAGCATACCATGTCCAGTGTATGTCCCTTATTTCTCAGGGTCGTCCCCCCCAGAGTTGCAAGAGCACCACCAAGGCTGTGTCCTGCCACAACAAAGCTGAATCCGGGATTTGCTTTCAGGGTATCCTCAATCTTTGATGCCAGTTTCTCTAAAGCGCTGTTTATGGCTCCCCAGAAACCCTCATGGGCTTTGCACCCGGCGCACATATCGGATGCGTCAACGTGCTTGAATTTCATATCCGTCTCTCCGTTTTCGTTCGAGACGGTGCCCCGGAATACGAGTAGAACGAGTTTGTTCGTTCGGTCGAGGGCCAGATAGCCCGTCGTATCGCCGGGTTCCACTCTGAATGAGCAGGGTCAATGATAACCAATTCCTAAGTTGGACGGCATATGCATATGGAACGAGACATACCCCCAGAAGCCTTCTACGATCTCAGTATCGGCTTCTTTAACGAGGGGACAGTTTCCAGGGTCACAGTATACAGGCAACCCGGGAGATGATTCGTTATGGTTTGCTTTGCAATTGGCAGCTGCGGCATACTGCGAGAAACGATTGAACTGTTCCAGCAGAGACGAAGGTATGTCTACCACACAGTCAGCGTCGGGAATATCTCTGAGGTTGGTATATGATCAGACCTCTCCGGTTCAGAACGGGGGAAGCAGTCCCCAGAGACGAGAAGATGACTTCTAGAAGTAGAACTAACAGGAACATGGCTAGCGGCTGATTTTGACGACCATCTCAAGTCAATACACCCTGGTCAACCATCATATTTATTGTCTCCTGTCTCCCCTTAATTGCCATTGGCCCCTTGGGTTGCATTTGCCGCAATATTTAAGAGATGATGTTCAGGTGATGGTTTAGTAGCACCTGAAATGCACAGGATATTAAATCCAGACGATCCCCCAATTAGCATCATAGACTGACTGCCGCTATGGCTCGGCTCTCAGTTGATGCACCGATCTATCCGCCCACATGTATGCATAGACTGGTTGACCATCCAGTCAGCCATTTGCGTGTTCCGTGCTATACTACCCTGCATGACCCTATTACTCTCAGGATACTACACCTCGCTTGTAGATCCATCAGGGTGACCTGCTTGGCGGGATGGTTTCTTCAGAGACTTTAGGGCGCGTTTGGAATGTGGCGTGGGAGCGATTGGGGATTGACCGTTGGCTGCCCCTCACAGGTCGCTTAAATGATTTTTCAATTTCAACTGGAATAAAGGGAATTGCCACATGCATCTATCTATTCCCTTGCTGTGTGAACTGCTTCCACATTCCGCTCATGTCATCTTCCGGAATGTATGATTCAATCAGGTGCTGACATTAAGAATGCAAGCCCAACATTCCTTTCGTACTTGCCACAGCAAATGGGGGCCTGAGTCTTCACAAGCCCAGCGGCAGATGGAAGCACCCTCCGAATACCTGTTTGTGACCTGGTATTGCTATCGTTCGTGAATGCCCAAGTAAGCGTCGATATCAGCATGTACGCCTATACAGAGACCCAAAGTAATGGTGGATAACCACCGAAACGAACCATAACGAACTATCAAATATACTATACAGATCAGCAACCCAGCCGAGGTCGGATCTCGTCTTCTGCCAAATAATTAAGTTGAGAATTAGACCCGATTTAATCGCCGTATCTTCCTCCTGGATTCCCCCACCGGCTGACCCAAGTACGAGTCCCGTGGCATTTTGAGCCGTTTCTCTCCCAGGTTGAGAGCCTTCCATTTCCCAAGTTCCGCTGCACATAATATTCTTCGTTGGCCAGCACACCTTCTGTAGTGTCATCTGGAGTCCACATCTACTAGCCCTGTTCCAAATGAAAGGTTTAGAATGGTGCTATACCTATACTGTGTAGCCTACTACAATAGGGTGCGGCATCCAACATCCTTTGAATTTATATCCACTTGTCCAATCCCAAGTAACAGCCTCACACCGAAGCAGCCCAGGACAAGGATGTTAGGCCATCATTACTAGTAGACCCAACGTACGCTTTTTCTTGAATGCTCATTCGAGCCGTAGATGGATTTCCATACTTGGCAGCCCACAACAGAGCAGAACTTCCAGAATTCAGGGAATTGTGTCAATATAGATATGAATTTAAAACGGAATAAAGTCATCAATTTGTTTGAGACAACGAGTTAATATCTTTTTCGGTCTCGATGAATGTCACTAATGGGGTGGTAATTCCTTCGGAAAGTGAAGAAGAGATATTTTGATATATTCCACTGACATCAGATATACTACACAGTGAACGTAATGCAGAACTGGGTTTGGGAACGGACTTGGACTCTCATGTTACTATGAAAGTGACTTGCGCTATGAAAGTGACTTGCGCATGCAATAATTACAGTCTTAAGAGGGAATTTCACCATTGAGGATCATGGTTTTCCAATTTCAGGAAAATATATCCCATGCGGTTCCTCTCGGTTCCACCCAACCTGTAACCAACAGACTTGCAGTGCATTCAAGATATCTATAATAGAGGCGTAATAATATAGAAGAAATATGAAACCTTTTGATGGCTTCCAGACATCTTAGTGGGAAGGGACCTTCATGCCGACTAAAAGATTGATCTACAAATGAAATAGCTACTTACTGACATCTGACTGTAACCCACTTCCGGCGTACAAGCGCAGGTTCTATTGCCTAGGCCGTATAAACAAAACTTTGGCGTGGATAGCTTGGTCTAGTTCTCCATTCTCGCCTTAAATTTCGACAGAACGTTGTAGGGATTTTCAGCCCTCAACGTTTCCGGCCATAAACGAAGGCGGATCAGAGCATGTGGCGGAATCGAACGCTTGAAGGGTGTGTCTAGGTTGGCCGTGACCGCAGGTCAACAGCAGTCCGCCAGAATCGGATCCAGTAAAAGGGCCAGGTAGCCACCAAACAGCTTTCTATTGTAGTAGCACAATTGCTGTTGCGGAGCCAGCTGGAGAACAACCTCCGCTTCCTTCCCCAGACGTCGAAGTCGAAAGGTTAGGCTATATCCATCTAGCAGGGATCGTATCAGCTGGCTCGAGGGGCTGACCGTAATAATTTAAAGTGACTTCTGACAATCAGCTCTGCCACCACTAGCATTCTCAACGGGAGCCTTACTGATAACCCGTTCACTGAATGCAAGCTCTGGTCTCGAGATAATGCCGTTTGATGTGCCGCATGGTGCAGGTATTGCCGGCATAGAGTTTGGCTGAACTGACAAACAATTGAACGAGCAATCATGTTTGGCTGTGTTTATAGATCAACCAATTTCAGATAGACAGAGAGCAATATATTGCTTCTATGGGAGACACTTTTGGAGGCATCCCAGCAGGTTACTGCAGGGGCTAAACTCAATCTATTTATCCTTCAAGGGGGCTTTCAAACGTAATGAACGTGCATGTGTCTACATACTATCAGGCAGTTATTGCTATCCTTCCTTGTTAGCTACTCAGCCGTTAACATTCATTGGAAATGAGTTTTGTCCAAGTAAGCCTGTGTTGGTTCTATGGAAGGTGAAAGGGCCACCAGACTACAGCTAAACAATAACTATCATGATCCGTGATCTCAGGTTAACTGCTGGTTCCTTCGGCTACAAGGAGCAAAAGCAAGCCAACTATAGCCGCTGGTATTTTGAATGGGACTCGAAAGATCTCTAGGTCTCATATCTCAACCAAAATCCATGCTCTGAGTTAGTGGATGCCTTCCGTTTACACAGTCAATTCGATCATGGGATCTTCCAATTCTGGGTAATGGTCCGGGGTTCGGACTAAAGAATTATATTTTTAGGTCAAAGGTTTCTGATGTGTTCCATGCAGCTGGTGTTGTCACCATTTCCTCCCAGTTGGTCAAATTGCTAGTCAATGCTTGAGACATGAACCGACTGGTGCCACCCATACCTATGAGTTCTCGAGCGATCTGTCTGATCTGTGTATTACAGGCCTGCAACCAACATCATTTCGGGCTGAGTATGTTTACTCTGTCGGAAGTTGAACTGCTCTCTGTCCCATTAAAACTCCAGGCTCTTTATGCGGCGGGTAAACGAAATACTCAAATAGTCCCAAGAGCTACAGTAAAAGGAACTAGTATTTACTCCCTTCACCTGTCGTTCATTATCACTTGACGCATTCAATCTTTTATCATCTTTAGAAGATTTTTTAGCCTCTCCCTCCTTCTTGACATTGCGCTACTCCATGCTAAGGCTGCCGATGACAGAAAGACAAGCAAAGACAAAGCAAAGATAAAAAAAACTAAAAAGCATAAACTCAGCGAGGAATTGTAATCCTTCAGAACAGCAGTGTGGTCCTGAGATGAAATAAGCTTAAAGAGCCTAGTAATACTAGCTCTCTTCATTTTCTCGGGAGAGATACTAATATCGGAGATGCGAGTAAGACGGGTAGCCAGATATTGATTAAGAATGTTCTGGCTAACCGAGACAAATATAGCACCAGAGAGAGTCTAACTAAAAAGTATAAGAATAAGAGAAGCGCCGATGGCCACTTCTTAACGGGGTAGCACCGTCTGCGCAGTCATGTTGGGTGCCTGGAAGCGGCAGCCTAAACCAAAGCCGTACACTACCTGGTAGCCGATCTATTGGCCAGGGGTTGTGTTGATATTAAGGATAGTAAAAAGGCCCGCGCCGACAAATACAATACATGTGCCGGTGATTAGGAAGGATGTGTAATAACCAAGTTAAGTTATTTCAACACCACCAATACTGGATAAACCAACCATGGCAATTACTATGGGTAGCAGGTGGGTGCCGCTCTTAAGAGGGGAGCTATTTTTTACGAACTAAAACTAGATAGGGAGATAGTAAACTGGTGTTCAGCTATTAGAACGAGATCGTATTTTATAAATAGTAGGGTTAGAGGTGTGGTAGGGAATAGCTTACTAAATATTGTTATATGCACACCAATCATGCAGCTTACCCAGAAGCTAGTAAAAATGTTGTTTTGGATAGAAATATGCGGTGGCACCGTGGTTGTATTAGGTTTCTAAATTTAAATTGAGACAAAAGCGATCAAAGGATAAAAGCGACTCTAAGTAAGGCGATAATACATCTACCACTCCACTGTTGTACAGTTAGAACTGCGCGGTTTGATAGCAGCCGCAGGAAAAACTTTGTAAAAAAAAACCTACACTACATACAAAACAAACCCATTCTAGAGCTAAACACAGGCAAATAACTCCTGGGAGGAGAGCAACCATATCTTCCAGATTAAGCTGCGCTAGCTTATGTTTCCACGACTTGATATCCTTGGACGAGGCACCAAGGATATCAAGTAGGAAGAAGGCGAACAGAAAGACCACACCTTTAAATAGAAGGTTCATGTAAAAGCACTGTCTCCAGGAAGATATTCGAGGTGAAGGCGCCGCTAATTAATAGGTTGATAAGGGATGAAATGTCATTAAGTCGCACTGAATAAGCCCTAATATTAGGGTCGCTTCGCAAGCGGGACGGGATAAATAATAAGGAACAGATAAGCACACCATATTGAAAGCAGATTATACCTAAACAGTATTAAACAGAGAAGGGACTGGACGTGCGATGCCTTCCTGGACCCCTGCAGCAGACAGCAGAGCCGACCTCGAACAGAACGGCCGCGGTGAGAAAAACGGCTTTGACGCTTACAAAGCTGTATATTTCCCCAAAGATAAGCAAGAAGGCGCAATTAGTAAGCATGTAGGCCATTCCATACCAACTCAGCTTGTCTAACAAGTGGAATTTATTTGTTATGGATGGTGTGGCAGTTGAGATAATTAGTTTGTCCTGCAAAATCTCCTGGTCAGTAAGTTGCACGGAGAAAATGTATAAGCCTTTAACTGTACCAAGGCAACTAGGAACATGGCAACATAGAGGGAGATCATCAGCAGCACGAGCCTCAGACCGCTAGGGTACTTGTGGTCATCGGGAGCTCCTGGCGGAGTCATTAAAGTCTCCCACTTCTCCTGCTCCTGCGCAGCATCATTGCTAGAAGTACCCATAGGGCAATGGGTCTTTCACCACTCATGAAGAATATGATTTTGCGAGCGTGCGATTAATGCTGGATCGCATTACGAGAGGGAAGATTTATGCTAATCGACCAATTGACGCATCCTTAATCCACCGCTGTCTCTTGGATTCAATTCCAAGGAAATATTGCATCACAAATTTTACTTGTGACTTGCTGATGATAAAGGAGACCACGCCCTTGTCGACAATCATTACAATATCACAGGTATTGTCGACTGGGAATGAGCACATGCAGATTCAAATTTTGCTGCTTTCAATTCTCCTGTCCTACTTCTTCCTATTGCTTATTTCTATGATGGATGAACACCTCGGGGAGGATGAACTGATATTTGCTCAATTACTTGAAGAGAAGGTCATTTGAATCTCGCCGACACAGAGACAAGTGGGCGAATTATCCACTGGCTTGAATTCTGTTGTGGATATGACCTAGCTGATTGGGATGGCTTTCTCGGCCTTTCCGAAGGCCTTCGTAAGGCCATAGATGTTGACGGAGATTTGCAATGGGAAATTTGGAGACGAGAAGCCTTAGAAAAATATAAAGATGGCAATCAACTGAAGGAGCTGATGAGTCGGGATCAGACAGGAATCCAGGATCACCAGTTGCATGCTACCAATATGAATTTGGATATCTTTAGGGTAGCGAAATTTATCGACAGCGCTACACATTCCTAAACAGCTAGAGACTCTCGAGTAGCCAGAATTAGACCAGGCACAATGGGCATAGTTGGGTGTCACAGATTTGAGCGAGCCGGTACTGTGCGGTGCACAGGGTAAAAGAATATAGGCTGTGTAGGAATCTGCTGAGAAAGGAGGTGAAAGATCAACTAGGCACTATATGCGAAGGCATAGCATTTTTAAATCATGTTTAAGTGGCAGGGCGGTCGTAAAGGGGGTCAGTAAAGATAACATTGCGAATAATTATTCCAATGTTTACTAAATGCAGTGCTATGTATCACAAACAGTCCCTCGGTGCTGTTTGGCGCAGATCTCACTTGTAGTGCTGACTGAAATATATTGCTAGTAAAGAGAAATTTTGAGGTCAGTCTATCATTGTTGCATGTTTGGCGCCAAATCCTGGTCTACAACGGGTATGCGATAGAGAGGACATGGGCTAATAAATGCAGTATATGACCAAACATAAAGGTTCCATGTAGAAGAGTTTATACTCCTGTTTTCTGGGGATATCCAAAGCCATTACGATTTCAAGAGGCCTCTCCTTGCATAGACTGTTGGCCCGTGCAGAAGACACTGTTCCTCAGCTCGGATAATCTCTTCGAAAGACACAGCTGTCCTAGTAACTCTAAGGCTCTCCACGACATGATTAAGTCGCTCTCATACTACTTATCAACAAGTTCCAAGTAAAGAAGCATGTTTGTTTCACCACCAGGTTGTAACAACTGCATTAAATCCAGTATTCTAGTAACCTGCGCGTAGTCTAGCCATAGGTTCTCCGCAGGGCCGCGGACACCATGTACTCTGTTGAAATTCTCTGAGAATTAAACTGTCCCCGCAATATGCCCAAAAAGTCGACTTCGTAGTGGAATTATGGGGCCACAAAAAGGAAACTGTAGTCCTCGGGCTGAAGGGACATAAAGACAGACTTGTCCCGTCCACCTTCTGATATCGAACCACTATCGGTGTAACCCCTAGGTTGTCGGCTGAAACCAGCCTTGATTAAGCTGTTAGCTTGAACCCGGCTTCTTTATCACTGGAGAGCCACATGTTAGCGGTACTGTTCCATAAAGACACTTGGATCTAGTGTTTGCGGTCATAAATATAAATCGATAATATTCTGGCCGTTCGGTGTTATCGCGAGCCCATGTCCGAAACCCCCAGCAGGTTATTTGGGCAGTTGGCACAGCAAGCTAGTTGGCACACATTGGGCGCAACGATCAACATACAGGGTTGCTATTAATATCTTGTCTTGGCAAATCTTATATTTATTTCCCTGACTGCAACGCTTAAATTAATGGCTAACATAGCCCCCAGCGAGAACCTTAACAAATCTCAGCATTGCATGAACGACAGTCCTTATTTCATCAGATAAAAGGACTGCGACCCATGACAATTCTTCCAATGGAATATTCATGACTAAATGCGTAAGAAATAAGGGTTTGATGTCACGTGACTGTTTGTTTGCATTGTTTGTACTTATTTCTCCGCATCACCCTCACTACTTTCTTCCTTTCCCCTACTCGAAATTCTCGTTAAGATAGCACCAATTTAATCAAGTTGTTCGGCCGTCACATCACTTTGACCAAATGAGTGCTCACTAAGGTTGAATAGGAGTAGCGGTATCTCAAGGTTGACAAAAATCATTTACACTTGCTATATACGAAGTCCTATGAAGGAAATCCGCCCAGATTCGCTTCCCAGACCAAGTATACTGCCATTAATCGCGAAACAGTTGGGCCGGAACTCGGTAGGAAGCCAGAGAATCTTTTTGCCATTCATTTTTATCCACTGCCCGTGCTCCATGGAGATGTCTAGATTAACATGTGAATTAGACGCAAGACCGTCATCCCTGGACTGAATATTCAGGACGCCCAAGTTGGTGCTTAGAAAAGAACCGTCCTGAGAAAATTCGAGGATAGTAACTCGCCCATCGACAGACCAAGTGTGCTGCAGAGCGCCTGTTGCAGTGTCCCAAAGCCGCACGGACGAATCATCTTCCGAGCCGGACGCCAGCAGCCGGCCGTCGGGCGAGAAGGCGATCGACTCAACCCAACCTGAATGGCCTTCAAGAGTGTGCTGCAGCGCGCCTGTTGCAGTGTTCCAAAGCCGCACGGTCTTGTCTGCGGACCCGAACGCCAGCAGCTGGCCGTTGGGCGAGAAGGATACCGACAGAACCCAATCTGAATGGCCCTCAAGAGTGTGCTGCAGCGCGCCTGTTGCAGTGTCCCAAAGCCGCACAGTCTTATCTTCCGAGGCGGACGCCAGCAGCCGGCCGTCGGGCGAGAAGGCCACCGACAGAGCGTCAGAATAGCCCTTAAGATGCTGCAGAGCGCCCGTTGCAGTGTCCCAAAGCCACACGGCCGAATCATCGAAGAAGCAGTACGCCAGCAGCCGGCCGTCGGGCGAGAAGGCCACCGACACAACCGGGTCTGAACCAACTTCGAGAGTGTGCTGCAGCGCGCCAGTTGTGATGTCCCAAAGCCGCACGGTCGAATCATCTTCCGAGCCGGACGCCAGCAGCCGGCCGTCGGGTGAGAAGGCTACCGACTGAACCAGCTTTGAATGGCCCTCGAGAGTGTGTTGCAGTTCGCCAGTTACAGTATCCCAAAGCCGCACGGTCTTATCTTCCGAGTTGGACATCAGCAGTCGGCAGACGGGCGAGAAGGCCACCAACTCAACGGGCCCTGAATGACCCTCGAGAGTGTGCTGCAGCGCGCCTGTTGCAGTATCCCAAAGCCGCACGGTCTGATCCTCCGAGCCGGACGCCAGCAGCCGGCCATCGGGTGAAAAGGCTACCGACACAACCGGCTCTGAATGACCCTCGAAAGTGTGCTGCAGCGTGCCAGTTGCAGTATCCCAAAGCCGTACAGTCTGATTATTAGAGCCGGACATCAGCAGCCGGCCGTCAGGCGAGAAGGCTATCGACGAAACCCAATCTGAATAGCCCTTAAGAGTGTGCTGCAGCGCGCCTGTTGCAGTATCCCAAAGCCGTACAGTCTGATCACTAGAGCCGGACGCCAGTAGCCGGCCGTTGGGCGAGAAGGCCACCGACAGAACCCAACCTGAGTGGCCCTTAAGAGTATGCTGCAGCGCGCCCATTGCAGTGTCCCAGAGCCGTACGGTCTCATCTTCCGAGCCGGATGCCAGTAGCCGGCCGTCGGGTGAGAAGGCTACCGGCAAAATCCAACCTAAATGTCCCTCAAGAGTGTGTTGAAGTGCGCCCGTTGCAATGTCCCAAAGCCGCACGGTCTGATCTTCCGAGCCGGACGCCAGCAGTCGGCCGTTGGGTGCGAAGGCCACCGACAGAACGCAATGTGAATGGCCCTCGAGAGTATGTTGCAGTGTTCCCGTTGCAGTATCCCAGAGCCATACAGTCTCATCTTCCGAGCCGCAGGCCAGCAGCCGTCCGTCGGGCGAGAAGGCCACCGACTCAACCAAAACCGACTCTGAATGGTCCTTGAGAGTGTGCTGTAGCGCGCCTGTTGCGGTATCCCAGAGCCGCATGGTCTGATCTTTTGAGCCGCACGCCAGCAGCCTTCCGTCGGGCGAGAAGGCCACCGACACAACCGGGTCTGAATCAACTTCGAGAGTGTGCTGCAGCGCGCCAGTTGTGATGTCCCAAAGCCGCACGGTCGAATCATCTTCCGAGCCGGACGCCAGCAGGCGGCCGTCGGGTGAGAAAGCTACCGACTGAACCAGCTTTGAATGGTCCTCGAGAGTGTGCTGCAGCGCGCCCGTTGCAGTGTCCCAGAGCCGTACGGTCTCATCTTCCGAGCCGGATGCCAGTAGCCGGCCGTCGGGCGAGAAGGCCACCCACTCAACCAAAACCGACTCTAAATAGCCCTCAAGAGTATGCTGCAGCGCGCCAGTTGCAGTGTCCCAGAGCCGCACAGTCTTATCTTCCGAGGCGGACGCTAGTAGCCGGCCGTCGGGCGAGAAGGCTACCGACTGAACCAGCTTTAAATGGCCCTTGAGAATGTGCTGCAGCGCGCCAGTTGTAGTGTCCCAAAGCCGCACGGTCTTATCTTCTAAGCCGCACGCTAGTATCCGGCCGTCGGGCGAGAAGGCCACCGACATAACACAACCTGAGTGGCCCTTAAGAGTGTGCTGCAGCGCGCCTGTTGCAGTATCCCAAAGACGTACAGTCTGATCATTAGAGCCGGACGCCAGCAGCCGGCCGTTGGGCGAGAAGGCCACCGACAGAACCCAACCTGAGTGGCCCTTAAGAGTGTGCTGCAGCGCACCCGTTGCAGTATCCCAAAGCCGCACGGTTTTATCTACCGAGCCGGACATCAGCAGCCGGCCATCGGGAGAGAAGGCCACCGACACAACCGGGTCTGAACCAACTTCGAGAGTGTGCTGCAGCGCGCCAGTTGTGATGTCCCAAAGCCGCACGGTTTTATCTACCGAGCCGGACGCCAGCAGCCGGCCGTCAGGCGAGAAGGTTACTGACTGAACCGGCTTTGAATGGCCCTTAAGGGTGTGCTGCAGCGCGCCCGTTGCTGAGTCCCAAAGCCGCACGGTCGAATCATCTTTCGAGCTGGACGCCAGCAGCCGGCCGTCGGGCGAGAAGGCCACCGACTCAACCCAACCTGAATGGCCTTCAAGAGTGTGCTGCAGCGCGCCTGTTGCAGTGTTCCAAAGCCGCACGGTCTTGTCTGCGGACCCGAACGCCAGCAGCTGGCCGTTGGGCGAGAAGGATACCGACAGAACCCAATCTGAATGGCCCTCAAGAGTGTGCTGCAGCGCGCCTGTTGCAGTGTCCCAAAGCCGCACAGTCTTATCTTCCGAGGCGGACGCCAGCAGCCGGCCGTCGGGCGAGAAGGCCACCGACCGAACCGAATCTGAATGGCCCTCGAGAACCTGTAATTCTGCGCTCCATCTTTCGTTAACTTGTGGCAACTGGCATATCCAAGTAGGAAGTTCCGTTTCGAACTGTCTACGGATTATTGACGTTCGAGGTGCAAATATTAGCCCTGAGCAATATAACTGAAGGGGTGCCTCGGCGGCTATCTGACGATTTTTAAGGATAAAGCGCTTTGCATCATGCAGAAACTCGGATATTGCGGAATGGTTGTCGTCCTATATCCGTTAGCGTGAATTATATGCCTGTTTAAGAAACTTACTGGTATAACTGTCTGGAGGAGATTAATAATCTCCACCACTTCTGATGCAAGGCCTAGGAGGCTCATTGCTTCCACCCAGTGCAGGAAATGCTTCTGGAGAAAATGATAGGTATTCTCTATTTCAGCGATAGGGTTTTTGCATTGTGTCAGGTGATGTGCCCAATAACGACAGGAGTATTGCAATTCTTGTGGTAAATGCAGATTAATAGAGTCAATATCAATCTCTGTTCTTTGTGTTCCATCGCTTCGCAGATTACAGAGATCCTTTTTTAACAGTTTCCCCATAGTGTTAAAGCAATAGCGGGCTATTTTATTATGTGTATTGTCCATATCCACGTAGAACTTGCTCTTTGTTTGAACTAGGAAATCTCGAAACGATAAATGCAGAATTCTGACAGGCTGGTCTTGTTTCGTAGGCCAGTTAAGAACGGATCGGAACGAATCCAATAGGTTGCTAATAACTCTTACTCGAACACCAAGAAGCTCTGAGAGTGCATTGACCGAAAGAGGAACCGCAAGAAGGATAATAACGCCGATAATTTGTTGGAAATATTGTAAAAGCTGTTCTGCTTTACCATCATCGCCCTTTTTGTTTAAGAATTGCTCGAGAATTGGGAGGTATGTCTTGTCCAGTTTTGTCGCATATCTAGCTTGATTTTTAAGAAGATCGGTGAGGCATTCTACAGGGTCCAACTCCGTTTCAACAAATCGGCACACAGTGGCGGCAGAAATAAATAAAGGAGCTGACATCGTAACAATGGCTTGAATTTCGTCGTCCCCAGGCCAGCCGGCAGGAACATTATTTTCATCCTTGATTCTTTTAAATCGGTCCTTCAGGAACAAAGAGATATCATATCCTGTCACCGCCTCGGAGATCTCATGGAGAGCTAGATCTTGATATTTATAATTCGCAATCTTCGAGAAACCTAGGTGAATTGGCAATTCAGGTCGACTGGTTAAGAGGATTCGTAACTGGACGGCGCTTAACTCCTGTACTTGTGGTAGTACTTGGAGTATAACTTGTATATCACTGCTAATTTCACACTCATCTAATGCATCAATCACAATGACCACCACTGGGATCGGAATGACTTGCTCCAAGCCTAGTAGCGGTCGAAAAAGCAGTTTGTCAAACTGCTCCTTCAGTGATTTTGCCACAATTTCAGGGTCATCAGACACTGCCTTCCTAATACTGGGTTCCAGATCAGGAATGCTAGCCACCAGTTGTCTGGCAATCGTTGGAAAAAATTTGAAGGCTTTCCCTCGATCCCCTTCGCCTCTCTTGAAAAAGAAGCTAGCAACTGCTAACTTATCCCGTTTGAAGGATTTTGCGACTGTCCGAGCGACGGTAGACTTCCCTGTTCCAGCCATGCCATTTAACCAAAATATACACTTTCCGTGCGGTGACACAACCCATTCTGCAATCGTTTTAAGAAGCTCGGTTCTAGTGCCCGGCAGACAGTCATCTTCATGCTGATCTGTATACGAGTCGAACTCGGCCCCATGCGCAATTGGTAGCTTGTCCAAAGGGTCTGCATTGCGTTAATAAAGTTTCCCCGACATAAACGCTCTGGTAATCTACCTGTATAAAGCCTGTTCTGCACTTCGACCTTGCCCGTATTTGCCCCTATTTGTAGTCCATAATTAGCACCTTTAAAAACCGTCGTACTCTCCATGGTCATGATGATAGCATAGTAATATTCGGGATTCAGGAGGAAGTTGCGGGCGGGGTATGCGTCGCTTAAGTGACAGCGTGTGACCCTACACATAGAACTCACTATATTGCTTTTTTGGGTACCCAACAACCCGCCAAAAACCCAAGGCACATAAATTACGCGAATGCATAAAGTATTACATGTTGTCGACCATAATAATAAGCGTATTCGCAAGTATCGATCCTCCATAGGACATTAGGTCTCTGATTCAACTAAACTACCAAAACATCTCGCTTCTATAAAGGCGAGGTAAACAAACGAAGAGTGTAAACTAACTCATATAGGAAATATACGCGATCCGATGATGTTGCATCATCAACAAGTCATTGCTCTCAAGTCCAGGACCATCGGCTATCGCAATCCTTGTATCATAGGAATGAAACCAATGATCTTTGCACAAATGACGACCTCGGTGAGGACCCTCTCGGCGGTGAGCAGTCTCAAAACTCCAAGCCAAAATTGCAGGGATCAGGAGGACTTGCAAACGGCGTCGAGATGCTTCTATATCACCTCCAAAAGCGGATTCTTTCACCTTGATTTGCTCTCGCTTCACGTCCTTATCAGTTGACGAACATTTACAATTTATTGCTTGGCTCTTCGAAGGAGCTATGTCACGTTGCATTCTGTTATGATCATTCGCTCAGGAAAGGAATGGGTGGCAGAAGAACACTATACCAGCCACACGCCGGTAGCCTCCCTGGGAGAATAACCATAACAAGCGTATTGACTGCGTAATCAATGTGCTCACTAACGTCTCTCTCTAGAGTTCACTCTCTCCTTCTATCTAAAGGAATGGAAGCGATTTAGGGGGATGACGCTGAGCGCTCGCTAAGGCGCTAGGAGCTATCGGATCCCGAATTCCCATGTTTATCTCATCCCGATTCTGTGCCAACAACATGTGACCATAGACAGGTGTCGTCAGCCAGCCGTCAGATGAGCGTGCATGAGATCGAAGAACCTCAGCGTGAGTACAGTGAGGCCCAAGGCTGCTCCAGGAAGGGCTCGAAATGGCGCAATGAAGAGGTGCATCTTCGGCTGAAGCTAAAAGGAGACGACGAGAAACTACATTGGTCAGAAGCTGCAAGGTTATTCTCGAATAATATCCGGGTAGAAGTCGGGCTTCAATCAGAGTGTACCATAGTAGGACTCTCAAGGAGAAGAATAGCACACGAGCGGGTTAAGTGTGAAAAACTCCCATCAAGGAGCCTCACTACCTCGCTGGAGAGACAGCATTAGTGAATCAACGTGACTCGTATAGCAAACCATTAGACCTTACAGGTGGCTGTCTAGAAGGGTGGGACGATCAATATTCATTCACAGGTCCCCCAAAAATAAATTTCTAAGCTAACGGCCTGCGAGGCTACTTTGGTTATGAAGATGTCGAGATGAGAACATCGCGTGGCATACGATCATTGATCACAAACAATGAGGAACAGGGGATAGAGCCTACCTGTATTAAAGCGTTGGTAAGGAATTCCTTATTTGTCATACGGACTCCTGGATGCGGACAATGTGTGATAGAAGTATTTATACATAACATTGGTATTCTCTGGATAGGCGTGGCACTATTTTCTACGCTGAACTCAGCAGCCTACTCGACTGGTCCTTGGATTTCTTGCTAAGCCTCCTTCAAAATCTCTTTGCCCTAAACGGGTGATCGAAGAAAGCCCACTTTGTGATGATGTTTCCTTTTTCGCTTTTCTTTTGGTTGAAGGCAAGAGTACTGTCCATTCCAGAGCAAAATCGGCTCTTTTTTTCATTTTTAGGGCGCGCACAGGAGGCAGGCGCTTTTGCCCAATGGATTCCAAGAAAGAACAGCCGCAACAAGGTAAGCTCATGATATGGCAGGTCAAGAGATCGTCCTCAACTGTTCAGTCAGGGGTTTGTTAAAGATATGTACGTATCCATCACCAAGGGGGCACTGGCCGTCCCATCCGCTTGAGATCCGAGATCCATCCTTTATGGAGTTTCTTCTCCGCCCTTATGATAGCCTCATACACATTCTCCAAAGTCCCTGTCTCCTTGGCGAACAGTGTCTTGTCTTTCCTCACTATGAAGAACCCACACCGAAGAGGCCCTTGACGCCGCATACGCGTAGCCGAAGCCTTGGACGTTGAACTGGGCCGGACGAAGCCCATAGCGTCCAAGAATTGTTTCTTGGGGTCGCTTATCAGGAAGCGCGGCAGGCCTTCGATTCCTTCTAGTGCGTTATCAGAAATAGACGCATAAATAGATACCGGATAGGTAGACATGCCGACACTGGTCAGGGTGATGTGTGGATAGCGTTCCCTCGTGCATGCTCTCTCGAACTCCTCTCGGAGCTGCTTTCTGGTTGTGCGTGAAAAGACGTGGACAAGGATGTCACCGTCAATCTGATCTAGAATCGCTCGTAGGCTTGTCTTTTCACCTCCGTGACTCCGCAGGCTCATGTCGAGAATGGGGTCTGGTAGGATTTGGCCAACTAAAACTGGTTCCGACGGTTGAGGCGCCGGACATGATGGCCCCGATGCTGTAGGTCTAGTAACCTCGGTCGACTGTTGGCCTACCATCAATTTTAAGCTCGCCTGCTGGGATGATGCCGTTTTCCAGGAGACATGACCCTCTGGGTTCAGAGCAGGGCGCCGAGGTCTCAACTGCATGCTCGCAGTGCCAGAAATGCTTCCGTGATACTAGAGAGCACAGAATAGACACGGCACAGCCTTTTGACTCATGATCACGTTGCAAATCTCGCAAGTCAGCGTCCCGACGGATAGTTTGCTGTTAGCCCCCGAGGATTTGCCGCAAAGTACGAGGTTACGAATCGCGTCAGCTTCACTGAAACTAGTTTAGTCAACTCCTGCCCCTTACATAACGCGTCTTTCGCAGTACAGTTAACCTCATGGATACGGATATATAAGATCTAAAATCTGCTTTTGTATTGATTGAGGGCGATCCCTAAAAGCCAAGAGAGCCTCTGATGGTAGTGGAGTAAATATATGCGCCCCATGAAAGAAACGATAACTAGAGTTCTAGATTGCCCGTCCGCTGTTCTATCCGACCCAATCCTCACCTACGCAGCTTACTGACCCTAATCCCTTCCGGAAAAAGTTGAAATTGGACCGCTCCCTGTCCGCTAGATTAAAAAGGCCTGGATAAACGCCTCTGCCGTCTGGAGGCCTCCGGCGACAGCATTGCTCGCCGCCATGATCCCGATAGGGATCTGCTTCGATATCGGGTCCTTGAGGTTGACGGCTGCTGCATACGACACGCGAGACACGTATAAGCCCAGATTGGATACCTCGCCCACGATCGCCGCCGACCGGACGGCCCCCACCTCCTTCTTGCTCAACTCATAAAAGTGCCAGCCCGTCACGAACAGCTGCGGCACCACCAGGACGGAGTCGATGATGCTGGCTGTGGCCCTCCCGTCGTTCAGCATCAACCCGACAAATCCCGTACTCTTGACACCGAGCAGCTTCTGCACCGGCCCGCTGAAGAACAGCTTGTTCGTGAGGGAAATGCCGCCCATCGCCATCGACAGTTTGCTGACCGCTTCATTCTCGACCGGGTACACCGCTGCCAGGGAGTCGCCACCAGTCTGCATCCCGGCCGCTATGATGCCCATCACGGCGGAGGGAATGGAGAAAGGATTGTCGCCCGTGGGGAACTCGGCCTCAAAGAAGTTGAGGAAGTTGCCAGTGAACAGCGAGAACCCGGCCGTGGCGTGGCAGGCAATGAAGATGGTCGCCTTCAGACTCGGGGGGACGATGTCCTTACCGTCGGCCTTTTGGATGGCCCCATCGTGCGCTGGTTCGTCTTGGCTGATGATGTTGGTCAACGTTTTCCAGTCCGAGGCCGCGATGATGGCCCTGACCTTTGGAGTATCTGGGAATGGTGCCTCTCCGTAAGTAATCTTGTGGACGACGGTGTAGCCCACCGCTGCAATCCACGTGAACAAATCGAGGAATGAGAAGTCCGGGATGCCTAACAGATTGAGAATGTCGGAGATGACGGGGACATGGACTTTGGTATCGAGCAGCTTGATCGCCGAGGCAGCCAGAGATGCCAGCACATCCACCAGGGCGTCGAAAACGACCTGTACGCTAGAAAGCAGTCCGTCGGCGAGGATGGCCGCAATGGCTTTGAGCACATCCCCGACCGACTTGGACTTGAAATCGCGGGCTACCTGCTGCAACTTGGCGTACACGGTGGAGAGCGCCTGGCCTTCCTTTGATACCGCGTCTAGGAGGATATCGATCAGGGATTCGGCCTCTCGCGTCAGGACTACGTCCGCCGGGACATCGAATGTCATCTCCTGGGCGTTGTTCCGGAATTGATTGGCCAGGAGCAGGGAGCCTGATGTGTGGTCCTTGACCGGACTCACAGTGCTCCCTTGCGCTGGTGTCTCCGCTGGGGGTCCTAGAGGAGACCAGTCGCCTATGTCGGCCCACTGGTTGAGCGTCTTCTCGACCTTGGCGAAGCTCTCGTCGAATTGCGTCTTGGCCGTCTTCAGCCCGTCCACAGCGAAATGGTGCAGGGTCAGCTTGGTGACGTTGTGGATGACATCCTTGGCTCGCCGGATATCGTCCCACTCGAACAGGAACTGTACGAAGCGGACCAGGTCCCCGACGGCAGTCTTAATCTTGTCGAAGACCCATTTGATTGCACCAACTATCGCGTCGACGGTGTCCAGGATGGCCCGGTACACCTTGCCGGCGATCTTGGCCACAAAGTGCCACGCGTCCGTTACGGCATCGAAGATGATATCGATGACGGCTTCCACGCCCGACGCGAGCCACCGGAAGAGATCTCCTATTGCGATGCCGATATCGTTCAGGGACCGGGAAAAATGTTGAGCAGGGACGACCCGTGGGTAACCACTGAGGTATTGCAGTGGGAGAGCCGATCGGGCGCTATCAGGGAGCGATGCAGGTACCTCTTTGAGCCGCTTCAGGTTGGCCGCCACGGTTTCCATATCTTGTCGACTAACGGAGGAATCAACGAGCGGCCGACGCTTCACCCGCCCCACGACGCCCCCTGCGGTTGTCGTTTCAGGGACAGTGGCGTTGCGCAGCGAGTCGTACGAGTCGAGGTCGGTGAGCTTCTTGGCTGCGATGTCCATGGGATTGATTACCTCCGTCTCGTTCGCCCCCGGCACCGAGACGGACAGGGCGGCCGCGTTCAAATCCTCCGTGGCTTCCACAATCGTGATTGCACCCGTCGAATCAGTCTTGATCTCCGTCGGCGCCTGTCCCAGCACGTAGTAGAGCCCGTTGATGTATACAGGGCTGCGTGAATCTGCCGCAACTGAAACTGCGATGTCCGCTACGGGAGTGTGGTTTGCCTTGGGATCGGTGACGTGAATGGTGGTCGTGTAGGACTTGACTGGCGCCGACGGGATGTGAGGTGGCGCTTCCAGCTTGATCTCCTGTGGCCGCCAGATCTTGGCCATCGTGCGGCTGGCCTGGGTCAGCTTCACGAGTTTCCCTCCGCCGGTAGC
Organism: Aspergillus tanneri; assembly: GCF_003426965.1. NCBI lineage: Eukaryota > Fungi > Ascomycota > Eurotiomycetes > Eurotiales > Aspergillaceae > Aspergillus > Aspergillus tanneri. The sequence goes on along the minus strand of NW_022984634.1, from coordinate 2,049,325 downwards.
AAAGATCGTGTTGCCCCCATCGGCGAGGTTCATGTACGCGGAGATGTGTTCAATCCCCGTCAAGATAGGCACCGGAGTGCTCCACGAGCCTGGTTCGGCGAGATGGGCTGTCTCACACGACACATAGTAGACATTATTGCTGCCATTCTTGCCCCAGAGTGTGGTTACGTCGCCATCGGTCATCGCCATCAGCGTCGTGGTTTCGGACAGGACGTCACTCGTGACGACCGGCACTCCATTGGCGTCTTGAGACTGCGCATCGGCGGCGAATCGGTAGAGCGTTGTGCCGCTCACGGCATAGAGGTCGGTGGACGCAAACCTTTCGCGGCTGGAATGGCTCCCATACCGAGCCGTCGCGATCGCTGAGGGAAGCACGCCGCCGGGCAGCCCGAGGCGGATGGGCAAGGGGGGTCCCTGGCCCCAGACATTCACCAGGGGAACGTAGACCAGCTGCGGCATGTCTGCCGTTCTACCGGCCGTGTAGACGCCGTCGACGTATGCCCTACTTTGTCGACCGACACAGCTCTGGTAGCTGCCGTTCTCGATGTCAATCGGCACGTCGCGCTTTAGCCAGAAGCGCCCCGTCGACCGGGAGATGTCAATGTGGTAGCGTACGATGTTCTTGATCCGCTTGAGATCCGGGCGGTCGATGTCGACGACCAGGTACTCGTCCAGCTCGGTGGTTTCGGCGAAGAGGATGCCCGCGACGGTTATCGAGATGGGCTTGGAATCGATTGCATCAAACGGAACCGGGGTCCACTTCGGCTTCTCGGTCCAGGACATATCAGAGCTATCATTCTGCAGCGAGACAAAGAGCGTATCGGTGCCATCTGCCGAAACCGCCATGGCCATGTTGATACTGCCATCCAGTGCGCTCTGGGCCACCCCGAAGTGGCGCACTGTGGCGTTCTGACCGAGGAACCGGTCCCGCAGGAGCTGTGAAGAGAGGTCTCTGACCTTCCATCCGGTGGCTGTGGTCCCGCTTTGCTCCACGATGACCCGAAAGACGTTGTGGGTATCGAGGCTGAAGAGTAAGGAGAGGCCGTTGCTGGTCTGGAGCGCCTCGAACTTTCCCGTCGGGGACACGATCTCGCCACGGACATAATTCTGCATCAGATCCGAAGTGTGAGCGATGGCCAGGTCCCCTTCTTGCTTCTTGCGTTGCGACCGCCGCGGATCCAGGTAGGTGATAGACGAGATGAGATCTTGGTGTTCGGAGAACTGGGCGGAATTGTACGTAAACACTAACGAGCCCGGGAAGACGAAATTCTGCAGGTTGTGGAAGGGAACTGCCTCAATATTGAGCACTGTGCAATTGGCCAGGCTCTTCTTGATGGCGCGGCATAGGTCCCCAACCCCCGTAAAGAAGTTAACGATGCCACTGACGTCGGGGTCCTGCGAGTCATCCGTCTCGGTGCGACCCGTATGGGTCATTTTCAGAGCCCCATATTGGTCGACCGAGATCTTATATGTGTCCGTGGCCGTCAGCTTGAAGGCATCGAAAGCCTCCCGGGTGCCGCTCCAGCAGGCACTGACGTTGACCCGAGCTATTTGTTTCACCACAACACTAGTGCCGGAGAAGGTCACGTCGCCCTTGTATTCCGACAAAATCCCCAGGTCCGCGTACCCCAGCGCGCACCGATCCTCGTCGTATCCACGCTGATAGTATTCGATCTGGATGACGTTGCTTCCGGATTGCGTGATGTTGGCCGAGTCTGGTGCGGTCGCAGGCAATTTCTTCCACCCATACGTGGCAACGCCTAATGCGTTGACAGAGACGTCGCATTCAAATATAAGGCAAGACTTCGTGGCCGTCCGAACAATTTGGTCCCGGAGGTATTCCCCGATGGCACTCCGGTTGATCGAGATGGTGCCGCTTTGCGAGGTCACGTCGTGCACCCCGACCCAGTTCCACTCGAAGCCGGCGGTCGGCGGCAGTGTCTTATTCTGGACGGCGCACAGATGGTCCAGGGTGGTGGCCGCCCGCTGCTCTGGCGTTGGATTCTTGATCACAGCACCCTGGCTCTTCAGAGGCGAGACCTGCCGCTCGAAATCGGTCATTTCCAGCGGGGACGGGTCGCGCTTCTGCACCACGGCCGTCACTGACAGCAACGGCAAGCCCTGCTCCATGGCGTTCTCGGCATAAATAGAGATGAAGGACCTTTGCAGCACCAGGTCCGCTTTGGATCCCGGGGGCAGACCCTGGATGGAGGGGCGCCGCTTCATCTTCGCCGTACTCAGGTCAAGCAGCAGCTGCTGCAAGCTGAAGGCCGTGCCCGATAGGTTGCGCAGTTTGTTCTGCAGCTCTCTTTTCACGTCCGGGTGGTTATTGAAGTACGGCGTGTTAAGATCCTTGCTGAGATCCGCGGTCAGGAGGCTGACTTGGGTTTCAAAATACCATGCATCGCCCGGGCCTTGGGTCCAGACATCCCAGCTGCCCTGGGTCCACGATGACCCAGGCGTGTTCTGAATAATCACGAACTCGGAGCAGAGGAGGTTGAAGGTGACGTTGCTGGCCTCGTCCACCAGGTCCGCGATCACGGGCAGATTCTTGGGGGGAACGCCCCTAGGGAGGCCCATCTGCATTTTGAATCCCACGGCAAAGCGGGCTTTGGTGAGTGCTACGATACGCGGGTCACTGGTGGCGGTGCCATGCGGGATGGTGAAGGGGTCGATGCCGCCGGTCTTGTTGAGCACGTCGTCGAGCGTGGTCTGCACCGTGGGATCACCAGCTTCGTCGGCGAGAAAGCAAAAATACCTAATCGGCTGGCTCGACTTGCTGAGCCAAGCCTTGAGACCAGAATTGATGCTCGCCTGCGTGGTGGCCACGACGAAATCATACCTATAGCGGTCGTGCGAGAGGTAGGAGCCCGTAGCATCGTCCAGTCCCATGATGAATGACTTGAGCTAGCTGCCGAGAAGTTTTGTTTCGTTCCAGTTTGATGTGTTCAGAGTTACTTAAGACGGTGTCAATTGCAGGCCAAATTGGCTTTCATGAATTGCACTCGGTCAAACCCGAGAGAGCAGACACTGAGCCCTACTTATAAGCCCTTTCCCCTCCCCCCTTTCCTTTCGTATAACCACACAAGATCTTTCACTTAATTGTCGACCAACTATGGAGTAGAGTCTCCTTAGTGATGAGTTGCCCCACTCCGACAGTCCTTTCCTAGCTCTCCCTTCCCCTCCCGAGAAGAGTGGCGAAGCTGAATATTCAGTCTGTCAGCCGTCTCGCTGGGCCTCAGACAGCTATCTGTATACGTTATGCATCGACTAGCCCTTTTCCCTCCAGATTGGCTGGCCGAAAACTTTCCTGAGCCTGCTCTCTCTCTTGGCTACCAGGACGAGAATAACCAATATGCAACACTTAAAATGCAGCTACGGAGGGGGAGGAGTCCCTGCATCTGCCAGAGGAGAGAGCAACCCGGCAATCGGTTTCCTTAACATCGAATTTGTGGGTTTGGCCATCCTGTCTCAGTCTGTGCGCAACCAACACCGACCTCTTTGCGCTGAGAGGACATCCCTCTCTTTGGACGGAGATACTCTTGCATCCAACCCACGTTCATTCTATGGTTCGGGACTTCGGGCCCTGCCGCAAGCCGCCCGAGACAAACTAGTCAGTTGACAAGAGAATATGCAATGCATGTCATTATTAGTTCCTGTCAGCCCCCACCCCTCGGAGGTTCCCTGGCTGCAGGTGCTGCCAAGGGCTCGATTAGGAGTCTCGTTGGCATAATGAGGCCCACCTGAATCACAGTAATACTAGATTCTTGCACTCACAACCGAGATCCGGCGCAAATGTGAGTCTCTGGCTCCCCGTGAGGGCACCGAAAAGGTACAAGGTAGACACAGCAAACGGGGTAAATGCCAATCAACGTCCCTCGACAACCAAAAATCCGGGAAACCCAGCCTGTCTGTTTTGCCGGGAGTAGGATCAGCGCGGCCTTTCCAGCTTCACCAGTGTCATGACATCAGATTGCGTCTTACCGGCTGAGAGCTGAAATGTTGCTAGCTCATCGACGGATCTGACTGGGTCATAGAAACGGCGAAGAAAGCCACTTTTGATGGGCTATGGAATCCAATTGGTGACCGCTTCCGTCTCGCACCAGGGAGCAGTAGGAGCCTTTTGTATCCTTACAAATCGCGAGCATTTGACGAGACACCTCCCGCCAAGAGAGTATACGCAGACCCTGGCGTGGTCCGGAGAGACACTAACATTCTGCCAGTGGACGACCCTCCTCCCAGGAACGAGAAAAACCGATCAGTACCAGCCACAACACTCGGAGGATTACGTAGTACCTAGTCGGGACCAAATCGCAGCATTGACCAACCAGCCCTTCTCCCAGGCTGCATCCACGGCACAGCTTCCTCATGCTACAAGCCCACAGAACGACCCAGATGCAGGAGGCAATGCGGGGACGACCGCGATCGTCCCGGTTTGATCTGCAACTGCGCGGATTGCGCGCAGTTCGAAGTAACACGAGCTGCCACAATAAGCAAGGAGTATTTTGTCCCAAGGCTCATTCTATCCAGGCTCAGGTGAACCAGAAGTGTGAGCAAGGTCTAGCAGCAGATCACTGTCCACAAGCATCCGATGGAGGTGTCACCATAGCTTCAGATACCCCGGTGGCCAGTGGCCACAGTCTAGCTCCCATAGCTGCCCTCGGGTGCCATTGTGGGTCGGTTGATTGACCGGGTCCACCCTGTCTGCAGCCACCGGGTCAACGAATTGGACCAGATTTCAGATTAACATTTTCTTCCGCAAGCCTGGCATGTGCAACCGCCCCACCCAGATCCACCTGCCTGCATCCACCAGCCGTCAGCCCCACCAAGTCTGGCGGCAACTGCCCCGCTTTGCCCACCGCAGCACCCGGCCACAACGGACAATCCCCACCAGCTGACAACCCCTCCCCCACCACCCCCCAGAGTTGCGAGCCTTTGGCCTAATAGAGAAATACAGTGCCCGACTTCTAACCAATAAAGAGCTTGGGGAGTCGGAGGACGCTAGAAGATGCGACATCAATACCCAGAATAGGACGGGGAGGCCCATGGAATTGGTGTGGTTATCAACAACATACAGAGTAGGAACACGGTAGGTACGGAGGCGATCGTGGACCTAGCATTAAATGCATTTATTTCGTAGTAGCTCGCAGGTGATTACCATAACATCTCACGGCTATGGCCGGTCGGCAGCTCAGATCTCAACAGTATTGTTTAACAACGTGCTGCCACTTTATCTTTGATACTTCTGACTGTGGCTGTTAAGTAGGTGCCGCTGTCCCAACCGGAACTACTGGATTGGGATACCTCACAATGTCTCCCCCTCTTTGTGGCAATAGCTGCCTACCTTTTAATATTCTTGGGCTGTTTCTGGACCACACCCACTAAACGCAAGAAGGAAAAATAGACGGCGTCTAACTTCTTCTTCTTGCTTAGTATGCAGGCGCACCAATTCGTTCGTACAAGTGAATCATTGGTGAACGGAGCAATGGATTACGGGCCGTAGATAGAACTGCGTTGAATCTTGCGGTCTAAACTTTCCGATAGAGTTCAGGATTTGTGTTCTTGCATTTTTTTTGTATTGTTATTATTGTTATTATTCCTGGAGGAAGAAGATTTGGCAGGGCTAGGAGGACTCGAAGATAGGATAAAAAGCTTGATTACCTAACCAAAATACGGTAACTAACTTAACTAGTTACGAACGTTTGTTTATTAGAGTGTGCCTCTAATTGATTATCATTGTTCAACTACCCCATGTACTTTATAGCAAAACAATGCTCTTTATAAATAATTATTGAACGAGTGACTTAGATATCATATAGATTAATGGGGGATACAGCAACTTATATCATCAGAACAAGCTCCGCACTAATGACAGGGCATGTCACGGGCTACGCCTGTATGTTGCTCGGCTTCACCTTCGCTGCAATCGGCACACATGATTGGTCCGCTTATCGCAGTCACATGACCCCTCGTAGTATGAGAACGCACACTTCTTTCCCTTTACTTTCTTCCTTTCAGCGATTCCTCTTTGTGTATATCTATCTAGTTATTAGATAGCAAGGCGTTTCGCCCCTTTACAGGGCAGTCCCGTACCGAAGGTCAATCCATAATCATGATAATCATAACAAGAACCAGAGAACCATGGTTATAGTGGCTTTGCACAATTGCCCTGCCTATTACCCCAGCCTTTCTTATTAGATGTCAAATAATATGGCCGTTGGTGGACCAGAATCATGTGACTAGATCGGGGTAAAACCCCCGCGGAGCACACAACAAAATAATCAATCAAGAATAATCAAGAAGAATAATCGAGAAGAGCCCAACCAGCTCAATTCATTCAAATAAGACCTTTTTATCAATCGTATTCTATTCCTCTTCGGGACTAGCCATATATCTAACATCTCTTAATCCTGGGCCCCACTGCCAAGACGCTAGCCCGGAAAGTGAGTGTAGGTCAGTGGGCTCTGGTTCGAAACATGTGAGCATAAAGGCTTTGGCGAGCAGCTACACCAACGAGGTCCTGAAGCTACAATTCTCTGCCGAAAATTGTCCAATTATAGGACTATGACATAACTGATGATGATCAAATAGATGGTTAATGTTAAGAATCTCGGGGAAGAAGCTATGTCGTGAGGTGCTAGGATAGCGGTGACTGGATAGTATATTGAAACTATCGTGGATCTAGTATCGCTTGGTGAGTATATTCTTCTATCTGCGAGAGAGAGCGTAGACAAACGCTTCCTCATGTCTATGTGTCCCTTAGCCCCTGAATATGATATATCACATCGCTGCGGGACTAGGATATACGAAGGTGCCTTAGGCATTCTGATTTCCAACAGTTAAGAAGATTTAGGATATTATGGGCTTTGAGAATGCTCCCTACTCAGCGAGATCGAGATCGTGGAAACAATACCCTATGGATTCGCCACCGTATTGGAATCTAGAGGAACCAAGTAGCATGTTCTAAGGAAAGAAACAAATCCAAATAAATTATGTTCCTCTCCCAAGCCCTCCTTTTGTAAAGACATTAGAATATATAAGAAAGAAAACGAAAATTGATTGACATCTATTGAATGAGAGGGAAATGGTAGAACTCCGAAAGAGTAGGTCAAGGAGACACTCTTAGACAGTTCAGAAGTTGTGGGCCCCGAGCCCACAAGTTCCTGGTAACCAAAGAGAAGACTGTGACGGCCAAGCAATTTGATGAAATTGGTGCTATCTCAACGAAAATTTCATGCGTAGGGAGGAGAAAGAAAGGTGGTGAGGGGGCGGTGCGGAGAAGTAAATAAAACTAGATACAAACAATGCAAACAGACCATGTGCACCGTCACAAAGACAACATTCCTTCTACGCAACTGCTTCCCGTGGTCTGTGAGAAGGTTGTTGATTGTCTATTACCTCTTTGAACGAGGACTTAAGATAATAGCTATCCATACAAATGTCACGTGCCAATCCCCCGAATTCCTCCACTACACTATTATTTCTGAAATCCTATAAAGGAAACCCGACCTGACGCGTGTCCCAAGGCAAGCGTATTTGACTTAGTCGCCGAACAAGAAGGCCTAGCCTCAGGAGGGAGCCACAATACTTGTTTCCCGTTCAAAGCTATCCAGTCACGCTGTAGATATATCTCTGGTTCCGTATTGGGTGGATTGAAGATAGGGTTGCCACACCTGGATTGAACCTTGAACGATCCTAGGTTAGTACTCAGATATGAAGTATCTTGAGAAAATTCGAGTTCCGTGATAATTCCCTTAGTGCTCAAGGTTTCTTTCAGGGCGCCCGTTTCCGGGTCCCAGAGCCGCACTGTCTTATCCTGAGAGCCGGACGCCAGCAGTCGGCCGTCGGGCGAGAAGGCCACTGACCAAACCCAGCTTGAATGGCCCTCGAGGGTCTGTTGCAGGGCGCCCGTTGCCGGGTCCCAGAGCCGCACTGTTGTATCAAAAGAGCCGGTCGCCAGCAGCCGGCCATCGGGCGAGAATGCCACTGACTCAACCGAGCTTGAATGACCCTCAAGGGTCTGTTGCAGGGCGCCCGTTGCCGGGTCCCAGAGCCGCACTGTCTTATCGAAGAGCCGGACGCCAGAGCCGCCATCGGCAGAAGGCCACTGACCAAACCGGCTTGAATGGCCCTCGAGGGTCTGTTGCAGGGCGCCCGTTGCCGGGTCCCAGAGCCGCACTGTCTGATCCGAAGAGCCGGACGCCAGCAGACGGCCATCGGGCGAGAAGGCCACTGACCGAACCGAGTCTGAATGGCCCTCGAGGGTCTGTTGCATGGCGCCCGTTGCCGGGTCCCAGAGCCGCACTGTCTTATCCGAAGAGCAGGACACCAGCAGTCGGCCATCGGGAGAGAAGGCCACTGACTGAACCGAGCTTGAATGGCCCTCGAGGGTCTGTTGTAGGGCGCCCGTTGCTGGGTCCCAGAGCCGCACTGTCTTATCCGAAGAGCCGGACGCCAGAAGCCGACCATCGGGCAAGAAGGCCACTGACCAAACCGTGCTTGAATGGCCCTCGAGGGTCTGTTGTAGGTCGCCCGTTTCCGGGTCCCAGAGCCGCACTGTCTTATCCTGAGAGCCGGACGCCAGCAGTCGGCCATCGGGCGAGAAGGCCACTGACCGAACCGAGTCTGAATGGTCCTCGAGGGTCTGTTGCAGGGCGCCCGTTGCCGGGTCCCAGAGCCGCACTGTCTCATCGTGAGAGCCGGACGCCAGCAGACGGCCATCGGGCGAGAATGCCAGTGACTCAACCGGGTCTGAATGGCCCTCGAGAGTCTGTTGTAGGGCGCCCGTTGCCGGATCCCAGAGCCGCACTATCTGATCTGAAGAGCCGGACGCCAGCAGTCGGCCATCGGGAGAGAAGGCCACTGACCAAACCGAGTCTGAATGGTCCTCGAGGGTCTGTTGTAGGGCGCCCGTTGCCGGGTCCCAGAGCCGCACTGTTGTATCAAAAGAGCCGGTCGCCAGCAGCCGGCCATCGGGCGAGAATGCCACTGACTCAACCGAGCTTGAATGACCCTCAAGGGTCTGTTGCAGGGCGCCCGTTGCCGGGTCCCAGAGCCGCACTGTCTTATCGAAGAGCCGGACGCCAGAGCCGCCATCGGCAGAAGGCCACTGACCAAACCGGCTTGAATGGCCCTCGAGGGTCTGTTGTAGGTCGCCCGTTTCCCCAGAGCCGCACTGTCTTATCCTGAGAGCCGGACGCCAGCAGTCGGCCATCGGGCGAGAAGGCCACTGACCAAACCGAGCTTGAATGGCCCTCGAGGGTCTGCAATTCTGTACTCCAAGTTTCGTTAACTTGTGGGAACTGGCCGATCCAACTAGGAAGCTCTGACTGGAATTCTCTACGCATTATTGCAGTTCGAGGTGCAAATACCACCCCTGCGCAATAAATCTGAAGTGGCGCTGTATCTGCTATCTGGCGATTTTTCAGAACAAACCGCTTTGCATCATGTAGAAAGTCGGCGAAGACAGAATTATTATTATTATCCTATCCCTATTAGTATAGCTCACGGATGACTGCCTACTATTTGCTTACCGGTATAACTGTGCGGAGAAGGTCAAGCATACCCACCACCTCTGATATACGATCCAGCAGGCTCATTGCTTCCATCCAGTGAAGGAAATGCTTCTGGAGGAATAGTCGCACCTCTTCCATCTCAGAAAATACAGCTTGGCTATTTTTGAGATGATGTATCAAGTAGCGACAGGAGTATTGCAATTCCGGTGGTAGATACTGGCGAATATCTAGAGGGTTGATGTCTGCCCTAAGCGCTCCAGATTCTACTAGGTTGCAGATATCTTTCCGTAGATAACTATGCATAGTTCTAAGACAGAGTTTCGCAATGTCTTTGTGTTTTTTTTGCTCATTCACATGAAACTTGGTTGTAGACTGGAGCAAAAAATCCCGAAATGAGAGATGCAGAATCCTAACAGGCTGATCTTGATCGCCGCGAATGCTGAGAACCGACCGGAATGAATCCAGTCGATTGCTAATCCGGTCCACTCCTATCCCAAGAAACAGAGATAGTGTATTTATAGAAAGTGGAATTTCAAGAAGGATAATAACACCCACAATGTCCTGGAACTCTTGTAGAAGCTGCTGTTGCTCCAATTCATCACTCTCTTGGTCATTAAGTAGTTGCGTTAGAATTGGTAAATATGTCCTATCCATTCGCGACACATATTTGGCTTGGTCTTTTAGAAGCTCTGTAAGGCGTAATTTGGGGTCCCATCTTGAATTTTCGATATAGCGGCACACAGTGGCAGCTGAAATGAACAATGGAACAGATATCCTAACGAGTTCTTGGATAACTTTATCGCCCGGCCAGTCGTTGGAGATATTCCTGTCACGACGGATTTTCGCAAATCGGTCTTGGAGAAATAGATATATGTCGCGTTCTGTCACTTCCTTAGATATCTCATGAAGCGCCAGGTCCTGATACTCATAATCCCCGATCTCAAAAAACCCGAGGCTAATTGGGAGTTCAGGCCGACTAGTCAAGAAGATCCGAAGCCGAACTAATTTCGCCTTGTGTAAAAGAGGCAGCAATCGAATAATATTTCGGATATCTTGATCATGTTCACATTCGTCTAAAGCATCGATCACCATCACGGCAGTTTGAGACTGTCGGCCGGGTTGGTCAAGACTAAGCAGCGGTTGAAGGAGTAGTTTTTCGAATTGCTCCCTAAGCGATCTTGACCCAATATCAGGGTCATTGTCGAGGGCCTTTTGCACGCCAGGCCTTAGTTCCGGGTTCCAGAGTGTTAGTTGCCTTGTTAATGTCGGGAAAAACTTCTTTGCATTTCCTCGGTCCCCTTCGCCCCTCTTAAAGAAGAAGCTGGCACCTAGATAATTAGTGTCCTTGAGGATCCTTGCCACAGTCCGAGAGATTGTGGATTTTCCCGTCCCAGCCATTCCCTTTAACCAGAAAATGTTCTTTTGGGACTGTGAAATAGACCATTCCATTATCTTCTGGAGGAGCTCCGTCCTAGTGCCTTGGAGACATTCGACTTCGTCTCGATCAGAGAATGACTCAAACCCTGCCTCCACCACGCCTTCCAACTTCACAAGATCTATAAATTGATTAATACGATCGGCATTCCGGACCATCCCGACCATCATAGAACTATGTATTTTGTGTGTTAATTATACAGAGTTGGAGTATTATAAGGGATGAACTTACGTCTGATCCACCTGTAAAGATAAGAGGAATAAAGATTTATATCTCTCCAGGTTCTTTACAATGTCCTCAACCTCTGTGCGCTTTAGGGGCCACTTTAAGGCTCGTAATCCCACTTTCCTCATCAGCTGTCTTCCCTTTCCTGGATCAAGTCTGGCTTCTAAGGCTTGGAGGTCGGAGACGCAATGCGCAATATCGCTGACTAGTCGCGAGGAGGTAGGCAGCGACATTCCGTTTTCACTTTGAAGGAAGTTCTTCAGGTCTTGCAGTGTCCCTTCGAGGCTTGTAATCGCCTGTTGTACAGTTAGAATATCATTTCGTGCATTGTTCACCTCCTGAATGTACCCCCCGCAAAGCTTCACGAGGCTTCCCGTCAGTTGAATAACGGCGATGACGCTCGCCGCTGAGGATATACCATCCATTTGGAAGGACACAGCGTCAAATTATATTTCCACACAGATATGTACCATGGCGACCCAGGTGTAAGACTTCGGGTCTGTAACATTAGCTGGGCATCTTCTGACGAGCTGAAGCGGGGTAATGTAACTAATCATGCAGTTTCATAGCAAACTATGATGACTGGTCGAGCATGCACTGGTAGTCGGTTCTACTGTCGGCCCGAACCGACCCAGACCCATCTCAGTGCCCTGTGTCCTTGGCCAACCTCACCAACTTAATTAAGAGCGCGACACGACCATCATGGCGCCACGACTTGCACCATCCCAGCTTGTAATGATCCGTGATATGATCAGCAGCAAGTCGCTGACTACTTCTCATATGGCGGAAGCGGCTGGCTGCACTAAACGTTCAATCATAACCATCAGTGCGAATCTCCGAATGTTTGGCGATGTCCAAGCACCCTAGATCCCTGGCGGCCGTCCTCCTATCATTACGCCCATCATGCTCGAAGCACTCTGCGACCATTTGCGAGAGAAACCGGATCTATACCTGGACAGATGGCAGAGTTCCTGTACGATAAATTCGATGTGCTCGTATCGACGTACACCTTCAGCGCGCCCTTAGATCACAAGGTTGGACAAAGAAAGTGGCTCGAAAGGTAGCACAAGAAATAAACGCGGGTCTGCGAGATCACTATCTGTACCAACTATCAAATTTCCGCTCGTATCACCTAGTCTATGTAGATGAATCGGGCTATGACAAACAGGCTGCCTTCAGGAGGACAGGATGGTCTCCACTCGGAGTGGCACCTGTCCAGGTTTCCCCTTTCCAGCGGGGTCAACGATACCAGATTCTTCCCGTGTATTGCCAGGATGGCTTTTTGATGTCGCGAGTCTTCCAAGGATCGACTGATGCGAACATATTCGAGGATTTTGTTGAACAACTTCTTCACCATTTGTGGTCGATGGTCAGAGCCAAAGTCTGTTCTTATTATGGACAACGCATCTTTTCACCATACTGACCGGGTACAACAGCTGTGCTCAAATGTCGCTGTCAAGCTGTTGTATCTACCACCATACTCGCCTGGTCTTAACCCGATCGAGGAATTCTTTTCAGAGTTCAAAGCATTTGTGAGACGAAATTGGCAAAACACAGACGTCAAAATTTCAGAGATATCCTTGAATGGAGCCTGGAAGTTGTGGGGTCTAGAGAAGAGAGTGCACAAGGCCACTTTCGACATGCGAACATCAACGTTGAAGAGCAATAAATATAGACGTATTGTCAGGGGCTGAACCCGTAGAACCTATAAGATAGGCTATGTACAAAAAGGAATCGTTGAAGAAGGGAAGAAAGAAAGAGGAAAATGGGCGGTAAACAAACAACGTGGGAAGTCACATGATATGGATCGAGGGCCAATGGGCCAAAGGGGCCAACAGGGCCAGTAGGGACAGTAGGGACAATAGGGACAATAGGGACAACGGGGACAGTAGGGACAACAGGGATAATAGGGACATTGGCCCGAGAGGTCAAACGGGCTCTAGCCCTTTACAGTAATCTTCGGAATAGAGGTAATTTATATCGACAGATGCCTACTTAATCACCTTGTAAGTCATGACCTCTCACTGTTACCGCATGATCCACACCTACCATGTTGATCCGGCATGTAGCGCAGTTGGTAAACGACGCTGGCAAATAGAAACCGGCTGATCGACCAGGTATAGGCAACAATAATGGTAAGCAATTTATGAGTTGTCAGTAGCGATGTCCTAGTATGCTTGCTACGATTATCCTACTGCATTTCAGCCGCAGTACCCCAGCATTAATTATCACTTTTTATGTCATTTTTTAACGTAAAAGCTGGACATTTGCGTGTTTGTCCGCAAGTTTGTGTACTGGATTGCCAGACTACATCTAACATATGGGTTACAAGCAAGGTCACTCTTCTACTTTCAGATCCCCTTATCTTAAATAGATGTTCGGCTAATGCACAGCCTGCATAACTATATAGATTTAATGCATGTAAAATGCAGTTTTCCAAAGCTGGTGGCTGAATTTGCCTTCTTTTCGACCAGGGCATCTGAGCTGCGATGGGAGAACGAATATGAAAATTATCCTTACTGCAGTAATTTTACATTCTAGGAAGGCGATTTAGGGAGCCTCCGGATCCTATTAAGGGTCTTCCGTCGCCTCGAAGGTAGAGAATTGTGTATACTATCTATTTTGATAGGAGGCATTTGTTGCTAAAAAGGCTAACACAGCACTCGGTCTGGACGACATATCAAAATCTTGCTTGTTGGCAATGGGCAGTGATTACGGAACAGAGTATACCTTCACCTCTTTGTTCCTGCTGGTTTAGTTGTGCAAAATTAGTGACCGGCTGCATCCAGGCTGAAGGTTGAAGGCCGTAATTGCTGTGGAGGAGCCTGCATTTACAGTTTCCTGACTGGCAATGCTCAGCGTCGGTAGATACAGTGACTATATCCAGCTGATATTCAGGTTGCGATATGTAAAATACCATTAGTTGCGCAGTTACTAACCAATTAAGGAAAAACACATACGTAAATTGAGTCTTACAGCATGGTCAACAATCCCTACCATGCAATTTCTTCGAATTTGGATGCCTATGAGGATTTTTTCTTAGCTCATAGCGCATTGATTGTCATAACCTAAACAGTGGGGTGTGCGCCCTGCAGCTCAGCTCAGCTACAGAGAATCTTAGATGCACTGCTTTGGAAGGCATATGAATGTGACTATTATTGCATAGCTGGAATCACAGCTAAATTAATTAAAACAAGACTAACATAGAGAACAGTTAAAAAAATCTATAAATAAAGCTGCTAAACCTCCCTCAAAACTACTAATCACACAACTTCAGAAACACTCTCTTCCTCCTAACAAGCTTGAACAATTACTATAAATCTATATTCAAGCACTTAAAACAATGCGCTTCACCTTATGATCAGCCTCGCATCATGGGCGGCTTCACACCCCTCTCCCGATCCAGCTACTGACGCTGCGAATAATAACTGTGGCTATCCGAACGGCAACTGCTATGATAATAACTGCCATGGGAACTTAGTCCAGATCGTATGACTTGCACTTCTGTAAGGCCTCAGTCGTACCCTTATGTCTGAATAAGACTCGACTTGGCTAACTATTTCCTACTCTACTAAGGGTCCATACCTAGGATGTCAATGTGGGTATGGCTGTGGCTCCGATGTTGGCCCTTGCAATGAAAGCGGCTGTGATGGTCGCAATGGTCGTTGCACTAATAACTATCTTGGCTGTTCTTGCCGTGAATGATAAGACTGTGGAAGAACGGGAAACTGTACTAGGTGATTTGGTGGCATATCGGTTTTCCGGGTGATATGAATATGGCTCGGACCTCAGTGCAGGATAACTCGGTTATTAGTGCGGGGTTCACTTGGCTATATATATGTGCATGTATCTAGTTATTCTGTGTGATAACTAAGTCGCTCATTCAATCCAACTTACTTATTTCCTCTATTCTGATGCCAATTCCTCTGATCTACTAGATTCGCTACACCGGGAAAACTCCCTACTTAAACTCAGTCACAGAAATTAGCTTTTTAATACTCCTAGTTGGTTACGAAGTAGAAAATTAGCAATTTCTGTCTCTTCCACAGCTATATCTGGATCCATAAGAGCTTCTACTTCCTCTGGCGTGCAGTGTCTTTAACTTAAGATCTTGATTTCTGGAAGTGACTGCATGTGTAAAAGGGGCGAAATGCCTTGCTATCTAATGACTAGATATACACAAAGAGCTTTGAAATAGTGGGCAAAACGCTTACTGCACCTCACCACTATCAACTCTCTCGGCCAGTCCAGGAACGATGTCTACTCAGTCAGAAGGCAACGATAACACCAAATCTCGGCCGAGCACTAAAAAATCCAGCAGCCAGAAGAAAAAGGAGAAGAGAAGAGATCCTAAGCCAGGGCATTGTGAAAACTGTCGGGACAAGTTCGATGATGTTGACCATCGCCTCAGTCCACCGTCCATTCATATTCCGAAGAGCAAGACGCGGAAAAGGAATTTAAAAGTGAAAAACTACAAGCGCATTCCTTATACCCAGTAGTGCGAAGAGACTCTGTAGTGAGGACAGACTCAGTAGTATGAACAGACTCAGTAGCGCGGACAGAGTCAGACTCGATGGATGGTACGGACAGACTCGGTAGTGCGGACAGACTTGGGGCTTCGCTAGCTGGGACGAAAACGGGTCGCGGAGCTCGTAAATAATTCACCCATACATTGTCTCGCCAAAGCTCTGTTCAACATTTGTAGTCAGAATTTCTTCCTATAGAGGGATTGCCAAGCAAACACAGGTTGAACTTAATAGCACAACCATACTGCAAGCGTAATGCAGGGGGCTGAGCTACATATGCATCTACGTAGACAATTAATATCCAAAAAAAAAAAAGATCAAATAAGTAGCGCCCCGAAAGTAATCTGGATGCAGGAGTCAAGGATGTAGAGAAGCAATGAGCAGCATGGTTGCGTAATACGTAGTGTGCGAAGCAGTCTGTATTGTTACATTGCATACTCTCACAAGCAGGGTTGTTCGGTATTATCGGGGGCAAAATTAATATACATTTAATTTGGTTTTTTGGCTAATAGGTTGGAGAAATATCCTTGCGCGAAGTCCGCTTTGATACCAGTAAATTATATTGAAAGTTCCCGCTCAGTCCCTTCTGTCTGGAGAAAGGGTTTTGCAGACGCCTGAGCAAACCTAAGACAAGATTAGGTAAAACAAAATCAAAACACTGCTGCTCCGCAGCTTTCATGCACTACTACACTAAATTAAAGACAAATTCGGTGATTTCTTTGCTGAAAAGTAGTAATATGGGAAGCTGATCATAGAGCCGTCTACTTAGTCTAGGGCTGAAACGCGCAGTAGCATACTGTGGCAGGATACTATTGTAATACGGTGGCTTGCAGAGAGTGAAGCTAAATAAAACAGCATTATCCAGTAAACATAATGATGGCCCTCATGTTTAATTGCTTCTTTGTCACACGCCAAGCAGCATCCGGCTGAATGTTATAGGATCTGCGTTAGGATATAGAATATGCAGGATGCTACTAAGACATACAGGAGAATCGAGGACGGCTGAACATCCAAGTGAGGGGTATGCAGCCTGTCTAGGATTTGGAATTAATGAGCTGATCTTTATAGAGAGTATGGTTTAGTGACTTGATACAGGTGGAAAGAATATATAAACCGCAACATCTCCCTCCTTCATCCTTATCCTCAGTACAATCATTAGATTTGAAGTTAAAGAAGCAAGAAACCAACAGTATGAAGTCAGCCCTAGCTATCCTAGCCCTCCTTTCTCAGGCGCCTTCCATACATGGCCAAGCCTTCAACAGGAATGTTCGCACCTTTAAAGTTAGCGAGGATGCGCAAATCACCGGAAACCAAATCGAGTATACTGATCCTGATTGTGATCCAACATTTGATTGCACCATTACCAAAAGATGCGCTGCAGCTGGCACCGCGCCACTCTGAGTGCGGACAAGAAGTTCTTTTCCTGCTGCCTGGCTGGACAGCGTCTTGTCGGCAGTCCAGACACGGCTTTTGACTGCTGTGCTGCCGGCCATGACCTTGCTGGTTCAGCAGATGTCGGCTTCCGCTGCTGTCCAACTGGCTACAGTTTTGATGGACAGCTGTGCAAGCAGTTGTGCCAGAATGGAAAGCAACTGGTGAACGGCAAGTGTGTCTGTCCTGATGGTCAGGTGGAGGGGTTAGATGGCGAATGTGAGACGCTGACCTGTGATTCTGGGTTGCAAACTGGTAAGTTATCCTTGTTTCAACGGTAATGAATATACCTAATTATATGACCTCTAACCCTACGAAACCAAAGGAAAATGCTACACTTTCAAGAGTGAACAAGGATACACTCTAGGTGTCCACCGAAATGGTAACTTTTGGGCCGCACCTGACAGCATCGACAACCGCTGGAGTAAGCTCCAGCTGTGCAAAGACCAAGCATGTATCCCCGGATTGGCGGTTAACCCGTCCGATGGAATTTTTATCGTGACTTGCACGGTGACGTCGGCACCGGCGCTAATGGCGGTGGGTGGATGAACAACGGGGTCAATGGCGAACACCTCCAGCGAACACCCGACTTCGCCAATGCAGGTCACTTCACGCTGACCAAGTGGCCCTGTGGCAAGTACTGTCTAGGTGGCGTTGAGCAGGGAGTTGGACCTGCTTGTCCAGCTGAGATGATTAGCATGACCATGTACTCTCAAGATCCACAGATGTCCGTGCCTTGGGAGCTGACAGAAGTGCCTTGTGACATCAAATCCAATGCAAACAACTGCATTTGGAAGTATGGGACTGATCAGTGTTGTGGTAAGATGGATTGTTCAGGTGTGGCGCAGAAGTAAAAAGTGCAACTAGTTCCAGATTAGAGCCTTCGGATAAGTGCTGAATACTGAAGTGTCAATATATACATTGCGGATCGCTCAGAACGGGTGATAACATTCACCGAATTTGTACCGAACTTCCTAGATCTGCGCTTGCAAAACATTGATTGTTTGAATGTCTGGAAAGACCCTATTGAAGTTAAAGTGCCCACGTAGATGTTTGCCCTCCCTTGGTGATAATATGACCTTTCGAAGTATACCTGGCTATTGAATCCAACATTATAGCTGGCTTCAAGGTGTTGTGGAATTCAGGGGAAGTGATGCGTAGGAAATACTACTACTACTACTACTACTACTACTACTACTACTACTACTACTCCTATTCCCACTTACCTTAGAAAATAGGTCCTGTTTCCCGTTGTGACGATCCTGTACACCTTGGTAAAATGGATAGAAATTCAGGCGCATGAGCAGCCAGGGCCTGCCTTCTGCAAGGAGGGATCCCCATGGGCCAAGTACCACCGATTTACCAAATTTGGGAGATCCGGAACCACCTCCCTTGCTGGTGACTGCAGTGGACAACTGCCGAGCATTGTGGCTGTCAAGGAATTAAAGGCCTTTCATATCACATCGATCGCCTGCGCCATATATGCAAAGAGATGTATATAAGGCGATAACCGGCGACTCTATAATAGGAAACTCAAGCATCTTTTACATTCTTCTTTCTATATACTAGAGGGCTCAGCATAGGTTGGGGACTTCCAAAAAGATATAGATATATGTAGTACCCTTCCCACTCACTTTGTTTGTTTCAGCAATTGTGACTGCAAAAATGGAAGTATTGCAATTAAACCAAAAATTATATCGCTTTTACACCCGTCGACTTCCATGCAATCTAGGTTCCTACGGTTACTTTTACTTTTTTAAAGTAAAACCTTTAAATGGATAAATGTCGAGAAAGACACATTGACAGTTAAAAAATAGATCAATGTAGTTGAAGCAATTAAAAACACGGCATCGTCAGTGTGGATTCGCCAACGACCGTAAGTCAGCTTATTGACAAGAATACGCTCATAGTGTCGAACTACCCAAAAAAAAAAAAAAAAAAAAAAAGACCAAGACAAAGTTCTTAGACGGTGACATGTTGCCCCTTCCTTAGCATTCCCAGGACAACTTGCCAATCTTCCGTTCCATGCAGGCCGGGTTCCAATTCGTCAACGGTATTAAACATTTTTTCTAGTTTTGTTATATAGTCATGCTGCTTGAATCGAAGTAAAAATCGGTGAACTGCTGCATACGCACTATCCAGTGCACCGACAATCCAAGCATGATGGGTACTGGAGGCCTCGCCGACTATGTGAAATTTGCTATCTGCCGCCGGCCGAGTCAAATATGCGTAAAAGTTGCTGAATTGGCCTGGGCCATATAACGCAAAGGCGCCGGCCATATCAGGGTCATCGCTCCAGGAGTAGGCATGATGCTCCATGTATTCTTCCTTAATATCTTCCACGCTCTTGATATTGTTGCAGTGGAGCAGCCAAAGGTTATACAATATGACTTGCATCAGCGCACAGTCTGGATCAGGCTGTGGATGGGCCTCATTTTTGACGAGAGATGCCACGCGGGTTGCATCTTGAGCCCAGGTATATGACACAAGAAGGACTGCCGGCTCGTCCTCCGAGTCATGGATGTTGTAGGATGGGTAGACGCAGGTGCGTAATGGTAGATCAGTCGAGGCGACGCCACCTTCTACAATCCCACACTTTGTTCGCCACCAGGGATGCCTGAACTTGATTGCCACCTTCACCGAGTGGTCGTAGTGGAGACATCTAATTGCATCTTTTTGGGTGGGATGTAATTCCAGTTCTGTCAGGTCCATGCGTTGCAGACATCCGAGACTGGTGGTGTTGAAGACAGTTGCGTAGGGCTGAGGCTCGCCCTCAGCGCAGTGGACAATAATGTTGTTGTCTGTTCCCTCTTTGCTCCGATCAATCCCAATCCCTGTGACACGGGTATTCTTCTGAATTGGTGGTTCGGGTTTTTTGTCAATCTCAGCTTGCATGGCTTTCGTCAGGATCTCTGTACCTCCTTCGATGCAATGCCACTGGACGTTGGGACCATAATCAAAGTCGAAAGAATCCATGACACTTTCCGAAAACGCCTGATCAAACAAGCCTGTCGAAGTATTCTGCGTCTCCATCCATTGAATCGAGTAAAAGTCATATCCACCGATCTCACCCGGCTTTACCGGACGTTTCAAGTACTCCCGTGTGCTGTAATTGTCTACTTCCATGAGCATCGCGAAGCCATCCTCAAAGTTCTTTTTCATTTCATCTTTATACGGCCTAAAGGATGCCTCGAGGATGGAGCTCCACGTATCCACCACATCATTGGGGACGCTCCCCCCCTTTGCAACGCTCACATGGAAAGGGTCAGTCTCCGTCACTGCTGTTGGCAGAACCGTGCGGTCGTTGAATCTCTGGGGGCAATTCTTTCCCTGCAGGTAATACGGTATCGTGCTAATATTCATCATTTTGAAAAGATCGAAAGTCCGACGCATGATGGGAATATCGGGATATCTCATCGCCCCAATATCATAGTAATCATGCGCGGTGCGTGAAAAGTTGTGGGTGTACACTCGGCCGCCAACTCTGTCGCTGGCTTCTAGAATCTTATAGGATAGATGAGGAATCTGAAGTTTGTCTAATATCAGGGCAATATAGAGGCCCGCAATGCCTGCTCCAATGATGCATACTTTAAAGTCCTCGGGCAGTTCAGGGGTGGAGGGTGCACCGTTAGCACCCTTATGAAGGCTTTCGATCGGTGGAAGATCAAGAGGGGACTCAGGTGGGGGGATCATGCCAACAATAGGCACCCTGGGCGCGTTACCAGAGGGAGGTCTCGAACTTAACAGGGTGAGCTCCTGAAAGAGCTTCTCACGAATGACCCGCCTGGCCCACTGACTCCGATAGTCGGTCATCTTGAAATGTAAGAGTCCTGTTTCTAGCAGACAGCACTAGGCAGAAACAACTATGGAAGGAATGGCTCCGTGATCTCGATAGATAGAACGCAAAAGCAGATAACCTGGATGCGAGATGCCATTTATAGTCTTGTAGGCCGCAAAAATTGCTCGTCGCCGCCATGCCGGGTCACTCTTGTGAACACGGCCGTGTTGCCTTTTCAAGCGGTTTGCAGTTGGGTGACTTGTCTCGACCAATTACGAACGGTCATGGCTTAGAGAAGCTATCTCCAGCTGGCCTGTGATGATGACGTTGCACGCTGCCGGCATGCGCACAACTATTGTTCAGTGTGATCTAACTGCGGCTGACAGAGAAGGGAAGCTGGAACACGGCTGGCATCCCCTCCTTCTACGAAGCTTACGTAGCTTGCAGGTAGAGGCTGGCTGGCTGAACATTCTTTATCCAAGGCTTTGGCTTTTTGGGCTAGCTAGCTGCGCTTTAGTGGGGTCCTTACCTCTCAGCCCACAGCTCTTCTTGAACACCTTTGGGCCTTCCATGGTCAGCACACAAGCAACACATACCTACCATTGAGACTCGAAGTCTAAGTTGAGGCGGGAAGTTCGTTCGCTGTTGTGAACAAAGATATCGATCGGCCCTTCACTAGTTATGTAAGCCTTCAGTGGGTCAGCTGCTGGCAGTGTAGTAATATCTCCAACAAAGAATAGAAGTGCTCCGGCGTTCTCCAGCTTGAATTACCTGGGTATATGCGGAGCTCTGAGATCTCTTTTCCAAGTGGTCAGTGTCCGGAAAGCAAAACTATGTCCAAGAGGAGCTTCGGCCGTCGAGAGCAAGGACGCCTGCTATTCGTCTATGCTCTGGGCCCTACTGCTGCAAGCCGCAAGAGCGGGATCGCTGGAATGAAACCCGTCTGGTGATGTAGCCTGTAATGCAACTAACCCATGCAGAAAATAGTAACCTTTTGTATATTTGCACAGGAAAATGAGGGGAATGTTTCGTCTCCCCCCAATACGCCCAATATTGCCACGTCAGATTATTTTCACATGAAAAAAACAAGTTATCGGACGTTGATCCCTGAACTGGTTGACCAGTTGTAGGATTTTAACCGATTGTCCCTCATAAATGCCGCCCATGGTACGGTCGAGAGGAAAGTGAGACTGAGTCTTCTGTTCTAATATAGAGAAAATGAGAAGTTTGTTCACTTGTGCAGCATAGTCATCGTTAGCATGTCTTCACGGGAAACCTACGATGTGGCTGTTATCGGAGGTGGCCCTATTGGGCTGTGTGCGGCCTACGAAGTAGCGAAGTCCGGTCGTTCGGTTGTTGTGCTGGAACAGAGTAATTTTTTCAATCAGGTATCTTCGTCCTTCCCTTCATCTAAGCAAGGTCGGGAGGGGGGGCCTCTGACGTCGAATACTAGGCTGGCAGCTCCAACGACCTTGCGCGTATGTTCAGGACCATGTATACAGAAGATTACATGGCCGACCTAGCGTACGCGGCTATGTCACTTTGGGATGAGCTGGAGTCCGACGCTGGAGACGATAACCTCCGCCTTATGACCGGGCTGTTGAACTTCGGTGATCCAAATTATGGCGAGGGTGGCCCAGAAGGTTTTCCCTCCACCGATGTCCCTGTTTATTTTATTTTAGTTTATTTTACTTTGTCTTATAGCTAATGTCTCACAACAGGCACTCTGATGGGGCCAGTGAAGAACCTGGATCGACTGAATATGAGCTATAAAAAACGTTAGTGTCTTTCTCTATTATTTTTATTTATTTGACTTTTTGCGGGGGAGAGAGGTTTCGCAAAAATTGATTCTCCTGCCCCTAACTGTCTTGATCCAGTTAGCAGAGATGATATTGAACGAACTTACCCATTCCGCAACCTGCCCGACAATTACATAGGGATCTTCGCTCCCGACAACGGGATAATCAACGTCCCCCTCCTAGTGAGAACTCTCTATCGCCTTGCGCAGGATTATGGGGCCAAGCTACAACAGTACACCAAGGTAACGAAGCTGGAGCCGGACAGCGAGGGTTGGTCGGTCACCGTTTCTCGCCCGGTGGTGTATCATGTTCAAAAGCTCATTATCACTTCTGGGGCATATGTGAATCATGTCATCCGCCCTAGCTTCGACATCCAGCTGAGACTCGATATCTGGGAGATGGTGGCGAGCTACTTCAGTGTCAATGCTGGCCCACGAGGAAGGATATTTCCCAGTATGCTCTACCAGGCATAGTTCCAACTTTGTGTTGATATTTAAGGTGGCTAAAATGCTGCGTCTAGGCATGTGGTTTCAGTTCCAAGACGACATTGGGGGACGCTCCCAGCTCTTCTATGGGTTTCCGGCGCTTCCCTGGGGCCCACCAAACGTTGCACGGATTGCAGTTGACGCTGCCACTCGTCGGATTTCAGATCCCGATGAGCGGGAGACGAACGTTGTCAATCCCTCCGATATTGCAAACACTCAAAGTTACATCCAAAAAAATATCGCTGGAGTGGATTCAGTGGTTCCTGCATTCACTTTATCCTGTTTGCAAACAAATGTTTTCGGTACATCCATTGACGGAGACAGAGCATGTAGATAACTGGTTTGCTGACTTTAGTGCGCAGACAACATGTTTGTAATGGACTTCATTCCTGAGGAGCACCTAAAGGGCGGTGCCGCTAAGTCCGTGGTCTTGTTCACCGCTGGCTGGGGCATGAAGTTTGTCCCGCTAATAGGACGTGCTTTACGGGAGTTGGCGCTCGGTGGGCAGTCCGAATACGCCCGCCCAGAGTTTTCCATCACAAGAAAGGATCCAAAAACCGGCGAAGGATTGATCGACAAGGCTGGCTCTCAGCCAACGACTCCAGGTCCATTTAGGTATCCAGCGCAAGGCTCCAGTGGCAGAAGGATGTGAGTTTCTTCTTTGTGAATAGGACCAGGTCAATCTGCGTGCCCGAGAAAACCGCCTTCGAATATAGGCCTTATGTAAATTGAGAGAGTTCAGTGTAGAAGACAAGGCTAGCAACTCCTTATAGTGCTCTTTAGTACCCCGACGCGGATTTTTGGGATTTGCTGAGAGATTAGTAGGTGGTGAAGACAGTATCTCGGATCACCTGCAGGGATCTACAAGTTGCTGTAAGAATCATGGCAACTGTAGTGAATGCAAGCCTGGTTTTCTAATAGAGTGGATTCCTTTCCGTATCATCTCTGCAATCTTTTGGCCATAAAGGTTCTTTGATCGTGACGGCTCACGTCTAGTGGCTGTAGAAGGATGGGAAGAATGAGAAGGAAAATAGAGAGGAATAATCCTTTTACCACTAGCACAAGCTCTTTTTCTCTCCGTTTCCTGTTTTATGTAATTCTCCATTGCTGCAACCAAACACGCGCACCTCAAGGCCCATTTGTTGCAATGACCAATAAGCTACAAAAAGTGAATATATTTATCCATGCGTCATTTGACGTTGCAGCGCTTTTGTCAATCGCACAAAATATTCGCCAGTAGACTTGTACTTGTGACGAATCTCAACACCCAAAGAGTGGCAGTTTAAACTGGGTCATCTTCATTGTCTTTGAGGATGGAGTTGAATGGGTGTTTTCCGATCTCTGCGGAAAGTTTTCGGACTCCAAGAGGATACTACAAGTGAAGTTCTTTCGAGTGGAGTGGCAACAACCAAGAAACGGGTCAGTGCTACGGGGTACAACACCGCATGAAAATTTCAATCACATCTTACTAGATTAAAGAAGTAATAGAAATACCTCGAATTGTCAGCAAGCTTTCGCTGATGATCTATGGTGCGTAGGCACACACTGGAAAGCCGGGACTGGTGCACTTACAGAACCGGGACACCCACCGGCAACTTAGCTCGGTTTTTGCCAACTCCTCCGCAATATTTTTCACCATTTGGGGAGTTGGTGGGATTCCCCGGTCACTAAGCTTATTTACATGCCCCACAAGAACATTCGGAATAAGTACAATCGTGCTAGGAACCAAAGCGTCAGAGCCCGTCGCTACGGCTACCCTTAACTAGAGCTAGAGGAAACTGCAAGAACACTGCGGCAAAGATATCACTCGAGCATCCGGGAACAGAAGCGGAAGCATTGGAAGGAATTTCTGGAGAAAGTGGAAAACATCTGGAAAGCCTCCAGGTACCTGGATGACGGTGGTCAAGCAGAAACGCAGTCCCCGCGTTGAGAACGAGCGACAAGCTGGTCGAACAGGACGCCGCAGACCTTCTCTTATCAACGTTCTTTCCACCCCTGCCAGAGATTCATCTAGAACGGCTTGAGAGTCCAGACTGCCGAGAGTACCGCTGCCGGACCGATTATCTGTGGAGGAAGTTCACGCGGCTCTTATAAGAGCCCACCCGTGGAAAGCCCGGGACAAGACGGGCTCCCTGTAGTGGTTTTCCAGCAAACGGTGACTCTGCCAGCAACACACGAGACACGGCCTATAAGACTGTCGAGAATTAGATGTTCTGTTTGTCTGTTGCCCGTCGTGAATAATCTCAATGAATCTTCTCCATCTGAAGTGAATATGATACTTGGGCCTTATTTTTGTTCATCATTATTCATCAGAAAAAAATTCCCTTCTCTGTATTGAATTGTTAGCTTACTCTATAAGGAGCAAATAAAATTTAGTAAACCCGCCTGTGCATTCATCGGAGCAGTACAATAATCAAGGAATGACCCTCTCGATTGTGGATTGGGATGGTCCCAGCAACAACAATGAATGATGCCTTTTGCATTGTTCACGTGATTGGGGGGCCTTTAAAACAGCGAGAGGAATCGGCTGATTATAACTGACCAATAAGAACCCTGTTATCTATAAACCAATGAAATATCTATATTTGCAGTTATGTGGGGACTCTGAAACTAGTTGAAACAAGAAGGAATCGACGGCGGCTTGGCTGATCACCCAGTCGCGCGACGGTCACCCCTAGCGCTCACCCACTCACCCCCACCACTCACCCACTCACCCCCGGTCGCGCGACTTCAGGGCGGCACTGCTCACCTACTAGAACGAGAAAGGCAACGGTCTTGGCGTCCGTAGTTTTTTGCTCGGTCTTTTGCTTCGATGAAGATATTTGGCGTGTCGTCGTATTGCTACCACTTCATCTGTTCTCCTATGCGAGAGCGGTGGGCAGAATTTGCTGGTAGTCCGTGGGAGTCTAGTGGGACACCAATACCTGTCCATAGCTGCTTATATATGTATTAACAACTCATTCGTATACGTATGTCGCAAATTGAATGTGCTCTGAGTCCTTCAATCTAAATAACTAATGATCCTAAATATAAAACAATTCTCTAGGATATTACAAGGATATGAGCTGTATTCGCACAAGTATAGGTAACAATATAAATACCGCATGTTGAAATGTTTTCTCCTGGCTTAGATCAAAATTCTGTTCCATTATTTCAACCTTGGTGGGTCATCGAAGTAGGGAAGCAAGTTGATTACACTGAGACTACAACAATACTATAACTGTTGGCTTCTCTTGTTCTTCACTTGCAATATTTCCTTGCGCCGACCCGGTATGGAATCTTTAATTAGTTAAAGCTGTGTGATATAGCCTTTATATATCTTAGGTTTGCTAGGGTATTTAAGCGCTTCATATCGCAGGTCTTGCTTGGCCTTAGTTCGGAGGTGATCCTTTCGATAATTTTCTGTATATGCTTCTGGGAGCTAAACCTCCTATTAGTTAAGGTACGCCGCAAATTCCCGCACGTTTTAGTGATCCTGTTGTCTGGTGTTATAGTAGTATCAGCTCGCGTCTCTTCGCATATTAACAGGGTTGTTTAATTGGCGTAGTGAAATTTGCAAAAGTCCTCCCAGGTATGTTTATTAGCAACTTCCTCCTTGTGTTGCCTCTATAGGCGGATAAATACTGCACATAGGTGCGCCGCGCCTTCCACTACTTCTATTATATTATTAGCAAATTAGTAGCATTTCTATTCAAAATAGTCTCCATGCGTGTAATAAATGTCTGGTATTCCTTTATAGACTTTCCCATGTACTCCGAGACATGTACTAGGGGTGCTGGTGGTTTTGTTATATACATGGCCTCTGGCATACGTTGGGATACCGTTTCTTGAGGTATTCCATGGTTAGGTATACATGGTTTAGACTCTGGGTATAAAATTATTACACTTTGGGTTTCTTGGATGCATTTCTTATAATTAACTAATAAGCTTTTATAATACCCTTCTTTTATTCCCCATGCGTAATCTCTTAAGTTTCTGCTTTCATCGGCGTATCTGGCCCCGGAGTTCGGCAAATTTATTATCTACTAAAAAGTCGTGCGTTATTGCAGACCCGGTAGCCCCTTTTTAAGGGCTATTACCTTGCAACACAGCTGATTCCTCACGCTGCACTCGCTGAGGCGCCATAGTGCTCCTTTCAGCGGGTTAGTATTGGGGTGAGCAATTAGAACAGTTATATGAGGGGTTGATAACAAGCTAAATAGTATACTACTTACATGCCCACCCCCTTTTTGGTGTAACGGTGTTGAAAGGTTGGCGACTGTGGGGAAAGGTATGTAATTATAATCCCATTTAAAAGGGTTGTACAATGGTTGCCACAAAAGTACGACATGTCCAATTATAAGCTAAGAATCCTTTCCCAACCACTGCATACCAGTTTAAACTTCCACAACTACAGTGCTTTGCAAAACTGCCTTGCCTACCGAAGAACTCTGTCATTGTTTTAAAATTATGCCAAGATCAGACTAGCACGTATATAGTAAGGTCACATGTATTGGACGCCTCTGTAATATTACAAGTATTATATGGAACAGATATATTACCCAAAGCAATGTAAATTATATGTATCAGCTCTCCAACCCCAGACCATGACCGATTTCCCTTCTCTACGATTGATGTCAACTGCCCATCTGTGAGAGCCAAAATGGCACCAAACTTGTCACCATCAGTAAAACAGCTTATATGTGATATGACTAGCAGTGGTATGTCTATAGCAAAAACAGCGAAGGCCGCACACTGCAGTAAGCAGACAGTCAAATATATTCGATCCAATCTGCGGCAGTTCGGCTCTGTCAAGGCACCGCCTAATCGCGTCGGACGCAGACAAATGCTCACGCCATCTATGCTTAAAGTCCTTTGTGATCATCTTCTTGAGAAGCCCGGCTTATACTTAGATGAGATGGTTGTTTTCCTATGGGATGAGTTTAATGTACTCGTGACGACTAGCAGCATAAGTAGGGCGCTCAAAAAGAAAGGATGGTCCAAGAAAACAACTCAGAAAAGGGCACGGGAGCAAACCCTTGATCTTCGAGACGAATACCGTTACGGGATATCAGAGTTTCAATCATATCACTTAGTTTTTGTGGATGAATCTGGGTGCGATAAACGGATTGGATTTAGGCGAACAGGCTGGTCGCCTCTTGGTATAGCATCGGTCCAAATATCGAAATTCCATCGTGATCAGCGATATCAGATATTACCAGCATACTCACAGGATGGCATTGTACTCTCTCGGGTCTTTCAAGGCTCAACCGACGCAGCTGTATTTGAGGACTTTATTGCACAGCTACTCCAACATTGCGGAACATATCCAGAGCCAAAATCTGTTCTTGTTATGGACAATGCGTCTTTTCATCGCACTGAGTTGATGGAGAAAATGTGTGCTGAGAAAGGTGTTAAACTGGTGTATTTACCGCCATACTCACCAGATTTGAATCCAATTGAGGAATTCTTTGCTGAGCTGAAAGCTTTTATTAAGCGGCATTGGGAAGAGTACGAAAGGAACCCTTCGCAGTGCTTTAATACATTCCTTTCAAGATGCATTGATGTGGCAGGTGCAAGAGAAAAACACGCCAAAGGACATTTCCTGCATGCTGGCCTGACAATCAACGAAAAGTAAAGTTTTGATGGGCTCCTACACATGTTATGGATATCGGTGTGCCACTACACACTCTCTTTCATTTCTGAAATGGAAAGGAGTAATAATCTTCCAGAAACATTTCTTGTATGGTATTTATTGTTAAGCAACAGAAACATTACATGAAGCTTGTGTAGACCCTATACCGGCGGTCGGTAGTACTGTATGCACATTAGGACATAGCAGGAATTTAACAAATCATAAACTAGAGAGAAATTAGTAGAACGTTTGTCATGGTTTAGAGAAATATATAAGGTTCAGCTATCCCAGACCCTCTTTTTAAATGGAGATTAGAAAATAAGAGAGTACAGTACTTCAAAGGCAAAAGTGAGTTAGTCTATAGGTACAGAAAACCCAATAAAAGAGACCCGCCCATCACTACAGCCAAGAGCAAGGATACCATCTTTAATAGCTGAACAACTAGTCTGACGATACTTAGAAGGGAGCCACAGTGCCTTTTTACATCCAACAATCACCCAGTGGTTTACCAGAGATATTTGAGGGACACGGGTATGTGAAGTTGGGATGCAATCATCACCCTTGCACTTATCACTTGAGGCCATATACTCAACTGAATCTGAATGGCCCTCGAGCGTTCGGCGCTCTAGGCCGGTCTTGGCATCCCACAGCTTGATGGTCTTATCGCCGGAGCCTGAGGCCACTGTTTGACCGTCCGGGGAGAAGGCCACCGACCCAACCCAGCTTGTATGGCCGTTGAGCGTCTGGCGTTCTAGGCCGGTCTTGGTATCCCACAACTTGATGGTCTTATCGCCGGAGCCTGAGGCCACCATCTGACCGTCCGGAGAGAAGGCCACAGACCAAACTGAATATAAATGGCCCTTGAGCGTCTGGCGCTCCAGGCCAGTCTTGGCATCCCACAGCTTGATGGTCTTATCGTAGGAGCCTGAGGCCACTGTCTGACCGTCCGGGGAGAAGGCCACGACCGAACCGAATTAATGGCCCTCGAGCGTTCGGCGCTCCAGGCCGGTCTTGGCATCCCACAGCTTAATGGTCTTATCACTGGAGCCTGAGGCCACTGTCTGACCGTCCGCGGAGAAGGCCACCGACAGAACCGAATCTGAATGGCCCTCGAGTGTCTGGTGCTCCAGGCCGGTCTTGGCATCCCACAGCTTAATGGTCTTATCATTGGAGCCTGAGGCCACTGTCTGACCGTCCGTGGAGAAGGCCACCGACAGAACCGAACCTGAATGGCCCTTGAGCGTCTGGTGCTCCAGGCCGGTCTTAGCATCCCACAGCTTGATCGTCTTATCATTGGAGCCTGAGGCCACTGTTTGACCGTCCGGGGAGAAGGCCACAGACCGAACCGAATCTAAATGGCCCTTAAGCATCTGTAGCTCCAGGCCGGTCTTAGCATCCCACAGCTTGATGGTCTTATCGTTGGAGCCTGAGGCCACTGTCTGACCGTCCGGGGAGAAGGCTACAGACTCAACCGAATCTGAATGGCCCTTGAGTGTCTGGTGTTCCAGGCCGGTCTTAGCATCCCACAGCTTGATAGTCTTATCGTAGGAGCCTGAGGCCACTGTCTGACCGTCCGGGGAGAAGGCCACAGACCAAACCCAATCTGAATGGCCCTCGAGTGTTTGTAAATCTGCACCCTAGAAGTCTTCCATTCGTGGTACCGTACATATCCACCTAGGAATATCTTTTTCAAATTTTCTTCTAATAATTGACTTTTTGGGAGAGAATATTAGTGCAGAACAATAAAGTTGAAGTGGAGCAGTATTTGCAATTTGCATGTTTTTAAGAATAAATTGTTTCGCGTCATATAAAAAATCCACTATGTCGGAGGCTGTGTTACTCTAAAATTTCTGTTTTAGTGTATAGAAGTAGTAGATTTCCCAGGCACTTACCCCTATAGCTAACTGCAAAGTGTTTATAATACTAATAGTCTCTGAGATTAACCCCATTAGACTCATTGCTTCCAACCAATGGAGAAAATGGATTTTTAAGAAAGCAAAAACCTTAGAAGTAGTAAGTAACTTGCTTTGTTCCACATGAGTTACCCAGTAGCGACAGGAGTATCGTAGTTCATCCGGGAGGCATCGGTTAATAGTCTGACGGGTAATACCTGCACGCTGTATTCCGTAACTTGGTAGGCCACATAGATTTTGTTTGAGGCAAGTGTTTATAATGCGAAGGCAATGTAAAGCTATGCCCCTGTGCATGTTCTCCTCTTCCACATGGAAGGTGCTTTTCGTGTTAACAAGGAAATCTCGAAATGATAAATGTAGAATGCGGACTGGCGCATCTAGGTCCTCTGGTATACTAAGAACCGAGTGTAGCATACTTAACAGATTACTGATATCTTCTTTTGGCGTATCAAGAAGCTGCCAAGGGCATTGATCGAGAGTGGAGTAGCAAGAATAATAATAGTCCCAATAATATCTAGGAACTGTTTTACAAGTTCCCTTGACTCATCCTCGTCGTCAGTAGTGAGGAGGTGATATAATATAGGTAGGTATATCTTCTCCATCTGGGATGCAGATGTGGCCGCTTTTGATTGGAGAAATTTTGCAAGGCGCCTTTCTGGAGATAGCTTTCCTTCTCCGACAAAGCGACACACTGTGGCAGCAAAGATAAATAAGGGGACAGCCATTGCAACCAAACTTTCTATAACAGTATCTCCAGGCCAGTCCGAAGGAAGTAATCGCTCGTCTTTTATTTTTAAAAGTCTATCTTTTAAAAAGAGACGTATATCACGTTCAATCACTGGTTTAGGAAGCTCATGGAGGACCAAGTCCTGATGGTTATTGTGCTTTTTAAAGCCAAGGCGGATAGCAAGTTCAGGTCTGCTGGTCAGAAATATTCGCAGCTGCATAGAGTTAGATTGCTGGATCCGGGGTAAAAGTTGAAGTATAACTTTAATGTCGCTTTCTTGTTCGCATTCATCCAAAGCGTCGATCACAATCACAGTGATAGCAGGCTGATTTAGATTAAGGCTTAACAGTGGTTGAAGAAGAAGTTTGTCAAATTGCTCACTAAGAGATTTTGACGAAATATTTGGATAATTCTCAATCGCTTTTAAGACAAGGGGTGCTAGATGCCGATGGCTGGTTACCAACTGTCTTGTAATAGTTGATATTAGTCTTTCTGCATTGCCACGGTCTGCTTCGCCCCTTTTAAAGAAGAAGCTCGCGCCTAGTTGCCCTTTCTCCTTAAAGGTCTTGGCAACTGTTCGGGCGATGGTAGACTTTCCTGTTCCTGCCATGCCATTTAACCAAAATATACACTTTCCATGTGGCGAAACAGCCCATTCTGCAATTGCTTCACGAAGCTCGGTTCTAGTGCCTGGAAGACAATCATCTTCATGCTGATCTGTATATGAGTCCAACTCGGCTCCACACGCAATAGGTAGCTTGTCCAGAGGGTCTGCACTTGGTTAGTAAAGTTCCCCCAACTTAAAACCTTATATAATATACCTTCATGAAGACTGAACTGAGCATTAATTGTGCCATTATTAATCCCTGTTTGCATTCCAGAATTAGGATTAGAAAATGATATCGTAGGCGCCATGATCGTGATGGTAACAAATTATTTAGAAATCGTTCGTAATTACTATGAAGCGTTTTGGTTAATATGGTTTTCTTTTTGCAAGAAAGATAAGAGATGTCCTCCTTTTTTCCCCCGTAATAAATACTCGACCCCTCCTTGATGTGTTGGCACGGCTGAATAACCGGGCTATGGCGACTAACCATAGGCCGGTTACAGCCAATCATGTTAATAAAAAAAATACCATTCCACAGCTCAGCTAAATGCAGTCTAAATTTGATTATCCTCTGTCTCTGTTACCTATGCTATTTAACAAGAGGATACAACTTAGATAAATAGCCTTCCCGAAATCACAGAAGGATTCCTGTTTATGTACTTGTCTCAGATGTGTGGAACCTTCGATCCAACATTCTGTTTAGCTACAGTGGCTCACTGACATGGTGATCTTCCACAATTGGATGGGTGCCGTCAGCCGGGCTCAGTGTCGGCCCGAGCCGGATCCATATTCCAGTAATTTCCATGCAAACTGGACAAATTACTGAAACGAGAGCCTGGCTGATCTGCCAAGTTGTCAGCAAATCCTTCTATCACCAGCATGTCAAAGCAGCATTTTAGGGTTATTCTTGATTAAGCAGGCTGGGTAGTGTAATACCATGGCCCTGCTTATTATTCTACTCGGCCTGTCAGGTATATCTGCTCTCGTAGGACACTCCCTTACACCGGATATTGATAATGACCAGGGCCGCCAGGGTCAGTTTAATGCTTGTTACGTGGAGAAACAGCAGATTGCATATTTTATTGATAAACAACTTTTCCGTACCAGCTGAACGCATCCCTGTACCGGACTCGGATAAAACTTTACACTCTTTGTACTGTGTATGATTGCCAACTAACAGTAGATCTCCTATCAATAGGAGTTCATGCCTATATTCATAGTGTGACGGCCAAACAATTTGATGAAATTGGTGCTATCTCAACGAAAATTTCATGCGTAGGAAGGAGAAAGAAAGGTGGTGAGGGGGCGGTGCGGAGAAGTAAAATAAAACTAGATACAAACAATGCAAACAGACCATGTGCACCGTCACACATAGTACTAATATTAATGACAACCCCACTCTTTCAAACGGTGATGACGTGTATGTTTCACATATGAACAGCGGCCCGATAGAAACCCCTCTTTACCAGCTGAAATTCTGATTATAGAAGAGTCAACTTCCCCGCTATAAAGTACAACAACAAAACAAGGAATAACGATAATAAATATTTATAACCAATAAAGCTGAACAGGGTACAAGAGTTTCCGACCTTATGGCTGAATTCTTAAACTATCCAATTCTTGTTAGTTGGCCCACTTGCGTATCTCATTGACAAAGCGACGGGCAACGCCGATTTTCACTCCGTGTTTAATAAAAAAGTCCGGGTCCTGATCCCCAGCGATTTGCTTAAGATCAAGACTATTTTCTAAGACAATATCACATGCCTTGTCAATGCCGTCCTTATATCTCTAAGAAACCACTTGCGATTTTTGCCAGCTGCTGTACTCTTCCACTGCTACTTCAAGGGGGAGATCTGGAAAAACGATGGGATCTATGGGCTCTGGACCTGAGTGTGGCAATAACGCTGGACTAACACTTGGTGTAGCAAGCATAGATAACTGAGGAGATTGTGACTGTAGAAAGTTGATGTTGATTGGAGGACATGCTGATTTAATAGAGGGATGCTTTACTGCCTTTTGTTGCCTTTCAAGCCGCTGGCGCTCTTCCGCGAAGAGTTGTTCTCGAATATCACTAGGAACATTATCATGACATTCAAGATCATGACCATCTTCTACGAACTTGACAAGGCGTTTTAGATGGTGTGTCCTGAGTATGTAATGCTTTTTTCCGTGAGGATCCTGCCAGCAGTATCTGTCTTTATTTTAACATGGGGGCCCAGGACAACGCATCTTTTTATAGACGTCTCGCCAGGCTGAAGGCTGCCCTGAGATATTTTCAGCATCAATCCAAGAGTCTCGCTCAGAAAGCATCTGCTTTGTTATTAATGTAGCGCTCCTTTTGTCTCCTCTACTAGAAAAAGATGGGTTGTTGTCATCACTTATATAGCTAATGGAAATATCAATTCTAAGCTTCTTGCCCTTGTAAATTAGATCACTCCACTTAAGAAGCTGTCTCTCTATAACTGTCCAATCAATATCAGTACTCTCAAATTGCTGGTGAAGATCAGGTTGTGATCGGTATTGTAATACTAATGCCACAATAGAAATGTTATCTAGCCGAACACGTTTGTTAATAAAAACTCGCCGACGTTTAACTTTTTCAATTTTGTCTTTCAAATATTCTTGCCAGTACTCTCTTGGTTTTATCGCCAAGTCAGGCTCTGTGACTCTTGTCACAGATCAGCCGTTCAGGGCAACTTTCCACTCAATCAGGTAATGGATACAGACTGGTGGTTGTTTATCATAAGACCGTTCCTTATCCCATACAGCCAGCGGGATAAACTCTAGTTGGATTATTTCAGGTGACTGCGAGACATTCCTATCGTTGTGGGATCGTCGGTCTTGGGAGGGACTACACAGATGGCGTGGGCGAACACCAAAGCTACCAGGAGTGGGGGCATATTCCGGAGTTCTATCCCATGGTTGAGGGGCTTGAAATTGGGAGGCGTCATCGATATGGAAAGGGCTGTATGACATTGCCCAAGGATGATAAACGGCACTGGTCAACCTAGAATTAGTGCCCTCTCATGTCAGTTCCTACATAAGGCACCCAATAATAACATATTTTGTAAGGGGAAACTGTGCTGACAGGCCGAGTAAAATAATCAACAAAAACATATATTCCAGTTTACCACGGTCAAGAAAATTATTCCTGTCCCACTCAAGTTAGAATAGCTCCCCAAATTGGCACTTCTGACAAGTGAGAGGCGACAAAGATGGGTGTTGACAGGTTGCCAGATCCGTTAGGCGCTCACGTGCTGCTTAATTAGTTTGCGTGGAGGCTTCCAGTTAGGGAAGGCAAAATGTAATTTCAAAAATTGAAATTTCATGAAATCTGGCCTCCTGAAATGAAATCAAAATCTGTGAAATTGAAATTGAAATTAAGCTAATCCAAAATAGGCAATATTAAAGGTCATGTGCTTTGTTACCAGAAGCTCCGATCCTCTGCTGTTGAGTAGGTTGTTGATAATGGTCCGCCACCCCATGAGACCATTCAGACTGACGCTTTACTCCGCTACCAGTACCACTACTTATTTCAATACCATGGATTTCGCCCGTTCTGATAGAAGCTGAAGGCCTGGGACATGTTAAAAGGGGATTTGGTACAGATTTTGTCTCAGTATGCGAATTCGAAAGCTGGGGGGGACTTGAGGCTGAATTTAACACGGAATTCAGTCTTGAATTTAATGCAGAAACAAGTGCCGGGTTTGTTGCAGTTGAAGCTGAATTTAATGCAGAACTTAATACTGCAATAAGTGCTGGATTCGACGCTGGTTCTGGTGCTGGATTTGGTACTGGGTTCGGCACAGGGTCCGGTGGAATATCCTCCTCAGAGTCTGAAGTATCAAGCACCTCTAATAGATAGTCCTGCACCTGCTTACGCTGCAGTATTCTTTCTATCTCCTGATCTTCCTCCTCAAGAAGCATCTCTTGGGTAACGGTAGGTGGCGAGTCTGCACGAAATTGTCGTTTGTTAATCTGTATATAAAGTAGCTTCTCAACTCGGTGAGATTCAAGCCGATTCCGGATCTTTGTAT
Organism: Aspergillus tanneri; assembly: GCF_003426965.1. NCBI lineage: Eukaryota > Fungi > Ascomycota > Eurotiomycetes > Eurotiales > Aspergillaceae > Aspergillus > Aspergillus tanneri. The sequence goes on along the minus strand of NW_022984634.1, from coordinate 2,013,233 downwards.
GCTGCAGATTCATCTGTGAAAATGCTCTCTCAGCTGCAGCAGAATTAGCAACAGTATTACACAGACGGCGAGCAAAAGGAGCAAGAGTAGGAGCAAATTCTGCCTAAATTAATATAGGTAAGTATCTTGCTTAATAGCATATAGCTTTAACTTACTGCCTCAAGCCAAAAGAGAGCTGGTGTTCTTGCTTCCCAACAAGAGGAATTATAAAAAGCACCTGTTCTTTGCCGGAATGCCAGAAATTCATGCCATGCAGTAGATCTTCCATCTTCGCTTTGAAGTGGTCGTAAAGCACCTTCAATATGGCGTCGTGCGCTCTCATCAAGTTTGCCAGGAACTCTTGCTGGATCAAGATGATACGCTACCCAGTGAAGTGGCTCTAGTTGACGTAGCATTCGAGTCTGCCAACCAGTGCCATCTAGATAAGAATAAAAATCATCTTTAAAGGATGTCTGAGCAGCAAGCGTCCGCAGAGTCTCATGGAGGGTTAACCACCGCTGCGTTACCTCCATGATTGATGAATTTTGGGCCTCAGATTCCTTCTGAGCAATATGCAGAGGCTTAAGGATTTTTATTAACTCCTTTAGCTCCCACCAAAAGGCATGAGATTTAGTTGTTCTAATCACCTCTTTCCCTTTTATGGTAGAAGCAGCAGGAGTAATAAGAGCCCACTCACAAACTGCTTCCTGGCAATCATAAAGAGAAGTAAGCATGCCATATTGAGTACCCCATCGGGTAATAACTGCTGCAATTAAAGCCTTTCGATGGCCCCATTTCTCAATCTGCTTTGCTTGCAGCCTTGCATATTCAAGAGGAGATTGGTGAAAGAACACCACAACTTCAAGAGCTGATTTAAAAACCCCTTTTACTTTAGGGATCTTAGAAGCATTAGGATCAAGAATATCCTTCATAATCAGCTGTAGACCATGAGAGTCACAGGGAATCATAAAGGCATGCTTAAGCTCTGGTTTCTCTGACAAAATTTGCCATACTGCCTTCATAACACAGCAGGTATCCGTTGAAATGGAATTAATCCTCTTCCAGTCAACAACTTTATCAAGCTCCAAGAGAATATTATGGAGCCTTTCCAAAATCCATTCACTAATTGTAGCAGCATCAAGCGTCTTATCTTCCATGTCATGTAGATGAAGAAACCATGATTTTGTGGGTGTTGTAATAGTCATAGCAATAACCCGTTGAGAACGTATATTTGTTGTCTCATCTACAGAGATATTTAGAAACTGACTTCTCTGTAGCTCCTTCCGAACTTTCCCTTGTATCTCGATATATGATTCCTCCAGTAAGTCATCAGCGATTCGATGGCGGGATGGGATTTGGTATACGGGATTTAGAGCATGAATAAGATCTTGCATCTCTTGTTGCTCGAAAAGGCTAAAGGGCCTGCCTCCTGTAAAACACACCTGAGCTAGTAAGCGATCAATACTTCTACTTGGTTTAGAGGTAGGGAAGCTTAATGGTTTCTGTCTCTTTCCAGGAGTATTCTCGGGGTCCATAAGAGCCTGCGCGCTGCTACATTTCTTCACGTGCTCGCACTGGCGTGTAGTGTTTTTCGCTCGAACTTTGAAGCACCCAAGGCATTTTACTTGCGGGACCTAGCCAAAATTAATAAAGCGTACGTGTGGACGTGGGTGTACAGTCACCTTTGTGCTGCCCCTTACTACTTCAAAGCACTTCTGAAGCTCGATCTCGGTGTAATGGATCTTGTCAGGAGAATCTTCAGCCATGCTGATGTTGATAATATTACTAGTTTAAAATCCTCCCCGTCAATATATATATATTGGTAATGGTTGCTACCAGTGACACTAGGCATTTTAGATAAGATAAAGAATTGGGCAGAATCTGGGCTGGATAGGCTCTTATTGGCTGCAATACTCTCACCGCATATAATGACTAATCAAAATAAGCCCCTTGAAATGTAATTGAAATCGATAAAAAAGTTGAAATTTCAAGATTTCGTAATGAGCTCGCCGGTATTGTCATTACACCAACACTACTTCCAGTCTGTTCTAGAGGTTAGTAGAGGTTAAGACGTGTATTAATACCAAGTTTTGTAACTAAATATTTCATAGGTAATGAAACTACAATACGTTTATTACACTATTGAAATATATCTAACCATATATGTACTAGTATTTTCTTGGCACATTTTTAAGCAATGATCAAGGCTTCTTGGTAGGCAAGGCAGTTTTACAAGGCACTGTACTCACAACTACTGACAACCAGCTACAACCAAGGGAAACCAGGACTAACTATCAATAAAACCCACAGATATTCGAAGTGCACAACTAAATGCAACGGTTTGTAAGTTACGCATAGTTAGATACTTGTTATATTTATTATAATACTAGTATCTTGCTATCGTACAATCGAATAGGAAATAGAAGATACCATCTATAATTAAATTAATCTAGTTCTATATTTATTATACTACTAATATTGAATTATCTTAACACTATATTAAATTATCTATTTCACCCATAGAATATGTCTATATAGAGATTAAATTTAAAGGGCTGGGGCCTGTTTGCCTTCTCGGGCCTATGGTCCCTGTTGCCCCTGTTGTCCCTATTGTTCCTATTGCCCCTTTTGGCCCCATTGTCCCTTTTAGCCCCATTGGTCCCGGCGCCTGGGTAGTGGTGCGCGAGCATCTGAATCTATGGGATCGCAGTTGGACCATGTTTAGCCTGCTTGCGTAATTTTTTTTTTATTTTTTCACGATACTTCGCATCGAAGATCGTATTATGGCAGTGGATATGGATATTATGACTCCAAGAGCCTATTCTCTAAGCGCAGAACATACTCTTACTTGCCTAATTTCGTCCGAATGGTCATTCATACCCCTCGAGGATCCATATCGGGTGGAAGAAGCTTTTCTCCATTAAACAGTAAGACGCTTCCTGATGCTTCCCTGCTCCTCACAAATCCGAAAAAAGTCCAGAAAAGGGGAGCCCGGCCGTAACGCTACTTAAGCCCGCTTAGGTCCGTCTGCATCCAGGAGCCAGAAAACTCCGAAGCTTGGTGACCTCTTCTGAGCCGTGCGAGACGCTCCGATCTACGACCTCCACTGCCTCCAAACCCCTGGCTTTACGCTAGAACAACGTGGGTGGCGCGCTATTTGTGCTTGTGATTATACAAGCGTTTACTTACAGCACATATGTCCCTGCTCGGTGATAAAGTTATCATTTGAGTGGGATAGGCCCATGGCCTAGCAGACATAAAAGGGCTGGACAGACTGGGCCAGGACGAGACCGTGCCTTGGAATCTGTCTTTTATTTTAACGCACATCCGGCTCACTGTCTTTTCACGCACAGAGAATCCAATTAAGTCACCATATTAATACGTAATATGTCGACTCTAAACCGCTCTTTGTGGCAGGAGCAGGCAGGTGTGCCTGGCGTCCTCCGTGAGGGTTCCATTCCATCCAACATTGCAGATGACGAGATCTTAGTCAAGGTTCACGCCTGGGCTATGAATCCTGCTGACGCTATGGTCCAGGACGTGCCTTTGCCATTTATTAAGTATCCACTTATCATGGGAGAGGACGTCGCCGGCACCGTTAAGAGTGTCGGCTCTGCGGCGAGGGCCAGATTTCAACCTGGAGATCGTGTTCTAGGTCTGGCTCTAGGTGCTGCCGTCGCGAAGCCCGAGCAAGGCGCATTCCAGGACTATGTGATTCTCGACCATAATATGGCGTGCAAGATTCCTGACTCCCTGTCGTTTATCGACGCCTCCGTCTTTCCTCTCTGCATTGCGACGGCTGCCCAAGGTCTGTTTTCTAAGGACTACCTTGGCCTGCCATACCCTACGATCAACACCCCCGCTAACAGCACGGGTAAATCCATCCTTATCTGGGGTGGCAGCTCGGGCGTCGGTAGCAATGCGATTCAACTTTGCAAAGCAGCTGGGTTTGAGGTTCTTACCACATGCTCTACACGGAACTTTGAGTATGTCAAGGGTCTTGGTGCCGATCAGGTCTTTGACTACAACGATCCCAATATTATCCACCGGATCGTTGCGGGACTGGACAAGGGGGAATGCATTGGCGTCTTGCAAGCGGCCGGTGATGTGGCGCCATCCTGCCAGGTGGCACATATATCAAAGAAAAACCTGCGTGTGGCCGCTACGAATCCAGTACCTGAAGGAGTGGCCCCCGACGGCGTTGACGCTAGGATGATATTTGCCTCGGAAAGTGCGGTTATGTACCATGAGACAAACCCGGCCACCTTTGCTGGATATCTGCCTGAAGCACTGGCTGCAGGTGTCTATAAGGTTGCGCCAGTTCCGGATGTCGTGCCAACCAAGGGTCTCGAGGGCATTCAGGAGGCACTGGATCTACTTAAGAAGGGCGTTTCGGCGAAGAAGCTAGTGACATGCGCTAATTAGGAGGCAAGGGTGTGTTGTTTATTATGGGACAAGGTTTTTAGCCTCTATGTATGAGTTGTTTACTGTGGTGTGGTAGATTGGATCTCATCTTATTTACTGAGCATATGCGTGATTGAATTGGATACACTGTATGTCATCCGGACGCCCTATGCAGAGAATGTGTCTAGAACGTGGCTTGGCCGACTCCGGGATGCGTATAGCACTGGAAAATTCTGACCGACGAATCGGAGGTTTTACTGTAATGTTTTAACCCTATCAGGCTTTATCTTAATCTCTCCGACACCGATGCAGCTTCGCATGGGCCGAATATATGTGATTTCTGGTAACTAGCATAAAGAAAAGTCATATGGAACGTGTGGTTAAATTAACACACGGGAATGCATGCTATTCAACTGCGTCTTAACAACACTGGATTCCGGATGAAAGTATTGCAAGCTTGTGTTAATTACCAACCTGAATGGTGTGAGTATCCTAGGCCCTATTAACATAATTACCCTTTCTGTCTGACACACTTCCCTCCTCGAATAGGTGATGCACGCCCTCTGCACGGCAGCCGGCGCTACGCCTGCAAATTTTGTTGTCCGAGCCTCAAATATGCTGTCCGAATTTACCTGGACTCCACCGCCGGATATGAGTCTTTTCTGGCCGAATTCTTAACAGCCATCAGCACAATGCTTATAGTGGTAACAACAGCTACTGGTAATGTACTTGCGACGGCAGTAGAGGCGTTCCTCGGCGGTATGGTAACCGAAGGCCTCAACGCTATGTCACAGCCGGGTAACTACGCTCAGAAAAACTTGAGCACGTAATTCTGTCACTTCTCTCTTATAATTCTCGACTGGACTGCTGACACGATCAAACAGCGAAGCTTCAGACTGGGCAGGCAGTCTCCGCTCCCATTACACTGACATGTGGAAGAATACCATAGACAGGGGCCACGAGGACATGTTGAAACTCTTTGACCATGGAGTCTTCCTAGCTCAGCAGGATATTCCCATTGTCAGCCCAGCCGCAGACAATCAGATCACATTGGGTCAGGTGGAGGGGTATGTACTTATGTATGGGATGCGGCTTTGGTGGATAAGCTCTGGACTCAAGATGCGGTGCTTTTAAATACCCACAAGTTGTGGAGAATGGCAGGTACATTCAATCTGCCTATCTGCGATCCATCTGGAACTTGGTCATTGGATGAGTTTTATAAGAATATTGATTATAAGGGGTATGGGTGGGTTGCTAGGTACGACCTCCCTTTACGTTTGCTCTATCTCTTTCTCAACCTTCTACCCCGACCCTAATTCTAGGATAAATGCTGATATCATCCGTGTGAACAGTATGTGTGGCTGCCAAGGTTACACGGATAAAAAAGGTGTCAAGTTCTCCCACTTTATTAGCACAGGCACTAGCTGTTCCTGCGGCAGTAGTCCGGGATGTTGCGTAAGCACTGGGGGTGTGTCTATCTGTCCGGATAAATTGGAGGGGGAAATATTGACCTGGTCCCCCGCAAACTTGACTAATTCTAGTGTGAGCTTGGCGTTGTGACGCTGTATATCTTTTTGGTGGAAGGTTGAGCAACGTGCTACTGGTGATTAGTTCGTTATTATATAACTGTATATCGAGCCATAGTTTATCTAGTCGTCGATTGTATCTTTTTGATACTGTTAGGAATGTACTGTGTGTGATTAAATACAGTTAATATGATCCGTCGTCTTGCTATTATCTACAGGATGCACTGCTTTAGTGCTTGGATTGTATCATGTTATATTCATGTGCAGTGCGAAGATAAACCACAATAAACAGCGTTCAGCTTACAACCGGGCAAGTATACTACATTCCCTAAGGCAAATCGACTCTATATACAACACCGCCAAATCCCCAACACGGCGGGATACACCCGTCTCTCCTTTACCTAGAAGGTTCTACATAACAACATCCACCCAATAACCGAAGTACATCAAACAACCCCATCACAAACATAATACCCCAACCAAAGTACATCCACTCCCAACCCCGGGATTCCACTTCTCAAACTGGGCCACAGAAATCTCCGTCCCATTCGCAATAGAATCACAAGTATCCACACTTCCCACATCATGGAACTTGTTACAGTTTCCCACCATACCTGCCTGAGTCGGCGTGGGCGTACTTATCCCGTTTCCTGCGGTAGTTGTAGCTTGTATCCGATAACCCCCGTCAGACGTAGTATTCAAGCCAGAGAGATGAGCAACCGTTCTGGGGTTGTTGTTGCGGGAGGAGGTGTGGTGATGTGGAGCCGATTACACCAGTGCAGACGTAGTACCCTAGCCAGAGAGAGGAGCAGCCGATTCTGACGCCGGGATTCCATTTGTAGAAATCTGATAGCAAGATCCCGGCTGATTAGCGATTGCTGCGCAGGTATCTCCGCTAGATACATCGTGGAATGCGTTGCAGTCATGGTTCTTCTATGCAGGCGAGTGCACGCTCGGATCAAAGGCAATCAATCATATCGACGAGACCATGACGGCCTATCGGGACTAAATAGTACTGGAAGGATATCGCAGGTAGCAAGACAAGGGTGGGCTATTCGTCAGGGTCGGCGAGGCTACATTGGTCGTCTACTCGTATGCATCATGGCAGTTTGTTCACAGCTACGATAGCTGATGGAGAGTCCCCGGCCCTGGACTGTACAGGCCCCCTTGTTCATTTCTTCCTCTATACGTGGCGGCTTCGTCCGATGCCTATCGGCCGATGAACGTCGGAAAACCTCGACCTGGAGCTAATGGAGGTATAAAACGGCTCGACCCGCTGGTTCGGAGAAGCCGGTGAGATTGCGGGTCTTATATCGGTGTGCTAGATATTGTCGTGAACTATTCCTATCATATGGCGCTAGACTGTTGACGAGTATGGAGTGACTCAGGAGTGAACCATCTACTATAAGCCACATGGAATCATATCAGCCGTTCGAGAAGTGCCAGACAAGAACACATCTGGCGACAACCGTCCTGACCCGTCTATACACCATATATTACGGAAGGCTACAAGGGATCACCAACGGCCCAGGGCGCCGCAAAGCCCAGCCGTGACTCCTGCAATACCGAATACGAGTCGTCCTGCGCAATCTTAGGAATTGACTCCGACATCCAACTAGGATTCGCAGTTTCCGCGGATGCCCAGTTTCCGGCGTCATCGTCCAGCCCCAGCAGGTTCAGCAACGGGCCCGGCCAAGACGAGCTGCCACTGGAACCCATCGGTGTCACCGACTCGGACGCCTGTTCTTGTGTGGCCTTGATAAAGAGCTGAGTCACCACATGCGCTCCGGTCGCGGCCATCTCGCTGACCTCGGCGAGCATCTGCAGCCGACGGAGTGCCTGCTCCGCCGCTTGGAGCGCCTTGCCGCGCGTCAACCGTCCTGCCTTCACGCCCAGAATCACGGTATCCTCATCGCCTTGGTCGAAGGGGAAGTCCCTGTGGCCGCAGAGACCGAGCAGGAGCACGGCGGCCTCAAAGGTGTTGAAGATGATGGCGGCAAAGCGCGTATGGGAGCCGCCGAACATGGCGTGCAGTGTCGTGACGGCCTCCAGCTCCACGAGGGCTGCCAGGGCCAGCCGCTTCTTCTGCGACTGCAGCAACACCTGTTTGTACGGGACGAGGCGGGCAATCTGGGCGGGTTTGAGCAGCAGCAGCGGACGGAAGTTCCAACAGATGGAATCGAAGATGGCAATGTGCAGGAGCTGTCGCTGCATCGGCAGCTTGGGTAGACGCGCGTCCCACTGGGTGTCCGGCTCCAGCGCAAACGCAGGGGATAGCGTCGGCAGATATTCGGCGCAGAACTTCTCGTATCGTTGTTCGCCCTGCATGGGGTCGTACCCGACATTTCGTCGCGGTCCGAAGCTGCGCCAGAATCGACCCAGCTGCACTTGCATAAGGCGCTCGGTGAAGATATCCGGTGCGCTGGCGTCGCTGCCGATGTCTGGCACGAGACGCAACCGGGGAAGGGTCTCTGCCACCAGATCGTCGGGCAGAAACGGGATCCGATCCAGCTGTCGGGATAGATGGCTGTCAAGGACGTAGAGACTGCAGAGCGTCCTCCGCTCCATCTCCTTTTCCAAGTTCTGCGCGCCATCCGCCCCGGGAAGAGGAGCATCAGCGTGGATGCCTGCCTTCTGGGCTGCGCGACTGGACGAGGCAATGCCCTCCCAGAATCGGTCGGTTCGGCACTCGCACGAGAATTTGAGGGCGAGGAAGAGAGTGTGCTGAACGCGCACTAGCGACCCTTTCCAATCAAGAGACAGGCAGGCTTGAGCGAGACTGTCGCCCACCTCGCTGCAGGTGTTGCGGATGTCAGTGAGGGAGAGCCCGCCAATACTGCCCACAGTATGGGAAGGAGCCGGGAGAAACTGCGCCGCGTACGAGCTGACGCGGAGGATCAGAACGGCAAACTCGATGTCGGGAACTGTAAACGGTTGGTCTTTGGTCCACCATTGCTGATACTCTGCCAGGAAGCTGGGGGCATGGATAACCTGCTTCATCCTGATGCCAGGCTCGGTTAGCGGATCCTCGCTCGGACCATTGACAGGTGGGAAAACGCATACCAATTCAGCTCATACACAAAGTACTGCACGAGGAAGTCAAGCATTTGACGATGGGGCATCCGGCTGAGATCGCGTTCGATGCTCTGGAAGAGGTAGGTTGGTGCACTGGTCTCGTGTCCATTGCTGTCACTATTACCTTCCACGTCCCACTACACGAAGAGACTGGGTTAGCTGTGCCAACACTAGCGGCGTCCGTCGCAACAGTAATCAGCTGGGGCATTACCCTCCGGAGCAACGCCAGAGCAAGACATATACAAGCTCGTACTCACGAGGCACAAGACAACCTGGTGAGAAGGCTGGGCCAGAGGTAACTGCAGCGGCAGCAGAAGCGCCAGGGTCGCGGCGAGCGGACATTTTCACAAAGGAACAAGCAAGAGGCAACTATAGGGGGCCGTAGTTAGCAACACTGGCTACGACTTAAAGGAGATAGAAGGATCACAAAACCCGCAAAGAGCTCTAGCTCTGAGGGGTATCAGAAAGCCTCAGATGCAGAACGGCTTCAGCTCCAGAGGACAGAAGAGCCTCAGACCTGGCAAGAGGACCAATCCCAGCACAAAAAGCCAGATGACTCTAAAGGAAAGGTATAAGAGAGGTTATACTAAATGAACTTACTAACAATAGCATGCGGCAAGAGCAGAAGGACTGGACAAGCTGGTAGAGTGAGAGGTAAGAGAGAGAGAGAAAGAGGTTATATAGTGGGAGATCAACTCAAGAGATCTGAAAGACTCAACGTCCACGAGGCAGCAATACCAGTGAATCAGGTACCGCCAGCGGAACTTCACTTCAGTACTAGTGAAGATTAATATAGTGACTTCTGCCTTAACTGCAGAACCACACTACATTGCCAATCTGAGGCCATTGGAAATGGTAGATGTTGTGAAAACCTTGACACCGTCCACGGTGCACAGGGGAAATGGGGGATAGGGCAGGAGAAGCTATACCAGCTACACGCACGTAGCCTACTAAGGGGCGTATATATTCAACTAGATATGTATACAACGTCTCATATAGATGCCACACTCACTCCAACGTCAAATGGGATAGGGGATTCGGGGGTTGACAACGTTGTGCGTAGCTAATAGACATCATTGCTTGGTACCCCCAACTGAAGAGGAAGAGAGTGAGGTCAAGTTGTGAAGGAATGGAAGATTTTATAAGGGACTAGCACTGAGGAATGGAAGGTTGGGGGAGTAGTAAACAGGACTTACTACTCTGTAGTTTACTTATATTTACCTCAGATGGGTATCGCATGAATCGAGCTAGAGGCTGGAGAAAGTTACCAATGCTACCTTCTCACGTACAGTACTCCTCCATGACTCTGCTAATAATAAGGGAACTTGAGGCGATTGCTGTTTCAACAGTTTCTTTCCCTTTTTTTCATTTTTCTTTTTTTTTTTTCAGATCTGCCAAACTCCGCCCTTCTATTCTTGAAAAGGTATTTAAATGATTGTTTAGATGGTTTCTTTATTATATTAATCAATGTACTATTCAATATGATCATTCTGATTCTTCTGATGATTGACTGTTCTGTGTACTTTTCGCTGTAGGAAGCTCTTTTGACCATTCATCATCTGACTCTAGCCGTCATTTCTTATTTACCATTCTATTTGACATCAACGATTCCTTTTGTATATAGCCTATCCTATAATTGCTACGGGTTCAACCCTTCACAAAAGTTGTTCATTCCTCTGTGGATCGAGGTGCGAGCTCGCTAATCGAGGTCGTGTACGGGTTCCTGGACGATCCAGGGCAGCAGAGTGACTCTGTGAATGAGAAACGTAACAGTAGGAAGACTTTGGTAATCTAGATGTACCAGTCTTCACTCCTACTTGTCAGCACAAGTTTATCAGATCCACTAAACACCCACACAGACATAATATCCCAGCCACAACGACGCACACGACGATCCTATATACGGATTCCATTTCTCAAACTGCGTCGCACTGATCGAGTACTCTTGTTCAATCGACCAACAGTTATCACCTGTAGCAACATGATGCCACTTTTTGCATGTGCTAATAGTGTTTGGCATTGGTCTCTCGGTCTTGGTCGCTACGCAATAGTAGTACCCCTTCTGCAGATTACTGCAGTTGGAGCCGACGGCCGGGTTCCATTTGTTGAACTTAGCAGTTGTCAGATAGGTATACTTCTCGTTCACGATTAACCAGCAGCTATCTCCTTTCTCGGCCTGGTAATAGGTTGAGCAGTCGGTGGCTATTCCAGCCTGCGTGGGAGACGGCCCGATGTTGGTGGGGGTCGTGGTGGTTGTGGTCTTTGTGGTAGTGGAATCAGTAGACCCGCCGACGCCAACGCAGACATAGTAATCTGGCTGAAGTCCGGAACAGTCGGTCTTGACAGCACTGTTTCATGCATGAGTAGTTAGAGAATAAAGATTTTGGATGACAGGATTTTGGCTTACGGATTCCATGAGTAGAATTGATCCAGAGTGAAGTTGCCATAAGAGTTCATAATTACCCAGCAGGAATCACCCTTTTTCACGTAATAGAAGGCATTACATGTAGATATCAAACCCATCTGGGTCGGAGACGGGCCTCCCGTTGTTGTGGTAGCTGCAGTTTTTGTAGAAGAAGTGGTGGTTGCTGTCTTTTTGGTGGTAGTGGTAGTGGTTGGGACTACGGGGGCCTTCACGCAATAGCTCCATCCCACGGTCAGGGTACATTTAGTAGCTGACATGGAGGGATTCTACGGATATTGACAGTTAGTTTTCTGTTATCTTGATGATCGGGCTTTTCTTACTTGCCCAAGAAACTAGCTGCGCAATTGTGATGCCATAGAAGCTCTCTAGCGCGGAACAGGTGTCGGTCGACTTAATCGAGTTGGCCCAGTAGGTACAGCCGCTGCTTACATTCGGATCTGTTTCACCTGTGGCGAAATCTCCACTGGAGAATCGTTTCGTAAGAGTAGCGGCATTAACTGACCCCAGAAGAGCCAGGAATAGAACCTGAGAGAAGACCATAATAATAAGGGGAGGATAATCCCTTTAATCACGTTCGTGATAAAGACTGTATTCACTTGGATTTGATGCAGAGGACTGTATATATTTAAAACAAGAACTTTCTAAACAAACTAATATGGGCTGGCTCATATAGTCTTATTTCGAGGTTACACCCACGGGTCCCAGATTATACCGCATCAGTAGCCTTCGACTAAGATACTGCGCAGAGAGGTATTACTGAACTTGAGCAACTAGAGCCGACACCAGTAGTAGTGCTTTGCACCAGACCAAGCCGAAATAGTGGCATAACCCGCTCCTTCTACCCGGTAATTAGACTATATTGAACTATGGAAAAGCTAGAGGTGGTAGTTACTTACCACCAGTATTACATGTTGCACCATACTTAAAGCCGTATCAAATCCGAGTAGCAAACCCCCATAGCACACTCGGAGTGGAGCTGTCTATAATATTTGCGCAGAACCCTGCCCAACTTCTATTGAGAAACGACGTGCATTGACCAGTGAAGGCTAATAACAAGTATGTCTTCTTGAGAAAGGGCATGTAGTAAGAAACCATATTACTCATTGGATTAAGACACTGAACATGAACTTTGGAACAGATATTATAGTGGAACCTGCACTTTCCCTCTAGGCTCCAGTCGGTGTTCTATGCGACAGATAGACAGGGATTAGATCCTGGACTACTCTGTATAAGCAAATCACGAACGTTCGAACCACAGTGGTAGATCCACTTGTATCACCCTAGTATAATAGTATCAGACAAATCCACTGGGCTAAAATAGATCCAACTCTACTCCGTAGATAGCTGGGGAAATTGTCGGATATTCTGACAGGTAGTAACCTAGCGTGCCCACAGTATTTACTAGCAAAAAATCCTGATAATTGTCCGAGAGCGAAATCGGCATCTGCCTACCAAAAATACGTCATTTTCGAGAGGGAATGGAGGCCTCATATCTTGTGGCATGAAATACAAGAATAAAATCTTAGATTAGGGAGAGTTAGAATCTGTGACTCATTGCATAACAGTGCAGTAGCAGCTGCAGGTACACATAAAAATCCCGTATTCTTCCTTCCTCCTTAGGAATAGTGTAGTTTAAATCCTTCTCGCTTAAATACTCCGAAAAAATGATGTATCTTAGTTGACACTACACAGTAGACCCGGGAGGACGCGGTCCGCCCCGACGCCCAGACCAACGGGGCCTTGGGCAAGCAGCGGACTCATTTAGACAAGACCCACAGGCGGAGAATATCCCTAAAAAGGGTCCTGGGTGAACAGACTTGCCATTGGAGATTCGCATTTAGTCACCTACTATACTAAGTACTAACCAACCAGCGTGTATGTTGTCGGAACGTGCCCCTCCGATATGGCTTGATCTGTGTTTGTCTACAGTGGCCGTACCTGCAAGTAACCACAATAGATTAGTTTATGCTACGTCACAAAAAGAATGGCAAAGGATTGCTCGACGATGACCTAACGAGACCTCGCAATAACCCTGACTTAATGTCCGAGAGATCCGAGGAAAGTAATATGTCGTCTAAGTGCATTATAGCATTTTATCCTAGTGCTAATACACAGTGTATGTCGCGGGCTACACCCATAGGCGGCTTAGCTGTGCCTTTGTTAATATTACGTGATACTACAATAAACAGTAACTACCCACCCGCTCGATCCTTTTGTTACTTTTTTCTTCTTTCTTCTTTAACGATTCCTTTTTAAGCATAAGAATCAGCCTGCTGCATATCTAGTTATTAGGTATTGAAAGCTTTTGTTCCCCCTTTATAATATAACTATGCTGCTTACTCCGACTTATTCAAGCCCCCCGGTCTAGTTAGTAACTTCGAAATTGATTTAATCCCACTAGAAACCGGTGCTAGTACCACTGTTTTCTTATAAACCCCCGAAATCGTAGAGACACCTACCGCCACCTTGTATAACTCAAGTAACAAGAAATTCCATGCGAGTAGAGGCTGGAGGAACAGGAAGATCAACTAGCAAATAGCTAGGTCTTCTAGACTGGAAGGTATTATATAAACCAGTCAGTAAAACAAAACTCTAGCAAGAATGTTTGGCAGATCCAGCGAGTTGTTAACCATGTCCTGTACCTATAGCTATTATAACAATTGCTACTGTATATTAAATTGTTCGGATCTATCTTATTAGTATAAATCAGTGAACCTAGTGGTTAGGCTTGTTAAAAGTCTAGTATTGGAACATCTCCCGTTTATATAATTTAGAATTCCCAGTGCAACCCTGTCTTTTTAGTGGAATCCTTATCCTTTTCTTCTTCTTTTTCTTCCTTCCCCCTCCCCTCTTTCTCCTTTTTTTCTTGGGTTAAAAAGACTTAAAACAGTGTAGATAGGCTATAAAAGGCTCCTCTAGTCGGAATAACTCTTACCCAAACAAAGGGTTGCCGGAAAATACATTGTAGTATTATAGTAAGGGCTAGAGAAATCATTTGCATTAGCTAGCTACCAGACATGAGTACTAGTAAGTCAAATAATAGCCTATAATATTAGGGCAAATCGAGATAAGGACAATCTTTGGGATCCGCGTAAAAGACACCTCCCATCTGCTCAATCACTTTACATCGTTCTTCCATATTATATGCATTATGTATTAACCCAGCTCCTTTCTCGGCTGCTACCTCGATTGTTGTGCGTAAAACCCACACACCACCCCCGGGGCTGGCCAGCCGACTCGGAGGTATTCATCTGTAAGCTTGGGGCCCTCTATTTCTCTCCTAAACAGATCTGTTCCAATTTCATTTTTCCACCAGGTAGCCCCAAGCTGACGCACTATTCGGGGTTAGAAAGTTAGAAACATGGCATTTTTAAAAAAAAAAGTGGGTGGGAGGTGACCAAACTAACTTCGGTCACAGTGTGCATCCTCCTCATCTTGTGAACCTGCTCGCAACTTGGGTGGATTTAATCGGTCAAAGCCGAGGAATTCAAGCTCCACCCCAGAACAGTCAAACAGGGTATAGACACCACCCTTGGATGGCCACCCATAAACCGAGGCCCCCGCTTCAGAAGAAAAAGCAACACAAGTAGTTCGGTCAGGCTCGGAGGGAACACAATCAACCTCCCTGGCTGGTGGTTGTGGTCGTCCCTCCACTGATTTAGTTGGGCGTGGTTGGGAGAAAAGCAGCTGGGTCCACGCCATGAAGGTAACAGCAGCAACAAGGACGGCAGTAGGACCACGAGGACGGCCCGCATTATCTCTGGTGGGAGGAAAAGAAAAGATAGGGATTCTGAAAAGAATAAGTAAAATAGGTGGTGAATGTTGGGCTGCTTGTCGGACACACTAGGATCTTTTTAGCTGGTTAAATTTCCCCCTCCGCTTCTCGCTGCCTGCTTTTCCAAGTCTCCAGGCCGGGATTAAGATAACTCCGTGGGCGAGGGATCCAAGGGGTAATTATAGTAAATTAAATTGGTAATTACAGTACAGTAGTATGGTGGGGGCCTGAGGCAAGCGCGGCTGGTTCCGGACGGATTCCGAATAGGAATCGTCGCCACTCTGTCTTCGATCTCTGGGGTGTCATGGCCTCAGTTGGACTGGCATTGCTGCAATCTAGAAGGCTATTCAACAAAGATTTTAAGCACAGAGAGAAGAAAAGAGAAGAGCGAGAGGGACTCAGGTGTTTGTGCGAAAAAGTAAACAACCTCTTTCACGCGATGCCGCTAGCCTATTCGGGAAATGGGTTTTGGTACAGAGTCAAGTATACTATGTCGTCAAATGGGCCCTCGTTTAAAATCTAGGCACGGTACTAGGTACATACAGTACGATAGCGTGCGCTATTTACAGGGTCTATACAGCTAGACATGCAAGTATTAGGGGTAGACCAGCCGGTAATGATGATACCAAGTAATACTACCGTAGGTAGTTGCTAGAGGCAGAGTAAAGATATTATTCCGAAGCGCATGGACGTACCTCCCCACAAGTAGGTATATGAGTGGTTTTTTGTGGGGAAAAAAGGTGTCATGACATCATTAATCATCCTATAGTATCCTCCTTTCAGTCGGGCTAAACCCTACTAAGGTATAAATTTATAATACAGTAATAGATCAGATGATTAATTTCCCAGACGAGCGAGCGACAACTTGCAACGTCTCCGGTGGCTACGGCGAACACCCCCTGGTACGGAGTAATATTCTATTTTATTTCCCCCCTCTCTAGGTTCTCAGTTAATTAGACGCCCAGTCTCTCTTACTGCCTTGGCAATAATTAATACCAAGTTTATTTTTGTGCCCTTTCCTTTCTACTAGTTCTCAAATTCTGATCAAGTAGATTTCCGGCGGCGCTACTCTCCTAGCTCAATCCCACTCGGTGCATACTAACTTAGGATATAACAGGATATTCTTTTATTGACTCTGTATATTACACCAAGTAAGTGGTCCATCTTTCCTATCACCACCGGTCTGAGTACCCCGTCACAAGCTCCCAATAGGCATTTTATGCAGGGTTTCCTGGAGGACTGGAACTATCGATTAGGTGGAACACCACCCCTGCCATGTTCTCAGTTCGTAAATCGTATAGTTAGCCGGAGGGGCTTGGCGTCCCCTGTCGGTTAAGGAGGATGCATCCAAGTGCTTCTTTGATTGCGAACCGCCTGGTATGGACCCCGTTCGAAGCCGGACATTCTGTTCGAGGTCGGACTTTATTGCCGTAAATGCACAACCTGACTAGAGCTAGGGTAAAACGAAAGTATATAAGCTTCCGAAAGGGCCACTATCTGACATGGGCTCAACAACTGGCACAAAAAAATGAGGCCTTTTACATCGGCTATCTTGCTCAATTTGAGCGGGTTGCTCGTGGCCCCAACCGCCACAGCAGCCAAGTTTGACTCCCAGATTGAGCGATGTCCGCAAGCTTGCTCGGTCACTGGTACATCCTCAACCAACTGGACCTCTTATCATTCTCTGAGCCGTCTGGATCGGTGCAGGGAGACGGCCGTGTTCAGCTTTAACATCTTTAATTCCTTGGATGATCAAACCACTATTAAAGCCTGTACGGTTACTGATGCCGTTAGCTCTAGTGATTCTAGACAGACCCTCTCAACGCGTGCTTCTGGGACCTCTATGCCTGTTAGCTTGCAGCTAGCCTCGTGGGATTCGACCACTTCGGACTCGGCATCCTTATCTTCTATGTCGAAGGCACTTGCAGGCCTGCAGTCCCAGGTTGCCGGTACCGCAAACTTTGGGAACGCCTCGACTATCCTCTTTGCGAACCACGGAGATATTATTACTGGCCTGTACGTGGGGAGCAGCATTGACAGCACTACCGCTGTCGGCGAACTCGCGAATATAGTTACTAGTGCATCCCTAGATTCTGGTCTGGGGGAAGCGTTAGCAGTTCAAGCCTGCAACACCGACCAGAATGCGGCCCATACCATGGGGCTTATAGTAACCAGAACTCGCAGTTCCCCGCTGCTGCAGTCAGCCTTACAGAGTTGGGCGAACGCCACCTGCGTCGAGGGCTATCATCGGGTCACCAGCACCAATATCACCGTCTCTGAGCTGCCAACATCCATAGCCACCGAGAAACGGTCTGTCGGCCTTGTCGAAAAGCGAGAGGGTACCTGTGATTATGTCTTGGTTGTCTCGGGAGACTCCTGCGCAAGTCTGGTGAGCAAGTGTGGAATCACGGCCGCGGACTTAGCCAAGTACAACCCCAGTAATACTCTCTGTTCATCATTGGCTGTTGGACAGCCTATCTGTTGCTCGAAGGGCTCTCTGCCCGACCTAACGCCGCAACCAAATAAGGATGGCACATGTTATAGCTATACTGTCAAGGACGGTGATTACTGCGCTCTCCTAGCCGAAAAAAACTATATCACCGTGGATAAAATCGAGAAGTACAATGCTGAGACCTGGGGCTGGATGGGCTGTAAGAATCTGCAGCTAGATGGAGTTATTTGTCTTAGCTCTGGAAAACCCCCGATGCCAGGGGTTCTCTCAAACGCCGTTTGTGGCCCGCAAGTCGAAGGATCAACCCGTCCGAGCGATTGGTCAGACATTGGCAGTCTGAATCCGTGCCCTCTGAATGCATGCGTAAGCAGTCCCTTATTCCTTACCCTGAACTTTTTCATCCCCCTCTATTACGACCAACATTCCCACTGACAATCTACTCTAGTGCAATATCTGGGGGCAATGTGGTATTACCCCTGACTTCTGTACTCCGTCCAAGTCGACCACTGGCGCTCCTGGCACTGCCGCCGAAGGGGAATACGGCTGCATCTCCAATTGCGGAACGTCTATCACAAACAATGACGCAGCCCCATCCGAACTCATAAGTATCGGGTATTACGAGGCTTTTGGCGTGGACCGCACTTGTCTCGCAATGCAGGCTAGTCAGCTTCCTTCATCCTACTCCCATGTGCATTTTGCGTTTGGCCAGATTTCCAGCAACTTCGATGTGGACATCTCTGGCTACAAAAGCCAGTTTGAGGCATTTGCGAACCAGAAATACTTTAAGCGCATTCTCTCCTTTGGCGGTTGGTCCTTTTCGACCGATCTGGATTCATACCCGATCTTCCGAGACGGTGTCACTGATGCCAACAGGCTCACATTCGCCCAGAATGTGGCCGCGTTCGTGGAGAAGTACAACTTGGATGGTGTCGACTTTGACTGGGAGTATCCTAGTGCTCCTGA
The DNA here is from genome assembly GCF_003426965.1 of Aspergillus tanneri. Taxonomy (NCBI): domain Eukaryota; kingdom Fungi; phylum Ascomycota; class Eurotiomycetes; order Eurotiales; family Aspergillaceae; genus Aspergillus; species Aspergillus tanneri. Next base: position 1,994,634 of record NW_022984634.1, on the reverse strand, counting down.
TCTTCCCGGAATTCCTGCTGGGAGCAAGGAAGAGGGTCCTAATTATCTTAGTTTCTTAAAGACTGTCCGCTCACTGCTGCCCTCTAACAAGTCGCTCTCCATTGCTGCTCCTGCATCATACTGGTACTTGAAGGGCTTCCCTATTGCGGAAATGGCCGAAGTCCTCGATTATATTGTGTTCATGACCTATGATCTTCACGGTCAGTGGGATTGGGACAACAGCTTTGTTAACCCCGGGTGCGAGAACGGTAATTGCCTTCGCTCTCACGTCAACTTGACGGAGACTGAGTACGCACTGGCTATGATCACGAAGGCCGGGGTGCCAGCCAACAAGGTTGTGGTGGGCATTGCCAGTTACGGTCGCAGTTTTGGCATGGAAGATCCCAGCTGTACAGGTCCTAGCTGTCTATTTACCGGACCCAACTCCACAGCAACCCCTGGCGATTGCACAAACACAGCCGGTTACATTTCCCAGGCAGAGCTATCCCAGCTTACCAGTGGTTCTAATTTGAGACGTGACGTCACGTCATGGTACGACAGCGACAGCGACTCTGATATGATGACCTACGGTGATGGGACTTGGGTGGCCTATATGTCCCAGGCTACCAAGGCCTCTCGGATCAAGCGGTACGCCAGCTACGGTTTTAAAGGTTCTGTAGAGTGGGCACTAGATCTAGCACAGTTTGTTCTAGGCCCGAATGATGAAGCAAGCAAAATAGATATTAATAAGGCCAAAGAAACTTTCACCGATGCCCTGGCGCTCAGCGACTATGATATTTCCGAGTTTGACACATATAACTTCACGGATCTGGCAACGAGGCTGTTCGGCTTCGATGGTTGCACTGACGCCCAAGAAAAGGCCATTACTTCTGGCTGGCAGCAGTCGTGGAAGATCATGAATCACATGTACCAAGTAGCCAAGAAAGGCATTGACTTTAACGAGGCTGCTGCTGTCGAGTTTCTAGGCCCGCCCGCGTACAACCAACAGGAGCAGAGTGACTTCATTGCTGCCTTTAAGCAACTGTCCACGATTCAGCCGGGTTGGGGGGGTTGGTTCGCCTGGAAGCTGGCTGTCCGCTGCGACGACTTCAAATACATGTGCCCTTGCAACATTGAGACCGGGGTCATTGCCTACACGGTGCAAAAAGACCCCAAGCACCAAGAACCGTCCATCAGTTTCTGTCCGAAATACTTTAACTTGCCCACTCTGGATAGTAAGATCAAGGAGTGGGCTAACAAGGAGACCAATATCCCAAGCGATTACGCCGACATGGACAACTACTACCCGAATCAGGGCGCGACCTGGATTCACGAGCTGTTGCACGTGGACTGGGCATCGCTGAAAGGCGACCCGCACATCACTGACCTCAAGGTCGGATATAACACTATCAGGGGGAGGAAATGGTTCGAGGCCTATGGGCCAACCTATACTAAAAGCCTGGCACGGCTTGGTGGCGCCACAGGATTCTGGACACTCCAGAATGCCGACAGTCTCACCCTTTATGCGCTGGCTAAATACGTCCAGAAACAGCTTGGCAACATATATCCCCACCTCCCGCTTGCGCCTGCGCCGCCCATCGGCGTGGAGCTGCCCCTGACGAACCCCGGCGTATACACCATCTACCCGAATGGCACTGGAGAGCTGGATTCAGAGATAAACGTGTGGAGCCCGAGTGATGGCATTTGCGCCGCAGTGGACGATGTGGATACTGCCACGAAAGCCTCCTCACGAGTAACGGTAAACGGGATCCCCGTTGAGAGTGAGTATCCCTCCGACTATCTATCCAGTTGGTCCTCGTGGGCTGGCCTGACGCCCACCACCACTTCAACGACCACCACTTCGACGACGAAAACAACCTCTACTGTCCCGACGGCCACTGAAACTGGGTACAATTGCAAAGGATCAATTCGTTGCGGCACTTTTCATAATCTACACAAATTCTGTGATATGGCAAAGAGTTTCTTAACTGAAACTACTATATATGGGTAGGTCCCCTCCTTCTCTCTAACGGACAAGGCTAACGACTTGACCAGAACCACGGACAAAGATACAAACTCCGGAACCTGCTACACAGACGGTAAAAATGCTGGCTTTGGCTGTGGTGTTTTCGTCGAAGGCGATAACTGTCAGATGAATGGCGACCAAATGGCAGCGTAAGTTGTTCTCTTTCCGGTTTCCACCTAATATTTACTAACTTTATTATAGTGCCTACGATCATATCTTCCAGAAGACTGGGGGAAACTGCGGTATTTGCGGCCATGCGTTTTTCTCGGATGGATGCAAATTGACAGTAAACTATGTCAGTGGATGCCAAAGGACAAATGGCATATTAGAAGCATTTATTGGGAACAGCTCAGATATTACCACGGCTTCCTTAAGTGATGCGGCGTTGTCGTCTACCCCAGTGAAGTTATAGTTTTGTATTATGACCGAGAACATTGTACTAAGAAATTAAGAAACTGAATATACAAGGAACATAGGATTAGATTGTCTAGTCTGCAACTATTATTGTTCATAGTGAGTTGGCTAAGTCTTTTTGGGTATTCGCGGTACATCATGCCCACGCTCGGCTATAGACGTTCGGGCGGATTAGCAGATTACGGCTGAGCCATGTGGACCTTTGTATAAAATCTAGCGCCTACAATTAGAATAGTATTTATAGTTAATTTAGCGGACTTGGGCCGTCGGACCCGATGGCCAGCACTATATAAAGCCTTCTATCTGCACTTATCTCCATCAGTTAGTTCTTTCTTCCTTCTCCAATCCCATTTTCACAATGAATCCCCTCTTGCTTCTCTTCATAGCTGTCCTTCACCTAGGGACAGCCCTAAGAGCACCCCCATTATCCAATTCTCTCACCAGCAAAATCCACCACCTCAGATCCCAACGCAGCTCCAAGCCCCTCCAAAAGATTGAGCCAGTCTCCCTCTCCCTCCTCGCGCTAACCGAGACCATCCCCCCCGAAGTTCGAAGAAAATACTACAGCCCCAACTGGGCCGGTGCGGTGATCGAAGCCCCATCCCCCAGCTCAACTTACACCTACATTTCTGCAACCATGACCGTCCCAACCCCCACCCCAACCGACAACTCCACATACCAGGCTGCGTCCGCATGGGTCGGCATCGACGGCGCCACCCACACCGCTGCAATACTGCAAACAGGCGTGGACCTGTACGTGATCGATGGAAAGCCGTACACCGATGCCTGGTACGAGTGGTATCCGAACATTGCACTGTATTACGACGAGTTTGCGGTAAACCCGGGAGATGTGATTGTCGCTTCTGTCCAAGTGACGGCGCCGAATAGCGGGGTCTGCATGGTTGAGAATCGGAGTACGGGGGAGACGGTGTCAAAGACACTTTCGGCGCCGAAGAGTACGGCGACAGTGACGGGGCGGAATGCCGAGTGGGTGGTGGAGGATTTTGATTCGGGGGGTGAGCCGGTGCCGTTTGTGAAATTTAATCAGGTCCGGTTTGAGGGATGTGCTGCCCATGCGGACGGAGTTGAGTATGGGCTGGGGAATGCTACGGTTTATGAGTTGGTGCAGGATAAGATGATTATTGCTGGTGTTAGAGTTGTGGATGGGGAGGAGATGGTTGTGACGCGCTTTGGGTTGTGATGGTGGCGGTAGTAATAGTTAGTAGTAGTAGTTATTCATACTCGGATCCGTCAGCTCTACGCCGATTGCCGGAAGAGATCACCGTCTGACGGCCCGGCCCACCGCCAGGGTAGTTAAATACATGTATAGTAAGTGATCAAGTTACAGGATCAAAGAAATTCAGATTCTCGTGCCTGATCACCATGTCTAACCACTCGGCCTATAATTTGTGTTGTGAAAATCAGGGGAAGTGATGCGCAGGGAGCTATTCTATCAGCTACAGGCCAACTAGCCTAATTAGGAAGTAGATGTCATTCAGTGGAAACACCAGGAATCGCAGTATCTCAACCAACTGAGCCTACTAAGCGGTACCCTATATTCTCATTGAGGTGTTCTTCTATCTAAAGGTTCAGGGGTTGTGTCGATCGTCAGATACTCCGCACCGCCAAGTCGGGCGGATTATAGTGTTTCCGTAACATTTAGGGTTAGGTAACTCAGCGCGGATAAAGTTATCTAGCTGCGAGAAAGGTAGTTTATTGTAATCACAGCTAATTTAGTGTGACCGCGGAGACGGTAGATAAGTGAATTGGGAGCCAGACTTGGTATTACCAAGTCTAGTTGACCTTTTTGCAGTGGCGTGGCAATTGGGTGTACCCTGTAACCTAGTCTTACCCTTTTCGGACTAAGGAGATTACATTATATTAAAGTTTAACAACTAAATGCGCCTGTGGCAAGCCCTGTTTCTAAAACTCTGTCACGCAGATCTTGTACAAAAGTCTCCCAAAGTTCTCCCTTATAAAGGCCTTTAGCCCACAGAGGTGTCCGTGAAAGGCACAGCACATAATAGCAGGGATATCTGTAAAATGCTGGCCTGGGAGCAACCGGGACCGGATCTCCGGCCAATTGGGGTTGATGGTTATAGTAAGAAAGAGGGACGGTTTGGCCAGCTGCCGCGCGATTGCGAGAGAGTCCGCAACCTGGTCGGAAGTCCAGGCTCCAGAACCCATGAAGCTGGCAAGGATCTTATTCTCGAGCAGGTCGGGCGCTGCAGGGTTAGATACCTTATCCATACCCGCCGCCTGCACACGCCGGCCTTGCTTAAGGTAGCGCAAGTAATACTCCTCTGTCCGAGAGAATATGTCAACCGCGTATTTATATACTAAACGGCCAAAGATCTGCATGCGCTGTTCCGTTAGGAATAGATAATAATATTATTGGGGTCTGCGTACAGGGCAGGATTTTCTGGGAATCGTCGAGGAATCCCCACCCAGGGGTGCCGGGCGGAAAGAGAATGGGATGCTAAAGCAGCTTATAGTAACAGGACAGGGTGGGAACAAATCGCGGCCGATTGCCGCCTTTCCAGAAGAAGACAATTTGCCGTGGTTAAACGTGGCGGAGATTCTCCATGTTAATAACTGCTACAAGCTCGCCACCCACGGGGTGAATGGAGAGTTCAACCGCGAGCAGAGCTATTTACTCAGGGACCTGGTTAATTACACGTCGCAGGGCACGGACGTATGGGTTAACTCTAGCAAGAAAGTTATATATAGTGTGGAGGATATTACAGGGAATATTATACTCTGCTGCCCGTAAGCCACGCTGTGCCTTATTATAAAGGAACCAATGCATGCTGTGGCCCTTGTCCTCCATGTTAAGCAACTGGTGGTAGATACAGCCTTCCATGTAAAGGGCTAGAGCCCGTTTGACCTCTCGGGCCAATGTCCCTATTATCCCTGTTGTCCCTACTGTCCCCGTTGTCCCTATTGTCCCTATTGTCCCTATTGTCCCTATTGTCCCTATTGTCCCTATTGTCCCTATTGTCCCTATTGTCCCTATTGTCCCTATTGTCCCTATTGTCCCTATTGTCCCTATTGTCCCTATTGTCCCTATTGTCCCTACTGTCCCTACTGTCCCTACTGTCCCTACTGGCCCATCTTGTTTGTTTACCGCTCATTTTCCTCTTCCTTTCTTCCCTCCTTCAACGATTCCTTCTTGTACATAACCTATCTGTAGGTTCTACGGGTTCAGCCCTTGACATGAGTGACCTGTTCCCAGGAGTTGATAACCATGAAAGGCCACGATTATGGCATGGGTTGTCGATGGGAACTAGGATGTTAGTCTAGGAGGAATCAGCTTGGGCTGCAGCGCCTTTACTGGTTCCAAAGGAATGAATTTCCTCATCAAGGGTGAAGATGAACCAGAATCTAACTACCCTCAAGGATCGTCTGATGCGGTGGAGCTACCATGGCTGTTTACATCGGAAAATACTCCTAAAATAGGCGGTATTGAAAGTACTTGCACCAATGGTAAGAAAGGTGGACAGAACTGTGGCCGTTCCGGCACAGTCATTTGAGAAAGAAGAGGAACTGGCACCGGAGACAGGGGGATAAGAGACAAAGACAAACTTCAAGATTTTTGTCTGTAGATATCATGAGACTAGATGCTCTAGGTTTATCACAGTATCGAGGATGAAAACACTGTGTTAAGTTTAAACGCCTTCGGTAAGACTTACTTGCCGTGCCGTAGTTAAGACATATGTAGCACAGTGTTCTGTCTCCCTTCTATCTTAATCTTGATTAAATAGTGGTGAATATCAAAAACAAAATATTTAGGTACAGATCCCCTAGAAGGGTTCGGATGAATTGAATTGTATCCAATTTCTACCATATAAATAGCTTGGAGGCTTCGGTAAATGATTAATCGCACCCTGCTCACAATTTGAATTCTACTTATGTTTACTAGAATGTAGAGGTATATAATGATGTTTCTAATGGCTGTATGTATTTAGCAAACATTGAACACTGATTTTTACTATTTAACATATATTTCAGCAAGTAATATCGAATTTGCAAGTTGATTGAAGTATACCACACAGAATTGGATTTAATGCTGGAGCTAAGACTAGAAAAGGCTTAACCCATAACCATTGTGTGAAGTTTATCGTTGGAGTTTCGAAACTATAAAATGTACTGCATCTTTTCCGTACTCTTGTACATAGCCTGAGTGAACATCCATGCTATTTCCACTATCGCAGTATGTATCATTCGCATCGCAGTACGAGCGGAGAATGTCTGTGTATGGTTCGCACCTAGTGTTAGTTTGACGAGGAAACCACTGAGTAAATATTAGTAAATACAAACAGTTCATCGGGTAGATTTATCATACTCCCTTCTTTGTACTGTTTCCCACTCCGTATGGAGTATTAGGGACATGGCTCGCATCACCCATCAGAACCGCTGCCTTCACTACGGAATACATTAGGCGCTCCTATCTCATTTTCCAGGCTCCGAGACTGACCTCGTTGACCTAACTCCGAAGGTAGGGGATCCGTCTTCGGAAATAATGCTTCGCTCGTGCCGCAAAGCACATCTGCTACGACTTGAGCGCCCTAGGTATTCTTTGTCAGTGAACCGTGTGACCCTGCTCTAGAAAAAGCCAGCACAAACCTGGGAATAGCCTAAGAGAATTATATCTGCCTCAGGACACTGAGACGTAAAGTTCTGGATTGCCTGTACGGTGCTCTTCACACCTTCAGGCTCTGATGTAAAATAAATAGGATTGACTGCTGTTGCTGGGTACTTAACATCATATATGTCGGAGCCTGGAAGCGCATCATGTGTTTCATTTGCTAGTTCCCTTACTAGACCTCCATTAGGGGGTGCGTTGGTCTCCCGGACGGTGATAATATATGGACCTGATGGGCAATTGTCTTGAGCAGCAAGAGCTGAAACAACAAACAGGAAGATAATCTTCAAGTACATCTCTACAGGCGAATGGAGGAAGGAAACTTAGAGAAAAGGGAAACTTCGCAGTCATTTCGGACGTAGCGGGTAAGGGCTGAAAGCCCTCTTATACACGCAGGCTATTAAGGATGATCACCGTCGGAGAAGCTTGGGAATACAACAGTAGCATCATGGACCATAGAAAGAGATTGATGTGTTGAAAATGAGCTTTCCAGCTAATATTTATTGATCTGTAGATCTGGTCACCGGAAATCATACCCCCCGGCGAGTCAAACTCGTCATTAGGGCAAGATAGCAGACCAAAAAACCGTGGATCAAGAAAATTGGTTTTTGTGATAACTATATGGAAAACTTATCCAGATGCCGATCAGATTCCAATGTTACATTTACCCCGCTATTAATTTCCAGGGCTTGAGTCTCAACCCCTCTCGTATATGCATCGTCATCGCCCCATCTGTCTTAACAGGCGGCGCCTTGACTATATTTCACCGCACTGCCAACTTTCAATAACTTGTAACCATGTCTCTAAGGACCATCGTTGAGAGCCTACAAACTATTAATTCATTATATGATTCCGCAAAGGTTCAAGATTTAGACACTACCGTAGAAATTAATGGTTGGTAGGTATAAATTAAATCCAAATACTATATCGTATATCCCCCCACCCCCGCTCATATTCCGTCACTTCTCATACCTAACACAAATGCGCATATCCAACTTCATCCAACACTCTTCATTTACACGCTGTAGAATGGCCTGAAATTCGGACGCTTCACTGGCTTAATCAAAAAGTATCGATGCCGGATCCAAAGGCTTCTTTTTGCGCTTCAACGCTGTCCAGGCCAGTCAGGGCTGCGAAGATCGTCCTCCGGGAGTCCTCTCGCGCAGACTCGCTCATCTGTGACCAACTATCCTTTTCAATGCGGTGGATATGCTGGGAGACGTCGAAGCCGTCTATCTCGGGCATGGATATATCTGCCACATCAGTGTTCGAAACGAGACAGAAAAAGTGGTAGAGGATATACCAATTATTACAACTCGAAACCGGCAGGGATGCGCCTTGTACGTCTGGGCTGCCTCTAGGACATTTGTAGCGGTCATGTAATCAAAGCCATCCCTCTGAGTATAGTAGCGAGAAGTTGAAGTTTAATGCCATTATCATCTACTAATAAGACAGATTTGCGGTCCGAAGGCTTTTCTGTACCCGTCTTGGAAGCGAAGACGAGCTGACGGGTGAACAGTTCGGGTCCCCCATGGTGTCTGTGGTTGGGTGCTTGCAAACCTTGACATTTCCTCTGGGACATCGATTGCCGCAGCATCCAGCGGGAGCTGGGATGATTGTGGCATTTCGACCCAGCGTGTTGGTCCATCTCCGGTGCACAGACAAGCCTGCTGGTCCTGCTGGCGGTTGATGCATAGATCCAGCGCGTGGGCTAATGAACTCGAAGATGGTCGTTTGATTGTGGCTGTTGGCCGCCACAAACATGCTGTGCGCCTCCTCTGGGGACTGACAGATGACGATGACCGGTGTCGAGTCGCCGTAGTCAGCTGCATGGTGGCCCAGGCTGAGCAGGTTGCGGCCTATGCGGCCCTCGCCGCAGTCTGAACTGCTATATAAAATCGAAGGGAGGGTGATGAGTTCCAGCGGAGATACCGAAGAGTCATTGAGACCGAACCAGCCTTAGCAAAGCCTTGCTAAAGAACTGTATAGCGTTGCATCTTCTCCATGAGTGCAGCGACGACCCAAAGCACAACAGGCCGGTAGACTTGCCATTGGCATATTTCTACAGCAAATTAAATGGTGAGCCAGACGACTCTTCGTCTGGCAAGGAGTCAGGATAACGAGCGAGCGACGTTCGGATGATCAGTTTGGTGCCTACGCCCTAAGTCGAGATGAGCTCGATCGTGCCACCGAGACACCCCACCGCCTCACGGACAATGCCCAGGCCCAGTCCACTCCCCGGCGAGAATGGCTCCTCCTGGGCAAACGGCTTGAACAGGTCCTTGTGCAGAAACCGAGGACTGATCCCCTTGCCACTATACTTGACCGTGAGGGTTACCTCGAATTCGTCGGGATGAACCTCCGACTCGGAGCTGGCGACTTACTACCTCTTAGGACTACGGGATAACTTCATGCCGAGATAAATAAAGCCCGACCGGGTATACTTAAGGGCGTTGCCGAAGACGTTATCAAGATGCGTCTCCAAGCGCCGACATGTGCATAGAAGGTCCATTCGACGTCGGACTCAGTATCGAAGATAATAGTGACATGATTGAGATGAAACCGATGCTCCCTCTGCTCTTGAGGAGTCCAAGGCCCGAGGAGGCGCTTGCGGATGGCGGTAGAAACTGAAGACGCACTCCGTCACTTCCTCGAGAACTTAGTCAAGCTTCACATGTGAATACGCTCGCTTCTCGCTGGAACGCCCTTCCTTCCCACTCACCAGCAAGTGACCCCGCATTGCGCTGTGACACCTACCTCTTTTTTTCTGGTATTTATCGATGAAGGTGAGATCGAGCAAGTTATTGATCGTATCTAGGAGAGCGCCACCGCAAGATTCGATGGTATGGACCACACCTTGCTGGGGGTCGTTCATTGCAGTGTCGCTGAGAATATCAACCGTGCCCAGAGTGATGCTGTTGACGAGATTGGTTTTGGCCCTCTGTGCCATCTCGACATCAATGCGTCTAATTTCCGTTATTATTCTATTGGCAAATGCGGAGATAAACAGAAGCTCGTTTTCCGCTGTGAAAATAAGTTCTGGATTATCGGTCCAGGCTAGAGTTCCGGCGAAGTATCGCTTCTTGTCCATGTCCCACAGAGGCAACAACAATATGTTTCGGGTCTCCGGAAATATCTTGATCAGATTGTTGGCGTCCTGGTGGACTGTGGATGTTTGCCGTTTCCTGGCGATGCGCCTTGTCTCGGACCACTCCTATCGCCGCTGGCAAAGGGTATATCGGATCTGGACAAGGCTTGCGACGGGCCATCGCTATCATCTAAGGCAGATCGATCGGCATTATAGGTGAATATTTTGTCACGAGGGTATCAGCGGAGCAGCACAGAAGGAACATATGCTGTAATCCGAAACCTTGACCAAGGTCGTGATTGATGCTGGGCACTTCTGAGGAGGAAAAGCCAAGGCAGATACAGGTACCGGGCCTTTAGATACCCGCTGTCGTCCTCTGACTGGGATAGTTGACATCGGAATGGAGATCTAGAATCAGTGCATTCATCACCGTTCTCCATCGAGTCGCTATTACCGTGACCGGTAACTTTGCGGCAAGTATTTTCGACCATGCTGCCAAACTGATCGCCCCTCGCATCCAGAAAATAAAACACCCTCTGCACCTATGGACTCCCGGATAACTTCTGCCGCACGGGAGAAGAAGTGCTTGATGTTGGTCGATAGCTCGTCATCTTGGGAATTCTCCTCGTCAACCTAAATGCTGTGGACTGGTTGGATGATTTCGGGTGACTGGTCTCAGACAGCCGCCGCTGAGAGAGCCACATCTAGAGGATGCACATTATACTTTTATTTTTCACACAAACAGCTTTATAGCACAAACAGAACTAAGTAAAGTTTATATTCCACCCAATACACATTTGAAAGCCTGCTTGTTCTAGTAGTGGGAAGAAATATCCAATTACACTATATTGGCTCCCTCCAGGGAAAATACATTGGGAAATACGCTTTTCTTTAATAACTTTAAAAGAATACTAATACGTATTCCCGCAAGCAGAAGCTCTTGCTATTAAGCCATATTTATGTAGACCCTCTCTGGCACTACGGTCTACGCGTTTAGGCCTCAGACCGCAGTAGTAGCTGTTGCGGCCAAACCATACCCACATCGCCCCTGACTCCTTGAGCGCACCAATAAAATTGCTACTTGTTCTTTACTATTCTCAAAACCGCCCATATGTCAAGCACTGAACCCGTAGGATCTATTGAACAGGCTACATACAAAAAGGAATCATTGAAGAAAGAAAGGAAGGAAAGCAGGTAAACGAAGAGGAATAAATCACGTGAGGTGGGTCTTCGAGGGCCGATGGGGCCAAAAGGGCCAGTAGGGCCCATAGGGACAACAGGGACCATAGGCCCGAGAAGTTAGAACGGGCCTCTTCATATATCTCTGTGGTTGACACTAGTCAATACGCTTAGCGACAGGCCAGTAAAATGACCGTGGAACCGTTATCAGTCCGAAAAGAATATCTGAGTCGAATTGAATCGAAGAATGAACAGTACATCCTGAACACTTTCTAGATCTGACGTAGAAGCCTGCTCTATTGCGGCAGGCCCACAGCCTCCGCACATCTTTCTTTCCTAGCTTCATAACCTCGGCAATATTTTTTTTTTTTTTTTTTTTCTCACTGGAGCCATTTTTGGAAAGGGATTAACATGTTAAGATGCAGAAGAAAAAAAAATCTAGATCTTGGATGCCTGTAGTTGAATATTCTGCACATTCTACATCGCATTTGTGATTGGAATTTTCTGTACAAAACTTGGTCCGAGACGTCAAAAGGCACTATAGATCCGAAATTTTAGAAATATATTATAATTTATATATAATTCCTCTACACTATAATAACGTGGCATGAAAGTCGGGATACGCATCTTAATCGTAAGCAGCTGAACCCCGTAGAAGCTATAGGATAGGCCGTGTAAAAAAAGGAATCTTTGAAGGAGGAAAAGGCCAGGCAAACAAATGAGGAGAAAGACACGTGATGCTGGCCATCGAGGGCCTGTAGGGACAATAGGGACAATAGGGGGGTCAGTGAGTTTAATAGGGTCGAGAGGTCAAACGGGCTCCAGCCCTTTAATGAGCCCACGGAGTCAAGATTGGGCTAAATCCTAGTCAATGAATAAGCAAACAGCCAAAAATGTAGAACATCTTTCGAGTGTCAAATTATTTTTTTTTTTTTTTCGCCCCTTATTTTATTTCTAGTTTGACAGGTTGAAGTACATGCGCGCCGGGATCGAACAAGGGTCTAGTAAGACGCTTTCGGGCCCGAGAGTGCAAATCCGGTTGGTTACTGTCTTCCGAGACGTAAAACAATATGGGACCGAAAGTGGTTGTGCCAGTGGTTGTTATGAGGCAACACAACAATTTCTTCAACAAGGGGTGTTGCATAGATATTATATATATACTCGATGGCAACCCTTCATTTACCTCAAGCATTGCCGAACGGTGCGGCTTAAAGTCTCTTGTTCCTTATCACTCTCTTCTTGACATACCTACATTGCATAGAGTATAGGTTATCTGAGAGGTATACCTAATGTTTAACTCTCTCTCTTCCATCCAAACCTACTAGAAGACCCAATGTTGCCAGCGAATTCAGGCAGGGACGAGCAGTCTTCCTCAGCAGTACAGGCCGTGTCAGAAAATGTCCCGGACGACTCTATCTCCAAACATGAGGTCGCTGCTGAAGAGCCAGTCGCACATCCCAATGAGAAACCCGAGACTGAGGACGACCATGAGTATCCCGGGCTAATTCCCTTGACAGCAATCATGATTGCACTGAATCTAGCAATATTCCTGGTCGCTCTGGTAAGCACATCCTCATCTCTACCCTGTGTAAAGGCAATCGAGCCTCACGCTCCATCGCCTCTGGGATCGAAGCATTACCGCCACAGCCATTCCACGCATCACCGACGACTTCCACGCCTTGAACGACATTGGATGGTATGGAAGCAGCTATCTTTTGACAGCCTGCGCCTTCCAGCTTATCTATGGCCGCTTCTTCACCTTCTATTCGCCGAAGTGGGTGTTCCTTTCAGCCATCGCCGTGTTCGAGAATGGTTCTGTGGTGTGTGGGGCAGCACCAACTTCGACTGCTTTTATTATCGGCCGGGCAATCGCAGGATTGGGGCCCTGTGGTATATTCACCGGTTCGATCGTCCTCATCGTTGATATAGTGCCTCTACAACAGAGGCCGATGATAACGGGATTCATGGGGAGCATCTTCGGTGTGTCCAATGTGATTGCACCCTTGATGGGAGGAGCCTTTACGGATCGAGTGACATGGAGGTGGTGTTTCTATATTAATTTGCCCATCGGTGCCGTGACAGTTATTATTATAATATTCCTTCTCAAGGCATCTCCTCCGCCGCACCCTTCGACAGCTACGACTTTCCGAGAGCGAGTCAATCAGTTTGACCCCCTCGGGATATTTTTATTCCTGCCTGCTATGGTGTGTCTGATTCTTGCCCTCCAGTTAGGGGGAACAAAGTACTCCTGGAGCAGTGGCCGCATCATCGCACTCTTCTCCCTATTCGGCGTCCTCACGACCGCATTCATAGCTGTGCAGGTGTGGGAACAGGAGACCGCCTCTGTTCCTCCGCGAATCGTCAAAATTCGCGGAGGGTCGATGATGGTTATCATATACTACCTTCCCATCTGGTTCCAGGCATCAAAGGTGTCAATGTTGTTAAGTCTGGAGTTATGAATCTCCCCGTCGTCCTCTCACTCGTGATTGCCGGTATCTTGGCGGGAATAGGGGTTTCACGTATGGGTTACGCTGTGCCGTTCATGTATGCCAGCTCCGTCCTGATGTCCATCGGTGCAGGAATGCTGACCACCTTGACCGTGTCTACTGGGCATGCAAAATGGATCGGGTACCAAGTAATCTATGGATTCGGTCTGGGTCTAGGGATGCAGCGAGCTAATTAGTGTCGCCGCTCAAACGGAACTAGAGAGAAAGGATGTTCCGACTGGTTCCGCGCTAATAATGTTGTCTCAGTCGTTGGGTGGTGCTATCTTCCTGGCAGTAGCCCAGGCGGTATTCACCTATGGTCTTATCTCAAATTTCAAAGGGACAACACCAGATTATGAGAATGGGAACTTCGCCCACATTATCTGGGGAGCGGGAGCAACTACTCTTCGTCAAATTGTCCGCGGCCAAGACCTGCCGGCCGTGTTGATAGCCTATAATAAGGCAGTACGAAACACGTTTATTGTCGGGTTGGCTTTGTCCTGTGCTACTATCATTGGCGCTATCTTTACTAAATGGACGAGTGTCAAGCGACCACCACAGAAGTAGGGTGATGGGCCGCTACGAAAGGCACCGAATCTTGAAGAATACTGAAATGCTCCTGGCCACAAGCGCATTGCGTGATATTTAGAACACCCTCCAAAAATTGGGTTGAAGTCGCTGGGTTGCATTCTCCTCATAAATTGCAGGGGCTCAAAAATAACAAAACCCCCGGGCCCAAAAAAAAAAAAGGTTGAAAAGGAAAGAATCTTGGGCTATAAAATATACATGAGTACGTAATTGATAGTAATAAAATAAACATAGCGCAAGAAGAAACGAATATTGATCGATCTAAGTCTTTGTCGCTACCCCAACGATGGAACCCTTTAAAACGTGTAGTTCTTAGATGAATGGTTTTAAAAATAATCAAGGCTGTTTGACTGCTGCTGATACTCCTGGAACAAAGCATCCCATTGAACCCAGTCAATGGGGGAGTTCTCCGCAGGATATAGTCCTGCAAAAGAGGCGACATGAGCATTATGGTCGATTAGGTTCGCGCTCTGCAAGACACCCTCCCTTAGCCGGGGAACATCGCCAGTACGACCTGCATGTATGGTCACAGTGTCCTCAGCAGCAGCACTTCGCTGGTCTTGGTCCTGAGATGAGGCAGTCACTTGGGTAGAAGCAGAAAGTGAGTAAAGATTTATCTGTTGGGTCAATGCTAGAAAAGTAGGAATGATGCTCGGCTGTGGGATAGTAGACATATGCCGACGCTCACACTCTAATACATGGGCTGCCCATGCCTTGACAGCTAAATTCGCCAGGGCAAGGTGCAATGGGCTCCTTGCTCTAGGTCCTTGCTGATGATACTGGCGGCTACAAGTGACGTCAATCAAGTGCCAGGCCTTCGCAGTTTCATCTCCTATGGCTCGGTACCGAAGCTCATCCAGTATGTATATCAATGAGTCCCAAGGGAACTGATTGTCTACATGCCACAGATATTTCCGCGTTTTATTAGTCGTCAGCAGAATGTTACCATACTCAGTTACGCTGAGGCAGGTCTTAAAGAGAAAATCTTTCTCGGCTTGTGTTGGGAGTTCACATTTCTCATGATAAATTCGGGGGTGATGGGCGGCCAGGCGTAGTATTGGTGGTACTGACCATGCTACAATCATGGTCATGAGATGCAGCGGGATAGATGGGTCGCAGTGGGCAATAAATTTTCTCTCGATAATGTCCTCAAGCTCTTTAATCATACGGACTTTCTGTTCGAGTGGAATAGAGCCTCGACTTATAGTTTCCCAGTATCCATTAAACGCAACTGGCTTTAATCTGGACTGACGCTCAAGCCACTGACCGAGTTCATAACGCATGAGACAAAAAATCATCTCTGTGGCACCAGATGACTCGGGAGGAGTCTCTTTCATTTCCACATCCAGATCACTGTCATTGACATTTAACGGAATGCGGGTATCCGCGAGAGGGTATAATGACGAGGTTGAGCCAGACAAACGGCCAATTGCAGCATCCACAACTGTGATTTGCCACCAAAGTCGACGACGCATTTCAGTTTCAAAGATGGGCAGACCAAGCCGAGATCCATCACGGTGAAGACCAATTCGTTGAGCGATACGTACTGCAATGCCACTTAGAGACCAGAGTGCGTGTGGGTTATATACCGCACGAACAGATAGCTGCACAGGAATAAGAAATGAGACCGTGAGAGAGGAAGTGAAAACTCACTATGAATATAAGAAGTGCCTGTAAGACAACCATATTGGATGTCTTTAACAATCCAACCTGTACTAAAGAAGATTGGGCAGCCTGCTGATACTGAGCCAACAGGATTGCTCTGGACTTTCCAAACCCTTGCAGAACTTCTTCATCACTCAGAGATCTAAGTGCTGCGCAGTAGATCGCAAATATAAGAGCTTCAAGTTCACTTGGCACAGAATTAAGATCACCAATCGCATTTAGAATGCGTTGTTGTAGTGTAGGTATATGGATTAACTTTGTTAGAGGGTTTACATTCTCAAGGAAAACCTGCCATAGCTTAAATATATGAACTGGATTCGGATGCTCTCCAGACAGGTTGGGCTTGGAAGCAGCGCCGAAAAGAAGAGCTCCTTCGTCCAGCTCAAGCTCGCCTTCAATTCGCGCTCTCGGTATCTGGTGAGATATGCCGCCTGAACTCTCAGGAAGGATAGATTCCATATCTTGAACCTATAAATTGGAATTAGTCCGCAAGTATACAAACAAGTAGATTAGTGAGAGTATTATTGCCACAAACCTCATTGCTAACCCTCTTCCATAAGTTACTATTGCCGATTGTTAGTCCTTAATGACAATCACCATATAGATAAGAGCAACTAACTTGTCTAGATATATAGATTTCTCGCCTCTTGAAATTAATCTCCCAGGCCCAATTTCAATCCTAGTATTGGATCGAGGATTCGTAAAATCATTCTGTAGCGTATGCTGTCTTGTTCTGATGTCATCACTAGCTGATAGCTCGTTATCCTCGTCAGATACTTTAGCCTTGGGAGTGTCTTCATTACACCTCAAGGTTCTAAGAATAGTCCTTTGCTGCGCCTTTCTCCGCCGACGAGATGGAAGCGGATCTCGATATTGGCACTGTGCATGGTCTTTGACACAGGTAGAGCATGGCTGGCCCCTGTCACATTTGACCTTCCTTCTTCGACAGACTGTACAGGCGTAACTTTTGAGAACTCCTGAGGAAGCATTAATTGGAATAGGACGTCCGAGGCCATCAGACATCTTTTTTTTTTTTCCTTCCCGACTCCAAGGTGAGTCCCGATATAAGAAAGAGTCTCCTATGGTCAAGATTTTCAAACTGGGTTGCGAGCATAATAACAGTGGAATGAACGTTCTTCGGGGCTGGAGGCAGGCAGACAATTTATTGGCTTCCCACCTGACCACGCTAACTGCCGCCGATCAGGCGAGGTCACCCTCGGTAGGTCACTACGGGTAGAACTCTACCACTACAGCCGCCGTGTTCTTTTTCTGCCCACGCTGAGTATTGTATGCATGTTGTATCCCCTTAGCAGACATCGCCTGTCTTTTCAGAGATAATTTTGAATAGAATGTTTCCATTGGCCAATCAACCTTCACCACTTGTTACAAATTGGGAACAGCTTCTAATTCTCAGGCACCGTTATTCTACATAAACTAGAACGCGCTTAGTTGCGCATATTCGTACGCGATTTTATTATGGATTCGTGAGGTCTGCCTCTAGAAGAGGGCGAAGAGCATCTATTATATAGCCCGTCTGTGGCCCCACCTAGTGTCTCTACATCTCTTCTGTCTCCTGTGTCTAAGAAGGAAGAAACAAAGCAAAATCTTGCACAAATGCTTTTTCATAAGATACAGCATTATCAAGATGTTGGGTTTGATCCTCTTATACCATCTTAATTATTGCTATAGTGGATCCCTTTTTGGTTTTGATTGGGGCAGAACTTTTATATCATTTAAAAGCGTCAAGTTAGAACTGGACGCTTTCCTGTCAAAACTTTAAAAGGCTGGCGAAGTAGTAATTGGTATTGTGTGGGTCTCCCGTTAGCGCGTAGTTCGGTCGTTCCATTTTTCCTGACGGCCACGAGTTTTCAATGACAATACACTGTAGCATCCCTACTATTTATATAATCCCGATCAAGCCAAGCTTAGAATACTTAGTTGGGTACTTAATATTACTGATCTAACTGACCGTTCTGTTGTATTGTACTAGTTCCGGCTGTTCCGGTAAGAGTACAGTTTCCTTTGTATTCATGTTGACAAGGTATCTCAGTATGTTCGTGATCGAGGGCCCCGATTCGCCCGAAGCTTCATGGCCAGGGAGAAGTATTAATACACCTTCCTGCTCAATACAACGCAGTGTGATTTCGTGTCCCGATCAACCTAATTTTTCTAACTTCAAAACAGGTACTTAGTTAAAGCGTGAACCCGTCGACCGCTCTATCAACAAACTTGTCAACCTCTATGCATTTGAAGACTACCTGAACGCAAGGTGCGCTCGCTGCCAGAACTACCTGATGTAGAACAAGTCTCGCCTCGGGTGGTGCTCCGTCTGCTCGGTGGAAATCCCGGTCACGTGTGATAAAAATAGACTGTGTTTTAGTTTATTAAGAAGCTTGTTCCTGACATGATTTTAGATGCAGCTTCAAGGCACCAACACATAGTATATAGTCGGTACAGGTTACAGAAGAATTCTCATAGACACTGGACAAGGTATCCCCACATGGATCGATCTGTTAGTGGAAAGACATTCCAAGCGCGAAATTACTATTAGCCAAGTGCTTTTAACACATTGGCACGGCAATCACACAGGCGGCTTATTGCCGTGGGTCAGTCGGTATTCCAGAACGGACTGATAACAGGAATTCGCACCTACGCACCCAGTGTTGATCCGAGTGTAATTATTACCGCCGGAGCCACAGAGATGAGGCATGTGCTTACTACGCTCGGCCAACTAGATCAGCTGAATGGTATGATTCAAGCTTACATGAACGGTTTAAGGGATACTTATCGGGTGAGTCTAGCACTAATGATCGCGGCTTTTGTGGCAGCTTGCTTTGTGGAGTGGAAGAGTGTCAAGAAGTCCGGTGGAAATCAAAACGATAATTCAGCTGTCATCATGAATAGAATTTTTGGGTTCCGACTGGACTTGCTGGTTACAAAGTTGACTGCAAGATCATCATGACGACTTCACTGGTTGAATGAATGTATTTCAGGGACTCAAAACAAAATCTACCGGGCGTACCTGACAGCTTATCAAAGAGCTTGATGCATGTTACTTTGACCTTGGTCGCGAAATGTATGGAAGTCGAAAAGAAAGACTAGGCTCCCGAAATTTGCTTGATTGAAGCTGTTCATAAGGCACTCGCCGCCTGTCAGTGTCAAATGCCGGGTCCACCAGAGCCAGCGTCTAGCTCAAAACACGTGGACTCCGAGACTTTTATCAATAGCGCCCCATAAGATTTACGCAATGATCTGCTTGTCATTTTGAAGGTGCTCAAAAATGCTCAAAAATAGCTTTGGTCATTTGGTCATTTGGTCATTTGTAGAGAGGGTTGTCCATTCAGTCAATCTTTCTGTTATCATGACAAGTACGAGACCCATCGTATTCCATCGATGCCAGCCAGCCATCTATTCCAACCGCTCCATCCGCTGGTTCATTTTAGAAAGCAAGTTAACCATGGGAATTGTCAGCTCTATTGTACCGGGAAGCTTGACAAGGTATTTCCGACGTATTTATCCGAGAAAGTCATCCAATCTACTGGCGAGTTTGCTCTTAGGGAGCACATGTGGAAGAGCAAGGCTAACGATAAACAATACGACCCTGTTATGATTCTAAGTTCAGATCTATTAGGATTGGGAATGATTGGAAATGAATGAGTGAAATTGAGCACATTCCATATGCAGGCGGGGCGCTTCCAGGGACTAAGAAAGAGCGAATCTTAATCCTGGTAACGCAGGCTTTAGTAGTGTACCTTTTGAGGCGATGTTCTGATACTTATTTCGGCGAATATTGCGACAGAGTCTGGAACCAGGCTGTACATGCTTCTTTTGGAGACTCTGTGACTAGTACTGCCTGAACCATACCAAGCAATGTTTCGCGAATTCCGTAAAGTGTGCAGGTTTGATTTGAGCGTTCTCATTCAGTAAACGGGGACCAACATTATACTGATGCAGTAGCTGCAAAAGTAAATTCCTGATGTGGACACAGGGATCGACACGATGTTTCTGTCCGATTGTACACTGAAGAAAGTGAGACTCGAAAGTGTCGGGCCTACCGTGGTACTTTCACGCGATCTTTGCCCACACGGGTGATGGGGTGCGCCGGAACATGTTTCCTTGGTCAATGTTGTGAACTCAGGGGAAATGGGGCGTAGGGAGCTATTCTATCAGCTACAGGCCAACTAGCCTAATTAGGAAGTAGATGTCATTCAGTGGAAACACCAGGAATCGCAGTATCTCAACCAACTGAGCCTACTAAGCGGTTCCCTATATTCTCATTGAGGTGTTCACTATCTAAAGGATTCAGGGGTTGAATCGATCGTCAGATACTCCGCACCGCCAAGTCGGGCGGATTATAGTGTTTCCGTAACAGTCAATGAGATACAGGGATGAGAATTGAATATGAAGATTTGACGACTCTTTTTAAGCCTCGTCATCAAAAATATCTCTGCATCGCATTCGAGGCAAAATTCATAGGCTTTCCGAAACAGAGTTTCTTTGCGTCGGCATCTCTGTTGGTTCTTCGCTCGTGTACTATCTGATCGCCGTCTCCTGATGGTTCTTTTCTTAGCCGCCATATTGGAAATTTAGATCTTGCACATTTCAAGGAAGAACGGGTGGTGGTAAGCGCAGCAGATGGATATCACTGTATTTAAGAGTTTCAGGCAAGAGTGTAAAGGGCTAGAGCCCGTTTGGCCTCTCGGGCCAATGTCCCTATTATCCCTATTGTCCCTACTGTCCCTATTGTTCCTATTGTCTCTACTGTCCCTATTGTTCCTATTGTCCCTACTGTCCCTACTGTCCCTACTGTCCCTACTGTCCCTATTGTCCCTATTGTCCCTATTGTCCCTATTGTCCCTATTGTCCCTATTGTCCCTATTGTCCCTATTGTCCCTACAAACCCTACAGGCCCTTTTGGCCCCATTGGCCCTCGACTCACAGTGTTGTGAGACTCTCATTTTCCTCTTCCCTTCTTCCCTTCTTCCCTTCTTCAACAATTCCTTTTGTACATAACCTATCCCCTAGGTTCTACGGGTTCAGCTCCTGACATCGGTCCACTGTAGGACTTCTAGTCATTGTTTCTGTGAGGAAGTGACGTCATGATCCCGCAAGCCACTTTTCCTCAAATCTCAGATAATTTGATAGAGGAGCGAGCTTAAAGTACACAGGAAACTCTTAATCTTTACACATGAATTAAAATATCCACGTAGAGCCTTGTCGCTATGGCTAGGCCCTTAAGACATAGGTATCTTCTAAGCTGCCTTGTCTGTTTCTCGCCCGCATCCCCTATACACTCAGTGACAGGGACGCTGTATTTATCCCTTTTAGGCAACCACTTTTTTTGAGGGCCCTGAGAAATTCATCTCTTCTGTTCCACTCATTTCGAAGGCTGCAAAAGCAACCCCTCAAGGTGCAGGAACGGTCGCTGAGGGAGTAAGGCAAAGCAGCCAGTACTCGTCGCCTGGAGCTTTGATTGGTCTAGATAAGATGAGGACCAATCATGAAGATTCAATATTTCAGACAGCCAGGACGGTGTTAGCGCCAGCCGTGACCAACTTTTGTTCCGTCCAACCCATGGTTAGTTCCCATGCAATGACATCACAGGTACCATGCGTCCAGTGATCGACGCAGGGGAAAGGTGGGTGATGAGCAGTGGATAAGCAATCCTTTTGTATTTGGAGACCAAGTTTGTCTGGAGACCTCATTGCTTGATCTGACCCGCATCCTCAAGTGCGGATCAGTGGCTCCTGACGTGAAATTCGCTGAGCAGATAAAAATGGTTGCCCTGCTGAGCCATGACGTCATCGTCGAATGGAAAGGGAAAACAACCTGGTGTTTTAGCTATAAAGACAATGGCCAATGTTTTAATGCTCTTCCGATTCCTCTGTGGGCCAGGATCTACCAAGTAGTGCAGCTGTGTTATGTACGTATTATGGTTTCGCCTAGACCCCCCGATCCGCGCTTTTTATGGAGGGAAAAATGAGAAAAAGAAAAACATACGACAGTCAGGATTCGCTGGTGGTCACCCGCCCAACTACTAACAGACCGGCGTGTGGTTTAAGTACGGCTGAGCGGACGGGAAGCCCTGCTTTCCACACCCTATGGTCGTATGTGTCAAACGTAGCTATTATAGTAATCCATAATCCACTACTACTAGCCGATGATGATGGCTCCTGAGCCAACTGCTATCTTGGGCTCGACAGAAACCACTAGTAATTCCCTGTATTGCCCTATTAAGACTAACATCAACTTCCTGCTCCCATGAGCATGTCATTCCTTTTAGCCCGCGTTATGTGCAATGCTATTCTGCCCTGCTTTTTTTAAGGCTCGTACTCCAGTATACTTGGATTGAATCAGAGCTTCTTGCCGGATGCTGGTCCCATATAATTTTGTCACTTCTGACCAAGGTCGCCTCTCGTCTCTTCTTAACTTCTGCAGAAGGCCTGTCTCTTCAGGTGACCATGGCATGCCCTTCCTGGAGTTTCCTTGGGCCTCGCTGCAATCACGCCGAGTTTGCAGGTCCGGTGCATTTTCGTCGAGCGATTGTTTAATCACATATCTCCACTATTACAGGTTAGAGACAGGGTCAGACATACAACGTGGTAATGCGCCTTCGAACAGCCAAGAAAGAAATTGCAAACGCTTATCAAGTGGCACAGACATAAAGTAAGAACAAAGGGCGACGAAGGCATTTCCACTCGGAAGTGATGCAGATGGGGCTTGTAGGCCTTTCACAGGCCACAGGGCTGATTGTTGTCTTTTTCACTTGCGGGGCTTTGGCTGTTTGTAGCGGTGTTGAAAACTCCCACTCTAAACATTAGAGAACAACAAGTTATCTTCGGTGCTGTGAGAAGAGTGATGTCTCCGATTGCCCTGGTTGTGAGGGCGATCAACATTTTGCGTATTACCACCCTGGCCGCTTGACCCTTTGGTGGTGATCAGGTGCATCGCTGAGAGAGGGTGGAGGTTCAGGATATGGACATGGCGTCCCTGGGATAATAAGGCTATTATCTTGCTGGACAGGTTGGTGTAGATCTTGAGCATCCCAGGGTCTATTATCGGCAAGGATTACTGGGTTAATAGGAATGTTGTTTCGCATATCTTGCAGCCTAAAACACTCTTCCAAGCTATTGTCCGAAATTGATATACTTGGCGATGATAGATCATCTTCTGGGGCATCTCCCCGAAAGAAGGGCAACTCAGTCGGAATGTTAGTGACATCTTGGATATCAGGGGGTGGAATTGGACCCGAATTTGAGGTGCATTGTGCCGGATTGTGTGGTGATGTGTCGTGCTTAAAGTTGTCTAGATGTGGCGTATTGGGCGGTGGCATGGATGTCTTCCCTTGGGATTGGGGGCTTAATGGTGTGCATGGCCGAGTGTTTGTACTAACATGCATGCAAACTTCGGCCTGTGGCCGCGCAGGGAAACGATGCTTGGAAAATGGCAAGGTAGGTAAAGTGCTCTGGAGGGAGTTATGCCGGGGTTTGGGGAGAGAAGGAGTGTTGGGTATTAGACTGCTGGGATTTAGAGATTTATACAGTGTTAATGAGCTGGTATATGGTGGAATCCATGGCTTGAAGTTGTTCAGGTTGAATGTAGGTAATATCTTGCAGGAAGCAGTGTAGCTTTGAACAGGATCGTGAAGTGCGAGAGAAGCAGAAGGGAATGCTGTAGATAATATAATATCCCCAATATCGCAGGTTCGATCAGCCTGCTTATATCTTCCCTTGAAGCGTCGACAAACATAATTCTGCCTTGTTATCGGAAGTGAGGAGACAAAGACTTCTTGTCCTCGATCCCACTTCTAGGCGGCTGACATGTCCATCTTTATCTTAAAATGCCACCTAAGGGCCGATGGCCGTCGGCTTGTACTAATCGCATCCAATAATTGCTCGGCGTTGCCCTTCGGGCACCGCAGAAGTAGCAGGGATCAGCCACAAAGAAGCACCAAGATGAATTGGCCAGTGGAGCTGGCCTTGGCGCACAGGAATATGCAGACAGCGAACTGGGAATGAGAGGAGGAAACACAGACAGATTGGAGGGAGCACGTGAGATGGAAACAGGTGAGAAGGAATTACATGGGCCGGAACAAATCATATAGGTTTCTTAATAGGTTTCTTACGAGTGGATTGATGCATGGATAAGTTTGTGTCTGAGCCGGGTGAAGGTGCTGTTGAAGTACCCTTATGGCGCTGTCAGATACCGGGTGTATACCGAGCGGACCTGGTGCTTGTAACTCAGGTATTGTCCATATATCGTAACCTGTAAGCGAGTCGGACACGCAACCGAGTCAGACACCTTTGTATTGCATATAAATCGACACTTTTTAGGACATCAATAACTCAACAACAACATATCAGGAGGGCCTAATATCTATAATATAAAATGATATGATAGTATATATGCAGATATTAAGCCTAGGGCGTTATAGAGTTTCTACTTCCTTATATTACAAATGATGAGCTTGAAGTACAGTTGTATTTAAAATTATACTGTATTGCATGCTAGAAAAAATATTAAAAATTCTAAATATAATATACAGGCTTCTATAGTCTATATATATTAGGCAATATTTCATTATTAGCAGCATAGCTATAATATGGGTTGAGATATTGACGTCCTAAAAAGTGCCGTTTTATATGCAATAAAGGTGTCTGACTCGCTTACCGGTTACGTCACATACCCCTAATTACATACAAAAGATCAAAGAAATGTGGGTACTCGATGAATAACCCAGTTGCTAGTGGTGAGTTACCACTTCTTCGTTCGACAGTTCTGGCGATCTGGCATGATCGCTGGTCTGCTTTCTGCCTTCCCGCCTGTCTCGTTTTGACCTCCCCCATGTTCTTCCCCTATGTTTCACAGCCTTCGTACTACGCCTGCTTGTCATAATAGAGAAAGCTGTGCTTATACTGCAGAGAGTTAACCCTGGTAGGCAAAGATGGCTTGTGTTACCTATTGCGACGTTCATTTGTTCCCAAGCTCCGTCAAAACCTAGTTCTCCCAATAAGCTAACTAGGTGTTCCAAGGATTGTGGTTGCTTGTTAGAGATAGCACAGAGCCCTAATCACATCGACCACATATCTCAATCTATGGAGTCTAAACCATGGGAGCAGAACTAGAACTACGCACCAACTCCTCCTTTTGCCGAAGCAAAGTACAAAACAATTGTTCCTCGTCTAAGAATCCCCGCAGTGTTTCCAGCAAAGCTATTTCTCAGACATAACTTTCCCTTACCTTCACGATTTATGCATGGAGGCGGCAACATTTCCGACTGTCCTCGAATTCCTAAAATGTCTCTTCATTTGCCAACGGAATTACTACTATTATTAGTCACATTCCTGGAGGCAGAAAGAGATATTAACTCGTTAGCGCAAACCAACAAACGGTTCTACAGCGTCCTAAATCTATACTTATATCGAAGAAATTCTCGGAATTCTGAATCTTCAGCACTGCTATGGGCTGCTCGACATGGGAAAATTGCCACAGCTCGAAAGTCTATCCAGGCAGGGGCAAACATGATGGCGAAAGATTCGCCCCAGCGGACACGATCACGCCGAGGCGAATCTCGGGGAACAGCATTATCCCGTGCCGCAGAGTTTGGGCATGAGGCGATGGTGAAGCTGTTACTTGAAACTGGGCAGGTAGATTTGGAGTCAAGGGACGACTTTCTTTACACGCCACTCACCCACGCCGCAAGAGGTGGTCATGAGGCGGTCGTGAAACTGTTACTTGAAACTGGGCAGGTAGATTTGATGTCAAGGGACGACCTAGGCTACACACCATTCACCCACGCCGCAGGAGGTGGGCATGAGGCGGTCGTGAAACTGTTACTGGAAACTGGGCAGGTGGATTTGGAGTCGAGGGACAACCTAGGCTACACACCATTCACCCACGCCGCAGAAGAGGGGCATGAGGCGGTCGTGAGATTGTTACTTGAAACTGGGCAGGTGGATCTGGAGTCAAAGGACGAGCTAGGTTACACACCATTCACCCACGCCGCAGGAGGTGGGCATGAGGCGGTCGTGAAACTGTTACTTGAAACTGGGCAGGTGGATGTGGACGCAAGCAGCTACTACGGATTCACGCCATTGACTGAGGCTGCAGAGCATGGACATGAGGCGGTGGTGAAGCTCTTACTTGAGACGGGCCAGGTGAATGTGAAGAATGTGAACAAAAGGGTCTTTGATCAGACACCATTATACCGTGCCATACAGGGCGGGCATGCGACGGTAGTGAAGCTGCTACTTGAAACTGGACAGGTGGATCTGGACTCAAAAGACCCTGAAGGTCGAACAACATTAACCTATGCCGCAGAGTCTGGGCATGAGGCGATAGTGAAGTTGATACTTGAGACTGGACAGGTTGATGCGGAAGAACGCGGCCACCAGTTCCCTGATAGCACCGAAAGCCCATTGGAGACGGAATTTGCGATAGGTGAGATGCGAAATGTTAGGTAGCCTTGGATTTTGTTATTTCCGAAAAAGGGTAATAATCAAAAAACAAAGAAAGGGCAGCACGCTTGCTGCAGCCAGCTACATCCAGCATCTGAGAGGCCGTTAGGTCACCACTGTTTAGAATGTCCTAAATCAAAAGGAGCTTAATTTCGCAAGGCTGGGTTCATGGGGCGTTACAGCCTAATGAGAGTGATTGTTTGTCAATATCCCCAGCCCATTCGCAACCTCTATCACGTGCTCAGAACGTAAAGTTGCGGGTTGATTTCTGTCAAAGTGATGATCTGAAGCGATCAGAAGATTGATTCTTGACTCCCTAAGAGGATCTACTCTACCTGACAACATACAGAAGTGTCAGCCGCGGCGGCCTTTAATTCTTGATAGTTATGGCTCCTATATTAATATAAAGTTTATTAACTTCCATGATGCAAATAAGATTCTTCTAGCTATTTATCCACCTTATTGAACACACAGTTTGCAGCCTCTTAATGTTGGTTTTTTTAGTCCTCTTTCCCGGGCATACAGTGATGAATTGGAGCAATTTATATATAAGTATTAAGGGCTATATTACAAAGCAAGATTTCTTTAACGTGACTCGGGCGGATCACACACTGGAGCGGATCACCAAAACCACTTCATTAATTCTTGATCATTTTCAACCACCAAAATGGCCACCAAAGCAGTCGATATTACACTTGAAAGGGGGAATAGAATCAAGCTTGCTATCGAGGCTTTAAAATGCAATCAAATAAAATCAATCCGAGCTGCCGCAAAGTCTTATAATTTACCTTATTCTCCCCTTGCCTCCCGTTTATCTGGTCGCCTTGCACGCGTTTATTCCACTCCAAATCGCCAAAAACTCGCCAAAACACAAGAAGATGTCTTAAAAAAGTGGATTCTTGATGCAGATCAACGTGGCCTTTCACCTAGGATTCAAACTGTACGGGAGATGGCCAGTGTTCTATGCAAAAAGCCAGTTGGAATAAACTGGGTTTCTCGGTATATTAAGCGCCACCCAGAGCTTCGATCAAAATATACGCGTTGATATGACTATCAACGCGCACTTACTGAGGATCCAAAGATATTAAATGACTGGTTTCAATTAGTAAAGAACACGATTGCAAAATATGGAATTTTGGATGAAGATATTTATAACTTCGATGAGACTGGTTTTGCAATGGGACAGATAGCTACGCAGAAGGTTTGCCACTGTCTTTTTTTCTATAGAAATACAGCTGCTAACAAGACTCTGGCATTTAGGTAGTTACTGGCCAAGCCTCATCCCGCGCGCGTGCAATACAACCAGGAAATCGAGAATGGGTTACTGTGATTGAAGCTATTCAATCAACTGGTCGTACACTACCACCAATGATTATACTAGCTGGAAAACAACACCAAGCATCTTGGTATAAGCTTATACCGCCTGATTGGATGATTGCAGTTAGTGATAATGGCTGGACCAACAATATTCTAGGTCTTCTTTGGCTTAAAGAGATATTTGATAAGCATACTAAAGCATCGGTTAAGGGTGTATACCGATTGCTCATACTGGATGGTTATAAAAGCCATGCAAGTGCAGAATTTGATTATTATTGCACTGAAAATAAGATTTTACCTCTTTATCTTCCAGCTCATTCATCCCACCTGCTTCAACCACTTGATATTACTTGTTTTGGGCCCTTGAAGCGTGCATACGGTGACCAGATACTGAGCTTTATTGGATTAGGTATTAACCATATTGACAAACAGTCATTTCTGCACGCCTACACTCAGATACGACCAAAGGTCTTTAATGCAACTGTCGCTGCAGGCTTTGCAGCTGCGGGTTTAGTTCCACATAAACTTGATAGAGTGCTAGACAAGCTGCAACTTCTATCTAATACTGCAATATCATCACCACCACCAAGCAGAAGCAGTGACGGATCATCTAGTTGGACTGCTCAAACACCTCAAACAACCAAAGAATTAAATAAGCAGGCAGCTCTTATTGAAAGAATGTGGCGAGAGCGTACAAAAAGCCCTCCAAGTCCTCTTGTTTCTGCATTAAATCAAGTCTACAAAGCGTGTGAAAGAGCAATGGAGGAAGCAATGCTTCATGGCTATGAAAAGGGTCAAATGGAAGCTGCTAACACTATTGCAAAGCAAACACGTACCAACAAGAGAACTTATATAGCTTCAGGTGGAGGTCTTACTGGAGAAGAGGGCCAGAGGCGTGGTCAGGAGGCGGATAAAGCAGCTGAAGCAGTGGTGGAAAATACAGAGCAGCCAAGAAAGCGTGCACCACCACGGTGCTCCACATGTAACATAGTAGGCCATACGCGGGTAAAATGTCCTAATAAAGATGCTTGATTTTATTCTTATTTTTATATAATTTTAAATAAGCGTTTTGATGGTAATCTCGGTGGTTGAAGTCAGTAGGGATATTGGTGATCGGGAGAGGTGATCCGCTCGAGTGAGAGTCACGTTAACTTAGCCTAGTTCGTGGGTGCCTCCGTACCCCCTGAATCCCAGACTCCATGCTTCCAACACTTGTCAGATCTCACATGCCCGCTCTGTGGTGGGCACTAAGCCTCCATACATGAGTCATCAGCGTGGACTGAACGGGTATATATAAGGAGTTCATCCCCCGAGGCTAGCCATGAATTCTCGTCAGCTATTCCGAACCTAACATGGCTGCCAATTCAATGGTGTTTACTACAGGGTTCGGTCCGAAGGAGGCGGTGGATTACTTCCGCTCGCTTCTCACAGAGGAGGTTTCTGAAGCCCAGGTCTATGAAAGCAACCGTTATCTGCTAAAATGTGTCCATAGTGGAGCTATCACTCCCAAGATCTTCACCATATGGCTTTTCCTTGCCCATTCCAGATTCCCTAGCATCCTCCAGAGCGCCCTGCGTGATAGGTATTCGCGTGGTGTGCGCCAGGCTGGCATTAACGTGTTTAAATGTGCCATGAAAACTGACAATTGGTGGGAGAAAGGTTGGAATGCGCTTGGAGGCACAACGTGTCTGAAGGAGATCTTCGAGGAGCTTAGCCTTCAAGAAGCCAAGATGCTTGCAAGAGCAATCGGCGTGTGCTCAAACGCCCAAGATGCTTCCAAATCGCAAGCGGTGAATGCGCTTCTTCAGCTCTTGATTCCGAATTTTTTTGAATCGGCATCCGCCCAAGTCCGTTCTAGCAGCTCACGACAGCTTCTAGGAATGAATGATCTAGCACCGCTGTTCAACGCGTCCAGCGATACCACTTTGGTTAAAGCATTTTCCACCGACCGACCCGATGATTTTATCAACCCCTTAATCCGGGCATTACTCAATTCTCACATGCCACTTTTGAGAGAAATCGTCGTCGGCTCTGTCCCAGCCTATCCTCCGCTGCGGAGACGTTTGCTTCATAGTCATCTCTCCGCGATTCTTACATCATCAGAACCTTATGAACCAAAAATCTCTCGAGGGTGGCAGGCTCCCATACCGGCAATGGGAGTCGCCTTGGATCTTATCGAGAGTGTTCGTGGGAAGTCAGCAATGTCCTCCCCAGTTTCTTGGGATACGCAGATCCTCTGCATTGGCAAAACTCTTACCATAGCTCGGCGTTTAAAAGTGCCGTTTGACCAGATACTCGCATTGCTCGAGCGGGTCTTACCAGTCCTGGACCATTCCCAACGGCATCTGCATGAATGGACCCCCCTCATACACGGCTTGATAAGATTTTGGGGCATGGCAGCTTTCCCGGCCGCTTATATAGAGTCATCTTCTAATGCACGCGCTGCACGTCATCGGGAGGCACTGCATCCCTCCAGACCACAAAAGGCTCACAAGGACTCCTTGGAGATATTGCTTCGAATGATTTTCGGGACGATGCTGAAAACAGAACTCACCTCTTGCATCGTCACATTATTTTCGTATGTAGTCGAAGAGGCAAAACTGCCCTTACTCAAGATCATATGCAAGCACCTGCGAGGCCTTGAGATCGATCTCGATCAGCCAACACCATCGAAGAACGAGGACGAGCTTTTGCCATGGAATACGTCTTTTCTCATGTCTCTTTCTGGACAGGATGCAAGGTGGTTATTTGAGCGCGCAGCACGACTGTCGCCAACGAAATGCCTACTCACGACCATTCCATTTGACCGGCCTCCGGCTGGAGAGGACTCGTCTTCGTTTCAGGAGAGTCTGTTCCAGGTCCATCTGGAGTCTACGAACAAGGAGCAGGTTGCAGGTAACGGTTCAGTGACACTCCAATGTAAGTCGATCCGTTCTTATTGTTGACTGGAATCTTACGAGTCTGTGTTCTGTACAGTCATCGAACATGTCAAACTAAAGGCAGTGAAAGCCCGCGACGCCAATGATCGACTTCAGTGGGCAAGACTTACAATCAGTATCGCAGTGATGAGCAAGGATGTCAAAATTTTGAAGGACGTTATCTATTGGACATCGCGCTTCTTGAGGGACCCGGTAACCCTATCCTATACTTCCCTCAAGGCTTTCGCGCTTGCTAATAGAATACCTTTCTTACAGTTCGTGGGACCGTCACTCGCAAGTAAAACCTATGAGGCAGGTGTCGCATCCGTCCTGTCCTGTGTGGCGTTGTCAACGTTACGCCATTTGTCATCCCGAGAGGAGCTTGAGGCCAATGTGGGCATCGCGGATGCAGTACTGCATCATCTTATAGAACAGGCTCTGTTAGTCTTGCATGAGCCCTGGTACAAAAGCTTTCAAGAAGGCAAATTTGGCGGTTTGCTCAAACTCATCGTTTCGTACCGAATCGATGCGGTCGACCTCTTGTGTCAACGTGGTTTAGGAACTGAGAAGGAAGTGGTGGCGAGTTTGTTCGACAAGCTTGTTCCTATTCTATTAGAATACGAAAGTGTGGGCATTACCGAAGGATACGAATCCCTTGGTTGGGGAAGACTAGACGGACCACTTGAAAATATCCGATGCCCGCAGAAACAAACAACTGAAGTGCTGAGGCTTTTGGACTCATTAGCACAGCAGCGAGATTGTCTTTGGGCCAGACAACGCTTGCTACGGAACCCTCAGACTGCATCTTTCCCAGAGGGTTTGCCTCGAGGCTTGCCCCTTCAGTATTTGTTTCCTTCGAAGAGATGGACGATGGCAGTGATGAAGTCCAAGGAAGTTGGCAGCTTTATTACCGAGAGGGTCAGGGAGGTTGTCTTCTGCGATGCAAATACAATCCTCCAGAAAATCAACCAAGAGGATCACCGGATTGGCCCATTCGTGGACAGTCTGAAGTTCGCTATCGAGATCTACATAGGGGAGGGGCCCGTGGAAGAACAAAGTGCAAGAATACTGGAGATATGGAAGCACTACTCAGAGAAAATTCCATCTTCCGCGGGGCATACAGAGAGCTTCAGGTCATATCTGTGCTCCTTTGCGCGGTCTAGAAGCTTGCATAAAGTTGCGAGAATCATTGATCCTCCGCAGATGCCCTCGCTGGACATATTTCAGATGTCACACGACTCGCTGAGCTTTGAATGGGACCCTCGCTCAACAGACATACGCCGCTCGTCACCAGATCACTGGGAAGAGACACTGTTGCAGCATCAATTCTTTGCCATTAAGCAGCAAGGATCTCTAGAGGCTATAATCCTAGCGTACTCTCATCCGAACGCGTGGCAATCGACCATGAAAGCCAAAGCATTCAATATATGGCGGCCGAAATATGGCCCTCAGAGACTTTCATTTCAACATGGAGAAGCTCTCATTGTATCTGCCCTCTTGTTCCTCAACAATCTAACCCGCAATTCCCAACGGCTTCTGTCCAAACCATTCCCCGAAGATTCAGATATTTTGCGTTATCCGCCAGTGCACCTCGACTACGAGTTCCTGGCCGCCATTGGTGACCAGGGAGAAGCAGCGGATGCAGCCCTTTCCGTACTTAGTGGCTTGGTAAGAGTGGTACCTCCTAACCTTTTGTATGAGCTTTCACTCTCCCTCTTGGAAACTCTTGATGAGCTTGAAAGCACGTCGCCAAAATATCCACTGGTTCAGCGATGTGCATATAAAACCATAGCACTTTTGCGGCGGTCCGACAAGCCCCAACTGGCCGCGACTCTGGGGATGAAAGCGCTGGAGCTATTCCCCAAGGCATCCTCGTGGCATCGAATGGCCTTCCCTTCGTCACTACCGAAAGCTCTCAGCCGCAAAACTGCAGAGTTGACCATGCGATCTTTCACTTCCTACATCTTTGAAGCACTTCGGAAGCAAAAAACTCTGGCAAAGGACGAAAACGCTAGTATCAAAATCACGACAGTAAAGATGCTGGGTACAATGCTAGCAGAGAATAAATTCGGCATGTCTCCTTCTTTCATAGTTGGCGCTCTGAAAGATCTATTCAATGCGAGCAATCATGTTGACGTACGAGTGACGGTTTGCACAGCTTTACTCAGCGTTCTTGAAAAATACGATGACGCGGACGAAGCCTATGAAGTCTTCACATCGTTTGCATCCTACGCAGCTTCGCCCAGCGAGAACAATGAGTCAGGGTCATGGTTGCAATCAGAACAGGCGCAGCTTCCAAGGGTTGATTCTCAACGTCCCCTGCTCGAACTGTTCACCAAGACAGCCTACTGCAAACTCCCAGGGAAGTACCTTGAGCAGTATACCTACAAGACCCTGCTACCTCTCGTCGAAGAGTCAACCAGACAACACAACCGCTGGATGCATCAATTCCTTTCTCCGCTGGAGCTTACATCTGAAGAGCTGTCTGTCACCGACTTCGGTCCTTTTGCAGCAGATCTAATAGAAGTAGTGATGGATCTGTGGTCTGAGTACCTCCCTCGGGGATACCTTCTCAAACACAGGTCTTGGGCATTGGGCTACCTGGACTGTATGAAGCTCCGGAACATTAACAGCAAGCTGACCGAGCAAGATCGATCATGGCGAACAACGAACGCAGGCGGTCACTGGAGAGAGTTCTTCGACATTCAAATAAAAACGAAGTCTTCTCATACCCTGTCATGGATACTTCAAAACGGGATAAATTCCAAGGTGCCCAATGGTATAACGCACGAGGCTATTGCAGAGGAAATTGTTGAGCGTGCGGCAGTCTTCATCCGCAATCCATTCAAGTGTGTGCACAGTCGCATCGAAGTATCCTTGGAGCCTTTTACAACCATGCTGTCAGCGCTACAAGCGAGTGACCCAGTCCAGAGAGCCAAAGTTCTGCCGACCCTGGAAAGAGTAATCGCAGATGTACATGGATTGCGAACAGTGGAATGGAACAATGGGACTCGCCGCTGCCCTCCAATTCTGCCCCCTAAACTCCAACTCCAGACTTTGCTACTGCCTTTCCCACATTTCCATAAAGAAACCCCGTCTCGTTACGGAACGTTTATTTCCCGCGTTTTGTCCTTGATCGAAGAAACTGCCAGCTCTCCAGCGTGCATTGCAGACCGGAGCTTCCTTTTGGAAGCTATGGACCTAGTCTCAAAGGACGATGCGCGACAATGTGCGCTCGGATTTGGCCGCGGGTACGAATCTAGTACGAATGTCATTGCACAGCACCTGAGGGTATGGCTGGCCCAAGTTCTATTGTTGAGGTTCAAGTTGACCAAAAATGAACGTGATGCGGAAGTCAGAGAAATGATATTCCAATGGAAGAGCAGTTCCAATGAGTCGATACGATCTATTGGATGGTCTACAGATCCTCAGGCCATATGATGTTGGTGACATATCAAGGTTAATTCCTCATGTATGATGTATTCTATATTTAGTTAGTTTAATAACGACCGCAACGAGTACACCTTTAATCTTTCCCAGAGACTCAGGTGTAGATACACCCACGTCCCAGCAATAATTCGGCCCGTAGGGTCCTTAAGAGGATGCATAGAAGGGTGAAATTCCGCTTGAGATATTTAAAGACCCAAATTTCGCACTGCTTGGGACAGTGTCTGTCTGGATCATGACAACTTTGGAAGAGAATTTATTAGCATGTACCCCCAGGCCTAGTTTTACCATCCATTATTTTCGGCGCAGAATGTCCGTTAACTTTTGATAGTTCAAAAGGGATACTTAAACCCAATCTTTCTTTTAATTTAGTAGGTGTCACAACATGGGACGGCGAGACTGCAGGTATGACTGCTTCCCTGCAGATAAATGTACTAGCCTAATAAGATTCAGCGTTTTCAATACCCAAATTCCCAAGTTTGAGGTGGGCCGTAGTAGAAAGGATTTTTTTCCCCTCTAGTCTGGGTTATTTGGGAATCAAGCAGTTCCATGGAAGCAGAATAAAGCTGGTGATTCCACTCCTTCCAGTGATGACATGATCATTATAGACAAACCCATCGAGGAGATCTTTAAATTCGTCTGCGAGTACTTACATACCGGCAAATATTGTTTTCCCCCACCGAGTGACGATACTCCTATTGAACACTATCCTGGACCACTACGAGAAGTTCACGGGCTGAGCTTAAGAGGAAACTTTGAAAATTGTTGAAACCTCTAGGGGAAAAAGGTACGTCGTGAGGTGCTAGGATAGCGGTGACTGGATAGTATATTGGAACTACCGTGCGATCTAGTATCGCATGGTGAGTATTATTCATCTATCTACGAGAGAGCGTAGACAAACGCTTCCTTATGTCTACGTGTCCCTTAGCCTCTGAATGTGATATATCAGATCGCTGCGGGACTAGGATATCCGAAGGTGCCTTAGGCATCCTGATTTCCAACAAAAATGACGAATCAGTGGAACAGATACTTGTACTGGGTTGGGAGTCTACCAGTTCCAAGAGCGTAGCTGATTGATCCTCTAGTATGCAATTTAGAAGGAGACAATCTATGTTGCCAATCCACGCTCCTACAAATGCTTATAGCATAGTGCATTCCGTCTATATGTCGAGGTCCGAAATATGACCAAAGATTCCGTCTCGCAACCATCAGCATCGCCTCCGCATCAGGGATGGGCTTTATACAAGAAGAGAACCTGCTTGACTATATATCTGGCGTCAGCATGAGCTCCACAAAATATCTTTCGTCTCCTGCAGTTAATGGGGTAATAGGATTACGGGAAGCACACCGTGACTCTGAATTGTGTCAAAATAGGTTTTACATAATCATTCTGTTTGAATGGAGATTGGATGAGAACCGCCAGGCACATATTTTAGTCTTTCACAGCGCATTACTGGAGCAACAACAGAACAAACAAAACTATTGATTGGCTGTAGCCTACTAATCAGTCCAGCCTATCTAGCTATGAAGTCGGGAGCTATTAAATAGATGCATAGGAAGCCTAATGAAGAAGGCAAGTAGTTGTAGAGACTTGTCAAGATGAAGATTGAGAGGATGTAAGTAAATTGAAACTGAGAGATGATTGAAAGAAGAGAGGATAGAGGCAGAAGAGGGGCTTAAATAGTCCAGCTTGGAACTGATGACAAGTTTGCCCAGGATAAAAGGGAATGTTTTCAGCTGGCAGTGTGGAGTGTAATAAATCAGAGTTCCTGCAAGTTGAAAATAAAAGCATGTATTCTATTCAGAGTGGGCCATTCAATAACTGGATTTTCCCGTATTTATCCACAATGAAAAGATATACTGATTCTTCGTAAGATCAGATTCATTCAAATGGAGACTGGGTGAAAGAAAGTCACCTACCATATAAAAGTCCTTGTCTGATAACACATTCACTTATTGTCCTTCTAGTGAAGGGCTTTTTTGGTGGGTTACCCGGGAAATAAGAACCAATGATATAAGAAACAGAAGTACCAGAAAAATTCAATAAAGACAAACATAGCCTGTGTATCTGAAGTCAAACTGAACTATCTCATTAATTTCCTTCCGTTGTCCCTCCCTTCCAGCTCCCGGACAGCAATGTCCAACAAAAGTCGGGCGTAGCCACGATGCAATCTCGCTACCCAACCTGGGAGATGCTTCTGGCTCTCGACTCCCCCCTCAGACGGAAAAGTCTCAAAATCATGCGCAGAAGAAAACCGGACTTCAACGTAAGGGCCCCGTGCCTTCTCCCCTTCTCCGTCAAACGGCTCAGAGACACTCATTTCATGCCGACCTCCCGACATCAACCGCCAAGGATACCCCCAAAAAGAAATATTCTCAAAGAATTTACGTGGCCCATCTGCCATCTTCCATGAGCACAGCAGACCATGTGAGTCTTGATTCGACGGCGGTCGTTCAACCAACAAAAGCCCATTCACAAGCTGTCGGGGAGCTCCAGTGTCGGGATCAGAAGAGAACCCGCCCGGAGCGTCGCCCGTATCACCGGGATCGAATTTTCCGTTGCTGAAAAGACCAACAATGGAGGACTGTGCGCGAAACAGCCGGGTTCCGAGCAGTACTCGGGCCCATACAGTGGAAAGGTCTTCCTTCGTGCTTAAACTGTCAGTATATCCGAACCGTTTCGCACGATCTTGGAGCGCTCGGACGGGTACGCGAGCAGAATAGACATCGACATAGGCACAGTGCTGGGTTGGGGGGTTGGCAGGAATACCCAGGGCAACACTACTAGTTGAGTGTGGGGGTTGAGCCGGGTACTTTGTCTCGAGCGTTGTTAGAAATCTATGGGTGCCATACGCGGCAACGACCGGAGGAAGTGCCAGTGCAAGCAGAACCCGAGACCTGGACCGCGCAGCCATAACATGAATAATCAAGTGAATCTTAGGTGTAAGATGTAGTTGATAGTAAGCCTACTATTTATACATTTGCAGAGATCACCCGGTTTACTCCGTACAGTGTGGTTTGGTGGGGGTTGGTGATGATCGCCTGATCAACCAAGATTTTACAAAACAACGGCCTGAAAGAGTCCAGGTGATCGAAATTCGCTCAAAAAGATAGCCTTGTTGATGAATAGATGGTATTTAACAAGGCCTATAGAAAGACGACATCCATCTGAAAACTTTGGAGATGAAGAGGAAGAATTCGAAAGATGTGAAGAATAAAAGGGGACAAACAACGGGAGCAGCAGTATAATATAGGCTATGTTTTCCCTATCTTTGTCCCTCAGAAATTGCCAGTGCGTTCACATTTCCCACGGACCTCGAAATAAATAATTAATTATATTCCTTCTAGAAGTAGGAGTTTATCCTCCGTGTAGTTTTTGAAGAATTCTTAGTTCTATTATCACAGTAAATGCCTTATTGTCGAATCTTGTCACTCCAACTTACGAGTTGAGTCAACTTATCTCTTTCGATCAAAATCCTCTTCCTGAGAGAATTTCTAGCATGAGTCAAACTCCATCCGTGCTCTTAACAGCGCAAGAGAATAAGATGTGAAGATATGTAAGTACCTCTGTCCAGAGGGTGTCTGAATATACCTACCACCTTATAAATTCGGTTTAGATCATGCAGATTAACGAATAATTATATTAAATATAATAATTTTTTTTTTGGTTCCAAAAGTACTAATAATTGAACAACCAGAAAGCTGTTGACTAATAAATATACCCTCAAGGCACGATGGTTATAACCCAAACTTTAGTAATGCGGGACAACATCCAACTTCCGCCCTGCAAGAATTTGTCCCAACTCTACTCCGTACGAATCGACTCGCCTGCCCAAATCAGTCAGCTACCCACGAAGGGACAATCCCCCGGCCTGACCGCAACGGAACACACCAAATCAAATTAACACAACCTCCACACACCCCCTGCACACTGTCGTCCGATCTCTCCGACGATCGCAAAATGACCTCACCATCTCGCCCCTCCGCAACCAACAGCTCTCTCGACGACATTTTCGGCTCCTCGCCACCACACGAAACCGAACTCCAAAATCCACCCCGCGATCAATACCCCCTCTCTACCGTTGAACCCTCGGAACTCCCCTTCCTCCGTCGCCAACACGTCACAGCCGGGTACCGCGACGGGATCTCCGCTTCGAAAGGCGAACACGTCCAGCGCGGCTTCGACGCAGGGTTCCCCGTGGGTGCGCAACTGGGAATGCGAGCCGGGACTGTACTGGGAATTCTCGAAGGGGTAATTCGTGGCTACGAGAGTCGGGCATCCTCAGCTGTGGTGAAGAAACAACTACCGCAGCGCACGGAGGGGTCCAGCTCTGTGAGGGGCAATGTGGACAACGACAACGACAACGGATTGGACGAGGGTACGAAACGGGCGAAGCGGGAGGAAATCCTGAGGCTTTACCAGATGGCATGAAGGAGTTAAGTGTTCAGAGCGTGTTCGGGACCCTTGAGGGTGGCGAGGATGAGAAACCAGAGACTCAATTGGCGAGGAAGGGTGATGTGGCTGTTTCGAAATGGGAGAATAGAGTTATGGTTTCGCATTGGGAGGAGAATATGGACGCTTTGCAGATGAAAGATGAGGGGTATAAGAAAAATGAGTCGGGGACAGTGGAACAGAGCTGATCGTCTTACTTTCGATTTTGCGTCCTTGTTTTTCACCCCAGGCCCTGCATTCATCGACTCCGTTGGGGACAGCGGACATGCCGGAAATATACACCCACTACCCCCTGCGGTTGGCCTACAGGAGAGTTAGCTCTCCTTAGCCGGGTAATTTCCCCCGAAGATATTAACGCACATATCACAGCAGGTCAGGTCAGGTCTCACTCCTGAGCCGGGACAGCCGTGCTATATCTGTGCCTTACAGATCTAGTCTAGGATGTCTAACAGCAACTGCAAGGAACATTGTGGGTCGTGGAGGAAATTTACTTCAATTCTTCAGCCAACGATTGAGGTCTTCTGTCCACGGACATGAAGGCCCGGCTACTATCCGCATCGCGTGAAGTTAGCTTTTGTGCATAAATAGTGTATAGAAAGTATGACAATGTGCTTGCCAGGTACACGGCCGTCCATATTTAGACACGAAGCATTGTCGCTACGACTGTTTTATCCAATATGACATCGTTCCAGATACTGAGGCAATGCTTGATTAAATACTCACTATAATAACCTATGGTAGCAAAAGCCCAATGAGACAAGATTATCCCAAGATTGATGTGCAGAACATGAAAGACATAGTCTAGAATCGGAACTAGCGTCATAGTACAAGGGCCCCCTGACGAAAGGAAAAAATCCGGGAGTTTAGGTGCACGTCTATAGAAAGCGCGGCTATGGCTCGAGGTACTACGTCTTTGTTCCTGAGTCCACCTAGCAACGATACGGATCAGGCCCCGATTCTAATACCTATATCTAATAGTATCACATTTCCATGCGCATATTCGATTGCGCTTGCGCACTAGATTTAGTTATTTCGACAAATAGTTGGGATTCCATGATACAATCCTAACTGACTTGAGTCAAGCTCATAGTGTAAATAAAGAAAAAGTAAAAAATAAATGATAGTGTGGAGTTGCGAGGATAAGGGAATGGCAGCCGTTGGCAAATATAGGTAAGGAAAAGTACGACAAGTCATCAAAGAGAGTATAGGGAGAACCCTTGACATAAGGAAATATAACCAGTAGGCATAAGATATGGAACACTGCACGTTGCAGCGACATGAGCAGTAGCTTCGGTTGAAGCACTCGTAACGAACTCCGGACACTGCCTTGTTTTCGGACATCAATCAGACATTCATAGTAGCGTAGGTTGCATTGCGTCATTTAGCATTGTGAGCTGACATTATTCCCAGCGTATGCTGAGCTCATAAATCATGGAGGAGCAAATCCAAGAAAATTCATGGCGTCGTCATCACCCAGACGTCGAGGACCGGGGATCGTCACCATCATCAACCGTTATCAGAAAAGACGGAAGGCATCATTAGTATCGAGTTTTAGCAAGTAACTAGCTTTTCTTGTTAAACCTGCGCAAAAATAACAAAGAGATCGACACAAACAACATCAAATTTTATTGCTTTTCATAATTGGAAACAAAGATTGAAAGAATGATGGTAATTATAGCGACTTGCCAGGTCGTGGAGGGGCTATTTCGCCATGGCAGCCGAGCACGCGCAAAGATTCCCACACTCGCTTATAGAGCGGCGGTCGAGCCAGAGTTAGACTGTGTTGGATGGCTTTGTCGGATCGTTCATCACGGCAGAAAGTGCACACCTTCTCCCTCTCGGTGGAGAGGGACGGCTCTGGCGATTCAGATCGCTGTCGGCGCCTGGACTTGGCCTGGATGGCGGCTGCGGTTGATCTGTCAATATCGTAGTTCCTAGGTGGATTGCTATTGCTGCGGGATCGAGGAGTTCGTGGCCGTACAAGAGAAGTGGTAGAAGGAGCGACAAGGCGCAAGGTGTGCTGCGCAGCTGGATGGAAAACATCTCTGGCTGAGCAGGCTTGAACAATGCTCCTCATAG
Organism: Aspergillus tanneri; assembly: GCF_003426965.1. Lineage (NCBI taxonomy): Eukaryota > Fungi > Ascomycota > Eurotiomycetes > Eurotiales > Aspergillaceae > Aspergillus > Aspergillus tanneri. The sequence goes on along the minus strand of NW_022984634.1, from coordinate 1,953,893 downwards.
AAGAATGTGACAAGTCACCGGGTGGATGCTCAGGCATCGAAGGGAACTTCTCCAATGCATGGGAATGTGTTTGTCCCGACGTATTTTGAAGCTTGGGCGCTGACTTGGCAACGCGCAGGTGCACTCGGCTACGAACCTTTTTCAAGGTGTCAATGGGGTTTTTCGAAAGCGACTTTGAGTCCGTGTCTTCATTATCCGAATCTGACTCCCATACGGACTGTTCGCAGTGCATCTCAGAGGCGGAAGTTGAAGGCCTATCCCTAGCAGTGGTGGAAGCGCCTGCTTCTGGCCTCTCGAACGAGGGTGACGCAGGACCTGGACTGGGAACTGGACTTGGACAGTCATTGGCTGGAATAAACAATGCTTGGTCGAAATGAGAAGTATGTGGCTCGAGTGTCACAGGGTTAATACGGCATGGAGGAGAGATCATAGATGCTTCAATTGGCGGTCTGTTGCTTGGGCTCGTGGCCTTTTTGCTCGACCGGGTGCTGTTATTACGGGAAGCGTTGGGAAGAGAAGGTAAAGGCTTCCCCCTATATGAAGGGGAATCTAGACTGTTACCTCGTGGCATGATAAGCGTGTCTGTTGAGTTGTTGGATGCGACTACTCGTGGATGTGGATCTCGCGATGGAGTTGAAAGTTGCGATGGCAGTAAGGCCGTTCGTGATCCGTTCAAAGGCGTGGAAGAAAGGTGCACCTTGTTATCAATATTTGCCTTCTGCTCCCGGGCGTCTTGAACTTGTGGCTCTGTCCCCCCCCTCACTATGGTGTCAGGATGCAGAGGGCCAGAATAGTTAGAAGAGAAGGAGCTACTGGGAGTCAAGTCCGGTGTGGCGTCAGTTTGCACAGAGCAGAGAGAGCTCTGACTGACGTGGCAGGACTCTGGTGCACGAAATTGCCCAGCAGTTTCTTGGAGGCCTAGCTGGTGTTCTAGCTCAACAACTGACAGTGTCGATCGGTTGATATTTGTGTGAGATCTCGCTGTTTCTCCGCGGTTGTTGGTAGGAATGGGTAGATCTGGGCCGGGATTTACGGTGGATAGCATGAAATATTGATTTGTTTCTCCACTGAATGGAACATTGCGAATACCGCGTCGCAGAGAGCCCCAAGACGAGTCGCTTGACAGTGAGTGCTCAAGGTAGAACGGATCCGGGTTTGCCTCGTCGACGATTTCCGGCCTTTGAGCGGGATAGTATGAGGAAGCCCGCTTCTTTGGTGGGGATGGTGCCGGTATACAGACTGTCGTCTGTGATCGGTTTCGCCCCTTGTAGAAAGCGTTGAATTCGCTAGGGGAGTAGTGATATCCGGTAGCCATGGGCTTTGATTCCAATCGCTAGAGGTTGTATTCTCAGGCACGCAAGACGCTCACCAGAAGATTGAGATGGATGGAAACCATCGAGTACTGGTAAATAGACACAAGGAGGGATGAGAAGGGTTGAGTGCGCCAGGAGGAATGTCAAGGGAGAAGGGGATAGATATGTTTATACATACCCTGGCAAAAATAATGGATACCTCTCTAGGGCCGGAACTGACGCAGTACGTTGGTGGCTAGGCCGGGGAAGGCAGACGACGCATGCCAATGCACAGTGGTGTAAACAAAGCTCAATCGTCCGAGGGCACAGACACCAATGACCTATCAGACCTTACATCGTCCCCTTCCGTAGGGATGGTGGCGACGTAAGGTGGATGGAGCATGAAGACTGGAGCAAGGGAGACTTCCGGAACCCGATCCGTAACTTAGACATAGCGGGGTGTTCAGATCGGACTTTGCCCAGTTTATAATGAGCCTGCTACCTCCTGCGGGACGCCGGTAGGGATGTTTTTGTTTTTGTTTTTTCTTTTTTGGCTCATAAATAAGCCAGATTTCTATAGGTGAGATAGATGAAGGCTGGTCCAGAGTAGTTTCGTTGCAAAACACCACCCCCCTAGGAAAGGAACCAATATTTGCTAGAGACAACACACATTTTATTGACTTACCTGGCTATTAATTACTCTGAGTCTGTGGGGTGAAGCTTTCAGCACCGCTGCCGACGTACCATAAACTGAACCTGATCCTGCTCAGCAAGTGCTACAAGATCGGTTTAATGCTGGCACAGTGCTATGGCGCATATAGACCTGAGTCCATAATTCCACTCTTTTTGAATCTCCACATGAAAGCTAGGTTTCAAACTTGTATCAGAATTAAGTCAACCGAGATTGAAGACTTCAAAAGTGAGATATCAGCCTCATGGGAAGCAGCGGACTATTCTATCGTCACCTCCGCAGATGCTTCCAGTATAGTCAGCTAACGCTTGGAAAGTCTCCGATGGGAAGCGATGGTGGCCGATCATGTCGATCAATCATCTCGAACTTGCAAAAAAGCCACAAAAGACAGGAGGGTAAGCCAACGCCTAAACCAAGCCACAACTTCACGCCGTACAACTTAAAATAGGTAGTCTTTCAATATCATCTTCTTCCTCATCATTGACTGCGATGCTTGGATGACCTGCATTGTCCCGCGATAGGAGTATATTGCCTGAGAGACCCGCATTCCAGAATCCCATGCTGGTTGCTGGGTCTCAATTGCAACTCCTAAGACTCTGGAATTTCCTGTCCCTGGCCGGTTCTTCTTGTACTTGTCCCTGGAATAGGGATTCGCCTCTCCTACACGCTTTTCCCCACAGAGGATGGCTTAATCTCAGGGGTGCACTGTCTGTTTCTTTTCATTTCTTTTCTTTTTGCAACCATGTCTTTTACCTGCATTTTTGGCTTCCACTGAAAATGCAGGGTTCCCTCTCCCTTCCAATTTGTAAAAGAACGTTCCTAGAAGACACACGGCAGGAGACTCTTTCTAGTGGTATACATACGCCTGCATTGATTATGGAGGTATTGAAATACTTTGATTAAATCGGTGGATTCGACACATTGGCTTTGATAGTTAGAACTTTCCTCGAGCTAGTGACATTTGACCTGTCCAGATCGGGTCGTAGCTGCCGTGCCATAGATGATGTATCCAAAGTTCCACGTCATTATATGTAGACAGAACTTCAGCTAGAGTTAACGATAACCAGTAGGAAGCCCTTGTGGCCATGAAGGATCCCAATTAGTGACGTTAGAAGCGCGGGATGAAAAAAATGCGAGTGTCCAGACCACCTGGGAAGTAAAGAAGCTACATATCCCACATTCCTGCCCTGTGCATGCCTATGTATGTAGAGTTGAAGAGCTTGATATAATGCGTGTGCATGCATTAGAAGTCTCGCCATATTATACTTTCAATACGCATCATCAAAGCAGCACTATACAGGTATAACCTCCATCTAGGTACGGAATTCAGTCCTGCAAGTCGAGGATGCGTGAGGGTTTCCAATGGTTAACTTCATTTTCCGCGGAACAAAAATATGAGTCTTCCAGATCTATGTCTTCGTCGGATTTATTTGCAACCTTCTTCGGTAAATGCACATACATGCCCTGCAAGGTGCTTTCGGGCCAGAAACCCAGCGCATTCCCTATAATGCATCAAGCCATCCGTATTAGTCTATTGCATATCAGGTTGTATATGGTAGCCAGAAATACAAATAATCACTGTTTACAATTATATACGATGTTAGCATCAGGCGACCGCAGTTCATACTTTTCTGTATCGAATATTAGGAGAACATTGCAGCTTGCTGGACTGCTGAGACTTCAAGGGGAAAAAAAAAAAAAAAAAAAAAACCGATGCCCTTGATGATACTGAGGACACAGGAGACAGTGCTGGCCAGGAAGTGCCGATCCAGATATCCGGGAAAATGACTTGAGACAAGCAAGCAGCAAGGCATTTCGATATATTGTGAAACCGGAACGGCTGGATGCGTTTCCCAGAACCCAATTAATACCCGAGAAGAAAGTCACCCTTGCTGTTGGCTGGTCCTCGGGCTTTCGTATTATGCTCTTTAACTCCCAAATTTCTCTCATTAATTTCATGGTAAACGATGATCCGGATTGCAACCGCACAGGATTGTTTATTATATCCAGGCCTCTCCTTGATTTCAGGGATTGACTGGCTCGAAATTCACCCTGCAGTGGTATGAGCAAGGATACATTTTTCATTTTACATGTTGTTGTTCATAACTGTCAGTACCGTGCCAGTGTGCGACTGTGAAAGATGCTGATCAGGTTCCCTCCGAGATACTCTGGGTTGGTAAACGGGTAGTTATTGGGGATGGATCAACTCGGTGCGCATTAGGCGGAACCAGTGATCGAGCCTCTGGATAAGGTCCAATGGTTCGTTCCAAGGAAGAATATGGAATTGGTCGGCCTAAAATAGAAGTGGTTCAGGCACGATAACCCCTCAACTCAACCCGTCCGTGCCGCAGACTAGACCATAATTGCGTTATTATTTAGAACTGTGAACAAGACGGCTTGCGATCTGATCCCTCACCAAGTACGGCATACCTAGGGTGTCAAAAGCGAAGGTGCAAATGCCAAATATCCATCCAGGATTGCCAGCGCACCAGTGGATAGAGTAAGCTGGCGGTCAGTAACTGCGGACAGAAAATAAAACATTACTTGTATCCATAGGCTTCTACATCGTTACCTGATAGTCTAGATGGATGTGAGAGGCGACAGGTAAAAAGGTGTGTGTACTCTCTACCAAGACATGTATCCACCCGGAACAAATGAGGTGAAAGAAAAATCAACAGCGCTCTTTCTATATTGATTCAATCATGCAGTATGAGCCGTAAATCGGCAGCCGAGTACTCCTTAAGTACGGAGTACGAAGAGGCAATATGTAGTTAGAGGAGGAAGTGAGTCGGAAACGATCGATCGGGCGGCCCCGTGATCTCGCCAGCCTTTCCCTCTTTGTCGCCTTTCTATTCCCTTGGCCGGTCGCTTATCCAAGGACTCCGCCAATTCGATTACAACTGGCAACATCCAGCTGAAGCACCGCTTTTCAGGCCATTGAGCTCTACAGCTCTGGTCGATGACTGCTACGGGCCCTGTTGTAGTGCTCGTGGCGGTCTGGTAAGGAGCTAGCTGCCAGGTACGTTCGTTCCTGGTGCATTGTTGTCTCCCAGCCATCGCAATTCCTCAGCCAACCCGACCTCATTTGACCAGCCACTGCGTCTTCAATTCATCCCATTTTCTCTCCCCTCTGAAAAATGCTCCTTCTTTTCCCATCGACTGTTTCTTCTGGCCTAATACCCACATACCACCCCGTCAACTACTTACCACTGTCCAAAGGCTGATTCGTCTTGTTTCCGAGTCCAGGCTCTTGCTAGTTAGAGTCTTGTTCGAGCCACCTCAGCCCTTCTGACGTAGTAGACAACTCGACCCGCCGTCCAAACGCCTCGGGTTTTTGCTCGGTTTCAATCGAGGCACGTCAACCCCCATTTCCACGTTGTCGTCGCAATTCCCACCATCATCTCAGCTCTCATCCTCAGCGGTGCCTCCCCGTACCCACGGCGCATTTGACGAGACCTACGAAGTTTACGACCCCACAACACTTACGACCCATTCACGGCAACGCCAGCAGCAGGCTGCTTACGACACTGTCCCTGACCCTTCCCATCACACCCTACGTCGCCCTTCAAGTACTCAATCGAGTACCCGTTCATTGAGAAGAACATCCCGTCTCTCTCATCGTCGAGCAGTTTCGGTAGATGCCTCGGGACGCCCTCTTGTGAACCCATCGCAGATCGAGGAATCCATTCCTGTATTGGTTCAATCAGTTTCAGATCGTATATTGGAACTTCTCCGCTGCGCCCAGCACTCTCTGAAGCACAAACAGAAGGCGACGACGAAGACGACGACCAGGCACACGGTGATCACTCCCGTCTACGAGGCAGCTCATACTGGCCCCATAGGTCTACCCGTGTTTCGCCACCTACAGCGTCGGCGATTCTTTGGGCGCTAGAGGAAGCGATTCGAAAGCCGGTCCCTTTTACACTAGACTGGGAGGAAGTGAATGCCTCTATGGCTGATATGGCTGGGATTTCTAGCTCCGCAGGGCTCGGGGGAACTGGCCGCACACAGAATGGGGCTGCGCGAGCATCCCAGGGCCCTGTGCCTGTAAACCCTCACCCGGCGAGTGGAGTGAGGACCCCGACTGATATCATGCGGCAGCGCCGAGATCGGGAAGCTCGTAAAAAGGCAGAGCAGGAGGCTAGAAACAGGGAACAGGAAGAAGCCGAGCGCCGGAGGCAGGAAGCACAAGACAAGTCGCAGGCTCAAGCCTATACTGCTGCTGGCGTTGCCGGAGACAGGACATCTCAAGGGAGGACCGCAGCTCCCAGAGCAGTTCCGGGAGCCGAAAATAAATCAGACATTCGCGGAACATCTTCCGCCACTCAGCAACCTCCAGGACACTCTCCTGCCACTCGACGACCTCCTGCCCCGCCTCAGGCGCCTGGAGGGCAGTCCCAACAAACTTCGGCTCCACAGCAGCAGCAGCCGCTCCAAGGTGCACCAGGCCTCTCCAAACCGCAACCCCATTCCTCGCACCCTGGTCAGCCAGGCGCCCCCCCGTCGCAGCAGCAAGTACGTCGTGTTGCGTTTCCTCACGCGTTCGAACGATGGGAAACTTTATCTTCGCACTGGGAAGGGTTGACAGGGTACTGGATTCGAAAGCTCGAACAAAATAATGAAGCGTTGGAACGTGACCCGATCAGCCAGCAGATGGCCCGTCAAGTCACGGATCTATCTGCTGCCGGCGCCAATCTTTTCCATGCAGTTGTAGAGCTGCAGCGCTTGCGAGCATCATCTGAGCGGAAATTCCAGCGATGGTTCTTTGATACCCGTTCTGAGCAAGAACGAGCAAAAGAAGTCCAAGCCGAGTTGGAGCGGCAGCTACGGACTGAGCGTCAGGCACGCTCGGAAGCTCTGGCGGCATCCCAGAAAGCCGAAAATGACAAAATCCGAGCCGAAGACTTGCTCAGAGATATGCGCCGGGAGCTTCAGATATCCAAAGACGAAGCCCGTCGAGCTTGGGAGGAGCTAGGGCGTCGTGAGCAAGAAGAGAGGGAGCGAACCAATTCTCTTCGAAATGGAGAGCCTACATTAGTGGGAGGTGTGCAAGTGGTACCCATGATCCAGGGTCTGCCAAGTCGGCAGAATCCCTCGAATCGTCCCCCAACCCGAGAAAGCCCCTACGCTGGAGGCGAAGGCAACGGAAAACCTGGCGGTCTGACCTCGGAAGGACAATACTACGACGAGACTCCTAGTTCACCCACCGAGACCGACCCATTTACTGAAGGTCGAAGGGCTCACCAGGAGTCGGATGTACAACGCTTAGGTCCTCCACAGCCGCCCACCACGACTGCAGAAGCAACCGGACATTACACTAGTCACTACTTTGACCAGGGGGGTGCATATCCAGCCGGCCCTACTGCTGAAAATGATGATCGGTCATACGTCGGCAGCAGTGAGCCTGGTGAAGAAGAGTATGGTACCTATCGCCGCAATCCGCAGGGCCGCCCGATTGTTTATCCCAAGGCTATGTCTGAGGATAGTGATGAATATGAGCAGGGATCTATGGATGGCAGTGAAGGCGCGTATGTACCCACTTCCATGCCTCCATCCTCCGGGCCATCGTATGCAGGCTACGGACAAGGGTCCGTGGATTATAGCGGTTCGGGATGGGGCGTTGGCAGTGGGTGGGAATCAGTGACTCCTCGACATCGTCATCCTACACGTCTCAGCGATGTCCTGGAAGAGGAAGAGCCCCGGACAACCCCCAGCCGTGCTAGCCGTGCCAGCCAAGCTAGCAGGAGTGTACATTGAACCTGTCGGACATGAAATCTCGGTCATCGTACATACAGCATACTTCCTATTGCCAAAAAAGTACGATTTTCTGTTCTATTTTCTATTGTATTTCCTTCTCTGTCAGAATTTCCACAGCTGCGCTCCGGTCGACGTGAGAATACCACGGCCCCTTTTTTCACTTATTGATTCCTTTTCCCCTATATCTCAGTGCCTTTTTTCATGTTTAATCTTCACTGTCCCATTATTTTATTCTTATTGCTCTTCCATTGTCTGAGCCAGTGTTTACTCGGGACCTCTTGCGTTGATGTATGTCTACCGTTGGCCCACTAGTAAGCCTGCACAGAAGGAGCTACAGTAATTATTGTAATTCTAGAATTCATTCATAAGCTCGGTTCTTTATGGGTCATACAATGCATTCAAAAAATGAAACTGTCTGGTCAATATGTCTCACGTGATGCATGGCAGCAACTGGCCTCGAAATGGAGGCAGAGACGCTAAACCCAATCTGGGCTGAAGTTGGAGATCGACTCGATCACGTTACGCTGCTGCCCAGCAACTTTCTTGTCGTTCTCATCCAGTCTATCCGGTTAGGATTCCCACCAACCTTTAGCAATGGCATCGTCAATGCGACCATTTACCCGGCTGATCGGCCGTGCCTCTCGTCCTTTCGTCCACTCCATCGAAAATACAACCTCTAGGACGGTCCCCTCGCAGAGCTGTCTCCTCCAATCTCTCCAAAACTCACCTACAGCATTTACCGGTTCCAGACCCAATGGACCTCTTTCACTTCGGTCCTTCACAACATCTTCTCTTCGTGCCCGGGCACGAACAATGGGCGAGCTCCGCGCCCGGAACTCTACAGGGCCTTTCTCATGGAAGGCGGCTCTACTTTTCATCATCACGGGTGGGGGTATGATCGTGTATTTCCGCGTGGAGAAGGAACGTCTGGAACGAAAGAGGGTTGCGGAAATGAGCAAAGGTGTGGGAAGACCCAAGGTTGGCGGGCCCTTTGTATTGAAGGACCTGAACGGGAAGGAGTTCACGGCGGAGGATTTGAAAGGAAAATATAGCTTGGTAAGCTTCACACTGTCCAACTAATACTGGATCTTGGAAACTCTCACAGAATGATGCTGACTGGTGTGGGGGGAAATATAGGTTTACTTTGGTTTCACTCACTGCCCCGATATTTGCCCGGACGAGCTGGATAAAATGGCCGAGATTATTGATAGTGTGAACGAGGCTACAAAGGATGAGAAGGTCTTCTTACCCGTTTTTATCACTTGTGACCCGGTCCGTGATACCCCAGAGGTACTGCGATCATATCTGCAGGAATTTCATAAGAGTATTATTGGCTTGACTGGTACCTACGAGCAGGTCAAGAATGTGTGCAAGCAATATCGAGTGTACTTCAGTACACCGCAGAATGTGAATGCCGGTGAGGATTATCTCGTGGACCACAGCATTTACTTCTATCTGATGGGTAAGTGGCAGTCATCTGGACTAACAGGACAGGGTTGATTTTGCTAACTCTATCGTGTGTTCCAGACCCCGAGGGCGACTTCGTCGAATGTATCGGACGCCAGGATACTCCCGAGTCAGCGACGAAGCTCATCATGGAGCATATCAACGACTGGAAGAGGGAGGGAAAGCCACTGAAACGCGAGTAGACTGTATGATAAGAGGTCTTCAGCAGATATGTACAATAGAAATACCCTACTCAAATTGCATCGCTGGAACTGTAAATTAAACACCGATATATCCACGCATCAATCATTCACAATCGTCAATATACCATTGAGCTATTCTGAGATCTATACTCCGATCAGCATAACCACAACACAGAACAATATCGCAGCACTACATACCAGGCACATATACCCTAGGTAATTAGCTGAAGAAATCAGCCCGACGCAACCAATCTCCCCTCGGCATCCCTATCCTTATTTGCCCTCCACTCCGCCCCTCCATCCACAAACTCCTCCATCTTCCAGATCTCTGCTTTCGCTTTACACGATTCCAACACCTCCTCGCCAGCCCTCCACGCCGCCCCACGATGTCCTGAACTAACAGCAATCGCGATCGACGCCTCGGAAATCGGAACCACGCCCAGACGATGCGCGATCATAATCCCCGTTAGACCATGCGCGGCGACCGCCTCGCGAGCTATCGTTGTCAGAGTCTTGAGCGCAAGAGGCGGGTATGCAGAGTAGCTGAGCTGCGCAACTGGTCGGCCTTCAAATGTGTTTCTTGTTGTGCCGAGGAAGAGGACGTTAGCGCCTGCGGAGGGGGAGGATACTCTGGATAGCACCGCGGAGGGGTTGAGTGTGTTGTAGGTAAGTTCGATGTGGATGTTCTCGGAGGGGTCGTGGTGGGTACGTGGATAGGTAGTCGGGTCTAGATGAGAGAGGGTAGGATGGGTGTCTGCGGTGGTCATTGTGGGTTCGGAGGGTTGAGTTGTTTTTGGGAGAGGAATTGGGGAATTGGACGATACGATTTGGATGTCTGGTCGATGACTCGCTATATGGCGTTGTTGCCTCAGGCATGAATCAAGTTATCAAGGTGGGGGGTGTTGATGCGAAATTCTTCGTACTAGTACAGCCCGTTAATGTCTGGATGCGAGCTCTGACATGTATCAATAGATTGGTGTAGATGACATCTATATCAGCCTGGTATGTATATAAACTGCAAGGATGGTAACTATAGTTGCCGTTCGATATAGGTAGGATATATTCCACCGTGTCTTGTAAAACTAATCATACTTTAACAGGTCCATATCTTGAACTGGAACAAACTATATTTTTGAAAGGCATTTTGTCCAATTTCAGTCATAATGAGTATAGAAAATTCCATGTCAGTGCCAATCTGTTTGGAGGATGTCCCAGCTAAGTTTCCATAGTTCTATAACATAGTTTCCAGATATGATGTCACGCATCCAACATGCCAAGAAGTTTCGAAACTTAACAGATCAATGAATGGCAGTTGATTGTGATGGATGAGCTATTTCTCTGACAGGATCATAGCTTAACAGTTATAACTAGACTACTCGCATATTATCCCACTCAAATTCAGCATTTCTCCTCCACCTCCATAATAACCCGTCAAGCTGCATGATTCCGTGTCCCTTGTTATTTGGCCATTAAACCAGTGGATCCCTTCCCTGATCAGTTTCACTGGCCCTTGATCGCCTCTGCCCCATTGAATATTCCAATGACGATGCTGATTGCTGAAGGTAACTAACAGCGAACCCACCTTGGGTTTCTCCGCACCGACCAGTGCCCCGCGGTGGAATGCCCGAATGACCCTCTTGAACAATACAACATCTCACTATACAACCAAAACTGATTGTGCTGCACTTCCACAGTAGACTAGAGCACGCTACATTCAACACTTCAGCTATGGCTAAGCCTGCAGACCAAATCCACCGTGCCTGGTGGAAGGAATCTTCCGTCTATCAGATCTGGCCCGCTTCCTTCAAGGACTCTAACGATGATGGTATCGGCGACATTCCCGGTATTATCTCTAAGCTGGATTACATCAAAAACCTTGGAGTTGATATTGTCTGGCTCTGTCCGTCTTACAAATCGCCCCAGGTCGACATGGGATACGATATCGCAGACTACTACAGCATCGCAGACGAATATGGCACGGTCGCAGATGTGGAAAAGCTGATTAAGGGTTGCCATGAACGAGGCATGAAACTCCTTATGGACCTGGTGGTGAACCATACGAGTGACCAGCATGAATGGTTCAAGAAATCGCGAAGCTCCAAGGACAATGAATATCGGAACTGGTATATCTGGAAGCCGCCCAGGTATGACGAGCAGGGTAATCGTCATCCACCCAACAATTGGGTCTCGCATTTTCAGGGTATGTCTACACATAAACATGTACACCATTGTAGGAGATACCTTGGCTGAAGTAAAGCAACAATATCTAGGCAGCGCTTGGGAGTATGACGAACTGACTGGCGAATACTATCTCCACCTCTATGCCACTGAACAGCCAGATCTCAACTGGGAGCACCCACCAGTCCGCAAAGCAGTGCACGATATCATGCGGTTTTGGCTGGACAAGGGTGCGAATGGATTCCGCATGGACGTGATCAATTTCATCAGTAAAGATCAACGCTTCCCTGACGCCCCAATCAAGGATTCCCGCACCCCGTGGCAATGGGGCGATAAATACTATGCCAACGGCCCTCGCTTGCACGAATACCTGCAGGATATGGGCAAGATCCTCAAAGAATACGACACGTTCAGTGTTGGGGAGATGCCCTTTGTCAAGGACACGGAGGAAGTGCTTCGCGCCGTCCGCTTTGACCGGAATGAGATCAACATGATCTTCAACTTCGAGCATGTCGACATAGACCACGGCACGTACGATAAGTTCGAGCCGGGAAGCTGGAAGCTCACCGACTTGAAGGGTTTCTTCGAGAGATGGCAGAAATTCATGTATGAAAATGATGGCTGGAACGCTTTATACTGGGAGAACCATGATCAGCCCCGGTCCGTTGACCGGTACGTGAACGCGAAGGAAGAGTACCGTGCTGCTACTGGCAAACTGCTAGCAACCGTCTTGGCATTGAAATCTGGCTCTCCCTTTGTTTACCAAGGACAGGAGATTGGTATGAGAAATGTGCCAATTGAATGGGATATGAGTGAATACAAGGACATTGATTGTCTGAATCATTGGAATAGGTATGTAGTTCTTCCCGGTCGCCTGCCTATCGTTTCTGTCTGGACCGAAGGACATAGACGCTGATTTTATAAGACTATTGAAAAACCCCAATGCCGACGAAAAGGCCCGGAAGATCGCACGGCAAGAGTACCAAAAGAAATCACGAGACAATGGCCGCACACCAGTCCAATGGACTGAAGCCCCTAACGGGGGATTCACGGGCCCGAACGTGAAGCCCTGGATGTCCGTCAATCCAGACTTTATATATTTTAATGCCGAGAACCAGGTGAAGGACCCGAACTCGATCTACCACCACTGGGCTTCTGTGCTCAAGCTGCGCAAGAAGTATCTGGACATCTTTGTGTATGGCAATTATGAGCTGGTGGATCGGGAAAGCCAGGAGATTTTCGCTTACACCCGTCAATATGAGGATCAGAAGGCGTTGGTGTTGGCTAATTGGACTGACAATGAAATCGAGTGGGATGCATCTGCCAACGGAATTGATGATATCAAGGAGGTGCTTTTGGATAGCTATGAAGGTATAGAGGAGACTCGGAAGAGGGTTTCGGGCTCAAAATGGCCTCTTCGGCCGTATGAAGCATTGGTCGTGCTTGTATAATCATAGTTAATAGGCTTTGTGACTTCAGGCATGGATATCTGACCGAAGAATAGTATCGGCCAATATTATAAATCCCCATGTCTTCACGACGCACTATTGCCTAAATATATCGTAGAGTAGAGCCATCAAATCTATAATCATATCTTAGGACGACCGCGGATTAGTAACATTGTAGGTTAAGTAACCTGTTAACCAACGTAATCGGTAGACGTGTCGGACACTGCTGTATGCTATATTAAATGGCGCTTTTTAGGACCTTGATAGCTTAACGGCAACATATTGAGATGGCCTGAGATTTAGTATGTATACTAATAGTATAGTATATATGCAGCTATTAAGTTAATAACTTATATCATTTATAGTCCTCTGCATTATATAAGGAGGGCTCTAAATACAGCTGCATTAGAGACTAAACTTTTTTTAGGGTGGGAAAAATTATAAAAATTATAATTATGTATGTATATAATATATCTAACCAAAAATTAGCCCTGTAGATACAATATTGGTTAAGATATTAAGGTTCTTGAAAGTGCCATTTAATATGGCATACAGCAGTGTCCGCCTCGTTGAGAACGCGGCTCACATTGACAGAATATTTGCCTCAGGCCACATAAAGTTTATGTGGCCTGGGCATTTTTTATGTGGCCTGAGGCATTTATATGTGGCCTGAAGAAACGATACTGTGGCCGAAACTCTATTTACTGTTCATGCCACAGCATCGTTCGGCTCGTTTACGTGTCCGACTCGTTTACAGATTACGATATCGGGTGGAGTGTTAATTACATAAGAACAGAAAATTAACTAACTATTTGTCCCTGAATATGTGATCCCTAGGCCTTTCCTCTCGAGGATTCTATGAACTCGCTTGGTGAACTGTATTTTAACTTGAGAGCCAAGCTCGACGGGAAAGGAAAAATTGCAGATGTTGGGTAGATGCCAAATCCGGCGACTAAAAGTGCCACTGCATTCTAACTATTGGCCAGTTGTTTTTAATTAGAGAAATATCTGTACTGCTTTGTAAATAACGGGCATACTACATTTATGGTCCAATGAGAACTAAAGAATGTAAGAATTGTGTACAATACAGCCGGGGAAAGCAACAAAAATTACCACTAGTACCGAAGCCACACCATCGGATCTCCACTTCTATCCATTGTTTAATCCAGAGTACTTATGACATTCCGGCCGAACAAGCAATTGCTACGTTTTCGAACATTCTGCACCAACATGTTTCACTTCTGTCTAAAAGCGGCGGCGAACCTGGCTTCTAAACCTATCCACCCTGTCAAATATCATGTCACAACGAGGGGGCAGCAGTCCTGAAAAGCGTAGAATAGACGATATTTGCTCCCGAACGACCAAGTCTTCCAACGTTCGGAGCTTACTGGTCTGGCTTGCATTGAACCATGTCTATAATCATGACGAGACGGAATCCTCTGGCTCTCAAGATCTTTGTGGCTGCTCTGTGCAGTTACTTTGTCTTCAGCTTGATTCTCGCTAACACTAGCGCCTATCATTCAACGAAGGGTCTGTTGCAGGCTGGTCATTCTCGTCTATATGGGTCGACTTTTGAGCGTATTAACAATGAAACTCTGGGTGTAAGTTTGACGACTTCTTGTCTGCTGCAGCTATTGACCCGTTCGGTGTTCAGTTCGAGAAAGTCTTTGCGATCGGTCTGAAGGAGCGCACTGATAAACGGGATTTCCTTTCACTGGCAGCTTCAGTTAGCAATATAAAGATTGACTGGATAGACGGGGTAAAGCCGGATAGCATTGTCGATAAAGCATTACCAGAGGTTTGTGTTTGACTTCTCTTGAACAATACATGCTAATAAGCTAGAAATACAATACGTCATGGTATAAACCTACCGTCGCAGCATGTTGGCGAGCCCACATGAATACTTTATTGGAGTATGCTGCACACCTCCTCCTGTCAATACGTACAGCTGATTTGATTTAAAAGAGTGGTAAATAACCGATACTCGACGGCCCTAATTCTAGAAGATGACGCCGACTGGGATGTTACTCTCCGACAACAGCTTCGCGAATTTGCACGCGGCGTGCGTACCTTGACAAACAATCGAGATGCACCCAAACAAACTCCATACGGAGTGAACTGGGATATTCTCTGGGTAGGGGGGTGTTCAGCGGCCCCAGGGAAAAAAGAAACCAACATCTATGCCGTCCCCAATGATCCCACTGTTGCAGCTGTTCGACACCGTCGCAATATCTGGGGAGGACCTTCTGAAGAATGGAAGAAAAAGCACCCGGAAGTGCCCGAGGACTCGACGCGGTATATCTTCCGCGCGCAGACCGCCTGCTGTACGTACGGATACGCCGTGACATATGAAGGTGCCAGGAGGATCATCGCTCAGTTGTCTCTTGATTACCTGGATCAGGCGGTAGATAACTCGATGAGTGATCTATGCGCGGGTAGAAAGCGTGATCAGATACAATGCTATGGGCCTTATCCTAACATTATTGGCACCTACAAACCAGCTGGCTATGCGTGGCGAGGTTCTGATATTGAAAACTACAACAACGAATACCATGAGGCTAGCTCGCAAAATACGATCTACAGCACCAGGTTAAATATTCATCGATTGATTGCGGGGGGAGAGGACGGTTTATGGACAATATAGTGATCCCCAAGATACGTGGCTCAAGGGTGAAGCCAGGATTGGAGAGATCGAGTATCCAGCTGGTTATCTTGTTCCTTGATATTGAATATATTTGTTCCTGATATATATATATCTATTTATTTTACTTTTATAATTTTTTCCTTTTTGGGACTTTCTGGGAATCGAACTATGGATACGGCATTGAGCTATTATATACTGACCAAGCCTCTTATTCAACACTTTCTTGCGCTTGATATCCTTTGGAAGTAAATAAATTGGAGCTCTCGTATGTATTAAATTTCATATTGAATCTAGGATGTGAACTTTTTCATTCGTACCTGTAAAGTGGAGGTGCTGTATGATTTCCGAATGCGGTTGTCTATCTACTTTGAGTAGCCGGATGGAGACACTGCAGACACAAGAGCAGAAGGCTTCTCTGCTAGTCCGAATCCGGCAGACCAATATGATAAAAAGTTTTTTTTCCATCCCACTTTTTTTCTTCCTGTTGTCATTTCTTGCAGTTGCGATATACCATCACTGGAAGCTCCTATAGGACCTGGTAGCGTGTGAGTAGCCAAAGTGACTCATGGCCAAAACCCTAGACCAGATATAGGTCAGAAACGCATATTATTCTGTTTTTTGTTAGCTAGATGCTAAGGTAGCATTTCTTCTGACTCGCCAGACACGTTCTATGGTCTATCGAATTCTCCACAGGTGGTGATGTATGTGCAGCAACTCAGCTGATGTGGCAGTGCCATACTACTAGCATATAATATACTCGCTGTGCAGATCGTCCTTTACATAACGGATCTTCTAAGACCTTTGTGTGTATCAGTAAATGAGCATTGACTCAGTTAAACCATGGTCTCCATTACACGACACGAGGAGCAAGATGACCTCGAATCGGGTCAGCTCACCGAGACATACGATGATATAGAAAAAGGCGTCAGTGGAAAGCCCTCGAATTATTCCAAGCTGGGATTTCGCGTCCTCCTATGGACGCTAGTGAACATCATATCGACAGTTGCAATAGTAAGCTTACATTTATCCCAATCCACTCAATTCCTCACTTGCTCACGCCTGTTCATTTCAGGTTTTCACAAACAAATCCATTTTTTCAGACCCATCCTTTCGCAACTGTCAGGTATCCTTCGCGACTTACCATTTCTTCATCACCGGAGCCACTCTATGGGTGGCCTCTCGATCATGGTGCAACCTATTTGTGCCCAAGAAAGTCAACATCCGTCAGATACTTCCTTTATCCGCCGCAATGGGCTTCCAAGTCATTCTCCAGAATCTAGGACTCGCAAATTCCTCCGTTATGTTCTATCAACTTGCTCGATTACTACTCACTCCTGTGACCGCTTTATTCAATTATATCCTCTATGGAGTTAGAATTCCCCGAGCTGCCATTGCCCCTCTGGTATTGCTGTGCTCGGGGGTAGGCATCGTCTCGTACTATGACTCCATCCCTAAGGACGATGGCAAAACAAGCACCTCCGTCTGGGGTATAATCTTTTCCCTCTCGGGCGTTGGAGCAAGTGCCATCTACACCGTGTGGATCGGATATTATCATAAAAAGCTCGAAATGAGCAGCATGCAGCTTCTGTTGAATCAGGCGCCAATCAGCGCTGGATTACTTTTGATTACTATTCCATGGATCGAAACACCCCCTGTTAGTGCGTACGTACCCAGATCAATGTGGTCTCTCATTTTGATGGTATGCTCTTTCTCCCCTGTCATTGGCACTGGAATGCTAATCATGGTATTATTTGCAGAGCGGCGTCTTTGCATGCCTGGTGAATCTTTCCGGGTTTTATATAATTGATGCTGCGGGCCCGGTGAGCAGTACTGTCATTGGCCAGTTAAAGACCTGCGTGATCGTGGGACTGGGATGGGCAACAAATAGTCATATTGTCATGAGGCAGAGTATGGTCGGGGTTGTGTTCGCGTTGTTTGGGATGGGGTTGTAAGTGTTTTTTGAGTCATTCTTTATCATTTTGCACTGATACTAACATGCTCTAACAGGTATATGAATATTATCCTGCGAAAGCAACATGTAAAGGCATGAAGGTTTTCTATAGTATACTTGGGATGTTGTTGGACATGGCATGGTCTTGCACTTATGGAGTTGGTATGGTCGGATTCATTATTAGCTTTAATCTATTACCACACACAAAGGTACCTACAAGATCTATCTTAGATGGTATATTATCCATATTTTGTTAATAATAGCATACAGAGGTAGTATGATATCTGCAATTTGTACCTCAAATTTAAGTACTTTGAATATGTGAATCAAGAGTCAGATAATCCCGAGAATAGGGCCAACTTCAGTAGACAAGGTGGCTTTTATCCTGTGAAAATCCTATGCACATCCTACCGAGCAAAAAATCTACGGACGTCAAGACCATTGCCGTTCTTGTTTTAGCGGTGCCATCAACGTTTCCTTGCCCCGCATCTTTCAGTTGGTCCTGAGGCAACCCCCGATACCGTAGTGAATTTGATATTGATCATCTCAACTATAGCCTATGTAAAGCATCCACTGAGGAGACAATCAAGGTGAATACATCAGTATTTCCAACGCACGCTGCATCGTCGACCAAATCAACGTTACTGCCCAGAGGTGAAACTGGAGGTAGTTACTGCTCTTAGCTGACGAGATAGCTCGCTAACACATAATACTCAGAATCGGTTATAATGCGGAGCTACGTCTTCTTCGAGTTGTAGCGATGATCACATTCATTCACGATGCCCGCCAGTAATGGATGATACAATAGATCGCCAAATGCAATAAACAAGATATTTTGGACGATGGTTTTGACAAACTTCGACGTACTGTGGGGACGAGAACGTTAGGTCTTCTATCTTAAGCGACCGGAGCTTGTTTGTTCGGTACGAGTACAATCCCATTTGAGGAACAGTAGTACTCACTTTGAAAAAAGTCCATCCCAAATATGGATATTTGATATCGACAGCCAAAGGAGGATTTTTACTGGTTCTTAAGAACGCGATATCTTTCTTGCTCCATTTCTGATCCAGCCAAGTGCGACTGAGTAGGAAAACGGACGCTATAGGCGTAATTGCTAATCAATATAATTCTTCTAGCTGTAACTTTGCGGGCTCGGGAGGATGCACTACAGAGTCAAGCATTGATCTATGAATTGTGTAGTAAGGCTTGGTGATGAATACGCTCTTAAACTTCCAGAACCGGCAAGACAGAACCCAACAGATGTATCTGCTGGTTGTCGAATGTAATGACAAAGGTCTATTACTGTACGGCAAGTTCGAGTGTCGTTGTATGAAGGAATTTGTGAAGTACCTTGGTCAATAGATACTGTTATTCGAACTCTGCTGGTGCTACAAATATTAGCATACAAATTGAGAGAGAAAGTTACATCTTGACATTTCACGGGACACATAATTTAAAAACTCTGTCCTTGGTGTCTCGCTCAATGAAGTACTAACTGTACGTTGCTAATGTGATTATGTCCAACTCCACCTATTCCCCCCTTCAGAGCATAGCCACACCAGATTCAAATAAAAATTTCAAACCTGCGTTTATAGCAATTACAATTAATCGTTTTAGACTCTTCGCATCTCGGAATTCTACTGACGATGGGAAGGCCGAATTACAAGATAGGACGTGCAGCACTGTCACGGTACGAGAAACTTGGGCTACGTATACACCATGGAGTCGAGTCCTCCCTATATAGGTATTTTAGAGATTAGGGTGGTTCAGAAGTCAGTTATCTACAATACCCATCACAACCACACCTCAAATGCAGCTCTCCCCGTTCGGTACAACCTTCCAGCCCACCCATCCCTTATATGGATAGCAAACCTCCCACTCACTCCTCACAGCCTCGATAAACGAGTCCTTCGAACAGTTTCCATCGCGAAAGGTGCACAGATCGTAATGCGAGGCGATGGGGCTCTTCCATGAGATCGTCTCCGCCTTGGTTCTATCGGGATTGGAGTCGTCGATCAGGGACGTACAGGTATTTCCTGTGATGCCGGACCGGTGATATAGGGAGATGTCGAAGTTGGAGTTGTTCGGGTTGCATCCGGGGGCTAGGATGTGGAGGTCCCACTGGAAGAATAAGATATTAGCATTAATTATTCGCGGAAGGTAGTTGAGGATAGACCTACGTTTTTGAATTTGAGGACATCGAGCGAGGCGGCTGATGATGTGAGGGGGAGAGCCAGCATTAAGAGTGGGGTGAGATGCATTTTAAATCCTAATATAAATTACCGATGTATATGCGTAGAAATAAAGGTATACAGAAAGGAAGATGAAAAGGATAACCAGTCTTTATGTATGCATGGTTTATTTGCTTTTCAGCTGTTCCTGAAACGCTTGGCCAGATGCCCAGAGGGCTAGAATACGCGATAGGATCGAACATAAGATTCGACCCAATGTGCTGCAGCTAGGAATTCCGATTTAAAACACAACGAATGGAATTTGTCCGACGGGCTGTTCGTCATGTCTTGATTGGTCGCCACTCGCGAACGATCTGCAGTGTAACCACTGTTTATTTTCCATTTTTAGGATGCCGGTAATTACTAGACACTTTTTGCTGCTACCTAGCATATCAAGATATCTGCTACAACTTATACTGTCACCACACCCAGGTGTACTTTAGATTCCGCACAAGAGCGTAATAATGACATCACGTGCTTCAAATGTTGCAATATATTATACCCCGTGATACAACAAATATTATAGTACAAGTCTGGCTACGGGGTTGACAGAGACACAAAGTGACCAGGTCACCGTTCGCATACCTGAATCTGGTAGCACAGAGGGATGCACGTGTGAGCATGTTCATAAGCTTCGGGATAAAATACCAAGGGAAATGTAACAATATATTCGAGATTTAGAGTATGGTAGGTCAGCTGGAAGTATAGCACACATGTTGGGACTTATGTATGCATAGCGCTTAGCAACATAATTATGGCAGTTCCAATGGCTATTGCCATCCTCAGATACCACTAATCCCCATACTAAATACCATACCGGACCCTGGGCCACAACCTCAATCTCAATCCTCATATCATCCTCTCTCAATCGAGTCACGCCCGCACAAGTCCAGATTGGCAGATGATCAGGCATATATCACTTAATATTCCGCATCATGCCCTCCAATGCCTCATTATTAATCGGGACATGATACGAATTGGCTCGGTAGACCTGTTCCCAGCCCTTGCCGCCAGCATTTCGCAGATTCATCTCCACATTTGCAAATGTCTGGTCGATCTGAGCGTTGATTTCTCTCTGAATCTCACCCGTGTTTGGGTCCCATCCGGCTGGTTGAGTTGAGATGGCTACTTCTGTCTGCTCGACTGAAACAGTTCATATTGGTATTGTTTAGCTTGGACGGCATATTCGATACGGTCACCAACACGAGCAGCCTGGCTGTATCAGAATGCTTGCTGGTTTCTAACTCCCACTCATGGGTAGTTGTAGTATGTTAAGTGGGACATGTTGGGTGAATGATATTGCCTGATGGGTCGATGGGGTGGACATAAGGCAGCAGTTTTAGGTCAATATGAATAATTGATCTTTAACTGAGATGAAAATAAAAAGCTTTAAATCGAGTTGTTGGCATATATTATTGATAACAATGATCATTAATCATTCATTGTCTGGGATAGGCGGAATTGATCCACTCCCGATGTAGATATACATAGGTTTCAATTCTAGGATAAGTGTGGAGGATTAGAGGGCTAGAAGTTTAAAGTATGAGTGTCCAACAGCCGTCGTACAGTAGAATAAAATTCACCGTTCCTTCGATACTACTCAACAGTATATAGACACTCTTCAACGCCGCTCTTCGGTATCGTGCGACACAGGATAGCTTAGAAAACGTGGGTAATTTACTTTCCCCACTCTACGATATCATCAGACTTTGACTGCTAGGATATTGGATTAATCCTGTAGAAGGGCTACAGGTAATCTAGGGACATGCACTCATCTGCTGGCTCGTTAAATTCGATTACGGGAGTGTCACAAGCTCTATCATGCTTAGACTATGAGCTTTTTGCTTCAAGGTCCTATTCACATCCTCCAGGTGTCCATTTGCAGTTGTTGCCTTACTATGTAAACCACAGCTCTTCTTTCCTCATTCGGAGACTCCCTACAACATCCCAAGATGGATTTTTGGGCATTCGTTGGTCCATCTCCTTCCTCTCGGCCTCTTACGTATCTTAACATCCAAGTCATTCCTTATATTATACAGTGGTATATCACTATACAATTTGTCTGTGGGCAGGGAGAATCCCGTTCCCTGGGGTCTTCCATACCAACAATTGCAACACTCAATATGACCTCCACGTTTCCGTTACGAAGCAACCACGGCCGACGGATTCTCGCTACAGTAGCAGAGACTCGTGCAGTTGGTCCACCCAGCAGGCCCTGGGTGTCTATTCCCGAAGACGACAATGACTTAGGACAAGGGTACCGTGACATCAGCTTCAAAGAGTTAAATAGTGCCGCCAATTACGCCGTCTGTCTGTTGGCAGCTACTACGCACTGTGGGCGTTTCGTGTATGTCGGCCCTAATGATCTTCGCTATCCCATTTTCGCCCTCGCAGCTGCAAAGCGACGGACCATGGTATGAATATCCGAGTCCATGGACTGTGGGTGCGTTCGTTGACTGTTGTATGTACCGTGGCAGATGATACTTCTCTCACTTGATGCCACGCAGGAGGAGCGGCTTGATATTTTGCAAAGATTTCGCTGTTCTGCCTTTTTTTGCGCAGCCTGTCGCCTACCGAAAGTCCGTGAGATGCTGGGGAGCAATCCGGGTCTTCCACTGGTGGTGGTTCCGGAGTTGAACACTTTTCTGAACGCTGAAGATATCACTCCTTTTTTTTACCCAGTTCAATGGAGCGAAGGGCATGGAGAGCCCTGGATTATGTTTCATACCCCAGGTCTGCTGTTTTCCTTGGAACCCTAGGCCTCCTGGACAACCTACTTATTGATAGCCAGGGGATCCTCGACCTGTCACCATACATACCCAGCGCACAATGGCTGCGTGTGATCTCATAGCAGCCCTACCTAATATGGATAACTGCATTTTCACCCAGTATGTCCGTCGTAGGTGGTTTACGTCGGCTGGTTTCCAAACCGTGAGTCACACACAGCTTGTATTGAGTCTAGCGAGTTAACTGTCCTTAGATGCTGGGGATGATGATGGCGCTCAGTATGCCTACATTCCTCGAAACTACCCTTGTCATCGGTCCTGCTGGGCTTCCGCCGGAGGAGAAAGTCCTAGATATCTTGCAAGATGGTTGCGTTGAAGGTGCTCTCCTCAGCACAGATTGCATTAAGAAAGTGTGGTCAAAGCCACTCAAGGATCTGAAGCTGCCACGGTTGAAAGTCGTACAGTATTACGATGATTCTTTAACGGAAGAACTGCGCAGGAATTTGGATCCTATCCATGTGGTACCCTGCATTAGTGACAAGGCAACAGGCATCCTTCTCACAAACGTCAAGAAGGAACTCATCACCTGTGGCTATGTTGCCTTTGAAAAACACGCAGGAGTTGAATTCCACGAGTACAGCAGCAACCTGCATGAGTTTTCCATTGTGCGCCAGCCAGACTATGAAGTCGAGCCAGCTTTCTGGATCAGCGTCATGGATAGCTATTGGCCCAAAGAACTGTGGGTGCAGCATCCTATATCTGAAAACTATTGGAGGCGATTTGCAAAATGCCGCGATATGCCGCAGATGCGCAACTCAGCCCTTATGACCATTATCGAGGCACACATGAAAGTGAGGTCCGCAATTGTCTTTAGATGTGCGAATTCGATACTTTTAGTCGAGTTGTTTCCTGAAGCGCTGGAGAAGGGTCGACATGAAAAGTTTGTCGAGAGTCTGCAACCCTATATTGAAAAGTTCAACTCCTACCGGCCTCCTATGGGCTTGCTTTCTACCGATCGTCTCATCATTGCTAGGAAGAGGCATTTTGCTCGGATCGCGGATGGCAGTGTTGATGTCATGGAGACTTATGCCCGGTTTAATGATGAAATTAAGGCTATACTTCGTAAGTAATAAGGGAAACTAGTATTGATACTAGGCAGTAGTCTATGGATCATAGTTAACCAATTGCTACCGATTTCCTGCTGGCTCGTGAATACTAGACCAACAGATCAAGGGCGTAACTGTCGATCCCGTGAGTCTCCAGCTTTTAAAATTAGCTATTGATTTGGATCCACTGTAGATGTTGGTTGTTGTATAGTTGGTAGCTGCCGACAGTTGATTTGTCCAGTCTGGACTGTGGGAATATTATGTCCTTACGACTTCTAACGGGTGGAATCAATCAGAAAGACTTTCAATAGAGAGAAATATAAAAGAAGTCATCAAGTAAATAGACAGTATATATGCCATGCCATGCCATGCTTTATACAGATCGAACTAAGATACAAAGCTCTGGTGCTTAGATTCGCTGAAACCAGCCATTGCATGCGACACAGATACAAGGAAATATGACGATATTGGAATGATTCTCTGAACCCCGAACTCCAGGATAGAAGTCCGACCAGTGGTGTATGATCTGATCGGATCATTGCAGTGATAATATAGAAATCCCAGTTCCAGTTCCAGTGCCGATGAACTCCTGCTGAATATAGCAAAAATAAATAAAAATAAAAATAAAACAAAACGACGAAGTAAGGAAGATTGTAAACACCAGGTCGGAATTTGGTATAAAAAGAAAAGAAAAGAAAAGAAGGTCAAAGAGAGAATAAGAAATAGAGTATGAGTTGAATAGCTGAGAGAAAGGGAGGGAGAGTGTACGATGATCATCGATCGCGTAGTACGGAGTACTACGAAGGTAGGTAGGTAAGAAGGCAGTAAGGAGGTAGGAGTAGCCGTTACTCTCGCAGATCATTCCACATCCTATCTGCTTTGGCTTCCTGGGTATCTCTCTTTTTATTGCGATAGAGAAGGTAGCAGCATACCGCGGCCGCGATGAGAACTAAACTAGATATTAGATAGAGTAGTGTTAGTATTAGTCTCCTGAATAGCTGTGCAAGGGGGGAAGGAAAGGGCAGGAAATGGACGCGTTGAGTAAATACCTTCCCACGATGATCGCCGGAACACCACTCTTTAGGAAAGTACTGGTAGGCTTTTCACAGCTGTCGTCGTCGCGACAGTCTCGCGCTAAGAGGGCAAGTGTTGAGATGACGGGCATTATGTTGTTCTTCTCGGTAGAGAGAGAGCGAAAGTGGAGACACAGAATTAATGATTATAAGAATAGCAAAGTGATGTGTTGTATATACAGTATTGACAGCAAAGAGGGAGAAAGGGAACGAAAAGGAAATGAGCGACAGGGGAAGTAGAATTCAATTGTGAAGAGTAAGTAATAAGAGAGAGAAATCGCGACTCCGAACAAAATGCCCGAAGAACCAAGAATTAGTTCAATGGGGGATGTCCGCTAAGCCACACGTTTGCGGAGAGGGGAAACCAAGCCACTGGCGCTAAATAGAACATCTTCCCATTGAAGAAGAAATGAAGGGAGAAATGTGAAACATCGCTAGTTCTGCGCCCCACCGAATCCCGGCGGTTGATTCGGCATCGGCCCCTTTTTGTATCACCGTTGGATGAACCCCTGAATTTGGAGTACTATGTGGATTGTTTTTGCTCCTTTTATGATACATCATCTCTATACTTAACCGTCTCTTCATCCTCGCTGTATGCAAACTTGGAATATTGACGGATCGCCTCACCCTTGAAGTAGAACACATAAGGAATGGCACAACATGCCAGCGCAATAAAGGCAAGCAATGTACTCGCCCACTGATACCCAAGACGCTCGTACATCTGCTCAGTAAACAAAACGGTCGCCGCTCCCCAGATCGAGCGTAGGAACGTCTTGGCGGCCAAGGCTGACGCCGCTTGGTGTTGGTACGTGTCCACTATTCACGATTAGCTTGTTTATTTCAAGAGTCCGAAGGTGGAGTCTATAATCTATATGTTACTACTCACCAAGGTAATTGTTCGCCGAGTTATAGAGGAAGATAAACCCGTATCCAATTGGGAGTCCGCCCATAGCTGGTCCCAGCCAGTGAACGTGGGGATAGGACGTCCACGCGAAGATAAAAAGACCCACAGGGATAAACCAGCAGGAGAACATCATGGGGATCAGCCGTTTCTCGGCCGGGGGTTTCCCATTGTACTGGATGCAGAGCTTCAGGTAGTGCTTGTTCACTACTGGGGAGCAGGCTGCGCTGAAGATAACTCCAATCGCCAGAGGTATGAACATCAGACCGGTCTTACTCGCACTCCAGTGCTTTCCACCCTGGTATACAATCGGATACCTTTCCATGTCAGTTAGGGGAGTATACCGACTCAAGTCCGAGGGCAACTTACGCAACAAAGAACATGTACAGCAGGCCATATAATACAGACTAAGCCACTTAGCAATTCAGAACCCACATATTCGCCTTTCGATGGAGACAAACCATATAGATCGAAATACACAACACAATCGGCTCAAAGAACAATAGTTGAAATGGCCGGGCAATGAAGATACGCAGTCTTTCTGCGAGAGGGCGAGGATCCAGCTCCTGCTCAGTGACATACTTCCTATCCTTTTCCTTGCGGAGCTTCCGTGCTCTCTTTTTCAATATACAAGGGGCATATGTCTCCTTCACGGTGAAGGTGATCAAGACCCAAGCAGCCCCGGAGAGAATTAGCTGGATCCAGTACAGCCATCTCCAGCCTTTTCTGTCTCCAAGAAAGCCTCCTACCAAAGGACCAATTGCAGGGCCCAAGAAAGGAGCAGCACTGAATGCAGCCATAGGTACGCCGCGTTCCTCGTTCTTCCAGAGATCGGCAAGCGTGCCACCAACCAAGGTCATGGGCGCACTGAAAGCAATTCCATCAATAGCACGGCATACAATCAATGTACCGATGTTCTGGGCCACGGCGCAGGGAATGACGAAGATGACGGCCAACAGCAGCGTGATTGCGTATACGGGTCTACGGCCAACCACCTCCGACAGCGGGGCAAAGAACATGGGTCCTGGGTATCGTTAGTCAAGAGAGGTTCCTTCAGTCTGGAACAACAGGACCTATAGTCCTCAATATTCTCACCGACACCAAACCCGACCACAAAAACGGTAATCGTAAGCAGGGTCACCTCTCGAGACACATGGAACTCTTTCCCTACTCCTTCCAGGTCGGCGGTGATGACACTGCTAGCGAAAGCCACAACAAAGCAGGTGAAGGCGACGACAATCGTGCACCACCATTTGTAGATCTTGGACCAGTTTTTGGGATTCTCAGGGTCATCGGCCATGAAGGTAACCAGCTTGTAGTCCTCCTCTTTGCCAGTTACGTTAGACTTGACGGGCTTGACGATATTTCCGGTCCTTGTTTCGGCGACGAACTCTTCAAGATTCGCACCATCTGCCACCGTGCTGAAGGGTAGCTCCAATGGATCAATTTGTCTAGGCCCGGAGCCAATAGTGGGCGTCCGACTCAGGTCTTGGGCCATTTCGAAGTAAACAAACAGTCGTTATCAACCAAAGACACGAGGTATATCCACCAACACTTGGCGGTTTGTGAAACCAAGGTGAGCTGAACGTTGGCCGATAGCTACTCACCAAGGGCCATATTTGCGAAAACAACCAGGGTATTTATGCTCCTCGAGAATGACATAAAGAACCCAAGAAAAATTCCCCACTGAGCAAGAGATGATACTCAACTTAGAAATTGCCCTATGGAAGGGTCTTGGCGACGCTTATCGGTGCAGAGCTGAACTGCCATATCAGGTAATCTTCTATAGTGCTAGATGTAATTAGCCTACGAATGTGCTTTAAAGTGAGAATAGATAAGTTCTATATCGAGTATTCAACGGCTGAATAATTAAGATCCACTCTGAGCATGATCATGCCGCTGGAGATTTTGAAAAACACCTCCCCAAAAGCCTCCAGCGGGAGCTACAAACCGCTTATTCTTCTATCTGAGGTCCAAGACTGATTGTGCTTGTGCGGAGATTGACGCCAGATCAGGCAATTCAAATTTTGCCCCATACTACATCTGGCAACCCGCTCGGGTACTTTCCCGAATGTATGTCTATTGGCTAAATCTAGAAAATATGCGGGCCTGGATGGAGTCTAAACGAATACCGAATCAGGTAAGATGCTCCGTCCCATTGCCATATGGCCAGTAGACAGAATAGGTCGTTATGTCTGGATGTAGGTATCTATGAATTGTGCTACCAATGATGGTAAAGTGAATTAATCATGGATCTGAAAAGAAGGATAAAATAATCATATTGGATTGCTGATCTTAACTATCTCGGGATAGATCTAGACTCGACACAAAAAGTAGTCATAGAGGTAAAGTTTAGTGATACTCCACTGCTTGCCCGATAGCATGCAACAAGGTACTTTTAAATTTTCCTGCACAATACATCTTACGGATGGAATATTTGTTCTGGAAGAGTGTCTGAGTAGAAATCATATACTTCTTAGGCTTTGGAGACAAAGTTCGCCATTTTCAACTAACTGGTTGAAGACTGCGTACCTTAAGAGGACACTGATTCCGCCATTGGACAACATGCCAAACAAATTTGTGTCTATTACAAAACTTTTCAGTCAACCAACATGGGAAAAGGCCAAGGATCTAAGACCGATAGATGTCTCTCTCTACCTTCGTATTTAGTATGCATTCAACGAAGAAACAGGGAACGGGAAACAAGGAATGGGAAACAGGGAATGGGAAAGGGAATGGGAACCGAACCAACAGTCAGAAAGCAGACTCTCTTTGAACAACTTTAAGCATCGTAATTTGGTTATGCCATGGATGCATTTTCTTCATAAAATCTCTTGACAGAGAGAGTAGTTGCACCAATTCTTTTAGCATCCACTCTATATAATCCATAGATAGGACAAGCCAGTAAAACAAAAAAATATAATTAAAAAGTAGTTGGACCTGAGGGTGATCGAAACCCTGACCTCTCCGATGCAAACGGAGCGCTCTACCACTGAGCCACAGGCCCGAACTGCTTGCTGCTGAACGC
The DNA here is from genome assembly GCF_003426965.1 of Aspergillus tanneri. Taxonomy (NCBI): domain Eukaryota; kingdom Fungi; phylum Ascomycota; class Eurotiomycetes; order Eurotiales; family Aspergillaceae; genus Aspergillus; species Aspergillus tanneri. Next base: position 1,925,218 of record NW_022984634.1, on the reverse strand, counting down.
GAATTCTGATTCAGAAGCGGGGCCATGTGACTGGACAACCGATTTTAATCACGTGTCATACCGACCCGCAAAACAAGAAACAGCCATTCATATCCCATCGTGCTTTGTAGCTGTAGAGAACGTACCATCATCACTCCACAGAAGCTTCTCAGTACGCACCCCGCAAACCAACCCAACAACACGAAATGGAGACCAAAGAGCTATCCGAAGACATCGAAGAGGAGCTCGACTCCGACATTACGTCTATCCGCGCCGAAAGTACGTACTACCGACACCTCGCATATCACAACCCTGCTAACTAGCAACAGTCCGAAATCTCCAAAGAAGAAAACGATTCCTCACATCCAGCCTCCTTTCATCCGAGAGCCTCCAGAATCGAATAAAATCCCAAACGGCGCCATCACTATCCTCATTAACCGAAGACATCTCCCCTCTTGTCAGATCTGCCGGAATCCACGCAGACGTCAACCACCATCGCATAGCCTTCTCGGCTACAACGTTCCCATTCAAGGACCCGTCGCCGAACACGGAGGATCCGAACCTCCTAGGTGTGCGTATTGACATCTGTGCGCGCAATGGTCGCTTTGTGAAACCGTACTATCTTCTCCTGAGACAGTCCCGCGGGGAAGAGAAATGGTTCCAGGTGCATAGACATACCATACCGGCGTTCATTTCGATGGAAACCTTAGAAAGGATGTATTTGCCGTTGTCGAATTCTTCTGCGGAGCAGGCGGATTCAGAAGAGATGGCGCTGAAGCCGTCGAAGAAGAAACCGAGGAAGCAAAGTCTACAAGGGCTGGTGCGCGAGCTACGACGACAACTGGTTGCGTGGCATTTACGAGTAGATGCAGTGAGCTTGTTGCGGGAGACGTTGGGGGTTGTTCGTCGGGGGATAGATGATTATGATGATGATGATGATGGGGTGTGGGAACGGAATGTGCTGGGTGACAGTGGCGAAGAAATGAGACTGGCAGCTAATGATCTGGGGATTGTGTCTTTAGCTCCAACGTCGCTTGAGGCCGTCTATGTGCGCTTGGAATGGGCTGATGGTAGGGTAGGAAGATTTAAGATCTCGAATTCGGGCATTGTGGAAAGGGCTGTCGTTATTGGGGATAATGGTAGGGATAAAGCGGTGGAGGTTAGTCTCACTGGTGGAGATGGGAGAGTGGAAACGGTTCTAGATCGGCTGAAAAGACATGCACCGGCCAAGGAATGAAGACGAGTGAGAGTTGAAATGGAGTCTAGTTACTGGGTTTTAGCCATATCTACAGAGGAGAAAAGATACCCGTTGAATGTACTTGTTTGAGCTATTGAGCTGAATAAATCTATATAGAAACCCTGGGTAGTATGCACAAAAACTTAGGACCAAAAATCTACTAGACATTTATATGATGCTCCAAAACATGTCCGATGATAAATCGAATATTGTAAAGCCACCAGCCATAGCCTTGGGTAGACAACGAATTATGCCAGGAAGGGAGATGAGTATAAGTGCAACATGTATATATTAACGATGAGAAACCACAAAATGAAAGAAAAGAAAAGGGTATCACTTAAACATCAAAATCATAAATCAAAGCACCGGCCCATCTCTCTTTTGATACGCGCCATCCTCGTCGCCACTGCTACCTTCTGTTTGGTCTGTGACACAAATTGCCGAGTCCCGTGTGTCGTAGTGCGAGTCACTAAACGACAGTGGTGGCAGTGGTCCATAAAGTTGTCCATGTTGCATTTCGAGCTTCTTTCTCAGGATTGCTTCTTCGAGGTTCCATCGATGGCGTAGCTTTGTCTTCCTTGCATCGAATGCTTGTATCGTTGACAACTCCTCCCGCTGGTGCTCGCTCTGTAACTGGGAGAATTCCATAGCATGCTTGTCAATGAGGGCATCCAGTTCCCTCTCCATGCGGGCTATAGCCTCCTGTAATCGTACTTCCTGTCGGTCTCGAAGAACTTTAATTTTCGCCTCATGGAGCTGATCCATTGAGTCATGGGCACGATATTCCTGTGCCAGCTGGGCTTTATTCTGCGCAGTGAACTGACGTGTCTGTGATGGTGATGGCGACGGCAATATATCGGGCGAGGTTGGGGTCGATCCATCCGGGGGTGAAGGTGGAGGGCTGGTGTTGCTAAAATATCCCTCCATATGCTTTATCCGTGTACGTGAATTCATCTTTGCCCGCTCAAACTCCCGCACTTGTTCGATTTCTACCGCCAGCTGTCTTTCTTCCATCCGAATGGTGTCCGCAGAATTCTGCAACAGTTTAGTGAGCAACCTCAAATTTTGAATGAGAGAAAACAATCTACCTTTTCTCGTTTTTGATCCTCCAACTTTCTGTTCTGCGCCAGCCTATCAGCAACAGCGTCTTGTTGCTTGCGTCTGAGTTCCCGCATAATATCGTTCTGAAAGGCGATATGACGGTTTCTCTCTATTTTGTGGGATTCTCGCATCTGCTGCAACTCCGCATTGTTGAGGCTTCTCTGGAGAGACTCATTATCGAACACGGGTATTTCTAGCTTCAACACCTTGTTTACTTCATCTGCAGAATCAAGTTTATGGGTCTCATTGGTCTTGGGTTTCACGTAGACTGTATCCCCTCCTTCGACCTTAGTAACTCTGATCTGGGCAGCCGAGGGCAGAAGAACCGTCGAAGGGGACCTTTTCTTTCGAAATTGTATTTTGCCAATCGCAGATTTGAGACTCGACTTCCTCCTTTCTTTCTTCTCGCTCGATGTCGCACTGAGAAACGAATGCCGCTGGCCGGCAGATCGTCCTGCAAGGGTATCCAACCCGTGGACTACCCTCCCTTCACTCGAGCTGTAAGACGTTGGGCGGGTTGACAGCGAAGCAATCGATCGGGTGCTGCCACATTTGGCTCGATCGGAGGACAGCGTGAACTCGGAGAGGGACGAAGCAGCCTGGTCGAGATGTGTCTCGTGGGATGGGGTTCCTTCACACACGGAAATGCGATCTGTCGAAGAGCCTGAGGAAAGGATAGAGGAGGAGAGATCGACCATACCGGACGCAATCGAGGCGGCTAAGGAAGCCACCGCCTCGATCTCCGGGACCTTTAATCCTAATTGGCATGCCTCTTCAATCAATTTCTGTTGTTGCGATATCTCTGCTTCCTCTGACTGGAAAAGGAGGACTTCATTGCGGTATTGACCATCATCGAAACCGACAAATTTCACCGACTCCATAATGCCAATTGTGATTCTCGTCACCCCAAAGCGCACATGGAGCGCATCTATTAGTAACGGCGGGGCGGGATGAAAGTGAAATAGTAGAGGGGTGAGAAAAAAGCAATAGTGATTTAGGGGTAGGTGTCGCAAGATGTAAATACACTCGTCCCCGGCACTCGAAGCACGGTGGACGAGAAGTAAGTGCTCAAGAGCAGCATCCGACTTGCGGGGAGGGAAGAACGCTGGATAGCACGGCAGACAAGAAAGGGGAGAGAGTGGAGGAGGGAGGACCAACTAAAATGACTACTTTTATGCCGCCGAGAGAGACCGGCAAAAGAAAGGGACAAGAATTGGGCCTCTAGTTCCCTATTCGTTGCGACCCATGGCCCGCCTGACCGAATCATTAACTAATTGAGCAGACTGCACTAACCGTGCCATGGGACTGTAATTAATCAGAATTATCATTAATGATAGGTAACTAACTAAATATGTAGTTAGTTAGACGATGGCCAATGAACAGTTACGAGTCAAGAATTACCATGGTTAAATGCCTACAGTGAACCGGAGGATTTACTATGAAGACCCTTGCCAGTTCAGGGGTAAAATACCCTGTTTGGGAAATTAGGGTATAGGGCAGGAAACCGGTCCGTCCCGGGATTTAGAAGCCGTGGTTTCAGCCACGCACCGCCATGGCTGTTATCAGGCACCACTGCTTCGGAGTGATCGGAGTCAAGGAAGACTGTCCTGGGTAGTCCATTGTTCCTCATTTGTCTGTAGCTTTTCAGGGTAATATTAATTACTTTATATATTTTTGTCTTTTATTCATTCCAAAGCTTTGACTACAGTCCATATTATTTTCTCAGCCTTATAAGTCGATTGGCGAGCGAAATGCACAACAGGGATCCCTTTCACCGCAACTTTAAGCAAGTCCAAGTGGGGATATTGGTTGAGAGTGGGAGAAAAAAAAAAAAAAAAAAAAAAAAAAAAAAAAGGCAGCAACAAAAAAAAAAAAAGATAAAAAAAAAGCTGAGAAATAGAATCAATCCAATACTATGTACCGAGTACGCAGTACAAGGCTACAAGCAATCCAATAGTGACTTAGCGTAGCAACATAGGTACTAGGCAACTGTCATTGCACATGCTTTATCTTTGGCTCCCTTCAAAGGTTCCTGCTGCCTCTTTATTTATTTAGTAGCAAGGTTTTCGGCTTCTTCGGCGAGGTTGCCGCCAGCTGCAGCTACAATAAAGACGCGATTTGGAAAGCGGTCTGGTCGAAAATAGAAGATCATATTCAAGGACCACTGTTATCAAGTGCTGAAGGGACGTAGCATCGATTAAATATTCGAGCTATCGCTACAGAAATTGGTGTTCCGGCAGGGCCTGGCGAGGTTTTTGAGCCCAGTTCAGTTTGTAAATCCATAGCAGGATAGGAGGAAAGAATCGATTGGAATGTCTCTCATGGAATAAATTGGATGATGATCCTAATGTAACGGTATCTACTCTGACAGCTCCGTACGACACTGATAAATATAGCTAATTACTTTGGACAGGTCATATTCTTCTGGTGTCGTTGTGTGCCGGTGGCAATGCTCCGATGCCAAGCGGTACGGTATGTTTGGGATACTCATTTCCCGACTCGGTCTCTGACAGATCCCTTCGTCGTTATAGTGCATAGCCATGGAGAGGGGCCCGACCATGATGTCGACCGATAGACATGTGATTTGATTGTTCTGGGAGTCTCAGGATTAAATCTGATAGATGGCATCGGGATCTGCAGGAATCCACTTTCCACAAGCTACGAGCTCTCTGGAATGGCCGCAAATACGGAGTAGTGTTTGCAATAGTTAGGTTAGAGGAAGCATGGTGAGCAATAAGAATATCTGTGGACAGTATATCTACTACTTATAACGGGGCATTAGAACCCCCAATTTCCAACGGTTTCCTGGATCCCATGGCAAGTTTCACAAGTTTCACATTTATATTTACATATGTCATAGTGGGTTGTCATCGAGGACTGTCAACTAATTAAGTCGAAACTAGTGGAGTCATTGGAAAAGTATAGCATATGAAACTAGCTCAAAATCCACAAGACGTGCGGAAAACAAAGTGGCATGCGCTACTTTTGAGTACAATGGTAAGAACATGTAGTCATTTCTTATGAATAGGAAGATGATAGGTAAGTAGTCAGGACCGACGACTCCACAGAGCTCAAACTTTGGGCAAGGTTTGTGTGGAGAAACCGCATTTTGTGCTGGACAAGTTATGGAGCAGTATGGGAGTCTAATTGGAATGCACAGGCTGGAGGAAGGAAACTTGAGGCAATGGCAATGTTATTCCTCCAGAATTTAAGGAATACCAAGGGTCCTCTGTTCAACTGTTGTTCTACTTTCACTCTCATCCACCAAATTACCTAATCTGATAAGAAGTCAGATGACCATCGGTTGGGTATCACGTGTGCAGTTAGCATATGTCGTGGCAATAGATGGACATGCAATTTGTTGGGGAACGATTTAACAGGGGTTAGTAGAGTACTATGTATTGCAACGCACCTCCTCTACAGATGGGACCACGACACTTTCGTCATCTTCACCACTCCATCCGGTCGTCCATCTGTATCCATCTCTAGCAGTCTAACTCAGCGTTGCCTGCACAATTTTTGCAATGTATATTTGATTTTATATTATGATGAACTTAACCCAATATTGTGTATTGTTTGTTTAATCAACTGATGAGCCACAACCATAACTGCGCTTGTAGCTTTGGATGGTGAAAGAACCGCTACAGGATGACATCTCTCAATAAATCTGGTGACACCAAATTCACAGTCTTTATCCGTCTCCCATTCCCCAGGGGAACTTTTGTTGACCCACCTCCTGTACGCTCTTGCGCTGGCTAACCGGTCGTAAAGATAACTGCTGACTCCTCCAGGTCGAATGGGACGCAGCTAAAGATCAGGCGCTTTGGGACATCCTATCGCGTCCTTCTAAAGGAGATATAGATTGTAGGTGAGATGGTTTATAATTTTTTTTCTGCAGGATACTAATCCAGTTATAGGGAAGACACTGTATTACCCCCAATCCCTTACATATCTACATCCGCTAAGATGCCGATTGCCACAGAGCGGAGAGCTTTGACGTAACTCTTCAATTTTTACTCCAGCAAGCGGCATGGCTGTACGATCGGCAGCTAGCACAGGTTCGCGCACAGATGCGTAAGGTGGGTACTACGCAATCGAATTCTCCGTCTCCTGCTCCTGGATCTGTGTCCGGCAGTACAGCTCTAGGAAACCAAGCAGCCAAAGGGACCCCTAGCGCAGGTACGGCACCCTTGCACCCTATCTGACTTGATACTGACCCATTCAGGTTCGCGGGCTCCGAACCGGCTCCCATTACAGCAGAAAGAAACGCTACCCCCACGAAGTAAGTTTTCTTCCCCAACACGTTGTCCTCTCTTTATTCGGGCTTGCCACTTAGTCTCTTCTCTAATGATTTTAAAGGCTCATCTTCGAGGCGTACTAGTTCCACGAATACTGTACACCAGGTCAAAGGCCCGCGAGAGTCTCCGCATAATGAAACCGCTTGCGCTGAACCAAAAGAGACGCGGTGGGACCATTATAGCCGAAGACCATTGATAAATAGACGCGACCAGGCGCCGCCTGCTTCAATACATAAATCACCGACCCTTGAAGAGGAAGATCTAAGCTCATCTGAGACGGAATCAGACAGTGATGAAGCTGTATCTAGTCGGCGAGGGCCAATATTTAGACGGTTTGGCAAGTTTTCAACTCATCGGCCTGGTTTGAGGGACGATGAAGAGGATGACGATGAATCTCCAGCCTTTCTTCCTCTTTCTCGTGATTCCGAGGGCGGTCCGCATGTAACTTCTGCGCAGGATCTCAATGCAACCCTTCGGTTGGAAACCGACGAGACTGTTGACCCAATGCGGCGCGCGGTGGACCAAAGTCCAGTTCAAAGACGATCTAACACGACTGAATCATCTACAAGTTCTGTTAGCTCTGGCAACCCAGTTACATTGCCGCCGGGCGACAGACGCCGACGTGCCAACCAGATTGGCGGTCCTTTAAGCCCTCGGCGGGCTGAATTAGCCCGTCTCAGCCCACGTCGGTCCACTGCCTCTGGGAGAGAGACCAGCGATGGTACACCTAGCATGGGGAGTAGCTTTAGTGATCTTGATGGTAAGTGTCCATTTGTTGTCACACCGAACGTGGAATTCGGCTTACTAATATATCTGGTTGGCCAGATGCGAGCGTTACACAGTCGGCGCTCGAAGAGGCGCTCTTAAGTAATATGCAGCATGGTGGTATGGCTAGCCGGATGAGTACTATCAGTCAGGCATTCCGAAGTCGTTACTTGTAAGAGAATCAAGTATGCTTGTATGTGATATGGACAGGAGATGCTTGACTTCTGCTGCGTTGATATGAATTTGCTATTTGCTGTGTGCCGCCAGAAACATCATCCACCCATTTGGGAAAAAAAAATATTAAAAATGAAAAATTATTAAAAATGAAAAAGGAAATAATATGAAGCACATATCAAAGCACCCATCTTCCTTCAATGTAATAAATGATTGATATTCATGTTGGATTGAATCATCCTTAGAGTTGTGCTGAGGTCATGTGACTCTGCACAACCAAATTCAGTATAGAAAATAGCTCGGCTACAATCGCTTCCAAAGGCGGTGAGCTTTTCACCGGTGTCCCTCGGCATCTTCTAGCAGTCGCAGAGAAACCGATGATGTCGACTAAAGACCTGGGCCATAGAAGACGTATAAAGACAAGCCTTTTCTTTTTCGGTGATTTTTTTAATTTCCATATTCATCATATTGTTGATTAGATTTTCGATAGGGATTGTTTCTTGTGGCAAACCGAGAAGCCTACCAGGTACTACCCCGCAGGCTTCTAACATAATTAAAATGAGCTTACAATTTTGGCTGACTCTCGTTAATTTCAAGTCTATGATAAAACGAAACATTCTATGAGACCCGCCAGCTTATTCCATGCCGAATTGAGGGCGATATATTCTTCTTTCTAGACGGCAACTTTCATTCTTCTGTTAATCTTTGCTGGGGATCATAGAGTCATACATATTGTGCTAGACCTCGGAACGGAACGTATCGCGACAGGCCTGCGGTTGTCTGCACTTCAGAAAAAATGTCGTCGAATGAAGCTCAAAAAATGACGCCCGAGGTGGAGTCAGGCTACTTCAATACCTTCCCACCACCCAAGTCCCTCCCGAAACACGAAGCTCTTGCGCGAGCCTTTATCAACTACCATGTGGAAGCAAATCGATGCGTGGTCCTTGTGACGTCTGGGGGAACCACCGTGCCCCTTGAGAATCAAACCGTTCGTTTTATTGATAATTTCTCGGCGGGAACGAGAGGTGCGACGTCGGCCGAGTACTTCCTGCAGGAGGGATACGCAGTCATTTTCCTACATCGACAGTTCAGTCTCCTGCCATATTCACGGCATTATAGCCACTCAACAAATTGCTTCTTAGACTTTATGGACGAGGCGCCCCCATCCAATTCTTCAGACTCGGATCACGGGCCTATCGTGGTCCGTAGTGAATACCAGGATGAAATGCGAGATGTGCTGAGGAAATACCGCTCTGCGAAGCAGAATAACCTCCTTCTAGTCCTTCCCTTCACCACAGTTGGCGATTATCTTTATGAATTACGGTCACTAGCCCAGTTGATGAGGCCACTAGGACCCAATGCGTTGTTCTATCTTGCTGCGGCCGTCAGTGACTTTTTCATTCCGCGCGACCGGATGGCAGAACACAAGATACAGTCCTCGGAGTTGCCACCGCAATTCACGAGAGAGGAAGCTGTTGATTCGTCTGAAATTTACACGGGAGAAATCGGGGCGAATCCGCCGACGCACAGCAAGAAACTGGTTATCGATCTCGACCCGGTCCCGAAGTTCCTGCACCGGTTGGTCGACGGCTGGGCACCGGATGGGAGCATGATCGTGTCCTTTAAACTCGAGACGGATCCTAGCCTCTTGGTGTACAAGGCACAAACGGCGCTCCAGCGGTACGCGCATCACCTAGTGATTGGAAATCTCCTTTCCACCCGCAAATGGGAGGTTGTTTTCATCACCCCTGAGGCGCCGTACGAGCGCTGGATCCGCGTGCCGAAATCACGACGCAGTAAGAGCATCTCTGGAGCGGAGGATCAGGTTGGATTGGCGGAGGTTAAGCGATTAGGGGAGGCAGCGACCAGTAAGATCGGAGAGAACAGCGGCGATGTGCAACAGGGGCAGGAAGGCAGCCACGACGGGGTGGAGATCGAGGGACTGATCATCCCCGAGCTAGTCAAGTTGCACTCGAAAAAGATCGCTACGCACCACAGCAAGGCATGATATGGTATAATTGTATAGATACGCCGTAGATGATGGTCATATGATGATGATGTGATTGTGAAAGGTCGTGCTGCGACCGGGATATTCTAACCGGGGCATTCAGGATCCGGCTGCTGCACCGTTAGTGTTAATTAATTGTACTTACTGGCACTATTTTAGCGTAGCTCGTTGATTTGATTCTGTCCTAATATTAATCCTTTCTTTAGAGGCTTAGACCATCCCTAGGTATGGGAACCGGCGCCAGGTTTTGTTCCATGTGGGGTAACAAACACCGAGGCATTGTAAAATCTGGCAGTGCCAATGATTCTCAGGGTCTTAGCACTGGCGATTATTGCTGGTTTGGGGAGACGCTGCTCTTCTACCAAGGACAGCACCAAGATTGTCTCCAGTGAGATATGTTGAGTCCTGAGTTTCTAAACCCACACTTCGGAATTTATCAACTGAATTTGATTCCGATCATAATTCCTGCTCCAGCCTTGAGTCTCCATCTCACTGCCCCAAAAAGTAACCTGGGGGCCGTGTTTCAGCTTGACGTCTCGCGCTCGTGCTTTTCCGCCGTGTCCATCCAATCCAAAACTAACGCGTCATCGACGACTGTTCAGATCGCCATGGGGAGTGGGCCGATCGTCATTTTGACTGTCGACATAACTACGTTGTTGTCGTCTTGGGGCAGCATAGAAAAATAAAAAACGTGGAATCCGCAGTTCCTGCGTCGATCGCTCCTTGGAGGTTCCATTTTCCCCGGCTCTTTCTTCCCCCCTCGACACTTTTTCTTCTCCCCTCTCCCTTCCTTCCGTTTCCTACCATTCTGAAACAACATCTCAAGGACACCAGCTCCTCAGCCTATACTGAAACGCCAGAGCTCGAAACCAAGCTTCCTTCCCCCCCGCCGAGACCAACCATAGTGAACAACCCCCGTCCGAGCAGGGGGCAGTTAACACCGGTACCCGGAAGGCAAAAAATGAGCACACCCTTTCCAACACTTCGGAGCAATTCTGTTCTTTTGATTCCATCTGTCCGATTGCTCCTCGTGGCGACCAAACCGAGCCACCATCAAGGGCTCCTCTCCCACAGCTAGGATGACTCCCTCACGTCTTTTAAGCCGTCCCATCTCATCCATAGTTACACTCCTCAGCCTCTTCCTCCTCTACCATCTTTTTACCGTCCGATCCAATCTTCAACAGGTCAATAAGCGGCGACATGTCGATTGCCCTCCCCTTCCGGGCATGGACGATGTCCTGGTTGTGCTGAAAACAGGAGTGACCGAAGCATTGGATAAGGTACCCGTTCATTTCCAGACCACCCTTCGCTGCGTCCCGCACTACGTGGTCTTCTCCGACTTTGCAGAGGATATTGGTGGAGTCCATGTACATGATGCGCTCCAAAACATGGACAGCGAGGTGAAGCGGACGGTGCCCGACTTCGACATCTACAATCGGATACAACAGCAAGGTCGAGCAGGTCTCGAGTCTAATGATTTCGCCGACGAAGCCAATTCGGCCATTGGCAAGCCCAACAACCCCGGATGGAAGCTAGACAAATGGAAGTTCCTGCCTATGGTGCAGGAAACCCTCAAATACAAGCCCGACGCCAAATGGTATGTCTTCATGGAAGCGGACACGTATTTCTCATGGGGAACGTTGATGGAATGGCTGTCACATTTTGATGCGTCCAAACCGCACTATATTGGTACCGAGACACAGATCGCGGATGTTATTTTCGCTCACGGTGGCTCGGGCTTTGTCCTCTCCAGGCCAGCCATGCAGCTCGCGTCGGATGAGTACGCCACCCGTACCACGGAGCTGAACGAGTATACCGACGGCCACTGGGCCGGCGACTGCGTGCTAGGTAAGGTATTGTCGGATGTTGGAGTGCCACTACATTACTCTTGGCCTATTCTCCAAAACTCGAACGTGGGAGAGTTGGATGAATTTACTAAGGGCTTCTATCGTGAACCCTGGTGCTTCGCTGCCGCTGCGTTCCATCATTTATCTGCGGAGGATATCCAGGACCTGGCGCAGTACGAGCTGCACCGATGGCGACTGGTAAGTTGACACACGGGCATTATCATCTGCGCGGCGCGTTCCTAACACTGTTTCCTACCTAGACCCAAAAGACCGTCTTATTACACAAAGATGTCTTCAAAGAACTCATTTATCCAGATCTCTCGGACGTCCGCGACAACTGGGACAATCTCTCCGACGAAGAACAACTAGTTGTTTCCTCCTTCAACGATTGCAAGTCTATCTGCACCAACGACCCGGGTTGCGTCCAGTTCGCCTATCGTGGTGGCAAATGCTTCACGGGGAAAACTCCCCGCTTGGGCGTGCGGAACCCCGAGGCTCAATCTGGATGGATTGTCCGACGAGTCAAGGATATGATGGACCATGCGCTTCCATGTTCTAAGCCTAGCTTCGGACTATGATAGTTCGTCGGGGTTGTTTGATTGTTCGCAGGACGAAAATATAAGGTTCTTCACATGTCTTACTAATATTATAGACTTTAAAAAAGGTTTTCTATTTTTCTTTTCTTTTCTTTTCTTTTTTTTTTTTTTGCCTCGTTATACTACCTCGGGATGGGTTATGCAATGGAGCGTGTATTGAAGCGTGTATTGGTGATTATGCATTGCGCCTCGGAGTTTTATACTTGACTTGATTTGATTGCATCCATTTGGTGTCTACTTGGAATTTTGTGCGGAAAAGGGTTCCTACAATGCTGTGAATTTTTCAATAACCACATCCAATTTGCTCTCAAACAATTTTCAAGTGTCCCAATTCCCCGACTCTTTTCTCTTATCTCTTGTATACTAGTCTAATCCGTCGTGCAGGCATTCTAATCAAGACAGATTAAGTGGAGGGCTATCCGGATCCTCCAGGCACTGGTCAATGCGCATGATGGTTGCCTTCGTCTTCTTAACGAATTGGATGATCTCCGGGAGGTACTCAACTGTTGTGGGACTGACGAAATGCACAACCGCTAAATTACCACCTTGTCTCACGTCGCGGAAGAAGGCATCACGCTGGCGTTCGGGAGTATCCGTATCTGCCCACAACCAGTCCTCAATATCGACGCTCCAATTGATGATCCGTGGATCTTTGATATGGGCAGCGAGCCTTTGGCGTGTTCGGGCGCCTGTAGTTCCGTACGGAGGTCGAAAATAGCGAGCTATGACAACATTAGGACTGTCTATCTGCCAACAGGAAGAAGTAAACCAACATTCGATTCCTAGATGGGATTCTAACGCCTCGGCATTATTGACGATTTCCTCATCTATCTCATGGATGGATTCTAAGGCCTCGAGTCTTGCGCATGTCAGCATATCCACACCACTCAAGATACAACACGACGAAACGAAGGATAGAGAACATACTTCCGGTGCGAATCTGAATGCAACGCAATCTGATGTCCCCTACGATGCATCTCCTTATAAACTGCGGAAAAGTTCGTCTCCGGATCCCTAATTCCCGTCCCCACGACAAAGAACGTGGCCAGGATATTCTCCCGTTCCAGGATATCCATCACATGCTGCGCCAACCAGGGTGCCCCGTCATCGATCCCAAACGCAAACGACCCTGGTCTGGTACATCGCAAACTGACTGTACCGCTGGGCAGCTTACTAGGGACTTTGAAGTCCAGCATCTCAGGCACCCGGGATACCACCTCCACTTTTGTTAGAGTGGTGGTTTCACCGGTGTAGAAGCCCCCGAAGGAGACGGAGACAACGCGCGTGAGATCGATGGCGAAGTGCGAAAGAGGAACATAGATGTCATTTGGGCCAGCTGTGTATCGGATGGCTTCGATGGTATCCCATGTTTCCGGGTAGGGGAGACTAGTTGGATCGCAGGCGTAGTTGTTTTGGGTAAGGGAGATGCCGAAGTGCGGGGAGCCCGAGAAGGTAACATGGAGGTAGCGGTATTTGTAGGGGAGGATGTTGAAGCATTTTGCGTGGGTGAACTGCGTGTGGTAGGCTTGGTCTGGGTCTGTGGGGTGGAGGCGGACAAAGCCAGGGCCTTGAGTGATAGGGAGGGATTCAACGGTGCCATGCCAGTTGCCGAGGTTGTTGGTTTCGTTGTTTTCGAAAGTGTCGATGATAAGAGGGTCAGTGGAGTGGGTTGGAAAGGAGGTGGATTCGGGCATGTAAATGGCTGTTGGTGTGGCGATGGTATAGGTTAAGAATAGAGTGATGACACATGGCCATCTGGAAAGGAGGGCCATGGTTGCAAGTTGTGGCTGAGATAGATGTCTGCGGTGTTTGGTGATGTTACGTACTCTTGTTCTATTCAAGATGTAGGTCTACAAGTAGTCGTCTCAGTATGTCAACCTTGTATACAGTCTAGGAAGGAGCGAAGGAGCATCATCTACGAGGCTACGGATCAAGTAGGTTCATGTCGAAACTCGATAAATTGACTTCTTAGAAGTGCCCATACAAAGTCACAGCTAGCCATCTATCCACTGCCTGAACACTCCTCCCAACTCAGCCTGTAGCCAGTCGGATACTCAAAGCTAGGAAAGTCAACCTGCCCGTGTTGTACGTAGGACCACCATCAGGGAAATAATAACACATTGCTCGTGCAGAGGCCCTGCTCCGCACAGGGAAGGGGGGAAACTGAAGACAGCGAGGGACTGCGAAGATGCAGACATCTCGCCTAGAGTAAAGGCTAGATCCATCGGTTGGTCACCATCACCCCGGTCGATCCGTCAAACGGGCAGACGTGGGGTGACGAAGATGTCAATTGACATCAGTCAGATAGATCCGGAGTTAGCCGAGATGAGAGAGTCAAAATCACTCCCAGTCAGCGGTAGCATCTAGGGCATCATTGGAAGAATCCATAGAAATGCCGCCCCAGGAATTCCCAGTATCAATGTTTCCTTCATCGTGGTTCTCGTTGGCCTCGTCATCGGTATCATCGTCGAAATTAACCTCGTTATTGTACGGCTTGTAGGAGTCGAGGAAGTCAGGAATCTTTTGTTTGCTCTCGATCAGGATATTGACCAGCTCTGGAGCAATTTCTGAGTCCCTGTCATTGTAGAACGAGGTTGCAAGTCCTTCGTTACCAATGCGTGCAGTGCGACCTGTTTACTATTAGACCATCTTGGCAGCATAGTATGGGCTAGAGAAATAGTTACCAATCCGATGGATATATTCAGTAATACCGCCATGGCCGGAACGAGGAAGGTCGAAGTTGATAACGTGCATCACATTCTTGATGTCAAGACCGCGCGCGGAAACGCCAGTGGCAACCATGATAGGGCATTTGGCGGTACGAAAAGCACGCCTGTCACAGCTTTAGAAACACGTTCTCTTGGACAAACACCGAGAAACTTACAAAGCATCTTCACGCTCCCGCTGGGTACGATCGGAATGAATAGAAGTACTGGGTAAGCCCATGTTGTACAAGTAGTCATCCAGAAAGTCAGCCTGGGTCTTAGAGTTCACAAAAATCAAAGTCCGAGAGGGCGGCATGGCAAGAAGCAAGTCGTAGAGACATTGCTTCTTGAGATGGTCCTCCGCGTAGACGATCTATAGGTGTTAGCTTGCAATCTGCGGAAATTTGCCCTAATAAACTCTCACGTTTTGGTCCACATTGATATGCGTGCTCCCAGGGCGTCCAATGCGAACACGGACATGGTCATCTGCCAGGAACTTACGAGCCAGTTCACGACAAGCTTTGTTAAATGTTGCAGAAAACATCATGTAACGGTGGTCCGCATCTTCGTTGACGTCTTTGTCCGTTAGCATCATACTTATCACATGGGGCACAGGGTGCCTACCCCCACCGGACATGATCTTGTTGAAGTCCGATTCCCAGTCAGACTGGAGAAGCTCGTCGGCCTCGTCAATGATGGTATATCTAGGGACGCCATTAGCTATAACTAACCACAAGCTTGAATCACATACTTGACACGGCGGAGCGAGAGGATGTGGGGTTTATCCATGAAGTCCAATAGTCTTCCAGGAGTGCCAATGAGAATATCACATCCTTTTTGCAGCTCATCTCTCTGGTCACGCACGGGGGCACCACCATAGACAACACACGGACGAAGCATTGAGCGATAGCACAGACGACGTGCCTCGTCGAAAATCTGGGTTGACAGCTCTCTCGTAGGAGCAACCACTAACACCAGAGGCTCTGCACGGACAGCATCAACTGCCGGGTCGTACCCAGCAGCCAGGTTGGGCCGAGGAGCGGCCAACTTTTTGGCTTTTCCCATCAATTGCGAAAGAACAGGGATCAAGAATGCTGCAGTTTTCCCAGATCCTGCTCTCGTTAATCGGATGCCTTACAGAACGTTTAGTTTAGAAGTATACTAACCGGTCTGCGCAATCGCAATGAGGTCGTGACCGGTGAGGACGGCAGGAATGGCGTATGCCTGGATAGGTGTTGGGTATTCATACCGACACAGAAGGATATTCTGACGCATGATAGGGTGCAATCCAGCATCATCAAACTTGTAGATGTCAGTACTGTTGTTTGATAGGCTTTTACATATGAAGACATACATTCTTGACCGGCTTTGGGCGCTCACGACTCTCTGCAATCACTTCTATGTTCTGCAGACTTCCAAAATTTAGCCACCGGGTGCGAATGTTGTAGGACATAATTAACTTACTTGCCAAGCTTAAGCCCAGCTCGGTTGATGTACTCGTTGCGGAAGAGCATTTCCTCAAGCTCTTCATTCTTGGGACCAATATCTCCGTACTCATCGTTCCATTCGTATTTAGCAGCCTTGGCCGCCCACTCGGGAAGCTGTCGTTCCGGACTGGGGACTTCAGCAGGCTTGTCAATAGGGGGCACAATGTTGTTGTACATGGAGTAGTCGTAGCCTTCGGGCTCCGCCCACCCTTTTTCACGAGCAGCACTTGCGGCCTCAGCCTTTTTGTTTTGACCGTCAGTGATGTCTTTGAGCGCATTGCTCATATCGGAGACCTCGAAGCCGTCCATGTTGTCTGGACGAAGACACCGTCTTGGTGCGAGGGGGGCTCGAATAGGTAGAAAGAAGGCTTAGTATCTAGAGAGCTGGGAAGGAGAGAAGAGGAACAGTGAGTGGGACTAAAAGAAGAACAATCTGCTAACTGAGGGAATTCAGGAATTATTTCAGCGAACCGTGTAGAGAAGGAGTAGACGAGAGAGAATGAAATAAATAGTCCAGGACAGGTTGAAATGGAACACAGAGGGGGGAAACGATGATGGAAGAAAGAAAAAAGAAATTGAAAAATAGCTGTGAGATGAGAGGGAGGAAGAAGGAGTAAGAGGAGAAAACGCAGAGCAGTGAATAATATAGGTAAACAAAGGTCTCACATGCTCTGGTTGGTCCCTAGCCCAGTGAGAAAGGCTTTATCACGTCTGTGGGGACTAAGCCACACTATAGCGCTGAGAAGAATAAAGATGCTTCTTCCTATCAAATCAGATTGGACAGAGGGTGTCCACTGGGGAAGAAAAAGTGAATAGAAGACGGTTGGCAGGAACCTGACAGGGTCTCGGAGAGGTAAGAGACGCAAAATCGTGTCTCAGTATGTATCCGCTGACACAGAACAAAAAGGGTTATTCTTATTGCAATGAACTAGACCACCGCGGATACATCAGCCGAAGCATCCCTAATGTACGTGTACATGCACCACTGGTTACCCCTGGCTATTGTCAGTGATAGAGGTCTTCAGTTTGTTAGCAGATTTTGGGCACGACTATGCAAATTGCTCCACATACAACGATGCCTGTCGACAGCATATCACCCCAGTCCGGTGGCTCGACAGAACGAGCAAACTAAGAAGTCGAGAGGGTCCTGCGAGTCTTTACTTTCCACGTACAGGACGACTGGGGCCAATAGCAGCTAGAGCTATTAATGACCGCGAAGCTACATCGCCAGGCCTCTTGTCGTTCTTCTTTACCCATAGGTATTATATCGACCCAGTGGCTTTATAGGATGCAGATGTGATTGACGGGGAACTGCAAGTACCCGAACGAGCCGGATAGGCCTTTGTTCAACGACTGGAAGAAGCTTTTAGCTAGGCCCAAGCCGCTATTGCCGTGGCCCAGGACTAGCAGTAAGAACAAGCTAGCCAGAATCGCCAAGCCGCTCCTGCGTAGGGGCTTTAACGGCGCAGAGTAGATCTCTATCTTATCAAGTAGATGAAAGTAGCCACTAAGTTTCCCGAGCTGCGTCAGATGCAGCCATGTGTTCTGCCTTAAGGCCACTGATGTTTATTTGGCAGATCGCCATAATATTAGAGCACCGACTAAAAGTACGATATAACCTGATACCGACTGATAATTATAATAAGGACCACCCCAATCAGAATCGGAATAAACCATTGGTTGCGGTAGGGGACTATTTAACATTTAAAAGGTAATACCCGGGGTACGAGATCCTATTAAGTATCAAATCAAATATTTGGCCTCTCCGAATGCTTTTCTGGTAGGGGGCCTTGTTAATTTCAGCTATGCAAAATAGGGCTCGTATAACCCCCTAGGAAATTTTTTTTTTTTTTTTTTTTAAAAAAAAAAAAATTTATTTAATAGGCGAATAGTGGGTTGAAGGGCTTCTCAGGCCTTGAGCTATGGAATCGTACGTAGTTAACTGTTAGCAGTTAATATAAATCTATTCAAAGCCTAAGAAAGATTCTTGGGCGGACCAAAGCTCTATTATCTTCCAGGCCCATTTTACCTATCATAGTATGAAACACATTGCTTAGAAGATGTGCATGCAAGAGTATTTATGTAGCGGACTGGGCTGCTCTGATTTTGTAAAAGGTATCTTATATGATAGTAATATACATTGAATTACATTGGTACATACATGGGTTTATTACAGGGTATGAGAAGGCCGGGCATATTAAGCTCTCTGGAACTGTATCATGTAAGTGCTATAATAGAAACAATGAACATATATGCTAATCACAGTCCAGGAACAGGAGATGGTCTGTCAAGCAGTGATTGTGATGACCCTACCTGGGACGTTGCGTTCAGCCCAACGCAGTGACATGAGGTTTGTGTTGTTGCATGCAGACCGTACTGGGATTGGATGGCGTATATGGCACAGGGTTAGGGATGGTGCAGCTCCCCACCATACTCTCGCTCACCATGACGGCGTTCTTTCTACCTTTTCCTTTCCTCCTTATCTTTAGTATTCTTGATATAGGACTCAATATGATTCTATCTATCTGGTTTGCCTGCCATCACCAAAGTTAGGTAATTAAGCCAACCAAGACATACAGTACGGTGAGAGGAGAGCAACTGGCGGCCGAGAATATTTTCGTGGCGAATTGCTGTTGGAAACTGACAACAGGCTAAGTGGGGATTGTTGGAGCTAATTTTCTTAGAACTAGGTGAAAGTAAATATGCCCTCTACTTCAACTTCCTAGCACTCAGATAATGCTTATTATAGATCTTTTACACTAGGCGGGCTGTCAACAGTTGGGCTAGATCATCGCTCATACTTACATGTTAACCTTTGATATGTACTTTTACCTAGAGTGGCAGTGAATACTTAGCTTGGGACTGGAAACCCCTTAAGCATCAGTTAGGAACCACTAAAATCAGCATGCAACAAGGTTCGCTCCCTCTGTCAGACTAGAGTAAGTCGTCGTCAAAGAACTCATATCAAATACAATAGATTTCCATACAAGCGTGGCGCCTACCATGCTGGCGCCTCCAGAGTACCTTTCATCCTACGCAGGGGCATCTCGGCTCAGGAACTAGCCCCCGGTTTAGATCTACCATTAATTATATTATAGGTTACTGTATTAAAAGTATAAGAAATGTCGAAGCCACCACCGCTAGACAAATAGGCCTAGCACCTGGTAAGCTACCTCCCACACAGATGGAAGCACCTTCATGTAAAGTAGTCAAGATAGTCAATAAATAAGGTTAAGAGTCCATGAAGCTGATCATCACTCATTTCTATGAGCTCGGACAAGAAATATAACGGGCCCGTTCAAAGGTCCTGGAGTCAGGGAGCAGTCTCCACCCCACTTTTCTGTGCCTGTAGATAGCTTTCTCCTCTTCTTTTCTCCCTCAGCTAAGGATTCTCTCGCATTCTTTTGATTGAGCCATTACAGTTCCTCTTAAGTCCGACAATTTCATTATAAAAACTAATGGAAAATTCTTTCAAATGTCTCCTAGGTATGTTAATAACTTCTATTATAGCTCAATATGGAACAGCAATAGATGAACCATTTCAACAACAGTATTGAACATGAGAGAAACAAGAAATAGGAGAAACAGGATATCAAGGATGCGCGTGAAGTACTAAACACGAGACAAGGCCACATAGCTAATAGGCATTATATAACATAAATAATATAGTAGCTGACATACTGCCATAGTTTCAATCCTCACTTGTTACGCATTGTGTCAAAATCTTTGCCTGAACCGGTTGTAGCAATTGCGAGATGTCCATGCCAAGTGCCTCCATGACTAAGATAGATGCATGCCCAGTTGTATTTATGTACCTGATTCCAAGCATCATCAACTGCAGAAGCCACAGTTTTGGTCCGTGCTGCTACTAGGGTCACATCCCGAGCTGCTGCAAGGCCTCCTTTCGTTATTTTCCAGTTAATTCCCCTCAGTGGCGCATCGATTGAGTCGATTGAGTTAGTCAAGTCAGTTGAGCGTTCTTACTTCACTTCATTCGGTATAGCGCCAGAGTTAACAAGCCCAGCACCGAAGCTGACATAGGCAAGTATATATCCAGTGGAAGAAATCCGCATATTGCCAATGTCAGACTTATCCAATTAATAGCAAGGATTATCGACACAAATATATTCATAACCAGGACAGTAATTGACTGTGCTGAGTGAAAAGCGCAGATATAAACAAACTATCTTAGTATTAGCTTGTCTTGATACTTTATATTAAAGATTTATAACAGGGGTTTAAAGCAGGGCTCTCTTAGTATATACCTTACAACAGAATTGCACTGGTAAGCATCTGATAATAAGAGAAATAGGGGGAAAAAAAAAAAATATAAGCTGGGTAGTAGGCACTCTTATATAGTTTTTACTTTAGCTTTCATGCTGTCTTTATTTGCCCTACTTAAATCAGGTAGAATTAAGTGGTAACAGCCATGTGAATAAGAGGGGTGCCGCGGACCAAAATGCCCATCGACAGGGATAACAACCAATAGAGAAAATACCACATATATCAGACAGCTGGATCCATGCTCCTTTTTTTTCTTTTGCCGTCAATAATATATCTAATAATATCTAAGAATATCTGATTCTGTCCTATCTTGCGTCCACAATAACGTATGGGCGTGTGATTAAAGGGAATATGCAGTAATCCCCTACTATAGCCCTATGGGGCCATTGCTCTCTATAGGGTCCTATTAGTATTAACACTTTAATACTCTATACAGAGTATATTCGCGCAGGCCGTTTATCAGGCAGTTGGTCGATAATGCTACAACTTGTGCCCTACAAACTTGCAAAGAGCCCTGCCCTCGGTTGGGACTTCTTGTGCTCTCAATTTGGGACTCCCCGTGGACCACCCAGGGTATGTCCTGAAGAGTCGCCATTGTGTTAGCTTGACAGCCCAGTGCAGTCCGTCCTCGGCGGTCCACCAATCAATAAGAGATTCTTAAACGTACCATATAGCTAGCGTCTTGCAAGCGTGCAAGGTTTTAACCACTGAGACTTCTCCTTTTCCTGTAACCATTCAGACAATTTCGTGCTTAATTTACTACTTGTCTCCTTTCAAATGCTATCTTTCCCTGAATTCACAACATGATAGAGAAACATCGGAATTCGGGATCCGATTACTCCTAGCGCCTAGGGGAGCTGTTAGGAGTGCTCAGAAGCGCGATAGCCAGATCCTTAGCTAAGATGCTTAGTCAGGTGCGAAGTGTTTATATTCGCACCCGCGGGCTTGAACTCCTGAAGGCCAGCGATTAGTTCTGCAATATACGTGGTTCCATCTTCTCTCCCATATAGACACTCCCTTTCGCACCGTAGCGCCCCATTCAGCTCGTTACCGACCCCACACATAACAGGAGCGCTCAGTGTCATCCTCTTGAATCACCTCCATTCCTATAGATGTTAAGGAGATAGAGCACGTTGATGAGCGCGTTGGTTGCGCAGTCAATACAGTTGTTATTGTTATTCTCCCTAGTAGGCTACCAGCGTGTAGTTGGTATTGTGATCTTCTGCCACCCATTCCTTCCCCTGACCGAATGATCATAACATTGGTTATGAGCCCGGGTTTTCTATGTCTAGTCTAACCAACAGGTCTAGCACCTCGGGGAATCCTGCAAGACTACCCCCCTTGCCCGATTCAGCAGAATTAACGCTATACACACCGTGTTTGATCCCCGAACTTGTTGAAGGTGGCTAGAACCGTACATTCTACCTACCGATCCTTGATTGGGTTAACGACTACGCCAAAAGCCGAGCCAGATCCAACGAATGTCCCCGGCGCGAGACCCTAGGACAGGGAGATTTATACTGACTCATGAGAACACCGAAGAGTTGAGTGCCGACCCGAGCGCCGCATCGAGTGAGGATCCCGTGGCGATCGCACTGCCAGGTGAATTCCTAGAGGAGGATAGTGAACCTGAAGAGGGTAGAAGCCCTAGAGAGGACCCCGTGGAGGTCCTAAGACCTGAAGAAGACCCTGGTAGACAGCTGTAGGGCGAATTGACATTCGGGATGTCGCAGGGTTCAGAGATTCCTGCTTTTAGAGCAGTGATACCGCATAAAATCGCTACATTCAGCATAGAGAAGCCAGGCCGGACAAACGTGAGCAGCTAGAAGACACAGTACAAGATCTTTCTGGAGACACAAGGATGTTGGGAAGTAGTGCGGAATACATTTAACTGGTGGGAGAGTTTAACAAGAGTTAGAAAAGTTATGGAGGATTTAGGATGGAGAACATCAGATGCGACTGCAAAATTGTATATGCTGTAGAATATCAAATAGGAAGATAAGGTTTCAGTGCAGAGTTTAGAGATATCTGGAGAAATATATGCAAAGGACTTAAGTTAAAATTATTATTAAAATTTAAGAGGTGACATGCTGGTAAATAGATCTAAAGATAAGCTCTAAGAAGGCAATTCAGCAGTTAGATTAATACTATATGGAATTGAAAAATATTAGCAGCGAAGAGGTTAAGTTTAAAAGTATTATTATATTTATTTTTTTTTATATGCCAGGGTCTTTTAGCACATCCATCTAGTCCCGAATAGGTAAAAGCCAACTTGCCAAGAATTGATACGACAAGCCTTATTTGACCCCCCCCTCTTTGACTTATCTGCCTGATTCAACGTTCCTCCAGATAATCCTGTTTGTAATGTTGGTCATACAACAAATAAGTAAGCAGATTGGCGTGAATGCAAGAGTGCCATGGAATCTGCACAACATCGTGGCGACGTCCCTCCAGTCCACACAATCGATCTATCCCTGCCCCCAATAGAACGATACGTCCAGGTCGCACAGATTTACCGCCCTCAGTTGCTCCAGGTCACGTACCTTTTCGATGAGCTGGTCGAGTCCATTCTCCCGGGATATCTGCCGTGGATCAAATGGCTGGCGCGTCTCGCGCTTAGACGGTTGTCCACCCAGGAAGAAACGGACGAACTTAGAGGGATTAGCAGAGTAACAGGGATAGAAATGTACCTCCTCGTCTCGTTAAATGTCCTTCTTGATCTGCTGATGGGCTGTACGAGCGGTGCGGCCCTAGCGAAAGATAGCAAATCAAACAATCAGCAGCCACGACTGCTGCACTTCCGCACGCTGGACTGGGGGATGGATGCGCTTCGACAACTTCTAGTGTGTTTTGAATTCGTCCAGGGTCTGGATTCCAGCTCCGTCGTGGCTACAAATATCACGTACGTGGGTTTTGTAGGCGTCTTGACTGGTGTTCGAAAAGGACTCAGCGTCTCTTTGAATTTCCGTCCGAATCATAACTCCAACGGTTGGATTGGCAACCTTCGCTATTATGGTAGTCTTCTTCTGGTCCTCTTGGGCTTGAGACGATCGATATCGTCTGTGCTTCGGCAGTATATTATTCCATCTGGAAGACCGGGGCGAAGCTGGTTTCACTGGTATTTCTCTCTATCCGGACTAAGAGCTTGTTCTATTATGTCTCTGTCTCTTAGTTCAATCTGGCCTATTGTACAGCGCACACCATCCACCGCAGCATATCTGACCTTCTGTGATGGTGTGACTGCGGTGGTGCTTGAAAAAGATCACAGAACAGCTCGGATGGCAAGTAGCCAGTCCTTCATCGTCGCAACCAACAGTGATCATATTTCTACCTCTACGGAGGACAAACACCTTGATGAGCAACACTCTGGCGCCACGCTGGTTGCATCAACTAGCGTCACAATGGCCGATCTGATTGAAGACAGCCGGGAGCGGCGAGAATGTATACAAGCGCGCTGGGATAAGAAAGTGTATCAAGCCCGTCGAGTCACTTCTACTTCAAAGGCTGTCCATGCAAGGAATCAGGTAGATCGGTTGAGACGCACACGCGCGTCCCAGAGGCATCAGGTCCGGCCGTCGGAAGCTCCAATGCTAGAATCGGACGCAAAGCAGGAGGTCACAGCAACGTCCCAGGAAGTTGTCGACTGGACTACGGCGTATCCGACAACTAATGAAATGACCCATTTCGCTGTGGTTATGGATCCTAGTGAGGGGAGAGTGCTTTGGATTCGTCGATACTTGGAGCCTTTGCCGTTTGACTTGACTGAGTTTGTTTGACATTGGAGGAGGACTGCGCATTTTTCTTACAATAAATATTTGATGCTATTATATAAATCTATAGCACGCGCTGTATTTTCTATACCTTGTTTTCCCTTCATTAGTTCTTTAAATATACTCAATAATGAGAGTCTTCGATTGAAGACGTAAATTTACTGTATATAGGGTTGGTGGTACATAGAGATGTATTAGGAATTCCTCACTCCACATGTCCTTAGCATAGCACTGTCCTTGAACAAGACATGGGTAAAGCTCTAATAATATAAGGATCAAACACCATTGCCTTCGAATTGCAATTTGTAACATATTAAGAATATAATCAATCTCAAACTGAACCCCTCATGGCTACCACCCCGGTACGGTAGAGCTAAGAATGAGATATCCCCAGGGAACATGGTTGATCATGCCACCAAAGTGACTCTGTATCGAGCGGTACCTTTCCTGACTAATCTTCATGGTCGGGCTAGTGAAATCTTCTTGAGATTGCAATTTAGCGGTAATTGTTTAACCCGAGTATGTCCCTGAAGGCTGCCGTTCTTCCCACACAGATGGGGTTCTCGTTTGAAATACGTGAGCATACTACTAAACCCTACCTATACCATAACTAGTGTGAGAACTATTTCTATATCCGAATCTCACGATACAGGGGGAGTTCTGTGAGGCTTTCCCCTAAATGTAGCAGGCCAGCAGGATATGATTGAGGCAAGTTGTAATACTACCCCAGAAAATGCTCTGTAGAGTGAAGTAACACAATAGTATTCATAAGCATAGCAAGGCTGAGGTTCATGTGGTTGGTCACGGGACGGCCATCCTATGTTGGAAGCGATTGCTTGATATTGCAGGTTGCGGATTGGATAGTTAACTGCAGGTTACATGACCTGTGTACTCAAGTTAACTGTAACTATTCACAAATACATATATGATGACTAAGCTAGGTGGGGGCAGCCACCCATGTGTCGCATGCGGTATGCTCCAACATTCCTAAGCATCATCACTATTTCGCTTGCCCCTCCTTGCGGTGATTTGTCGGTCAAGGGTCCTGATGGGAATACGGTCGCTGATCGAACAATTAGTTGGCTGAATAGCTAGTGTAGCTGTCGGCTACTAGCGTGCATGGCTAATCAACAATAGGCGATCCAGTGGGGAAAACACGAGAGATGACCAGTAGTCGGTGCATATCCCTAACGCCACATTCGCCACGTTACAGCGTTTTAAGCCCGTTATCTTTCATGGTCACCCCCATTTGCTTCTCTCGATGACGACATTTTGATCATCCACGAACGCTCGGAACTATGATGACGATTGCGGCTTTTGTATTAAAGTAGATCATACCGCGTGATAAGAAGGTGCGAGGAAATAGTGGTCTTATTGGTATAATTGTATGAGGATCAGACCTTAACCTTAGTAGGTAGTACTGATCTCCGCTTCTCCCGGACAGTCCATAGATATATGTATCTTGGTTTGGTATTAAATAAATCCTATAAAGGGACTATGTAAATTCGAATTAATGGTGATAGAGTAGGACTATTATGGGTCTGACCGACTCAGTGAGGCAGTGATCAACTGCCATGAGTCCGATGACTGGCCAAGCCTTGTCAAACACAACCGGCTGTGCGCATTTTTCAGACGGAGGCAGAGTGGTCCATGTGATGCGTGCATAGTATGTAACTTTGTAGATCATCGTGGGGGAAAGTATCATCATATCTTCCTCTGAACCATCAAATCTACCTCGAAGGTACCTGCTGCTGCCGCTTTCATCTAGCGGCCCACTTCGTACCCTCGAGGTGCTCCGTAATAACTTTTCTACATCCACCGCCTTTTATCTCTGTTGCGCAATCTTTGTCGACACGTGGTTGTCGGCTTGGGGTTTAGCTCTCTTCACCTGGTCTTTGACTCTATTTATTCTTGATCGATGTGTTCTTGATTTTGTATTCTTGATCCTTCCTCCTCTTTTACACTATGTGCGCTGGTCAGACCCAGCTTCGGTCTTCGTTTGGCCGTGTTTGACTGCCCTGACCTCAGGATAGGGGGGTATTGTCATACTTTCAAAGACTTATAATTAAGCTAGACAGTTGTTATTTTGGCTTATTGTGTTTACTTTTTTGTCCAACTAGAAGTTGGTAAACGATATAGAGGTTAGTGATCTTTCTTTTTGAATGCCTGTGGTACCATTCTTGCTACCTCCTTATAAGAGAACTCAGACAATAACGGGAATTTACCCACAGAGACGTGCCTTTATAAAATTCCACGAGCTCTTGTTTAATTTCATTTTGCAATGACAACCGTCGCAGCGCCGGGCTCGTCGAGTTCTACCAACCCACCAGAGAATGGTGCTAAGAAGCCGTCGCCAGGTATTGGGTGGCGAAAATGGTTTGGAGCCACCTCTGGTTCCCTACCGGAGGATGTGGACCAGGAAAATGAAAGTTATCGCGCAAAATCAACATTGGGTATTTTGAGTGACAGGGAGACTGATGAAGTGCCTGGTACGTGTTTGGATGGGTGGCGTTCCGATATCTGAGAGGTCACATACAAAATCTCATGAGGATTGCTGACAACAGTTTAGGAACGGTGCTTCTGTTATCTTCGAATCGCAATGAGCCCTTGGGCTTGAGACACCAGCCCCGGCGTGCGTCTGCGTCGTCGTTGCCCTCGCCGTACCCGACATCGCGTTCTTCTTCTCTAGCCTCTGGTAAGTCTCAGAAGAAGACGGCTGATGGGCAGATCGTGTTGAATCCTCAGCCCGATGATTCGGTAAACGATCCTCTGAACTGGCCCATGTGGCGTCGAGATTCTGCCTTGGTTTCCTTGGGCTTCTATTGCCTGATGGGTGGAGGGATGACACCAATTCTGGCCGCTGGGTTCAATGACGTTGCAGAGACCTACGGGGTGAGCACCCAGAAGGTGGCTTTCACCACGGGACTCTATATGCTGGGCCTTGGAGTAGGCTCTGTAATCATGTCTCCCACTGCTATTCTTTTTGGAAAACGCCCGGTGTATCTGCTAGGTGCTACTCTGTTTATTATCTCCGCAGTTTGGTGTGCACTATCTCCAAACTACGCCAGCTTGGTTGTGGCTCGTGTCTTCCAAGGCATCGCCGTGAGCCCCGTAGAGTGTCTCCCTTCGGCTACTATTGCAGAAATCTACTTTCTCCACGAGAGGGCCTACCGCGTGGGTATCTATACACTTCTTCTCCTAGGCGGCAAGAACCTGGTCCCGTTAGTCAGTGCTGCCATCATTGGCAGGATGGGATGGCGCTGGGTCTTTTGGATTGTTGCCATCATCGTTGGAGCTTGTCTCGTTCTGATCTTCTTCTTTCTGCCCGAGACCTTCTGGGATCGCACCCCTCGCCCACGGCGTCCACGCAAACGCCCAAGCTTCTACCGGAACGTGTCAGATATGGTGGTTCATGGTTTTCGGGGTAGACCGACTTATGCTCGTCACTCAGATGAGCCGCATCCGGAGCATATCGCCCCTATAGAGTCACCGAAAAGGCCGAAAAAGGGCCATGTGGGATTTCTGGAACCCGACGAGGCCCCGGATATCCACAACGAAAAGGACGAACTGCAGGAGGATCGTGAACACACCTCTGTAACTCCAAACCCTCTCTTCACACCTGCACCGGACTTGACCCTGGGAAAGGAAGAGCCCGGTGGTGATGTGGAAAGGGGCCGACACCCGGCAGTCTCCCCGGCTCGCAGTGACTCGGTTGATTCAAGCGTGCCAGTGAGTTTGTCTGTACATTACACGAATCAACTTCGAGAGAAGCCCCAGATGTCGTTTTCGCACTACCTGCGACCCTGGAATGGTCGGATTTCCCATGATAATTGGTTTCGGGTTGCGGTACGCCCTTTCATCCTGTTCGCCTATCCCGCTGTTTTGTGGTCTACTGTGGTCTACGCGCTGTCTGTGGGATGGCTTATTGTCGTGTCGGAATCGGTGGCGCATATGTATCAGGGCTCAGAGAATTACAACTTCACCCCGCTGCAGACCGGACTGGTGTACATTTCGCCCTTCGTTGGGGGCCTCCTCGGCACTGCCGTGGCCGGACGGGTATCGGATATCATCGTCCGGTTTATGACGCGGCGGAATGGTGGTGTGTACGAGCCTGAGTTCCGACTGGTCATGGCGATCCCCATTGCGTTGTCCACCACGATCGGACTGATGGCGTTCGGATGGACTGCCGAAGTGAAGGACTCCTGGATTGTCCCGACCGTATTTTTTGGACTGATCTCGTTCGGCTGCTGTCTGGGCAGCACCACGTCGATTACATTCTGCGTCGATAGCTACCGCCAATATGCGGGGGAGGCGCTGGTGACATTGAACTGGAGCAAGAGTGGGTCCCCCCCTTTGACAGGTCATGCGTATTGACGGACTGACCTTTGATGATAGATGTGTTCCACGGGTTGGTCTTCTCGCTGTTTATTGTCGACTGGCTGGACTCGGATGGGTCGCGCACGGTGTTTCTGGCCCTGGGAGGCATTCAGCTGGGGTGCCTGTTGTTCTCCATCCCCATGTACATATACGGCAAGCGGGCTCGGATGTGGACGGTTCGAGGACGGTTGATGGAACGGTTTTAGAGCATGATTCCCTAGGAGGGTGGCTGCTTGGCGATTGATGATTACGTGGCATATCATATAGAGGAGTTACATACTGGTAGAAGTACATATATTGGGTATATACCATTGAGTACAGAGTACGTACGAAGATCCACATGGCCACTTAGGGATTCTAGATCGCTTAGTCAGATGCATAACGGCAAATCCTTCGCGATCGTCATGCATACGCAGAAAAGGCGATCCAGACGGATGTGTTTATTTGTTAAATTTCCGAAACCACATAGACTCAATGCTTCGTACGCTTGAATATGGACCATATTTTGCTTGTTAGACACTCTGAAACACTACCATGATATAGGTGCTGTTCCTTCTCTAGGATGGGAATTAAAGGAGAAGCGCTAAACCGCGGCGTGGCGTGGAGATTGGACACCTTGCAGCCTGGAGAAAGTGGCTCCGATGGAACCATCTAACTGGTGGGTTAGTCAGCCGAGGCACAAGGTCTAAAGTTCCGCTAGTCCAGGAACGAACTAGCGACAGTCCCGAAGCGGTCCTCCTCCCTTGAATTCCCGGTCGAGATGCATTTCAACATTTCGATTGACGTGCGGAATCCACCAGAATGAACAATCCGGCATCATCGTACGCCTGATGGTTGTTTTCAGGACATTCTCCATTCATCATCCACAGTATCAACCGGTGTCTCCTATGGCGGATGATCGGTAGAATTAGAATTCCATTCCATTGTTTATCGGGACGAACCAGATGACTCTCTGTTTTCTGTTGGTTCGACCCGTTCTAGAAGAGCCGGGAACCCGGATTTCACTTCGTCATCGAACAGGAAGAGGAAGTCCGTTGCCACTCTTCATCTCATGGCTGGATATACCCTTCTATTCATGGCCAAGGCCGGACCCTCCGTCTCCGTCAGATGAAACCTAATACATGAGTGCGTCTTCCCGCGTTTCAGCCTTTGCTCACCTCCCTCATCTCTTGTTTGTTTCCCCCCATTCCCCACTCTCATTGGGACTTCTCTATCTTTTCATCTTCATTTTCTACTCCCTTCTCCTTGGCTTTGGTGGCTCGTCGCCCCTGGGTTTCCGCCACGCTTCAACCGTCCAAGGGACAAAACAATGATTCAGGACCTGGATTGATGCTCCTTCTCTCCAGTCCTTCCAACCATCATGGAATCCCGTAAAAAAAGAGGCGAAGAGCGCCAGAATGGCCGCCGCACCCGCGAGCTTTACAGCTTCTTCCAACCCGAACGTCATCCCCTAGCCAATATAAAAAGGATGCCTTCGAGTGAATCATATACTTTGTCTGCGTCCAACGATGGTTCCGATCCAGCTCCCCCGTCGCCTGCATTGTCGCCCATACCAGTGTCCATGCCCAATTTGGGTCCCGTGTCGCTGTTGTCGGAAAACTTGGTCCTGGGTAATCACAATGCTACGCTGACCTCCTTTGCGCACCTGGCAGCATTACGGCTGAATGTCGACCGGGTTCTGATCAGGTGGGTGTGCTGAATAAAGAGGGAAAGGTCTATTAGCTATACTAACTACCGCAAAGTGTCTCGGACCGCACCTCACAATTCATCCTAGCGCAATCTACCCAATCCTGTTCCCAGACGAATTATGAAGCGACGGGAAACGGAGTCTGGGGTGGTTGCTCTTCTGTGTCGTGCAGTGCATGGCAGATGTGTAAGGTACGGAGGATAGCCCTTCCCAGGAAACGGTCTTCTCTCGTTGTTGACATTGTTGATCAACTGACCGGTCTCGGTATAGTCAACCTTGGATCTCCCACCGTCCAATCGTGAATCCGGACAGTATCATTTCATGGTGTTGAACGACTTGAGCAAGGATGTGCGGTACAAGAATTTGCCATTTGTACAGGGAGAGCCCCATTTTCGATTTTACGCCGGAACGCCTTTGACGACGGCCACCAACATTAACATCGGATGTTTCTTTCTTTTCGATACCAAGCCTCGCCAGGGACTCAGCGACGAGGAGAAACAAACAATGGGCTCGTTGGGGATGCTGGTCATGGATTATCTCCGGGTGAGTCGACAAGCGTCCGAGGGCCGGCGTGCCTCACGTCTGTCTCACGGCCTCAGCTGCTTCGTCGAAGGTAGCTCCAGCTTAGTAGATATGGCTCACCCCTCGCACGATGGCGCCTGTGCCCCTGGAACGCCTCCGTCCTACGCGAGAGGCAATCATCTCTCGGTTGGGTCGACCAATAGCTTCGACTTCCCTTCCCGTCGATCCCCCAGTACCGATACCCGTTCCTTTACCTCTACATCCGAATACAAAACCGACCAATGCTCGCCAGCGCCGGACTCGGCGCTACCGGAATGGTGGTCGGGCAGCCGGCAAAAGGGACAAGAAAATTCGCACGACCACCATTGGGCGTTCCGACGAGCAGCCAACCTGCTGCGCGAAAGTCTCGAACTGGATGCCGAAGGCGGGGTCATGTTCCTGGAAGCCAGCAATAGTCCAATGCTGAATGACTTTGAAATTGGCAGTGACTACTCGGGCTATGGGGAAACCAACAATCCCGCCCCCGTCCTAGCTATTTCCACCAACGAAGACCCCTTCGCGCCGCGCCCTGGCTCGATGATGCTTTACCCTGCGACTAACCTTGACGGCGGGTTTCTACGGCAGCTGCTGCGCCGGTATTCCAAGGGAAAGCTGTGGTCATTCCATCGGGATGGCGTGGTCTCCAGTTCGGACGACGAGAACCACTGCAGGTATCGGTCTAGGCCCCCAGAATTGGGCAAAGGCGGTGGTGGGAAGAAGTGGAAGACCTTTGAAAATTCCATGTTGAATCTCTATTTCCCCAACGCCACCCAGGTCATCTTCGTACCTCTGTGGAATGCGGCCAACTCCCAATGGTTTGGTGGTTGCTTCTGCTGGACCACGGAGGAGACGCGTGTCTTCAATGCCTCGGTGGAGTTGAGCTCGATCCTAGGCTTTGGGTCTTCGGTTATGGTGGAGTGCAACCGGGTGGAGTCACTCATCTCCGACCGCCAGAAGGGGGATTTTATTGGAAGTATCTCGTAAGTCCCCGATGCGTGCATCCAAACACATACATAGATAGGTACTAATACAAGGGACAAGACACGAACTGCGTAGTCCTCTCCATGGAATCTTGGCGGCTGTCGAGTTCCTGAGTGAGACCCAGTTCGACGAATTCCAGGAATCCCTGTTGGAAACTATCAACGCATGTGGCCGGACCTTGTTGGATACGATGAATCAAGTTTTGGATTTCAGCAAAATTGTCTCCTTGGAGAAGACCTGGCGTGATACGAGGCGGGGCAGGACCGCGCCGGATGCGAAGCCATTGGAGAAACTGTCGGCACATCTGGACACGAATATGGCGACAGATATTGCACTCCTGGCCGAGGAAGTGGTGGAGGGAGTCTGCGTGGGACATTTCTACGGCCAAAAGTCCACCGCTGCGCACGACCAGTATGTGCTCCCGGCGAATGCAGCGGCCGCTCAGACAAACCTTCCAAAGGGGGCCGCAGCGCAACTGCGGTCAGAGGTAGAAGTGGTTGTAGATATCGTTCCGAACGATTGGGTATATATGGCTCAACCGGGAGCCTTGCGCCGCATCATCATGAACATCTTTGGCAACGCCATGAAATACACCGAATCAGGCCGCATCACATTGCGCATGGACGTGACGGAGCTATCGGACAACCGCGCACGCCGGCACGGTGCGGAGGACTTGGTGACATTTACGGTGTCGGACACGGGCAAAGGCATCTCGGAAGAGTTCCTCCGCGGCCGTCTATATACTCCGTTCGCGCAGGAGGACACTTTAGCTGTGGGCACGGGACTGGGTCTGTCGATTGTGCGCAGTCTGGTGCGATCGTTGCACGGAAGCATCAACGTCCACAGCCAGCCAGGAGAGGGAACCGTCGTCAAGGTGACGCTGCCCCTGCTACGCCTGCAGACCGAGGTATCTGTGGATGATGCGATTGATCCTCGCGCACTATCGCCGAGGGAGGTCGCAGAGATAGGCGAAAATGCTGCGCTACGCGAGTCGCACAGGGGGCGACGGGCAGCCATCCTTGGGTTCGAGCGTGCGGCTGCCGAGCAGCACCCTTTCTGGTCCGTCATCTCGCGCTACCTGACGGATTGGTACGGCCTCGAGCTGGTTTCGTGGCCGTCCCCGACCCCGGTGGATCTCGTCCTGACGAACGAGCTGGGCTTGACTTCTGGGATGCAGCACTCCCTTCGCCGCCTCCATAGCACTATACCCTCTCTCCTTATCATCTGTAACCAATCCATCGACCAAACCGCACGCGTCGAATTTGGGATGCTCGCAAGCCGCGTGAAGATCATCCACCGGCCATGCGGGCCGCAGAAGCTGGCGCAGCTCGTCCGACGATGTTTGGATGAGCAGCAAGGCTCAAAAACTGCCACGCCGCAGAAGATATTGTTGCCGGAACGGCCATACCCTCGGATCTTGGTAGGCAGCGAGAGCACTCCCGCCGCCAGCGAGATGCAAGAGAGCAAGGCGGTGGTGGATATATGGGACACTGCCACGGATGTAATGCCGGACACGGTCAGTTCGGGGGCGTCGTCGTCGTCGCTCGGGGTGCAGACACCGGCGGCGGAGATCGAGCAGTCCCCGTTGGCGACTATCGTGACTCCCCCGTCTCCAGTGCAACCCTGCTCACGCGCCGTCGTCCCCGGTGTTCCAGATGAGAAGACACCGGTACCTCCGATGCCGCGACGGGCGCGGATCCTGGTGGTGGACGACAACTCGATCAATTTAAATCTGATGCTGATGTTCCTGAAGAGGCGCAACCTGCACACGTTGGACTCTGCGGACAATGGTAAATCAGCTGTGGATGCGGTGGAACGGATGTTGCCGGGGTATGACATAATTTTTATGGGTGAATATTCTATTCTATTTCACTTCTCGAAACAGCAAGCTAATGATTAGATATGTCAATGCCTGTGATGAACGGGTTCGAAGCTACGCGGGCG
Source organism: Aspergillus tanneri (assembly GCF_003426965.1). Classification (NCBI taxonomy): domain Eukaryota; kingdom Fungi; phylum Ascomycota; class Eurotiomycetes; order Eurotiales; family Aspergillaceae; genus Aspergillus; species Aspergillus tanneri. The sequence continues at coordinate 1,891,417 of NW_022984634.1, read as the reverse complement.
ATCCGGTCGCTGGAGAAGGAACGCGACGGCGAGTCGGCGATTATCATTGCGTTGACGGGACTGAGCAGCTCGCACGATGAGACGGAGGCACTCGCAGCGGGGGTGGATTTATTCCTGACGAAACCAGTGTCATTCAAGGAGGTGTCTCGGTTACTAGCAAAGTGGGAGAATGGACTTGTCGATCAGATGGGATAAATGGTGTATTATGGCGTTTATTGGAGCATGAGACAGATACCCTTAAGATTGATTGAATATATACATATAAAAAAGGACAGTTTGATGTATGTGGTTAATATCTCTCTATTAACCATTGACGACGCTTCTCCTCGTCCATGGCTAGGAGCATCTCCCTCTCGAACCGCTTCACGATGATATAGTTCTTGACGAGGTCCGGACCCAGAACGTCCTGCAGAACGGAGTCATTCTCCAGGGCATCCAGACTCTGCACGAGAGATTTAGGCAGTTTGGTAGTGATACCCAGAGAGGATCTCGATTCGGGTGAAAGAATAGCGGCATCAACTTACTAGCATTAGCTTATCTTTCAAAACATCCCCCGTACCCCGAGATAGAAAGGGGAGATAGAAAAGAACTTACACAAACAATCCCTAACACCAAGCTCCAACCCCCGAGAAACACCCACCCATCCCGCGGCCAACACTGCCGCCATAGCGAGATACATATTGGCCAATCCGTCGAGGCTTTTAATCTCCCAATGACCCTTTGCAATCTTCCTCACCGGCGTTTCACGATTCTGCGTCCCCCATGCAACCCATTCACTCCCCGCCCAGAGCCCACTCTCCACACGACTGTAACTCTCCTCATTGGAGAGGGTAAATGCCATGACCGACGGATAATGCGTCATCAGACCAGCCAGGAAGGATTCCTCTGTTGTTTTTGCTGAAGGGGTGATTGAGACGTGTGCGTGCGCTGCTGTGCCTGCTGCGGAGGGGAATGGACGCGGGTGGAGAGTTGCGCGGAGGTTGTGCTTCTCTGCGACGGAGACGATCACTTGTCTCGCCGTTAGAAGGGAGTCGATTGCATCGAGGGGGGTGGATGGAGGGAGGATGAATTCGAATTGCCCCGGTGCAGACTCCGCGTGGAATTGTTGGATATGGATGTTGATTGTTTCGAGAGTTTCGGTGATTTCCTCTAGCATGGGGAGGAGAAGGCGTGAGTGAGGGGTCATTTGGGACCAGGAGTGGGTTGTTGCACTGGGGATATATTCTTTTGTATCTCTCTGTGTGTCTCTCTGGGTATTATCTGACAGACGGAGAAAAACGACTTCGATTTCAAATCCACAGGTAACGGTGATATCTTTCGACAGAAACCTTTCCGTCATAGACTGGAGGAGAGAGCGGGGACACCCCGGGAGAATCGTATCTTCTTCCGTCCGCCAGAAAGTCATCACCGATGCAGAGGGAGAGGTTAATCCCGCGTTTGGGCGCAGCGTCGTGAGATCCGGATGAAGATAGAATTGCCCCGTCACAGAGCCCTGCGGTGCCACGCTGTCTGTCTGGAGCATCCATTGTATCGCGAGACAGATGCCCACGCGACGGTCGCGACGCGCAATGCGCCGGAATTCGCGCACCGGGAAGATACGTACGCGCGGGGTCGCTGTGTAGTCGTAGAATTGCATCCAGATGTATTTAATCTGGGGGTGGGCGTTCAGGAAGGTATCCAGAGTGTTTGATGGGGATGAGAGGGGGGGAGAGAGAGAGGTTGATTTTGAGAGGATAGGCACCTCGTTCAGATTGTAGATTCGATTTGAGTTCTGAAAGAGAATGTCCACTGTCGCGACGCAGGCCTGTTGCATCGAGAGATCCCCCAGCTGCACGTAATCCACTAGGACAGTCTCCAATGACTGACGGAACTGTCTGTTGGCCAGCCAGAAAGTCTCAGGATGGAAATGACCATCGGTACTCCAGAGCAGACGCGTCGTGGGCACGATCTCCAACGCCTCACGCAGGATCTTCTTCTGACCGTCGCGACTCACCATGGGAAACACCTCGCCCAGATCCAGATAGACATTGTCGTAGACGCATGCCAGATATCCCGCCTGACGCGTGTAAGGATACGCCGAGTGCAGCAGCACAATATCCACCGAGGGGAACCGCGCCACCAACGGCTGCAGATACGCCGGGTTGGAGAGCACCAGGTCGATGTCGCTGTCGCCCAGTCCTGTGTGCAGCTGCAGCGGTTTGCGGACATCCGGCGACGCGGCCAGGAGAATCAGAGTCTGTCGTACGAGCCAGTCGTTCAGCGGTTTATCCTCGACGCGGGCCTCAGGGTGGTTCAAACATCGCATGAAGGACGCCTGAAGCACATCCTCGTCCTCGTCGTACGGGTTCACGTTAAGCCCTGTTCGGTAACAGACCACGGACTTGAACCCCACCACGGCGGGGTCGGCAATGGCCATGCGGATCTGCCGTTCCCAATCATCACGGAATTCCGTCCACGATAATGATGTCGATGACGACGAGGATGTCTCGGAGAAACGTCGGGGATTTGAACCCGATTCTCGGAGTCGGCGCAGGGAGCGTGTCGCCAGCGTTTCGATGCGTACGATGCGCCGCGTGGACCCCGTCGTGAACCGATCATGCCAGACATATGACTCGATATCGTCTTCAGTGAGTAGATCGTCTAGTAATAGGACGTGCGTACCCTCTAGACAGCGACGCACCAGTCCGTCGTAGTCCCGACGCACCCAGTCCTCCCGGGCCGCTTTCACGGCGAGCCAGTCGTCCGAGGCACTGCCATAGAGCCAGCGCAACTCCCCGGCAGCGCGCAGCAGCGGCAGGCTGGCGGGGGCGTTGGCCAGAGCGGCGCCTTGTGCCTCCGAGGTGATCTGTTCCAGCGGGTACCGGGCATAGTTGCGGGTGGCGGAGGCGGTCAACAGATTATGGGCATGGTTGTCGATGACCGGATGTGAGCGGACCAGGTGGCGCAGGGGGGAGAGGTCCATTTTGATATATATTTATGTATATATCTCTCTCTCTACAGAGAAAGAAAGAGAGATGAAGGGAGAAAAGAGAGAGAGAAAGAAAGAAAGACTAAAAAAAGAGAGGAATGATCAAAAGTAGGTATTCCGTAAGTAATAGATCACCACGGCAATTACTCCATTAGATGCGCTAACCATATCAGGCAATTTACACGACCAAGATACAAACCCTAGATACGAATTGCAGAAACCTCGGTCCCCATGCGACTTACAAGCCCACCGTCAATGTCCCCGTTTTCGTCACTAGATACTCGTCCACCGCCACCCCCCGTCCGCTCTCCTTGCCGTACCCCGAATCCTTGATCCCACCAAAGGGCGATTCTGCCGCCGACGAGTTGCCCGTGTTCAGGCCCACCATGCCCGCCTCCAATTGTTCGAACAGTCGCCAGATGCGATCGACGTCCTGCGTGAACACGTAGCTGGCCAGTCCCATGCTGGTGTTGTTAGCCAGCCGCACCGCCTCCGCCTCTGTCTCGAACCTATACAGCGCTGCAAGGGGTGCGAATGACTCCTCCTGCGATACCCGCATCTCCGCCGTCATGTCCATTAGGATTGTCGGGGCGAAAAAGTACCCCTGTTTTCCCTCCAGACGATGTCCGCCCAGTCGCACCTGCGCCCCGCGCTGTCGCGCATCGTCCACCTGCCCCTGCGCTTTGTCCAGCCCGCGCCGCGTGGTCAGCGGCCCCATCGTGGTGGTGGCCTGCGCACCGTGGCCGACCACCAGCGCCCGGGTGCGCTCCGTAAGCAGTTCCGCAAACCGCTCGTACACACCTGCTTGCACGTACACTCGGTTGGCGGTGATGCAGCCTGACCGGCATGGCGCCACTTCAGCGCCATGAGCTGGTCCAGCGCCCGGGACAGGTTGGCATCGTCGAACACTACGAATGGACAATTACCGCCCAGCTCCAACGTCAACTTCTTCAGCCCGTCGGCGCAGTGTCGCGCGATCAGCTTCCCCACGTGCGTCGACCCGGTGAAGGAGACCTTGCGCACGAGCGGATGTCTGCACAACGCCTCGCTGAGCGCCGGCGTCTGCACCAGATCCGTCGTCAACACGTTCAGCACTCCCGCAGGGAACCCGGCCTGACGCGCCAGTTCTGCCAACACAAGGGCCGATACGGGCGACTCGGGACTCGGCTTGACCACCATGGTGCAGCCGGCGGCAAGCGCGGCACTCGCCTTGCGGAGTACCATGGCCACAGGGAAGTTCCATGGTACCAGGGCGGCGGCTACGCCGATAGGCTGCTTCAGGGTGAAGACTCGCCGGTCAGGTACGGCCGCCACACTGACGTTACCATGGATGCGCTCCGCCTCGCCGGCGAACCACCATGTGAAGCTGGTTGCATAGTCGATCTCGCCGCGTGCCTCGGCCAGTGGCTTGCCCGTCTCGTGCGTGATGATCTGCGCTAAGTCGTCCCTGGCGGCTCGGATGAGCGCATCCCAGGCTAACAGCCACTGTGCGCGCTGGCGCGCACTTACGTGGCGGAAGTCCTGGAAGGCTGCGTGGGCGTTCCGCACGGCGGCGTCGACGTCGGTGGCGGAGTTGGTGGGACAGCTGGCCCAGGGGAGGTCGGTACCCGGGTCTTCACGTCATTAAGATCAACAATAGCAAACAAAGGAAGAGAATAGATGACTTACCGACGACGTCAAATCGCTCGCCTGACTGCGCGGTCACCCAGGCATTGCCGACAAACGAGTCGAAGTGCAGCAGATCAGGATTGTTGAGCTGTCATGTTGGTCAACTGATGCTAATATGACAGTACTAGATTTTATGGCTTACCTGGAAGGGGAGTTGATGCATATTGATATTTTATGATAATTATATGATAAGGATATTTGATAGAGGATAAATGGGATGAAGAGATGAGAGAGGAGAGGAGATGAGATGAGGGGAAGCCCCTCATCGGGTGTCGGTAATATTCTGTGTCGTAGATGCATTTAACTATCGAACTCCAGCAGGACTGATATTTGATCAACTGTCATACTGACTGCAGGCTAAAGGAACTGACAGTGGCCTGAAAAGCTATACTTAGATTACCTTGCGAAAGTCAATAATCTATCAAATACAGCTACATGTTGACTTACTTTGTACACTCTGTCGAACAGTTTATGAGCATAAAATATAAGTGATTGACCTTTTATGAGAGAGAAGCCATGGATAGCTTATAAATTAAAAATCAACAATATCAACAATAACAACAACGAGAATAACAACAATTCTCCAGATCGAATGAAGTTGATTCCTCAGCATGCTGCCGAATAGGGAACTTATAACTACTGCATAAACAGCTGACTAATTGTGAATTAATGGTAACTATTTGATCACATGACGGACGTTTTCGCCTGCTGCACGGTTTTCGGTGTCAACCACCAACGCAAATATGAAGGTACATGATATGGAAATATATGAACCCAGTGCCTAGTGCCTGGGCACGTTGTGGGGTATTTCCCCTGATTATCTGCCCCTACTCCTGGAAGGGGAAGTGTGCGTCCACCAGATAGTAATTAAGGCAATATAGATACCCTCAAATACGGACCTTAGTATAGGCTACGTGCGTGTAGCTGTATAGTGTTCTTCTGCCCCCTTTCCCCGGAATCATAGTGATCGTGTCGAGATCGCTTCAATATACAACAACACCTATTTAATATAGTGGTCGGATCTCTTGGTGTAATAAGATACATGACTTGAAGAAGCTATATAGCTAATTTTTGTCCTCCCGGAATCGCTGTGGAAGCCGTATTTGCCTTCCTCGTCTATTTACAGTAACAGGTGCCGCTTCAACAACCCCCCTATTTTCTTTAATAATATCTTCCTTTTCGTTTTTAGCAGGCTCCTTATCTTTCTTCTTGTCCTTAACAGCCTGCTGGATGTCATTTTGAAGCTGTATATCTGCTTTTTTTGCGGCTTTCTCTTCTTCTTTTTGGCGTCTCTTTTGGTCCTGTTCTAGCATCCGTTGGCTTTTATTAAAAGCCCGTATTCTCTTGCGTTCTTCCATTAACTGTTGTCTCTCTTCCTTCTCCTGCTGCCGGCGTAACTTATTATCTTCTTTAGCAAAAGAGGGTCTTTCCTCTTCCTTTTGGCTAAAGCGGGCTAGAACAACTTCCGGATTCCAGGGATGCAGACCAACAGATTTCCATGCGCTGTTGATATTTGAAGCTGTAAAAGACTTGTTCCAACTTCTATAAAACAGTGGAAAGAAGTCCTGCTTTGTAATATGACAAATTCCTTGACCATTATTCATAAATTGCTCCAACTCAGTGCCGTATGCGTTAGAAAGAGGACCAAAAAGAGAGACGTCAAGAGGTTGTAAACTGTATGTTGAATGCGGTGGATAGAACGCTAAAAGGATTTTATGGGCGTCACAGAAGTTTATAAATCCCATGGTAATATGGGAGCCATGGCCATCAAGAATAAGAAGCCTCCAACGCCTCCTTGCCTTTGCTTTTGTAGAGCGGTCAAAGATATCTCTGACCCAGGCCAACCCTAGCGTATTATTAGTCCAACCACTAGGTGATGAGGCGAAGAAACACTCCTGATTGTCAGAATTAAAATCTTGAAGCCATTTATCTTGAATATCTCCTGAAGAGGCCTGGTAAATAAGACCTGGTGGAAGAACTGTTCCATCCGCGCAAATACATGCAACTGTAGTAATCCACTCTTTATTGCCATCATGCAGGCGTTCTTTAAGTCCTCCCTGCTCATAGTTTCGTCGGGAAAAAATTCTTTTGCATTCTGATAGCACTCCAATATGAAAGCCTTTCTCATCCATATTGTAGATATCCTGAGGTTGAACATCATATTCCTGAATCTTTCGGGCCAGAAGGTTGAAGTATAGTGCATATTTATATGCAGAACCAGCCACTTTGTACGAAGCATCCATCTCAGTTGAATATTGCGAGATAAGCTCTTTGTGGTGTTTCTTTAAGAATCGAAATGGCCACTGAAATCCAGGCTTTATTCCAGTAATATCCTTTGCAAAATTGCGTAGCATCTCATGAGAAGGTGGTAAGCCGCGATCGGTAAGCTGATTGATCCATTTAATAAGCTCCTTTGACTGCTGGTCATTAAGGATTCGTTGTTTTTCGTACTGCTCTTGACGAGAGCCCTGGATCCCGCGATGGCGTTTTGACAGCGTTGTCCGGCTAACCCCATGCTTTTTGGCAATTTTTGCATAATTGAGCCTTTCTTCAGGCCCCAATGACTCTATCTCTTCAAGAGCTGATTCAATTGAGCTCATGTTGGTGGTGTTGTAGTGGTTTAGAAAAGTCGGTGTAGAAGTAGAAAATCGTGCGGCATGCGGAAACATTCGTCAGGTGATCAGGTACGATATGCTCTGGTCGTTCTTTTCCTCTTTTGTTTTCCCAACTTCCCCTCTTCCATCACTTCTCCGTACAGCGAAATAGTTGATTCAAAATAAACAAGATTGTTGATTATGGACTCTAAATATCATCACAATGCTCACAGGCCTTGGTTTCTTCCCTGGTTTCCTCTCTGATGCCCTGATAGTAGACAGAATGTGAGAGCTGAGCGTCTGTACTTTCCTATGCACACAGGATTTTATCTCTACTGCCTGCCTACTCATCCAGGTTGCTCCCTATTCTCCCGCATCTCCTCTTTCTTATGTGAGTAGCAGCATGCCAGCTTCGCTTGGCCTGTCAAAACACACTGAAACTGCCTGCCTTGTCAAATGTTTAGCAACGTGTGATGCTAGCTCAACCTGAAAGTCTATGGCTTTTGACGGGTCAAGATACATGACCTCCTGCTCGAACAGCTGAAACCCCTGCGCGATCGTTCCGAGCTCCGTCTAGCCCAAGTGGTGGGGTATAGTCATGGAGCTTTACTTACAATTTCGAACGACGACGGCTCATACAAAGTATTTTTGCGTAACGCCTGGGCTGTGGCAGAATGCTGAAATAGCCGGTGCTGCTCCAACCACAGATCCTGGACGTATATTAAAGCTATTCTGAACCTACAGCAAATGCCTGATTTGATGGAGTCAGCAGTTGATATGATCAAGGATGCCCATTTCAAGTATAACAATGAAAAGAATGCAGAGCAACCTAAGTGAGCCGCCTAGTATAGGGCCCTTTGATCTTCTGACATGATGCTTGAGTCTATGGAGTTCAGAAAGCTCACAGACTTTATTCCTGCCAATCTTGCCGGAGGAAAGAGGCATTTCTGTGCGGCTTGTATGCTCACCTTGAACAAGCCCTGAAATCTGACCTCCCCAACAGACCTCAAATTGTCAAGATTATTGAGCTTACCTTTCGTCTGGATTTTGAATGCCAACAATCTCGAGCATAGGTACATCTGCTTTCTGATGCACGTGCTCAGCCTCAGTCGAAGAACCAATTGTCCCGGCAAGCAGTATAGATATCGTGGTTGAGAAATTAGGAATATACATGCGATCTAGCCATACCTCCCTTAACTACGACGAACACCTCGAATCTTCAAGATGGATTATTCAGAGAGGAATGGAGTAAGTGTAGTAAAGAGGCCCAGAAGTTTTATACCGATGTCCAGATATAGAAACATTATTCTCAGAAAGGACGCCTTGAGATCAGATGCCTTTCGGGCGATCTTCTGGATATGGAACAGTGCTACATTAATCTTTCTGTAGTAGAATACGGCCCAACTGGTGCGGATACCACGACAGAAGACGCGTCATTCTCGTTTTTCCTCTTGGGCCTTGAAGCGTTTGAAAGCTACAACAACTACCTCCGAGAGAAAGGTCACATTACCAAACCTATTCGAGAGCCGAAAATGCTTAGATGGTGCTATGGCACGGCTAGAACGATCCTGATCCGAGGACGTCCTGGGGTAGGGAAGACAACTTTATGCAAGAAGATTATTTATGACTTTTTTGCATCATGAAATGTGGACAGATATTTTTGATTGCATCCAGTGGATACGTTGCGGAGGCTCAAAGGGATATCAAACATAGATGAATTTTTCCAGCATGGTTATTTCTCTTTCCATTGTATATTACTACTTAGATCTTCGAGGCCGAAGGCAAGATAAAATGTCCTGTTTGTTCCCAAAGTCCTAGGATACGTTCATTCGCAACAAACGGTCAGCCCCTAATCAAGGCATCACAATGTTGATGAGGCCTTCCCTTGTTTTAACAATTGCTGGGGGCCTCTCTATCATCCCTCCCCCTAGTTGTACGCAATCTTTCTGTTCAGCTGTCCGCCCAGGACGCGCAAGTTACAAAGAAGGCAGTCAGTAAGCTTCTACGTACAGAGACAGAAGAATACTGACATGATCTAGAAACGAAACTCGGTGTGCCACTGTCGAGCTCCCTGGCATATCTATGTCACAGTCGATGGTGTTCGGTGCAAAGAGAAGCGCTGCATTGATCGAGGATCTCAAGAAGTACATGCAATGATAGCCAACTGATGATTTCACCGGACAGACCCGCCTACATCGTATCTATCCCCCCCCCTCCCCCCCGCAGATCTCTGGGTAGGCTTAGAATATTTGCAGCAAGTGGGTGCAAATAGCAACCGCACAGGTTAGGTTGATTTTGACACCACAGCCAGGGATCCTTTAGTCCCCCAAAGATGGCCATCTCAGCATTCATTCAGCGCTCGGGCAGCGTGTTTAATTTCGGGGTTGAGCTCCCCTTGGTCTCCATCTCTGCTGACGGACTGGAGCTGCCTCAGCTCTACACAATGACTAGGTCAACGTCCTTTCTGTCATGCAATAAAACTGAAAATAGTTCGCAGAGCACCTGCAAGCCCTTAAATCCAGCACCCACGACGTGTCGCCACTGGTCATTATGAACGGTGTTGGTGCTGTCTCTTTCTTAGAGAATATGGCTCTGCAAGAGCTCTTCCAAGACCCAGATGCCAAGTACGAATGCACTCGCCGAATCGGCTCCTGCCCTACCCGACAAACGTAACAGCATTAATACAATTTTCCTCTCTTACACTTGTTATGCTGGTTCTATTACCGGGTCGTGGTCCATGAAGCCACTGTGGTCAGGTGCTGCAGAGTACAGTCTTGGAGTCGCCAACGGCAACACCATCCGACTTCAGACGCTAGCTTTCTCTCCTGCAGAGCTCGAATTGGTGGACGACGGCGAGAGTATCTTTAAGATTGTCTGCGTGCCTACTCCATCGGAGGCAACTACACCTTCTGAACTGCGCCTTCTCAGACCCCGACCCCTACAGCTACTGAGAAGGCCCTCCTAGGCCCGTTAAACTATCCTAACGCTGTGGTGCGCGACAAACAGAACCTCATTGCCGGGTACCTCCTGGATGAACCAGAGCTGAAGGGCATTGCTGTCCTGACCGTTCCCACCTTCAATGTGCGTAACAGCAACGCGAAGTATGCCTTTGACCTGTTCAAGCCCCTTTTCCGCAAGAAGGCGCCCTACTTTGCCTCGCGGATCCGTAGCATGAGGTATACAAACACCTCGAAAAGATCTTTTTCCAGCTGCCCACTAAGTGGGCATTTGGTGGAATCCACGACAATGTGGTCCATCTAGGCCTCTTGAACTTCATGACGCCGAATCAGACATATCAGTACCAGCTCTGGGAGGAAGTGTAGGGTCCTACGAGCAGCTGGGTTCCAACATGTCGAGTCTCGCTTCCCTCGACTTTTCGTCCTCCGACGACGACACGCCCATTCACGCATACAGCGATGCGAAGGATGAGGCCAGCTCTCCGTTCAAGTCGGAGGATGTTCTCATTGTATGTCTAAGGGTTTTAAATTATCCAAAGCTAGAAGTATAATCTAACGGTGACAGATTACCGACGGAGTCTGCAGTTCGTCCTGCCCCATCTTCATTGAGATGATGAAATACGAAGGCGTCAAGACTGTTGCATTCGGAGCCGTCCGCAGTATGGCCCGATGCAGTGGATGGGCGGCACTCGGGGCGGACAGGTCACCCAAGGGCGATTCTCGCCAATACGTTCCAGTATACGTTGGAGCTTGGGAGAAGGTGTTGAATTCTGAGGAGCTTCAACCCCTGAAGGCGTCAGTCAGCCTCCCCCTCGAGTGTCCAATTTGAATCTCAACCAACATCGGGAGAATGATGTCATGCCGCTGCAATTTACCTACGATGCGGCGGATTGTACTCTGTCCTAAACCCTGGAGAATGTTTTACGTCCTGCGACCACCAGGAGGGCTGCTGCTCGAGCTATCTGAGTAGGGGGAAGCTGTGTTGCTGACTCTAGGATTGGTTCTAGTGCAAGAGTACTTGCTAAGTAGATTCTTTCTACTTTTTTCTTAAATGTATAATTATCACTTTATTTACTTATTCTTAATGATGACTGGTGGCCAATCGTCTGGTAGACCGTACGAGTATAGGTAGATATACACAGTAGAGAAATTTTCCCCTTTCTATCTCGATGTGCATTCCACTATTCTCCAGATCTTACTGTCCTAAATTTACGTATGTTTGTAGTGTATGTAGTCGGTCAACATAGACTACATGTGTTTATTCAGGATAAATTCAGAAACTCGCAGATGTGATGGTTTGATTCTGTGCGGACTTCCCTCGGTATTCTTTCTCTTTCTCTATTTTTATTTTTTATTTTTTATTTTTTATTTTTTATTTTCAGTCAGAAGACTCCATGCCCAGAACAAGTGGACATGGCCAAGAGAATAGGGTTGGCCCCCAGTGGAGAGGCGTCGGATGTCTAAGTCTGGGGAGTTCGGAAGAAGCGTGGGGGTTCCTAATTCATCCGATATGAAGTTACTAATAAGAAATTACTAAATAATAAAGAAATGCCAAGTCTTGCTGGGCTGGATGGTCTTGTCAATTGATACAAATCTAACTATATATGATAGCAACTGAATAGTCTATAGTGTATCTGCATACAAAGAGAAATGGTCAAAGATGACTGCCGGGATGGAGGAATTCATTCCGAGTCGGTCCGGATCTCGGACATTTCCGGTGTAGTATAGTATTTATGTATAATATTCTATGTATCTCTCTTTCTCTCTACATATCTCGCTCTATATATATTATGTATCAATGAAGTCATACAAAATCGCAGCCATCCCCGGTGACGGCATCGGTCCCGAGGTCATCGCAGCCGGCGTGCAGGTCCTGGAAGCCCTCAGCAAGACCTTCGACTTTACGCTGGATTTCACCCATTACGATTGGAGTTCTGACACCTACAAGAAAACCGGATACTACATACCTGACGGGGGGTTAGACGAGCTACGTCGTCACGATGCCATTTTATTCGGCGCGGTGGGAGCATCAGGTATTCCCCGTATATCTAGTAGTATTACTAGGATATCTCCTCCGATGCTAACAGAGTAAGTAGACGTACCCGATCACGTCTCCCTCTGGGGTCTCCGTCTCGCCATCTGCCAACCCCTCCAGCAATACGCCAATGTGCGCCCGACACGGATACTACGCGGCACACAGTCCCCGCTCCGACGGTGCGGACGCAACGACCTCGACTGGGTGATTGTGCGCGAGAACAGCGAGGGCGAGTACGCGGGACATGGGGGCCGATCACATCGTGGCTGTCCATGGGAAGTAGCCACGGAGACGGCGGTCTTCAGTCGGCTGGGCGTGGAGCGTATCCTTCGGTTCGCGTTCGAGACGGCGCAGCGTCGACCCCGGAAACTGCTGACGGTCGTGTCGAAGAGTAATGCGCAGCGGAATGGCATGGTGCTCTGGGATGAAGTGGCACAGGAGGTTGGTTGGGAGTTCCCCGACGTAAGGGTGGATAAGATGTTGGTGGATGCTATGACGACTCGGATGGTGTTGAAGCCGGAGAGTTTGGATACGATTGTGGCTAGTAATTTGGTATTCCTTTCTTTCTTATTTCTTATTACGCAAAAGAAATGCTAATGAATACATAGCACGCGGACATCCTCTCCGATCTGGCGGCGGCTCTGGCCGGTTCCATTGGGATTGCACCGACCTCAAACCTGGATCCGACCCGGAAATATCCCAGCATGTTTGAGCCGATTCATGGATCCGCCTTGGATATTATGGGTCAGGGCGTGGCGAATCCAGTGGCGACCTTTTGGACTGCAGCGGAGATGTTAGCTTGGTTGGGGGAAGAGACGGCGTCGCAACGGCTGATGGACGCAGTGGAGACGGTCTGTGAACGAGGGATTCAGACGGTGGATCTGGGAGGGACCGCGTCGACAGAGGATGTGACAGCAGCTGTGGTTTCTTTATTATCTCAGTAATCTCTATCTGTAGTACATACGGTGTAGATACTATGGAGTGTATAGGTCAGCTATATGGATATTGTACTAGATGTGATGTACAAACAAGCACACCAAGAATACCAAGACAGTTAAGAATTACCAAGGAAAGACATAAGCCAAGAATTAGAATTTTCTCTATATCCACTATCTATATCCAACCCAATCATTAACGCGGTCTCCTCGGTCTCGTCCCGAGTAGTGGATCCATGTGACTGATCGATCCCACATTCCGAGTATACGATATGTCCCTATTCTGTATACTCCACACTCCACGGCCTACCTCCCTACCCAAGTTGTCTGACACTCCCCGTACAGCGTTGTACCATGCGGGGTCTCCAGAATTTTCTAGAGTATAAATCCTCCTCTCCATCCTTTCTTTCTCCTCCGTCTCCATCTCGCCTGGTGTAGACAGGATGTTCGTCGGAAAATCTCTCCGTCTGGCGCAAGCCTTCCTCATCGTCGCCCCGGCGTTCATCCTCTTCGGCTACAACCAGGCCGGCCTGGGTCCCCTGGCCAACCTGCAGAGCTGGGTGCATCAATTCCCTCAGATCGACACCATCAACACCCATGGCGCTGAGAAATCCACCAATTCCACCCGGAAAGGGGCCGTCGTCGCCTCTTTCCAGATCGGCGCCCTCATCGGTGCCCTCAGCTGCACATTTCTCGGGGACCGTCTGGGCCGTCGCAAGACCATCTTCCTAGGAGGAATCCTCTGCATCATCGGCCAGGTGCTGCAGGCCGCCTCCTATGACCTGGCACAGTTCGTCGTCGGGCGCGTCATCCTAGGTATCGCCATCGGCCAGTGGAGCGTCGCCGTCCCCGTCTGGCAGTCCGAATGCACCTCAGCCAAACACCGCGGCCAGCACGTCGTTGTCGACGGCATCTGCATCTGTCTAGGTTACGTGCTCTGCAACTGGATCGACTTCGGCTTTACCAAGGTTTCTGGCAACCTGCAATGGCGCATCCCTCTTGCCGTCTCCGTCGCCTTCAACCTCGTCGTCCTGGCCGCCGTCTTCCTGCTGCCCGAATCCCCCCGCTGGCTTGTCCGGGTCGGCCGCATCGACGAAGCCACGACCAGTCTAGCCGCCTACAAGGGTCTCTCCCCAGACGACGAGGCCGTGAGCATCGAAGTGGCCGGCATCGAGAACTCTCTCGAATCCTCCGCCGCGGGCTCATCCTCCCTGAAGGAGATGTTCTCGGGAAACGACGAGGAACGTCTCCTCTACCGCTTCTGTCTCTGCATCGCCCTGCAGTTCTTCCAGCAGATGTGCGGCGGCAACCTCATCTCCGTGTACGTCTCTACCATCTTCGAAGAAAACCTCGACACGAGCAAGGACCTAGCCAAGATCCTAGCCGCCTGCGCCATGACCTGGAAATTCCTCTGCTGTTTCATCTCCTTCTTCGTCATCGACCGTCTCGGCCGTCGCTTCGTCTTCATGGTCTCCGGCGCCGGAATGTCCATCTGCATGGTCGTCCTCGCCATCACCAACTCCTTCGGTAAAAGTAACCACCCTGCTTCCATCGTCTCCGCCGTCTTCATCTTCCTCTTCAACTCCTTCTACCCGATCGGATTCCTCGGCGGGAACTTCCTCTACTGCACTGAGGTCGCGCCCATGCGGCTCCGCGTCGCCATGTCCGCTATCTCCACGGCGAACCACTGGCTCTGGAACTTCGTCGTTGTCATGATCACCCCCGTGGCGTTGGAGACTATCGGCTATCAGTACTATATCGTCTACGCGGTGATCTCGGCCTGTATCCCTGTGTCAGTATATTTCTTCTACCCAGAAACCATGAATCGGAATCTCGAGGCGCTGAACCATGTCTTTCGCGATGCGACTACCCCGTGGCATATTGTCTCCATGGCGAGACATCTACCGCAGGGAGAAGCCGCCGAGGTGGATCTGTATATGCGTGCGAATGAAAAGAGGGCGATTGAAGAGAAGGAACATGCATGATATGATATAATATTAGACGTAAATATGACATACATGATATTTATATTTTATGAATTGTAATATCTCCAAAACCCAGACAATTCCCACCGCGACCGGAACAAGCAAAATTCCTCCTAGGAGGACGAGCTCGGGCGCGTATCGATGGACGAACGTGGTAGGGAGCGTGGCATCATGGAGGGTGCGCGAGTAGGCGTTAACAAATGTACCATGGTTTGGTCTTTCTTTCTCCGATTTTGATTTTGACTTTGAAATTGATGTTTCTGGATGTGGATCTGGTATTTGTGATGGTGTTGGAGGCTGTGATTCAGCTTGTGTTGATGTTTGATGTGTTTGTATTTGAGGTGGATCATCTGACTGTAACAAGGGATGTTGCACAGGCATTGCAACCGCCAGGGAAAGTAGGATTAAATATATGAACTTCATACTGATTTTATCTGATTATTCGATTTGACCGATTATTTGAATGATATTTACGACTACGAGGGATCTGTGGTTTATTTATATTCTATTCTATATAGTCGAACGTTTCCGTCCAGATATTTGGCCCCGTGCTGCCATCCGCATCCGGATTGGTCACTTGTACTAGTAGTATCTAGACATCGTAACGGGATTTAATGACAGGACATACCGAGATATCAAGATCTAGATGAATGAACTATGGCTGGTCTGATCTGTATTCATTATTTCTGAGTTTATTCTTTTCTATGTCTGGACGCATCTTTTAATTTGGATTGTTATGTTTGAGATGTGGTTCAAGTGAGGTTTAATGAATAGGTTTGTCACAATGGTGGTTCTGTTTAGAATCCAACAATTTTCACACCAGTCAGTCTGGTATATAGAATGCTGGTGCAGATAACATCATTGGATTTTTAATATAGAAATTGTCCTGCCAAGCTCCAAGATTGCGCTATGAATATCTTAAAGTTTTTCATAAAGGGTCGGTTCTACATATAGGAATGTAAACAGCCGAGCGTCAGTTGCCTTCCTAAAGCATACTGGCCGTTGTGAAAATACTATCAGATCTATCTTCACGTTCTGTTTGAGACTGACTCAGGCTGTGTTGAGGTTTGAGATTCAAGGCTTGGTCGTGCTACCAAAGTATGTTGCACTGGTATGAACACCTGACATTCCAGCTGAGGAATGAAACTTTGTAGTTACCATGTGAACACCTTATATAAATAGGTCGAAGTACCTCCTTTATCCAATTCCAGCCTCAACTCATTCATTCATTCCCTTAACCCTATCTGCCGAAAGGACATACATAAAATATGAAGATGAAACTTACATCCCTCACCCTCTACCTGCTTGCGCAGAGCGCTCTGGGTACAGCCCTTCGGTTCGTCATGTACGCCGATCAATATCACACCACAGACATGCCGGGGCGCGAGAAGATGGAGGGCATCACACACGCGATTATGGCGTTCGCCGAAGCGAAGCTGTTCAACTCAGATGGAGGTGCCCATTACACGCCATTTGAAAGTGTAGAAACATTCCGGGGACGATTCGCACCGGACACAAAGGTCCTGTTCGCGGTGGGTGGTTGGGGCGATACGGCTTCGTTCTCGACGGGAACCAAAGACGAGGCGTCGCGCGAACGGTTCGCAAGGAATATCGCGGCGGTCGTGAAGAATGGGGGGTTTGATGGTGTTGGTATGTCCTTCTCTTCTCTTTCCTTCTCTGGTCATTCTCTGGGTTATTGGCTTCTTTTCTTTGGGGATATCAAGACTAATAACTAATAATAGATATTGACTGGGAGTATCCCGGTGGTAATGGCGAAGACTACAAGAGGGTTCCTAATTCGCAAAGGACCGACGAGATTGAAACTTTCCCATTATTCCTCTCTGCAATCCGCTCAGCCTTAGGCAAAGACAAGATCCTATCCATCGCGGTGCCGGGCAAACGGGTCGACATGATCGCGTTCACGAAAGAACAAGGCCCCAAGATCTGGGAATCAGTGGACATGGTGAACGTGATGTCATATGACCTGATGAACCGTCGGGATAACGTGACGAAACACCACGCCAGCGTGGAGGGCTCGTTGGACACGGTGCGTGCGTACCAGGACGTCGGACTGACAGGTGACAAGATCAACCTGGGCTTCCCATACTATGCGAAGTGGTTCACGACGGTGCAAGGCGCCGGATGCGAGGAACACCCGCTGGGATGTCCGGTGGAATTGCTGGAGTCGGCGGATGGAGCCGATACAGGCAAATCAGGGGCGTTTACGTTCGAAAAGAGCACGATGGCGGAGCCGCCCAGGGATTTGAAGCAGAGTGCCGATGGGCAGTGTGGGCTTACGTCGGCGAGCAAGTGTCCCGCTGGACAGTGTTGTAGCCAATATGGGAATTGGTACTCTCCCTCTTCTTCCCCTATCTTTCTCTCTCTATATGTATGCTAATGAGGACAGTGGAACGGGCGGTGAATTTTGCCAAGCTGGATGTCAATCAGACTATGGCGAATGCAAAGGACTGTCGTTGAAGGACTCGTGGCGCAAGGCACAGGAGAACGGGAAGTTGGACGAGCAAGCGGGAGGGCAGTATTACTTCGATGAGCACTCGAATATATTCTGGACCTGGGACACAATGAAGACGATTGAACGAAAATTCAACGAGATTGTGGAGCCGGAGCAGTTGGGAGGAGTGATGGCGTGGAGTCTGGCCGAGGATTCGTTGAATTGGGAGCATCTGGATGCGATGACGAATGGGGTGATGAGGCGACAATCTAGAGATGGCTAAGATAATGTCGAGAGATTGTTAAAATATTCTTTAGGTACCTGTCAGTTAGATAGTCTTGTTTACTAAATGTGATATATGGAATTATTGATCTATTTCCCGACGCTTACCCGTACTCAAACAAGGAGACAGATTCACATTCCTCCCTTCATACCAACAAACAATTCGTCATTAGGTGTCTATATCCGTCAATCCCATCGTCGAATGATCGGCCGAGCCGGATCCCATGGCCCCGTCACCACGTTCTTGTACTTCTGGAGACTGATCAGCCACCAGCTGCATCCCCCCATCGCCAGAGCAGTCAAGATGCTGCCCAAGATCGATCCCACCACCGCCGCTGCCCATCCTCCGCGCAGCGTGATCCCCACCGCCCCACCCGCCACGATCACCAGAACCAGCGTCAAAAGTACATGGCCCGTCCAAGAGATGCGTCGCAGCTGCCGTCGGAAGATGGGGAACAGCCCGAACACCTCCATCGAGAACAGCATCAGGCTGAACACGTGCGTCGTCGACGGGAGCCGTGATGCCAGCACCGTCGACGCCATCACTGCCGCGTTGGTCGACAGTGATGCTGGGAAGTTAGTCGCCCCCGCGCCCTCCCCGCTACCGTAGTCAAACGAGAAGATGTTGATGATCAACAGCCAGCAGCTCAACGTCCAAATCGAGTCGCTGGCTGTCGACTTGGTCAGCGACTTGAGAATCGGACTGAGTCCTAGTAGCGCACAGTAGATAAGAAACGCCGACTTGACCGTGGACAGCCGTTGGCGATTCCTCGCCGACAGCAGCGACGATTTACTTGTGTCAGGCCGAGTGGCAAACCCTGCCATTTGACCAGGAGAGGGGGAAGCTGGTTCTTGTGCCCCGTCATTACCCTCCACAGCACTACTGCGGCCAAGAGGTTCACCCGACTCATTGGACATACTCAATCCCAGTCCGTGGACCTGGCCAGTATCTTTGTGCTGCTGCCCGTTGGGCCACACACCTGATGGGTGGCCCGAGCTCGTCATGGAGCTGGAGCTGGAGCCGTCATCACCTTCCAGTACGCGGTCGCCCGCATGTAAGACCTCCCCCTGTTCCTGTAGCATCCAAGAGTCCCACAGAATCCAGCCAATGGCCGAACCGACACTCCCCCAACAGACCACCGAGACGGGGCTCACGCGACAATGCACTATGCCCACAAAGCAACAGACAAAGATAATCACCGAGCATACATGCTGCACAATCACCGTCGAGTCCGCCACCAAGGGCCAAAAGTCGTAGGGGCGTACACGCGGATTGCGCTGAAGATGATCTAAAAATGTTTCTGTATCGGTATAATTATCGGGATCTGATTATCAACATCAACATCAGTAATAATATATATATAAATATAAAGATGATATCGACTTACAAGACTGCTTCACCCATAGCAGTTTTTTCCACGCCCCCTTCCGCCTTCTACGTCGACTAGTCCCTCGTACCTTGCGAACCTCTTTTCGTCCAGGAACCGCAGGTGGCGGTCGTAATGCCGCCGCAGACGCGACCGTGCCAGCCGTGCCATTCAGCACTCTGATCGACTCGTCGTACTCGCTAGCTGTGCGAATCCGAGTTAACGACTGCGAACAATATGCATCCTCAGGGGCGAGCCGGGATGGGTCCGGGAGAGCTCGTGGCTGCGCAGGAGATTTTAGTCCGGCGGCTCGGTAGGGATGGGTTTCGACGGGGACTGGAGGAGGGACAGGGGCCGGCGAGTCGGACACAGAAGGCATCGAGCAGGCGCAGGATTCATGCTTAACGCATGGCGACGCTGAAGTTGGGATCAATCAATGTCACAATGGGATTGGAATCGCCAGATGACGACGGTCGGCACACGTAGCCAAGCCACTAAGTCAGTTCGGGAAATATGATCAGGCACGGTTCCGTTTTTGGAATATCGTTTAAACAGTGAGATATGTGAGGTATCAAGGTGTCTTCGGGGTATTAATTAGGCTTTAGTTTAGTGTGTGTGTATCCTATGTTTACTAAGGGGAAAAAAATGAAATGTGTGTCTCAACATGAACGAACATGGCCGACTTCAATGGTACACTTTTTCCCTTCCCCAGCACTAATAAAACCCTGTACCTGATCCACAAGGAGCGAAAACTCGCCCTCGCTGCCTTCAAAAAGGTAATGCTGCATCTGCTGCGACATAATCTGGCAAGATAGGATCTTCACATCCGCACTCCGATCAAACAAATGGAAGAAATCACGCGCCTTCCGGAACAGATCCTTCCCCGTCTTGCATTCATCCAACGGAAAGCAACGTATGGCTCCAGATTTATATGAAACCAGCTTGAAGACCACCTGGGGGCTCTTTGCTGCTGCCGCCACAGGGCTTCTAGGCGTTGTTCTCCGCTTTTTCGCCAATTGTGTAGCCTCTGGTTGCTCCTCATCTGACGTTTCGTCTGATGAGCTCTCTTCTGAGCCGTCGATGCTTAATTCCGACTCGTCAGAATCGGCACTGGCATCAGCATGGCTGTGGGTATTGACAGCTGTACTTCCATTCTCATTCGTCCTATTCGTCAACCGCAGCGACTCCCTCGGCCTCTTATTCTGTGGCGTACTAGATACCGTCGCTGGCGCCGGGGCCTCCTTGGTCTGCTTGGAGAGAGCTATCTCCAAGGCCGCCCATGCCTCATTGTTGTACTTGATCGCGTGTAAATCGTGACTAAATACCCGAATAGCAGAGCACTCCGATTCAAAGCCCTTGTCAATGCCTAGCCATCCTCGAAGGTATGAGCCGTGTCTCATCCTGTAAGGGAAAAGACCCTTCGCCAATTTTGCCGCTCCATTCGGTTGGTACAGAACAATTATACTGTACTGGCAGGGTAGCACGATGGAAAACTGGTTGAACCCAAGCTCCCTTCCCTGGCGGTCAAACACTTTTGATTTGCAGACTGTTCTATGATCGCTTAATGCACAAGCCGGCGGCTGAGTCCCGTTTTGTCGATGGTGCTCGTCCAGGAGATCTAGGATATGTTCGGGTACCGGGCGGTTGGGTCCACAGAATGGAGGATACTTAGGCTTGACTATTCTCTGTGTGGTCTCAGGCGAAATGGAGGGTTTGCGCTCGTTCTCGGATTCATCATGGCTTAACACAGCCGGTTGACTGGATAGAAGCTTAGCCTTGGGTCAATTCGGGTACTCAGTGAGTTTACACACCTACTCATGTTGGGCGGTATTCAGGACTTCTGGCAAATCCGGACGCGCAAAGAGAAATTAAAGTGCTTATAAAATCAAGGTCATTAAAATAATGAAAGTACTCCGTAGCAAACAAAGAAGAGTTCCCGCCACAAACGCGCTAGAAGAAACGCGTAGTGTTACTCGATCGGAGGGAGCTTGGCGACGCGATCGACAAACGAAATCTGTCAAGGTTCGCTATTCTCGCTTCCATGTCATTCCTAGTTTTACAACACCAGAATGAATGGCTCTAGAAAGAAAATCTACGTGGAGACGGATCAAATCGTCAGACACCGCCAGACCGCTGAATGTATCTGCCGCGCTGTTGTCACTCGCTCCCTGAAAGACTACGATAAAATAAGTCGACACCTAACCATGCGGAAGACAGAACTGGTCCTCTAGGGTCAACAGTGCCCCCGATTTCTCGTATAAATTATATGAGAGGGGAAAAGAAATCTATCAGACGTTTGATCTTTTGGACAGCGGAAGGAAAATGACACCGAAGACCCCGAAAGTCAAACGAATGAAACATTAGACAAAAATAATATAGCCATACCATAATAGAACAAATTGTGCAGAAACGCTCACATATGACAAGTAGCATAGATGTCTTATATCAGAACCGCAGCTGAAATAAACCAATCCGAAATGGTCAAAGTTGAAACTTTGTATCTAATATGCACCAGATTGTTGAAAATATCAACGGGTATCAAAAGGTGAAACGCGTTATAAGAGGGGCTGTTCGTGAATCGCAGAAGCTGGGAGAATCATGAATGCTCTATCAAACGGTGGAAGCCCCATCGATGCTATTCCGACGACCCCAGTTGGCTGGCTTCCTGCGCAAGAAGGCGCCAACAGCACCGATGTAGCCCTCGTGGCGCAGAAAGTATGCCTGTTTCTCACCTTTGGACCAGAACCGGATCGCATAAGATAGAGTGTTCATTGTCTGCCGATGTCCGCGTATAAAGGAGCCACCGAAATAGATGTGCTTGACTTGTTGCTTCTCCGACTGAAGGTAGGCAATTTGGCCAATGTTATTGCTAAATCATAGTTAGCTAAGCCACTCGCATCGGGGGAATCCTTAAGACGTACCTGATAGCATAAAGAAGACTTCGGCTCATATCTTCATTTTTGAACTTTACATCCCAATTGGTCTGGTCGGGTTCATCGTGGTCATCGCCTTCCTGGCTCTCGTCCTGTCGCTCGGAGGCACTCTTCAGCCGAAAAACCTTCCCGAACGTGCTGGCAATAGCAGTACTCTTCAACCCAATTTTGTTGTAGTCCATGCCATAGATGTCCCCAACCAACATATCCACCCCGCTATTGTCCCCTTGGTCGGCCATTGCCAGCATCTCGTCAAAGGTCCGGGCACCAGTCAGAAGTGACATGATGCCCCAGAACGTTCCACCACCCAAGTGGGTGCCTCCCACACGCTGGAATTGTTTAGGGCCGGATACTTTGATGATAGAGACTCCAGAGCCTATGTTAACTAACAGATACGGGTAGACGTCCGGTCGGGCCTCGGCAAACTGCATCGGCTCAGTTTCGCTGTACGTGAAGACCTCATTTGGAATTTCGGTGATGAAGAAATCGAGACCTATTAGGACAATTATTCATATGCTCCTAAATGCCAGTTTCTCTTTCCTCTTCCTGGGGGTGAAAAGGAACCATACCGGTGATCAGGCACTCCATCTCGTCCTCCCGGATAATGTTCACCTTCAGCGCCTCTTTGAGCTGGTCGTAGTATTTGTAGGCACCTCCTCCCGTCGCCACAACACAGAGTTGATCCGGAGAAGGCCCATTTGCCTTCTCATATTCCTCCTTCAATTCCTTGATAAATTCAATGCATAGGTCTATGCGGTGGGTTTCGAAGTTGATAAAGTTTAACCGGCCACCATTGTCCGCGGACTCGATTTCTCGTGTGAAGTAAACCAATTTCGCCAGCGAACCCCCAATCTAGTATCCAACATCGTCAGTCGCGGTGGTCGCAAAGTTGTGTTTGGAGAGTTGCCATTGCGGGGCGGAAAGCTGCGGGGAACAAGCGGAAATAGAAAAGCTGCAGAAACTCACATCAACCGCCACATGGCTCACCAAGCCAGTGTGATGAGGAAGACGGATATCATGGCCTTCGTAATGAATGCCATCAGTCCGGACGGGGCTTTTGGATCGGGGATCCTCATCGACAATAAAAGCTCCCTTGACATTGATTTTGACTGCTCCGGGATGAGAGATCGTGCGGTCCAGCCGAACGGTGCGGCTGGGGTCTGGGTCTGACGAGGACATGGTAGCACAATGGAGAGGGACGGAGATGAGGACGAAGGAAGGAGGAAGAGGGAGCTAGAGTCGAGTCACCTCAAGAAACCGGGAAAATAATGGGAGGAATCTCCATATCGGAGCTATGGGGATGCCGTGATGGTCCCTACGGCGTATATCTCCTTCTGCCCGCCTGCGTTGAGTGGTCGTGGTGGAACCTGGAGGAGTCGCTAGAGGCCCTTTCTGGCATCGGACCGAGCATCATTCCCTTCCTAAAGGCTGACTACAGAGAGAAAGTGCATCGTTCGTAAACCTTTCACCGGGTCTTTATCAGGGGATGGTTGGGTGAATCGACGAATTGATTTTATTTTATGGCTGCGGCACGATGACGTTGTGACAGCCTTCAGGCAGTAAGGCGCTAAGGCGCTAAGGCACTCAGGCACCATAATACAACTCATGCTTTATATTATTTAACGACAAACGACAATAATAGGGTTTATTTTACGCCCAGGAATCCGAATAAGTCGATCTTGATGCAGTAAAAAGTAGCAGCTATGATATCCATAACCAACTACTTTGTTTTAGGCTGATGGTTAAACAACTAGTTCTAGATATATATATATTTATATGATAGGATATTTAATCCATAGAGGTCATTTCCACCTGTTACTCCATGCTAGGGGTGACACGTTAGAACTGAAAGAGAAAAGAAAAGAAAGAACGAGAACACTGGACACGACAATGCCCCATGCGTGTGTCGTTAGAAGCAATCAGTAGTTCGAGGAGCTGGCAACAGCCAGTCGAATCCAATCAGCAAATGATGACCCAACGGCGTTTGTTCGCGTATTGTGGTATAAACCTATGGAAAAGAGTAATAAAAAGCAACTTTACCAAACTGAAAAAAGCACCAAAAATGCCTGGAATTTTAGCGGTCTTCCGCTGGCTGTCTAAAGTCCTCAAATAAAAACTGGAAAGACAGTAATAGTGTCGCTTGTGGAAGCGGCTTATCCAGTTAATACCAAGCGTGGCCCCTGCGACTCCCTCGGCAAAGTTCCAAGGAGCATATAAATATATGAATACCGTGTTTAGTTTCATGCCTATCTATAATGCCTGAGAATTTCCCTTCCTCACATGTCGAATGGGAATGCAGTTAGTAAACACGGTAAGCTAGACTCATCCCTAAGCAAGTACAAGGCATAGTCACATTGCATACCGTAGCTAGCGAAATTTAACGTTTCTATTAGAGGTAACAGAGAGAAGTGTCGAACCTTGGTGTCTGAGACTTTGCTACACATTTTCTTTTCTGCATGCCGAAGTTTTACGCTCCTGGCAGCCCATTTATTATAGGCAGCGAGTAAAATACTTTTTATGAAAATTAAACCATGGTGATGCCATGTGACTAAAAAGACCAGATGCTTTTGACCGCCGTCCTGACCTCTCCGCGAGTAAATAGAAGAAAACTTTCGAAACTAGGTAGCAAGGATTGATGAGAACTTAGCCAATTTTTATTTTGCTTTTGAGGCCGTGACGGAAGCTCTTTGACATTATCGTGGGTGCATTCATGAGCGGAATTAGAAGCTCCAGAATAGCAAACACATCTGTGAGAAAGCTTGTATAAATGGTGTATGCTACAGAGTGAAGTAACGTAGCCCATGAGAAATCTCTACTGTCCAGGCAATTTCAGTAGATGTTTTTATTTTTAATTCTTGTATGACACGAATTTGTCTTATTCAGAATTCCAGAGAATGGATTATTGCGTTGCAAGGCTATGTTTTGAACAGGATTCATATCTCACTTGAGCATCTAATAATTACCACATTCGGATGTGGTTGTCTAGGGCTCGGTGGCCGTCGTACATACCCGCTCTGCTGTACTCCCCTCATATGGAAGCGGGCCGACCTGAATGTTAACGGCGATGACGTAGAGGATTTCACTAAGTAGTAAGCGCCCTCGGAGGTGTTAATGTATTCTGTGCTGCAAGTCCACGGAACTCGCCCAAATGACTTGTTTAATCCGTACTGTAAGCTGTAGCTTGACCAAAGGAGAAAAGTATCCGCAAAAGCCTCTGCAGTACCCAATAATAAGTAATAAAGTAGTAGTGCTAGATAAAAATAGCAATTTTAAATATAGAGTACGCCCTCAAACCCGATTCGCACTGCGGTGACGCAAGTAAAAATAGGGTACGCGTTGGTATAACTAGCCTGATAGATACAACAATTGGGTTCCTTAACATAAAAACCATATAAATACTCTTATTTTTATAAAATTATTCCATCTTACAAAAGATATCTGAAAGAGCGGCAGGAAAAATAGACATTAAATCCAAATCATAACTAATGATAATACCTAACTTCAAGTACGCCATATTCAGCTAAGTAATCATGTATCCTGCAATTAATATCCTTTGTAACCCAATACAGAACAAGCAGACTGTAGAACCTAGGAGACCCATTCAATGCTCCTAGAACTACCCCCCAAGCCCACGCAAATCCCCGGTACACGGATAATGCCCTCGGTGCTCCTGTCTTCGCGACAAGTCAAGCCAGGACAGCATGGATAGGAGTCACTGCTAGCGAAGCAAGCCTCTCCCTCGACAGAGCATTGGTTCGATTCAGACGACAAGACCAGGACAAGGCTGGTAAGAAGTGTGATGATTATGAGGCTGCGCATGGTGTCTTGAGGCTGTTAGCAAATACTTCAATACTTTAACATGGGAGACATGGGGATACCAATGAGGTTGAAATCTTATAAGAGGCAAAGATTGATTTATATTTAGACGGACAGAGTGTGGTATAAATAGCCTCGTAGCTATGTCCTGCCTGCATGTTTATTGACATTCTGGAATGTGCTGATGTGGTGGCTGCTACATTCTAATCACTATTAGAATGTACATTAGAATGTACCACGCAAGAAATGGATATTTAATAATTATTCGAACAGCATTAAGATACAGTTGATACAGTGGTACTAATATATTAAAGTTCGAGATATATTAGACATAGAGTCATGGCATCACATATCATACTCGATCTAGGTCGCTACACTCTGACCATTGTACATATCAGGTCATCATACACAACGATAACCTATAGTATATCCAAAAGTATTATATATACATAGACCTGAAGGAAAATTCATCTACCGGGTGTATCAAATATTCACCCGTAGCGACCATGACCACTTCACCAGTCATATCGATCGTCTTCATCAGTCAGAAGATATTATGTACTGTACCATGACTCATGCTCATGAATCAAGCAACTAGTCGGACTTCGACACAATGTTATGGGTTATCGATGGGTCGATATCGGGATCCACACCCTCCGTCGGTGGACCGACGTAGTTCTTGTGGCCCCAGACCCAGTACCATACGGCCGCGATGGCGACGTAGCCGACGAACACGACGGACGCGTAATTCATTGTTTCCACGGTGACTTCCTTGAAGGAGGGCATGGAGAAGAGGGGGATGGCCAGGAGAGTCCATGCTACAATTATTAGAATCAGTGTGATAGGATGTTGCAAGTAAGAAGAGAGGGGACAAGGAAGGACTTACAGATTGCAACAACGTTGCAGAATGTGCCCAAAGCGCCCATGTTGAAGTTACCGTGTTTGATATCCGCGCGACGCCGAAGGATCAACGACACAGCCACGGGACAAGCGTAGCTAAGAGTTAGGAGAATAACACCCACGCCAGAGAACGCGTTGAATGCAGCCGAGGAACCGAAGTAGATCAACCCCAGCAAGATTTCCACCACCATGCCTAGGGCCATCGCATTGAGGGGGATATCCAGACGCTGGTTAACGATCCGCCACCACTTGGAACCGGGGATGGCACCATCACGAGCAAAGGCCCACGTGCAACGCGACGTCGCCGTCACGCAGCCCACACCGCAGATAATACCCAGGACGAGCAAGGGAATCAACAGACAAAAAGCACCGACGGAGCTCCCGGTGGCGGACTTCAAGGTCTCGGGTACGGGTTGAGCCAGAGTCACCAGCTTGGTCAGATCGGGTAGCACGAAGCAGATGGGTATCAAAAGCGCCAGACCCGCGAACAGGTTGATGACGATGGTGCCCACCATTGCTTTGGGGACTTGGAGCGCGGGTTCGCGGACCTCCTCACACATCCTAGGTAGGTTAGTACGACGAGCCTTCTGGGGGATGGGAAGGGAAAGCAAGAGGCGGGATTTACGAGATGATCATGCCGGTGGCCGAGGTGGCGTATGCAGCCTGTAGCAGACCAATGCAGAACGACCATCCTGCGGGCCAGCCGGATTGCGGCTCAAAGTGGGTGAAGACCCAGTGCGCAGAGCGACGACCTTCTTTTGCCAGGACCAAGATGCACACGGCGATGGCAATCAGACCCGCAAAGGTCCAGAAGATAGCAAAGGACTATATATGTACATGGGACAATGATTAGTTGGAGGGCGCAATGGGACGGAAGAAGAGGGGAAAAGTCGCATGGGATGGTCTAGGATGTACCTCTAGCCAGGGCAGATATTTGTTTCCGAAGGCAGGGATGGCGTGACAGAGTAGGGTAATGGCAACGAAGATCAGGTAGGTCTGCCAGGCACCGAAGTCGTCGGTGATCCCGACTCCGGGGGATTTCTCAAAGACATTGAGACAGCCCACGAAGAAGAGAGTGGTACCGAAATTGACAGCGAGGGTGATCATGACATTGCCGGCGACATAGGCCCAGCCACAGATCCACGAGGTAATTCGGCGACACCATACAGGTGAGAGGACGAAGGTCTGGTAATAAACACCGCCGGCAGTAGGGTAAACGGAGGTGATCTCGGCCAAGGAGACGGCGACACACAGGATGATCAGGGATACGGCGACCCAGCCCCAGACGATATTGGCGGGACCACCGCCGGCGAGGGGATAGCTGAAGGTCGTGGACAATCCATAGGGCACGGAGGACAGGATAAAGCACATAAACACCACGTGCCAGGTCGAACGGTTGCGGGACAATTCGGGGGTATAACCTAGGGTTTCGAGGGTCTGATCGGCCGTGGACTTGTCGAGTTTACCCCTCTCGTCGGCAGTCCCGATGAGGATGGAATTCCCCAGGGGATCGTCCTTTGGGCGAGAGGAGGACATGTTGCAAGGGAAATGAAATTGGGTTTAATGGCGCTCGGGGATAGATCGCTCTGGTCTCGTACTGTGTGGGTGATCGCAATGGCACTGACTTACGGCTACTGCAAAAGTCAAGGGTTGCGTTGGCCCATCGCGTGGAAATGTTTCGAAAAGACACGGAATGGGAGGGGGAAGGGGAAGAGAAAAAAGAAGAAAAAAAGAAAAAAAAGAAAGAAAGAACACGACACGAGGGCATTGCAATCTAAATCTGGCCTAGGAAGAGACGGGTTAGAGCCAAAAAGTCTGCGGGCTGTCATTTGCTGTCATAAAGCCACGCCGCTGTCCTCGCGATCTGGTTGGTCTGGGGGTGTGCACCATGTGGCTTGGCTGTCCCATATGGTCTAGACTGGCCGGTTGCATCGACGCATGGGCAGGGCCTGCATTTGATTGGCCGACCCTAACTCAAACTCAATGTGTTCTTTTGCTTTCTGACTCCGTAATGTCTTGGGATTGGCTCCACTGCATGAATCACGAGTATGGAATATATTTAAAAGTAGGTACCTTAAGAGGGTCGAGGCCCAACATGCACTCTGTCCTCTCTTCTTCCCCTTTCCTCCCCTCTTCATCCCTCAGCCATGGAAGGTATCGCCGTGCAGTTGTCCTGTCCGGCCTCACATATGGTCTATTTCGACTCTGACGGGGAATTGTACGGCGATCCTCTCTCTGGGAGCATCCGTCTATCCGGTCACAATGAGATACCCCCACTGGATTCTCTACAGGTCTCTCTGGTCCGCACTATTCGGCTCCGTCAACTGCCATCGGCTGTGGCCACCCGCAGAACGTCCTGGATAAAGGATCGATTGGCATTAACAAAGTCCAAACGAAACAGCCGCCATGTCGCTGAATACTATTCATCATTCGAACAGGAGGTCCTGCGATGTAATCTCTCACTGAACCCGGCCTCCTCTACAGTCAGCCTGGATGGCACCCTCCTCCGCGACTTTGAATTTGCCCTCTCGTCTCCCACACATACACCCGAGACCATTCTCTCTGGTAGTCTAGTGGAGGTCTCCTACGAGCTGGTGGCTTGCGCCACCACGACCACAGGCCACATCTTGACCGACTCTCAACCGCTGCAGCTGATCAGACTCAAAATCCCGGACCTCGGGGAGATCATGACGCATACACGCAGCTTCCCCGAGTCACCGGTGAAGGCCCAACTGGCCATCTGCCCTCAACTCTCCAGCCCGGACTCCTGCCGACGTTACACGGCCCAAGTGGAACTACGCAATATCGCATTGCCGGCGAAACGGGCCTCGGAAGTCACTCTCCTCGTCGCCGAGAGCGTCTCTTGGCATGTAGACGAGATCGTCCAATGGGACCCGAAAAACGGCGAGTCTGGCATCACCCATTCGCGCACCCTAGCCAGTGGGATCTGCAAGGGACGCTGGACGGCCCCCGAGAAGATCCGCGCATCTATTTCCGACGACACGATCCGACAGATGAAAATCACCGTCCCATTCGAAATACTTATCGACAGCAAAATCCCCGCTGTCTCGGACATCGATGAACGATCTCCAGGGGACGGTGGCCCGTCCCTGAGCGTCCATCATGAACTGACGGTCGATATCGTCACTGGGAGAGAGACCGTCAGCCGTGACAATGGATCCTTGGTGGCGCGGAAAAACACCGTTCGAGGGTTTGGGGTGACTGTGTTGATTCCGGT
Source organism: Aspergillus tanneri (assembly GCF_003426965.1). NCBI lineage: Eukaryota > Fungi > Ascomycota > Eurotiomycetes > Eurotiales > Aspergillaceae > Aspergillus > Aspergillus tanneri. Next base: position 1,861,287 of record NW_022984634.1, on the reverse strand, counting down.
TTATTCGTGTGCGGAAACCTCGGATATTATGAGCCGGCTGGATATGTCACTGGAGGTGCTGCCGGGATATGAGAAGGTGTCGATGGCGCCACCGGCCTATCGAGAGGTGGACGTAATGTGCTAGACTTATTAATAATATTGAATATGTTAAGAATCTTGGGGAAGAAGCTATGTCGTGAGGTGCTAGGATAGCGGTGACTGGATAGTATATTGAAACTATCGGTGCGATCTAGTATCGCATGATAAGTTCTTCTTCTATCTAGGAGAGGAAGCGTAGATAAAGCTTCCTTATTCTAGTGTCCTTTAGCCCCTTGCGTGCGATATATCAGATCCCTACGAACTAGGATATACGAAGGTGCCTTAGGCATCCTATTTCCAACATATTAGACTAGTCCTTGAATATAGTTATGTCTTTATCCAGTGCACTCTTTCTTCACCTCTTCTCAATCATCTCCCACTGTCAACCAATCCCATCTTGCTGCGATGTCGTTCTAGCAGCTCTCGCGGTAGCGGCTTTGTCATGCCGTCTGCAAGCATCTTGCGAGTTTGGATATACTCAGTGGCAATAATTTGCGCTCCTTCAGATCGCGCGCGAAGTGGTATGCACATAATATGTTTGAGCGTTATTCAACAACGGTTGATAATAAGCGTAATCGCAGAGGTATTATCTCCGTATATTAGGACAGTACGCGGTTCTCACTAATATACTTCGAATAGCCTATATCTTTATAAATTGTGCAATCCACTTGCTTCTTTGACACGAGGCAATGCGATATACTCTGCTTCGGTTGTTATTTATACCGCAGGTTGTTTACGGCTTCGCCATGAGATCGGTCCTCCTCCAGCATGAAAAGCATGCCGATCTTGACTTTCGATCGAACATCTCCTGCTAATCAGCGTCTAATAGCCGATAACCTGATTCGCATGCCTAGAACCTGGTCCATAGCAATCTTTAGGTCGATTGTTGATCGCAGGTAGCGTAAGAGGGCTTTTATGTCTTGAGCGTGCTCTTTGGTTGTTTGTCATAAACTGCAAGCGCCTTGTTACGTACGCAATGTCAGGTCGCGAATAGACCATTGCGAACATTGTACTCCAACTCTTTGCTATAATCTGTTTGGGTGCGAGTTCATATCTTGTCGTGCTTTAACAATATCTTGCCACTTGGCATCGGGGCGCGGGTTGGTGCAACTGCTTCGTGATCCATATCGTACTGTCGCAGCATTTGCTTGATATATGCTGACTGGTCCAGGTAGATTGCGGTTTGGACGGTCGCGGGTTATGCGAATACCAAGGATTTTAAATCTCCCCCAGATCCTTGATATTAAGTGTTCCGCGAATTTCGCTTTAAACTATTAATTTCGCGCACGTTCTTTGCAGCAATAAGCAGGTCGTCCACGTATAGTCCAATAAGGACACCTGTAGTATGGTTGCGGAATACGCATGGTTACTTGGATAGCCTCAAATCCCATTTTTTGAGCGTTTTTAACATAGGTTTACCAATCTCGCGCAGCTTGTTTAAACCGTACAAGCTCTGCTTTAACTCGAGTACGCGTCCATTAGACAGCTCAGCGCCAGCTGGCGGACGCATATATATTCGCTCTTGCAGCGTTGCTTCGGTGAAAGCGTTGTTACATCAACCTGATGTGCTTCAAGGTCTTCGAGTGCGATAATAGCTAGCATGATTCCAGGGAGTAATGCGATTTCGGCGCGAAGGTTTCTTTGTAGTCAACTCCTCGAACTTGACTAAAACCTCTCAACTAGTGTGCTTTAAATGTTAACTCCCCCATTCGGCGCATACTTGACTGCGAAACCCATTTCGCGGTAAAATATTGGCGCCGTCAGGCGCGTGGGTCTCGCGAAAGGTGCGTTATATAAGTGACCGAAATTCTGATCGGATAGCCTTCTTCCACTCGGGTCCATAGACCGGGTCGTTAATGCTTCTTCGTACGTACAGGGATCGGAATTGGGTTATCAACCTTAGGCGCGGTTTTCGTGATGGTTTCGACTAATAGTCGAAGTGGATATTTATCGACCTTATCTGCCACTTCTGCTCCTTTAGTTTAACCTTTTTGATCGGCGGAGATTCGCACTTTGTACTGATTATCGTCGGTGCGTTCTCTCTTCTTAGTCGGTTGCGGACTTCTAGCATTTCTTGGTTCTCGCAGGAATCGGCTCTTCGTTGCTGGCTCCCACTGAGTCTCGACGCTTTGATGGGATATCTAAGTGATCGTGGTCAAACTCTCAGCGCTGTCTCGTATTTTCGTTGTCGGCTGGTTCTGGCGAGCTATCCCGCGAAGTTGGTATATTTTATCCTGCTTCCTTGGTCGACCTACAGGATTCCTATCTGGTAACCAGTGGAGGTGGACTTGATTCGCAGCTTTAGATCATTGTACCGCCGGGCGTATCTTATCAAGATAACTGTCGACGCTGAATAACGCGATGGGAGTCTGGCGCGTAAATGCGGTACTGCTTAGTGGTTTCCTATTATATCCAACAAAGATTCCAACTCGTCCGCGATCGGTAAGTTTGTTACTACCGGGACATCAGGATCAGCGTGCGAATAACATTTGCTCCCCCAGACCTTTATTGCGTAATCTTAGGGCGAGATCCTGTCCATAGCTCTTCAGGTGTTATAGCATCTTCGTCTTCGTTCATTGCGGACTGTGGTATTACCACCCGATTGTGAATATATGCGTGCGCTTTCGCAGCTTTGTCCCAGAATTCTATTAGTAATAAAGCCTGCTTGAGCATAGCTCGCATGTCTTCTTCGGTCGCTCGTATCGCGCGTTCAGCTGGACCGTTTTGGTGCGAGGTATACAGAACTGTTAATTAAATTTTTAGTCCGTTGCTTTCTTTCCATGCTTTGCATTCCTTTATAAGTTCTCCTGCATTGTCGATAAGCGCAGCCTTTAGCTTGCAATTAAATTCCAATTCGGCTTGCTTTCTCCATTCTTCCAGTGCTATGGGTGCTGCCGCTCTGTCGGAAATTAGCAGTACCCAGTGCTTGCAGGTGCAGCTATCCACAATCTTAATAAACCAGCGATTGCCATTAATTGTTGTTGGTAAAGGGCCGCAGATGTCTAAGTATATTTGTTCCAGCGGTTTAGACTTCCTTTCGCTTTGCTCTTGGCCCTTGCGTTTAACTATTTTTGTCCTTGCGCAGACGTCGCATACTTTAGGTTCTGCTCGGCAAGGAATTGGTTTCTTAAGATTTGTGATTTCATGGAGGTTTCGCAGCTTGCTTTTACGAAGATGGCCTATTCATCAATGCTATAAGTTGTACATCTCTTTCTCCTTCTTGTCGCGATGCGCGTGGGGTCCTAGTTCCAGTAGATCACTAATCTCTTGTGTCGTATAGGCGCATTCTGCGATGTTTAATAAGAACCATTTAATAATATATAGGTTGTTCTCGATTATCGCTTGCAACACCAACGTTCGGTTGCGGTAGAATAATATGCCCTTCTCAGCGATAATACCTTGCAGTCCTCGTTCGCACAGGACACGGATAAAAACTAGATTTGCGCTCAAGCCGGGAACATATAGAACATTTTGCAATGTGATCTTGTTATAATGGGCGTCGCTTAGCCGTACAGTGCCGCAGCCTTGGATTAGTAGTCATCCAGCACCTGTTCGCACCTTGCGTTTGGTTGTGATCGCATAAAGCTTAGTAAAAATAGCTTTCGATTACCGTCATGTGCGATGTTGCACCGGTATCTGCAATCCATTTATACTTGTCAACGCAGGGAACGAATTCCTTGTTAGTTAACGCAGTTAAGTCCGACGAAGCTTTATAGGCGAATTTGGGAGCTTCTATAAGCTGCGTTAGGTACGCCTCTTCGTTATCAGAGTCAGAATCGGAATCTGGGTCTGATCGAGATGATTCAGGTGCTGAATTCGATTTCTCCCCCTCGGAGCCAGATTGCGAGTCTGCGTTATACGCACGTGCCTTTTTCTGTTTTTTCTAGCGGCGCTTTCGAAGTTTCGTACGTAGCTTTTCAAGTTCGGAGCGATCTGGGCACTTATCCCATGGGTGTTTGTATCACATATAATGCAACGAGGTTCTTTATTTCTTTTGGCAGCAGCTCGGTGCGATTGCTTTCTTGGCTTGTATCGGAGCTTTCGCTAGAGGTGCTATATCGCCGACAGATTCTTGTAGTCTTCGATCGCGTGCGTCTCGGTGTCTTAATGGCTGCGATCGCGATTATATCTCGGCGTTGAGATCCCTTTTGACCTTTCTGGCGTCTCGACCAGGTGTGCGTCCTCGACTTTCGCACTTTTTAACTTATCCTCCTTTCTTTCAGCGTTTCAAGGGCGTCGTTAATGTCTCTTCGAAGACTCCTTGGGCATCAAGCGTATCTCGTACTGCTTCTATTCGTCCGGGAGCGATGAAGAAGTTATAAATATTGTCTTCTCGTTCAAGCTTCTCGCATATTGGTAGCCTCGCTCGTAGTTTTCTGCCATTCTGCGAAGCTGGTCGTGGGCGTCCCGAATGGAATATCCTCTGGTTTGCGGTAGCTGTAGAATTCAGCTAGTTTCTCTCGCGCAACACCAGGTCGCAATATTGCATTTCTTCTTTAAAGCCTTGAACTGCTTCTTTGCCGTATTACTGTCAAGGAGGTCGTGTTCACTGTCGGGAACAAGTTGACGAATAAGAACAGTATAGCTCTGTTCGCATGCGTCCGGTTGTTCAGGACCTGCATAATCCACCAAGCTTCTTGCTATCCACTGCTTCTTCAAAATATTAAACCATCATCCGCGTTATCTTTCGACAGTTTCGGAACATCTTTCGGATATCATTTAGGTTCACGCTATCGATATCGTTCGAAGGGGTAAAGTATCGGTCGTGGAAGGCCTTTTAGATTTCTATTTTGGTCGGATCGAACCTGCGAGGTCGCGTTCGATGCAGGTGTTGTTTTGTTTCTGGAACTGGCGTGGTAGGGGGTCATAGACCACGGTTTCCGGCGGGCGAGTCAGGTAAGTCTGATTCCATAATTAATAATGCGACTTCTCATAGTTCGGCGAAGTTGTACGTATCAGACATTGGGAGTAACAAAGTGAAATAATAACAAGATAAGTATAGTGTTTAGTTCTTCTCGCAGGACCACCAGAACATCCTTCGTGCACTTCTTTATTCTATCAAGACGCTGCGTACGTCTGACTTCGCAATCTTTATTATTAACCAGATAATACAGAGCGTCTGGGTGCGAACACCTCTCTATTATCCAGTAGAATGGTACTGCATGGCTTTGCTGGCTGGTAACCTTCGAGGGAATGTCACTCCTACAGAGCTGGCTAGTAATAAGGGAATATAACCTCCTTAATCAAAACTCCAAGCTTCGCAGTCTATCCCGAAGTCAGGGCCCTCTACAACACTACGATACTCTTCGCAGTTGTTTACTGCGGACTACTAGGCCAACCTTGCTAGCTTTACAACCTCAGCGGTACCCAGCGCGCAGCCGGGCTATAACCTGTTAAGAATCTTGGGGAAGAAGCTATGTCGTGAGGTGCTAGGATAGCGGTGACTGGATAGTATATTGAAACTATTAGTGCGATCTAGTATCGCATAATAAGTGTCTTCTTCTATCTAGGAGAGGAAGCGTAGATAAACGCTTCCTTATGTCTACGTGTCCTTTAGCCCCTTGCGTGCGATATATCAGATCCCTACGGAACTAGGATATACGAAGGTGCCTTAGGCATCCTGATTTCCAACAGAATATAATAATTAATGTATATATCTATTTTTATAGTTTCATGGTCAACGTCCAAGCAGAAATCCATGTCGACCCACTCGCGCCAAACAGGAAGCCAAGATACTAGGGTATGTTGCACCATGGCTCTTAGTCATGGCTCGCTTCTGCATGTATCCGTATGTTACATCTAAACGGCGTGCACTATCTGCCACCGTGTGGTTGACGGCGGGTCAAGTGTTATCGGTCCTTGCATGGCTGTCGGAAATGTATCATCACCGGAGTGGAATGTCTGGGCTACGACAAGTTGATCATATGGAATAAAGGCATAACCAGTAGAGGGAAGATGATGGAGAGGACGTTGCACCCGATTCCGGGAAAGTCGGATACTCACTCGATATCCCCTCCACTGGTGTATCCTCTGATACAGGATCTACGGATGCACAGTATCTCCACCATTTCAACCAGATATTTTGTAAAGAAGTGGCGTCTACGATGCGCGCGATCAGAACCCCGTGCGTCATTTATTCGTGTACTTGAACTATCCTCTGCTATGACAGGTGATGGTCATCACTTAATCGTGCCATCTCTTCTATCCATCACCGCGGGAGACCCGTTTGGGCTCGGTGTATCGCGACGCGCTGGTGGCCAAACATCGAGCACTGCGGCTTCTCAATGACACGCTGTCACACATCTCCCTGTCCGACACTGACATCGTCTTCGCAGCCATCATGCTATTCATGTACTTCGAATTCATCGACTCGGGCACTGACGTCTGGAGAGTCCATCTGGGGGGCGCAAAGCGTCTTATTACCTGTCTACGCCATGGAGAACTCTCTGCGATATCTCCCACGATTCTCTTTCGGTGTCGATGGCTCATCTCCGAACTTTTAGTGTACGTACCTTTCTGTATCACTCTTATCAGAATTCAAAGAAAACAAAGAGCAGTAATAATTAATATAGTTTCGACATCATCAGCTCCACCATCTCCAAGACCGTCTCCCTCGAACCGTCCATCTACGCTTTCACATCGACCGCATTCTTCTGACCTCAGAAACCAACAATTTCTTATGTCTCGCGCCTCTCCTCCACTCCATCCTCGCTCTCGTACAATTCTCCTCGACCTCCCCGCCAAATTCTCCTCCCCTCCAACAAACCGTGTCCACCGTCCAACAATTCAACCCCTACGCCTGGGCACTGTCTGTGCCTCCCCCCTGTAGCAATCTCGCCCCGCGTACCTGGATCGCAACCGCCTACAACGCCGCCATCTGTCTCTACGTGCTGTGACTGCTTGTTTGGAGGCGGTTTCGCGTGCTCGCCGTCGTGCTGGTAGTAGTGCCCATCTCAAAGTTGTTCAGCGCCATGCCCCACTGGTCTGGTGTGTCGCTGAGACTGGTTGCGTATGCTAGAGCGAAGGTGAAGTTTGCGCTTGAAGTTGTAGCTGAGGGTCCGGCCGGAGTTTTCCCATTCCTGCGACGGGTGCTGTCAGTAAATGAGCAAGCTTGTTATTACTGGAGAGGTATAGCTTGAATGAATGTTCTGGGTACTCACAGTTTCGTCAATACCCTCCGAATGAGGCACAGCCTCGGGGTAGCGAGCTAGGCGCCCGAATACAGGCGCGTTGGGTCACCTTCGCGTCCACCTGGTGTCGATCGCTCGTCAGGGGGTTGGCCTTTGAGTGTCCGTTTCGACCAGAGCTTCCAGTCCTCGGTCGTCGAGCCCGAGTCTCGGTCGAAATACGGCACGTTGGTGTAGAGAGTGCTCAGTATGCCTAACGTTGTTGTGTGCCTCCTGTGAGACTACAGATTTGCGCAATTAGCTTACCATTGCAATTTCCCTGGAGAGTCTGCTGCCACTGAGGCACACAATTAGCCGATGGCGGTCTTTTCCGCGTCGCGTACATGGCTCCCCATTTGCCATCTTCCTCAGCTCCGCCAAATGGGAACTCATCGCAACTGACAAGAGTCCTAAGCGGAGGAATATTGAGATCTGTCAGAAGCTGATTGTTTTGTCGGGTGCAGAATGTCCTGCCCGACCAGGTATTTCAGGCGTACTCGTCACGATCGTCATAACGGCAGGGTCCCAGGTGAGCGTGATACCATCACTGCTGGCGTCATCTGAGGCAAACCAGCCTAGTATGCCGTCGCAGATACCTCTAACTAGCCTTGAGTCTCCGTTTGTTGTGACGATCTGGTCAGAGCTGAATGCTTGACAGTTGTCTGTACATACGTCAGTACGGGGGTTCAACGATAAAGGTAATGGAGTCACATACCCCGCAGTTCGGGAAGGGTTGGAGCATTATTGCCAGAGGGGTATACTGGGCACTCGCGAGGTCGTGTAGAACTCTCCCGATCGCGTGATCTTGTTTACTTCGCACACACATTTAGCTGTTAGGCCGCCGCGGCCCCAGTTAGAAGCTCCCCAGCGAGTTCCTTTAGTCCAAATCTATTATATAAGTTGAATCAGCCACTAGCCCGTGACAATAACAGTACAATCAATTCTTGAGAGATAAATAAGGAGAATAGGCTGTACGAGCTTTCAATACCCACTCCAGACGGTAATTGAACTATAGGAGAGGAAGGTTCAGCCGTTTTAAGAGGCTTAAACACAACCTCTTGATAATGCGGTATCTTATAAAGCATTTGTGTAAGATTTGGCTTTGTTTCTTCCTTTTTAGAAACAGGAGAAAGAGGAGGAGAAGTAGAAACACTAGATGGGACTACAGAGGAACTATATAATAAAGGTTCTTCGGCCTCTTCAAGAGGCAAACCCCATAAATCCATTGTATATAAGAACGCGTAGATATGCGTCACTTAGCTAGGCGCGTTCTAGTTTATGTAAAATAATGGTGAATTAGGGGTTAGGAGACTATTCCCAATTTGTAAGGAAGTGGTGAATGCTGATTAACCAATAAAAGCACTCTATTCAAAATTACCGCTAAACAGACAAGCGCTGCCAGCCAAGGGGATAAGAACCGACCTCATCACTGTTCTAACACCACGGTTCCACTCTCACATGCTGGAGCGGCAATATGCCACCGCACACCTTACTGCCCTCGCAGCTGGACAGCTAGGCTTTGTTCTTAGTCATCTTCTCATCACACAATCAAGTGGTATATAGCATCCAGTTCCCGGTTTCAGAAGAATATCATCTCAGATAATATTCAGATCTGATTTCCGTCGAGATCTTCTGATCGACGCATCCAGATCGACGATCGGAGTGTCCAGATCAACAATTGCGATGCCAGAAACAGAACGAAACTGACACTTTCCTACTCCTCATCTCTGACCAGGTCAGTCTCCTTGATTCTCCTTATTGCCCCACCAGTTTCCTCAATTCACACCGCATTCTGCTCTGGCACTTCACCTAGAATTGTACCGTTGTTGTGGATCGTTGGCTATAGGTGACGTCATCATAAGGTGGTTGAAAACTTCCATTATCCGTGATAATCCAGTCACCCCCATCGCTTGATTGTATTGGAAGCACGGACAGTTAATACGGTCAGGTGTCAAGGTGTGGTGTTAAATTTAACACCACACACGCTATCTTCGCCCCGGAGTGTGCTCGAACACGCATGCTTGTCCTAAATTCTTAACAATGGGATTGCGAAAGAGAGGCCCCCTACGTAGCGAGACCCAATCACCCAAGAGAACTCGAATTCGCAGCTCTGAAGCTACACAGAGATTGCCGCCTGGCCCGGCATGTCCGGGTGCAGCGAAGACTCGCGATCGTGGCTCACTGTCTAAAATTCCGCTGGGGTCTGACATCTTCGAGGCCTTTGCTAAGGTCAGATCCGACAAAGACCTCACAGATGAAGAGGCGTTTCTCGAGCTTCTAACAACTTATGATATTTAGCTATCCACTCTCTCACAGATCTCGGCCAAGAAATTGGACGCCTCCTTTTCCAATACAACATACAAGCAAATTACACCATATATGTGGTTAGATCCTAATGGGGCAGGTCGAGATATGTTGCACCTAAATGTCTTTCGATAACGGATTCCTACCGGCATGTTTCGTGATATTGTACGTGATGTTGAAGATGCTCTGACACAGTACGGTCCCATTGATTCTCATGACAACGAGGAAGCCAGATCACGTTTCATCTCCTCCCTTTTCAACCGCATTGTTTGCCTGTTCAAGAGTATCATTGTGAACAATCCAGAGACCCTGCTGGAGAGTGAGTTCACTAGGCGAGGCCGAATAGAGTACCATTTTATCGCACTCGACTCTGTGAGCATCATTTTTGTCGAGGTGAAAAAAATCTGGACAATGGGAAAGAGCGGCCTTGATATGAAGGGCCAGGTTCTGGCTGAGTGTGCGGCGTGTGACTATGCAAACTTGAAGGAGGGGCACTGGGTGCCCATACTTGCTATCCTTTGTGATGGTAACAACTTCGAGTTCTTTGTATTCGACTCTTCAGACAAGGTCATACACTCATCAGGCCGAATCATAGGTATCATAGCAGCTGAGCGAGGCGACCATGCTGATCTCCTTGCTTCCACCAAAAAAACTTGCGAGTATCTCTTTGACTGGTTCATCATGGGCTACATCAACAGCCTTCGATCATTTGGACAGCAGTCATCAAATCCATCACGTGTGAAGAAACGAGTGTCCACTGATCAATGGGAAAGTGCTCTTACCGCTGCTGATACCGCGCACTGGTTTCTAAGAGAGGCAGCCGAAGCCGCTGAAAAAGGAAAACTCGAGGATGCCGAGACCATGGCAAGCTGTGGTGTAGAGCAGTTGAAGCTGAGTGTTTCACAGATCCCCCGCAAGCCACTGTATGACAGGAATCTTGAATCTGTATGGGATGGTAGCAAGCCCCTGGAAGAGGCCTTAAGCGATCGAAAAATCTTCTAAACCAATACCCACACTAAGTGTCCCCTTTCTGTGCCTTCTATCCTCAGTCTGCAGACAAAAACAGCAGAAATTATATAGGATAGCACCACTATTCAAGCCTTAATGACAAGGAAATATGATTGATGATACCGTCAAATATTCCGTCCACGTCGATTCCCAAGAATGCTTGAGAAATAGAATGATAAAATCTAACCCATCCTAAGCCATTATAATAGTTAAAAGTTCAAATACACGTCGATAAAAAATCTCCAAGCTATACCAAAATTTTTGGATATCAATAAGTCATCAAGCGTCCGTATTTCGGAGGGATCCGTTCGCAAAAGGGAGCTTTGAATCAGCACATGCACTAATTGACAAGTCTGGGCGTATAGGATTGTCCTGGATACGGATGACTCGGAGTTCGGTGGCTTTGGGCGTAATCTGAAGGAGACGCGCTTCTTCATAACAGATATAGCGTGGAATGGACGGGAGAACTACCTGCAGGTTTACACTATATATTCCGATAAGGACAGCACCGCCCCCACCACCTACTGCCAGATAATATTAAGAATAATGATATATTTTACGAAGGGCTAGTTACGTTCTATCAGTGTATATAAAAATATAAGCCTCGTGTATCCTTAACTTTCCGGTCAAAGCTACCTTTCCAAAAAAGAAACGCGTCTTTAAAACATATATAAGTACGCCCAGTATTTTAGAACCTATTGTTGTCCCATCGTTTTGATTTTGATTTTTTATAATGTATTCGATGCCTTCCAATTGTTCTCTAGCTATGGCTCTTCAATTGCTCCTGGTACATTGTTTAAGAATAGTGATAGAGATAGATTCTCTAGACATACCATACTTCTAGTTATCGATCAATCCGCGGAGTCTCTGTCAGAGCCACTTGTTTTCTTGACTGACTTTAACAGTATTAGTCTCTCCGCATATTCTATTAACATTGAAGAGCATGTCGAGTTAAAACTCAGTCAAGCTTTAATAAACCATCTCACTAAGCACCATCAGTCCTTCATTGATCAAATTATTAGGTGGAAACCCGAAATGACGGAACACGGGCAGAAGTTACAGATAAATTTTATTAATGAACTTAAAGAATTTCGTTATCTTCGCTATAGGATTGAGTCGAGTAACCAGAAACACGAAGCTCGGGGTGCTATTGCACGAAATTTTATTCCTGTGCATGCATTTAAGTCCTGCGTTGAAAGTATTATAAACATAAGTGGTGAGTCTGCATCCGCCTAATCCACTTGTTAAGAAATATACTAAGTCCTGTGAAGCTAATTATCATGCTGGTTTCATGTATCTCAACAAGCTTGCTCTAGGAGACGGTGGTTTTTCAGTTAATACATGTGGGTTAGAAAATACTTGTTGTATGTTGTTACATCCCGAAGAGCTAGGTCAGGCTAATAAGTCTCAGGAAATCCACAAACACAATTACCTAAGGTAAATGCGCAGGAGGTTCATGCAGGAGAAAGGATACAAGATCATGTTCACAGTATGTAACATTGAGTAATAACCCTTAACTAATATATTTTAGGAACCACACAAACAACTGAGGAAAATACTCAGTGGAAGAGCCTAAAAATTGTCAAGGAATGGCAAAACATAGATAAAACCACTGGCAGTGGTTCACTGATGACCAAAGACACATTCAAAGCGCGAGATTGCAACATATCTGGTTGCAATATACGGTAGGAAGGAACAACAAAGCAATCCGAAGCCCCTAGATTTATTTGCAATGTTAAGGGCTGTGGCAAAAGTTCCTCGCGCAAAGAGGGTCTAGCTCGGACACCAACTAAACCGTAAGCCTTCATGTCCGGACAAATCCAGCAGCTATTAATCCCTTTAACCTTATAGTCTTCGTCACCCCCTTAGCAGCCGTCCAAATCTCATACCGCCCATCATAAATTGGATAAACCACCACAGAAACAAACGCCAAAAACTGCCAGACAATAGCAACGATAGTCCACCCCGCAAAGAAAGGCTTATTAAAAATATAATCCCGATATAGTGGCATCGGCCAAACCACGAAAGTCAGTAACACGAGAACCGCCCACATCAACCACGCGATGCGGTACCATCTCCGCAACTGGTTCAGGGTATCCCCGTCGAATGGGTGACGGAGGTCGTCGAGATTGTTCACTTCCGTGTTGTTACTGTTACTGTCTGATTGGTGGATGGTGTCGGTGGTTGAGCTAGATGATGATGTTACGGGTTGTTTCTCTGGGATGTTTTGGTCTGTAGCAGTGGAGGAGATGGTATCATCAGAGTCAGGTGTCTCGACGAGTTCTATTCTCAGGAACTGGCGCCAGTCGAATCTGTATGGTTTATAGAATGATATGAGGAAGGAGTATAGAGCTGGGCAGAAACACGCGGCGATGGACCCGTACAAACATGGCGCTTCCTTCATGGTTGTAGCGAGGTTGATAGTTCCGTACATTGACTTCGCTGTAGCAAGCCAGATAGTCAAACCAGAGATAAATCCGAGAATCGGCGCCCAGGTTGCAGCGAGACGCGTCTGACCGGCCCAAGTCAACGTGAATATCAACGGGATGATACCCGACGACGTGAGGATCGGTCGAAAGTATCCGATCCAAGTCATATTAGCACCGCCGTAGTTCAAGATGATTGAAAACGCGGTAATAAAAACACCATGAAACACCACAGATAAATGACTAACTCGAATGATCCGTTTATCCGACGCCGTTGGATTGATATACGTCTTGTACACATCGAAGGAAAGAATGCTGCTGACGGCAATCATCGACGAGGAAACGGTACTGGTGAGAGCCATGAACAGCAGCACGAAGAATGCCACGACTCCCTTCTCGCCAATAATCGCCTGGATGGTATACGGCATCACGAATCCGGTTAGAACTTCCTGCTGCGTAAATTCCCCCGGATATGTCGGAAACAGAGGCGTATCGTGCAGGACACGCGCAGCCAGGCCGATTACCGTTCCCAGTCCCCATGGAACGCCGAAGATGGCGATCGCGGCTAGGTTGTAGCCTGGTACAGTGGCTTTGACTTCCGTGGCAAAGGATTTTTTTGCCAGAATGCAGTGTCCTGATATTATCAGCTACTAGGTCTGTCAAAGTGTATGTAGCGAGGAGTGTACCATCACGACGAGTGCTAGGTTTCCGAACTTGAGAATCAATCCCCAGATGATAGCGTCGTGCGATTTCATCGTCAGAAGAGAACCTTTGTAATTTCCTGGGATGTAGTTCTCATCAGAAATGGCGGTGACTTTGTCGTAGAGCCCGTATAGACCGCCGATGGCTTCGTGCGTGAGAATTGCCATGGTGAAATAGATGATCAAAATGAGAGCAATGGCCGTGTGCAGATAATCCGTCAAGAAAGTCGCCTTGAGACCACCGACCGCAGTATATAACACCACTACGGATTAGTTAGATCATGTTTGCCATGTATATGTACATGTACAGGGCGACCTACCTCCCAGAGGAATAAGAACCGTCGCAGCCACGAAATGAATTCCCGCGATTCCATGAATCAGTTGTGAGCCGGTCAGGATCATCGATGCGCAGCCAAAAATATTGCAAAAAAAGATTTAATACAAGAAACACGACGTGTGCGATCTTCCCATATCTCATGCGAATAATCTCCAACGAGGTATGAGCATATGGGACTCGGAGTTTCGCCAACACCCCCAGCACGGCCATCAAAGCGATCTGAAAACACAGCCCAGAACCATACCACTAACAGATCTATTAACTTTGATAGATAGCAATCAGTTCAAATCACCTACCATAGGCGCTGCCAGCCCAAAACGATAACAATTGACGGCCGAAAAAACCGTCTCGTTGATCCACATCCAGGAGGAAAACACAGCCGAGGCAGTGAGCCCCGTCCCTACTGTTCGATTGGCAACCATGAACATCTCGGATTTGCCCGAGTCTTCGTCCAGATATGCCTTTTGGATCTTCACGGCGATGAGAATGACCCCGCAAAAGAGGATTCCCAGACCGATGAGGAGCCCATATCCGGTCCCTTGCGAGATCAGCGTCACTCCCGAGGAGGTAATCTGACTCATGGTTACACTCCCGATGATGTAGCAGAATTTCAGGAGAGACAATTCACTGGGAAACAGGATTGTGGAATAAATAAATGGCATACCCGTCATTCTATCGGGTATCCAGACTCAATTGCGATTCGGCGTAGACATATGGCGTTAGAGCAAGTGTGACCGGACATGGTTAGTCTGGCACTCGAAATTCGCGAATACCAAGGGATTTGAATCACAGAGGAATATCCACTGAACTAGGGAGAGAAATGGAGGATGGACGGCTTGGAGGTGGCTGAGGTTGTGCGCTAGATAATTGCGTGCTGGAGGCGGCGGATTGCAAACACACGACACGGTCAAAGTTAATGATATTAATACAGGAGATGAAATGGGATCTGCAGAGGGCCATTCCCTTATGAATGTAAGAGTATTTGCATATGAACTTGATTTTCTAGACAGCTTCATGTCTTTCCCTTTCCATTTTGGTGCTCATCCCTAGCCGCCTTTTGCTCACTGGGCAGATCTGAGTAGTAGTAATTGTTGTAATAGTAGAATTCATTGACCTGTCCTAGCTTACATATCCAGAGATATTGTTAACTAGTCTGCTCGGCGGTCACAGGCGACCTGGTCTTGTGTCTGCTAATATTAGCTCGCTTCGGGCAGCAGCCCAGTATTTTTATTAGTTATCTCGCGCGTGTTTAAACAGGCACCTCGTCCTGCGCTTGGTTGGTGGCCCCTGTCGCTGAAGAATCTACTACTTAAAACTGTCCGAGAAGGCGAAGGCCTGTTTTTATTATAAAATCCGCCACTACCATGCTTGTCTTTGCCTCTTATATCACTAATTCGTAGCCCGCTATCCAAACACCAGCACATCCTTTTTGTTGAAGCTCCTATCGCAGATCCATTCGCAGGTCAATTAGAATTGGACAAGCTATAAAAAAATATTTCAGTGTTTAGTTAGTTGTTAAGATCGCAACCGCATCGCGCTGATTCGCGCACGTTAATACAGCTAAGATACCTGTTAAGTCTAATCCTCCCTGTGTGCATTTGCAAATGCACTAAGCTAGTTGCCTTCTAAACCTCCCTAGTATCTCAGGACTCCTTTCTGTGGCACCTTAATTAGTCAGTCGTCCCGTCCTTACCTGTTGCTATGCCTGGGGATGAACTCCGGTAATTTGTATATCATTCGCCTGATTCAGTAGAGCAGTCAGGACGGATTCATTAGAAATATCGTTTCGCCCTTTTGAATGGAAGACTCTTCCCAATGTAGACCTATCATTCTGACGCCATATCCTTGAACTTCATCAATGCCCGTTGATGAAGGGGTAAATTGCTTTTCCTTCTCCTTGACTGGGGTGGGCATAGACTTTTAAGCCGTGGGCGGCGATTCACGCTGAATTGGTACAGGAATTGGCCTCACTGTACATGATGGACCCCAGTCGTACAGGTAGTAGTCCATGGCCTGCTCCAGGGTTATGAATTTAATAAATCAGAAGCATTATCTTGAGAATGGACTCGTACCGACGTCCGGGCTCACGTAGGAATCATCTGCCCTATACCCATCATAATGAGCTAGCCCGTTCGACATTAAATAATTTCCCTCCAATCTGAGTTCCTCTGACTCTGCCCAATAAAACGCTACTCAGAACATCCCTAAGGCACCGATGTAGCTATAGGGGGTCCGGTGCTGCCTCAAGTGTCAGTATACTTCCAAGTTGTCAGAGTTGGCAGACTCACCGCCAAGACGCAGCTTTTAGCGGGCGCGAGACCAAAAAATACTGATGCTTTGAGGTCATCTGGCAAGGTATACAGAGATATTCGTAGGCCTTTACGTGTGGCAGCATAGTACTTCGCCTAAGAATGGCTCGCGTTGTTGCGCAACAAGATATTCGTCTATAGTCAAACGACTGGTTCTAGTATATCAGGTTATTTGCAGGATTCATAGACTATAAGTTTGACGATCAATATAAGGGGATGGATGGAACGTACAGCGAGCTGTTTTATTTGGAAGAACCAGAGCGCTATACCTCTCAGGAAGGGGTCGTCCCAACATGATGATTGTAAATATAGCATTTCCACAATATAAATAGAATTCTTAGACTAGAAAGAATGCTGATAGAGGAGAGAGCAGACCCGAATGAATAAAGAGGTTGGTAATTTATTTAAAACTCAAAGGCTGGTACGCTATCATTGCGTCACACAGGAATTAATAATGCCTAGACATTATTCGGGTCTATTCAGCATGGCACAGGATGTATATCCTTAATATTTGGTGATTTAATAATAGATGGTTTAATTGTTCTAATTGTTCCAAAAGACCAGACCTATGGAGATAATGTGGCACCAATGAAAGAACTCTGACTAGTATAATAACGTCACTAATCTAATGGATCATCCATATTCGCGAATCGTGCAATAAGTAATAATGAAATAATAAGGCTCTGCAGCAAGTGCCTGTTTGTCATGGTGAATCATAAAGTAGTTCCCTTCAAACCTGTCAACTCTGTAAGCTTCCTTCTGTTACCATATCCCACTGGACCGAATACCAATATTCTAATTGGTCAGGTTTGATATTCAACTACTACATGGAGACAGCAACCGCCATCCTTCCTATTACTCCCACCGAACCGAGCTAGGTTTCTAGCTCTCCACTCACTGGTACCGACGAGAGGTCCAGAGGGTCAAATCGGTCTTCAAATGACGAGGGCCTGAATCTCGCGTGGGACGAACTCATGGAGGACCTTCGAGCCGGAGGACCTGACCTCTGCCAGCTCCCCTCTGAGACACTATCCCGACTGCCCGGAGTCATCAGTAGTATAACGCTCTGACAAGCCTCCTCAGCGCAGCTAGTGGGTCAGATCGTAACCATCGCAAGGGATCTGAATCTGAACATTCTTGAATTCCGCTTTTGTGGGCGTCGTTCCTCCTTCCAGCCCAGCCAAAGTCCAACTTTGACTGCTCTTATCTTTGCGAGCAGGCACAATCCGTGAGATCGAGGCTGGATAAACGTTGTGCGAAGAATCCTACAACATCCGCACAGCAATGGGATCGTCTAGATAACGGTGGAAATCCTAGATACCTTTGGCGAAATGTTCAGCGTTTTCCCTTGTCTCGCCAGCGATGATGTCTTCCCGCTGTGGTACTGGGTTGCAAGATCAATCGTCACGACTATCAATATAAAGGGAGTCCTCACGATCGGTTGCTACCGTCTAGGCGTCGGTCAGGACGTTCAAGCCTGTTCCCCTAGTGTCTTGTTTGGGGTGGACTAGAAGGCCAACCGGGATGGGAAACCTGTCCGAGAGGCCATCGTGAACATTCTTGAGCAGCAAGGGTTTTGGATGGTCGCCATGCTCGTCCGGGGGGATAAGAATGTCTTCGATATGGACGGCCGTCAAGAGTCTCCTTCGACACTAGCCACTGTATCGAAGAAGTTCGTTTTGGGTACAGTATCGATCCGCGCGAGATGCTATACAGATTTGGAACGTTCGGAGAGTGGCTCGAGTTGCAAAGCCCTGAACACTGGGTGCCAATGGACATATACGTACACTGTGTTTTGCAAGAGGATAAGTATTTACTATCGGAAGAACAGCACAGTGTGCTGCACCTTGCCTTTGCTGAGCTGGTGCTGACCAAAACAGTCTTCCAAAAGGGAAGAAAGGAAGGAGTCTTTATAGGAAACGATGATGGCGCCCAACGAATCCTCCAGACAGAGTCACCAAGCAGATATGAAATGGGTAGTGTACGCAACTCTCTGGCCAGCGATATCCAACGGCTCGAGAAAGACCCCGAATTTCAGAGACTGAGTCGCATCCAAGAAGCAATTGAAAACGGTGACGATGAGTCTCTGACTCCGCGTGATCAAAAAACATGGAAGAATCTCTCAGGCTGTCTCGATGAGCTGAGGGCAAATCTCTGACGGCAAATTACCTGATCAATATTTTAGACTTGGCTGTGTCATGGCGGCCTCTGGTCTTCAGGAACAGTCGTTGCAAATGGCCTTAGTGATACATCCTGACATGTCCTGTAGATGGACTGGGCGCACATCTTGTATAAGACTCTTGTGACTAGTTCGAACAATGTAACCCAGATTCCAGGTCTGGCCCGTTGAATACGGTATCTCACGCCGTATAGGCCTCTGCTCTTGGAGGTAGTGTCTGCAGCCTAGTGGATTTCACTTTCGAGCCAATGCTGAATGACGGGAGGTTATTCAAAGTTGGCCGAGCTATGGGATTTACGCGTGGCGTCTACAGTCCGCTCCGGACGTCTCGTATTACGACAAGAGTCATCGATGGGGAGGAGACGACCCAACTAACCAGGGAGCATACCATTGTGTCGGGTCATGGTCAGCATATTGTTGAAAAAGGTGATGCTGGGTCGCTAGTGTACAACAAAGCCAGTAGTGTGGTCGGTCTCCTTTTTGGAGGCTCTTTACGATGGACATTGGATACTTCACCCACGCCAAGGTTCTGGTGGAGAGCATCAAAAAACGCACTGGCGTGCAAGAGATTCGGGCTTCGGAAGTAACCTAGAGTTTCCAGCTATGCATTGAATTTTACTGTTTAGCTGTTGCGTACGTGGCATGTCTGGATTCAGGTAGTGGATCTTGAACTCACTAATCTCTGAACATACTAAGTCAATCAATAACTAACTAACTTAGTTATAGACCCCATTAGGTAATTGCCTCAAGACACCACACGGTGTCATTAGTGTACAACATCCTTGCAGTTTTAGTCCTAGAAAATGGCACAAACCCACTGTGTGATTTTCGCACAATGAAACGCCTTACACTGCCTATCCTCTGCCCCCATTCTGGTGACCTTTCCAGTTCCTTGCTGCCATAACCCCTCAAAATCCACCCCGCTAGTTGAAATGTCCCTCCCCGTGGCCTTCGAGCCCTTCCTCCTCTCCTCTCTGGAGCACTACCTAGTTGTTGCCGGCATTGGCTCCTATGGATGCAACTATTTCATCTTTCGAACTGAGAATACCGACGATGCGCTATCGACACTGAACACCGGCGTGACGCGTCTGGTCCAGGAACTGCCGTTTCTCGCGGGTGAAGTGGCCCCCGTTGCGGGAGACAGTCGACGTCGTTTGGAAGTCCGTCCTTCATCCATCGATGTGTTTGAGAAATGTCCCATGCTAGTGGTCCGTGAAGTCAATTCGCCGCTCCCTGCCTCTGATTTCGGTCGCACAATCGACGCAGCCGGAGATAACGCATACCGACCCTTACCACCGAAGCCCGACGGGCCGTTCCAGCCCGTTCTCCGATTCCAAGCGAACATGTTCCACGGGGGGATTGTTCTTTGTTTCTGCTGGAATCACCTATTGATCGACGGCACGGCAGTCAGCAATGTTATCCAGATGCTTGCGTCCTGCTGTCGGGCTGAGACGTCCGTGTCGCTGAAATCGATCCGTCAGCAGCAGGATCTCGGACGCAAGATCATCTCCGATATCATTGAACGGCCCTTACCCGAGAAGATGTCCGCGGATGACGAATCGTTCGTGTTGCATAACCTCGAGGAAGTCGCGACCGAGAGTATTGCCCGGGAGACGATGCAGTTCTCGCCGCGTCGGATCGACGAGTTGAAAACCGCTTGTAATGAGCGCTTATCCGTGGGACAGTACTGCACCACGAATGATATTCTCATGGCGCTGTACTGGATTATCGGTGCGCGCGCGTCCATCGCACATGGGAAGAGATTCCTAGCGATTAGCTTTGCTGTCAGCATGGCCAAGCGATGCAGGCCTTCTCTTCCTGACTCCTACATAGGCTCGACATTGGTGTTGCAAAGCGTCCAGGGCAATCAGCACGAGATAGTGGATGCACTCTCGACCATCGATTCGAATCCCTCCAGTATCCCTGATGCGTATACGCCTCTGCTTGCGAAGCTGGCTACTCAGATCCGCGCCAAAATCCTAGCCACCGACGATCAGCATCTGACGAGGACTATTCATGAGCTGTACGAGATGTCGCAGTGGAATCCAGGCCAGGGCAAGGGCGATCTATTGTTCAGTAACCTGTCGTTTAACGGTTGTTACAAGCAGGATTTTGGCCCGGTTTTAGGCCCGGTGGTAGGCTTTGAACCTCGCACGGTTTATCCGAACATGGCATATCTCAAGCCGAGGAGGCCGGTAGGCACAGGGTTGGGGCCTTGGGAGCTCACGTTGATGTTTGATCCGAAGAGGTTGGAAATGATGAAGAATGATCCATTGCTTGTTTGGGCAAGTACTTAGTGTATATTTGAATTATAGATGCATGACATTATAGCATACACCATGCTCAATCTATTCTGCATGCACATACTCATTGCAAGTGGAGTGGCCTGGAACGGACTTGCGGGTATATACGTTGGCTGCTGATATCTGATTACTATACTGCTTTTCCATTACATACTGTATGATGATAAGTTAATAGACTGAATATCCTTAAAATTAGAAGAACGAATCAATATCTATAAGGAATAAGCAGCGAATGCACCATCAAGCCGGATACAATAGCTACTCTGATTTCACATTCAAATGCATCTGATTGGCCTGTGCGTATATTACATAATATAGGGACCAATCATACATCATAATTGTGCCAGATCCAAATGCCACTCCAACGACTCACGGTGGTTCAGAGACAAATTAAATTTGATCAAGAGAAAGCTAGTATAGATAATAAATCATTAATAATTAATAATAGCCAACCTATATCTACGACGGTAGTACTGTATAGAGTACTAGCACTGTAATAAGTGAGAAATATCTGTGCGATAGGGCTAAAAAGAACGCTCTCCATTGGCCCACAGTCCTGACCGCCCGCAATCCGATTAAGCGAGCTTGGCACAGAAAACCCAACCACACCAAAATTGCATCCTCGAAACCCCAACATCGCAGCATCTCGACAACTATACCGCCAACATGGGTCGCGTTCGCACCAAGACCGTCAAGAGGTCCGCTAAGGTCGTCATCGAGCGCTACTACCCCAAGCTCACCCTTGACTTTGAGGTCAACAAGAAGATCTGCGATGAGGTGGCTATCATTGCTAGCAAGAGGCTGAGGAACAAGGTATGCTCATTATTGATCTGACGACTTACAGTGGATCGATCGAAGAGAAGAGATGCTAATTTTAATTGATTGATAGATTGCCGGATATGCCACGCACTTGTATGACTTCCGCTCGATTTGGATTCAATGATTACACTACTAGAGAGACACGACTAATTCTACGTACAGGATGAGACGTATCCAGCGCGGTCCCGTCCGCGGTATCTCCTTCAAGCTTCAGGAGGAAGAACGTGAGCGCAAGGATCAATACGTTCCCGACGTTTCCGCCCTCGACTTCAGCCAGAACAGTGAGACTGGTAAACTGGATGTGGACCAGGACACCAAGGATCTGCTTAAGAGCATTGGCGTATGTTCTCCGGAGGATAAAACACAAATATCAGCTAATTTAATAAATATAGTTCGACTCGATTCCCGTCAACGTCGTCCCCGTCGCTCAGCAGCAAGCTGAGCGCCCTCGTCGCTTCAACGACCGCCGCTAAGCAGGTTATTACGGACAAGGATGGACGACTTGGGCGGAGAGATGAATGTGCTAGCATTGTGGTGAGCTTCATGGGTAATGGCGTCGGTCTTCAGGACATGGTTGTTTGCGGAATAGGTTCGGACATCTATAGGATGAAAAACAAAATGATACGCCAGGCCTTTCTGACCCATTATCGCGTTGCACTGGGGAGAAGTTGTGTAAATCGAGTACACTAGAGAACCTATTCATGATCCATGATCCAATGAGTCTTTCAATCCGTGGGATGGTTAATATCGTATGGCTGGTTTATTGCATGGCTGGATATGATGGCTTATGGTATCTGGTGATGGTCGTGATGGTTGTCTTTTGCTGAAATGAAACCCGACAAATCTGCCACTAGTGAGCAAGCAAGGGTTGTAGATCCAACACGACTGAGACATTGTAATGGTATACTGTCTGGTAAACATGGACAGTGTTGTGTACTTGATGTGCTCTTTCGATTTCTTCAATGCATTTGATCCTCTTGATGCTGTAATATATCTAAGAGCATATACTCTACATGTACTATAAATACACGTCAGAATCACACGAAATTTACTATGTAGAGGGGCAGATAGAAAGGAACAAAAATCCCCTCATTTATTCACACATCCATAAGCTACTAGTAGGTAGTCCTCCTTCCCAAAAAGGAAAAAAAAGCACAGCACTTGTAGACATAGACAGACACTAGGAATGCCAGCGTAAGCCAAACAAACACAACGAATCGTGCCCTTTATATATTGCTTTTTTGTCAGCGTCACATTCCAGCGTCGCTGGTATGTGTCCATGTGTGAGTGCTAGCAGGTTGCTAAGGATTTAGCTAGCTAGCCAGGAACTAGTAATTGGCATTGCCAAATGCTGACTGCGCTGACATCTACCGAGTATAAGAGGGATGAGAGGTATATATATAGGGTATATTTCATGGCTGGATCGATACCCATATCTCTATCCAGGAAAAAAAAAAAAGGAAACAATGAGACCCATCCTACTAACAGCAACACTCCTACGCCTTACTACCGCCCGAACCCTGAACATAGTAGCCCACCAAGACGACGACATCCTCTTCTTCAGTCCGGAGCTACTACACGACATACACTCCGGCAACCCCGTCCGCACGATCTTCCTAACAGCTGGCGACGCCGGCAACAGCGTGGAATACTGGGAAGGCAGACAAGCCGGATCCCAGGCAGCGTACGCGCTCATGCGCGGGGTTTCCAACACATGGACGAGATCCGACGCAGGGGTTGCAGACCACCCCGTATCGATATTCACGATGAACGATGACCCAAATATCTCATTAGCATTTTTGCATCTTCCTGATGGGAATCTGGACGGGTCAGGGTTCCCCGCGACGGGAACGACGAGTCTGGTGAAGTTGTGGAATGGTCAGATCCAGAAGTTAGATACCGTGGATGGGTTGACGAAGTACACGAATGAGAGTCTGGTGGAGACGTTGACGGATTTGATGAGGAAGTTTGAGCCGGAGCAGGTCAAGACGCAGGATTATATTCAGGGAGGAGGGGATCATAGTGATCATCATACTGGGGCGAAGTTTGCCAGGGAGGCCGCTAGGGTTTATGATGCTGGCGTCAAACTGACTGGGTATCTGGGATATCCGGTGGTGGAGTTGCCGGAAAATGTGCAGGGATCAGAGCTGGAGGTGAAGCAGGCGGCGTTTTATAAATATGGGATGCATGATGCACATACTTGTGATAGTCAGGAGACCTGCAAGGATAGAGTGGAGGCGCAGTGGTTGGCGAGACAGTATACGGTTTGAGTCAGTGCTGGTAGTGGATTAAGAACATCTATTAGCGGAGAGTAAATACAACCCAAGCTGTGTATATCAAAAACCACGATGTGGCTTCATGCTGTTCAGCGTAGCATGGACAGGTATATACTAAACATTATCCGGAGGTACAGTCTTCAAACCATACCTCCAAGCTCTCACATCCGCCCATAAATCTTGGAGCCTATCGCGCCCCAGCGAGTAGTACGCCAGCGCCAGCAGGGCGATGGTATACCCGACGATCTGCAAGAAGCTGATACGCGAATGCCAAATAACGACCGAGGCGAAAATAAGCAGGATATTCTTGGGAATACTGACTAGCGTCATGGTCAGACCAGACGTCTTGCCGATCTAGACAGCATCAGCTAGGAGTTCAACTAAAGCATAATAACAGCTACACTTACCAGAACAAATATCGAGACATTCAACATAAACCCGGCAGCCGCATTGAGGATCAATAGACAGTAGGTATTCTGTGAAATCTCACTCCAATGAAAAGCCCCCCACTCGCTGTGCCACGAGACCAGGGAATTCATGACGGCGCAGACCGGCGCCGCATAGTACAGACTAACCAGGGGGTCCATTTTCTGACCGTCCTCGGAGAGCAGGATCTGGATCATGACCAGTCGATTGGCGTCAAAGACCAGACTCGCGACCTGGAAGAAAAGACCGAGCCATGAGAACTGGATTTCGCCGGCCGCAGCGATACCCACACTCGCTGCGATAATAAGGATGTTGATGAGCACTGCAAGTGAGGGTTTTGCGACACCCCAGGCCCAACTGGAGAGGAGAGCGATGACAGGGCCGGCAGCCTATACTGTTAGTCTTCTTCTAAGCATAATAATAGCATAATTAATTAGATAAAAAAACAAAAAAAAAAAAAAAAATTTTAAAAAAAAAATAAAAAGTACCTTGAGCATCTGCACAAACGAGACATTAAGATAGAGATAAACAACGTTACTGCAGACCAGACTTCCACTGTAGAGGATACCGATGGGCACAATAGCTCGCATGTAGATACGAGGAGTCATTCGCACATTTTTCCGAGCATCCAGCAGAGTGCTAGTTTTCGCTAGAATTTGAGTCACCAGAGTCGCGAAGACGAGGTGCCATGTTGTGAGAAGAACCGCTTGAATTGATTAGCGGGTATACCTTGGCAGAGGCTCGAAGCCTGGAACTCACGATAGTCTAAACATTGTTAGCCTGGGCCTCAGAATCATACCTCGCAATACTTACGAAACTCAGTCGAGCTAATCACCCACTTGTTAAACAGGATCGTAAGATTCGACCAGAATACCCAGGATCTTCACAAGCATTGATTAATTAGCTACCCGGCTCGGCGCCCGCGGGATCCAGACTACGTACAGCATGCCCAGGGTAATATTCCAGGGATCGTCACTCCCTTTAGCATAGAGTCGGGAGTAGAGCATTGTGTTCTGTCCGTATTGCACGCGGCCAGAGTCGCGAGCTACGGACAGGACGGTGGTGTAGGAAAGAGGACGAGCCTATATGGCTGACCAACATTGGCGGCCAGGAACAGGCAAGACCCTGCTTCTTAATCAGTCTAGTTTCGGACTCGCCGGGGGTAACATTAAAAACGCCACATTCCGAAGGCAACGAGAAGGAGTGGATCGTGGTCTAGACATCTGGACTCTGTATTGCTATTGTTTCCGGCTATACCGTCCTCTACTGAATGATAGATAAAAATAAATGAATAAAATTAAAGAAAAATTATAGAAAATAAAACAGCAGCAGCAGCAGCAGCAGCAGCAACAACAACAACAACAACAACAATACGACTACTACTAGGATATAATAGTTGCCTAACTGCAATACAGACCCTTGAATTTTTCACCATAGCGCCGCTCTAAAAGGCAACTATAAATGTGGAGTAAAGCCCTACTCCACTGGAGCCAAGAAGAAAGCCTATCCAAGTCGGTTCTCAGACCCAATTTCAGCCCAATTCTCGCGTTCCAATGATCGCCCTAGCGTAGGGCCGATCTAGTATCACTACCGAGTAGCGAGACTAGTCAAAAGAAAATCGAACCCTGAATTCCCCGCAGAGTGTTAGTAATTCAATGTCCGAATTCCATTCGATCGTACGATTCTTTGATTCTGTCGCGTGCCCAAACCAGCTGACAGTGCCGGAATAGGAAGGGTCCGTTCCCGGCACGTGCCAAGGAGACTTGACGCTGTCTTTATTACCGTATTGGACGAACCCGGATTAGAAAGGCTGCTTTCATCTGTTGTCTTAAAATAGACACACCGCCAATCCATCTAAATGGATGATAGAAATAAAAATGAAAAAGAATGCATCATCCGTGAATCGAACACGGGCCTCATCGATGGCAACGATGAATTCTACCACTAGACCAATGATGCCGATCTTGACTTTTCGAGGAAAAGTAAAGAAAACCAAAAAGAACTAAGCACAGCAGGTACAACGTTCAACACACCAAAAATGTACAAACTCCCCAATTTCAATGTAATATAGTCAATTATATTTCCCGATCCTCCAACGCTGGCACCACCTTAGCCCAATCTCCAAACCCATATCCCCCCGGCACATCCCCATCAAACAAACTCGCCATAACGATCCGATCCTTCTGACTCCCCCTCCAAGGCTCCCTCCCATGCTGCGCCACGACATTATCAAACACCAACACATCCCCCTCCTGCCACCTATGGAGCACACGAATCTCATCCGTAATCCGCGCCAGTGTCTCCAGATACCTCTCGGGAATCTCCGTCCCATCACCATACATCTGCCTCGCGACATTCTTCCTCGCCCCATTGACCTTCGCTCCGCGATAATAAGCCGCTAGCCCGGTAAACAACGCGGGGAGATTCGTGCCGACTTGCGTCCGAATCACAGGTAATCGATGCGTGAGCACGATTCCATCCTCTGTCCATTCATACGTAGTGTGTTTTCCACGATTGTACCGCGCAATCTGGGCTTCTATTTTCCTCCGTCGGACGGCGTCGTCATCCTCGGGATGGATATGTTTCCCGAATGATTGCAGTAAAGTCGCTCCACCTTTGTACTGCGGGGTATATGTGTAGGTGACGCGACTGAGGATGCCCTTCTGCGCGAGAGAGGTGATGAAATCGGGGATTTCAAGCTGCGCGCGCTGGAAGAGTTCCAGGGACGAGGAGATGGGAGATTCGCCCCCTGCGTCTGGGGACGGTGCTCGATGGCAGTAGAAAAAGACGTATTCTGGGGCGTGCGGAACCTGGGGTGATTCGTTGTGGTTATAGATAAGGACTTCCGGGGGAGATTCGTTGGCCGGTGCGACGTTGGGTGCCAGGAGGGGTCGGTCGACTACTATGCCAATGATCTCGTGCGGTGGGTAGCCGAAGGCGTGGGCGAATTTACTGAAGGAGTGGGCGTCGTGGATGGGGAGGTTGCGGAAGAGGAGAGCACCATGGCGGGAGAGGGACTGGGTGAGGAGATGGTCGTGTTGGAGAGCTTGGATGCCGGTGATGATGTCGTCCAACGTGGGAGGAGTTGGGTCCGAGGGACGCAGGGCTAGGGGGGTTACGGTTTCTGGGGGATGAGGGGGTCCGAGGAGGCGCTGGTTGGAGGATGGGAGATCGAAGGACTCGAGGGTGAATGTTGGAGTGGGGATCTGAAGAGGCATGGTGTCTACATGTTGGAATAAGGAAAGGGTTAAGTCCTTATATACGTCTGTCATTAGAATCGGCCTGCAGGGTCCATATGGCGTGCGATGGCGGGGTTGAGCGGGGTTGAACAGGGATGTCACGTCGACATGTGTCGTTACTATTTCCAGATATTGAAAAAATTAGGAATACATATAATTCTAGCCTATTCTAACTCTTACTCTCTATTTAGTACCTTCCGACAGTTTGGTCACTGTACTAGGATTAGGGTGTTTTATATACGTATGAGACCAACTCTATAACAATTATATGTCATGTACGATATAGTGTAGTATCTATAATATGCTTCAAAAGACAAATGAGAATAATTACTGTAACTGGCTGTCCTAGTCCTAGCCTATAGAAGATACACCAGGTGTAAACAAGAAGTTGTCTAGTAGTATTGATAGAAATACAGATCCCATCTTGAATCAACTAGCGAGAAATTACTAATATTGTGAGAATTCACTCTAGTATAGTTACACGACTGTCGGCACAGTTAATCTCTGCTGGCATTAGAAGCCACTATTATAGACATAATCCGCGAAACAGGATGTTACACAAGTTCATTCAAATGAAGGACATCCGATTAAAAAAAAAAAAAAAATACCCGGACAGCGGGATATATACTATCCACATTTTATTTTTATACTCCGTAGGATGCTATTATATTTATAGATTAGTGCCGGTCATCCGAGGATTTGAAATCTCCCGCGATTGGTGGAATTACTGGGGCCAAATTCCATCGTAAATATTAAATCATCACCAGAATCTGAATCTGACAACCGTCTTACCCCAGGTCGTTGGATGTTTCGATAATAAAACCTCCCGGCTCTACATATAGTCCCCGAAATGAAGTATCGCAGGGTTCTCCCCTGGGCTATCCCGACTATCCTGCTGCTCATCGGGTCCTACTATTTCTACTTTACACACCAGGAGAGTCGCACCATCTCACGGACATGGTACGATAATAATAATCATAATAAAGATATCCCACCCATATGGCCAGATATTCTCAACATTTCAACCCCCTCTCCGTCACTATGGAAGGGGAAAAACGCAACCCGGACGCTGGTAGTAGCCAAACTACAACAGGACGACACCTCATGGGTTGACGAACTCATCCAGAACGATCCTCATCTCACAGGGGCCGTCTACACCGTCGACAAGCACAACGCAACATTGACCGTCCCCGCCAATAAAGGCCACGAGGTGATGGTATACCTGACCTACATCATCGACCACTACGACCGACTCGATGACGTCACGATGTTCATGCACGCGCACCAGATCACCTGGCACAACAACGACTTTCTAGACTCGGATTCGGCGCAGATGGTGCGTCGTTTGAAAAATACCCATGTTCTCCGCAACGGGTACATGAATCTCCGGTGTCATCAGCGGCCCGGATGTCCGGCTCATATCCACCTGACCGGAGGCCAGACAGACGACGAAGTGCATTTCCCCGAGACCGCGGTCATTGGAGACTCGTGGCGGCAGATATTTCCCAACGATCCGGTGCCAGAGGCCTTGTCGCAGGCCTGTTGTGCGCAGTTCGCCGTAAGTTCGGAGCGAATCCGTAGGCTTCCGAGACGGCGTTATGTGGAGTATCGGGAGTGGTTGCTCCGTACTGAGCTGGATGATGGGTTGTCTGGGCGGGTCTGGGAATATCTCTGGCAGTGGTTGTTTACTGGTAGGGGGGAGTTATGTCCGGTGGAAACAACCTGTTATTGTGAGGGGTATGGCATCTGTATGGATCCTGATGAGTATGATCGCTACTATAAGAATCGGGAAGAAGCACGCAAGTTGGAGACGCAATTAGAAGAACTGGAGGGGTCGGATGAAACGGCTGCAGAGCTGAGGAAAAAGATCGATGATTTGCATGGAAAAATGGAGGAGTTCAAGACCAAGGCGGTGGCCGAATAGCGATGGGATGTATATAGTTTGATCTGGCATTGTTGGCATTGGATTGCTTCGAGCGTTTATTTCTGGCTGAACTGTACAGCTGTACATACACATACTGTCATATGGTTTGAAAGTGAATATTCCATGGTCATGGGTATTGGATATTTAGTTGTTCATTTTAAAACTGGGCAGATGATGCTCAATGATCATATGGAGGTACGCAAGTCACCTATGCAACTACTCCCATAAATGCATCATCGGTATCTTCACCAGCTGTTTCTCCCATTAATCCGTATGTCTAGCTTCGCTCTTGAGCTGGTTCGCTCTATTGTCATCTCATCAACCCTTACTCCGGGCCAGAAACCATAGAGCTTGTGCAAGATATTTGGGATCTGGGTCTCGACTCGGGGCCTGCGGGAGATTCGATCGTGTAGACTCTGTTTGCTCCCTAGTAAGTTGCAATCGGCCGCTGAAGAAAGCGCTTGTCCAGAGTAATATCGAAGGTTCCATATAATATTGGGGAAGTTACAGGATTTTATCTAGGGGGGTCGGTTCTTTGCTATGTTCGGATAATTCCGAGAAAAGCAATCGAACATGCTAAAACACAAATTCAGAGCAAGTCTTTAAGGGAGCTTGTTCCATTGTTGCGTAAGGGGCACCTGCAAATCGTATTTCCGGAATCCAGGCAGTGTACACCGCAGTTCTTGTCTTGCCAGCTGTATTCTGTTGGTCCATCAAACGGCTTTGCCTGCAGCTTCTTGCAGGACCCCAATGATCTCATTTCGCACTATTACCTGATCAGCTACTGCCCAAACCTCATACTTCCTTTCTCGGGTCGTTTGGGCCAGATGAGATCTAACGTTTCCTCCATGGAGGGGTGTGCTCCCCTTTGGATTTTTTAGCGCCGACATTGGCGCCTCTGCTGACGAGAAACCGTGCCGCCTTGACCTGCCGCAGGTTTCTGGCTGTAATATGCAGAGCGGTGATACCATCCTTGTGAGCATGGTTCCTGTTGGCACCATGCGCCACTAGGAGGTCTATCAGGTCAGTGTCGATGGGATCACCTCGCACAGAGTCGAAAGCTACTACATGCAACACCGTTTGTCCTTTGCAGTCTTTCAGACCTGCATCTGCTCCAATTTCACATAGGAAGTGGATTGCGAGATTGGAATGGCTACTGCGACATCCCGCGTGACTTGCAACCGCATAATGCAATACTGTCCTTCCCTTGTCTTGGACATTAATAGTGCTGGGATTGCCGGCCAAGAGCAGCTTGAATGTATGTACAACCTGAGGAACAATTTCATCTTCAGGGATCATGTCTTCGTCTTACGGACCAGAGCCCGCGGCAGCCTAGTGGAGTGCTAGACGTCCGTCAATATCACAACACGATACCATGTCTGCAGTCTCAACATCGCTGCCTCGGTGGTCCAGCAGCGCTTGGATCCCCTTCGCATTCCAATGGAAGCTACCATGATGAAGCGCGGTGACGTTCCAAGCACATATCTCTGTTTCTTCGAAACAAGCACCTCCGTTGGAGAAGTGGTTCTCCCTTGCGTGTACATCGGCCCCTTCGTCAATGAGGCGTTATACCAACCTGTAACTGGTCTGGGAGACCACCCGACCGAGAACGGTGTTGAGAGGCTGCGGCGGGCGTCCATTACCACCATCATAGCGCTGGATAATACGGGCGGCACCGAGTGGTTGTGGCGGGGGTTAACTACCATCATCGTGCTCAAGGATAATGCCATCCTCCTGAGCAGAAGCACCACTGTCAAGGAGCAGCTGCATCAGTCTCTCGCTGCGAGCAATGCGGTCGCCAATCCAGTTGTGGCTTTCATGCTCATGCCCATTTCTGTCGTTACTCGAGTGCGAAAAGGAAGCCACAGCGGACAGTAGTACGTGTCTCATTCCAGTAATCCCTGGCGTGAACCATCCCAAGCGAGGTTGACTACCCAGCAGGAAACGCACTATCTCAAGCTGGGCGTACTGACAGGCTTCATTCAGCAGTAGGAATCCGCGCTGGTCAAGCGGCTGTATTATCCAAGCCGGATTGGAATCATAATGATTCAGAAGCACGCGAAGGGCGTCAGTGCTTCTATGCGCAGCAGCAACCCAGAAAGGGCCCTAGTAATACCCCTCTGACGGACCAGGGGCAGCCCTCTGGGTTTTCTCGATATTCGATTCACAATCGCGCCGCCATTGCGCTCAATGATTCTGTTTAACAGTGTAGCGAGTCTACGGTAGGTCAGAGGAACTGGTATCAGAATAGAGGAACTGAGTAAGCTGGAATTGAATGAGCGACTCAGTTATCACACAGAATAACTAGATCCATGCAATACATACACATCCATGTGACCCCGCACCAATAACCGGGTTATCCCGTACCGAGGTCCGAGCCATATGCATAGCAAATTGTTTCCCGTAAGGGGTCTTACCAGGATGGAGTCGTGCGTGTCGAGGAGCTTCGTATCCTGGCCATCGTCCGGACAAATGGGATTCGTTGTACGGCATTGGTTTTTGCCCCTTATTAGTTGTGCTATTCTTGTTTTCTTATCATGGGTAGGTGTGGATTGAGTGTGGCTAATTAAAAAAGAAACAAAGGATAGATAAAGGGAGAATGGATGAAGTATTTGTCTGGCATGAAATGATAGAGGCGCAACTATGTTGGATATAGTGTTGGAAGAAGCGTCGACATCTTGAATCCGCTGGATCATGATGAGAATACCCACGCCAAACAACGAAGCCAAAAGGGGAAAAGCGACGTGGTCAATAGGGGCCGCCCCACGTGCTCAGTATTAATACACAACTCCCTCTATCAACAACGTGGACTATTAATCCTCGCTATAGTATCTGGCAGATCGTGAGGACGGTCTATTCTGCCTACCCTAATTGAAAGATCAAGTCCATCCAATATGCCACCAATCACCCACATTGTCCTCTTCCGGTTCAAGCCGGATACTAGCCGCGACGACATAAATGATGTATCCCCCCTGTAAACATGCCAGGCATGATGACAGATACTAATGAACACAGGCCTGCGATCGTATGCTCAATTTAAAGAACACCTGTCTGCATCCAGTATCAAATAAGCCGTATATCAGATCCTCGTCTGGTGGAGTGGACAACTCAAAGGAGGGCATCCAGGTACGTTATTATTTTGTAACCAAATTCTTGATAATAAGAGCATAGGCTAATGCGAAGTAGCATGGCATGACACATGCTTTTGTGGTTGAGTTTGATAGTGTAGAAGATCGAGACTACTACGTGGAGAAAGACTCTACCCATCACGCATTCATTAAAAGTCTCGACGGGGTTATTGAAAAGGCACAGGCGGTGGATTTTACTGCTGGCGTCTTTTAACACGAGGTGTATATGCTGCTGTTGTGTTTCAACTTCAAAGGGATAAATTGTCAATATAGACTTCAGTAGTATATAGACATCGCCTTATAATAAAACTCCAGAAGGCTGTCATTGTAACCTGGTACTGGATAGCCAACCATGCAAGCTCAAATTCAGCCATTCTTTTTTTAGCGCCTAATCTTGGTTCTTCTGGGGTGGTATGGGGGGATCGAAAGGGATTGAACGCTCATAGTAGTTGCCCATAAAGGCCTCCAGACTTTCATCGGGGCCGCCAATGGTGATGTCCTAAATTCCAGCTTTCAGCGTCGCTAGGAATTCCTCTGCACGGGACTCTTGAAGATATAGCCGAGTGGCAGAGCGCTTCTGGCCTTGGTACTCGAAGGCGCCACGAATGGTATGGTTGACAGTGCTTGGGATGTCGGCGGAGTTATGGATGAGATGGAAATTCTTGCCACTTGTTTCTCCGACTATTCTGGGGAACTCGCGGTAAGTCTTCTTGCCAATGCCCTCGCCAATCTTTGCATAGAGAGACCTGAACACATCTGACGATCTGATGAAATTCAGACCGGCAAAGTCATGATGAGATAGAGCTACGTCTGTAACCTCCTTTGCGTCGCCAGGGACGAACTGGACAACATCAGGAGGCAGACTAGCTTCCAGAAGAATATTGTAAACCAAAGTGCTAGCGTAAATGTTTGATGGTGAGGGCTTCCACAAAACGACATTGCCCATCAACGCAGGGCCAGAGACCAAACTTCCTCCGAGAGCAGTGCTATTTCTATTAGTTTATTCCTTTATCTGATACATTTGACTCCCAATTTTGGTAGATGATTCTTACCTCCACATCCCAAAAGACCCACGTGTTGGTTATCTCTCCAGCAATTCGGCGGCGAACTTGCAGTTAAGCCGGGAGAAATCAGCCAGTTCGGCAGCAGCATCAATCTCAGCCTGCCAGATATTCTTACCTTGACCCAGCATCGTCGCGGCAATCAGCTCGAACCGGTACTCTGCTGCCTTGAGGAAAATGGCTGCTCCACGAATGGTGTGTTCTCCCAATTCTTCTTGGCTTTCAGCGCCGACTCAATGGCCGTGTGAATTTGCTCCTTGGTCGCGAGGGGATAATTGGTGAATGTGTTCGCATGTTCTGCAGGCAATGGTTGATCCCACGATTTGGATGTCTGCTGAACCTTGCCATTTTAGTAAATATTGCTCTGGATTGGTAATTGGGATCGAAGTTTCGTCAGAGCTGCCTCCAGCTTGGCTCGCTCAAGAGAGTTCTTCGGGTATACAACGGCTACATTCCATTCAATTAGTTAAGCTCCTCAGATATGAGCAATTGAGGACAGAAACATACGGTAACTTCATTTTTGCATCAGGAAGTCGGAAAGGAACAGTGACCTTGTGTCGAATCTGGAGCGTGGGAGCTCGGATAGGACGCAAACCACGCCCCAACGAGCGTCCGGATGAAGCCAATCTTGGTACGAGAAGTCTGCTTGAAGCCATTATAAGTGCAGAAGTTTTGATCGAAGGCAATGTAGAGCAGATGGTGCTCGAACTGCAGATGACCCTCTTTTATCCTCTGGGATTCCTCAGTAACTCATCCGATGCTTGAAGCTTCCCCGCATTGATCACGACAGCTATCAGGAAAACGGGAAGGAAGCCCACGCTCAATTCAAATAATTCTGTCCAAGTATTGACACCGTACAGCTTGATAATATGATCTACTCGTCATGGTAACTGTAATAATTAGAAAGCGTTCGCGAGGTTAATGCTTTGTATAGAGCTTCTTGAGACTGTATTGTTGTGATGGACTCCCCACTAACCCAGAGCCTTAATGGGTATCAAACCGATTCTCGCTGGGGACGGTTAGGAGGAGACTTGACTGCTGCAGCTATGTCCGCGACATTAGTGGCCCCAACGGTGACAATTATCGACAGGTTCGTGATGCGGACCGATTTGTGGACACTTTGCTGACATATTATCACAGACCACTGGCCAAAAAAGCGCCTCAGCAGAAACCTCTCCTTCGGAGTTTGCAGTCTCACTTTCGTACCGCTGCCAGACATCCTGGAGGATTATATTCTCTCGTCCTTACGGACTGGTTTGGACGCTATATACAGCGACTATTCCGTCGCCAACTCCACGGAGATAATAGTAAAAGAGACCCAATCCTCTAGTGCTGCCACCATCAGCTTTCTCTGTACTTTCTTGGTAATGTAGCCCTTGGTGTGCGTAAGGCCATTCGCTTGGCACAAGTATTTGGTTGTCCAAGTCCTACTGATCCCACCATCGCCGCGAATTATCTCTCCTTTCGCCTACCGGTGTAGGAGCTGCAGCAGCACATCTCCTGCGGGATGCAGTCACAATCCACGGAACCTTTACGCTACTGCAGTGGTTCTCCGATGGCATTTTTAATAGTCTAACCAACCACCCGTGCTCTAAGATCATTATCACGCAGATGATAGTGCCCTTCTGTCTCAGCTGGCCGCTACACCTTTGCATTGCCTTAGTCTGGATCTGTACAACCGCCAATATCCAGCACGTTGGTCCGATAGATTTGCGGCTATCTGGAGATATTTACCATCCGCGACAGTCATACGATGTGTGCGGATTATTCCTGCGTTTGGACTTAGGTGTCTTACCAACATAGGTTCGCATTCAGCCTTTCATATTCAAGAAGGCACATTACAACATGAATTGCATACGCAACAGAAAATCCAGGTTGATTTTAAATTAATCCAATGTTAAATGGAACTGATTCCGAATCCTTGGTTTACAGTACAACAAAGTCAAATCGACTCAAAGTGTAATAATTTCCTCTCTCATACCTCACCATAACTCATGCGGTATCTTTGCGTAAACCGATTTCGGCAAGACCAGAGTCCCGGTTTATTATAGAATTAAATAGTCCATAGGGCAGAAATGTATTGCAGAACCAACTGAGAGTAGAAGCTGCTCCGCGTCGAATGAAAACGCTGTCAGCGCTGAGAACGTCGTTGACCAAGTTCTTCGCTGCTACATCGACATCTTGTTTGTTGGGGTGTACCAGGACCTTCTTGTGGCGATCTATGACAGCCGATATCTTCCGGTAATATGAGTTCTCGGGCAGCTCGAGGTCCTCTATATTGGCGGGGTCGTTTCCGCTTGTTTGAACGCCTCCGAGAATGACTGTGACAACCCGTACGCCGAGAGGCGCCATCTCGAGACGCAGAGTCTCTGAGAGCCGCGTTGTAGCACATCTAGAGCTACTGTATATGCCTACATCGGAGTAAGCCCAAGAACTTAGAAGCCCCGCAGATGAGTCTGAACGAACCTGCCCATGCAAAAACCATTTCACCAGATACCGAACTGATATTGCAAAGAACTCCTTTGGCCTTGATGAGCATCGGTGCAAATGCTTGCGCCATAGCAAGAATAGCCCAGACATTAGTATCGTATAGCTTCTTAGCGTCGTCGATTGATGCATCTAAAAGCGGCATGACGGTGCTGACACCAGCGTTGTTGACTAGGATATCGAGTGACCCTCCTGTGTGTTTCTCAACGGCTTTCGCACATTGGCCAATAGATTCGTCCGACGTGACTTCAAGTTCGAGGACCTCTATGCCTTCTATTTCGCCCAGAGCTCCAGCCTTGGCCATGTTACGTACCGTCGCGAAGACCCTAAAGCCTCTAGCACAGTAAACCCTTGCCATTGCCGCTCCAAGTCCGCCATAGCTGCAACCGGTAATCAGAACCGTCTTCTTGGGCATTCTCTTACTGGAGGTACAGGGAGATTGTGAAGTCGATAATGTGAGCTGAGTTGGAACCAGGGCAGGAGACGCAGGCAAAGGCCTCATTTATATACAAGGCCAGGTTCGAGCTTGGAAAGCCCCAACAGCCCCATCAGTGGGCAAACGGACTTCGTGCAGCCAAATCCGCCGGTATGACTCGGAGTGTCCGGTAATAAATTTATAGTTATTACTAGGCCTGGTTACGCAGTACAAGGTTAGAACTGTTTTTTAACTCCCACCATATGTAAATGGAATTCCTACTATCTGGCAGTGAGGAACCGTGCATATAGAGATATTAAAGCCCTTACTAGGCTAACTTATACGGAGTGATAATAGATATGTCAAGCACAAGTTTTCATCTGAAAATAACGGAGATAATAGTATCAACGCCAAGACTTTCTCAATCCCCACGGACAGTAAGCTGACACGGAGGTAATTCCGGTGGGATTTCCTCCGCTCTCTGGGTATCTCTCAAGCTCGCCCACGTCTGTCCGTCACTTCTTAGACTTTCTTGCATAACCTGCGCTACTGGTTCCACCTACTGATATTATGGAGAGGACGAGACCGGGCCTTGGCTACTCCAGCACATATGGCCAAGCTTGCATGCAATGTTACAGGGCAAAGTGCCGGTGTGTGCGTAATCCAGGTGGTGATGGCTGCGAAAGGTCAATATCTCCTACTGATGCACGATATATGACTGATATTTTCGCAGATGTTTTCGTCTCAAGAAAAAGTGCCAGCCATCAGACTCAGTTCGCAGGCGTGATACTCAGAGAGCTGAAGATTTCGATACACGAATCGCCCAGCTGGAAGGCAAGATGGAAACCCTGTTAGCCGCAATGCAATCTGTCGTCAGCTCCCCCGGATCTTCGGTCGAAATTCCTCAGATCCTCAACGAAGAGAATATTCCACCATCCATGTCTACCTCGAAGAGCATTCTTGTAAACACAACGAGCACCAACTTGAGCTTCAGCGAAGGACCATTTCCCACGGCACCGCCACATATAAATTCGTTTTCTCCGTCTCACCATCATTCACTAAATTCTTCTGACATATCCTTGAGTGAAGCAGAGGAGTGCCTCAATTTCTTCCGATCCCGGATGCTGCCATGCTTCCCTTTTATCAACCTTGGCCCAGACATAACAGCCTGGCATCTGCGCCAAGACAGGCCGTTTCTATTCCAAGCCATCGTTACCGTTACCACATTCTCGACACAGAAAAAGCTGGCTCAAGCCGAAGAGCTGAAGCGCCTCCTATTCACGTCTGCTCTGCTCAATGTCCAGTCAAATATCGATCTGCTGCTTGGATTACTAACGTACCTAGCATGGAGTACGGACGCCTTTCTTGGCAGAGCAGATCTCGTCTCTCGCCTCATGATGCTCGCCATTTCACTAGTATATGATATGCGATTGTTCAATCGGTCCCCGCCAGACGTGGAGATCATGATGATTATCACTCAGGGACGGGCTGACGAAAATGATCAGAACACTAGCAAGGAAACAGCCAAAGGCTTCATGGAAAAGCAGAGAGCAGTGCTGGCATGTTTCATTTTGAGCTCCAAGTGCGCAAGGGAATCCCTGTTTCTGTCATATATTTTGACACCATAGTTGTTCTTTGAAGCCAGTCTAACTAACTATATGTGCTGCTAGTATTTCATCCCACCTTGGGCGCCAAGATGCTCTACGATGGACGCCTCAGATGGAAGAAGCGCTTCGCGTCATTGCAATGAATAAGTCATGCCTAACAGACGAGGCGTTCGCAACACAAGTACGCTTGCAGATCCTAAAGCAAAGAGCGGCTTACATCCGGCAGCAGAATGAGACAGATCGAGCATGCGCAACAGCTTCCGAGACTGCCTCAGTTCCCCACTTGTTGTATCTTAAAACACTACGAGCGCAGCTGCATGAACTTATATCATCGTTCCCCACAGATCTCCACCAAATAGGCGAGTTATTCCCAGGCAAATACCCTGGTAGGTTATTACTAGTACGTGAGTGCTGACATCTAGGCGTGGGCGAAACCCAGCCATAGTGTGTAGATATCCTCATTACACACGCACAATACGTCGAACTATATATAAACCAGCTGGCTTATTCGATAAGCCGGGACTCACCACTTCTCGATCTGACAGGGCAAAGAAGCGATGGTAGGCTTTTACCTGGGTTTGAATGCCTCCAATATTTGTGGCAGTCTGTCGAAAGCATCAAATCGTGGCTGGACAAATTCTACAGAATTTCTCCTCCGAAAATTGTCGGTCTTCCCTTTCATTTTTGGTCACAGATGATTCTGTGTGTCACGGTTTTGAAGTATTTGTCGACGCTTGAACACCCGGCTTGGGATTGCCAAGCGGTGCGGAACACAGTTGACCTAATATCGACAATAGACTGTATGCTTCAGAAGCTTGATCTGAGCAGCCAGGAACCATATCTTCAGTGCAACGACAATTTATTACAGCTTTTATCTAAGCTTTTAAACAAGTGTCGGGTGTGGGCTGAAGCTCGGTGGAACATGGCTTCTCAGATACAGGACTTGGAGACGGGGCCACGCCGGAGTGCCGACCCTGACACAACCAATCATAACAACTACATGCCAGACATAGATCAAATGGTCTGGATGCAATCAATGGATTTGGGAAGTGATCAGTGGTTTGAAGAAGTACTGAAAGTTCCTGCAAATTTTGACTAGAGTGTCAGCCGAGAATCAACATTATTTGTCTTATCGCGACAGCATCGATTACGCTGAAAGCAACACTACATATCTAAAAAGTCATTTGATGATTTGATTTGATTTCGTCAGCTATGCAGCTTGCGTCCTAGCGACTTCCAGCTCCCGTCTACGTACATGAAACAGTACGGAGGCGGACACAAAAAGTTCTGGCAGACGCTAGTATTAGTGCGTATGCTAGTATAATTGAT
Source organism: Aspergillus tanneri (assembly GCF_003426965.1). Taxonomy (NCBI): domain Eukaryota; kingdom Fungi; phylum Ascomycota; class Eurotiomycetes; order Eurotiales; family Aspergillaceae; genus Aspergillus; species Aspergillus tanneri. The sequence goes on along the minus strand of NW_022984634.1, from coordinate 1,821,765 downwards.
ACTCTGTAGAAAGCGAAAAGATTGGGATTTATTTGGCGCCGAATGCAAGCCTGTCAAAATCCTGGACCGGGTATTAAGATTGTCTCGGCTTCAAGATGTACCAAACAGCTCTAGGCGCAGATTAATAGAATAAAATGGAACCCTCAATATGAGATCGTTGGATGAATAGAGATTGATGTGGTAGCCATCTTGGCTTAATTGACGCAGATGGCAGTGCTGGATGTGGCTAAGTTCCAGCTGAATGCCCAACTTAACCTTCTACTTGGACAGCCAATCAGGATAAGATTGGTATGAAGGTACTTGTCAGAAATGTGTAGATAATTCTATGAGAGTTTGAATATTCTCCGAATTCGTTTTGATGTGTGTTGTGATTACCCCTCTTTCTTATATAGCCACGTCACTTTATAACTTCACATTATGGCACAATATGAACTAGTTATATCCTGACACTACTACTTGTTTCCGAAGAATCATGGTTGAAGTGGCGTAGTACCGGAAAGAGCAAAACTAATAGTATCACGGAATACATAGATGCTCACTTTACAGTAGAATTGGATACATTAGTGCCCCAAATTTACGATGTTCTGTCTAGTATCATTAACATGACTGGTCCCACATATATGACGGACGATTGTAAAGCCTAGTGCTCTCCAAATATGACCTCATATTCCTGTCACTTTCATCGTCATTAGACTACCAATTGTACAACCCTCGGGAAATGTACCTTGGCATTCGAGATAGCAGGATGCAGTCCGCTCTGGAGAAGAGTGGCAGTGCCTTGCTTGGAAAATCATCACATGTGCCATGTCCCGCGGCGTACCATCTGCCACAGCAGCGTCAATCATGGTGTCCACAATCACAGCAAACATCGCGGCGTCGAACCGGCCACGGCTGTGGTAGTATTCATTAATCCGGGGTGGATGTGGACTGTTCTGCCTATTTTCCTGAAGATCGAGTGTGTGATTTGTAGGTATGCCTCTAGTACTGCAGGTTCTGAGATTACAATTGCGTAAGTGACTACGAAACCAAAGCAGAAATGCTAGGTAGAGTACGAATAACCCACTCCCACCCACTAGAATTACCGGATGTAGTTACGTTGCCATTCAATGTGATCTCGATCTTCTGCCGTGTCCAACCTGCACCGACGCTGATCAACAATTTGACCGCAAGAGCATCCCGAAAGTCAGGCAATACTGCCTCGATGTGACTGGGGTCGTGCAAGAATCAACATATCAGAACCTTGTACGGCCTGCACGTTACTGTTCCTGAAAACGAGAAGTTTTGGTGAATGCTGGGCGAATTCCGTGGCCAATCGCCACTCTGAGGTACGACTCTCTAGACAGGCGATCTACCGGGCCAAGGGCAAAGTATCATAGTTATCTTGAGAAACATTAAGCAGACTTTTGAGGACTGCAGTCCCCAGATTTCTTGTAATAAGTTAAGAAAATCCACAAGCTACTTGTTGATGTGTACGAACCACAGCAGGATGCAAAATGTGCTCATTGTTTTCGCACCGCTCATAACTCAGATAATCGGATGGAGTACTTCTATGCTATCAAGGAAAGAGATGTCATAGATAACTCGTGAGTTATCAACATGTCAATGATAAATAAATAAAAATTTTGTCAGAAAAATGTCTCTATCAAGGTAGCACTACTAGTGTTGTCGGAAGCCCGCCCGAGTTGGTAAGATAAGGTTAAGTGGCATCTGGCCCCGGCGATGACAGCAAGTTCTTGAACTACTTGAAGACGCGGTATTCATTTTAATCTGCGGATTACAGATACAGCCTTAGATAGTTTACTACTTCATCTTAGTGTTAGAAGACCAGCAGCTATGTAGCGACCTCTGTAGCTAAGGCTTCGAGTATAAGGGTGAGATCAAGATAAAAGCTAAGAATTCATTTCTTGTCATAATAGAACTATGTAGAAAAAGTAACAAGTGATTTAAGTCTTCTTATGAACTCCAGTTTCAACGCTTTGTGCTCATCGACCGTTCTCGACATAGCATTGCGATTCTCAATCGCTTGCCGGAGTAGATAGGCTATCCCACATGTTGAGCACTTGTAGACCTCGGATCACCATCAGGACCCTTCAGCTGTAACAAGCTAAAGCTGACTTCATCGGCCATTCCATGAAGTTGTCCAAAATCAACCGGCACCGTGGGCAACCCGCAAGTGACACGCTGTTGATGCCACTGATAAACAGCCAGCACACTTGCTTCGTTATGGCTCGCTAGGAATAAATTTACAGATGGAAACTTATGGCCATTCTTAACTCCAAACTCTTCAATCTCCTGTCTCAATGCACCTTGGGCAATGCCACTATAGGCTTCGTCAGTGGCCTCTTTTTTGTTGTGGATAAGGGACCGTTCTTCAGAGGTTATGTATGCGCCGCGTACTAGCTTCAGACCTAGAGTGAAGCCTTCCTCGCTTGGTGCAGCGAGATCCTTTGCCAGGGTGTACGAAGTGCTTTTGAGATAGGCTTGGTAGGTATTAAACACATGAGCGTAGCCATCTCGGTTGAATTTTCGCATGAGCTCGAGCGCCATATTGTGGATGCCTCGTTGGAAATGCTGCGACTCCGCGTCAACCAGGATGCGGACATTACGGTCCTTGTATTTTGTGCAGATCTCACCCAGTGCATCAATCATCTGTTGTGATGGGATCTCTCCTGCGGAAAATGCTTGCGTTACAGATGGTCCGGTCCCAGTCAGTCTAAATGATGAGCCATCAGAATTGCAGGCATATTATGAACGAGGGGGGATCATACTTAACCGGTAAGTAATCACCTTTATCAAGCAGTTTGATAGTCTTTACTGTCCCCTCTCTCCAGGCTTCGATATGTGGGCAATGCGTGTCCATTAGTTGACCTTGCTCTGCGGCTTGTGGATTGACACCTAACACATGGCTGGTGTTCGTTTGACTATCGAACACGGTCTCCTTTGCGTAAGTCATGATAACTCCTTCTAGGCCTAAATCTCTGAGTTGTTGAATGGCTTCTTTCGTCTCTTGTCCTGTTTCCCCAGCACATAATTGCTTGTAGAAGGTCGATTTAAGGATCGCATGGAGGACGGGGTTCCTGTCCACATCCAGAAAGAACCATTTACGAGGTTTGCAGAGGAAACACAAGATCGAAAGAGAAGGGTGAAGTAAATAAGGGTTTGAAGACATAGTGGAAACCAGGAGCGACCGAAGCAGCATGCCAGTCGGCAGTACCGAGAGAGGAGAATAAATCATTTTAGGCACACTTTTGCTGGTAATCACCCTAGCAGTCGAGTTGAAGCGTGTATTCGGCAAGTCTCCATGGTAAGTGCTGAGAAGTGGGACTTCGATGGATCTCGAGACCGATGTCCTCAGTCTCACGGGGTGATGTGTAGATCTAGATACGAGAGGAACCATATTAGCGATCGAGTGGCGCACAGTGAGAACAGTATTGGTATAACCTTGCTGCAAAATTTATAGCGACTTTATTTATGGTCAGACTTTCCTACTTATCAACCCGTGGCCAAATACACGTTCAGCAGCTGTTTGCCTTCTATCGGCACAGTTCCCGGAATTATACTTGATTGGAAGTCAATGTATATCTCTCCGCGTGGTCATCAGTCTAGCACCTCTCAGATGACTCTCTACGATCCTCGCGTCAATGATTAGCTTGTTCCTTCGAGCAATGTTTACACAGATCGATAGGAATGTTCTCCGCAGGTCCCAACTCAAGACTCGGCCTCGATGCCGATGCCATTCCACAGCGAGGGCTCACTTTCCCATACTGGACAGACATAACGCACCAGTTCCATTTTGACTGCTATAGTCTCCGCCCTGTTTAGTAATACAAAAGATGAAACACTCTTGTATATTAGCCGTCTTCCAATGCTTATTTTCCCTCTGATTAATCACGTCAAAGGAAGCTGCCATCTCTTCAGCTTTAGTACTCGACAGAAAGTATACTGCTGTCAAAGGCATAAATGAGTTTGCAGTCGGAGCTGCGGGAGTGAATAACCCAAGTCCTCATCGCTGTGTCACTGCTTGGTGCTCAGAGAAGTTATTGCTGTTAATGTCGTAGTATTGAGGAGGAGCAGCATGGGCTGGTCTTCTTGTGCCAGGAAAATAGACGACGTGGACTCATCTCGAAACACATTAAATTTTGGATAGCATTATATGAGAGACTACTTCCCGTGGTTGTTTAAGAGATAATGCCATCTTTTCTTAAATCCAGGTAGCTAAATTTCTCAAGAGAATCCAGTTTCTGATAATAGAGCTATATCCCATCAAATAGCAGCACAAATCGGAAGAGTCGTTCCCTCAACATAATTTGATAGCTTGGTTTTGATGCTTTACGAATCTCTATCTGAAATAATGATAAGGAGTGTGTCTACATTGACCAGTTTATTCTATCGCATGAAAATTTGTCAGCCTCTCATTGTTCGAAGAAACTATTCGGCTTTCTTCCCTATGCCGCACACGAGTTTAGGGTTAAGTTCAATGAATCAAGTTTATCTGTGCATCTTCCAATTGGATTACAACCATAGTAAAATGAGAAGGTGTATAATTTGGGATAATATAGCTTTAGTCAATATAGTGACTGGGGCTCAGAAAGGATGGGTAAACTCCAATGGACAGAACTCTCATACCCTTGATATAGATCATGCCTCACAGGAGAATCGCAGATGGTGGTTGAAGACTTTTCACAGCCTCAGGCAGAGTTTGAATTGTCAGCGCATGACCAGGAAGCTGAGCCACCTGATGCCTTGTAGCTTTCGATAATGCCAACAACCGAGCCATAGGTGCCAGAAATCATAAGATATGTACCAGATACAATAACAAAAACGCACCAGCAGACCATCAAAGTCCATCTGAGACTTCTCTCCACCTTCCCTTTGCTCCAGTTGTCATAAAGCCACATACAACCCATCGGCTGGAATGACATGAGAGTTCCGAGAAGCGCACCGATCAACGATACAAGACCGCCAAAAATGGGGATGGCACTGGCAATAATGTAAGCTATGATGGCAATGAACAAAGTACAGCCGAGCCAGGTTCCCCAGTGTGTGAATGTATTGGCGGTCAAGTGTCTGGAGCCTCGAAGAACACGGACAAATATGTATTTCCCCGCAATCTGTGAGCCTGTTAGTTTTCTGTATGTCGGCATCAGGGTGGCACACACTTACGTGTATGACAAGGGTAGTAGTCACTATCAATCCTGGAAGAGCGAAGCCATAAGAGACCTTCTTCACGGTTGGACCAGCGGAGCCAAGGGCGGGTGAAGCGACATAGGACCCGCAGTAGTAGTATACTACGCACCCAATTGAAATGTAGATGGCAGTCACCCCACTCTGACAGACTATGAGTGACCGTGCGTAATATTTTGGATCACGCATTTCAGAAACAATGGGGAAAAATGCCGGTGTACCCGCGTAGGCGAAGACTATGGTGGAAACCGCAGAAACGGCATCAGTGAAACTGGGATTGTTGACTATCTTATAGTCAGACACCCAGATTCCGTCTTGCGGCGCAGCAGCTGGGCGGTCTTGGATACCAGCGGCGACAGTAACGGTGAAGACTGTAGAAAATGTCAAGTCATATCTGTGAAGGTAAAGAAATGAAACCCACTCGCTGTGAGTATACACGACAGTCCAATCCATGCGAGCCAGCTGATACGGCCCAGCGTACGGATGCTACCAAGGACGAAACCTATAATCGCGGCTGCAGCAACAAAGACGGCAGTACATGTACCGTGAGTTGAGACTGCGTTCAAGCCAATCGAGATACCGAGCATACCAGAGCCCGCAACAAAAGTCCAGTCTCATCCGAGTTAGCAATTGAACACCTACGAAACCCGAGGACACGCGTACAAAGGCAGAATGTAATCCCTAGAAACTCACGGCCAATCCTGCCGAACATCAATTCACCCGCGTCATCGATACCATACACCGCGCGATGGCTCAGTTTAAAGACACCGACCATGTAATCCGACCACGTTGTGATGACAGCAATAGCACACAGGCAGATCACGCCTGGAACTAACCCTAGAGCATCAAAGGCAGCGGGGATTGAGAGGACGCCAAGGCCGATCTGAGTCTTCATCATAAGGGCAACTGTCCCAAGCCATCCCACCTAGGAGCCTGTTGGTTTGCACGATATCATGGGCTTTGGAAGGATTGCATACATTGCGATAGTTGGGGCCTTCCTCTGTGATTTCTCCAAAGACGGCATCATGCTTGTAGGCTGGGGCATTGTGGATCTCGCCCACCTGCCGCGAGTCCATTGGGCCCAGCTCATCAGAGACGAATTTGCTTTCTGTTGTTTCCGAAATCATCGTTGATGGTGGAAGTAGAAGTAGCAAGTAATAAGACCACAAGGATCATGGTCCCATTTTAACTAGTCCGGTGTCCCCGTTACCTTAAGTCTATGTGACAGGTCCATCCGCCATTGGGGGTACCTACTTGTGCCACGGCACTACGTCATGATAGTTGCAGCCAGCCTTTCTCCTCGAAAGGTGCTTTATCAAACTTTCAACGACCCATTCGAGGTATCCTGAAAGGGCCAAGTGGGGATTTTGCCACTAGGTTTCGCGAGATAGGCTAGGAAGTCTGACGGATGAGGAAACGTTCAATCAAATGCTTAGCTTTGAATGGAGCGGGTCCACTCGGGAAGAGAACCATGTCTTATCCTGCGACCTTATGGATATCGGGTTCTCAAGCGATGCGGGGAAGCGCCGTCTATCTCTCTTCTGCTCTCAGTACAGTATCCCACCTGACATGAGACTACTGAAATTGGAATCCTTCTATAATTCGGATGACGTTTTGAGTGCATTTCATGACATACCAAATTGCTCTCATGGCGCGTATCCCGAGATTCAAGCTTCTCCCAGTACTAGTTTTGCCTCCGAGAGCCAATTTCACTAATTAGAGTACGGAACGAATCTAACCCGCACCACCCAATGTGGGGTGGAGGCCACGTGAAAGCTGACGCAGCAGCTGAAGACGTGCTAGAAATCACTGACTTGAAGCTTCTGGATTTATGCACAGAGTCAGGCACTGCGACCTGGGAGAAACGAGGCAGCTGGAGCACAATTAACCTGGTATGAGTTCTTAGGACCTATCTGATCGTTTCGTGGTCTGCGAGACCGATTTAAAGTGCCATGCTGACTCCGACCAACTTCGGATCCGCACCATACTCGATATCCAAACGCCTGCCCCGAAATCGAAAGGCACCGGGTGTGGGGACGAGGTAGACAAATCACCATGGTCCTACTGGATATCACCGGCGCATACGCCAACGTGTCTCACCTGCACTTAATTTGGAACCTCTGGGCAGCCCACTTGGGGCGCTGGCCCGTTGGCTGTGGTCGCTTTTACTAACCGACGAACAATGATTAAGTCCTTAACTATTTGTGTTCTCTTCGGCACTAACACGGGAATCCTGCAGGGATCACCGATTTCTCCTATTCTCTACCTTCTCTACAACTACCCACTGCTGCGCGCCTGCAATGTGGGCTGCCCGAAGGGGACTGACGACGCCTTCGGTTGAGTAGACGATATCTGCGCCATTGTAGAATCTGATTGTTAAGCTACTAGGCTCCTAGAGAAGATAATAAGCAAAGGGTAGGCAGAACAGCATGCTTCGAAATTCAACCCAGATAAATTTGAAGTATTTATTCCCGCAACTCAAACAAAGAGATAAAGGAGGATAACGGGGTGTTCCAGGAGCCCGACGACTTATAGGGGGTCCAAAACAACAACATGCCACTGACCATTCCAGACACGTAGAATTCAATCCAATCCAATCCACAAAATTCTATTGGCCTGTTGCAGCCCGACTATTAAAGCGTCTAGCTATGTAAGGGCTTCCCTAATGAGGCAAGATTCCACAAAAGGCGGTAGCAAATGCCCGCTAAATTGCAAGCGACAAGGGAAAATCAGCGTATCGTTATAAAATGCAATATCCCACATCTAAGACATCGAAAAGCAGTGTTTCCACTATCTTGCCAACCGCAGTTGCGCTGTGGCCCTGCATCATAGGCACCTCGTCCCCTGCTCCAACATATTGTCGTGTTTACCTCCTGATTCGTCCTCGTGCCGGGTTGACTCCTGCCCGTGGGTATTTGGGGCCTCTAGTAATAGTCTTCAGCATCCAATTCCATGGCTGCGAGGCCTAACAAGTCGTGGTTTCAGGGCCGTTCCCAGCCGTTGCGTCAGGCTGTATATGTACGAACTTCCTAAGGGCACCGGTGAGCACCATATCGGAGATTGTACAGTTCCAGGATAGCACCTTGATGGGTGCCAGTGAACGTGCAAAACACATATTTTCCTGCGTGGGGCGCACGCAAGTGCAATGGAAACTTGGTCAATTCCTCAACCATAGCTACTACATGATTGATATCACCAAAGTCGATCCCCGGATCAACGAGCTGATCCACTACTCTCCCTGACAACGTCGGCCGTTAATCTCCAGACGTAGGCATCCATTGTTGATATTGGCCCGACAAAGGGCCAACTTCGAGCTCTATGGACCCAAATTATCCAACAGGACGCTTCTGACTTTTCAGAGGAAGATGCATTTTTCGAGGTTGGAGGCGACTCCATCACAGCCCTGGATCTGGCGACCGCATCTCAGGCCCAGGGGATCCTTCTCACCATGGAATAAATCTTCATTCATGTCATCTTGGAAGAGAGGGCACGAGAAGCTCTTGCTAGTAGAACTAGACAAGAAAATAATGCGGGAAGCACTTGAGCCATTTGGATTACTGCGTGCAGACATCCCTGTCCCTGACTAGATCCAGGCGTTTGGCAAGGCATGCGGCTTACCTGCGGACCGAGTGGAGAATGCATATCCGTGTACGTCGATGCAAGAACCCTGGTGACGCTATCTGAAGGAAATGAAAATCTGTCTGTGCGACGGTTTGTTTACAAGCTGTCCGACGACTTTCCTCTGGATCGATTCCAACAAGCCTAGGCTGCCACTGTTCGTACGAATCCAGTCCTGCAGACCCGAACCTGTCACCTGGAGGGAGAACTCTGTGGAGTACCTCTGCTACGGATATGGCTTGATTTTTCGAGCAAGATGCAAATCATCTGATAAAGTTGGGTGACCAGTTTATCCAATGCTCTCAAACCCAGTATCAACGCCCTCGTGACTTGGATACAATAGTGGTTGTGCCAACTCCAATATCTAATAGTATATTCCACTATTCCCTTCGCCACATATAAATGGGAACCATAGAGATAGCTTGGTTATAAAATAAATCGTTCTTTATATGAATAGTATGCTGCTTCTCCTTGGACATATTTCTGTGGTCAATGGCCATAATCCCGGATCTTTGAAAACGTGGTTCCGCAGTTGAAATGCAAAAGGAAGTGTCCAAATATTTCTGAACGTAGAATCGGAAGTAAAAAGAAGAAACAGGAATTTCATCCTTCCAACACATATAGAAGCAGACGGCATTAAAGGCAGACCGGATTGAGGCTAGTCTTCGTCCTGAGGGATGCTCTTATTTCGTTGATACTGTATGGTCCATGCCACCAACCATTAGATGATACCTGCCTTTGTGGTTATCTCACAGAGAGCGGTACTGATGCCTTTCACTCTATTCAATAACATTCAGTGTTTCAAATAAGATTGGTTTGAGAACCCATTCGTATCCAAATTTGATTATCGCACCCATTCTCATCGGACCATAAGGCCCATAAAACGACGTAAAGCAGTACGCTGGCAATGTTAAAATGAGATCAAAAATCAAAATCCATATCAAAATTTCTTGTCATGAAAAGTAACCGAAATATCCAGGAGTCCTTAGAACCTAAAAGCCTATTCTAATTCCATCCAGGTCACAAATGCTGAACTTTCGACCCAAGCCTAGGGAAGCCATCCATGATGTAGACCTAGAAGTAGATCATACTCATTTATGAAAAGCTCACCAAACATTTCGTCACCTGCTGTAGGTATTTCTCCATGTAGCTCTCCTGCATCGGTTATGGCATCCCGAGGCTTCATTCCTGTCGTGGTAGACATCACTGCAGCTTGCTCAGGTGCCATTCTACTTCGTTGTAGAAGTTCCTCTACCGCTTTCGTGATAGTTACTAGTATGTGCCGTGAATGCATAGTTGCTGTCACATTTTTCATAATCACCACCAGCGAGTTCATCAGAAGTTTGACTTCCGGAATATCGAGCATAATGGAAGAAGAGACACGAGTGGAGACTTTGAGCAAGAACACAGCTGCAAAGGCAATCATGATATGGAAATAAGCCGGCAAGCCGCTGAGATATGATTGCATCTCTGAGTCCAAAATCACAGCACGCAGGATAGAAAGAGCGGAAAGGACGGCGGAATTGGCAATCTCATCCAGGTCTGCGACAACATCGGGCGATCGAGACCTAGCCTGAACAGACCTAGCCCCTCGAAGAGCATGCGAACAGAGGTACAGTTTGGCGAAATGGTACCGTACACCGACACCTTTGCGCGGATAGTTACCAACATGGGCGTTGGGGCCAAATATATCTGCCCACTCAGCACGAAGGGAGTCCAAGGAAATGCTGAACCGTCGCACATCGGAAATCTGTGCCTCAGAGAGAGGTCGGTCGACATCCGCACCGAACGCGTCATAGATGCTGGAGCAAATACTCCAGCAGAAGACTTGGCTTATTAACCGCGCGTCATCCTCTGTAGCATGCTCACAGTCCAAGAACATCCGTGCATCCCGCACAGCTTCACATTCTCGAGTGGTTGGCGGCCTGCCATATGGTATAGAGAAGTGGTGGTCACATACATATACCAGATAGTATAAACGTGTGTTTGAATATTGTTCTCGATCACCAAGAATTGCTCTCGGAAAGCTTCTGTGCAATTGGAGCTCCGTGGCTATTCGTACCGCAAGCCCGACCCATGTCCAGGATAAATCGCTCATCCAGAAGGCAGCGATTAAGAGGGCTTGGACGTCTTCTACCGTATTCTTAACAAAGCTCAGCGAAGCGCTTAAAGCCACACATTCTCGATAAAGCTCGTCAAAATCGGGAGATGCTAAATGCAGAGCGCCAACAGCACAGATCGCAGTCATCAGAAACGGCGAAACATCGCGAATATCCTCTAGCGCCATAGATCCATGGTCTCCCAGAATACTATACACGAAGTGGTCCAGCTGGTTGTGATAGTCATCAAAATATATGTGTGCATTCTCAATGCTTATGACTCCACGGGAAATAATATCGTGATGGGTTCTTGGTTGTGTGGAGGCAGTTAAGTGAAGATAATGGCTCGGAGCAGGAGCCCTTTGGCTCGATTCCAGATCTATGACAATCCTCAGGCGACGGGATTTCTCGCTGAAGGTACTCTCGTCATCTTCGAGTGTCTCGGTAGCAGACAGCGTACCGTCCGACGTTTGTTCGCTTTCGTCGGGGGCGTTCAAGTTGGGACTAGGGTTGTTCGCATATGTTGCCAAGGTTTCTTCAAGCTTCCGGAGTTTCTGTTCCATGGTTTGCTTCCACCTGAAAACAGAAAAATGCTTAGGGCCTTAATGTAGTAGATGGTATAGACCAAGTCACTCACGACACATCACTCTCTAACAGCATCTGTAGACTGCGATTCACCGTGCAAGGTAGACCCTTCTTCGCACATCGAGTGCAGGGTGGCTGTGACTCATTCATGAAGCATTTAATCTAGTATCCTGTTAGAGTGACAGCCAGTCTCTTGAACCAACAGGATTGAAGAGGTGCTCTTGTACTTTTTGCTTGCGGCAGGCTACGCAAGCCGTGATCTTGCGAGTAATGTCAGGGGGCTTTGAATCCCCGAAAGTGTCTCGAAGTCTGTGAATGGGAGATCCAGGCACTCCGGGGTCTTCCATGTTGGCAGTGGTATTTTTTTTGGAAGAAGTTTGTGAAGGCCAAGCTATTTAACTACCACCAACTCCTCTCCTACTAAGAAACGTCCGATAGCCATTCCCCGCAAAAGCACGTGAGGTGACGGGAGTAAGCGCCTGTGGCTGGCGATCAGGCGGATCGCCGTTGGTAGGGAACTGTTGGTCCTGCAAGATTCAAAGTCTGAGGAGGCGCTATAGACTCTAATTGGATAGAGGAAATGTTGGATACTTGGCATGAAAAGTCGTTCGAATTCCTTAGTTTTCTGTCGAGATCTCTGAAATTTTGGAGACGACAAAAGCAACGCACCAAGTTTGTGGTCATTATCGCACTTCACACCAGGCACTCTAATCTGTTACTCAACTGAGTCGACTGCAGTGATACACGTAGTGTAATTCGATATCAAGTTAAATTTTGTGGTTGCCCAGCGCTGTCTTGAATAACCTTGCCCCCTCCCCCCCCTTACCATAGTACCATACGCATCCAACGAATAGATATATAGCTTTGAACCCAAAGCCTGACAGGTTATCCAATAAAAAAGCCTAATTTACAAAGGGGAGTATTCCTTGTCTAGCCAACCATGAAGTGAAGCGTCATATAAAATTAGGCACCTTTATTGTGACAATGCTAACTGCCAACTACGAAACGGCGAAACGATGTACTAATAAATCAGACATGCATCTGGTAGCGGCGGTAAAAATTAACTTTCTCCCAGGCAGCTTGGCGTTGAGACTATTGTTCTTGTAGTCCCGGGGTAAGGATTCAGTCTCACTCACATGCTAAAATAACGAAGGCAAAAAATCAATACTAGTCATTTTAATATGGATAGCCAAAAATGTTGGCGACAAAGAAGTGAAGACCAAATCCGGTATTTCTGAAGTGGGCACAGTCAGAGTAGAAATAAAATTATCAAAAACCAAATGTAAAATACAATCCCATAAAATAACGAAAATATTGAATATATTAAAAAACACTCTCATATGCCTCAAGGATCTAATCCAGGGAAAGATGCGAATTGCATCCATCCCCCAGACGAGCTCATTCTCCGCTCTTTTTGATATGCTGAAAGGTCTTCTCAGCTTTGGACCTGTCTATTTTTTCTACATAAACCCAATCACCTGATTCATGTATCTCAAATTCTATAGTGCTGAGTTCACTTTGCAGCTTCTCGATTGCCTCAAGCGTGTTGGCTAAAAACACGAAGATTTCATTAAATCTTACATCCTGGTAAACAAGAGAAATATCTAGTCCCTGAATTTTGTTATTCAGTTCTCCAATATCAGAACCAGTCTCTCAACCCAGTGATCTTTTGTGTGTTCCTTGGTCTCCCGTTCTTTGATCCGGTTTTGCCTCCGCCTGAGAAGTGTCTCTAGATTCTGGCCACGTTTCTCCAATTCATCCCACGCTCAGTTGGCAGCGAAAGCCCCCTTCGCTTGTAGTTCAGTGATTCTTAGAGACGCGGGCTCTGCTCTGGATTTGGCATCTTGGAGCTCACTATGGAGCAGGTTAAGGCTTGCTTGAGTTTTATGATTTGCCTTTCTAGCTGAGGGGGTCCGATCGGTGGGCGTTCTCCATACTGCTTGCACACCTCACGAAGCCGGTTGTTCTCGTAGGCCTGAATGTCACTCATTATGCGAAGATGATAGTTGATTGTATCAGGAATTAAAAGTAAAGGTGGACTTATGGATAACGATTACTGGCTGGCAAATCCATAGAGAAACCAGGAGTACTGTCACTTGACATAGTAGCCCAAGGCTGAACTGTCATTTGATTGGTAAAAAGCTGGCTTAGAGACATTGATTTCCCTTTGAACGCTTACCCGTCTTCCGCAGGGCTACTATCTTAGCCCGCTTGAACTGCTTGGGGTAATAGTTTAACTCTAATAACTTTGCAAAGACATAGGCAATGAGTCTTCCAATATGCCTCTATAGGCGTTTCCACACCAGTGTTGGGATGCTATCCTCATCGGGGGCGGTTGATTTTTTGGCCCTTGTAACTGCTTGATAGACTTTATGTTCTGTAAGCGGCTCCCATGGGATTTCCTCGCTTTGTATCCTGACCGTGTCCTCACTGGGTTCCTCCATCTTCGGGAAAAAACTACTCCATCAGGACGTTTGTTTTGTCTTTATTCTCTATGACTTCTATATCTCCTAACATCTGGGGAGGGATGTTTGTATAGGATTCGCGGGGTCTCACATATAATGCTGCTTTCCAGAGGTGGCCTTTACCTGCTTTGTCCAGGAATTCCCTCCAGTGTGCAGCATTTGTCTTTTCAATTATTGTTGTCCAAGCCCTGAGTTTGTGACGCATTTCTTCAAATAGAAGTGATGAGTAGGGCTCTTGGCCGCCTCGGGTAACACAGGTCTCTTGCTACCTCTACTAGGCGCGGTTTGTCTCCGCTTGGTGTATCTTTAGCTCGGGGGTGAACCATCGATTGGGTCTAGGAGATGGCTCTCTAGCTATCTCTACACTGATCCTATAGACATAGACAAATGAAGATATAGTACAACTATAAGTGTTGGGGTTGTAGTGTAGCAAGACCCGAATCCCAATATATAATCCATGGACTCTAGGATCCGTGACGTGGCAACTTGCACAGTCATCGATAATGATTGGTCATGATGGTGTGCGAGATAATCAAAGGCAATGTTCTGGGCTGGTAAGCCAATATTTTAATTATATTTTGGCCTATAAATACACAAGGGAAGACCCAAGATAAGCTTTACAGCTAGTACAACCGAGCCTCCTGTCTGAATAATAATTTATTAACGTCTATGAATTTTTTCACTCACTATCTAAGACGTAAAAGTTTTGTTCATTAATATATCTTTTAAGAGGTACATCAATTCTCCAAAGCCACTTATAAGTCACTGTTTAATAGCTGCAGGGCATCACTTTTTTTTTTTAGTCGACCAGTTTCAAATCCTTAAAGCTCACATCAGCATGCAAAAAAGAGAGAGCTCTCCCTTCAGAATCAGCGTTCGCCGACGAGCGATTGAAGTATCCACGTTTAGTTTCGTTATAAACATCATCAGGAGGATCTTTGAAGCTAGTTCATCAGTACCTAGTGACCATCCTTTTCTTTACGCCGCAACCTGGATTCTGTTGTGCGGAACAATTTTACGTTTTGGAACCTGTATAGATGAGAATATGGAAGCATAGTATTAACTTTTTTTTGTGTTGGTTTACATTTGACAAGTTGTCTATCTCCTCTCCTTGTGCTAAGATGTGTCACCATGAACTCTTCCTGAGGCGTAAACTAGGCTCTACGCTAAGAATCTGTCTAATAGGGAAAACTGCAGCCTTTTAGGCTTCAATTCCCAGTTCCTCAAGTTTTAACGGAGTCATATTAGAGTCCTGCTTGTCTGAGGCATTGCAGTAAATGGTCAAATAGCTCATCCTCCTTCCTGGCTATTCAACACATGTCCCTGTGTTGTCTTGGATAGAAAAGCGCGTTGAATTTAGATATAAATAGTACAGCTATTTTCTGATTAAAACTGAATCCCTAGTAATAAGGACTGATTTTCTTCAGCACCATTATAACCCTTTGTTGTTTAGAAACAAAAAATGTATACATGGAGATATTATCCAGCCCAACCCATCATTTTGTTATAGTAACTAACATTCACAGCAAACACAGTAATCACAAGGACACCAGTCAAGAAATGGTCTGCCACTGTCATTTCCACCACCTCGCAGGCTGATTTGCATTTGTTTCTGGGCGGGCCGCTCTTGTTAGCGAGTCGTTTTCTAGTAATATCTCGTAACGTATGAGAGTTGATCGCTGGAGGAATACATGCAGGCTTGGTCACTACCACCTCCTGACTGGGGCCGGCAGGGCTGGAGGGTTGCTCCATAGTAAGGGTGATAGGGTTCCAGGTGGACTGGGGGATATCTTCTTTGGAGGACTTGAACCAGGAGAAGTTGAACATGATTGTGGAATAGATGAAGTGAGAGAGTCTGAAATTTTTTGTCTTTTTTTTTTTAATGAAAGAAAGAAGGATGAAGGGAAGGAAGGAGTAATTACTGTAAATATTTGTGGCTTTGCCAAGTGATGTGGGAACCTAACGTCTATCCGGAGAATTACCGCCACAGCCAGAACGAAGTTCAATTTCTTCTGAGCCTTTTGTCTTTATTGTGATAGAGTGCCCTGGTGGTGAAACCACCTCACCCCTTATGCCAATTAAGTAGATGGCCAGTATTCTGTCGGATTGGCGAATCCCCTTCGGTTCACACCACACTCTTATTGATACCAGTATACTGTTGATGTTATCGCGTTAGACCAGGGTCCATAACAAGGCTATTAAATGCTATTATATTTAAAGATTAATGTTTACCATAGTTAATTTGGGAAGTAGAAGATAAAATCTGAAAAGTAGAAGTTAAACGTTAAAAAGAATTGCATACCAAGGAACTCATCAGAACTTGTGTTCACCAAGCCACATTTGATCACTGACGAACGAAGGAACTAGTATAACTCCAATGTCTTAAATCAAATCCCCTACAAATTGTGGAATGCCAATGATATTCTTCTTCCTCTCCACGTTTCCTTGGTTTTTCTCGTTCCCAGGCGTTGGGTGCTACAATCTTGGTCTCACTAAGGCCTTGGCTGCCAACTATCTACGTATACCGCCGCCCGCATC
The DNA here is from genome assembly GCF_003426965.1 of Aspergillus tanneri. Taxonomy (NCBI): domain Eukaryota; kingdom Fungi; phylum Ascomycota; class Eurotiomycetes; order Eurotiales; family Aspergillaceae; genus Aspergillus; species Aspergillus tanneri. Next base: position 1,805,276 of record NW_022984634.1, on the reverse strand, counting down.
CCCAGCTCGATATCCACTTCCTATCCAGTTAAGTTGATGACATACCGATGATCACAGCCATGTTTGCAAATTTCCTACACAGTGAATAATGCCAATGCTGCGCCTCCAAGACATGGAGATTTGCCGTATAGACTGCCACTACATAGAGCACAGCTGCGCGATTGTCACAACATCCAACCCGAATTATGGAGCGTTGCGTGGGTATATAAACCCTGTACCACTCTCAGTTTACATCCATCCCTCTCCAGGATCCTCAGGCTTCCGTTTCAAGACATACATATTACTTCTTTTCTGCATATAAGCACAATTTCTTCTGTCTACCAAAATGCGTCTCTGGACTCTCTTTCTCGCCTTAGCCGCATCCGCCGTTAATGCAGAGATATCAGGCGTACAGGATGAAGCTTGGGCTCGTAACTTGATCGCCACACTTGAAAGTAATTTTAAACACCGACTACAATAACACGTTGGACTTCACTTTGAGAAAATCGACCTCAGTTACGGCGACGAAAAGTGAAGGCTGGACTACTGGCGGAAAGGTTACTGCAGGAGTGGGAAGTACGGGGTCGGCGTCCGCCGAGATCTCGGCATCATATTCCTCCCTCTCCACCACCGTCGAAACGAAGACAAAAGAGGTTTCCTGCTTAACACGGTGAAGCCCTCGCCGACGATGCCGCTATGAGACCTGGACCTACCATGTCAAAGTTAAGGGAACCTGCACTCTGAATCCGATGATCGAATGCGTCCCTGGCGGCCAACAGCACAACCAGTGTGATCTTAGTACCGGCTTGTTCGGTTGCCAACAAGTCAACGACTGGAGGGGGAACAGATGTGATGAAACCACGGGTTGCGAAGTCGATACTCCACTCTCCAACGAAAAAGGGGAACCGTTTTCTATCACGGTTTCGATTCATGAACCGCTTGATCCCTGAGACGAAGCTGGACCAACTCTACGTCGACCCAGGTGTGAGGATGAATTCGATGGGCATTCATCTAATCCAAAGGGGTTTATGGGAATTATTTGTGCGCCGTTTATAGATTGCATGAATCTTCCGAATGGGGTTTTCATTGTTCGGCTTGTTAAGCCCACCATTACGACAGATCGCTCAATGTGGGTTGATTAGGTCCTGATATTTCGACTCAAATAATGCTACTGGAGAAAGACTTCAGCTGGAATGATTCCCATTTCCACTTTTGCCCGTTCCACAATATCCACAAACTCATCCAAGCCTTATAGATTCTCCTCGAAAGCCCGCAATCTGGCAGACTCTGTATCAGAAATATCTGATCCCGGCGCTATAGAAACCGCAACTTCAATATTGGAGTCTTTTCGCAGGACAACTTCGGTTGGAAGGCGTGTACAGGGCGTATCGCTGCGGGGGAAGTGCACGCCAGAGAGAGCTTCGAGCATGGACAATTTTCCGCTGGAATGATCACCAGAGACCACATTCTGAGGCAGGTCGACAAACTCCCCGAACCCCTGCATGTGGGGATTATCGATTTTGTCGAGTAGGATTTGCTGTTCTTCCGTTCTGAGCTCCCTCAGGCCTGTCTGATCAAACTAGAGAGAGTCCATGGCCAGACACAGTTCAATATTGCAAATGAGTTGGACCAGATGAGGAGCATTTTAATTGGAAACTAGTACGGAGTAATAGTGGTGGCTTATCGCTTTTAAGGCTTCTTGTGAGAACTTGCGTACATCAACCTATCGTAACGGATAGCGCCCGAACTTCAACCAACACCAGATAGCGCCAAACTGCCGCTACGGTACACTACATGCATATACACAAAAGCACGAATAGTTCTCGACGAATGGAAAGACAATCCAATCAATTAGATCCACCCGTGCTCCCTGAGCAGGCTGATACTATCAACGGCGTATTCACAGCGAGGCTGCCCACATCGTAAGCTCTTCGTTGGGGCCAGGATATACTCTCCCAACATTCAGAGCCAACTGCTCGCGTTTGCCTCCCATACACGCATATTAAGATTTGTTTGGTTATCAAGAATTGCCATTCAGAAGACATCAGTAACGTGGGATGAGTCGCTACAGTAGATGTTTGTAAGCGCTGTTGGCTTTGAGACTATGGATGGCCCGAGAAATTAGCTATCCGGTCTTCCTTGGACAGAATGCAACTCCACTCCACCTGGTTTGTTGTCCTCTACAAGCGTTGGCCACTCTGCAGCTAATGATTTGCGGTTTGTGTTCCAATCATCGGGTCTGGACTGTCAACTACAGTATTTTATGTGTACTCACAATTCATGGCTTCTGTGAGCTATATTTCAGCTACCGTTTTGAATCAGAATCACATATAGAAGTCTGTATTACTAGTAACACATGATGGCTACATTATACGATGGTGGATCCGAGCAATGTCTGCTACTCTAAAAAATAGCTGTATCTCGAGCCTCTTGCTTCGTCTCCTCTTGAGTTTCTTCTAGAGCCTCCTCCTTATGTTTTTCTTTCTTCTTTTTGTCCCCCTTCTCTCCCCCCGATTGCTCCACGCAGGACTCCGTAATTTGCATTAACCCGCTTGTCCATTAGCAAAAGCGGAGTTTTAGTTTTAACTGTTAGTTCTGTAGCCGCCGGTGGTCTTGTGACAGTTGGCCCGTCGGAACTTGGCCCTGCGTTCAGTTCGCACCACGGTTTCCACGTAAACCACCGTTGGGGATAGTATGGAGCTACCTGCAGATATCCATATGTAGTTTGATATGGGGGCTGGTATGGGGTTTGGAAGGGCCTAATTAGCCTGCAGTCCGTAGTAGTCGTTCCAACTGGGTCCAGGGATGTAGTTGTTTGACGAACGATATGGACCAGTACGTTAATCCTTCGACTCCTGATTCGACAGTTGTTGGAACTGCTGGGTGCTGTCTTCCCATATTCCTGTGTAGGCTAATCCCAAGTATATGAACACTATAATTCTTCAGGATGATCAGTAAATCCTGCCATCCCAAATACCTTTTCCTCTAAAACTCTTTGGATTTGATTAAATTTGAAAGCAACGATATAGGGTCAAGAAAAGCAGTCCTTTGGTCTCACCATGGTATTTTGAAAATCCAGCGTTATGCCAGTTTCAGTTTGGGGGTTACCAAGCGCCAGCCATTTATGGCAAGGCAATGGAGCTCCTGTCAACGGTCCTAGTTATTAATCGGCAGCGAACCCGAGTTTCTGGCCTAAGGACAAACCTCTCTTGGGCGGTATTATCATTCAAGATCTTTTTTTTTTTTTTTTTTTTTTTTTTTTAAACCGAGTCCACTGATCCAGCCTTTTCAATAGTTCCTCTTTTATGGACTCCCAAGTGCAGAGCTTCTAGCTCACGATCTTCTTCGGGAATCACAAAATGCTTCCTTGCAAAAAGACCAACTGCCTCATTCGGAGCTCATCAGGGACCTCAGTGTATTCATGTCCTACCTTGACTGGGTGGCAATGCCGGTGCATCGAAACCATGGGCTCTGCAAACAAGCCGCAAAGAAACCAGATGCTAAATCCTCGCTTTAAACAACAGCAACTTGCACAGTCAATCTTGACTGCTGATGGTTTTGGCGGCGATGGGGTGAGTAGTCTTGACTTTTCATTTGACTGGTATCAGTTTTCCACTCGGCGCTCGAACCAAGCTATGATAAATACGGTGGTAGAACCAAGATTATTTAACAACTAGGTTAAATTTTTTTTTCAGGCGCCATAAATTCTGCAGAGTCTAGATAAATTGATTGCTACCTGTGCTAGCTCTGACTTCCAATATCCTCATCCAACATGTCCAGAAATTTGGACAGCTCAACCAACTGTAAGAAACTTCAAAGCCAATCAAGTGTCTTCCAATAGTCGTCAAGCTTATACGGTCCCCAAGTGAGGACGTCCGGTTTGGAGGCGATGACCTGAACCCTCACATATTTGTCACCTTTGAAGAAATATGTCTCACCAGGCAATTTCGCCTTATCTTTAGGGATCGGGATCGATGCCTGGATTGAATCAAAGCCGGCTTTGGCAAGACCCGGCCATTCATCGACGACGTTCGCGGGCCCATAGACGATCCTATCATCTACAACATTGAGCCGAACGTATCTGGTTCCCTTGAAAAAGTAGGCCTCGTTCGTCTTGCCAGGAACAGCCAAAGTAACATCCACAGTATCGAAGCCCTTTCCAGCAAGACACTTCCACTTCTCAGTAATCTTCAGGGGACCATCGGTAATAGAATCGTCTCCCGCTTTGGGAGTAAACTTAATACGGGCAACACTCGAGCCGTGGAAGAAATAAAACTCGGTGGTAGCTCCGTCGACGGGAAGAACGGCTTCAACGGTGCCAAATCCGGCCTTGTTCAAGGATCCCCAGTAGTCCTTGATTGGAACTGGACCCCAGGTTCTGGTCTCCTCGCTTCCGTATGGAGTCCACTTGACGCGAGCATATTTCCTACCGGCGAAGAAGTATCCCTCTTGGATATCTTCTTGGTAGAATGCTGCGTCGACCATGCTGACGGTTAGGCAGGGGAGTGTAATATAGATAAATATTGGAGGAGGTTCAGTGACAAATGCTTGCAATTGTATTCAGCTTTGAGTACTGAGCTCTGCTGGACTGGCAACGAGGAAATGTGGGAGAAGTGTCCGGTCTTTATAGCCATCTGACATCTCACCAACCCATATTGACTTGTTGGCTTGTCGAGTCACCCAGAATGAGGGGAACATTTCTGTCTCCTCCGAGACACGTAGGGCTCCTCAATACATGCAGTCAAGCAGTTAGATATGCTAGTGCATGTACGTCGCAATACTGGCCTCTTTAGGCATCCTAGGAGCTTGGCATGCAAGTATTTGGAATTTCATAACACGGACCCAGACAAGGCCATCATGCAACATTGAATCCAAATCAATATCTGCAATAACTGGAGATGATATACACCTGTACACCCGGGGTCTCCTATCCGAGGGCGGATTGTCCGGTTTCAAAGCCACCAAGAAGAATATAAAGTGACTTTAAAACGACGGTTGATATAATAGATTTGTCATACAACGGAGAGAAGAACAAACTCTCTTAACCATTGATATTACTGTAATTATGGCCTGTTGCCTGTCTGTATGTTTGTATAAAAACAAACCTGCATTGGTAATCATGGCCCCACCCCAGGCTCCAGAGATGTATTATAAAACGTCCTTAGTTAATAATACTCTAACATGGTACGATCAAATGAACTTGCAATAGTGCTGCATGCTCATATGAAGTGGGAAGTGGGGTTCTGTTTACTAGCAGAAAGTACCAAGGGAATGGACATAGTCCTGAAGTCGAGACCCTCATGGCCATGCAATACATGCAGGCTCTGTGGTTTTGACAACGCGGGGTCTCATGGCTGATACTACTAAATAGTTCACAAACATCACCGTCGTTTTACCGGTTGTTAGGCTGACCAGACCAGGATTTGATATATACAGGTAAGAATGTAAATGGGTAGGCATGCAGATTGAAGGCAATCCTTGATAGCTATTGCCTAGATGGTGAAATATACTATATAAAATACCATCTGAGTAGGGACATTGTCTGCGGGACCACGGATATATACAGAGGCATAAATTATCAGGTAGCTTCAACCATCCTAGTAAATTATGTCACAGGCAATTAGTTAACGACCTCATTCAGGAAAGCAAAGAGAGAAAGTCTTAGCTTCCTCCACAACCATTTCAGCTCATTAATAATGTCGTGGAAATGTGAGAGTTCCCAGCTTCTGCACTGTGGAAATAGTCAAAGCCATACAGATAGTTGGGAAAGGGAAGTCGTGTTTCATTAAATGAAAACCCGACTTGGTTTACTGGCATAGTTATCCAGGTTCAATGGTCTTGCAGCTTGCATGCCAATGTCGCAATGAGTTCTCTTTTAGTAGGGTAGGTATCTCAGGAGGGGATACATCATTTGAGTCGGTGATGATGATTCTCACAGTGGGGGCAGAGTGTATGGATTTATCATTATGCAGAACTCATCTAAGCAGAATCGCATCTATTGGCAGATTTGGTTTTACATCTACAGCTTCTTCAGCTTCTTCTTCTTCGTTCTTTTCTGTTTTTCGAGCCCTTGTTGCACCCCTCTTTTATTATAAGGCGGGGAACCTGCCATCTGAAATCCCTGACATATAATGTTCGATATATAGCCTCTCCATTTACCGTATGGCTGCGTATGACCTCTCAGACAGTGTGATCCTAGATGTCGCATGCAGGAGTGTGCATATAGTGAAATGGCTCTTTCTTTTTTACAAGAGAGAGATAGAAAGGCCCGTAACTGAACTATTGGACACAAGCCCCAAGCCAAGTATCTAAATTGCTGAATAGATCTTTCTCTAAATAGGTCCACGTACAATAGATATACAGAACAGATAAAGTTGTAGTAGCCTAGGCATCGCTTGACTGCGAGAGTTCATGGTAAATGGAACCATATCCACCCGTCCGGCTTCATCGACTGAAACCCGGCCAGCTAGTATAACTTAGGTCATATCTTTAATATTATCGACTGGGGTTGCCAGTAGTATCTGCAAAAGACTCAAACCTGCGTTGGGATATTATAAGACTATAATAAATAAGTTGAAAGCAAAACAGGCTTATGGCCAAGGATGTCTAGTTGCTCGTCTTCTTTCACATGCCATGGAACAATAAATGCATTTCGCAGTTTTGTAGTTACAGCTATCTTTGGGCTTTGTAGCGGTCCAAGTTTCCATATTCCGCGAGCAGCCACAACTACACTGTATCAATCCATAGTGTCAAAGATTGCATAATCCAAGCAAAGACAAGAACCTCTACGGTGAAGGCTCAGTTGCTCTCTCCCTAGTTTAGTTACCAAGTGGCATGTTTTGGACACATAAGGAATCTTCCTTGCTATGCTAATGCGTGTTTTACAATAGCACTGGCAGGAAGAGTAGCTTACATGCTCGCAATCCGTGGCTATAGAGAATCATAATGTATGGACAATTTTTTAATAGTGTCATGATAAGCTAGTCTATATTGAGAAATCATGTGAAATACTTAAGTGACGTGGCAATCCTGAAGAAGAGGGGTAGGCGTTGTGGGTAGATGTGTTACAGCTAAATGGACACCCCCGCTTTGGGTAGTCATGCTTTCAGTTTTATATCTATTACCCATCATAGATATATGACGACAAACATTGGTTATATAATTATATGTAACCTTGTTACTGAGTATATTAACCGTCAACGTTTGGGCATTCGCCATTTCAGTTTCACAGTCACGAGGATACTGTAGTAGTTCGTGCTGTCTTGCCTCTCCGTGTCGCAGCATCTAAGGCTTCCTGTATTCTTCTTCCCTTTGCTTTGTTAATTTTTTTTCCCTTGTGTGTGCTTTCTGATTAAGATTTTAATCTGCGAATACCTTTACCCCGGTGGGAATTCAGTACATATCCATGTCAAGAATACTGCAAAAGCTGTTCTAGGAATGCGAGAAATGAGAAGATCAATGCATACCATTGATGGCATTACTAAAGTTATTATTACGCTATAATAGATTGAAAAAATGGACCATAATTCAACAATCGTCTCCTCTTAACCAGTCATCTAACAAGAGCTCCTTCGCAGTCGGCCTTTCCTCGGGCAACCAACACAGGTTTTGCCGTAAAAATCGGAGGAAAAGCATCTTGCTATTAGTCTCAAGTCGAGATTCATGGCTCTCTAGGGATTGCTCTGGGATTTCTACGGAGCCCCTCCAATTACCTGCAACATATTAAAGGCTGTCATATTAAATTTCTCAGGGAAAATTGAACTTCACTTACCATTCTCGTCCCAAAATTTGAGACTTCTTCGCTTCGTCTAAGGAACTTAACTGGGGGTGGTTCCAGAGGAGAAATCCTTTCTAAAAAGCGCTAAGTGTGTTGAGTGCCATTTTTAAGAGTTTGATTCCTAAAAAGATGTCCTTGCTCGAACAATGTCCATGCCTACTGAGTACAAGGTTAGAAGATATTACACTGCCCAATAGATAGTCGTACCATCTGACCCAAAGCCCATATATCGACCTTATTATCCCACTGCATGCCCGGCACTACTTCTGGCGCCCTATATCTACTTGACATGATAAGGCCGGTTTGGTTACCTTTAGCTAGTCGCGCCTCTCCAAGCTCAGCTAGTATTGGTTCGCCACTTGTCAGACACATCGTAGGAGTGGGGTAAATGGTGCGATCACGAAGCTGTTTTCAAGGAGCGAGGTTGGAAATCTTGTCCTTTTCCATTTCAGAAAGGATTGACTCATCATCAATGCCAAGAAGGATATCGTTCGGCTGAATATCTAATTAGGGGGACGCATAGACTTCAACGCTCAGGTTGTGCCTTACCAGTATATATAGATGACTTTGGCTTGGTGGAGGTAATCCAGCGCAATATGGACAAGCCGGAGAGCAGGTCAAAGAAGGTTTTCTGGCAAGGCATTACCCTTAAGACAGTGTATATAATCGCGGATGTCGATACCAGCGGGTTGATAGAGGAGACAAGTGTGCACTCCACATGGTCCGGAAATCTTAAATAAGTCGAGTACATGTCCGACATACTTTACACCGCTATAAATATCATAAATGGCTTTTAAGTGCTTGGAGATTTCCACTTCTGGGAGCCGTCGCCTACTCCGAACGTGGAGTTTTAGCGCTTATTACTTCTGCTACATCAGCTTATATTTAAAATAAATATCTATGCACACTTACCGTAGGTCCCGACATAGCCATACAATTGATGATGAGCCGAAGCCGAGTTTAGTTACACCTGATATTGGGATTTAAAAGCTTCACTAATGTGAACTGGATAGTAGCGTCCTTTAAATAATCAGGAAGAGTTTTGTTGTGAAACTACAGTAGGTCAGAGGAAGTGACATTGAATAGAGAGAACTAAGCCATTGAATTGGATGAATGAACTTAGTTAGTATAAGGAATTTGTCTGTGGGAAGACATATATAAGCGAGGACTTCGCCGATCCTTCGGGTAATCCGTCGGGCTGATCCCATATTCATAACAAGTTTCTTCTTCGAATGTTTCAGAAGTATCTAAGATAACAAATCCTGAAGTTGGAAAGACGCGTGGTTGAGACATTTGAATAGAGGCCGTCTTCCTGCGAATAAGGAATTGGACCGTGGGCAGGCTATATGTCGTGAGGGCAAAGCCAATCGTCTTCTAGTACGGATACATGTGTTATGTGAAAGCCATCCCTTGATTGCTTGATTCGAGAAGAGTCTTGCGTGATTATTATCTCGGAATATCTTATAAAATTCGCTGAACTGCCTGATGAAGCTACGACATTGCGCTATCCCCATCAAATTTTCCTTCATTTAGCAACTCTCGATAACTAGTTTTCTATATTCTCCACCATGACGGAGCATAATCCCTCGTATTATACAGCAGAACACTATCAAGCAGTTATTGATCGAGAAAATTCACAAACACTGGACGAAAATTTGGTAAGACAGAATAACAACGATTTAACTAGTTATTAACCAGTTTGGAACTAGTTTCAGCATGAGGGTCCAATCAAGTTAACGTGTGGTAACTCTCACGGGGAATTTTTACAAACCTCTAAGGTAGAGGTTGTAATAACCCTACCTAAATATCTAGAGACGCACAAGGATGGTCATACATATGCCGTCTCTATCAACCCAAATAAAAAACCTAATATTATTGATCTCATGAGCACAGTAAGTAAAGCTAGCTTTAAACTAGTTTTTAACTGGTTTCTAACTAGTTCTCTGAAGGTTTAATATCCGTGTAACCAGTGGTATAGGGACACCAAGTCCATAAGCCCATTTTTCCATAATGCGGAGGTTCTACATTCTAAGTACCTTTGCTCTGGGGTAAAGATATATTCTAATATCTTTCCCCAACTAAAGGAGCTTACCCATACAATAGCTACTAATGATATATGGAATCTAATAAAAGAGAAACACCAACAGGCAGAGGAAAGTGAGACCAGAAAGAAGAAGATTGGATATAGGTAAGTCAGAACTATTTGGACATAGTTTCAAACTAGTTCCTAGCTAATTTCTGACTTCTCCAGAATCTACCATGAGGTAATAAGGATGTTTGAAAAAGGCAGAGCCTGCAAAGCCCAAACAGAAACATGCAGAGCTGAGTTTCGAAAAGGAAGTTAAGAAATAAGTAGTTCCAAACCAGTTCTATACTAGTTATTAACTAGTTCTAGACACCTGCTGGTGTTGTTCACGATATAATTATATACTCCAATTTAACAAGGGAAAACCAAGATAACCATTTCTAGAAATCACTTGCATTTCAAAGTAATGCTGATCTAGACCTACTACAGCAGTGTTTTAAAGGTCCAATCCTTGAAATACCTAACCATTGTGCGGTCATTCGACCAAAAAGGTTAAAACAGCAAAAGTGTGGTATGTTTTAAAATAACTAGTTTATAACTATTTTGTAACTAATACTTAAATAGTTCAAAATCACGGAAAGGAAACTTTTGAGATTACTAGTATAGGGTGTAACATAAAATTTAAGATTCTTATACTAAAGGATCTTGAAATACACCTATATATCTTATTTATATCTATTAGTGAACATACACACCCTCCACCTCCTCCATCAAAAAGGCCTGAAGAGATTATAAGAGAGATTTATAAAATTATACAAAATTGTCTGAATCCAGATATAACAATATGTTAGTATTACTTCTTAACTAGCTTTAAACTAGTGACTAACTAGTTCTAGCACGTCTATTCCGCACGCCTGAACTCCAGGGTCTTTGTGAAAAATACGGCAAAGAAAGCCTCAGTGAAATCCATCCTACCCTAGTAAATACCTACCCTTTTGAAGCTTATCTTTATAAGCAAAAGTTACTGGCATATCCAGAAGGACAGGAGATTAATAGCTTGAGGTTTGAGTTGGAAAAAGAGCCACCATTAAGCTTAAGGGTAAGAATTTGTTATAAAACTAATTCTATACTATTTGCTAACTAGTTTGTAGGAATATATTCAGGAAGTCTACTATAATACTGATACTACAATTATTATTTATAGTTTAGCAGAGCAGATTTTTATGCTTTTAAAATGCACTTTATTCCAGGTTAATATGTCCTATAAACATATCCGAGCAAATAGTTTTTTTAAGATTACATTTGCAACTTTTTTAAAAGATTACGGGAAAAGTATAACTAGTCTCTAACTAGTTCTAAACTATTTACTAATAATTTCCTTAGTTTTTACTCTTCTTCGTGTCCTCACTACCAAGCAGGATGGAGAAAACTATACCAAAGTCTTTTTAAAGGTATTCTCCCTTGTTAAACAGGTTATAAGCATTCCTGTCAAGTTCCAGCTTTTACATGGTGAGGGGATTCAAACAATTATAAGTAATATAAATAAAGGCCAGATTAAAGGTAAACAGTTTATATCTGGTTCTAAGTATATTACTAACTAGTTCTAGGACTTGGGCAATATCTTGCATCTTTACCAAATCAAAAACAAAGGGTTATAACTGAAACAGAATGCTTAATAAGTATTCTGGTAATCTGCCGAGTCTATTTTTTTCGTGGAATCAATAAAGTTCTTGGTGTAGATAAAGGGCATACAACAGAGTTTAAAACCATAGCTGGTTTACTTAATACTTAAACACGACAAGACTATTTTAGGATGATTAAGCGCCTGCAATATAAGTAGATCTAAACTACTTCCATACTAGTTACTAACTAGTTCTAGAACATCCTAATAAGCGTGTCCAAGACTGGGCGAAGCAGAAAAGGGAACTAGTAATTGCTAGTGGCCTTAATTAAAGTATTTCTTTAATCCCTAAACAGTTTTGGGATTGGGCAGTTCTCTATACAAATGCTGCAAAGCAGACCCATCAGAAATTATATATAATGGATAAAAAACCTGAGGCTTCTTCCAGCTATCCAACGGTAACTATTTCTATACTAGTTTTATTTTGGTTTCTAATTAGTTCAAGGGCATTACTACTTGACCAGCGAGATGTTGATTAATATAAAAGTCGTGTAGAGTATAATGTTTATTATTCTTACCGGGATTTAATCTTTGCAGCAAGGTGGTCACAAAGTGCCCTACGGGAACGTAAGTAAAGATTATACTAATCCCTACCTAGTTATAAACCAGTTACTAACTAGTTGTATATTAGAACGCAAAAGACGTACTCACTCTAGCTCCCCGTCTAATAAAATCAGTGATTTCAGTGCTGCAGTACCAAGCATTGAGATTACTCCCCCTCCTATTAGATTTAATACTTCTGGTGCTCCGCGACGATCACCCTCACGAAGTAGAGCTAGTACAAGAGGTCGCCTATCTAGTATAAAGTAAGGGAATATAACTAATTCAGAACTATTTACTAACAAGTCTGGAACTAGTTCTTAATCACGCCTTGCCCGACTTGCAACGTCCAGCTCAGAAGAGCAAAATTACTATTCAAATAAGCCGAACACCTCTAATCATAGTGTTCAACAGGCTTTTTTTTTTAAATGCTTTTCTGAACCGTTTTAATGCTCGTACAGAAATTGCTCAGAGAACTGGGGTTATTCCTGATTATCAACCATTTGAGATACAAGTTTTACAGAGCATCGGACTAGTTCAAAACCAGTTACAAAGTCCCCCTCTCAGCCAGCAGACTCATTGTCAGGGCCTGATCCTTTTAATGATAATGAGAAATAGAACAGAAAACTAAGATAAATACCTTTTACAGATGCAGGCCTTTGCGGGTGTATATAATAAATAAATACCTTAGGATATATCTAAATTCCAAACCCAGATATCTAATGCTTATAGAATAATGATTAAGATAATTCAATTTTATTGTTCATGAAGATCATGAAGATTGTAGCTGTGTGTAATAATGCTGTATGATCTATTACACTGGAATTAATTTAGAACTAGTTACTGCAGCTTATCAGGAACCTTGAAGCTCCAATACTCGCATGCATTTGTAAAGGTGTAGGTTAAACCAGTTAGCTACTAATCCAGAATGAATTTAGAATTAGGTACTCACGGTTCCTGGCCTTTTGGCAAGACTTCCTATTACCCAGCTGAATGGCGACACCGCGAATAGCCGTAACATTAACCTAAGTTTACCAGAAACTCTTTCTAAACTAGTTAAGGCTGACAAACAGATCCATCTTCCTCCAACTCATCGCCATTGCCATCAGAACTAGTTTAAATTAGTTATGAACTAGTTAGAACTTCCGCACGAATGGAGGGCTACTTGTCATTGTCACTGTTGTTGGGGGTCTGAGCTTGCTCTCCAGTATCGTGTTCGCTCCCCGAACTAGTTTAGAATTATCCTAGATCTAGTTAATGCTTTAAAAAGGAAGGCCCCAACTCATCCATCATAATAACCATAGATGTCATTGTCATCCTCATCGTCCTCATCTTCATGCTCCTCGGAACTAGTCTGGAACCAGTTAGAGCAGCTTGAAGCTTCAAGGCATGTCAAACTCACCTAGAGGACAAGTTTGAGTAGACATACAAAGACTCGTAGAAGTCTGAAAATGTCAGAAACTAGAACGGAACTACTTTAGAACTAGTTATACTTACAGTTAGCCTGGGAACGAACTGCAAGACTCGCCCGGCCGCCTGTAACCTGGGTAAAGTAGTATCCGGCATGGTACTTTGCAAGATGGTGACATGGATTGTTGGTGCTTGAAAACTTATACTCGGACTAGTTCAGAACTAGTTATAGCTAAGCAAGATACACACGGCAGATACCACAATTTTCAACACAACAAAAAAACCTCACCTTAGTGGATCACGTTGGCAGCAGCAGCCTAGAACTAGTTACCATTAAAACCCTTGTACTCACCCCGTCCTAGAAAGGCACAGCCAACGTGCCTGTCGCGCGGTCGCGGAGGTAGCGATCGTAGAATTTCTGGATCTAGTTTAGACCCAGTTACTACAAAAACATGCTTTCTTTTACTCACATTTAAGTTTGGCATCTCGTAGCACTGAAAACTCTCAAAACTAGTGAGAGAAAATGTAAATGGCTGGGGCCGTTTACTTTCTCGGACCTATAGTCCCTGCTGTCCCCGTTGTCCACGTTGTCCCTGTTGTCCCTATTGTCCCTACTGTCCCCATTGGCTCTCGATCTATATCACGTGATCTTTTCACTTTGTTTGTTTACCGCTCATTCTCCACTTTCTTTCTTCCCTTCGACGATTCCTTTTTGTACATAACCTACCTTATAGGTCTACGGGTTCAGCCCCTGACAGAAAACGCCGGAAATGGAAATTGGAGGTGGTAAGAGCGTTATACGGTAAAGAATGGGAAGCTCGTGGAGAGTGGAGATCAAAAAAAATAAAAATTTGTGGGTCAGGTGACTCATCCCACTCGGTAGCACGCGCTGTCAGCCGAAGCCCACTTTCAGCCCAGCTATAGACTTGATAAAGTGGTGATCTAAAACCAACCAATGGAAAAAAATGTTTCGCCAAGTCCTGGGAAGACAGTCATCTCGTAAAGTCGTATTAAAGAAACTGAAAATACCCTGTCACTATTGGCTGCTCGTAACACAATATAGGGGGATGATCTCGCGAGAGCTAATACTCACATGATATGATTTGGCTGACTACAATGAACAGGACAACCATTGATGTGTAGCTAAAATTCCTTTGATAGAACTATCCCCCAATTTCTGCATGTACGGAGATGGACGCGCTCAGTTTTCCCCCCCAGAGATTTTGAATACTCACTCTTGATACGATTATAAAGTGATTTAGTTTGCCATCTTGTAAAGGGCTGCAGCCCGTTTGACCTCTCAGGCCAATGTTCCTATTATCCCTGTTGGCCCTGTTGTCCCTATCGTCCCTATCGGCCCTTTGGCCCCATTCGCCCTCGATCCATGTTACGTGACTTAAACCTTGTTTGTATACCACATATTTTCCTGTCAAGGGCTGAACCCAATGTATTGCTCAGGCATGGCCTTCACTCCTATATAGGGCGCTAGATGCGACTGATCGGAGATCAGTCGTCTTGTACCTTTTTATATGGTCAAGTGGTTGTATCTCTACTAGCGCAGAGACAACCAAACCATCACATTACCTCTTCTTTTATTCTCTTCTTCAACGATGAAGCTGTTATGTATCAAACTTGTAACCGTATCAAAGTATAAATGGAAACAGTAATGGAAGGTACTGTACAAAGATTTTAGAAGTCAAGAACAGAAGATTCCATGTAAACATATCAAACAAAGTGGCAATCTGTCAACAAATTGCATGATCATCCCGGTCCCCTCATCATCAAAGGTGGGACTGATTAACTACTCAACTGCCACATACTGCCCCAAAACCTTCCTTTTTGAAGAGCAGGGGTAAGGTGTCAGGGCTGAACCCGTAGAACCTATAAGATAGGCTATGTGCCAATCGGGGCCAACGTCGCGACCTGGAACCTCGTCAATAGGGTGGTGCGTAAATTTCTACTATCATAACGTGGTAGTGGCCTGTCTTCCGGCTGGTGTCTACGGGACAATATCTGCTTCCACCGTGGTGTCACACACAGTCTCTACCTTCCCAAATATCCGCTTTGGATTAATGGTCGGCATTGGAGGGGGAGTTCCCCACAGTGTGGATATTCGGGTAGGTGATATTGTAGTTAGTAAACCACCTGCCACCTTAAGCGGTGTTATCCAGTATGACTATGGCAAAACACTTCGCGATGGAAAGCTCCAGCACGCTGGATCACTCAATAAGCCTCCTCCAGTCTTGCTGAAAGCTATATCTCAAATGGAGAGTGACTACAAGACAGGGAAGAGAGTGGTTAACAAAACAATACTTGATGCGCTGCAGAAGAACAAAGAGATGAAAGAAGAGTTTTCACGACCAAAATATGACTGGCTATTCCACCAGACATACGACCATGCGAGAAAAGAACCCAACTGCTCGACATGTGATCCGGATTATCTAGTAAGCCGGCCGCAGCGGCCAACTAATGAGCCTTGCATTCACTATGGCTAGATTGCTTCTGGAGATCAGGTTATGAAAGATGCCAAGACCCGAGATTCCCTTGCTCAAGAATTTGACATTCTCTGCTTTGAAATGGAAGCAGCTGGGCTCATGGATGAACTTCCATCTCTTGTCGTACGAGGGATCTGTGATTACTGCGATTCTTACAAACAGAAGCAGTGGCAGGGACATGCAGTGGTTGCTGCTACTGCCTATGCTAAGGCTCTCCTGTCGGTGGTTCCTATCAACCATGACAGAAACAATCCGAGTGACCCTAGGGAAATGCTTTGGATGGTTCCGTTTAGGAAGAACCCACGATTTATAGGTCGCGTATTGGAAATCAAGGAAATAGAAGAATTAATCATGCAACCACATGTACCGTCCAAAATCGCTGTCTGTGGGCTGGGTGGAGTTGGGAGGACCCAAATAGCCCTGGAGTTGGCCTACCGTATGCGAGACAAATACTCGGTTTACTAGATCCCATACACTAGCCTCGAGAGCGTCGAACAAGCATACATAAGTGTGGCAGAGGTTGTTGGGCTCCATGGTGTAAAGCCAGCAGAGGCTAAAGATATGGTAAAAGCTTATCTCTCTTAGAAAGAAGCAGGAAAGTGGCTTCTGATTTTCGGTAATGCAGATGATATAGACATGTGGGTTCAAGGGACTAGTAATATACCAGTACTAATGGATTTTTTGCCTTAAAGTAAGCAAGGTTACATTCTCTTCACTACTCGCAATCGAAAGTTAGCTGTGAAGCTGGCGTCTCCCTTTGTGATTGATGTCTGCGAGCCGGATACAGAGACTAGCGTGAAGATACTGGAAAAAGCACTGATAAACAAAGATCTGATTAATAATAGAAAAGCAACCATTAATCTTCTCGAGCAGTTGGCTTTTCTCCCACTGGCAATCACACAAGCTGCGGCGTACATTAATAAAAATAGTATTAAGCCCTCCGACTACACCGCACTTTTACAGGAGCAAGAAGCGGATGTGATCGAGCTACTTAGTGAAGAATTTGGAGATGACGGTCGATATAACAATATTTACAACCCAGTTGCTACCACCTGGTTAATCTCCTTTCAACAGATTCAGCAATTAAATCCACTGGCAGCTGACTATCTATCATTCATGGCCTGCATAAATCCACGTGATATTCCACAATCTTTGCTTCCTGAGGCTACCTTAAAAAAGAAGAGAATTGATGCAATTGGCCTTCTCAAGGCCTTCTCTTTTGTAAGTAAGCGAGTTAAAGACCATGCTCTAAGTATCCATCGACTGGTCCACCTCTCAACTCGGAACTAGTTAAAAAAGCAGCAGCAATTTAGCCTGCATATACAGAAAACAGCAGACCAGTTTAACCAAGTTTTCCCAAATAATGACCATACAAATCAAAATATTTGGAGAGATTATCTGCCGCATGCCCTTTTACTAGTGGCGAAAAGGATTTCCAAAAAGAGCGAGAGAAATACATAAGATTGGTTCAGAATATTGGGAGGTGTCTGCGGACAGATGGAAGATACAATGAAGCAGCTATGTTATTTGAGGACATTTTGAAGTTACAAAAGAAAGAAAAGAGTGATCCTGATCCCTCAACTCTTACTAGCATGGCTGACTTGGCATGGACCTACGACGTTCAGGGCCGATGGAAGGGAGCAGAAGAGTTGCAAGTGCAGGTGATGGAGATCCGCAAGCAGATACTGGGCTAGAGCATCCCGACACTCTGAGTGGCATACACAATCTTGCATTAATATACAAGAATCAGGGACGATGGAAGGAAGCAGAAGAGCTGCAAGTGCAAGTAATAGAGACCCAAACACAGGTGCTAGGACCAGAGCATCCCGACACTCTGGCCAGAATGGCCAACTTGGCCTATACTTGAAATTCTCAAGAAAAGATTCATGATGCCCTGGCTTTAATGGAAAATTGTATTAAGCTTCAGAAACTCTTGCTGGGATCTGCTCACCCACATACCACATCCTCCTCTCGTTGTCTCGAAAGAAAGGGTCAATTCGTTGGCCAATAAACAGCTACAAGCCCCTCTTCAAGCAAAATATGATCAACCTCCTGAAGAAATCCCACAAGAATGCTCACCAGTGGTCACTAAGCCTCCTGATGAAAAATGGAGAAGGCATTGCCTTATATCAAAGTCAGAAACGATCAACAACTCCTATAAAATAATTTCTTGAAAACATCTCCTCCTCATAGCTTCTAGGAGCAGTTCACATGTGCTGAGAGGTCACGAATTACAAGAAGTTGATTAAGTGCTTTGATAGCCAAGGAGTATTCGGTGAAGATACATAAAATTGATTGCTTATTTCAATCTCCAAATGTAGAAATGTACTGTCAAACTGAGTTAGCACGTATATGCATTATTATTACCCATCAGGAGGTGGTGTCATGGCACGTTTTTATATGTGATAGTGGTATTTTAGTTCAACTGTAAAGGGCTGGAGCCCATTTGACCTCGTGGGCCAATGTCCCTATTGTCCCTATTGTCCCTACTATCCCTACTGGACCTGTTGGCCCATTGGCCCTCGATCCATGTCACGTGACTTCCCACGTTGTTTGTTTACCACTTATTTTCCTCTTCCTTTCTTCCTTTCTTCCCTTCTTCAACGATTCCTTCTTGTACATAATCTATCTTGTAGGTTCTATGGGTTCAGCCCTTGACACAGGGTTATATTAACACGAGCAATATTCCATCAGTAGTACTTAGGGATGTACTAAACCATATTTGGCTAAAACAAAATTTTTATCCAATTATAGGTAGCTATCAGAATAAAGCTAGTCCATACTGGGACATCATATGAAATAATAGTGACATTGTCACATTGCTATATAAGTCGTGACTCCAAAAGAAGAGGGGTAATGACGACACACATAAAAAGGAATATAGAGAATATTCAAGCTCTCGTAGAATTACACCTAAAAATTGAACAATTATATAAATTACCCTGACAAAATAAGGAGGGGTGGGAAGATCAAGGATTTGGACAGGCCATCAGTTTGGCCAGCGTCCCTTCCCTTACTTTGCCACCACTCACTAGAGTCATCTTATAATATCTGGAATATTTTGGAAAGCTGCGTATATTTATGTGCAACTCTGTGTTACATTTATGAACTCTGAAGATGAAACCAGACAAATTGAACTGCCTGGACCTTATGGATGAAGTTCTGTACGAGCATTATGTTATCACCCAAGGATATTTTCTAGTGGATCGCATAAATAAACTGCGCTGACATCTCTTTCGGGACACCTTTGCAGGCAACGAGCGATGCTAGAAAAAAATAGTATCTAAAACAAAGATTTAATATGTACCAGGTGAATGATAAAGTTGTGCCTGCCACACTTGTGGAAATCTATCTTATAGTTCGCGATAAAGCAGGTCGACGCACGCCGTTCATAGATGGCAGCGATCTGAGGCTTAGAGGTCATTGTCGCGCTCATAAGCCTTTGTATTGCCCGGTATGGCTGGACGTGCACGTCGGGAATAAAAGCACCCATTATGATCATCTGAACAAAGTGTTTTCGAATGAGCCAACTGGAGACACTCCTCAGTAGGCACTTGGTTATTTCAGCCAAGGCACTGGGCCAGGTTCCTGATGGAGGATGCCGAAAAGCGCGAACGAGTTGCCAGACCTACTTTGTCGCTATTACCTAATCTGCAACGTGCTTTGGAGGAACAGATCGGTCAGTATCTAGATGTTTATGTAGCAAGGAAGAGAGTTGAGGTACCGTACCATTCCGTTGTCAAAAACTTGAAGTATGATGGCACATTGTCCCTTCCGGAGCTCTATATGTGTATGACAATTTGGGTTGAAATCCATTTCTACGCAATACACCTAATATGAAATAGGAGGCGTTTGGACAACAGGAACTTCTCGAACAAATGCTGCCTGAGTCGATATTTTCGGGCTGACTATTCCCCCTTGGAAAGCTTATTAAGGCCAAATTTGCAGTGCCTTCGCTTGTGGTGATAACTCTTCAGGCCGAGGCAGGTCGCCATATCTTGTTTCCTTGGGTTACTTCGAGATATCTTCATTTGTGATGGTACCCTCTTCAGTCTGGGATAGGGTAATAGCTGGTTCTTCCTTACGTTGACTTGTCTCCGTGACGATTGTATCTAAAGATGACGCTGTTTCAGGCGTCACAGTCTTCCCATCAATTGAGACCACTTCCAACTGGTATGCCGGATGACCCAGATTATCGCTCTCCGCTGAACAGTCAATGCATCGAGTGCGCTGGTGGTTATGGTGTGCATCGATGTAGGATGTCCACCAAGCTGACCTAATTGGGCCAGTGGCTGTGCTTAGAGTTGTGACAATGGTTTTGTATAAGCCAAATACATGCTGCCTGAATAGGAAGTGTAAGTTTTGGCCACATAATATCCAAGCAGACCCGGTGAATTCAGAGCCTGTGCATAGCGTGGTCATGCTGGTTTTATAGATGCTAAATGCGTGTTTCTTGTTTGGGAGACGTTTGGCGTATGATGTCCACGCAGACTTGATCAATCGAGCGACTGTACATAATTTTGTAACGGTAGCTGTGTACATGCCGGATGTGTATTGCCTGAGTGGGAAGACTCTGGTGCTCTTCCCATTATCTGTATTGGAATTATTGTGGTTTGCCTTCATTGCTTCCACAGTTCTCTTTTTCTTCTGAAGCCAACACAGGACCAGCCCCGCAATCACTCCAGCGGCAAGTAGAGCGCCAATTGTTGTAGCTGCTTTTGTGCCGGGGGCCGCATCATGAATACTATGCGGATGGGTAGTATCCAATAAAGTGGTTGCAGCTGTGGTGCTGCTAGACGGTGAGGTGTGTGGAGTACTCGCAGTTGACGTATGACTCTGGGCTGGAGACGCAAGCGTTGTCCAAACTTTGTTATGTTCAGGCTCGGGATAAGAGTATCCAATGGCCTCCGTAGGAGATAAGAATAGTGCTTTGGATGCTGATTGACTGGGGTGGTTGGCGACATTGCTTCTTGTTGAGAAAGGGCTTGTCCAAGCATCTATATCCAATTGACCGTCGAGATAATTGTTGTTAATTGGAGATGAAGATGATACTGCGCATGGCAGTGCGCACACTTGGCCAGGATGATAAAAACCATCCTCGTCAGTGGGTGGTGGCTTTGCTGCCTTCCATGTGGCCGTGGGGTTAGTCGAATAGTTGGGATTTGGTGTTCCCTCCGCAGGTATTTCTATATTTTCTTGTACAAGTTCATACAAGCTGTCATATTCTGTGCCTACTTCATCTTCAGAGTACATATCATCCCATTGATTGGCGTTTGGTCCGGTATATATAATTGTTGTAGGAAATGCAGTAGCCGCACCGGAAAGTACCGCCATCTGCGCATCCTGCGGAAGGAGTGAATCTAAGTAAAAAGAAGCCCTTTTTCCGTACTTCATAGCAGATAAGATAGAATATCTGATTGGAATATACAAGAGGTGGCGTGAACTTAGCAAACTGAAGCATGTACATTCAGTGATAGACAGGCTACTATGTGGAATCTCCCTGTTGCTCCAGTGTAAACAATGAAAACATATAACTGTCATATGAGGGGCTACCTTTCCATATTAGATAATGTAAATTCCCGCGACGATCTCCAGCGGAGCATCGTTATATAGGCGCCGAGTCATTGTACAGGAAGCGCATGACCCGGAATGGGTCGTCCACATGCTCAAAGCTGGAGGCCAATCTGCAAGTAAATATCACATTGATTAGAACTAACATAATTGTAATATATGCCGCGTAGGTAATTGAGCTTCGACTTAGAGCAGTGTTGTGTAGTCAAAGGGAGAAATTGTCAATGCATAATTTCCATGTTGTTTATGTTTATCTTGTTACGCCCCCTTGGGTCTTCCACTGACAAACTGCATAGAGAGGCATGCTCTCCGTTTACTGATACCTGGCCTGAACCCAACACTTCCATAACTTAATTCTATAATTCTAGGGTATATATTCTAAGAATATTGACAGTTGCTAGTCGCTTTTTGACGGCATGTTCTCACAAGATTGTAGTACGGATTTGGTGCTGGAACCTGGTATCACTCTCAGGGGCGAGGAATGAGGGGCATCTCTGATATGTGCATTCGATACAGTAAATAAATCTTCTCCGTTAGGAAGCAATTTCCATTTTCTAGTACCTTATTAGCCCATGCTACATAGTGTAAACAGGAAGTGTCTGTCAAGTAACAACAAATTAGTTACTCCTACGATGAATCCATAAAGAACACATATTCGAGCATTGCCGAAATATTAAGCGAAAGTTAAAAAAAATGTGCTGCTCACTTCCCCCTGCATTCTTCCCCGGATACAAACTCGCAGGCATAAACTTTACCAACCAGCCTGTGTATCTCTTCTCAGCCGATTCTGGCTATAGAGAGCCAGGACCCAGATGGATTCTTTTGTTGTCAATAATATATAGCTAGGATAGAGCTCACGAAATTCATGGTGCTTTGATAGCTAAGAGCTAACTTTTTCATATTAACAGTTAATTAGTTATTAGTATGTCAATAAACTTTCACTAATATAAAACGAGTACCAAGGCGCTTAAGTAGTCGAATAGTTCTCGAAATATTGACTGTGCATACCGGAAAGAATATGAGATGGGCATAGTATTTTACTGCCCAAGCCTAAGCTGTTTATTATTATTATTATTCATTATTTAAGCAAGTTTAACGTCCTCTCTGGCTATGAAAGACGGCGGGTCTTAGACTATAACCCTTTCCCACTTGAGGTGTTTACTTGGTGCATGGAAGAAACCACGGGAGTCTATGTCACGATCCAATCCTCACTTATGTGGACAGAGGAGAACTATGTAATCGACACTATACTCTTATTAACCAAACATTTTTCTTAATATGTCTTGTATATAAGTCCTAAAATTTCAGATAAGAATGAAATTTCTGAACTACAACAGTGTGAGACGAGTTAGAGACGTATTTCACTATACATTGCAGCATTAGAGAACAGTAGCATGGAATGGAAATATCTTCCTTAAGGGGCACCGTTCATTCCGTTCTAGACTTGCATAGGTCAAATAGGTCAAGGGGCCACAGACAGAACTCGAAAATAGGAATGTTCTACATACCCCATTTAGGCCTTGAGTCTGCTCGCGTAAAAGTAGCACGCATTCTTCACGTAGCGGCAAAACAACAAGTCCTTTGTGATGGGTTAGACGATTTTGCCTGGACAGCATGCTCCAGCGTATGAGGATCCTCTATCCGGCTATCATGAATATCACGTCAAGTTTCAAAACATATGATCACTCCGTCTACCTAGGGGTACGAATGTATCAGCCAGAAAAGGAATTCCCCCTTGACGGAGCCTTACCCCCCCCCTTGGGGCCCGGGCTGACCCCATAATAGGGCTACAGAGTGACTATCATTTTCAATAGCTATGTCGAAAATTTAGCTTAGCTTGGATGGCAGGAATAGACTATAAGAGGTTTATTTTCAATGTAGGCTTTACGTTGGCGAGTTAATGTCATAGCGTTGCTTCATCTTGACTCTTTATGATGTCTAACCTGCAGAGTATAACTATAGACTAGCAGAACGAGTGAAGATTGATTCAATCAGAACGCAGTAAATGTTCTATTATGGCTAATAATAAAGGTAGAAGGCCCTTGGCTATTGCAAAGAGCGGCTTCTAGTAATTTTTACTATTCATTTTAGTTGATGCTACATGTTATAATGACTTGTCCATATTCTCACAACAGTATTTGATTGCGTAATTTTAGCCATATAGTTGTAGGTATAATAATTTTAGTACTTTGGTGCTAGTAGACCTTTATTTTAATGCTCCTTTACTGAACATCCTAGCTGATGGTTGCTGGTGTTTTCCAAATTTGTTTCAAACCCACCACAAATATATATATATATTAGTACGATATTTACCACAATGTCGTCTTTCTACGAAAACACAGAACTTATCCCTCTATAGTTCTTTTCGGACGTAGAAACTGATGCTTTATGTAAAAGATAAGTCTCATACCCAATCAATCCGGGTCCTATACGATAAATTTGGTCTCTATATTTACCTGGCCGAGTCTAATTCACATCCCACACATGCAAGAATAAACATGCGCAGATAGCTCTGTCATTCACACTCAAATGAATACTTGGCTTCTGTGGCCACTACGAGTGACCAATCTATAGTTGTAAAATGTATACCATAATTCACGCTACTCCTTTGCTTTCACATTATGTGAGAATAGTTGTATGCGATCGGAAGAGTCTGTTTACAAATACCAAGTTCTGGAAATTTTATTTTATAAGATTATTTCCACGATAGATACTTTCTGAGAAAGCTACCAATTTAACAAATTATAGTTCCACTCCTACTGTTGTTAGATGTAGTAGATAAGGTCGCATAAAGACAAGGGGAGATCGATATAAATCCCTAAGAGTATCCCACAAACAGTAGTGCACTGCGATACAAATGCTGCAGCATTTAAGAATATGTACTTGGCAGACACGTAATTAATAAACTAAGTGTTCACTGTCTGTTAACGATACCAGGTCTGATAGATAATAAACGCTCCTGAGGAACTATTTTGTTTCGATGGGAAATCAAAGCTTCATTCTTGGACATTGCCAATCAAGGGACAAAGCAATGAAGAATCCGCAAAAAGGGCTGTCCTCTATTTGTTTTGAATCCGCACCAATTAAGGGGGTGACCCTCCGGCTGGCACTACCGGGGTTTCACATACTTGCACCATTTTTCTTTTCTGCGCTTAGCAGAGGCTGGTTCTCCCGTCAACTTGTTCTCTTGCACTATTTCTACATGGGTTAGATTGTAAATCGACCTGTAGATAGAGACCTATATTTTGCTGTGGCGACAGTAATAATGCTACTTTACCAAGACCCCTTGCTATTGGTGATATATAGGCTGCCCCCGTTAGACTGATTGACGTGCTCCTGCAGCACATGCTTAGAGCTAGCAGCTTTTACCACGCCTGTAGTATATCTCGATTTTCAAGTATACAATTAATTGAATTATACCATTTAGTAGCTTTGAACTCTGATAGCTGTAGTATTTAAGCTCTTGGAATATTTTAGTCGTGCATTTGAGGTATTATATATCAACCCTGTCCCATGATTAGTGATGAGTAGAGATATAGTGTTTATATATATTGCCTTCACTCTGTTCTAGAGCAGTCCATTTTCATATCCTTATGCGCATATAATTTTCATGAGGAAATGCTGTATGAATTGTATACTAGAAATCCTACGTGCGTACATTCTTATCCTGGGATAGTATTCTTCACCAACCCACCTGTTGTTAAACCCGAAGTGCACGAGATGCCTCTTCAAAGGTACTTGAGATACGACAGCCCCCCAACTCCTATCTTAATGTTTTGGCGATCTCTTGCTAGCTTCCAATGACCGTCATCTAAGAATAAAATAACGTAATATGCTAAGAAGTCTGTATAAAAATAAGTTAGAACAAGCGGCGAATCTAATCCATTAAAAATATACGCAAAGACTACGCCAAAGGACGCCGTGTGAAATGTATTAACGAACAGAGCAGCCTTCTTTCTCCGATGGTGCCACGCGATACTGAATGTAACAATACAAAATTGCCAACAGGATTCGGATTCTATCCCTTGAACGATTAGACCTAGTTTCTGGAGCCGAAACCCATCAAAATACTACCCACGTAGTGAATAACTTAGAGGATGGAGCCGAGAGCAATGCAAGGAAGTGCGAGACCAAGGAGGTCACCGTTCTACTCGGATTAGCAGAAAACCTACTAGAATATAGAGGAAGACTATATCTTACCGCATCAGAGCCAGTTGACTGGCAGCAGGCAATGTTCTCCTTGCACTGCTGGTTGAGAATGTCCTGTAAACCAATTGCAATGATGTTGACCTGGAGAGGAAGCTTGGAGCACTGCTCAAAGATGCCAGCACCCTCGCTGCCCGATCCGGAGCCAAGAAGGTTGCTAAGCAAACCGGCCAAGATGCCATTATCCGAGTCGACGGTGTCACCGGCGTAGGTAGCCTTATTGCAACAAGACAGCTGGGCCTGGTCACCGCACTTGTCGGACCCCTCTTTAACGGTCATGTCGTCAGGGACTGGGAAGCGAACTTGATGATCTTTGTCTCCGTGGCTCATCCCGCCGTGATGCTTGTCATCGTGGGTCATCCCGCCATGATGTTTGTCATTGTGGTCGTCCGAAGGCAGGGCAGCGACGGTGGCGGCAAGAGCCACAACAGCAGCTAGAGAAAACTTCATTGTAGTGGTTGGTTTGGAGTTTATGAAAAGAGAGTGGGAGGCTTTTTTTTGATTTTTTTTTTGCCTTCACGTATACGCGGTATATAGAGGGCCTTCAGGAGAGAGTGGTGCAAAGAGAGAGAGACTTTGACCAACGTAGGAAATGTACAAAGATAAAAAGAACTGGTGGACGACTGATACCCACCGTACTCATATAGACGATGGGGGATTCTACTCCTTGTTGTTACTCATTCGGTGGGTCACCTTGTTGCCCCTGTGGAATGCTACAGGGAAGGTCCTGTCCAATTCTCTGGCATGGATCCTCCCAGGGTCGAGATGGCTTACTGCCCAACAACATTCCACATTTTTCGCTTCCCGGAGAGGGAAGGCAGGAACTCAATTTTTAAGAATATTCTATTGGTCTCTGTCACCGGGGAACAATTGTCTACTGTACATATGGTAATTACCAGATCCCACGAGTTGATTACATTTATGGCCAGGAACTAAATGTATGTAGAGCTGTATCGCCTATCTGTAGAATCTGCAGTCTGCACCAAATCTACTCCAATCTACAACGACACGGATTCGGTGCTTAAGCTTTCAGTCTACTGCTGATTGCGGATTCTATCCCTAGAATCCGCGACGATCTGCAAATCCACAAGAATTTAGAGTACCTAATCAAATGAAAACGATTGTTTGTTTAGTTTACTAAAAAAAAAAAAAAAGGTAGATGCATGCAGATGTGATAGCCTGAATTTATAAAATTTAAATTAGATTAATATCTTGAAAATGGTGGTTATTAACCTTTTTAGTTCAGTAAATAGTTGTGGTTGCAATCATAGGGCTATTTTATGTACTCCACTATTCTGACCTTGGTTAGTTTAGCCGATAGCCTCACTGTTACAGCGCCAAACCGCTGGGTACGGCTTAATGCAACGCCTCTTACCAGCTTCAAAATGTACAATGGAACGGTTAGCGGGCGCCGGAAACAGCTGTCTGCTGCTTGCAGTGGACTGCCTGCTATCTGTGGTATTCTAATGTAAACAGGGGATATACGAGAGCGGAAAACGCAGGAGGTGCCCTATTAGTCAAGTGAGTTTTAACTATTAAGCATACCACATGCTTATTCATCCCTGAGCACTGTAGTTACAACAAATGCAGTGGCCCATATCGCGTAGCTCCCGCACCCTTAATGGTTCCAACGCCGCAGTCACGATCACGCTGGAGACATAGACCCAGAGAGGTTGGATCACGAGCTCGGAAAGTACCTGTGGCCGCAGGACGCAAGAGCTGGTGTGGAAGACATTATTCCAGAAGCTGTATCCAGGCGATAAGATGCGATCCAACCTGTTTAAGGACTGTAGACTTAGCATTTCGCGTATCTAGCTTCTAGCTAAGGCTGTCTGTCCAAATATTGCGCAGATCTAGCTATACTTTGTCTCTAACTTGGTAATTTGTTGCTGCATCCCGGTGACGATTTGAACAATCTTCATATTTTTGTTGCCCGGCAGCAAGCTCCGTGCGCAGCTTTCAATTTTTCAACAATTTTCTGATCCCGATATCGCAGGCTTCCTTTACTCTCATCAGTGTGTTCAACCTCCGCTTCCTCTTCTTGCTGCAGACGCTCCAAATTGTAACCCATTTCCCAAGAAGATAGGGCTTATTCCAATAGCTGTAGCGTCCCGCGGATTAAAAGCAAGTTGGGCCATAGGTATGAGGGATATCCTATTATCCTGTGAGTGACTGCAAAACATGTGAATGTAGGTCTCAGTGGTTGCATTCATTCGTTCTGTCTGTCTATCTGGCTCGAGAAAGATATGCAGTAGATAGCTGAATAGTCCACTTGGGTCTCCTAACTTCTGGGAATCTCCAATGTGTGAATTTGTAATGTTCAGGAATCAGGAGTCCTTCACTTGGGCCCCATAATACTATATAAATTGAAATTGAAATATAAAAAAAAAAAAAAAAAAAAAAAAAAAAAGTAGATATAAAATCGTTTATTGCATCTTGAATGTATTTTATGACAATTGCTCGAGCCCGTAGAGCTCTCAGCCAAAATAATCTTATTTCTCCCAGAGCTTAAGCTAACACGTACAATATTAGGCCAGATATGGTCCAATCAATCATATTTTCGCCTCCTAGCAAGGTCTCCAACACCCATACCACTCTGTGCAGCCGCCTGCTCTTCCTCCACCCGATGTTACAGTAACCCCAGGATAGCCAATTCTCTGAACGCATCGGTTATAGTCAGCCGTGCAAGTAAACGTCTGACCACAACTCGGATTGCCGCAGATGTTGCCGGTAGTCGTGGCTTGGTAGGAAATCGGGTTACTCTGTAGAGTGTTATATGTAGGATATGAAGTGATGTTTTGCCACAGATTGGTGTTGTACCTTGTTCCCCAAGTACCAAAACCGGTTGAGACTCCACCTCCTGTAAAAACTCCAGTGTATTCCCCAGTACCTTCTGCTGCATGTCCTCCTGTTCTCCCGCCGGTCTTTCCACTTGTCCTTCCACCTGTCCTTCCACCTGGTCTCCCTCCGGTTCTTCCTCCGGTGCGTCCTCCAGGGTCGCTGTTTTTGCCCTTCTTGTTCATAGTATTGCCTGTAGACTTGTCAGTAGTCTCACCAGTGGTCTTGCCCGTAGGTTTTCCTGCGGTCTTGTTGGTGGTCTTCTTGTCTTTGGCACTGGTTTTCTTCCACTCCTTCCACTTTTTCTTGTATGTATCCTTCATTGCACTTTTATCATCTGTAGAGAGGTAGAAATTTTCCTCGAAGGTTTTGGTTTTACCTCCATCTAGTCTTGAGAACAAGTCGTAATCGATGTGATACAACATAACTGAATCTTTACGAGCGGTGTGGCTTTAATATTGTTGGGGCCTAGTACTTTGAACTAGTCCCTATGAGCTCTCCCTCTAGCGCCTTATCATCGAGCTTGTATTCTCTCTTACAATAGTCTAAGACTTTTGGTTTCTTTCCATTTGTACGTTGCATAAAACCCGGGGGAGGACTGCTCATGCTCTGCACAAGAATATGACCAAGTTCATGTAGAATGTGGCGGTTCTTGTAGGCTTTGTCTTTATTAGTCCACATGCCGAGTTTCCAGTGCAAATTCATTGTCGAATTGGTTTTGGATATCTTTCCTTTTCTTTTTCCTATCTTGCTGTCATATCCGGGATCCTGAGGGCTGTTAAATTTGACCCGTACATCGGTTAGTTTGGTCGCGAGCTTGTGGGGAGGAACCAGATGAATTTGATGTAGGGGCTTTGACAATTTTGAATTGTTTCTGAGTCGAGCCGGAAGGAACCCAACCCTGATCTCCGCATATCCAAAGGGTGTGATATAACATAGTAAGTTTTTGTCGAGAATCATGGCTCACAATGTAATGATCTCTATGATAGCTAAACTGTATAAGTTAAAGTATGAACTACGAAAGACAGGGCATATCTCCTCAGATTGTCTTGGGAGCTCGAGGCTGAAGTATCAGGTGGGAGAGATAGACTCCTGGTTTGTTTTATTCTAGAGACATAAGACATATGGCCCTGTACGGAGCGGCTCAGGCCTTGTGGATTTGATTTTTCAGATGCAGATATCCCTGACGATACCGGATATAATGGAACGCTCTATACCGCGTTGATGCATACCAGGCCTTATTACATCGTAGCCACGTCGCTGCTGACCACCACAGCCTGGGAGATTTTCGACATCGGTAAATACAAGCGAAAATAGCTGTTTGGGTAACTTGTATTTGCACAGTAGGACAAGATGCTGGGAGAGCCCTGGTGTGACCGCAGTGTCATGTCGCGCTCAGAGATTCCTTCTGTAGACTCAACTTGGTGCTTATTTGGCACCGGCTTGATATATAACACAAAATACAGTAGTTACTGTTGATTCACGGTAGGAAGAACATGTCTAACCAACTCATTTTAATTAAATTTGCTAACTACGTACGACTGAATATATTGAACGTACCTTGTTGTATTTTCCTAAAGGTCAGATATTGCAGCCTTCCACCTTACCTGTGGCGTTGTGGAAGTAATTGTCCTCGTCATCTCTGGCCACTGTCTCTATTGTCCTCAGAGTCTTCAAAATGCTCCTCATCATCCTCGTCACTATTGTCATTATCCTCGGAATCCTCTTGCACAGCCTGTCCAGTATACCATTCCACTGCTCGTGGAATTAATTCATCCTTGAACAGTTCTGCAAGCTCCAAAGTATCCTCGAGTAGAAACTCAAACTCTTCCTTGCCATCCTCATTCGCACCTGCCTTCAACTTAGGAGGAGAGAAGGAAGTGAAGAATGACTCCTCATCATCGTCACTGCTACGCTTCCCTATTAACTCTCATCCGTTAACAAACTCCACACTCCCAATGAACCAGACCTCATCCTGCTCACTTACCTCCACTCAATCCTGCAAGGCATTTCCCAGGTCTCCAATCAAGTTGATCCGCAGCAACCTTCACCGGATCCGGATAATCACCCATAAACTCCTTCTGATAATAAAGCGACGTGCGAAACCTAATGTTCCAAAAAACTCATTCGGCGCAAAATGGGACACCAACTTGAAATCGAAACCCTCGAGATATTCAACCGTGACGTCAGTAAGATAACGCAGTGCCTGCTCGTCCTTCTCCTGCTCGCCCTTCTCCTCAATCTGCATGCTGATATCGGAATGGTTCTTCATGGCTGTCCAGAAATCAGGGATACCACGCGGAGCATGGCCGCGACTCGGGTCCGCCATGCCGGTAACGATCTCGTGGCTCTTGTAGAAGAAGGGTTGATATTTGAGCCAGAAGAACTTGTCGAGCTCGTGGATTTCTCTCTGTAGCTTTTTTCTAGGGGGCTGTGGTGGTTTTGAATTCCTTGAAGTTTTCCAACGCGTATTCGGAAGAATGGCGGAAGGGAGTTGAGGAATTCGGCTGTTTGGAGCTTTGTTTTTGGGAGTCTGCGGAGCCAAGGTTTGTGACATGAGGAAGAATGGAGAAATATGCATACAGATGGTTATAATGTTTCTAGGTCTGAGAAATGGGCCCCGCGATGACAGCGCAGGTAGAGAAAGCTCAAGTTGAAATTTAGGATTATAAGTCTCTTGTATAATATTACAGTCAATAATTTGATATTTTAAACTGTCTGTAAATACTGGCTGTTTGGTCGATTTCAATTCTCATTGCGAAAATAAGAGACCTTACATGTATCCTGGATATCTGCTAAAGTCTGACACCAAACCCTGCCTACATATACACATTGGTGATTTATATGGTTTACGCCAAGAATTGCAAGTCACTCCGCATTCCACAGAAATAGGACAATATACAATGCCATATAAGGACGGTTAAGGCATATACTATCAACAGCAGCGGTGCAACAAGACTAGGGTTTATGCATCGGTAGCTTCTTTTTCTCAATCTTATTTACCAAAGGATTAGACTCTCGTCAAAGAGGTAGAAAAGTCCGATTGGATTGTATTGCTCTCATGTGCAGAGTATGCATATGCAACAGGAGCGCTAGGCAGTCCGAATTTTGCTCAGCCCCAACCCCGTGTAGTGAGAACAGGGGTTCAAAGACACCCTAGAATTATGTCAACTGACTCAGCTTTAAAATAGCCTATGGACATGGTTGATGCATCTAAAATTAGAGAAAGGGTTGACTTCACTGTGCCCGGCTACGTGCATGTCACCAATGATCTGAATGGTCTATGGTGTACAAAATATGGAGGAATGCGCAAAGCGGATCACCTCGGATCTGCTTTGTTTGTTTAATTAGTCAATAGAAGTACACATGCAAATTGCGCATGGCTTTTCTTTTAGTTTGTGTACTGTTGCTCGGGATTAGAGGGGGCTATCCGAATGGATGGCCTCTCCGGTGATGATACGCAACTATATTCCCCTTATTCTTTACATAGCTCCGTGGGTTGCGGAGCAGGAGAGATCAATGCTTTACATATATTGCCACTCTTTGGGATATCCCAAGCTCTCACTCAGAGAGCTGAATTATCAGACTACTCTTGTCTAATATACCTACGACTGGTTTTGGTATATTTTTGCCCTTCACAATAACACAACCCCCGTGCCCACCATTTCTGACCGCGGCGTAATTACCTACAAAACCCCTAGTTATACTGCAACTACAACAGGAATTAAACTTGGGAAGCCCAGTATTCCAGTACCCGACTACAACATCCATGGCTGCGGCGACAATGACGAGACACTCGCAGAAGCAATCATGCAACGAAACGTCCCTCTTCCTATGCGCCTTCTCTCCAACGGCGCCAAGGTCAACGAAACAAGCGGTAGTAGCGGCACAGCTGCTCTGATGACCGCTGTCTTTGTGAACATAAAGCGATGATTAAAGTATTGCTTTGGAATGGTGTAAATGTGAACACGGTGGATTCCAAAGGCCAGATGTCTCTCCGCTATGCCGGTATCAATGAAGATACTGCCCGGATACTGCTTGACTACGGGGCGCGTGTGTACAAACGCGATGATAGGGCTCGCACCTCGCTACATCTTGCTATTGATAATGATGAGACGGAGGTGATAAGAGTACTGCTCAGTAGCGGGGTTGATCCAGATCGTCAGGATATAAGGGGAGGTGAAGGCAATCTTGAGGTTGATTGAGTCTCAAGATGATGACGACTAATTCCATTTTTGGGCTGAGTATATGAAATGAAGTTCTGCGTTCCTCGTGAACGACTGGCCTTTCCATTACTTTGTAATGATGCGGATTAGACGCCAGTACAGGGGTTGTATCCATATAAAGTGCGAGCAGAAAATAATTCAGGTTATCGAAGAAACGCCGCCTCATTACTAGATTAGCATTTCTTCTGTGGGCTATGACTATCCAGTTGCAACCTGACTGATCATTGACATGGTTCCACATAGATTGGTGAGCACAGCTACCAAAGGATGTTGTGCGGGGGTATCTCTAGTCTTCGTTGCTTGCAGTTCGGGGCGTTAAAAGCCTCTTCATCTGATAAGGAACGTACAATGTGTTTCTATTATAGT
The DNA here is from genome assembly GCF_003426965.1 of Aspergillus tanneri. Taxonomy (NCBI): domain Eukaryota; kingdom Fungi; phylum Ascomycota; class Eurotiomycetes; order Eurotiales; family Aspergillaceae; genus Aspergillus; species Aspergillus tanneri. The sequence goes on along the minus strand of NW_022984634.1, from coordinate 1,772,161 downwards.
CTTAATAATGAAATATGACACACAATCCTTCACAAGTAGAAAGATGTTAAGACGTTTTCTTAGTTAATGTCCATCATCTAGAAAACCCCCCCATGGATAAATCCTAAAATGACTGCAGATGAAGAATGCCCACAAAATAATACCCCTACTACGCATCACTAACCCCATCCAGCTTACCCATATCTCGTTCATCTCACTCATTATCAGTGTATTCCGAAGCAGTATGCGGCAACAAGGCTGTCCTCGACTCTTCATCCCCTCCATTCTCAACATCTTCATCCTGCACCTCCTGATGGGTAATGGTCTGATAGTTGACTGACCCACCCGAAGACCTCGCATTCATCCAGCTTGTCCGCCGACGGAAAATCTGGATATAACCAATCTACGCCGACAGTCAGCTCACACCTCTGTAACCCCGGACACAGTAGAAACACAATGCCAAACAAACCTTCACACCCCAAAGCAGAACCGCCGCTATAAAAACCATCCACGCAACACTCCGCTGCTTTTCCTTCCAGGGAATAAAACAGCTCCGATGGAACCCCAGTTGTCGTTCACATGCATCGTCGCCATGATCGCGATCCTTGAACGGCCACGCGCGGTCATGGGTGCTGCGAAGTCCACAACACCGGAAAGTCTCCTGGATTGAGAGAATGGCGTGTGCGTCTCGAGCATGGAAGAGTGTTTGCCATTGCTCGTCGAGATGGCAGGTTAGAATGCTCTCTGGGAAGAGGTATGTGAGGGCGAGTGTGGCGAGGATGGTAGTAAGGATGGAATGGAGCTGGTCGATGAGGAAACCGAATCGTTGGATGGTATTTGGTATAAATCCTGTAGTGCGCGATGAGTGGTGTTTAGTGAGGTTGTGGATGGTTGTGAGGGCGGTGATGGTTATAGGGGCGAGTAGGGTCGTGGTAGCTGGGATCCAGGCAGGGAGTGGTAGGAGTAGGGAGCTTGTTAGAGACCAGGAGAGTCTGGTATTCGGTGGATTGTTAGCGATCACTTGGGAGATTGGGGTTGATGGGTACTTACGCTCCAAATATCAATGCCAGGATGGAGAACTAGAGGTTGATCGAGTTAGATGCTAGGAGCGGTCCCATGGGGAGTCACGTACCAGGAGAGTCAGGGAGTGGAGGAGGGGAGCTGTGTGAAAGATGAAAGCCATTGTAGCTGAAGTATGGGGTTGAGTTGATGTAGGAGCAGCAACGAAGGTTGATTTGAGATACGACCAAGATGTGACGCCTGAGTGGGGTTTAAATATGCAGCGTAATGCTAGTGAATGGGAAGTACAGTAGGCAAACACTGCATTAACTCAGCACCCCTCACTCCTATATGTAGCCATAAATATAACTGTAGAGCTTGCATCTTGTAGGTGAATAAATTCACTTTTATAGTAATACAAAACTAGTTGTAGCAGCAATTACTTCTATGGCTTCATGCGACAATTGTCTTCCCTTTTTAGCCTACTTAAAAACAGAATATTCAGCCTGACTATCGCTGGGGCCCAGTTGATATTACCCAAAACAGTGTCTTTAGTTAGGCAAGTTTCTCGCAAGGGCTTTATATAAATCCCTCAAAGCAATGTTGAAGTTGTCTATATAAATGTCTATCGACTACAAGCTCAACTAGCCCAAGTAGCTCCTCTCCAGGTCATTCGACCATTCGACCTTGTACTCATCCCCCTTTCAGGCGACGCATTCTCCTGGGAAAAGAAGATCGAGCAGGCCCTCTCCCAACTCGACAACCTCGAGGCCTACATCAAAAAGACCGTTGCCGAACTCCCCGACGAGCCTGGTCTCATCGTTGAAGTTATTATCGACACCTGCTGGACGAATAACATTCTCGTGGCAGCGTATGATATTATCAAGATGGCTGGAAAAAAGTTTAACCGAATAATATTGGGAAGTATCGTTTCTGACTTTTCTTAGGCTTGATAAAGCATGAGATGGGATGGGAGGGAGGCGAAATTCGAAGGTTGTGAGGTTTGATATCGAATGATGGGTAGGACTGGGTTTTGCTAGTACAAATATGAAATATTTTTATCAATAATTTAAAAGCAGTTTACTAAATATTGACGTGGTAATGTGGTTACAAACACGCCTGCACTATGTAGAGCACGTCAATTCATATCATTATCATAACACATAAGTTTTAATAGTACAAAGGAAATATACATCATCAAACACACAAGAAATTCATAGTAGAATCATCTAGACCATAACTGAGTCTCAAGAAGCACCCTGAGTGGGAGGAGGTATCTCATCCAGAGAGTTCACAAGAGACCTCAACACCGGGTTTGCCTCCTGCGCAGCTACTTCCAGTTCACCCACAGCAGTCAAGATCTCCCGTTCCAGCTGTTGCACCAGGTTATATGTTGCCTGCACCGCACCGGTCGTATACAGGAGGTCTAAGATCTGTACTTTGGTTTCTGCGGACAAGCCAGCCCCCTTGGCCTTTTGTCTGAAGATTCCCAAGATAACCGTCTTCGCTGAAGAGTCAACATTGCAGCAGCGGACAATCGGGTAGGTAATCTTCGCATGCTCCAAATCTTCGCCGTATCCGCTTGAATCACGTCCAGGGAATAATCCCAGGTATTCGTGGCGGATCTGGTACCACCGACCCAGAAGCTTCGCTAGACTGTCGAAGTCAAGCGTCACGCCTCCCATGCTAGCGGATTGCATTAGACGCACCAGCATGTGGAACGTCGATCCGCTCTTTTTATCCACCATGGACAGATACTCCTGCTCGGTTGGACACTGCAGGGTAAACCGCCAATTCAGGTCCCAGGACTGCCCGATGAAACGTGATTCCAGCTCCTCGAGTAGTCCGTTCAGCATTCCGGGGCAATTGAGGCTGTTCACGATCTTCGCGATGCGAACAAACATGTATGCTGCGCTGTTCATGGACTGCGCACGACCGAAAACGAGATGAGCGGTGGTCTTTCCGTGATGGACAGCAGAGTCATCCTGGATGTCGGACATAGTCTGCGTGGTGTGGTGGAGGTCATCGACGACCTGCTTGATAAAAGTGAACGGTCTGTTTGGGACCTGCAGCCAGACATTGAGTGCTGTTAGAAGCGCCAACGGCACTTCATTGGAGGCGATGCACCCCATGTAGCGAGTTGGGGCCAGCAAGGACGAGGAATCAAGACGCACTTCTGTGGCTTCCTCCTCGTTGACGAGAGGAGTCCACACCGGTACTTCCTCGGGCTCCTTCTCCTCCTTCTCCTTCTCCTCGTTGTCCTCCTCATCGCCGTTCTCGGTATCCTCCGAGTCAGTGGAGCCCTCTTCTTCCGAGCTTTCGGACTCGTCCTCGCTCCTCTCAAACTGCTCATCAGGGACATCGTATCGCGGAGCATTCTTGCACCAGTAATGGACTCCACCGAGTGCTGCGCCTAGAACTTCCATCCATTTTCGCAGTTGGGCTGAGAGGTCCGGATTCCCATGATACAAATCGTCGCGTCGTCGGATAAACTCCTTTTCACTCTCCAGGATGAGATCTTTCGTTTTAGTCCTGGCATCGTCTTCCGACATGTCCTGGTGCTGCATGAGGAAGAGGATGACGTTGGCGACCCGTCGGGCCTTGTAATCGCGTTTATCTTTCGGCCAGCTGTAGTAGTCGTTGGTGAAGAACATGACTCGTTCTGCTGCGTCCAGAGCATCTCTCACGATTGCTTGTTCTTCTTTTCCGAAATGAGTTCCATGGGCAAATCCCATCAATGTCCAGTACACACTATGCTTGTTAGAATTTTGATAGCGGAGTCAAGCTGGGATACTCACTCAATCGCCGCGTTCAGGCGCCGACGCGCGACGTAATCACCCAGGTTGGCGCAATTGTCAGCTGTAGGAACCTCGGGCGTAACGAGCCAGGTACTGCGGTAGCAGTCGATAATGTCATGGCCGTCCTTGTCGGTCAACTCGGCCATGACTTTGTCCAGTAGCTGCTTTCTGACTTCGGCTCGTGGGGAGTCTAACCCTCCCGGTTTACACCCTTGTTCCTCTTTATTTTCGACTTGATCATTGTCAGTTCAGATTCTCTCAATGATCCATAAGGCATACCATCATGAAAGTTCGCCAGCTCGGTCAGATAGGCGACCAGCTCTAGTCTCTCCGGCACGCATTCAGGGTACAGGAAACTGGCGTAGTTTCCCGCCGGGGAACTCAAGTAGCTTTCTCTGGGCTTTGCGGCCTCATCAGTGACCGTAGCAATCAGGTCTTCAACAAACCGATCGCTTCCTCTCTGAGCGACATGATCGTATTTATGAATGCGGGCTGCAAGGGAGGTAAAGCAGTCCTTATGCTTCTCTCCCTGTGCGTCTAACAACTGGGAATGAACCCAGGTTTCAATCTGGTCATTAACCGTAGGAGCCTCCGAAGCACGCTCCGACTGCGCAGCAGACAGCACCTGGATCGTACTGCCCTTGCTTCTGCGCCTCTTGTGGGACAGGATCTGCGAATACTGCTTAAACATGGGTAGCGACGTACAGATGGACAGAAAAGGCAACGACAAGAAACCAAAGGAGACAGCGCTGTGCTGTTGGGAAAGACAAATAAGAAAAAAAAAACATCCGTCGGGCTCCTTCTTTTTATACCCGCGTGGTCCATTGCGTAAGTGGTGTGTCGTCTTGACCGATTCCCGTCATGCGTTGCAGATTTTTCACTTATCAAGACAGCAAAGGCCTCGGGTTGGCCCCGGTGCAGACACTAAAGCCTCGACGTAGGTGGCTAACCATTGCCTCAATAGAAGTATACACTATACGATGCCGCCCAATCTGCATGTCTCATTCTGATTGGAAGCGAGAGCCCTGACTGTGCTGCCAGAGAGCTCGTGTGGAGTCGCTCGATCCACTATCCTCACCGCTTGTTGGTTCATATGCGTACATAAACAGAGCAACTATGACATTGCACCGAAGTAGCCAATCCTCTGCAGCGCTGTGGATCAACGAGGCCGTTTGTTTTGGTTTTTCTCGATGGGGTGGTTTGGTGCTGCTGTGCTGGTCTGATTCGCGTCTGTGCTTGGCTGGTATGCCCGATATCAACAAATGCCGTATCCCGCGAGTTCAAATTAGCTTGCGAAAACCGACTCCGGATGACGTCGTACTGTGAGAGTGAGGTATCCATTCATCGGAAGTTCTCCTTTCCGTTGAGTCTCTACACTCACTGGGGCTTCTTGGACTTCTCAGCCCGGGAGAGTTGGAGAGAAAAATAGAAGATTTTTCAATTTTGAGTCTCGCCTAGTATATGCGAATCATAGAACATATTTTGTTTGGTGATTGTCATAACTGGTGTGTATGCGCTGTCTCGTAGCTATAACTGAATAAATTTTTTGAGCTGTCAGGTATATCCCATTACAAATATAAGCCAGGAACATATAGCACAGATGCAGTAGTTAAGTAGTATTTGAGGACTCACATGTCATGTTTTCATAATTTGCTGTAATTTTTTAAAAAGTTACCGGACTAATGATTTAATAATTGTAGCCATCGTCCTACGAACCGCAAAGGATGATAACTGCGGGATCATTAAAGAATTTTATAAAAGCAGTAAAATGGCAGATGTAAATGTATGCATCTGCACTAAGACCGCATCTGTGGAATCATACACCATATTCAAGGCTCCAATATATACCTGCTATATGCCTATGCATACCAAGTCGGTTCCGGCACCTCCTGCAACAAAACAGACTTGCCTAACTCCCTCCTGAACGCCACTGGATCATGCACCATATGCGTCCTCAGTTCCTCCAGAACCGATCCAGCCCTACTTTAGACGCTGTCGCCCTCGCCCCAGTCACCTCAACACCCCCGACGCAACCTTCAGCCCAGCGTCAGTGGCAACGCCCTCTTAACGCTGGCGACCCATTCCGCCACCTCGCCTCGTTCTGCGACCGTCAACCCGGCCCGATTCCCAGCGTATCGCGTATACAACGATGCAAGCTGCTCGCCTGCCCTGTCGGCCAGAGCCTGTGTGGCTCTAAGATTCGGCGGGTGGTGGTCGTGGTGTATTTCGCTGCCAACTCGAGCGCTCCAATGGCGATTCCTAGGTAGCAGTTGCTGAAAACGAGTTGGACCCTGCCATGATACGGGGCCTAACGCTGGTAATAGCAAACTTGAAAACGGGATCTTCAGCACGTCCTCCCTTGGTCTTTTACTTACTGCAGCCCATCCCAAGGCGTCGGACCACGGAGCGCGCACGTTTTCAATGGTGATTTCCCGGACTCGGTGGATTGCAGTCCCAAATCACGGCATATTGCATATCCCTGACGAATATTGCAGCCGAGTCAAAGATAAGTCAACGGATGAAGATCGGAGCACGTCATTCGTAAGGTTTACGCACAACTGTACATATCAATGCATCAATCACGGAGCATAAACGTACCGCATACCCCAGGGACAGAATATATCCTTCTAATAATCCATCCGTCCTTAAGATACACAATACAATGACACAATCAACTATCTCCGCTACTGACTCCAACATTTACGCCTCCTACCAGACCAAATGGTCCGCTCTTCCAGACACTGCGGAAGCATGGATTCTAGAGCCCATGAAGTAGCCCAAGTATTGTCTCAAGATGCCACCCAAAAAGACCAAGAGAACAAGTCCCCTCGAGCGGAGATCGCACTACTCAAATACTCCGGTCCTCTGAAAATCCTTGGTCCCAAGAAATACGGCGGAGGCGAACAGCCCTGGGACGTGAGATAATAAATGATCCGGGAAGTTGCAAGAGTAGATGGGTAGGCAACCCATATTTTCCTTCTTGAATTTAATTAACATGGAGTAGTTTCAAAGGAATTCTTCTCGGCTATAACCTTCTCTAGTCCACCACCGCCAATTTGATCGGCACGTCCGAACAATCGAGCGTGCCACGAGCTCATCATCAGGAATAATTACTTTGTCGGAGAGGCTATGAATCCACCAGACAATGATTTGAAAATCACAGTAGATGGAGATCAGGTCGTGTTCAGCCATTCCAAGCACTTCAATACCGGCGGTGTTGTCTCCGACCTCACTGTCCTGGAAGGTGTGTTCGACAGAACGGATGGCCATATCGCGTAATAACACCACTGTATCCAAGTTAGGATCTCATGGTTCCCACATTTTTGTAATGGTAAGCCTATGCTCAGAATTAGATCGTGAATATAGTACTGATTAATCAGAATACAGACAAGTGCCACTATGAGACCAAATAATTAGAGTAATACGACCGACTCACCACGCATCTTCAATCTGGTTTGACGACGTGTTATTCCAATTTAGACCATTCATGAAGAGAACTCTCCACAGTTCTTAGTTGTAGTACTATTCCAGCTACTTCTGCCAACCCGATTAGATAGACAACTGATCAACCCAAAAGTACCCATCTTCTTCCGGCCGCAATCGTCAATGAGCAGCATATATGGCTGATAAAATAATCACCTTACCGTTTTCATATAAGACTCTACCTTTGCCTAAAAGCTTCCCCTTTCTCCTCGCTAATAATCGTGCCCCAAATATAATTATTTGATTTCCACAACTTATAATAAAACCTAGCGAACCTAGCAAACTGTCTTGAACATGTAGAACAACAATAAATACAATCTATGTTGGAAATCAGGATGCCCAAGGCACCTTCGGATATCCTAGTCCTGCAGCGATCTGATATATCACACTCAGGGGCTAAGGGGCACGTAGACATAAGGAGGCGTTGGTCTACGCTCTCTCTCGAAGATAGTTGAACATACTCACCATGCGATACTAGATCGCACGATAGTTCCAATATACTATCTAGTCAACACTATCCTAACACCTCACAACATACCATCTTCCCCTGCACAATTCAACAATCTACATAAAATCTACCTTATAACTCGTAGCCATCCACCTGAGCACGAAGCGATTTTAGAACGCGCTACCAACGAATAAATCAACCACAAAAGAAACTCCATCTGCACGAGTTCGGTTTTCTGCAATAACATGAAACAAATAAATCTCTCGCATATATCCAAGACGAAATTCAAGATCGAGCATCCGAAGTCACGCGAGGATACCACCCGATCCTCCTCGTCGTCACCTCCCTCAAGTACAGTCCTACCATCTCATCCATACCATCCTCGACTGCACGTTCGATCCACTCAAGCATGGGTAGAGTGCCAAAGGATGTGCCGTGTTTCTGCTCGAGATACACCCCCAATTCTTGCACTGGAAAGGCATCTTCATTACATGTATGCACCACCTGCACAGGCATACTGGATGCAGAAGAGGCAGAGACTCGGGTACCAGCAACAAGACGTTGCGCGACCAACCCCACGTCCACCAGATCAAAGTATCCATCCCAGCCATCCATATCCGGTGCGGTCCCAAGTCTCTGCGAATAATGAAGGAAGTTTCTCAGGATATCAGTTCGTGGAGCCTCCTTGCCAATAATACCGGTTGGTCGATGCACGATAACCTTCATCCCGTAACGTTTGCTTGCTTTCTCCAGAAGGCGCTCGCTGACCCATTTGGCAGCCTGATAACCGTGACTTCCAGTTTCAGAGGCAGGCGGGTACGCTGCCACGCTGATTTCGCGTAGTGGAAGGTCTTTGCGCGGAACGAAGCCGGCAACTCCGGCGGATGAGACGAATTGGATGGGAACACGCCGTAGTGCGCTGAGACGGATAACCTCCGCTGTGGAGTCAACGTTGGCCTTTTTGAGCGAACTGTAAGATTTCAGGAAAGAGACGTCAGCGCCATTGTGGATGATTATGTCTGCCCTAGTGGCCAGTGACTCCGCGTCTGATGGATCCAGGCCGAGACGGGGGAGACAGAGGTCTCCGGAGTAGATGGTAATCTTGGGGGATTGAAAAGCGCGGAGTTTTTCTGAAGAGGACGAAGAACGCACGGCAATGCAATGGATTTCCGATATGTCAGAGGAGTCGATAAGTTGCTGGAGAATATGCTGGCCCAGGAACCCGGATGCTCCTGTGAGAACCACAACCTTGCCATTATTATCTGACTCTGAAAGGTGCCCATCGCTCGACAGACTAGCGAATCGAAGCTCGGAAATGTCAGGAACTGCAGCCTCGTCCTCCCAGACAATATGGTTCGAAGTCAGGGACTCGGCAGACCGGAGACGGCGAGCCATGGATTGAAGTGAGCAGAAATCGACCAACTCCACAAGAGGAATCCGGGGACCGAGTCTCTGCTCAATGGAGGCTTGCAACCGCACCAAAGAAAGGGAGTTTCCGCCGGCTTCGAAGAAATCAGTGTCTTTGACGATGTCGAGGCCTGCCACAGCTGCTGTGGGCAGTACCTCCTGCCATAGTGCAAGCAGTGCTGTTTCATCTTCAGTAAGGTCCGTCAATGCAGGGTCCGTATTAACTGTGGCTGGCAGATCAATCGCATTAAGCGCTGCTCCGTCGATCTTTCCGTTGACCCCAAGAGGAAACTCCGTCAGAGGAATGATGGCTGCTGGGCACATGTAGCGCGCGAGGGGCAGTGTTTGGCGGAGTTGCTTCAGGTACGCCCTTCGCTCTGTGTCAACCACTGGGCAGTCCTTGCTGAAAACCACGAATGCGACAAGAAAGATGTCCTCGTCGCTCCCACGCGCAGAAACCCGGGCATTGGCTAGGTTGCCCTTTGATGCGTTCAGCAGGGTGTGGGCAATGTCGTCGAGATCAACACGCTGTCCACGTAGCTTAATCTGTGAGTCGCCATCGATGCGTCCAAGGAAAACCAAAGATCCATCGTCTAGAAGACGGCCGCGGTCACCTGTACGATAGATGGTATCCAGTCCTGCAGCCGGGAGTGAGCTGGCAGGGAGGAATCTCCTTCGTGATTCCTCGGGCCGAGTCAGATATCCTTTGCCGACCCCAACGCCACCAATATGGATCTCGCCCGGAAATCCAGTTGGGACAACATGTCCTTCTGGTCCAATGATGTAGACATGATAGTTGGGCAGGACCTGACCGACGGGGCAAAAATCGTGGTTCTGCTTACTGTTGCCCAGGTCCAAGGGTACAACGCCCCGGCAGCAGGACACAGTAGTCTCCGTCGGTCCGTAGACGTTAATGAGCTGTAACTGGGGAAGAAAAAGGGCTTTAAAGTCAATCCGTAGACGGTCCGTCACTTTCTCTCCTCCACAGAATGCGTACTTCCAGCCATGGCACCGACGGAGATACTCGGCGCCATAGTGCAGCATGACCAAGTACTCGGAGGGTACGGCCATGGTGTAGGTGACATTCTCCTCCATTATCAGCCGCGAAAGCTCAACGGAGTCACCCCGAATAGAGCCAGGAGCAAGAACGATAGTGCCCCCGTTACAAAGAGCGATGAAGATCTGCTCGATTGCCATGTCAAACCCGGGAGAACTTTGCTGCAGGACGACCTCTTGCTTGAAGTTGTACTTTCCGGTCACCGCCGCGAACTGGTTGATCCAATTGCGATGGTTTAGCGCAATCCCTTTGGGGGCCCCAGTCGAGCCGCTAGTATACAAAATGAAGGCTGGAAGATCGGGGTCCGATAAGTTGTGGCCGTACGGACCGTCTGGGGAGTTTGATATTGCCAGAGACGCCATCTGCTTCACAGGTATCTTATGCTCTGTTCCAAGACCCGTTGCCAGGTCTTCCATTTGGCCATCGCAGAGCAGGATCAATGGTGACGAATCCGTGAGAATGGAGGAGAGACGACCGTGCGGATTTCGCGGGTCAAGTGGAAGATACGTTCCTCCTACGCGAAGGATAGCCAGGATGGAAACAATCATTGAGATCGACGGCTGAGCCAGGATGGCCACGATGGACGAAGGCACTACACCGAGATCTGCCAACGCCCTCGCAAACTTCCCCACTTCCTCGTCGAGCGCGGCGTAGCTTATCGCCTCGTTTGAAAATCCCATCTTGACTGCAAAATCACTTGCATACTTGTGCATGGCGACATCGACCTGGTGGGAGACTGTGCTTGTCCAGTCCTTCCAGGTCTCAATCCGAGGTCCTCGGCCGACGTCGAGGCTCAGTGACGGGTTCGGATCTGGGTGCAGCAGAGACTGGTTAACGGCCATGCCTGGGAGCTGCGATAGCTGAGCCAAGAGGTCGACGTAGATATTGATGATCCGTCTGCAATCCTCCTCGAGATACATCGACCGTTGCATGGTGAAAGAGATGGCCGTGTCTTGACCAACGGTCTCGACAATGCTGACAACCAGATCACATCCGGTCGCGGCATCCTGGATCTCTACCATGTCCATTTGACAAGATGCAAGGTTTCCCATCTCCCGGAGTCCGAGTGTATAGTTTAGTAAAACTTGGAATAAAGGGTTGTGTCTGGATGAGCGCAGCACTTTTAGCTTCTCCAGAAGCACGCCAAATGGAACCTTGGAATGTGCTAGAGCGCCGTAGATGGAAGTCTTTGTATTCTTGAGCAACTCCGCAAAGCTCTGCTGCCCCTGGAGACGAAGTCTCACGGGAAGGAGGTTCATGAAGAATCCTACCGTGTCGACATATCGGTCATTGTGACGATTCGCGTCCGCAACACCAAAGCAGAACTCCTCGACCGAGCCGGACAGAAGCTGGTAGAGAAGGACCTGGAGAGCTGCCGCGTAGAAATGGAACGAGGTGGCGCTCGATTGCCGACTGCTTTCCTTGATCTGGGCGACAACCTCTTTTTTCACGAACGCATGAGCCGTGAAGGTATCATTGGCGTCAAGTGGCACGCGGGAACCGACCCTGGCAAGCGGGAGAAGAGGTAGAGGCTCCATGGGCGCACGGAATTGCTGTTTCCAATACTTGAGATGTCCCTCGATATCCGGGTTAGGCCTTTCTCTTTCGGCAATGGCATAATCCAGGCACTGCAATGCTGGTCCCTGGATGCCGCTTGAGAGATATTGTTGATTCAGATCGTGAAGGAAGATACGGAGGCCGATCCCATCCATCACGATATGGTGATAGCATAATAGGAACACATTCACAGCGGGAGACACCTTGATAAGAGACGCAGTGATGGTCTCACCGTTAACGAGGTCAAACACATGGTTGCGGTTGTTGACAAACTCCGCATGCACACCGTTTCCTCCCTTGATATCTTTAACTTGCAGGACCGTAGAATCTCTCTCAAAAGCTATTTGCTTGGGCTCTTTCGTAGTCTCGTCGACCCGGAAAGCCGTATGCAGCGCCTCGTGCCGGCTGAGGACTGCTCCTAGCGCAGACTCGAATCGATGGACATCCAACGTGCCTTTCAGACGCCAGGCAAACGCGACATTATACGCCGTTGGATCGGCGGTGTAGAGATTCGCCATCCACATTCTCTGCTGCGCATGAGAGAGCGGCGCAGATCGAATTATCTTAAGGTCTCTTGGCCGTGTGGCAGCCTGGTCGTTATTGATGCTGAGTGCATCGGGCAAAGAGCTACCAATTTTCAAGTCACAGCTGTCGGTTTCTATCAATCGCAGCGCTCAGCAAAGGTATTTCGAATAGCACCAAAGTTTAGGAGATCTCAATCACCTTCGCGTGGTGTCAATATCCCACCGGACTTCGACTCGCATGGTGTGGATGGTATAGTCGGCGAGCCTGTAGTGATAGATTCATCTATAAAGCAAATCAGCTCAACAAGAGATAGACCTAATAATACAAAGAGAACTGTTTTCACCTTCAAAAGTTTCTCCTGAACCTGAGCTCTCACCCTCGGCAGTCTCCACCACCGGCACAGTTGAGCCCTTCTCCTGGAGCTCCTCAACCGGATAGAGAATCCGTGGCTCAATTGGACTTTCTGTGAAGGTCGGACCGTCAGCGATCTTTAAAGATAGCCTGGGCAGCACATCGCGACAGACGTCGAGGATCGACGCCCCGCCAATAACCTTGAGCACTGGGACGTCAACATTCAGTTCCTTGAGGAACCATGATCGAACCTCGACGGCAATAAGAGAATCGATTCCTACACATGAACAATCAGGAAGGGTTTCCTATAATAAACAAGGAGCAGAAACTTACCGATGTCCACGAGCGGAGCCCGTCTAGCAAGCGAGTCCGGCGACATTTGAAGAATCGTTGCCAGTCTAGTCGCGAAAGCCGAGCAGAGAATCTCCTCTGCCTGAGAAACATTCTTCGCGGCATCGAGCTGATCCTTAACAGGAACGCGGACAGAAGCCGAATGGCCACTTTCCTCTTCCAGATGCATCTTATCCTCCCATTTCATGTGCGCGAATCGCGGGTTATTCAACCACAGGGGCGGCGCCGAGTCTTCATCCGCCAGGCCTACGCGCTTCTGCATCCCCGTCGTCAGTACGGGCTGACGCCCCGAGTCCGGTCGTCCCGAGATCACAGCCTCCGCAAACATATGGTGGAAAAGGCTCTCCGAGATGGGCTGGAACTTGTGCGAACGCAATGCGATGACGGCCTTCCGGTTACGAGCCACGTATCCGATTCCCACGATCTTGCCAATGTCCAGAACGGAGGCGGCCAGACCGCGCTGCCGACGATTCGCAGCCAATGCACAGCAGTACATGTTGCCGGCGTTGTAGTTTGATTGGCCGCTGTTTCCGATGACGCTGGCCAGTGAAGACAACATGATGAAAAACTCGAGAGACTTTTCTGCGGAGAAACAGTCGTCCAGATTGCGAGATCCTTCGATCTTAGGCCGTACGACACTGTTCCAATCGTCCAGGGTCATGTTGCTGAAGAGCTTATCCTGGAGGACCATGGCACCATTAACGATACCGCCAATCGGGGGCATCGTAGCATTAATCTGGGCGATCAGATCTATGACATCCTGCTTCTGAGTCACATCGTTGGCCTGCAGCATGACTATTACTCCTTGGGCTTGATGTCGTTCAACCCAGGCATCGGCGGTTGGAGGACGACGACTAGTGAGGACGATGTATCGAGCCCCCTTTTCGACCATGTAGTCCGTTAGCGAGCGACCGATTTCGCCACTGAGTCCGAAGAGGACATATGTCTTGTGCGGCGAGAAAAGACAGTCTGTAACCGTTGGATACAGTGGCACCGTGACCGGTGAGTTAGGTCTCCAACTCACGACGGGAAATAGATTCTAAGGCCAGTCAGTATGCATAAAAGAAAATCGAAAAAGTGGAAACTAACATCTGGACCATTTATGGTATCCTCTTCCCTCATCTCTCGGATATTCAAAACCGGTGGCATCTCAGACAGCGTCTGTTGATGTGCCCAGGAAATATACCTGACTATATCCTCCGACCCTGGCAGTGACTCTGACGAGCTGCAAGGAATCTCAGTAGAACGGAGTTGCTCTACGGATAGAGAGAGACATTTCTTGCCCAGAACATTTGCGATCCTCACAGGAAGCTCACCGGACTTCCCGGGATCGAATTCATCAACAGCAAAGGAAACCAGCAAATTTGCTCCGGAAGGCAGAGCCCTCGCAAGCGTAGAGGTAGATTCGAATGGATGCAGCCAGATCCACGGCTTCGTGCTTCGAAATTGTGCATTCGTCGTCGTCAATGCCACATGCACATCTTTCTCGGCGGCCACGTGCAGAGCAATAGTAGCAAAGGCGCTGTCGGGTTCATGGAGGACGACAAAGCCGTAGGGCTGGACCAAGGATAGAAGTTTCTGAGCCATGAGACGCATGCCGATGAGTCTGAGTGTTCCTGCAAGGTCAGTGTGCCTTATTTCTGGGATTGCGAATGCTGCATCCATGGGCACAACCATGCTAGATGTAAGTTCGGATGACATCACTACATATTGTTGGGAGTCGTCGTTTGTCCTCCCGATGGAGAGATACGAAGGAGAATGATCTAAATAGCCCACAGGATTAGCAAGCGACAGCAGTATATCCAGAAAGACATGACCCGAGGGAACATTCGCTGCCAGACGCTGTCGGGACTCTCGCTTCTGTAGTGAGGTTTGCCTTCTGCCATGCCTAATTAGCTCGAGCTGCCACTGATCCATCCTGACAGACTCCGTAATCAGCCGACGGCTAGAATTCAACTGGTTATTCAGCCGCTGGTTGGCAACCAGTCGCTGGATCTGCTTCTGTCCAGAAACATACGCAATCTCCGGCTCCACTGTCCACAGATACGAGGGATCCAAGTCTTCAGCTGCAACCAGACGGAGCAGATCTTCAGCGATGATGCGTCCGGTGACATCGCCCAGTTGGCGGATATCAATGAATTGCATCTGGAGGTTGGGATGTTCAAACAGCATGGTGCGACCCAGCCCATACATGGCCATGGAGTACGGAGAATTATCTCTCGACCCTCGAGTCAAGTACAGAATGTGCTTTGCCCCGGAGAACAAGAATTGAAGAACCTGCAACTTCTCCGGGGTGGTCGTCTGTAGCACCGGCTCGTCCAGGTCGTCCAAGCAGATAACGGTAAACCCAGAATCAGGACCGGCAGCTTCCAATGCCAGCAAGTCATCGACGAAAGTAATATCTTGTGTCCATCCCGAAAGCTGTCTAGCGATGGACCTCGCCAGCCTCCGCACCGGAAGGCTTTTCCCTCCAACGATGAAGAGCGCCTGCACTTCCGGCGCCATATAAGGAGATAGAAGCGGCTCTCTCAGGAAATCCACCATCGCATCAACAGCCTGCGACGCTATCACCGACAGCGACTGTTTCGAAGTGACGTTAAAATCCTGACGGATGATGTCCACGCCGGAGAAGCCCGCATCGCTCAAAGTCTGGTCCCATTGCGTTGGGTTGATTGTCGGCGCATACAATCGCCCGTCGTCTGCGCCTAACCACCACCCCGGCAGACCGGACATGATGAACTTCAGTCGAAGCATATCCCCAGTGACCTCATTTAGGAGCAAGTACCCGCCCGGCCGGAGAAGACGACGCACATTGGACACCGTCTCCCCGAGTCTGCGGGTCGCGTGCAGGACATTCGACGCGATGATCACGTCGTACGATCCTTCTGCGTATCCCTGGGCTTCGGGATCCTTTTCAATGTCCAGCGCGCTGAACACGATCTTGTGGATGTGTTCAGTCTGCAAGCTCTCCTGTGCCTTCTCGAAAAACCCAGTCGAGATATCGGTGAAAGTGTAGGAGCCAAACGCGCCGCCAATCTGCTGAAGGACCTCTCGCGTCATGCCTCCCGTCCCCGCGCCGATTTCCAGGATCCTCATATTTGGATACTGATGGGACAGCTGCTTTGCAATTGATGAGAGCTCGCGGTTTACCTCTGGAACGCCTAGGCCCTCCTGGTAGAGACGCGTAAGTCGGTCCTCCTTCATCATGACTTCCAGCAGAGGCACAGTGCCACGAACGTACGTGGGCAGGTTCTCGCCGACTTCCACAACCAGCTGTAGATCGATCTGGTCCGGGAATCGGCTCACAAGTCGTTGTACCGTCTCATACGTGTCGTTCAACCATTCCGCTCGGAGAGACGAGTGACTGCCATTCGCGACGATGGGAAGCAGGTGGTCCGCAAAGTCGAAAATCCGCTGATACCACCACGCGAATGTTGCCACCTCTTCGGAGGGGAACTTCTCCCGCAAGGTCCGGAGGTAGTAGAGGGCGACGCGCTCATTGGCCTCGATGACCTCGAGAACATTAGAACGGTGCTCCGACTGCCCTGTCGTAGCTGATGATTCCTCCCCAGGCATCACGGCAGGCTTCCAGTCTGTCTCTGCGAAGAGCAGTCGGTCCGTGGTAGAGGTTTCCTTGGCAAATGACTTGCAAACCAGTGCGTCCAGCTGGATCATCTGTTGTCCGTTCGAGTTGTAGGCACTTAGGTTGCCTGAAATATTAGTCGACGTCTCCTCTACGATATGCGCCTCGATATCGACAAGAAGATCCTCATGGGGATTTCCCACCTGCGGATTGATTCGGATCCGCTCGATACTAGTCGGGAGGTACGGCGTCCAGAGCGATCCATCTCCAGGATGACAGAACGCCGCTATCACGGTCTGGAAGCACATGTCGAGTAGCGCGGGATGTACCATGAGCGTATCCGCGAAGTCCGGATTCGCGACAGGTTTCCTGGTTGAGGATCTCGCGTAGCGTCTGGTCCGAGAGATATCCTGCAGGTGCCGAAACTCCCCGGTATAGTCCAGTCCGATCTGGATCATGGACTCGTAGAACTCATCAGAGTCAACTGGTACAAGCCCAGGAACCGGGTCAGGACGTGTTGGGAGGATTTCATCTCCAGGATGTTGTACGCCCAGATACAGCTTCAAGCGGCCGCTCGAGCATGGATCCATCACACCGGTTGTTTCATTCGCACATGCATAACAGGCGAAATCCGCTACGATAGTCCCATCATCCGACCCTACTCGCCTCAGGGAGAAACAGGTTTCCACGCCCGGTGCGGTCTCGTCCAGCGTGATGGCCTTGCCGATAGAGATCCGCTCCAGCTCAATCAGACGCACATCCTGTCCGGCGGACAGCAGGAGCACCTTGGATGCTTCCAAAGCGAGCGCAACATGACCAGCTGCGGGAAAGAGGATTTCATTCTGGAATTTGTGACCACGAAGCCACGGCATCTCGTCGACGCGCAGAATATTGCGCCACCGAAGATCATGTCCCTCAACGTGGTCCGGGCTCTGGATTCCCAGCAGTTCATGTACGCGCTGCTTGCGCATTCGGAAGTTCTTCGACAGACGGGACTCTTTCCAGTATGTTTGTTTATGGTCCCATTGGTACCCCGGGAGACCCTTCTGCAGAATAGGAGGTCGATCCAGAAGGCTTCTCGTGAACTGGTCCAACTGGATGCCCTGCGCCCCCAGCCGTTCCCAGATGAATCCCAGAGACGAGGAAAACGCAATGGTATCCTTGTTTCCACGATCGAGAGTACCATGGTACGGAATGCTGTGGTTGCTGCAGGCCTTGATAGTTTGCGTCGTGGGTCCCTTCAGGGCTGCATGGGGACCGATTTCAATCGCGACATCAAAGGGGCCATGGTCTACAATCGCTCGCTGGACGGCTTGTGAAAAGAGCACCGGTTGGGTCATATTCGCCACCCAGTAGTGACTCGAAAGCGTATCGGCATTAAATCTAGACATGGACACAGACCCTTCGTAGACGCTCGATACCCAGCTTATCCCACACTGAGATCGCACTTCTATCGCACAGTTGTCCAGCGACTGTCGATATAGTCCAGCGCAGGGCAGCATATGATGAGAGTGGTATGCTTTGTCCACCTTCAGTACGCGTGCGAAGATCTGCTTCTGATCGAGCTGTGTCTTAAGCTCCTCGATTGCGTCTTTATCTCCGGATATGGTCACCGTCGAGGGTGCATTGCTGGCCGCCACAGAGATGCGACCAGCATAGCGAGGGTCATCGCAGAGACTCTGTGCTTCCTGGAACGAGACCCCCGCAGCCATCATACTCCCAGACTGCCCGCCCTTTCCAGCAGCATGTTTCGCATGTACACCGCGGTAATACGCGATGCGAATGGCATCCCTAGCGGAAATAACACCCGCAGCGTAAGCAGCGCCGATTTCTCCAGATGAATGGCCGACAACGGCACACATCCGGACACCTGCGGCGTTCAGGAGGTCAACCAGCGCAAGCTGCACGGCTGTACATAGGGGCTGGGATATCTCCGCCAGGTGAACCCGCGAACTAGACCCGGTGGCGCTCAGCTCGTCCCGGAGAGACCACGTTGGTTTGTCAGGTAGTTCTCGTAGAGAGTCTTCCAGATTCTGGATGGTTTGGGCAAAGATATCTGAGCTTTGTAAGAGACCGGCGCCCATCGAAGGCCACTGTGCACCCTGACCGGTGAATATGCCCAGTATCTTTTGGTCATGGCTCTGGGTTGCATCGAGGGATCTAGTTCCCAAGGTTCCTGATGAAACTCCTTTACTCACTTGAATGGCCTTCTCCATTTCCGCAATGAAATCCTGCAAATTCGATCCCGCAAATGCCTTTCGGTACGGAAGCTCCGTTCTCTTGGCCTGCAGGGTCCACGCCAGATCCAGCATATATGGGGGCCGCATAGACTTTAAATAGCCGGCGAAGGCCTTCACCATGTTGACCAGCGACGCGTCCGAGTTCGCAGAAAACACCAGTGGTGTCAGCAACGGAGACACAGGAGGACTCGGCAACCGGACTTCGTCAAAACTCTCTAATATAGCGTGGGCGTTGGTCCCTCCGAAGCCAAAACTATTGACACTCGCTCGACGCACCCCACGATCTGACATGCTCGGCCAGGGGATTGGCTCCGTCGGGATGCGTAAATGTCCAGTAAAAGGGAGGATCCTGGGATTAAGTTCATCCAGGTGCAAATTAGGCGGAATGATCTTATTCTGAATGGCCAATGAAGCCTTAAGGAGACCGGCGATACCAGCGGCACCCTCCAGATGTCCAATAATCGTCTTGATCCCCCCAACATGCAGAATACCAAACTGCTGATCCTCCGTCGAGACATCTGCTCCAAAAAATGCTCGACTGATGGCCTCTGCCTCGAGCGGATCCCCCACGGCCGTACCGGTGCCATGAGCCTCGAAGAACTGAGGCCGGTCTTCATTCCTCGCCAGATCTAGACCCGCTCGTCGGTACGTCTGCCGGATGAGAGCCTCCTGGCTGCGCGAACTAGGCATGGTAATACCCGGGGTACGACCGTCCTGGTTGACGCCAGTCTCGCGGATGATGCATTCAATTGCATCGCCATCGCGGATGGCAGCCGCGAGAGGTTTCAGCATGACGGCTGCAACGCCCTCCCCCCGTCCATAGCCATCCGCGTTAGAATCCCACATTCGGGACCGGCCGTGGGGAGACAGCATACGCAGCTTGGACTCAATGACATACATTTCGGGGCCGAAGATCAGGTTCGTGCCGGCGGCAATAGCCACGGGGGTCTCTCCAGAGCGCAAACTCTGAACGGCGAGATGGACCGCCACGAGGGAGGAGGAACATGCAGTATCAATCGTCATACTGGGTCCTTTCCAATTGAAAAAATATGACACCCGATTGCTCAAAATACTGCGCGTCGTGCCCGTGCCAGTGTATTTGGGGATGGTTTCCATGTCTCGCAGGTGTATGTCGTGGTAATCATTCGTCATCAACCCAACGTATACTCCCGTCGCCGTGTTTTGCAGCTGCTGGATGGTGACCCCTGCAGTTTCGAGACACTCGTAGACGGTTTCCAGCAGGATGCGGTGCTGGGGGTCCATGGCTTCGGCCTCGCGGGCATTCAAGGAGAAGAAGGGGGCATCGAACAGACGGGGGTCTTCGTCAAGTAGATACGAGTGCTGTACGTTGGAGGCGCCGTGGTGCTCGCCATTGGGATGGTAGAAGCCCGCTGGATCGAAGCGATCCGGGGGGATCGTGGAAAGGAGATCGCGAGGGGCGTGCAGGAGATCCCACAGCTTTGAGGCATTCGATGCCCCTCCAGGGAATCGACAGGAGCTGCCAATGATGGCGATTGGTTCGTTTAGATTCATGGCCGAATAATGTGGACGTCCAGTATACAATGGATATGTATTCTTGTGTAGGTCTGTACATGACTTCGAGAGATATCATAAGACGACACTGTCATTGTCCTGACTTCCATAATATATACACGCTGAATATAGGCTAGAATAAGCTGAAATCTCTCTTAATCCAATACCTACGAGCATGATGCTCGGCTGCATTCCTTCAGCCATGTCATCTCAGGGCTGAATATAGCAAATCAGCCTCAAGAAGCCGACCGACCGACCGACCGAACGACGACATCACGCCGACTCCGAAGGTCCGACTGCTTCCGAATTTCAAGCTGAATTAGAATACAATGGTTGGGATACGATAGTCATATGGATCCTGTCCCGCCTGCTAGAACTGCGCAATCCATCCACCATCACAATGTACAACTTTTTCGACGGCGACTTCTTCCACTTCGAATTCCTCCGGGTATTGGGCACCGCTCCCTTTGAAGGCTGCGACATTGGAGAATGTCTAGAAGCCCTCGAATACATAGAGAACAACAATGCCGAGAGCTGGTTCCACGCCTGGGTGACAGCCGCGCAAAAGGCCGAAGCCGTAGCGGTTGCCGCAGACAAGCGATCTGACCGAGAAGCAGCACGATGGGCCTGGATTCGATCGGGGAACTATTTACGAGCAGCAGAATACATGTTGCACTGTACGCCCAAGGATCAACGATTGTTGAAGACTCTCGAACACAGCGTGCGCAACTTCCAGCGCGGGTTCGACCTGTTGGCCGATCCGGCCGGTCATGGCGGCGAGGTCCTCTCCCTTGAGATACCATATGAGAATGGTCTGAGTCTGCCGGCATATTTATTCATGCCGCTGAGAAAACCCGGGTCGATGACCCCGATCCCCGTCGTGCTCAACAGCGGCGGGTTCGACTCCACCCAGGAGGAGCTGTATTTTTACATCGCGGCCGGGGCTCGTCGACGCGGCTACGCAGTTCTCACCTTCGACGGACCGGGCCAGGGCATCTTCCTGCGACAACAAGACCAGCGAGCTGGGTTCCCGGCGCAGGCTCCCCACGGCACATACATGCGCCACGATTGGGAGGTGGTGATCCGCGCCGTGCTCGATCGTCTCGGTATCTACCGTGATGAGAACCCCCAGCTACATCTGGACCTTGATCGTCTCGCCATCTTCGGCGAGTCCATGGGCGCCTACTTCGCGCTGCGAGGTGCCGCCGACCCTCGCGTGAAGGCTTGTATCGCCATGGACGGCTTCTACGATATGTGGGATATCGCCGACTCGCGCATTCCGCCTGTCTTCTTGAAAGCGTGGGACAGACTAGGGGATAAATTCTTCGACTGGGTTGTTCGGTCGTTGGGGAAGGTGCATTTCCGCACGCGGTTTGAATTCACACATGCGCGTTATGCTCTGGGGTTGCCCACGTTTGCACAGGCGACTCGGGCGTTTCAGCGGTTCTCGCTCCGAGAATGCAATTCTGGAGGGGAGTATCTAGCGCAGGTGCAATGTCCGGTGTTTGTAACCGGGGCGGCGGATTGGGCGTATTTCCCGGCGAACACGAATGCCATGAAGATATATGAGGCGATGGAGCGACTTCATCCAGGACAGGCGAAACTTTGGGTCGCGAAGGGGGTGGGATCCGGAGGCCTGCAGGCGAAGGTGGCGGCGATTTCCGTCGTGCATGACAAGACCTTTGAATGGTTAGATCAGGTGTTGAAGGTGGAAAGGGGGAATGAAGAGTAGGTTGGTTCTTATTTATGGGACTGTCGATGTCGATTGACGTGGAAGTAGGTGTTGGCTGTATGGATACCTAGGTAGTTTCAGTATTTGCACATGATTGAAGGGTTATGTTATATGTTGGCCACCTTTATTTAATATTATCCACTGTATTTAGATATATGCTGTCCACTGATGCCTATTGCAAGTTTAGATGTGCACGGTTCTTCCTCTGCTATATAATTAGGGATACGTGATATCATGGACCACATCACCAGGGGCAAATCCACTGTTCTCTATAAATATACGGCAATCGGATATACTAATAAACATAGACACAAATAATCCACACATGTAAGGTAACGAATCGCGTGTTGCTAAACGTCTCGTTATTTCTAAGACTTTACTAGCATAATACTTATAATTTCAGAATCTGACTGGAATTATCCTCGCGACTGGCAGCGACCCAGAAGTAGTTCTTCCCTGTGGTTGCCGACAAGATGTTAGTGGATCCCTTTGTAATCCTCAGAGAATACGAGAATTATTAATATAATATCTAGGAAGCAACGCTCGAGATGTGGTGTTCTGGGCTACCAAGATGGGGAAGGCATGACGGCTTTGCATCGAGTAGCAGCGCAAAGTAATACAGCCTTAGTTTGCAAATCGATAGAGACGTTTGATCAGAGCAGTTAAGGATATTCATGGCTGGATACCAGTCCATCCTGCCCAGATGTATGGACACATTAACCTCACTGTAGTCCTGTTGCGCAAGGCATACACAATCGACAGTCCAATACACCAGCTGGTATCCCTCCGAGCCGGTGTGTCAAGGAAGTGTATTTGTCTACAATACAGATTAGTAGTGATGGCCGCACGGTTACAACAGGTAAGCCCCAGCATAAAATCTAAGCACTTTCGACACGATTTGATAAATTTTCTCAACAGACGGAATTCCCAGTGCCAAACTCTCCTGAGGAATTCAAGTCCGCACAGATCATACAATGCCGGCTAGGAATTACACCTATTACTTTGAGGGGATGATTGTTAACCCAGGCATTAAAGGTATATCCTGGGGTTACCATGCCGATGATGGGTGTTGAAGGGGACTAGGGAAAGAATTCGGACCTACATATGATACTGGTGATGTTGTGGGAGTGGCGCAGACCTTTCAACGCAATGCGCATTTTCACCTTGAATGGCGAGATAATTGTTATGTTCATATCTATTTCACTCTCCGTTTTTCGCTATAGTGCGCTGTCCTGGTCCCTCCTCTTGACAGGCTGACCACTCAACGGCATTAAGTACGGGCAGATTGTGTTCAGTGCTTAGCTTCGGAGAAAATGGAATGGAGATCGTAGCCAATTTTTGTCATAAGAATTTCCAGTGGACTTGATACCTTCTCCTGGAGACATTAGCTGTCTCCCAAACTAAATGAGCTCTTATTTTACAGCAGATCATGAATGCCAGAATTGCTAAACAATTTAGAACTATAAGCTCTTTCCACGAGTGTTAATTAACTGGAACACTACGGTGTTGGTTACTCGCTTTTTTCGCACCAAATGCCCATTCCATGGCTTTGTGGAGTGCTCAATTTATGCCAGCTTTGGCATTGTTTATTCAAATACTGACTATTGTATGATAATTACGCGAATTGAATTTGTAGCCATTAGTTGACTATATTATTTGACTAGTGTCCTGGCAGTGGGTTTGAGCACTTAATGGGTGTTCTGTGCTGGGGCTGGTTTTGTTGTCGTCTATATTCAGAAAAATAACAATCAATCTTTCTCTAGCTTGTACAACGTAATGAATGCTAAGTAGATATTCACAAAGGCTGTGTAGAAAAGATCCATCCAATTGGTTTGCTTCCTCTGGATTTGCGTTCGCACTCCTTTGTTCCCTTCAGAATCCTACTCGCGACCTTCGCAGATTTTTCTGCCGGCTTAATCTGCGTCTAGGCTTGCTTTCTCGAGAGCTTTGGCAGCTTCTTCGGCCCTGCTTCTTGTTCCGGCAAATTTGACCACCCGTTGGGACGCTTCCTCTGCCGTTTTGTTTGATTGCTGCTTCTGCGGCTTTGGCTGCTTCTTCGCCGGCTTTAATAGCCTCTATGAGTTCGTAGCCCCTGGGATTGCTAGAAGAGCGTCAAGAATGGTTGGATGTCTTATCATATTAACAGCCATCACTAATACAAATCCAAGGGGATTTTTACTCGGATTCTTAATACCATCATCTGCACAAGTTTGCAAGGCCCTCCTTGCAGACGCGGGGACTATATTCTCATAGGCCCATCTTTCTGCTTCGCCGACTGTTTTGAACCACAATCCGACCACTGGGATGTCTTCCAAAGGCGTATTTAGAACCTCCCATCCTTCTCGCATCACTGGGTAGTTCAAAAACTTCGTTATTTCATTCTGTATCTTACCGATCGCAGATTTGAATCCGGTTTCATCCGTCGCCTTGCTACATTTTTTATCGCTCCGTGTACTACCGGCAGTAACACTTCCGATAGCCCTTTACAGGTTTCGCCGTTCCACAAGTCAAACGTCTCGGCGGCATCAACTACTATCTCTCCTGGTGCTTCTATAACGTCTTCTATCTCCTCAAGGAGACCGGTACTCTGTTTAGTTAAGTCAGGACCCATCGAAAAATCAAGACCCAAGTTAATACATACAGTGCTTTTGCAGCCGTTTTCGAGAATACACCGACATATATTAGCGCGAGCATCACACATAAACCCCTGAACACACCCTAAACTAGTACAGCTAAAAGTCGAACGGCGAGACAATCGGCCTCCTGCAGCTACTCGAGCAGCCGTCGTGGTGCCGATGATTAGCGCACTGATAGCCCAGTAGAGACGCATATTTTCGCCTTGTATTGGACAGTTCACTCGATGTTGAAAAACTTAGGCTCTGTAGAACTGTTAACAGGATTCAACCAAAGGACATGATGTAGAATTCAGAGACTGCGTCCATCAAGGATTGATTTATAGTGCAAATCAGTTGAAAAACGATTGATTGCTAGTTTTCTTGAAAGGATCTTTGGGGGTTTATAACTAACTTATATTCCATCAGCAGCCTAATATACGCACCTTGGATTGGTAAGTGTGCAGATACTGTTTCAGCATTTTACGCCGATATTTGCAGGACCCTACACAGTCTCCAAGGCCGCTCCTACTGCTCTCGGTGGGACTTTGCGACTGGAGATGGCTCCATTCGTGATCCGTGTCGTGTCCGTTATAACTGGGAGTGTTATTCAAATTTAACGTCCCACTCATCCGGATTTAGACTGCCGAACATATCTTTTTATATTTCGTTGGAGCGAAACATCAAAGACCATGCTCAGGGGAATGACAGCATCCCACAAATGGATACTCAGGGATATGCAGATAGGCTAGTAGCGGATGCACTACAAGGCGCAAACAGAAAATTTGGCGAAGATTGCTTCAAGGATACATGGCTTTGGTCAATTCCTCGGCAGTTTTCTGGTTGAGGACACTAGTTGCTTGATTTTTGGATCGGCCGCTTTTATTTTATAAGCGATGGTCTCTTCTCTTCAATACTTTCCTATAATATATCGACCTCCCTGTTCACCGATGATATTCCATGTTTTATAGGCAGCCGCGGTTCAACGGCTGCATAGCAAAACATAAAGGCAAGAAGCCTGTAAAGGACTCTACGGCAGGGTGGTACCTGTTGGCTAGGTTAGGAAGCAGGACGGTAGTATATTGTTTCGCTATAGGAATTGCACGTAAAAGGTGGGGGTCATGTACTAATAAAACTAAAGACAACACACCACTTATTATTCAAACCTTAGTATTAAGCGCCTCCTCCTTCTTCTCCTCAAACCCATATTCAGTATTCAACTCATTCCGCAGGGTCAGACTCCTCACAAAGAAACACAGCGGCACTCCCACCGCCGCAAAAGCAATTCCCACTTGCCACACGAGCTTCAAACTGTCCACGTAGACGCTAACCACCTGCGCCTTGACCACCGGGGTTTGATTCAGCGACTGCATAAACGACTTAGTAGCCAGCTGATACGCACCCCCATCGACCAACATCGTCTGCAATTGCGGATCATCAATTCGACCCACCAGGTCGGTGAATCGCGTATTGAAAATCGCAGATGGGATAGATACGCCCCAGATGGACCCGAAGCTGCGCAGGAAGCCCCATGTAGCGGTGGCGGTGGCCACGTCGGACTCGGGTAGACTGGCGAGAATAGCTGGGAGAGTCGCGATGAGAGCGATGCCCGAGCCGATGGCCAGGATGACTTGGTAGACGACCCAACGCACGGTGTTGGTCTTGTCATCCAGCATGGTGAATAGGCCCATGCCGATGGTCATCAGCGCGAATCCAACAATAAGCAGTGGTTTATATTTCCCCGTGACTGTGATGAGGACGCCGCCGATGATGGCAAAGGGAACCATGGGGATGACGCTGGCGAAGAGATCGATCCCAGATTTTTCAGGCGTGGCTTCCAGAATGGACTGGAAGTAGACGGGTAGGAACATGCTGACCCAGTACAGGATGATCCCGTGCAGGAAGCTCAGGATGTAGGTGAGTGCTGCCGTGCGGTTCGTGAATAGCCGTAGTGGCATCGTGGGTTCCAGACACCACCTGCTAGCCTGAAAGTACATGAAGGCGACAAGTCCTACGAATCCGAGCAGCAGAGGTACCAGGGTCCGCCAGGATTTCCAGGGGTGCAGGGTGCCGGCCCATGTCAGCGACAGGAGGATGGCGATGACCGAGGCGATCAGGATCGTGTTGCCCACGAAGTCGACACGCTTCAACTTGGACCAAACGGTGGCTTCGCGGTCGTAGCGGACGTGCAGGAAAAGAATCATGAGCAACAGCGTCACGCCGCACAGTGGCAGATTGATGTAGAATACCCAGCGCCACGAGGTATGGTCGACGATGGCTCCGCCTACGACGGGTCCGATCATGGTTCCCACAGAGAAGGCAGTAAAGATGATCCCCATAATCTGCTGGCGCTCTCGCAGTGGGACCAGGTCGGCAACGATAATCTCGATCATCACGTTCATGCCACCACCGCCCAGACCTTGCACGACACGAGCTGCAATCAGCATCGAGGTGCTGTTGGCTCCGCCACAGAGGCCGCTCCCCAGGGCAAACAGAGCCACCGAGATGATCATGGGCCACCGTCGACCGAAGATATTGGCAACCTGGCCGTACAAAGGCTGAACGGCGGTTTGACTCACGAAGTAGCCGTTGACGGCCCAGACATACAGCAGTTGCGAGTCGAGCACGTGGGAGATAGTGGGAAGGACGGTCGACAGGATGGTCGTATCGAGTGCGCTTAAAAGCCCGCCAATCATCATACCAGGGAATATTGCCCAGAAGCGCCAGCCATAGCCTCTCTTTGCGGCTTTCTCATTGTCGGATTGAGAGTCGTTGTGCTGAGAGACATCGTTGTGTTCGGTTGACATGGCGGATTACTATATCGTCGTCAACCTGGGGAATTGACTAGGGTATGTCCGCTTTCAAGAAAACAATACAGTATAAAATAGGGTATCCAGACTGATATCAGATAGATCAGGATGGATATGGATGTTGAGGCCGATGAGACCGTTCGGCTTCGGTGGGTTTTTCCGAATTGGAACACCGAAACCCTAGGTACCTGCTACAGTCCTGCTCCGTACAGTACATCCAACAAAGAACTGCAATCGAAATACGCTATCGTGACCAACCACCGAGCAGTCCAGGATACAGGTCAGTTTTTGACATATTTGTATTTGTTTAACACGTAGAATAAAATGGTCACGTTGACGCATAGGAACCAGTAGTAGATCATCAATTGCCTGCCGACCATCCATATATCAATGCAAGACTCCATATTCATCACATGAGGATCATTCCTCCAACAGTGAAGTCAAATGCTTCTCTAAGCTCTCCGGCTTCGTAGTCGGTGACCGCTGACTTCTGACCTGTCCGTTCCGGTACATGACAAACTAACTCGTCAGCATAAGATCTCCTACGGATCTACAACGCGTGCTAGATCGAATCAAGGAGGTAACTACCTTGGTAAAGATCCACTTAATTTTTCGCAAACACCACGACACGGCCTTCTGTTTCTTGAGCCACCTATAGAGCGGTACCGGTCAATCGCCATCTATCGTCCCGAGCACGGGAAAGGTAACATCATAGTTCAGCTGACAGTTGAATCTGGCCGGCCGACCATGGCTCTTGTCGTGAAAACTGGCTATATGGAATGCCCAGGATCATAAAGCCGTCGCGGCAGGTTTCGCGGAGACGGCGGTAGAGGTCCTCTAGGTCTTGGTATTGTGGACTCAAGCTGCATTTTGAGGCGGTGTTCACGATCAGAACGACCTTGTTTCGCATCGAGGAGGGGGGATATTTCTCTCCTTTGTCTGAAATTTTATTATATTTGGGGGTCGGTAACGGATGCTATGAAAGAGGCATCCGGTCTAAGACGGTGGAATCGTAGAACAGAGAGGTTGAGCCTGCCATTGTCTATCGCCAAAGATAGTTTACCCAGCCTTGACGTATATGTCTATATCGTATTTGCATGAGCTCTGATATATATATCGCTTCTATTGAAGTATTACATGATGCCAACTTCAGCCTATTCCATTCCACCGAATCTCGTCAGCCGCGCTCAAGAATATCTATATCAAATAGACACCAACTAGCGTGCACTATCCCAGACCAGGAATCCCGCCAGAAAGCACCCCCAGGCGGGTGCATCGGCCAAAGCGCCCCGAATTAAATTCAACCGACACCATCGACGCACAATCTCCGTGCTCCCCGTGCCATGCTGGACTTTGATCGAGTTCAATAACGAAATTGCATGGGGCCCCCAGAGCATATGACCAATGCTGAAAACCAGCCCCAAGAGGTACAGCACGAACGCGGCGATGCTGGTGTGCAGCAGATCTGCGACGGGCAGATTTGCGATCGCGGTACACCAGGCCAATGGATAGATGATGAAAATGAGGGCCATCCCCCAGGTATACCACTCAGTTATGTATGATGGAAGTGAGAGATCAGCGACATCTTTGACCGAGGAGCTGAGGTAGGGCTTGAAGTACAGGTCCGAGGCCACGGCGAAGGTGAGACAGGACGAAGTGGTCAGAAGAGGGAGAATGCGCAAGAAGACCAGGGCCGCCATTTCCAGTTCCAAAATTTTTGTCCATGCGTTGTTGGTGTCTCCATTCATTGTACATACCGTATAATATACTATCGGTGCGGATGGTTTATTGGGCCGCGATGCATATACGGCGGGTTTTGCCCGAAATGGAAACATAGAATCCTGGATATACTCTTTATGCTCCGAATCGCCATACTTTCTTCTTCTCATTTCTATTCGGGCGGTAGTGAATTATCCTTACTGTTATCGCCGAATCTCCTGCTAGACATGACCCGCCCGTATGACCTGATTGTATATGGCGCCACGGGTGACCTGGGCAGACTAGTTACTCAGTACCTGTGGGCGCAGCAGCATTCAGCGCTCCGATGGGCAATTGCCGGGCGCAATGGCGTCAAGTTACGAACATTGGCCGGCTCCTTCCAGGACGCTGATCCAAAATGCACGGCTCCTGAGGTGGTCGTGGCCGCACTCAATCAGGAAGAGCTCGAGCACATGGCGTCACTGACAAGGGTCGTGCTCAACACGGTTGGGGTAAGTGGACAATCAGCGAAACGCGCAAGATAATAAGAGATGCTGACAAAATAGCCATTCTGTATACATGGCACGCCCGTCGTCGCGGCCTGCATCCGGCACTCGACCGCATATATTGATTCAAGTGGTGAACATGTCTGGTCACATTACCTAGCGACTGAATATCACGATCAAGCTGTAGCAAGAAACGCGATCGTATGCCCCGTTCTCTGGAATTGCAAGGTGGCATAAATAATAAGGACTAGATCATCCCCCATTGTGCGATTGAATCAAGCCCGCCCGATCTACTAGCACAGATGCTCGTGCAAAAGCTTCAACGTCCCGCCGGACCTGTCGTGTTTACCATTGATCACGACTCCGCCGGCTCCAGTAGCGGGACCATAAACTCCGTCGTCACCAGTCTAGCGGCCTACTCAATGCGACAGATAATGACCGCAAGCGCCGCGCAGGCATTCTGCGTCGCAGGTGCAGGACCACATCGGCCCTATACAGCACCGCTGGTTCCAGTGCGTCGGGATCCCTTTCTGGGTAATCTGGAGTTCAATCTCTCTGCCACTACTGACGAAGCAGTCGTCATGCGCAGCTGGTCACTTCATCAACGATATGGAAAGCGCACGGAACAGTACGGAGAGCGATTTAGCTTCCGGTCCTATGCAACGGCACGGAACTGGCTACAGGGATGGTTTTCATTTTTCAAGATAGGACTAGCCACAATTCTCGCGATCTTGCTGCCGCCGCTACGGTGGCACCTGATGTCGCTCGCTCTGGGTCTAGGGACAGGTCCACATGGTTCTCCCACGGGGCGGCACTTCGTGGAGTGGAGGGCGACGATTGCAGATGGTGCGGGCAAACCCGCTATGATGGGTGTTCTCCGCATGAATACGGACGCGTATAGTGCCTGCAGTGTGCTTGTCAGCGAGGCGGCACTGACGGTTCTGCACCAGCTAGACCGGGAGAAGAGCGATTCGCTGGCACAGAGACTCGGGGGAGGTATCCTCACCCCTGCGGCGCTGGGACCCGAGTTTCTGGAGCGCCTGCAGGCTGCGGGGATGGAGAGGACGGTGATCAGTCTAGAGAAAGATTGAATCTCATTATATTCCCGAAGAATAGAATTGTCACGAATGAACATCGCATCCTTATACGGAGTAGATACTTGCGTAGACTAAGAAATGCAATAAACCAGCTTCTCCCCTCTAACCCGCCCACACCTCAACTCCTCAATCCCCTTGAGAATCCCGTCCCAACCGCCCTCTTGAATACAGGCAGGATGAGGCTTCAACAACCCCCTCTCCACCAACCGCTCCGCAAGAACGTACCACCTTGACGCCCACGTATAATCCCCAGGGACAGCATCCCGTCCAAATGGCCCTTTCAAATCCACCGGCTTCCCAAAGACCGTCAACGCCATCACCCAATCCGTCTGGACATCCCGTCGAGCGCTATGCACGCGGAGCGCAGGCGGCTCCAGCGCCATATACCGACCCCCGCGAGCGCCCAGCGCGGCATAGCAGATTTTCATGCTGTCCGTGGACGTGATACAATCCAAGACGAGTGCGAGTTTGCCCTTCGTGTAGGCGCGGATGGCCACTCCACAGGACGCAGAGTGGTAATCAAAAGTCTTGATCGCACCGTAGGACTGCACAAGGGAGTTGTTCTTCGGTGAACATGTGGCTATTGGTGTGTACCCTGCCCTGTATCATTATTCTGTTAGCATGCATCAGAGAGCAGAAGTCTTTCTGCGTATGTATGAACATACAATCGAGCCAACTGAATAGCCATCGTCCCCGTCGCCGTACTCCCTCCATAAACAAGTAAATACGACAAATCCCTCCCTTTCCCTACCCGCCCATTTGCACTATCAATTCCCCCATCCTCGCCGGAAAGAACCCCCTCCGAAACAAAAATGCCTAGATTCCGTAACGCCATACCGGCCGTCACCACTCCGGCCCCCAAACACGCAGCTTCAGCCATCCCCAGCTGTGTCTCGGCGACACGCATCACCAATCCCTCGTCTACACTCACATACTCGGCGAATGCCCCCGCCCATTCTCCCGGTCCCACGTGCGGATCCAATCCGTACAGGAACCCACAAACCGCATCCCCAGTCGTCCACCTGTGCACGCTGCATCCGGTGGCCACGACCCGTCCGGAGAAGTCATTGCCGCCGACAGAGCCGATCGCAGGTGAGAAGTCTATCATTTTCCAGTTACAAGGGTTCAGAGCCACGTGAGTGACGCGGATGAGAATGTACGAGGGTGGCAGGGGGTTGTGTGGAGGGAGAGGATGGGACGGTGTCAGGGTGTATTCGCCTTCTTTGAGCGCGATGAGCGCTTTCTGACTTGGTGGGAGTGTCATAGTGTCGTTGTGGGTGAACTTGCTGTTGATTCTTTGGTGGTCTGGTTTCTGGTTTGATACTTTCTATGCAGCTCCGCTTTCGTATATATATTCTTGGCTGCAGAAGTAGCCAGTATCGGTAAGTCTGTTCGGAGTTCGGAGTCGGTGGGTTATTCCTTTTATATCGGACATAAGCATTGCCGAAATAGATCTATGTAAATAACTCCTAAACACAACAGCCATGCCATAACACGGGGTATACAGGTATTAACGATAGATACTGCGCTCCAACTCCTTCTTCACTCTCTTCACCTTCCTCCGTAACACCGCGATCTTTCCACTCCGGCCCCCCATCCGCCCCTGGTTACCTTGAACGACAATATCGATCATCTCGGGACTCACCAAACCCCTCCGGGGCGATGTGGTTTCTGGATCCCCATCCGCGGACTCCCATTGCCGGGTCCCCCCATGTCGTGAGGACTGATATTCTGTATAAGACGACCCCCCCGTCGTCCGCTCTCCACGCCATGAATCCCTCCGACCGACGTACTGCTCCCATTCGTCGACGCCCAGCGATCGTTCGATCTCCGCCAGCAGGAACGATATCACCTGAGTGACTATCAGCATCTGCAGGGCGCTGTAGTTGGCGGGTTGAAAGGCGCCCCATTGCAACGGGGGGATCACCGGATGCATCTGTGGGCGATACTCAGGACCCCCCGATGCAGAGAGCATGGAGAGCGCGTGGACAAAGTGCGACAGTTGTGTAATGAGAACGGTGTAGAGGTCAATGGTCCGCGCATAAATAGTGCAGATAAGAAGGCCGGTAGGAAGATCGGCCCGGCCCCCTCGGCAGGGCCGATGAGGTGCCGTGCTGGGAGGCGGGGGCATCCCTGACTGCATGTCGTTCTCTAATGATCGACTGCTAGACGTGTCGCTATCCGAGGGCAAACCTTGAGATTGATATGCTCGTGGGGGTGCCTGAGTGCTCAAGAAGTAGGGGGCGGATGAAGACCAGGATGGAGCGGACGTTGAGGTGAAGTATGCGTTTGCCCGCTTGAGCAGCTCGATGAAACGCTGGGAGCCATTAAATACCTCGACAAGCGGATAGCTTCGGGTGAGATCCACGCCCGAATACCCGCGATCGCACGCGGTCAGTTTCGCAATAACGGCCGACGGGGATTCGAACATGTCTCCCCAGGGCTCCGCTTGAAGAGAGTTGTGTACGCTCAGCAGCGACAAATTGAGGTCAGATAGATCCTGCGTGATGTCTTGAACGGAGTCAGACTGGGGTACTGCGGCAGACGACCTTGCTGGAGGTGGAACGTTCCTATTGCTACGGTTATGCTCCGGGCAGGGACTTACGGGGCCCGTGGCCGCCGCACTGACAAAGCCCGCGAATTGTGTTGTCGGAAGAACGCTATCCGGTGGGGTCCATAGGACCGGTGAAAAAGGGCTGTCCCTTTGGTTCGATCGGGGACTGGGTATACTGAAAATGTCGGACAGGTTCCATTCCTGGAAGAAGGAAGGCATTGACGGTGTCTCGGAGGTCTCAACCGAATCGTTGGACGGAATAGGCTGGCGGAGATTATGACTGGGGGCTCTTTGACCCTGAGTGGCATCGGTGTTCGCACTCGTCGTCATGACCGTGGGTATGGACTTGTCTCCCGGTGCGGTGGTTTCGAGGGTTTCTATTGAATTTGTTAATCCAGATAATCGTTATACATCGTGCAGCCCTTGAACACTACCAACGAACCGGCTAAAGTACGCTTCCGGCGCATCTCGCCGCCAGTGCTGCGGCCAGTGCCCCCCTCGGTGACAGCTCGCACAGGGCGACCACTCCGTAACGGCGGACTCCATACACAGGTCCGATTCAGGCGATGACACCGTACGCAGGTGTTGCTATCGTCTGTTTTTGTGCATCGCAGCTTCTGGGAGTGACATTGATCGCAGGCGACGCGGCGTACAGACTGGTTCACAATGACACCAATACGAGGCGGCGACGGGAGTGGGGTTGACATGTTGAGGTCCCATCCACAGGGTATCGTATGTGGCCGAGAGAAGTTGGTATAAACGAACGTGGTCCAGGGTCTGAACAGGCTATAGTGTAGTTTATATTTGCATGTGAGCCAACTAGAATTATATTTACTGTTTAGTTAGTTTTGGCATTCAATATTCGGGCTGCAACACGTTAACAGAATTTTGAATTGAGTTGAATAGATTTGGCAATGTTGAGAGCACACGTCAGAATAGCACTATGCGGAGTCATAATAGCCAGCTTCTAAAAGTATATTTACGCGGAAGTTGTATTTTACAAGGACATACGGAGTAGGGCCTCTTTGCATTGCAGATCTTTCAGCTCATGGGAATAGTGGCAGGCTGCTTAAAATATGGAATGGCTCAGCTCTCCTCTCCATCCAGCTGTCTACGCTAAATGAGCTACAACAATCAACCAGGGTGAAATGAGCAGATACCATTGATCCGACCCCTGGATAGTGACTTGCAAATTTATAAAATACAAACCTGAGGTAGTATTTCTGGTATGCTTTTTCCGGCTGTAACCTGCACTCTTCCTAGTGGGTACGCATATCAGGTTCTTCCTGCCTGACGAGATCAGCCAATCTAATGCCGCTAGGATATGCAGGTCACAGGAACTATGTCGTCGACGAACAGGGCATCTATCATTGCTAACTTCAGTTGACTGACCGCAGTGGATAACTTTTGTCGACCAAAGTGGGCCAATATTACCCATTATTCAGCATCTGCTCGGTCCGACTTTATTCCTTTGTTTAACCTTTTATCAATTCTCCCAGATAGATTCAGATAGTTAAAGACCTTAGAGACCTTATCTTTTCAGTACAGATCCATATTATGATTGTATGATCGGTGATACTAGCTCATACGTGTATTCAGCTGACCGACACATTTAAGACCATGACGAATTGGAGACAGAAGCCTTACCGTAAAGCTGGCTGAACCATAGATTTCTAGGGTCCGCGACATGCATTGGCACGCCCTGGTTGCAAAACAGACTTGGTGTCGGTCAACTGAATACGCGTATGAGCCAGTATCATTATGGATAAGGATCCGTCTATATTGAAAAGTAAGATCTCTAACTATAAAATGGTTAAAAACAAAGAAACAAAGTCGGACCGAGAAGACGCTGAATAATCAGTAATATATAGGCGCGTTTTGGTCGACACAGCGCAAATGGAAGAGCGGAGACACTGATTTAGCGCCAGACTTAGCCTCAAATAAGATGTGGCCAACACCTTTCAGCTAAGCCCAGCTCTGTGAATTGTTTGTGTTATTATGTGAGCGTGCTTGATAGCATGGATATTGTATGTAGGGGAAGCTTAGCAGATGTGTTTACAAATACTGAGGAGGGTATAGCCTCTGCTGATAGTTCAGCTGACAGGGGTATATTTGTGTTTCTCTTGTGGCTAAAAAGTCGCCAGCATAGGTATATATTTTGTATGCCATACAATGGATGTTCATTGGAAGAATCTGCTAAGACAAGCGTCTGTCGACACCTAACTTCTCTCTCCTTCTTGGGAACTATACCTTTATATATTGGTCCTTTGTTTCTACACCTAGACCACAGTTGACTACAAAATGTCTTTGCAAAGCGACATTGAATCCACACAACAGAAGTTTCCAAACGACCCCATATTCACCCAACTTCGCCGACTCGCCGCAGAGCGACCTGGTCTCTTATTCCACGACGAATACGGCATTGATGCGGGTTATAGTCACTTGATCCGCGATGTCAAACATATGCGTCAGGTCCTGCGAGCACAGCTCCCGAGTTCTTTATTCAATGAGAAAGGCTGTCTTACGCATGCCACGTCTATCGCGTTCCTCTCGTTCAGTGGATACTACTACATTGTAAGCTTCCTTGCTGTTGCGGCTCTAGGAGGAGTGTACGTACCACTAGGTATGCCCAGTCTACGAAATGCGGATAGCCCACAGACACTAATGCAAACTAACCCAGCGAGAATCCTTACACCGGACGAAGCGCTATACATTTTGAAAAAGACAAAGGCAGCCCATATCCTAGTTGAGGGAAGTACTTTCAACATGGCCGCAGCAATTAAGGATCACGTCCAGAGCCAGGGCCAGAAGGTAAACCTAATCACAATAACAAGAGCAGACTCGGTGTCAAGCCCATATTCTCCCGAAGTACAGATCAACGATGGATTAAACTTCTCCTCCACCGCGGAATGTCTGGTGCTGTTTTCGTCTGGGACAACCGGGCCGCCAAAAGGAGCCGTTCTCCCCCGCCAGATGTTCTATTTCAATCCAGACGAGATAGACCCAGGGACACTATATCTAGCATCCAGTCCCATACATTGGGTGGGAGGTACAGGTCTCATAGACAGTGTTCTATGCGGAGAGAGTCTGCATATCATAAAGTCTGGGTCCGAGCCAGCGAAGTTCTGGGAGATTCTAAGGGAGGGTAAAATCACGGACATGAGCTTGTCTCCGACAGTTTTAAGGGAGTTAATGGTATACTATATCGAAAATATCAGCAGACTCTCGTCAGAAGATCGTGACAAATATATTAACGGGGCTCGAAGACTAAAGACAGTATACACTAGTGGTTCCATGCTTCATTCTTCTATTCGACAGTTCTTTGCCGATCTAACCGATATGCCTATCAGAAATGCATACGGGCTGACCGAGATGGGAGGAGGGGTGATGATTACTCCGGCTGGCTCAGCCTTTGTGGAAGTTCGTATCGATTCTAATTTCTCGTTGCTTGCTTGCTGATTGCTATGCAGGGATATATGGGTAGACCTTTTCCGGGGATAACAGTGAAGCTCTCCGATGGCGACCATGGAGAAATCCTCGCCAAAAGCCCTGCCATGTTCATCCGGTAGGGAAAGCAATCTTTGCGCTTGAAACTATTCCACTTACACCGCCATAGGTATATCGACGACGAAGCAGCTACACGCGCTGCGTTCGACGATGAGGGGTTTTACAAAACAGGAGATCATGCCCACCGCATTGGTGATGATTATTATTTCGACGGCAGGGCCTCGTGTGATTGTACGTCCCTTCCCCTAAACACGTCCTCGATCCAGACTAACGACATACATCAAGGGATCAAATTCCATGCGTACAAGATATCTACTCTGGAACTGGAGCAGAGTCTGATGGATCTTCCCTATATATCAGAAGCCCATGTACTCCCGGTCCTGGATCGTGAGGCTGGCGGAATGGTAGCTGCGCTGGTTCGACTTCAGGCGCAGGATATGGGTAAAGAAACACATGAAGTCACCCTGCGGACTATACGGGAGGAACTCGCTGCCGCTGGCATGGTTTCCTTCAAATTGCCTACACTATTGCGTGTGCTTCAGGATGGGGAACAGGTCCCCGTAACTGCTTCAGGTAAAGTCATAAAAAAGGTATGCCTTCAAAACTACTTTAACATATCTGGATACCTCCCAGATGGGTATTCCGTGGACGGTGTGGAGTATTGGGGAAACAAGCTTGATTTGGATACTTCGTCACGTTTGTTCGACTGGGGAGGCATGTGAAATTACACTGGCATGGGGTAGTCATTTTAGCATAGAGCCCAAGTGGCCATTAAATGACGCTAATTTGAAAATCCTCTCTTTGATTTCTCCTTGTATAATTTGGAATTTTCAGCCTGTATTTTGACTTGTTTGTCCTTCTTGAACCTCCCTTCCTCCATCTCTTCTTTTATTGAAACAGATTTTGAATACACAAAATTAGATTAAATATCCAATGCAACACAACATACATCTCAACAGTAATAGCTATAAACAAGTTCCAGAGTGCATCCTTCGACATTTAGGACAGCGGGTCGTCCCTCCGTGGCGGCAGTCTTCACAGTTGTGGGTGCAGATGCAGGCTTTGGTTTGCGTCCTAGTCTTCCCCGAGGCTTGGGAGGCGGAGTCTCAGGAGCTGGAGAACGTTCAAACCTAGGTTTACGCAATTTGGACTTCGGTGGTTTGTTATACACATAATGGCTAGTATTGTAGGATGGAGTCTGGGTATTGCGGGTGTGAGGACGAAACGGAGGATCAGGAAAAGATCTCCGCAGAGCACACTCGTGAGAACTGCTGGGGATTGTACGGTTGGCAGGAAGAGGGATTACTACCTGAACGGGATCCTCGTGAGGGTATCGGCTGACAGGATTGGGGGTCACTACTTGAACAGGATCATTGTAATGCTGTCATTTGGTCGACTGAGGTGCCTTCGCTAGTGGGACGTCATCGTCACTAATATTATTATCGTTGTTAAGTTGGGCAGCGGGATGCGACGACGCGGTTTTCCTGGCCCTTCGTAACGACGAGAGAGATGCATTCCTATTATCGCTTGAGTTGTCCTTCACGCCTTGGTCTTGGTGGATGGCATCGAGGTTTCTTCCCCCCATGCAGTCACCCAGAAGTTCCATCAGGCGTAGAGCTTGATTAAGCTGTGGAAGTAAGCGAACACAAAATATCCAGGCAACATGATCAGATCCTTTGGCTCATGGAGAAAAATACGGTATCAATTTAACCGTCTTGGAGCAAAATATCCAACACGCAAAGTAGCCCAGATTCTCTGTGGTCCCTAGCTGACTACAGGATAGAATGTAGACCAACAAACCATCGTAGAACGGCGCAAAATTAACAAACGACGTCAGATACACAGCTAGATACACCATGGCTGATGACTCCAGATCGTCCCATCCGTAACGAGACTGGTAGAGTTACTTCGCCACGTGGTGCGCACCCATCTCAAACACTGGGACAGAAACTTGGGATACGTACCGAGAGTTGTTTCAGCCAGGGACTTTTTGCAGTATTGGATTTTGATATTGCATCCATGTCTGACAACCCAAACATCCCGAAGAAATCCCGTTCATTTGAATCCCGAAAGGAAATCAGGACGTTGGAGGATCGAGGAATGGGCCGACGTCCACCCGATACAACAAAGACATCTCCGTCAATGGCGTTCGTGGCTCGAATTTCGAAATTATGGCGCCCAGATACAATGCCCCTAGCATGTTCCAGAACGATCGGATATTGAAGCGTTTGTCTGTGCGACGGACTCGTTTGTTGGTCCCCACTACGCCGACCTTGGGATTCTCGAAGGGGGAGGATGCTGCGGAGGAAGTGGTCGGCCAGAAGACATGGTCGACAAGTAGCACGTTGATTCGGGTCTTTACGAATGTAATCCCGCGAGCGATCTGGATACGCTTGTTGCTGTCTGTGTTGTTGTCACTCGGATTTGTGTTCGGGGGAAATGCCGCTGGAAGGAACCTCTATCTGTTGGTGAGTTTTGTTAGCGACTCTCCTGCCGCCACGACGATGATTTCGCCGGGCTCGTGTTCAGACAGTATGTCAGCATTCTTCGAAGTCCTCGTTTTCCGGGTTGACAGTGAGAAAAATGGCACTACAGTCTGAGTAGGTCAGATTGTCGGGAAGCTTTGCTGGAGTATAGAATACCCAGAACGAGATGATGTGGATAATGAGACGGGGGTAGCTAAAGATGAATTAAGCCAATAAAGACCACTGTTAGATGGTCAGAGAAAAGGTAGGAAAGAAGGTCTACAAGTTCAGGAGAAAGAAGATCAAAGATATAATCGTAGGAGAATTGCACAACGTAATCCAAGAAGATACCAAGAAAAAGGTTTTTCAGGCTGGACCACAGGGAAGAATGAAGGTTTGAAATATAGCAAATACCTCTAGTCAGTGCTTGGTACCGTACACTAGCTATTTGGACAATAACTGGCGTGATTGCATAATGCATATTCCCAGCGTTCGAACCAGATAGACAACAATATGGGAGACACTCGGTGATGTGAGGGCAAATGGTATAAGAGTTGCAATCAGTAGGCGAGACATTGTGGCTGTTTTATTTATCTTAAGAAATGTCTTGCAATATTCAGCTGGTAGGCCTGCAGTAAGGAAATTAGGCCGAAATTCTATCATCTCGAAATCATCCGGGTCATGCCCCATATTGGAACTCATCACATTGCAGCTGGTTTCTGTGAGAAAAAATTACCAAGATGCCATTTGACAATGGATATGAAGTGATCGAATAATTCATTAATTAGGAGATAAACATGGACCAGAATCTGATACTCTTTAATTCCTAGATTCTTTATCTGGTAGGGTATCTGAATCTGGGATTTCTGGGTATCTGAAAATTCTGGTTCTTCAACAACTGTCAAGATTAGAGAATCTTAAATCACAGCATATCGCAGTAAAATCCCACAGTACTATCCACATAATCGGTTCTATTCCACACGCACCCTCACCCCCCTGGTCCCAGGCTTCGCATGCGGCAAAAACATATCCCGATAACAATCCACCGCATCCCGATCCGTATCGAACAACTCAAATTCAAAACTCCGATATACATTCGCCATGGAAATATACATCTCCGCATACGCCAGATTGATTCCCAGACATGAACGTGTCCCCCGTCCAAAGGATACCAGATACCGCGTGAGTTTTTTCCCATCCGGGGCGATGGGATCGTTCAGCCACCGCTCGGGCTTGAATGTATATGAATCAGGAAAAATGCTTTCATCGTGGGAAATAGAGTAGTTGTCCATGCTGATTACCGTCCCCCTGGGGATTATGTAGGACTTATATCTGAGGGTGATTGTGTCAGATATGCGAGAGGCGCGTTGAGCTACGCCGTAGGACATGCGGATACCTATATTCATTAAGGTTAGTAATGTTGACTTGTTGATCGTTGACCTAGTACAGACACTCACATTCTTGGATACAGGCAGTCAGATAGGGAAGTCTCTCCAGCTCACTCAATGGAGGAATATTGTGCGGATCTGGAATTGCGGCTTCCAGTTCCTGACGCAATCGTCGGTAGATACTCGGCGTGTTGACGATGTGAAAACTAGCTACACTCAACGCGTACTTGGTGGTCTCAAAACCAGCTCCGATCACCGTGATAGCTTCGTGTTGTAGACGAGTCAGAGTGACTTCTTCGCAGGGCAGGTCGGATTCTAGCAATGCGTTGAATACTGTTTTCTGGTCAGGTGTCTTGGAGTCGGCTTGGTTGTCAAGGATGTCTGATATCTGCTTGGCCATTTCCTATTGTCTGTTAATAATTTCCTACAAGAGTGGAGTATAGTTGGTAAGTATACCCTGTTGTAGTGGTTCACCGATCGCAATCCCGGCTGCAAGGCCTCGGCTATGCTCTCCGGTAGGGCATTGAAAACCGTCGCAATCCAGGGAAACTGAGTGACCAAATGCACGTCATTCAGCAGATCAAACAGAGCCTGAATAAATGGCGACTCAAAATCAGGAGCCTCAAGAAATCCGTACCCTCGATCGAAACAGTACCGAACTACAATATCCGACGCAATACACCCCCACATCCAATCGAGCCGCAGCACCTTTCCAGTTCCCTGATACTCTCGACGAAGGCGATTACAAAGCTTCGTGAGCTGGTCTTGCATCATCGGTGCAGCGGTCGCAATGGTACGTTTGGAGAAAAAGGGGTTCAGTGCGGCGCGTCGATGGCGATGGATCTCATGCTTCGGGGTCGGGAATGTACCGGTTGAGTTGTTGAATCGGTGCTCTAGATGTTTTGGCTTATCCCAGGGCAACGATTGCGAAAACATTTCCTCGAAGAAGGACGAGTCTTGGATGTGAATCTCGAAGGGACTGATACGGACAATTGGACCTATCATGAAATCAGCGACGAGTACCCAGCACTGTAGAGGTAGAGGAACGAGGAAATTTACCACCCACCGTACTTCTCGTGAAGCTTGCGATAGTGGAACAAGAACTGTCCCCCAGGCTTTTTAAAGAATTCATAGTAAGTCTCGTACCATTGTGTGAAAGCCGCCAGCTTGGGGCCTGGAAACCTAGCCAACGGATGCAAAGTGATACGATATGTCCCCAAAACGAACCCATATACAATCACGACCACAACACAAGTCACAAACAACTGGAGAAATGATCCCGTACAGGGCTCAAGAAAAACAACCAGATGCTGGGTGAATCCCATGATGGTGGATTGCGTCGTGTAGAACAGAAATCCTGAGATTCTGCTCCCCAC
Source organism: Aspergillus tanneri (assembly GCF_003426965.1). Taxonomy (NCBI): domain Eukaryota; kingdom Fungi; phylum Ascomycota; class Eurotiomycetes; order Eurotiales; family Aspergillaceae; genus Aspergillus; species Aspergillus tanneri. Next base: position 1,730,105 of record NW_022984634.1, on the reverse strand, counting down.
ATAATAACATCGACCCAAGCCACCGGGTTGAGTTATTCTCCTTGGCAATCGAACAGCATCAGAGCGTCCTCGGCCCCTCTCCTTTTGTGGGGTCCGGGCTGATGAAGAATGTATGTGAGAGGATTTCTCATGGATCTTTTCTGTACCTAGTTCAGGACTTGTTCGCCGATGGTAAGATTTGTCAAGGGAGTGCACAAATCAGACGTGCAGAACGGCTGCAGAATGCTATCCCCGACTTGCCGAGGCCTTGATACTATCCACTTTCTGCAATATTTTATGCAGATCATGCCGGTCAATTTTTTCTAGGGATGGCTAAAGTCTGTAGTGCGTATACTGCTGCAGAACCGTCTGCAGACAGGACACCAGTGACACCACACCTGTAGGCCACACCAGCCACTATTGATGCTTCCATCTGTGGATGGATATCCAGAGATGGGTTTCTGCAATATCGGTTGCCTTGGAAATTTGCCTGGCCCAGTCTGCTATCCTGGTCGATTTGCCACTGTCCTCTAGTTTTGTCTTTCGCGGATCCTTTCCGTTGGCGTCAGCCTGGATTAATCTCGTTGGTGAAGTGGAGTCATGCTTCCAGCTGCGAAAGCTTGGGGCAATGCATGAAAGTACGTGCGTCATTGTGGCAGCAGTATCGTACTTTGTACCAATGCATAGGATGGGTTACCAAGCTATGTCTTATACACTCTTGCTTGGATATGCATAATAATGGTGGTGTATAGAATCTATATTGTGCAGGATAGATCGTCCATAGGCAGAGATATGAGGTACTTAGATTAGAATACATTTATAGTCTGTACCCTAGTGTTATATCCATTGATAACCCTCTAAAATCTCCTCACTTTATGCACAGTATATATAGAACTAAGTGCACAGACACATATGTGTCCTTTTATTCATACCCCATGCTAATATATCCTCGTATCCAACCTAAATTCCTCCAACGCCTCAATCGGCCGAACCGCATTCAACGGAGTTCCATATCCTCCACCACCAGGAGTCTGAATAATAATTCTATCCCCCGTATTCATAGCCGCACTGACCTTGCTGCCAATACTGATCGTCTGCTGCGTGCCTGTCACCGGATCATTGCGCACCCACAAATTCACCCCCCTCTTCCCATCCTCTCCCCCAGCCATCCCATACGGCGGAATAACCCTCCTCTCGGACAGAATACTCACCTGCATCGGCCTTCGCAGCTCAATATCTCGAATACACCCGTCACCACCTCGGTGCCGTCCTGCACCCCCACTGCCACGACGGATCGAAAACTCTCGCAGAAGGACCGGATACCGCTTCTCCAGCGTCTCGGGATCTGTCATCCGGGTATTGGTGATGTGTGTATGCACACCGTCTTGACCGTCCCAGTGGGCCCCTGCTCCTGCCCCTCCCGCGATGGTCTCGTAGTAGCCGAATCCCTTGGTTACTACCCCGTGGGCATCGGTTCCTCCGTATCCAAAAGTAAGGTTATTGCATGTTCCCTGGCTGGCTCCCGACACGCGGAATGCCTTGAGGATAACGTCGACCACGCGCTGGGATGTCTCGACGTTAGAACCTACCGTCGCGGCGTTCTTGTCCGGTGAGAGGATGGAGTTGGGTGGGACGATCAGTTCAATCGGGTTAAGACAGCCTTGGTTCAGCGGGATAGCGGCGGAGATCATCGACCGCAAGCAATATATAATACCGCTGTACATGATCGCTGGGGGCGCATTCAGGTTATTCAGGGCCTGCGGTCCAGTACCAGTGAAGTCAAACTTTGCGGACCCATCCTCCGGGTTGATGGTGATTTTCAGTGCCAGGGGGCTGCCGTCATCCATGTAATCCACTGCCTCCAAGGGTAGTCCGTGGAAGCGACGGCTGAAATCCTTGAGCAGGCTGCGCACGGTTTCCTCTGCGTTCTTCTGGATGGCATCCATGTACAATTGCACCACTGGCCAACTGTACTCACGGATTAAGCCTTGGATGAGCTGGATGCCACGGTTGTTGGCCGCAATTCCGGCCTTTAGATCCGCAATATTGTCTTTTAGGGTCCGCGTCCCGCTGCAGCCGGGGTAACTACCAGGTGCGTCGTAGAGATGATAGATAAGACCTTCTTCGTCGAAGACGCCTTCTTTGACGATTTTGAATGACTCGACTGCTGCACCCTCCTGCCAGAGCTCGGTCGAGTTGGGAGGCATAGATCCAGCTGCGATGCCGCCGATGTCGGCGTGGTGACCACGATTTGCCACAAAAAAGAGAATTTTTGTAGGGTCCTCTTCAGCAAATACTGGTGTCGTTACTGTAAGATCCGGAAGATGGGTTCCTCCGGAGATAGGATGGTTGGAAAGGATGACATCGCCTGGTTTTAACTCGCCTTTACCGTATAGCTTAGCTTGGTAAGCAATGGCAAAGCTCATTGACCCCAGGTGAGCGGGAATATGTGGTGCGTTGGCCACCAGGAGGCCTTCGCTCGAGAAGATCGCGCAGCTATAATCGAGACGTTCTTTGATGTTGGTTGATATGGATGTTTTGCGCATGGTTTCTCCCATCTGATACACTCGTTAGCAGATCCACATTGAATCCGAGGGGCTTATCATTTACCTGTTCGGCTACACTCATAAACCGATGTCCAAAGACAGAGAGTTGAACTGGATCGACTTCCGTTGTATCTACCTCCTTAGTTTCTGAGTCTATCAATTCAATAACAGCATGTTCCCGAAGTATAGTAACCTCACTCGCAGGGTCCACAACAATGGTCTGCGTCTCGTCGATAATCATAGCCGGCCCCGGAATAATACTTCCCTTTGGCACGTCCTTTAGATGATAAATTCCCGATTGCACCCATCCAAAATTGTCAAAGTAAACCTTCCGTGTAAGGGTAGGCTTGAGATCGGCATTGCGCCTTGGTTTAACTGTCTTCATTTCCTCGAAGGGACTTGTGACATTTACTTCCATGCTCTTTCCCACTGAACGGACTCGGACATCATCGACGAGAACGTCTCGGGCTTGCTTGAATCCGAAAAGAGTCTGATGCTGGGATACAAAAGCGTCCGCAAAGCTTTTTGAGGGTGTCTCAGGGGATGGAATCATTAATGCTGTATCACTACCCTTGTAGCGCATGTTAAGGAACCGTTCATGCTTGATCTGGTTCTGTGCGAATCCCTCAGAAGCCAGTTGCTCGCTTGCTCGGTGTTCCAGCTGCATGAAACGCTTTTCAAGGCGGGGATATGACTCTGCGCTGTAAACTGCCGCTTCAGGCTCTTGCGATTCAACAACAACATCCGCCAGGGCCATACCATAGGCTGAAAGGATACTAGATAGACGATGGATGATAATCTGCCTAATGCCCAGATCCCGCGCAATAGCCGTAGCATGTTGTCCACCCGCACCGCCGAAACAGACTAGGTGGTGGGCAGCTGTCTCAAATCCCCGGCCTTCACTCAGGGCTCGGATAGGCCTGGCCATGGCAGCATTGGCCACCATCAGAAAGCCCATCGCAACTTGCTCAGGGGTTAGCTTGTCAGACGACCTCTCCGCATTCACGGTCTCCGTCATCTCGAGAAATTTCTTCTGGACGACAGCAGAATCCAAGGGTCTAGCAAAGTAGTCAGGTAGAATGCGACCGAGGAAGAAGTTGGCATCGGTGATGGTTAACGGGCCTCCGTTTCCATAACATGCAGGGCCTGGATATGCGCCTGCAGACTCGGGTCCAGCAGCAAACAGGCCGTTTCGCCAGAAAAGGATTGACCCACCACCAGCGGCAACAGTGTGAACGTCGAGCTGGGGACTCTGAATCGCGACCTGAGCAATGGTCGTCTCTAGTACATGGTCGAGAGTTCCGTTGTATCGCGACACATCCGTGCTAGTGCCTCCCATATCAAAACCCAGAACGGGGGTCCCTTCGTTAGGATCATAGCAAGTCTTCGCGCACCCTACGGCACCCGCTGCTGGCCCAGACAGAATGGCCCGCAGACCGGTAAATCGGTCGAATGAAGTCAGGCCTCCGTCCGACTGGGAAAGAAGCAGCTTCTTTGCATTTTCATCCTCCAGGCTACCTTTAAATCCGCGACGGAACCCATTGAGGTACTCTGTCACAACGGGGGAGAGGTAAGCATCTGCGGTCGCTGACTGCGCTCGGGGGACTAGCCTGATCATGGGCTGCAGTTCTGACGAGACGGATACCTTGAAATCCATCTCGCGGGCGATGGCAGCAATGGTGGCTTCATGAGCAGGGTATGCGAAGGAATGCATTAATGCAAGTGTGATTGTGCGATAGCCCTCATCCCAGAGAGTCTGTAGACTTCTTCTCACAGCATTGACGTCGGGCTTCTTAATGATGCGAATTGCTTCACCTGTGAGGCCTTCTGCCAGGTCCGGGTTCGATGCGATATCGATAGGAGCGGGCTCAGGATCTTCGGCAAATCCTTCAATTGTGACGCGCTCGTCCACCTCGACCACCTTCTCGTACAGCCGTCCTAATCTCGCGACGGACAAGTCGAAGATACTTGGACGTGCTTGGTTTCCGATTATCAACAGGTCCTTGAACCCTTTGGTGATTAACAAAGCAACACGTTCTCCTTTGCGCTCCAGAAGGGCACTGTGGATCTCTGTTAGTGGGCGGTACCAAACGGTTGGAGTAGTAGCATACTTAGTAGCTACCGTCGTTCCCATCCGGATCGACTCTACCCCGCTGATATCTAGCGGGGTTCCGCGGGGAATGTCAGTGCCACTGGCAATTTCCAGTATCTTCCTGATTCCTTCGATCGGGGCATCTTCATATTCGTTGGGCGCGTTCGAAAGTAACTTGAAAATAACATCGTCTTGTCGACCGGGAATCGTGGCCCAACTATACTCCAATCAGATGAGTTTTGACTCAATCAGGGTGAACTATAGAGAGCCTAGCGGCCGCATCGAGACTTACAAGTCACAAAAGGTACCACCGCGGTCGATTGCAATGCGAATTCCGCGGGTTGATGGATTTGTCATGACGGTTGTCTGATGAGAAAAGCTGACTGTTTCCAGCCATGGTGGATGTGGTCTGCGGGGAATTTATATCAGGGCCATGAGGAGCCGAATCCCCGTGACCGTGGCGACTCTAGGCATTATAGGGGATACTAGTATATTGAATGCCAGAGATACCTGAGATATCAGGTATTGGTTCTGTTGCGTGCGGGGAAACTGATTGCCTGAGGAAGCTAGATATTCCCGATTGGGTGACTCGTACATTGAAGTGATCTCGACACAGTCACTATAATTCAGGGGAAAGGGGGACAGAAGAGCACAATACCAGCTACACGCACATAGCCTACTAAGGAGTGGGTTTGCTAGGACCTATATTGCCTTAATTACTATCTGATGGACGCACACTTACCCTTCCAGAAATAGGGGCAGGTCCTCAGCGCAAAATACCCAGGAGAATGCTGGGTCGCTAGGCCCTCGGGTCCATATATTTCCGTATCACTCATGGACAGATTATGCAGTGAATAATCCAGGATTTCACTAAGCATTATTCTTCCGTCGAGCCTCCTTAGACAATTGAACCATCTTTCTTCCCCATCTCATGACAACCACCTGCATCTCCAGCCCATATGGTAGAGACAGAAACCTCGTCTAGTTTGATTTGTGCACCACTGTCACTCGCACTGCACAACGCCGCGAACACTTCGAGCGCCATGGTCGCCGCCATCTTGAACTACGGCCGTTTCCATCAATGGTGTTCGAGATCCTTTTCTAGAAAGTAAGATGGCGAGTTCTTTCCCAAGAATCTGGATGACACGAATTGCACGGAGACCCTCTAAAACGCCATGTTGCCGTCCATGGCCCTAACGCTGTCAGGTTGTACGCATCCTCCGCGTCCCAGGAAGCCAAAAGCGTCTCCCAAGCGTACAATAACTGCACCACGTCGAAACAACTGTGCGGTGGGCAGCAACCATGCGAGAGATGTCGTAAAAGTCGCTACGGTTGTGAGTACCCCACACCACACAGCCATTTCTTGTCGATGGAAAGTATCAACCCTGGTATGGGCTACTGGACGCCTTCTTTCTTAATGCCACCATGCAAAATGCAAATATGGTTGACATCTAAGATGGTGATAATAGTGTCCATACCACTGGCCCTCCTAACACTTTGTCCTAGAGTACGTCCATCGCGCCAATCCAGTCTGGGCAGGATGATCTTTTCGCATCAGCAATTGGCAGGTTTAATTCATCAGTAACAGACGACCATGTCTTTGACCAATCCAAAGATACCTACAATACAATGCTACTTTCGATCGCGAGCACTGTCAGAAATCAGATACGTCACAATCAACTGTTCCGAACATAGGGCTCTTCAATGCATTTATACGGTTGTATTTCGAATATTTCCGTTCTAGAATACCTATTATTCACCTTCCTACCTTCAAGCCTCGCTCAGATAAGTGGATCCTTCTAGTAGCTATCGCCGAAGTTGGATGCCAGTACTCTCGTGTCGCGAATCGTGCGCAAGTAGTCTTTCTTCCGGCGCCTTTTCCAAGATATTATCCTCAATCAGGTAAGGTCATGAATTCTTATGAACTTCAGATGAACAAGTTGCTCAACAAACGCCAGCTAATGCAGAAACTCCTCCAAAGCGACGAGGTTCACATTGCACAGGCTGTTTTGCTGCATAATTTGCGTCTGTTTGATGGCTCAAATGGCACGATATGCACTCTGCATTACCAGAGAAGTGTTCTCATTACCATGTGTAGGCCGTTTCTGGTAGGACAGAATATGGAGCTACGTGGATTCTCAAAGTTGGGATAATATGTTCCAGCCAGGCCAAGGTAAACAACCTATCTGACTCATTGTACGACTGACTTTATCCTTACTGCTTTCTTTATCTAGATCCTATCAATCTTGTCCACTTAGTGAACTCCAAACAGACGGCCATATCAAGTCGCTCAGTAACACTAACCGGCTTATTGCAATGGTTTCACTGTTTTCCGAGAAGACACTAAGTAAACAGTTCCAGTGTCTCCCATGCTAGTCTTTATTGCCAGCCAATGACACACTGCCCCATTGCCTTCTACCCGATATACTGAAGTCCAGATTTGAATTCTTCCAACCATCCCAAACTGCAGAATCAATGGATCCAATGGTAGTGTTGCAGCATAAAATATATCACCTTCTGGCCATTCTGCAACATATCCCATTATCTACACTTTATGCATCATACGGCTGGATGACAACCAAAGCGAACACCGAAGGCGCCGACAAAAAACCTCTGGTACAGTTTCTTAGAGGAGAGTCTCTCTCACTACCTTCTTGGAATTGACTTGAGTTGTTGTCCTCAGTGCAAACCATGCTCTGCATTCTGAGATGATAAAATGTCCAATTTCCCATCCCTGATCACACTTCCTGAAAATGGAAAATCTACTTAATTATACCACTTGCCTAGAAATCACACCCTCTTTATGCAGTATTTCAGAGTTTAATAGCACCGAAACTTTTGCTTCACAAACCAGGCCTCCCACGTTGTTATATCTCCTCTAGGGGCTAACTCAAACTCGAATTTCTGTACAATTGCGGGATAAATTTCGCCATTTCCAAGAGGCTGATGTTTTACCGATTCAAGTGCGAGCTCCAGCACCGAACTAGGTCTTATTAGTTATTGTTAACCCAGACAAAAATTCATTATACCGGAAAATTCTGTTCCATGTATGACAGTTTCTCCTTGTTTACCTGCAACCACCGCCCTGGTCGAAACTCTGCTGCATCTGGACCAAAAACGTCCGCGTTATAATGGATTGCCCAAGGATTAATCCCCACAGAAGGCTTATTTCATTTGTCAGCCTTACATATTTCCTCCTCATGAATAATAACAAACAAGCACATCATACTCCGCCAGGGAAAAATTGTCCCGCCGATGTTACGCCTTCAGAGGGAACATCCCAAAGTAACGGCCGTCCTGTATCGGGATGAACACGCAAGGCCTCTTTTATACATGCCTGCAAATATGGCATCTGCCGAGTTTGATCGAAGGTGATCTGGTCCGATTTGGATCAGATGCCAGATATAATCTTTTACGGTGTTGAGGGTTATCTGTCGGGTAAGTTTTGGCCCCAACTCAATCCACAAGTGGAGATGGGAAGACGACGACACGGGATCCGTATGCAATAATTTGGTCAATACTTTTCAACACCCCATGGGAGTCATATCCTTTCTCCAGGAGGCCAAGGGGTTGATTTGTCTGTTGAGTAATTTAGTCGGTGTGTCAGATACTACTGTTGCCGGAAAGCCTACATACTGTGATACTACAAATAACTTCGAACGCATAAAATTGCATCCAGGTGAGCACTTCAAATATCCTATCCTCTTTCGCAAACCCCTCGATTCTGCTACAAAGAATCGTGTTATATTGGTCTATCAACCCCTCATATGTCACTAGAGTCGACATGGAATACAGTGACGCAACTTGTCTCCGCTTCAAGGCATGCTGTGTGTTGTCCTGCTCCGAGAACAAATCCTTATTCTCCTTATTTGGGTCTCCAAATGCGTGATAAATGTCCGATTTGCGGAACTTGGATACAGATGAAAAGATGATCTTCAGAGCAATCGGATCATTAATACTAAAAATAAACAAGGAGATGCGGACCATGGCACCTAAAATCACGGGTTAGACTATGGATGCTAAAAGGAAATATCCAATAGCTCAAAAATTTATGAAATAATCTCACCATGTTTCCTGTGCAAGTCAATACTCGTCTTCTCAAAGTGCCCCTTCCCGACTTCATAGAACTGCCAGAGCCGAGTAAACCGAGCCAGCCACGGTCCTGGAATCCCACTGGTTGCTCCAAAATAAAACTGCTATATTTTATAAGTTATGTAACCAGCAATCATAAGTCGGACTAATCGACCAGCATATGGTTTAAACGCTTCATCGCGGAAAATCGATAGATCCCACATATTGATAACTACTCAGCATAGAAATACCAAACAGATACCTCACAAAACGAGTCTATTATGAGCAATGAAAAGACATTATATACTCCATCTTCTCACTTCGATCAACAAAGCCATCCGTCCCCCACGCACTACGCAAAACATGTGGTGGAGCCGACAGGAAGATCGGCTCCCCCACAAATGGCACAAGCCCAGTGCCTCCATTACGGCAGGATCGATGTCTTTTTCTACAAAATTTCCCCTAAACTGCACAAATCGAGTAGTGACGCCCTGTATGCTGTCCACACAGTATCAAATAGTTCAAATAGTGCATAAGTTGCAAAGAATCTCGGAAGTACGGAGAGATATCTGCTTCCGAGGCCGAAATACAGGATCAACCTTGCCTTCAGCCAGGAATATCTGGTTATTAGTGTGCTTAAGCACTTAAATGGTCATACTGGACTTTTTCCTATCTTCTTCTAGCATGCTTGGATACTTCCGGTTCTATGATGCATCTACATGCTCAAGCAACCCTCCGCTGAGCTTCTGAAGAACATCTACAGTCAGGCAGCCTCATCAAACTCTGGCTACCCTATGAATATGTAAGATGTCCACATACACCGCCCTGATGGATGCGGAGGTAACTGAGGAGGAGGAAGATTGCTGGACGTTCTTCCGAAAGTAAGTCGTCTTATCTATTGGCTATATTTGTTTTAGTGGAAATAGTTGCTAGGATTTCTCTGTTCCTTATCTGCTTATGATAATGGCGAGGATTCTGGTGTTGGTACCAGCTACATAAGAGCCTGTATGATGGACCCCGTTCAGAGAAATCGGGTGGGTTTCTAATTGCTCTTAATCTCGTTGTCATGGATTACCGATATAAACTGATGTTGTGGAGTTCGACTGAAACGGGACTTCCTATCTAGGTACGCTAAAATTAGATCATTACTCGTAAGAGATTGCGTAAGCTTAGTTGATATTGACTCAAACCAGGACAGATTTAAGAAAGAATCAGTCAAGAGCTACATGCACTAGAGCTCCTTCCTTAGGTTGAATTCCATATCACATTCATAAAATGGACATGTCCGAAGAGCCCGGTTCTAGGTCGCAGCCATTCCATCACAAATACTGTCGTAAAATTTTCAAACTGATGGACCTTCTGACACTAACACTTGTCCGGTCTAGTCAGAGGCATCCTCTTCGTACGAACTGTAGTGCGAAGAATATCCATCTTCAACATCTGCTGCTTCGATAGCATGAGCTTCCTTATTATCAGCAACTCCTTTATTAAACGCTTCGTATAACAACCAAAAGTCCATGGTAAGAACCGGTTGGAAAAGCTGCTTTTCCCGACACTCTGCAATGATTTCGTCCCTGGCATTGGATTCCGTATCTCCCCTATCTTCATCCGATGAATCCGAAAGGTCAACTAGATCGTAAACCCAGATAATCGAATCGTCTATCTCACTCTGCTCATCTTCAATCCCACTATCTCCTTTCACCCTATATGCAACTTTCTTTATGTCCTCGGGTGTCATGTCCTCCTCAAGAAAACACATCTCAAACCAGCGTCGCAGTTTGCTGACGGTCAACGTGCTATCCGTCGGATCTTCTCCGTAGCCTTCTTCGCCCGAAATGAGACAATCGTTAGCGATCTTTTCGACCAAGGGCTCTGCGGGCTCTGGCTGGTCGCTAGAGAAACTTCTAAATATGGAATCAACGGCGGAAAGCTCAGTATCCGGATCTAAACCAGGAAAAGGCAGGGTCATGCCCGAGGGTAGCAATAATCTAAGAAACTCGTGCGCAGATATTCTTGCGATCTCTTCGCAGAGAGACTTGGGTTCGCAGATTGGGACTGCCAATTCGAAGACCTGAGCATCACTGGAAGCGCCCAAAGCAGCGTTCATTTCGGGATACGTCCATTTGCCACCAACAAACCGACAAATTTTCATGATTAGCCGTCGCAAAAGTCCCGCTTCCAAGCACCTCCGGTCGGTTCGGATGAACGAGATCGGAAGATGCACCAAGGTGTTAGCGGTAACCAACTTGGTGCATACAACACAACGAAAATCGGCACACTGCAGAATATTTTGTTCGTAATGGCCGGCTACACGACAGTAATCAATCGCTGCATCTGCTTCATTCTTCAAAGAATCTGGCATTGCATCCTGGGGGAACATAGAAGAAAGTACCAAACAGCTCAGATGCTTATGCCGAGGCAGGCCTTGAATTTGGAGGCTAGGTCTTCCAACAAAAACAGTGGTCCCAATAATGTACGGTTTATCCATATCAACCCTACGTACGACAACAGATTCCTCCAGCGAGCTGCTCCGGGTTCCAGAGCTGTGATCGGATGTCATACTGTCGCTGTATTTGTTCTTGAGCGAGGATGTCTCTGTGCTGGCTTTGTCAGGTTGAGAGTCACGCAGAGGCTGTGGCACTATTTCTCCACTAAAAATGCCTTCAATATACTCCTGGGCTCTTTTTGTGGCAATCTGATAGCATTTCCCTTCCGCAGAGCAAACAGGCATAGCGAGTGCACATATATAGGGCTTATCACTCATAAAACTGCCGATGCTCCAGTTGACTTCATCTATTCGTGTTATGTGCATCGTGTGAGACGCTATTGTTGACATCAGCCTGTGCATCTCCTTAAAATCAGCCAATTCATGATATCCATTCGCAACTGAGCACAAGGGCCGATGAATCAGAGACTTGGCCGGGTATCTTTGGCACACGATGCACCCTCCATCCAGGCAGTTGAAGATCTCGTCAGTAAAGGCGAGAGAAAGAGAGACTACAGCACGAAATAAGGATAATTCTTTGTTGGGATCAGGTTTCTCCAGGTAAATGCTTCTAACACTAATTCGTTCGAAGGAGTTGTTCGTGTAGGGAGATCTAAAGACTTCATCTGAGATATTGGCATCGAAACGAGCATTGTCGAAACGAGGAGACGTCGGGTCGGGGTTCCCAATGAATACACTAAACCACACAGGAATCTCCATCCTAGGCTGAGACGGCTTACTCGCGGATGAGCTTGGTCTGCTCGCCATAGTATTTCCTGTTTTAGAATTGCTGTCACGAGTCGAAGATATTCTCTTGATGTGTGCGAGCCAAGATTGGGAATGTAGGAGAAATGGGGTCAGGAGGTTTCGAGACAGAGATTCACAGCATAGTGACTACGGGTCAGGGCAGCCACACATCGGACATTCCCTGCCAGGGTATTCTGCATTGACTTATGGGTCTTTCCAGTGAAGGCAAATCCGTCCATGCCATCGTTTCGCAGCATCTACTCCGTATAGACTGAACTTCACGCGCCGTTGATCGGATAAGAAGGCAACCAATACCGAGTCATGAAGATGGTCCTCAGTGTAGGGCTGTTAGTGAATCCGTAGTCTGTGGGCCATCGATCTTGGCACGATAAAAATAGGCCATATTCTGATGCTGTCCAGTGTAAGAATATCGAAGGACACGCAATAGCATCGAATCCAACTGTCAATCTGACATATCTGGGAGCATCGACAGAAACCGCATCCCTGCATGTTGCCCAAGCCATGGGAATCACAACAGGACAGAAGCTGAAGAATGAAGAATGAAGATGATATGAAATCAAAAGATCCACGCGTCCCAATACGCAAGCGGCCAAAGTGGGACTCCTGGCACGTGATGCGGAGGTAGCGTTGCCCCTTCGCAGCCCCAAATCTTCAGAAAGTGTCCTTTCTTCCTGTCAGTCTTGTCGGAATTTTTCCCTTTTTTTTTTTTTTTTTTTCGTTTCTTTTCCCTATCTGCTCTCCCTCGTGTGCAGTTGGTGCCGCTGAAGTACTCTACATTTTTTATTTATTTATTTATTTATATTATTCGTGCTTTTTTTCGCCCTGCCCGTGTATTCCCTCCCCTAATCTGCTCTTGTGGCTTTAAGATCGAACGCCGCCGATCCTCCCGTTAGACGGTCCTCGATTGCCCTTCCTTCTGTCGACCTTCTTTTCTTCATGGGCTAGAAACCTTGGACGATCTTTATCTACGTAACCCTCTCTCATATTCTTGTGCTCGACCGACTATCGCTACATTGGTACAATGAAGATTCAATTACTCTCGCCAATTGTCCTCTTTCTCCTCCCCTCGGTATCAACAGCTCTTGCAGATCCTGATGCGAATAACAATGCACGTTTAAACGATCCATATGCAGGGAGAGGCGGTGCTCTGCATATTAAACCCGGCGCTCCCAATGTCGATGAGCTCGCGCCAGTTCATTCTACCCCTAAGGTCGCTCCCAAAGGGACGCAGGACGCCCCGGTCGATGGGAGAGATGGCCGACCTCACGCTGGTCCGTGGGTGGAGACAAATGCAGAACGCGATCGCAAGAAATCAGGGTCGGGATTACCCTCAGATATACCTTCCAACCCAAAATTATCCGAACACTTGGGTCCGGATGGGAATCCGATGCCATATTCGAACGATGGGGTGATGGATGATCCGCACAGAACGGGCCCAAAAGAGGGAACCCGAGGTACGGAAGGTGGAGTGTCGGAAAAACTGAAGGATAATACAAACTCTGGGGAGAAGGTACCGGATGGCCCTAGAGAAGTCCCTCCTCTGCCACATAGTGAGAAACAGAGACTCCAACCATCGGAAGATACGGACGAGTCAAAGGGCTCAGGAGGCTCTGGAGGTTCCAGCCTCGGAGTGCTCGAGGTATTTTCCCCCTTTTGGTGCTTCTTGAATCTCGCTGTTGAAGATAACCGTTAACTCAATTTTCAGAAACCTATCGACCTACCCGAGAAGCCACACGACATCCCCCATCCTAAATCCCCCGCTCCCGTAAGCGAAGATCCGCTTGGTTTAGAGGCTCCTAGGAAATCTACAGGCACAAGCTCCGGCACTGTCAAAGCTGGAGAGGAAAGCGATCCACTACATTCTCTTTTCTTTTCCTTTACCATGATCATTGTCTCTGAGATTGGCGACAAGACGTTCCTGGTTGCGGCACTTATGGCTATGCGGCATCCGCGTTTGCTGGTTTTCTCGGCTGCATTCTCTGCCTTGATCGGCATGACTGTACTTTCTGCTATTCTTGGACATGCAGTGCCGACTTTGATTCCCAAATCATTCACCAAGTTATTGGCAGCTGTGCTCTTTCTCGTATTTGGTTTGAAGATGCTGAAAGAAGGGCGCGAGATGTCGCCAGACGAAGGTGTCGGTGAGGAAATGAAGGAGGTTGAAATGGAGCTGGAGGAAAAGGAGCACCAGCAGATGCGCAGGAGTCGGCGTCGCTCTTCTGCCACACCCCATTCCCTGGAAGCCGGTCGTGCTGGTGGGAGTCGCAAGTCTCGATCATCTGCCAACCGCCTCCCCTCTCCCCCCGATAGTCTTTCCTCATCATCCTCGCGAGGGTCGTCGCCCGCTCCCGGTTACCGGTTCGGTGACATCCTAGTCGGAATGAACAATCTTTTCTCTCTCCTTCTTAGCCCCGCCTGGGTTCAGACTTTCGTCATGACTTTCCTTGGAGAATGGGGTGACCGCAGTCAAATCGCAACCATTGCGATGGCTGCCGGACAGGACTACTGGTGGGTTACCGTCGGTGCGATCACCGGACATGGTCTCTGCACGGCGGCAGCAGTCATCGGCGGAAGTGCTATTGCTGGCAGAGTTAGTATGCGCGCTGGTACGTGTCTCATTATTGTCTTATCGCCAAAAATTCTTACTGATAATTCCGACAGTTACTCTGGGCGGTGCCGTTGCCTTCCTTATTTTCGGTGCCGTTTATATGATCGAGGCTCTATATTATTGACCTTATGTACTGTCACTAAAGCTTTAATATCATTAGATGATTCTCTTCTAAAATATAGACTTGAGTTGCAATAGAGCCAGATGTATACGCAATTTGGAAGCTCCTTTCTATCCTTGTGATAATTAAAGAAATAGCAATCAATTCACGGCGGGCAGGATTTATCCTCTCATTTGTTTGTAATAGGGACTTGAGGTTGTAAAAAGAAAGCATCTGCTGGTTACCTGGTTACATGTTGGAATGATTATGTTCTACAAAGCATCGTCGACGGCCACCTTTAGATAACCTTTCATCAATTTTTAATTTTAACCCCAATGGACATTATCATAGGCAAACTCAGTCGTAACGGTTTGTATGGGTGGTGTTAAGATAGATCTCCCAACATGCACGAGTCAAGTCACGTGTCTGGCCTTGCTATATGGTACGCTGAGCTCAATTAGCACTAGTAGTAGTAGTAGTAGTAGTAGTAGTATTCTTTAACCTGTCTAGCTTACATATAAATGTCGCCATGCAGGGTTGCCGACGCAGTCAACGTACAAGAATAGCCGCGCCTGGCAGCTTGCCACCACGAAGTTCCAGGTGGCCCTGAAAGGAATAGCACTAAACAAGCAAGAAGAACGAAAAGCTTAAGTGAATGTCAATATCAATGTCACCACCAACTCTGTAGTGTCGTCCCCGTCGCCGCTGCTCAACGCAGACTGAACTTCTTCCTCACCGTCTGCAGCAATCCCCCAGATCCCACTGCAGCACTTTGTCGGGCATCCTCTAACTCTGTGACCACCGGTTTGGTCGTTCCCTATACCGTCTGGGTATCTCTGTACCGTTGTCTGGTCTGCTCAACTGCCGCAGGTGACCTGGCCCTGCGTCCGTTGGTATGAACTCGCTTCAGGTAACAGCCCAATGTCCTTGCTAACGTCCTGCGCTGGCCGAGACAGACGTCTCTTCCCGTGCTTGTTTGGTGACCCCTGTCGCTGCAGAATCTTGCTTGAAACTGCCCGAGCAGGCCCGTTTTAATTATAAAGTCCGCCACTGCCCCGCTTGCCTTTGTCTCCGTATTAGCGATTCATACCCCACATTCAGAGACCAGCACAATCCCTTCTTCGAAGCTCCCGTTTCGTATCCATACACAGGCTAGTCAGAATCAGGCACACCATAAGCAGATGCTTAGGAGTTTGATCATCAAGATCGCAGCCGCAACGCGCAGACTAGCGCACGTTGATACGCCTGAGATACTTGTTTAGTCCAATCCTCCCCGAACGTTCCTGCATGAGCACGAACAGATGCTTTCCGTAGACTACCTTAGTACCGCAAGACGCCACTGTCAGGCGCTTGGTGGGTTGTCCCGTCCTCATCCATTGCCACACTTTGGCCCACTTGGCTCTCGACTCCTCCCTGATTCTCCGGCTGGCTGCCGACTACAGAATAACCAGTTGTTGTTCTGGTAGCAGTTTTCGTTCAGCTGCCTCGTTCCCTGGCACACCCTGATGAGCAGGGACCCACCTCAACGTCACCGGAATGTCTTATTCCTTGCACCATTTGGCATCTCCAGATAGCCCCGGAGAATCTCCTGTCCGGAGACCAACCGAGGCCGCCTGAGCTCCTTCAGCGCTGCCTGACTGTCCGAGAATGTCCGTACTCCATTGCAGGTGTAGTTGCTCCACTGTTGTACCTCATAACACTGTTTTACCATTTCGAGCACCATCTGGACGCCCTGAAGCTCGCAGCGTAGACAGTAGTTGTGGTCTCCAGACCAAGGCGGCCACTGGTCAGATGCCTGTCTCTGTAGGTCCGGCACCACTGCTGTGGCACCAACCTTGCCCTCGTACCCACTGCTGTCAGTAAAGACACGAAGTGGCAGGTTTGTTTGCAGGAGTATTTGATCGTGACTCTTCTCGAGTCGGCGTAGACCTCGATCACTACGTATGATGGCACTCGCTGCGGCGCCACGGTTCCGTGACGTACACCTACTTTATTTCCCATCTCACCTTGACCTTCGGTGGTGGCTTCAAATACCAGCCCCGCTTGTCAGAGTGTGCCTCCATTGGCGTCTACCTACGGAGTTCCTTCTCCTCGATATGGGACAACTTGATACCGTCTGGCACTATGTGATATTACGCTATGGTCCTGTAGCGATCCATATCGTCGTCTCCTTAGCAGGTAGCTTATCTGAAGCCCCGTGGGCAGCAGATAGAGTTCAATGTTGAGTGCCTCAGTGAACATGGGCTGAAAGGCATCACTGATCATGACTGCCGCTCGCTTTTGCACCGAAGCAAACTGTCGAATGACTGCACCCCTCTCCTTGGCTGTTATTATTCCCCGTTGGAACCATGTGGCCAACGCAAACCAACCCGCGCCGATCTTCACAAAGAGCTTATTTACAGTTAGGGTTTGGATTAGGGTCATGGATACCTCAGGCATTAAGGTATCAAGTTATTGATTACGTACGCAATACCCTATCCCAGAAGAGACAGCAACACCAAATCGCCCAAAACATTTTCGTTCTTGCCACATCTCATCATCCAAGCACTCTGTCATTGACAGCCAGTTTTTCCTATCAAGTGCAACAATTTTTCATCTTAATTTCATCATTTTTCGACCAGAACTATACTCTACTATTGAACTTGGCATTTCCCAGACTCCTCTGACCGCCTTTTTGGGCATGGCTCGCTCACGGTCGTCATCTGCCTTGGGGCTTTACAACGCTCCGTCTAATAAGGGGCTCTCATACCTGAAAGCTGCACATTCGACTCCTACTCTGAGACGGGTGACCAGAAGCCAGAGTCGCAAGCTCGAGGCTCCAGAATTGCAAAATGAGCGTGGTCGTGCTGGGCAGTTCTCTGATGGAGCTGCTTCGAGCAGGTGGGGGCAAAACAAAGGCAGCATGAATGGAAAGGGTGAGTCGAAGTTTAGTCTCCGTATCTCTCTCTGATTAGTTATCACCACTCCTTGGCCTCCTGTCTGTCAGAGTGTGTTGGTGCCATTCTTTGTTTCTTTTGCTGTTGCTTCAAAGTGAACCTATTTTCTTAGAAGAATCTTTTTTGTTTTTCTTTTTATTTTTCCCTTTCTTTCCTTTTTTTTTTTTTTTTTGATGTAAGCCGGAGACTTCGCTTCTCATACGTCATGAATAGGGCTAGATCTTATCCAAGAATCATCCACAAAGACCCCACGAAGATCGAGTGGTCGTCCTGTAAATCCTATCGGGAGAGATTCACTAGAAGATGCAGAAGCTACAAACATCTCAGGGACCACTATCCTCCCTTCAGAGCCGGACACCGACTTTGATCCCGAGATGATGCTAGAGGCCCTCCCAGACCTGGAGCGGGCAGCAAAGAATGTTTTGGATTTGCTGGTCCCTGCCTCTACAGATCCAGTCAGCATTGTTAACATGGCCAAAAAGCTTGCGGACCCCAAGAACACTCAAAGTAGACGTCTTTCACGGGCCAAGTCGAAATTTGAAAGCGAGTCGAGCTATTTCGGTAGTCATTCGTACATAGACGCCGAAAAAGCCAACGTACTGATTCTGTCTGCTTTGGAAAACAAGCACAATGGATTGGGGCACGACTGGAGTCCCGATTCCGCCCTGCAAAGGGCAAACTGCGCGCGCTTCGCCCTCGAAGTTCTCCTGGCCAAAGCCGGAACTGATGCTCCAATGCAGGCCATTCGAAATGTGGAGGATGTTTTTCCAAACTTTTTTTATGAATGAAGTCGCTCATGACAATCAACAACTAGCCATGGGTGGAAGCGCCCTTGAAAAAGATACTTTCAATCTCGCTTTAGAGATCCGAACGCAGTTTCTAATAGGGCACATGGAAGAACAACAGTATCATGCTGCTTTTGATCCTGAGGCTATGTTACGAGATGCCTTCTTCATCGATGCAGCTGATGATGATATCTTTGAGAGCAGTCAGGCTCCACTTCGAGGCTTTAATCTCGATCAGTTTGGCGGTACAGACAAGTATCTTCCTGTGCGCTTTAGAGATGCTGCTTACGAACGTTTCAATGAAATGCTTCTTACTGTTTCTGAGGATGGATTTGTTGATATTGAGGAACTGAAGAGCGCGTTTCGTTGGCAGAGATTCACGCTACGCGCTGCCCAATGGATCCGCAAAAGAAACGATGAAATTGAAAAACAATTGAAAAGTCAGCTCGATGCTGAAGCCATGAGGGATGCTTATTTCGCCACCCCTAGGGGCAGCCACAGGTTGGGTAGCTTAGCGCCTCGCTCTGATAAAACGAGCAGCCCTGCAGGCAGCCGAAGTGCCAGACACTCTGCCATTCCAACGGAAAGTCCAAGAGCCACCGACACCCAGAGATCGTCGAATAGAAGAACGGCCGTCCATTTACTATCACGCGATCAGCGAGGGCCAGAGAACCAAGCAGAGTCAAGGGTAATATCTGAGGCCCAAGGACGGAGGAAATCTAAATCGTGGGTATCCATTTCCCGTCTACAACCGAAGTATCTACTTACAACCCGAAGGTCTTTTCTTAATGCTTTCTCCATAGAACGCATAATGAAAAGGCAGCAGCGTTCCCGGGAGCATTCCGGGCTCCGTCGACAGTCCGATTTGGCACAACCGTCATCGCTGCGTGAGAGTGAAACAAATTTCGAAGATCGCCGCCAAACATTACCTGCTCCCTCTCAGGCCAGACCGGTAGCAGTCGCAGAGCCTCGGGAGATACCTAACTCACCGCAGGGCAGCCCTCATTTTGTGGTTCAAGACGATGACTTCCTTACCGCCAATGACACTGGTTTCAGTTTCGACAATGATAACTCAAGAATACAAATAGAGCGATCACACAGTCCTCCAGTTGTCAATAGGGCCAATCAAGAAGCAGTTCATGAAAGTACATCTACCACTGGTGCCCCAGCCGCACAGACTGCTGCTCTCCCTTCTACTGAGGAACTATGGAGAGCGGCCAAGGCGAGTATCTCTTCCCAGCCTCACAGGGGAAGAAATGTCCGCGCAGCATTTATCGACCGGCAGGAAAACGCACACCGTATCTCACCGATCAGTCATGAAGCAAGCGCGCGAATCGCACACAGGACACAGCCTGAACCCGGGCCGTCCCAGAAACGGCAGCACCATGAATCGGCCGACGAGGAAGAGGTAGAGGAAACCAATGGCGATTTTTTTCAGTACGATCGAGAGGTAGATATTCCTCGCAGGCGCGCTGAGAAACCAGACCAGGGCAGAAACAAACGCCAGAAAACCACGCAAGAAGCCGAAAACCAAGCCATCTCTGAAGTGCGGAGAGATTTGGAAGAAACCAGGAGGCGCGCGACACCTGCTGTGCCTCGCATACCCCCCACCACCTCGTCCTACAAGCAGCAGGTACGTTGGACACAATCCGAAGACAACCGATTGATTCGGTTAATGGGTGAATATGGCACTGGATGGGCCAAGATCGAGCGACAGAATGAGGCGCAGCCTGTAAGGCCAGGTGAGACCAGAATCGAGGGCCGGAATCAGGGGCAGCTGAAGGATCGAGCCCGGAATATAAAAATAAAATTACTCCGGTATGCACCTTATTTTCTACCCCCCTCCCCCCCTTCCTTTAGTTCCTCTACTTTTGTAGCTTGGTGTTGGTGAAAATTGACTAATATCTCTTCAGAGATGGGTTGCCACTTCCCAGGAATTTCGAGAACGTAACCATGAAGGCCAGTGACTGCAATATGCTTCGAAAAAAGGGGATTCAGCTCCCAGATCCTGAGGCACAGCCAACATAACCAACAGTTGGAATATGAGTTGTGACTGGCTGATTTGGTTTTTGGTCTTCGGGATGGGCTTTGCGCCAGCCTGTCAGCATGGCTGTGAACTTGGAGCTAGGTACCATTGGATTGTTGACTTATTCAATTCTAATGCACATTTGATTGGTAATTTTTCTTGGATATGCTGCATATTATACATAATGTTGTTTATTATACATAATGTTGTATAGTGATCGAATCTTGGGTATCTTAATAAAATGAAGAAAATAGTAACATCGCAAGAGGTATCGGATCAATTAGCAATTCAATTTCCGATGCTCAGTAGACTGGGTGGGGAATCAGGTCCAATTAATACCGACATTCTTCAGACCCCAAATATCGGAAGACGCCCACGCACCGATCGTAGGCATAGGGTGCTCGTTCTCAGTATAGTACTAGGTAGACGAAGGATCTATCCACAAGCTAAACCAGCACCAGCTGTAGGCTATGCCAGGTCCATTTTTAATTAAATCAAGACAAGAGGACCAATGGTAGGAAAATCGCCCCCACAACGGACCCCAAAGACGCCGGGCGAGTCGGAACAACAGCGTTGGACGAACTCACAGTTGGTGAACTAGGCGAGGCTGACAATGAAGACACGGCGAGAGCTTGAGCAACTTCAGCATTCTTAGGACCTGTGGTCGGGGCAGTCAAGATGCTACTTGGGACACTGGTCTCAGCAGCAATGCCTGTTTGTATGACTGTGGGGTTCACGTTCAGAGTCCTTATAGTCTCAGATGCCGAGACAGTCTTCGATTCGGGAGAACGTAGTTTAGGTTGTTCATGAGCAGTCGAGTCGCTGTCAGAGACAACAGTCCAAGTATTTTCGCCTCCGCCTATGTATCCGAATCCAATTAGCACACCCTTTTTTGTTCGTTGCCTTTGGTGAAAGGACATCGAAGGACTCACATTTATGGGCTGGATAGCCGGGGCACGGTACGTTGCATTCTTCGAGTGAAAGTTTGGCATTGGCTGGAGGTAATTTGTGTCCACAGAAGCATTTCTCAGTCTGCATGGCGTACACGGAGTAGCCTTTTTCCTGGCACTTCTCCAGGCATAGGCCTAGAGACAGGTATATAGACGAGCCGATGAGCTGTAATTTGCCGATATCATTGTAGCATTCTTCACGACCCGTAGCCAAAACGAAGTAGGGTGAGAAGGCCAGAAGTGATAGAAAGCCCAGACTGAGGATTTTCCTGGCCATTTGGGGTGGTTGGCAAAGGAATGTAGAAAGATGCCAACTTGGGCTCCCCGAACAGACAAGTTTAGTAGAGATAATAAAGCAAAAGCTGCTTCAAATGTCAATAACGAGTGACAGAATTAGAAAACTAATCAGGAGAAAATTCTCAAGATCGAGGATGACCAGAGGGGCCGGGTGAGCAGGGCGAGCCCTAGCTAAAATAGTTCGGAGTATATTCTGCCCCCAAGAACTAGCCCCCATAGAGAGAGTGAGTTCCTGGATGCCAATGATGGGGTGTGGACAAACCAGCCCCTTGGAATCTGACACAAATCGGGAGCGTGAAACGACAGCAGAATGCGGATCCGAAAATCACATAAAAATGCTTTCTTTTCGCCAGATTCCAAAATGGTTCGTCGGGTGATCGTCAGATCTACGTCGAAAGCGTTGTGAGTGATCCCTTGCTCTATCGAGGTGGCGTTTCATCGTAGAACCCTTCGGGGAGGATTTAACTGGGGAGGAATTCCAGTTGGTGAGCTTGATATCTCCTCGATGATGTCAATGATCGACAGACTATTGTATTCTGAGACCACCACGCGAGGACTATCGATAGCCATTTGGGTCCGTGGGTCCAAGTACCACTGAACACTTGAATCTGACGGCGGGGTTCATTTGTCAAGGCTCAATCGCTGACGATCGAGTGGCAAAGGCAATACGGATGTGAAATAAAGGTAGATGGATTTTGAAAACAGCAGCGGCTGTCACGAGACTGGCACCTGACCCTCCTTTTCCTCCTTCACTTTTCCCTCGCACAAATATGCGAACAGGTTCTTCTTTCCGGTCGATTCTCTTGACTTGATCCTGACAATCATGGATTCTTGAATCATCCAATAAGAGGTATCTAACCAAACACTCCCTCTTGAGCGAGTTGACACTGTAGTAATATTCCGATACAACTTGCATCTTAGATACTCACATCAGCTAACTACTCTTGCTCCAGAACTTATCGACTTGGTTGAATGATACCATGTCGAAATCATGCAAGCCCAATGATGAATCTGCCCAGCGGGCACAATGCCTCATTCTGAACGACTGGTCTCATCTGTTACTTTTGAGGAAACTTACATACCAAGTTTTGAAGTTGATTAACCGAGCCAAAATCTGTTGAAAGATATCGACTCAGATTGGGGGTGGAATGCTGATCCGCTGTCAGCCGTCTTTCCCTGATGGCGACACCCATGCCAAGGGAGCAATGGAGGAGACCTTAACTGACATAAGCTTCGTGAACTGATCAGGTCAATCGCGAATCAACTGTTGATACCTTCCTGGACAGGCATTTCTTTCCAGAAGCAGGCGGGTCCAGCCGCCTTTTGACTAATTGCATCATTTCGTTGCCGACTGTGGAATCGATTGCTTTTGCGGGGCCTCTTCGTATGCGTGGCTAGCTGTAGCCCACCACTGATAACTAAGGACAGGAGAGAATAATATAAAGTCTTATCGTTCGCCATGTCATCACCGTTGCTGTTTCTTTGGACCTTGTACCTCTGCATGTCCTCCTTTGCCCACTGACAAACCATCAACGATGCGCTCAATGGTTCCTATTGCCCCAGCCATTGTTGGGCTATTATTACCCTCGGCTATATCCTTTACTATTCCTTCCCCGCAACAAGTCCTCCACTCCTTGGCCGAACAGGACAACAATCTCTGCCCTCTGCCCTCAAAGATAACGCCACCGGATGATGGTTTAACTTCGCCACTCAAATACCTCCAAGATGATAGTCTTCGAACACGCCAGGCCGACCGACTCTCCAGAGCCGTCCAGGTGCCAACTACAGTCAACGATTTTATGACAGATCCCTACGACGAAGGATTCGCTCCATTTATCGAGTTCCAGCAACTTCTCCGGTCCCTTTTCCCGCTCACGTATGTCTTTTGTTCTCTCTGGACGAACCACCTCTCACATTGCGTATAGCCACTCCCACGCCCGCGTAGACCACATCAACAGACTCGGTTTGGTTTTCACGCTCAATGGCACCAACACCTCCCTCAAGCCGTTGCTGTTCATGGCCCATCAGGACGTCGTGCCCATTAACGACCCCTCCGACTGGACCCACCCTCCATTCGCTGGCCATTTTGACGGCGAATGGCTCTGGGGTCGTGGTGCCAGCGACTGCAAGAATGTCCTAATTGGTCTCCTATCCGTTATCGAGGACCTGCTTAGTCAAGACTGGCTACCAGCTCGCAGCGTGGTTCTCGCCTTCGGCTTTGACGAGGAATCTCACGGCTTCCTAGGAGCCGGATCCATCTCTCAGTTCTTGGAAGAGAAATACGGCCCCGACAGCTTTGAGTTCATCCTCGATGAAGGTGGTATGGGACTCGAAGTCGTCGGAGGTGACGGTGTCAATGACGGCGTGGTTTACGCCCTCCCTGGTGTCGGCGAGAAAGGGGCCCTTGACATCGTGCTCAACCTCGACGTCACCGGCGGCCACAGTTCCGTCCCACCTCCGCACACTGGTATCGGAATAATGTCAGAGATCATCTACGAGCTGGAGCGACAGGATCTTTTCATCCCTGTGCTGCATGATGGCCACCCCTCCCGCAAAATGCTCGAGTGTCAGGTCCGCCATTCCCCGGACAACGTTGAACCTTGGCTCGCTTCCGCCCTCCAGTCCTCCGACCACGTTTCTCTCGCGGCGAAAGTAGCCGCCTCACGCGGTGAGAAGGTCCGCTTCACACTGCAAACCTCCCAGGCAGCAGACGTCTTCGTTGGTGGTGTTAAATCCAATGCTCTGCCCGAGAAGATCTCCGCCATCGTCAACTACCGCGTCGCTCTGCACCAAACCCCAAAGGCCGTGATAGATCGTGCTGTCCGCATCATCGGTCCCATTGTCGAGAAACATAATCTGACCTGGACCGCCTTCCCCACTACTGGGGAATACGAGAAAGCTTCTCCTAATCACCTTACAGTGACCCTGTTGAATGAACCTCTTAACCCGGCCCCTGTCAGCCCGACAGATATTGACACCGACGCTGTCTGGGCACGTTTTGCCGGTGTGACACGATCTGTCTTCGAGTCGGTCCCTAGTTTGAAGGGTAAAAAAGTTGTCGTTAGTGGAGATATCATGACCGGCAACACGGATACTAGATTCTACTGGAATCTGACTCGCAATATTTACCGCTGGAGCCCATCGCGTGTCGGTGGTACGTACAATATTCATACGGTCGATGAGAGGATCAGCATCGACGTGCACTTGGAAGCCATGGCGTTGTACTATGGTATGTTTCTTTCTCGTCTGGTCTGGTCTGGTTTTGTGTACAGATTTCGACTAACCGTTATAGATCTTATCCGTGCCTTTGATGTTGCCTATGCTCGCACCGAAGTTGCCCGTGACTTATGAGTGCTGTATATAAGATAGATGTTAGAGTGATCTGTGCATAAGCTTTGCTGGGGAACTATAGGTCATCTACGGTTGTCTAGCAACACTTGTGTTTATACTGTGTAGCTCTGAGAGATATGTCCTGACCCAACGATATTTAACGCTCAAGTGTATTTACAATACCGTCATTGCCGCGCCTGTTTACTGCCTAGTATCAACATGGGTAGGTAACCAAGTAGTGTATTTGCATGTCCACCATGGCACAAGCGGGGGGTATATATATAGCTGCGGAATAGACTGGTGGTGGCCAGCGCCGTAGACTTGGTTTAGCAATGGCCGTTGTAAAAATAAACAGTTCAACCGTTGATCCAAAGAAGTGACCGGCACAGTTATAATATCAATAAAGGATCGGGCGCAAAAATCAACCCAAAAGAGCTTCTCCCGATGCGATTAAAGGCCCTGGTGGAGAAGCATCAATGCAAAGGCACCACCCATAACCGGACGGGCGATAAAGGTTATTTGTGGATAGCTGGTAGGGTCAGCACAACAGCTTTATTATGATCAATGAGAACAGCTTACTCTCCATTAATTGTATCGTAAAGATCAGTAAGGGCACGGTTTGTTGGAGTCTCGTTGATCCACTTGGCAAGTAGCTGGATGAACATGTCTCTAGTACTGGTCGAGGAAATCGCTGCCGTGAATAGTTCCCAGTCTCCTAACATTTTGGTCAGAGTCAAGCTACCGCATACGAGTATTCCTGCAACTAACCTTTTGTATACTGGTGGCGAGTATCCAGTGGCACTCCATATGTATTTTGCACTGTGGGATAGAATGTGTTTTGCATGTCATAAACAGATTGGGGAACAAGGTTCAGGCCCAACTCTCGATCAGCATAGAGGTTGTACAGCAATCCTACCATTGTCAGTCAGTCTTGTCTGGGTCTCATTCATCACAAGTGAACCTACCGTGAGACTGGTTAGACCCATACGATAAAGTTGTGTGTGGTGGGTTCGCATCATGTGCCACTCCCAAAGTCTGCCACTGGTCTACATATTCATGGGCAATACGCGAATGATTTCTGGCGACGTCAAAGTGGTAGGTCAGATTGCTGATGACAGCCATAGCTTCAATGCCAATAATCCCTTTCAGGGCCAAGTTTGTCTGGTTACTGCGGAAAGCCGTTAACACTGCACACGCGGAATCACATAATAGCATCTAGGGCAGCACGTACGCTAAAGGACCGGCAAAATCATCGGTGGATATCTGATTCGCAGGGTAAAGAGCGTCTTCTATCAAATAAGTTGTCCATTGTTTCAACAAATTGTAGTGTATGTCGAGGTAGTGCGTGTCGTCTGCTTTGAGGGCATATGCTAAGGCCATAATCACCATGTTCCCGCACTCTTCAAGAGGCATTGGCTCATCATTGCCATCCGGATGACCAGTTGCATTAGGATAGTGAGTGCCAATATCATGCATTGCGTATCTATTAGGATACTTCCCTGACTCCTGAAGTTCAAAAAGCGGCTTCATCAGAAGCCTCAGAAGCTGCGGATTCGTGTACAGAAAGACAGGGTGGGCAGGGAAGATGACGTCAACCGTATTCATATTCCCATTCGAGGATATCTCCTTCATAAAGAGATAAGGATTTCGCGGTGTTCCGGTTAGCTGTGTCGCGGCGAAGACTTGGCGAGCGCTTAGCGAAGTGATGGTTAGGTAGTCCTGGCCAGCAACAGCAAGAGAGTCCTTAGCAATCCGATTGTCCAGGTCTGTTGAAAGGGAGCTTGCATCGGCGAAGTCATGGTGGGAGAAATCAAGCTTTGGAAATTAGCACGGCTAACAAATAGGACAACCTGAATCAGAGACAACCCACAGCATCCAAGGCATCTCTAAAATAGCTTGTCCATAGCGAAGGCTGAGAAGTAGTGCCATGAAATCCACTATACTGGATCGCGTCCTCCTGAGACAGGCCAATAGTGAACAACGCACTTGCGGACGTATGTACCCATCCAAGATCATGGGCAAATCCAAAAACTGGCCAGTTTTCCGATATGGCACGGTAATTACCGTCCTTGGAGTTTTCCAGCTTCCCATTCTTCGAGAATGCACCTCGGACGTCGACGTCTGCTCCAGATTGAAACGTAAGCTGATCTCCATCATCCGTCGCCCAGTACCAATCGCCCCATTCCGCCTGATCTCTGCTCTCGGAGAAAAGCAGCTGTGTCTGGCGGCTGACCTTGTGATAAGCAACATTTCCTTTGGTGACACCGTGGTCCCATTGCGCCTTGGCTTTACGGTCTCCTGACACCCATTCTGTAATCTAGTCAGACAGGGTATTTTTGTTTTCTATCTTTGAGATATTGGTGGATATTGTCAGTCTCTCTCTAATGAAATAAACGTACCTGCTGAAATGTCAGCATACAACTGCACGTCATGAGCTTTGCCATCCAGGCACGAGATATCAACATCTAGATAAGAAAATACGAGTGATTGTCTCCGAAAATCATCGGGGGCTATCGGGGATAAGAAAGTAACATTCATTTCGATCATGTCCCCAACGTGCATGGTAAAAATGCTCCTTGTTGACGTGTACTGATAAGTAGTTTGGTTGACTGTGGTTGATCCTGGCAGACCCATCCACGTGTAAACGTTGCCATCAACACGGATCATACCGGCCCAACCAGTCACCTGTCCACTATATCACAAGCTACTTCTTAACCAACGCTCAATAAAGCAAAGGTTCAGATTGGGGAACACTCACGCCCAAAACGTTGGCCATTCGCCTGCCAGGTAACCCCCATTGCCATCATCTTTCCCTGCAGACAACCAGGTGCTCAAGTATGGCGACTTGACGGCAAGTGGTAGCGCAGGAGGCCTAGCAGGGGTGAAGA
Source organism: Aspergillus tanneri (assembly GCF_003426965.1). Lineage (NCBI taxonomy): Eukaryota > Fungi > Ascomycota > Eurotiomycetes > Eurotiales > Aspergillaceae > Aspergillus > Aspergillus tanneri. The sequence goes on along the minus strand of NW_022984634.1, from coordinate 1,702,244 downwards.
TCGATGCTGCATCCGCCGAATAAGCCAGGAATGCAGCCAGGATGGAGAAGAGATGTACAATCATTGTGAATCAGAGGCTTAAATATCAGCCAAAACGCATTGTCGTTTTAAATTAGGTTTGCTATATATGTCACCTCGCGTGTTGCTTTCACCGGATCGAAAACAAACAAACCAAGACAGAGTCTTTTTCAAAACGATCTGGGAATGGTAATCAGAATGTTCATTGGAATGCTAGGAGCTGGTGTCTATATATGAGGTCCGCATACCATAACCAGGAAGGAATCCTAATTAAACCACTACTCGCATTAGGATTAGCGATTGATACTGAAGAGAAGAGCATGAATGATGGAGGGGAATTTGAAATTTTTGGGCGTCGCCTGACCTGTCATTTCTGTGTGGAGAGACTCATGAGGCCTACGCCCATATGCCCGAGCTACCGAGGCCAGGGGCCAAGGCCGAGGAGATGGAGTGGATAATAATCATGCAAGGGAAAAGTAGAAGACGTAGAACATGCTGTGAAGCCCTCGTTCGCTATCAGGGCAGTCTTGTCAACATAGTCCAGGACACTTAAGTACGCCCAGGTCGATCGATCCTATAAAGTACTAGGCCGGGGTAGTGTTTTTCTTGCAGATCCGATCAGCCGGCACTTTGCCAGTAAGGATTAAACTAAAAATACGGGGTAAACAGCCAAGTTGTCCGATAAGTAACTTGGATGACTGATGACTGCCTCGGTGAGGATGAAAGAGCGACAACCGGACGATACGCCGTTGCAGGGTCTGAAGGAGAGACGAAAATAGGTGAAACAAGAGGAAAAGGAACGACTTTGGAACGATGGGTTGTAAAGTAACCCACGCATTCGAGCGATCAAGAGGGTATAGAGGGAGGAGAGGGAGGAAGGAAGGGCATAAGAAGACGACCAAAACTAGGAAGCATATGGGAAGAGCCAAAACAGGAAGGTGGCACGGGATCAGGACATCTACTTTACTTGTTCTTGTTCTTGTTTTTGTTCCTTTTCTTTTTTTTCCTTTCCCCGCCGCCGCCGACTCCGAATCAGAGTCAGAGTCATTGCTCGTCTAGACTTACCTACTTGCTCCTGTCCTCTGCAGGAATCGCACGGGTGTGACCAACATTGTGATGCCATCATGTGAGAGGTGAGCATCCCCCCTCCTTTGTCGACACGATAGATTCCCTTTCCCCCTCCTTGATACTGGCTGCCCTGCGGTGTGACCTTTGGGCTCTCCAAACTAACATTGCTTTGATTTTGTTATGGATAGATGCATCGAGCTAAGCGGCTAGTCAATCAGCTAGTCAATTGGCATGCATGAGCCATGGTCACCTTCCATCGTAAGCATCAAGAAAGTCTTCAACCAGCTGTCTCCAATCTTCGACCTTCGCGGCTTACTCCATACATTGGGCGAAGAAGTGGAAGCGAGTTGATCGGGGAAGAAAGTATTCAAACAAAAAAGAGTGGAAATAAAAGACAATATGAACGCGGTGATGGTACTGGTTCCACAGCAGGAGATTCATCACATCGCACGCAGGTACCAGACAAATAAATTTCACGCTGTCATTTCGGCCTGGTTCGAGGCGACTTGGAAATGAACTTCGGAGTTACCACACTAGTTGGCGTCTACTCCGGTAGACGTACAGCAATCATTAATTTGACCGAACCAGAGGGTTTCTTGTCGTTTAGAGGCTTTCCCCTCTCTCTAGATGCGTCATACTCCACCCCGGAAGATTCCTTCCCTAGCATAGCACCGGAAAATATGGAGTTGGCATCGTATCAGTAAGGCACATGGATAGCCGACAGAGTTAGCTAACTAATGTATTGCGGACAACGATGTGATCAGCTGGCTTCCCTCCAGTGGGGTGGGCAATTAATGCTTAATATGGAGTAGCAATTGTGGTGTACGGGATCAAAAGCATCAATCACTCCGTAGCTCGGTGGAAAGAAATGAAGAATGTAACCTCAACACACAATCAGTCGAAATAGATCCCTTCAGGGTAAGCGCACGACCTGTCCAGCCGGCTTTTCTTTTTTTTTTACCCCTCTACGCGCGGTAATCATCATTATCTCATGATAAAATCCCGAAATATCTTCGCACTCCTAATATCAATTCCCTCGTCGGCATATCAACAAATACACAGCCCAGTTCCACCCATCTAAACTAAATCATAAGGTCGTAAGCAGAAGACAAACCAACCCCCCGGCCCGTATAACCTCAAGCTCTTCCCGCAAGCGTCTTCGAGCTTCGAGCCAACTCGATACAAAACTCCCCCCACTCACTGCCTCCGCTGGTGGGTAAGATCTCCTCGGCAATAGCCTCCTCCAAGCGCTCCCCATATCGTCGGCGAAATTCCCCCTTCACCAGTTCCAAGTGCCGTGGTTCCCAGTGGAATCGGACCAGGCGGGAGATCAACAACTCCGATCGCTCCTTGCCGGTACGTGACTCTCGAAGAGCCTGGTGTAGTAAAAGCGCATCGCGCATGGGCCGATTGATGACTCCGTTAAGGATGTGTGCCAGTGTTTCGCCCTGTTTCATGATGCGTGTTACTAATAGAAAGCGAGCGGGGCGGAGAAAGAAAGGGCATAGGACATACCACCAAGTTCTGAGACTTCGCTATCATAGCCCGAGCAAAATTTTGATTGTAGACCTTCTCATAAGCACGAAGAACCTCCCGCAGATGGGAATCGCTGCGACGAACTATGATGGATATCATCGCAGTCTCGCCGCCGTTGCGCGAAATCAGAGCTCGGTGCAGCTCGTCGACGTCGCGCTGGACCAGATCCATATTAATGGGATCCCGCTCACTCTGGCGATTCTCCTCTAAGGCGAGTAGCACTGCCAAGCGAAATTTGTCCGCTTTCAGCTCGGCTTTCATGCATTTCTCTAGGCTGTCTGAATAGCGGGAGTCTCGGAAGCATTCCTTAATTTCACTGATCTCGCTGTTAATACGGCCAAACAGTGATTCAATGAGAAGTTCCCGCCGCGATGTACTGGACTGGTAATAGCAATTGGCCCAGAACGCCTCTGATTCCCAGCGGCCCAAAGCTGTGGCATAGCACACCTTGCCGAAGGCGCTATTGCCCAGCTTCAATCGAATGTGCTTAGCCAGGTTGATTCCTTTCCCATGAAACCTCACGTGATTCTTATACTCCTTGCGGAGATCCAGCATTTCCTCGCTGGTTAAATGAGGAAGCACCCGAATAATGGTCTTAGTATCAATACTGCGTGTTCGGTTGAGGGCTTCCTGCATTGCAACTGCATCGGGGCCCACATCGTAGAAAGACACCCGCTTTCGACTACTGGCCGGTGATATCAAGACGAGAGACTGCCGTCCATTTGAATCATGGCGCTCATGCCGAACACGGCTATTGTCTCTCTTAGATCGGTCACTGTTCTTCTCCTTGCGGTCTTTTTCGTCCCTGGACTTTTTTCTCCGGTGCTTCCTATGGCCACTGACATCAGAGCCCCCATCCAGTGGCTCGAGGTCTGAGATGTCTTCGTCTAGCTTAGAAGGGATCACAATGGGCGATGGCATTGGTGAAATGCTTTGGTATGTGCCCTTGTATGGCTCTTGTAAGGGGCTAGCTGGTCGAAAGTTCGGATCTGGTCCAGCGACGGAGAGATTATTGGCAGAAGATACGGATAGACTTGCAGGGCGAGTGCCTGTTCTTCTCCCAGGCGTAATCTCAACATACTGTTGCTCACTATCCTCACGGCTGGTCGGCGTCTTAGAGAACTGAGGCGTTGCAGAATACCTCACCCCAGTATATTGAGGTTGACTACTTCCAGCTGTGCTAGCCTTCGAAAATTGCCGTTCCGAGGAATACGAGAATGGCTTTGACGTCGACTTGGAGGTATACTTAACCTTAGGGTCAATATCTGCATACTGGAACTGGGCAGGTCTGGCGTAACTTGGCTGGATTGATGTGTCGGATAAATGTCGTTGGTGTGTCGGGGAAGCGACGGAGGGCGCGTACGCATTACCAGTTGACACAGAAATCGGACGACCAGTCATTGGAGCATAAGAATTGTGCTGACCCTCCATATTCGCATACTGTGGCATCGGGAATGCGGGAACCCCAGGGGTAGCCGATAATTCAGGATGTGTCGACGCTGGTGGGAATGCCCCGGGCATCGCTTGTTCTTCTGCCCGCGAAGACGGCGGGACAAAACCTGGGCGCTCGCACTCTGGGATCGGCGCCCAATTCGACTGCGACGCAGATTGCGAATGAGGATATTGTGATGGTACGGCATATTTGAACGGGTTAGGTCTCGCGTAGCTAGGATGACTGCCAGGAACCCCCTCATCCAGTCTCTCCGCAGCCCGCGACGATTCATTCTTGAAGTATTTGTCCGCATTTAGTGCTCCGGACATCTGCGCTGTATCTACCCGAGAAGAAGAAGCACGAGGTGAGGCTGTATATCCGTAGAAGCCCCTCTCCATTCCACCAGGTATGTCTCCGTAGGCAAGCGCATCATCATCCGAATCCAGAGACTCGTCTGAGGAACCATACTGGACGGGACGAAGGTTTGGGGACCGGGTATAGCTCTTCCCCCGCTGCCTTGTCGCTTTGCTTTCCCCAGAATCGGAATGGTAATAGTGATCACTGCTTCGCTCGGGGCGGAGGTAGTAGCTTCTGTCATCTTCTCCTGAGTCTGAACCAGAAGGGCGATACCGAGAGCTGGTCCGGTATCCACGGCTGGGACTAGTACCTCGGCTCCTAGAATAGGACCGTGGATATTCGCTCCCGAGGTTAGGGTTCAGATAGGATGCCCTGGGCATATCCGGACCAGGGGAGGGCTGTCGGTTGTCGCGAGATCTGGAACGATCACGGGTACGACCGCTGGGTGACTTGGAACGGCCGCGCGACCGTGGGTCGCCGACCTGAAGCGACATGGATGGCGATGAAATCAATCGAGACGGCGACAATAACGATAGCGACACTAATCGCGAGGGTCACAACGAAGCGCAGAGGTTGTCAAGACGACGGCGAGGATGACAATGGGGTTTTGACGAAAGAAATTACGCTGTGAATAGACGATGGGGACATGCGCAATTCGAAAGTGAGCCGCTAACCCGGGATTTTGGGGTCTGTGGTCAAAGCTGGAGTAAGAGCGGGTCGATTAACTGATCATCGGAGGGGTTGGCGTCAAGGTACAGGCCAGTGCCATAGACCCAGAGACAAGATAAGTAGCTGATTTTATTTATCCTGGCTCGAAGCGCACTCCCGTGGGGACAAACAATATGAATCGTGGAGGAGCCGCATCATGTGAAGCTGACGGACAGATGCCTCACAGCACCTGTCTGGTCAGTCAACTTCTCACGAATGAGCGGAGTGGGCTTAGGAGCTGAATCCACTCCCGCTTAGACCCTCGCCGCGTTAGCTCCCTCGTATAAGAACACTTCGTTTTGGGATGAACCCCTTGCTAAGGTCGCACCAGTCCCCTTCTCACGGTCAGCTCGGCACCACAGCTCTCCTTATTGGCCACTGGGATTCCTTTCAGCCTTAGTTTCTATCCACTTTCTCATTGTGCTTAATAGTACCTAACTAGCTACTGTTTACTGGTTACATGGAGGAAACCTTCATTTGGAAGTCTTGATACCTCCCGATACAAAGCACCACTATCCCAACAAAGTCAGATCAATATTGACTAGTAATCAAGAACACTTCTGGGGGCTCTAGGGCACGCTACGTTGCTACTTAGTCGAAAATCTTAACATGGGACCCACTGGATAACTAAAACGGCAAATGATTGCATCCCATTCCTGAAGACTATCTGTCAAGGGATTGAAAGAAAGTAAAGTTGGAACTCCAGCTCAAAGCTAGGCATTAGACACAACCGGGACAGCGACAGCTACATCGATACAGAACTTAATGGGACAAGTCATACATGTAGTTGAAGATACCTGGGAAGAACTGGTACAAGAAGGGAAAACAGAAATGATAGGATAGACTCAAGGGCTTTAAAGGGAAAAAAAAAAAAAAAAAAACAATGGCCATTGGATACACCAGGATGAGTTGATCTTGTATTAAAGACCCTAGAACATCGACAGTGATATCGCAATAAGTTCGCTAGGTGGTATAATAAAGTCAGGCGCTTCCATAAACTGGTCTTTCGGGAATTCGAAAAAACAATGTCCAACAGAAGGAAGTATCCAGAAATTTTAATTATTTTCATCGTGCACGATCCGAATGCCGATGTCCAAAAAGGATGGCTGTCACGTCATCGGTCCGTTGGTCGTCTGAGTGGTCTGAAGCTGTTCCGTATTGAATCTGGGGCCATCCCACATCCTGTACAGAATCGGGAAAAAGTGTAGGATTGAGAAGGTAAATGAACTAGGAACACGCAACTACCCTCGTGCCTCAAGACCCGAATCGCGACTGCGGGTATTAATCGAGAAAACGGGGTATGCGGAAGATGAAGCCAACTATAGGGCGTGCAATGCGTTTCATGGGAGAATAAATAAAAGAGTGACAAGAAAGAAATAGAAGCCACTTAGTAGAACTCGCCTTAACAACAAACGTTGCTAGGAAATCTCGACTATAGTTGCTTTCAAAGGGGACCCATTCTACCACTATAGGACTTCTTCTGAGGCAGAGGCGCACTTGGGCTATTGCGATTCAAGCGGCTAGTTCTCCAATTCTCATACCAAACCACACGACTAGCTTCACGTAATTCAGATCGCCACTCGTTGAAAACAGATTCCTTAAGTTTAAGAAAGTCGCAATGCTTAGGATCGTATGGATCAGCAAATCCCCACGGAAACTTCCGGCCGACAGGGTTGTCTCCAGCCTTCAGTGAGTGTGGGTCAGGTGACAAGATCGAGAAAGGCAGAATCTGGGGAGTAGTCTGGGATCCAGACGATTCGCGAGTACTCTGGCTTCGGATGGAGGTTGAACTCGGCGTTTCAGCCGCTGCAGTCTCTTCATTTGAAGGGGTGGGCTCTGCACTATGATCGTCGGTCGGTTCCGCGTCCTCGTCATTAACCTCTTCGCCCTCATCGGCACTTTCTGAGGATGTATACTCGTCTTGGTCATCTAGAGCTAGGATCTCTAGAGGGTCGATGTCGGCCTTCTTCAAACTATCCCAGACTGCCTTCCTTAGGTATGACATGTGAACAGCGGTGACGGTGTCAGCCTTGCTGATGACCGGGACAACGGTTGTCTTGCCCACAACCTTTCGCAGGACCTGAATGTCGAGCTTCTCGTCAAGAATTCCAATAACAGGAGAATCAGTAGACTTGGAGGTTCCTTGGGCAGCGCGTTCCGCAGCAGCGATGTTTTCATCAAGACGCACGGGATCAAGAAGCAGGATAGTGCAATGGATATGGGTGTCTCGAACGCCAGGTGAGCGGATCACTTTCATCTCCTCCTTCAACGTATCCTCAAATTTGCTTTCCAGAAAGCCAGTAACACCACGTAGCTGGATGTCGACGATGTTCCTTTCCAGGCCCTGAGAGTCCCATAATGTCAGACCTATACGCTCCCCGTCAATTTCCGTTTCAAGATATTGGGAAGTATAGCCCTCGTTGGCAGGCAATTGACGGTCATAATATTCTACCTCGTCGAGGGGGCGGGTGGGATGCTTGTGGGGAGGCATAGTCAATGAGTTTCTTAAAAAGTTGAGGAATGAAGTCTTTCCTGAATTGCGAGCACCTATGACAAGAACGCTAGAAAAAAAGATCAGCACCCACCGATTCGTCCTAAAATTCTGTACTGTACCACATACTTATATGGAGTCGGATCCTTGCGCCGACGTAGCCTGCGCGGACTATTTATTGTGCTTACAGCACTGCTCGCGTAGCTATAACGACCACGATGTGTCATGCTCTCTGTACGCGCATAAGGATCATATTCGGGGGCTGCCGGTGTGCTCATCGCGCTGCGCGCCTGTTGAAGGGCCGAGAAGTTCTGACTAGAAAGGGCAGCAACGTTGTCACGGCGCTCATCGCCACCAAACGTTTCCAGAGTCGGGGCTGGTGAAAGATCGGGAAGACGAGGGGGTTGTCTGGGCATCGATTCACGTTGGCGGCGAATCTCATCTTCCGTCGCTTGGGCCTTCCCCATCTTCTTGCCTTTGCTTCCGGATGATCTTCTTTCACCTAGTATATCTGTAGATTTGGAGCGGCGGAGAAAAGCGAGAGATGTTCTTCGTTGGTCTTTGGTCTGGCTATTACCACTCTCCGTGATAGGAGGAAGGGGTTCTGCGGGAGGTTGAATCCGCCCTGGCGTATGGGGTCTAGATGAAGCGGTCGCCATTGGAATGAATTCAGGGTGGCTCTTTCCGATCACACGACCGGCTGTTACACGGATGGGTACTTTGGTCAAAAGTGGGGTAGCAGTGAATTAATGCTGTCTCAGATATAGATTCCTTCGGCGACAGAAAGCTTCCCGCGTTACCGACGTAATTCAAATAGTAGACTCAACCAACTAAGAAACTGCTTGGTACAGGTCAGTATGAAGCTTTAAATGCAAGCAAGCGGACACATCCGATATGTTCTCGGGGTTTCTGTCACTATGAACACACACTAAATCGCAAAACACTTACAGAGACCTGGCCGATTATAACTTTCGAGTTGTGCTGGGACCAATCTAGCTAAGCATACGGATTTTCTTCAATCCAGTGGTGTTTCTTTTTTCACTTCTTTCAGCCGAGCGATTCTCAATTAAATCCGAGACAATGGCTAGCCTGCAGCAACTTCACCGCAACGGCAAAAAGCTGATAGATAGCAAAAGTTTAGGGAGACACCCACAAGTCCAGCAAGCGGCTGTTGAATCCAGTTCCGTATCTCTGTTAGAGAACACAGGGAAGCCGAGTAAGAGGTAAAATATGTGTAGGGCTGACAATGTTCTCAATCTTTTTTTTTCTCCTTTTTCCCGTTTCAATTCGTCCTTGGGCCAAAAATAAATTGTGAAGATACCTGCTCACAGTGTCCGACTGATGCGGAACGTTTGAATAAACTATGAAGAAAGGGCTGCAACAAAAAAAAAAGGGGGGGAGAAAGAAAGAACCAAATGATCAAATGAAAAGGAACAAATGAAATGAAAGGATGATGGCGTTGTAAGACTGATGATGATCGGCCAGAAAATGGATACAGATGATAATAGCAGATATCTCGCAGTATCCGAACTCCTTGTTCTGGAAGGCAATTGCTTCGTGCTGAAAGAGCGCCAAACAACAGCCTAGCTGTCTATATCAACAGTTTGCCTACTCTGCGGGCACCAGAGCTTGCCGAAGCGCTTCGTCTTTGCAGCTGATGCTAGCGCGGAGAAGAAGCTCGGGAATCTTTTTGAGCTGGATGAGATTCAGGGGCAAAGCAAGAGCAGCTTTAGCAGGGGCTCGGCCTCACCAAGACGTCTCTCCACTCTGCGACACTCTAAGTGCTTTAGGTTAGGCCGGTCGTTGGTCCGAACTGTGTATTGAGTCTTTTAAGTGGGCAGGCTCTTGGAGGTTTAGTTCGGTCTCTGGAGGGGCACTCGGTTCAGCCGTTACAGCCTACCAAATGGTTTTTTCCCTATGCCAAAGACTTCACTCTGGTGGAATCAGGCTCTGCGGTGCCTACTGGTGTTCCAGATCAACATATTTGGCAGTGGGAAATAGAGGACAGCTCGCTCTTGACATTTGCTTCAGGCCAATGTGGCATATTGTCATAATAGTTCAAGAAATCGGAAGGCAAAATATCCAAAGGTCATTGTTACGTTTTCTACTGAGTACCGTCATACACCCAAATTTCAGCTCATACCTTCATGGTACCGTCATACGACTTTAGCGGTAACTCTTCCAATGGAACAACAAGCGATAGTCAAAAATTCCGTCCACACGTGGGTACTAATATCCCTCGATTTACGGTGTTCTAACTTCAGAGCACCTAGATTATGGTGGTGCATATTGCATGCATTAATTAAATTTCAATTACTTCAGTCCTATCCTTATCAACTATGTAGAAATACATACAATTTATACGTCCAGGTACGCCAAGTCTCCTAACCAACAAACGGAAAGAATGCCCCGACATCCACAAGTGTATTCGAATGGTAATGTTACCGTGACGCCCAGCGAAATCTTAATTACGTCCTTCCTCTAAACAAAGAGTACAGAGTACTGGCAGTTTAATTGGCTGAACCAATCAGCTGCTCCTGCCAGGAACAAAGCTACCACCAATAGAGTTCGCGTGGTCCCGTGCCTGTCCGAGAGGTCCCAAACTTGGTTACAGTGGTTCAGAAGGAAATGGACTGCATTATTACGGGGTAACATTTTACCAGCCTGAACATGAAGCTCCACCAATGTTTTGCGGGAAATCCGGGAAGCGGGAAATCCGGGAAAAGAACCAAACTAATTATCTTGGTAATCAAAATAATCGAACACCTTCATACCTCAAATTCTCGACCAGCACAGATCACCTAGTCTCAAGCCTTCTATAAAGTATCCGTTATAACGGCGCATCGATGATAAATACAGTCTTACTCTCTAAATATATATCCTCCCACCACCTAAGCCCCCCCGTTCTTCATCATAGCGTTGCCGATGTGGTCGAGTTAACCGTGCTCCAAATACGGAAAGGAAGCTCAACGCATGGATCATCTGGGCACACCTTAGTCCTGGAAAGCTTTTTGAACTTGGGCCCATTTGGACCCTCGGCGTATTTCTTCTGCCCAAACAGCTCCGGTCCTCCCGGTAACGCATCGTCACCCCACTGACCGTTGAAGTATAGCCAATTGACCGGAAAATTGGAGTCGTAGGGCTTGAACGTCTCGTCGGCCGCATTATAGCTGTATGCATAAGTGCTCATGGTGGGATCCCATAAAGTGCCCTGATCCGTGGTATCGACAACAAATCCAAAAGGAAGGTTAAGATGGGGAATGGCATGGTCATGGTTGCTAGGCAGGATAATTAAAACTTGTCAGCGTCGCGAATATGAAAGAAAACAGAAGGGCTGGCTCTGGAGATAACAAACCCGGCAATGGCATAGTTCGCGTGGGTGCCTTTTCCCGAGTATGCGATCGGCCGCTTGCCTTTCTTCTCCGTAGCCTTGTATTTGAAAGCCTGTCCATAGGCATGCTGACTATACCAGATCGCTTGCGGTTCGCCATTTGAAAATCGGATCATGTTATGCTCCCTGTTCTTTGTGGTAAGAGAAAAATAATAGCAAAAATAATAACACTTTAATTGCGGTTCAACTAACCAATCTCCCATATGGTCACCGAATTCCATGTCTACAACTGTATTTCCCTGGTTGTACCTTTTATAACAGTGAGTATGACGCTGTCCCCATCCCAGTTTTCCACTGACACTTACGCATAAAAGTAGAAATAAAAGGCATCTACAGTTCCGTCACCGTGGTCATTGACGATAATAGACGAAGAGACAACATCCTCGGACTTGCCATCCTGGTTAACAGGAGCGCCGTAAAACCATGACGGAGTCGGATCGGCATTAATGCCCTCTTTGGATGTCAGGTGGACGCTTGTGTTTCCCAGATCGTTCAGTTTGTCGAGGTTGTCAAGTGTCAGGGGCGACGGAGCTCCTCCAATTGCTTTCCAATCCACCATTGGGGTAGTGTGTTCAAGTTGTTGCACAATCCCGGAAGGCTTGTATGGGTCTTCACTATGTAGCCAAACCAGTGGGGCTATTGCATGGGTTACCTTAGGATGCACAGTCGATTGTAAACTCGCCCGCATATCTTACCGTAGTCTAGAACATAGCCAGGTAAACCCGTCGCAACTAAATCCATTGAAACGGTCTTTTAAACTGCAAAGCCTCTAGTATGAGAAATGTACTCTATAGGGGAGGGAATAAACGGTACCTCTTCGAGAAGGACTATTTATTCTATACCAGCACAAATAAAGTAGTCTTCCAGTATTTTACTTCGAGGTGGAAAATGCAGATCAGATTTACAAGACTACAAACTCCCTTTAAGAGACAACGAGACAGCCAGTCACGAGAGAACCATAACCAATTGGGGAGGATTAAAAAAAAAAAGAAAAGGAAAAGATCGTCCTGGATGGTTTGGGTTACATGGCAACGATTCAACTGACCAAGACTGACCACCGTGGGGTCCATTTGCATTAGCCCATATCTTCAGGGCTGAAATTCAGGTCAAAGCAGCTGATAAAGGCATTACAGCCAATGCATTCTGCTTGGCTTGCCTCGTGCAAGAGAGGTCATCAGCATTGATCCTTTTCCTATTAGTCAAGCTGACTGACCCCCCGAGTCATTTTTACAATCTGAGTGTCTTTCGTGCCTTAGTATCAGTGCCGACAGACAACGCCTTATAATACCTCCGATAAGTATGACCAGGATTCCGCCAATTGCTTTGGTGTAGAGTTGAACGTGGGAGGGATCGACACGGTCATGTTGGTCCCGTCGGAATTGTCCGATCCCGTGATGGCTGAAGTCGATCTATCTGTTCATGCTCTGCGCTATGGATATCACCCGGCCCTGGGCACTTATCCAGTGACTTGGTCTGCAGGATGGATGATGTGTTTCTTTGGAACTGCGACACTGATATGTCCATTTAATTTGGCTGGTGGAACGCAACATTGTGCCCCTTCGACTACTACTATGAATTCCGTGCCCAACATCGCCCAGTCCAAATCAGCCCCGTAGGTTCCTACAATACATCTTTTCTTTATACACCTAAGCCTCTGCAAATCAGTGAAACTCAACTTCGATTATATATTTACTCTTTCCTGGCGCGTTCTTCCACTTCCACTTCCGCTTCCTTCTTTCTCTGCCGCTCCTGCAACAATTTAAAAACTCGCAAGTCTAAAGGAACCCTATCTCCCAGCCATGTCGCACGCTGTGTATGATTTCGTTCTTCTTCCTCTTCCACCGTGTTCGGGTGGATCAGGGCGCTTAAAGGCCCCCGATGGATGACGAGCCACGGGACGAAAGCCCCGAACTGGGCCGGCGTGAACAGGTTGACTTCAAACATGGCGACTGGATGCGGACCTATCGGCCTGTCATAAAGGGGATAAATGCGCAGCTCGGGAACTACACTGCATTAGCACGTGGATGCAGATATCTCACAATCGACCATCACGCAGTGGCCACATCGCATCACTGAATGACAGCACCTCAAACAGAGGAAAGCAAAACATGTGAAGAAAAGGAACGCTTACATTCGCGCCTGACCCTTTGCCACAGAGCTTTCGCATAAGCGGCCTGATCTGGGTTATTCTGTCCGACCCTTTTGTCAGACCTATCTACTGCGTCGAATGGTGGCTTTGTCGGTATACGAAATCAGACATACCTGGAAGTAGTAGATATGGATGTCAAATCCGCCCTGTTGGTCCTTCGCCAGGGGATCTGGAAATTCCTCGTACGCTTTGCTCAAGATACCATGTTGGGGGTTTATGAGGGACTTCCCGTCATCACTCTTTACCCTATTTCGTATACAGTCAGAATTATGCTTTGCCGTGGAAAAATGATTGCTTTATGATCCCTCGTAGAGAATTAGACATCCAAATTGTCGGGATCACTCACTCTGGGAGTGGCTCCAGATTCTCATACCCTTCAAGAGGTGAGGGGTAAGAAAATGCGAACGCGTCTGTCATGGTCGCCTGCGGAACGGGGTTAATAAGGGTCGAGTTAATCTCCAGCCCAGATCTAGCTCTTAGTTCTGTCAAGAGTAACTAACCAGCAAACAATATTATATAAATTCAATCAAAATTAGTAATCATTCTAAGTGCTGTCGGTCGGTGTTAAGGCTACGGGGGGCTCCTACATATGTATGGTTTTCACGTGTCAAGCAATGATGCGATTTTCAAATTGTTGAGGCAATCGGCAACACTTGCGACGTTTTTCCGCATTCTGACAAAGCCGCGGAACCGAATGGATACTATGTCTTGGCACTTGATATGTAATGATTGATATGGAAAATGAGGTGACCAATATGTTGGAATGTTGTAGCTCTGTTTAGATAATAGGGATGTGGTTTTACTAATTGATTGGAATAGGATTGGGAAGGAAAAGGTTACATTTGTAAAATTATGATGCCATGGATAATTTTCATATGCACGGAGTACGTCCGTTAACTACCTAGTATGTCATATATATACTCTCGGACCTCTTTCCATGTAGTGCCATATCGACCCAAGTATACTACAAAATATATGGGGAAGATAAGATGAATCTAGTACCATAGTATATGTCTTACATCATTTATGTCATTATTCATAATGAGCTGTCCAATTAAAGGTACATTAGCTTCGCTTGCAAAAAATGGATGCAAAAAGGTTAAAAAAAAAAAAAAAAAAAATAAAACCCATCAACGCCAGAACACCCGAAAAAGATCCCAAACGGTCCTTTTCATAACTACCAAGAGGCCTTGACATCAATATGCCCTTCTTTATCAACAAACTTTCCTCGGTCCCACTCTCGGCCTTCCCCTTTCTTCGACCACTTCACATCTTCTAGTCTACCCTCGGAGTCGTGTGCTGTTGCTGAGGTAGTATTGCTCTTCCACCTTTCTACAAAGGAATCATTAAATCCAGCCTCGCGCAACCTCTCCTCGCCTTTCTGCCGCCAGCGCGCTCGATCATGGAGCGCCTCAAGGGCAAGTTCCCAGTCGTCATCTTCTGTCATAAGTCCAGAAACTGGACGGCGAAAGGATGTGTTTTTCGTAGACGGACCGGCTTCCTCTAATTGAACATCCAATGAAGGGTCATAGTCGGGAGCGAAATGGGCATCAATATTACTCGAATTGGGTTTGTAAGCACCTCTACCACGAGAGCGGATTGGTGGACTACTGCCAAAGCCATCCTCCTTCGGGGGGAGAGGACCCACAAGATCCTCCAGAGGGTCCGATTCACCTCCATCCTGAGGGGTAGGTGTAAGGAATGATGATGACTCTTTGCGAGTGTCGGTAGTCTCATGCTTTCGAGAAGATTCATGATCGTGGGGAAGGTGCCGGTGGCTGCGCTCATTATATATGTCTTCCCGGCTTTCGTGAACCCGGGGTGATCGCGAACGAGGCCGTGATAATGAACTAGAACGCCTGCGGTAATGTCGATGGCGACTGCGAAAATCTATGTCTCGACTCTTCCTCGGGGAGGGACTTCGCGATCTTGTCCGACGAAATGACTTGTGCCAGCTTCCCTTAACTTCGGAAGTCTTAAATGTATGCGTACTGGAACGTTCTCTGTCCGCTGATGTTGAACGGCTTCTATGTCTCCTTCGGTGCGAACGGTATCTTTCAGAGCGATCATCTTTCCTTTCTCGTCGTGAATCTCGATTGTCTGACGTAGGTTGTCGATGATGTCGACTCCTTTTGGAGTCGTGCGCTGCTTGGTCGCGCAACTGTCGCATTCGTGCCCTGGCATCCCTCTCTTCCTTTCGCTTCAAGGCCGCATTATGATTGTCTGTTTCTTTGATAATGTGGCGTAGGAATCGTGTGTTCGGTTTGGGAGCGGCTCCAGTAGGCCTGTGGAAATTTACATCAGTTCGGGGGATTAATCTGATATGGAGTTAGGTCTAAGTTCTCACCGTTTCGGCAAATAAGCCCCTAAGCCTTGCGTGGAATACTTCAATGAGTTATTCCGCGCCTCCCTTGCAAGAACTTGGGCTACATAGTCATCGCTGTTGACATCGCCACTTGCTCTCCCAGTATTGGGAGTCATCTCGAATGATCGTACCTAAGTAACTCGACTGGGGGAGGAGAAGAACCATGAAAGGTAGGACGGAGGTTCTTAAATAGGAGACACCGGGCAAAAGTAACGTCGCCTGTCACACTTAGCGACCAATCAAACAGGCATCAAGTATCTCACCGATGCTGGATGCAAGGGAGGAAGAAATAGCCGTATGAACTCATCGGAGGGCTATTGCCACACCGCCCGGCGATCAGCGGTCGTCTAGGATGTTTGTTTATCTCCACATGTTCTGCCGACGCGCGCTATTCTCACCATCCACTTCATAGATTGTGGTTGCGTTGCCTCAGTTTTACTCCTATATAGTATAGTCAGCTCTTCCTTTCATTCCATCATTTCATCTGTCACTTGCAACCTCAGCAGTACTGCATTGCCCCAGGGTTTGCGACCATGACAGAACTATCTCATACAACAGCGCTCGAGAAGCTCCATCGAATGGAGCAACAAGACGGCTCTTTGGACACACATCTTGCAATTGTTCGCATTAGTGAACCGATCTTCTCTCCAGACGGTAGTTCGGCGCCCACGCCATCCAAACGCAACTCCGATGTCTCTACGATTGACAATCCCTCACCCGTATCCCTTGATGCAGATCTGACCCACTACAAGGTGCGACCCTAGCTTTTGGCTCGAAACATCGTGAATAGAACAAATTCATTAAAGAAATTACCGATCATAGGAATTATTCTCGAAACTACGTTTTTCCTATGTCGAGCAAGTTACAAAGGAGAAATTCCTACGTGCGATCGTAGGGGACCCACCTTTAGTAGTTGGTCATAATGAAAATGTCGAGCTGGAGGCACAATTAGCGGAGGTGAAGGCCGAACTTCGTGCCCAAAAAGAGGAGGTGCGGGTAATGATTGAAGAGATGGAGAAGACAGGACGGGACCTTTCAAGGCGTGAGTGCTCCCCGACAATGCTGTAGTCAGTCGCGGTGATAGCAGATTTGCTAATGTTCTATGATAGGCTACAAGAACGTTCAGCTTCAGATGACACAACTTTCGACTCTTCCTGAATCCATTGAGAATCTTGAGTCCACAATTGCGGGGTTGCGCGCAAAACGGATCGCTACTATGGACCTGTCCTCCTCCCAAAATATGCCACTCCCTGCAACATTATCCCTTCTATCCGAGCGAGAGGCGGAACTTTCGGCCCTTGATAGACAACTTGCAGCAGTACAGAACACTCTGCCTCGCAAGACCAGAGAGGCAGAGACGATAGAGCGAGAGCTAGGAGTGCTTGGGAAGCGGAAATCGGAAGCTATAACACAAGCCCAAGAAGCCAAGAGAAAGAAACAGGAGGGAGAGAGCGATGGGCTTGAGGAGATGGGTAGATGGTATCGAAGTGCAGGGGAGGCTCTGAAGGGTCTGGTTGGTGTTGGGGGTTAAGTTCACACATGGGTTAGCTGATTGCGCATGGTTTCATTCACGGTGTCTCTGGGAGGACATGGCGTTGATTTGGATCTCCTTGGAAATGGGAAATGGAATTGGGGGTTTTGATTTCATTTACTACAATTGGGTATAATGTGAAGGGTATTTGGGTTTCACAATTTAGCCATAAGACTATTTCTTTTTTCGTTCATTGAATGGCATGATCGTACAACATCATATACTATGCTGCAGTCACAATAGAACCCCCAAATTTTAAGCTCCATCGCGAAACCCGTCCATACTCCATGTTTTAAGCATTTACTCCTCCTCTTCCTCTTCGTCACCATCACCGCCTTCAGCGGACTTGGCCTTCTTGCGCTGGACACGTCCAGGGCGGCCACCACCATAGGGGGAGGTGAGAGCGAAGTCAATGTGCTTCTGGGAGTCCAGGCGGACCATGTAGGAAGGCACGTTGACGATCTGCTTGCCGACACTATTTTCCAACAGGTTAACAAAACAAACTTCTGGATACGCGATGAAAAATAAAGGCTTTCCATACCGAATGTGACGCTGCTTGATCAGGACACGGGCGTGGTGGATGGACTTAGCAAGGCCAAGCTTGTACACGCAGGTCTGCAGACGACGCTCCAAGAAGTCCTCGACACGGAGGGCGAGGACGTAATCGAGCTTCATACGGGACTCATCGAGCACACCGATACGGACCAGACGACGAATCAAAGCATTACCTTCGAATAGACGCTTGGGGTCCTTCTCGTCGAGGGTGAGCAGCTCACTAGAAACTCGACGTCAGCATTCAAGCTATCCTTTCGCCCCGTGTTATATCACGGTATTTCGTCATGTAGGGTTGGGTCGCATACCGAGCGGCACGACGAATCTTAGACAGAGTGAGCTGGACACGCCACACCTCACGCTTGTTGCGCAGGCCGTACTCGCCGACAACCTTCAGTTCCGAGTCACTATTCCAACCAAATTAGACACAGAACACACGACATAAACAGAAGCACGCTTCTGATTAGTGGCCGGAGAGTACTAACAGACGAGCCGACTCGAAAGCTGTGCAAATATTAGCATTCTCCCCCAACTTGGAATTCTTTTCATTTCTTTGCACAAGGCTACTTACGACGACGGGGGACCTTGTAGGTCTTGGAGTAGACGCGACTGCATTGGAAGAACGCTAATTAGATCAAATACAACAGCGGGAATCGCTATAACACTGTATACTCACGGGACAGGGGCCATGGCTGCAGATTACTCGTTGTCGTTAGGTTGTCGAACACACCAAACTTCACAAAACTGCGGATTCACAAGATGAAGATAGAGCGGAACTAAGCGAGCGATGGTGGAGCCGCATCGGGCTTAGGGCGAGGGTTAGCCCTGGGATGTGGATACCCGCGCACTAAGAGTCCGAAGAAGTCTACGGTCTACAGGCGGGTGGTTGAGGCACTTCTTCGTTGTCGACAAGTTTCTAACTCCAGCACCACCAACACCGCCGACATGGGTCACTCGCACGGTTTGCGATCCGGCACTCGGGTATGTTGTTGTCAATAAAATGAATGAGAGGATCGGTCGTGGAAGTCGTGCGCTGACGATGATTCTAGTATGCCTTCAGCCGTAACTTCAAGGAGAAAGGTCAAATTCGCCTGTCGACCTACCTGAAGACCTATCGGTACGCTGAAAATCTCACCCGCCGATTTCTTATATACTGTGTGAGGTGTGCAGGATCTGATATTTTCCAGGGTCGGCGATATCGTGGATATCAAGGTCAACGGTGCCGTTCAGAAGGGGTTAGTTTTATTTCCGCCCGCGATATTTTCGGATGGAACGCATATTCTGCTTTTGAAGCGGTGATGGATGGATTGCTGAAAATATTGGAACAGTATGCCCTACAAGGTCTACAACGGTAAGACCGGCGTCGTCTACAACGTCACCAAGTCCTCCGTCGGTGTTCTTCTGTACAAGGTTGTCGGCAACCGCTACCTCGAGAAGCGCGTCAACATCCGCATCGAGCACGTTAAGCACTCCCGCTCCCGTGAGGACTTCGTCAAGCGTGTTAAGGAGAACGCCGAGAAGAAGCGCAAGGCCAAGGAGCAGGGCATTCACCTCCACCTCAAGCGCCAGCCCGTTATGCCCCGTGAGGCTCACCTCGTCCAGGGTGCCGCGCCCGAGACCATCACTCCTATCCCCTACGACACCCACATCTAAGCGAATGGAATGGTCGATGCGGTTGTTCGGTGTTTCTGGGTTTTCTAATCCATGGGTGGATTTTGCATTGAGATGAAGCAAAAAACCAAGGGGTTCTCGGATGTACGAGCACATCTAAGCCTGTGCATAGATTCCCCTGAATGAAGAAAAAAACAGACTTTGATTCCCTTGTTCAATATTGATTGCCAACGTTGGTACTTATTTCGTTGCCTCGGTTGCTCTAATGCGATCCTCATGGCTGTCTGTTATCTATGACACCAGCTTCAAGGGCTCTCAGTATGCTGCTCTTAGAGCTCGTTGTGTCGGTCAACTACATTGGATGAAAACCAGATAAACCTACACACTATTCACTGGCCTCCCTTCCGTAGATGAATTCGATTGCCTGTTGTGAAAGATTGGCACTGTGCCATATGAGTTTGCACCAACACAGTCTTTTTCCTTGATGGTTTCATAATTCTCCCCTTTCCTCGTATTGTCGGGCTAGGGTAATAAAGTACAAGGAATTCAAATACCCATATCCCGGATCGGTATCGTAGTGGTTAGATTCACCGGCGGAAACGGCCGATGATTCAATAATATGCTTGGTATGCTGACGCAGTGGAGTGAGAATCGCCATTCAATTCTATGGTAGGTATCTTCAAGAAGGTCAACCATGAAACTGCTTATAGTTGTATTCTAGATCATCCATTTACATTCACAAATGATGTAATAGGCTATGGACTGCTCCAGACGTAGCACTGCGTTCTGTCACTAGTGGAGAGTCATCTTTGAGATCCATTAACTCAGCGACGATCAGGTATAGCTACTGTCAAAATCTGCTTTAGCCAAAATATTGTTCCACTTGAAATAGTAACACTACAGTCTAGACCTCGTTCTTACTTATTAGGGTCAGATTTGAAGTGAGTGGCGAAAATCACAAGGCTGTGAGGCACGCAATTCAGACCCCATCGGGCCTACAATACTTCGGCTACATTATCAATTACAATGAAAATGGTCTTTGGATAAACCTCGAACTGGAGCTGCATGTTCAGGGACACTTAATGTGGCGCAGCTTCTCTTTTTCAAGCTTTTGTGTTAGTTTTCTGCTGCGGAGCCTTGTGAAGTTTAGCGCGCAGAGTATCTTTTCAGCTGGAGCTTCTCTTGCGTCTCGGAAGTTTTAGTTATTTTATTTTCCTCGCCCCTTTTCCGTATTTCCAACATTTGCCAAGAGTGGCTGATACCCCTTTCAGATCCAAAAGCCCTCTGGAGCTCTCTCTCCGACGCCTCATCCTTGTTTGCAGATATGTGCACAAATGACAAATACGACCCAAATTGCATTATGTGGAAGGTAGTAGATGGTAGAGTAGTATTGTATGCATGATGTCCAGGCCTTGTGACTTGCGGATGCCCTATACGTCATCAGATCTACGGTATTGGTGCTCTTCTCCGAAATTACCTGCACTCTTGGATGTAGGAGTACACCTTGCGCGGTTTTCTCCGCATAAAGATGCCGATGACTAATAAAATGACTAATCAGATAATTAAAATCGAAGTTGGGGGAGTCCAATCATTAGTATCCCGTACATGCATGGGACATAGTTTATGTACAACACAGCAAACCAATTTGTGGCTGTACAGGACAGCGAGTTCCGCTTTGATCGGCCGTGGAGAATGTTATATACGGAATACTAAGTTCATTTAACCAAAGCACATCTGCTGTACTTGGTTGTACTGTGTGGTTCGGGCCATATCGGAGTACTGTTTACGGAATAGTTAGTACAGTTGGCGCTCGAGTTTCTGCCCAATAATTGCTACGGGGCCCCACCAATCGCGCTGTTTAATGGTTGCACGGAGCAAGGCCGGGTGGGGCTTTAGGAATATGACTGGTATTGTTGATGGGAACAATGAGCTGTCTACCATAGTGGACTACTAAGGTACGGAGTAGTAGTCACATATTCCTGAGTACACCAGATAGAGGGAGTGAGGCGACTCCTTAGGTAGTGAGGATCCTTGGGAAATGTCCCGGCGAATCTTTTTGCTTTTTCCCAGGCAGCGACTTATGGCCCAATTACAGACTGGAGGCAAACAGTTGCCTAGAAAGTATATCAGAATGTATCAATTCTATGCTGCATGTCATGTGGCTCGGTGGCTAACCCCAGTAGGTAGGTGATTCTCCTGCTTACATAGCACCTACCTAGGTAGGATAGAATGAGGCTCAGAATCTGCTTACTGATATTATATGGTGTCTTAGGTAGGCATTCGCAGGGCACCCATGAACACCCGGGTACTGGGCAGTGATCACAACCTGGTACCTCGATTGGCAAGGATTCCGAAGGATTTCACCCTCGAGGGTGAAGGTTGCGACTGAGCATACATCTATGATAAAATGGTATCTCCCCCAAAGACCCTTCTCATGTTTTGTTTCTGATCTTTTTTCCTCCCCCGCTCACTTATTTTTGGCCATAGGTTCGTTCTATTTTTGTGTTTATAACTATTCTGCTTGTTTGACTGCTCTTCCCTGCCCTATTAATTCCGATTACTTTTCCCCTCTTTTTATATTCACCAACATTTTCCAGCTGCAGTCAACTGGGTTTCACACCTCTGCAGTACTTTTATTCAGGCTTCGAGGCCACTTCCGTCATGTCTCAATATGATGAGGACATCTATGATGTGCAACTCACTATCCCAAATTTTGGGCGGTCTCCTGATGGACACCTGATGCCACCTAGACTCATAGATACAACAACAGTGAGTTGTCTAATACGTGCTAATAGTCTCATGGTAGGTAGCTAATAGTACTTCGAAGTTGCAGAGTCAGTCATCCTCCCTGTCACCTTCAAGCAGTGTGGGTGTAGATCCGCTTCAAGAGAACCCTCCCCCCCAAGGCATACCGCCGATTGACCAGGAAGGTACTCTGATGGGAATCTCATCCCAATTGCCGAGCATTAGCACCCATGGGTCCGATTTTTCATTCGACGAGGTGATGGGAACCAGCCCTCAGATCGGACTACTTTCCTGCCCCCTATATCCAAACCCTTCATTTGATCAATTAGAAAGACTGAAAAATGAGCTGGAGCAAGTTGGAACAACAGTCCAGGAGAATGTCTCTCAACTTAGCCTACACCAGCTGTATGGTATGAAGAGCATACTTAAGAGCAGCTTTAGTAGGTTTGAGGCTGCAATTCAGACCAAAATTGAGTCCGATACACACTCCAGCTCTAGCGGCAGACGAGGAGATAGATATATCTGCAAGCTCTGTCCGTACGGGAGTCGCAAATTGTATGGCGCGCGGGGATCTTTCAAGCGGCATGTGTCAGATGTACATGCCCCCAGATATGTGTTCTCTTGCCCTTATACTCCATGCCCTTGGTTCTCCTATAGGAGAGATAAGGTACACGGGCATCTTAGAACTACCCACAGGCATCCAGAGAGGCTAGGAAGGGATGAAATCAATCACCTTGAGAGGCGAGTGGAACCACCAAACAGCTGTGAGCTTTGTATGAATTTGGTTGGCAACTGGGATGAATATTTCAATTGTATCTCCAATCACTGCCGTATTCATGAAGATGATTCTGGTGAAACTAGCGCAAGTCAGAGCAGAAGAAGCAGCCGTGACAGTGGCAATGGTGGAAACGGCAACGGTGGGAACTTCACGGGGGGAGGAGGTATTCCTGGAACAGGATTCCAAAATCTTTTCCCATATGGAGATGGGGGCAACCAGATGAATGGTAACTCTTTCTACTCGAATACTGGGCAGCAATATTACTCCCATGGAAGCAGTTTTTCCAATGATGTGGGCCTTGCGTCTCTTGCAGAGAACTACTCGCCAGACGCTTCGAACTCAAGCTTCGAGCAAGCGGTGCCTTTAGAGGAACAAGTGCCTTATTCCCAAGCCCCGGGGCAACCAACCAACCGAGAACAGCTCCGTCGAGAAACACAAGCACTCTCGGGTTGCCAACATTTGCCTCAGGGTAAAATAACAACAGACCTTGTGGACTCAGATGATGATGACTATAGTAGCTTACAATCGACATTTTCAGAAACACCGTTACGTCCTAGGCATCGGAGTGACAGTACTATTTTTGAAACAAAGCGTTTTGAGAGGATGCCTACTAAAGATCGGCAGAAGCCTCTCGATCCTCATCTCGATGGTGCCTCTAACCGACAATGCAAGAATTGTCATCATATTCTGAATGACTGCGCACTTTGTCGATTACAGAAACCAGAAGCTGACAGATGCCATGTTTGCTTTGACAGATTGGGTCAACAGCAAGAGCGCCTAGGGGTGCCTACCCCGCAGAATCACATTTATTTACATGATGTTGCCTCCAGCAGGAAACTGGACTGCCGCATTGATCCCACTGAACGCGATAAGGAGCCAATCAATCTAACACAAGAAGGTCAACCAAAGAGTTGCCCTTATCCTATATCAGAAGAGTCCGAGCAATTGAATGCAGATTTTGATAATGCATTGACTAGTTCGCTCGGCCAAAGGTCTCACCTAGTGGAGCCTTTGGCAACAAGGGATCAAGAGAAACCAAATAGCTGCCTAAAGAAAACTCCACCTAGCGTATTGTCGTCAAATTTTTTTTACATATCTGGTAGCAAATCCTCGGACAATACTCTGGACATAACTCGTGCTTCACTGCCAGCTACAAGGATTTCGATATATGCGAAACTATTTTCTCGTGGAAGATTCATAGAGCCTTCTCAAATATTATACTATGTACTGAGTATACATGGATATCCGCCCCCTATGGTTGAACTCACTCAGAATTCAATAAGTGACAAAAGAGAACTCCATCGCTTTGGCATGGAAGATTTCAAGTGCAGCCCTGCGATTTCTTTATCAACTGAGCTATGTGCCACTATCAGACAAGGAAGAGCAAAGTTATTCAGATCATGTATGTCGGATGAATCGAAGGTGTGTGGTATGTATTCAACGCATACGCTTTGATGTTGACAAACTCCTAACAGTATCTTATAGTAAATCAACCGCAAGCAGGGTCTCGAGCAGGAGCAAAGGAAAAGGCCCTCGATGTTTTGCCTCCGATTTTAGTCGATCTAAGTCAACAGACGAAGCTTCTCCAGGATTTGCATCGGCCTAAACCTTTGGTCTCTCGTAGAAGATACAATGCATTGCGAGCAAAGCTTCACGTCATTGTAGAGATCCTGGCACTCAGAGAATCTGTCAAATCATCTGTTCCACAGCCTAATAAGCGTGATACTACTTCATGTTCGAATTCTATCATATCGGAACAGAGTCTCTTGATACTCCCTAGGCTTGACCTTGACCTGGGATTACAGGAGATTCATTCCTCGATTTACATCGTTCTCGAAACACTCAATATGTTGAAACAACTAACAAAAGAAAATGCGTCAACGACACTCTCTAAACACCTATACGACGCTGATGATGAAATGGCCCTCATGATTATTTTGATACCCGTGTTAGCGACATTGCTGAGGACGCCAACTCTGCAGATGAGTTCGGCGGCATTTGCATATTGATCCTCATTTCTATGTCCCGGAATTTTATTTTATTTTACATTATTATTATTATTGTTGTTGTTGTTGCTGTTGTTGTTGTTTTGGTGTTTGTTATTGTGAATAGGCACATTATGTGCCTGTAATACCAGTTGCGCAGCTTCGGCAAGATGTTTAGTTCGTCAGACACTTGTTATTCATTTCGTGGCCAATTTCTTTCAAGTGTAATCGTGCTGCTTACCCTGTGATGTAATCTCTTTCTCTTTAATTTTTACCTTGTCGCACTGATTTATTACCTGTACTTAGGGTATTTATACTGAAAATACTTAGTATACTAGTAAGAAAGATAGCTAGCGTTTTCAGATGTATACTCCAATTAGTAACTAGGGGAGACTTGGTAAGCAATTGGGTCGTCAGATCCTCTGATTCCAGGGCTGCTGCACTGATTGCCACAAGCAGATAGAAGACGAGCAAACCCCGGTGGCCCACGGCGAAAACATCTATACTCTAGGTAGTAGGTATGGTGAGGTCTAGCTGTTCGGAGAATCTCCAAGCTCGATTCCGCTCTGCTGAAACCATATCAAATGAAGAACACAGTCCACCTTCCGCTCGCAGATCCTTATTGTCAACGCCGACTGGAAGAAATGAGGCCGTCTTGGACACCGCAAAATCACTTCGCAGAGAAGGCTGCACCAAAATCCCGGTGATCGGAACTGAGAAGTCACGGGCGCGGCAGAAGCAGACAGCTTCGCGGCGGCCAGAGAATGTATACACTGTGCCACCAAGGACTTGGAGCGCCTCGTGCTGCATTTCGCGAAGACAAGTGCATGGGCTACCGCATCGCCTAGGGAATCCCGATCGTTATAAGCGACTGGGAGATGAGCCACGATGAGACGCTTTTTCCCAGTCCCTTCGACTTCCGACCTAAGTGGTAGATTAAAGAGACATATCTGTCCGACATTATTTTCAGGTTCGGTTAGTGGGCTTACTCTGGTCGCTATCTGGGGCATGATTTGTTGTATATTCTTACTGCCCGGATATTGTGGGCGTTTGCAGTGCGGCATGCCACCGAAAATGGGCCCGTCGTCCAGATCGGCCGCGCGGTAATGAAGAGTGTGGGGAATACATATTTGTTCTCGGTGGTACCCGACTTCAAGGTGTCGTTGATGCCTCGAGATAAGAGCGTCGAAATGTCATTTTGGAAGAATGGCCGTCTGCGGGAAAAGACGGCGATGCCCTTCTAGACCAAATAATGCCCACTACATGGGTTATTAAATGTCTGTCAGCCGTATCTGGGACATAACGATACCTTCGTTCGTCGCGTGTCCATGAAAGCTGAGCACCATGGCATTCACATAGTATCATGGCAGTTGGGCGACCACCAGTCTATTGACTGGGCATAACTGCTGCGCCAATATCTGGTCATTAGGGAGCGAGATTAACGATCTTACTGTATGATGATGTGGATATGATGATGGGGTAGATGGAGGAAGTTAGTAAACAACATAGAAGGACTGGGAGGTGCAGGGGGGTCATGTTGACGGTGATTGGACCTTCGTTCGTGAATTTCGTAACTTTCGGATTGATATAGACTCATTTTCAATGCCTCGTTTAGATAGGCTAGTAATATTGGCACAAGGTAGAAGAGGTAATTATGGAGGCAAGTTACGTACTGTGCTGCCTTCCTGAATGGGTTAGGTGGCTATAACTGGAATGGGAATCCTTCGGGGTTAGCCCGGAGTTAAAGGTTGAATAATTAACCTATGAGAGATGACATAACTAGCGGGCTGGGGTATCGATAAGCACGCCAACAGTGACAACTCCATAGCTGGAAGTTGCCGGTCAGATGGGAAGCACTGCTCTTTAAGGGCCAGTATTGTCAGGTGCCTTGTGGCCTTTTATTGGATAACTCATTGGTGTACTGATAATCCCTGTATTTCTGTGGTCTGACCGGCCGATATAGCCCCTCACAGCTCCGACCGATCATGAGTTCTTCACCCACTTCTGACGACCGATCGCAGCCGTCATCCCGGGGTGACTCGTCCGCCGTATGGCACCCCGCAAGAGAATGGCTTGAAGAGGACGAAGAGGATGAGGACTTTGAACCAGAATCTGAACTATCATCGGATGAGAGAGATGATTTAAATGACGAAGAACCTGAAGACAGAGGACCGAATACCTTTAACTTGTATATCGGTATGGTTGTCTTCTATTATAACTCCTTGTTTCAAATGCCCCTCGTGCGTTGCTGATAATTTGATCATTTGCTTGATATGAAAGACCCTG
Source organism: Aspergillus tanneri (assembly GCF_003426965.1). Classification (NCBI taxonomy): domain Eukaryota; kingdom Fungi; phylum Ascomycota; class Eurotiomycetes; order Eurotiales; family Aspergillaceae; genus Aspergillus; species Aspergillus tanneri. The sequence goes on along the minus strand of NW_022984634.1, from coordinate 1,675,241 downwards.
ATCATTTCGAGCTCCAGATGGACTCCCCGAATGACCGAGAAGGTGGGGATGGCCGAACAGGACGGCAGAGTCGGGGTATAGTAAATCACGTTCACTGTTATTTGCAACATTTTCAGGCTAAATATCTAACTTAAGTAGTCTCTGCCGCTCGACTGCTTAATCTACTGGCTTCTAGTGGTCTAAGACAAATCCTCCATTATAATAGCTGGCCCAATGACGACGACGGTGATGATAACGATGAGTACTACAGGGGATTTTTCAGGTATCGAAGACAACCAGAGCGAGGGGTAACTAGTCAGTTTCCGAAGGTTCCAAGTGACGAAGGAATAAAATTGATGAGATCTGGCGATTTCGGGAGCAATACACATTTTGCCGACGAGTTGATGAAACGCAGAAGAGCGCTGGCTATGAAAATGATGTGGCGAGAATTGGGTATTGACGTATCAGGAGGCCCGAAGAGAGAGGTGCAGTCTATATCTCAGGTGTGTGCTGGATCATGTATAAGCCACAGTATTTCCGTTATGCTGATACTGAGGATCAAGGGTTTAATACCTGGGTCAGACGCTGACAAGATTATCCATTTCGACTCACGATGTTACTCGGGACAATTTTCCGACGATGGAAACTTCTTTTTTTGCTGCGCACAGGATTTCAAGGTCAGGATGTATGACACATCCAACCCTTTTGAATGGAAGTACTACAAGACAGTAGACTACCCTTTCGGCCAGTGGACCATCACCGACGCAAGCTTAAGCCCAGACAATAGGTTCTTGGCTTATACTTCAATTCGAAACCTCGTTTGCCTCGCGCCCACGGACCCAGTCGACACGTCTGATCCAGCCATATTGGATTTGTCTATACTTCCAGGTGGAAGAGCCGGTCGGCGAGGTCTCTATGGTAGCTCACATTTTGGAGTAGGAATCATACATGTGGCCCTGGTTGAGTTCAACATAACTAACATGTTTACAGATCTGGTCTATTCGATTTTCTGGCGATGGCCGTGAAATAGTAGCCGGCACGTCTGATCATTCTGTGATTGTCTACGACCTCGAGACGAGACAATCCGTTCTGCGTTTACAAAACCACGAAGATGATGTAAACGCGGTCTGCTTCGGAGACAAATCTTCGCCTCACATTCTCTATTCAGGTTCCGATGACACCACACTACGGGTCTGGGATAGGCGCTCAATGGGTGACGGGCGCGAGGCTGGGGTTTTTATGGGCCATACAGAAGGATTGACTTACGTTGACAGTAAGGGTGATGGGCGATACGTTATTTCTAACGGCAAAGACCAGACGATGAAACTGTGGGACCTGAGAAAACTGATGACTACGGCCAAGTTCGACACTCTCGATATCGGCCGGTACACCAGTGGCTTCGACTACCGGTTCGAATCTTATCCGTCCAACTACTACGAACCGCACCCGCACGACTGCTCGGTTGTTACATTCCGAGGACATCGGGTGCTCAAGACTTTGATACGGTGTCATTTCTCACCTCCAGGAAGCACCAACTCGAGATATGTGTACACAGGGAGCGAAGACGGAAAAGTATATGTATACAATTTGGACGCGACATTAGCCGGAACGATCGATGCAGGGCATGCGACGGTGGACACGCGACCACAAGACCCTGATATATTTACCACTGCGTATGAGGTCAGGAGCAGGAGCGGCGAAATGATGTGGCGAACTTGTGTTCGAGATGCAAGCTGGCACCCTAATGCTCCCGTGCTTGCTGGTAAGTCATTGCTAATAAATACGCCAAGGAATTCCCTGCATAGAACATGTTTTTACTGATCGTTTTCAGCAACATCTTGGAATGGCTGGGGCCTGTCAACCGGTACCTGCACCCTGCATACGTGGAACGACTCTGCGGCTGAGGATGAAGGCGATCCACCGGTCGGAAGGAGCTACGATTGCAAGTTGAATCCGGTGCCTGAGTTTAATCAATTCAAGGATACCATCAGCCGAATAAGAAGCCGACCGGTGGAGAGAGCACCGATGAACGATGAATTTGAACTATGGTGATATGACGTCCGTGTAAAGATTGCTACTATTTGTGATTTATGTCCCTCGTATCATCGGAGTTAGACCTAATTCATTATAGCGTTTTTGTGTGTAAATGAGAGCGATGAACCAATGCTTTTGTTCTGATTTCCACATTGGGTTTACCTGAGGTGTTCGGATTTATAGTTCTGCCGGTCGCCGACCGCCAACTCCTTCGAGATCGAAGCTCGCCTTCCTGATCGCGCTCCACCTGCATCGTCCTGCTTCGGACACGTCTTACAAGGGGGTTTTCTGATATAGATCAATTCCTGTTGACCCTTGGAACTCCGTTTTCTCATCTTTCTTTCTGTCTACTTTCAATTTCTCGTCGGCTTTGACCCCCACCGCTGGCGGCTACGATTCAGGGGATACCGATTGGGCGTGTACTTCCTGGCTTGTATCTGTGTTTCGGGGGACTTCGAACTAATTTGAAACTACCGGCCTTGTTTGCCACCTTTCCTTTTTATATCTTCTTGTGTGCTCTAATCTGGAGGGCTGTGTCAGAACTTGTTCACTAGCAAAATTGCTCTCCCTGCCTGACTGTGGCAGCGGAACTCTCACCGGCGCCGCATCTTTTGTGGTTTTATCTTCATCTCCCTCGCTTGCTTGAACTAAACTTCCCATACTATTACCTGTACTTGGAATCCAGAGACAAGGAGAGAGAATACTGCGCGCTGCGCCTCAGAAATATCAGTGTATCGGCTGGTGAAAAGACTTTGTTCCTTTTTGAAGCTGTGTTCGCTTCGGATTGTACGTATCATCGTGCCTCTTTATCCTTCTGTCATTGTTTGTACTTTTATTTTCTTCTTTTAAGAGGTTTGAAGTTATTCGCGGCATTTGCTCCAAGGATGACCCAATACAATCCCCTACTATTCGGGATATCTGCAAAATCCTTTTTTCATCGCAAGTGAATGATCATCTTCTTGCTAATTGAAGACATATGTCCACAGACATGTACATCTATTAACTCAGCGAAGCTAAGGAGAAAAGACAAGGACTGTATAATTCACAACCAGACAATCAAAGTTTGCTTTGCTATACTTATCACGATGGCGACTGAAGATGATAACTTCGATATTGACATCTACGGTGATGGGGGTGGCTACAATGCCAATGAACAAGGAGATTACAAACATGATGATGAGACCAAACACGATGACTCGGAGCTCATTCTAGACGCGCCAGAAAATACCCACAATGGTGGCCCTCCACAAGGCGATAGTACCATTGAAGTGAATGCGAGGCAAGATAATACCGAAAGTATAAACGCAAACGGCGGACATGTAACGCATTCCGAGGTCAGTCAGCAGCAGGCCCCTAAGGAGAACCCGGCTCCTCCACAGGGTGTAAAGCGCAAGGAACACGATGACCGCCCAACGGACCCTGATGCGACGGCGGCTTTGCTTATCTCCGACCTCTATTGGTGGACTACCGATGATGATATTCGTGGTTGGATTCGTGAAGCTGAATGCGAGGATGAGCTCAAGGATGTAACATTCAGCGAGCATAAGGTGAACGGGAAAAGCAAAGGGTAGGTTCGGACTATTCCGGCTCTTGCTTGTTACTACACGGTCACTAATTCTAACTGTATAACAGTCAAGCATTTATCGAGTTTAGCTCCCTTCAAGCCTCAACCGCCACCAAACACAAGATCGAATCCTTTAGCCTTTCTGGCCAGTCTGGAAGAAAATATACGGTTAATTATACCAACCCTCAACCGAACCCCTTTCGCACACTACCAAAGGATGCTCCTATGAGGAAGGATAACCAGGCCAGGTCAATGTCCGGGGGTTTTAACGCTCCAAACCAAAACATGAACTTCGGTATGAATAACATGGCAGGGGGTTTTCGAGGTGGCCGTGGAGGAAGCTTCAACCGGGGTGCTATGGGTAATAACATAGGAAATTTTGGTAACCGCAATTTCCAAAATCCTATGGGTGGTTTCCAGAACCAGATGGGTGGTGGCTTCCCCTCGAATCCAATGGGCGGTATGCAAAACTATGGGTTTAACAACCGTGGTGGTATGATGGGGGGTGGCATGCGAGGTGGACCTGGAGGCATGCGTGGGCGTGGTGGTGGTATGGCTGGACCGAATATGATGGGGATGCCTGCCATGAACCCCATGGGCGGCATGGGAATGAATCCGATGTCTGGTGGAATGAACCCCATGATGGGTGGTGGAATGGGTGGAAACATGGGTATGCAAGGTATGTTTCATTGAGATGCGTATGCTCTCTGCTTAATCTTATCTGTGTGCATGTCCTGACCACGATTCTTGCTAGGAAAAGGTGGTTTCCAAGGCCCCAATCCAGCATTTAACCAGGGGTTCTTTTCTCCCAACCAGGGAGTAGGAGATGGATCCTGGAATCCGCATGGTGCCAAACGCAGTCGACAGGAATAAACGATAATCTGAATCAAAGAGATTCACAATCCCTGGGCTTTAAATCCCGGTTGACCCTAGACGGTGTAGGGAGCTTGAGTGATATTTTTCTTCATGTTTGTACCACATGTTATATCTATATGTTCTCTGGCTCTTTCTTTCTTTATTTTCTTGCTTTCTGCTAACGGTTAACGGGAAATTGGTTTCTTTCTTATCTCGCATGGGGGTTTTCTATTCAGCTCTTCTCAAGGTGTATTAGACAATTTAAATGTTTCTTTTTCTCCGTTCCTTTTTCTTGTATTAATTTTCTTGTTGGCTGATGTGATGTGTACTGTACTATATACTCTTGTAACCCCCGCGGACTATGTCACGAAAATGCATTGCTGTATAGTTCAAATGGGGTTATCTTTCCCTTGGGTGAACACTTGCTGATTGGAGGGCTTGCGCCAACAGCCATGGTTCAACCATTTACATCATGGCTACGGACATACTATCATCAACTCGTCATGTTTTTTTCTCCTACCTGGATTGACCTCCAGTATTTATGGATTATCCTACGCTCCATCCCTTGGCCTTTAATGGATCCTACATTGCCTATCTCACACAACGGCTTCGAATACTACAATAATGAACTATACGTAGTTATTCCGCCGTATCATCGACACCGCCGCTTTGGTATCCCTGAACTGCAGGCATTTTTCAACACTTCCTCCATTGAGGAGCAGCCTGCACATTGGTACAGGGCTCAACTCATTCATTACGGCCTACAGCCGATAACCAACAAACGCACCGCGGCAATGCGGTTTCTAGAAGCTTTGAACCGGGATATACTTGAAATACCAGAATACATCCGGCGCTTGGAACGCGAGCTGAAGGAGTCGAAGGATAGGCAGAAAAAATCAAAGGGGAAGAATAGCCTGAAATACAGCTGCAAGAGGAAGGCATTAACTCTGAAGCCATTCCGGTAGCGAAGGGGACGATGAGTTATCCGGTGCTTCTTCTCTTCAGTCGTTTGGAAAAATCAGGAAACCGGGCAGTATGAATCTGACATTGGCTGCCATGAATATTACCTTAATAATGGCAGAGGAGACAACTGTAAAAAATTCCGCAACTCAGAGAACGCCAGAGCTGAGCAGGTTGAAAGGAAAATGAGCAGGACACCAGTCAGAAGGACCCAGAGAGTTCTCGCGGCACGGTAAGCAGATCTAATGAATATTGTATAGCAAATACGAGATGCCAATACTGGTACCGCCAGAAATGCAATAACGCTGACAATGCCTTTCAATCCCTTTCAATCCAGATCCCTCCTCCCTCACGACTCACCCAGTGCCTCCTGAATGGATCTTACAAGATCGATTCAGCGCAGGTAGACACAGTAATGCGGGCAAGGTCCTTTGCCTTGATCGAACGTCCATCTGGGCGATCAACTCGGCCAGGTAGAGGGCATACTCTTCATGAGTGAACGCCCATGGCGAGTTACCGACAAGAATGGAGAAGGCTGTCCCTTTCTGTGACGCAGGATTGGTTTGGATACAGGGTTACCCATGTACGGACAACGGTTCCATGGGATAATGAGGTTCTTCGGGAATGGAAACGTCGATGGGACTTTAATCTCCCGGATGGGTTTGGGTATACTTTTAATTTCGAATTCTGGAGTTGTCCGACGTCTGGGAAGGATGAGACAAGGGCATCTCGAGATGCCTGGAGTATGAAGGAAATCCTCGCTTGATGAGTAATTAAGAACTTCTTTGGTTGCCAACGAGTAGTTTAATTAATTAGATTGATTTTGGAGTTAAAGGCTTGGTTTAAAAGGCAGGTTCGTGCCCTTCATGATAACCGGCGGCTTGCTCATAGATTATACACAAGATTTCTCTCATTATTTCACGCAGATAGTTATCCACATAATACAACTATCAACTTCCTCTACTTTTGACTCCAATTCACATTCTGTTACGGAAACATTATAATCCGCCCGACTTGGCGGTGCGGAGTATCTGACGATCGATTCAACCCCTGAATCCTTTAGATAGTTGAACACCTCAATGAGAATAGAACTAGCCGGAAAGCTGAGAGAGCAGGAAAAGTAGCAGGAACAAAAAAAATTATGATCGGAAGCGGAGGCAAGGGGGGAAGCGAATTGCTTAAACAACAGGACAAAAAAGCTCGAAAAGAGCAATAGCTCGCGGAACAGCAGCTTCAAGTGACCTTACAAGATAAAATAGAAGCCAGCGACAGTTCCATGCTGCCGCAAAAGGTGGACCAACTGGGAAGTGGTTGTAGAGGCGATGGTCGAAGAGAGTCCATCAGAAACAATAGACAGTAACAGGTTCATTTCCAGCTCCACACCACCGGAGACCTTTCCGGCAACCAGAAAACCCTCCAGACACCGTTTAAGGACCGACAAAGGCAGATCAACTACGAATAAGCCCGAAAAAGCCTTCTATTGTCGTTGAAACTGAGGTGGAAACGGTGGAAGGCGAAATCGGGCCGGACTGCTTCGAGTAATCGTAGGCCCCACAAATATTCCGTGGAATGTAAAATGCAAACCCATTAGTTGTCTATCGCGAGTTAACTTTGTTATAAAGTCTCACAAAGAAATATTTTCTTGTTATTGTAATATGAGCTTCGAACTCCAGATTATAGTATTTTGGTCGGGCGAATCGCCGGAAATGGCAGACAGCCGGGAACACTTCTATTAATAAGGGGGTTTCATCGGCCCATAATTATTCAGTTTTTGAAGGATGTGGGTTGCTGGCAGACGTAGCCAGGTGTTGCTGGTAGGACTCAATTCATAGGTCACACTCCAGCGAGCCTTGTGTAACATGGAGTTGGAAGTCGTTGCTGTTTTCATTAACGACAGTCCTACAGCATGAGCACTTCCACCTACCATCTCCATGTGAAGCTGACCGTGTACCACTACTAAGTGTACCAAGTCGAATAATGGAAGCTATCAAGAAAAAAAATCATTATACTTGGATGTTGGAATAATAACAGTGAATAGACGGCCTTCGACTCTGTACATTGAAATTCGACGGTACAAGAAATATTTTGGTAACTTCTATCTTCCTTCCTCTCTCGATCGGGTTGGATTGAAGAGGACCCCATAACGAACAATTTTTTTTCAATACGGAAGTACGATGATAGAGATACTCTTGCGTTGTGTAGGCCAGGGCAGAGCGCGTTACATTCGTTTACGTTTGCAGTCAGGGTGATGGATTTAAGTTACATCGAAGGAACAGCTACAACTCGTATCTACATTTGCGTGGACCGGATTTATCGATGTTAATGTCATAAGGAGTAGTCTCGCAATCAGTCATACTTCTCTGCGAAATGCTCGGAACCTAAGTCCAGATGCCCGTCCAACGTTTAAGAGCATTGTTTCAGCCGCACTAGTGGCATCTATGTGAAAACGAGGTCAGCTGGACTGTTTACGTTTAAACTGCTAATACGTTACTCTTATTGATTAAGATACTCAAAATGGTTCAACCAACATATATGCGAACCTCTGGTGCGCTGGAACAATATGTCTATGCTGAGGCCACGAATTCCTTGGGAAGGGAGTACCCAGATCTCCAGCTATCTGCCATAGTCGGCAATGATAGCAAGATTAGGGACCTAGCAATTACAGGTAAAACTGTCCTACGTTAGAGGTGGAACAGTGTGCAACAGATATTAATAACTAAACACAGTATCTGAGCGCGGAGTTGTTGTCCTCCGTAACCAGAACATTAATATGGGCCAGTTCAAATATCTTATTCAGAGAATGGGCGAACTTACAGGTAAACCAGAGGAGGGAAAGCTACATATTAATGCGATCCATCCTGAGATTAATTCCTGTCTTGGAAATGACCATGCCCTGTCGGACCCCGAAATTTATGTAGTGTCATCCGATGTAGGTACCAATGAATTGTTGTAACAAGAGGTAACTGACAGTATGTTCTTAGCATAACCGTGACAAGTTTGATGACTACCTGAACACCAAAAAGAAGCAGTTTGCCAGCCGAGGTTGGCATGCGGAGTAAGTCTACTCCGTATTTAAGGATGGTTTTTGTGCCCTTCCCGCTAACGCCAAACAAGTACCTCATATGAGAACATTCCATCAGACTATGTCGGGATGAAGATGGTGAAAGCTCCTAAGGCTGGGGGCGACACCCTATTTGCATCTTGCTATGGGGCCTATGATCGGCTGTCTGAGCCATGGCAGAAGATGGCTGATTCGCTGACCTGTACGCTGTTCGAAACATATACAATAAAGTAAGATTATTAACCTATAATGCACTGAAGCTACGCACCATGAGCCGGATATTATGCCACTTGCAGACAAAGGAATCAAGCTCTGGTTAGGCCCCAGAGGCCATCCTGAAAATGTCGGTGGTAAATTTGAGGGGACACAGTAAGCCACAGCTTAGAATCCTCCTTTGTACATATAGTGAGCTGATGATAGCTTAGTCCTCTCGTGATAACCAACCCAGTAACTGGCTGGAAGGCTCTTTGGGGGTTTAGCCCAATTTCGATGCGCGCTAACGGGAGAATCAACGGTGTTACTGATTATGAACATGAACTGATGAAAGCCTACTGTATGTTAACGTACATGCCAGGAGCAGCATTGCCTAAAAGAATTATATTGCAGTATTCGTGCTAACAACTATACTAGTCTTGAAGTTAATTACAGACAATCATGATTTGCAATACCGCCATCGGTGGAAGCCTGATGATATTGTAATTTGGGACAAGTTCGTACCTAGCCTTCCTTTTCTGTTTCTGTTGACCATAAAAGCTAACAGAGAGCTATGAAGTCGGACTGTCCTCCATGCCGGTACATAGTATGTTTCATCTTCGGAAGCGAATATGGAAGTCATATCCCTAACACAATCAACAGTGACCTTAATGAGGAGCGGCTGGCATTCCGTGTCACTAGCCTCACCGGCAAATTATACTGCGACCCTAATTCTCTGTCTCGAGAGGAATACTTTCACAAAGAGCAATTGGAAAGGTCTACTACCTAATATCCTGCAGTGACCCGGTCGAAGGGACTTTAAGCGGATCGTCGTTGTCCAATTTATTGGAGCAACATATGTGGGGCTACTAAGTAATAAGGAAACCGAGCTTTCTATACTAGTTGTTAATCATCACTAATAGTTATACTGCGTTAAAGTGCCATCAACACTGATTTTTCCCTTTAATAAACTCTGTAGGCGCTTTCGTCGTATATTAGATGGGTATTGTCGCTGGTGGGGTTATCCTGCTGCCCCGGAATATCTTCAGCATCTGTATGTAGCGTACTCGACCACCGAGCTGCGCGCCTCTGTATTGCACATAAGATAAGTAGCACATTTTATAGGCCTAATATCTTAACGAAATAATGCGATTCCATTAAGATGGCATTATTTACTAGGGCACTTGAGTCTACTATGGCCTTGTTTGTTGCAATTACTGCAGGTTGGTGGCATTCGTGGCGATGTTAATTGCTGCCTTTGCATTTCCTCTTGCTCGCGAGCTTTTTGCTACCCTTTTTCCCCTGTTAGGCTTCCTCCATTCCGTATAAACATTCCGGTGCTGCTTGCATCCTTTTTAATGATTATTACCTTCCTGGAGCTGACATATTCTATGTTTTGCTAGAAGAGCATGTTGCATTGTATTCTCTCGCTTCTAATAACCTTATCCTTGTGTTAGGTGTGCGTGCGTCACCTAACATTACAGTGCGCTACTAAAGGTGCTCAGGAATACCTGATCCCATTGGGATCAGATATGGTGGTCTTTTGGTCCAGTGGAATAGTTAAAATCCTGAGCTTGGCTATAAGACCTTGGCTTGCTGCACAACAGTTGGAGTGATAGCTGGCTTGTTTCGAAGGCGCTGAATCCGTTACTTTTCCTGCTCCAGTTGATGTAGATTTGTAGGACTCTTCCCAATTCCAAAAGAATTACTGCTATGTGCTGCGGACGGTGGAATTGGCTGGAGCGGATGGAATTCGTGCACAGAGAAGTAGCCAAGCTACATAGCGTACAGTTAGTTCATACTATACCTTATTAGGATTTAACTAGGTTTAAACAGGTATAGTTAGGTAGTGCTAGCTGTTTTAGGAAGTTAGTCATGGAACATGGGGGGTTAGCTTGGCTCAACGTACTTTAATTTCTCAGGCCATTTAGAATTCCCTCTTTAGCCTTACGTTCTAAATATCTATCTAACCAGTCCTCATCAATAGAGGATTATGAAACTAAAGTACTAGCGTCTTGTTGTCTTTCACCCGAGAAAGTTGCTACTACGGAGTAGTAGTGTCATTATCATATTGTTCCTACTGTAACGTCTCATGTCAATTTTCGTCTTCCTGCACTTCCCCCCAAAGTAGGCCATTTATCCCTAAGAGGTTCAAATTTGCTGTGAGACGCGGCGCGAAACACCTGCCTGTTCTACCCGTATCCTCATTAGAGGCGCCGTATCTATTTCAATTTATCCCAGCTAGGGATAGAGAGAGTGGCTTAAATGGCCCCTATAAGCTTAGGATAAACCAGTTACAAGACGAGTTTTAGTTCAGTGTGTCTAATATTTCCAGCCAACATCCATAGCACAATATCCAAAAAGCATTCCATTTCATATTTCTACCCGTCACGTCTGATTTTCTCATTTACCCATGGTCTGTTCAATATTCTCCATGGTGATTGCGGTCTGCAGGGCCATCTGACGGCTGCCTGTGCTCAATACCTCGCTGACGTCTTTAAATCGACGTTTCCACCTCTGCCATACTGTCAGGTATAATCCATCACATCCGTGTTCATTGCTATTCATGGGAAATCGTAGTCAATAGAGTTATCGCCCACTGTGCGTGATCCGCTCCATCGCAACTCTAGCTTCGCAATCGAGTTCTGGACCATCTGCAGGCTCGTCTAATGCGTCACGTAGTGCCCAGGCTGCGAAAGAGACCCACAGGACCGCATCGAGTTTCAATAGCGGCACTGAAAATGAATTGAGGTTTATCCATCGACCTACCTCATTGGTAGTATTACTGGGATCGCCAGGAGCTAATCAACGTAGATGGGAACGGGAGTCAGAAATAACGTGTAAATCCACACCTCTCTCATGCTTGGTGCAAAAATTGGGAGATCAATCCAAACCCGCCGGGAGTTTCTACAGCGTGTATTAGCTTCACTCCCAAAAGAGCTCGAAGATTGCAACAATGCATAGTTACTTCCCAGATTTCCACCGTCACTGGCGCTGAAAATGATCGAATGAGCTCTACCAGTCGATTCTACTAGGGCTGCACATGCAGGACTTGCTTGGCTACATGGGTAAAAATGGCCCCAGACGCTCCATAGGAATGTTTCCACGTTGTCACTATAAGAGTTACTACTGGCTCGCATCGGAGGAATCAGGTGACTATCTTTTGGGCAACAACGACAGGGGATTCGACATTGGGAAGCTGCAAGTACTCCTGGAGAATGGTAAAAAGAACTAGTTCGGGTCTTAGAGGATTGTCAGTCACGCAGTCATTACGGTAATGAGAGGTGGATACTGTCTTTTTCGAGCATTTGATCAGAGAAGGAGTATGGGGTTTGGGCTCGGTCTTAAATAGGCCATGGGGCACGTGGTTGGTTTTGGAACATAAGTCGCATATTAGTACTGTGTCATACGTCGTAGGTTCCAACTGTATCCTGGACATGAACTGAATAATTTTTAGGTGAGACGGTTCCAAATTGACCCACATTGTGGAATATATGGCGACAGGCCGAGTTCTTGGTTTTCGAGAGTTCCAAGAGTTTTATCCCATCGTACCTGAGATGGTTACCCACTTTCGGAGCAGTGCTAAAGCTTCATGGCTCTAGATAGGCCGGGGATTTTGTTTTATCCCGATTACTGAGACACTCTATGTACCCTGTACATTAACATGGGGACGAGCGAGCTGTAGCCATAACACCGAGTAAGCCACCCGAACATGATTTTCAGTATAGTTGAAAAATATAAGATACCTTATTTGCACTAATCAAAATAAAACTATTTTGTGTATATAATAATGAAACTATCTACTAGAGCATCTAGTTTCAGTATAACCAATCTGGTAAGTGTCGTGAGCTCAAAATAGACATCTAAGATAAGCGTTACAGCGGAATGGATCAACCATCCCCCGATACGCATCAATCACGGGAGCAGCACGTTATCGTCATCAGCCTTCCCTCATGCCCATCCAGCCACTCAATTTTGGAGTCATTTCCCCGACCAGGTCGTCTATCAGGCTCATGTGTCTGTATTAGCCGGTTCTCTTCTCGGTGGCATCACGGACTCTCCTAAACTCCCTCCCCGGGGTCAGGACAGCCCACCACGTGCAGTCCAGCACGACCTAGTTTCCCCGCGGTCTTCATTGTTCGTGAATCAACTCTTCCCAGTCCTCTACCTACCTCTCCATTCACCTCCCTCCAACAATTTCTCGACACAATGCAGGCCGTTCCAGAATCACGACAGCAGACCTTTGAGGAGATTTATGGACCTCCTGAGAATTTCCTCGAAATTGAGGTATGTCCACCTACAGAAATCCCAATTTACCCTGCCTGTCACCATCTTAATCATATTTAAAAGCCCAACAACAATCCCTCTTAAACTTCTCTCATTCCATGTCTACTCCACCACACCATTTCCTTAATCCCCCCCAAAACAGCTAATAAGAAACCTTTAGGTCCGGAACCCGCAAACCCACGGTACATCACGGAACATGTACACTTCGTACGAAATCGTCTGTCGTACCAACATCCCCGCTTTCAAACTCAAGCACTCGATCGTACGCCGCCGATACTCCGACTTCGAATACTTCCGCGATATCCTGGAGCGCGAGAGCACGCGCGTCACCATTCCCCCCGCTACCGGGAAAGGTGTTTACGAACCGGTTCAGCGATGACGTAATTGAGCATCGGCGCAAGGGATTGCAGCGGTTCTTGGAGGTCGTGGCGGGACATCCGCTTTTACAAACGGGGAGTAAAGTGCTGGCGAGCTTTATACAGGGTTGGGATGCCCCTTCTGTGTTCTCATTGTTGGATCAAGTGCTAATGGTGGAATTTGATAGATCCGAACTGGGATCGGAATGCGTGGTAATCTCGGCTCACTGAAGTCGATTCCATGCTTACTTTCCATTCGGGACTGTGAACTAGTTTGTTCACTGAAGTTCCTCCCTTTCCGCTCGTTCTGTCCATCCGTATGGGTTTCTGTCCGAAGTGGTATTGTGGTATATCCCTCAGCGTCATGCATTGGCTGATTAATTGGTTGATTGTAGTAAAATTGGGATGCGTGAGACATGTTCTATGCCTGGTCTCTTTTTTCTGTCTTTCTGTGTGTCTGTTCCTGCGTCCCTGGTGGGGTTTTCATGCAAAATAGCGGTTTTATTTTATATCTTCATGGCGAATGCGGCATTTCCTTTGTGTTTCTATCTGGTTGATTCCTCGCCTTGCAGTTAGTATGCTCAGAACATAGGTTGTTTTTATATCGATTCCATCTCATTTGTTCTAGGAAAAGGAGCTTTCCCTCTTGCTGCATTAGCACTAGCCTGTTTGGGTTTGCTGTATTTTGACCTACTTTTATTCTAGATAATAAAGTACAAGGCTAGACGTTCGCATGTTCTAGTTCTAATGTTATAATGCAGTGCGACCCGAGATTGTGATGCAGACTTCTGTTACTCCTAAAAATGACAAGAGTAATAAAACGACGACGCCGCATTGAATACATGGGTATCGGGTAAGGAGATTCAAATCAAATACCCACTAAGTGGTCTTCAAACAAATAAAAAAGGAAGAGCAAGGGGGGGAAAGGAAAGAGAGGAAGCCTAAAAACGTGTATATTACTGGCTTGCTAAGTCAATTCATCCCAAAGCATAGGTGCAAGTGTGTTATCCGCCCATGATGCGTCCACCTCAGGAGCACTGGCAGGATTGTCATCCAACGAGAATTGGAATACCGTTGCAGGTGCACCCGTTGGACCGTCGGGGAGGCCTTGTGGAGGAGCAGGGGGCGAAAATGTAAGATTTATAGGCCCTCGTGTAGGTTGTTCCGCGCCAACTTTGCTGGTCCGACCCACGGTAGAAGATTGCTTAGACGATTGTGAGCTTCGCTTCTTCTTACCGTCCTTAAAACCTGTATCTTGGGGCTGGTCAGGAATAGTTTTGCCGCTGACAGAGCCCCCATCACGATACGCGTGGGGAAACTTGGTCCTAAATCGGTCTCGCAGATCTGTGGCCCGGCGATGGCTGAGATTGAGTCGTTTATCCTGTTGAATCAGAGTCCACTGGAAACCATGAACAGCATAGCCTTTTAGTAAAGCTTCGTCCTCGGCGGCTGTGAATGGGTGCCGAGAACGACGCCGAGATTTCATGGTAAAATGTGGCTCTGGGATCCCGAGAGAAGCCAGTGTGGAATTGGATCTATTAGAAAGATTGACGGCATTCCCGGCCGACGGGTTTGGTTTGAAGCCGGAAGATGTCGAACTGTCTTGCTCCGCTTCAGCCAGGGAAGATCTACTAAAGGATGAAGGTTTATCCAAGCTTTTTGATGAGCTCCCTTCAGCGGAAGGAGATTCCAGATTGGTTGATCGGAGATTGAGAAGGCGAATCTTCCCAGCTATGTCCCTTGAACCTTCCGCTTCGGCGCGCAACATAGCATCTGCAAGGCTATCTCGCAGTTTCTTCGTGGCCTCGTTGGGATCGGCAGCACGATAAGCCCAAGGGCAACAGACACGAAACCTGAACCTTGTCAGTTGCCGACGAACCCTTGAGGAAATCGTGCAAGAACACATAGCATCGTACCTATCTTTCAAATTTGACGCACTCCGCTTGTTAAACTTCAACTCAGGCTGCGCTAATATTGCCGTCCAATTACCAATCCCACATTTGACGACTCCATGAATCAACGCCGTGGTTTCTTCCTCGGTCCATTTACGAAGGTTCCTTCGAGAACGACCTCTCGACTTGGGCGGCAATGGCTCGATATTCTCCTTCGTAGAAGCCTGATGACCCTTGGAGGCATCAATTTCATCCTCCTGATGCTCAATTGAATCGATAGCTATATCATCTTCGAAACTACTTTCCAGATCACGGTCGCCGCCAGCAGTCGTCTTCTCGACAATGGGAGGATCTAAAATTTCTTCAATTCTTCCTTCCCTTCTCTCGGCGCTCTGGCTATCTGTGGTATAATTAGAAGTAAGTAAAGTTGGTTCCACGTATGAGTAGTCCCGCGAAGGAATAGTCAAAAGCTGTGTTATAGAGCCGGCTTCAATAGGGGGAAGGAGAGCAGCGTTAGGCGGGGGCTCATTTAGACCATTCAGAATGGCAAAAGGGCCGAAAGGTGGGGGTCTCTGTTCCTTCTGTGACTGTGGAATCGGTAGCTGGAGGTGGTCACTGAAAGAGTCCGTCTGTAGCTCTAAACGCCGGCGTTTGCGAGCATGGGAAGAGTCATCATCAAATGAAGAGTATGGGAAGCGCTCAAGGGCACGTAGGTTGACAAAGGACGGTAGAATAGGTTTGGGAGGGGGCTCGAGGCTTAGAAGCATGTCCACCGAAGGGTCATTCTTCTTGCTGCGACCAGGGTTGGAAGTCTCCGTTGTTCTGCCACTGGAATCATTGTTGCGAGCGGGTAAGATTCCTGCCGAACTATTTCCCTTGGAGATGGAATTTGATTCTCGAAAACTGCTGGCATTAGGCTCAAGCGGCGAAGGAATGCTTAAGATACGAGAAGAGGCAGGTTGACGAAGAGGAGCAATGCGGAGACTCTGTAGCTGAGGTAGTTCGCGGGTCAGCGACTCATCAAAAGACCTGGGAAAATTCCCAACGGAATCCATCATTGGTGATCACTCCATCAGATGGATGGGTTATATGTGGGAATATCATTGAAAAGCGTCGATGCTTCAGACTGGAGATCTTATAGCTCTAAAAAGATCTAGTCTAGAATCTATCGTTCCTCACCCAAGTAAGTGTCGATGAGAGCGTATGGAGTATGGCACGTGCAGTTATGCATCTGTTCTGCTTATTAATCATAAGTATGGATACACTTCATAATTCCAAAATAGGCAATACTGTAGACCCAGAGGTATAGCTTCGTGAATGAATATTGAAAGAGGCGAGTTCTGTTACTTGTTTCTTTGCTGTAACTAGACGAATGTGAACCATTTCCACCTGAATCGTTCTTTCTTTCCACGCTCCCCCCTCTTTCTTACTCTTCTCTACCACCCTCCCTCCAACCTTCCGCTTACATCGTCGCTTCCTCTCAACTCACAAACAATAGCCTAAGACTTCTGAATTAGTATTCCTCTGGTCACAATGAGGACTACCATCCTCCCATACTGGCCTCATCTTCTTTTCGCGGTGATCGAGCCAATCACCTAGTAAGTCCCAACCGTGACCCTACATCAACAACGCAATCAAAACAATGATAAACAACTAACTGACTAACCACCTCAGTATTTATGGCTGGCTTCTGCCAATCCATGACTTGAACACCTTTATCCTCGACCAAGCTCCTAACACCGCTGCCCCCGGATCGATCCACCCCAGCGCCATCGTGCTCGGCTACCAGCTGGCCAATCTTCACGGACTGCTCTGTCTCTTGTCCATGGGCGTCTACTACTACACCAACGAGCCCAAAATCCTGCGCAACTTTGTCTTTTGTCTGGCACTTGGCGATCTAGGCCACATTTACGGCACTTACCTTGGCCTCGGTTGGGATGTCTTCTGTGACTTCCATGCCTGGAACTTCCTCACTTGGTCCAATATCATACTGACTGCTTTTCTATTCGTGAACCGTGTGCTCTACCTGTGCGGTTACTTCGGGTATGCCAAAGCAGCGAGGACGTGGGTCAAAAAAAAATACTAGACTTGGGTCCAAGAAGAGTCGCAAACCTCCGCCTGGAACTCAGTCTAGACAGTCTGCACCTGAGAATAGGAATGCTGGACCGGAGCATAGGGATTCTGGACCGGAGCCTGCACCTGTGTTGGTAATACCTCGCAGGCAGGAAAAAATACAACAAAGATGGGCGCGCTGGGTTTCGCTGGGCCTGCCACCGTTCCTCCTTTTGTTGGCGGTGTTTTCGTTTTTAAGGTGGACAGTTATTGCTCTATGGGAGGCAGCTGTGCTGTTGGGAATGGTTTCTTAAGGTGGTTTGTTTTAAGGATGTGAATTAAAGGGGTGGTGAATGATCCATTGTATGACTTTCGTAGCCAGTTTACAAGATTGTCTTAGTTCATAGGTGATAGGTAGGATCAATTGAATGTGTCTGGATCGTGCATTTTGTAAATCTGTCCACAGCCTAGTCTGTGCAGGGTATTAACTCTCATGAGAGCATCTAACAACATTATATGTAGAAATACAAGACCAGAGAAAGAAAAATGAAATAGCAAACACACTTTTTGCACTAACAGTCATCCGAAAATACCCAAGATAACCAACCCATGCTCAGTATGGCTCGATTATCAGACCTTGACCTGCAGCTACAACCAATAAATCCGGTGTCAAACTATTACTAGTCACATAATTCATCATTCAACTTGCTGTTGTCATGATATGGACTTTATATCCCATATGAGACATCACGATCATCGCTTGTGACATTTAAACGGAACAGAGAAAGGAAAGGAAATCGAAATCGAAATTTGAAGCGAAGATAAGAGAAAATAAAAATAAAGAGAGAACAAAAACGACGAAACGGAAGAATAAGAGAAGAGTAAGAAGCTCACCCCCTTGGAGTGAGAGCCGTCCGCAATTGTTGGAAGAGCTGTTGAAGTGCCGGTGCACCGCATTCTCTATATTCCTGTAGATGCGGGAACAGAAACGGGATTCCCGGCGACCCTTGGAACTGTTGTCGGTAGGCGATGAAATTCTGGCTCGGATCTAAGAAATACAGCAGGTTAGGTGGAAGGACGGGATTAAGGGCCGCGGTGCCAGTGATAGTGTTGGCGGTGGTGAAGGTCGATTCGGTGATGCTGTACTTCTGCAGGCCGCTGAGGATAGCAGTGAAAGAATGGTAATTGTGGATGTCGAGGAGAGCCTGTGAGATTGCGCTGTTAGATTTTTTTTTTTTTTTTTTTTGATATCTTGGATGATGACCAGAAGAGATGTTTACCTGTACGCATTCTTGGATGTATCCAATCATGTGCGGCAAAGCAGTGCAGGATTCCCAGACGTCAATACTGAGAAGCTCCCATTGTATTAGAATCCGGCTTGCCACGGCGTCATGGTCGGTGAGGTTTTGCTGGGTTAGTGCTGAGAAATGACTCTCGTCCAGGTTTGTTAGCGAGCGCGCGAAGTCGGCAGCGGACGTCGAGCCCATGAGGTCTTCGAGGAAGGAAAAAGTGACGTTGAACTGGCGGTGCCAATTCATATTACGGACGTGAACGTACTTCCGTTGATACCGAACCCCCAAGACGGATAGCACTTTCAAAATGGAGGACAGACTAGGTGGAAGCTCTTTGAACAAACGTTGGATGGAACCCGCGATAAACTCGAAGGCGGGTGCTGTATTTGAGGTTATGTCGGGGCTACTTCCTGGGTTCATGGTGATTAGACACTGGGCTAAAGTACGATGGGCGAACGGACTCCGGTTTCGAAGATGCTTATGGAGTAGGTCAGCCTGTATATTGCAGTAGAAACGATGGAACTTCTTCCCCATATCTGTTACTTACCTTTTCAACCGCGAGATACCTCTCGACCTCATCCGGGAACGCGTGGAGGTAGTTCTGTAGGTGGATGTACAAAGCAGTATGTTGTTGAAAGAACCACTCGACCGAGTCAGCATGGTATCCTAGTGAATATCGAACCATTTCCTCGAAGGAGATTCGTGTGAAGTGGAGATGGCTTTCAGCATCGATTGCCTCTGCAATGTCGCTAGGATCCAAGGCCCGATCTTTCTGAGTGGGGAACCAACTCCAGGATACAAGTGGAGGGCTATTCACTGTGCATCGTCGCAAAATCTCCTCGACCTTCTGGATGTGCGACAGGTTGGCAATAAAGACTCTTTCTGTGGCGTCGATGAGGGTCAGAAGGAATGAGTCAACGGTGGACGCATTTCGGCTCTGTAAAGCAGTGCGAGGGAGGTTTTCGTCACGGAAAAGCCCATAGCGAATAACACGCTGGATTTCCTGGACATCAAATGCCCAAAGCACAGTAGTTGCTTCGTCCTCCCACCACCGATAAGACACGAAGAATGAAGGAACCTCAGCGCTTGATCGAAATAGTGATGGATAGCATGACTGCCCGGGCATCAAATTTGTGCCGGACAGTTCGGTCCCCAGCCGGTGAGAGGAGATCCGGGACATGTCACTGGGCTTTGATAAAGGATAGTAGATCCTCGTCTTAGGCTCTGAGATGGCCTGAAGCCAAGAAGTGAAAGCTGGCTCCTCGTTCTGATAATGATACTGCATCTTAGCAAAAATGGCTACGAGAGTCTCCACAGTGGGACAGCAATCGAGGGAAGAGGAGGGGGAGCTCCAATACCTGTCAGCTCTTTTCTCTATGCCCTCCACCTCTTTCGTTGGGCCTTCACGGCGTACAAACAGCTGGACAATTCCCGAAACAAGGCGCTTACTTCCGCCACAATCCTAGAGACCTCAGGGATGGAGAGGTAGGGGGGAAGACCGCAGAGGACCCCGTATGTCCGAAACAAGTCTGAACACGTAGGAGACTCGTAAGCAATAAAGATGAATTTACTTAGCATATCATGAATCCATCCATTAATCAAAGATATGACTAAGGGAGGGAGGTTCCCAAGGGAAAGGTTAGAGTAAGCCACTGCCGGCTAACTTTCACGTTTTTGGATGATGCTGGAGAGGGTGATATAAGTATGGAGCCAGGCTATGGGAACAGGTGGCTTTTTTATTGCTCGGAGTTTGTTTAAAGCCTTTTTTTTTTTTTTTTTTTGGCGGCAGATAAATAATAATAATAATAATAATAAAAAGGTTATGAGAATAATAATAGTACCGCAGGTGCTGTTCTTAGGATTGCCTTTTGCCACGTTCAACCACTCACGATGGAATTGGATGGAGCTGAACGTCTGTAATACTCTTCAGGACGAACAACTAGGAAGCATAGCGGCAAGTGGCGCATTGCAAAGGAAGACACAAAAAAGGGGGCGGATCCCGTTCCAAAGCACTGGGGCTGGGTCCCGAGAGCCCGGGTAGCTTGGAACGGAGCTGAAGAGATAGACCTGGAATCAAACTGTAAAGTGTAAGATAGACCAGTGGGCCAAGTTACCCCGCCCTGTCCATTGCCATCTGGATCATATATGTCAAGCATATAGCTTCCCAGCTGTGAGTGCGGAAGAAATGGAGCCCAACCGGGCCGCAGGGAAGCGAGAGGGAGACGAGGCGGGGACGAAGATCCAATCAATCACTTCGCCAATCCTCATGGGGCTCCATCAATAGGCGGTTTGGTTGGCAATGGATGACAGTCCCAGTAAGTAATAAGAACTATAAGAATCTTGTAATAACAGTGGCCAACGGCGGCAATCAAACAAACAATTGGCATGAAACAAGAGAAGCGGTCAAGCGTCGGCATGCAACGGCGTACTGCGGCGAACAGGACGCTGCAGGATCAGCTACTATAGTATTCTGGAAACTTCATCTAGAGTTTTAGGTTCATGGGATGATAGGGCATGAGCTAGTTGTCCGGTTGTTAGTGCTCTCCACTGTAGCGGTGTACTAGGAGGATCATGAGAAATAATCATGATACCAGATAGGTAGGCAGATACAAAAAAAAAAAAAAAAACCTAACAAGAACCCCCCCACAACGGAAAAAACATCCTACCTTTCAAACCAATCCTATCACCATCACCATCATACAGAAATGGTCGATGGGTATGATTGACCCCAAGGCTCCACTGCAAACCTCCAATTGCCACCCCCTATAGGGAGAAGTAAGTTGGTGACCAAATTGACTAGTTTAGCTCATCCTTGTGAAAAAACAGAGCAGTGTATCGCCGATGATCGGGGACCAACGGACAATACCGGCATTACCGGTATCTTCAGATTATCTGAATGGATGAATGTACAAATGGAGGTTCATTCCTTCTCGATTTTCTCATTCTTGAGACCCTGGGTGATAAACGATTAGCATGCTCGATTGCGTCTCACGATCGAAGACAATAAAATAAAATTAAGGGAAACGAGGATACGGCTGGGCCCGGGTGGATCCCGTCCCACAAAACCAGAACCAGGAGAGCAACAGAAGTCTCACTGCTCGTGGCAGTGAAATAACGGCTCATCCTTTGTATCAATCAATCAATCTATTTCTCGGTAGCTGGTGTAAGATCATTGGCCTTGCGGGTCTGCTGATCGGTTGACGCCATCGTTAGAAAATCATGATAGACTGATTTATTCGATGTTCCTTTTTCGTCGAATTAGACTGACCCGTTGATACTTTTTGCAAGTTGAGGATTGACGGAGGCAAAATGGAAAACCCACTGCTGGAGCTGCGGCGTACGGGACATCCCTAGTCGGAGTTCCCCTCACTAAGCATCGTCGTGGTTCTGTCTTTCTCCCTTTTTTAATTTATTTTGTTTGATTTGATTTGATCACAATAATCAAGGCTACAGAATAATTATTTTGCCATCAGATGCAGAGCTGCAGATATGATTGCCGAATTTAGTGACCACCACAGAGATGGTCCGTGTTGCGATGCATGAAGCCAAAATCTGCCACAGGACGGGAAATTCGCCGGCTCTTTACACAATGGTTGAAGGCACCAAAAAGAAAAACGAAACCTGGCCGACTAACGGAGGCTAGGGTCCTGTACAACCCCGTTTGTTTTCATTGTTTCTTTAGAAAAAAAATCTGTATCTTATATTTATATTTTCATCCAACTTTTAGCCTCTATCCCGTTCCAAACTTATTGTCCATGACAACAAGCTACCTCTGCATACCTATCCCCCCAATTCTGCAGAACGATGAATGCTGTGAGCTGTCCCTTCAAGCGCATTGGTACAGTACTCCGTAAATACTACTATTCCATTCTTCTTTGCTGGGGTACGGACTCGGACAACCGTCCACACAGACCGACAATGAACTACTACTTATTGGAAGGCGCATGCTGCGGGAACAACGGTTGACCAACCTGCTTGCTTGCTGTGCATCATAAACATACAGTAAATGTACAGTTGGAAGAGAGAGTGTGGCAGTGTGCAAAGACGATCCATCCCCTTTGTAGAAACAAAATAAGAGATGCTGCTCAGTTTCGTCAGTATATTAATATCCATCTCCTTGAGAACAGCGTATATAGTAAGTGTAGTGTAGTGTAGTCTGTGTCACAAAGGAATTAATATTTAGTATAACTGGGATATCGCTGGTTCTACGGAGTATAGCCCAATAGAGAGAGAACTACGTCGTACCTGTATATGATATCTGATATCTACCTCAATGGAACGATCTAGATTGGTGCATCACTACCTGCCGTCTGCATTGAGAACTCTTCTAACCACGCCTACTCCGTGGCTAGTTTAATGTTATAAATGCAAAGCTAGTTTTCCCTAGCCCACTCAGCGGAGGAATCGAAGGTGGTCAGGAAACCGTCGAGAGATCGTCGCCATTTCCGAAGATGTAGGTGGTTTTTGTTTTTCTATTTAACTATTTATTATTAATTTGTAAGCCAGCAAGGAAGGCCTAAGCCCTAAGTCTTCAAGACAGGAACAGGTATAGTGGTACAGTATGCAAAATTCCACTTGACCATTTCAGCTGGTCGGCAGCGGTTCCCGTCGATCGGAATCCTGCTTGACAGAATCTACTTCGAGCCCTCTTTTCTCCCTTGAAAGGCGTGCTACTTCGTTCGGAAGGGGGACACAAAACTAACAGAACCATTCCAAGCTCTCTCTGGTACCTACCCGAGTGAGTATCTTGAAGTTAATAGTCTGATTTACCGCCACTACTGATCACAACGAGAGACGGCCCGAGCCACACACAAGATCGCTCCACAAGACAAGGATGACTTGTCAAGTGGTCCTGGTCCAGGCCCAGCACGTCTCGACGACTAAGGTCCAGTCCCCATGCAACCAACGGCCTCGTGCCGCATATTCAGCGGCTGTTGAGGTCGATTCTATTCCAGGAATCGGTCAAGGGAGGTCTTTACGACAGATACAGAGTGCTTTTACTTGGGAACAGACAGTCGACTAATAACTGATGTACGGTATGTGGCTTGCAAGTAAGTTCTCTCCCGAACGAGGAAATAGATCCCCCCTCCATAACGGGAGGAAACGATCTAAGTAACTAACAGAGACATACCCGGGATGAACCTGTAGAACGCTGGACGTGTTATGCTCCCACTTGTGACCGTAGTATATATTCAGAATGACTTACAGTTCTCGGACGAATCCTCGTTACTGCATTCCATGGCTCGATCCCGTCGCGCCTCTGTTCCCTCTTAATCTATATCGATATCACTGAGTCGTGACCAGGGGGTTGGGGGGAGTGACGATGATCGGTTGGGGAAATGTGAGAGGTAAGATGCGATGGGCATGAACCAGGACCACCAAGGAGTGTGCACTGATACCCCGAGTCCTACGTGGACATAATGAATGGCTTCGATTCGTCGGGGTGCCTTATTTACCTTTCGGTCTTTGAATTTTTTTTTTTTTTTTTTTTTTCTTTTCTTTTTCTGACTCGGTCATCATGGAAAAAACTACGAATCAGGAAATCGACCTGTCAAAACACTAATAATTCAAATCGCTTAAAATCAATAGAGGTATCACTGAACTTCGAAGACATCCCACTCCCGTTTTGCTTCCTATGGTGCGATAACTACGGAATGATAGGAAATCGACACAATCAGGCCTTATTATGCGTCCTGTAGACAAAACTTTTTTTTCTAGGTAACGCATCATAAGAATCGTTATAACCGGAGTCATACAGGCCCACACAAGCTAGACAAGACGTCGTCTCCAGCAGATATCTAGGGCTTTTTATTACTTGCCAATAACTGACTTCACTTACCAGCCCATACTTAGTTAGTATAAGCGCGGCGGCGGTCACGCTCCTCAGCAATGGAGAGCTAAAGGATCAGTTAGTAGGTGGTTCCAACACGTACAGAAAAGTGGCTTTAAAGAGCTATTACGTACCTTAACACCTTTACCTTTGGGCAGAGAGATCCAGGGCTTCTCCTGTCCAATGACGAAGACGTTGGACTCACGGGTGGCAAAGGAGTTATCAATAGCGTCCTTGATGTGAACAATGTTGAAACCTCCATCGTGGCGCTCACGGTGGGTGACAACACCAACACGACCCATGTTACGACCACCAGTGACCATGCAGACAACACCAGTGTCGAAGCGGACGAAGTCGGAGATCTTGCCGGTGGCAATGTCAACCTTCACGGTGTCATTGACTTTGATGGCAGGGTCGGGGTAACGGATGCTGTAACATCACACACATTAGCATACTGTTCAAATCTGCACCTCCTTACTGGGTCCAGCAAAAAAGTCCAGTAGGTAGTTCTCTCGTCCTCCGCCGATCAACCAAAGCTTGGTCCAACGACTGAATGACACGGAACTTGTGGAGAGCATTCACTCACGTTCGCGCATCGTGCGTAACCAAGAATGGGATCCCGCCCTTGCCGAGCTGCACACGCTTGACCTTGCAGAGCTTGTACTCAGCTTCCTCGGCCTGGATGCGGTGCACGGTGAAGCGGCCCTTGGTATCGTAGATGAGACGGAAGTTTTCGCCAGTCTTCTCGATGCCGATGACGTCCATGAAACCAGCGGGGTAGGTCGGGTCAGTGCGGACCTTGCCGTCGACCTGGATGAGGCGCTGCATCATGATAGCCTTGGTCTCACGGCCGTTCAGGGCGTACTTCAGACTAGTTACAGCGAAAATGTCAGTCGATTGGCTCTCGCCATCTCTTGCGATCGATCAGAAGTTCGTACCGGTTGCGAATGAAGACGATCAAGGGAAGGCAGTCCCTGAGCTTGTGAGGACCGGGGGAGGCCTTGGGAGCATAGGTTCCGGACATCTTGTCTAGGAGCCAGTGAGAGGGCGCACTAAGGCGCTTCTGGTGCTTCTTACTGCAGGATCATCATAAGTCAGTCTCGTGTCCTAGAAAATATCTCCCTATTGCAACAGACTACCTTGGAGAACATAATTTCCCAAGGCAAAAATCCCTCGATAAAATTGGATAAAAGAATGGAGATGATCTAACTTACGGTCCGCGAGGCATCTTGGCTGTTTTGTCGACTTGAACCCGGTTAGTTGTCGGAGTATCACGAAGAAGAAAAGATAATCAAGATCAGGCCTGAGCAGTCGACAAGATATCCAGCGGCTCAGCAGTTTTCGCTTAGCGGGAGTGCTTGTGCGATAAGCCCTAGCGCTAGTCCTGTTCTAGGTCCCACCTTTAGTATCCAATTCGGGTATGGTCGCTCCAACTGCCATATGATTACATAAGAAAAGATACCTTAACTAACGTAATCGGGAAGCGAGCGCCCCACCTCTGTATTCCATATAAAATGACACTTTTTGAGGGTCTAATATCTCAACAATAAAGCACCTAGAGGGCAGAAAATTTAATATAGAGTATAATATAATACTGTGTATATATATATTAAGCAGAGAAATTTCCGGAATGAATATTTCTCCAGGTAAGATAAATTACCGCTGTATTTTTTATACTTTTCGTTGTCCTAGTATTTAAAGCCAAGAAAAGAAAACTATTTAAAAACATGAAAATATAAAAACACCCTTTTAGAGTTCATATATATGTTATTATCTTATCAAGATGTTTCTATATCTACTGGTGGTTGAGATATTAAGGTTTCAAAGTGTCAAGGGCTAAACCTCTATAACCTAATAACTAGGGTGGATACAAAAGGAATCGTCGAAGAGGAAAGAGAAGAGGAAACAGCGATGAGACGATTGCGAAGTAAGGGGGGGGAAGTCACATGATAGAGTGTACTAATCAATATACTAATCATGTGGCAGGCGAGGAGAAAGGAAACACGAGGGCTGAGGGCCCGAGTAGGCTGAGGGGCTCTAGCCCCTTACACAAAGAGTGCCATTTTATATGGAGTACAGAAGTGCGGCGCTCGCCTTCAATGCGGCGCTCGCTTACCGATTACGTTAAGTTAATCGAGAAGCTAAGTTAACTATTTCTCTTTTACGGAGTATGTAGGTAGAATTACGTCTATTTTCATATACATCTAGATCTCGTCACCTTTGGTATTCAACCCATCGTTAGTTTTTTCAGCCTTTCATTAAATGTAGCCCTTCATGACGGCAACCTCGGCATTGATGATGGACGATCCTGCAGCGCCGATGACGGTGTTGTGCGAGAGCGCAGCAAACCTGAGGTCGAAATAGCCACCCTGCGCGCCCTTACGTACTCGCCCCACGCTGACGGTATATCCACCGCAGATATCTCTGTCAAGTCGAGGCTGTGGTCTATCCAGCTCGTTGAACACTCTGATTGCCTCCTTGGGCGCCGAAGGGCAACCTAATTTCTGCGCCTCCGATTGATACTCTCTCAACGCCTGGACAACTTGCTCAGCGCTGGGGCCCGGACGATTCTTGAATCGCAGTGATACAAATGCCATATGGCCATCAGTAACCCCGACCCGGGTACATGTAGCTCCAATTCTGAGACCAGCCTGCTCTTCGAAGGCAGTAGCATCCCCGTTCAAAGACCCTAGAATCTTCTGGGCCTCGTTTTCTAGCTTGTCTTCTTCACCGCTAATGAATGGAATGACATTGTCCATGATGTCCATGCTGGCCACCCCAGGGTATCCAGCCCCAGATACAGCCTGCTCAGTGAAGACCTCCACTTCTTCGACAGGACCGAATTTAGCCTGCAGCGCTGCAAATGGGATAACAATGCCAATGACCGCGCAGTTGGAGTTGCAAACCAAGAATCCCTTTTTCAAACCGAAGTGCTTCCTTTGGTGGGGAATCAAATCCAGGTGTTGAGGGTTAACGGTAGGGACGACGAGGGGTACGACCGGGTCCTTGCGGTAGTTCTTTGCGTTGGAAAAGACGGCGATATCGGCTTTAATAAATTCCATCTCTACAGATGTTCATTAGTAATATGCTTTCATTCCAGAGCCATTTCCCGTACCAACTTCACTCGCAACATCGCTGGTCAACCCCGAGAAGACAAGGTCACAGTCATTGAACTGGTCCGCCTTGCACTCCCGTATCACAAGGTTGCTGAGCTTCTCGGACATCGCCGTAGTTTGTTTCCATTTCACAGCATCCTTGTACTTTTTACCGGCGGAGCGGCTCGATGCTCCGAGAGCGTAGAGTTCCAAGAATGGGTGGTCTGCGAGCAAGAGGATGAACCTTTGGCCTACGGAGCCAGTGGCACCAAGGACACCTATTCTATGTGAGCACAAGATTGTCTTCTATGTGTTTCTCGTTTGTATTCATACCGCACTTCTTCTTTGAAAAGGACGTCATATTAATGGGTGAATCAACTGAGTCAAAGAACTCACGCCTAGAGGTTCATCATTAATATAGCAGTCTCGAATAGCCCGCTGCAACTCAAATTCAGTAGATATATCCTGGTAAAACATAGCAAGCAAATACAGGCATTGAAGAATAACGAGATGCCATTCTTGTTGCAAAGGAGAAATGACTCAGAAGGCAGTTAAAGTGTCTGCAAGTGAACGCGCACGTGCTTTGAGAGGCTTTCTAAGGCCTAGGGCACAGAACCCAAAAAATAAAGCAATTTTCTATACAGAAGACAACATAAACAGAGGATTGTACTCACCACCTAAGTGTTGATAATGGTCTTTGGGAAGAATACTTGTGACATTCAGGACGGCAACTGCGATATCGCTGAGGGGTTCACCATGTGATGAGTCAGCCGCCATGTTGCATGCGCGACGATGTTCATTGGCTAAAAGTTCTCCCGTTTTCGTCCATTCTCGTTTCGGTCCAGTCTACTCCGGTACTCTGTGAACAACCTCATGAGATTTACAGATCCCAGATACAGTCCAAACAATGCTTTCTGAGAAGGCCGTCTATTACGGGAGATCTGCGTACAATATGTCTAGACCGTCAATGGCTCTTAGTATGATACATATAAGTACCACTTACTCAACACTGCGAACATATGCAAAGCCTCTTTTTATTGCGTAGCCCACCTCAATTAATTATTATGCGTCGTCCTCATAATCAAATATTTTCCCAGGGTTCAGCAACCAGTGAGGGTCCATAGCCTTTTTAACGCTGCGCATAACATCAATTGTACATGGTCCAAGCTCTTTCTTAAGAGACCCTTTCTTGCCCAAGCCAACACCGTGTTCACCCTACTCGCGGTCAGGCGCGCTGCATGATACAAATAGGAATCAGGAAATGATTACCGTGCTGGACCCCTCCATCTCGAGGGCCCGGTCAACCATGTTGTAAACAAATTTCTCAACACGCTCTCTTTCTGCCGGGTCTTTGCGGTCAAACATGACGCTTGAATGGAAATTTCCGTCACCGATGTGTCCGAGGATGCTGGCAAAAAGACCAAGGTCATCGAGTTCTTTCTTTGAGATATCTAGGGAAATGAGTAAGAAGTTGACGCAAAACTGGAGAAATATCGTACCAATAATATCAGGTAGCCTTGAAATTGGCACTGCCACATCAGTTGACCATACTTCAGATCCCTCCTTTCGCAACGCCATCATGCTCCATAACGCCTCTTTCCGGGCGGACCATAAGTCATGCGCTTCTTGCTCATCTTTGGCGAACTCGAAAGATGAAGCATTGTTCGTTTTGGCCAATTCTGTGGTCAAGTTGACGCTATCAGCAACACCAGCACTTGTGCCTGAGAACTTAAAGAAGAGAGTGGGTAATGTCTTCCATTCCCTCCCCGTGCCGCCAGCACGGTTAATCACATCCATCTGAACGTCATCCAGTATCTCCATACACTGTACTTGGATGCCTTTCCTTATTACTTGCATGGCGGCCGATGCAGCATCATGCATTGTGGGGAAGGAAACAACACCAACGTGAGTTTTTTCCGGAATCGGGGCCAATCTGAGAGTAGCTTCGGTGACGATACCAAGGGTCCCCTCGGATCCCACGAACATGCCTGTCAAATTATAGCCCGCGGACGTTTTCCGCGGGCGCATCCGGGTCTTCATAACACGACCATCTGCTAGAACAACCGTGAGATTGATGACCCAATCTTTCATAGTACCATATCGCACTGCGTTTGTCCCGCTGCAGTTTGTCCCAACCATACCACCTATCATAGCGGAAGGGCCGGGGTCAACGGGAAAGAAGAGGCCGGTGTCCTTAATTTTCTCGTTTAGCTCCATCCATCGGATAGACGGTTGAACTACAACGTCCATATCTGCTTCGTGGAGCTCAATTATCTTGTTCATATGGCCGAAGTCGATTGTCAAGCCACCATGAGGAGCGGAAAAATTGGCTTCAAGGCTGGATCCTCCAGAGTATGGGACCATTGGCATCCTGTACTTGTGGCAGATTTTGGCAATCTCCGAGACATCCTCTGTACTGCTTGGGTAGGCAATTGCAACCGGCAGTCGGTCCGCATTGATACTTGACCATTCTGAAAACCCATGTCGCTGTAGATCATCTTCATCTGTACTAATGACGTCCTCTCCTAGCTTTGCGCTTAATTCGGCGATGGCCTAATAACTCCGGGGTCGCTAATTAGCACTGCACACCCATAGTATGCATGTACGCATCCCGTACCTTGTCAAAATCCTGTGCTGATCCATATTCGGGCTGTTTGGTATTCTTTTGTGCCTGAGGTGGCTGTTTAGAAGAGGCAAGTCCATAGCCAATACTCGCAGCTAAAGCGGAAACGAGAAGCGTTCGGCCGGAAGCCCAAAGACTCGAATTAAACCCAGAGGAGTTAGAATTACTACCGTTGTTATCGCTTTTTGACGTGGTGCCATTCCACCGAGCGGCTTGGACGTATGGGAGAAGACGTGGCTGTGAGAGATTAGGCCGGCGATGGAGTGCGCAAGGATATGCGGGGAAGCCCCGAGGGAAGCGAGATAAGGTCCGCATGGTCAAGCAACATTAACGGTCAAAAGCAAGATCTGATAGAATTATGAGGGTAAAGGAAGAGACGATGCAATGATTACGGTCCGCTACAGCTTACAGGTTTACTAGTGCGGCGCTTCAGCATTATTTCAGATCACAACGGCAAGGGAGTGTCAGCGGTAAGGTGACACGCCATCGAAGCTAAGAATGAGGAGGTGCGCTTGGAGTCGGAATTCGGCCGAGTAAGAAGTAGGCGGTACAGAGTGATAAACAATCGAAACTACCCTAATAATCCTAGAAGTAAGTCCTGGGGCCCCCAGCTTAACTATGTATCCATGTTGCGTTCGTAAATATCGGTCTGAACTCCGACAGTGCGGAATTAGTGCCATAGGCTTGGCAGGGATAGCTGGTATTCCCTTCTTTGTTGGTGATGCTTTATACCAACTATCCTATAGCAATGGAATTATATACACGTTTTATCCCTCTTGAGGATATCCAAATATACATGGCCAGTAAAAGCCTACAAATGAGCAAAGATAGCATATTTATTTACGGGCCCTTAAAATACACCGATGTTGTTCTGGCACTTCTATCTCCCAGACAGCGTACCGTAGCACATTCATACTGAATTTTCTTTCTGCCTGTTGATTAAGATTTGATGTATCCTATACGTTAAACAAATAGAAATCTAAAGGAAAAGTGGGAAAGTCCTGGAAATTGATTAGAGAACTGCATCGGTCCTGTGTGGGTTGATCAGTTGATGGGGAAACGGCAGTCTCAAACATCAATTTGCTCTAACTCGACCAACTTACGTACCACGCGATCGACCGTAGCATCAGTCTCGTGGTCAAAAAAGCCATTATCCCCATTTGGTACATGGAGTTAAACCATGAGGTTTTAGCCGCATCTATGAAAGATAAGCTCTCCAGGCTCGGGTGTGAAGTGGAGCGTCTAGTGACAGCTCAATATGCACACTCACTACAGGTATTCCCCTGCTAACGATCAGTGCTGTGCACTATCTGACGGTCGATTTCGATATTTAGGAATTGCATGAGCTGGTTCAACATGCTTCTACCGCTTCTCTCTCCTCTTGGGCCGCTCAGAAGCCATGTCAGCTTGGAGCCTTAGCCCACATTGTCGTTGATGGCCTATCTCGTTCTAGTTATGCTTTGCATTTAGTTGCGCCCCTTGGTAGGCATATTTAAATGTGTCTCTATATAGGCCAGATCTGACACAATATAACTCGAGTGGAAAATTTCCGCAATGCTGTGCTAGTCCGCTATCCATGGATATTGGACCAGTTCCTCCGGAGAGCCACTGAACATGGCGAAACGGAGGTGAGCACCTATCAATCTCTTTGATTCCATTTTTTCTACATTATGTGGAACATTGAGTGGACCTTAAGATTAATGCAATTGCCATGGTGCTGGCTATACAGTATATTTTCGGCATGCGTTGCAATGTTATTTTCTTCCTCCAGATTTTGTTGTGCCCGCTTTCCTCCCACCCTTTGTTACAAATCTCATCAATTCTACTGGTGATAACCCGTGTGCCAAATCGATATGGCCCCTTTACCAGATTATGACTGGTTTACAAACTGCCTCAATAGTTCTATATGAGATCCCTTCAGAGACAATGTCTAGTCTTCAGATGGAGCTAACAAAGACGCTACGCACTCTTCATGATCAAACAGAAAATCTTCTTTGTCTTGCAACCTTTGGGCAAATTGTATCGTCTAATACCGCTCATGACCAAAACAACCAGGATCAACTCCCACCGTGGTTACAAAATATCAAGTATTTCTTTGGCCCCAAACGGGTCCTGAAGACGTTGGAACTTGTTGTTCTACGCGTAATTCTTGCTTGTTCTTCCGGCTGTAGTAATTTAACTGCCCAACAGTCGGCAAGGAGTATCCGCATAGCGATTGAGATTTGTGACAGTGTGGAACAGGAGCAGAGAGAATATTGGATCAGCGTAAACCCGTCCAAAGCTGCCAAGCTTTGCGAGAAAGTGACAAGAAATGGGATCGACCGTGACGTGCAAATTCTGGTGAGTTTCTTTCTCGTCATAAACAGGCTATTAATGATTCTTGAAGGGCACGACGTTCCTAGTTTCTCCTGTCCCGGCTTCTGCATTGCCTCGTAGTATTCCGGTGATTTCCGTTCAGTGGCTCCTGTCTGAGTAGAGTACACAATGCTGGAAGTACTACCACGGAAATACATTCCTCGGATAGTTGTGGCAAATGCTGTATGAATACAGTTGCCTGGCAATGACATCTACTCTAACCTTGCCGAAGGTCTGCTCAGGGCAATCTACAATGGTCGATCCCTTGAACTACGTCCTTTTTGCGGCAAAACCAAATCAGAATGCGCACATCCCCAGTATAGCGAGAGTTCAGGTAGCAAGATAAATTATCTGTGGCTTACAGACTTTAGACTCCCAAATTTTCCGTTCAGTAGTTGCTGAAATGGCGATGCAACAGTTCAAGGAAGCCATGGTTGAGATGATCGAAAGCTTCCCAAGGAGCTTCTTCAAACCTGACTGCCAGGGCTTTACCATATGCCTTGATCCATTGATGACAAAGGCAAATTATATACTAGGTGAACTGTTTACCTTCTATCTTCACTCAGTGCTTTCAACAAACACAGATCATCAAACCATTTACGAAGCCAGAATAGATACTTTCGGAGCTTTTCTATCTAAAGCTGGTACATCGCACCTAAAACAAGCTGCCGTTTCTGGGAAATAAAGCCGCTTAATTTCAAAATGCTTTTGCCTCTCTCGAGATTCATGAGTCGCCTAATAGAAGGCGCGACTGGAGATCTGAAATAGCTGACACACTCAAGCTAAATTTACGAATATCCCTGGATAATATAATGCGAAAGATAGAAGAAATATGCCATGATCTCGAATGTCGCTGCAATGACACCGAAGCTCCCTTAAGAGCTATTAAGAAAGAACACAACAGGGCGTCTCTTGAGGTCAAGGAACTAAAGCGCCAGAATGACGAACTATACCCACAATTACAGCAGGTGTCTAGTATAATGTCTGAAGTATGTGAAAATGTGTCTCATCTAGAGGCAGGCGCTGAAACTGCATCTAGCCGCATCGAAGAGTTATCGGCCAACCTTAATGCAGCACGAAAGGAGCTAGAGGACAAGAGGCTCCAATCGCAAGAAATGGCTAGCCGTGAGTGAGAGCAAGCCAGAACTAGAGAGCTAGAACTCATCGCTTCTTTGACTGAGAAGGACAATCAGTTGGACGAATTACAAGAACACATCCTGGTGCAAAGACAAATGAATGGAAAATTATCAGAAGCAGAAGACATGGTCTCGAGTTTGCCCTTGAGCAAGTAACGTCCCTAGAGCAGGAAGTATCCAGACTGCAGGGTCGCATTGACGAAAACCAGAAAATTTCAGTCCAGAAAGACGAAGAAATTGGGCGACTTCTAGCTTCGAAGGAGAATGCGGAGAGTTGAGAAGAAATTCTGCAAATCAAGGTATGACAGATTTATATTGTTCATGTTTGCTATTATATTCATTTCTGCTTTTTCTTTAAAAGCCATACACTAAAAGATCATCCAGCTAGGTGAAGACCGGGAGTCCGACAAACTCAGGACCACACTCTGTCAGCCGGAAGGAAATATAAGAAAGAGATTGATACGCTGAAAGAGTACTCTGAGATACAAATTTCAAATCTAACCGCAGAGGTATAGTTTTTTGAGAGTGTCCCTTCTTCTAGTTTGACCAGAAAGTCTAATAGCTTGTAGTCTATAAAGCAAGGAGAAGAAATCGCTTCATTACAGGCCAATATGCAAGCTTCCGCATGCAACGTCGCCAAGGAGCTTCATGTGAAGGATAAGAGGATTCAGTCCCTAGAAAAAAAGGTGAGAACAATTGAAAGAAAGACAAAAAATAAATAAATAAATAAATAGGAGGGGGAGAGACAGAAACGATACTTGCCAGAGTTGTTCAACGTTATGGGCTAATAATTGATTCAGATACAGCATATGCGCGATCAGCGAGCTGCCAAGGGACGGGAGTTTTCAGAAGCACAAGAGCATATTTGCTGACCAATGAGCATAATGGGCTTCAAAACAGATGCTGCAAGCTCGAAGCCTTCCGGTAAACAACAGAGATCCAGGTCATCACCAGGGCCATCCCAGGTTACCGGAATGGAGCAGCAAACGCATATATTGGGGGAGGAAACACAAACCGAAAGCGACGAACAACTAGGGACGTCGTTTGATCCCATATTGTCTCATGATGTCGAACGTAGCCCTAAAAGATCCCGAGATAATGCCTTCTCTCTCCGAGTTACCAGCAGCACCTTCTCGTGCATCCGACAAGAAACCAAGGTATTCGGTTTCTCGGAGAGGCACGAGAAGCGGCGGGAGCGGAAAGCCCTAGGTGATGCAAATCAGAACAGCCAGCCAAATTTCCAAACCAGCAGCCCACCGCACTCCAGTCAGCGTAGCGATGTTCAAGCCAGTTTTGTGAGATTGCCGATGAGAATCGTCTGCAAGCCATTGACCTAGATATAGATTTGGAGCCCTCGAAGGATTTCCTATTTACAAGCACCTCTCTATCCGAAGTAAACAACCACATTCCTCGCCTGGGACGCAACGATGATTATGTTTCGTGGAGTTATTTTTTTTTTTATTTGATTTTATTAGTTATGACCACATTGGATATCCGCCAGTCTCCTGTCAGTATATATTCAAACCCCAAATAATTTGTTCCAAGAATTCCAAAATTTTCCCTTTACAGTCTCTTCTCATTCCATACTAATAATCTATCAAATTTGCACTGTTAGGACGGCCGTTGTGTTAAAAACAAAAAAAAAAAAAAAAAAAAAAAAAAAGGATCCCTGTAAATCATCGCCGAGCTGGGGACAGGTTCTTGGAGCACCCATTTTCTTCCATGTCACAGTTGCTATTAGCATATACTAAACTCGACTGGGCCACTAACGATCCCTCTCCAGTTCACATCAGAATACATTATTCATCCTAATTATCCTTCCTAAACCACGATCCTTCTGAGAAAAATAACTTGTTCAAAATGAAAATTGCATACTCCCATTTACTGGTAGACAAAATTCTCTGTTAAGTAGTGGGAGAAGTTATAATATCATGCATTACTAACTCAGCCTGTGATGTTATCACTGAGCTTATAACTTAATTTTTACAGGTCCTTTAACTACTTTATCTTTATCAATGCCTCTCTGTGAATAGGAAAGGAAAAGTGGGAGTCATTTACTACTAGTATTCCCTACGTATCTGCAATCGGGAAAGAGTGAAGGAAAGTTTTGATCCAGGAGATTTTCGGTGCTGTCTAGCTATCGCTAGAGAAGAGTATATAACTATCTCTTGGAATGGTTACCATGAGGCATTTAGACTCTGTATTTGTTCTTGTAGATAATAGTAATTGCCATGGAAAGTATATTTTATTTGTGTGTTCTATGGTAGGCAGGCACCCAGCAGCCCTTCAAACCCATGCATCATTATTAAGGTAGTGGCCCTCTTTCAAGGCTTCTTCCTAGTAAATACTCTTGGACCTTTTTTTCTTTCATTCTTTCATTCTTTCATTCTTTTTCTTTTTCTTTTCTTTTTTCTTCTTTTTTAAGACCTGGTTTCGGGAGTCTGCAGGACTGCAAAACATGCTCGCCCATAGTGTTAGATGGGAAGAAAAGATCCCTTTAAACAATATATATTATCGCACATTTCTACGGCTCTTTATATGGACTCCCTTTCAACCCACTTTTGTCCTACTACCAGCTATATGCCTTACATTTTATCCCTCTCTTCTGTACTGCATTACCTGGAATAATCATATTCTGAAAGACGACGTCACTCACTGAAAGAACAAGAAATCACATAAGTGGCCCCAAAAATGCAGCAAGAGAACTCTATAAGTCTTTCTCAAGTCCTGGACATGGAGTATATATTTATTAGTGAAAATAGAAGCCAGCTTGAAGACTGTTTGCCGCTAATTCTTCCTATCACTTCAAGTGAGCTAGAAGTGAGGCAGGAATCTAAACTCTTCCTTCACTGGAAAAGCGCCGATATAGTGAACGGCTTGTCGACCACTATCCAGCACAGTATCCCTCAGCAGACTCCACTCCACCGCCCTTTCCAGCCTACTAGGATTCAACAGACTAGCCATCCTCACCGAGAAGTTGGGACGAGCTCTCGTTCTCCATCTCCTATTCCTTTTTCTTCATCTTCCATCTGTTCCACGTTTTCCTCCAGTCTCTTCCCAGTCCATGGTCTCTCTCAATCTTCTAGTAAGATGCCACCTCAGAACCGAGCTATTCCAGCCAAAAGTTCTGCTCGTCAGTGCAAGAATACGTCCCAACAACAGCCGCCACAGATACTTGCACCATGGAGGTTTTGGGACTCGGTCGCCGTAAACATTTCGAACGTACCTAACGAAGCGACCACATTCGACCTCTGGCAGGCATTTCAGAAAGAGGGTCATGTCTTTTCCATTGATCTGTTCGAGGATTTCCATGGGAAACGGGAGCCTAAGGGGAGAATACGCTTTAAGTATGTTTTTGAAACCTCTACTTCTGCCTCTGTAACTGACCATTGCGTAGGCCGCCGCCTGGCACAGACTTCTGGACGAAGGGGAAATATACCATCAAACTCCCCAATAAGAAGATATTCACTATTACAGTTGCTCTCAGTACCAAACGTCCTGACCTCCGGATCCCTAGTCCTACGAATCCGGACGTTCATTATCCGGCTGAGGTGGTAGGCCTCATTGTTCAGTTTGATTCACAGACTACTCATAGAAAAGTTCTAACGCTTCTTCAATGGTCCAGAAAATACCAATCTCGTCTATGGATATTGGGGTTTTGTTTGACGAAGTAACCCTCCTGCCAATGCGCACAATTGGGTCTGGACGGAACGAACAGGCTTTTGTAGTCCTTGATGTGAGGAATAGGACGTTGATTGTTCGTTTTCAGCTCCCCATCTTCAGTGCCAGACACAAGTCGGTTTCATCCGACACGTCGCTACAGGAATATCGTCTTAAAATCCCCTTTGTTCAATTAGCTGAGATTTATCAAACCTCAGACCCTGTTTCAGGGGTGATATCTCATTTCACTGTACTCTCATCACCTCCGGCTTACCATCGACGTCTTTCAAACATTGCCACTACTTTCGTAGATGACAATACTTGGAGAGACTCGGACACTTGGTTCCGACAGACATGCATTGTTCACAATCCTCAAGAGCTGTCTTCTCTTCCTGTTAGCCTGAGGAAGAAAAACCCTGTTATTGATATTGGTCAGGACTTTTCCTTGTGCTTCGCTCCTTTCGAGTTTTTGCCCTAGCTTACTATTTATTCATTATACAGGTCGTTGGAATGCTTTTAAGATAAAATACTCGGAGAACATTGGCCGAGGAACCGAATTCACCTTACTTCACAATATCCTTGAAGACTACAATGTTAGGATCGTCAACACAGATCGGTTCACTCAATGGGACGAGCATAAAGAGCGGATGCCGCCGGTCTGGAAATGGATCGACCTTTCAGATACGCAGATGCCTAAGGCTCCAGTCTCTTCTCTGGAAGAATTGATTGACCCGAATTATATCCATCTGCCATTCCCTGTCCGTTACCAACTCGAGGTCTGTCTATCAAATGGATACCTCTACGAGTACACAATGGCCCGTGGATTCGTTATCAAGCTCTCTGAACTTGGGGAAGGACAATCCATAAAGCTCTTGGAGCATGTGGCAGCTAAGAAACAGGTCTACTATGATCCAATGAAAATATTCGATCTTAAATTCGTTAGGGGGGCAACAGACGTGAAAACTTCACCTTACTGTTGTTACATGCGCTCAGCCAGGATCACGCCGAGCACAATCTACTTCAACACCCCCACGGTGGAAATTTCAAACAGGATAATAAGGCACTATATCGAACACGCTGATCGCTTCCTTCGAGTCCGTTTCACAGATGAAAAGCTATTTGGTCGCATCAATTCAACTGTTGAC
This sequence comes from Aspergillus tanneri, assembly GCF_003426965.1. Lineage (NCBI taxonomy): Eukaryota > Fungi > Ascomycota > Eurotiomycetes > Eurotiales > Aspergillaceae > Aspergillus > Aspergillus tanneri. The sequence continues at coordinate 1,636,873 of NW_022984634.1, read as the reverse complement.
AACACCATGGATGAAGTTTTTACTAGAATCAAGAGAGCGTTGGCTAATGGAATTGTCATTGGTGACAGGCGTTACGAGTTCCTTGCATTTGGAAACTCGCAGCTCCGGGAGCATGGCGCCTATTTCTTTGCGCCGCTACCTAACCTCACCGCTGCTAACATCCGTGCATGGATGGGCCACTTCAATGACATACGGAATGTGGCCAAGCACGCTGCAAGGTTGGGCCAATGCTTTTCCACAACCCGTGCCATTTCTGGCTGTCCTGTGCATGTACGTCACATCGATGATATTAAGCGCAATGGATACACTTTTTCCGATGGTGTCGGTAGGATCTCCCGGTTTCTCGCTCAAATGGCAATGTCAGAGTTAAAAATCAAGACGCCGACGGGCGACCCTCCGTCCGCGTTCCAATTTCGGCTCGGAGGCTGCAAGGGCATGCTCACTGTCTCCCAGGAAGCTCAACGTCATGAGGTGCATATTCGGAAAAGTCAATACAAATTTCCAGCCATCCATTCTGGGTTAGAGATTATTCGATGGAGCCAATTCTCTATAGCAGCCTTAAACAGGCAGTTGATCATAGTGCTATCTACTCTTGGTATCTCAGACGAAATATTCCTTGCCAAGCTTAAAACCATGCTGCAAGGCCTAGATGAAGCCCTGGAGAGTGACACAAGAGCCATCTATTGGCTAAAAAAATATGTGGATCCTAATCAAATGACCATTGTTGTCAGTCAGATGATCCATGATGGTTTCAGAAGGGCAAAAGAGCCGTTCATAACATCCATCCTATGTCTGTGGAGAGCCTGGCACCTTAAGTACCTGAAAGAGAAAGCCAAAATTGCCATTGACAAAGGCGCTTCCTTGTTGGGATGCATGGATGAGACAGGTACTCTCAATGGGTACTATGCACACAAGATTCCAGGAAATGATGCTACTCTCGATGAACATATAGCGGCACTGCCTGAGATCTTCCTTCAGACATCTCGGCCCGATAATGGTGGAAGATACGAGATTATCGAAGGCATCTGTATCTTGGCTCGTAATCCATCGCTTCACCCTGGAGATATCCGAGTCGTAAGAGCTGTTAACGCTCCACAGTTAGCCCATCTCCATGATGTGGTTGTCTTGCCTCAGACGGGCGATCGAGATGTTGCAAGCATGTGCTCTGGTGGAGACCTGGATGGTGATGACTACCTTGTGATTTGGGATCAAGATTTGATACCTGACGATTGGTTTCGGGCTCCTATGAAGTATACAAGCAACAAGGCGCGGGATCTAGATCACGACGTGACAGTAGACGAAATTACATCCTTTTTCGTTACTTACATGAAGAACGATTGCCTCCCTAAGATTGCCCACGCACACCTCGCTTGGGCAGATCGTCTTCTAGACGGTGTGAATGAGGAAAAGTGTATTCGTCTTGCTCAACTCCATTCAGATGCAGTCGACTACAACAAAACAGGAATCCCAGCGCATATGACTCGAAACTTGGAGCCTCATTCATGGCCTCATTTTATGGAAAAAATTCATAAGCCAAAGGAGAAAATTTACCATTCAAGGAAAATCCTCGGTCAGCTGTATGATGCCGTTGAGCGTGTCGACTTCATTCCCAGCCTCGAAAACCCTTTTGACCAGCGAATCCTCGGGTGTCAGCTAGTAGTTCATGAAGAACTTTACGATTTTTCTAGGGAGCTAAAATCCCAATACGACAGCGCAATGCGACGGATCATGGCACAGCATGAGATCAAGACGGAATTTGAAGTCTGGTCTACTTTCGTTCTCAGCCACTCCAATATGAGCAAGGACTATAAATTCCACGAAGAAATTGGAAGCATCTCATCTTCTCTCAGCGAATCGTTTAGAAAACAATGTTACAATAAAGTCGGTGGTCGCAATTTTGAACAACTTGCTCCATTAGCAGTTGCCATGTACCGTATCACGCATGAGGAAATGACGACTGCCCTTGAAAAATATCGAAACGAGAATATGAATGGGGACAAGATGTTCGTCAACTCTGTTTCCAAGATGGAAAAATTGCCTCTTATTAGTTTTCCGTGGGTGTTATCTCATGTTCTAGGGAAAATTGCAATGGGGTATTATGAGCTGTCGGAGCATACAAGTACAGTGCACGAATTGTATCAAAACTCCCACAACTCATCTTTAAATCGACACCCTTCACAGACGGAAAACCAGCCCAGCATAGGCCACTCGAACCGAGAAGATCCCTTTGGTATGTTTTCCGACGATATTAGTGGAAGTGCACCTCCTCAATCGGAGTTAATTTCGGGGGCGAACAGTAATACTGTCGAATCCCTAGAACAACTTGTTGATTTCGGCCTCTCAGAAGCGCAGATGCCATCGTCATCATCTCTCTCATCACCTCCTATCGAAGGCAACATTAATTTGCTCGATTTCAATACCGACCCAGTAGATAGTGGCCGCGCTGGATCAGAGGCCGCCCCGAAGATAGAAACGACATTCAACTCAGTCATAGAAGCTGGAAGTGACTGCGATGAAATCGTCGAAGAAGACGATCATGAGCCCACTGCACTCGACAAGCTTAATATGATACTCAATGCTTGAGCGAGATGGGAGAATGATATGGCCTGATTCTGACGAAATGTCATTGAAAATCAGATTCAACGAACATTGCACTGCAATAAGCATGTAATTTAAGAATTTAAGGCCGTTTTCTTTTCTTTTCTTTTCTTTTTTTTTTCTTCCCAAATAAACAGAGACAAATTGTAATCGAGAACTTTCGTATTGTTCAAGTAGCCGATTTACTAAATCCAAATGGTATCTTACCACATCGGGTTATAAACGCCAATTGTCAGTAGTGCCATTATCCAGAACTCTTTGCTCCATGGAGGCTTTTAAGACACCCAGAAACCTCAGCACCATCATCCAGTTTTAGCCTCAGGTCTTGTAGAAACTCCAAAATAATACTGCTACCACTACCACTCCAACGTACTCTCACGTTCATTCTGCAGCAACTTAACAGCCGGATCCAAAACACTCGTGGTATGTCTCCAATTAGCCAAGTGCCTGGTCCTAGAATAGAAAACAGGACAGTCTTTGCTGTCACATTTCACGTCATCATCAAATGCAACACCCATACAGGAGCGACAAACACGGTATAGGTCTGATACCCTTTTCTCCGCTTGCCGCTGTCGACGGACCAGACCAAGCAAGGAGATATGAGGCTGTTGCATGCACTCGGGACACACGGGTGTGCTTGTGTCTTGGAGCTTCGCCCTGCACACAATGCAGGTCGAGGAATTCATGTACGATTCCAACGTCTTCTTGAGATCCTTCCTTGTGAAGGCAGCTGATCCTTCTACTCGGCGGATTCGTTGGATTTTGGGCATTTCTTCATACCATTGGCGGACATTAGCGCCAACCAGATTAAAGATTCGTTCCAAAGGAGGAATGAGGTTCTTAGTGATGTAGTATTCTGCATCGAGTTCTAGCTGGGGATCGTAGAGAAGGGCTTCCGGCGGTACGCAGCGGTCAACTAGTCTAGATCCGGGGGCACCAGTCACCACAACATAGGGGATTCGTTCGCCATATTGAGGTTCCGAACGTGGATCCTCGAGCATCTTCTTGGTGCTGATCAGGGCACCAGGGGGCAGTTGGCCTCTTTCGCTGTAGGTGCCAAGTCTCACCTCTCGGGCAAAGCAGAAGTCCTGGATCGAGACCATTCCTTGTAGGATCTTGTTGCACTGTTTTTGGAAATAATTTTTGACTTGGCTTAGGTCTGCCGTTCGGAAGAGGATCTTGAGAGCCTTTTCTTCAATCTTTTGCTCTGCGGGGGTACCATCTCGTCGGACTGTTTCGATTCCCTTTGCGTCGAAATGGGGCTCTTTTTGATCCCTGTGTTCGTATTTAAAGCCCACATAACGTTTCTTAGCCAGAAGCACACATGGATGATACACCTTCTCGAACTTGAGCTTCACGGGATGCGGGTTAATTTCTGTGACGGCCTTGGCGATCTCTTCTCCGATGTTGAAAGCTTCATCTCGTGTTCGCCCCCGGAGATAAACGAAAAGGCTGTCTGTATCTCCATATACGACCTCAGCACCCCATCGCTCTACAGAATGAATAAAAGCGATAGCTTTTTCGAGTGTTTCTCTCCCCGATTGCACGATGCTATCTGCTATCTCAGAGCAAGGCATCCTTCCAGAAAACGAGGCAGAAGTATAGCCATATGTAACGTTAGCAATAAGCTTGAGAGCGAGCTGTCTATTATTCAAGAGATGTTGCAGTGCTTTGTCGTCCTTGTCCATTTTCATCCCAGTTTTCACCATAACCCGGGTTTCTAGTATTTCTGCAAGCATTTTTGCAAGAAGCGATTTCCGGACTTCCGCTTTCACATATATCATACCATTCGGTGCGATATTGATCTTGTCTTCAAGCAGCTCTAACAACCCCGGCTGCCTTTTGTAGTCCATAAATCCCATTTTGTCTCGGGCCCTCCACTGCTGCGCCCTTCCAAGAAAGGTTGAATAGCAGTAATTGTAAGCAATCATGATACTAGGGTATAGGGACTGAAAATCCAAAACTATAAGTGGGCTAGTGTAAAAATCGCTCAGGGGCTCCATAACCAACGGAAGGCATTCAAGAGCATTCTGTTGTCCAACCTGCTTCCTACTCGGGGATACAAGTACGAAATTCTCGGGCTTCGCAATACGAAACATCAAAGATTCGACTTTGAATTGGGACCCTCGTGAGTAAACGGAGTAGAAGTCTATTCCCAATAACCTCGCCTCCTCACTGGTTCTTGGTATCAGTTCATTGGTCTCCAGAATCTCAATATTCATTTGCACGCGAGAAGCGAAGTAGTTGACAACCTTCACGAGGTCACGAGGTTTACCACTCTGATACCATTCTGTGAGATCGCGAAAGGAGTAATGTGGAATTCGTCGGTGAAGCAGATGGAACACGACATTTTCCATACTGTATTGAAGTAGGTTCAGCTCATTCCTCATTGCTCGCCATATATTAATCGTATGTCGCCCTGTGATTCGAATAGAAGAGGTATGATTGAAGCCCCATCGATCAGCATCCTTCCCAAATTTCCCGTGAGCTTGTGATTTCACTCTTGACAGCTCATCACAAATATTGAAATCATACTTCTTTCTGGCTCTTTCGATCACATATCCCCAGGAGCTATTGTGCACCTCATATCCAGTTATAATGTCTGGATCATACCATCGGACAATGTCCACTAATCTATTGATCAAATCAAGTTCTGTTGCCTCATGCTCCACGTCGATTTTGATAGCCTTCGAGATTTTTAGATCCGGTCTATCAACTTCACCTTGGAAAACCATTCCAACATGAGCACCAGAAATGTGACTGTTTACATCAAAGTCTTCATCTTCTGAACGTATGCACCAGAAGATGCAAGAAATCTCGTCTTCCTCTGGGTTCGGAACAAGCGTGCTGCGAGTATTGACATGAAGTTCTATGCTCATGATGCTCATATATTGTGCAGGGTGCTCAACGTTGGCTGATTTTTCTTTTTGTGAATATTTGAAACCACATCCATTCTTCTGTGTAGGTCCCTCAATCTGTGAAAGCTCATTTAGCTTTACTTCCGGTTTTAGCTTAAACCGTTTTGCCTCCGTAGCATGAGGTTTGTTTCTTGAATTTTCGTTTTCAAACCAATTTATGACCTCTGAGCGACTTGGAGGCACAGGAGCAAATTCCCATACTTTGCTGGTGGAATGTTCGCGTAAGTACTGATCAGTTTCTTCCTGGTCATTTCTATCTTGTATAGTTGCACTTTGCTCACCCAGCATTGCAGGTGAACGCCCTGATGGATCAAAATCAGACAGATAATGAATACTATTTCCCCCCAACCGAAACTCTCTGCCGGCATAATCTCGAGGTCGGTCAGGAATATCAGCCACATCACTATAAAAGGCATTTTGGTAAATAGCAGGCGGATAGCCGTAATCATTGAGTGTAGATGAAATCTCGCTAGCGCTAGGGCAAGGCAGCCGCAGGCAGCAAATCCGACTGGTTAGAGGTATATTGAATGCCTCATAAATCATGGGGCCCATTTGTGACATATAAGTATTAGAGGTGTCACTGTTTGTTTCTGTAGCCGAGATCTCCAATAGCGGGGAGCTTTTTAATCCATTGGCACTGTTGGAAATATCTGGAGTAGAATCTGTTTTGCTTGAGATCTCAGGTGTTGTCTTTGACGTGAAACCAGCCTCCTCGCTGAGACGTAGTATAGTTATAGGATCATTTGGATCTTTAACAATCGGAAAGCTGAGCCTACTGCTTTTACCGGCACCTCTAGGCTGAACGGCTAGCCTTGAATCTGAAATCTTCGACTGGGAAGACCCGGTAGCACACAACGCTTCCAGGATATCAGTATCGGCCATCTCTCCGATTCTAGGTTTTGCATCCATATCGCGGATAGTATCTGAATATTGTTGTTGTACATCATGAGACCTCCTATATGTGTCTTGTGGGGAGCCACCATCAACAATCTTCATTCTCTTAGATGGGATGTCAAGATGAGCAAAGTCGTTTCCTGAACGTTTAAGAGAATTTTTCGCTCTCTGAATATCTGAACGGATATTTTCTCGGGAGTTAATTTCCTTTAATTTATTTGGCGCACCAGACTTATGATCGTATGCATCCCTAGGTTCAGCTTTCGTCGGTTCAATGTGGCGTTGCTGTATGGGATCATTGGATAGACAAATCTCCTGTTCCGTATATTTTCGAAAAGGATGGATTAAATCTATGTCATCCAGAGGATCATTATTGGAGTCTATTTCTTCTTGCTCATTCTCATCTTCAGAGAGTAAGTCGGCGGCTTCACTATCATCTGAGCAATAAGAATATTCATCAGACTCCGCTAGCAACGGTGCATCGTCTTGAGCATGATGTTCAGCGCTCGCCAATACACCCGTACTTTGGTTTCGATGCACATGCGGTTCTAAAGTTTCTTTTTTGTCCGCGAAAAAGTCCTCAACGCTCTCCAAAGTGGTCTTGATATTATCCTCGAAAGATCCTTTGCCAAAAAAGTTATGGAAAGTGATGCCTCCATCCCCTCTTTGTCGTTTTTCTTCGTCGGCGATCTGGGAGACCAATAGACGATATTCATCCTCACGGATCCATGGCCCATGTGAGTTGCTCCTTGGATTAGCTGATAGCGAAGTCAAGTCCTCAGGACTAAACGGACTACTACCAGCATCTACAATTCCAAGCCTTCTCTTCCTCCTGTGTTTTTCATCCTGCCACAACCCTGCCATGCTAGGGACAAGTCGCTCATTCGAAACAATCGGGTTCAGAAACTCGTTGAAATCATGATGAATCGGCCGAGGGCTAATATCGAGTCGATTCAATATATCTTGTACAGAGACATCAACCTCAAGTGCACAATGGCTTTGCTTCGAGAGAGCTGATTCATCCGATATGCAGTCTTGTGGTATTGATCGATCATGCCAACGATGGGATAAATTCGTAAGTTCGAGATATTCTGGAACAGGAGACCGAAACATAGCCTTGCTACATTTCATAAATGCACATCCATACAGACTATAATCACACATCCATTGTGGGATATATTGCAGATGGCTTTCATAAGGCTGCAAAGGGCGTTTCAATACAGCCCCCTGAAGCAACAAGTCTGCCAGTCTCGTTGTATAAATTGGACTCAATAAATAAATTTTGAAGAAAAAGCGGTAGCCCACATGATATCCATAGAATGGAACACCCTTCACTAAAGTGATATGAGCGACGAAAGCAACCTTCTTATCATATGCGTTGCGATGGTAGCTTGCTGCCAAGGCATGATCGATTGACAGATGTAGGTCCCTTATTGCTGATGCCACTAGCAACAAATTAGTCCCGGAAATTAAGGGAAATAATGTAGGCTAATAAACTAACCATTGTCGGGATCCAAGCCACCACTGTACTCCACGTAAAGGTAAGGAAACGCGCCATGCACATGGGCGCATACTTTCTGACCAGTCTCCGTTACTCCAAATATTCTGATTACAGGAACTTTAGGCCTGTACTGCTTTACAGCAGCTCCCTCTCTATAAGGAAGAGGAGGGTCAAACTCTGACGGGACCGCCTGGTAATGATCCACGCAATTGAGGCGCACTTGAAAGGGCTCCATCAGTTGAGGTTGGGACAGCCGAGGCTATCAGCAACATATCGTACAAAGATAAGGTATGCTTCATATCAATAAGTCTCAAATGCGGTTGTCACTCCTAGTCAGCTTGCGATCTCACCCCTCTCTTTGCGATGAGTATGACGTGTTGCAGTAATTATTAAGAGAGTTCGCGACCCGAGGAGCGAAAGAACGCCTAGTCACGTGATACATGCGCCTGTCGGTATCTTCAAAGCTCGACCTCCGAAGTTTGAGTGTCGGATACCACCAACAGCAGACCTTTGGCTAGCAATCATATTTCAAAATACATCAATCAGGAAACTGTCTTTCTTTTTTTTTCCAATTCCCGTGTCGACTGGAGTAGTCGCAAGCGCTTATACGCAATGTCACGAAAGCCCGCCGATGTGGCGTCAAAGGAACGCAATGAGTACATTCCATCCTTTATCTCCAAGAAGCCGTTCTATATCGACGATGATTCTTCCGCAAACGACTATTTAGAGCATCAGCGTCTACATAAGTCGACCACTGACCAGTCGAAATGGTACGAGCGCGGAAAGCGTGTCGGTCCAGCCGCCACCAAATATCGAAAAGGAGCTTGCGAAAATTGTGGCGCCATGACACACAAAACAAAGGAATGCCTAAGTCGGCCTCGAAAACAAGGCGCTAAGTGGACAGGCAAAGATATTCAAGCCGACGAAGTTGTACAAAATGTTGATCTGGGATGGGACGCTAAAAGAGATCGATGGAATGGTTATGATCCTAGCGAATACCGCCAAGTTGTAGAGGAGTATGAAGAATTAGAAAAGCTGAAACGGGCTACGAAGAAAGATGTCGAGAATGGGCAGAAGACAATTACAGATGGCGGCCCGGATGATGAAGATGCGTCGCAGGAAGAGGCACGATATGCCGAAGAATCTGACATGGGAAGACAGCAAAGCACCGCCACTCGCAACCTACGAATTCGGGAGGATACTGCAAAATACCTGCTGAATCTTGATCTTGACTCTGCCAAATATGATCCTAAGACACGCCGAATGGTTGATATGGGTGCTCAGGATGATCAAGCCGCAGCTCTTGTCGCGGAGGAGAATTTTGTTCGCGCTTCCGGTGATGCGGCCGAGTTTGAGAAGGCTCAAAAGTACGCATGGGAAGCACAAGAACGTGGCTCACAAAAGATCCACTTACAAGCAAATCCGACGTCCGGGGAAATTTTGCGGAAAAAGGAGAAAATCGAAAGCGAGGATAAACGTCAAGCTCAGCGAAAAGCACTATTGGACAAGTATGGTGGACAGGAACATCTAACGCCGACTCCACTTCGACATACAATGGTCGTCGAGAACGAAAGGTTCGTAGAATATGACGAAACTGGTGCTATCAAGGGTGCACCTAAAAAGGCGGCCAAGTCAAAATATGCTGAAGATATCTTCACCAATAATCACACTTCTGTATGGGGAAGCTGGTGGCACAACTTTGAGTGGGGCTATGCTTGTTGTTTCTCAACAGTTAAGAACAGCTACTGTACCGGAGAAGATGGAAAGAAAGCCTTCGAGGAAGCAGACAAAATGCTGATGTTAATGGAGAATGATGAGAAAGCTGAAGCCCCCGATGAAAGCACCGAGACAGCTAATGCACATGTGTCTCGGAGTCCTCAAGTACAGACAGAGCAGACAGAGCCCAGGACCACTTCGAAAAAGAGGACGTTAATGGAAATACAGTCCGGTGTTACGGAGGAGGAATTGGAGTCGTATAAGCGGAGCTGTCTTGCTGCGGAAGACCCTATGGCTGCGTTCATAGGGAAAGACGAATTTGAGCAATAGTTACCAGCATTTTGGCATATGTCACTTTATTCTCATGCATATCGGCTACATCTTCTATACAGGCGTTTGGCGCTATAAGGAATACCCAATTGACAATATAATGGATACACAAAATTCTTTTTTATCACTAAGATTATGCCATGCAGAATGGAACTGAGGCTTTACATTAAAATAGATGTTGTGATTTTGTCTATGCAAGGCGATCAATCAACTGCTGTACTTGTTAGAGCATGTTATCACGTGATATGTAGCTCTGTAGGCGTCGGTAATTACCCAGGTAAAACTCGTAGTTTTACATATAACTAATCCTAATTTGGAATAGCGCTAAATGTGTCTTGGCAAAATAGTATTCGCGGGTGCCTTAGTCATATCCTTAATAGCAATATATATAATATATATCGAGGGCGGGGCAAGGAAGGAGTCAAGCAGACAGACGATCGGGGGATCTGACATGGGTGTCAGTGAAATTTTGATATCTGCATTCTGATTAGCTGGTCAAACCTAGTCCAAAAAACGATGTACTTAATGTTCAATAGTTGTTGCTTTTTTAGTTGAATTGCTCATAGCCAATTTTATGTGAGAAATTAAAAATGATAACTAGCAAATAGATGCGTGAGTTGCAGTATATGACTTTACTATATTTAGTATAGTCAAACCTATATTAATAAGAATTCCTAATTAGACTTGGTTACCTGTGAAACTACTAGTGTAATTTCCAAAGCCCAGCTCTGCCGGGTCAGGTCCCGTGATTTATCACGGCCAGGGCACAAGCCCTGGATACCACAACTCGCTTAACGACAGCCCCCCAGATCTCAGCGCGCAACTTCTGATACGCCTAGCGACGACGACAACGACAACTAGCCCTTCAACGGAATCGCCAGGTAAGTTTCTCCCCATTGGATATTTCGATGCGCATAAATGCACTAGAGAAATTTTCTGCTGACAATTATTGCGTGACTTTACAGTTCCATAACTCAAGATGAGTATGTGCAAATTTAATATCCCACTGAGCAACAAGTGCCTTGTCGTCGAGAGACCTTTTCCAGACTGACACCGATTACAGCGAAGGGTACCTCCAGCTTTGGCAAGCGCCACAATAAATCCCACACTCTCTGCAGGCGTTGTGGTTAGTATTACACCGCGAATGACACCACCCGGCGAAATCTTTACGGATCGCTATACTGGATATAACCAGAGGAAGTCGGGAAGGTATAATGAGCAGCAAATGGGCTAACACGTTCCGATTTTTCCGATTTCAGGCCGCCGCTCCTTCCACATCCAGAAATCAACTTGTTCCAGCTGCGGTTATCCCGCCGCTAAGACTCGCAAGTGTAGGAATTCCCCCGAGATATATTGAGTTTTGTTTCTGTGCTTGGTCAATAAATGGATTTATTGGCATTGTTCATTTGGAGTGGAATTATTCGCTTACGAGTTTTTGTTGGAATCAGTTAACTGGAGCGAGAAGGCCAAGCGACGCAAGACCACCGGCACCGGTAGAATGGCCCACCTCAAGGATGTCCACCGCCGCTTCAAGAACGGATTCCAGATCGGCACCCCCAAGGGCGCTCGTGGTCCCGAGAGCCACTAGGTTAATTTCGACGTCGTAATTATGATCTCGGAGGCTGGAGAGAGGGCTGGTATGAAAGGCCTGGTATCTGAAGTAGTCGGTGCCAGGCGAAAAAAGACGCTTTCCCGTGGAGTCGGTGTTGGGACAAGTCTTAATTTTGTCGTCATAACATGGTTATTCTAGAATAAGGACGGCAAATGGAAGACAAAAATTTTTGTGGGTTTGAAAGGGAAAGCAGGCATGAATTTCCTTTCTTGTTTATGGCTGGCGAATATCCCATATCCGGACAGGTACATTATTGAGATGTCTCCAATGTGATCTGTCTTCCTGAATACACCCATTCTCCAAGGACTCCTGCGTTCTTCTAGCAGCCGGTTTTTAAGATAGCCTTATATGACAAGCAGGCCGTGACAAATCAGTCTATTGGCACTGTCCCTTCTATTTACATACGCCTTAACACCAACCATAGACAAAATCCATCGCAGCAGAGAATCTCTATTCCCCTCTTCCAAAGACGCTAACGCCTCCGTCCCTCTGGACAAAGTATAAGACTTCCTTCTCCTCCCATTTTCCCTCGGAACTCTCGTCGGATCGGCCCCACGCACCACCTTTACTAATTCTCAGCACACCGCTAATATCCCTTGCAACGCCAGTCTCCAAATTTCTCAGCTGTATCACCATCTGTGCTCGATGGGCAGATCCTATGGCGAACGCAGCATGCTCTGTTTCCAACGGCGTAGCCGGCGCATAGTTGGATGCAGATGCGTTCTGGATCAACGGGGAATCGGCGGCGAGTATCATAACGGTTGCATAAGCGCTCTGCACAGGAAACGAAAGTTAGCAGGAAAACCCAATTGTAGGCCTTTTAATGTATGGATGACTTCTGTGCGAGACCCAACATGCAGATAAATACTAGTACGCACTTGTTGTAGGCCCATTATCCACTCGTTCATCTCCGTAGCACCTATGCCTCTACTTGGCCCCGTCGCAGCGAGCAGAAGATCCGGCTGGTCAATAATTAATAATACTTCGGATTCTTCTCCATCACCAGTGGACAGGTTCTTGACCACGGTTGAAATTTCCTGCTCGAGAGAGTCCAGAGCTGCAATGCCATTGCCTGAAAGGCGCAGTCGCTTTACAGGGCCGATCTCTCTTGACACCTGAGGTGGGTTGCCATTCGGTGCTCGCGGCACAGTTTGCGGGGCTCGCGCTGGGATCGTACTAGGTTGGGACCGAATGGGGAGTACTGTTCGAGGGACAGTACCGGGCAATCGTGACGGAGAAGAAGGTTCAGCTGCAGCTACGGGGGCATGGAAAAGCTCGGAGAGTCCATCGACGAAGGCGAATTGGCTTTTGTCAGTGAGGCGTGGAAGGTCCAAACCCTAGAGATGTCAGTACATGATATCACTGGAAAAACAGGCATGAAGAAGCGCAATACGGGAAATAATGCAAGCGTGTCCTGATATCAATAAAAAAACAATAATATATATGATAACTAGCTCATACACGCGGGAAACAAAAAAAAATCGCAATACTCACCAGTCGTTTTGCCTCCGATTTCCAAAATTCCCAACCCCGCAGAAAACTAACGAGCACAACCTTTTTCTTCTTCCTGCCACCGTTCTCATGGAGCCCAAAGGTCTCGTCGGAGTTGGTCGACGCACTAAGTGCTGTGTATAGGAATCGCAATACTAGCCAGTTTCCTGTCGCACCTAGTACTGAGGACAGGATTGTCAGAGACGACTGGGGCAACGAAGATACATAAGGTGTGAGAAGATGCGGAACTGGGGGTTGGGCAGGCATGATTGAGAATGTGCGGGGAGTACTGAAGCCGCTTATGGCCTCACCAGATAGCAGAAATAGAGCACAATCGGAAACAGTGCAAGTGATGTTTCTTACTGCTATCGCTTCTCACTTTTTCTGACAGTGTTCGCGGAGATGAGTATAAAAAAAGCTCTACCCAACCGTATGATTGGTCAGTGTCCATTTCCGCTGCGCCAAGACTGTCCATCACGTTTCCTTATCAATGGGGATTACTCCGCAACTGGGCATGGGAAATAGGCGTATATAGGATATATTACGATTCCTTTGGAAATTGAGTGGCTGATTTATGCCATATACATACTGGGAGATAATGAAATAGATATATCAGATACGTGGGTAGACAATTCATACTACGAGAACATAGTCGTATAAATATATGTTCAAGCCATCCCTCTGTAAAATACATCCTTCATAATGGTGTTAAAGGTAATGTAGCCATTCTACCTTATTTATTATGTGTAGATAATCTAATATAAAAACTATACACAATCTTAAATCAACTGGGTGTTAGACCTCAAATGACAATGTACTACAGGAAGTGTACATGCCGATCCTATACTAATATAGGTAGGCAGTCATCAAGGTGCTGAGAAGTGAGACATTAATATTTCTATAGCAGAGCAAGACCCTTCTGCGGTGCTTCTAATTATCTTATAGGTACATAGTATTCATCTAAGAGCACATCACTGTGCCTTGAAAGGCGAAATGCAGTCCAATAAGCCGTCTGGTCCAAAGGGGAAATACCCCTGCCTGGTGGATTCCTGAAATTTAGGGATGCAACCGTGGGAGTATCGGATCACCTGACCACACCCCACACCCAACGGGCAATCAAACGCCCCAACTTCTTGGATGCAGAAGGCTTCATCCGAACATAACCAGATACCACCCTCCTCTCTCCGTTGGAATGGGTTCGGGGGTTTACGTCTGTCTCGGATGTTTCTTTAGCCCCTCTTCCCTTAAGGACGTGGGCTTTTGAATGTTTTCCGTGCCGATCGTGAGTTGGCCCCATGTTATCTCCTAGCTGTTCCCCATGATGTCTTTTTTTTTTTTTTTTTTTGCGCCTCTCCTAGGAATCCCCACAGTTCGAGAGATCTAGTACTGTTTACTTTGGAATGCCCTTTACATTGAGCTGCTTGCTCAAGATCACTTTATGAGGCTTCTTTCCCAAATCCCTGTTGTTCTTCATTTACGGGCTTTCTTATAGATTGAATTTAATACGCGCCAAAGCGGCAATGTATTTCAATGTCCATTCATTCTTTTTATACCCTGGCCCGCAAGTTCGTTGGTTCGCATCTAACATTTGCCCCCAGAAGGGGTATCAATGGCACAGTGCTGACCGTTCGCAGATGACACCGGGCTTGTGTAACTGTCAACGTACACGAGACTTACGGTATAAGAGAACATCCTTTTCGAGATAAATGAAAATGGCTAGTACTCGTGATTCCCATTCGTATGCTGTGAGTTTTCCCCTGTTAAGTAGGATTATATGTAAGGAAGTGTAGATTTGTTAACTTATTGCAGTGTGATGAGTGTCGGTTGCGCAAGTCCAAGGTGGGCTTCACACAACGTGTTTCATACGCTGAGAAGAAGGACACTTACTTATCTTTCTTCTAGTGTTCCAAGGAGAAGCCTGTATGCGCACAATGCAAGCAGTTGAACAAGGAGTGCAAATATAGCCCCAAAATAACAAGGAGTCCTCTTACCCGACAGTAAGCATCTCACATTCCTAATCTTGTCTCCCACTGGGGAAAAGTCCAAGTCTTATACATTTGTCTTCGTTGAGATCCAAGAATTGTCAGCAGCGGAGAGCTAACTAACATCTCAGACATCTAACCTACGTAGAAGACCGTTTGCAAGCCTTCGAAACAGCTCTAGGGAGACTGTTCCCTGGAGGTGATCTTGATGCAACAGTTCGTTCTCTGTTGCATGACCAGGATGGGCCGCCAAAACCTGGGTCTTCTTCCAAGTCTTCATCTAGACATTCCACTCCCGCTAAGGCTGAAGCGGATCGATCTGAGGCAGCCCCCGAAGCTCTACCACAAAAAGCAGATGGATTTGATTGGGCTGAAAATAAAATTACGGTCGGAGATTTGACGGATGGCATGGCATCCTTGTCTATCAAGCCAGAAGGAACAGGATATTTTGGTTTGTATGGCCTTTACCCTCTCTTCAATCCTCCTCGCTAACCCTTTGGTTACAGGTGCATCTTCTAGTGTTGTTCCTCTTCGTGCTTTGCTGAAGCACGGATTCGATCTGAATTTTCCTGCTCGGTCAGCAAAGTCTAATACAGGTCCGGAAGGGGTGCCTTTGAAATCCCAGCTTCTGAACACCGCACCTTCAGGAATTGTTGAGCAGGCTTTTGTAGATGCATTTTTTCTTAATTATCATACGAGTTATCCTTTTGTCCATGAGGCTACCTTTAGAGCGCAGTTCTACGAGCAGACTCCTCGCCGTCATGGTCAGGCGTGGCAAATTCTTTTGAATACTATTTTAGCTTTAGGGGCGTGGAGCATTGGAGACGACAACTCGGACCTGGACATCACCTTTTATCAGGAAGCTAGGGGTCATCTACAACAAGTATCAGTGTTCGAAACTGGAAACCTCACCCTTGTTCAAGCGTTGCTTCTTTTAAGCAACTATGCACAAAAGAGAAATAAGCCAAACACTGGCTGGAATTTCTTAGGGTTGGCAGTTAGAATGGCTATGAGTCTTGGTCTCCACAAGGAATTTCATGGATGGAATATCAGCCTTCTTCAGCGAGAGATTAGAAGAAGGTTATGGTGGGGTGTCTTCATATTTGATAGCGGCGCTGCAAAGACCTTTGGTCGTCCTATCCTTTTACCTGAGGATAGAGTCATGGATGCAAAGCATGTCCTGAACATTCACGATGAGGTGAGTCTATTCTATAAATGTATCCGCTACGGCAGAAAGATTTTCTGACACCGTTAACCAGGCCCTCATATCAACGACGACAGTTTTGCCGCAAGAAGTCAACGGACCGACTTTGTATTCGGGTCTAATTGCCCAAGCTAGGTTCCATTTGCTCACAAATAGCGTGTACCTGCGTCTTATTTCCAGCCCAAGCCTCACTGCGGAGGAAACGTTGAATCTCCAAAAACCAATGGAAGAATGGTATAATGGTCTTCCGCACTATTTCAAACAGCCACCTGCCTTATCGGAATCAGACCCCTTTGCTTTAGTCCGAAATCGACTCATGTGGAGAGATTGGAATTTGAGAATTCTTTTGTATCGGCCAATCCTCCTTCGTTGGGCCTCGAGAAGATGGACTCCAAACACGCCGGAACATGCAGAAGACCCGCTAGAGGCGGATTGCAGAATGCTTTGTCTTCGAAACGCTCGTTTGACCATCTCTTCTATTACTGACTTTGTGAGTAACTATATCTGTACGCGGATAGGTGCATGGTATATGCTGTAAGTGCCTCCCTCCTCAATCTTCCCGAAATATCCTTGATCAAAATTGTATTAAATGGATTAACTCTTCTGCCTCATTTTAGATATTTTCTCTTCCAGGCTGGAATTATACCTATTATCTTGCTCATGACGGACCCAACGAGTACAGATGCTCCGTCCTGGCTTCAAGATATTGAAGCCACAAAAAACCTTTTAATGAATCCGTCTCTGAGCAGCCATCGGCTAGCTACCAGGTATTTGGAGGTAGTAAATCGGCTTTGTTCACCAGCATATACAGCGTCAGTTGCCGATGGGTCGACGGGACAGCCACCTATTTTCATGCAAATTTCCGATCAAATGTTCAATGATCCTACTTTTGGTAGCATGTTCCCGGATGTTGACCAAGAACTGAATCTAGGTGGCATGGATTTCTCTGAATGGGTCAATTTCACTCCACAGGGAGATTTTCCCTGATTTTGATTCTTTTTCATACCGCAGAGACCGGTTTGTGGCCATGGACAGTTGCAAGTTCGGGTCTGAACATAGCGTGGCTTCGTATTGTACAAAACGCAGGTCGCCCGATTAATCTACACAACCTGTCGTCGGATATATTATCCTATATCGGGAATGTTGAATCACAAGTATTGCGTTAACATTCCAACGTATGTCTGTCCTGACCACTCAAGCGACGCTTTCTTCCTGCTCCACGAACGGCTTTACCAGGGTATCTTTTACAAAGGCCTGAGTACCACGGAGCTCAGCCTCAATTTGAACAATACGCTGTTTCTCTTCATGGGCTGCGGTGTCACCGAAAATGAGGTCCATATCTTCTAGAGTCTGAGAGCAAGCTCATCCTCGTTAGCATTTGATGGATTTTCTCGGTTTCCTGGAAATGAGGGCGACAAACGAAAGATAGGATAAAACTAACCTTCCCGCGTGTTTCTGGAATACAAAGGAAAGTGAACGCCAATGCCAGGAGACAGAATGCCGCAAAGAAGATATATGTACCCCAGGTGATTGACTCGAGCATATCTGGGGTGATAAGGCCGATGATACTAGAAGGGTAATGTTGGTTAGCAATAGATATGGGGCAAGAAAAAGCATTTTGGTGTACGTAAACAGATATGAACTTACAAGTTACACATCCAAGTAGCGGACGTGGTGATTGAAATGGCCTTGGATCGGATAGAAAGATTGAAAATCTCTGATGGTAGAACCCATCCAATTGGCGCTAGAATGAATGCAGTTGGTTTCAATGCTTGTCATAGGGCCAAATGAAGGTCACTCTCGAAGAGTACTTACCAAAGGAATAAGAAAAGTTAATATCATAAATGTAAATGAAGGCAATTCCAGCCCATCCAGCGGATGTGTGATTGACCAAATCCGTTCCGTAGGCACCTATGATGGCACCTACAATAACTAGGGAGATACAAGTACCCGTAGCACCGAACATAAGCAAGACACGACGGCCTACTTTGTCAATAAGGAAGAGAGCCGGCAGCGTGCTGAGGCAGTTGACGATTCCATATACGCCTGTGGCGAGGAGCGAAGTCTTACGAGATAGATATCAGTGCACTGATGAATATAAAGCATTGGAATAAGGAAAGAAAAAGCGTACAGTGTTCCCATCAAGTCCAAGCTGCGCAAAAATTGTTGGTGCATAGTATATTATAGCTATAATAGTCGGTTAGTCATTCGACTCTCGTTTCGAGATAGATCTCTAGATACGTGGGGAAATAGTACCATTGCATCCCATGAATTGCTGGAAAAACATAACACAGCATCCGATTGCCAAACGCTTGAAGCGGGCCCATTCAGTGAGAAAAGACATATACTACGAACATGTGAGCCGCGTGGAAAGAGAAACAGAAGAGTAGATAGAGTAGAGCAGTACAGACCTGAGCAGTATGCAGTCTCACCCCTGACATGTTAGGATAGCGGTCCTTTGCGAAGGCATCCTCCAACATGATAGAAGCCTTAACTTCTAGGTACTCGTTGACGAGAGTCGGGCTGTCCTTGGCCTGTCTTCGTAGTTTGGAAAGCGCTTCCAAGGTCTCATCGTCACGGCCTTTCATCAGGAGCCAACGAGGTGAATCAGGGAAAAATATCATGCCTAAACCTAGAATAATTGCGGGGATAATCTGGATAGCTAGTGGTAATCTCCACGATGCTTCGGATTGGCCGTTGCAGCCACCGGGGGGAACATCGTGATACGGATCGAAGGTATGAGAGGTTTTGGTCTGGCCACTGTAGGGAATATCTGGAGCACAGCGAGTTCCTCCGATGTAGTTTGTACCGTAGTCAATCCAATAGCTGGTGAGGATACCGATTGTGATTGAGACTGATTCATAGCATTAGTGATTGTCTCTTGTCAGGAAAGAAGCCAAGGTATTACGTTGTTGAAGCACAACTAGTCCACCGCGAATTTCTGGAATAGAGACCTGGAGCAATTTAGTATACTGGAGAACATCATTTTTAGAGACACATACCTCTGATATATATAAAGGAACTACCATGGTCAATTGGCCGACAGCCAGTCCTGCAACTGCTCTACCTACCCTACTTTTAGCACCACACACCCTTGCATAGGTGCCTGTTTAGGGGAAAATCATACCGACAAAGAGCATTGGAATGTTCACCGCACCACATTGAATTGCGGACCCTACAACAAAGATGACAACGGCAACATTGATGGACCATTTCCGGCCTAAACGATCCACAATCGGGCCATAAATCAAGGAGCCAAACCAAGCCGCTGCAGCCCCATCAGCTTCTAGCCTCCACGGGTGTCATGATTTGCACTTACCAAGGAGCAGGGTCGACACAAACCACCCTTTGAATCCAGTATCGGAATACACACGAGGGAATCGAGCCCCAAACGATTCCATCGTGATCACACCGGATACCACGCCTTGGTCATATCCAAAGAGTAGACCACCTAGGGTAGAGAACTGCGAGGAACAATAACATGGTTAGATCTAGTCCATTCTAACCGCAATATAGACACTACCGAATATACTCACAGAGGCAACCCCAAACAGATATGGGTTCCGGCGGATAAGAGCGAAGCCACTATCAACTGACACCATTGTGCTTCTTCTTTCACTGACAATGCAGAGAGCGATTTCTTCTAGAAGTGCAGCGAAAATCACGGCACTCTATATACAAATCCTTCGCATCCACAACTCTTCGACCCCACGTGAAGGCAAAGCTCATCGCACGACTGTACTCCGTCTATCAGATTCTAGCTGCCGTTTAGGTATAGTAAAGGAAGATTGAGATAGTCGTCGCATGACAGTGTTCCGCCTCTCCAGTCCCGATTGCCGTCTTTAGTATAGAGGAAGACATCGGGATCAAGCAGACGGAGCTGAGTCCTCCGGTAACCTGGGGGGTAAGGTATCAAGCGATGGAGGATTGCGGGGGGAAACGCCTAATGCGGGGAACACTGTTTCCCGCTACTCGGGTTCAGGCACATTCGGGCGAACTCCGAAGGACAGGTAACACCACTGAATCTTCTCATGGACCATGCGTGATGAGGACCCAGATATTCGGTAACTCACCAGTTGATTTCCCTGGACAAGCACATTAGCCCACAGTGGTAACTTATCAGATAATCCGAGTGAAGGTTAATTGACTTGGAAACTAATGCTTCGAATTGACTGCAATTTTACCGTATATCTGCATCCCTAAAGGAAGAAACATACCACAGATTGTTAGCTGATTGATCAGCCATATTAAATATGGTTAAAGGAGACGCATCTCTTTGTGGATGCTCCAAACGCCATCGCACTATCGGGTTTATCGGCCTATGCAAACACTAATGATTGGGAAGGATGGACAGAAAAAACATTATAATAAGCTAGAAAGGCTATGCTATTGCAAGAGTACAGAGTAGAGACAAGATTGTGGAGCTATAAGTAAAGGACATTCTGCAAGTTGTCAGCTATAATACAGTTCTGTTTCTGCATGGATTAAAGCTCCCAATGTTCTTCCAGTCCAGTTTGTCACATGATAATATTGGCCATAATACCTGTGGCTTAACGTAGAAAGAATGAGTCTTTTGTCCAGTGGAGAAGTCGAGCTTGCAAGTTGACCAATTAAAGCACCAGAAAATGAGTCATTCTCACTCATTATTTCTAGCGGATAAGAGATCTTGTATGCATGTTGTATCTGTATACAGTATTATAAAATTTGATACAGTATGAGGTTGTGCAGTATAAACCTAACAATAACAAGGGAAAGATATAGACACATAATAAGCTATAAAAGAGAAATCTAGGATATAAGCACCATATTTCTACCTAAATTCCTAGATCTGGAAGATGTTAATTATTGGTTGTTTTCATGCAATCTGCAAGATCTTTTGGTACATTGATAAGTATTCATACCAAATTCCCGGTATTACAACTATTACATACCATCTATACACTGGGCATTCAGATTGCGATTGCAGTGTAGTAGGCCCCACTATCATACCGTCTTTTATCTGCTCTGGGCATACGAAGAAAAACGTATGGATAATATTATCGGGATGGTCACTCCTGTCAGTGATGAACTTGTGTCGACATCATCAGATCCCATTCGTAGGATATCCTTTTCTCTCGTCACCTGCACTCGTACATACTAATGACTACTACCAGTGCTTACTCCATGCAGAGATAGTTGATCAGAATGTTGATGTATAATACCCAGATTCCATTTGAACTTGGCGAATTCACCTAGAGCAGAAACTACTTCTTTCCTCTCCCGACAAGAGATCTGAGAGCTTCCGTCTCACCTTCCAGTTTAGAAACCCGCATTTTCAACGCATCGCGTTCCTCTTTGACTTGCCTGAGCTCCTCCTCCAAACGAGTCAATTGGTCCACTCGTCTTTGACGATAGCGACGGGCAGCCATGGTATTCAGTTGCCGCTTTTCTACTTTAGAAAGCGTGGACTTTGAACGGGTTGCAGCCAAATCACTAGGAGTCGTCGATGATGGGTTGGGCGATGTAGTGATCGATGCTGGAAGGGACATAGGAGGTAGTTGAGATTGGCGATCTGTCGTTGGTTAGAGAAGACCTAGCACATGGCTCTTCGAGGCAAGTAAACCAACCTTCAGAGTGTGTCAAGGGGACATCATTCGGTTGAAAGAAATCCTCATGTACATCTAGATCCGATATTAAAGGAAGAGTATTCTGCAAAGGACTTGGCTGTGATTCAATAGGATGCGTGTAGGACGCGGGATATAGTGGAGTCGAAATAGCAGGCAATGGCTGAGATGGACCGTCCGTCACTGTGGCCCAAGTATCCCAAGATTCAAGACCGGCGAAGCCATTACCGGGGAGATTGAAAGGCGAATCCAAGGACAGAGATTGTGGAGAATATGAATTAAAAAGATCGGAGGAGTAAGGATTGTGAGAAAGGGTATGTTGGTTGGAGGCTTCTCTTTGTAGGTCGGCACTAGTATAGTGACGGCTGGAAATAGATGAACTTGGCAGCGAAAACGGGGGATGCTGCTGATGAAGCGCTGGCCGCCATGATTGTATGACTCAAGCGGGCCTGACTCAGGCCCGAGACGCTATGAGTAAAGACAAGAAAATGGTGCCCGCGGGACAGGCAAAAAGAGTGTGGTGATGTGAGAAAGGAGGAAAGGACTCGGCAGCAAGAGAGGCGAATTTAAAACTAAGTTACTGAACCAGCTTAATCAGCAAGGTGTAGTGAAAGTCAGAACTGACTGTCCCCAATGGCATTTGTGACTGTATTGGTATTACATACAGCAAATTACATCATATACCAAATAGGGCTTTCATACATCATTGGGCGGCATAATAATCCTAGCTAGGTAGCTAGGTGCCTGGTAGGCACCTTTTAGATATTTGAGCAAAGTAGCTGGACTTTATCTTTCCATATGTCGGATTGAGACTACGACTGTCAAGATCGCAAGGGTTTAATGATGGATGATTAAGTCCGGACGACGAACCCCAGGAACTCATAAGTTCTACCTGACTAGATTAGTATACACTTACCAATTGGTCACCCTTGAAAAGGCTGATAACTTCCGGTCTTTAGAAGAGTTCTGTGGCGCTTTTCGCTTGCTTTTAGGGCCTTTTTTCTGCTAATTACCGGGGGAGAAAGTGATGCGTGTCACGTAGTCCAAAAATATAACTACAAGTAGATACACTGTAATTGGGATAAAACTTAGGCGTGCAAACGGAGAACATAATGAGACTGATAGCCCATTGAGGAAGAAAAGAACTGAACTCAGGTAAAGTATGAGCATTAAAATTTAGGATCAATGTTCTCCTCTGGAATCGAATATGTTGTCATCTGAAAAGAAAGGAAAGAATCTCGCTCACACCATGCAACACGCAACACAAACGCTAAAAGAACAAGGAGCCAGGCAGGAATGGGTCAACATAATCAAGAAGAATGAGCAGGAAAAAAAAAAAAAAAAAATATCGGTTGCACCAATGCATCGCAAACAGAAGGTTTCCCCCTCTGAGCAAACATTCATAATAGCCTTCCCGAAAAGGACAATCGTCCGACGTGGGTTTAGTCCCCTAAAAGAGTCTGCAATAGACCGTTTACCACGAAAGACGACTGATTGAAAATAACATGTCGCATCTCATATCCGCAAAATGTTAAGGACATATTTCAATCGAAGATCACTTGCGAGATTCGTTAGGCTCCCAATGGATCGGCTCGAAGTCTTGGTTTTGAAAGTGGGCTTGGTTGTAAGGCGAACTAACAAAGGGTATCTAGTTTCAGTAATGATGTTTACTGTGACTGGATAGAAAGACTCACTTCTTGAAGGGAGTGGTGACTGGCAACGAGTGGCTTAGGTTAGGCTTCATCACCAGTGGATTCAATCGAATCTGCGGTCCATCTGATGAGCGACCTAGCAGTGACGTCATCGGAGGAGGTGGTGACGGAGCAGATATCTGGGAAGGGGGTGGTGATGCCACAGTAGCTGGGGGGGGGGTTTGCATAGGCGGGTGATAAACTTCCTGGGGAGATGAAACCTGGTATGGACTAGGAGGAGCGGGAGGAATTGGCGAAGGATTAAGAGCAAACGATGGATCCATCATCAAATTTGGAATCGACATTAAACTGGAGTTTACGTCAAATGAGAGGGCACCTTGATCCCAAGGGGAGTAGTTAGATGTCATTGCGTATTGGAAATTGACCACGGGTTCCATATTCACGATAGGTTCGGCCTGGTAAAGAAGGTCATAATGGCCCCTGGGCGTCAATGTTAGCTAATCCAACAAGAACCGCAATATTAGACTCCAACATACGGGCGGTATAACAGCCGGATAGTTGCAGCACTGGGTCTGTTAGGAGTCAAAAGGTGAGGGGTGACCACATCGCCTTCGCTACGGTCAAGATACAGAATTTCCACCGCGAAGTCGGATCCCTCGATCACTCCATCGACCAAGGCTTGGAGGCCGACTTCATCAATTTCGGTCTTGACGGTTTCTATCCGAGTTCCACAATACTGGTCAAGGGGTAAGGAGAGAAACGCTTGGTACCGGTGAGGGTTGAGTTTCATCCATGCACTTGTTAAGAGCTATAGGCGTTCAACAAGTCAATCATTGTCAGTGGTTAAAAAAAAAAAAGGCTCTTCCATCCCGACATTGCCAACGAAAGAACGAATATGCGGTTAAAGGGAACTAACTCGGAAATGAGTGATGATGGCACTTGAATTGTATTCGGAGTTAAAAGCATCGACCAGGAACGAGTCGTCACGGACGCCATTCTGGATCGCTTCGGATATTTGTGTAAAGACTTGTTCTGTTTCGTCCACAAAAATCTCATACAGATGTTCTTGTTGCCCGACTTGATCAAGTAGCACATTTAATGACTTGATCCGGAGTAGTTCGCGCTGAACTTGAAGCGTATTCCGAAGATTGAATAGGCTCTCGAAATAACCAAATGCAACCGCTATATGAAGTGAGTGGATGCCAAAAGTCGAAAGTAGGGCAAAAGATTACCTCTCCAGCCACAGTTACCGTCACCTTTCATAATACGTGTAAATGGATGTGTCGCAGCAAGTGCCTATCAATCAAAATGTCAGTGCCTGCTCTAAAGATCCAGATGAACTCTCGCGTACGCTGGTCTTGGTGGCAAAGGCTGGATCAGCATTCGCATATTCCATCGCAATTGTACTGCTCGATTGCTTGGCAGACACGAGAGGGCCCTAATTTCATTTTGGCTGTTAGCCCTAGGATAATTTGGCGTGTTAGAGCGGCTCACCTGGATATCTGGTTCGAACTCGTTCGACAGTTTCTGGAATCGTTCCATTTCTTCGGTGGACAGCGGATTCATGTTGAAAGTGTTAGACTGATTTTGACAAAGTGCACTAGATAGCTGAGGGAACCCGTGGCCAAGAAAAACCGGTGGGTAAAGAGACTGCGAACAAAGAGCAGTGGCTGAGTCCTGTCTGGTTGGAAGGGGATTCAGAGGGCCAAGATGATTCCAAGGAATATCAGACAAGGACATCGCATTAAAACGTGAAAATATTTGAGCCGCAGGGGCCTTCGACTGGGGTGTTCACAGATGGCCCTTATGTCTTTGGTAACACCAGCTAAGTTAATCCACGTTCCAAGCTCTCAAACAAGAAAATAGAATTTGAACCCACATAATATGCACAAGGCAAACTGGCATCCTCCGCGTAAGGTTCTTCTCTCCACTGCTATGGCTGATCCGTTTTGTAAGAACCAGCTTAGCGTTTCACCAATGACGTAAATGACCTACTGATCCATACACTTAGTATGCATCATCCCTCTAGATAGAGAGGAAGTGAGGAAATGAAAAGGCCCAGGGGCCTGGGTGCAATATAAAATTGTAAAAATCACCAATAATCAATCAGAAGCAACTGGGCAGAAGGGGAATATTCACAGTAGAACTTGATAGGAAGACTTGTGAAACAGGAAAAAGGAATGCAACATAATAGGGACAATGGAGACCAATAGAATAGGCAAATAGAATGAAAGCTGGCAAGTGAAAAGACGCAAGGGAAGTTAAGATAGCTGAAGACAACTTGTGAACTTAAAGGCTCATCACCTGTGCAACTGCATGTGATCTGCTAGTGAACAGGGAAGAAGTCCCGGTAGGATAGTAGTAATCACATTGGAATAACATTCTTTTAAACCCCCTTACAAGGATCACAACTTCAGTCGTAAATAAACAACTAATCATATGGTAGACGGTAGAAGATTCCACCAAATATCAGTTGGAAATTGATAATGCGTTCTGAGTACCCACACATCATACACAGGGTTTTGTGATCTATTTTGTCATCCGGAAATGCTTTCCCTTATGCGTTGCACAGTTTTCAAAAAAAAAAAAAAAAAAAAAAAAAGAGCTCAAGAAAAGGTAGACGAGGGGACAACGGAGCAGGTAATTCATGGCTAAATATCCACCAGAATGGAACGAGTAAATATTTAAAAGGGAGATGGCAAAAAAAAAAAAAGAAAATGAAAGGAAAGACAAACGAAAGAAAGTAGAACACAGACCTCTTTCACACAATTCGTTTACGACCAAGATGCATACATACAGGCTCACACGTGTCGTGGCGTATGCAAAGTGTAATTAGGCAGAGAGCAGAAAGATAATAACACTACTGCCTTTATGTCGTTAGGCATAAGACAGTCCCAGAATATAAAATAGTGGCGAGTAGATCACCAAGAACGATGACAATTGAGATGGATGATAGATAAGAATGGACAAGAAACCAACAGGGATTTGGAGAACTGGAGGAAACAGGATAGGACCGACGTTGATCTGGATTTAACAGGGGAATAATGTCACAGACGTATTCGCGGGGAGAAGCTCCTTTAGGTTATTAGTATCGAAGGACCATGGACAGCGCGGGGTTTTTGTTCGTTTACAACTGGAAGTTTAGCAGTTAGCCAGAAAGTTTAGTCAGTCCACAATTAGTTAACTAATTAGTAGCTAGCTAGCTAGTCAGCCGGATGAAGAACAAGAGACGAGAGGGCATGGGGAACCATCCAAGAGGAAGTTTTAGTCATGATAATGATGAGAATGATGATGATGCTAATAGTAAATTGTGATGCGATATGGCATTTGGTACTCACAGCTCTCTTTCTCTTGCGTAGGAATGGGTATACAACAGGACGGATGTGGACGGAATTGGAATGGGTAAGGGATCTGAGCTCGTCTGCACTGTGGGAAGGCGCTAATAATAAATGATCCGACTTTTGTTGAAGGAAGAAGAGAGAGAAGGGAAAAGAGACAACGATGATAAGAGGTCACTTGGCGGAAAAAAAAAAAAAAAAAAAAAGGAAAACAGAGCAGAAAACCCACATGAATGCCAGCAAAAAAAAGAAAAGAAAAAGAAAAAGAAAAGGCAAGAGAGAAGAGCGGAGTCAAAAAATACCACAATGAGAATGCAAGAGTACTATGGCAAGTACTAATTAGTAGTAGCAAGCAAGTAATCCCAGTAGTGGGTTGAAGATGCAGCGGAATAGCCGGTTGGGAGGTGGAATGGACCCCGATGCTAATGACGATCCTTAGGCCACTTTTGCATCCCATTGTTCTTCCCGAGCGTCATTAACCCTGCGAGGGTTCCCGTGATGGTTACAATAAATCCACTGTACATGTTCCTGGGAATATATGGATGATAAGAGAACACTTTGTTCTTTCCAGGTTGTTCATAGGTGAAAATACCCTCGCTAGTTCCGTTCTATTAACACTCTTCCGAATAGCCGACAATTTATATTTTTTGATGGAAAAGTGTGAGTAGTAAGTAGGCATTACTACAGCAGTACCTGCAACTACCAACTGTGCCTTACTAGATACCAGGTACTAAGGTACCCGGTACTTACTTTAACGATGCTAGGTAGGGAAGGGATACTTACAGTAGCTACATATGAAATGACGCTGTCACACCAAATGCCGAGACCCCCCCTTATTGGCCGGTAACCCTTCGGCGATTGTGGTTTCCCAACCCCATTTATTTAGTTTGGGAGGGATCGAACAGGATGGTGCTCAGATCGCAACAGCGGCCAGAGGTCGACCGGGGTTTTCTCGAGTCGATTACCCAGAATCAAGGAACAAGATTAAATTCATGTGCGGGTGGATCTGTGGGTTAAGTGATCCAAGTTAGTTTCTTTCACGGGAACAAACACAGAACGCCCAATCTCGACGCAACTCCGACTCTGCGCCTCTCGATCCCCATGCACTCGAAAGCGACCACATGTCCCGGCAGGACAAACGCTAGACTGGTGGAGCACCACTAACAGGAACTAAATGCTGGCTGAGATTTGCTCTGAGACTATCTACGGGGAACTGACTAACTGCCTAAACTCACAAGAGTAGGAGCCGGATGGGAGCATCAAAACGATGAGCTTCTCTTGTCTCCACGCCCAACGGAGGTTAAACGGACTGAGGTTTAATCTAAATAGATCCTGCTACCTGCCGTCTTGCATGCAGCATACGAGTGCGGAGTAGAAGACAGTGAACTTACTCTTCAAGTCATTTGTGGCTTTGTTTATCGCTTCACTCTGTATACTGGGTTTACTTTTGTCCCTTCAGCTGATCGAGATCGGGTAACGGCTGTTAGTGAATTCCACCGGGTTCTCGAATATACCTTTATCCGTGTATGTACATATGTACTATATCCATGGGGGTGTATATATGGAGAAAGTACATGCTGGAGTCCAAGTCCTATTACTTAGCCGACGAATCATCAATCGTTCCAATCCCATCAGCAATTTAACGTTGAGCTACTCTCTATAAGGCTTCCAATGATCACATCCGTCAACTCAGCAATAAGAAACTCTCGATGGTGGTCATCAGTAGCTGTCAGTCAATCATCGTACCTAGCGTATCACTGTACTCCGTATAACCCCTCTCCCGTATTATGACTCGGTCAACTTGCTCACCGTGAACCGTGACAATGAGGATCAGACCACCTTCTCGTTGCTTCTGTGATCATCCTAGAATAATTCGATTGGTGCATCCCTCCGTATTCTGGATGGCCAAGGACCGCTGCTGGGTTGGCTAGATTTTAAATCCTTAAGTCTTAAAACCGCCAATCTGTCGTCTATGCGCCAGAGCGGCATCAGGCAAATTGAAGCCTAGGGAGATTCTCGATCCAACTAGGAGCGGGCTTGCATATGCTACCTCGGAAGCCACTCCGAGACAACATCCTACCCTCCTTTCCCGGACTGCTTACTGGGTAGCTTGGTGGCGGTTGCCTTTCTTCTGCTCCCTGTTCCGTACTTTGTACCTACTTTCTTTGTACCTGAGTCCTGGGAATGGCTTTCTTAAGCGTTGTTTATATACATCCTTTCCGTCCACCATGCGCTGAAGAGACTCTTTCCGATTCGTCTCTAGAGTTCCTTTAATAGGATCGCGCATCCCAGTTTACTGGAACCTGGGTAGCCCGAGAACAATCTGTCCTTTTGAGTTACATGGTGACAGCGGGATCTTGTATGTACAGACAAGGGAGTAAAGTGGTTTAAACCAAACATATATATATATATAATCAACAAAAAATTAAATAAATAAATATAGGAAATGAAAGAATGGAATGCAAAAAATAAAACAAAGAGAATCAGGCTATGTAGTTATTGCGTGTGACTGCATGACAGATAGAGCCCACCACATTCTCCACCTACCTTTTTTTTTTTTTGTCCCTCTTCTTCTCGTACCTGTTGTGCAATCGGTGCCTACCGTTTCGTCATTCCAGCCTGGTCCTTGTCAGAGACCAATGCACCATTTTCTTTCAATTACACCGACCAATGTCTAGGCATTTTCCAACGAAATATTCTTCTTTCGCTGTCACCAAACACTCCAATTCCCGATTACACGCTAAATACCTCTACTATACAATTACAACGCATCCAACTGACCAAGGACCTAGGTCTAGCGGCAGATACGGAAGCTGTAGGCATCTAATCGGACACGTATGAATAGTGCCGATGGGGTAAATCAGCTAAAACACTGATTGCGAAATTTCTTCTACTGCAACGAAGCACCTATCCACTTAGTGCTTAAATGGCATTTATCACTTACAGACAGACGAGACTCCACCGAAGAGGACCCAGCTTATCAACTCAACTCCCTGCCACTAACGATCAAGGCATATTTTGCGTTTTTTTTTTTTACCAAGCCGTTGGCTACTACTCCGTAGTTAGGTACTATTACCCTGGATGATGGATTACATACAGAGAAGGATTACATCCAACCTTTTCCAGCATTAGTATCAGTACCCATGTCGTACCTAATACCTAGGACAGTTCCAATCAGTAAGAAAATCCCCAGCGGGCCGAACCATTCATTCGATGACAGGCCGCCATTTGGCAAAAGTACTCCATTTTTATCCGTCCCTTGGCGGGCACTGCGCTAATCGTTGCAGGCCCTAAAGCCATCTCTCAGTCTCACTCCCACAGTCGATGCCTGTCCAGACACTTCGATTGTACTATCCTTACAGGCTAGGTACAAAATACCTATGCTGGTTGTCGTGCTTTATTCTGGGTTGCCCGGTTGCCGTGTTCTGGTGCATATCGTTGGTTGGTTTAGCTAGTTAGTGCCGATTTTGATTCTTGCTGTTTCGTTTGATTTTTATTGTATTCTTTTTTTTTACTTTTTTAGTTTAATATATTTTTTTAATTTTAGTTTTTTTTTTTTTTTTTTTTTTTTTTTTTTTGCGCATAAGAGGGGGAACATACGCTGCTGGGCCCGGCCTATGGACCATACTAGTAGCATGGTTTCTCCGGTGGACACCCGGTGATCCTGGTGAACTAGACCCATAGAGGGAGCGTTATTACTATTCATCTCTGGGTAGTAAAGTGAGAAAAGGAAAAAAAAAAAAAAACTCTCTTGGGAGTGGAGAAAGGGGAAGAAAAGAGAACTTTTCTCGTGATTCTTCTCGGATGCAGCTTCCTTGGCCCCAAGAACGAGATTCACTAATCGTTACCTTAGACTGACTCCGAGGCTATAGCACTCTACCTTATTTTTATTTATTATCTACCAATATAAGTACAATAGGAGTTGACTCGGGTCTCCACAACGGGTGTGGAAGTTTACCTTAGTTCTTGCTGACTGGGACCTGGGGTTTCATCCCTCGAATCCCCACCAATGAACAGCTTGACGTCGGGGTTAGGTTCAATACTACAGTAATAATGATTACTACTAGACAGCTATGTCACTATGCAGTGACTGAGTGAAAGAAAAAACTGTGCCTGTCACTGTCTTCGGCCTCTCCGGTGTGTATTTTGCAAGCCGCATTCCCATAATCAAATCGCCGTATGGGGTAGTATCAATAGGTAGGAAATGTTTGTTGGGACGGGGCTTTTTTTTTTTTTTTTTTTTTTTCCTCTTTCCTCCCTGCTCGTTACGCTCTCCAACAGACAAGGATCTTGATTCCTCTGCCCCTCTCCTCATCTCTTCCTAGAATCCGCCGGGACCGCCTGCCTTTGCGGACCCTTTGCCTTTCCATCCACTCCGTAACCGGAAACTGCTACCACGTCCACCTGCTGCAGGCGTCTCGTCTTCGAACCCCGATTTGAAGATTGGGCCGCCTCTCAACCCATGAAGCTGCGCGGCCTCGTCGTGTTTGAACCCTTCTCCGTCGTCTAGGGTTGCCCGCCAAAGCGCCCTTAGCGATGCGTTCCACTCTTCCAGAGATTGCAGTCGATCCACGTCGCTAGTACTCTCTACTACCACGGTCCCACTCTCTTGATCAATTTTGGCGTCGAGCTTCTTGTCAAGGATTAAGAAGCTAAGAATATCCTGGACTTCTGGCACTGAAATCTTAATGTGCTTGGAGATAAAGCTGAGCGTGAACCGGGTGTATGGTGCGATCAACTTGAGAACGGCCTTCGTTCGCATGTTTCGACTAACTTCGTCGATATTCTCTGCGATAAATGGGTCGGCTAGTACGTCCGGGTTTTTGCTTAGCACGGCCTCATAGGCATGGATATCGTCTCTCTGGAAGGCATCCACCAAGTCTGTCATGGCCGAGATTCGTGGGTCGCTCTTGTATGGCTTGGTCTCTTGTGAATAGAACGGATTGATATCCGATTTCATCAACATGGTGGTCAGCACAAGATATTTGAGGACCTGGATCCTTTGCATCGAGCCTGCCTCGTCATAGTTGCGGAATGACTCGAAGAAGTCGCTCTGCGCCTCTTCCCAATTTTCCTCACTCATATGCATTTTCCCTCCACACTCGCGGATGATCCCCATGATTTTCGGATGCGGTACAGCCGACCGGACGCGGAGGGCACGCTGATATAGGGCCTTCAGCCGTTTGTTGTTTTTCGTCTCTGCATACATTTGGATTTCCAGCGCATATAACTCGAGTAGATAAGTCCCTTTGCTGGGATCATCTGAACCGTCTTCCCGTTGGCATGCTCGATGCAATTCGCGCACTTTTTTACTCAATTGTGCGTACTCCTTGCGTTCTAGCCAGAGACGGGCCAGTTTGATATTCGTCTTCAGCCACAGGCGTTCGTTGTTCGTATTTTGGAACGAGTTGAGGGTCAATGAATAGAATTCCTCCATACACTGGTAAGCTTTGTCGTCGTCCGAGCCTTTCTCGATATAATCGAGCATATTGTTAATGGACTTTTCGGAGTAATTTCGTGTGACGGCCGACTTGACGTAGGTAAGAAGTTCTCTGTAATGTTCGACAGCCTGGAAGACAGTTAGCTTAGTGCCGTGCATGATGAAATAGAGATGGAGGGAAAGCGTACATCGCCATACCGCCCGAGTTTGAATTCCAATTTGATGGCTTGCTTGAGACCTTTAAACCCCCTTCGGACGCCATCAGCATTGGACTTGTCTACGGAGTGTGGTGGTCATATTTACCAGTCGCCTTTCTCCTCCTCCAGTGGTGGTACCCCTAGAAACTCAATGATCGCCTCTTCGGGAGAGTCTATCTTTATTTGTTTTGCATTGTAGTATTTATTCTCGATCCCAACGTCTCCTGACTCGTCATCGTCCGCATCTTCGTACTCGAAGTCGTAGCTTTTTGCCAGAGTCAGTTAGATATCACTTCTAAAATACCGCACAGCGAGTAAACAGAGGGGGGGGTGTAGCTCACTCTTCATCACCGGAATCTTGCATGAAATCGTCATCGTCCGACATGGTGGGGGAATCCGAAAGACTTTTCTCGGGAGTTTGGTATGTTTTGAATTAATTGAAACAATTCTTTTGCTCGGGTTTTCGTAAAAATTAAGAGGCCGTGGGATGGAATGCCAGGTACGATGGATAAGGGAGTAGAGGATAAAGTTGTGCAGGTAGTAAGAAGGCAGATAGTAAGCTGGCGCAATGCGAGGGAGCTCCCGCACCTACCGGAGCCTGGGGCAGCCTCAAGTCACTGTTCCCCGCTTAGTTATGCCATGATGGGTCCGACAGTACCTGGTTCTCGAGTACAGATTCAAGACAACTAGACTATGTACACTTCTGCAAGCTATCTATTTACTTTCGATAATTATCAGGTTCAAAGTAAACATGGCTTATCCTTCTTAGGTTTTTTTTTATAAATTTATTATTTTTTTTTTTAAATTTGTTCGTGGCAGTTTAGGCTATTTTAGTTATTGATTAGGCCGAGAGTTTGAATGGCATTTGCTGTATCAGGATATCTTTGATTGAAATCATCGCGCAGTTGACCTGAGACAGTGGTTTTGCTCTATATAGCGACTATATAAATAGCTGGATTGAGTAGTATGGGGTCATAGGAGATGTTCACATGTTTGTAAGCGCAGATAAATGACTTATAACTACTACTATGTACTCCGATCATCCGCTAGACAGAGTTGGACAACAAAAAGTACCGCCTAATTGCCACCGTTATATGGGATAATAAGCCCAAAAAATAGAGAAGCCTTGCATACAGAGTGGGACAGTGAGACAGTCGGTGGTTGTTGCCATTAAGTTTTTGCTCCATCACGCGCTAATTACTTCGTAATGTCTCGAATGAATATTTCTCAGCGACCCCATAGCCTGGAGTTGATCCATGGTGGACCAAGGCCTATCAGTTACAAACATAATAGAAACTACTCTGTACTGCAACTCTGGTTCGTAAGGTACCTATCTACAATAAAATATTTCCGGTGCTTGGTTGGCTAGGGGCGTCGTGAGCCTCATACCTTAGGCACGGGAGGCGAAGGCCCTTGGCAGATGACGGTCGCCTTGCTCGCTGCTGAACCTTTCATGATCCGATGACATCGACTCTGCACGGCCCACGACTGTACTCCTCAACAACGCTTTCTCCTTATTTCCTCCTCTACACTGCAATACCATCTACTATACCTTAATATATACCCCCTCCACACGATATATGCCTATATAGGATTAGCTTTCGATACGTCGCGCTAGCTTTCCTCTTGTCGCATACTCCAACAAGCAACTTCCGCATAGCATTACTTTCGCAATGGACTTGTGTGGGCGTCAAAAGGTTGTCCGACGCAAGATGGTACTCCTGTCAGTGTGCTCCGCAAACTAAAGGACATGCTCGAACAATGAATCCTGACATTTATTCAAATAGAGGTGATGGAGCTTGCGGCAAGACCTCTGCCCTGAATGTCTTTACGAGAGGGTTGGCGACTCCAATTTCCCCTCCTTTTTGCCCCCAAGACTACGCTAACTAATCTTTCTGGTCTAGATACTTCCCAACGGTCTAGTGAGGATCACTTTTGTTTTGAATAAATCCACTGCATATTTTGCCATATTAACGTTTGCGACTATTGTATAGTGAGCCTACGGTTTTTGGTGCGCGGGCTCCCCTACTTGTTTAAATCATAGTATGCTGACCATCGTTTAGAAAACTATGTCCACGGTAATTGCTCCTTCCCTAAACTATCTAAGTCTTATACTTATACTTATTAGATATCTTTGTCGACAATGTACATATTGAATTATCGCTATGGGACACGGCTGGCCAGGAGGAATTTGACCGACTACGCGCACTGTCGTACGAGGACACGCACGTCATAATGCTTTGTTTCAGTGTTGGTGCTATCTCTTGCTTTGAATTCGCTATTCAGGAGTTGACGGCGCCTGCAAATATAGGTCGACAGTCCCGATTCGTTTGAGAACGTGGCTACTAAATGGATCGATGAAATATCCGAGAATTGCCCGGGTGTCAAACTTGTTCTTACTGCGCTCAAATGCGACCTGAGGAAGGACGAGTTCCTGAATGACAACGTAAACGCCATCACATACGAACAAGGCCTTACTAAGGCAAAAGAAATCGGTGCAGTGAAATATCTAGGTAAGTCATTCTCCGTAGTTACAGCGTATATTGAAATTGGGATCCTTAACATTGATATGATGATAGAATGCTCCGCTGTCCAAAATCGTGGCATCATGGAGACCTTCTATGAAGCGGCTAAAGTCGCGCTGGAGGTCAAGACCCAAGGGTCAAACGGACCCAAGGGACGGTGTGTCATACTTTAAATGCATTGTCTACGCTTTTCAACTTGGACGGTCTCTGGCGCCATTTGAATTTCCTTTTTGTATACCCCTATTGGTTTTTGGCACCATTCCACGACAGCAACACTGGAGTTACGACCTGCGGATTATTGGAGCAGACCACTGTCTACTTCCGCGTTGCTCTTCAGCAGATTTTTTTGTCTCTATTTGGTCATTTCGCTTCTTTATACATACTTTGTTGATCTATTTTATAGTTGGCTTACTCCCAGTTTCTCGATTCGAAGTCAGCTGCAGATGCAACCCAATCCTTATCTCTACGCCACACTTCCATTTATGCGATTGACACCCTTTCTCGTCTAGCGCACGGTCATTGGGCCAGCTGGACAAAGGACGAGATATGGACTGCACTTATAATTTCTCTATAGATTTTGCATGTGTACTAATTATATCAATGGAACTGATTTATCTATAGTTTAATTTTCCAATCCACTTTTGAATTCCAGCTGTATATGCAGATTTTTATAGACAGAATATTATGTATGTACATTCCCCTATATCACCCCCAAAGGTAGTTGTAGTAGCAGGTATATCGGGCATTCATTCATATTTCAGTTCTTCTTCTCGAACGTTATACACCTCGTCGATTTTCTCACCCGTCGCACTACCACCACAGGCAAAATCCGCATTCAGCCTCTTCACGAATGCCTCCACAAACCTATTCGCAACCTCATGAACTTCCACACCAGCGACACCCTGTCCCTGCAAGCTCGTAGCCTCCCTCCCTTCCAGCCCGCACGGGACAATCTGCTGAAAATACCACATGGGCTCCTCCGTAATATTAAACCCAATTCCATAAGAGCTGATGTTCCGACGAAGGTGCACCCCAACAGCGGTTATTTTCTTTGGTACTACCCCCCCACTCTCACTCTGCTGCACCCATACCCCCGGATCCTCAGTAACGAGACCATGCACCCCATATCCGTGCAGAACATCAATGACACTGTTCTCCAGCAACCGGATGTGACACCGCGGGGTTAGACCCAGTCGGCGTAAATCGAACACTGTATACGCGACCAGCTGTCCTGGCCCATGGTACGTCGTTTGGCCGCCGCGTAGCGTGGGGTGGTATTCTGCTACCGGGGAGCCGGTGGGAGAGGTCAACAGGGAGCGGATCGGTTCCAGCGATGGCGGAAGGGAGATATGATTTATGCAGGAAGAGGGAGATGCGGGACAGGTATTGGAGGGTGGTAGATCGCGTCGGCCAGTCGTGTACACTGGGTTCGGAGTGAAGGTGATGATCGTTGGGTCGGGGGCCGCGGAGACGGGTGTCGTGGCAGGGAGGACTGCCTTTTTATGCGCGAGGAGACGACTGGTGAGAGTTTGTTGCAGATTGGAGACCCGTGTGAAGGAGGTGATGCCTGGGAAGTGAAGGTGGGCGAGTCTCATCGTGCATGGATGGGTGCTTCGGGAGCTGATCACTTGGGGGTGTGGTCTGATATTAAGTCAATTAATGGATATGTAGCGGCCTAGTTATCAGTGCATTTTTGGTTACCGTCAATTGGTGGATCGAGGCGATTCCATTGAATATTTGACTGGTACAAGAGACGCTGTGTTGAACAACGTACTACCGCTAACTCGGCACTGTTTCTCCGATAAGATTCAGATAGACGTCACCGTCGCTCGTGGATCATGTGATTGATTCCTGTTCATCATGGCATATTTGATTACACGATTTTACTCTGGACAGGCTGTTTATAGCCTATAAGTTATAAATGCCCGTTAGTTTCTTGAGGTCGTATGTAAATCCCTGAAAATCCTGCAATCTCATGGTGAACTTACGCTACCGGCGTTTGAAATCCGGTGTATACAAAAGTCTAAATAATAAAAAAAAAGGAAGCAAAATACCCATAAATCCATGATACATTTTGGTTCTTTACCGCAAAGCTGAATGGAGAATATACTTATACAAGACCTAAGCATCCAAAGCTCCATTGATCAAAGGAGACTCCTCCGCGTCCTCTCGAACCACCATCCAATCACGCACTCCTCCTTTCCAGTCAGCAATCCGTCCTTCACGCACTCGGACCGTGACCACGCGGACATCACTATCTATTGAAACACTGGGTCTTCGTTGGCCGGACTGTTGTTGCTGCTGCTGGCCAATGAAGCTCATTTCTTCCTCAAAGGTATTATTCTCGAGATGCCTCTCCTTGCACCAGGTCTCCTCCTCGGACCCGGGCTCCAGGAAGCGAGCTGTGCCAGTGATGGTGGTGGAAATACTTGAAAGAGCGCTTGTATTAAGATTCAATAACAAACTGGCTAGCGATGACCTTGTCGCGGCAGGTGGCGGGGATCCCTCACGTTCGCCAGCATTCGTGGCTCGCGTAGGCGGACGATGAGACACCCAATCATGGACCAATAGGGAAACCTGGGGATTGGTCAATAGATGGTTGGTCTTGCGCGACGACGGGTTGGTGGTCATGATAATTGTGGGATACGGGTTAAAGGGAGTCGAGGGTAGGTAGGTATAGGACATGAGAGATATATGAGGAGTCATTCCGTCACATGTTGCGAGATGGAGCTGAAGGGAACTCAGGTTAGTCTCACATGCAAAGCAGTCTTATTTAACAGATGCAAGAGTACCCACAAACCGTGAATTTTTTAGACAAGCAATGACCTCTGGAGGAAGAGTGGTTGCAACATGAGGATGGGTGGTGCTTGCAGACGCCTCATACGAGAGGGGCGGGTTTACGGAATCCGTCATATCTGGTAGTAGAGCGAGATGATATCAGTTGAAACTACTTCCCAGTCAATATCACAAGAATCGCAGGGTCAGATGATAAACTCGACGCTCCAACAATCAGTCGTAGGCAATAATGTTAAGTATACCAGCATAGAGGGGTGAGAGAACCTGAGGTGGCACACACGGTCGCGTTGGACCAATTCCACTAATCCTACTTTGGTCTAGTAAGCCGAGTCTGATCGCCAGTGGTTCTGTAAGTTACTCGCGTTCCAAGGCAGGTATTTCTCCCTTTCTACGTCATTGCTGGACCCGAACGACCGGATTGCTCTTTAGTGTATCATGGCGGACGTGGATATCTTCTTCGGGGATCAATCTCCCTCAGTAGCTAGATGCAATTTTCTCAAAGTTGTGGGGCTAACCCCTGTCGTCTCCATGTGTCGCAATTGTATGTAGTCCGTGAGAAGCACTGCTTTCGTCATCATTGTCTCAGGAATGGAGCAACGCGCAGTGGAGATCAATGAGGACAAGGTTGCCAGCAAATTATAGAGCTTTGGGTATGAACATCATAAGAGGTAGCTACTGTCCACTTATTGTGGATTAGGCCTGTGGATCATATCATATATGGCAAAGATAGCTGTACCATTGGACTGTCGTCAGTCCTCAGTCTAGAAGCCCTTTAACCTAGTATCGCCCGTGACCGCAACGGGACAATCTCCTTCCCCGCACTTCATGTGCCAGCTTTCCCCAGCTTCCGTTGATTCCCAGTTCCATTGGCCTTTTGAGTTCTCATCTCCTCAACCTGCCAGTAACTGTGGCCAATATCCCACCGTCTTCATCAAGGATCTTTTCTTCTCCGCTTGAACATCCTTGAAACCCCAGTACTTCTACAGTGACATCTCTTCTGCAGCAGCCAGTCCACAGAAGCCTTTTGGTCTGACCATCGATCTCGCCCCTGCTCATTCTGTCGCCCTCTCCTCGCTCCCCCCTTCCCTCTCCCCTTTCCTTTAAACCATTCTTGTGTTCCTCTGGAAGTGCTGTTTACTCTTCTCTAATTTTCGTCTTTATTCACTAGCGATTGGCACATTCTCCTACCCCTTTTGCAGATCTGTTGTCCCTTCTAGCATCTGAAGTTTTTTTGTTTGCATTCTGCCTCGTATCATTAGCCATTATGCTTCTATCACGCTTTCCCCGACCGGCATCCTCGCTGGTTCGACCCTTCACCTCCTCTGCCGCTGTCTGCCGCACACCCTCCATTCGTGACATCACGCCCGACTCGGCGACCGAGTTTAATGCACGTCAGAAGGAGTTTCGTGAGAATTTGGAGGTGGCTCGTAAGAAGAGAGAACAGCAAGAGAGTCAGTTCGTTGATACTTCTGCTTCTGGTTCTGCCTCATCCCCTATTTCCCGTGATCGCTTCCGTGAGTACGCCACCGCTCCTGTTGCTCCACACGTGAGCAGTGCGAGCAATAATGGCAGTCGTGTACTAGATGCCGCCGAAGTTCTTGACGGTAAGGCATTGGGCTCACTATCTACCCATCGTGGTTTAGGAGACGAACATTTGTTGGAAACCGCGCAGTCTCCCAAGCGGGGGCCTTTGTCCTCACTGATATACGGAACGAAGGAAGGTCAACAACTCGATAAGGATATTGAACGCTCCTTCTCCCAAGTCCTCGCTCGCGGCAAATATGTTCACTCGATTGTTTTTCATGAAGTCAAGCCCGACAAGGTAGACGAATATGTCGATCTCGTGGGCCAGTGGTATCCACGCATGGCCTCCACAGAAGAGAACAGGGTGAATTTGGTAGGAAGCTGGCGCACACAAGTGGGTGATAACGACACTTTTGGTACTTAAACCTGGGGAACAACCTCCCCCCTCTCCCTTTCCACGTTCCTTTATTGATAAAACTGGCCCGAGCCTTTATGCCTGGAAGCTAATTGCTGGCCCTGTAGTGCACATTTGGGAATACCAGCGATATGAAGGCTACCATGCCTCCCTCCATAACATTTCTCGGCACCCAGAGTTCCCCGAGTTTGATCGGAAGCTAAAGAGCTTAATAAAAAGCAAAAAGACATCGCTGATGCAGGAATTCTCCTTTTGGCCAACTACACCACCACGACGTCTGGGAGGACTTTTTTGAACTCCGTTCCTACACTCTTCACCCTGGAAACCTACTGGAGTGGGAAACTCACTGGCGACGTGGTCTCAAAGCTCGCCGTGAAGTTATGGAGGGAGTTGGCGCATGGTTTGTGCAGATCGGCGACTTAAATACTGTGCATCATTTATGGCAATTTGCAAACCTGGAGGAGCGCAAAATACGCCGGGAACAGTCGTGGGGTATCGAAGGTTGGGCGGAAACAGTGCACAAGACCGTTCCTCTCATCCAGACGATGCAAAGCAGGATCCTGATCCCCATGCCCTGGAGTCCCGTTGGATAAGCAGTCTGTTGTTGTCGACATAACGGTATGTGGTCATGAGCAATATGTCCTGCTTGTGCCCGCCAGGTGGACAGGATAGCATAGGCCCTTGGAAATTGAGGAGGGCAGGAGAACGCCGTATGGTGTGAAGAACAAGGGCGGCCTTACCGGGGACGATGTGACAGGTCCTTGAGCTCACTTTGTCTATGGCTCAATATCAGTTGGTAACTCTCTCGGAATTTCCTATTTGGCCATAGGGCTCTTAGCGCATCAGATCTAGCATTGGCATTCCCTTTGTTCGCATGTCCCCCTGTATCTAGAAATTTACACTTGTACGTCGGAATTCCATCGGCGTTACTTGGATCTTTACTAATGTTTACCCCTCTTTTGCCTTGTGTATCTTGCCTTTTTTTCACGTTCGTCATATGGTGCCTCGGATGCATCCAACCCACCAAAGTTTACCAGGCTTCTCCTTACCCCACTTCCATTTGTGGATTTAAGGACGACGATCAGCGAAACCGTGTCACTCGTAGATGCACAGTAGTCTTGGAGTCGATGCAGTCTCCCCAACCAAAGGAGGCACGTGGACGGTCGACCCTCAACACCACATCTGATCTCCACCTAGGTAATAATACTCTTACTTCGTACAGTAAATTCCACCAGAGAAGTAAACGCTACCATACCAATTCCTGTGGTACGCTGTAATTATCCCAACGAGTACTCTGTACGGTCGAATTCTTTGAACCTCGTCCCCGCGCGGGAACTTCTAAGGGCCCCGTTTTTTTTGCCGGGCAGAAAAAGTGGTAGTAATGGAAACTCATAATAAATACTAAATATTTTTGGGACAAAGAGGAATATCAACAAGAGAAGCGCTCACCTCTTTGCTTTGTTGTTTTTTCTTTATTTATCTCCAGTCCTCTCTTTTTATCCTTTCTCTTTCCCCCTCTGCGATTCTGTCTTTTTGGATTCCCAACAGCCGTACCGAACCTCAGACTTCCCCCAAGGAGCACCTTACTCGTCGCACGTTTTACGTTTCCATTTCCAATTATTGCTAGCTTGGCGTTCCCGTATAAAAGAGAAAGGACCTCTTTATCCTCCCTCAACCACATACACATCTCCCATAGCCAGGCGTGAAAAAAAAAAGGAGAGAAGTGTTTAATCGCCGAGAGACAAGATGGTGTACATCCGCC
Organism: Aspergillus tanneri; assembly: GCF_003426965.1. Classification (NCBI taxonomy): domain Eukaryota; kingdom Fungi; phylum Ascomycota; class Eurotiomycetes; order Eurotiales; family Aspergillaceae; genus Aspergillus; species Aspergillus tanneri. Next base: position 1,595,375 of record NW_022984634.1, on the reverse strand, counting down.
GGCATCAACTTCCCAACCTACGGGAATACCGTTACGCAGGAGTCGACTATTCTTTAATAAGCCGCTATATTCTGAAGCCCTTCTATAATAATTTGGTGATCAAATGTTTCCCTATGAGCATGGCGTGAGTAGTAGCAGTGACCTGATATTTTGCATGCTTGTCTCTCGATTGGCTAACGGCTACGTATGCATTAGTCCTAATGCCGTAAGTTCCTAGTCCCTCTGTGTTTGGTCTGTCCATGACCGTACGAATAACTGAGGACTGCTAGATTACCCTGACAGGGTTTTTCTTCGTGGTAGTCAATTTCTTGACCATCTTATGGTACAACCCAAACCTAGATCAAGATTGCCCGCCTTGGGTCTACGCCAGTTGCGCCGTGGGGTTGTTCCTATATCAGACTTTTGATGGCGTAGACGGCATACAAGCGTACGGTCCTCCTATGCAACCTGTTGACATGGTAGATATGGACGCTGAAAGATTCGTTATACAGTCGAAGAACTAAGCAGAGCGGTCCTCTTGGTGAGCTATTCGACCATAGTAAGTAGACTTGCCTGCTCCTAAACGCTGTGCTGGCGTTAAATCTCCATGTGCTACAGGTGTCGATGCATGCAACACAGCTCTTGGGGTTTTGATCTTCGCTGCAGCGATGAATCTCGGCCAGTCCTGGGCCACAATTATAACGCTCTTTGGATGTATGCTGAATGCCCAGACCAGAACATGCTTTCAAGACGACTGACATGATATAGCCACAATGACGTTTTATGTCCAGACTTGGGATGAATATTATACACAGGTACTGACCTTGGGCATTATTTCAGGGCCTGTTGAAGGGGTCCTGACTTTGTGCACTGTCTTTGCCTTTACAGCCTACATGGGCGGTGGCAGCTTTTGGCACCGTCCAATGCTCGAAACTATTGGCGTCCCACAATTGGGTTTTATTCCGGAGCAGGTGTATAATATGCCCTTTACGCAGTGGTACCTGGTTTACGGTGCCTTCGTCCTCTTCTTTGCTACGGGCTCAAGTATTGTACATGTCATGAAAGTCCGAAGTGAGCGTGGCCAAGACCCCATCAAGCCACTCTATGGCCTTTTGCCTCTTGTTGCAATCTGGACACTTGTGCCGGCTTACTTGTATCTCCAGCCAGTCATTTTGGAGAACCACACTGTTCCGTTCGCTCTCTTCGTCGGCTTAGTCAATGCGTACGCCGTCGGAAGAATGATCTGTGCACACCTGGTGAAATCCAGCTTCCCCTACTTTAATGTACTTGCTTGCCCTCTCGCTTTGGGTGTTCTGGATAGCGTCGGATTTTGGCCAAGTGCTCTTGGAAATGCATCTGGACAGGTTGCTTTCATTTTTACATGTTTGGGTCTGTCGGTTGGTGTTTATGGCAGCTTTATTGTAAGTGGCAAGTGCTGTCCAATTATGTGCTTATACTGATTGTATAATAGCATGATATCATCACAACGATATGTGACTATATTGATATCTGGTGTCTCAGCATCAAGCACCCATATATCGAAGATGCTAAGGCCGTTAATGGACAAGCTGAGGAAAGCTCCAAGAAAGCACGGTAATTGCATGAGATTGTCAGGCGTGCTTCTCTTGCATATCAACTATGCAGGAGCCATCACAACTTTCTAACAGTGCGAATGAGCTGTCACTGTGGCAGCATTTCTTGGAATTTCATTCGCCGGGTTTGTAATGTACATAAAAGCGTTGAAGCAGGGTGGTTTATCTTTCTGAAATGGAGTCGGGATGAATATGTCCAGAATATAGCGGCGACACGTGGGCTGGAAATCCTCCATGTTATTCATTTAATATCTTGGGTTAGATTAGCGATAGAGGGCACAACAGAGATGCGATATATGCATGTATTTGCGCTTTTTTCTGCTGGCGGGAAGACCGCCGTTTCCTCTATGAAGGTAATACAGTCCATATCCGACAAGCAAGATGTTCTGGAACTCTTTTTGGCTGGAGGGACCTTGGGATGTAACCAATGCCGACTAAATAGCGACTCTGATTGGTGACGCCAAGGCTACCCGGAAGGGCAGTGTTAGCGAGGGTTTGAACCCTATTTTCCCCAAACGGGACAGTGGGTGATGCGGGAGAGAGAATTCCCTTCAGAGCCTGCCTTCTCCACGAGACCACCTTTTGCTCTTCTCACCCTTCAAGCAGGCCATCTCCATCAGCGCCCTTATTCAACCCATTTCGCTGATCGACTTTTTGTCTCGTCAAGATGGTAGGTTCAATCTGTCATTTGTCTATTGCGCCCGAGACATCATTCGTCCATATACAGACGATGCTGTCGTATCTGTCTCGTGCTCACCGTCGCCGTCGCCATCCGAATCCCATTTCATCGACAGGGCTTCACGAATGAACAAGAAAAGAGAGTGAAGGATATGTGCTGATGGTTTATTTTTTTTTCTAATAGGTTCTCGCGGTCGACCTCCTCAACCCTGCTCCTCAGACTGAGGCCCGCAAGCACAAGCTTAAGGTACGATGATTTAAACACTGAATGGCAACTGTGGGTGTCCAAAGACTGACTTGGGAAATTTTTCTTCCTTCACAACAGACCCTTGTGCCTGCTCCCCGTTCCTTCTTCATGGACGTCAAGTGCCCCGGCTGCTTCACCATCACCACCGTCTTCTCCCACGCCCAGACCGTCGTCGTCTGCGCAGGCTGCTCGACCGTTCTCTGCCAGCCCACCGGTGGTAAGGCCAGACTTACCGAGGGATGCTCTTTCCGGAGGAAGTAGATGTCACGATGCAACCAGGCCGAAGCGATGATGAAAAGAAATGTGGCGTTCTAGTGGATTAATATGATTCTTTTTGAGAAAGTATACTCAGATAGAAGATGGAATCCTTGCCCGCTTGCGAGCAGACCCCCCAAAATACAAAGGTTCGAAGGGAATTGAAAAAAATACCAGGCATTTGTTTTTATACCAGCCAAAAGCGTGCCATGTGTTAGGCTTTCTTGAAATGGAGGGGAGTTCCGGATATCTGCAAATATTGATCGGTCCATTACTTGACATCAAGTTTTTGCCTCCATTTATGTTCTCTCGAAATATTGTCTTCCTGATTATGCGCTTTTCTGTACGGCTTTTTATTTCGACATGTATTTTTTTTCTACACGACATGGGCACGACTGGATGACAGAATGGGCACATCAGCATGAGCTTTGCCGAATGCAAGAATTCGAATGTCTAGGACTTGAGAAAATTCTCTGCCGATGACGACAGTGAATGAGTTGTCCGGCACTGTTAGGAAGGCCGATGCGTTTTTACGGATGTAGCCTCGGCAAGATGATAACGATTGTCGTGGTTCCGGATGAATCCTATGGCCATTGTCTCTGCCGAGTGCTGTGAACATCCAAGATGTGGACATGCCTCAGTGCACTGCAATCGTACATTTGGTGTTTGCTCTATCTGATGTTGCCCTCGTAGCTGTAGACGTACGCGCTTAGATGAAGCCCTTATGCACTTTGCTTAGCCTGTTGGACCGGCGGCCACGTGTATTGGTAGTTGTAGATCTGCAATGTACGGTATACTCCCAGTCAATAAACTATCACCGTCAACCAGCACTGACAGCGGCCGTTCCCATGCTTCCCTTACTTATTTATTATACAAGGCAACTCAGCTTAAAAAAGTTACATCGAAGTTTCTCTAATAGTAGATAGCTAAAAATCCTCATAATCCATACCCAGTACCAGCAAACTTTCAGACAAGGGAAAGGCTGTAGCTGAGTGATTATTCCTGTTTCATTGTCACAGATTATTATCATTGGGATACTAGTGGTCATCATGTACGTGATTAACTTCAAATTCTAGACTGTTCGCGACCTCGATGCCGTGGCACTATTGATGAGGAAAGCTTGTACCTGTTGACCTTTGTTGAGGAAAGCTTGGACCAGGACGGCTGGAGAAAGCGCCTCTGCCAGAGCCCCGTCCTCTGGGGAATAGAACCACCCGCCCTGCACCGCTGAAAAGGAGAAAGAGAAAGTAATCTTGTGAATGTCAGTGAGAACACTTATAAGAGATGCTTGCCCATGAAATGCTTGTCTAAAAGGTGCTAGGAGGGTACTATTGTTACCAGAGACCAACGGGGATGTCGTCTTATCGGCCCCATCCCAATCAGGGACTCCGACGCCCTTCTACTCACCACCACTTTCGCTCTCTAATCCACGCTTGTTCTTCCAATATACAACCAACCCACTGCGACCTAGCAGTCCTTCTTGATTCCGTGAATCAACACCCTCCACCACCACTACCATGTCTCAACGACCACCCCTCAAACTCCTCATGCTGCACGGCTACACCCAATCCGGCAACCTCTTCCACGCCAAAAGCCGCGCTCTAATCAAACACATCACGAAATCCTTCCCCCTCCACGAAGTCTCCACTGTCTACCCAACTGCTCCCCTCCGTTTAAACCCTGCCGACATCCCTGGCTACGAACCCCCACAAGAAGGGGGCGACAGCAACGCGGTAGCAGAAGCCTCCGACGCTTACGGTTGGTTCCGACGCAACAACACCGCCGACCCACCGCTATACATGGGTCTAGAGGACGGACTCGATGCCGTCGCGAAGGTTCTACGAGACGACGGTCCGTTCGATGGAGTGATTGGGTTTTCGCAGGGCGCCGCAATGGCAGCCATGGTGGCTTCGTTGCTGGAACTCGGACGGAAAGAGGCGTTTGCGAAGTTCGCGCAAGATGACGACCGTGTGTTTTCGTTCCCAACTTCGTTTGATGGATTGGCACATCCGCCGTTCCGGTTTGCGTTATGTTATAGTGGGTTTCGATCGCCTGGCGCTAGGTATCGGGGGTTTTATGAGAATCCGGCGCTCAGGACACCGGTTTTGCATGTTTTGGGATCGTTGGATGCGGTCGTCGAGGAGGCAAGGAGTCGTTTGTTGATCGAGGCGTGTGAGGGAGATCCAGAGAAGGAGGGTAAGGTCGTTTGGCATCCTGGGGGACATTTCTTGCCTAGTCAACGGCCGTTTTTGGATGCTGCGGTACGGTTTATTCGGGATCAACTGGAGAAGAAGGTTAAGTCGGCTGCGGTCGAGGAAGATGTGAATAATATGGATTGGCCGTTTTAGATTGTAGATATGAATATAGATATAGAATGATTCGTGTATATTTCTTCTCATGATATTCAAATGATCTGCTACACATTACCGTAGAGAATAACTTCCGGATCAACAGTAGAGCATGCAAAAGTATTAATGCATTTCTACTACCGTATATTTTACACTATGTATTTGGTGACTATTTCATTCAACCGCCGTCCATATTGTATGGTTCCTTTAATGAGCCTTGCCTTTCTCGCCTCGAGAGGGGAGAATCCGGGCCATCATCTCCTCCTTGGTGATCAAGTGGTCGATGCGCTCCAGGAGCCCCAGAAGGCTCTTCATATCGCTACTCCATTCGTTCAAGACGTCATCGGCATCACGAGGCTTGGCGAAGTTGACCAGCCGTGCCGGACGGTCGATCTTCGCATAAATGGTCTTTGACGTGACCAGGTCACTGATGTACTTCTCCGTCTCTTCTTCAGTCAGGTCCAAAAGCTCCGTCAACCGGCCCATCTCAATGCGTGTGTAGTACTTGGCGACTACCCGGACATTATGTTCGATGACACGCTTCCGGAGATCCTGCCACCGCTTATGCGGCTGATCATCTGCGGTATGGCCAGGTTCTGCGCTGAACACATCGGTGTTACACAAATGAGGACCGAACTGCTCCGAAACCATGGGCCAGCGCATCAATTCGTGGATAGTAAACAGTTTGATCAACCGAGATTCAACAGCGACTCTCGAGATTCGCGAGTCTTGCTGAATGCGATGGAGTAGGTCTGATTGTTCATTGTCATAAGGAGACAAGACAATGTAATACACAATTCGGGCGAGTACCTATATCGTTTAACTTAGCTGGAGGGTTAAAAAAAAAAAAAGAAAGAAAGAAAGAAAGAGGACATACTGCACGCAATTGCTCTGGGTTGTTTTGCACTGATTCTGTATCTAGGACTTCTCGGTAGTGCTTGCAAACATCCAAATACTTGTAGTCGTGGTTGGCAAGAATAATCTGCTGCTCGAAGTAGCGAAGCTTCAAGTCCGTGACGTCGTCATCAACTTCCATAGGAGCCTCATCCGGAGCACGAGTCTTTTCTCTTTCCTCAGCCTCTTTCTTGAGTTTTTCGATTTCCTCAGGGCTCTTCTTTGGCTTGCGAGCAAAATACCGTTTGTTGATCTTGCGACTGAGGATAGTCGCTTGTGTCCAGTCACCTCTCTCTATACAGAGAGCCACTTGTTCCAAGATGAACTCAGTCTTTTCTCTCCTAGTCATCGACCCAAATGTCTCTACTTGGAGCTCACAAAGAGTGTCAGCGGCGGCATTAAGGTCGCCTTGGGATTTCTTGATATTGGACAGAATTCGGGTCACGCGGGCTCTCTCGACTTCAACGAAGATCTGTCAAACGCCATTACTAATATGTCACAAGAGAGAGAACAGTCTATACGAGACACCTACCTTGCCTTCCGTCACAGTCCGCAAAGTCTGGATCACCGATAGCTTCACATCCATATTAGGTGTATCATCCAAGAATCCCATCACCACCTGCACCATCTTTGTCACAGCTTGCTTAAGTTGGCCATGCTTTTTAGAAAGAAGGAGCACTTGATCATTGAGGAAGTTCCAGTCGCCGGAATTCTTGCTGATCGTGACAATGGTAACAAGAAGTCGAGATGTAGTCGGCAGGTCGGAGGCCTACAGATTGTGGCCTTAGATTAGTGTTCAAATAGGACGGGGTACATTTGCCTTCGTCATACCTGTCTTGCTTGTTTTTCTAATACCAAAAGCTTGTCAATCGCACCCTGTACATCGGTCTAGCAGCTCTGTTAACATCTAAATTGGTCGCAGCAACAATAAGTGTAGCTAACCTTTGCGAGTTGCTCAGCCTCCGGAATCAGCTTATCGGCATCTTTGGTGAAGTCCTTCTCAGGCTTCAGAAGGCCACCGTCAGACATGGTGTTGAGCGTTAGTCGGGTCGGTCTTGAAGGCTAAGGCGAATGAGAGACAGGCAGTATCAGTGTGTAGTTAAGAGAGGAATCAATAATCAAGGATGGCGATTTGGATGGGATAGGAATGGGCTGGAGATGAAGAATGGGCATGAGGCTTGACGGGCAACACCAGTTCGAGCTGGCCGAAGCTCGCCGTCACGTGATATGTGCTCACCATCCCTGTCAGATTAGCTCTGTTTACTGTTCACTCTCAGAATACTGACTATTGTCAATACCTTCGTCTGCGCCATCTTCTTATGACCAGTTCATGGTAGACTTATTTGCATCGGATGCAGAATTTAGTACAATGTTTCTATTTCGCCTATCGCCCATTCCCATCAAAGGTGTCTACCTGTCTTTTTGCATCATGATGATTGAATGAGAGATTATCCATAAGGGTGCCTGTTATAAGTAGCCTCTATAGAATCTATACAAGATCTTGACCATCCATGACATACAGAATAACAGATTCTGGTAGCCACTGGCTGTCTTATACAGGATGCTAACTAGATGAGTCTCCCCAGAGATGCTAGCTTAGATAAGCACTGGGGTTTGTTAGTTAACTAACTAGTTAACTAACTACGATCACGCAATATTGCTTTAACTGCTTTGGGCATCCAGAGAAATGTATATAAAAAGAAAAAAGGCTCACATTTCTACGCCATGAACTCTGTTCTGAGGAATTTCCTTTATTAATTGCCTGAAAGGCCTTATCATGATCATCGGCTGCAGAGCCTTGTGAGGAACTCTATTCCTTATCACCAATCGTGCCACTTCCAATTACGGGGGGCTTTCTCCGCGGACATTCCTATTAACGCATTCATAAGTGGTCGATGGCCCGCAACTTTCTGACAACTGTGGGATAGCAAGACATTGTATACCTCTTGATCTTAACATATCAATCACAGAGTGGGTGGAAAACTTCCTATCTTTGAGGATTTTCGCAAATCAGAAGATTTGTCCTTTGTGGCGACTGGGCACCATGAAGGATGCGTCCAACGATAAAGGGATTTCAGCGCCTTTGATGATGGCCATAAACGCCGAATTTCAAGTTCATTTGATTGTAGGCACAAACCCACTTGCTGCAGCCCGCTGCATGAAGAGCCTGGAGGTCGGTGCAAGACCAATCATCATTGCGCCGGATACTACAGATCTCCAGTATACGCTGTCTGAGCGTATTGAAGATGGATCGGCCCAGTGGGTGCGCAGAGAATTCCAGGATACCGACCTGACGAGTTTGGGAAGGGAAGAAGTGGACCATGTCGTGGACACCGTCTTCGTCACTCTAGGCGGGAGTCATCCTCTAAGTATGTGCTGGCTATTTGAAACGCTTACGAATTTCATGCTAACGACTCTTACAGGTTCTCAAATCTCAAAGCTCTGCAGGCGTCTTAGGATCCCTGTCAATGTAACCGATGCCCCTGAGCTCTGTACATTTGGCTTGCTTTCAACATATTCGGATGGCCCTCTTCATGTGGGAATTACCACCTCTGGGCGTGGCTGTAAGCTTGCTTCCCGATTGAGAAGAGAAATCTCATCATCACTGCCCCCAAACCTTGGAAGTGCCATTGATCGTCTAGGAGCCGTGAGACGGCGGCTTTGGGAGGAAGACAATGCCCCGGGGCTATGCGAGGCCTCGCTTGAAGGCGAAGAAGACGATTCGACTGGACAGAGACATACATTCAACACATTAGTGACAGAGGACGACGTTTCTGCTGCCAAAACACGGCGTATACGCTGGCTCTCGCAAATCTGCGAGTACTGGCCACTCCGCAAACTTGCTGCTATCACTGATTCTGACATCGATAATATTTTACAAGCGTATTCGTCCGGCAATGATAACTCTAAGGGCCTTGATTGTGTCGAATGTATACAGAAGAAGGGAAAAATTGTGTTGGCTGGTTCTGGTCCAGGACACCCAGACCTGCTTACACGAGCGACGTATCACGCAATTCAAAACGCTGATATTATTCTCGCAGACAAACTCGTTCCAGCGCCGGTTTTGGAATTGATTCCGCGCAGGACTGAGGTACATATTGCGCGAAAGTTCCCTGGCAACGCGGATCAGGCACAGGAAGAATTTCTACAAATGGGATTGGACGCCCTACGCCATAGCCGGCATGTTCTCCGTTTAAAGCAGGGTGATCCTTATCTTTATGGACGGGGAGGGGAAGAGTATGACTTCTTTCGAAGTGAAGGATATACGCCTCTTGTCTTACCCGGAATTACTAGTGCGCTGAGTGCCTCATTGTTCGCGGACATTCCCGCAACCCACCGCGGTGTGTCCGACCAGGTCTTAATATGTACCGGCACTGGGAGAAAAGGAGCGGCTCCCGAGCCCCCTACCTACGTACCCACGCAGACGGTTGTTTTTCTGATGGCGCTACATCGACTATCGGCACTGGTGGAGTCTTTAACAGCACCGCCGCAAGACGTCTCGCGTACCCGAACACCCTGGCCAAAGGATTCACCTTGTGCCATCATTGAGCGCGCCTCTTGCACGGACCAGCGGGTGATCCGCACCACCCTGGAGCATGTATGTCTGGCTTTCGAGGCGGAGGGTTCTCGGCCACCCGGTTTGCTGGTGGTTGGAGCCAGCTGCCACATTTTACATCAGCCTAAGGATCAGAAATGGGTTCTCGAAGAAGGTTTTCGTGGGCTGGATGAGCTACGGCACGTATCCGATGAACTCATAATCCAAGAAGACTAGATGGATATTTGGAGGACATGTTCGATGATATCTACGGACATTTTAAGGAAATGACAGTGGAAACAGTGGTGGATTTCATAGCTCTGGAGTTGGAAATAGAGATACCCATGTAGAATACTTGATGAACAGATCATGACTTCTGTATTTAGAGAATTTCTGTCCATTCCAAAGGGTCAAATGGAAAACGTAACGGTCTAGTCTTCCATTGTACGAAATTGTAAGCAAGTCACGCGGATGCCGGATGCCAAGAGCACGTAAATTGGGCGTCTCCCATTTATTCCAACCTCAGCCTTTTCCTCTCCTCCATAGCAATACCAGCTATCTAATCCCATCATGTCCTCAAAGCCAAAAATTTATATGTCCGATGGACAGGCTCTTGAATCGTACGATTTACCTACGATACTGATGACTTCAAGACCAGAACAGCTAACCCACCTCTTCTCTTCCCTAGTCCTCCACTCGCCGTCCGCATCAATCGTTTTCTCGAGAATGTCTATGTCTTTCTAGGCCTATATTTTGTTAGCCTTTTCTCAGTATGTCCTTACATTCTTTCCTGACGACAATCCAAGTGGAGATGTGCCCCAAAATCCGCCATTTCATGCCCTCATCTATCTCACATTGATAACCTTCACTGACTGCTGTGTTCTTCAGCTTGACCCGTATGGCGCCGCGGAGAGTTCACATTTCAATATCTCCCATGCTCAAAACCATCTCGACACCCGATCGCGCTGGGGAAATGGTGGCTACGGCTCTGGAGGTGGCGGGGGTGGAGGTGGAGGCGGAGGCGGCCCCGGCGGTGGATCTGGACCTAGGAGGATCGGTCGGGTGGATGATATTCGAGGACCGGAGTGTAAAAGCTGTAAATGAGAGGGCATGTCTTTAATGCTTCTGGGTGCAGTGAGGTTGTTGTTATTGTGTTGGGATTTGTTGTGGCGCTACGATTGCTCAGTGTTTGGGACCGGGATTGAGGATATCATTAGTGATATAGTTTGTCAACTGTACATCTTATATTGACTAAGTCGGGTCGTAACTATAGTGCTGTGTCTACGAAGGTCCGCTGGCATGTTAGATAAGTAGATTCTCGCGGCGCCGGTGGGTCTTGTGTCCATCGAGGCACCAGATAGTATATTATCACGTGATGGTATGGGGGCCTTACTCCGCAATTTTAAGGAAGCAAATCCCTCATCGTCAATTGCAAGTGCTAGGACTTCCGGACGAGCACAGGTAGGAGAATACAAAGTTGAAACAGGAATTGAAGTATACGCAGTATAAGAGGACAGGACCCGGTGGGTAATACTGCCCTTCATCTCTACTGGTCATTGCATTGAACACGTCTATAGTGGGGTTGTCGCTCACGGATTTGTGGTATAGCAAAAATGTCTGATATTCCAAGGAACGACGAGGAATGGGCGGCTCGTATTTCCACCACCAAGGACTCACTCCCGGAGATTTCCTCTATGCATCAGATCCCAACCCCTTCGACGATTAATTCCACGGTCGACCACACCCAGCTGGCATTGGCCGCGACCGAGCAGCAAATCGATCAGCTCTGCGACGAAGCACTTAAGTATCGGTTTGCGACGGTCTGCGTTCGCCTGAAGCATGTCCCACGGTCTGTTCAGAAACTCAAAGCAGAGCCGGGCGTAGGTGTGGCCTGCGTCGTGGGCTTCCACGAGGGCATGTACGAGACCTCGGAGAAAGAGCAGGAAGCTCAAGAGGCGGTTAACCTGGGAGCCTCAGAGTTGGACATGGTCCTGAAGTATCCTCTACTGAAGGAGGGGAAATATACGGAAGTCTACGAGGATGTGCTGGGGGTGCGAAAGGCGGCTCCGTCTCCTACCAAGCTCAAAGTGATCCTGGAGACGGCCCAGCTTACACGAGACGAGATCATTGCGGGGTCTGTGATAGCCATTATGGCCGGGGCAGATTTCATTAAGACCAGCACAGGGTTCAATGGACCAGGAGCCAGCGTTGACAATGTAGCGCTTATGCGGGCAACTGCGGACTTGGTCAGCAAGGGTTGCAAGGTCAAAGCTAGTGGAGGGATACGGTCAAGCGAGGATTGTATACGGATGTTGAAAGCAGGTGCCGAACGCATTGGTAGCAGCTCCGGTGTGAGGATCATGCAGGAATTGGGCGGGGAAACAGTGGTGGGCGAGTCGGCAGCGTATTAAAGGAAGTCATTGTGAGCAAAGCGTTACTTAACAAGTTCCTGGATTTCAAGTAGTGGAGCCTCGACGTCATCAGGAACCATCCTCATCGGCGGACCAAAAAATACCAGAACATAGGCTTTGGTACCTTAGCGAGTTATCTTTTTGTTGTTTTGCAAGATCGGGGATGAAGCATTCCCATCCCCACCTCAATTTCCGCTCGATTTCCATGCCTTCTGCCTCCCCAGCCCATCCCACAATGCGCCGTCCTAGTAATGTCAAGGTTCCACTCCCATACTTCCTCCTTGTTCAAATAACAACCATTGAATTGACAGGTGATTTTTGCGGTTGTTCTCTAGAAACGAAAAACCTTCCATGAAGAAAACTCTCCCGGACAGAAGGGGATCTCGGAAAGCGATGTCTGCACCTCCAAGCCAACAGCTCTTTTCGCACCCACTGGCGGTCGATCTCATACACTGAGCGTAGCCATTCCCGGTAGCATCGTGGCCAAGTAAGTATACCTCCATCGGAACGCGACACATTTATTGATACGATACCCACTCGATCTTCGGACAGTGCAAAATCTATTGAGCAAAAGACGCTCCTGGTGGGCATCATTGCACGTGCGCTTGCTGTCTTCTGTGTTGACGAAGTAGTTGTATTCGATGACGACGGAAACAGCGCTCAGCATGATGAGTACGAGCAAGATTATGACTACTATGATTCTCCCATGGCCAGAACCAACGACCAGGTCAATGGGACCACTCCCTCCAAAGGATATACGGCCTATTCCGACCCCTCACATTTTCTGGCACATGTATTGTCTTACCTAGAGACTCCACCGTATCTCCGCAAACACCTATTTCCCATGCATCCCAATCTTCGTGGAGCTGGTCTACTACCCAGCTTGGACATGCCGCATCACCTTCGTGCCAACGAATGGTGCGATTATCGAGAGGGGATTGTGATCTCGACCGTCGATCACCAAAAGTCGAGAAGGGGCTGCAACTCGAATAACTACCATCATCGCAATCGCCGGTCAAATAGTCCCACCAGCCCTCCTGCGACGGTCGTCGACACCGGTCTTTCGCAGAAGGTAGTCATCCCGGATATCCAACTCCCCGAGCATGCACGGGTCACAGTACGGTTCTCGCAGCAGGGCCCCAAGCACCGCGCTGAGCCCGTACATCCCTCCATCCCCCGTTCAGAGGCAGGCTATTACTGGGGATACTATGTACGGCGATGTCGATCCCTGTCATCTGTCTTCACGGAGAGTCCCTTCGATGGTGGCTACGACTTATCCTTTGGGACATCCGAACGGGGCGCCCCCTTGAATACAGTCCTCGAAGAAGACGGTGACGAACAACGTCACCACATCCACCATAACCACACCCCAGAGTACAAACACCTTCTGGTCGTCTTCGGCGGCGTGGCAGGTATTGAAGCCGCCATTCGCTATGATCCCCAACTTCGTGATATGGCGATCAGTCCAACCGATGCCGGAAAACTGTTTGACTACTGGGTCAATCTCCTCCCCGGTCAAGGGAGCAGAACCATACGCACCGAAGAAGCTGTGTGGCTGGGCCTGACGGGACTTCGAGGCCTAGTTGAGGGTACCCATCGTCCTAAGAAGTCATATCGATACAATGGTTCGAAGGCCACTTAAGATACAAGTACCTTGGAGAGGAGAAACAAGTCAACTGTTTTCTATCGCCACATTCCAGGCAGTTTCTGTCGTTTTTCATCCTTCTCTCCTTCCCCTTCCCCCTTCCTTTGTCTCCCGTCTGGAACGGGCCTGCAGGACTGGTATCTGTCATCCTTTGATAGTAGGATAGCTTTCAAAGGGTGGGAAAGAAAGAACAAAAAACTGACCAAGCTATTTTTAATACGTTCTATCGGGCTAGCCGCCATTTACATACCTGGCCCTGTCTGGGGTGCGACGATCCAAGAATCAGGAGGTCAAACACGCGGCTGTGACAAGTTGAGAATCTGCAACGGTCCTGCAGATCCTAGGCTCATTAGTCGATCAGCCAGTCTTGATGGATTTCGAGATTCATTGTTTGTGTCTTTCAGTTCGAGCATTTCGAGGGATGGAGTTTTCAGATCATTTCGATAATATCAGTGCACTTCGTTGTTATTTGTTTCTTTTCTTGTTATCCTTTTATTTCCCCTTTCCCCCCTCACCTCTCAATTTCCTCATTCTATTGTTTGTGACATGTCTGAAACGAGTGTCCGTCCTTTTATTTCCTCCTTTCTCTTACAGGTTATTATGGGTTTATCTAGCATAGCGTGAACGCTGCATTCTATTGTATGGCTGGGTTTTTCAACAATGCATGCATCTATTTTACCTATCAAGAGAGCAATGAGTAGATGCTGTAGAATTCGGTCCAGACTGCTGCCGGGCCATTCCTATATACAGTATTCTATGTTATACTATAAGAGACGATGCATGATGCGCCACCCATTGCCATCTATATGCAGATCCAAACAACCACACCTTTTCAACCGTTGCGCCTGATGAACTTATGCCCTGTACTTATGGAGACATCGTAAAGACACGAGAGAAATACCAATCAAAACAACACAACAAACAAAGTAATTATTGTTCATCGCTGCTAAGATCATCTGTGCCGCTAGTCTGCACACTATCTTCCGCTTCCATTTCCCGTAGGACGACGTCTCCCTTTTTGCCCTTCTTTTCGGCCGCGAACCAAGCTTCTCTTCTTTTGGTTTCGCGTTCCTCTTTGCGCGCCTGTCGCAGAACCCGTTCCCGCTGCGTCTGCTTTTGTTTCTGGTGGAGATCGTTGATGTAATCGTGTAAATGGACGAGGTCGGCGCGCAGTTTGGTCACCTCGTTTGTACTGGTTTGTCGGGCGGTCTCGCTGACGAACGCCTTCTTCTTGAGCATTGCGATTTCAGCCTCTAGAGACGCGATGTGTGAATCCTTCACGGCAGTGTCCTCGTTCGTTGCGGTTGTTGATTGGGCTATGGATGGGACTGAGACACCAATGACGCCTGGTTGGCCCAGTGCGGCCAGCTCGGCGAGACCTTCTTCCAACATTGATTCCGGAAACGTTGCATGAGTGAACGCGTCGCCGAATTGGTCTGTTCTCGTAGTGCCGGCAGGGTTTCTTGACTGGGGCGGCCTGGATGATGTTGTGAGGAGATGCGTGCTGAATGTGTAATCGGCCGGCACGATTCCGGCCTGCTTTGACGTCTCGGAAAGAGTGCTGTCATATCGGGGCTTGACTACCGTGTGTGCTGTCCTTTTCAACTCGAGGCTTGGCTGGGGGAGGCCGTTTGGTGGGAGGATAAACATGTTTGTCACAGGATGAGTATAGTCCGCTACTGTCGAGGCGTATTTTCGTCTCCCGACATTCCAGGAGAGAATTTTCCCATTCTGGTGTCCAGAAAGTAGCGTCATGCCATCGTAAGAGAGACAGAGCACATGCACTGCTCCGCAGTCGGCGGTGGGTGGTGACCATCGGTCTTCGGCTGGCGGTTGGGAGGGAGTGGACTGTAGCGATGGGTCATGAAGGGGATGTTGGATGGACTGGCTCTTGTAGAAGTCTACTGATTGGATGCTTCCATCTTCATATCCCACATAGAAAGCCCGGTCAACAGGATCAAGTGTCAGAGAAACAGGATTCGATGGTAAGAGGAAGGTCCGTAGGACACGGCCTGTGTGATAGTCCCATGCAACGGCGGTGTGGTCTTGAGCGGCTGAAACAGCAATGTTATATCGACCGGCGCTATGTCCAACTGTGATGGAGGTAATGGCGGCGCGATGGTTCGAGAAGGTCCGGATGGGCGAATTCGGGGCCTGTCGATCACGGCCTGGTGGAGCTTTTGTAAAAGACAGAAGCTCAACTAATGACCAGACATGGACAGTGGCATCCTGAGAACCGGAGAGAATGAATTTCGAGCCGGGGTCGACCACCAATGCAGTCACTGGACTTAAATGCGATGCCGTTGTCGCGACTTGTCTGCCAGTGCACGTCTAAGGGATACTGTTAGGTGATTTTGTCCTCTCCAATGCGACCAACAACTCCAAAATCGCCTTGTACATACCTCCCACAAAATCAATCGGCCTCCTTCGGTGCCCAAAACAACAACATCACCATTCTTGCTCCCCGCAATTGCAATGCTGCGAATCCGCTCCGGAAACGGGACAGTTGCTTCCTGATTTCCCTTCTCTCGACTATACACGTGTAGAATGGCCTTCTCGGACTGAGCCGCAAACACATGCGACAGGCTCACTGCGAGACAATTGGTTGCAGTCGAGCTCTTCTTGAAAGTCGAACGTAGGGTAGGGGCCGGTTGAAATTCGTGGAGACAGATTCCTACATCTCTCAGGCTTGCCGTTGCCGGGGTTTTGGCAGACGTCAAAGTTGACGCAATAAAACACTCTGAGAGCATGGGGAGCCCTAGAAAGGATATATATTATTATCGATTCTGAATTTGTGAGGAGTAGAGGTTAAAAAAAAATTAAAATAAAATACTGATAAAAGACCTGACTTTTTTTTTTTTTTTCTACGATAAAGCGATAAATGGCGAGTTTGCAGTGTTTGCCTCGTTGCCGCTTTTATCGGATGATTTCTCGGCTCCATCTCCATAGATTGAATCACCTTTCAATACAAAGTGACCTAGGCCCTACATTGGCCAATATCCCATTGCCCCTGGTCTCCTTGCTAACTCACCTCCTTAGGTTTAAGTGGACTAACTGGTTAATTGACTCGCAGCAACATAGCACCGACGGAAGCAGAGGATGGATAATCCTCATCAAGTACTGCATCCCCCGTCGAGGAATTTCGTGTCTCCAGGCGGTATTTGAGCCATCTCGATACATTTGAATTCTCCGCCGCCACTTTCTGATTGGGAAATTTGCACATGCTGCTTAAATTACGGCCTCCTCCAAATATGGAGGTATTCCACTGCACCCACAGCAACCAACGCAAGGGGCCCGTTTCTAGGGGCTTCAGTTTTGATTACCCGTCCCAACAGCTCAGCCAAAGACAGGACGGTGACGCCCTTTCGATCTCCTTCTAGGGCACTCCCCCCATTTGCCTTCCTCTGTGTGTCTCATTTCTCCTGCAGTGACGAAATGCAAGAAGCCTGGAAACTGACCTTCCACGTTGTTATGCGCCTTCAGGTGGCCCAATGTGGGCCTCCCACCCAATGAACGTCCATTGTGTTTGATCTCACCTCGCTCTGGCATGCAAGGATGGCAGACGTAGTGGCCCTTTACACTTTACTCTTGTTCCAGTGTGTTGAGTGGACTTCTCGAAGGGGGGGGAGACATACCTGATGTCTGGCTTTCTTGTTGCCGCAGGTAGCCAAGGGATGTTTGGAAAGCAGGTGTTTTTGGTAGTATAAGGCCTTTGTTGGCCATTCTGTGCACCGCTCCGGCCTTGTCACTTGCTTGTTCTTTCTGGTTGTTTGTTCCTCTCCTGTACATCCATTTTGTTGACTGCCAACTTTATACATTGATACTGGTTGAACCTCCTTTACCCACCATGTCCTCAACGGACTTGGATCGTACGAAAATGCATCTAAGAGCTCATTACCCTCTTCATCAACACACGGTATCTGCCAACAATGTTCCAACGTACGCCAACGGAAGCGTACATTCGTACTATGTACCAGGCGAGGACTCTATGTCTCAGGGACACAACATGGCTTCCCCGCGCTACTCTCCAAATGTACAGCCCTGGAGAAGACAACAGCCGCAGAACTCGCTGTCTTTCCTTCCTTCAAATTCACCTCGTCTAGACCAATCCGAGTATACCACGTCTCAAGCCAGGCGCCCAGCAGAACAAGCCCCTGCATGCATTTCACCTTTCCGATCGGTGCGTAGGATGAAGCAGCCATTTCAACTGCGTCTACCAACATCCCCGTCTTTTGATAATGGTCCATTATCTGCCAGGGAGAACAGAGTATCACGGCAGCTGTCCGGAAACCACACACTGCGCACATGGCGTTCTGATCAGAATCTCACAACGACGAGCATGGAAACCTTCGGTCTACTCCCTAGTCCTCCTCTCTCTGAGTCGAAGTCGTCACAGCCGTCTCCGTCATCCACATATTTCTCACCAAAGTCCCAATATGATTCGGATACTGATCACGGGACACCAAAAAGTTGTGCCATCAATCCTGAACCCAAGCCCTCTTACGCGTACAGCGCTCCCAAACTGAAAAGGAATCCAGTGAGCAAAAAGTCGAGTGATGGGCCTACCAATGTGCGCATGGCACATTCCAACCTAATTAGACAATGTGAATCGGATGACGGGAAACTAACGCCCGTGTCAATTGCAACGGAGAGCATGTCGTCTATGTCTCCTACACCACCTTCGGATGTGGATACACTTCAGAATAGGAAGTTCTCAGGCTCCTCGATGGGGTCGCTGAGAAGCAGGTCTATGTCAGTCTCTAGCGAAGGAAGCTGGGTGCCGAGCAGTCTCTCCCAATACAAACCCTGGCTTCAACCAGCTCCAGCAGAAACAACAGAGGCCAAGGGTGAGAGGTCGAAGGAATTCAATTGGAGAAAATGTCAAATAGTCCCTCCTTCTGACAAGCCTTTGGTAAGATTTTCTTTTCACTTACGAAAATCACATACTTATATCATGATAGGTTCTTGCTGTTGCTAGTAAAACGAAGCCGAAACTGGTTGACATCTCGCGTCAGTCATCTCCAGCGATCAGTTATTCAATTCCAACTCCACCACCGCGCCCAATCCCTTCTACACCAGATCATCGCCAGCATGAGATATCGGCTTTCAGTCCGGAGACGCCAATGGAAATGTCAGATAGTGGCTATATCACACATGATTCGTATTATTCTCCGCAGTTTCGAAAAGATAGAGAGGAGGATGAATACACAGACTCTAGCTCACTGACTTCAGGCAGTGCGAGTGAGACAGTTGTTTGTGACAAGCCGTCCTCGAGCCAAGAGCGTCTGAAATCACCTCAAAAGCCAGGCGTTACGCCCAAAACCCAGCCGTCACCGAAATCTCAAACGTCTCCGGGGCATTCTTCGAATATGTCGGAGAAAGAGGAACTGGAGAAGTGGTGGGACCATGAGTGGACGATCGACCAGCTCGAACATTCGGTCAAAGACTTCCCTCGGCACATGCTGAAATTGACATCGCCAGTAATCATGTTTCTTCGTCACAATAACGAAAAAGCCCTCATACGGCCATTCCGCAAGATATTCCCGGATGTCGTGGAGAATTTACTCGACAGTCTTTGTGCAGCATTGATTGCACGAAACTACTTGACTTCCTTGTCAAGTCCTAATCGGAGAAACAGCAATTTCTCCCATAAAACCGCCCTATCCCGTCTAGATACTGTTCCTGAAAAGGTCTGCTCTACGCTAGGGATACAATACTCGCAACCGTCACCGTCACGGGTCAAGAATCGTATCCTGGGTACACGAAGCGCGGATCTTTGCAAAGACTTGGATCGAATCGTTGACAATCTACTTTTTGCTATATGTGGCAAGCAGGATGAGATCTTGAAATCTGCTGTCCTCGTGTTAGCACATGTCCTAGAGACTAAGTCCTAAGAGTCTCTTTCTTTAGTCTTAAAACACTCTTTGCATTTGTTATTTGACGCACCCTGGCCAACTGCCAATATATCTCTTTAATTTTGTTTGAGAACCCTCTCTGGTTTTCCCAATATTCCACTCTTTATCTCTTGGTCACCCTCCAGCTCATTTCGTTACTCACTTTTGGCAAGCTTCAGATTGCATAAGCCTCACAATTTAGATTGTATTCCACTTCATCTGTTTTACCCCACACGTTCGTTTACAATATCCTCCACATTATGGCTCTTGTTCCTTGGATAACCCGCTCCTGGCACCCTTGTGAATTGTGTTTTTTTATCGTGGCATAATCGCCTTCCTGTTTCCTTTGTACCTGTGTATCCTTAATTACCGTGATTAATATATAATCACTAGTATAGCTCTAGACCTAATGATACCCATCAAATACACATAATCATCCTAGGATAGATCGTACTCGTGCTATAGGGCTACGAAAGGGAAGCCTCAGGCGGAAAATCCAGATATGGGTTAGCGTGTGCTGAGTAATGGGTGGCATTTCCGTTATCTGCGTCGCTTTCCCGCGGAATTCGACTTTCACAACTCTGCAGGTCGAATATACCTTCACAATGGCTGCATCGACAAGCGGGTTGAGATTTTTCTATTCTTCCACAAGATCTGTGCGCCAGACGGGAGCAGTGGCTCCCAGTGGCTACCGTGGCTATGCTACAACAGATGCTTCCCCATCCGCCACCGGTGCTGCTCCCGGAACAACGCCGCGTCGTCGGACAACCTTCAAGGATAAGCTTAATGCCGGTCCTTCTTTTGCTGATTTTGTTTCCGGTGGCAATAATACTACTCCCCTTGATCCATCCGAAGCCTACGCCCTCAAAACGGCGCTCGTCGGGCCCGCCGGCCGCAAGAAGGAAATGACCCGTTTGCCGTCCTGGCTGAAGACCCCCATTCCTGACTCGAAGAACTACCAACGACTGAAGAAAGACCTCCGAGGCTTGAATCTACACACCGTTTGCGAGGAAGCCCGGTGTCCCAATATCTCTGACTGCTGGGGGGGGAGTGACAAGTCCGCCGCAACAGCCACGATCATGCTCATGGGCGACACTTGCACTCGTGGCTGTCGCTTCTGCAGTGTGAAGACCTCTCGTACTCCTCCTCCGCTCGATCCGCACGAACCTGAAAATACCGCCGAGGCCATCTCACGATGGGGCCTGGGTTATATCGTCCTGACGAGTGTTGACCGCGACGATCTCGTGGACGGCGGTGCTCGCCATTTCGCGGAGACCGTCATCAAGATCAAGCAGAAGGCTCCTAATATCCTCGTCGAGTGTTTGACCGGTGATTACGGCGGTGACCTCGACATGGCGGCTCTGGTTGCTCGGTCAGGGTTGGATGTGTATGCCCATAATGTCGAGACGGTGGAAGCCCTTACGCCGCAGGTCCGGGACCGTCGGGCCACATTCCAGCAGTCCATCCGTGTGCTCGATGCCGCCAAGAAGGCCGAACCGTCACTTATCACGAAAACCTCGCTCATGCTGGGTCTAGGCGAGACAGAAGAACAGCTCTGGGATGCGCTTCGGCAGTTGCGCGCAGCGAAAGTGGACGTCGTCACATTCGGTCAGTACATGCGTCCGACGAAACGTCACATGGCGGTGCATGAGTATGTCACCCCGGATCAGTTCGAGCTCTGGCGCCAGCGGGCTCTAGACATGGGCTTCCTCTATTGCGCCTCTGGACCTCTGGTTCGCAGCAGTTACAAGGCCGGTGAGGCGTTCATTGAGAATGTGTTGAAGAAGAGACGTGCAGCCGCCGGCGGAGCAGGAGAGGAAACTGTCCGCAATACGAAAGCATCCGTTGATGAGGCAACACGTTGAAATATATCCTGAATTCGTCACGTTCTATGTATGTACGTTTGGTTTAGCTTTGATCGGCGCAGGTTTTATTCGGCATTCATCGGTTACGCCGTGGTAGGTAGTTCAAAATCGTCATTTTTGGGTTCGAAGTGTACGTGTATGCATCCGGCTTTAGATCGTCAGGATGGACAGTGCCTAGACTGTTGGGAGGATAGAATGGCTTCTCAGTGAAAGAGATAATATGGAGAACATAAGTTTCAGCACAGATTCAAATAGAATCAAAATCAACTTCATAATATGCACGTTGCTCGGTAATATCAATAGCCTATTCATATGTACTCCAGGGTTTTCTCCACTCCTATGCCTTCAGAAAAAATGCTCTCTACTTCCCCTCCAAAACTAGAATCGCCAATTATATCCCTACCGCATCCAAATACTTGCCATCCCAATAATGATCAAATGGAAAATGAGATCAAAAAAGAGAAAATGAACAAAGAAACAGAAGTGTAGTCGTCGCTACCACGTATCCGTTGAAAATATATAATACAAATTGCCGCATCTGGCAGAAAAAATTGGGTAATACTCTTAACCACCGGAACCAAGAAAGGGGCTACCACTAACTACGGTTCTTCATCAGTTCTCATACTGCCTCGGAGGTCAATTCTTTAATGTCGTCCTTGGTGAGACCAAGAAGATAGAGTATATCCACGAGGCTTTCGCCATTCAGGCGAGTGGGAGCCTCGAGCTGTACCTTGCTCTTTGCGCGCCAGGCGACACCAAGTCCGGCTGCGTGGAGCATGAGAAGATCATTGGCACCATCGCCAACAGCCATGGTCTGGGAAATCGGAATGCCGTGGTCTGCAGCAATCGACTGCAGAAGGGCCCGCTTCCGAGTCGCATCAACAATGGGATATTCCGGAACAAGTCTACCAGTTAGGGTTTGGGTCGTCGGGTCAACCTCGAGCTATATGAACGAAGACAATTAGCCAACCAAGGATGTTAACAGTATAGCCCTCTTGATTCTAGAGGTATGCGCTAGAAGGTTAAGGGGCAGTAGCACGTACATGGTTGGCGTGTGCGTAATCAATACCAAGTTCGCCAGCCAACCATTCCGCAAGAGGCTGGAACCCTCCACTTAGAACGGCCAACTTGCAGCCAAGAGTCTTCAAAGCCTTACACAGCTCACGTGCGCCGGGGGAAATGGTAAGAATGGTCTTCAGCTTTTCATAAACATCCGCAGGGACCCCCTTCAGCAAACTGACACGCTCCCTGAGCGACGCCGAGAAGTCCAGCTCACCGTTCATGGCACGATTCGTGATTTCCTACATTTAGGATTAGCAGCCATGACGTACTGAAAATCATGTAAACCAACTTACCGAGACTTCCTTCTCTACACCAATGACCTTAGCAATCTCGTCAATAACCTCATTCTGAATCAAAGTGCTATCCATGTCAAACACCACCAGCCGCTTATGCCGGCGGAAGACGCTCTCCTTCTGAAGTACAACCTCCACGTTCCACTCACGCTCAAACCGCCATATACTCTCGTGTTTCCGAAGGTCCGTGAATGTGAGATAGTCTGGGTTAGGAGGCGGCGCGACGGTGACCTCAACAACACGAGGCTGGTCTTGTTGGTCGATACAGCGGTGGGAGGTATTCATGCGCTGGTAAGGGATCGGAAGAGATTCCATGATTTGAAGGAAGTTGGTCAGACACAATTGCGATACGAAGGGTCCATAAAGATGATCCAACGGTTCGGGTTCCGGCGCTGGAGGTTCTCTCGGAATCTTCTCCATATCCACTGTCGGGGCGGAGCCCACAGGAACCATGGGGGACGGCAGTGTATTTCCAGGTCGAGGTGACGAGTCCGGATGGAGATGGGGATGAACGGGATCGGAGGACTTGTAGAATATGGTCGCAATGACCTGTGGGGTGCCGGTAGGAAGGAGATTCCCTTGGTGGTTGAAGATGCTATGAATGATGCCGCTGTCGGTCACCTTCTCGGGATCGGGGCTGATAGGGTTGGCGTTAAGGGATAAAGAGCCCACACCGGACTCGATCGCGCTCCCCAGGATATTGCCTATTGTCTGATTCACAGGGACCGAGGGCTTGTATTGCTGGTGATCTTGAAGGAACGATTTACTGCGCAAGGTCTGCTGCAGCACCGGCCGCTGTGGACGGGTAGTCGCCGTGGTGGGGTTAGGTGATGCCATTCCGTACAGTTTGAGCTGGGACACTGCGATAGAGAGCGAGATCAAGCGCTTGACGATAGAGAAGGTGCTCAATGAGAGATGGAACCCACCCGGCTAATGTGTTCCAAAGAACCTGGCGAGATGGACCAAAGCAAGCACCGACGTTCCTTGGAAAATTATCGATTGCTTCCCTGCAGCCACTGATCGCCGGCACGTGGCGGGGCAGCCAGGATAGGAATTACATCACGTGAAATACCACCGCCCGGCAGAACCCGCATGGGCTCCAGAGGCTCACCCACATCAAGCTCCTCAGCAGATATCCATCCCCAGAGCCTTACTTCACCAGACTTATGTCCGGCGTCTACGTTGGGAAGCCAGGTTGTCAGAGTAAATCTAATATGCCTAGTATGTATGCTCCCTTTGGTTTACGTTGCATCATTTCTGTCCTTGCTGACCAATCTCTCAGTCTCGCTTCTCCGTGGGGGATTGGTCAGCCGACGATGACATCTACATCCAGTGATAAGATGATAATGGCAAAGTGACTGGATGGAGATCTATTTGCCATTCCCTTCTCCAGGGTTCCAGAAGGGACGTTGGAGCATGGACCAAAGCCCGTTTGTCAGTGAAGTGCACCGCTGGAAAGTGGTGACATAAGCCCTCCGGTGGTCCACAGGGACCGTAAACGCAGCTATTGCGTGATTTCCTGAATACATGAGGAAATTAAACTTTTCAGCAATGAACCCCGAAATTGCAGGCGGTCACAGGCAATGTCGTGATCGTAAATGGCAGAATTGACCGGCATGTATGAGGGCTTTTGGTAGTGAAGAGCAGCCTCCGGTTGCCGGTGATGTCGTGATTACCCCTGCCTTGTCATTGTGCTATATCAGACTGCCTGGTGGCCCTCCTCCTACCCTCCCACATCATCGCTTTGTCAAGCCTACAATTTCTAAGCAAGACATTACCATATTTTGCATATCTATACCAATACATAGACTCCCTGAATTAACTCTTTGGTTTTCCTGCTTCTTTCACTTACTCTACGTTTGTTCCACAAGTATCTGTCGTGATGCCTGCAAAGATGCCTGACAACTACTCTCCTGAGCCAGAGGCCATTGATTCTAGAACCGAATCTGGCTATGTGAGTGGCAGTTCTAGTGATGATTATACTCCCGAGATCATCTTCACAAAGCCACATTTGCAGTTTCTCAACAGGCAACTGCAGTTTCTTGAGCCTCAAGGTCAGCTGAGAATGCTTGCCCCTCTGTAGTTGTCTTGGCTAACGCTTGACTTCCATGTAGATGTCTTGAGATGGTGTGTTACTTCGCTTCCTCACCTCTTCCAGACCACCGCATTCGGCCTCACGGGTCTTGTCACTCTTGACATGTTGTCCAAGTTGGATGTACCTCGGCCTCAGATGGTTGACCTGATCTTCCTCGACACCGTTCATCACTTCAAAGAGACATTGGCTCTTGTCGACCGGGTCCGTAAGAGGTACCCTCTCAACAATATCCATGTATACAAGCCAGCAGGCGTTGAGACAGAGGAGGAGTTTGCCAAGAAATATGGTGCCCAGCTCTGGGAGAGAGATGATCAGTTCTACGACTGGGTGGCCAAGGTTGAGCCAGCCCAGCGTGCCTATCGGGAGCTCAACGTTCATGCTGTCCTCACCGGTCGCCGCCGTAGCCAAGGTGGTAAGCGCGGTGACCTTGATATCATTGAGGTCGACGAGGCTGGCCTCATTAAAGTCAACCCTCTTGCCAATTGGACCTTCGACCAAGTCAAGCAGTACGTCAAGGAAAACGACGTCCCTTATAATGAGTTGTTAGACCGTGGTTACAAGAGCATTGGTGATTACCACTCCACCCAGCCCGTCAAGGACAATGAAGATGAGAGATCTGGCCGTTGGAAGGGTCAAGAGAAGACAGAATGTGGAATCCACAACCCTCGATCGAAGTACGCTCAGTTCTTGATGGATATGGAGCGTAAGCGTCAGGAGGAGGCTCTATCACAAGCTCTGCAAAACTCTCTTGCCACAGCTGCCCAATAAACCTTTATTGCTTTTATACTGTTTGCATTGCTTGCGGCGTTTATATTTGGGGACTACCATATCTAGCGAGTTTTACATGGCGTTCTTTTATTTCTCCTGCCTTCCATTCAGGTGGACACGGGTCTTACAAAATAATGTCGTTATGAATGTTTTTTTCCCCGGTTTGTTTGGCGGAAATTTTTGAGAATCTTTCTATTTTGTCAACCCCAATCCAAGATGATAGATTGTACATAGCTGGTTGGCACACTTCACGAACGACGGCCAGATGGTCAACTATGATAATGGCCAGTATGACAGAAATGGCTAAATGTTTCATTTCTCCTTATTTTATTTTCCACATCAACGGAGTAGTTTCTATTTGACTTCTGTCAAGTGTACAGAGTAGTATTCTCGTTAAGTCAGGCGAGACTGATATTTCCAGCGTACTTTGTTTCTTTTTTCGAGGCAGGGAAACCACAAAGGAAAAACGGCAATGTTGAATCTATCCCCAACAGACCATTACCCCAATACGAGGAAACCGAAAAGGCGACTACCGAGGGTACTAGTATTTCACGGTACTTAACCAATAGAGCCTCCAGAGACTACTACTCCGATATGAGCATTTATAATCTACAAACAATCCATCAGTGCACTGCCCCAACTCATTACCAAGCGTTCTCCTGTGGGGCGGAGCCATCTTCTCGAAGGCTACATGGAAAAGCTATGAGCTGTGCGCAATTAGCCATCGAGTGGCGGGATTGCGCCATTGAACGACATAGTGGTTCCTGACTCATTTCTGCCTAGACCATGGATTGGCGAAGATCTTATCTTATCAATCTTATCAAGTACCCCAGCGAATCAAGATTAGCTGTATGAAATTGATTCACTGGGCAGTTTGAAAGGAAAAACAAGGCAACTATGCCATTTTATTGTTGGGATTTTGGGTGAGCAGGGTCGAAGGAGGAAGAAGTGCTTAAAAATGCCGAGGATGACGCCGTTCAGTGATAACTCCAGGGTCGGCAAGTTCTATGGTTTCTTTTACCTCGCCGTATACTTTGCCTACTTCAAGGATTATTATGTGCCTCGCATTAGTCTCAATACAGGAATATATGTATTTATGGAGCATTAGTGTGCAAAGGATATGGAGTTTCATTGGTTCGTCGCCATGGAAGCGAACCCTTATATAAGTTGGCAGTGTGGGGGTGTAAACTTTTATTTCCTATATAGAGGCGAATGACAGCGGAATTAAAGAATTATATGTTTTATAACCTTGACTCTTCATAAACAGATCACTTAAATACAGTGCACTATTTCCCGTGCATACGTGGTCGTTGACGCGTTAACTGTCAGCCAATCTACTTGCTTCAGACTACCGACCAAGGAAATTGCGATTTACTCAACACATAAGGAATCAACCTTTGCTGGAGTAATGTATGGAGTATAGGAGACGGACTAGTCATGGCAGAGTTGGACCTTCAGGAGTCCGCAGGGACTCCGACTCAGGAAGCCCCGCCAAGACCATCACCTGATCGGCGCTAGGCCTACGCGCTAGACCGTAACTGGAGGGTGGATTTGCAATCACGCAAGCCATGCGGAGGATGTCGTGATGGCAGCCACGTGACGGGCCGACCGAAAGCTTTGTTCTAATTGCAGTGGGATGGAATCGCTTGATAGGTGAGAAGATGGAAGTTGGTATCACTCTCTCATGGTGTTTTTACCAGTTGTCGAGTGGAAAGGGAGTGATGAAGTCAAAGAAATCCCGAATTAAATTTCCCGATCTTCCCTGAAAATCACGGCTTGTCTAGGATATTGATCTAGAAATATAGAGGGGAACCAGTGAGCATGGGGGTGATCATAATGACCGGATAGTATTCAAGTACATTTCTGATGTGTCGACAAGGTTAGGAAAAAGAGCGGCATAATTATATCAATACAATTGAAGCCACCGCGGAATTAGTAGTCATGCCAAGAGCGACCGAAGGGGAACGATCATCAGCGTCTCCACCGACTGACGACTTTGTGGGAGGATTTGCCTAGAACGAGCAATGGCGACATTCGAGAAATAACATGGGACTGGATTGTATGTGTCGCGGTACTTTGAACTCGTGGGGGACGTTCTGCTAGTTTTTTTTTTTTTTTTTGTCCTTCTTTAGTTGAGCTATAATATATTTCATGTCCCTTCCCTGTCTCCATTCTCTTCTACTGCAGCATTGGAACCCCTCTCTACATCCACTCCCCCTCCTTCCCCTCCTAAGTAATTCTTATTTCTCCCTCCCCCTTCCCCCATCTGTCTCTTCGTCCTTCCTTTCTTCTTTCCTAACCACTCCTCCTCCCCCTAATTAAACTCTTTCCGCCTACACAATGGCCAACCCTCCTCACGGCGGAGTCCTGAAGGACCTTATTGCTCGCGATGCTCCCCGCCATGATCAGTTGGCCGCAGAGGCGGAGGACCTACCCGCCATCGTTCTCTCCGAGCGCCAGCTGTGTGATCTCGAATTGATCATGAATGGAGGGTTCAGTCCTCTGGAGGGTATGTACAATTAAATCTCAGATACGCCTTGGTATTTTGGCAACAACGCTTGGGTCATCTAGGCTGACTTGTATATTTCCACCTCAGGCTTCATGAACCAAAAGGATTTTGACAGGTATACTGCCTTACACCCATCCCATTGCTCAACCCAATAAATTGAGAAGAAAATTGCGAGCGAATCCCAAGATAACCCCACCTTCAATGGCGCCCGTCGACCATCTGGCTGACCACACTATCCCTCATATAGCGTCTGTGAGAACTGCCGTCTTGCCGATGGCAACCTGTTTTCTATGCCCATCACCCTCGACGCCTCCCAGGAAGTCATCAATGATGGCAAGCTTCAGGCTGGCTCTCGGGTCACTCTGCGTGACTTCCGAGATGACCGCAATCTGGCCATTTTGACCATCGATGACATCTACCGTGCTGACAAGTGAGTTGGTTTTTTGCTCATTCTGTTACACCTCATTATCCTTTGCAAAGGTGATCACTTGATACCTAGCTTGATCCTGTGTTTCCTGTACAGGGACAATGCTAGTCATAGCTCCTGATTGCCGCTTAGAGTGGGTCTGAATGATGTGGTGTAACTAACTGTCTGTCTTTCGTGTTTAGAGAAAAGGAAGCGAAGCTGGTTTTTGGCGGCGATGAGGAACATCCCGCTATCAAGTATCTGAACACGAAGGTTCATGAATTCTATATTGGTGGAAGGGTGGAAGCTGTGAACAAACTAAACCACTACGACTATGTCGCACTGCGCTGTATGTGTTTTCTGGTTGCATAAAACGCCTTGAAACGGTGATTGACTGGGACTCTAGACACCCCCGCAGAGCTGCGTGTGCATTTTGACAAGCTCGGCTGGAACCGAGTTGTCGCTTTCCAGACGAGAAACCCCATGCACAGAGCCCACCGTGAGCTCACCGTTCGTGCTGCTCGCGCTCGTCAGGCCAATGTCTTGATCCACCCTGTTGTCGGTCTCACCAAGCCTGGTGATATTGACCACTTCACCCGTGTCCGTGCCTACCAAGCCCTCCTTCCTCGATACCCCAACGGAATGGCCGTCTTGGGTCTGCTGCCCCTGGCTATGCGTATGGGTGGTCCCCGTGAGGCTATCTGGCATGCCATCATCCGTAAAAACCACGGTGCCACCCACTTTATCGTTGGCCGCGACCACGCCGGTCCGGGTAAGAACTCTAAGGGTGAGGAGTTCTACGGTCCTTACGATGCTCAGCACGCCGTTGAAAAGTACAAGGACGAGCTGGGCATTGATGTCGTCGAGTTCCAACAGGTCACTTACCTGCCCGATACCGACGAGTATAAGCCCAAGGACGAGGTCCCTGCCGGTGTCAAGACCCTTGACATCTCTGGTACTGAGCTCCGCAAGCGTCTGCGCACTGGCGCCCACATCCCCGAGTGGTTCACATATCCCGAAGTCGTCAAAATCCTCCGCGAATCTAGCCCCCCGCGTTCCATTCAGGGCTTCACCATCTTCTTCACTGGTTACATGAACTCGGGTAAAGACGCCATTGCTCGAGCACTCCAGGTCACCTTGAACCAGCAGGGTGGCCGCACAACCACCCTACTCCTGGGTGACACCGTCCGCCACGAGTTGTCGTCTGAGCTGGGCTTCAGCCGTGAGGACCGCCACACCAACATCCAGCGGATCGCCTTCGTTGCTGGTGAGCTCACCAGGGCTGGCGCTGCCGTTATTGCCGCCCCCATCGCTCCGTATGAATATTCTCGGAACGTTGCCCGGGAGGCTGTCTCCCACCAGGGCGGCTCTTTCTTCCTCGTCCATGTGGCTACCCCTCTCGAGTACTGCGAGAAGACCGATAAGCGTGGTATTTACGCCAAGGCTCGCCGTGGTGAGATCAAGGGCTTCACTGGTGTTGACGACCCTTACGAGACTCCTACCAATGCGGATCTCACCGTTGACCTCTCGAAGCAGAGCGTTCGCAGCATTGTCCATGAAATCATCCTCATGCTTGAGAGTGAGGGCTATTTTGACCGTGCGTAGAATTACCGAGTTGTAATGTATGGTACTATGAGGAAGGGGTCTGGGGCTCAAGCGTTGGACGTATCGGGTTATAGAATATGCTGCTTTCAATTGCAATAGTTAGATTCCCTTTGAAAAATCCCGTGTGGCTCTATTCTCTGTCTGCAGACAGCAATTTTATTTCCTCTTGTATGCTTATTGCAGTATGCCACGTGACCGGTATGGCTATACGTAGTTGCTTTGCCTCCCCTGCAAACGATGCAAACGCAAAGAACTTGACTGGAATTAATCGATGATGGCTCTTCCAGCCCACCAAACGCGGTAAAAGACAATCACAGAATGCTGCCCCCCCGTGTTGCTGTCAGTCGGATACCGGGGGCCGCTCGACTATTGCGGCCACCGATTTATCATGGCCTGCGTCAGCCAAGTCGCCCCTTCACACACAAATCCCGCCTCGACGTCGTCTCCCGTCCGTCCACTCGACCTCAGCTGCCTTTCCTCTACCCACTGGCGAGCAGTCGCCCTCTCCCACCTCTGTCTATTCACCTTCGACAGCATTTTGCACGCTTAATCTCCACAGAGAGTCGAGATTACTATCGACGACGGATTTCCCGGGGACTTCGGATCGGGTTATCGTTCTACGCCATCTTGGTCCTATTTCAAGTGATCAAACTGGGGGTATATCAGGAGGAAATCGAGCATAAATGGCCAACTCCACCGGAATGGACATTGAAGAGTCGTTGGTGCTTACGGTCCGCTCAGGCCCTGCAGAATCCCGAGCACATCGGCAAGTTGATGACCAATTGGCCCATGGTTGCAGGATATCTCCGGGACCTATTGGAGCGATTGGAAAACCTGGAGGGTGAAGGAAAAGGAGTAATTGAACAGGGTGATGGCGGCTTTTTAGTCGAGGGAGTTGGAAAGACCGGACTCGACGTCTCAGCGAAGAGTGAGCCGTGGAAGAGAGGTTATTTCCAGGCCCTGATGGGCGCCGCAAAGGCTGCAGAGAATCTCGAGGGCTGGTTGACAGATCGCAAGCAGCGTATCTCTGCACCGGCGGAGTATGTCGTTGGTCCCTCCAATCCCCGCCCTAAACCTATGCCTGCCGGCCAGAAAAAGGTGCCGCAGGAAGAGAATTGCGAGCCGGCCTCTCCCAGCCCGGAGTCCTTTTACATGAAGGTCTTGACTACACGTGGTTTTGACACGAGGCAGAAGCTCGACGCCGCCCTAGCCTACGCCGATTGGCTCGACTACAAAGGTCTTCATGGCACTGCCAGCGACATGTACAACTGGGCGATGGATATAGCCACCGCCGCGTCGCCCGTGGAGGCCCAGAAAGTTGTGGACGTAAAAACAGGCGTCCTCAAGAACGACGGCAAGAATCTCCCTTCAGAAAACATCATTCGCGTTTCGACGGCTCTTGCCGTCCATCATGCCAGACAAGGAAATCTACCCACGTCCCTGTCCCTGTTCACCTCCGTTCTTAAGGCCCGTCGGACGCTTCCACCAGCGCCGTCTGGCACAGTTACTTTGGGCCTTCCCTCTCTTCCCAAATCTAACGATCCTTTCCGCTCCTTCTTCAACACCCTCAAGACCGTCTTTATCCCAGTTGAGTACCCTGCTCCTCTCCCATCCGGAAACGACCCTCCTCTTCGCACACCCACAGCCACCTGCGACGAAGCCGGCCTGATGACTTACATCGGCGAAATCGTCTACGCTTCTTCTTCCAAGGAAACAGGCCTCGCCTGGACCCGCGACGCCGTCGACATGGCGGAAGCCACGATTCTCGAACTAGGCGGCTCCGAGGACCGGAACCCGCGCCATCGCTGCGCTGAATGTCTCCGCGTCGGTCTGGAGAACTGGAAAACCATGGTGGGGCAACTAGTCGCTAAGGCCGAGAAGGATGAGGCTGAGAGTATCGAAAGGGCCCCCAAGGCGTGGTTTGGCGGTCAGAAACGAGTTCAAGCCAAGACCCTTGAACGTAAGAGATGGGAAGCTGAGAAGATCATCCTGGATGATCGTATCAATCGACTGTGGCCTATTATCGATGGAGAGTCTGGTCTGGAGGGCATCGCGCCTAATAGTTCTTTGTTTGTATGAGATTTTTTTTCCCTTGACTGTGTAGGGTTTGCGGATGGGGTTGTTATTATACTATACCGTGGCGTTTTGGGGGCGTGGATGTGCACATCTCTTTTCACTGTATTTATTAGTATGTGGCTGTATTGTATAGGACGCATAAGGCACTATGAAATAAAATGGCATGACAAATCTCTGATATATCTTCTACCTGACTTTTTTTTTTTTGGCTTATCTTTTATCACAAATACTGGCTCAAATCTCACTTCTCTTGGCTCGTCCACCTCCACCAGAGTGAGTAGATGTTCCGGGAATATATAAGTTTTGATTCATCTAAAAATACCCAAATGGATAGACGCTGGTATACCCATGCATATAACGCGACAAAGGCACACCAACGTCGGGCTAAAAAAGAATGTGGGCAACAATTATATATATGAATTAGATGTAGAAAACAGGACAAAATATACCGGCTGATAGAGACAGGAGATAGGGACCTTCGGCCAAGATATAAAATTGCAAAGTCGTAGAAGAATTAGAATAGAATAGATTAAGCTCCATTACCCTCGTTCTGACTGTACCATCCTAATTAACTACCTCCTATAACGTCCCCATTCGGCAAAGTAATCTTATACCAATCAAAGTCCAAAGCAAAGGTACTTTTAACGCCGGCATCGGTCAGGTCGATGCTAAAAGTCTTCTTATTTGAATAGGGATACGACTTCTGCAGATAAGTCTGGACCCTGTCTTCAGAAAACGTGGCTGCTCTGAAGGTACCGGTCTTCTCGAAAATGTATAGGACAGCAATGCGAGAGAAGTCGATGGCTTTTGCTGGGACGCTCGTCGAATTGCCGCCTGTCGAATTGGGAGTCGAACTTGATGTGGCTGAGGATGTCCCGGTGTGGGTTGCTGCGCTAGTTTTCGTCGCCGTCGGCAATCCGTCTTGCTGATTTCCTATCGGTACTGATGTGTCAAAGACAATGCCGTTTAATGTGCCGGCAGCGCCTCGAGCAGCGAGCGTGCGCGTGCCCGCATCAGATGTTGTCGGGGTGGGTGATTCAGGATCGGACATTTTCTCTGGACTTAACAGCTGGGGTCCAGGTGCAATTGGAAGGGCGCGGCGGTTTTTAGAGTTTGCGTTCACATCTTTAAAGGCCACAAGGGTGTTTTCGGTGGTGCAAGAGACGTTATTCTGGCTGAATAGAGCCATTATGGTGACCGAATCCAGTGGGATGCTAAAGTTTCTTTGCGCGCTGTCAAACAACCGTGGAAGATCGGTGCCCATGGTGGCATTCTTGGATGAGGAACCTTTGCCGATCTCCACTGTAGTGCAGCCAGAGTCGCCAGAAACTGTACACCGGGAGCCCGTGAAACCGTTCGAACAAACGCAGGAGCAGATATCTCCACTTGACACACTGACTCCTCCGTTTGCACATGGTGTACTACTCCGACAGTCTGTATCACTATTGCTCTTGTTTGCGGTAAGTAAGACGGGAACGAGAATAGCGACAAGAATGAGGCAGAGAATTAAGACTCCGCACAGGATGAACAACCAAAGGGGCATTCCACAGCAACGACGTGGGCGCTTTTCAACCTTCTCGTTCCCTGCTTCGGGCACAACTTCTTGAGACTGTATTTGGTGCAATGTGGACCTCTTGAAAAAAGCGGGCCAAAGCGGCCGTCCTGCATCGGGCGCGGCGGCCGGTGGAGGAAACGATGCAATAATGTCCTTGATCGATCCAGATCTGCGGTACTCATGACCTTGGATTATAGTTCAGCCATCTTGTTTGTCAGTATGCTAGTTTCCGAAGGGTTACTCACCACGTGGAAATTTGGGGCCTCCATCAAAGTCAAGGAGGTTATTTTTACTTGCCGTTCTGCCATGTTCTAGATTCGAAGCCAGTTGCGTTGCACGACGGATCAAGTCTGGCAGACTGGTGACACTGCCTCGTTTCTCTGCGTCGCGAACAGCTTCTATATCCAAACGAGGGGGCCTATGACCTCCCGGCCGTTTATCACTCATTGTAGGAGCGGTTTTGGGAAATACCCCCATCTCATTCCCCGATGCGTCCATGTCATTGTTTATGCGAGTTGGTAGATGCTCATAGCTAAGGTCCAACATAAACGGTGCCTGTCGCGAGGTTGAATGGGAAGAGATGGTGGATGCTGAGAACGAGCGGCTCCTACCATTTGGGTGGCCAGGAGCTTCTTTCATAACAGCCATCCTCGGCACAGGCCCTTGTGCAGGTGGCATTTGCGAGTCCGCGTTAGGTATTGGGATAGTGCGCAGTACCGGTTTACCTCTCTTGCCCAAGCTTGCTTGCCTTACAGGGAAAACATTGCGTTCATCGGAAGGGGACCTGTGGCTGTGTTCGCCGTCTGACTCGGCTTCTAGATAGGTTCTCAAGATTTCTGACTCCGCTCGAGCAGAGCCCCAACTCGACGGGACCACTTTGCTGGATGCGAAGGATCCCTTGTGAACTGCGGGGCTGTCATATCCCTCCTCTGGTATTGGCGAAATGGTCGGTTTTTGTCCTAATTGGGGAGGCGCGAGACCTGACGGCTTTTTCTGGAACTGTCGTTGGTTTTCAGCAGGCATTGGCTGGGCAAGAAAGGCAAATTCGCGCAATATAAACGAATCAACTGATGGTGCTGCAGACTGTCTGACAGGTTCTTCCGTCGCAGCCGAAGTATGGGGGCTCATATCTGTGGGACTATGAAGATCTCTACTCCCAGGTTGAAGTGGCGCTGGCTGGTACGCTAAATGTTGAGGGAATGATGGGGCGGGCCGATAGACATGGAGCGGGCTTGGTGTATCAATCGAGAGGCTCCTCTCTGAATATATTGACGGCGATGGTGCCTCAGGTCGGGGTGGCCGCTGGGGGGGAGGATCTCTTGGAGGCGGCTGTCGTGAGTTCCCTTGCAAGTGGTTATGGGATGGAGGCCACTGCGTCATACGAGAAAGGTCTGTTCTGATGGGAGGCGGTGGTGGTTTAACAGTCGCTGGGGGACCTTGAAATTCCTGACGTCTTCCAGCCTCAAGCATTTCTCTAGCTCGACGAACAGAGCCCTTTCTTTCCATACCCTCTGTCGGGCTGGACCCCTGGCTCGAGTTTGCAGATGTCGCTGGGTTCATTGGTGATATGTGGAAATACTAGTGTGTATGGAAATTGTAGGTGTTTTCGTAGAATCAATAGAGAAGGGACGGTATTTAGTAAGGCCAGCCCGATCAAGTAGTCGAGAGCGATCCAATGGTAAGTGAAAGGAATGAGAATAACTCCAAGTGGTAGGTATGCAGTCTACAATACCGACTGTTGGCCATGAAGTAGGAGTACAAGCTGACAACGAATGAGCTTGAGGAACATGTGCTCAAGTTTGAAAAGAAAGCGATGACGCAATACTGAGTTGGCACTCGGTGCCTCTGCTACAGAGCAAGAATGCAAATGTGTTAATGCTACAGTCCAGCAGTGCATTAGAGGATCATAGAACAAAGCATACCGCAACTTAATGAAAGATGGTTGCAAGAAAGGAATGAAAAAGAGAGACTTTGTTCACAACTGCATAGTGTCGAACCAGTGATGTGCCTCATCCAGTAGAATGACGATTCATTGAGCCCCTGAAGATGACGGCGAAGCCATCTGTTAGCCCCATCTGACCAATATAAGGCATAATATTTGGTACTTACTGCCTCGGAAAAAGGAATGTAAATACGAAAAGCAAAGAAAAAAGAATGAATGAGACAAGAGCTTCAAGCTCGAGATGAGGAAAAGAGAGAATGGTAGAGAAGCAGAAGCAGAAAACAGCCTGGAACACGTATAACAAGGGGCGTTGTGTGATAGCACCTCCAGGGTGGGTAATTTTCACTCTGAGAACCAAAACTTGGTCTTTGATATTATTATTAAACTGCATCATCTGCACTCGGTGCACATCGCCGCGGGTGTTTGAGACGGGCCCAATTTCCAGGTAGGTCAAGTGGGGATGGACCGAGTCAAGTAAGCGTGGAAGCTGATAACTACGGAACTCCGGTTCATTGCGAACTGGATTAGGCAAGACCAACCACCGAAGTATGCCCTCGAGTGGACATATTAGATCATATGCAAGACCTCCTCCATAGGGTAGCAATTATGCGAAAGGCTTCCGTGCAGTCGGACGTAGGTTGGGTTCCTGTCGATTCCACCATCATTTTTTTCCCTGCATTCATGCAGGCTGGTGGGAGACATCCCTGAATACTTGCAACACCATCTCCGAAGAGATAACGACATTAAAGTACGGATTGGCTGAAATTTGAGATCCAGAGGTTGAACGCAGGTCCTGAGCGAATAAGAAATCCGGATCTCTCGGATCCACCGTACCAAGCGCATGGCGGCTGACGCTACGTCTCAAGTTGACCGTAGTTGAGCAGAAGAGGGCCACTTTAAAATGCCGCTAAACCACCTCAATATTTCAATATGAAACCATGCATTCCGTGTATATCGCCCAATAACGAGGGGGGATTCGAGGGCCGGACGGGACGAGGATACTGGAGATCACTTTTGACGTTGTCAGTCTCGTGGGAATGATCGACAAGAAATCAGGTACAAGCACAAAGTCAACCAGTGTTTTTTTTTTTTTTTTTTTAAAAAAAAGGGACCAGGTTCATCAAAGTTCCAATAAAAATCCTTTTCCGTTTGTCAACAGATACGGGATGTGCGATATGACACCATAGTACGGAGTAGCTAGTGTCGCTTCCACTGTTCATGGCGAACTAGCTTGTTCGCTGGACAGGTTCACTCTCCAATTGAATGCGAAGAATACTATAGTCATCGATATTAAGATGCAGGGACCAAGTGAGACAACGTATGATGGATAGTATGGTGATCATATTAAACAGTGGCCATGACGGGAAGGATATGGTGAAGGACATGAAAGACATTGTGAGGGGAAAATGGACGGGAGGCCAGCCACCTGACTTCCCGCCGTTGATATTTTTTTTTCCCTTTCTTTTTCTTCCCATTTATTCTATTTATTCTCATGGTGGGTCAAAACGTCTAACCCCCACTGTATCTATGTATAATGTACCTATAAGAGCCACCTATATACTTACTACGTAAGATCATACTTGTGGACCAGACTAAATGATGACCACCATGTGGCCTTTCCATATCCCCTCCCGCCCACTCTCTATATCAACCAGAAAGCTGAGAAGTGAGAACCTTCGTAGTCAAATTCTGTTGAAGTACCTCTATCTCGGCTAGTTCCAAGTGGAGTATTTTGACGTACTTTATTTCGAATTTTCCCCGAACCTCGGCGAGTCGACGTGTTTTCTATCGTTTCCGTATGGAGTTCTCAGATTCTCAGCTACATTCAAAACCATGCATAATCTGCAGGGAATGCGGCATGATGCGGCCAGTACATCAAGTAAGCAATATATACGTTTTCTTAATAATATCCCACAAGCCGAGAAATCGTGTGCATTGCCAGGAATTACCTATCGGACGGTAAGAATCAAAAATATCGACTGTACTTTGTTATATAGTATTAAGAACAAACTGTATATATGAAATAGTAATTTAAATACAGTATAATAATTATAATCTCTCATTTGTCGCTGTATAACTAGTGATTCGGGAACTTATAAATATACAGGCCAAATACTATTATGGAGTACTGCCTTCTTAGTTCTCTATAAATCCAACAGAGAACTAGACGGCGTGAACGATGATACAATTTTTCGTAGACGAGAAAGCCGCACATATAGTAATATTTCATCTATTCTACGAAGCACAAGTGCTATGAAAAGAGATGATGAGATGTGTCATCTAAACTTTACTTTCCCCATATTTGTGGCCCCCTGACACGAATAGAGACATCAAAATATGTCTTACTGGAAGGATCGCTGACATCGCTTGGAATTTATGCAAAGATAAGTTTATTGTTTACGTCCCTAAAAGTGCCGTATTCTGCAGATCATTTTTCAGTAGACTATTTGGGTATTGTGTACTGGATACCTCCGTTTGTAGTATGTGTCCTTTCCGCTGCGAGTCTGTTATGATGACTTTTGATCCCAGCCAATTAAATTACAGACTAATCATAAAGCACAAATACATTATATAGTAATATTATTGTAACTAATCCTAGTTTATACGAGCTGTATTTCATCTCCCTAAACCTGCCTAGTAGTAAAATCCGTAGTAAATGCTGTAAAATAGTATACCAGCCGTCACCATTACTGCTTCGAGTTCCGCGTAAGGATTATGGTGTCCATAAGTGGCGGATTCTATTCGAGGGTATAATATAAAATTCAGGTTAATACTCTAATCATAAGTGACGGGTTCCATTCCGTCGTCGAGCAGGGATGCGGCCTGAGGGGGGAGTTTATAATGTGTACGCTAAAATAAACTAATCATTGACTTATACTGGTAGCCCCACGTACTTGAAAATGTCTAGCTCCCATGTGATCTCATTTAGCGCATACTTACCATAAATTACCATTATCCTATCATATTATCTCCATTCCTTAGCCAACAAAGCTCTCTACTACTCTCCTCTCACCTGTTCGGACTGCAGTTAAAAAGGTCTATGCCAGTTGAAAGGGTCAAGGCCATACTCGATCAAATTATGGCCCAACAAATGCGCACTTATAAGAATTGTGCCTCAGTCTCCTACACAGCTGGAATTACGATGATACGAATGTTATTACAGACGTTAAAAACTTCACGCGTTTTTGAGAGCATTTGGCTTCGGAAAGCCGTATGTAGTAGTCGTCGCTGATGATGAAAAATCACCTGGTTGGACAATCAAAGCGCATTTTACGTCTATGATATTGGAGGCTGCTCAACTAGAGACTGGAGTGCGCGGCATTGTCTTCGAACACTGTGCAGGACACAGGCTCTATCACGGTAGAGAAATAGATTTCTCCAGTTGTCGCAAATAGTTCAATGTCGGAATGACGTTTTTCGATGCCATAAGTTTTGTTCCAGACCGAGTTGATATGGTGTTTATTTTAGTTGCTACTCCTACTTAGTGGCCGCAACATGATCGTGTCGTCGAAGTGCTTGCGGGCGACTTGACGACACCAGCCCGAAAGCATTTGCACTGGGTAGAGCGGCGTCACTTACATCCAAGCTTGCCAACGAGGTCTCAGTTCGAAAGGGTCGTGGAGATAAGGATGTTGAGCTGGTAGAGATTATAGAATTTTTGCAGGTCAACTCGCTGGTAAAAAAACCTGTGCGCCGAATCTGTGAAAGGTTCCCACTCCGTCCGTCTCAGCTTCCCGGGCATGAACAACCCGTTCGACACCCAGAGGGCAATCAGTCCCCCGTATCTCCAGGCGATGTTCGCCGTTCGGGTCTCCGACACATTAAACCCTGATGAACTCGCAGAACTTTGTTCATGGCTGCGGGGCTTACGAAAGTTTGCCGGATAAACCTGGCAAACGCATACAAAACCAATTCAATGTTAATGTTATTCATCGTTCGTGGCACCTATTGTCTTTTCTCCACGCTAGCAGACCTCCCTGGAGTCCAGTTGCTTTATGAGACACGTCAAAGCAATCTAATCCCCTCTACAGCCATAACTGTAACGGACGCCAGTCCATTACTGCTCAAAGAGATCCAGCCACCATGTCGGAATGAGAAATTAAAAACTCGTTGTCTTGTTTCTATTCTGAAGAATTTTTGAATCGCTGCACATGGTTTCTCGGGTTAATGTCGTGTCGCCCAAGCTCTTGTCTTGCTCATATACCCAAAGCATGTCTGCATTTTTGCTAATGGATGTTCCCTAGTTCCCTCAACGCACACTCAACTGATATGAAAAAAAAAAAAAATAGCTAGCTAACGTTGCCCTGTTTCTCTGAGCTTGGCTTACCATCCTCTTCGAGAGCTCCTAGGTTGCTGTATCTATCCTTAGCTTCTAGTCCTACTCCACCTGCTGTGACCACTGCTGTTGTGCTTGACTTTGATACATGTTTGATATAGGTTCAGTCGCGGGTCTTGCACTGGTCTCTGCCACATCATGCGGCTCGACTCTTTATGGTTCCTGGAAAAGACTTTCCCACATCTTCCCAGGACGTAGCAACTAGGTTTATCAGAGGCATCATCCAAGGGGCAAAGTAGCACTAAGAGTCAGAGCATGGTCTATTTAATCGTCTAAGCTTATATTTGGCGCTGGATGTGACATCAGACTTCTACCGGCTTGTCTCGAATCCCAGGACGGCCACCCTGGTGATGAACTTTGTTCTGTTGTAAATCAGGCGGTCCAGGGTAGATCAGGTAGAACAGTGGGAGGATGGGGAAACCTTTGTGACCGCGACGGTTGGGATGTATGCTATGATGGAACACGGTGTAGTACATGGGGACACGCAGTAATGGGCTCATGAGATGGAAATACGCTTATGAAGCGCGGAATTAACTGACGTAGAAAGTGCTGATTATATTTCGCTAATGTAGCCCCTTGAGTTGCAAGCTTTATTAGAAACTCCGCTAGAGCATCTATCTTTCCGATTCTGAGACGACGAACTAACTAATTACCTCAAGACATGCTTGTAGAAACATGAAGAAAAACTTTTGTGTGCATGGTGCTCGCCGCAATCACTTTTGCACTCACTGATTGTCTCAGTTGAGTCCTTATCTTTCGATATCCATCGCTCGTCCTTGGCTTAGGGCTTGTCTGGAAAATAGTTTTCTAAACCCCCGAAAAGTCATTCTCAGTTCAATCCTATCAAAGCTGCTTGTCTGAAGTAAATTCTCTCCAATCCCACGAATGGGTGCCTGTGCATCCACTGCATACTCCGATATGTGTAAGCCACTAGTTCTATATTAAAGGAGCGGAGACGGTATTCATACACGTGCACAATACGTTCCTAGCCAAGCCTGGAATTTCTCCATTAGCCTGATTAATGACAGATTTTGACATGGCAGATGAACAAGTGCATATTTCTACAAAGATGTTGAAGGTTCAACCCCGCTGCATTCAACAGTAATTACTGATCAACACCGTGCATGTCAGTCCTGCACACAATACAGTGGCATCAATATTCGTACATGCTCAGCTGGGAAATAGGTCCACATGATGGCCTTCTGATGGACGACTATTTGATCCCGAAGGATCAGTAGCATTGCTCGTAACCTTGAGCGTCCCCAGAGAAGGATTTCCAATGCCCAAGTAGAGCGTCTGTCCGGCAACATTCCCGCGTTCTCGTAAAAATATTGAAAGCTTGTATCAACAGCATCACTCTGCTTAATGGCTTCGGCAAGGAACGGGGCAACTTTTTCCCTTTGATCACCTTTCGCAGGCCGATGGAATTACCTGAGCCCGCGGACTCTGCTCGGGATAGTGAAAGCCTAGCCATGGTGTGAAGATGGATAATTTTCTGAATATCTCTATGTTTCAGGTGTATCTAGAAGGATCAGCATTAGATCTCGTGAATCATCGATGCCTGTGGATCAGATATTTCTCCCTATACATGGTCTGCTCAATTCCAGACAATTCCACATGAGTTACTTTTTGCTGCATCGGCGGGATAGCGGCCCCAATGCACGTCGACGAGTCAAACGGTACTCGTGACGAAAGGGTCCTTCGTATTATCAGCCCGCTAAAGACGGTTCATAACCTCGCACCTGAGAGTTTCAGGTCGACATCAGGAGGTAGAAAAGCGATCTCGACACGATCACTATAATTCAGGGGAAAGGGGACAGAAGAACACTATATCAGCTACTCGCACGTAACCTAGTAAGCAGTATTTATATTGCCTTAATTACTATCTGATAAACGAACACTCTCTTCCAGGAATAGGTGCAGGTCCTCAGCGGAGCTAGGCGCTAGGGTCCATATATTTCCACATCATATTTCTCTACTGCTTCTGTAGCGCAGCATATATATTTAGCAGCATGACTATCTTGGAGGCTAAACATGTTTTATTTCAGAATAATCGCTAACTATTTCCAGTCTGCATCAAGCCAGAGAAATGTTGACATAAATAGAAGCCGCCTATATGCCCTAAAGTGAGCTTGCGGGCTATAGAAGAGCGTAGCCGTCAAGAGCAGGTGAATTTCCTCAGAGACATTGGACTGTATTTGACTATGAGGAAGTTGGTTTCCTTAAGATATGTGCTTCGTCAAGCACAAAATCATCAGGGCATTTCTGTAAATTGGACGGTAAACTGCCGGAGGACACACAGTTGTTTCGGCAAATTGTATGTCATTATCGGAGCACCACTTCTTAACCCCCCCGGGGGGGGGGGGGGGGGGGGGGGGGGGGGGGGGGGGGGGGGTGCTTTGATTCATGCTCTGATATGTTGATATATCACCGTTGGCCATGTTTTGGAGACCTATGGAAAGATCGTCACTTTTCCTTAGCCCTCTTTCCAAGCTTCGTCATTTTCGTCCGCGTCTTGGCCCTCCTCAGAGTCCTGCTCTGTCCGCGGTTCTAAACTGCCCCCCAGCGGCAGCTTTGGGCTTTCGGACGGATTCTCTGGAGTTCCTTGTGTTTGGTTGACCTAATCAAGTCTTCGCTTCTTACGTCCCCGGATTCGATTTTTCCCATCTTCGAATACGCTGGATCTAGTAATATATTGGCCAAGGTAAGTAAAGAGGGTTTATGTATACCATGTAAGAGGCGGGACTAACCTGGGTGAGTGGTTCCGAGTAGTGCACTTCCTCCCGTGTTGGAAATGTATTATGGGCGTGCGCCCGTATCAGGCATCCCTTTAATGGCCAGATTATCTTGTCCATCTCTTCTTCCGAAAAATTGCGCCCATTGAAGACTCGACTGGAGGTTGTCGTGTTTGACGTTGTAAACACAGTATGCTAAGTGTTCCGCTGCTTCCCACTCAGCCTTTTCGGGGAAGCGGCTGGAGCATTTCACATTTCCGTGGGACTCTCCTGTCAAGATTTTGGCTTGAACATGCTTTAACCCGTTAGGCCTTTCTGTTTTATCTTGATCTATAAGGAACTGTACGCTTCTGGGGGCTTTTACTTCTGGCGAAGGATTTCATAAGTGCCATCTTGAGTTTCCGATTACCGATATGGTGTGGAATGGTACCATGTGGATATCACCGAATGGTGCTGGGAA
Source organism: Aspergillus tanneri (assembly GCF_003426965.1). Taxonomy (NCBI): domain Eukaryota; kingdom Fungi; phylum Ascomycota; class Eurotiomycetes; order Eurotiales; family Aspergillaceae; genus Aspergillus; species Aspergillus tanneri. The sequence continues at coordinate 1,552,190 of NW_022984634.1, read as the reverse complement.
TGGGGACGGCTAGGCCTGGCTCAGGATCTAAAACGTTTCCGACAGAATGAAATCGACAAGGCCATTATCTAGCAGCATCAAAGGAGACTGAATTAGATGAAAAAAGAAGTGTACTGTGGCCCTCCACTTGACGAGCTGCCTGTTATCGGTTGGAAGGATTTTCAAAATGGCGTTCAGAAGGGAGACCGTTTGGTTTGCATTGAGGGTGTCATTCACGACATCTCTAGATTTATCGAAGAACACCCAGGAGGATATACTTCTGCTTCTCTTGCTTCGTATATTGGAAATTATGGAAGTGCTGTGCTCAACGGCGGACTCTATCATTCCAAGTCAGCACGGAACCTCCTTTCAACGATGCGAGTTGCAGAACTCCGTGGCGGTTGCGAAGTGGAAGCCTTGGGAAGTCAGAGCCGAGGAATTCAGGATCTCCAAATTATGTAAAGAATAATGCAGTACTTCGAGTTTTTTAGTTGATACTTTCATAAGTTTATTCGCGATACCCATAATCGAATTGTACAAGTAGAATTGCCCACACGAGATTTGTGGCCCCGTGTCGATGTCAGTTCTGTCGATGAGGCCATAGAGCAGAAGAAAAGAGATCATTCTCGTACTCTAGAAACCGAGATAAGTCTACGCAATCGAGACATCTCATCTATGTAAATTTATGTCTTCTAATTCTCATGAGAGGTATGAAGTAGGTAATATTAACAAACCTAAAGAACGTCTAAGGTAGACCCACATCGGCATGATTATTTGAGAACTCTTTTAGACACAAGGGGACTTTCCTCAGTAATGAGTGAAAAGTCATGAGCGTCAAGGCAGGCTTTTCGAGAGTTGATAACGGATGATGCAGCCCGAGCCATCATATCATCTTCGTAGGCTTTAATACTCTCACGAATAGATGCTGAGGACATTGTGCTGTTCCAATGTGATTAGAGATCGCTTTTGTACTATGTATACATATATAGGGAGTATACCTGATAGAATGTAAATCGACCCGCTTGGTAAAATCAAGGACATCTACGATGGCATTATTTGCCCCTTCTCCACGGACTAGATTCGTCAGTCACAGGTGAAAAATGTAAGTACAAAGAAGTATAGAACGTACACATTGTCATTGAATGGGCTGAATCCCCTAACAAGACCGCCCGCGCTTGTCCATTTGTCCCCCGAGGTTGCATCCAGTCTTCGGTATTGATAGGAACCACCTCAGCGTCGTCCGGTAGATCGTGCGCAAGAGATCGGAAAGGTTCAACCCAGTTTTCTGTGAGGGTTTTCATCAAGGCGATACGCTCTTTGCTTCCTTCGGGGATGTCGATGCCTTTGTCGTTAGCCCAGGAGACAACAACTTGACAGTGGTATCCGTCTGGGCTGTCTTCAAAGTTGAAGGGGCTGTCAAGGACTATGTAGTGGATGCTGATTAGTATAAATTGAAGGAGACATGTGCTTTGCAAATTGAGCGAGTTATACTTACAGCTGAAATAGAGATACACATTGGACCCTGGATGAGTCCCCTGGAAGAAATAGGGATCCAGCTCTCGCACAGCGGCAGCCTGTTCTACGGAATAGCGAGTTGTAGCTCCTAGTAATTGAATCGGCAGTCTCGAGTTTCGGTAGGAAGAAGGATAGAGAGATTTGCGGACACGAGAGCGAGATCCATCGCAGCCGACAACGATGCAGCCACGGTACGAGGTATCATCTTCAAAGCGCACCGTCACGGAGTCGTCATGATACTGGACATCGGCTAGGGTTTTGGACCACTACATCTCAGTCAGAACCGGCGAGACAACATCGGGGATTTCAGCTAGTGTATGTGTATATATATATATATATCATGTAAGGATATCTATCCCTGACCGGTGTACTAACCTGGATATCGATACCCTTGCCGAGGGCCTGTCTAAACCGTGCCCGATTCACTCGAATACGCTCCGCAGCAGGAACGTCGCACAAGGGGATTCCAGTAGCTAGGTTAAAGAACTGGTAACGACCCGTATCTCCATTTTTAGCAGCTTCCTTGTTGACGAAGGTTTCTGGAAGCAGAGCCTTGACGTCGTCCGGCAGGAGCTCATAGAGAGCCGAGAGTGACCAATGCAGGGTTAAACCCCAGCCGCCAGCTCGAGCGGTGATCGACGCATCACGGTCAAAGATCTGGTAGGCGATTCCGGATCGACGTAGATATTGAGCGAGAATAAGACCACTGATTCCCGCTCCGATAATCAGGATCGGCAGCGATTCTGATCTGGGAGGGACGGAAGTGGAAGACATTATGATGTGCTGAGGGCTACTGAGAGGGCAATCGAAACAAGGCAGAAATGAATGGGTATGGTTTATGGTTCGTTGGACTACGCAGGTTGAAAGCGTCTATCGGATACTATCGGAGCCGACCATGGATAAGAAAAGGCTGAAGGATCTCGTCCGAGATTCCGCGGAGTCGAATGAAGCAGCCAACTATTTCTTCCGGATTATGTGTACTCCCTTAGTAGTATCGTGGACTTCCACGAGGTCACAGCTAAGACCTACAGGGAGAGTCAATACGAGGCCCATAAAGCCACTAAATCCTTGTCTCGTTTCTACTAGTGGCGTCGTAGATTAAGCAATCAGGGATAAGACACAATTGATGCTTAATTAATGAGGTCCACGACGGTGCTTCTTGGCACCGATATATGGACTACGTTGGAGTTACGGAGTACTTGCCGACCAGTATTATTTGGCCCCATCAATTTCAAACAAAACGCGCAAACTCCAGAGTTTATTCGATGGTCAAGCCAATTATGGAGACAAGTGAGGTTGCACTGACAGGGATTGCTCCTAGCGTCGACAACTTCATCCCACCTTTTTTTTTTTTTTTTTACCCTCTTTTTCCCCCCCTGTTTGTTTATTGATTCATGATGTACAGCATGGAGACAATCTCCTTTAGGCTGAAAACTAATGTAGTTCTGACTGTTGGCACCCAATACATTCTGGTACATACCACACCACTTACTCATGGCAAGACAATGCCTTGATAAGTCCGAAGTAACGCCATGGCTATTTCTCGTGGTGTCTGCTTTATAGATCAAAGAGAAGATAGGGGAACTTACAGACGAATGGATTGGAAAGGGGGAAAACAGACAGAGATAATGGAAAAACACTCCGTAGAGGAAGGGGAATCAATGAAAATTTCTAAAACGAGCGCTGAGTGCCCACATATATTAAATTACCCACATTATATACTATTCTATACTACTAAAACCATCTACTGTACAAGTGGGCATTAAGTTCAGGCGGTTCGGGCCTAGCGGTTCTCCTCTCTATCCACTGAGACGTGGTATTCAACTGTCATTTTAATGGCTCCGTTGGCGTTAGCCCCGTTCTCTGAGTCGCTGCCATCCAGGATCAGTTCCTCACTGGGTGTCCGTTTCGGCTTCGACGAGGCGATGTGCGACACATTGGAGGCGACGGTGCCATTGAGTCGGTCATCTCGCGAGTACGACTGGAGCACATAATGCGAGTCTGTGCGGTACTTGTTCTTGGTAGCGCTTCGAGACTGGAAATCGCTGAAATACCCCTTGAGCAGAGGCGCGAGGAATGGCAAGCACGTAACAATATTCTGAAAATAACAACCAAAATAAGTAAGCCTCTTTCTCTCAGTCTCTCAGTCTCAAGGAGCAATCGGGGAGCATCCGTGGGTGGATTTAACCAAGGCCAAGAGGTGCCACGGTTAGTGCAAATCATGCACAGAAAGAATCGCAGTCAAACTTACTCCAACATTAAACTCGATCGTACCCCAGAGCACGAGCATGGTCGAATTCCCATCCCCATACGCGACTACGCTAACTTGCGTGAGTCGGAGGATGGAGCAGACGGTAGTGAACAGGCCCAGCAGGAACAGGCACAGGAGACCCGCCTTTTGCCCGGGTTTGACGTTCAACTTCAGTAGCAACGGGATGGGGAGGAAGATGATCACCACGTCACAGAAGATCGTCCACGCCACTAAGATGTAGTTCATAGGGCCAGAAGGGATGCAAGTGCCCTCCACGGTGGGATCCCATGCTCTCTGGACCTGGATTTATGCTATATCAGCCTTGGCTTTTTAGCGGTACCGCAAGTGACGGAGGAGAGAAAGAGAGCGAGGGAGGGCGCAAGGAGGCAAGAATACCGGTGAACAGTTGAAGATCAAAACCAATGTTCCAGCAATGTGGCCCAGGGTCGATATAATTAACACTGACCAAATTACCACTTTGTATGATCTCTTTGACGTTCCTGACAAGAGGCGTAAATAACTAAGACACAGAGCCGCTTTGAACCCTGCAATCCCCATCTGATAGAATGGTCGACCGGCGTAGTTAAGCTAAGAGAGTTCGAGACTTCAGTGAGTGAAATCAACGCAATGGAATATTCGAATCTCTAACCCTGGTGTAATAGGAAAGGTTGGCCTTTGGTCGAAGGGACAGTGGAAGGCCTAATCCATACCGACTTTCTGTAGTTGATAGATGCCAGTCAGATGGAGAGATAAACGAGGTAATCCAGGTAAAGGGACTCACGGGCCACGCAGAGGGCGTTGTAGATGACACTGAACACCTATCATTTGGTTGGTAAATGGTGATATAAATAAGAAAAGAAACGAAAAAGAGAGAGACGGAAAAGGATAAACATTGAGCACGAGGAGTTGCACGTACCATTGTGACGATCATCACATAGTCATCGGCCGCCAGACCTTGGGCGTGGAGACGAAGGTAGAGACGCATACTCACCACGACGACCATCAAGGCCGTCAGGGAGAAACATACTCCCAGGATGGTTTGGTAGTTTGATTGGGCATCGATCTGCGGAGAGGCATTGTGAACCCATCCCATTTTGAAGTGAAAATATAGGAAGCAAAGGAGTGTGGACAAGGTCGGGATTGTATCAGGGATGTTAAGTCCATGGGGAAGGTGAATATAACTAGGGCATCCTGTAGACTAGGGTATGTACCGACCAGATGGATCGGTGGTGGTTGTTTCGGTTTCTTTTCTTCCTTTCATTTTCTTTTTTCTTTTTTACTTTTTTTTAAAAAAAAAATATATATATAATTATTATTCTATGTTCCCTCCCACTGGTTCCCTGACTGTGATTAGTTACTCATTGGAGCTAACGAGATGGAGGAATATAATCCATGATAGTTGCACCCCATCGTGCACGAATACTTCTAGTTTCAGGGACGGTCATTGGAGACAACTCTCTCCACTCGGGCCTATATGGATCAGCTTGGAAGGAAAATATAATACCCCATCTGAGTTATTCATGCATCCACGTTGACTGGTAGCTGCAGCTGCAGTGGGCCTATACCGGCAGGCGGAGTCAATCTCCATGCGGAATGCGACCCAGGCTCTGGTTCTGACTGGCGTTTCGACCATAGTGGGATTTTATTTCTTCTGCATTTCTGTCTCTCCAACCTTGTCTTGTCTCTTTCCTCTCTTATACAGTTTTCTCTCCCTGCGTCTCTGTTGATCCTTCTTCCTTTCCTACACTCGTTATACCCCCTTTTTCCCGTCCATGGCGGTCATCTTCTCTCTTTTTATGTAATTGATCCTTTGTTTTACGATTTATTAAGTTATATTAAACACTCTCCCTCTTAAACAGTAGGAGCTGTCAAGAAATGTCGGAAACTAAAGCTAAACAGCCTACGGTTGCGGTTGACGCCAATCCGGTGACTCCGGAAAAGATCGACCAGGCGTGGGATTATCTGACCAACCATGACAATAATCATAACACGGATCCTATTGATCTCGCAGCAACTCGTCGGAAGATTGATCTGCGGATCATGCCGTTTATGTTCTGCTGCTACTTCTTGCAGTTCATTGACAAAGTTATGTATAATGTATGTCCCTCTAACACTGGGATAGACCCTGAGCTAAGTTGACGGTTCGTAGTACGCGGCAGTCATGGGCATGAAGCAGGATTTGGGACTCAAGGGGAACAACTTCAGTAATGCTGCAAGCGCTTTCTTCATCGCATATTTGATTGCGGAAGTTCCAAATGGTGGGCGTTCCCCAGTTTCTCGTTCCTTATTCGCATGGTTAATGAAACTAACTCATCCGTTAGTGTATATGCTCCAAAAAGTGCCCCCTGCAAAGTGGCTGGGAATAAATGTAGCACTCTGGGGAGTCGCTGCGGCTGCTTCTGCCGGTGCTAAGGACTATCCTACTCTCCTGACCTCGAGAATCTTCCTGGGCATTTTCGAGGCAACAGTCGGACCCTCCCTCATGCTCCTCAGCAGTCAGTACTACACCAAGAAGGAACAGGCCCCCCGGTTTACGTTCTGGTACATGGGCCTGGGTGTGGCTCAGATCTTCGGAGGATTGATCTCCTTTGGTTTCCAGCATGTGAAAAACGACTCTTTCGAAGGCTGGAGGATTATGTTCCTTGTAATGGGCTTAATCACCGTCATCGTGGGAATTGCCACGTTCTTCGGCATTCCCGACACGCCAATGAAGGCGCACTTTCTCTCGGAGGATGAGAAGATTTGCATTATCAAACACGTCAGTGTTAACCAAACTGGCATCCACAGCAGCAAGTTTAATTATAAGCATATCTTGGAAGCGTTTCTAGATGTGCAGGTCTGGCTGTTGACTCTGACGGTAGTTCTGGTAAGCCTCCCCCTTTAAACCACCGAGTGTACAGAGTAATTAACAATACCTCTAGCAATCCGTTTCCAGCGGTGTCGTGACTACCTATTCGGCTACCTTGATTGGCTCAATGGATTTCGGGGGCCCTATTTCGGCTCTTCTGAATATGCCCTCCGGTATCGTCAGCATATTCTTCACCCTCCTTGTAGGCTTTGGTATCCGGAAAGCCTCGAACCGATGGGCCTGGATACTTATATGCACTATCCCTGGTATCATTGGTGCAGCCCTCATGTCCTTCCTCCCAAAGGGCAACAAACCCGGTGTTCTCATTGGAATCTACCTAGTCAATGCCATTGTTGCTCCACTACCCGTGATCTACCATTGGACGGCGGCCAACTGCGCCGGTTACACCAAACGCGCATTCTCCAGCGCTCTGGTGGCTGGTTCTTTTTCGATTGGAAACATCATCGGTCCCCAGACATTCCAGCAACGTGATGCCCCGGAATACCGGCCCGCGAAGATCGCCGTTTTGGCCACTCAGGCGGCCTCGGCTGTTTTGGCTGTGGTGCTGTGGCAGTACTATGTCTGGGTGAACAGGCGCCGAGATATTGCTCAGGCAACGAGTGGGCAGGAGGAGACTGTTACTGACGCTACTGCCTGGGGTGGTTTCACGGATAAGGAGAACAAGAATTTCCGCTATGTGTATTAGTAGGGATAATTGAAGTTGCATTAGCTTTTCAGCTTAGTTTTGAACCATAGTAGTTCTCGTATAGAACGTTAGCAATGCTACCTAGTATTAGCGTACAAGAAAGAAAGAAAGAAAGAAAAACTTAATCCAGTTTCGCCAGTAAAGACCCCCGTGCGGATTTCAAATCCCTGACTCTTTCAGGGGCTCCAATTGAGAAATGTCTAGCCTTGGATCCGGGAATCCGAAAATGGCAGGGGATGCAATCCTTGTAGCACGAGTATATTTAGATAAAGTTCGCCTGGCTGTTCTAATCTCTTTAGCATTATCTGTGAGATACTCCATCTGCGTATACGGAGTACCACTAGGCTAGTGCCTGGATTGATCCACAAGAACTACTGAACTACTGAAATACACAGTCCTCTGTATGTTGTACGGATAATATATGGTAAAATATTAACAGTCTGTTCACACAAGGTTAGTCTAAGGTAGTCAGTCACCCACGAGCATTGCCAGAAAGCGGTCATGGCAATGATCTCGCACCAACAATCTCCATACTATACTGAGAATCCTTCCAGGTGGACCATCCATGGAAGTGTCTAGCATATGCCCCACCGGGAGGGACTTGGAACACGCCGGAATCTACTTCTCCTCCGGGCAGTCCAAGTGGGTGACGCTGGTTGGAGTTGGGACTGTGGAACAGGGTTCGGCCGGTCTTTACCGTACTTTAAGTAGATCTACATTAGTCCTCTGTATTCCTTGGGTTTATTCCTCCATGCTTTTAGATCTTGGATTTCTTTTCCATGTCCTACGGAGAGAGTAACTTGGTAGGTATAATATTTGTATACTATGAGAATTATCGGTGTAGTCTAGAACAGTAGTAAGTAAGCTAACTAATAACTAACTAGTTAGTGTCTATTTTACCTAATTAACTGCTCGCAGGGCCACAGAGTATTTTCCACTGTAAAAGCCAATTCTTCACTTATACAGTGGCTGTATTGGCAGTCTCGGCTAATTAATACCTCACTGGGTGCAAGTCGAGTTCTGCTATGATACGAATTTTGTCTCAAGGTGAACTTGGGGTGGATTGACCACCGGCTGGTAGCCTGGTACGGATGTAGAATCTACGTAATATCAATACGGAATAGTTAGTACGTACGAGATGAGCTGTCTTGCTGGGTCTAGGTTGACCTCATGTCAGTTGGACGTTTGATCTTCATTGTGGGTATCCAGTACTGGTCTATCCTAGTTGCAGTAGGCTCCAAGAGCGTAGATTATGCGTTTGAATTACTCTCTTAAGTCAATGATAACACTATTGTCAATAAAGTCCACTGAACCAAAAATTTTTCTTGCTACGGATTATCCAGGTAGATCTTCTACAATATAGCAACTATCTATTCTGTATTTTGTAGAGAATCCTATGTTTGACGACATATCCACTCTATATCCTATGAGGTAACCTGTAGTCATGGAAAGTCGTTTATAAACCCTCATCCATTTTATGACCCTGGTTTCTCGCAATAGGTAGATTTATGGCTGCTTTCAGCGGCAGAGTTCGCCACGACTGAATGACAGAGCATATAGACCTACCTCATGTTGTATCCTCATGCTTCCCCAACTCACTCCGCAGTCGACCAATTTCACTCTCAATCACCCGCATCTTAAAGATGATGCTCGCCAATTGCGGTAGCGCTTCATCTACTGCTTCCGTGAAAGATTTCTGAGCACTGCGAAGGAATGGAGGCACCAAGATCCCGTACCACCGAATAGGATCTGACGAGCGAGGTTTTTTGGAGGAGTTGGACTCTGAGGCAGCCTTAGGCTCAGTATCAGAGGTTTCAAGCGAGTCAAAGGATACTGTGACCTGGTCTACAGAATCTTTGTCTTCTTGTTGTGAATGAGGCTCCCTTGGACCATTATTTGCCTGAGATGCTTCATTTTCCTCATCTGCCTCGGAGGGCTCCACATGGTCGTTGATACCAGATTTAATCGTGAAGAGGGCATCAGAATCGCTTTTTTGGTTCGGATCGCTCAGCTCTATTGCATGATTGTCTTCATTAAGGTCTGGTAGAGGTTGCAGAACCCTAATAATACCTTGGTGATTAGCATCGAAAATACTCGACGAGGACTTTCCAATAAGAATTCATATGACGCTCACACTTTTCTGGTCGCTTTCATGCGCTCATCATAGTAATCAGCACCATAATGTCGGCCGGCGGACAGGTATAATTGGCTTGCGCAAGAGAAAAAAAACCCTAATGCCTGTGGTTAGTAATCTGTCATAACCGATCGTCATGCTTATCTCCATACCGAGGAGAGTCGCGATGCTAATTCTGTCTGGAATTTCTGGTGCTGGTCAAGGAGAAAGAGGTACTTTTCCAACAACGTGTCCAGCGACTGCAGCAGGTCCGATGACGAGTCTGCTATAGAGCCTTTCTTGATCTCGGCATCGGTGGCTTCTGAGCCATGTCGGGATGCAGGAGGAGTGGAGATCCGCGCCATGAAGGATATCGAGGACAGTAACACTTAGATGAGACGAAGCCGTAACCTGTATATGGGTGGGAAATGAATTGTAGACCAACACGCGGTGTCTATCGAGACGCCGACAGCTTTGTCCGCGGAGGGACTTGGAGAAGTGCGAGGTCGGCCAAGGAGTCCGATAACTCCGTCATTGCGTCTCCGACAAAAAAGCGCGAGAATTTCCCACAACAACCAACGACTCTATCCCCTTTGGTCTGCCTCCCCCATCAAGGAACGACGTTTTATTTTATCCTTTTCCTACACTGATCTCGATCCCTTGCAGTTTCTGTCCCGAGGATACTGTCTTCAGCCTTTGGCGCCCTCTGATAGCGCAGCCCGTCAGCAAACGCCGCTCTGGCTTGCGAACCCAAAGACTCTCCGCCATCCTCTTTGAATAGCTTCGGGACCATTTGGATTGCTGTGCAGGATAACTAGAGAGGGTGTGAGATATATTCTAAAACTATTCGTCGTGATAGTTTGTGTTTGCTGCGCCGGTGACTCAACCGAATAAACTGGAGGCAATTACACGGAAACTCCCAGATATCCTCCAACCGACCTCTTCTGAATTTCCTATCACGTATAGACCATACGTTTTTCTACTATAAGCACCATCTCACTCTTTGCGCCTCTAATTTCCATCATGTCTGTGTCAACATTACAGCGGGATACTGCTTTCCAGGTCCGATCTTTGGTATGCACATTGTTCGAGGCAAACCCCGCGCGCTGTTGGGCACGGCTAACTTTATTCTCACCACCCGTTTGTAGTTTCGTTCCTTACTCCGTCAATCGACCCAATTCTCCAGCTTCAACTTCCGCGAGTATGCCCGCCGAAGAACAAAGGATGCTTTCCGAGAGCACCAGAAAGAAACGGAGGACCGGCGGATACAGGAGCTCATTCAAGATGGGTTGCAGAACTTGCGGATGATGAAGGTGAGTAACGACTTGTCTGCTTTGGAGATTTCACCGGATATGGCTCTGGATACGTCCTTCAGGACAGGGATAGACGGAGCACTGACGTCTACGTTAGAGGCAAACTATTATTAGTCAGTTTTATCAACTGGATAAACTGGTTGTAGAGGGTCAAAAGATGGTAAGCTAGCGGTGACTCTCGTCCATACGATGATGCTCTGGGCTAAAGCATTGGTACAGGGAAAGCAAACTGGAGAAGGTGATATTGTTCGTCAGAAGGATACTGGGTAAACAGCCCCTCCAACATGGCTATTTCCTTTCAACTGGTCCGCGGATATCCTAACAAGTTTATATAGTTGGAATTAATCTATAAGTCTACACAAATGGCTGGTTTTTGGTGTTGAACTGAAGCATTGAGGAAGGCATTCGCCACACCACGTATCACTCGTGTTTGCTGTTGGTATGGTGGCAACAGGTGATGAGGTGAATGAATATTTAGACTTGGAATGCCTTTGTATTTTTAATAAACCCAATCTCACTGTAGCTAGCACTGATATTTTGTTCTTCTCAATACAATTCCTCTCTCATCGTGCGATGCCCGTCTCCCAACCTGGATGTCCGTTGTCTCATTCTTTGTCTGCTGCGGAGTGCGCTCACGTGACATGTCACGGTCGGGAGGCGGCGACGGCGCATCGCGACAGACTCCAACACTCTCCTGCCCGCGGGCTTATCGGCCACAGTCCTGTCCATTTGCACTAGAACTCATGGGGGTTTGAAGGACCGTGTGTTAACTGCATTATTATTTCTATACTCTTTACTTTTCCCTTATTTATGGAGGAAACACAATAGGAACGACATGCCACCCACGGTAGGTTCACCCGCGACCAACCTCTGCAATTAGACTCGCAGCCAGTCTCTGACACACCGATAAACTTCCTGGTCCTGACTATATACCATTGAATTGCTAACATTTTCAAGTTCCGATCCTCACGCTCAGGTCGCCAATTTGGCGATGGGTCCAACCGTACCAGGACTGGCCAAATTGACCATGATGTTTTTGAAGGCCTTCCCGTCCGACGATGGACGCGCCAGTCCCAGACTATATCCCAGGTGCCCAAGATGGAGGATTCCGATTCGATAGTGCAAGGACCTGGTGGAAAGCAGTCAATTCCCGAGCACCCAATGCCAAGGGACAGTCATCTTTTGACTCCGATGAGTCGGGCTTTGCTACGTGCAGCTCGCGCTGGATGCGTTTATATTCGCCCAGCATCGAAAGACCCTGGAGACGAAGAGAAAGAAGTTACGGATGTGGATGATCAGCCGCTAATACAAAGCACAGAGCGCAGCTTTGTTGCCCGCAAATGGTCTACGGTTCCTAAACACTTAGAGTCTATGGAAGTTGAGTTTCTCGCCAAACGACGTCCGGGTTTGTCATCTCTGTACGGCGCAGCCGCTACAGGTGCAGACGGCACCAGTAATACTGTTCCAATGCGGAGAACTCGCTTCCAGAAGGTCGACCCTGCCACGGGGAATATCTCTATCTACGAAGCCTGGGTACCAGAAGGTCACAAAATTGAAGGCGAAGTTACTGATGAGGCCAAATTGGTAGCCGATAACGACAAGGTGACCATAACTCCTGAAGCGCCAGCACCTGGAACAGTGATCGAAGGTGTCGGTGTGGTCAATGCCGAAGGCGTGGTTGTCGCGGAGGCAGGGTCGGTGTCAGTCATGACTCCTCCGAAAAGGCGGCCACCACCTCCAAAGCGGAAGGCTAAGGGCTTTGGAAAGGGAAGGAGGAAGAAGGTCATGTTTGCCCCCGGTGATGGGGCCGATTCCACATTGGTACATGGCTCCGGTTCTAGTGCTGCAGATGGCGCCACCGGAACAGGTCGTGTCAAGGAGGGAGACACAGATGCGTCAAGGTTGTCGGTGGACCAATCGGGCCAAGATGATGAGGATGAAGATGGCGAGGAAGGTGAAGAGAGTGAGGATGGGGAGGGTGATGAGTCTATGCCTGATGCGAAGACTCCAGAAACCCCAGGGCCACAGGGTAGTGCAGAGCCAGAGCCAACCAATGCTTCTACTCCCGAGCCTCCGTCAATCGAACCGACTGCTGTGCCAACAGCAACACCCACAGAAACAACAGCCCCTGCAACTGTGGTTCCAGAACCTCCCTCGGAGATACCTTCGCAGGCCCCAACAGTATCGACAATTTTACCTGCCCCTGAAATCCCCTCACTAGAACATCCCGAATTGTCAGCTTCGGCTGCTCCTGAGAAGCCGGCCCAAGAAGCAGAACCTGCGGAAGATGTTGAGATGACAGATGATCAACCCCAGGCACCAGTCGCAGATGACACTAATCAGCCTGCTCCAGCGAACTTTGAAGCCTCTGAGCCGCCTGTTACAATGCCGCATACGGAAATATCGACGGTTTCTGAGCCTATCCAACTGCCAGAGGTGGAAAATGCTGATCAAACGTTCCCTACTGAGAAGGAGCCGTTGGATGTAATAATGACGGAACAGAGCGAGCCTGTCACACAAAAGCCTGTCCAGATGACAGACGTCGTTATAGAAACGTCCATGGGTCCTGCGCAGGAACCTGAACCTGAAAATGTACGGGATGAACATGAGCCAAAACAACCAGATGCCCAGCCAGAAGTCCAGCCAGGTGCCCAACCAGCCGAACAAAAGACAGATGGCAGCGATATTGACCTCCTGGGCAGCTTGGAGGCCAGTTTGGGCAACATTGCCGATCAAGGACAGGTGGAAGAGCAAAGTGTGCCACAACCCGAGAAGCAAGCAGATGCTCAGGATGAGAAAGTCCAGCTGGAGGAAGAAGTTGTTCATGTCAAAAGAGCTGACACGACTATGCCAGAGGAGCAAATAGTAGAGTCTATAATGCAAACAACCGATGAGGCTGATCAACCATCTGCAACACAAGGTGTAGAACTGGTTATTGAACAACATTCAGACAAACCTACTGAACAAGCTGTTGAGGGACATGTCGAAGTACAGGCTGCACAGCTATCGTTAGAACAGATGGCAGAGCCAACCGTTCAGGGCCATACATCCCAGCCTGCAGAGCAGAATATCGAGCTTACTCCGGTGGCGGAACAACCCGCCGAACAAGCTGAAGAGCAGGAGCAAGAGAAGGGTGAGGAGCCTAAGTCTCCGGTTGCAGAACCAATCCCACAACCAAACCCAGCACAAGAAACAGGCTCTACTGCTGAACGGACTGTCGCTCCAACCGCAGATCGATTTACTGAGGGACTACCGTCTACGGAGGAGCTAAAAGAGCGATCTACCGAAGCACAGACAGTTGAAACACAGCCCAGACAGTCCTTCGAGCTGCGAACACAGCAAGCAGACGAACAGGCCAATATTCAGTCAGAAGATCCAGCTCCTCAAACAGTTGAAACACAGCCAGAACAGCTCCCGGAGCTGCCAACACGGCAAGCAGATGAACAAGCCAATATTCAGTCAGAAGATCCAGCTCCCCAGACAGTTGAAAAGCAGCCCGAACAGCCTTTGGAGCTGCCAACACAGCAAGCAAACGAACAGGTCAATATTCAGTCAGAAGATCCAGCTACCCAGACAGACATACCAGCAGAAATCCCACATCAAGAGCAGTTGGATTCTCAACCATCCAAAGATCCTTTCCCGCCTGCGCCAACTGTAACGGAAGAGGCCTCACCAAGTCCGGACGAAACTGATGAACACGCACCTGGCGGGTCTACTCCGTCAAACCTAGCTCCTATCCCAGAACCTATCCCAGAGCAGCAACAGCAGAATCAACAAGAGCCAACACCAGAAGCCAAGGAGGAAGGGGCCAGAGAGGCAACAATGGCTCTAGATCCTGCCCCAGCTACGGCTCCTGATACGGTTCTGGATACAGCTCCGGTCCCTGCTCCCGATACGGCACCGGCAGGAAATGACATGGCCTAAAATCAAAGTGTACCGTATCTTCCACACAGTTATCTGTATTTATTTTCATTTTTCGAAGCACAAGCGATCACAAACTTTTTATTAAAGAGGAGGCGCAGGTTAGGTTGTTGACAAGGCAAGAGACTTGGATAGTTTATGCGGATGTTTGAAATAGTTTTTATCATATGATACCTATCATATAGCTTTCTTTGTTGAAGAATCACAATATCTGCGGTGATAATACTTTAGGATTGTTAAATGGTAGATTGAACCCTTGAAATTGAAGATTTATGTATATGCAATTTCATTTCCTTTAGCTGAGCACAGTCAATGCCGTACACCTTGCATATCCAGCGGCTGGCAGTGAGATTTAGCATAGCTCATTTTTTTAAAGGCAGTAAGAATAGCTTTATATCTCAACAAATACACCGACCCAATCAAGTGATTGAGATATCTATGGTGATTTATTGTTTTATTGATGACCAATGCCAAGGTCTGAAAGAACTCCACACAGCACATTCCTATATAGACTAATTCCTTCTGATATTCCTCCGTATCTTAGCAATAAATATACCGCTGAAGAAAATCTAGAAAGGTGGGTGATCGATTTGACCCCGAAAACTCTCGCGGCTACATGGTCGTTTACACCTACAATGGGACGTTGCGGAAAGGCTTTAAGCCACGCAAACGGCGTGTTTAAATAGTCTACACAGCTGCTTGGTTAGGGAGGAGCTCATTTCTACGAGTTTCCACGGAGGTTGAAAAGGGTTTATGATCAAGGCATAAAATGAAGTCATATTCCTGTTGAGATAGCTCTTCATTATTCAATTTAGTTAAGTCAATGAATATGGCATCATTTTCCTTCAAAATTTAACATACATACTCTTATTCCCTAACCCAACCATTCCTGTCATGCACAACATAACAACAGTTTCTAGGTAAATATAATAGCAAAATAAGATACATATAAAGCAGATAGATCCTTAAATTCTAATAGTCCTAGATAAAAAAAGACCCCTACTTAGGCTTTTACAGTGCCCTCTAAATGTTGTGTGGACCTAGTGGATAAATTAAAAACCATACACTGTTCTTCAAATCTTACTGGGCTTATAGGCATTAACCTTAAAACAATACTACAAACATGAGAACATTAAGGAATAAGACCCTGAAGACAAGTGTAATTCAATTAGGTTATTCAATATCATCATAACTAGACTAGCGTATAGCGATATATGCAACACCAATCAAGTAAGCCTGCAAACCAGACTGTATACGTAAACCGCACAAGACCAAGCAATTCAAGGCCAAAAAAAAAGAATGAAATAGACAGAGACGCCATGACATCCAGACTCATGTAGCAGCCAACGCAATCAAAATCAAAATAGAAGTCATAAGCGAAAACAGAGCAGTCCAGAAGAAAAACTCAATGACCTGGAAAACCTTGATGTCGGATACCAAGAAAGAACCTAGTGGCTGGCAAAGGAGGTTGCTCTGAGTATATAAGAACATAGGAAGAGGGGGGAGAAGGAGAGTGAGAGATACCAAGATATAAGTAGTTGACATCAGATCAGTATCGTGAGCCAAAAAACACGGCACTGTAATTAAATTACCTCTTACCACTCTTAACAGAACCCGCTACTTTCTTAGGAGTGGTTGTTTTCGCTTGTGGGCTTGAGGTTTTGGTTTTCACAGTCTCCTTGTATGACCCTTTCTTAACTGGGGTACGGGCTCCTTTAACGTCACCAACTTTCTTAACCACACGTTTCTTTGCATTTGTGCCTTTGGCTGCGGCTAGAATCTTAGCTTTAGTTGCATCAGATGGACGACTCAGTTTAGACGGTGATTGAGAAGCCTTTGCCTTGGTCGGCGTTTTCGTCGTCTGTGACGTCTTTGCGACACGAGCTGTGATCTTGGATTTGGCTGTTGTCCTGACCTTGGGCAGCTTGACATTCTTCTTGGACCTTGAACTGTTTTCTTTCTTTGCCGGGCGCTTTTTTGGGGATGCCTTTGTGGCATCCTTGGCTGTTGCTGCCTTCACTTTCGAAGCGTTTCGGGCTGTGGTGGATTTAGAAGAACCGCGCACTCTCGAAACAGCATTTTTGACACCAGCCTTGATGGACTGTGAGCCCAAGAGCTTGCGTCTTTTAGTGAGAGAACCCCCCAGCGCATTGCCAATTCTGCGCTTGGTGCGGTTCTTATTGGGCTTGCTTGACTTTTTCTGGGCTTCGGCCTTTGCCTCTCTTTCTTTCGAACGCTGTTCTTTTTCTTTGGGCCGCGGGCCCAAAATACCACGACAATTTGCTGAGCCGCAACGACATTGCTGGACGTTCTTCTGGGAGTATGGGCTGCAAACAGTTAGCAAGATACAGAAGAGACCAGCATGTTTAGAGATCCTCACTCAAAATTATAATCGTAGGTTAGCTCCTCTCCAGTCATGATCCCACGGTCGCCAGCAAAGAGCGCCATGCGCGGCTTTCCTGCGACAGTCCATTTTTCCATTCGGCAATTAGGATGGCAAGAATGATTCACGAACCGGGCGATTGAGCCCCGAGTTGCATCAATGATCATATTCTGGTCGAAGTACATCAGGTAATAGCACTGGTAACGCATTAGCGAATGTCTGTCGAAAAACAGATTCAATGAAATAACACAAGACATACTTCGTTATTCTTATAGATAGTCCTCATCCGCTTCTCACACTCAGTTTGAGTTATGATCTCTCCTGTGTATTCCACGATAATCTGGTCCGGCTCAAAGGTACGGTTGCTGCGAACGCCATATCCACGATCTGCCGTTTTGATAACCTCGACGCCGATGTTGTACTTTCCTCCAGCCCTGGTTCTGTGTTTGAGCTCTTCAAAACTTCGATTGCCACACTCTGGGCCCAACCCGCAGTTACCATCATCACATTCGTAAAACATGTAGCGATTTTGACAGTTGTCATCACAGCCGGTATCGTACGTGCAAGTACATTTGGATAGCTCAGAGTCCTTGTTTGCTCTCCAGAAACTGGAAGCTTCTCCTACGAAGACATCTAGACCCGGACGTCAGCTTACTCCATCTGCGGCTGTGCCAATATATCTACATACTTTTGTTGGTTTTTCTCCACTCATTGGGTTTGGGTTGACCAGAAGGAAGAGGCGAAAACACATCAAAAGGCAGCTGGAAGTCCCGCCCTTGCTTCAAAAGTCTATCGCCGGCAAACATAGGCAGTGGTAGTAGTCTCCGCTGGGGAGCACTTTGGCTCTTCCTTTTTGCACTTCTGCTCCTACTCTGCAAAGGGCGAGATTCTGTAGGTTCTTGCCCTGTGTACAATCCGTGGGCCAGCCAGCGCTTGGCTCTGTGTTTAACAATGGTAGTGACAGGAGTATCTTGCGCGGTCTCCTCGTTTTCTTTAACCTTTGACAGCAAGTCACTTTCCGAGACACGCCGCTTCTTCGCCACATGAGGCTCATTGGCAGTTGAAGAGACATGCTCTTCCTTTGGAGCAGCAACATGCCTAGGTCGTAGACTCGCGCGACGGCCAAGATCTTTACCTTTTTCCGTTATATCTCGTGAGCGTTTCCCTAGGACGCTGGAGGCTCGGTCAACAAAATCCGTTGCTTTCTCCAAGAGACTCAAACGTGACGAGCGTCTCGGGGGCTCTTGGGTTTTCGTTTCAGCGGGTTGTGTGGCTTTCGCACTGGCCGAAAATTTTTCCTGAGTCAAAACCCGCTCAACGCGTTTTCGCAAAGTCCGCTGTTGTAGGGACGTGCTCATGTCACCCGGGTGCAGCTCCTGAGAGGATTTGGAAATGGGTGTGCCAGGGGCCATTGGATTCTCATTGATGTCCATATTATCTTGTGCAAGAGTCGTTTCGCTCCACATGGGTGATTCCATGACCGCAATGCTGTGACGGAGGTGGGAGGACTGGGACCTTTTCACTTCCGCAACATTGTTGACCGGGGCTACGTCCATGACCACATGGTCATTTTCTGGTGCTGGTGATGGAATCTTATGAGACTCTCTCTCTAGATCGCCGTCAAGTTGTGCTACCCCTCGCAAAGAGGCGCGTGCTACACGTGTAGATCTCCGCCGTAGAGTCGGTTTCTCCTCGTTCGACGCGTTTTCGTTGTTGCTCGACGTTTCGGAGCGACTATTCTCGGGAGTGAGAAGCTGTTCGGGGTACTCAAGACCCATTGCGTGTTCGTGCGTGCGCTTATTGAGGTCAGAAAGGGTTGCGGGTTTTGCGGGAGACGCGCCGGAGGATCTAGTTCGACTTCCCATCTCAAGTTCTCGGAGCTGGATTGCGTGAGTAATACTGGGCTCTATAACCGGGGTTCAAACCACGCGGGGGATCGAAGTCTTTCGATGTGTTTATTGTCGAACGCGGGGAAGAAAGTGTCGGATAGAAGCTGATCTGGCTCTCAACAACGTACGGGGCAGGTACTCTGCTCTTATCAGGAGCATCGATCGATACGTACTATGCCCTATATCTTGAAAACCAAATCAGAGCCCGACAGATGAGGGCTTAAAGCAAGCCTTCCGGCCCGAAGGAAGTGGTGAGAGGGTCGAAATGGGGGCCGGCGCGGTTATGGGGAGGGAATGGGAGAGGAAGAGGTGCGGAGAGGGTCGAGGAGGTCCGTATTGTCCCCCAGGGACCGCGGAATGCAGAGCAGAAAACGAAGCGAGACCGACGAAACAACAATCACCGTCCGGGTTGGGCGCCCCACGTCCAGTTGCACCTTGCTCAGAGCACGTCCTTTCTCTAGGCTTGGAATTGTCTCTTCCTTTTTGCGGTTGAAGTCTGTCTTTACGTCGTCTACATCCTCAGCCAAGCCCATGCCCTCCAGATGTACAAATAAACACACATCGTTCCTCCCCAACCAGACACTCTCGGTGCTGAAGGACTTCCTCTACTTGTTTTTCTCGCCTGATTTTATTCTCGAGTAGATTCTTCACCGTCTATCTGCAGCTTGGAGGCTAGATATCACACACATGCACATGTTGCATAATCTTGAAACCAAACCAATGGAGGGAAGCAATGGCTCTAGGCGCGAATAAGCACGTATGAACTAGAGAAAATAGAATTTAATGTATCATGAAGAGAACATAAGTGACGATGGCCCGGATTATGGGTCAAGGTAAAAAAGGAAGGAGAATGCATATACGCAGAACATGTGGATCAAAGTCGTTGGGAGCAACGGAATCTTAGGAACGAAAGCCAAGGGATATAAGCATCATTACTTCAAGGTATCCTGTAAAAGAAATGTAAATAGTAATATATGACGCTCAAGAAAACGAGAGAGCCGGGGGGAAATAAACAAAAAAGAGCTAAGGAAGGAGTGAGACGAAAGTTGCCATCTAAAACAGTCTATCGTCTGATACTTCAACGAGAAAACATCCAGACTTCACGTCTCCTGTTGATCCGGGTTGACATGCTGCATCTCTATGCCAGATTGAGCCTCAACATCTCGAGGAAGATATTTCCGCTTCATCGTGCTCAGACGCTGGTCACCTTCCATATAAGGGTTTTTAAATTGCATATATGTCGGGGGACGTGGTCTTGCAAAAACCGAGATCCAATTGCGGATTATATTTCCTTGGGTGAAGGGACGATGCCGATCAGCTTTGGCGAACTTGTGGGAATTAAGATATTCTCTTGTGGTCTCGCCTCTGCCAACTAGAAAGAAATGATACGCCCACAGAGAGGCCGGATACGGCACAGCAATCGCCCCATAAATGGCCATTGCGAATGGGACTCTCAACTTATTGATTGTAGACCCAAACGAGATCGCTTCTTGCGACCGATAGACTAAGACGTGTGCTAAACTGGCACCGAGTAAGAATAAAGCAAGCAGCGTAGACGAGCTCACAAAGGTAAAGAAGTATCGATAGTTGCGGCGACCAACGCAGTTATTGAGCCAGACACAGTGGTGATCAAGTGTCTCAACACAGTTATCACATACACGACAGTGATAGCATCGAGGTGGGCGCCAAATACTGCATGTTTTGCAATATTTTACAGGCACATCCATTGCTGCCACTTCGGATGTTGCCAGCTTGACCATGACCCAATCGTTGGTCGGTGGCCCTATTGCTAACGGATCATCCGACTCTGGTGGAGGCATTGGCTGGAGATTCCGCGGAATAATCTAGCAAATTATCAAATATTAGCGTCAGAAGGCATTGCAACGCATATTGGTGGTTGTGCTTACACCTGGGTCAACTACAGAAGCATGTACGAAAGACGACATGCACACGAAAAATAGGTAAGCAAACAGAATCGGGATAGCCGGTGAGATATGGTGCCAAAGCCAAGGCGCTCTAGATGTTGTTAGTATCTGGTCGAGGACATATCACAAGAGACGAAAGGGGTTGCATACGAAAACACAAAGAACAGAACGGAGGGTGAAACCACGAAGACGCTAGTCGCGATATTGACGGGCTTATCCCGAGCATTTTGAAGCCTTCCCCCGCCGCAAAAGAAGGTATTCCCAGTGAAATATTCGTAGTTCTTGCCCCGATTTCCTTGGTTCACTGTTCGGTTCTGCTTTTCAAGTGATTCGGGAGACGAGCCAGCTGACGAAAGCCGCTCATGAGCTCGATTGTCCCGATGTTCTTGGCCAAGGTTTTTGTTTTGCAATGACAGGAACGAAAGTGAGGATCTTGGGGGAGTTTCATTGGTGTTTGTGCTTTTGTAGTTTGCTGCCAGGTTGAGATGTGGTGGCACTATTTTATGTCTTTGTTCTCGGTCATGCAGGAGTTTGGCACTCTCCCCTAAACTTCTAGCGGTGGTGTTACCAGTCGGACTGGCATTGGAGGTGTTTCGGTCAGGAAGTATTGGATCCGTAAATTCGGTACCACGCGATGGAGGGACTTCCTCTTGTGGAATGGAACTCTGGGGAAGTGTGCTATTAGAAACCAAACTTTGCCTGTTTTGGCTTGTATAGTCCCAATTATCCTCCGACTCCATTGCTCTATTCGTAACTGGACGGCCTCGATGGGCTTGGAGACGCTGCGAAGACATGGGCCGGAAAAATCCTTGAGCAGTCAATGAAGGAATATGGGTCCGACTCAGCCTGCTACCAGAACTTCCTGGTCTGTTCGTCCCTTGACTGGCGGCCGTGACGATGGAACTTCTTGCAGGGGGTGGCCCCCGTCTAGAGACGGACCGATGCGATCGAGGCGCATGAGACGATGCTCCGGTATAGGATTGCGATTGTTCTCCATCATCTGACATGTCCGTCACTCGAGATGAAATTCCACCAACAGAAGGAGGGCGAGGGATGCCCAGCCCATGTTGCGCAGCGGAGGGGTTCAGCACATCGTTATGTTCGGAAATCTCTGGAATGAATGCCATGATTTTCGACGATAACAAACAATACACTATTGATAAGGACTGCTGGTTCTCATACTATAGCTAGGGGGAAAATTGAAGCAGTTCCGAGCGCGATCTAACCCAGCAGTTGCAGTGTATATTTATGTGCGAGTATAGGATGGATCCTCAGTCGATATGGGTCGTGTAAGGAGTGAAAACGAAAGAGATTAAAAGGCAATCAAGATTCAGAATACTATCGTTAATGATTAAATAAATGAGCGTAAGCAACCTAGAGGGAGATGGATACGTTAGTCTTGTTAGACCTTTTTGAGTCAAGGGTTACCACCACAGGTATATATACCCCTATCCAACTAAGGCATGGGAGGAACCATCACCAACCTTAAGAGATAGTTGCAAGGATTGTAAGAGCGGTCTGGTCACATCACATAGCAACATTAATCCACCATGCTGCTTTCAGATCGTGCAAAAAGACAAAAGCCTAAGACCCTGGCACTTGCAACCTGCAGTAGCAATCACGGCAGACGGTTAGGTTGTTGAATAGAATCGGCTAACCTGGGATAGAGATGCTGAGTAATCACCGGAAGCTAACCTACAGGGCCAACCGGATGTCACCTGATGATGCGCCGGCAACATCATCGTCCGACACCCACTGATCCTCCCACTTGCCCCCAAGATCTTCCCGTTCTCATTGACAAACTCTCCCAATCCTGCCACCACTCAGAATGTCGTCAATTGCTGCTATGGCCTCTCGCCGGGCCTTCACCCGCCAGTCTCTTTTCCGCGCCTCTCCTCGCCGTTTTTACAGCTCCAAGATCGAGGAGGCCAACCTCGACAAAGGCCCTCGCCGTGACCCCGAGCTCTATGTACGGATCTGTTGTCGAATCAATTAAGCATTGAGTCCGTCTCTAATTGGGCTATAGGTTTTGCTTGGTGTGATGTCCGGTGCTTTCCTCATCGCTGGATGGTAATTGCTTCCCCTTAGCCTTCTGTCACCGTTTGCGAGGACCGTACACAAAAATATAAGACGAACCAAAAAATAGTTAATTGCATCTGAAAGCAAAGCCATAGTGCTGACCTAAATTGTCATCAGGTACTTCGGTAGAAAGCCCACCTCTGTCACCTCCGAGAGTAACGTACGCATCGGTGATAGCGCCATGCCCTGGGAACGTGAGGACGACGGCAAGGTCTACAAGTACCAGTATCACCCCCATGGTGACAAGAACCGGCCTCTCCAGAATGCCCCCAGTGCTTTGAACACTGTCATTGTGCCCAATGTTACCCTGCCCGCTGTACGTGCACTTCCAGGCTTTGCAATTTCTTCTCGGTACTCTGATCTCATTTGCGACCGGGTAATTGACTTACATTCCTTATAGGATCTCCACGAACGATTCAATAAGTATGGCAAGGAGGAATGGGACTACTAGATGTCTACTATATAACCGGGAAGCCGTTCATCCACAGAGGTTGGGAGACGTCTCAATGCAGATCGCTGTATTTTAAAATTACTGAAGACTAGAAGATGGGGGGTTGCGAGTGTTGTAAGAGCTTTGTGCATAGTTTTCTTTTTGACGGAAATCAAGTGAAGACGGTTTTTTATTGTAGCTGCATGCTAAATTCCAAGCTTTCAAAGAACAGGTCAAGATCGCAGGCTGTCAACTCTGGGGAAGGTATAGTCATATACAAATTCACATTTCGTTACATCAGAAGAAGTGACGAAAAAATTACCGTGAGAAAGAAATACAGAAGAAGAATATTTGGACCGAGTTTGAGAAGAAAATCAAAGAATGCAAACAATGCCAAAATGTAGATATTTCTGCTGCTCAGAGTTGAGTGGCCTCATTACCCTCGCTGGCAGGCTTCGGTTCAGGAGAGTTCTGTTCATCGATGGAAATTCCCTCTCCCGCTGCTGAAGCAGGGCCCTCTTCGTTGCGTTGATGCTCCTTGTTTCCAAAAGTTTCAGGGTTTTGACCCTCGACATCCGGGTGCGGCGGCGCAACTTTACCATCGACCATATCGACTTCGTGGCCATTTGCGAGGCGAGTTCGGGTTTCGTGGCGGGTTTCAAACGACACTTTACCTTCTTTTGCCAGTGAGGCTACTACTTCTTCATCCAACAGATTTCCATGTTGGTCTCGGTACTCTACACGTGCCTTGGAGCGCGGTTTCTCAGGCTCCGGGGTAACATTGGCTTCTGGCACATCTTTTTCAGCCGTCTCCTGTAAACCTTCTTGATTTTCCTGTGGTGGTGGCACCACTGGCACCTCAGGTGCCTGGGAAGACGGGGCGGCAGTATCCGTTGTCGGTACAGTAGGGCTCTCGTGTAGGAATTCGGTCACATATTGGCCAAGCTAATGCCAGTCAGTCGTCAGGATGTACGTCTAATATCCCCGTCGCGGAGGCTGCCATTTTGGAACACTTACGTCGGTATGGAAAGTGTTGCAATCAAAATCCCAAGTGTCCATGAGTTTCACTTTCTGGCAGGCTTCCTGTGTCCAAGGGTTGCCGTAGACAAGAGGCGAATAGAGTGTGAATGTGAAAATGCTAAGTGCTAGGAAAATACTAGCCAAACCCTTACCAATAAGGGGTCTGGACGGTAATCCAAGACTCCGAATGCGATTCGCGAGGAAATCAAATTCCTGGCAGAGAGCAATCAGGGCGAAGTAAAGCGCAGGGAGGTAATGGTGAAGGAAAAGTTGTCGAGCCATGAGATAAAATGGGAAATAGTGGAAAGCCCAGCCCAGTACACTGGTGCCGACCTCGTAGTCGAACCTCTTGAAATTGACGTTGCGATAATCACCACAGCTTCGCTGCCAGCGAAGAATGGAAATCCCTTTGAACAGGATATAGACGCCAATGGCTACAGTCGACGACCACCATATGAATGGATTCCCGAGCAGGTAAATTTGGCGGTGATCTTTACCCCAGAAGTTGATACCCCGGAGCAATGTTGGCCACGACGGGGGACGTGAATCCCAAGCGTGAGACTCAGTCAAACCGGCATTGGTCCTCCACATCACCTTCTGAAGTTCCCAGAATTTACCGAGGAAACCAGGGTTTCGGTAGTTGACTTTCTCTGCATCCTCAGGCAACATAGGGTGAGCATTTGCCTCGACGTACCAGACACTGTTAGGCAGGGTACCCCCCTTTGCGCATGTCACTTCCTGCTGTTCATATGCCCATTCAGGGAGCTTGACCTTGTGGGAAAATAGAACACAGCCAGTCATGACGTGTACCAAGCGGAACTTGCTTTGAATGGTTCGCAGACGCTTCTTTGCTTCCTCTCCGTCAGACATAGACTTCACAATTTCCACTCGGAAAAAGTCATTTGCGTCACCAGGGAAGCCATCGAAGCCGTAAGCAGATACCTCAAATTGCCAGTCTGAATCTGTAACGGGAGGTTTCTCATCATGTGAATGAATTCTTCGGCGCGTCATCAAGTGGTTGAGTCGAATTACAGAGCCATCTTCGATGTATTCGGCAGTAATGTTATCCCAGGCAAATGGGCCCTCAATTTCCCCATCCGGACCAATAGGTTGGGTTTGGTTTTCAGCAATAAAGATGTTGTTCTCATCCTTGTGAGGATAAAGAGTGACCTGCTGTTGTTTGCTCCCTGTGGGGTACATATGGCTGTGGGAATGAAGATAGCCACCCTGTGTATTGAGGTGACGGATACTGATGCGGGAGCCGAATACGACGTCGGCTGGAACGTCTTGCATCGATTTCGAGTTCAACGTTGCCTGGAATTCTGAAGACATGAATCCATCACCTTCTCCTGGGTTAACCAAGCACAGAAAATGGATAGCGAACATTCCGCAGTAAAATCCCAACGGAATGATAATTAAGCAGAAGACACGGGCAAGGAAGTGTTTAAACCATAAGCGCTAAGTCACTAAGTATCAGCAATCTCCAACCACAATCATGAGGAAGATCGGAAACTTTGAAGCCATACCGATGTAACGGTCTTAGAGTCACCAAGAAGTACCCACAATTGGAGGACGGTAAGAGAGCCAACCCAAGCAACTGTGAACAACCCAACCCACTTCACACTTAGAGTCGCACCCAGACAGAGACCGGTTGAAGCCAACCAAAACCACCAGGGCCCACGGAAAGCATGGGTAGGCCCTAATTCGTGCTGGTTTGTGAAACATGTGAATGCCAGGGCTGTGAGCGCAGTGAAGAAAACCAATGGCGAGTCCAGAAGGATTAAGCGAGACTGAGTGATTAAACCATTTTCTATGACCGGTCAGCGGTGCATCGACTTTATTAGATAGATGAAACCATACCAAATATCACCACACCAGACCCCAACACAGCAGCAACAGTGCGGCATCCCGATGCTTTGAGAGTTAAAAACATCAGTGGGACTGTCAGAATGCCCAAGACGGCTGGAAGCATGCGCATCGCAACATAAGGGACTTTGGGTTCGATATAATCCTTTCCAATTTCCTTAAAATCGAAATCTCCATCAAATCCAGCCAGCCAGCCCGCCAATGTAATGAGGAGTTTGGCAAGAGGAGGGTGAACATCCATGAAAAAACGACCCTTGATATATTTCGTTGCGAAACCTCCGAAACTATAAAAAGCGAGCAAAACCATTAGCTCGAATCAAAATCATATTGCAGATAGCGAGGCACATACTGGACTTCGTCAAACACCACGCTAGACGGCTGGTAAATTCTGAACAAACGAACAACAGCAGCAACCATAGTGACCAAGACGAGAGCTTTGTAGTCAGATGTGGGAAGATTGAAGATGTTGTTATCTCTAACACCTTCTGAAGCATAACTTGACATGCTCGCAGGCGTCTTCTTGCGATTCTTAGGCTTGGGGGAGCGACTAGGAGAGCGCTGAGAGCCCGAACGAGGCTGAACCTCTAGGGCTTCTTTGGATTTGGGAGCCATTGTCGAGCTAGGACTCCCACGGAGTTAGGCACAGTGAATCTAAAGAAGTGCAAGCTCTCAATCAATAAATTGCATCAATTGTATCCGAGTAAGAAAAGAGAAAGGAAGAAAGTAAATCATCAAACGATGTCACGATGTAGCAATGTGGCCCGCGCGAGTTGCAGAAGATTGCCCCAACTCCGGAGGGAGCTTTCTAACAACTCCACGCCAGAGGAATCAAGGCAAATAGGGAATGGAAAATTAATTAACGAGTGTAGAATAGGACGACAAGATGCGCCATGGCAGAGGGGAAAGCTCAAACGGGATACATGAACTTATGAGGAGTAAGACAGCGAGGCAACATGTGTGGAGCGATCAGGGAGGCGGATGAATGCGTAGTCCGGTTTAAGGACAGATCGTCGGCGGAAGGAGAGACGCCAGCCTTCCGCCGTCACGTTCATTCTGTATTACTTGTTGCCAGTCTGCCTCCATTTATGGAGTAGACTCCTTGAAGCATACACATATGCAAGATGAGGATTATAGAAATGAAAAGAAAAGAAAATTCAAAAAAAGGCAGGAAAATCTACAGCCAGAAGATTGCCCAATCAAAGAGCTCAATTACGGTTTTGCAATGCTACACCCAACATAAATAGTGAACGACCCCTGCATTCTACATGAAGTAGCAATATAGCTTAATATATACCTCGAAATTAATCTTTCATCGGACCGTTGCTTATTTACTGAATAATACGGAGTAATGTATACCCACGATGAACTCAGTATGTTCTGCTATTTTAGGGTTCACGGGAGATTTCTCCTTTTCCGGTTAGGCGGCCATGTTACGCGCGCGCTCGTTGCCGCCGCCCGTAGTTAGCCGCCAAGGATGAGGTAAGGCAAGCCAAAATGGTAAATGCAAAGACGGTCAGCAAGAACTTGGATCTGTTCCCAGCATCTGCACCCAAGCCCATTATCGATTGGGTCTGCGTCTCGAACATGGCATCTGTGAGCAATGGAAATACGCCCACTTTGCTGGATGAGGTGAACAAGCCCCCTGAAGGGGTGGTGTTGCCACCGAAGGATATTCGAGGTCAGTTCAACTCCTGGACCAGTCGCCAAATTAAAAAGACGCACTGACGTGTTGATTAGCCATTGTGGAGAAAACGGCCGGCTATGTGGCTCGCAATGGTATTGTTTTTGAAGGTGCGTAATCAGATATCCCTATTGTTTCGCCACCCTACGTTAACGATGGTCCTTTAGATCGTGTCCGCGAAAAGGAACGCAGCAACCCCAAATTTTCTTTCCTCAATCCCGAAGATCCTTATGCAACATTCTATCAATGGCGCCTTACAGAGATCAAGGAGGGACGGGGGACTTCTGTCTCTGCAGGCCGACCTGGAGAGGGAGCGGCGCAGCCTGAGCCTGAAGCCCCGAAGGGACCTAAGGAACCTCCAGAGTTTCACTTCTCAGCCAGGATACCTATAATAAACGCGCAGGATTTGGAAGTCGTTAAGCTCACGGCCTTGTTTGTTGCTAAAAGGGGGAAATCTTTCATGACCGCACTGTCTCAGCGAGAAACCAGAAATTTCCAGTTCGACTTCCTTCGACCGCAACATAGTCTCTATCAGTTTTTCACGCGATTGGTGGACCAGTACACCATCCTCTTACGCTCAGAGGGTATCGATGCAGCTACGACAGAGAAAAACCGTCTTGCAGAGCTGGAACATAACGTGAAAAACAAGTACCATATTCTGGATCGAGCCAAACAGCGCGCTGAATGGGTAAAATTTCAGGAGCAGCAGAAACAGAAGAAGGAGGAAGAAGAAGAGCAAGAGAAAATAGCATATGCACAAATTGACTGGCATGACTTCATGGTTGTTGAGACTGTTCTATTTAATGAGTCTGACGACCAGGCTGACCTTCCTCCCCCGACCTCGCTAAATGACCTCCAATCTGCTTCCCTCGAGCAGAAAGCCATGATGTCACTGAACCCTCTTCGCATTGAGGAAGCCATGCCCACTGATGAGGAGTTGCCGACATACTATAATGCCTATCCTACACAGCCAGAGCCAGTTCCGCAACCTATGGTCCAGCCAGCCGGACCATCCTACCCCCAGGGTCTACCCCCTCAGCCTATCCCTGCTGCTCCTCCAATCGCAGTCGCCGCCGGCCAGGAAGAAGAGCAACGTATTCGTGAGCGTGCCGAGGCGCGTGAACAAGCCGCCGCTGCCCAGGCTGCCGCCAAAGCTGCTCCTGGCCAGCAACCGATGCGCATCCGTTCTGATTACGTCCCCCGTGCACAGGCCCGCCGTCTCAACCAGACCGGACCAACGGCGCTCTGTCCCAACTGTAACCAGCAGATTCCCGTCGCAGAACTGGAGCAGCACATGCGTATTGAATTGCTGGATCCTCGCTGGAAAGAACAGCGTGCCAAGGCGGAGTCCCGAAGCGCAACAACCAACCTTTCAACCGCGGACGTGGTCAACAATCTCAAACGTCTCGCCAGTCAGCGAAGCGACGTCTTCGACTCTACTGTCCTCCCTAATGCAGTGGATCCCGAGGACGAAGCTCGAAAGAAACGAATGGCCTACGAAGCAACCCCTGGAGCTGGACCCACGCCGCCAATGGTCGGCCCTTCAGGCGGTCCACCCAATCCTCAGAGCATGACTATTGAGGAACAAATCAGGCATATTCGGGAACGTGCTAAGCAATGATTGAAAAGAAAATCACTACACGATGTACTTTGGGGGGCGGATTTGGGCCGTGTCATGGGCGTTTCTGATCTGGAGTTTTACGGTCTTTTAAACGTTGATATTTCCATTACGAAGTCGTATATCCGCTTCGGTTGTAAAGTACACGTTCTCTATTACAATCTCGTTTTCTGGTGCTTTCGTGTGGTATGATAGTAGATAGTGTTTATTAGTAGACATATACCATGGTTCTTCTATTCGAATAATTTGACACCAGCCAACTTTTATACGCATCTTTACCCCGGCCTTACTTTTAAGCGTGCAGTTATGCCTCTACTTCCACGCCTTCGTCTCCTATGGGCTCTTTTATAATTAATTAATGTAATATTACAAGTCTATAATACGAAGAGCGCATATGAAAATGGGCTAAATAAATCATAATTAGCAAGATATTGAGGCTATATGCGCAAGATAGTAGCCATCGACTTGCGTAGCTGTATCGTTCACTGCATACATTAAATTCTGACATCGCTGTTATGCATCTCGCATAAAACCAAGGCAACAGCAAAACAGTGTAACATGGACCCACTAAGGAGGAAAAGAGGAAGTAAGCGCCGAACATATAATAATGGTAAGTGGGTAGGAAAGAGAAGAAAAGGGCAGAGAACAAAAGTTGACGCTCATATAAGAGTCATCATCTGTACAAGATTCGGAAATAGTCATGGGAACCTGATTGCCCTCAAAGATAGCAAACGAAATGAAAGGAATAAGAAAAACTGTACATAGAGAAATAGACCAATATTAATACAGGACGCAGACTGCTTGGCGATAGGAGTAAAGAATTAGTTGAGCAGTCAAGCGGGAAAGAAATTAAGTATAAGGGAATAAATAAACTGGAGAAAAATAAAAATGACGTCACATAAGCCGATACCGCTCGCGGTTCTCGACTTCAGTTTCTACTAGTCTCTTTTTCGCCGCTATTGGCTGTGGTCTCCTCGGCCGTTAAATCATCAGCTTGAATTGGAACTTCTGATGTTTCATTGTCGTCAGCGGCGTCGATAGGAACAGTCACCTCGCTACTGAGTTGCTTAGAGACTTCAACATTGGTAGTCGTATTCAGTCCCTGGGCTCCACTGATATCATGCAATGGTGAAACCGCGACATTGCTAGCTGGTGATTCGGAAGGAGTACAGAAAAATGGGTCCTCTTGCAAGGAATCCCGGTGATTATGATGGCCATGCTTTTTGTCCTCATCATGTTCGATTTGCACAGTAGTGCTCTCGGTAGGTTGGCAATCAGCGTTTTGTTGACTTTCAACTGAACTGCTGACGGTAGCATCAGTAAATTCCTCTCTCGTATCTGAAGGAGTCACTATATCGTTGGGATGGGAAAATATGGGGACAATGCCCCCACCAATTCGGGACCAGAACATCCTTTCTCTTAAGCGAATAGTTTCTTCCCAGAAATCCTTTTCCTCTTCTGTATCGCCGGCACGGATATGCCCATCGAGGATAAGGCGAAGATAACCAGTGAACTCGCAAGCGGACCGTACTTTTTCCAGACAGAGCACACATAAAGGATAACGCTGAGCCGTCTCACTATCGGACGTTCGAAAACGATGGGTTCTCTCATTTACAGTGCCACTTCTGCGCTCTCCACAAAGCGAGCAGGGAAATTCGAATTTTTTCGTCGCTGGAGGCATTGGCTCCACCAGGAGCGTTCCTTCACAAATACCACTCAATACCGAACGTCGAGTTAACCAAGAGATTCCGGGAGCAGCGTCAAGCCGCAGCGTCGGCTCAATGTCCTCATTCAATACACGCTTATAAAACTTGGTCTCTTTCAGAGGAATATGGGAATTCGTGGGCTGCGGCGAGGACAGGCTTCCATTAGGGGAGTGAGTCTGGGACTTGGCGGGAGACGAAGATGCTGATCCGAACGCACTGCCACCGAAACTGGCCAAACTCATGACATTCAGACCCGTGTACGATCCACTGGTAGTCCTACTAGGAGGCTTCGAAGCATGTGCCGTTAAGTGGAAGAGGTCCCGGAAATCCTCGAATGCGGGCAGATCTGTTCGGCAGACAGACTTGATGAACTGCGGGAAAGAGGTCGAGGGCCCAGGGACTAGCTCCTCGGAGTATGGCATCATATCCAGGACAGCAGAGTTTTCGGCACTGTTCTTAATGATCTCCGGCGACTGCTGCGGAACCGCGGGTGACGATGGTGCTGTGGACATGATTGTACCGGCCTCGATGTCGTCCCTGGAGAGGTTCGCCCCGTGCAAAACAGACTTCAGCTCAGCCAATTGTTCTTGATGCGAAGCAAGCAGCGACTCAGTATCCTTAATCTGGGAACGGAGCTGCTCATTTTTCTTTTCTACTGCTTCACGCTCAAGTTTCGCAGCAGCCACCATCTATGTAAGAGGTAAGACAAATTCTTTTGACTAGACTGGGTAACTACTAGATAACATACCTTATTTGCCTCTTCGAAAAGAGCTGCGGTAAGAGTCTCAAGCTCTTGTTCAATACCCTTTTTCTCCTTCTCAACTAGAGCACGCTGCGCTTTTTCATCTGCTAGGGCAGCTTTTAGACGCAAAATCTCGTAGTCCACATCGGACTTCTTTATAAGAATCTCTTCATCAATATCTCGACGATATTTCTCGTTCTCGGCTTCTAGAGAGCAAATTTTGCTCTTGGCTAGCTCCAAGTCTTGGCGGGTGGCGACTAAATTATCGTCGAGAGTTGTTTGATTATTGATCGCTTGAACCAGTTTGACGCTCAGAGCAGCAACCTCGCTGCTTAAATCTGGGTGGTGTGACGTCGATGACGACTCGTCTGACGTATCTGGGAGGCTTCCAAGTCGAGGATCTTTTAAGGTACTGAAGCCACTCTCGGGGATGTCTCCCGCACTCGTGGATCGAGTTACCGGTGCAGCTTTACCGGTCACAACTCGAGAGAGGTCATTTGTAGACTTGGCCTTCGTAAGAGTTCTATCAGGAGAGGAGGACCGGTTCTCCGAAGACAGGGATCGTTTATGACTGGGACGCGGAAGCATCGTGGATGGGGAGAGGAGGCTGTGTCGTGAATAATAAGAGTGGAATGAAATTAGACTGACCATGGAGTCAGCGCTTATCGCACAGGGAGGATAACTTTTGGACAATCTCGGGAATCAAAGAACGTACTCGGCCATAGTAGCGGGAAGCTGATGAGACAGCGGGTATCCAAGATGTATCACAACCACGTCTATAGTATGTCCGATCTTCTCATTCGATATACTGGACAATGGAAAGAGTGCTGGGAATGTGTGCCTGCAATAGAGAAAGTAGGGGGGGGTTCCAAGTAAGGCAACGTCCTGCCAGTGCGCAGACTGGAGAGCTGCTATCCGGTCGGGATGTGAAGCATTGAATAGCCTGACAGTAAGATCGGGAAGATAGGAGGTCGGAAAGGAAGCGGAGATAGCTTAAAGGATGAGAAAGAAGGGAATGAAGTTCAATGATAGACAGAAGAGGAGGGAATGGATCCGGAGAGTATGGTTACTACAGAGTAGTGACGAAAGAAAGGCGCAGTGGTCGGAGAAACCCCTCCTTGTTGCAGGCAGGCGCTTAAGGGATCGGATCGTAGTGGGAATCAGTTCAAGGGAGGAGGAGACTTAGGATCGAAGCAGTTTAGCCCCGTACAGTTAGTGAATTAGTTGAGTTAGACCGAGGAGAAGAGGAGACGAAGCCTCGTCTATGTAAGGAAGAACTGAATGCGAAGATTTGGTTGGAGGTTGGAGGCAAGGAGCCTTAGTCAGCCCAGCAGCCACCGTAACGGGATCAGGCAAAGCCGATCGTCAGTCACAGGCCATTTGGTTATTTCTACGGCATAGTATTTAGTAGTTATTATTATTATTGTTGTTGTTGTTGCTGAGTAGTGGTCCTCGGTACTCCAGACTAGCTCCGGGATGTTGCGCAGGTTACTGCGCCAGGAAAGTTCATTGTGAGAGGAAGATCGGCTTGTTTTCCCCTGTCTGAATTCCAGAAAGCTATTTTGGCTCAGGTACCACCCCGGCAAAAGATAGTATCTAACTATTGGGTCAGAACTCAATTGCAGTGCTACAAGCTTCAATAAATAGTGATGACTCCCTTACAAAGACCGTGCGATTGTCTCACAGCCACCCTCCGACCATACCGCAGGACAGTTTAGGCGATCTTATTCTCAAAATAGCTGTGGAGTGGGTGAGACCGACTTGGTTCTTGGCAACCGATGACGACACATGCAGCAAACAAAGGATTATCAATTAATTTGTGAAACATCTTCCCAGCCATTCTAGTTGCCATGCTATATCTACGACCGCCTCTTTCAGCCTATAATTGCCGTGGCATGCCGTTGGTTCCATCCCGGTCGCACATGTCACTACTATCGCCACTTTCCTTACCATATTTCTCCCCTGTCCAACCCACACTATCTGTCACTAGTTGGTACACAGTACATATGGAGTCCCACAGCTAGTGCCAATAGGGTTTACCCAATACGGCAATGAATAGGCACCTCATGGAGCCCCACCCCCATGCGAGGCCTTGGTGCCTCAGGCAACATAAAAGTGGGGTTTGAAACTTCATACGTTCGAGTGCATCACTCAATTGTTCATTGTCGTATATCCAGTCCCCAATCCATACCCATATTCCTAGAGCCTTAGGGCAAATAAGGGAAACTGCATCATACGTTCTTACATACCTGGAGCTTAATTAAACGACCATTCTACCCACAAGTCATGGCGGACGCAGAGCTGGAGGAGGTTAGATTTCTTTTTTTCTTTTTTTACCTACCCTTGCCATGTTCACACTCTATGTGATTTAATTCATTTCACTTGTGTAAAATAAAATGACCAATCATCGACTCACAATTTAAATAGATTAGACGCGCCCGGCTTGCGCAGCTTCAGCAGCAGCAGGGTGGTGCGCCACGAGGAGCTGGTTCTGAGGGCCAAGAAGAGCAGAGAAAGTATGGCCAATCCACTTCTGTCTGGAACTTAACTCTGTGCGATCACATTCACTAACTGATACTTTACAGACAAGCCGAGAGTAAGCCTCGAGAACTTCCCATACCCACGTCGTCGATGGGTAGCAGAGAACCCAAGACAAGGCCCAATCGCACTGTTTAAGCTTACCACTCACCATAAATTTCCTACTAGACGAGCGTCGCTCCGCGATTTTAAGTCAAATCCTCGAACCCGAGGCCGCTGATCGCCTCGGCCGTATCCGCCTTGTCAAAGAATCGCGTGCGGCGGATATTGAAAACCGACTCATCATGCTGGCTCAAACGGGTCAGCTACGGCAAAAGGTGAATGAGGAGCAACTCAAGCAACTGCTAAACGCCGTTGCAGAGAATCAAAGGAAGGATGAGGAGGAACAAAAAGTGGTGTTTAACAGGCGTAAAGGTGGCTGGGATGATGATGATGATTTGTTAGATCTCTGAAGTTAAGATTCGCTATCATTCAAGATCATTTAGTTTGGTGGTTCATGCTTTCTGCGAATTCCCCTCCTGATACCTCCGTCTTCGTTCTTTCCAAGAGAATTCTAGGCTTTCACGACTGGCTACGGTGCAACTGATATTCTTCTTTGCACAGCGCTTTCTTTACCTCTTACACTTGGGAACTAAGCCAGGATAGATACTTCACAGATTCCCGGGAGCTTTGACAATCCTGGTCTGTGTAATTCTGACCTGAGAAATTGCAGCCGAGCTCCGTCCACAGCCCTATAGCAGAATAAAATAATCAATAATAAGTTAATATAATATAGCATAATGAATAAAAATACATCATCTATTGTCCATGGCCACTAAAGACTACTGAGTGGCAATAATATACATAAAACAGTCCCGAAGCCTATCAAAAGCTACCCTATGCGGACTGTTTTTCTAACTTCTGTTTTTCCCTCTTCCGCTGCTCTCTAATCATGCGCCGAATCTCCCTCATGTCTGGGGGTCGCTCAATGCCCAACTCACGCCGCAACTCATCAACATCCTTCTCCAGAATCTTCTCCCAGTATACATTGATCAATTCCTTACTTGAAAGCCCACTCCGCACAGCCCAAGGAAGATACAACGAAAAAAGCCGTTCCCGCTCAGCAGGCTTCAACCGCACCGAGGCAAACATACTCAACCCCGTCATGGGAATAAGCGTATTCAGAAACTCAAACCCTTTGAGGGCCAATTCCCCCTCCACAAAGGTCGGCAAACCAGTTACCGCATGGTAGAAATCATGACATTCCCGATACCGCTGCATGACGTATGCACACTCTTCATCATCGATGTACTTTACATCGTCGCGCGTGTCGGGCGAAACGCCTTCCCGGTCAAGCCACGCCGCATAGGTACGGCCCACGGAGTTCTCTGGTAGTGAGCGGAGATAGGGCAATGGGAGGGTGTCAGAGGTGATGCGCGGACGGTCACGAAGGATTTGTCGGCCGGTTGGGTCTGAAAGCATGGCATCGCGAAGACGGTATATAAAATATGGTGTTGCGGTTGCTTCACCACAGGCAGCGATGAGATCTAGGCAAAAGCTGAGGTTAATGTTTCGTCCACGTAGGCAGTGATCTAGGAATCAATGGCTGTACAAAAAAAAAAAAAAAAAAATTACTCGGGTATCGTACCTGCTCGTCGGGGGTTTAAGAGAGCACCGAACGCAGAACCGAACGCCAGGGCACCGCGCTCAACAAAGTTCAATGGGACATGACCAGGGTATTGCTGCGACGGACGGCTGAAGAGGGAAAAGTGTTGAGTGCGACAGCTTAGAGTAATACGCACTGCAGGTGTTAATTCTTGAGCAACGAAGATTGCTGTACGCTTCCTAAGGACCGACATTATGAGTCCAAAGGGCGACACGTCATTGGGAGCATGACCGTGTCCACATGGAAGACGAAGAGATATTGATCGGTCAGGTGGTACGATGCTCGGAGAAGGTTGATTGGCGTGAACGGTACCTCTGCGGTGCCGTACCGCCGATAAAGATCGATAAGATAGTTATCAATAATAATAATTATTATAAAATCGCGATTTTTCCTTCCAGAACTGCCATGATCGACAGCCATTAAGTCACAGTGATGGAGACCTGTAGCTCCAGAATTCTTCCATAAAACCTTTTGTCTTAATTCCATCAGTACAGTAATAGTTATATCAGTTACATTGATCTTCATCCATCTACAATCCACCACTTGTTGGGCTGAACTGCAAGAATGAGACCGAATTGTTCGCCTGGAGAGGAACATGAATTGTTTACCGAATGGGCTATTTCCCAAGGCATCATTATAAATGGAGTAGGTCCTGCTCGGTTCCCAGGTCGTGCCCTGGGCATGATAGCCACACGAAATATAGAAGTGCGGGACCCAGTCTCCTACATTGCGTTATGAAATATACTAAAACAACCCCAGGAAGATGAAGCTATTGTGACGGTGCCGTTGAAAGCTATGTTAACGACCAACTCCATCCCATCCTCATTCATCAGCAAGTTCCCCGGCGGATGTTCCGTCCACACACTATATGCTGCATTCTTCACCAACGGGGATCCTGAAGATCTTCAACACTACGACGCCTGGAGAAAGACTTGGCCAAGTCGACAAGATTTCGAAAACACCATGCCTATTTTATGGCCATCATTACTACGGGACCCCATCAGCAAAGCGAAATCCCATTCATCTCCGCGAACTCTTCTCCCCCCGTCAATCTCTGGGTCATGGAATAGTATCCAAAAGGGAAAAAGGGAGTACGAGTACGAGTCCCGTCATCAGAATCTCCTCGCTCGGCAGGAGAAGCGATTACGTGACGCCTGGGATACCGTCGTGGCTGTCTTCCCAGATATCAGTTGGGAAGCGTTCTCCTATCATTGGTTAATTGTCAACACGAGGAGCTTTTTCTTCTTGATGCCTGGCCAGGAGCCACCCGAGGATCGGAACGAGGCTATGGCGTTGCTGCCTTTTGCTGATTATTTTAATCACTCTGACGTTGCAGTATGCATTTTGGTTGCCTATGCGATTAGTCTGAGACTTTAGTGCTGATTTCCTCTTCTACAGTGCAATGTGAAGTTTGACGGCCGGAATTACATTTTTCGGGCAACAAAACACTATGGTAAATACTACAATTCTTCGAAGCCATGTGAAAATTGTCCAGAAGGAAACGTATTAACAGTGAATTGCAGATAAAGGAGAAGAGATATACATGAGCTACGGTCCTCATCCTAATGATTTCTTATATACAGAATGTGAGATCGCGTTCGGTTTAGATTTTGCAATCTACTAATTTGGTCTTAGATGGCTTTTATCTTGACGAGAATAAGTCAGAAACACTTTATCTTGACGACGTCATATTCCGAGACCTCAGTGCAAACCTGCAGAGGGAACTGGAGTTCGAACAATATTATGGGTATGCTTAATGCCCCTCGAACTTCGCATTCCATACAGTCGTTGTGTTGAGAACATTCGGCTTATCAATATGTCTCCAGGAATTATCAATTAACAGCTTCTGGTGTCTGCTACCGCACTGAGGTCGCTGCTTGTATAAAATACATGGCGCTTGGAGATTGGCGAAGTTATGTCCTTGGTTACTCCACGAAAGGTGTTGACGCCGACAAGACGAATGAAATCATTCAAGGATGGATCAAAACGTATAGCAACGAGGCAAATACTACGATCACATCATTGGAGAAGATTAGATCCAGCAAAGTGGAACGGAAGGATCAAGAAAAGATCGATTCACTGCTCAAACGCTGGAGTCAAATCGAAGAGCTCTGCGACCAAGCCCAACAATCTGCAACTTCATAGAAACAGGGAAAGCTAATGGAATATATAATCCTCCCGATCGGATCGGAGATGGGAGGTGGGATATGCAAATATTATATGCCATTTAGCAAATCAACCGGGATGGCGCCGGATTCTCTCTGCTTCGAACTCTGTTGTTTGGCAAGGACCAGATGTTTCATCATGTAATTCACCACGCATTTGATGCCGATCTCTTCGCCCCTGCGCACAATGTAGCCGTTGACATACTCGATTTCGGTTGTTTTCCTAGACCGAACATCTTGCAGCATCGAACTGTGGTTCTTTGCAGTTTGATTGGCAAGCTGCGTAACCATCCATCGGAGTCGTTCTGGAGAGAAACGGCTTTCAATCCCAGGGATGCCCTGTAGTTCCGGTAAGGCGCATATCACACTTGAGATTTCCATGAGAAGTAAGCG
Source organism: Aspergillus tanneri (assembly GCF_003426965.1). Lineage (NCBI taxonomy): Eukaryota > Fungi > Ascomycota > Eurotiomycetes > Eurotiales > Aspergillaceae > Aspergillus > Aspergillus tanneri. The sequence goes on along the minus strand of NW_022984634.1, from coordinate 1,513,464 downwards.
CATTACGCGTGTCATGCTGTAGTTGTATAGAAGCTCGCCATTCTCGCAGTCCATCACGGCTGTTAAAGGGTTGATCACTGCATTCATCGCCAGCTTCTCAAGTTGGTATAACATGAGGGCGGAAGGGGTTTCTGCAACAGCAACAAGCGGCGGCGTGAGGGTCAAGGTGCGCATGAGATATTTAGTACTTGGAACCCAATCTACATCATTTTCGTTTGCTGGAGATATAGTACCAGGAGAGGGAACTCGGCCCAGGATTGTTGAGCCAACTCCCGTATGGGAGACCTGGAAATGATCCCGCCGTCGCGCCAAACCATGTGAGATGATACCTTGCATGTAGTGTGGACGTTGATGCGGTTCAGGGAAAATCTTCTTGTTTATCTCGTCGATAACGCCCATACCATTTTGGAGAAAAAGAACGGTGGAATCAGGAGTCAGACGGTGGCTGACTGATTCCAAAGCCATTGCAGTTACCGGCGCCTTGACAGTCACAATTAAGCATTCAATATGCTCGTCATCTTCTGCTGACCGGGCCAGTGATTCTTCAACGTTGGCCTCTTGGCTTTCGATACCCTCTTCTGGCGTACCATCTTTGTTCCAATATGGTAGGGAATGCCAGGTCTTGTCACCTAGAACATTAATGTCAAAGCCCGTTTTGATGTCATCCAGGCCATTGGTGTTAACTGCTAAGCACTTCTTCTTCGCCAGCCAGGTTCTGTATAGATCTGGATTGTGCAGCAAAAGCGTAATAGGGGGCGGCGATGCTCGACTTGCAAGTGAGTGAGCGACGAAGGTCCCAACATTGCCTAACCCGAGGATATGTATGCGTCCTGACAAGCGGCGCTTCCCGCTATCCCTTGACAATTCGTCTGCATCCTGAATCCACGTAGACATGAATCTATTGGAGTTCCCTTGCACATAATTACTCCTTGTACAGAGACATAATTCTGAAATGCCTGTCCGCAAAAGCGGACGGCACCCTAATATGTACGACACTTTGAAGAACTGATGATAAGACCCACGGAATTGGTGTAGTGCACTGGTGAGCTATAAAACAAACAAAAATTCATCAGCTCCGCATTATGCCCCAGGCTATTTGTAGAAATCTCACAAGGATCATACGACTCGAGAGAGCTAGTGGGAGAGACGGATCTCCTCATGATGTTGAGAGCGACAAAGAAGCAGACAAAGAAGCTCTCGACCGCTCGCCTCACCGCCCGGAGATAAAAAATCGACATTATTGTCCAGCTGGATCAAGAACCATCATCGTCTGCAATTAATTGTTCACAACACAGCATGGAGACTGCTGATTTACTTCTACTTCTCGATCAGCTGGATGACAGTGTCGATGATTTGGAAGAGGCTCTTGGGCCTCTTCTGAACACGGCTATCACCGAGACGTCGAAAAAACTTCCTGTTTTGGACAAGGCAAAATATCATGTCTTGGTTACATATGCTCTGGAGTCGCTTATCTTTTGTATGTATTTTATTATTTAAAATACAATTCACTTTATTTGCTGTATTTGCTAATTGGATGGTAGCTTATTTGCGTCTCAATGGCGTGAAAGCCAAAGACCACCCAGTTTTTCGGGAACTGACGCGAGTCAAGCAATACTTCGAAAAGATTAAGGCTCTAGAAACAGAACCAGAGCAGAGAACCATGACGCTTGACAAACAAGCCGCAGCACGTTTCATTAAACATAGTCTGGTATGTTCTTTGTCATTTTTTTTCGTAGTACGTTAACTATACATCACGGCTAACTTTCACAAGGCTGGGAACGACAAATTAGACATGCAACGCAAAGAACAGGAAGCGAAAGAAAAGGCGCGGGCTCAGTTGAAAGCATCGCTTCTCGCTAAGAAGGAAGGCACCGCGTCTGGGCGATCATCTAAGAATCCTACAAGCGACTCGGGCTCTCAATCAAACTCCTGTTCAGACGATGAAGCTGAGGGCGAAGCCTCAACCGAACGACCGAAGATTACCGCACAGCCCACCGGTCTCGAGAAGCAAAAGAAGATGAAGAACAGTAGTGAAAATGTAAAGTCTAAACAGAAGAAAAAGCGCAGTAAAGAAGGCCGAAGCGAAGTGAAAAGGGAAAGACGAAAAAAGAAGAGAGAAGCCCGGAAGGCAAAGAAGACATCGCAATGATATACGAACATCACTACCATTCATGGGCCAATGATGACATGGTCACATTATGATCAGCTGGTCCTAATCAGAAGGCGTGATACTGGACTGCTCCCGAAATTATCACTTTGCATGGATGGAAAGAACGTGCGGAGGAATATGTATGTTCCTTCCCGAAGAATAGAGCTTGAATGTATCTGGCTCAAACGTGATTGCTACCTGGTCCATCATATAGGCCTATCCATCTGTTTATTTCAGCATAGGCAGGATTTGCATACGAAAATCTTTGATACGCGGGATCACACACTCGGGCATATAACCAACGGCAAGCGGAATAGGAAGGAGCGGAGAAGATATCGTTGAGCATTTGCTGTTGACATTCATCCTATGAAGCCACGAGACGTGGCCGCATATGGTTCCGCCGTCTGGAAGGCCTTCCATTACTATGGTTATGAAACTTCGTCTGTTGATGACGAAGAGTGGCTACTTGATCATATTCTCATGTGCTTAGACATTGCTCCTGTCAGCTGAGTTTAAGTGGATCTAGAAGGAAGTGGCCATAGCAACTGCTAGAACAACGATGACGAATACCGTCACTATCCATGTATAATGAACTTTAGAATATTAGGTACCTGAAATTCGTAATCTTCTTAGCCACCGTACATACGTCCATAGGATAAGAGCATAATTGTAGTGTTGGCTTTGCATATAGATAGGACAATACATAATACAATCCAGTACCATATAGAGATAGAATTTTGCACTGTAAACCACCGTAATTACCACAAGTCCGTAATTACCAGTCACAGCCGCCAGCGTTGACATAAGCACCACTACCAGCCAATCAGCAAGCGAGTATTTGACCCCTGCTTCGGAGATTTCGACTTTCTCCGCCGACCTTTCGAGTGTCTTCGATCTGCTATATAACCAACTGTCCATCCTTCACCAGTTACCGACCCCTATCCTACTTCCTACCACCATCTCTACACCTCAAGTGCTTCTGTCTCCATCTCCACAATAATCAATATGGCTCGTCAACGCCGTGGTGCCGCCCCCACTGCGCGCAGTGCTCCTACCAGACCTACCGCCGCTCCCGCCAGACCGGCTACTGCTCCGCAAGCCCAGCAGCACCAGCCTCACTCGACGTCTGCTCACCCTCCCGCACAGCAGGCACCTCCTCCTGTTGCCCCGGTGCAGCAGAGCTCCGGCCCGGGACTCTTTGGCCAGATGGCATCGACCGCAGCGTAAGTACCAGGATCCCTATTATTCTGCCTAGTGGCAAGATTTGAGCCCGTCAACCGGGCATCAAAAATATCGTGAAACTCAAACGGAAAAATTCAATGCTAACAATATTTCCAGTGGTGTCGCAATCGGTTCCTCCATCGGCCATGCCGTCGGTGGCCTCTTCAGCGGTGGCTCTAGTGCTCCTGCCGAGGCTCAACAGGCGCCTCCTGCTCAGGCCCAGCCCATGGACAACGGTCTGTGGCAGAGCAACGCCGCAAATACCTCTTGGGAAAACTCTGCGTGCGCAACTGATATCCGGAACTTCCGTAACTGCATGGATGAGAACAAGGGTGACATGACTATTTGCGGATGGTATCTTGACCAGCTGGTATGTTGAACCCTACCTTTACATATATTGGCTTCTCTAGAGAGGGGGGAAAAGATGCTAACAGCGTGCAGAAAGCTTGCCAGGCTGCGGCGAAGCCGTACTAAGCGCTGGGGTGGGTGTATACCTGCCTACCTACCTACTCTTTTATAATGTATTCTGGTTTGTTCCATATGCGTTAAATAACGTTTTAGCTTTGGCGCGAGGTTGGGCTGGCTTCGGCCTTCATGGTATGAAGATGAGCCGACTTTGCCTGATCTGGGGATTTTGGATGTCTTTGCATAGCTGCATATTTCTCCATATACTGTATACCATACAACACCATATCCGCCAAGAAGGCTCTGTGTGATTCTATACGTTCTGCTTGTTAGACTGAGCGGGCGATAAAAAAAAAAAAACAAAAAAAATCCCATTCCACTCATAAAATATTTTTTCTTTTCCTCAAATGTAGCGTATTAGGAACCTGGTTTAGTACGCTTACCATCGATGTGTTTCTATGATTAAATATAAGAGAAAAATAAAATATACTGCAGCTCAACAGTCTCCACATTCCTGGATGATGGCAAATCATTTTGTCGCTACAAAAATATAAAACCACGAAAACTCAAACTTATACCAAGAGCAACATCCAGAAACACCATCAGTCCGTATGGTTACAATTACGATCTCGACTGATCTTCTGCATCCCGTCGAGGCTCAAAATTGAGCTATACCAGTAGAAGTAAATTAGCCCACAATACTATAGTACATCCGTAACCATGGCCAAGTACATACCTGATTTCCATTATAGAATTGGCTATCATCGCGAGATCCACGCCGGTCCCTCAAGGTGCGAATGGTAGGGCTGCGGGACGTAGACAAACGCTGCCCGGGGCGATTGTTCTCCGGTGGAGAAGAGGTAGTGGAGCTGGCTTCGGAGGCTGGTGCTGGTTGTAGCACGTAGCCGAAGATAGATCCAACGAGACCAGTTGCGGTTCCCACGACAGATGAAACAATGCCATATGCAGATGACGCAGCTCGAACCGGGAGACTAGCGGCAGAGGATGAATAGGCTTCGGTGTATGTGTTGATCGGAACCATCACTAGATTCGCGGACGAGCCGAGGCCCAGTTCTTCAAGCGTTTGCTCCTCGTCCGCTATGGTGAGGGTTCGATTGGGTTCAGGCGTGAGGATGTGTTTAAGATTATACGGACGTTTTTCTTCCGTATATTGACTATCAATCCAGGGACGGACATCTCCGCGGATTGTCTGTGAAGGCGAGAAGCTCGACCGGATGGAGCTCCCGTCAAACAGTCGGACTTGGAGACGGTATTGTTTCGGAGGTATTGGTTGGGGTACCTCTACTGGTTTGTCCGTTGCTGGGGCGGCTGTGTTGGCCTGGGGTATCCTGATTCTGCTTCCTTGGAGTTCCTTCTGCTTTACTGGCTCCCTTGGAGCGGCAGGCTTCGCATCTTTCTTCAGAGACTGGGGATATGGTTTCGGGATAGGCCGAGATTCATCTCTACTTTCTGTCTTTTTCGTTTCTCGGGGTGGGCTTGATTTTTTACCGTTAATAGACGGTTGTTGTGTCGGAGCTGGCTCTTGCCTTGGCACAACCGTTGTTGATGCTGGAGCAACCGCAGCAGGCGCAGGCGTTGGCTGGGATGTGGCAGCACGAGCAGGTGTAGTAGGAATCGGAATATTACTGCTCTGTACTGACGTAGCAGTAGTTTCATTGTCCGGTCGATTCATATCCTCAAGAGCAGCCCTAAGCCTCTGGTGGAAAGTGTCCTTCGATATCTCCGGTATAATATACTCGCGGAGGGTACCATTCCTGTGACTTGTCAACCCAAACTCATACCCCGCATCTCCAAGATATGTATCACGCACTTGATGACCACAACCGCAGGAAACCTAGTAACTGGACAGAAGGAAGTCAGAAACCCAGCTTCCAGACTATCCTTAGTGAGTCGCAACAGGACAGATCTTGAGTCCAATAACTGCGCAAACTGCCAGCATAAGTTAACCAAAGGTGGATATTCCGTCTCCAGATCTAAGAAGAAGAATAATGATAATACCTCATCATCCGTGAAATAATCTTTCTCCCATTCTGCGCTCGTCTCGCTATCATCTAGGGGTGGTGGTGGCGTCAGTCCGTGAACAATAATGTGGAGCTTATGGCTTATGGTTGGGGAACAAGCTCCAGTGAATGAATACACAAGACACACCTCGAACAAAGCAGATCACTGCCTTGGATTGACTAACAGCCAATGCGATCCCTTCCTGAAGGCTTCCAGAGTAGAACATAATGAATGGGAGATGTACTCCGTATTAGATGCTCAGATGCTGGTAGTAGATATCCAGCCCGGTTGGAGCTGCGCGGATCGGGGAAAGCGATCCGTTGCCGATCACGGGAATGAGTCGTTTTCTCAAAAGATCCAAACCCCCGTCGCCGCTCCAACACGTCTCCCAGTCTGCGGTTTGCCAGTCTTTCTCGCCATCGTCCCTCTTCAATCGCTTAAACAGAGACACAGAAGCTTTTCGTAAGCCCGATACATCCAATCGGCTATGCGATCGATCTTTTCGGTCCTGCAGCGGACCGCAACATCCTCATGGCAGCCGGTATCCATGTCACTCCGCGACCCTCGCATGATATTTAAACTAGATTCGATTTGCGCCAGGTGTCGTCGGCAACAAATTCGGTTCTACAGCTCTCGTCAGTTGGCCGATGATCCCAGGTGGCTTTCTGTCGTCGATCATCCTGCGCGGATTGTGCGGACTGGTAATAAGCATGGTCCGGGTTTGATCATCTTAGGTACGGAATATAATGGTACAACTCAAATGGGGGAATCGAAGGGTTTTACTGACTGAGTATGTCGCTCTTAGCTCTCATTCCTATTGTCTCGTTTGCGCTGGGCACTTGGCAAATTCAACGGCTCGATTGGAAGACGAAATTGATCGCCAAGTACGAGGATCGTCTTGTGAAAGCTCCTCTTCCGCTACCCCCACAGGTGGATCCTGATGTTATCTCCGAGTTTGATTATCGTCGAGTGTATGCTACGGGCCGGCTCAGACATGACCAGGAGATGTTGATTGGACCACGGATGCGCGACGGCGAGGATGGCTACATTGTTGTGACGCCTTTGGAAAGAGGAGAGGGCGAGAGCACAGTGTTGGTGAATAGAGGCTGGATATCAAAAAAAATGATGAACCAGAAGGATAGAGCAATTGGGCTGCCGCAGGGGGAGGTGACTGTTGAGGGTTTGCTCCGAGAGCCTTGGAAGAAGAATATGTTCACACCTGAGAACAGGCCGGAACAGGGGAAGTTTTACTTTCCTGACGTTGACCAGATGGCTGAACTAACCGGCAGTCAGCCGGTGTGGATTGAGCAGACTATGGGTATGCTAAGCTATATTTTAGTATAGTGGGCGATGTTGCTAATGCTTAAAACCCTGGCAGTTCCGGATCTGATCGAGTTCTATGATAGAACAGCCAAGGGCATTCCTATTGGTCGGGCAGCCGAAGTGAACCTGAGAAACAACCACAGCCAATACATCTTCACATGGTGAGACCCCCAGAGATTTATCGGCATCAAACCCCCTCCCCGGCTGATCCTTGGTAGGTATGGTTTGTGCTTAGCAACATCCATCATGCTGTGGATGGTCATCCGTAAGAGGCCCAATGAGGCCACACGTCGGGTCCGCCAAAACCGGAACTGGTAATACCCTTAGATTTCCTTTGCATATTTTTTGCGGGCGTTCGGGCTTCTCTGTTAGGAAATGGCTTACTTCTCATGTACGGTTATGGCGGCATTGCCAGTCTCATATCTTGCAAGAGTTCCTTGGGCAAGTGCTTCTGTGCCAGAGAGAACATTGTGGTTGAGTTGTTGATATGGCGTTGCCTGGAAGGTCAGCATTCAATCAGGATGGATGGTTTAGAAATTCGCAGCTCACCTTCGGATGAGAGTGGTAACATCACTTTCATCGATTGTCTTTCGTCCGGCGTGCTTGGAGTAGGCAGCCAAATCTTGGCTCACTTGTTCAAAGTACCATGATGACGCTTGCTCGATTGCTGCCAAGGTTGCTTTGTTGATTTTAGATTTCGACCCAGCCCTTGCCGGTGCAAACCGGGTGGCCAGCTTCCGGATCACGCCGGTGGGCATGTTGGGGACTGGGATGCCATGTCGCGAGAGCTTCTTTTGCTTTGAGCCTGGCACTATGAGATCTTCATTCAATCCTCCACCGACGACTCCGGGGCTTTCACTCATTGGTGCTGGCGAGAAGTGTGGAGAGAGATCAGGTTCCATGGCGAAGTTAGCAAGGGGCTCAATACCACCATTGCTATCATCAGAAGGTAGCCCTGTATCTGCTTGCAAATCCACTTCTGGAAGCTCGAAGCCTTCATCGTCATTCATTGCCCCATCTTGGAGGTCATCATCTGCAGGTGGGGGTGGGGATGGGAAATTAAAGTCCAAGTTGAACCGCCCCAGATCTTCGGTCTCTCCTCTATAAATGTAATTAGTCACAGCAGTAAAAAATAAAAGCCATCTCACATACCCTCTGTCAAAAGCCCCTTGGCTGATGACAGTTTCATCACCTTCCCTATCATCATCGTCCGCGATACCTGTATCGTCACCAGCTTCAGAGCCACTCTCTAACCTAGTCGCGTCGCCAAAATTTTCACTCAATCGAGGACCACCATAACTCATCATAGAGAGTCGCGCCTTTTCATTTTCTGTAGTGGCTCGACGAGGGTATTCAACCGTAATATCTTCTTCTTCGAACGCCAACGAAAGCCGAGGCGGACGCGGCTCAGGACTTGCCACCTCTTCCTCTTCCACCTCTCCTATCGGCAAGGAAAGCCGGGGCCGTTCAACTTCTGGTTCATTATCGAGCTCCTCAATCTCATCTAGTACCGGCGGCTCCGGTTCCAGCTCCGGGACATGCGGTGATGACTCTATAGGCTGAGATGTAGGAGCCAGAGCTTAGAAATTCACATTCTCAGTAAACCTCCAACCCAGTTTATAGACACGCGTATATTCCCTTGAGCACTTATACACGGTGGAAAGGAGAAAACTAACCTCTCCCCAAATTCCGCAGGATATCAAACGTCGATTCCCTTTGAGCCCGTATGCTCTTCCTCCGATCCCGTCCAGGCGTGTTCGCTGCGCGACGTTGCATAGCACGCAGTCCGTATGGTGTTGAGGGCGCTCCAGCGGCCCTACTCCGTGGTGTACGTCGAGAGGCGGATCGGTTCGCGGATGGCGTTGCTGTCGCGAACCGACTAGGGGTGAGAGTGTTTCGGGAGTGAATGGGAATTCGCTGGAGCTATATTTGTCTTCACATTAGTAAACGCCACAGGATGGAGATAAGCTTAATTAGACTGACTCCAGTGAGTGTTGTGTCTCCTGAGGGTGTGGACGCGGAGGTTGCGGGTGACCCCCGACCTCGTGGGTTAGGTGTAGTTGACATGACAAGTATCAGAATACTAAGGTCATATGGTAATGATCAAAGTATTTGTCAACTCAGACAAGTTCAGTGAAGATACCGTGGGCAATGACCCATGGCATGTTTGGTGAAGACTGGTCAAAACAGAGTAAGGACTGTAACTAGAGATCAAGGGAAGCGCGACCAGATGATCACAATACAAGAGGCACGGTGGGTCCGTGTTCTGATTGGCGGATTTCTTATCGATAAGATTGGCTGACTCAGCATTAAAAAGTTGTTGCGGCATTATGCGATCGACGACGCGACAAATGCGACAAGCCATCCGAAAGAATTAACTCCATTGAGATTTGTTCTGCACTTGAAGATCACTTCTACTGCTCTGATACATTGCTAAAATGTCCGCAGACGCCACCACCCCTTCTGGGTTTTCCGCCAAGCTAGACAAAAAGCGCAAGAGGCAGGCTGACGGGCCCTCTCAGCAGAGCAAACCTGCGTCCACGGAGAATAACGACGGGCCAAGCAAGAAGAAACAGAAGAACATCAAGAACAAGAATAGCAAAGATGATAAGGCAGGCAAGAATGATAGCAATGGCAAGAAAGACAAGAAAGACAAGAAAGACAAGAAAGACAAGAAGCCGAAGCATGAGAAACCCAAGAACGATTCCAAAGAAACAGAGGTGAAAGGCGGAATCGACGAAGCTATTGGAAAGATGGATGGACGATTACTAGCTGACCATTTTGTGCAAAAAGCCAAACGACATAACAAGGAACTTACTGCTGTTGAGTTGAGCGATCTTAGCGTCCCGGGTATGTTCAATCCTCTCAATGGATGGATTTGGATTCATTAGACTCTTTTGAATACCGTCGTTCGGTGACCACAAAACTGACTAATACAGACTCTGCATTCCTCGATACGTCTTCTTTTCAAGCCTCCAGGCAGCTGGATCAACTTCCCGCGTTCCTCAAGGCTTTTAACCCCAATAAAGGCTCGGATCTTTCCAAGGCATCGGAGGGAAAGGGAACACCACATACTCTGGTAGTCTCTTCTGCTGGCCTCCGAGCAGCGGATGTAGTACGGTGAGTCGGTCCAAATATGCGAGTACTAGTTGGAAATATATTAATCGGCGGAGTTACTTGCAGAGCTCTCCGGACGTTCCAAACGAAAGAATCACCCATCGGCAAACTGTTTGCTAAGCATATCAAACTTGAAGAAGCGAAGCAGTTTCTCCAGCGCGCAAGGTATGTCTCTCTTCTTCCATCCATCTATCATGACATCTAAATAACTTTAATAGAGTGGCCATTGGAGCCGGCACACCGGCTCGGATCTCCGATTTGATTGACTCTGGTATGCTCTGCTAGCTCTGGCCCTAAACCATATAGTCCCCGTTCCATCCAGACTGACTATTGCAGGATCTCTAAAATTGGACGAATTACAAAGTGTCGTAATTGATGGATCTTACGTTGACCAAAAGCAGCGGGGAATCTTCGATATGAAAGACACCCATCTTCCTTTGTTACAGCTGCTGACGCGGCCTGAATTTCGGGAGAGGTACGGAGCAAAGGAAAAGTGCGTCCGGATTATGGTATTTTGAACGATTGGAATGATAGATGGCGTTGAAGGTGGTTTGTCTGTATTTCATACCTGTAGCTACCACGTACCGTGTATTTAACTGGTCCTTTCTACAGAGTAGTCAATGTTGGATGTGTTTAGACATACTGTTACTAGTAGCCAAATCTGAAGAAAATCTATCAGTCCTTCAGCAGAAGAACCCTGCAATATCAGTATACTAAATATAAGCAAATGCTCATCTACAGCTGCACATAATATTCAAAGGACAAGAAAGCTCCAGAACTATAAAGAGTAAACAACGCGAACCCCACTCAAGAACTAGAACACGGTCGATGCACACCGCCCTGTCCGTCCGCCCGGCAAAAAAGCAAATTTCCAAATTTTGCCAAGCAGCAACACCAGAACTTCTTGAAATTTCAGCACTTTTTGAACCAATTCTGTGCTTGATAGGAGCTAGATTGACTAGGTGAAATTTAGTCCGATTATTGCCCCACATCCTATTTGTCCTCTTTTTTAGTCTGGGATTCGAGACTTACGAAACGATCGATACAATGGGAGACAAGAAGCGCAAGCTCGTTCAGAATAGCGCCGAGGAGACGGTCGCTGTTGAGCCTGAGGGAAAGAAGGCTAAGCGGGAGGACAAGAAGAAGGAGAAGCGCAAGGCTAAGGAGGTTGTTGATGAGATAGAGGGGGGAAGCCAAGCTGAGGAGACGCCGAAGGAGAAGAAGGACAAGAAAGAAAAGAAGGAAAAGAAAGACAAGAAAGAAAAAAAGGAAATGAAGGACAAGAAGGACAAGGAGGAAAAGAAAGACAAAAAGGATAAAAAGGAGAAGAAAGAGAAGAAAGATAAACGCGAAGATGACGAAATCGAGACCATGAACAACACCTCGAAGCAAGAAAGCTTCGACGCTATGGACGTGGATGAGAAACCTTCCAAGGAAACCGAAAAGCCATCACCAGAGACCGAGAAGGGCTCCAAGAAAGATAAGAAATCCAAGAAGGAGAAAAAATATAAGACATCCGCGATCGAAAACAAGGAGCAACAACAAGAAGCTGGTCAATCGCAACGAACAGAGGACGAACCCACAGGGAAGCAAAAACCAAACAGGTTCATTGTTTTCGTTGGTAAGCTTCCACCGCCTATTTTTCACGGCTCAGATCTAATTCATCTTCTGCATTTAGGCAACCTCCCGTACTCGGCTAATGCAGAGTCACTGAAAACCCATTTCGAAAAGAACCCTCCTGTCTCTGTGCGCGTGGCTACAGAGAAAGATAAGCCTACCAAATGTCGTGGTTTCGGCTTCGTGGAGTTCGAGCACTACGACCGCATGAAGACCTGTCTGAAACTGTATCACCATTCAATATTCGATGATGGGAAATATCCTCCTCGAAGAATCAACGTTGAACTAACGTAAGATCATCCCCCTCCTCCGTTTCTTTGCGTACGCATCTGTTCAAGCCTGACTCATCTGTACTGAGGCATGGTGCTGACATGACACTCTTGCCAGTGCCGGTGGTGGAGGGAAGTCCGATCACCGTAAGTCGAAAATCGAGGCCAAAAACAAGAAGCTTGCCGAGGAGAGGCAGAATGCCGCCCAGAAGGAAAAGGAGCGGAAAGTACAAGTTGAAGAGAACGGTGCCGATGATTATGCGGGTGTGCACCCGAGTCGCAGGAACCGAATGGCTTAGTTCGTGCTTCCAGTCAACCAACATAGTATATAGACCGGTCCCGGCGCTTAATGCTCATGCGTTTAACTTAGATTCATCTGGTTTAAACAAAAGTGGTTGCTCCCTTATGTTCAATGCTGAGATATCCTGTTCGCTCATTGATTCTGTGCATATACTTGACGAATTGAGATCGGAAGCAAATTTCATGTCTAGCTCCCGCTGCACGTCTAGGTGACAAAATAGTATTTGCTATGATTCAATGCTCTCAGCGCACCGGTAGCTTGCGCAGTCAACGGAGTTCTACATCCACTCACACGATCCGAGGCTCCGTCCACTGAAAGAATCCAAAAAAAAAAAAAAATAAATAAATAACAAACAACCAACAATCACAACCCATCGGCCGGCATTCATTGCGTGATATTGTATAGCATGTTACATCTTTATACTGCATTAAGGGGAGGAAAGAAAAGAAATAAGGAAAGGGTGTCCTGCCAACCCCAGGGCTCAATGCATCAGAATCGTAGCTGCGAAGCGAACGGAGAGGATGAAAACAAGAAGAAAATCAAACAGGTCATCATATGGGGGGGGTAAACAGGCGCCCCGTCAATCAAGACGCCGGATTAGTTCTTATATTATAGTCGGAAAGTATAGGTGAGAGGATCTACAGAATCAAGCATTTGCTCTTCTTAGGCTTCGTGGTAGGTCGGGGGTTGAGAACAGCTCTGGGCGATGAACAATTAATATCAAATAGCACGAGCAGGTTCAGAACCTAACATACCGAATGGCTTCATCAAACACACTCTTGAGGTTGCGCTGCGTCAGAGCAGAACATTCCAAGTACTTATGCGCCCGGATTTCCTTGGCCACTGTTAGTGCCTGTTCATAGGAAACTGGCTCCATCTTCCTTTGGCGGAGGGTCTCGGCGGTTGCGCGGTCATCTCTCAGGTCGAGTTTGGTACCGACGAGGATAATGGGCACATTAGGAGCGTGGTGCTCAATCTCTGGGTACCACTGCATGACGGTTAGTTTAGGGTATTGCAAGTCGGACATGCCGCTTCCGGGAGTTCACAAAGGAGTAAGCACCTTGGCCTTGACGTTGTCGAAGGAGGGTGGGCTGACGATGGAGAAACAGATGAGGAAAACGTCGGTCTGGGGGTAGGACAACGGTCGAAGTCGGTCATAATCTTCCTGTCCAGCAGTATCCCAAAGTCCTAGGCTGATGGGTCTGCCATCAACCATCACACTGGCCGTGTAGTTGTCAAACCTGGGGGGTTCACGTCAACGATGGGTTCGCATCAGACAAGGTGTAGGGGATAAGGGCCACGGACACGGTCGGTATGTATTCTCCGGGGAAGGCGTTGGTTGTATAAGAGATAAGGAGACATGTCTATTGCCAGAATCAGCTACAGTCCGATGGCACAGATAAAAAGTTCAGTCTGAGACAAAATTCGAAGGGCGACACTTACTTTCCCCACAGCACCATCACCCGTCACTACACACTGTACATCGTCACCCGTTAGCCACGTTGCGGTCAACAGAAGGAAAAGCCGAATGCTGGAGACGTTGGCGGAGAGCTGACCTTCAAGGACTGAGTAGCAGGACCCGTCGCCATCCTCTCTCAGAAATCACCAAATATGGTATTGCTATATCAGCTCACAAGCAACAATTGTGACAACAGATGGGGGAGCGACGAGACAAAGCGGTTCGATCAGCGCAGTGCAGAGGCGGCGAGAAGATAGAAGCCTGTGGTTGGGCGGGCGGAGAGACGATGATAACCCGGGTATCTGCAAAAACGAACCAAAAAGAGATGCAATGAGAAACCGAACCAACAAAACCAAAAGAGCTCAGACTGAATTGTCAGGGAAAATATCGCAAATCAAAACCAATGATGAGAACCCCCGGGGATTGAACAACAAAACCCACTGCGGGAAGGGGAACCTGACAGGGGGAAGGTTTAGTAGACAGAGTGAGGAGTGTGGAGAGAGAAGAGGAAGAAGAACTGAGGTGGAAAGACCAAGAAGAAGGATGGGAGGGGGAAAGTTGGCTACTTTTTCAGCTGGAAAAGAGAGTGTGTGTGTTTGTGTGATGAGTGAGAGAGGGAGAAGGAGAGACAACAAGAGCGCCAAAGTCAGAGAGAGAGGGGGGAAGGATCAGTCAGGACGGGGAAAGGAAGCTCAGTCGATAGCTCACCTGTGGAGGCAAATCGGACGGATTAAATGTCTGACTGGAAAGAGAGGTGATGAATGAACTGGAATCAGAAATGAGGATTATGGATCCATCCGTCAATCAGGGCCTCTATGCATCCATGAATCGATCATGAATCGTTCTTGATGAAGGAGAGGCTGGCCGGTGCACCACCAATGAGACGGCGTGGCACTGAGGGTACTGGCGAGCTACGGAGTTGCTGGTGCTAAACCACAGCCTAGGTCATGTACCATTGGGTACTTCCAGTATATCCAAAGGGACGGCCACCGTTGCCGCTGAAGATTACGAATCGTGATTATACTGGTTATTCAGAACTCTTCCTATTCTTGGGATATGTACTCCCTCTCTTTCTCTGTCTCTGGTTCGTGCTCTGTGGTCTGTGGTTCAGGGGGGTGGAGACCCTTTCTCTCTCTACCACGTTCGCCCCATACAGTCCATTCTTGAATCTTGGTCATCCCGTCCCGCTCCTAACTCATTTCGACCTCGACCAGTTAGGAATGTACTCATTACTTGCCATTATAATATGGCATCGTGGTTTACCACCCAGGTATCGTACAAGATTTAAATCCTCATCACTCCCACCGAATTAGACAAAAATCCATTTCCAACTTTGACATCGTACGGCCTCTCCATCAACCTGGACGCGTTATCCCCAAACTCCTGGAAATACGGTCCTAACAGATGCGCTTGCAATGCTTCATGGTCTCGATATCTGTATCATTCATGGTAAACAAATCGTCCGTACCCCTCTATTACCTGAAGGAACAATCCACTCACCTTTCCACAACCATGATCTCATTGCCATTATTGACGGAGAAGGCATAGTAGATTAGGGTATCGGGCTCGTTGGCCTGCACTTGGCGAGAGAGTTCGGCAAGGTGCGAGGCGAGCTGGGTGAGGATAGCCAGGTAGATCAGTTTTCCTATCCGTCTGGCGGGTTATAGAGATAGAGATCTTTCGGGTGATGAAAGCATCGAGGGAAAGGGGTGTGCGCTCTATGAGGACGCTGTAGTAAATCTCACCTCCTTATGTTTACCGGGTTTGGGATACATTGTTGCTATCACGTTCACTTCATCAGAGGACATCTTTGGCGGAAGTGTTGGTCTTTTTTTTTTGTATTATTATTCTAGATCTGGCAGGAGATTGCGGTAAATATATGTCCCCGAAGAGCTGTTGGTTTAGCCAGATGCAAGGTTTCGGGAGAAAGAAGCCAGCATGCCTGGCGTCCTCATGTGGGGTGCTCAATCCAACCCCTTCGATGACTAACGCGACCCCTCAAGGGGCTTCTGCTGAGACCCTGTTCGCGAAAATGGTATCTTGTTAAAGGATCTATACGAATATACAGTACAAGGCAGGTATCGGCCCGATTTACGCTCAAGCTTGTTGTGGCAAATGCAGGTCTTGCCCGCATTACTGCCGGAAGATCAGACCCATGCTGCACCAGATACAGCTACATCACGGGAGGAGCAACGAATGAATCGGGGATTCCATCAAACACCCAGTTGAGCGAATCAAACACTTCCGAGAATCCTGCTTCGCTAATGAACGCCCCTTGGTCAAAATTGGCGGGTAAAATTAAGCTCTGGTCTTCAAGGGAATGGGCTTGCTGACGGGCAAGTGACCCATCTGTCGTTGACAGGTTCGGGTTGGCCATGGTATCTGTCCTAGGTAAGCATGATTCGGACGAACATATTTGGGGGGAGAAGGAAAGGAAAGGAAGATGGGGGCGCACTTTGAGCATCCTCAATGCTTTTCATCGGCCGGAACCGCTGCCGCCAACGCCAGACTGTGTCATATACGTGACTCATGCTCATCCGACAACGGACCTTGAGCTGTAAGACGTCTTCACCCATAGAGTCATCTGGGGTTCCTGCATTCCACATCTGTGCCAGGATATCGGCCAGTCGCACAGGACGGTCATGATCCATGACACTAATGCGGCGGATGGCCGAGATCGCCCCATTGAACAGTAGCTTTCCATGGTCAAAATCAATGTGACGACTGAAGTCACTCTTCAAGAGCTTCATGAGAGCGAATGCAGCAGAGACGATCATCTGAAGAATGTAATTGGTCGCATGGCCGATGAGCTCTCCAGGTGACGTTTCGAGATCCAGTACTCGACCCAGGAATGATGTAGTAGCAATGAAAAGTTTGGTAAGATCATCACTCCGTGCGTTGGAACCTAGAAATACGAAGTACCTCAGATGTAATTCAGCTGCTCGTAGATGAATCATGTTGATATCTGGGAGAGATGTTAAACACAGTATGCAAGGAGGGGGCGAAGAGAGAAAGAGGAGGCAGAAGGGGGCAGGAATGGACCGTACTGGAAATGTCTCGGCCAAATTCGACTTCCATATCTCTAAGCTCGTTTTCCAGGAGCTGCACAATCAGCAACTTCTCCGAGCTAATAAACTCTGAAGGCTCGGGTTTACTGCTATACAAGGATTTCGTCACCCGGTCACAGAACTTTTCAATCCGTAAGCGGATTCGAAGATCATCTGGTGGGTTGTAGTCGGCATCTCGCAAGGATGGTGGCTCTAGCGCCCAGTCGTAAATAGTACTAGGAGGCTGTCCATAGCCGGTGGCAACACTGCCAACTATTAGCAAACGAAATTGATAGACGGCGGAGGTACGTACTTCTGGGCTACAACATTACATAAGACCCATGTCTGTAGACGATCCTTCTTGGCTTCGCCCTGAACTTCCATCCGGAACGTGGTGAATTCTTCTGCCTGAACAGGACGGTGCAAGCCCAGTTGCATGGCTATCTGCATCATCAGCCCGCTGAGCATAAAAGTTGCATCTGTTCTCTGGCTTGTTGTAGGGAGTGGCCACGTGCAGACAAGACACAGGGCTTTGACTATACGATAGTCTTGCGGAACTCCAGTAATCGTTGACCAAAGAAGTCTACTAAACGGCACCGATATGGCACTGAGCAGGCCTGGCTCTGACGGGGCGCGACGGCTGGCAACACAGATAATTGTCCATGCCAGAAGTGGACACCGACGCAGGTATTCCTCCGGGGCCTTTTGGGGACTCAGCAGGGGGAGAAAAGGGTGATAGTATTTGAAATATCTAATCATATGTTAAACTCAACCCAATTCAGAGCGACAAGGGAAGAGGCGCATTACTGTTCAAATAGTCGTGCAACTCTTGATCTAGGCAGCGAGATATCTTCCAGTGTCCACAGCTTGTCTTCCTGGGAGAGGATAGATGCCTCTCTATGTATCGTCAAGGGGGTTGGCAGAGGCTGAGGTTCCAACGGATCAGACAGAGGCCGTTGCCTGCCGGAAACCACAGAGTCGGGGCCACAGAACACATCCTCTGAGCACTGGGACAGTCCATCGCTGACGTTTGCTTCCATCGCATGTGGATTCTCACTATTAGTAGCCAGCCGTCGACGGAGATCAGCAATCTCCTGTTCCATTTCGGCATTTCGCCTAGAAGCAGCATTTGTTAGAAACCGTCAAGGGCGCCGTGCATTAGGACCCGCCAGTCATGTTTACCTTCGCTTGGAGATCCGCTTGAAGGTGGGCTCGACCTTGCATTCTATCTGAAGCCGTCGACAGCGTGAGCAGGCCGCGGCGGGCGTCTGCACAATGTCACATCGAAGCTGTTGACCATCATGTCATCCTTGTTCAGCCAGCCGTCAAAATCAGTAGAGCAAGGGGACCAGGAACAGCCGTAGCAGCAGGGTTACTCGATCTGTCTTTGGGGCCATATGCATTGGGGGGAGCATCCATGGACGATGACGAGCTGACGAGCTGACTAGCTTACCTTTTGCTGTTTACACTCATTACAGGCCTTTCTACTTCCGCCACGCCGCTTCCCGGTGACCGGGGTCTTCTTCTCCATAGTGCAAAGTTCGGAGTTCCTGGCTGATAGATCCAAACCAGTGCCGGGCCGCGGAAATCTGGGGTTGTTCCGAACGTCGCTGGGAAGGCCCGAGGGCGTTAAAAGACTTGCATGGGAAGCAAGCCCATTCGGTGCCATAACAGCACGGAACCCCAGATCCATCAGTATAAAACAGATTTCGCCCGCCGGTATGGGAACCGCGGGGCGTGTGAACACATGCAAATTTGACAGTGAAGCCAGGCGCCAGGTGCCGGAAATCGGCAGAAATCGTGGACGGCGAAAATGAAGCCCGACGGGAAGGGAAATTGCCAATTTGGTTCCTCGCGAAACTCGGCGGTTGCGGTGCTGACTCAGTTTCTGCCTTAGGCTATTAATCGTGGCCGCATCATTCAGGCTCAATTTCTCGATGAAAGGGAATGGATGTCTTGAGGAAAGAGGGTAACATAGAGTTAATCTATTCCATGAACAGAGGAATTGGATGAGGAATTGGATTGTCTTCCATGTACTTTTCTCCTCCCCTTCAGATACCCATTCCCACTACGGAATAGTTACCCCCAACCATGCTTCTTGATGAAATGACGTACCCCTTTGCATTGATGGGCATGTGGTCTACCTGGGCAATACCTTAAGAGGTACGTACTCCACCAGAGGGGTGTCGCGGCAGCGATGCGAGGTTCCCCCCATGAACCGGTTGTGTCCTGGTACCTGACACAAGCCTCCCACTGAAAAGGTCCCCACCGCAGCCTTATGCTGGACTTACATAACTAACTCCTAACTTAGGCTTCCGCAATTCTCCAATTCTCCAGTCTCCTTTAGTCTGACGCACCTATTAACTAATCTCTTTCGAACGAGTGATCGATCTATCCAACATTAGTCTTTGCTATCCTCTTCCCCCCTATTGCTTTTGGATCTCACCACTTTAATTCCCATGGCCGACGCTGCCGTTCACGAGGGCCCAGCGCCAACTTCGTCTTCTTCCGGTGGCCCCGATGCGCCACCATTGAGTGCTGATTCCGCAAGCCACTCTGCCGAAACCCGTCCGGGTCCGCCAGTTATCTCGGAGGAAGTGAAAGCTCGCTTGGATAAAGTGGTCTATTCGGATGTATGTCGTTCGCGCGATCGCTGGACACGAGGAATTTGCAGTGCACTGACTGGACCCTACTATATAGATCGGCATCACGACACTCCTGACCCGACTGAAACAAAGTGTCGCTTCCGCAAGAGTGTGTCCATACTTCTCCTCTTTCTCCTGAACGATTCCGCAGGAACTAATCGGATACGATGATAGGATTTCTCGACATTCTTGAAGAAGCGATCGAGTCTAGAAGAAGAACATGCACAGGGCTTAAGGAAATTGTCTCGCTCTCTCTACGACGCCGCCCACCGTCCCGATAGTCGTCAAGGCACTTATGGCCAGAGCCATAATGATCTCAATCGCTTCCATGACCGCATGGCTGACCATGGACTCCAATTTGCGGTCTCCTTACAACAGATGGCCGACGATCTCAATGAGCTGGCATCGAACATCGAACGGGGGCGTAAGCAATGGAAACAGACCGGCTTGAGTGCGGAGAAGAAAGTCCTCGAAGCTGAGACTTCGGCCGAGAAAGCCAAAGCCAAATACGAGTCGCTTGCAGAACAGTACGATCGTGTCAAAACGGGTGACAAACAGGGTGGGAAGTTCGGGTTGAAAGGTCATAAATCCGCGGCCCAGCATGAAGAGGAGCTCTTACGCAAGGTCCAAAATGCGGACTCAGACTATTCTTCCAAGGTCCAGGCGGCGCGAGCGGCTCGAAAGGAATTGATTTCCACCCACAGGCCTCAGGCGGTCCACAACATTCAACAACTGATCTCGGAATGCGACTCTGGTCTTACCCTGCAGCTGCAGAAATTCGGTTCGTTATTCCCTTGTCTGTACACAAGGCTCTGCTATCCGTACTGACGGCTCTTAGCCACCTTCAACGAGAAGCTGTTATTGGGACAAGGTTTGTCCATCAGTCCGCTGAAGGACAGCACAAGCAACCCCGCCCTTGCACCAAAGAGCCTTTATGAGGTTATCCAACAGATTGATAACCAGAAAGACCACCACGAGTATATTCTGAGTCACGAGCATAATCCCGCAGTGGTGGCTTCTGATCAGATCAAATATGAGCGTCACCCGGTATGTTTCTCTTACCCCCGAGCTTGTCTTGCTGCCCATTAACCTTCGATAGACCCTTGGTGGTTCCTCCGGGCCTGCTGCTCCTGCGTCCCAGCCCAATTCCCAAAACAAACGGCACTCAACAGGGCCTCAGTCCTTCTCGCAGCAACATCTCCCTTCGAGTCAACCCTCCTCGCAGCCTTCGGTCGCGGCTTCAGCTCCAGCCCCAGTCCCAGCGTCCAACGCTCAGCCACATCCATATCCACAGGGACCTGACTCGTACTCCTCATCTCCTTTCCAACCTCCATACCCAACATCCTCCGGTCCCCCACCTCCTCCTGAAAAACTCACTTTCAATGCACCAACCGCGGCGGCCCAGGGCAGCCCGCTCCCTCCACCACCTAGCAATTCCTTCCAACAAAATCTGCCTCCATTGAAGCCAGTGTTTGGGGTCTCTCTGGATGAGTTGTACGAAAGAGATGGGACGGCAGTACCGATGATCGTCTATCAGTGCTTCCAAGCTGTGGAGCTCTTTGGGCTGAATATGGAAGGTATCTACCGACTTTCCGGCAGTGCCAACCACATCTCTCAGATGAAATCGCTCTTTGACAATGGTGAGTGGATCTATTCTCATTTTCTCAAGTGCTTATCATAATAACAAATGGCAGATTCATCCCAAGTGGATTTCACAAATCCGGAAAATTTCCACCATGACGTGAACAGTGTTGCTGGCCTGTTGAAGCAGTTCTTTCGCGATCTTCCAGACCCGCTGTTTACGTCTCAGTTTTATTCCGAGTTCATCAACGCAGCCCGTAAGTGCTCAGAGACCAAAGACAGACCTACATCATCGGTGGAAACTAACACCTAGTCTACAGGCATCGAGGATGACGTCCAGAGACGGGATTCATTGCATGCGCTTGTCAATAACCTCCCAGATGCACATTACGCCACCTTGAGGGCCTTGATCCTGGTAAATATGAATTGCTCCTCCTCCAAATAGCCCAGAACCCATTCTAACTCCACGCAGCATCTGAACAAGGTACAAGAACATTACACCCAAAACCGTATGAACGCAGGAAACATTGCCATCTGCTTCGGGTGAGTGATTGTACCTGTCTGTGGTTACACATGTCAATCCTCCCAACTAACGAATCATGTGCTAGACCTACTCTACTCAGTGCGAATTCTGCCGGTAATATAGCCGATGCGGGATGGCAAGTGCGTGTGATCGAGACAATTCTCGTGAATACATTCCAGATTTTTGACGATGATTAGTTCTTTTGATTGTTTATATCCTGTATCTTTCCATGCTTTTTGTCCTGCTGGAGACCTTCCGTGAATCTATTGTAAATAGCGTACTTGGAAGGCGAATTTAATTTTTTTTTTTTTTTTTTTTCCTTTTTTTTTTGCAACGAGAGCTGTGAATCATTGTTCTATGTGAACACTAATACCATAATAACATTTTCTATATATATATATATTCATCGAAACCTGCATTTTCCATAGTTCAAATGTAGAATACATACAAAGATACAAAGTGGAGTAAGATAAAAATGGATATAGTACAAGTAACAAATTCTGGGCAATGCAGATTCTTTGAATAGCCCCACTGGGAAGTAGTACATGATATTAGAGAAACAAAAACAGATCGGAGAGCTGCGTAACTTTAACGCATGGGATGAATCGAATGAGTGCCATCTTGTGTATGCAATGGGCTGGCTGATTTTTGGAAACAAACACGGCATTTAATGAACCGGGAATATCCCTCCACGGATAAATATTTGTGCTTCTGATCGTAAGCAATATAAATTGTCCTCTGCTTTGAGACGGAATTGAGAGAAATGTTGCACCTCGTATTACTTTTGAGCAGCCTTCGTGCCAGCGCCAACGGCAGCAGGGCTTACTTCCGGCCCTGCATTGAATCCTTCATGGCCTCCAGACGGTCTGCAACCGTCATGCCTGGGGCGAAGAAAGCGTTGCTGAGATCCTCCACCGTTGTGGGTGTCGCATGGCCCCAGATCCGCCAGTCTTCTTCCTCGCCAGCCCACCGGAGTTTCTGAACAACTATGTATTCTGTACAATCCTGCTGCTTAGTCGAGGCAGCATTCTCTGCGGGAACCGAAGGGCCCTGGGGCCTATGCTTTGGTTGCAGTTTGATTTTGCCGGTTGACTGACGACTCGTAATGCGCACCACTACCTGACGGACTCCAGAATCTGGTATCTCGGGGATTTGAGTGGCGCGGTCTGATACCACGCGGAGGCCGGTGAGAAAGGTGCCTGGTGTTCGGTTGTATTTTTCCAAGGACCAAGTGACTTTTTCGTCTTTGAGGCGGTTGTTGATGCGCCTGCTAAGGCTGTTTGCAAGTCCTGTGCAACAGACTTTGCGCAGGGTTCGAATATCGCCGCTGGTTTTCAAGGCATTCGTGGTTAGTTTCCTGTGGAGTTACTCCGGAGAGCTTGACAGTGTACTTACTCGGCGAAAGCAGAGTACATCAGTTTGTGGAGGTCGCGAGCGACATATCGTCGTTCTCTGAGGCGAAGCGGCAGGCCTGTGTTCAGCCATTTACTGTAGACAACCATGCTATTTTCGAGTTCAGCACTTCCTCGTCACACATACTATAGGCAATAGATGACTCCTAACATACCCTAGGAAGTTCTGAACACCCGACTTCAACCAGAGCCATTCCATTCGTAGGCGCTCAGATGGTTGCTGGAAAATCGAGGGCATATCCCTCCACAGCGGCCGAATAAAGGTCCCGGGCAGCAATCCAATATCTTGAGGTAAATCCGCCCTTGCCAGTTCACGACCTCTCGTCCGCATACTAGGCTGAGCCGGCTGTTTCATGGAGATGTTCTCCGGCGTTCCCCGCAGGGCCCTACGTTGGGACGACAGAGAGAACTGACGACATTGACATGATGCTGCGACCGAAGGATAGAGGTGAGAGATGAGGGAATTATTGGACCGGACAGCTGCCCGAAGGGGCGCGTTTGGCAGCGACGACGCCATGGCTGGCAGAGCTGGACGAGGTGGGCAGGATCGATCAAGTGCTGAGCGCAAAAGAAATCTATGTGCTCACGTGACTGGACGGGAACTCCTCATGGGCGCTTCAAAACGGCCACGATTCATCAAGACGCCTTCGTCTGGGTGTCTGGACTGCGATTCAATCTGTCGGCCTTACTTGTCCGTAGCCTTGTCTTCGGCAACTGTGTTGCTCTGCTTCTGCTTGCTGCACTCCGGCGCGAAGGTGACTCGCGGGACACCCAGTCCACCAACAGTTGATTAGTGATTACTTCTGCTCCTAGTACTCACTCATATTCGAGGTTCAACTGGATCTCGAGGGAGATCGGAGTTTCTCGCCTTTCCTTTTTGCCTCTTTCTCCCACTCATTGGGGTTTTCTGCGCAACGGCCGCATATGCCGTAAACTAAAGGCTGGCTCCTCCTCGTCGTGATGCTGCTGCTCCGCCCTTCTCTCTGAACACTCGGTCGTCTCCTGAACGGGTCCTGAATCCAGACGTATACCGGTCCATCACCCCTCCTCCTCCTTTCTCGTTCTCTCCGGCTCCTATCTCAGCGGCGAGCTTCCGCGATAAAGCCGTGGCGCCCGCTTCTGCTCCTTCCGCCATTGTCCCGCCCTCACCGTCCTCCACTACGTCTCAGACTCCCAGCAGCCAAGATGTCGGTCATACGACCTCTTCCGCCTTGCATCCCCGAGTGGCCGTCATTTTGGGAGTAGATCGGAAATGGTACCTGCCTTTACTGATCTGTCGGGCAATGAGCACAGTCCCTGCAGCATGGTGGGGTCTCCGTTGTGCCTTTACTTTTTTGGCCGAACTGCTTCACATTCGACCAGGAATGGGACGGGAGGGCTGGGCAGCAGCGATTGTCGGGAGCATTGGACAAGACTGGGATGTAGAGAGAAGATTTCGGGTGACTGAGGTGGCTTTAGCTATTATGTGGGTATGTATAGGAGATGACTTGTCTACTCATTTCATGTGCCCCCTGGAGATGGTTGCTGACTTCATCCCACTTTTAGTGCTGTGCATCCGCGTACCTTTCTTATTTCTTTGCTGATTGCATGATGTCTCGATGGTTGGTTTCCCTCATACTCTGGTACCAACGACAAACTGCTCAATCCTATTATCCAGGCTTTTGAATTATACCCCGCCAGCTGTTGTTATTCGTCTCCTGACTACCAACGGGTTGATCGCATATATCACTTCATGGGTTCTCTATCTTTCTGGTGCATCCTCCGATCCACGCCTTCTCCTACCGGCATGGATATCAATTACAACCGTATGTTCTCCCCAAGAACATGATAAGCTATACAGAAAACTAATCACATTGTCCAATATTACCCCCACCAACAGACTCTCACGTTCCTCTACCATGCAACCCAAAACCACGCCATGATCAAGCGCGAAACAGCTGCAGCTTTACTCGTCGTCTCTATTGCCAGTTTCCTGAGCATGTCCTCTCTGCTTCTCCAATTGCATTTGACCCGCGAGAACGAACCCGAAGTCCCTGCATTCGTCATCACGCGGAAACTATGGGATTGGGCCGTTGCGATCTTCCTTCGTATGCGGGTGGCAGATGATAGGTTAGGAGACACTGGGGAGTTGTAATGGTCCGGAAAGGATTGGTGCTTGGGGCTTGTCCTACCTACAGATAGAATTATCTTTCAACTACTTGTCGGTCTTTATCCGAAATTCTCCTTGCTATATTGAGCACACACAGGTCTCTTTAGGCGCTGCAGATTACTTACCATACAACTACTCCTACATGGAAGATGTCGGCTCAAGCATGGGCAAATAGACAATAATTTCTCATTCCGAGAAGGATTGTAATGATGTAACAGCTCCGGAAACATGTCGGAAGACAGGAAGCAGTTGGAACTTGAGCAAAAGCGGGACGGATCGGCACGACTTCACACATCACCCAACTGAACGAATGTCTTTGGAGACAGCACCTTTCCACACGGGTTTCTTGAAGCCAAAGATACGAGAAAATCAGAGGTGAAACTGGGGAAAAGGAAATACAAAAGGAAAAAGAAATATCTATGACGATATCGGGTATCTACCAACGCCTCGTTCCGTCGTAATCCCATTCTGAAGTATAGCAGTCGAGTCAACGAAAAGCCCACTCTCCCATCAATCATCAAGTGCGATTGCATGGGAATCATAATTAAGACAGAGCATCATTTCGACAGAGGCCCAAGTCCAGTACACCGAGCACAGAGTGTCAAAAGAGTAGAAGACAAGAAGCTAAGCCGGTCAACCTAGATGCTGCAATTGTGTATGAACACACACAAGTGCAAAATGAGACAGCGAATAGGTGGCATCATATGTCCTCTATCCTACTACTCTGAGGGCAACGTAGACTGGGAAGAAGGGACCGGAACGGGGGGCGCGGCGGCAAGCTTAGAATCCATGGACCTTAATGGTCTTGGCGTCCAGCTCGAGACCTTCCTTCTTGTCGGTCAAAAACTCCTGAACATCTTTACGCTGGTCTCCTTGCAGCTGAATCACCTCGCCCATCTCAGTGTCATTGACGATGGTTCCATTGCAGGCTGCGGAAATGTTAGCCAGATGTTTTGTATTTTTTAAGCATGACCTCGAATGGTGTAAACCAGAGCGAAGTAGAACAAGAGACATACCGAACTTCTTCTTGATCACCTTCAAAATCTTCTTCTGATCGAACTTCTTAGGAAGACCCTGGACGGTGGTCAAGGTCTTACGACCATTGCGCTCTGCAAGGCCAGAAGAGAGTCAGTCTCGATGCCGACAGAGGTGGCCCGTGCACCCAAGAGCAACGAGCCCCCCATGAGTGGGAGACGGGAAGAAATGACATACGCTGAATCCGTATATGGATATAATTTTGAGACTGTTTAGTCTCGCCGGTGTCTTCGTCAGCTTCGGCGAAGGGGTCTATATAAGAGCACGTGTTAGCCTCTGGCCAAAGGGAATCTACCCCGCCAAAAATGTCATGCGCAGCTCAATCCTGCTTCAAATCCGGTGACACAATCGCCCAGCCGCTGGGCCAGTCCATATACACAAGCAGCAGTGGCGGTGAGATGTGTTCCGGGACGATTCCAGGAGTTATTTTGCAGAATAGACCTCCTGGGTGGAAGAGGTCGCGCAGTTGAGGGGTGGCAAAACTACTTACCGAAGGTCTTAAGGTTTTCGATGGACATAAACTCGGCCTTTCGTCGTAAACGGCCCTTAAAAGCGGAGTATAGTAATAAAGTAAAGGAGAGCTATGAACTCTAACGAAGTCTAGCGACTGGAAGCGTGGAAGCTGGGGGTGCGATAAGCTGGAGCAGGAAGTTGATGAGGGTGTCGGGAAGGAAGGTAGACGAAGGGAAGCAGAGCCTTTTGAGGGGCGCATCTCGATTTAGCGCCCCCTGTGGGGGAAGGCGGTGTGTGCGGGTTGACTCAGCACCACCTCGCTTTGGCATCTTCCTTTGCGACTTGGCCTGCGAGGTACTGGATACTCGCTCCAGGCGCTATACGCATGTCAATGGGGCTCTAGCCCCGTCGAACTCTTCGTTGTCTTTTGCTTCTTCTACGTTATTTTACCCCTTCATTTGGGTGTTTGGCATGTATACCCAATCCTCAGGTATCATATGTCTAGTAGCATATCTAACATTTGCCGCATGACCCAGCACTGGTACCACGTCAATGGAGTAAAATTAATTCCTGTAGAACCTGCAGTTATACCTAGATTCTCGATTGCCAGGTCTCACGTATTATTGCTCCATCTATTCGTAGGTTGAAATCCATTACCCAACCTAGGTTTATTGGTCGCCACCTCTATTCGCCACAACAAATCAGACGTACACTCTATTCAGGGCATAGAAACAGCTTAGCAATATGCTAGTAAGATATTTCATTGGGACTGTACATCTTAGTTTTAATTCCGGATGATAATTCTGACGAACACTGTCATATAGTCAAGTGGCGGGAGCTAATATATATCCATTGGGCCCCGCTTTGAAGCATGAGGAGTAAATAAAAAAAGTGTGTTAATGCCAGCATTAACCAATTCAGCAGGCTACGTGTAAGTGGAGATTGCTAGATACGGATACACCCAAGTCAGACATTTATTATCGAAATCTGTAGAATGATGCCCTCACGTATCCTGCATGTCATCTTATGGCATTAGCATATCGAATCAAGTGAGTGTCCTATTGCTACACAAAGTCTTAGTAGTACAGCCTTATCGAAGAAACAGTGCAACAAAGTTCCTTCTGTGTTAGGGTGGGCCTGAGTCAAATCTGGAAGCAGAGGCTATCAGAGTTAATACAAGATCCGAATGTTTAGAACTATCAAGACGAGAATTATAGAGGCATGGGATGACGCGGCAGACAATCCTTCGTTTTACTAGCTCCCTATCTTAAGCATCAATTCCCAAAGATTGCCTTTATATTCACGGAAGTGCTAAATATTGAAAAACAGCAGTATTGTGAGTCTGTGATAAAAGGCTAAGTATATTGAGTTACTATAGGGAGCATGGGGTATGCTATCAGCACTGTACTACTATCCTTGGAGTGGAGGTGCAAGTCAATCTCAGGATGCTCTAGTATGGCCATCACAGTGTTCAACCGGACATGGGAGGCTGTGCTGAGAATAGCAGTGTGTCGTATACATCAAGTATCTTGATATTGAGCTGCGATAGCCCCAGGAAAATATAATAGTATTGATACGAATCCTTTTGGGCCGCTATGATCAACTGGGGTTGTATATCTTTATTGCAACAGTTCACATCAATGATGCATTGTTCTGTTAATATAGTAATGGTAGCAACATTTACCTTTTGAGTAGCTGCATGGAATGGGTTTCCGCCATCTTTATTTTGGAAATATAAAGAGACATCTTCTCTTCTAAGTAAAAACACTGGTTTGTGATCTGCCGCCGACTGGAGACCTTGGAAAGAAGAACCCCACAGACAGGTGCAACAAGGGGTTTACAGGGTAGCATGTACTGAGAGCAAATCACAGTGAACATATTCCTCACTGGCATGACTTATAATTATGGGTATGTGTGCCTTATTAAGCATGTGTTGAATGCACTCACCACATTCAGGAATATTTGGCTCATTGTAGATAGGCAATATGCCCATTTTTAATAAACTTATCTTAGGGTATACCTGTATAATTAGGCCTCCAAGACAAAGCCATTGAGCGTTGCATTGTTGATACAACGTGGGAGTAAATCGACAAGTACGCCAGGACAGATGTCGGGGTTTCTGTGCACGTTTTCACTGATATTCAAACACCCGAAGTAGGAATACTAGTACATAAAGATGGTATTTTATATCATTGCGACAGCCCCCCTTTAGTAGAAGACAGATATCCGTGGGTGCGGGAAAGTCGGGGTATCTTCTGACTCTACCCTTACTTCCACCATATTGTCCTCAATCCCGATACATACTGTAATCGATTGAAGCATAGTCACTCGAACTATGTGTACAACGGTACCATTGAATCGACTCGTCAAGGGGAGGGAGACGGAGACGGAGTAGCAGCGGCGCTGGCGCGGTTGGCGGGTGGAGGCATGAAAATGGGGAAATATGTCTGCATGACATAGATTAGATACGCTTTGAAGGATTTCTCCTCGGAGTCAATTCAACAAGTGAAACATACAACGACCAGGGCTATCACTATTTAAAATCAGCCACGGAGTTAGTTCCCTATACGCATCTAAAAAAGGAGAAGGGAGACCAACAAGACATAAAAACAGACATGTATGCTGGAGTCGATGCGGTTCTCTTCTGCTCTGGCGTTTCACCAAGCCATGACTGAAGGGAAAATACGAAGGAGACCCTAGGAATGCTTTAACAAGAATAGCTAAGACAGGTAGCCAGCGGACCTACCATCCAATCATTCTGAGCAGATTTAGAGATTAGAAAGGTATGTCAAGTATAGAAACGCCTTGTGCCTCACCTATTCCGAGTGAACATCTAACGGCATGTCAGTATTGCGAAACTCCGACAAGATCAGGATGGGCCTACCGCAGCCATGGGCATGGTGCTGGTCATGGCACCTATTCAATACCATCAACAAATCGTTATCTTCAACAACTGTGTGAGGGGTCGAGATGATGGGGTTGTACCACTCATATCTGCATCGTTCTTGTCCTTTGGAGGGTCGACATAGGGGATGGCTAGAATTCACATATTAGCGCTGCGCAGCTCGCTGTATTCCTGGAAAGCCAGTAATATACCGAGATCCAACCTTCGCATATCCTTTTTTGACGCCATCTTTGCATGCAAAATTGGAATTAGAGCTGTGTAAGGAACTGCCCGTGGTTGAGGCGCGCGATAACAGTCGAGCTGGCCACCAAAGTGGTGGTCGGCGCCAAGGCTAAAGCGGCAAGCCAGGCTAGTTCTCGGCGTTATCACCACAACTTTCCTCGTACTCCATTGGTTCAACTCCTTATCTTATGGACAAACAGTGCACTACCTACCTGTTACTAACCTGAAATTAAGAATGCCTCTGGAGTGAGAGTGGATAAGATGACATGATGAATCTGGGTTGTCAATTTTGGAAGATAACTCTATCTGTGAATTGGTGCAACTATGTAGTGTGAACTGAAATCACCATTCTTTCCCAAACAAGAACACTAGACTAGATACAAATTAGTCAGTTAGCTTTACACCGATTTTAATATACTCCTTTCACGCAGGCCTGGTTCCAAAGGGAGTGCTGTAAACCCCGCTATAAGGGACTAATTCAGATAAAGGCTTCTATCCCTTATTGGAGATCTCTACATAGATATTAGGAGGTGATCTCATCACCTAAATCTGGTATCTGGCGGAATGGGCTTAGTAAATGCTCTAGAATAAAGACACGTGACCTTGCACACCTATTTTGAGCTGTTGGCTATAAGGGACTTTGTATGGGAAGTCGATCTGGGCGGCATGCTCAGTTCCTTGTAGTGGAGAATCTCCTACAATGGAGTCCCTTAAAGAGGAAGCTCACAGTACTTAGGTACGCCACAGCCTTGTCCAGCCTCCAGAGGTTACTCCGTATCTTCCTGTTGGTCACGTGAATTACTTTCTGGGTGACATACTCTGGAGTAGGGAGGAAATGTATTTCCTTTCTATTATTCGCATTGCTAAAGCGCTGATACAAGACCACGCAGAAACTAGCTAGCCCGATGTTGATCGTCCCTACCTGTAAATCATCAGATCAACGCCAAGTGGCATGACCTGGGTGAGGGTTGTATGATCTGCCTGCTCTCTTCATATTCACCCCCGCAGTTCCGCATCCCAGAACTAGAATATGGGGCAGTGAGGTAATTTCTCTTCTATTACTCTGTACTCGCTGATTATCTATGTCTTGGGAAATGTATTCAAGTAATCTGGTATATCACATTCTGGATTGGACATGCGGACCTGCGTATGCTTGTATGAAATAATCCTAGGGTTTTATAAGCACAGAGTCCAGGCTAATTTCTTAGCATGGACATCCTGGTTGCATCCTGCGGTGCAACACTGGACCATCAACAGACCCATTTACTCCGTACATAGTATGTTTATGTAACCAAAGTAGAGTTGAAATTTCACGCCAGTGATAAGCGAGGCAGAACTGTCTTTGTACAGACCATAGAAAATCAAGACCCAGGACAGTTGTGCATATGGACGCATGAATGAAATATGACTAAATAACTCCAACTGACTGTTGGCTAAGGACGAATGCCTTTTTGGCGATCTAGATGCTAGAGGTTTACTTGATTATACCAGAGCTAATCTTGGTTGATACCAACCGTCACTGTAGGAAATGAATCAGTTGTCCGGGGCCATTGTGTGATAGTAGAAGTATAAATTGACTTTTTTTTTTTTTAGAAAAGGCAACAAAAGGCCAGGATGCGAGGAGTAGGGCATATACAGATTCTCCAGTCAACCGAAGAGAATTATAGAACGATGTATTGTTGTAGGTGGCAACTCGATGGACTGTCGGCAACAGAGATAACAATACCAAATAATGCTAACCTTGACAGCAACTACACGTCAGGGACGAGTTGTATGATGCCATCACCGCGCGGACCTTTTCGAAAGGCTACTAGTAGCACGGAGTATGTACCACTTACAGTATTATCTCTCACCGATTCAGCTGGGAAATGGGCAATCGGAATCTCGGACAGCGATGGCCTATCAGGAGTCGGTCCCAATCATCTGATGCCAAGTCCTGCGCTGTGGATTGATTTGCCGGAAAATCCGATGACAGTCAATCCTAGTACTGATAACCTTGTGGCCAACTCCGAGGCGTTTCATCATCATCCAGTTATTTCCGCACTGACATCTGCTGGATATACTAGTACCATATCTAGAACAGGATTTTTGGAAGGTACTCTTCCTCTATCATTTTACTTGGCAGGTGCTTGGAGATAGCATTCATGGACGGAGTCGCACGTAAGAATGCAACGCGCTTCTGGTAATACCACCGGTATTGTGTCCAAACCAGATGTTACTGGGGTTACCCAGATATTCATAGCGGGCAATAGACAGACGCCGTCAGGTGTATTGTCACATCCGGTATCCCAGCATCACCTACTGCAGCAGGAAGTGTTCTCCACCTTATTATTCTATTATTGTGAATCCCGACAGCCTGCCAGTTGGTTAGTCCTTACGTTATCTGGAGATCGACCGGTCGCCGTACTCGGCTTTTCTCTGACCTGACTTGTCATCTTGTGTTCTACCCTTTTTTTAACTCCTTCTCCTTTCCCTGCCCCTCCGTTAACTCCTTTCTACCCTCTTTCAATTCCTGCTCCCCCCCTTCCGTGTGCGTGTGTGTTCTCCGATCGTCCTGCAGTCTTCCGACTGTTTCCTAAACTGGATTGATCACTTCACGTCCATCTCGCGATAGTTATTAAACGGCGTCCACCGCCCTTTTAGATCATTTGGAGCATCAATTCATCGGTCCGGTCACTCTTGGGATGTGAATTATATTTGTATACCGCGAAATCCGTCTATACGAGTCCTCGAGCGCTCCCACGTTCCGTTGATCCGTTCGATCGCACAGTTTCCATTACCAATGTTCCGATGCCTATATACACCATGAGGCTGAGATGATACCTCATTCTTCTGCCGGCGTCCAACCGTGGGCAAACCCCATGCGCGCCCTCAATAGCGGTTCTGGACGTGTTGATGCTTCTCAGGTGTTGGGTCCGTCCGACCCCCAGTTAGAGAAGCTACCAGTGCCCGTCTCGCAGTCGCAACCCAGACAGCCGGCAGTGATCGATCTTACAACTAGCAGTGGGGAAGCGCGAGATAGGGAACACCCCGCAAAGAGACTCCGGCTGGATTTGCCTGCGTCGTCATCCGCTGGAGATGGAAGCCCCGCATCTGGGAGTGGCGGAGAGCCTAGAAGTACCCCCGGGGCTTCGAGCTCAAAGCCACCATTTTTGGGTTGGCGTGGTCGACCCTTGTGGTCCTTCCAGGCCTTGGTATCGGAAGCTCCCGCCCCTACGGAGACAAAAGAGGATGATGGGACAGATGTCGCGCAAGGTGGAAAGACATCCCCGCCCCCTCTTCCGACTCTTCCATGGAAGTATGGTCCTCCGCAATTGCTGGGAAGAAAGGCTGCAAAATCGCGGGATAGCTCTCCCTCGAAGGCAGTACAGACAACTCCTTATCGTATTGAAGTCCCTTCCGTGGCGCCAATTATCAAGGGCGACAGTGAGTATCTAATGGTTTTTGACATTGGCGCGCATGCATCTAACCAGATAGCAGAAGTTGCCGATTTCTCCCCA
Source organism: Aspergillus tanneri (assembly GCF_003426965.1). Taxonomy (NCBI): domain Eukaryota; kingdom Fungi; phylum Ascomycota; class Eurotiomycetes; order Eurotiales; family Aspergillaceae; genus Aspergillus; species Aspergillus tanneri. The sequence goes on along the minus strand of NW_022984634.1, from coordinate 1,480,109 downwards.
TGGTCTGGAAACCACCCAGAGGATGTTCTTAACGAACAAACGGCGAAGCAAGGGCATTACGATCGCACCCAGGTATCTCAGAACGAGTCGAATACGGCGCGCCCATCCGTATATGCACAGTTAAAGCATCGCTCTGGCCTGCAGCTGCTCTCTTCTGTATTCTCGGCAGCCCTCGAGAAAAGACAAAATCATACTCTGGTCACTGCTCCGTCGACATTTAAACCACCTCCTCGTGTCACTCTGACAGACAATAAACGTGAGGCCTGGCTTCGTGATCTTGCCAACCCGTCAGTTCCACTGCGCAAGTTGAGTCGAACGATTCCTCACGGGATCAGGGGCAAGGCGCTTCTAGACCAATGCTTGAGTAAATGGATCCCGGTTAGTCGTGCAGTCTGGCTTGCAAAGTGTGTGGGGGCCAACGAAATCCGCGCTTTCAAAAGGAAGGGAACCAGCGGCGCAATCGCCGTAGGCTTGGAAGCTAAATGGGTGCGGGACTGGACCTCAACTGTTCAGCAATTCCTTGAAGGTGTAATAAGCATTTGTGGATCCTCCGAGTGGAAGTTGAAGATGACCTATGCGTATGTTTTCCTTGTACAGCTCTTTTCCGAACGAAGGTTAACCCAATATAGAGTTAGCTTGACTGCTCGATTGTTCTTTGAGCGGTTACTTGACCACGACCAGTATCTTGGGTGGTTTTTATCATCTTTGGAAGCGTCATCAACTAAGACAGTTCCTGTCTGGCTCCTCATGCTGGGCATCTATTGGGACAACATCATGTGTTACAGGAAGCGTGGACGGCGGCTTGCCGAAGCATTGCTCGAAAAACTGTGCCATGTACGTATGCCACAAACGCTTGTGGCTTTCACGACTTTGCGTCTAACATGTTGGTAGATAAATAATCCAGAGCAAGTCGCTCCTTTCCGACCGCTTGTAGATCGATTATCACTTTATATTCGGAGGCTTGTTCTGGAGCATACTTCGTCTGTTATCCTTCCGAGATCATGGGACAAGTACAAGGATCTCATCTCGTCATGCTTAAATATGAAGGATAACGTACATCGAGCAATATTTCAGAACCTTGTGGAGCGGAATTTAAGGGTCCAAACCCCCAAAGGCCATAAAGAGGCGGTACACCGTTCCCCACAGCAACGTGCCATCCACCTGTTTGATTCCATCCGCTCCGCAAATGATATCTCTTCCGCCTCTTGCGAATGCTTAAAGACGATCGAAGACAAAACTGTTCTAGTTTACAAGCTCCTGGAGTGGACTGCTACTCCATGCCGTTACGGCATTTGCCGTGTATATACTGGCGTTCGCCTTCTGCGAAAGTGGAAAATGTCTGGAATCGATATCGACTCATACATCCTTGCGTTTCTTGCTGGGGTTCGAGCGACTACTCCACTAAAGATGGACAACATATATCACATCATTTCTGAGCTTGTTAGGTCTCAGACATTCTCGGTTGGGAGATACCTGCAGTGGTTGATGGCACGGGGCGTTACAAGCGATGTCCACCCGGATACGCATGAGGTAAGATGTGCTCTGATCCACTTTTAGGGACAACCGTTAATATTGAATACAGGTGATACCGGATGACCTTTATTTGTTGAAACAACTTCCAACGACTCGACTGCCAGAGCACCTACGAAACCTTCGCAACACTCTCCTCCACCGTGCCGGCATCTCAGTGGCGGACGAGGAGACTACTATCATGGAGCTGAAAGCCTCCGTTGCTCAGCGGCTTCCCAATATTTTTGGAGCTGAGCTGACAGATATGATAATGGATAGAACCCAACGACAAGACTTGACTTGGGCAGTCAAGTCAGAAATTGGCCAGTGGATTCGACGAGGGGTTGCGGCACATAGTCGTGACCCACCCAGGTAAGCTTTCTCTGGTTTTTCGAATGGAAAATTATATTAACATTTTCAGGAAAAACGGTGCTTGTTCTTTTCTCGCTGGGTCCAATGTTTCAGCCCTCACCCCTGTTGAGTTTTACAGCGTACGAGATATACTGGAGAGCTTCGGGGATCTGTCTATCCTTGCAGATGTTCTCAAACAAGCTACAAACTGCGAAGATAATGTTGTTCTTGCATCTGTTGCTGACACCGTTAATTATCACTTTGATTCCTTCTGCGTTATCGGTGCGACAACTGACCTGTTCCGGGGACTCGTTGATTCATACTCTCGTATTAAAAGACTAGGCATGCCAAGTCTGGATTTGGTCTTTTCCCTCATTGAGCTTGGACTTCGACTGCCCGACGAACTCAACACGGTTGCTCTCCTCCGCCAGGATCTTTCTCGTATCGATAGCAAATCTGCTTTGGCGGCGCCTTCTCCACTCTCAGATATCATTCCGTTAAGCTTCAGTGAAGTCGATCGCTCGTACCAGGAGAAATTGGACCAAATACTGTCCTCTGGAAATGGCATAGATGAGCCAACGATGGATACGTTTTTTAATTCACTTACGAAGGCCCTAGCGGATACCAAAGACGAGGATAAGTTGTCCGCAAATGAGACTTGTAGGTACCTGGCATACCTGAGGCCTTTCCATCCCAAGCATTTCGATTCTATGTTAGTTCGCTGGATCTGCGGGCTATTCAAATCCTCGCCACCGGGTATCATGACCCGCATCCTTCCTCCCCTTATTGGGGTGGGATGTGTTACAATCCATGCGTTTTTGCTCCTTGTAAAAAGGCTTTTGCAGTCCGAACGGGTGGCTTCAGTTGCCCCAAAATTGGGTGATCTACGAATGGACCTCCTGGAGCTCCTTATTCCACCGGAACCTGAGCGTGGCCGGTATTTCGACTTGGTTACCTATCGGTTTTACCTTGTGCAACAAGAGTTTCGTGTTAAACACCCACAGGAGACCCTGGATATTATTCAGGATGCTGTGGTCTTGATTGATGCACGACATGAAGAAACCGGATTTGACTCTAAAAGGACGAACCTCGCACGCCGTGCGATAGGTTTGCTGCACATTATGCTTACACAGGATCCCCAGATGGTCGCTCAACATTGCCTGGAAAAGTTCACTGGGCAACAGGCTACAACCACAATTCTACAAAAGGCGATTGGTATGCTCCTGGAGTCTGACGCTCGGTCCGGTATGTATGCTGTGATAGACTGGCGTAGCGCCCTAGCTGACAGAATACCAGGTCCACAATGTATATCCGAGGCTGAAAGAGTCATTCATATGACGGATGACTTTTCACTGCCCTTCTGCCAATTGAAACTCCAAATGCTCTTCAACGCCGAATCGGGGGAAGATGTTAAGGACGGCATTGTAGACGTGATGTTTAATGCTGCGGTGAATGAATCTCGCTCGAAAGGCACTAACTGGGCTGGACTTGTGGATCTGATGAGCCAAGATGCCATACGCCAGGTATGCTGAGACATGAAATTGTGCGAAGGCCTTGTATTGATCGATGTAGATCCGAGAACGAGCAGAGAAGGAGTTCCTGTCCATTCCCTTATTCGAGGAGTCACCTGACAATGATGTGCTTGGGGCCGGCACAGGGTCTCTTGAAACCGCAAAACTGTACCTTGCAATTATTGAGAAGTTGGCGTACAGCATTCCTGAGGCTGGTGTGCCATCCATTGCCCCAATTCTCGTGGACAAGATGGATGTTCTTCTCCACAAACTTGTCACGGTGCAAACCAATTTCAATAGTGTGGCAACAAATAGTGGCGGGTCCCCCGCCGATAACTTAGCCCAGTTCCGCTTGGATTTTGAAAGAGCTCTGGCATTCTGGTTCTCTGCGCTGCTCAAGATGGTTGTCATGCATCGAGCAGCCTTTAACGCGTCGTCTCCTGCGCCAAGGCACAACGGTATCCAAGAGCAATCTCGTCTCCTAGTCTCTATTTTCAGCATCTCCCTTGCGCGCCTCCCGGACAACGTATTACGGCTCTTTCCGGTGGCCGACTATTTTCCTCGCCGCGTTCCCTCCGAAGGCTACCAGCCTTGCCCCGGAATCCTGCTGCAAACCCATGCTCTGGATGTCGCGGCCTCCCTCATTGACATCTTCTCAGACGAGTCTCGGCATCAGTGTGCACGTTTCCTTAAGGAGAGATGCCCTCCTTTCACTCAGCATCAAAATGATCCGCGGTTTCTGTATCTCCTCGGTCCAACGACTGATTTACCCGCACCAAATACCGCTCAACCGGTTTCTCTCCCTTCGCCAGCAGCCGGTGGCTCGACTCCTGCCCCGACTCCTTCCGGATCGCTGCCAGGCGGACCAGCTGCTCAGCAGCCGGTAGTACCAGCTCCCACGGGGGTGGCCAATGGCCCTTCAGAAGGCGTCAATTGTGTTGCTAGTCAACTTCGACTGCAATTCCGTGGCCGGGTCATGGGCCCCTACCCGGTCCGGCCTTGGGAACTCCTGGAGGATGCTGCACCGATTGTTGGTATCAACGATACTGCAGTGAATCTGAAATATTTTGACGCTCGACGCGTCCGAGCGTAGCATTTTCATCTATGTTGATTTGATTTTCTATTTGACTTTGGCGTATATAGTTCGAATTATTTCTCCCGACTTGTCGATCTTTATCACCTCTCCTTCTGTTGTTTACTTTTGCCTTGGCGCCTGATACCATATTTTTGCATATAGCTTTTATTTTCGATGGCGTGTGCTGCATTCCGGGCCTGAAATTGTATCGCATTCGTATGATTTTGGTTGTCTTGTATCGTTATAGTTCCTGTTACGCATACGTTGCGATGGTCATAGCGGGTTCATCGATGGTTGTCTTCCTGTGATACGGATCATGTGTGGAGCGGGAATTGGGACATTGTATATAGAGTCGGCGTTGGGTACCAGGATCGAATCATCGCATCATACTTCTTGAAATAAGACTGTCCTTTGTAGTCGAGCCGGTAAGAAAATAAGACAACCTATGGAACAGTCTAGCCTCTTGCACTTCCTGGATCCTTTCCAGACTTCCACGATCCATGGCACAGACTCGCGGCAGTTGGGTCGGGGCTTAACAAAGCCATTGTCCATGAAGTTCTCTGATGGATTTCCGTATCCATGTTTGGTCCTGGAACAGAGGACAGCCTAATCTGTGCCTACTGTTATGTATGAATTACTTAATTATCGCAGCTCGAACGTTACTACAGCCACTATTTATTATTCCACATAGATACCTTTAGATAAAGCATAGTAGGTGCAAATAGTTAATAAATGTATGAAAATTATAGAGGAAGGATAGTGCATATGGAAACATACATAACGAATAAAACAACCATAGAAAATATAGTCTAACCTAAGTCTGACGTCCATCAGTAGTTGCTGCGTAGATCCGATTCCACAGCTGACGTATCCTTGACTGTTCAAGAATCTGGGGGATTTGCCAGCCTGGCCCCAACTAGATGAAAATCATCCCCTGTTGGATCCATGGAACCTTACTCCTTGATAACGTTTGTGTTTATACTGATGCTGAGAAGCAGGAAATACTTTCCAGAGGAATGTCCTACATGGTCCACTAGATTAGAAAGAATAGGTCAGTTAACCGGTTCCCTCGTATGAATTCTCTGTAGGGTAATTCATTCTGTCGGTATCAATTCGTCATCTAGATGATCCCTCTGTTGTCGATGACTCACCTGTAAGTCAGGTTGATTGTCGAGAATCACTACTGGTATCTGCAACAGGGTCATGTTCGAAGCAAGATTGCTGTATAGGGAGGCGTTATCCTAAATGCATATGCATAGGTAGAGATTTGGCAATGCTTAGGAAATTGGCCTAGTCGATGCTATCTATCAATTGTCTGTTGTGTTATGCTAGAACTATGTCAACTCAAGTGGTTAAATGGAAGATAAAACTGCAAGTTAAATCACTTCCAGAACTGCTTCCTGGATGAAATAAAACTGGTTATGAGGGAGGAATTGCTATTAAATAAACATTACCCATGTATTAATGGTTTTACTCCTAGCATGAAGCACAAACCATGTGGTCTCTCCGTGTTGGGAGGGTATAAAATGAAACTATGTTGATGTTTTTTGTATCAAAACCAGCCTTGATCCTGACCCCACCTACCATCAGTATCTTTACCGTACGAATTGTAATAGACTGGAGGTGGTGCGAAATAATGGTTATACTCGTAACCCGGCACCGGCATCTGTGGTCCGGCAAAAGGATAATACTCATAACCCGGCGCCGGCATCTGTCCCTGCTGAGGCACTGGCATTGGCACTGGCATTGGCATTGGCATTGACATTGGCATTGACTGTGGCTGTGGCTGGTAGCCCCAGTCCGGAGAAGCCGGAGGACTATACGTACTATACCGGGAAATGGGTACAGGGGAGAAAGGTGGGTGGGCATCTCGAAGCCCTACGAACAGACATTACTCTCTGCGACAGGCTTTAGAATTTGGCATGGACTCACCTCTCCCGTTGGCAGGCTCAATTCTCAGAGGCCTGCCTTCCAAAAAAATCTGTCTGTTATGCTGGATAGCTTCTCCAGCTTGATACTCCTCCTGCGTGGGATGTTAGTAGCGCATTATACAGAGTAATATTCTATAAAACGTACCGGAAACTGCACAAATGCCGAGGGTTTCGACATATGTTCCCGGAACTTTATATAGCAAGGTCCAAAACGGCTGAAAATGTCTCGCAGACTCTGGACCATTTCATCATGTTCCAGCCAGACGGGTAGGCTAGATTCGTACTGTTACTTTCTGTATTCTTATGTTATCAGACTAGCATAGACTTACTTCCCAACGAAAATGCGGGCCTCGCGCGGAAGGAAATCTTGGGCGTTTTCGTTCGTCAGGGGGGTCAAAGGCATGGAATACTGGGAGACTTTAAGATAGTGAGGGAATTGAGGGATGAAGGGGACGAGATGATAGTGGGGGACCGGGGAGAATGAGGAGTTTGCGGAGTCTGGGGAGACTTGGTTGGTCATTTTGGTGTGTACCACAATGGGAATCTATCTTTGATGGAGTTGGATCTTTAAGAGTATAAAATGCTTGTCATATAGATAAGGTTAGCGAGAAGGAGGAAGGAAAGGAGAAGATGGATGAGGAAGAAAAGGAGGACAATGAGTGCCAGAGTCGTAATGCTTGCCGTTGAGAGCGTGTCGTCAGATTGATGTCCTAGATGATGCCAATCTGACAAGAAGAAATTGACCTTCGAAGGTTAAATGCGCCCTCGTTCTTCCATTGGGTGTCTATGAGACGCGTTGGTGGTAATGGGAGCCATGTGATAGGAAATGATTCATAGACTCTGATCCCGACAGGGATTCGTTAACGACAGATGCTATATGGACTTCTCTATTGTTTAGTGCGGAATAGGAAAGTAATAGAAATAAGTAGGAATTAGATCAGACTCGAGTTATGTACCGTCCTATATAAATAGTTAGCTGACGAAAGGTGACGTTGTGCAAACAGGCGGGCATAAATACAATACCTATTTTCATTGAGATTCAATACCGGTATACTCTTGATTGACGCAATTCACAGCGTACAATTATGACCTCTTCCCTGGAGACTGGACTGACGTTGGAGTGTTGCTTTCGATTGATTACGCCATCTCCCTTCGATCACCACACATGCAGACTATGCACGACTCTTCGTCATTCCCTGCATAGTCAATGAACAATACTGACGCCTCATGCTTCAAATAATCCGCAGGTAGTCGCTCCACAGCATGATGGAACTCTGAGATCCTCAATGCTTGTGGTATAGTATAGATTTATCAGAAGCGGTAGGCGGTGAAAGTGATCGACACCGGCGACGTCATGCGGCCGAATCTGCATCTCTCCTTCGCTCCTCCATCAGGGGATCTATCTCGTTGCCAGTGGCTCTAATTCCCCTTATCCGACACTATGATTCCCACCGCACGATGCCTGGCCGCAAAACCGGCTGGGTTCATGAAACGCAGTGCAGAGGAACTAAGTCGTTTGTCCAGAATAGGTTCGCCCAGTCCGACACCGGTTTAGGCCAGCAGTCGCCTCACAATATCATTGAATTGCCCCTGATGCTGACCATATGCAGCTTGGAACTCGGAAGCTTTACACACGCCTACCAAGCCCTATGTCCTTATGGACTTTGAAGACGAGTCAGCCGTTGCAGGCTGCAAGACCATGGCTGACCGAGCAGTTGGTGGATTCAGCACTGCGAGTTTAGACTTCGTTCCGGGCGATCCCTCCTCTAGTATACCGCCACATGCCAGATTCCATGGAAGCATTTCGACCAGACTTCCCAACAACTGGCGGGTGGAAAGAACAGGTGAGTAAAAACCTGCCGGCATACTGAATGGGGCGGACATGAGCTGACGACGTCGGAAATAGGATACGCAGCCTTTCGGAATAAGGATCGGGGGTTCTGGCTCTTCGGCCGACTCTACTGGGACGTTGATCCGTACTCCTACCTAGCGCTACGGGTAAAGTCCGACGGCCGACGGTATACCGTGAACATCCAGACCGACTCCATCGTGGAGACCGATATCCACCAGCACCGACTGTACACGCGCCATCATCGGGTGCAGGACTCTTCTCGTTCTCGTCACTCATTGCCACAGGCCCTTGAGGACCCTGACCTCGCTGACACTCTGTACCCCGAAGGTATCCCCGCCTCCCTCTCGGATGTTCCCCCGGAGTCGACCATCATGTCAGCTAGCACGACCACGACTACGACCACGTCCGGCTCCACTGGATGGGAAACCATCCTGCTTCCGTTCAACTCGTTCGTGCGCACCAACCACGGCCTGGTGGTCGAGCCACAGACCTCCATCCTACGACAGCGGGTAAAGAGTGTGGGGATTGGACTGACGGACCGCGTAGAGGGTCCCTACGACCTGCGGATCCATCGGATCTGGGCCACAAATGGCATGAGCGAGAGCGAGATTGACGAGGAACGACGAATCTGTGGTACAGACGCTCTGCCAGTGGACATGGGGGTTCAGACAGGCTGGCGAGGGACAGCTAAGAAGCCGGAGCACAGGGAGGATACGGCGCCAGCAGGACAGAAAGCCAAGGGGTTGAAGGGGCTGCGTGATGAATGGGAAAAATGAGCACACTGTAGATACTTTGTATGATTTTCATATACCATTGGCAAAATTTTATGACTTGTCCGAAATTAATAATTAGCCTGAGCTTAATTCCCACCCGTCAGCTTCTCCCACGCCTCCTTGTACTTTTCGCTCGTTTTCAACGCCACCTCCTCGGTCATCTGAACGCCCTGCTTGCCCTTCAGTCCTTCGCGGGTCAACCAATCACGAAGATACTGCTTATCGAAGCTGTCCTGGCCGCGACCAATGGCATACTGATCCTTGGGCCAGAACCGAGACGAATCGGGGGTGAGCACCTCATCAGCCAAAACGACTTCATTCGTCTCTTCATCCAGACCGAACTCGAACTTGGTATCGGCGATAATGACACCACGTTCCAACGCATACGCGTGCGCCGTTTTATACAGCTGCACAGCCAACGACGCGATAATAGAAGCGTAGGGTTCGCCGACGATCGCAACAGCTAACACTTAGCCCGCATTCATGTATACACACCCTCCATCCACGGGCCATTATAGATAGATAAGGTCGACAAGATCATTTACACACCTTGATCAGGATGAATATTCTCATCATGCTCCCCCTGTTCCGCCTTGGTACTAGGTGTATAGATCGGACCATCAGGGAAGGCCTCACTCTCCTGCAATCCCGACGGAACGGGGATCCCATGCACGGTGCCGCGCTGACGGTACTCGTTCCATGCGGAGCCGGTGATGTAGCCGCGCACGATAGCCTCGATGGGAAAGATCTTGAGCTTTCGCACCTGCATGCACCGGTTCTGGAGGACGGGACGCAGCGACTCGGGGATCTGTCGTGGCAGATCTAGCGTGAGGAAGTGGGTGCGCAGCGAGGGGATCGCCTCGGTTAGGATTTGGAACCATTTCCGGGTACACAGGGTGAGGAGGATGCCTTTGTCGGGGACGCCCTTGGTCTGTTAGCAGGCAATTTATTGTATCCATTGGATGGAAGAGTGCAATTGGTGGGGTGAGTACATTCTCCATGATCACGTCGTAGGCGGAGATGCGATCCGACGCGACGAAGAGGAGCGTCTTGGCGTCGATTTCGTACAGGTCGCGAACCTTGCCGCGTGCAATGAGCGGCAGGGCGCCTTGGAGGTCAGTGTTGGTGAGGGCGAACATGCTGTATGAAGGTGATGAAGTAGTTGGAGTGCAGATGCAGTTGGAAGTGGGATGGAGTCATAATTTTGCTATCGATAAGCGCGGGGCTCTGGCCTGAGGCATGAACTATATCTATCTTTTTTATTCTCTGTCCTCTATACTCTGTCTTTTATTCTCCTCTTTCTATTATATCCTCCATTCTTATAGCGCTGGATTTTAATACACATCAGTATTAATAATACGCATACGTAAATAGACAGGTTTACTTAACACGATCCATGGACCACAATACTAGTCATAGTGACACCGCATCTTGGTCGTCTTTCCTCAGAAAGAATGGAGCGACGTGAAGAGTACCAGTGACAGCGCCCATCACTAAAATGCCTCCCAGCGAAAAAGAGATCAAATTCCACGAAATCTGGCTCAAGATCTTAGCCAATGAGCAGAACGGGAACGAGACGAGTCCGAGGAAAAGATGAATGATGAAGCTGACTGGAGTGCATCCGAAGGTGAGTGCAGTCTACGGTGATCTGCTCATCTATTCTGGTTTTAGCTAACGGTAAGATGAAAGATACGTAGAGTCTATTATCCTGTCCAAGTATGACCTGATCGAGCGAAGATCTCGATCAGGAGGACTGGGAGACCACAGAGAACGAAGATGAGGATGGGCATGAGGACGACGAGTGAATTGCTGCGATGGGGATGATGGAGATAGAGGATGACGACTGGATGGATGATGGCTTTCGACACAGGTTCTAATGTCAGTCACGAGTCCCGGTGTAGTCTAAACCGATATATTATTTTTACCCTTTGATCTAATTACTGTGATTCTAGCCTCTCGAAGACGAACAGGATAATTTTCGAATCAACTCTCCCCCACACGATACACCAGCTTCTCTCCACTCACCTTGTCCTCCTTCATTGCCTGCATGCCCTCCAACACGCCTCGCAATCCTCCCTCCGCACAGAAACCGGATGTGGCTTGACCTTGCCCTCTGCGAGCAACTTCTGCGCCTGGCCCAGAACTTCTCCGCGAAGGCTTTATCCTCCGGCTTGGCCGGAAACAATGAGTTACCGAACTTGAGTTCCTCACCGAAAATGGAAAACGCTAGTGTCCAACGATTGCGGACATTCTCGCGGGCGATCTCCACCGATAACAGGGCCGAATAATCCCCTCCGTCTGTGGAAATGGCCTTGTCACAGAACTTGGCACTGTCTTCCAATGCGATGGTGTCCAGGACCAAGCGGAGTTCATTCCCTGTGAACCGATGGATCTCCTCCGCTGCGGCGGGGTCACGATAATCGAAGACGGCATCGGCCCCCAGCTTCTTTACTAAGTCGAAGTTACGCGGGGAGCACGTAGTGATGACTCGGTATCCCGAAATTTTGGCGAACTGAATGGCCAGGGTGCCTGTAGCAGTGGACCCGCCGTAAATCAACACAAACGGAGCAGGCGACTGGGTGATGGGCTCCGTGGGCCACGCCAATTGCAGGCTCTGATACAGCCCCTGTCCGACGGTGCTGATGCCCACGCCCAAGGTGGCGGCCTCTTCGAAGCTAAGGTTGTCTGGGATCAGCATTTGCACATCCCCCTTTGCGGTGATGTATTCCGCGAAGGCGCCATCCTCAGGATACACGGCGTTGCTGCCATGGGTGACGCCGCAGACGCGATCGCCCTTGCGGAAGGGTTTCTTGACGTCTTTGCCGACGGCTTCAACGATGCCGGCATAGTCACATCCGACAAGCACGCCTGGGGGTGCGATGTATTCAACATTTTTCCAGTCGATGGGGTTCAGGGCCACCGCAACGGTCTTCACGAGGATATAGTCATCGCGAAGGACGGGGAGAGGACGGTCACTGACGAGGTCGGCGTGTTTGAGAGAGGTGATCACGACAGCTTTCTGAGACATGATGGGATTGGCAGTGAACAAGATGTGTTATTGGGGTCTACCTAGATCTTTACGGAGTATACTGACGATGTGGCAATGACAAATTATTCATTGACAATAGCTGTCGCACATCTACCCACACCGCCGAAGGCCGTTGTGCTGAAAGCGGTGTGCGTAGGCTTAGTAGGTATGTCATGCATGGCCCACTTCGGAGACCTCGGAGAGTTAATTTCTAATACTCGGCCCATCGCCCCACACCGCTTCCGGTTTGGGGCCTCCCCAGCTCAACGGGATTTTGGGCTCAACGGGAAAAGTCACAAAAAGTTCAATTATTTGACCAATTTGGCCACCATAACAGGGTCATCTAATATAGCTACATCTTCCAACATTGGAGTAGACACCATAGAATGCCTTTCCCTAGGTAAATTGACTGTAGGGCTAGGTGGGGTGGTTTGGCACTGTGCAGGAACCTCTGCACCTAAAGGCACCTTTGTTCTTTGCCTCTATTCTTTCTTTTTTCCTTTGCTATTCGGGCTTTAATTTAGCGATTGGCATACTTAGCAAATAGGGATCCTCCTATATTAACTCTTCGATGTGTCTCCTTAGCCTTCTAAGGTCCTTGGTGTGTAAAATGCGGGCTATATCCTTCCCATGCTAAGCTACAACCTCCGCCTGTATCAGACTGCCTTGGAAAATTAACTCCAGATGGGTATATAGTTTGCTATGCTCCTCCTGTAAAATATCTAGTTTTCTCTGTGCTTTTTAAATACTATACCGCAGTTTGGTAACTATTTTGGGTGGTAAGGTAGCTGGAGAACTGGATAACAGCGGTGGTGGAGGGGTGGCGTTGTTAAAGATTTAAAGCTCTGGGGAAGGAGACTGGGCCTTTTGCAAAGGCCCTAATATAATCTCTGGCTTGAATAGATAAATACCTGTATTTAAAAAGGAAGAACGTATAGTACACTGTTTAAATATAGCTATTCTAATAGTATAAATCTCCCGGAGAAAGTCTTTTTTTTTTCTTACAAACTTGTTCCGCCGGTAGTAATGCTTATAGACCTGGAAAGGTTTACTATCCAGTGGTTGTAGAAGATATGTGTAATAAGGTAGGAAACTGTAGGCAAGAATCCTATAGTCCTGGCAGTACTATCGGAATTCAAGTGTAAAATAAGAGCTATGGTTATTTATAAAAAGCAGCCGCCACTCTCCTGAAGCTTGGTGCTTTGTTAATCTATTAAAAAAAAGCAAAGCCAATTATATGCAATTGGATCATTAGTCTATCTATTAGATATAGGTGCAATTTAATAGTTGTCTGGAAGTACAGGTTGTTAATAATACCATGCCTCTATATACTATTAACTTTTAAAAAGGAAGTATGGGCTTATTACCCAACCATCTGTAGTAATATACTTAATTATAGTTACTGTTTCTCCTAATCCCCTAGTTGCTATATGTGCTGATTTATAGTGATTAATAGTAATTATATTTTATACCTTTCCTTGACCCAATTAGAAACCACTTTTATCGAAGTTATAGATGTTAGGTGTGGGTGCGTCACCTAACATTACAGTGCGCTACTATATAAGGCGCTTAGGGATATCTGATCCCCATTGGGATCAGATATAGTGGTCTTTTGGTCCAGTGGAATAGTCAAGATCCTGAGCTTGGCTATAACAATAGATACTGGCTGGACGGATTTTATACGGGCAAATTGCAATCTCTAAACAGTTATACTAAGCCTGAAGAGTCCCAATATTCTCTACTTTAACTCGCTTATAATTTATGGGTTTTTGCTTTAAAAGACTAAATTGTGAAGGGAGGTGTTTAATAAAGTGATAAACCCAAGTATGGCTAACAGTAGGCTTTTTTTTACTCCGAGAAAGAAACATATTAGCACACTGTTTAATTATTTGTGGAGTAGGTGAAGCATTAGCATTATTAATCAGACTAATTTATTAAATAAAGGCCTCCTCCTGGGCATCATCAAGCACCTTGTTGGTCCTAGGGCGAGTTGATCGAGAATTTCTCCCCTAAATTCTAGCAAGTAGGCGTTTATATAGCACATCAAATTCACGCGCCAATGGTGCGATTTTCGCTTTTTTTTTTATTAGTATAGGCTGTGCAGGCCTTATTAATGCGATTTTCTATTTCAATATATTTTAAAGCCATAATATAGTTGTAAAACTGATGAAATAAATAATATACCGGATAACTTTTTCCCGTTGAGCCCAAAATCCCGTTGAGCCAGGGAGGCCCCAAACCGGAAGAGGTGTGGGGGGCGATGGGCCGAGTATAACAAGTCCGTTAGATTTACTGACTAACTAGATCCTGGCTCTGTAGTTGGTGACAAGTCGAATCAATAATGCCTTTTTAGGAATTAAGCTGCAGTTGGCTGCCTTAGCACGTTAATCATGCCCTGTCTGTTGCGTCCCTCGCTGACATTGGAGGTACCGACTTTTCCTGACAAGCTTCGACTTAAAGCTCTTTAAGACAGTTCATCATTCTGTGATTGGCTAGAATATGCACTATTAATTCCTTATAATATGCTCCATTTTTATGCAGCTCAGCCAAAATTAACATCGTGGTGGAGTCAATAGGTAGTCGTCCATAGCCGCTCCCCGCCCTTCTTCCCTGTTTTTATCACCCTGTAGCTAAGGCATTCTCATGACATCTTCACGGTAACCACACCTCTTTTCCTCTACAATGGTTTCCTTTAATGTTATTTAACTATAGAAAAGGAGTGTTTCGCCCTAATATTGATGCTTTATAGCCCTAGTCTGCCTTGCGATGCCGCGAATTTTTGTGGCTTCGGTTCAAATAGACTATCTGGGGATGCCTGGACTTACGGGAATATTTACAAGATTAATTTACAAAACAGACAATGGAAAGGGAGTTTGATATTCTTTTGTTTAATACGAGTGGTTAATGCCAAAATAACAATCTAATTTAATATATAAGTAGACTATGTCTTGGAAGTGGCGTAAGAAAGAACCAAAGGGCGTAAACCTGCAAGGCGCTTTATTCATGAGATACGTGGGGATATAAAAGGTAAAATCGGAGCATTAATGTAGCTCATATGCTGATTTTTTGGGAAGAGTTAGGTATTGATATCGGTTGATAGTTATTGAACGTGGCTGTGGTTGTGATTGTAAACATGGCTCAGATCATCCGTCCAAGTCGACACAATACGCGGTCGCTTAGCTCTCTGCCTTAAAATATCTAATTCTTCAGACTTGAAGTAATCTTTATGTTTATAATCTGCCTGTAGTTAGTATTAGCACTATGACTCATGAAGACATGCACCGCCACGATGAGTCACCTTCACAGTCTTACCCAGTCATGCCACGATGACACTCACTCGTGTCATCTGCAGATCTGCTGTCGGTCTTGGCAGGGGTTTGGTTCAGCTCAATAACTGTATGAGTTTACATAATATACGGAGTGTGGACTTATATATCTGCCATTTGGTTTAAAGCATATACAGTATTCTGATTTGTGATACCTGTCTGTTCGTGTCTTTGCATCTTCCATTTCAACAATTGAGTCACTCTCTATATCAGCGATTTAAGTTAATTAAACTAAGCATGGCTATCCCGCTGACGTCATACGAAACAGCCCTATGCGTGGTCCCTCCATCGCAGGGAGCTGGAGATATCGACCGTCTCCGGGCATTATACGACAAAGCACATGGAAGATGGCCACCACATGCCAACCTGATCTACCCATTTGTGGTGCCAGAGATGCTTCCCCAGGCATCAACCATCGTGCAGTCTACCTTAATCGCCCGGAAGGAAGTTGACCCCATCCGTCTTCGTTTGGACACGTCGGACTTCTTCTGTCACAGACGCAGCAGTACAGTGTATCTCACCGATGGTGGCAGTAAAGGGCTGAACGCCTTGATGCAGCTGCAACGAGACATTATCGAGGCTTTCAGTGGTCAGCCACAGACTCCTGGACGACTGCATCTCACAATCGGTCAGAGCGACGCAGACGATTTTGCTCAGAGACAGTTCCTCCTGGAGAAAGTTCGCTTGATTCCTGTCGTTGAGTGGGAGGTGGGAGAACTGGTGATACTAATTCGTGATCGATCGCAGGGACAGGACACTGCTTCTAGTCCCATGGTGGTCTGGGGAACTATTTCACTCTCGGGAGAGCTTACGGTGGCCAGAAGCGTTCGTTTCAGAGACGAGGGGGAGCTCGTATCAAGTACTCCGTCATCGTCTCCCCGGGTAGAAACTACATTCCAGTTCTCACCAGCTGAGGACGACACAGGTGAGGGACAGTGGAAAGCACTTCCAGAGTGCGCTCCGCAGCTCCAAGGCGGCCAGCAGATCGAATCCCCGGTGACTGTGGCGTCGTATAATGTCCTTATTGACTCGCCTCATCCGCCTCCTACAGAGAGATATCCTATCCTCCTGCGGAGTCTGCTTTCCGACGCCGCAACGGCCGATATTCTGATCCTGCAGGAAGTCTCCGATAGCTTCGTCTCCTTCCTTCTCCGAGACGAGGCGATCCGTCTCCGGTACCCCTTCGCTACACATGGACCCCCCGATCAAGCTGAGATCGGTCCGTTGAACAGCTTGCGAAATATTGTCGTTCTCAGCCGCTGGCGATTCCAATGGGAATGGCTGCCGTTTGAGAGAAGACATAAAGGCGCCGTGGTACTGCAACTGGAAAACTGGGGGACCTTCCACGACTCCAAATTCTGCCCTCTCGTGGTAACGGGAGTCCATCTGACCTGTGGTCTCGCCGATGGTTCCATCATGGCGAAACGGTCCCAACTCCAGACGATTCTCAAGCATCTGTCCAGGAACTATCCCAACAGCCACTGGGTGGTGGCGGGGGATTTCAACATCACCACCTCGTCGTACACGATCGAGAGCGCGCTGAAGCGCAAGTCGATCTCCGTGTCAGCCGCGTCGGTTTTGTCCTCGCTGGATGGCATGTTTTCCGAGGTTGGTCTGTCTGATTGCTACTTCGCCGGACGTGCCAGCGGCACCGCTAGCAGTAGTCTGGGGAAGCTCCGGGACAAGGTGCCTGATTTTGGAGAGCTATATGAAGGCGAAGAGGGTGCCACGTTTGATCCGACTGCGAACGAGCTCGCAGCACAAATCGCCGGACAAAGCTTCCACAGTCGGCCACAGCGATACGATCGAATTCTTGTGCGATGCGATGGATTCCAAGTTCTGTCGTTTAACTTATTTGGGTTCCCCAGCGGGGATGCAGACCAGCTTGCCAGCGATCACTGGGGGGTTCGAGCGACCTTCCAGCTGGATCATCCCGCGACCGGGGATGATTGCATAGGGGAAGAAGCGTCAATTGATATTGCAAAGGCTCCGTCGAGTCTCGGAGGCGTGGAAGGCTTGAAGACATGTCTGAAGGAGTGGGAGGCCTTCCCATCCGATACCGAGATTGCACAGCGGAAAGATATCTTCGAGATGATCCACGAGCTGGTGAACCAGCGCGACACCAATCTGCCAGCGGACATGCGGTGGAATCTGAAGTTTGTGGTTGTCCCGGTGGGATCCTATGGATTGGGCGTGTGGAATCGCTCGTCGGACATGGATATTCTCGTCCTCGGACAGGTGAACCCGCGAACGTTCTTCACTCTGATGATGGCAAAGCTGCGACGCGCCCCAGATGGCGAAGTGCAGCTTCTCCGAAAGGTCAAGGCAGCGTCTGGAACGATGTTGGAGTTGAGGGTTTGTGGTGTGCGCCTTGATCTGCAGTATTGTGCTGCCACTCGCGTAGTGGAAAGGTATTATTCCTACTCTACTCCTATTCCTGTCTATTCCTATACATTTGCATGGCTAATTAGAGCAGCTGGCCGCAAGCCTTGGAACTCCCCGTCGACGATTCGACCTTCCACCTCCCAATGCAGTCATTACTCAAACTCAACTCACTGCGCGACATGCACTATCTGCAACGCACGATCCCCGACCTTGCTTCATTCCGACTTGCCTATCGAATGATCAAGATCTGGGCACAGCGACGCGGCATCTACTCCTCCAAGCTGGGGTATCTGGGAGGAATGCACATAGCGCTACTTCTGTCACGAATCTGCAAGCTCTCCTTCCGTCAGACGGGTACCATATCCGCCGTGGACATGGTATCCACGTTTTTCAAGCACTATGCACGATTCGACTGGACGCAGGATATCATCTACGACCCCGGTTTCTATCTATCCGTCCCGCGATACTTCCGATCAGCTCGGGAGCCATTGGTGATTCTAACCCAGCATGCACCCAAGGTGAACGTTGCGCGTGCGGCGTCTCAATTGTCGACTAGGACGCTGGAGCAAGAGTTTCAACGGGCTGATCAACTTTTCTCAATGCCCGATGTGACGTGGGACCGGGTGGCTGGCGCGGTGGAAGGGTCCAGCGGGGAAGAGGATTTCCTCCGGTCGTATCGCAGCTACGCTAAGGTGGATGTGCAGTACTGGGGTGCCGCGACAAAGGGTAGGATGCTTGTCGGGTGGGTGGAATGGCGATGTGTGTCTCTTCTTGTTGGTAGGTTCTATCATGTTGGATATCAAGATGTTGGTATCTTCGAAAGGTGGCTGACCTGTTTAAGACATCCATCGAAAATTCTCTGATATCCACGCTCGGATCTGGCCGTCTCGGTTCACGAACATGGAGGAGGACGAGACGACGAAAGAGTACCAAGGGTGCTATCTGATCGGTCTGAGCAGAACCACAAACCCGACCACACCGATGAGTGAGGCCGAGCGACAATCAGCACAGATATCCCTCCTGGCAGTTCTAAATGCATTTGCGGATCAGATCCGCAGCGACGAGAACTACTTCGACCGGTCATCCAGTTGGGTCGACGTCAGTCTCGTCCAGCCGGGTTCACTGAAAGGTCTACGGGTGGATAATTTCGACTGGGGCGGGACATACGAAGACATGGGGTTGGATGATTCGGACGATGAGGAGATCGACCTTGAAGACGACAATTTGGATGAGGGTGAATCGCATCCCCGTCGACGCAACATCTCTGGTCGTGGTGCTCGCGGGGTCGCGATGCCCGAGGGGGTGAAGTTGCGGTCTGCCAACGACGTACTCAATCGACTCCGGTGGGATGCAGAGCTGGATATGGAGGATTACATCGTTGGATATGATGATCGGTTCCTGGGGGAGAGGGAGATGCCCGTGGGACAGTGGAAGGCGGAGTTGACGGACGAAGCTTTTATTCCTATGCATCGGATTCTGTATTTCAAGAGGAAGAGTGATGGAGTGAGGGTGTGGGATCGAGAGACGCGGAGGGATTTAATTTTTGGGAGCGGTCTTAGTCTATGACAATACATTATATTGTATGTTAGTCTGATTATCTATTGACTGACTATTTTATTTACCACATATCTGATAAACCCTGGTTTATATCACGGCAATTCGTGCTGTGGTACCCTTTCCAGTTTCTATTTAAAACCAGCCGATCAAGTGCATAGAATATACTCCGTGCATTATTAATCGATAGTATATATTCCTCTATGCAGTCTCAGTAGATGTCCCCTGGGACTAGCATGGATCAATGGTGGTGAATTAGTGTTTGGCGTGTTGGTGCATATAAACCATGCAACATCACATTTAAACAGACAAACCCCTATCGCTTGTAGTTACTTAATCCAATCCCTGACATAGCCTCAACCAACACCTTCGGGGACGTAGCATGGTAGGCGTTTGCTACTCTCTCGTCCTTTATTGTGGCTCGCCTAGCCGCCCTTCCTCAAGCTTCCTTCTGCTACGTCTATTAATACCTATTCCCCTTAGAGGCTTTGTTTTCACGATATAAACTCACAATTATAAGTAGCTTTAGTATAGCTTTTTGTATCCTATCAGGGTAGGTATTAATACCCAATGCGCGATTGATATCCTGTTGGTTTGTAGCTTGGCCTTAACATAATCCACACTACAATAAACAGCGTAAACTAGATTCGGGCGGTACTGTTTCTCCGCCTCTATTTTCTAGGACCTTGGCCTAACTAGACAAATTTTGCAGTGGTCATGCCCATTTCCGGCAGCTGCTATGTGTCCTGATCAGCCGCCTAGGGAGACCCGTCAAGCTTTCTACTCCCCAGTTAAAGCCTTCCGTCCAATGCAAATTAAGTCAGCATTGTTCAGGGTGTCCTTCTCGAACCCGTTGACGACCTGGTCCAGCAGAGCTGCCGCGATATTCTGCAAGTCGATATGCGGGAGGCCCGGGATCTCCCGCCTTTCCCTATTCGGGGAGTCGATAAACCCAGGCTTGACGACACAGGACTGGACGGCGCCTTTTGATTGCTTGCCATATGCGAGGATTAGTGTCTCTGCCTCACCCTGGAACGGCCTCAATTAGCATTTCATTGACATATAGCATAGGGGGAGGTAGGTAGAGGAAGGAAAGAGAGACTGGGAGGGATAGGAGGGCTCCCACTTCCTCGTCCATACATACTCGCATTAGGCCGTAGTTAATGAGGCCGTGGTCTTGCAGTTCCTTTGGCACCTCAGCGGGGCTGCGGGGGGCAAAATGGCCGCTTATATAGATGAAGCGCAGCGGTCCATCCTGCTTATAGCGGAGGGTATCGAGAGTCTGGATGGCCGTGGTAGCGTAGTCGCGGGAAATCTTGCACGTCTCCTCAAACGGGACAGTTTTGAGCTTTACCGGTGTCACAGCGATAGTCCTATTTTGTAGTCAGTTAATTAGCTCTCTCGTGGTTTGAAAAACTATATCAGGCTAGTTACTCGCTCGTTCTCTATCGCCAGGAGACCGCAAACGAAAGATAGTCAATTTAGCATAAGGAGGGGGACCATACCAGATGCAGGCATCTGTATTCTCTAGCTCCTTTTTAACGCTATCGGAATAGGTCTCAAAGTTGTCACAGATGACTGACTTCAGCTTTGCAGCGGCAGGCCCTGCCACTAGCGGCGCTGGGGTCTCACGCCGGCCAAGGGCGATGATAGAGGTAATAGCTGGGTTCTCGAGAGCTTGGCAGATAAGCTCTGTGGCCACAAAGCCAGTCGAGCCACCGATCACAAGCTTCATAGTTATGTAGTACAGGGCCGTAGCCACACGGGAAAGTAGTTTACACAAGGACTAATCTCCAAGTCAAGAAGAATAGGTGCGGAAGCAATAGTGGTCATGATTGCGAAGCCAGGAATTCTCCGTGTTTTGTGTTTGGCCCCCATCGCAAGCCACGAGTGATCACAAGATGACCTATGCCGTTCATTACAAGGGACTTACTAGCCTCTCTATTCTGCACAGCTTCATTTTCTTTTCCTCAGGAATGAGATCAAAGCAGCTTTGGGACAGACTCTATACTGTACTGTATTGCGCCGACCCTCTAAGCTTAGGTGGACCCGATTTTAGCCTTGAGGGGGATTTTAAGGAATTTTTCTAGCCTATAATACAATATTATTTCAAACACAGCTGTATTTAAAAAGCCTTCTTTGTAGGGTTAATATATGTATGTTTACATGCTATTATATCAGCCTAAATCATAGACACTAGGCCCTATTAATATGTTGTTGTTAAGATATTAAGATTGTAAAAAGCGCCATTTATATGCTTTAACTTCCAAGATGTAGGGTATGGTATCACGCTATCTTGGTTTTTAGTAATTCTCAGCAAGGCTCTTTCCTTTGCTAGACTTCACCAATCCAAACTCGTTCTAGTTGCCTTATATAGAAAGCATATAAGCTGGAAAGTATCCATATTTCTTACCGCTAAAATATTTAATAAAAATTGCTAGAACAAGTCGGGTCTACATCCATATTCCTGCACCCTTCGTAATACTTCTGCTACTTGGGGAAGTAACCTTGTGGCCCCTTACAATTTCGCAGTTGGCATAGCACATTGAAAAGGCCGAGAACACTATTAAATATGCTTGGATGGTCATAACCAAGCACCTTTTCTCTACCTTCCAGTGCTTATCGATGCATTACTTCGGCCTCTCTGTAATTGCTTGGCTTTGTTAGTCAAGCCAAGATTGCTAAAAGCGGTAAATATATTCGGATGTTTATTTTCGAGAGCCTTATTTTATTTCCCAAAATTATTTCGATTGCTTTATAATTTTTATATTAATATCCCACAGTCCTTACTGCAGCATTTAATGTGAAGTCTTTTTACCTAGTTATAGAGATGTGCCGGCCTAACTCGTGTTTATAGTAATCTAATTACACACAAACTGTCATGGCGAAAGTATATAGCGAATTAGGTTAAATAATTACAACATAATAATATTATAATTATGGCACTTGCTCCTTTGCTGTTCGCGTCTTCACCCCTAGATTCGGATTAATGCCTTTTGTTAATAGTAACAGGGCAACCATATCCACATGTCCTGCTCGAGCTGCTCTTGCTAAGAATGTCATAGAGAATTTGTCCTCTTCACTCTGATATTGGAAATTGGGATTGATTCCTTTTTTCAGTAGAAGAATCTTTGCAATACTTGTGTGTCCTGCTTGCACTGCTATTGACAGTGCATGATATAATATCTCGAGTTTATTATTCAGAGCCCCAGAACTAGCGTTCAGTAAATTCTGAGCAGTTTTGACTATTCCATGATTTGCAGCCCATAGCAATGCGGACATCTGTCCATGAATGGCATTAAAACGATACAAAAAAGGGTTGACTGTATTGTGAAGATATCGGTTTGTCCTGGCTAAGAAATTTATATCGGACTCCAGGGCCAGATATCCGGCAATGTGATAGAGAATTTCATTTGGCAGGTCTAGCAACAGCAGCATCGTGCCCCTTCTCAATTAGTGGAATAATTTTATTTGAAGTTTAGCGTTAACTTCAGGCCTTGTTGTCAGGGAATAAGCTCAGGCAGGCGGGCTAGCAGAGCTAATATGCAGGCAGACTACAGGTCAGGCTTTATACAGATTGATAGACAAGACGTAGCGTGAGAGCTACAACAGGGTCAGGATTAGGCAGGAAGATAAACAGCCAGAATCACATGCCAAAGCGGTCAGAATAGACAGAATGACACGTCAAGGCTGGCACCGTGACACTTTATAGGTGGAAAGGAAGACCGCAATAATTGTTTAAGAAAAGGTGGTCTGCTATCTTTGACCGCTCCAGCGCACAGATCTCCCCTGGTGCGACTAGACTACACCGTTACCTACGGAGCTATCTAGACAGGTTTAAGATATGCATATGGCCGGAGACCAGCCGGTACGGTCCGAGATGAGGCAGACACTGTATTGCCCGTTGCAGGCGCACACGAACGCGGACAGCATAAACCCACCACAGTTAAAACATAATCCTATTAAAACTGTCCAAGATATTAGCGATATAAAAACATACAACAGCCGGGATTCGCTGGTGGTTGTGACGGGTGCACATGGTCTGTTTGCGTTGCTTGAAAGCTGGAAGGATGTCGAACGGGAGCCATCGACGCCTTCCCAGGACGGACTCCCTAGCGACAACCCCCAGGCAAAGCCTGATCCGACTCAGATTCGTGCTAATTAGTGGGCTTGAAACATGGTCTTAGTTTTGTGGCCTGTTCCCAAACTGGTTGGGTGGGGAGTTAGGTTTTTTATCCGGTGACGCACGGTTTACTTCAGTTCAGGATTATTCAAGCAACAGGATCTTAATTTTCTTCGGTTTTATTTCTATTTCTCTAACTCTCTTGTTTTTAGAGATACATCTCTTAGCTACCGTGTGCTGGAATAAGATGATGCCTTCATTACGAGAATGTACGTTAGTATGATGAAAAATAGCTGAACTCTTAATTACATGTATTTATGTAGCTGTGAAATGACCTCTTGCTATGGAGGTTAAATGATCTCTAGTAGAACCTCGTTATATGGGTCTTGACATGGTTGACAGTAGTAAGATTGGCGGATTGACGGAGCCGTTGGAGACAGTCCTACACCATTACCGGGAGTAGACGCCCAGATTAGATGGCGAAGAGTCCAGATGGCTGTAATGATTAATTGAATCTGTGGCCCATATTAGAGCTGACCAACGAGAGTTCTGCAGCAGAGACATCATTACCTGAACGCTTATAAGCCAAACATTACATGCAATTCCAACGACTGCGATCACTGTCAACATGGTAGCGACGCCAAGCATTCGATAGGCTGCACGCGTGAGGCGTAACTGAGTCAGAGGCTTCTAGGTTGATAGAATGCTTGGACGTCTTGCGAAAGACAGAGCAGTTCATGAACTGCGACGCTGAATTTCAGTGTTTGATCAACCTAGAGGAGTATCTCCGTTGTGCCAAGTGCCGCAGCAGGCACTACAACTATTAGTTCTGAGGTTGCTAATGGTTTTCATTTTTTATAATTTTATTCCTTCCTTCCGCCGCCCCATCATTCTCCTTTCAAACTTCTAATATTGCATGTACAGGGCCAGGTGATATCACACGATGGGAGATATCCCTTAATATTAGGAACACCTACACAAATTTCCATGGCTTGAACAAGATAAAGCCGGTGCATAGCGCCAACGGAGTCATGTCGTACCTAAAGCTCAGATCCCTATGTCTTGGCCAATTGAATATGTTTAGATATGACAGATGCTCAGAGAAGTTAGTATGACATTGTCACAGTATTTAACATTCCTCTGAATTTGCCCCCCAGTTGGCTTAGTGGCCATCGTTACATTCAACCTCTTGGAACTTGAGGCTAATTGGTTGCTCGCCACCGATCGTACTAAAGTAACCATCACTTTTGATAAAAAATCCATTATTCCCGTTAGGTTGGCTGTTGCTACGCAACCTAATGTGACAGTGGGAAATTCTCCCCCAGTTATCAATGTCACAATCGCTCGACCCCTGGAATTGGACGTAGTTCTCATATGGTGGTTTGCCTGTATAGAGCAGTCCAGGCTGCCTGGCGACAATATAGTTCCCTCCAGGCTCCACTGTAGAGCCGTCAACATCCCACAGATAGAATTTTCCATTTTCCTTCACAGTTTGAGAGTCGGTATCCTGACGCTGGCAAGTATTTGTGCTGTGACACACTTTGAAACGCCTGCGGGTGTTTCCAGAACAAAATTTAAGATAATTCCACTTATCACCATCACCACCTAGCTCTCCGTGACAGCTGCTTGACAGGCGGTAACAGCGACCGTAACTGATAGGCAAGTCTGAAGCCTTAACCCGTACATGATCGCCCGTAATCACTTTTTCAGGAGAGGAAAGGCGTGCATCAGGGAATCTCGGATGATAGCCGGAACTTGAGTCTTCAAAGACCCCATTTTGAACTAATGGATAGGGGTGAGGGTTGGCATACGCACACCTAACAACAGCAGTCATGGCCAGCAAGGCCTTTAGCATGTAATTGGAGAACAAGGGCATTTTATTGGTACCAGCACGGGAGGCAATCGGGTCAAGACAGATTAAGGTTGAATTTTCCAATGATCTTGAAGATGGGTCACTTAAGTTAGGTGTTATGAGCATGCTAATAATTGAGGGCATCAGGTGGGCTTAAATCTTTTGCGCGGTGTATCAATGACGCATTAGAGATGGAGCACACGCCCGTACATGTAAAATAGGCATGCTGCATAGGCATGCTACATAGAGTCAAGATCGTCATACATTGCATGGGTTTGGTACAGCCTTACCCTGGCAGACTTGATGTCCCTCCGATTAGGTGCGGGTACTATGGCAAGTGGACCACGCTTAGTAGCATCTAAATGTCAGATATACGGCTAATCCCGAAGAGGAAATAGAGTACGATTGGTGAAAAGGTCTTATTTGAATGAATTGAGCTGGTTGGGCTCTTCTTGATTATTCTTCTTGGTTATTCTTGATTGATTATTTTGTTGTGTGCTCCACGGGGTTTTACCCCGATCCAGTCACATGATTCTGGTCCACCAACGGCCATATTATTTGACACACCCCCTCAGATTCGAACCTTTCCTTCCAATTTCAGCAACCTTGAAGCTATTCCGGGTCGAATCTGACATTCAGTCATATCCGTTCAGTGTTTCCATCAATCCCTTTAATTCCAGAGATGTTCCGTGGTCCTAGCTGATCCACAAACGGCTCGAATTTCTGCCGTGAGAGTGCTTTGGTGAGTCCATCTGCCAGCATCTTGTCTGTTGGTGTGTAGCTGACTTGGATTCTTCCTTCCAGAGCTTCCTGCCTGAGCCAATGATTATGGATATCCACGTGTCGAAGCCTTGTCTGAAGTCGGTTTATATCTTTATGCACAAGCCGGATTGTTTGGAGATTGTCACAGAAGATTTGAATCCGTTGGTCCTTCTTTCTCTTATCCAGTTGAACTCCAAGCTCTTTAAGCAGTCTGCTGATAAATATTCCTTCTCCAGCTGCGTGGGACAACGCTAGAAGCTCTGCCTTAGTGGTAGAAGTAGTCACTGTTGCCTGCTTGTTGGCTCTCTATCCTACTACTCCTCCAAATAACTGCATTATATATCCTTGCGAACTCTTTCGATCCTCCTTGTTATCCGCAAACGAAGCATCGCTGTACAGGATGAAGTCATCTCCACCCCCCAGTTGCAGCGCTAGGTCTTTCGTTCGTTTAAGGTATAAAAGGACGCGGTCAGCCGCAGCATGGTGTTCGTCGCTTGGATTGGTAAGAAAGCGGGATAATTTGGACACTGCAAAGGCTATGTCTGGTCGTGTGGTGACTGCTGTGTACATTAAGGAACTGTTCTTCTTCTAATATCTCTGAATACTTTGTCGTGTGGCTTGTCCGGTGTAAATAAGGAGCTCATCTCTGGTTATTGGGACAATATCTAAGGTTCTTGAATCCGCTAGGTTAGCAATCTTCTCTATATAAGAGGATTGACTTAGCCATATAATTCTTTTCTCCCGATCCCGGATTATCTCTATACCAAGAAACCACTGCAGTTTATCTCCGCCAGTCATCTTGTACTGGTTTTGGAGCTGATTAACAATTTGGTCCAGTATCTCTTGATTCTTGCAGCCCTTTTGGTATGCAAAGATTATGTCGTCAACATAGAAGAATACTAGAATACCACCATTTTAATCATGCAACATGGTTCATGAGGAATAGGATTAAATCCTAGGTCTTGAAGGGATTTCTTGAAGTGCTTTTGTCATAGTGATGGTGATTGCCTTAGTCCAAACAGGGCCCTTTTAAGCTTTAGGATTGTACCTGGCTTTTGGTATCCTGGTGGCATCTGCATAAAGACATCCTTATCGATATCTACATAGACAAAGGCGTTGGTAGTGTTATATTGCACTAATTCCAAGTCGAATCTTGCAGCTGTAGCCATTAGGATTCGGAATGATTGTATAGCCAGTGTTAAAGCATAAAGGTCTTCTATTTTCCTTTCTTGTTGGTCGCCGCGTACAACCAGACGGGCCTTGCATTTTGCAGGCTTCCTTTCTAGTCAAACTTGTACGCGTACACCCATTTGCAATCCAGGATTTGCCTGCCTTTGCATTTAGGATTATACTGGCTTATTTCTTGCCATGTACACATATCCTCGTGTCCCTTAAGATGATCTTTTTCAGCCTGCTTGAACTGCTTGCCAAGTGGATGATCCATAAGATCTTTGTGGTTAACCGGCTTAGGTGGCAAATCTCTGTGGTGCATATCCTTTTCAGGTCGTCGAAGCAATCATTCTGATTGTGCCTTAGTTGTTCTCTCTCCGGGTCGTTTCGGTTGAATTAATGGTGCAGCTAAAAACGATGCTTTCCATGCAGCTAAGTGCGATGATTCTTGATTAGATCTAGCTAGGGAACCAATAGTTAATAGCGAGGCTGGTTGAAGATATTCTGGCGTCTCCGGTAGTGTTAGATAGACCAGATCTTTAGCATCTTTCTAACCTATTTCTTTAGCCAATTCCATAGCTGATTGGGCCATATCCACCAGGAAGTCTGATGAATTAAAATATCCAACTACTTGACTCTCTTCTTGTTGGCTTGGTGGCGACATAGACTCTTCGGGAACCTCAATATTCTTGATTATCTGGTTGAAGTCCTGGATGGATATCTGCCGAAATTGATCCTGCATGATTGCTAGTTTGGACAGATCGCCAGAGAATTGCTCGTCTTCATTGAATATCACATCTCTTGTACGGATGACTCGGTTTAGGCGTGGAATCCAGATTCGGTAGATATTAGTGGAATCATATCCAACTAGATATCCAATATGCGCTCTTGGATTGAATCTCTGTTTCCGGTTTGACTTCTTCAGTGCTTCTGTGGTCATGGCGAAGGCTTTGCATCCATATACTTTTAGATGCGCTTGCTGAGGCTTTCTGTCATGGATTACCATGCCGTCTTGGTGCGCAACGTAGGTATGGAATCGATCGAAAGGCGTTTTCCAATTGGTTTGGTACTGAGGTGTTCGATTGGAAAGATAGACTGATGCACGTACAATCTCCGAGCCATAGAAATGCAGGTAATCTAGCATATTCCCGCATTGCTCGAGCCTTATCCTTTATTACACCCCCCTGAGCGCTCTGCACCACCGTTTTGAGCACTTGTATAAGGTGCGGAGGGCTCAATCTTTATAAAAATAAGGATCTGACTGCAGAAAGGCTGCAATGCGAGGCTTTTGGCCCACAGTTTCATTGTCACATTCAATAACCTGAACCTTTATATCCATTCGCCCAAGTGTTCCAAGTAAATGCTCAAAGCGTGGATAATTGAGTCAGCCGTTCGGTCCTCTAGGTAGTAATCCCAGATAAAACCTGACCACCGATCAGTTGCTAGCATCAAGCTTTTCCAACCACCATAGCCAGCTTCGAAGTCATGGAAATCAATGGCTAGGCGTTGACCCGGTCCCTCTATAAAATCCGATGGAATTCTGCTAACCTGACGCTTTAGCTTTGCAATCCCGCAGGCGTCGCATTCCACTGTTGTCGGTCCACCTCTAATCCTTGCTCCTTTAGTTGAATTGACTAGATGCTCCAAGGTAAGAGGTCCAGGATGTCCAAGTCGAAGGTGCCATTGGTATGCATCTGCCCGTGCAGATCTTGGTGTAGAATGGAACGATGATTGAAAGCGGTTTCGGCGATTAAAAAGACTTCCTCTTGTTATATTCATGGGAAGGTATTCAATCACAAACTGGTCGAACTGGTCTTCAATCTGCGCAATCGGTCGATTATCTTGATGTCGGAGGATGTTTTGCTCTGGTCGATTATCCCACCATATTCCGGCCTTATGCAACTGGCGTAGAGACACTAAATTGCAAGCCATCTTGGGACAGAAAGCAACATCTTGGAGGTGCAGTATTGACTTCTTTCCACCTAATCTAACCTGAATATCCACATTGCCATATCCATGGATCTCCACCTTTGAATCTCCGGCCCATATAAAGTCACCTGGTTGTGCGGTTTGAAAGTCGTTGAATCGAGTGATTTCATTAAAGATATGGATAGTGGATCCGGAGTCAAGAATAGCTGAATTCTTTAATGGATAGGTATCCGGTAATGTCGCAAATGAAGCTGGAATTCTTCCAATCTGTCGTTCAAGTAGTCAATCTTGATTCCTCAAGCTCTTCCACTCTTCAACCTCTTTGGCAAATTCCTTGTCTGTTTGAAGCAGATGATTAATAAATCTCCTAATTACAGCACGTTCCTTAAATCCTTTAGGGGCCTCTTGAGGGAAAAAAAAGATAGAAACAGGCCTTCCATTCATGCATTTGCCCACATGCTTTGCAAGCTACCTTTGTCTTCTTGGCTATATTGCAGCTCTCGAGATTATTAGGCTTTTGCTTGCGCTTCTGGGTATAGCTTTGACCTTTTGGTGCGTGATTCAATTCCGTGCCTTCAGTCTTAGCTTCTTCAGCATCAAAGGTTGGACCAAATGACCCTTTGGCAATATTGCTGCTCTGTTGAATCAATTTGGTATCCAAACCTTTTCGGAAGTCTTGTGCTACCAGTCTGAATGTCAGGTTGTCTGATTCAATATCCTTACTCTTAGCAATCTCATATGAGGTTGCCCATACCGGGTTTAAAGTCCGTACAGCATTCAGGAAATCCTCAATCCAGTCACTTGTGGTTGCAGCCACTGCAATTCTAGCTTTTTCGGCCTTGTGCATTGCTTCTTCCCAATTGTTTAACCAGGTAAGTACATCCCGAGGTCTTGTGACAGGTTTAATGGCCTTTTTATACGCTTCGCGGGCAAGTTTCTTGACTGTGGCATCATCAATTCCCACCCGTTGCTTTAGTTTGGCGTACCATTCCTTCATCGAATCCTCTGGATCGCAGCAATATTCATACACTTGTGGAGAAATAGTCTTCTGCATCCACTCCCGCAGTTTGCTTAGTTCAGTTTGTTGAAGAATATAGTCGTCACGAAGGCTTTTGTAAACAGTCCAAGCAAATTGTCGATCAGCAAGGGAGGTAGGATTTGTTGATCGTGTACTTCCAGCTGGTGGTGCCAAAGTGTCATCGGTAGGTGGTGCTGGCTTTAAAATCTCTTGTTCATCGCCAGTAATAATTCCCCATAAATTCTTGCCTCTGGCTAAACCTTCAAACTGCGTGTTCCATTCCTTCCAATTCTCTTGGGTTTTAAAAGGACGGTATTCTGCGTGGACATTTCGTTCGGAGGAAATAAAGTTTCGACCGGTGGATAGCTGAGCTGTATAAGCCGTGGTTCGCTGTATAGGTAGTTTTTGAGCGAATGAGACTCTTAATTGTCAGATATACGGCTAATCCCGAAGAGGAAATAGAGTACGATTGGTGAAAAGGTCTTATTTGAATGAATTGAGCTGGTTGGGCTCTTCTTGATTATTCTTCTTGGTTATTCTTGATTGATTATTTTGTTGTGTGCTCCACGGGGGTTTTACCCCGATCCAGTCACATGATTCTGGTCCACCAACGGCCATATTATTTGACACTAAATGATCTAATAGACATTTCTCAAAGCTTATTGGGCAAGTACGGGCTTTTCCGCGATTCTGCAGGCGATATTTCGAGAGATTCTGGTTTGAGTTTCCAACGTCTATCACTCCCAAGCGTACAGGTAGTTACTCCATGAAGTAGTAACTGGGCCTCGCCATATTGCTTTTTCGGGTACTTATGACCCGCCAAGAGCTTACGTAGTAAAGAAGAAAATATATTACTGAAATACACAAGTAATATAGGGCTTTCGCCACTGAGCAGCATGTAATGATGTGTATAGTATTGTATATTTCGGTTCTTGGCGGGTTTCGGCCCGGTTTGACAGCTCATCACGTGACATGCTACCATTATTGGAAGCATGAAGGAGTCTGGGATTCAGGGGTACGGAGGCACCCACGAACTAGGCTAAATACTGTCAAATAATATGGCCGTTGGTAGACCAGAATCATGTGACTGGATCGGGGTAAAACCCCCGCGGAGCACGCAACAAAATAATCAATCAAGAATAACCAAGAACAATCAAGAAGAGCCCAACCAGCTCAATTCATTCAAATAAAACCTTTTCACCAATTGTACTCTATTTCCTCTTCGGGACTAGCCGTATATCTAACAAATACATAACAGATGCTGACTAAGACAGTGCAGACCGGCACCCAGAGCAGAGGGATAACCCGATGTTCCAACAACCATTGTTAGAATGCATGTATGGCAATATGCTCTAACAACCATTTTGATCTTGCATATCAGGATTCTCAATTCAAAGTGATATAAACTCTCCTAGTTTTCATAAAAATACGTGATGATATAAATAACGGTACTGAATCTATATACATATATTCCCTTTTGAAAGTAATTACTGGTCGTTTTTTCCTACATCCAGATCGCAGTGACTGCGAAACCGGCCTCTACGATTCCTTGCGCCTGCGACGACCGATGGATGCAGATTCTGTAGTGGACCTTATAGAACACAGCGTTTAGCCTCTGAAGGCCCTGAAGTAGGCTTTATGTTTCTTTTTATTTTGGTTGTTGCACTATTAGCGCCTGTTCCGCGAGGCCGCTTCTGACAATCCTTATTTTATCGCCACTACAACCGGATTTTGAGGCAGAAGCAGCCTATGATTTGGCTTCCGGATAGTCTCACTCTCAGACTTTCATGCAATTCTTTCAGCCTGTTGTTTGGCTGCCTCCTGCTTCTGAGCTCGCTTAACTTCGCGCTCTGCACCACTCTCTGCCTTCTCCAACAATCGCTGCTCCTGCAACGCCTGATGCGCTACAGTGCAATGCTCCTTCCTTTCGGCCACTTCTCCAGCCTTTTCTTCACATAAAATGGCGGTCTGGAGCCGGAACTCTTTAAATAACTCCCTTATCCTCCTTGCCCGCCTGTTCTTGGTCCATTCCACGCTGCCGCACAAGGTCCACTTTGCCTGGGCTGAAAAAACCGGCTGGCCACCATCATTTTCTGTAGGGAATAGGCCCATGACCTTTCTCCACTTTCTGGTTTTACATGCCAGGTCGGGCGCGGACTATAGGTCTTGATTTTCATGTTGTTGTACAATCTCATGTCGTGAGGCTAGTTTCTCGGCGGCCCGCCACAGCACGGCAACCTGTGGATCTGTCAGCCTTCCTGGCGGAACTGGCGGGTGATTCGCTGAATGGCACGAAGAGGTTGCGGTGGAGTAACGTCACTAAACTAAACGATTGCAGTAACAAAACCGACAACGGCGAACGCTCCAGCTATATTATTTGGATAGAATACTGGAGTAAGAAAGATATATCTACAGCAAGCTACTACTCTACTACCTTAGAGTAGTTAAGATATAAAAAAGTATTACAATATGGTTTCAAAACCTTATACTTTATTTATTCTTTGATAAACTCTAAATGTATCTAAATATGGCAAAGCTTCCGTTGATTCCGGCTTGGCAAATGTGATTAATTGGTGAAATCATCAAAATCTAGTCGGTTATAACTTAGGGCAAGATTTTAGAAACAAATCAAGAGTATAACATGCCCGCCCTAGATTTTGAAAATGAGTATACGGAGCTGTGTTTCAAAAGTCATGAGCGACGCTAGTCTTGGCTGTAATGCCACCGTACTGATTCCCATACTAATTTGTATGACTAGCCAGACGGCATTCTAGGAGCAGATAGATTAATATTTGTACAAAAATAAAGCTATTCAGACCCGAAAGAGTGAGGTTTTTGCACCTAAAAGAGAGGACCCTCTCTAAGATCCTTTTGCCTTAATAAATAACCTCGTAGCCGCATACCTTTAAAGTCACTGTTATCCTTCCTTGTACGGCCTTCTTGATATTCATTCCTCCGAGCTCTATAATAACCTGTATATGGCGTACCAATCGCTTAATCTAGTGTTGTATATCCTCTCAAGGCATCTTATTTCAAGCAGCGACCTAAGCAGATTCTGCAGTCTTTTTCTCTCGTGGAGCCCCTCTTGAAGTTGTTCGACGCTTAAGATATACCATGCAAATTCAATTGCAGTTAGGTTAGGCAAATTCCCTGGCAAATCCAGAACTCGTACATTATGGATATTGTACACTATATTTAAAAATAATAGCGATAAGCCGGGGCTCTATTCTCTAATATAATAGTATTTGGACGGTCGATCATATATTCTTTTACAAAGGGGATTAATTTGGGGACAAGAACTTCCTAATAGAAAGAAGTTAGATAACATATAAACCTTTATAAAAAAAAGAAAACAAACCTTATAATATAAAACCAGAATCTCTCTCTAAGCGACTATTTTTCTTTATAAATCTACATGCTGGCTTTCTACCTGGAGTTTTACCTTCACGAAGCTTTACTTAAGTTATTAGGTTAATAAGCTCCTATTCTTCTGGTTTTAAAGGTCTAACTCCTTATTTAAAGCTTTAATCTCCTTTGCTGCCTCTCTTTTTTTTTTTGTTATGTAGTTCTGGTTTCTATATATAAATAGGGCCTTTTTTTATTATAAGAAAAGCATTCCTATACCATAAAATCAGAGTTTCCTTTCCAAGGGCGGTGTATACAAGATATATCACAGAATTTATTCTTTGTACGCCATATTTTTAAGCCTCCATGTCGCTGACCAAGACAGACAAAGGATTTATCTGTAAAGATTATATTTTTCCATTCTTTAAGCGTCCAATTTTTATAGGCAAGGAAAAACTCTAAGCGCCTTTTTTTTGTTCGTTAGTAAGGTCAGGTTTGGTAGTAGGTTTAACAGAATAAAAGCCTAATCGGGTAAGAATACGCCAAACAGAAGAGGTAGAAATAGAGGCTTTAAATACAAGAATCTCACAGGATTTTTCATGTCCATTCCGATCCTTCTTAACCGATTCAATAATAGCTTTTACGGTATCTTTAGCCACTGGGGGCTGTCCTGATCGCTGCTTATCTTCCATATATTTAAGAAGGATCCGGGGTTAATATCTGGGTTGAATCCACGCTCTTTTGCCTTTCGATTCTAAAACTGGATAGCTTGACGAGACATGCCAGCAATGGCTTTAATCTTTTAAGATTTGTTCTAGAATAAAAAGCAAGGTAAGCGCTTGGATATAAACTCCAACTAAATAATATTTTCCCTGCATGGTTTTGAATGTCCGGGGGCAGGTAGGTAGGTAGGTAGGCACGCAGGCGAAGAGTCAAAGAATTATTTTAAAAAAAGGTTAAATAGCTTCAAGCAAAAGCAATTTTTTGTTGGGGAATATGGCTTTATAATCTATCGCAAATCTACACAGTAAGAGCTCTCCCATATAAATTACTATGTAAACACCCATACTGCCAAGATAGTAATAAATACTAGCGCCTGCTCATGACTATTGAAACACAGCTCCGTACAGACATCTAATTTACTTGCCTGCGAATTCGGCCTGCCCTCAGTTTGCAGGATTGCTTACATTAGCTAAGACTTAACCAATTGTAGTACGCACTTAGCAAACGCTGGGACAGATCCGAGCACAGCAAGGTCTTCCCAAAACCCCCCCCGTCGTAGATCGTCACGTAGGGCTGGTGATTTTTTATGCCAGAACATTTAAAGCCGATTCAATCACTGGTACGATCTCTTCGTTTTTTCCCTCCTCATTCAGAATTAATACTACTATTAGCATTAAAACCACTAATATAGGATTATCATCATCAATCTCATTGCCTCACCACATCTGTTAGGAGCGCTCAGAAGCGCGATAGCCAGATCCTTAGCTAAGATGCTTAGTCAGGTGCGAAGTGTTTATATTCGCACCCGCGGACCTGAACACTTGAAGGCCAGCGATTAGTTCTGCAATATACGTGGTCCTATCTTCCCTCCATATAGATACTCCCTTTCGCACCGTAGCGCACCATTCAGCTCGTTACCGACCCCACACGTAACAGCATCATGGTGGATACCAGGAAGGACTATGGGACGCCCAATGCCCTTTCAACTACATCACCCAGGTCCGGCCTCACTCTGTGGACGACTTGAACGAACTCCGCAAGCAGATCGAAGACTTGTATGCCTACGGACTGGCGCAAACCGAGGACGAGATCAAGAAGCAATGGACCTGGGCACCCTGCCCAAGGACGACTCGGTGAACTCTCGCATCCAGCGGACGGTATATCGAGGCAGACTGATCGATAATCTACGGAACAAAGAAAACTGGTACGTCCTACTTTACTTGGGGCCCCTAACCTAGAAGATGCATGTGCAATGTCACCTACTAACAATGTATACAGTCTTAACGTCCACGAAGAAAACCCTCCGAGCCCATAAAACTGAAGGCGAACAAAAATGGCGTGATTTCCGCAATCCTGGATGAGCTGTAGAGCCACTATTCCAAGCATCCGGAGCCATTCTCCGTTTTGCTGTGACTCCTCCGGAACACTATTGCCGTGGTGTCCGGGGAGCAAAAATACTGGTATACTCATGCAGTGTTGCGGTCATACCGCAACACTGCCGAGGTTATTCCCGGTGGGTTTACCCATCCGCAGCACCTATACCTATAATATATAAATAACTAAACAAGCATATATATATACTAACTAAGAGTTCAGATAGAGATGCACCGCGTCACCTTTAAAATCGACCGCCAGGACATCTCCGGCGACACTGTCGGAGTCACCATCTCGTACTCGAACAGCAGACTAGAAATGGACGTGGACAAATGGTTAAGTGAACGACGCAATGTCCAACACATCAGTAAAAACAAGACTTCCGTGCGGCAGAAAATGGCATTAAATTTCTCTCTTCTAGACGAGGTGATTTAAACAATGTGATACTTTGCTACATTGAATTCTTTACCGTGGAATTATTCCTGTACTTGAATTTTG
This sequence comes from Aspergillus tanneri, assembly GCF_003426965.1. Lineage (NCBI taxonomy): Eukaryota > Fungi > Ascomycota > Eurotiomycetes > Eurotiales > Aspergillaceae > Aspergillus > Aspergillus tanneri. The sequence continues at coordinate 1,444,020 of NW_022984634.1, read as the reverse complement.
TCAGACCATCTTTTTTTAATTTATTATTCTAGTGCTTGAGAGTTTTTGTCAGATAAAAAAAGAAATGATAAACTTTGTGCTTAATGAATGGAGGTAGTTATGAGGGTATCAGGACAGATTGAATTGATTTGGGATATTTGAGTTTGTTTCTAGGGTTACTATGCGAATATATAATACTTCCACAGTGGCTTATCTGATTTTTATCTATCCTACTCTTTTTCTTTTTCTTTTTTTTAATTCGCGGAATATAAAATCTATGGGACCCTGGGAAGCGAGTTAATAAATAGGCTGGGACCTCTTAGATATAGGTTTCACCAGCTCAGCTCCAAAGATGTATTCTATCAAGTTTTAGATGTCGTTCCAGGTTCCTTGTAGGATTCGATATGTGCAGGTCAGCAATTATGCTGAGTTGGTGGGTGTACCAGATGGTCAAGGACCAGATCCCTGGCTTCTGCACAAAGCGAGTGTCGGAGAGAGCATGTTGCTATTACTTGCAAAAAAATTCCAGTTTACAATAAAAAATGATACTCACTACCTTGGTCTTCTGGTAAGTAGACTGCTTTTTTCGATACGAAATTCTCCGCCAAGTCAAATTCGTGTTAACGGATCCAGGTGGCTGTATGCTTCTTTCACTTTTAATTCTGTCTATTATTAATCGTCAACTTTACGAGATCTTCCAGGTAGCCCACCTTTTTTATGCCTTTTTGGCACTTTACTTAATTTGGAAATGTATCCAGCCGACAGGGGAGACAGCACGAAGATATGTTCTGGTATGTCTGGGTGCTTCTGTGGTAACTGAAGTGCTCCAGCTTCTTCGCATCCCTTTTCGGAACATAGCATTTAGGAGAAATTCTGTGCTCATAAGCATTAAAAAACGAGCAGAGGATATAGTGTGTGCTGAGTTACGTCTATCTCGGCCATGGACGGTGCGTGCTGGGGAGCGGGTCACTCTGGAGGTACCATCTGTGGGCCTTATTCTATCTATTTGTTCGATTATTTGGGGGGTCTGAAGTGGTTGTATTCAGAAGGATTCTCTGCCCAACCCCTCTATGAGGAGTATTGGGTATATATATTCACATGATGTCCCAATATGGACTAGCTTTATTCTGACACTATTCCAGGCCCATCCGTTCAGCATCACTGGGTGGGAGGAAAACGGGGAGGGTAAAGCAAATGCAGTTTTGTACTTCCCGTGCTCGGACTGGATTCACACGAAAGGCTCTCAACTGCTTGGAGCCGGACCGAGAATAGTGGGCATGGATCGATAGTCCTTGTAGTCCATCTTCAGCCCATCAGTGTGGTGCCACTCGGGATCTGGGAGATTACGGACATATCCTTATGGTTACAACTGGCATTGGAATTGCTGCTCAGTTCCCTTACATGAAAGAGCTACTACAAAGGCGCCGCGAGACGGGTGTACGTACGCGAAGAACTTCTTTTGTGTGGCAGCTGGATCAAAATGGAGACTAAGACTGTGCAAGGGATTGGCTCCAACAATTACTCAAACAAGATGATGGATATGTAAGTAAACTGCGCTGATCCCCTTCCTCCTGCCATGACAGCTCTGAAAAAGATATTAACTTTTCCGTGTACGATCCACTTGGCAAAAGCCATGGCACCGGAAAATTTGGGCATCACGAGTTCATTGCCATATACAGTGGTAAAGAGCATTGGAAGCAATACTTGCAGGGGAAATGCAGAAGCGAAAGGAAAAAATACTGGTTGCAGGTAATTATTCTCGGCCACATGGCGAGCATGTGCCCACGGAATGAATGGTCTCGCCCAACGTCGGATCCACATGACGATGAAGCGACTAGTAAGGTCAAATATAAGCCATGATGTGGAACTATTCGAAACGGAGTTTCAGCCTTGGCAGGAACGAAGGGATCTGTTATCTTTTTTTAACCCGTAAACTACCGCCATACGTGTATATGCATGATATGGGCACAGCAATTTTCCTCAGGGTCAAATAGTATACTACTGTCAGGACCTCAGAGTCTGGTAAACCAAACCACCCAATATTCATTTTTTCCTGTAAAGAAATGATTCTTTCTACGTCTGACCTTGACTGCTACTGTAATAAGTTATTTATCAGTATTATTAATGAGAGCATAGCAATCCAAAAGCGAGCCGAGCTACTCACTATGTGCCGGAAACGACCTTGGCAGCATACCGATATTAGTATGCTAGAAGACCCAGTGGAATCCACCATAAACGAACGACAAGCGACTTGAAAATTAATTGGCTTCTTGTCAAATAATATGGCTGTACGTGGCCAGGATCTTGTGAGTAAAGAAGGGTAAGCGACATAACTATGAGAATAATCATCACTATCATAAAAAATCAATTTAATCAAGATGAGCTTGATCAGCTTAAAATTATCCATTTAAGACCTTTTCAAAATCGCCTCTTCTTTCCTATTCGGTACCAGCCGAATATCTGGCACTTTCTTGTCGGAACCTAGGGTATTTATATTAATTAATTCTGATATATTATGAGTTGCCGCATTGGCCCGCCCCAGCCAAGCCCCCCGGGGGGGATGGTGGTGAGTTAATTTCAAATACCGAACCAATGGCCCGGTCAAGGAGGCTCAGCTTACAGACTAACATAGAGGATACTATGGTGCTATGGTGCTTGTAGCGGAGTACTTTCCTGGTCTTGGAAATGCTGCCAATTTCGTCTGCTCCACCCAGCAACGTTTGGCATATATTTTAACCTAAAGGGTGCATGTAGATCGAACTGTACTTTTGGATAGCTCCGCCGTTTATCGACTAGTAAAGGGAGACATTTTTAAGTATATACGTATACTCCTTATGTATCTCAAGAATTTAGCTGCCTTAGAGAGATGGGGAGTTGCCAAGATAGCGAGTACGAGATGCAATTTACCGACTTACTGCCCAACACTTGGACACGTGTGAGTTGGATAACGTTAAGGCAACAACCCTAAGCCTCCAAATAAAGTTTCTCCCCAACTGGCATTCTCAACCTGGCATTGGACTATCGAAACAGGGCTTGGCTCTAGTCATATTTGGAAATCGCCCCCTCCCCAGTGCGATCGCGAAGTTCTCCCGAGCTCATCAGCCGTAGTCATTATTAGGGACTGGAATAAAAGGATAAGTGGATATTCTATCTTAATCTAACCCCCCATACTTGAAGGATCCAAAGCTACTTGGAACAACAGCTCGAGTCCAATAAATTGCCCTAGTGAGTTGTATTCCGGGCTCTCAACGCAGTAATCTTGAAAACTTCGAGGCTGACAAGTACCGGAAAAAAAGTATCCATAATAATCTTGTAAACCTAGCCGATTCCAGACGATACTGCGCCTCCTCTTGATTATATACTAGCATAGAGGGATTGGGTAGGGTCCCCATCGCCGCGCTAGAATAGATTCCGAATATCCTGTTCTGCTGTTTATAGAGTATGTTAGTCAGATGATAGAATAATCATATACTGAAAATATACTCTTGCAATAGGCACCAGAATTACCATAGTTGTTTGCGTTTGACTTGCACATGCCTAATATCTTCGCCATGTGAAAAAGGTCTATAAAAGGGGGATTACCCCCAAGCAAACAGAACGGATTTATTCGTCTAGATTATTTACCCTATCCAACAAGCTCGTCAACGATCTTTAGTTTCTGCAGCTTCTTTTGACTCCGTGTTATCTTACTTTTTTTTTATTTTTCAAAATGAATTTCCGACTCCTTGGTCTTGCCTGCCTTGTAGCTAATGTCCTTGCTACGGATGGCATCTATAAGCAGCCGAAAGTTGAGTCTTTTGCAGCCATTGATATGGTTGTCAGCCTTCCGGCCAATACGACCACGCCCGGCGGTATGATTTCTAAGGTGCCGATTGTCTCTGGCAACATCACCGGTCGATTCAATGGACATCTCGTGCAGAACATTTCCACTTCGAATGAGGCTATGGTGCCTCTGCCACTAACCGAAGGAGAATTCAGTGTATGTCAATTACAGACAGATAGCCACAATAATTGCAATACCACGAAGAAGCTAATATCGACCAGCAAAGCGATGCAGACTTGATCTTTGAGAACGACAATGGTGATCGGATCTTTGCCAGCCTTCGAGGTTTGACAACTTACGCCAACATGGCTCTTCATGGATTTGGTTCCGCGTAAGACCTGTTCCCGCTCCAAGATGGTAAAAGCACCGCTGATGGATTCAAACAGCTTACTCAGAACGGATGTTAAGGAATTTTTCTGGGTTAACAAGGAAGTTTTCCTTGTCGAATGGGATGCTCACTTCAACACTGGTCTCGCTCAATTCGAGTTTTCCACCATTACTACCGGTGGTCGCAAAGACGGCCAGCCGATCAAAGCTTTCGACCCCTCAAAGTGAGGGATCAGCCGATTCTGCAAGGCCACACGAATAGGTCAGTGTTTATGGATATTGGAGGTGGGTGAGAGTATTAACAGATCCTGGGCATGTCAGCTATAGAGTTGGTTGTTGTTTAGACGAGTAATAGAGAGCTTGAGCTTATTTGTCTTGATTTGGTTTGCTCGACTTATACGTGATCTAGTAGCGTAATTTTCTACCGTGCAAGGAATTGCGTAGGATATATAAAGGAAAATTTGGCGCATTGTCATAAAACACAACCGAATCCAACACCTTCACTTTCATCCCAATGCTTTGGGCTGAGTATGTAGCATATGTTCTTCACATTCTTGTATCGCCAGATAGTATCAATAAACATGCCATGTGTAAATTTAGGCCCCTTTGTGCGTAGACAGTAAATCCTGCTTTAACGCAATTATTTAGGACCGCTTTCTCTGTTGGATTAGAAGAATACATTACGATGCATATGCGAATATATATCCTGCTGACGGTCGGCCTTTATCGACTGCGTTAACATAATTTTCTTCCTGGCCCGTTCCATCAAACCTCGATAGCTTGATAGTGCTGGACTGGATGTCCAATACGACTTCTCATCCCCACGTGCTCGCCTGCTCTAGCTGCCAGAGAATCAACCGCCAGCGTATTATACTGCAGAATAAATAGATAGATACGCCATGTAGGAAGATATAAAAGTTTATTAACTGGCTCCACGTGCACGACGGCGGCCGCGAGGCCGCCTGTCCCCATGTGACCCTTCCCCTACGCCGATTACCTCCACCTCAGCGAAACAGTCCAAGCAGCTGCGGCCGACATCTCCATCTAGTTCAGCTATAAACCTAATCCCCTCCCCAAATAGAATAGTCCTAGACATTAGCTGCGGCCCTGGAAAACCTGTCGCAGAGATGCTCGCACACGCAGGGCACAACGTACACGGGATAGAGGAGATAGTGGGACTCGCTCGGGACCAGATTATTATTATTATTATTATTATTATTCTATATGATAGAGCATTTTTCAGTCACAGACTATGCATGCTCTATGACCGCTGGATGGCAGGATTTGAACTAACAAACAGATATGTTCATAATGGGTAAAATCAAACATGGCTAGGCAACATTACATTCTAGTAGTGGAGGATCCTTGGAGAAGGGGATGAAACATGCTAATTTCCAGATTTAATTTTTTTTAATTATATATATATATATTTTTGCTTTTCTCCTAGAGATCCAGGAGCCACTTTCTAGCGGCAATTCCCGGTTTCCTTTATGAATTTAATCAGGTGTTCTTGCCCTGCTTTCTTGGTAAAAGATAAGGCAAATTTCTGTCTTTATTGCCTAGGGTCCCTATAGACCCTTTTCTAATATGTCTGTACGTAGAGCATTGGAAATGTAGATGATATGGAATTTGGGACGGATTGTTCTGGCATAAGTTACAGCGATCAGTGTCGTATCTAGGTGTTCTAACTAGGTAGGATCTGAAGTAGCCATGCCCTAGTCCATACTGAAGGTCAATCTAATGTAATTGTCTAATATTTATAAAGTAACGACTGTAAAGAGATCCTGAGTCCTGCGGAGTCAAATTCGAAACTGTACGAGTAGCCGAACTTAAACCCCATTCTCCCTATCCATGATAATCTCAAAAATAATATCGCAATTCTTCTTCGTAGCCCAAGGATCAACAGTTGCCTTCAGTCCATCAAGTGTGACGTTAGCAATCTTCGATCCAGTGGAATACAAAGGCCATCTTGTACTATTCCTCTTTCCAATATCCTCTTTGGCGAACGAAAGAAGTTCCGATTGAAACTGTCTTGCGATAGGAACACTCGACACAGGTGTCGATGCATTATCTTTGTAAAAGTAATCTGCATTATCATTAGCCATAAGAGAAATGATAAAGCGGAAGAAAAATGTAAAGAACATACAGTCTACATCCATCCCGTGCGTGGCCGGCGGCACAGAAAACACATATCTCTGAGCCGTCCTCGCATACGCCTTTGAAATAGCTTGCGCATTACACGCATAAACAATATCCGTGATCCAGTTCTCAGCGACCGTCTGGATCTGCGAATCTGGATAGGGATACAAATCTCGGATACGGTTGATAGTATCGTCGCTGGCGCCAGTGACAAACCCCCGGACGAATGCAGCGAATTCTTCATGCGTGGTGATATCCGGCGTCGTGTTCGCTCCTTCAGTGGCCATATTCCCGACCAATACCGCCTTGACGTTTTTATTGTATCGACCCTGGTGGAAGAGCACGGTCATTGCATCAGGGATGTATTCCCTGTCGGCGAATGCACCGATGCCCATTCCGGGGCCGAAATTACCGCCTCCACCGCCGTGGAGGTCGAAGAGGAGGTGTTTATTAGCGGCTGCTAGGACGGAAGCTGGAGCGTTCCGGAGACATTCCAGGGATGAGCAGTTTGCTGCTTTTAGAACGTGATTGTATACATCCTCGCGTTGCTCTATTATATTCCTTCTGGGCAGGAGAGAGGGTGATGAAATGAACGCCTTCGTTTGTTAGTATAAATATCCAAAGAAAATAAGAATTCTCACCTTCTGAAATGGAAGAGTTTCATTCCCCCCCTTCGCTACGAGCATCAATCCAATCATTGCGGCTCCTGCACTCTCTCCTATCGCGGTGATATCGTCCGGATCACCACCGAACCGAGAGATATAATTCCTGGTCCACTGCAACGCTGCGAGACCATCATGCAGACCGATATTAGCATCCATATCTTCATGTGCAGAGGATGTCCATCCATAAAGCCCAAGCCTGCATCATATCAGTTATTGCCTCATCCCGGAGTAGGAGACTCACCTATAATTACTCGCCACAAAAATAAACCGATCCTCCTTCCTCTTAATCAAATCCATCAATCCCATGGCATTGATCAACAGATCTTTACTTCCAAATGCATACGCACTTCCATGCAACCAGTGAATCACCGGTACATTATCTCCTGGCCGAACCCCCTCTGGCACCCACACGTTTAAGAAGAGGCAATCTTCCTGTCCCCATGCGGAGCCATTCATCGTTGGGAACGGAACCTGCGGCGGCGCCGCATTGACACAGTCGCTGGAGAACAGCCTATCCCTGCCATCTTGGATACCGCGTTGGGACAGTGGGGGGGTATGTGGTTTTCGGAACCGCAGGGAACCGGTGGGTGGTTGGGCGAAGCGGATGTTGTTGTATAGACCGATTCGAGTACCCGATTCAGTGGTGTTGATATATGTTGGGACGTGGGTTGCGTAGCCCAGGTCTACCGGGGGGAACTGGAGAGCTGCTGTGGTGGTGAAGGTGGAGAGAATGCTCAGGGAGCATAAAGCTAGAGTTGAGAACATGTTGATGTATTCAAGTGTGTTTGTTCTGTAGCCGAGTGCCTTTGTCTTTTATATTGTGTATAAAGTGGGTCACTCGCGATGCTCGTATTGGAAACGATTATTCGAGCCCTCGTACAGTCGTATAGCCCAGTTTTACAGTAGCCTGATTTAGAAGGCTTTCAACACGTAGATCTCATTAAAGGTACTACAAAGTTTACTGCTTGTTAATTAATAATCTATATGCGAGGTGCGAATGTTCAGACAGGATTGGAAAGTGAACGTCAAATTCCCGGTTGTGGTGGTTTGCAGGGGTAGAGAGTTGATTCACTATCTGATAGGCTGTTATCGGCTGCGATTATTTATTGAAAGGGCACGACAGATTCAAGTTTGAGAAGGGAGAACAGGCATTTGAACTGGTCGAGATGGGAGGCAAGAAATCTTAGGTCCTGCTCACTGGTGTCAATTCTGAGATTCTTATGACCGGATATTCAGAAATTATTATAGTAAAGAAAATGCAATGCCATTACTTACCAGTATAACTCTCTGAAATATGGACAGCTAAATAATCAGACCTCTGCCATGCGCACGTCAAGGTACTTTCCATGATATTAGTGAAAATTAGTGAAAAGACCATCAATACAAGTGAAGAACGTCATCCATCTGCCCGCATAGCCGACAAAAAACATGCCAACTGCCCAGCCCTCGTTCGTGCGGATCAGCGCTCCAGAATCTCCCTGCCGTAAGAGAGGCGACTGTTACGGCCTGTTGCAGTGTGTTCGATCGTGGTTACCTTGACATGATGGCCATCTACCTTCTCTTCTGTAATTAATGTGGATTGGAGAGTATTGTATTTCCCATCGCTATACCCATAGCTTCTACCCAGCAGGTAGAGTAGTGTCTCGGAGAGGTCATTAAGGGTCTTGGAGCTTGCAGCCATTAAGAGAAATCTGACGTCGGTATAGAAGGAACTCACTTGGTTGGACCCCTGGAATGCGTAGCTGAATATGGTACTGTTCATCAAAACCGGGCTTATCATGGGTTAGACCTAACACAGTTAATGTTGAATCCAGCGACGTCTTCAATCAGTAGGTATCACCAGGAGAGGGAACGATTGGTCCCCTCAGCCAGGCTTGTCTAAGCACTGGATGGTGTAGTTGGCACTGGTCAGTAAGGCAAGGTCAATCCAAGAACTGAATATTCATCCAAGGAAGGACTTCTGAGTATTTATAAGATTTGGTATCTAACATTACCATGGTAGTATATGAACTTCGCAAGAATATAAACTTATGGAGAACCATGATTGGGTTCCTGATACTTGTTTAATTGCAGGCTGTTTTAGCTCCTTTACTTATTATACTCTTTGTTCTGAATTATATTACACTATTCTTCGTAGTCTGAGTGCATTACTTATTATATATTGAGTTGTTTTCTTATTTACAAAAATAACTTTAAGTGCTTTCCTTCTCCTTCTCTTCTTTTTGACGTGGGTTTCCAATGATTCCATAGTACCTTTAAGCATGAGCAAGACCCTGAGGAAAGTCTAAAACAGTGTGCGGATCTAGAGCTCGCTTGAGCAACTTTAACCGATCCAGGTTGAAACCATAATACGCCCTCCCGAATGATATCAAATATGGGTCGATATAATTCTGATACGCGTGCCAGTCACTGTCAGGGCTGGTCTGCTTCATAGTATCAATTACAGCGCGAATCTTGTCCAATGCAACGGCACGCGCTGTGACGTTCTCAAACCCGGGGAACTGGACGGAGTAAACCTGTGTTAGAAAGAGGCTCCGACGGTGGATGAATGACATATCCCCAGTAGCTGGATCGAGATTTGTCCTTGAGCCTGGACCGTTGAGATCAAAGGACATATGGCTCGAGGTTCCTTCGATGCCTATGGCAGTCTGTAAGGCATTTATTATTGAATCAGCTTCGTCGAACGTATAATTAGGGCGGCCGTTGTCTAAAAGAGACTGTGCATAATAAGGCAGCGGAACGCTTGAGGCTTCCAAAGGTCCCATTAAATCTGTGAGGGCCAAGTTCCAAGTATGGAATTCACGTATATATGACTCTTCAGGCTCCAGTGGTTTTACTCCGCGGCTAGAAAGTTTTGCAAGAAGCCTGTCGATGACAGTAGTGTAGTTGTATTTACTGCCTAAATACTGGCCAGTAAATTGGCAGACACTTGCGTCATTCACGCGACGTCCCATTATAATAAGTTGCCCTCCCAGTTCAGGCGGAAAGCCATTAGGATCGTCGTTGGCATCGAGACCCCCGAGCTCCTGCAGGGCTAGAAGGACATGTACGCAGTCCTTATTTGTAGCAAATCTCATTCCGTAGTTCACGACGGTGGGAGGAGCTACCTCCAAGGCATATGTAAACGAGGTTACGATCCCAAAATTATTGGAACCCGCACCTCTAAGTGCCCACCACAGTTCAGCATCCTCACCCGTTGACATAGGGCCTAGCGTTCGGATACTACCTGTGATGTCAACAAACTCCACAGACACAACTACAAAACCAATTAATTTCAACACTTGGTTCAGCAATAAGTACGAAGCATACCGTGATCCAACAACCAACCCCACTTGCGTGATGTGAACCCCCAGCCACCACCCAAACTATGGCCAGATATCCCAACTCCGGAACATGTGCCATGCGGTAACGCATAGCCTCTTTGTCCCAGCACAAGAGCCAGAGGACCTAGTGTTTGACCGAACTGGACTGTAGCTTGCTGCTTAGTGTCGTCAAACGTGATAGTCCTCATCTGACTCGAGTCAATCACCACTTGCCCGGAGAGGCTGTATGCGGCGTAGCTATGGCCGCCGCCACGAGGGCTGAGCTTCACATGTCCCTTCTCGGCGGCTACGCAGTGAATTGTATCTGCTACCTGCAATGAAGATGTGGGAATAACTATAACTCCTGGATGTCGATGATAGTTACTGCTTTGTGCTGCAGATAGATTGTCATATTTTTGGTTGTCTGGGTAGACGAGAGAGGCACCAGTTGTGCTTAAGCATGTCTGAAGTGAGGCTGGTAGCAAACTACCATTGTCAGGTATTGCCACAGGTAGTCCATTGTCAGCTGCCACAATGCCACTAATAAGCGTCGCTATGGCTATTGGTATCGAAGTGGATGGAAGAAACATAACCTTTTTCAAATCGGAGTCTAGAATGTCGACAAATTCAAGCAAACGATAAAAAAAAGATAATTAGCTTAAACTACAGAGTTTGCCAGGGAGAGCAGGGGATACCAGATTTAGGGCATAGTGGAACCAAGGGGCCATAGAAGTCTAACTTCTCGCAGGAATGCAGACGTAGACCAAGTAAGGGGTAAGCATCAGCATACCTTTTGAAGCTGACTATTCTAACATGCGCCTAACATGATTAGGAAGGTGGAAAATTCTATCCTGGCAGTATGTGCATGTCAAAATCCTCTACTTCTACCTTAATTGCTTATGCAAATACCAACTACTCATACATTAGTGGGAAAAGCTCCAGATATTTACCCTGTTTCTCAAACGCCGATGTCATAATATGATACAAGAACTTGTAGCTATTTCGAAATTTTTGTTTCTGAACAGTGTATTATAAGAATAAAACACAATGTAATGAAAGATGCACAAAGGGGATGGCTAATTCAACCTCCTGTAAGTCCTGATGGGTCTACCTCGACTAAATGCATTAAAGAGAGATTAACTGGTTAACAAATAGAGAATAAACCGATGCAAAATATGCTGGCTAGTGGTAAATCTCATCTGGTCATTGTTAAAGCAAATAGAAATTATTATTGGTCTTCCTTGACTTGGTGCAACTCTTGCAAATGCTATAATACGGTACTGGCCAGATAGAGAGCCAAAAGCAATATAAAATAGTACCTTAACGTGCTCTATATACAAGCAGGGTTTTAGTATCTTAGGTAGACTATTTTTACAATACAAGAGAATCATCTTATCCGGATTCTCAAAATGTCAGTACGGAAAAGAGCAACACTGTCTTAGACAGGACATGTCTAATATTATTGGTCATAATAGAATTAGGATATCAGACTACTATTAAATATAGTAAAGACTGACTGATATTCAATGCAACTACGTGACAAAAGGGGTATAACATAGTCCATAGAAGAGGTATGTTATCTTTTGTAGACAAGTTAGCATGTGCAGCAAGCCGCAATTAGTCCCTATCGATTTAGTCTTTTAAGGTATGTGGAACCACATATGTTGTTCCTAAGTGGTGATCGCAGGGCGATGACACTGGACATGTGCGTTAGACAAGAAAGTGACTGTATATCTCCGAGTGTATGTCACTTGCGTTAGGAATTTTAGCTTCAGCCACTCATGAGGCAATATATTTTTGGATATTAGAACGGTTATGGGTTATGATCCAGACTTGGATAGCACTAGACCTATAACCATGTGCCATCATTGTTATTCTTTCCTTTATTCTGTTTTTTCTTTCTTTCATTGCTTCATTTATTCTTCATTGTTATCACCAGTAACTTTACCTAATGGGTGTCCAATTTGTGTACATTTTTTCATGGTCATTCTATTCGAAGAACTGTCATGATTTGTTAGAATAAGATGGAGCATGTAGATTGAACCACGCCAAGCCTTATTTTATATAAATGGGCTTTAAAATGGAAGATCAATAACAAAAGAAAGACAATAATGAAGAGAAAAACAAAAAATCATTCCTCCCTTTAGGCTATAATTATATATTCTCATATATCCGGATAATTATAGAGTTCAGCCAGGCTTTTGTAAAAGTTCCTGCTTTAAGTACGGAGCATGGGGAGAAAAATTGGCAGTCCTATATGTAGCATGTTTAGCTCAAGGGGAAAATAGAAATAGTTAATCTCATTGATATTAGTGTAGCTGGTTAGTTGGTTGGTTGAAGCCTTTGCGATCGTAGATTGAAAGTCGACCAAGCGAGTGGTACGGCGAGCCATACAGACCAAAATAGCACTTCGTTCCTTCCCAATATGGTAAACAGAGATCGTATGACAGAACGCAACACGATATAGAGTATATTTTATGCTGCTGTATGAGTTTTTTGAGGGAAATAATACCACAGATGCCACTTCTATTATCTAACTGGCTTGTAGAGAACAAAAATCTCCAGGATAAGGTATCTAGTATCATATATGGTCTGTTTCTCATGAGGTAGGCAACAGGATTTAACCTGACAGGCACCCCGTTTGCAGTCTGCCTATCCAGTAAGAGTTCCACGTTTCCCTATATATAAACCATCATTATACAGATGCTACTGTTATAAGAGCATAGTTATTGTTGTATAAAGTGAATCCCTGTAATGGAAGAACCTTTCTCCTTAGGGCTTCCCTAGTCTTGGCATCCATTTCGGGCATAGTGCGACATCGAGGGTCTGGAAGCGCCTGATTATTCAGAATTATTCAGAGTCTGGGGAAAGATTGTAAAAACAGCGATGCGAGAGAGGATCAGGACTCTGAATATGGAAACCCGTAGTGGATCCCTCGTATTCATCATGCAATTAGTCAAGAAACCAATTTTGTACACAGTATATAGAGTCAGTGTCTGCTACCCTGTCCGGTATTTCGTCTGGGCTTTTTCTCAGGAAAATCTCATTCGAGGATAATTTGCATCTAAAATGGGCGATAACAGTGTAGAACTCTCGACAGTTAGGGATGGCTTGGGGGAAAGTTCAGCTGCTTGTCATGGGATAGTCTCAGCCACAGCCCATGAAAGGACATCCCTTCCAGGGACAACGAGCGTCTCGCAAGAGCCAGCAGATCCTATAGTCAAGCGAAACAAGATTCAAATCTTTGCCATTATGGTTGCCCTCTGTGTAAGATTTCGTCCCACGTATAGGAATGGACGACTAACCGTCGGACTGTCTAGTTGTCCACGTTTATTGCGGCTTTGGATCAGACTATCGTTTCGACCGCGTTGCCGACCATCTCCTCGCGCTTACATTCGGCCAGTGGCTACACATGGGTTGGGGGAGCTTATTTGCTGGCCAATGCAGCGGCGGCCCCGATTTGGGCCAAGCTGTCTGATATATGGGGCCGGAAGCCCATCCTGCTAATTGTGGTCCTATGGTTTCTTTGTAGTTCGATTATCTGCGCAGCCGCGGTGAATATGAAAATGTTAATCGCTGGTCGAGCATTGCAAGGTATAGCGGGGGGGGTGGTCTACTACAGCTTGCAATGATCGTTGTGTCGGATTTGTTCAGTGTCCGGTCAGTTCGCGTATCATACTATGTGACTTCTGCTAACGCCCATTAGCGAACGGGGTCTCTATATGGGTATCTTGGGGTTTATGTGGACAATATCCGGCGGCCTGGGACCCATTCTCGGTGGTGTCTTTGCGGAGTATGTCTCGTGGCGCTGGAACTTTTGGATCAACCTCCCGATCTGCGGATTAAACTTTGGCCTCCTATTCCTTTACCTGGATGTGCATAATCCAAGGACCAAGGCAATAGACGGACTAAAAGCGATCGACTGGGTAGGAAGCTTCTCCATTCTAGGATTGACGCTGATGTTGCTCCTGGGACTGAACTTTGGGGGGGAAACGTTCGCCTGGGATTCTCCTCAAGTTATTTGTCTGATTGTGTTCGGGTCTCTGTTCTCTATTGTTTTTGTCTATGGAGAGAAGTATTTTGCCAAGTATCCGTTGATGCCTCTCCGGCTCTTTCAGCATCGATCTAACGTTGCTGTCTCATTGGTGACATTTTTTCATGGTTTTGTGAGTATCATTCATCTTTGACAGTTTCCTCTTGCAGATACTCAGAATTATACTAACGATGCATGCTCACTCGTTAGGTATTCATTGGCTGCGAATACTACCTACCTCTATACTTCCAATCAGCTAAGCAAGCAGGACCCATGCGGTCCGGGTTAATGGTACTCCCCCCTAGTTGTGGCAGAGGGGCTGTTCAGTGCACTATCAGGCTGGCTCATTCACCGGACGGGCAAATACCTGGAGCAAATCTGGATCGGAGCTATCCTCCTGACCTTGGGAACAGGACTTTTTACCCGGCTAGTTGCCACGTCGTCGCTGGTTGAGTTGATCATTTTCCAGATCATCGCTGGGGCAGGGTCTGCCATTCTCTTTGAACCACCGTTGATTGCGCTGCACTCGGTAGCCGCACAAGAAGATACAGCCAGTGGCACTGCGATGGTGGGATTTATCAAGAATATTGCCATGTCCACCTCCATCGTGGTCGGTGGGGTGGTGTTTGGGAACAGCATGACTGAAGAAAAAGGAAGGTTACAGCGAGCCGGGCTTAAGGATGATGAGGTGGAACGGTTGACTGGTGTTTCAGCTGCGGCGAGCACTGAGATGATTAAAACCATTGCGGACCCTGCAAAGGTCCGAACCATTGCTGAGGCTTTTGCCTCCAGTCTGCGGAATATCTGGATCATGTATGCGTGCGTGGCGGGTCTCGCGATGATTGCGAGTGTGTTCATCGTTAAGCAGACTCTGAGCGAGGAACACACTGAAACGAGAACGGGGCTCAAGGAAGAGTAGTCTTTCTGGACCTGATTAACAGGCGTTCCTTTGGATCTTGACGTAGCCAATCCTGTGAAATGCTACTCGCACTAATCTATAGGTCTAGCTTCTATGCTAGGAATCTACATGAGCTCTCATAGGCTTTGTTCCTTATAGATTTCAATCCGTGTACAATATGTTGTTATTTTACTGAATTACACTTAGAAGCTAGAGCTAGGCTAGAGTGCACATTAAATAAGAACCAAAATCTCGGCTCTTAACTTGACTTTGGACTTTGAGATTGATTGCCGTTGTTGCCTTTCATGTTGAGAAATACGAGGCTGGACACGTCTCACTTTAATAATAATATTTAAATATTACTTTATCTGTATACTATAATACCTATTGGCTTCTTTGTAACGCAGTATATCTACAGTCCCCCGCAGCTGATTAAGTCAGATTGCCATGCGGGGTTAACAGCTGCACGAGGCATTGCTAGACACGACTGACATCACACAGTCCACAGGCATACATGTTAATACAGTTGGAAATCCTCATCAAGAGACCGAACTAGTTCTCGCCTACTATAAAATCAACAGTAACAATGCCAAAGCCCGTCATTGCAATTGCTGGATTAGCATGTGAAACATCAACGTTCACTCCCTCCCGAACACTCGCACCTGCATTTCACCCCCCCGGCGCGGCAAAGAAATCATCGACGAGTACGCATTCCTACACCCCGGGACTTCAATCGGAGATGCAGCTGAATGGCATGGAGCTCTTATCGGCCATGCTCTCCCAGGAGGTATGGTAACGCGGGACGCCTATGAAGAGCTAGCGGAGGAGATCATCACTCGCTTGCGAGATATAGTTTCATCGACGACACTACACGGTCTCTGGTTTGATATCCACGGCGCGATGTGCGTGGAGGGCATCGGCGATGTCGAGGCCGAGCTTCTCCACCGGATTAGAGAGGTTATCGGCCCTGCGGTCCTTGTTTCAGCATCGATGGATCTCCATGGGAATGTCTCACGCGAACTCGCACATCAGACGGACTTGATTACTTGCTACCGTACGGCGCCGCATGAAGATGAGCCTGAGACTAAGGAGCGTGCTTGTCGCAACCTTGTTGAGCTGCTTGCTCAACAGCCCAACAATATAGCTGCCGATAGAATGGTGAGACCTTTCAAGGCCTGGGTTCCTGTACCTGTCTTGTTGGCTGGGGAGCAGACGTCCACGCGCATGGAGCCCTGCTAAAAGTCTCTATGTGGAAGTGCCTATCGTAGAGGCACTTCCAGGCGTGATTGACGCCGCTGTTTGGGTCGGATACGCTTGGGCTGATGAACCGCGCAATCGCGCGGCAGTGGTAGTTACCGGATGGGAGACGAAGAGTGTCGCTGAGGGCGCTGAGCGACTGGCGCGGTTATTCTGGGACTCACGGGCAGATTTCAAGTTTGTCGCGCCGACGGGTTCCTTCGCTGAATGTATCGACAGCGCACTGAGGTCAACTGTTCATCCGTTCTTTATCTCTGACTCTGGCGATAACCCTACCGCTGGAGGCTCCGGAGATGTGACTTGGGGACTTACTCAGTTGCTGGCAAGATCTGAGTTCCAGGACCCTACAGGTCCCACAGTTATTTACGCCAGTCTTCCGGGGCCGAAAGCGGTTCAGAAAATGGTTGATGATGGTATTGGAGCCACCGTGACCGTCACAGCGGGGGCAGAAGTAGATCATATGCACTCCGGGCCTGTCACGATGACCGGTCGTGTTCACGCCATTAAGCATGGAGACAAGGATGCAGTCATCGAGGCGGTGTTGCAGGTTGGAAGTGTGTTTGCAATTCTCACGCAGCTGCGAAAGCCGTATCATCATAAGCATGATTTCACAGATCTCAACCTCAACCCCGGGACGACAGACACTGTGATTGTCAAAATTGGATACCTAGAGCCTGAGTTATTTGATATGGCGGCTGGTTGGATGCTGGGCTTGACTCCTGGAGGCGTGGATCAGGATATTAGACGGCTGGGACACCACCGAATTCATAGACCAATGTGGCCTTTTGATACTACCTTTAGTTCGCCCCCGGATTTATCAGCACGGATGATTTCCAAGTCCAATGACCCTTTGACTGGCCCGGACGAGTGATACTATTTACGATGGTAACTATATGCAAGTGAAGTCTAATTCTTCCTCATTCCTTCACTTAGTCTCTGGTGGTGTTCTTTCCACTCTACCAACTTACATATGTTACTATATAACGTGGAGGTCATCCGTGATTCTACATTTATCTACACGATGTCTGCTAAATTGGACATGTCTATTCGTCAATTGTCAATAAGATCTGACCCACAATGACTAGCCTCGGGTTTTTGGATTGTTCTTGTGCCGTTGGTTTCCGTCATGTCAGCTTACCCCTCCCGCTAAACTATAAATGTAGGGTTATCTGACGCTGGAGTCACTACGCTTCCCAAGTAGGAACTATTGCATATCAGACCACAGCCACAATCAACGATTCTTTCCTACCGTCTTTAGCAAACACATCCTAAAATGACAACAATGTAAGAACAATACATTCCACTGAGTCATATTTATCATCAATCAACCCCCCAAAATTCCAAACCCAACCACTTACAATCAAAGGCCTACCCCCAAAAACGACCACATAATCATCGTCCGCGGGACAGTCACCGACGTCTCCGTCATTCTTCACCTGCTAGACAAAGCAGTTGAATGGCTCGTATCGCAAGACCGAGTCGGCCAATGGGGAACAACACCCTTCTCTGAGAAATCGAGGAACCATGAGCGAGTCACTGAATTCGCAACCTCTGGTCTGGGAGTATGGCTTGCGATCAAGGTTCTCGATGATACAGCTATGAAAACCGTAGATGAAGATCCAGAACAGCCGTCTACGGCGCTATACTTCAGCACGGACTTAGGCGTCCAGGGTATTGTTGTCGGCGCGCTCGCGGTGGGCGATAAGACACCGTATGTCCCGGCTGTGTCGGAGCCTGAGGCTTATGTTAAATTGTTGGTGACGGATCGAAAATACATTGGGGGTGGGATCGGTCGCCGGCTGCTGGATCATGCTCGGGCGTTGACGAGAGAGGCGGGGGTATCGTTGATGAGGGTGGATTGTTATGGGGGTGGGGATGGGAAGTTGGTGAAATACTATGAGTCCCAGGGGTTTAAGAGATCGGTTACAATGGATGTTGAGGGGTGGCCTTGTCAGGTATTGGAGATGCGGTTGGAGGGAAGTTAGGACTATATAAGAGAATAGATGGGTTGAATAATGCAGAGGATTTCATGTTATTGATAGAATACAAGTTCTACATCAGCCATGGATCATAGATAGCATACAGTCATGCAGACTAAATGTTCAAAAATTCCAACCGCAGATGGGGTGAACTAACTAGACAGACCATCAATTTCAGGAAAGATTTTTAAGACTTCTATACAAGCCATTCTGACTCTTATGGGCATCCGCAAGTATTGCTGCTTTGATAGATTCATAGTTGCCTAACACGCCCAAGGCGGGAGAGATAGTCGGGCGCCGCTTGAGGAAATAACGGCGAGACATTAGAGACTAGCCTGTGGCTTTATTTATTATGGTGAATATTCAAGTCCAATGACCGACACCTGGAAGGTTCGAAAAATATAAATTGTCTTACAGTTGACTACCTGAAGGGAATTTCTCTCAGATTATTTATTCTCTCAGTTGTAGATACACAGACTCGCTTAACCACTGTTGCGGAAATGACAAGCGCACGGCAAGATCGGATTAAGAACCTATAATGAGATAATTGTACAGGCCCGTGGGATGCTTGAATCTTCCCAATACAATCACCGAACGGATAGAAGTTGAACAGACACATTCCCAGCCAAGCTGTCTCTTAAGCCTTGACAGCGCAGTTCTATTTATGGTCAGAGTTGCCACCAGTCATGATCCGGAGCGTCCCCTCAACGAGGAGCAGTGGTTAATATTGCAAGTCAGTTGGGGATTGTGGGACGGCCTCATGCTCGTACGTTTGTTATTTTGCCCTCTTGTATTCCTGTGGACGATTCCTGACCATTATTACCTGCATACTGTGGCTCCAAATCCGCGATAGTTGCTTTTACTCGCTCCAATGCCATCGACTACTCGAAAGACGGAATCCGAGTGAACTGTATCTGTCCGGGGGTCATTGAGACGCCGATGACAACCTCCAGTGAGGACATTCGCGAGCGACTGAAACCCGCCGTGGACATTAATCCAGGCCACGAAGTATAAGTCTGAGGACGCCTGCATACCCACCCAGCCATAACGCTAGTTTCCTTTTTTTTTTTTTTTGGCTCTGCCAAGTCTCGATCTTCGGGTGACTGTGTAGATGTTAAGAAAGAGTGTGTTTCAGCCGGGCTCCCATAATCCAATAAAGCAGTAGTTTCACTAGTTGCACGTAGTTGTTCCAGCCGCAATGGCCGTGTCTCATGGTTCTGGTAGCAATCCACCCCGTATCCCAGGGGTATTGCTGAATATAAACAATGAGCGTATTTGCGAACATTAAGAATTTAGTAACTGTCCGGGATGTTCTTTGAATATCAACTTCCGTTCTTAAACCAGTAATATCCTTGGCTCGGCGTAATGTCTGCGTGTCATACTTGAGATGTGTAATTTCAAATTCCCAAGGTCCTCTTTGTCAAGATTAAATTTGATTATCTTGGTAAGCTCATATGCCGCATTTTTCAAAGGGCGTGACTGCATGAGTGGCAAGATTGAGCTGGTATAGGCTGATTAACATGCACAATACAGTAGGGGAAAGGGAGCTACCTATGTCGGAGAATATCTATATACACATACAGCCTGACTGCTGGAGCCACCTATGATCTGCTGATACCTGACAAACGTATTTACCATGTTATACAATGACAGAAAAAGACAGAACGGCGCAGATGGAGTTAGAATCAACATCACGGACAAAAGCTGAAAACACCGATGTGGCCACCCACCTACCATATACTAGCAAACATACGGACGCGAGGTAGCTGATCGGCAAGTGTTGTGATATGATCACGCGAATGTGTTTGCAGGAATGCATGCGTGATTAGAACAAAAATTCTCCAGCCGTCGCCAGGATGCCTGCTAGTTCTGCAGGTTATATATAAAAGGATTCCAGGCCCTAGCTCTAATCACAGTGGACTGGCGTGTCCTGCAATGGGTATAATTCGGCAATACCGATTGCCGGCCTCTGCGGGGTTTTAGGATCTTCCACGTAAGCTACGCTATGAGGGCAAACACAGGACCATCTCAGCTCACACGTACCTCTCGTTGCATCTGCATTTCCCACTGGACACATCAGCCAGCTGTGTATTTGGGCACTTTTTTTACTGGACTGACGTGTCTGCTCCCCGAAACTACAGATCCACCAGTGTCCAGCTGTGCATATACGCCGATATGGGCCTTCGGCATTTGGAGATTGTGCCATAGCTTATCTGGCATGTGGTTTAACACGGTGGTTGATCAAGAATGGGGCGAGCTGTTATTTCCAACTGGATTAGTTGTAGACACGTCTTAGACTCTTGATACAATAACAGGTCGCCTTTTACTCCGCTCTCCATACATTGACGTAAATAGTTTGGACTAACGGATTGCCCAGGTCACAATCCTGAGTCCATGATAGTCGTAAGTCAGCTAGTCTGACTGCCTGTGAGGAAAGGATTCCGAGCAGCGAACTCCGCATCACAAGGGCGGTATGCCATCGAAAACAGCTATAAATATAGCTTAAATGTCTAAGGCAAGGGCAGTAGAGGGAGGCTCTTATTCAGGGACAACATGCCTGGATTGATTGCAGACTATACAGCTCTTGCTTTACTGTATTTTTTACCACATCTCGATCGTCTCTATTCCACGTCTTGAAGATTGTGTTCCACGCTTATCTTGCTCAGGTGTGGCCCCATTCATTTCTCGGCGCAGGTCTGTTGCTAATTCCTTGGGCATAAAACTAAATATGACATTGCCCGATTATCTTCACGGCCCCTTCCGCGGAGGTTATGGACGAATGGTATAGGCTTTCCGTTGAGGACGGAATGGGAATCAAAAGAATCACTCCCCAGTGCTACACCTATAACTGGGATAAGGAATATCCTTACTATTCAATGGAAAATAGGAAAGCGAATGTGCTTAAGGGATTGGTCACTGTGACGCTCCTACATGATAGTGGAAGCCGCGTCCTGAGCCTGTTTTGGATCACAGATCAGGCAGTTAAAGAGATGTTAGCTGCAGGCATGCTTAGTTGCTCTGCCAATTCGATCCTAATGAACCCCAGCTTCTGCAAGCTAAAGCAAAACAATAATACCTCCACAGATCTTGCAGAATACCAACGCCTTGGATGTTTTAACTGGTTTAGTATTAACATAAGGCCTGATCCCCAGTATGCAGTCTTTTTGGTGTAGAGAATTAAATCCCAATTGCAGCGGACCGCAAAAGAACTAAATAGAGTCCTTCGATACTACCAAGGTACCCGCCCATATAAAATACATTTTGCTACAGATTATACAGAGGGCCAGGAAGCATATGTTGACGGTGCGCACCAGGACCACGAAGACGGGAAGAGCTCCGAAGGGATCCTTCTTCTGTATGCAGGATCCCTACCTCATGGATATCTAGGAAGAAGCGGATAGTGGCCCCGGTGAGCACTATTACCAAATAATGCCCATATAATGCTGCAGTCCAGGAAGCCGCATGGATTCAAAAGCTTGCAATCACACTAGTATTGGAAAATAACACACCAAATCCGTGCATATTCACACCGACAGTGACAACGCAATCAAGATCCTCCTCCGGGTGCTTATACGCCTGCAACCAGGTGTTAGACAACGAATTTGTCTTTGTCATGGACCTCTATAGGCAGGAATGTGTCAAATTCAACTATATCAGTGGTAAAAACCAGCACCACGAACATCCCACCAAACCCTGGAGAAGGAGATCTTTATTGAACTACGCAAGAATATGGATGTGATCGAGATCACCGCTTCATGAATGGTCAAAATTACCTCTTTGGGAAATCTCTTAAGTTTCAATACCTCTGGCCAATAGGCTTAGGGGTGTCGAGGCCACCGGGTAACGAATAGGCCTAGCGCCCTTATAAGCGACCTCCCGCACAGTTGAAGCCATCTTCAGGCAAAGCAGTCAAGAATAAGAATGAATCTAATCAATCATCAAATTGCTCTCATCTATGAGCTTCGCCATAATATCAAGGATAGTGTAGGTTTGTTGTTATGTAGTTTCGGCATTCAAATGAAGTTCTTCCAGGATGCTATAACAATAAAAGCACTGCTCATCAGGTCACCTTTGGCTGTCACTCACTCACGTGTACAAATTACAAAACAGCACGTGCCCACACTGATGCATAGTGCCTTCACAAGTGCGATACCCCCTCACCAGGGAAAAAGACTCGTCATTGTAGTTTCTGCTGTTCTGTACCGGGCTGAGTAGGTATTAAAAATTCTTGACTTCTTCTTGGGGAAGGAGGAGGGATTTGGGAAGCTCATCAATGTGTCTTAGGGGCGAGATAGTTGGGATAGGATTAGGGAGTATTGTCATTGTAATTTCACCTCACTGGAGGTTTCTCCCGTAAGGAGTGGTGTTTTATATGCTATCATCTCACAGATGTGAATCTGTAGGATACAATAGTACTGCTAAGTAGTTATTATGGAGTTATCTTTTGTAGTTATTCTACTTTCCCAGTTGGATTAATTTCTGTCAAATAATATGGTCGTTGGTGGACCAGAATCATGTGACTAGATCGGGGTAAACCCCCGGGAACACACAACAAAATAATCATCAAGAATAACCAAAGGAGAATAATCAAGAAGAGCCCAGCCAGCTCAATTCATTCAAATAAGACATTTTACCAATCGTACTTATCGTACTATATTTCCTCTTCGGGACTAGCCGTATATCTGACAATTTCTAATATACTTCGTTGGTATTGTATTCTCCAATACAATGCAATTTTTGGACTGGCAACCCACAGAGCGGGCCAAGGCGGGGCGGAAGTCGCCAGGTTCCCTTGGTTCGACCCGCTGACAATCACATAGGTCAGCATCAACCCACGCACGATGAGTAAAAAACTATCAATTCTGTGCTTCGGCAACTCCCTGACGGCAGGATACTATCATTTCGGACTTGAATACCATCCATACGCATGGAAATTAGAATCACGGCTTAAATCTGCGTTGCCATCCCACACCATCCGGGTAGACGTGGAGGGGCTCCCAGGGGACAAGGTAATCTGTCCCCCGGGGTGCTTCTTGCCTCGACTTCAGCAAATGTGTAAGTATAACTGGCTCAGTTATTTAATTCAGCTTATAGTTGTCAATTGACTGACCAGTGTAGGCGCAAAGACCTCCTATGATTGGGTGATAATCCTTGGTGGGACAAAGTTAGTGCCTCTCTTTCTACTGTAGGGATGGTTTATCGCCCGATACTGATCTGCCCTAGCGATCTTGGATATGGGTATCAATGCTCTAAGATTTTCTCGGCACTGAAAGATGCCTGGGAAGTGGCTCTCAATGCCGGAGCGCATGTCTTGGCCTTGACTGTACCTGAATGTTCTGCTGTAAACAAAAGACTGGACGCGTCTCGAGAGGAGCTGAACTCGAAGATATTAAGCCATTCGTGTGAAAAATTGTAAGACTTCTCTTCTAGTCAAGTTGTTTGTGCTAACTGGTTATCAGTCATGCGTTTGACCTCCACAAGGAGGTGCCCTACCACAGCGCCACAGAGGAGTTGAAGGAGAAGCTATGGGATGACGGTCTTCATATGACTTCGGATGGATATGATTTGGTTGGTAACCTAGTTGGGGATCATTTGTTAGGACTACTTGGTTTGTGCGATGGAGAAATGTAAATACTGAATTACATGGATAACTGGCATGGGCAGGTTTTACAACAATTACCCAGGCCAGTGGATTTTAAGAGTGGCCAACATTGGCCGATTGATAGAATGGTCGGCGACCACGTCTAGCACAGATACCATGCCTTACTTGCTTGTTTCACTTGAATCATACGGTATTAGTAGAGGAACTCTGAGGTAATGTTACATACAATCAGAAAAATGAAGCCAATCAATGCCAGAAAACAAATCATCCCACTGGAGTTTATACGTGTAAGCCAATTCCTCCGGACTTTGGGCCAGTTGGTTGTACTGCAGGGGCTGACTGACGGCCACAGGCATTTGATCTGGCATGGGACCCAATGTGCCCCCACTGTCCATTCCTCTCAGAGTCGACATCACTGCTGGCTGGTCGGACCGATGGGCCATTTGCGTTGTTGTGGTATTTATTACTGGTGCAGAAGGAGCACTAGACACATCACTCATTGGAAGCGGCATTGGTGCCTCTTGTATGTATTGTTGCTGCTGATGCTGTGGTAGTTGCGCACGATACTTAGCCAAAGCCTGCGAGAGTGACTCGTGGAGGTTCGCTGCTGCCCACGAGTGGCTCCTTGCGCCCTCAATGATGCGCAAGCCTTCAGCCACATCGCCGCGACGGATCTCGTCCTGCATCGAGCCTGCTTCATTGATGTAGGCATCCATCAGCAACACAATGCTAGCCAGGAAGACCCGTACAGCATCGCTGATAAGGGCAGTTGTATGAACGCAAAGGGATGCTGGGAGCGCTCGAGCTGTGCCTCTGTGGATGACTTGGCGCGCGGACGTAAGACACTTCTCTCGCGAGAAAGCGTAGGTCGGGTTGTTATTGGGGCCGGATGTGAGACACCTGAGATGCAGCTTGCAGCGCTGGGTGTGGAGGACCGAATTGAGTAGGTAGGCATGGATGAAAATGCCACTTGAAGTGGAGTCAGGATAGCCTTCGTACTGGTCAATGTGGAAGAAAGAAGAGATATCGTGGATCATCCAGGAAGTATGACATCTCGGTCGACTGAGATGGGCAGCTCCATCTGCAACCAGTTGTCAGCAAGGTCCACGTCGTTGGTGTTGCGCGGTTTTATGACCATATGCCTGCGGATTGGCCTGGCTCACACCTTCACCCGGGCCGCTATATCTTGCGGCCAACACCCTGGAGTAATTGTGTTAGAGTGCTTGACCGCCATGGTAGTGGATCCGTTAAGAAGAAGGAAGGGGAAAGGAGAAAAGAAAAAAAAAAGGCAATACCAGTGAGTAGTGACCAGATACCACCATACCCGACGGCCGATCTCGGCTTGGATGGTGTTTGGGATGGCTGCGTTTGATTCATGATCGATGCGATGCAGACCCAGTTCGCGGCTTAATAATAGACCTGTGGATATTAGTGATCGATATCGGAGCGAAACACCTTCCAGATTGCTTAACACGAAGGGCAAAATGACTGTTCCCTGGATGGTCTCCAAGGTAAACGCCGGACCATTCTGCCCACCATCAGAACATCCATCGTCGCCTTGATCCACATTGGTGTTTGCGCACTGGCATGGACCGACGACGAGAACAGAGAGCTCTCACCCTCCACGTCATCATGCCAAGTCCATACTCCTGTCGTGCTGACTACAATGCTGAGAAGCAAGACAAGATGACCCGGCTTGACGGGTCTCCGGTCCCCGAATTGGTCAATTGAAGGGCCCAGGACCCTAATCACGTAGGCTGCCATGGCACCAGCTCGGTTCTCGACCGGGATTATGTCGGCGATAGAGCCGGCACCGAGCGTGGCAGGACAGGAACCTATAATGCCGGCGAGCAGGCGATACACAACGAGCGATCCCAGACTGTTGGCCACAGCACAGTTCACGTTGAAAACAATGAACAAGACCATGCAGGCCTTGTATAGGATGGCTCGCCTGTAAATCTCCGATAGCGGCGCGATAGCAATAGGACCGAACGTACAACCAAGCAGGAAAATAGTGGTCACGAACCCAGCGAGCGATGTGTTGGTAGAGTGGAATTGGGCCATGATGGCTAATGCTCCGACAGAGCTGATGGTTGATTCGATGGGTCTATGCATGATTTAGGTTGCTGTGTGGATTGAAGAAATTTAGCTCTACATACGAAAGAAATGTCATCAACGACACGACTAATACTCGTGAGCTTCTTGGTCCCCGACTAGTTCACCGGATTTTCTGGATCATCGGGCGCTTCAATGTCAACCGCATTGGGATACTTTGGCTTCTCTGGCTCATCAGGCGACTCGTCTGCAGCGGAATCGTGCCCAATATCGGTGCCGAGCCAAGTCGGCGAAGTCCTGTCAAGGAGCTCAGACCTCTCCTTGTCATGACTTATGAGCTGCCAGGCTTTATCATGCGAAATTGGTTGCTTCGTGGAGGTATTGCTGGGTTGGAGGGAGCGGCTGTCGATGTAGCTTCCTTTAACCTAGACGAAACTTGGAGCTCCATTGAGCTCCTTTCCGCACATCAAAACTGGACAAGCACCTGCAGGCATTTTTGTGACTCCTAATATAGGGTCGCAGACGAAAACAATGCCAGGTCGGCGCATGATAGCTCCGCGGGATGCCGTGACAAGACCAGCACATTGCATGTTTGATTGACAGGAACCCGAGCACACAGAGTTCTATGGGAGCTAGGTATATCATCTCCCTCCTCTTTCCTGAGCGCCAAGGAGTACCTCCGTGGACAGCGTATAAGCCTGACTTTTAGACCAGTACGACCAGAATCAAGGAAGAAAAGGGGTCTGCATGCACAGTAAAGTCCGGATGATCCTCTTGCGTTGCATTTTCGACAAAGCAAGGATCCTTAGGGCTCGGCCTCCGTGTTGTGATTGCCCTGGTGCCTGGGCACCCGTTATCTGCGACTCGTTTGATCTGATCAGATTAGGTATTGGACTTCGATTGTACATAATATTTATTCTCCGTACGACGCCGGCCACTGTCAAACCAAGCCACAAATTCCAGCGCGATGCCGTTAGTCAATGTCAAAGTCTTATCAAAGCATTCGGCTTCTTCATTCCCCACCTCAGCCGAGTCGTTATCCGGCATGTGGCCGCGTACGGTCGTAGCTGGGCATCGTGATGTGCCAAGAATATCGTGGTTCTGGGAGGGTTATTCGCAGCTATTCAGCCGGTGAACGGGGAGGCTGGGACACTGCGGACGGGATATTAGCTTCCTCGAGTGTCATTAGCTGTACTCTAATTCACAATCTTATATTTATCAACGGGCCAACTCCGCTCAAAGTGTATAAATAAAGCTCTTATCCCTTGGGCTCTGGTCCCTCTCTCACGGGCCTCTTTGTTGATTATACCTTCTGCAGTGATCATGATGATAGGAACTACAACATCCTATGCTATTGCCGTAAGTAGCATGGTTTTCTTGCTCGCCTTTATTCGGGCCCTGTATTTCTCGCTCCTCTGAAGAGAGTCATTCGTGTGTCGGGCTCAAAATACCTCAATCATACATCAATATTCTTCCGAGCTACAACAGAACCACCTAAAGGCTCTTTCTGTCTTCCCTAACTTTCCATTCCTACGACCCCACCATGGGTCTGTTCTCTTAGACACTTTCCCAGATAGTCATCTAGTGTAGGTGGCTGGTAATGTGTTGTCAATTCTTCGTAGGTAACCACCCTTGGCGGTAGACGTCCATTCTTGCTCCCACTAAGCAAGGATCTTGCTTCGGATAAGCGCTTTTTTCCTTGTAAGCAGAGGGCGGAAGGGGTGCGTTTTGCCTGGCTGTGTAGTATTTTTAGCCAGCCGATCTGCTGCATCGTTCCCTATATTATCACAGTGCCCCGGTAACCATTGCAGGCGGAGCACAATACCCCGTGTATAAACCTCTGCCACTGCATGGAGGATCGCGTGGATAATTTGTTGGCCTGATTTGTTTCCTGGGTTTTGGATTGCCTGTATGGCGGATTTACTGTTATAGAGAATTGACGCTGTTGTTGTTCCCCCGCCTGTTTTAGGGCGGCTATGGGCGATCTTAAGTACCGAGCTGATAGCGCGAAAAATACCTATTAACTCTGCTACATGGGCTGACCATCGGTCCATCGGTCCTACTTAGACCTGTTGCGATTGTATGATCTCGAGATTGTTGTTAAGTGGTATGACAGCAGCTCCCAGGTAACCCTCACGCCCCGAGGCATCTGAGTAAACAATCAGGTCTGATGTGGCCCTGACAGTCTCGGCATGTTCTCTTGCTGTCTCCTGGTCCAACTCGACCTTAATTTCCGTGAAAGATTCGGTTCGCCATGGTAGCAGCGGTATTGGGTCAATCGTCTCCAGCTTGTTAAGTCTTTCTAGGTTCATAGTCTTTAGTGCTTCCGCTAGTGGGAAGCAAGCATGTGACCCAGCATTATTTCTGTATTTCTGGTGGTAGAGTGTGAAGTCTTGTAATAGTGTTCTGGACTCGTTGGCGCAAATAGAGTTGTATGGGGAGGACGTGTGCTTCCACCTCTAGAGTTATAGTAGCCACTATCTTAAATGCTGACAGGATGCGAATCAATAAGGTCCTCTAGGTTGTGTTCAGCTGTTGGAGGTGGGTTTTGTCCCGGAGTGGATTGTGCCAGACTGTCGATGCATAGTCCACGGCCGGCGTGAGCTTCCCTTTCCCGGCTCTGTCCAGGAACTGATTCCAATATAATGCTTTGGCTTTCTAAATTATTCAAGTTCATGCGCGTCGTTTTTGCTGCATCTCCTAAAAAAGGGACGCTAAGCGTGCGTGCTCTCGCCCGAGCTCTGCACAGCTCTTTTACCACTTCCGGCGTAATTGGTTAAACTCGGTTTGTTGGATTTTGAGATCTGGCGTGAACCAGCGCTTGGAATATGGTGTTGGTCGTAGGTTAGGGGTGTGTTTGTCCACTGCTGCTGCAGTTGCTTCCATGAACGTTTCCACTACCTTGTCTAGCGCCGGTCTGGTTTTCACCTCTTTTCACGCTTGCTAAATATTTTGAAGGTAGCAACAAAGGTATGCAGCCTATGGGATTAAGTACAATGGGTTGGATTTAATATTAAATGCGGTTTCGCATACCAACTGCACAAGAAAACATGATGTTGTTCAATCCACACTCTCAGATCCGGCCGTAAAAGCGGCCCAGCTCTGGAACTAATGTAGCCCAATCATCAATCCAACTAATCAATACCCGTACCATTCAGCTAATAGCTAGTTCAAATTATACCCCTCCAATACCATGTTCCATCATACAGTTCAAAGCATATTCATAACCATGGCGCCAATAATGCCAAACCCCATCATATGACCAACGCGCGACGTAAGCTCGGAAGCATGGCTTACTGCATTGCCAGAGGAGCCAGAGGAACCAGAGGAACCAGAGGAACCAGAGGAACCAGAGGAACCAGAGGAACCAGAGGAACCAGAGGAACCAGAGGAACCAGAGGAACCAGAGGAACCAGAGGAGCCAGAGGAACCAGAGGAGCCAGAGGAACCAGAGGAGCCAGAGGAACCAGAGGAGCCAGAGGAAGTAGAGGAACCTGAATCACTATCTGTGGGACAGTAGGCTTGGGGATCGTTGGGATTATAGCAATGAACCCCATCGGAACACTCTACTGAGCCAGGACCAAAGCAACTCTGGCAGGTTGCCCCGACCTTATAACAGGAATCTTCAGTGCTGCCATCAGTGCTGCCAGAAGAGCTAGAGGAGCCAGAGGAGCCAGAGGAGCCAGAGCCGCTATTTGTAGGACAGTAGGTTTGGGAGTCGTTGGGATTATAACAATGCACCCCATCGGAACACTTTACTAAGCCAGGACCAAAGCAACTCTCGCAGGTTGCCCCGACCTCATAACAGGAGTCTGTAGTGCTCCCATCAGTGCCGCCAGAACTCTGGCGGGTTATCAGGTGAGGTACTTTGCGCACATGAGTTGACCTTAACCTGATGTTGCTATTCCCTGCATCCCAACCACTCAGATTCGGGGCAGCGGAGGTCAAAAAAGCGGAGATGAGTAGGATAGCAGGAGAGATGCTTCGCCACATTTTTATTGTTGGCAACGGGTCTGGCGTGAGGGTTGATAGCGAGTAGCTCTTCTGCTGACAGGAACACTTCTACAAGGAATAGAGAGTGTACAACTGAAAAGAATAAGAACGAGAGGTTGTATACATGTCCGATCCCGTGCAAAGCCAGGGGATTTAAACTGGAGGGTGTCACAAACTGGTCAGCTCACCACCCCAAAAAATGAGGAGAATCACGCTAATGAAGAAGGGATGATCGTTCCCTCAGCCTTGCCAAACTCTTGCCTTGTGCATGGTTGGCCGAAACTCAAATACGAATGTGCGAGTTTTGCCCGGCCAAACGGATTTGGGTTTGGGTGTGTGACCAAAGGGACTCATCATCCAGGTAAATGCTAAGCAGTTTGAAGGATGATTTGATGGGGTAATATCAGCAACGAGGAACTCACCGTTGCAAAATCGGCCATATGTTGTCCTTTCTCTGTATGCCGAGCTCAACCAGCGGGCACGAATGGGGTCATATTAATCCTCGTATTAGGCCACATTGCAGGGGTATTCCCCTTCGCCAGGTTAGTCAATAACAAATCAAAAGAGGACCATGCGTTAGTGCTTTTGTCGATCCTTCTATCCCTCCTATTGCAGCCCGCACGAATGTACTCTCAGACATGCTCATCTCGAGTGTTCATTGAACGCTAAAATACTCACCCATCCCAAAGCCAGACTGCCTTCTTTTCTATGTCCCGCGACGTCCGAACCATGCCGAACTCTGGCGTCAGTTATTCTTCGAAATAGTGGGACTGGCGCAGGAGCCGCCGCGTGGGAGTTTATCAAGCTATTCTGTGAGCAATAGATCAGAGCATCCAGAAGGATAGCAGCCGCCATCAACACTTTACTCTTCACTACGGCACGAAATGTATCCTGTCCATTTGCATCATGGATGTGCATATACAATGACCAGTCTGCATTCCTCATAGATACGGGTCTTCTGGATTCTCATGAGCATGACGTTGGATTCAGTCGTGGGATGGCTCCACGGTCGAAATAACAGGTACACATACAAGAAGTAGCGTCTTCTCTGCTCCAAATAAGCGGAAATAACAACCGAGCAGCGCTGTATTGAAAGTCACCTCACTAGCGATTCTACCCCAGTCTGCGCGGTCAAAGTCCTTCTTCGCCTTTACGGTAGGCTTACGCTGGGCTCTTAGGTTCCATTCCGAATACGTGGAACGGCGATCTGATCCGTAGTTGTCGTGGTAGAGATGGCACTTGATAAGTCGATCTGGCCGGTTTGTTAATATCTAGTCGATGGTGGAGTTCCTCCCTGGGTTGCTAAGAGAACAGAAGGTTGCCGCTCCTCGGGGAAGGTATCTGTGTAGGCCATTTGCCTGGAAGAAATTAATTAATTCGCTTGCATCCTTAATAAACTGCGGCTGAATATGATTGCCACCCCAGGTCGGGTGGTAGCAGTTAAAGTCTCCCGCGAGGACAACGCTCGTTGATCTATAATCGTCCCGGAGAGCAGTGGTTATTGTGTTCTGGATTGCTGTAAGTGCTAATTCCGCCGACATCTCGTTGGGGGTATATAATGGAACGGGTGGGAGATAAACTGAAAAGAGAAGTATCTAAGAGTCTATCGTCCTCGTCCAGATTTTAATTGCGGTTAAGTCTGGGTGGTCGCAGGGGATCCGCCAATGTAAGGAGGTCGAGATTCTCCGATTAACATAGACCAGGCTACGAAACCGAACTGCGTCATAAAATTTCTCCATTGGTTCCTGCAGGGCTGCATTCCTTGCCTGGGATATTCCATGGGCTGGTCTATGATAGCTTTATTACACCCTTTTTTTATCACTGTCTTGTTTTTTGTCGCTGAGTATGTCGTGGCCCTTATACCCTCGAGATGCTACGTCTGATTCTCATAGCTTTGCAGGTGCTGCCACGGGTTATTATCCTTCCGCATAGGTTCGCAACTTGTGGAAGAATCGAGGAGTGGCAGGCACGTTCAGCTTCCAACTTAGCAAGCATTGGGTGATGGATATATACATAGCTGGTGGGATGCACAAACAAAACGTTGGACAAGAAGGCTTGGTACTTCGTTCTTCATACAGGGGCTGATTCAGGAAAATTACCATTCAGGCACCAAAAACCCATAGGCTCTTGAAGAGCCATGTTAAAAGTATTTATGTGGTATATCTGTATTGACAGGGAGTCACTTAGGTGATATTTGTATGAGGAAAGCTGCTGTGTAAAAGGGATGTATTAGTTGTTGACTTAAGACTGCTTATCCAAGAGACAAAGCAACCTCACTGAACAGAATGGAACATGAGGGGGATTTAAAATTAGAATGAATACACCCACTGAAAGACTGAGTATGAGACTCGCCAAAACGTATTTAGTTGGGAACGTGCATTCACCACAGGAAATATTTGCCATCAAGAACTTTTCTAAGCCATTTTCCACCTCAGTCTTTCGATATATCCCTCGAAAAATCCTCTAACCCAAACCTTTATCATTATATCTCTTGATATTGAAAAAGTCTAACAAGTGACAATAAACCAGCGCAGAAGACGAAGAAGCCCAGGCAATAAACCAGAAACCCCTTTCTAGACAGGATGCCATTTATTGAAAGCAGCCAGTCCTACGGCAAGAGACTGTGGCATGAAGAGAAGACCAGAAGTATGGAGAGAGAGACCATCTGGAGATGAGCCTGTTTCTTGCCACAAAACGGACCATTGGTAGAGATGAGAGTCAGAAAGCGCTTGAAAACATGTGAAAGATCCGAAGCTGATAGGCTGCTATTATTCTATTCTTACAGGGGTAGGGGCAGCAATGATCCATCAGAAATTCTGTGAAGAAGCAAGTCCTACCTAGGTCTCGTTGTTCAGATACTCAAACTCCCACACGTAGGTGTCTGTAGTGATACCGTAGATTTCCGCACTCCTACCGGGCTTTTTACGAGCCTGAGTCTGGGATGTTAGACTGACATTATTTATAGCTTTCTGGTCTAGTGCCGAGGGGTGGATGGCCAGCAGGAGATCATCAATCAAGTCTCCAAGATCATGGACCAAGCAGTCATTCTCAACAGTACAGCAGATAGCGGACACTCGGAGGGCGGTGCGGACAGGTTGATGGGATGCAAGGTGTCTGATCAGATTGAAGAGGAGAGCGAGCAGGACAATGCAAGTGACAGTGACCAAGACGAGGCCGTGACCGAACCCATCCAACGTCAATCCTCCGGCTTGTTGAAAT
Organism: Aspergillus tanneri; assembly: GCF_003426965.1. Taxonomy (NCBI): domain Eukaryota; kingdom Fungi; phylum Ascomycota; class Eurotiomycetes; order Eurotiales; family Aspergillaceae; genus Aspergillus; species Aspergillus tanneri. The sequence continues at coordinate 1,410,749 of NW_022984634.1, read as the reverse complement.
ACGATCTCATGTAAAGAACGATATAAAATCTCACTAGTCGAAGGCCTATCCGGGTTAAGCGGATCTGGAAGGCATTTTCAGCACCAATCTGCTATTCATTCAGAATCACAATCAGGATTAAGACTCCATTGGATGCATCAAAGCCAAGATGCGCCACAAAAACTAGAAAGTAACATGTCCATCAAATTCTGCTACTATACCCATCATCCCTAGATATAGGCATTGGCTAAATTCAATGTATAGCTATTACATGGCTTGTTCACCAGATCAAATCCGATATGCATCGGATTATCCCATCAACCTTTAACGGAAGTCTAAAGCCCCTTTCATTCTCACAACACAAACATGTCGACAAGCAAAGACCGAAATAAATAGGTCTCTTGAGATTAAATTAACTCAGGAGTACAGGTTTAACAGTTATGGCTCGCTTTAGTGGCAAAAAAGTAAGCGCCTCGCTGTCTTCGCAGGCAGCTGGCAGAAGGTGAGGATAGAGAAGTTAGGGAAATTATCGATACCTTTATCCATATTCAGTACTAATCCCCGGGCGCATTGTGCTAGATGCTGTTGTGTTTGGCTATTCCATATAATAGATGTTAACAAAGCAGCTAAAGATAATTATTGATAATGAAATTATCTAGCAAGAGGGATCAGAAAAGAAACAGGCAGGTAAATCCTTGCCCTAACCATTATACCCATTCAGCTCGCCAATTGCCTCAACAGATTTCTATTGAGAAGGGAAATTTGGTCACGCGCAAATCATACCCTCACTGGGAGAAGTCACATCTTCACTGGAAACGAACAATATTCCACACGTCCCCCAACCACGGTGGGAACTACACCCTACTTGCACAGCGTTGAGGAGGGAGCACCAGGGGGTGAGTGGCAGGCAGCGCTGATAACGAGGCTGGTAGTCTGTTGCTGAGCCCGATTCTGGAACCACATGGATGCCAATCGAGGGCTTTCCAACAGTTGAAGAGTTGAATACGCTTTTAAGTATAAATACAGTGTTGGTATTTACATATTAGTTATTTAAATAACGTTTCAGCCGGAAAGACGGTACATCTCTATACTTGTATCATACACCTGGTGCTAGCTCCGATTATCGGCAGTTTTCGCTGACCTACTAGGATAGCACTAGTTCCACCTAAGTTGCATATTTTACACCTATAATATTATTTGGTTAGAGATTCGGAAACTGGTACGAAAAGAACCATAAATAAAGGAGAGCTGGCGTAGTCTTGAATGTATCAGTATTGATCCCTCGGAGTATATTGAATTATAGCCCAGGAGGCCTCTGCTCGGAGTTTCAATGGTCCACCCAACTCATAGACATATATCTGAAGCTGAGATATATGATCACAAGTAAGCTGCATTTCCACCTAACTATGGCTTACAACAGTGGAAGTATATAATCAACCCACGATGGATGCCTATCAATCTGTTGGTAATGGGAAATTCCGACAATCGGCATTAAAGGTCACGTGTACCACGTGCCTACCCTTACTATAAATGACGTCGAGAGTGAAGATTGAAGATTCGGTCTATCTACATGCGATCTCAAATCAACATGTTCAATTGTGTGAATAGACTCCATTTTTGACATGTCGATGCGATACCTCTTTACTCCGCAAAGCCTCTCCCGGGTGCAGCCATCTTCAATCCACAGAAACCTTTCTTCAGGAAGAGTCATGGCCCAAAAAGACTGGAGCGCCACCCAGTATTTGAAGTTCGAGGATGAGAGGACACTACCAGCGCGCGACCTTCTCGCTCGAGTTCCCCTGCAGACTCCCAAGAAGATAGTGGATCTGGGCTGTGGACCAGGGAACTCTACTGCGGTCTTGGCTGATCGATATCCTCACGCTCATCTCATGGGAATGGATTCCTCTCCCGATATGATCCAGAAAGCAAAGTCCTCTCTCCCAGAAATTGAATTCAGCGTCGATGACCTGAGATCATACTCTCCCCCTCCATCGGTTGACCTGTTCTTTTCCAATGCGGTCCTCCAATGGCTCAAGAGAGATGAACGCATGGAAGTCGTCAAGAAGTTGATGGAAACCCAGCCCTCTGGTGGAGTGTTTGCTTTCCAGGTCCCAGATAATCTCACGGAGCCGTCACATGTGGCAATGACGGAAGTTGCCGCGCAAGGCCCCTGGGCGACCAACCTTGCTAGTGTCAGCAGGGATGTCTTTCAAACGCCGCAGGAGATCTATGATCAGCTGAAGCCGATATCGTCGGAAGTCAATGTCTTCAGACTCGAGTACTACCACTCTCTTGAGAACCATGAAGCTATAATGCAGTGGGTTGCGGGTACTGGACTCAGGCCTTACGTTGATCCATTGTCAGCGGAGGAGAAAGAAGAATTTAGAAAAGAATATCTCAAAAGATTGGAAAACGTGTATCCGAGGTCGATTGATGGACGAGTTTTGTTACGCTATCCTCGTCTGTTTGTAGTGGTGGTTAAAAAATAATGCTTTGATCCTCTGATTTTCTGTATATCGCAACTTTATGTCCGTATTATTCAAGCAAAAGCAACTGGACCGGTTCATACATAATATAAGCTAACTCACGGGCCGTAGATATGGATATTTTAATGTCACGAACTGTACCACTACTTTGTCAGACATAGTTACAGAAATCAGAGCCGAGCACAAGGCAACCAAATTTTCTATATAGTTAGTATGCGTCCAAAAATAGGCTCGGTTACCAACAAAATGACCCTCTACGGCCTTCTATTGGCTCTGCACGTCTCATAATCACCACACTGATTGTACTTCTTCTGTTGCTTATCATGTTGGCGCCCTTGCAATTTTAGTAAATCCAATATCATCCTAAGGAAGATTGTATGTATGTTTAGCTGTCATTCCGTCCCACCTAGGGTATACAACCTGAAGTATTGCGAAACTAACTACATTGTGCTATCCAGAATGCATCTCCTCGCCTCTATTATCGCCGCTTTCGCTATCAACCTTTTCCATGCAGCACCTAGCCCATACTATCTCGACCCTGAGGCCCCTGCTGGGGGATGCTGGATATCGGTACTAGATCCAGTGACCAAGTATTCCTCCGGTCGTATCCACGTGGACGGAACAAAGTCCTGCTACGTGATTTTGAACGATTACTTGGGATGCAATGACATTTCCAAACCCTTTGGCATATACAATGAAACATCGGGGTACTGCGATTCTCATGGTATGTTCTTCTGCAGCAACCCAAGCATCAACTCCTGGATATCTAATCTGAGACAATCCAGATGGATCCGAACCGATGATAACTCCTATCTGTGGTGGCTTCGTCTGGCTCTTTGGCAAGACCCATGAATCGGCCCCCGTGCCGCCACTCAACTGGAGACATCGTGATATAGCCGCCGGGGATCTATGGTTTAAGAATTCCGAGACGTATGTAAACGAACAGCCGTTTAAATTGGGCAAGACAGGATGCACAACCTATGCTCGCTTTGCAGGTGATAAGTTCGACAGGTTCGATCAGGTGTGTGGATTGGTAGAGTCGCCCAAGAAAACGAATAGCTGGTGAGGATTGTATTTGGAATCTTCTAACCTCAGCACTGCTAAGATATTATGGGGTTTTGCGTTTTGTACTTGCACTTATTATGGGATTCTGAATTATCTCGTATACTGTCAACTTCTTTCATTGAAAGTTGACTGTATTGAAGCAGTATATTGTCGTGGTCTGTCCCTACCTCTACATCTTTCGAATTGCAAATACTCGTTAAAACTGCAGGTTGGAGAAAGAGCACAAGATCATGTAGTATATAGCCCTCACAGGATATATCATGTCTTCATCTCTAAGGGTCCTCAAAGCTACATATATCTCTATTATGTGAGGGAAAGTCTGTAGCAATCATTCTAAGCAGTAGAGGGATACGTGAGAAGAGAAAAATAAAGAATCTTCTATCCTCATCTTTCTATAATTAGCTAAAAATGCAAGATATTAGAAGTTTTAATCAGTAATAGTAGATTAATAATTTATAATTATTTTTAAAGCAGTAACTTACATAGAAAGAAGTGATATTTAGATAGTTATATTATATCAGACTGCTCTCTACTTATGCTGCATACGTATAGAATCTATAAAATTGGCTATAGACATGTCTAATTCTACTTACCTTTAAACCTAGAAAATAGGTTGTGCTCCATATAATTTATTCACTTTACTATGCCTATGTAGTGACTGGAGCATATCCGCATATACCAAGAGAAAAGAATAGGCTAAAAAAGCTTATCAATAGCACTTTAGCCCTTAGCAGATTTGCTCATTGGGATAACCCAAGGCACTATCTCCGGACAAAACAGAAAGCACCTCTGGAGCCAGAGGATGGTGGCTACCGTTCCTCTGATACTAAAACTCTTCGCGTTTTCATTTCCTACCATATTCCATGTCGCAACTGGTGTCCTTGTGCTTGCCACGGAAAACAAAAAGTAAATGCCACAATTTCCGCAATCGTGAAGAGTCTTCTCAGCAAGATGTTTGTCGGCTACCCAGAACTGCGTGTTCTTGGTCCTCCATGCGACTTCAGAGGGTGTACGGAAACAAAACCTCGCTGTGGCCATGGAATATTGGTTTCCGCGATGGTTTGTCAAGGAATTTGAGGATGACTTTTAAGTATCTGCCCAGCACCGGACCCCAGTTTCAGTTGTCAACAACACGTAGGGTGCCATATACCGCTGAGTCAATCACATTTCGCCACGCAGGGAAATATCGATGGTCTCAAATGCCTCTTCAGCTAAGGATCAGGGTCTTTGCTGTAATATTGGGAGGGGAGACGGTGATTGGGTCGAAGAGCAAAGCTTCCCACTGGTGCATCGAATCATATTCGGGTTGTCTTCCAAGCCACTTATCCATGAACTGGAGAACCCAAACGCCATTACACCACGGACGCCCAGGGATGAACGACCCTCGATTGGGCAACTGTTGGTACCCAACTCGACGATATGCATCTCCTCCTTTCATATGGTGGAGAACCCAATTACGTCAATATTTCAAGAGGATGACGGTGCTGCATGCAGTTGGCTGCCATAGCATACCCTGTCTGCCCCTCGTTCTCCAAGCCGGTAGTAAGTAATCCAAACCCGACTTCGCCCAGGGGTACCTATCGTTTTAGCCCCTTGATGGCTGATGGGTTTTCTGGTATCCCGGGCCTACTAGAAGCTCTTCTTAAATTCAGTGCCAACCCTAATGCATGCAATCCAGAAGGATTGACCTCGTTGCATGTGGTCACCCGAACCAAAAATATTGACTGTGCAATCCTGTTACTGAAGTTCAGTGGTGGGACGCCCTTGACGACAATCACTCATAGCAATCATGCGGTGGTTCAGCTTCTTATTAATCGCTATCACAAAATATTACATGTCACATGCAACAGGTATGTTCTGTTAAAAGTCGATTAGCGTCACGAAGAAACAACCATGAACATCATTCGTAGAGAGGAATGCTGAACAACATCTTTCCAGGTCGCCAGCTGCTCCCAATCATTGCACAATATGCCTATATTGAAACCATATACATTCTCGCCTCGTCCCAGCCCCTCAAACTCCCCTACAACTTGAGAGTAGAAAGCATCGCTTCCAATAGAGATGTCTTACAACAGTATCGAGACTACACCGAGGAACTGTCAGACGCGTTTGAGGAGCTGATCACTACTGCGCAGGCCGAGACAATGGAGGCAGGGTCTATAGACAGTCTCGTCGAGTCTGGTTTGTTCATTTCCACCAGGTCATCGTTCCATTCCGACCTCACCAACGCCATCAGAGCTAACTTCTCTTGGAGCTGGCTCGCCAACACTGTGGCGGGGGGCATTGGCATGGCTCTATCCCGTATGTCAAGTGATGGCAAGATGATGATCGTATGAGCGCCAGGCCTACAGTAGTACTAATAGTCTAAACCAGTCTATAGTAAATACTGCTGGGAACCTCGCCATTCAAGAAACGTACCCCACCTCGGCCTGGTAGCTGTGCCCTGATGTGCTCCTAATGTGCTGATTAGTATTCTGCTAGCGTACTTCATAAACTCTCTCCATTAGCGTACAGAATTATTCTATTATTATAATATACCTGATCTCGACACCACGACGCCTCGCGTCTTCATTGCTCGCCACGATGGGCTATCCCTTAGACACTAAGAATTCAGTTTGATCTAATCTAATCTCATCTAAGGCGAAATCGAATGGACCAAAAATGGTCGCTACGCCGGATCCACCGAGCTGGAACTCACTCCCAACGGCGTGACCCAAGTCAAGGGCACAAAAACCCAGCTCGTGGGTCCCAGGAAACTCATCGATCCCGCCCGCATCGCACGCAGCAGACCTTCCAGCATCTGTTCAGTGCGAATACTCAGGTATGTCTAGATCTGTATCTGTATCTTTAGATAAGGAAGTCACGCTCACGGAGGATATTACCAAGTGGGATTATGGTGATAATGAAGGATGCCCCCGGGGGTACATGAAATCCGGGCGCGTCGGAAAGAGAAGGGGCTAGATCAGGAGAGGGAATGGAATATTTGGAGGGATGGATGTGAGGGTGGAAAGTATGTTCCGTCTGGAGTGTATTGTTATGGTCGAGGGGTACTGATGTGTTTAGATCTATGCAGCAGGTGACTGAACAGTTTGATAGACTGATCGGGCAGATTCGCGAGATTCAACGACCGTATATGAATGGCGAGAAGCCAGTCGATATCGTGTTGGTATGGATTGTCCTGTTTCTGATGTATCACTGGGTAGGTTGCACATGGTCTTATTCTGCGCGCGTTTGTGAAAATATGGCTTAACTGTCCCTTGACACCCCGTTGCCGATGATGCTGTCGCCAGGGGCGATTGGGATTCTGAGGTATGTGCTTGTTCGGCATACCATTCTAATCAAACATTGAATAGCTCTAGTTATCGGAATCATGATATTAATGAGCCTGGGATTTTTATCGGGATGGCACTGCCGTCGTAGGAATAGGCATCGTATCTACTTTGCTCGTTGGTAATTATATGGAATAATAGACGGAATATATTATGTCTTGCTCCCCTATCTCTACATATCTAACTTGGATGCACAAGAATAGCATATTATACAGTTCAGTCACGATCAACCGGACAGATCAACATAAGAATACAAACGGAACATACAATCACTCCGAGTCATCCGACGGAAGACTCCGGCCGTTGATAGCCAACAGTTCAACATTACTACCAAATAAGCATATAACAAGGATCGAAAGGCAAAGCGCAACTTACAAGACAAGAGTCGAATTTCCAGGGATAAAGGGCGGTGCCCCCCTTGAGTCACGTTAGCACCGCTCATTCTACAGGAATCAAGCATACTTTTCACCGTATCCGTAGTGTCTAGCATCGATGTCAGAATAAACACAATAAAGGGAAAGGGGAACCTACGGCCCGAAAGTAAGTAGAGCCTTTTCTCCAAGACTCATCCCCAGGATTCCAACTTCCCATCCTTCGAGCAATCAGTATCGAATCCAATGGGGTTCGGTTCTTATGCATGCACCTTTGATCACTTTGCCCATGCCAATCTGGAATGTAAATGGGTATCCTCTTTTGATACTACTGTCGAACCTAGTAAATAGAATTAGTATTTCATAGACATACAATACAGGGACATTCTATTCTCGCGTCAGACAAACCGTCGTCCTCGATTCCACGACCGCGTCGGATCATACAAATACCCGTGATAGTGCACGGTCACCATGTCGCCAGGCTTGGGGTAATCCACCCCATTGCCAGGACGGATGATGTCCTTGATGAAGTCTATGATTCCCATCGTATTGTAGCGCGCATGGGGTGTTGTGCTGTGTCTGGAGAGCCGGCTGACAGTGCCTCAGGCAAGTTCCCACCTCGTGTGGATGTTATCACGTGATAGGGTCAATATTGTCACGTGGGTAGTTTATTAACCTGATACAGCTAGCGCCAGTGATGTGCTTCTAACTTATTTAGGACTGGTCTCTAGCACTACATCGTACTAGCGCCGCCTTCTTAGAGGCGCCACCGTCTCTGGAACCTCAGTCCTGGCCGAACTGTGTCCTGCCACCGTCAAGTATTGTCCCTACACAACTATAAATATTTCCCTAACTACTATTTAAATACTAAGAAGGCGGAGAGCAAGAAGAGTAGAGAGTCTGACCGACTGCCTACTCGAAACACAGTGTTACAGAGACCTACTTCATAAAGTCGCGGCCTCAGGCTGTATTGTACTGGCCGAATATGGAAGGGAATCCAAAATAGGAAGGCGACTCGCGCACTCGCTACACAGTCAACTTACCTTCCACCATAGACTTCATCACTACCATACTGTATCTCGTTGCTTTGTGGCTACAGTTAGACTAGAGTATCCGGCGATTTTGACTCCATCATTGCAGCGCGCAGCTATGATCATATCCTGCAGGCAATGGATCAACCTATCGTGTACCGTCCCCCCAGATCGGGATTACTAAATGAGCTCTCTTTCGACGAATATGCATTATGTTTGTATCTCTCAGCTTTAATAAATGAAAGATGAGTAATGAAAGGAAAGAAAATGACCATGTTCGATAAGCTCACACGTCCAGCAACTCGCCCAGGCCAAAGTCAATGTGACCGTCAAGCTCATGGCTGATTGTTGGCTACCATTCGCCAGCTACAGCTGACAGCGAAAACTCCAATCTAGGCAACCTCTCGATTGAACTCCCAGGTTGGTTTCATACAGTATCCGGTTGGACCGGAAGTCACCGTCGCAGATCCTGCAGAATATCTGCATTCGAATCGCCATCGACAGACAGTTTCTGCATGCTGTTGTCAATCATGGACCCGTTACAGCTGCAGAGATGGCCCAACGGACAGATCCTGATGAACTGTTGATCGGTAAAGATCCCATATGACATTAATATCAATGCTGATCTCTAGTAGTTCGTGTGATGCGTGTCTTGACAGAGATTGGTATCGTAGAAGAGACGGCGCATCAAGCGTACACCACCAACGAAGCCACTCGGTTTGAGGTCTTTCCAAGCTCTGTTGCGGTAGTGAAACATCAGTCAGTTCCTTCTCCATACTCTTGTTCTAAACCAACACTAAGAATTATAGTTTCGACTTAGATTTCCGCGTGGTATTCCATCCTCCCTGACCACGAGTTAACTAACTAATATGATCAGGGCGCACAATTAGTCGACTGTCTCCGCATCCTGGAGCGCATCAAATCTCCTTCTTCCGGCACGTGTATGGCTGCGACCAGATGCTCGGTATGTTGGAAGTCAACCTTGGGCGGAAGGGGACCTTCTACTAGTACATGGCAGCCCGACGACTGGTTCATCAGCCGCAGTTGTTTGAGATCTACCCGCCGGCGGAAATGCTGCGCAACATTCCATCCGCGGATGCGGTGCTGCTTGTTGACGTTGAAGGGGGTCTCGGCCAGGAGATGGTACGATCTACATAGCGACATCCTGAAATCCAGGGTTTGATTGTGTTACAGGATCTGCCGCTGGCCTTGAATCGCATCGAGAAAGTGCCAGAGGGGATCGAGCTGATAGCATGATTTTTTACACTGCAGCCGATCAAAGGCATGAAGTTGGGCTATGGTCATCCAGAGCTATGCTTACATACCACAAGAGCAAGGGTATATTTCTTACGCCAAGTCATACATGACTGGTCGGATGCGAAGAGCATGCAGATCCTGTCCCATGTCGCAGAAGCCATGGATGCGGACTACTCGACATTGTTGACCGACAATTATGTTCTTCCGGACACCGGGGCGGAGTTGCGCGTGGCCGAAATGGATATTGTAATGTGGATGCACACGGTAGGCCTGGAAAGAACGGTGATACAGTGGAAGAGCCTGTTAGATGCTGCAGGGCTGGAACTAGTGAAAATTTGGAATTCAGACCAGGGGAACCAGTCAGTTGTGGAAGTGCGCAAGAGGAAACGAAATAAGACATACTTTCCCTCTTGCAGGTTAGGCAGCGGGTAAACGTGCGATATCCTGTTTACATCATTATGGAAGTGTCAAATCAGATGCGAACATCTAGGCGATGCAAAATTGACAATTCATCCTCTTGCGGGGTATAGAAAGCCATCAACCTGCGTCTCTAGTCCTCCACAATGCCCCACCATGGACTCTTTCAAGAGGATCGATCAACTCACAGTCAGATTCGCCGGGGTCAGGGACACCGCAGCCCGAATTCTCAACAAGGCCATAGTAGCAGTGGATTCCTACGGCGACCGAGCCATCTACGGCGCCTGCGCGGTGGGCATCGCCAGCGCCATTCACACTGCCGCCACGTACCAAGTTGTGCGGGGAGCCGGACAACTTCGACAGATCGCCGACCATCTCGAGGGCATCAATCTCGTGCTACCAAGGGATCACGTTCTGGATGCGCTCCCTGCATTTGCTGACTTTGTTTACCAAATGCTGCGAAATCTGATCGGCAGCTCGTCGCCTCGCGTCTGGTACTTCGTGTATCATCCCGACACGGGCTGGACCCATCATTTTGCTGGCCAGATTCGGCACCAAGGGTCGCTGGGGAAGCGCTTCATCGGCGTGTTCCAGGATCTCGACGCAGCGGTCATCTTCATGCGAGCGATGAGACAGATTCACGCGGTCGATCCGCACATGAAGGGGGATTTGCCACATTTCAAGCTCCTAATCCCGGCGTATTATCCCATCGTGATCACATCTCCGCTTCGCTTTCCCGAGGAGATTCAGCCGTTCAGTCTGTATTGTGATACCCACGACGGACAGCCGCTAGTCTGGCTGAATCTGCCAGGAGTGGACAACGGGGCCCATGAGAATCTCGGACTGTATCGACCTCCGCAAAGTCTCCTCACCAAACGTGCGTGGCAGTCATGTTGAATGAGTTGAGCTTGTGAAGAGCTGATCATTGACAGTCTTTGGCACGAAGAAAGCCGACCCCCCTCGAACATTAGGGATATGGAAGGAACAGGATGAGCCTGAAAAGTCCGATAGACACTTGCACGGCGAGGTTCGAAGTGACTGTGAGACGAATGGGGAATTCGACGAAGAAAGCGGCGAGAAGACCGATGAGGATTGGGAGGATCCTCCACCATATGAGGAGCATTCATACTCAACCCATAGAAAGCCGCATCACAATATGATCGAGGTCGAGCTCGATCGAGTCTCGACCGCTACGTCGGCTACATCCACGAACTATGATTATAATCGAAGATCACACCATCATTCTCACCGACGCCGATCTCACAGCACGGCCTGGAGTGCTACCACGCAGGACAAAGGGCATCAGAAAAGACACAGACGGCGCACTAAGCCGTAGCTTTCCTTTCCATGCGTCATATGACTCTGATATCGCTAATACTACTAATAATAATAGTAGCAAAACTGGCGATGAGAACTGCGTCATTATTCTCCTGACTAGGTTGAGTTCCATCCCCGAAAATCCTTAGAAAGTCAATTCTAGACTAAGGTATCCACCAGTTGAGCTCAACCTATACCGACAGCCTCGGTATGGAAATAAAGTCCGCATACCCCATACGAGAGGAACCTATTGAGAGTCGCCTAACCATCCTATCCTGTATTCCAGGGTCTGGGCATTCTCGGGTCCAGGTCGAAATGCGGGGTGTTAGGGAATGTGGGGTAACCACGACTACGTATATGTATCTTAACCCGAATATCCCCCTTTCACACTCTCGCGCAATCCTTCTCGTACTCTTTTGCTTTCCTGGCATCAATTCTCCGACCACACAATGGAGAAGCTGTCCCTGTCCAACATCGAACACCTCGGCGATAGTCCTCGCGATTCAAGCACTGAGAAAGACCTCCACGATGCATCCCCACCAGTGTTCACCCCGGAGATGGAAAAGAAGGTCTTTCGCAAGATGGATCTTCGCTTGATTCCCATGCTGTCTCTACTGTACCTTCTCGCGTTCCTGGATCGTGGCAACATCGGCAATGCGAAAATCGAGGGGATGCTAGATGATCTCCACATGACGGGATCGCAATACAACATGACATGTAAGCAGATCTAACCATCATCAACAGAAGCAGTGCCTCACTTATGGATTCCAGTAACTGTTTTCTTTTTTACCTATGCCGCCTTCGAACTACCCAGTAACCTGCTATTGAAGAAGCTGAGACCATCCCGGTGGCTGCCACTCATCATGGTTGCGTGGGGAATCGTGATGGTATTTATTTCTTTTCTAACTTCGAACACAACGCCGGGTTTGACATTGGACTATTAGACATTGATGGGTGTGGTACAGAACTATAGCGGACTGCTTACCGCTCGCCTTTTTCTGGGTCTTACAGGTAGGTCTGCTACAGCTTGCTGTTGCCCATCACGGTATTGACCTCATGCACAGAAGCAGGTTTGTATCCCGGTACAGCATATTACATCACACTATGGTACCCTCGTTACCGGGCTCAATACCGACAGGCGATGTTCTTCAGTGCTGCCAGCATCGCGGGTGCTTTCTCCGGGATTCTGGCCTATGGAATTGCTGTAGGTCCCCCGTCTTCCTCTACTTTTTCTCCACTAAGATTGGTAGAAAATGGACGGCGTCGGCGGCTACGAAGGATGGCGCTGGATCTTCATTCTGGAAGGCCTCCTCACGGTGATCGTCGCGGTTATCGCTCCATTCGCTATCTATGACTCCCCGGAGACTGCCACCTTTCTTACCGAAGAAGAAAAACGGTACGTAATCCACTCAGTGCGCTATCAAGCATCCGCGGGACATGATACCGGGGCTCTGGTACAAGAGGAGACCAAATTCCGTCTTCGGTATGTTATCGATGCTTTGCTGGACTGGCAGATCTACGTGGCTCTGATTAGTATGATACCTCCCACCCACAAGTATACAAAGGCGATTAACAGGTCTAGTGTACTGGGGCATCACCTGTCCGTTGTATGGCATCTCCTTCTTTCTCCCAACCATCATCAAGGATTTGGGATATACGTCGTCCACAGCCCAACTGCTCACCGTTCCCATCTACGTCACGGCCGCTATCGTTGCTGTCGCTGCTGCCTGGGTGTCCGACAGACGTCGACAGCGGTCCCCGTTTATTTTATTTTTCATGTTCCTAATCGCCATGGGATTTGTAATCGTCCTCGCGGCCTCAGGAAAGGGAATCCCAGGGGTGGTATATTTCGGCGTATTCCTCATTGCCATCGGTTTGTCCCACTGTTCCACTTTTATGGTATCTCATTAATAAAATCAGGAATCTATCCTGCATTCCCGGGAAATGTGACCTGGCTCAGCGTTAACCTAGCAGGCGACTACAAACGCGCCGCGGGGATGGCCATGCATATCGGACTGGGGAATTTAGCAGGGGGTGAGACGATCCATTTCCTTTCTCTGTTAATCAATCTAATGGACTTATTTATTTAGCCATGTCTTCGAACTTCTACCGCCAGCAAGATGGACCCAAGTACATTCTCGGCCACGCGCTGGAACTCGGCTTTTGCGGTGTAGGCATAATCGCCGTCATGGTCCTTCGCTTCTCGTATAAGATGATTAATCGGAAACGCGACCGCATGGACGTCTCGGTATATAGTCCACAGGAAATGGCGAAGATGGGCGATCGATCGCCGATGTTTAGATATATGCTTTGATGAGTTATGGTTGGGAGGGAATTGGGGGACTGTGTATGGATTTAGATCCTAGACGGGAGATATATTTAAATGGTTGGTGGGCTATCATTGGAATACTAGATTTGTCGGTTATTTATGCTATTTGGTACTGTATTGATTTCTAGTTATCATATTTGATGAATAATGTTAGCAATAGCCATACTGGGTTTGATCGATGTTATACTTCCATGACGGCTCAGTACCAAGGCCAGTCTCAGACGCGCTTACTTATCTATATTCCTTCCTACATAGTTCTATCGATCTGATTCTAGAATTGAAATTTACTGGGTAATATTTATTCATACAAGAAATGCTGCCATTGGTTCGGCCACTCGGTGGTTCGGCGTCTGACGGGCGGGGAAGCTCAACTCAGCATATAAGTTAAAAAAGATTTAAACAATCCGGACTTCCAGCTCTTTTCTACACATCTTCATCTGTCCCTTTAATCATCAAGATGCCTCTTTCTGGAAGCTGTCTGTGTGGCAACATTGCCTACACCGCGGAGGGTGAGCTATCTTCCCACCCGTATTCATCTATACTAATAACGCAGTGGACGACTATCTCGCCGCGCTTTGCCACTGCACTGACTGTCAAAAGGTATTCCCTACCAAAGTTAAAGTAAGAGATATATTAACCAGACCAGTGGACCGGTGGCGCATTCACCTCCAACGCGGTCGTTCCTCGAACAAGTTTCAAAGTCACCAAAGGTATGACCCGATCCATCATACATATACCCCTTACGGGGTATACACGTATATAAATCATCCATTGACTAGTAATTCTCAAAGGAACCCCAAATTCCTACGACGCCATCGGTGCCAGCGGAAAAGTGAATAAACATTTCTTCTGCCCGACCTGCGGATCGGGGATCTACACCGAGTTGGAAGTCATGCCCGATATGACCTGCGTCAAGGCGGGGAGCCTGGATAACGGCGGTGCGCATCTCGGGGGAAAGGTTGATATCGAGTTCTACGTCAAGGATCGACCGCGGTATTTAGTGGCTGTGGAGGGTGCAAAGCAAGAGCCGCGGTTTGGATAGGATTTGTAAATGTTATTCTATTTAGTTGTGGAGTTTGGTGGGATGTACTGTCATGGGTTGGGTGGTTGGAGTGAGGAGTGGTTGCTGATGGGGGTGGTGTATGGTGATGTTTGCATCTGTTAAAGAGAATTGTATACTGTTCTCTTGAAGTTAGTATCCCTTTCTCTTCTAGCTAGTAAAATACTAAGCAATCTATAGGAAAAGTGCAATGGCTCAATGAATCCCAGCAAGGTATAAATAGAGCCTCAGTTGCAGCAGACAAGAGGATTTAAACTAGTCTTATGATACATCCGACACAATGCTTCCATTTTGGTACTATGCATTAATATGTATACCGGAGAAGATTAATAGATAAGATCATGAGTCTGCATCGGTCAAGAAATATATATTGAATGCGAATAATTTTCAGAGATATCATGCCTATATACAATATTTTACATATTCACAACCAACTCCATTCATAGCGTAACCCGTAAATAAGACCCAATCATTGCAAGCCAACGGCTCTACGCATTCTCAGCATGGTAGGACCGAGATTCCTTCCGGGTATACTGAGCATCTTCGTTCGCATAGGCCTGGCTATGAATAGGGGGAATCTCGAACTTGCTGCTCTTCCAAGGAGCAACCTTGTTGACGTACATCCAGTCGACCTCCTCCAGCGTACGGCCCTTACCCTCAATGACGAAAAAGTAGACCACTGCAGCGGCGACAAACAGGCATCCCGCGAACACATATCCGTACGCAAAGTCAATTGCGCCCGTGATAAACGGAGTGAAGAATCCGAGCAGGAAATTCCACAGCCAGTTGGAGGCAGTCGCCAACGCCATACCTTTGGCACGGTACTTCGACGGGAAAAGCTCCGCCACGATGGTCCAAATCATTGGTCCCCACGTCATAGCAAATGTGGTGATGAACAGACAGGCGACGACAATCATGCCCTTTCCAGCAGAAGGGGTGTTCTCGGGGTTCTTAACATCCAGGACAAAGTGGCCGATTGAGGCGAAAATTATGAAGAAAACGAACATCAGGCCGGCGCCGGTGATGAGAGACTTGCGACGACCAAAGTTCTCGACGACGTAGAGACCACCAAAGGTAGTTCCGAAGTTGACAGCACCCAGAATGACCTGCGTGATAAAGCTGTTGGAGATACCGGCGCCCTGGAAAATGGTGGTACCCTGTTGAGAGGATGGTCAGTATATATGTCTAGAATAGGATGAGGTAAAATGGAGGAACATACGTAGTAGAAGAAGTAGTTGGCACCAGTAAGCTGCTGCAAAGACTGCAGGACCATTCCCAGCAATACCCGGTAGAACATCCGAGGAGCGGTGACAAACTCATGCCACACCTGCTCCTGAGACTCGGCATCGAGCTGCTGCTGGATCTCCTCCAATTCCTGGATGATGAGACGGTGGTTCTCAGGGATACCGTACATCTTGGACATGGTGGCTCGGGCATTGTCGATGCGGCCATGACGGTACTCATATCGAGGGCTCTCGGGGAAGAACGCCATGCCACCGCCGAGGATGATGGCAAACAGGAAGGTAAGACCCAGGGTAATGCGCCATTGAGCGGTGCCATCCAAGTGCTCAGTTCCCAGGTTGATGCAGTAGGATACGAAGATACCCAAAGTAACAAAGAGCTGGTAGCAACTAATCATGGCACCACGGATCTGGCGGGGAGCGCTCTCTCCCTGATACATGGGGACCAGCAAGGAACAGCCACCAACACCTAGGCCGGTGACCCAACGACCCATGGCCATCTGCACCCACTTCTCTGACGGGGAAGAAATCTGAACAATGAGACCGACAATGAGGATGAGACACCAAAAGGTGATAGACCATTTACGGCCAAATCTATCGGCAATCGGGGCAGCGCAGAGGGCACCGATCAAGGTACCGATAGAGAGCAAACTGACAATCAACCCGGAACGAACATGGCTAAAGTGGTACCCATCAGGGCCATGCTGGCCATACCGTTCGAGGTAATTCGACATCTCTAGGAAACCAGAGATCTGACCGGTATCGTAACCAAACAGGAGGCCACCCATAGAGACGAAGGTTCCCATGATAAACGCCCTCAGGGTCACCGTGGGAACGGGAGTGTCGATGCCAACATCAGCTGACTTGTCCATTGCCACGGATTCCTGGCTGGAATGTTGAGCTGAAGGAGCGACAGCTGGACTGATCGACTCCCCATGGTGGACAGAGGATTCAACTCCCATGGCGGCAGGTATGGGATGGGAATGTGATAGGTGTTATCTATGCACCAAAGGACAGAATGTTGATGCAGATAAAAGAGGAAATATATAATATAGGAGGCAAGGACGGAAGCAAGGTTCACCAACCACCTGGGGTATAGGAACCAGGACGAGGTGAAAACGAGTAGATCGGGAAGGCAAAAATTCAAAAAGAATAGAGGTCGAAAAAGGACGGATCCGGGGGAAGTACCCTTTTTATGCTACAGTTGTGCCCCAGAAAGAAAGGACAGAATTAAACTCAACAATAGCAATTCAGGGAGACAGAAAAAAAAAAAAAAAAAAAAGAGAGAGAGAAGAAAATGGATATTCCACAATAGCCCATGTGGAGAAGCCGAGTGCAGAGGCAGTGTTGAGCCGGGAAGCATGGAGGGACAGTAGGCACTGCTACCCACATATTCGTCGCGTCGGCCGGGTGCAGGAGGCACTTCCAATGGACTATGGAGAGGGACCGACCGAAACCGACGAAACTGAGCCAGTCAGAAGATGCGGAATGCTGGGGAACAACCGGGTTGACCACAGGGGAAAGGCAAAGTTTCGGGATCCACGACCCTCTACGGGTGGCCTCTGGTTCGTCATGCTGACCAACACCACGAGGACTAACTAGGTAGACGAGAATAAGGGGATCAGCGCCACTGGCTATTAAGTTCTGGTTGAGCGGGCATTGATAGAACTTACTCGTGGCTCAGCGAATGGGATGACAGAGGAGATTGGCATCTACATCCATCACGGCGGTACGGTCGGGCAGACAATCCGTAACCGCGACCGGATCCGATCAGAGGATGAGGCCGTGTGTGATGGTCGTATTGCTTGACAAGAGCGCTCGGCATGCCTAGGCAATAAACCGACTTGGCTGACGATCTGAATCATGGAAGGAATGGAATGGAATCATTGGAATGATGGAATTGGCCACAGTCACGAGACTAGCACCGCATTAGTCCGCATTGGGAGCGGCCAAGACTCCAGAGTTTCGGGAAGTCAAAGTCTCCTGGCCGGCCGGACCGGAAGCAGGGCAAGGGGCTCAACTCTTACGGAGTAACTCTGGAGGGCATGGAGATTTAATCGCCTTTTCCTCATCCGTTGACCGGTGAAGCATAAGCACGCGTCTCCCCCATGATACATGGGTAAAAGGAGGGGAAATGCGGAGTGAACTCGCCACTAAAGCAAGGCGATGATATTACATTACCGAGCAAGGTTATGAAGTCTATTTCGTTTCTATACTATCACAACCATCTAAGGGTGGAATAATTCCATCACTACCGTTCTCCTATCCCGGTTTCCTTCCTCCGGGATGACATGCTGACAGGCCAACCGATAACAACAGGGCCCGAGACTCGGCATTGGCACGCTCCCCTCTCCCAAACAACGTCAGGATATTCAATCGATCCCGACCGAGCCGAAAAATATCGTCAGTGGCGTTGGATCCAGTTGAGTGGCTGGCTCTGAATGCATCCACCTTCCACCCAAGCCTTGTCACGCTGGCAATTAAAAACGAGTCAGGCGCCAGAAGTAATAGAATTAAGGAGACTACAACCACCTGGATAGATAGAATAATCTTAATACCTCGGAGAATATTCGGAGTGCAGCATACTCTCATTCGGATAACTTCCGTGTTTTCTTTTCTTTTCTTTTTTTTTTTTTTTGCCCCCTTAAACCTCCATATTAGGAACGGCATTCCTAGTAGGTCGCATCCGAGCGTTGCCTTAGGGCTAGGGCAGGGAGGAACATGGTCGCTTAGGTGGGACATGACGTAACCACCAACTCCAACCATCTGGGCTTCTCCGGACGGAGTCGGACCCATGGGATGTCCCGTGGAACTTGCCCAGAAGAGAATCATGTTGATCTGGATTAATCATTTTCCGGCACCGTCGAAACGTTCCAAATTTCCAACAGCCAGAGTGCTTGGCATCATCTCTTGGCGGGTTTCGATTCCAGGAGCACTGCTACCTTGGTTAAGCAATCTCGTTTAAAGCCACTATCTTAGCACTTGCCACTATTGTTCTTGTCCTATTGCTTGGTTATACCGTTGGCTGATATCCTGAAGAGTCAAAAACATGGTCGTCAACTTGTTCGATATATATTCTGTACAATATTGGTCTCCACATTAACCAACACCCCGCGTAAAGGGTAGCAACTCTGGTCGCCTGTCAGGCCACAATATTCCAAGATATACCAATAACGAAAATAGGTTCGATGACCCATAAGCGAGATATTTATGAAGATTTTCGGGTTTCTGGATTCTCCAACCGGCTTCTGGATTTCCCAGCGTACATAACCCGCGTTCTGCTCTTCCTAGCATCAGGCCATTTATCTCCGTTCCTTTGTCCATCAGGTGTCTAGTCCCAATAGAGTGGAATGCATTTGATGAAATGGAGGATAATTTTCTGAAAGTGTCACGTGCTCTCTGAACCGTTGGGTTGTTAAAGTGACTCGAGTACTGAGTTTTGTCACTTGGTCGTATACTTATTCAATCCAGCTGCTGAAGCTAGCACTTGATTTTAATATAGCTTGCTCAGAAGTATCTACTGGTTTGCAAATTTTAACAATAGTCAATTATTTGTTACCTTTGAAATATCGCTGCATAATCCTCCCTCTCGTTCCTTCCTGATCTTTATCTATCATCTGATAGACTTGCTTATACGTGCTTCACTCATACCACTGAACTATATAATACTACCTATCTATGGTGTGGACGACAACTGCAGGTTTGATTCAGGCATCCCAGTTCATAGTCAGCCCACCGCTGAACAACAGGTCTTGTAACCACATGTATGATATCCATACATCAGTGTTTAATCCATGTCTAGCTTTGTCAGGGACATCATTCCGGGGATGCGCTATCCCTAGCTGAAGCAGGATCTGCTCTATTCCCCACACCTGCAAGGATTTATAAACGACTGCAATGTACGGAAGATAGTAGATTGCAGCATTCTGAGTGTCTCGTCTTCACTACCATGGGTATTCCTAATATATTTCAATCTGATAGGATACGGGGTTTGATGAAAGAGCTCTGGAGATGCCTAGCCCTGCACTAATAGTGCATCCCATGTGAGCCTTTCTCTTCATGCGTCACTGGATATCTTCACTGGCGAGGAGGACGCAACATTCAGCATTCATGAGGATCTATACTCCACAATCACCGGATACACCTATCCTAGGGTAGACTCCATTATCAGCCCATAAAAATCGACATAAAAATGTATTCCAAATTGTTTAGCATGTAAGTAACTCAGATCGACTCAACTGCGATGACGCCGATGTATGTCCATCGCCAGAACGCGAATACAGAGAGAACTGGCCATTATATAGACTAAGAAAGACACCGCAGTTACAAATTTGTTTAAATTTGGGGGAAACGTGACACCTAGGGGTTGTCTCCAGGTCGGCAGGCTACTCTAGACAAGGAAGAGACAGAGAAGGTGAATAAAATTAACCACTTCAACCGAGAAACTTTTGGCCGAATCCATGTTGATAAGTATTAAATTTATAGGATTCTGGCCTTTTACAGTCTTGAATTTCGCAGGATCTGATAATAAATTTAACATTAATATACTCTTTTTTTTGTCAACGTCTATGCTAAGGTTGTATCTAATTTGTATTCTGATTTCTCTGCTAAAAAGGTCATCTTGGTATGATATCAATAAAGACGAGAGGGGAGGGAATAACAAACTTTACTAGAAGGCAGGTTGTGACAACGTGAATGCTTGATATTTCCTCTTTCGGTATCTCCCAGTGTCCTGTGGCGTTGCACTAGTTCTCTTCCTCCTCGTGCCTATAGGACTTGTCAGTATTTGGAGAATATTTAGTCACGCCTCTTCAGATTAGTCCAGCATCTTTAGATTTGAATATATACACAGGTAAACAATACTGTGCCAGCCACTCTACTATGAATGAACCGTTGATCAGTCCCAAACCGACTAGCTGGTTGAGAGGGTGTTTTGAGTCTGCAATTCAGACTCGATATTCACGGATTTAGTCTCCCTGGAGATTTTCTATTATCTATTCTCTCCCCTCTTATTTACCTTTCTCTCTATCACCACGCGAATGCTTCCTCCATCCTTAGTGATCTGATTGCTTTTCGCATCCGCAACAATGCCAGCTCCAGACGGATATATAGAAAGAGAAGTGAGTTAGACTCCCTACCCTAGGGTGATAAAGACGCATCTAAACAGAGAGTAGTACTTTCTCGATGGGGAATGCTGGGCAGCAGACCTACATGCAGTTCTCCTCTCTTTCATCAATAACTACCGTCAGAAGCACCATGGGGCCATGAGAAGACGAGACGGGAGATACATCAGACTGTTGACCAGCATGCAAGACAAATGGGGATTCGTCCATGAAGGTCCGGAGATCAAAGCCCCAGTATGAGCTCCCTTCCTGCGGACGTTCGGTATTGCCCTGACGACGGGTAGGTGAGTGGCGTGTGTGTGGAGTGCTCCAGATGTTGCAGGAAATATGTCGTTGAGCCTCTGGTTCCCTTTTTCGAGAGACATTATCCGGATAGCAGTGTCTTGATGGTTCAGTTGGACTTTTGGGATAATGATACCAATGAAACTCTCGATTCTGATGCTGGTGAGGATAATAATAATGTCAACATCATGAATCTCGGCAGCTTTAACGACTTCAGTGATGGCGATGCGGAGTATGAGGAAGAGGGCGGTCTTGATCTCAATATGGGGGATACCGAGATAAATACTGATAGCACTGGCGATTCTGACGGCGGTGATGATCTTACTCACGATGACGAGGATGGTTTTGAGGACGTCGACGATATTGATGATTCTGATTCTGACTCTGATTTCAATGAGGATGATGATGCGGTGAGTCTGCTTAATTCCACCATAAGCTATATGCTAACTTGACACAGTTGTGACAACATAGTCAATGTAAGGAGATGATGCTGAAGCTTAACCAGTCAACAATATTGTTGTGTACAAGACTCGTCGGAGGATCTGCAAGTCGTCATAGAGAAGATTTCTGTACCTTCTCAAGTTTTTAATTTCACTTCTTTACTTCTCTAGCCTTGTAACTCTCCAGCATATAGTCATTTCGTTGTAGCTTCTCTTGAATAATGGTCGCTAGTTCTATGGGATATGGCCATGTCTTAGTACATGCCTTTAGTGACGGCGGTCAAGTGTCTTTGATACGGTTTCTCATTTTCTTCGAGAGAAGACAGCAAGATTTAGGGGTGTAAAAGCTGTAGAGTTAAAAATGCAGAGAGAGACGAGGGCCAATTTCAGCTCCAACTTCTTGGACAGACCAATAATCTATATACTAAAGAAGGTATACAAACAAAAAGGCTAGCCAACCAGAATATACCATCGCACTCGAGTAAACAATGCGGTCTTTGACACGCCAAGGGCATTCTTAGCGGCGAATTCCAGGCAGAAGGAGTGGCCAGATCTTCTGCCAAGACTTGACTACCTAGGTATTTATTTCCCTTCACTAATTACAACTATTCACACTGCGACAGATCTTCAACATCCTAAACACAATCTCCGGAATTCTGTCGGACCGACACGATGAAGACCGGGTATTTGCAAACTATCGAAATCCCATCTGAGAATGAAATCATTATCAAAGACCAAATCTACGGCGATCACAGAATCACGGAGCCCGTCCTGATCGAACTGCTGCAATGTCCTGAGCTGACGCGTTTGAGAGGCGTCTGCCAGCACGGTATCACAGGCCTACTGGGACTCAGTCCGACCGAGACCCGATACGAGCACTCGGTCGGGGCATTTCTACTCGTGCGCAAAGTCGGAGGCAGTCTCGAGGAACAAGTCGCCGGTTTACTCCACGACATCAGCCACACGACACTCAGCCATGTAATGGACTGGGCGCTCTCCAAACCCGGTGAAAGTTTCCACGAAGTCCACAAAGAGCGGTATATTCGCACCACGCAGCTGCCGCAGATCCTGACCAGGCATGGAATCGACCTGGACGTGTTCAATGAAGAGCTGTATCCTCTTGTTGAACGGCCGTCGCCTCGTCTCTGCGCCGATCGGCTGGACTATGCGCTACGCGATACCTTGATCTTTGGAAAGTTGTCCCTCGTCGAGGTGAGAGGTGTGTTTGATTCTCTGACGGCGTTCCCGAGCGAGAACTCGCCCGACCGTCTCCTGACGCTGTCGGATCCTAAGCTGGCGCTGTCGCTGGCCAGGGCATACATAGCGGTGGATCGAGAGGTCTGGTGCAACGAGGCTCATGTCGACATGTACAGGCAGACGGGCCAGCTGATTGGGGATATGGTGAGAAGGGGGGTCATTGAAGAGGAGGTTGTTTGGAAACTGTCGGATCAGGATTTCTGGCAGCTCCTTCGCAGTAAGGCGGACCAGAAGGGTCGAGAAGTGATGGATCGGTTGGAGTCTGGGGTTTCTTCTGACAAGGATCTACGACTGCCTCGAGCGGCAAAGATTCGCACGATTGATCCGGATATTTTCTTCACGGACATTTGCCCGCTGCCTTTATCGGCGGTGTTTCCTGAATGGGCTTCTGAACGACAGGAGTATATTTCGAGTCGTCAGGCCTTACTGGAATAGTATTGTGACATTTTACTGGTCGAGGCCTTGTCTCAGCAATAATGATGTACATATTATTACGGGTAATAGAACAATATCTGGATTATAAGATGTAATCAGCTTTATAGATGGCAAGGTACAGCACCAGAAGCAGCGTGATGCATCCATTACCGCCTTGTTCGTGCATAATGAGGCGGACAACTCATCCTGGCAGCAAACTGCATCATTCTTTGGGCTCCCCCGCAGTGGAGCTGGTGCCTGACGCTGCCTGCCACTGACTGTCACTGCCTGTCACGGTGCCTGTCAGGCCATGCTATTGCCATGCTATTACCATGCTATTAACTATCTGTCGTATGACACGAGGCTCTGTCTTTGTCCTTCAATGCAACAACTAAATGCCTTTGCCCTGATTCCCAGGCCATGTCCGCCCATTATGAGGGCGTCAATTTCTGGGGAGTGCTAATCAACCCGGATAAAAGCCCCGCTCCGTTGTTAGAGCAACTCTGTCTGGGGATTGCCCAGGTCATGGTCAGTCACCCGGCATGATATTTGGAAATGCGACGCTGATTCTCTACTCTCTAGACCTCCTTCGATGAATTCGCTACCACCGATCTGACCCCCGAGCGACTCGCCGCATTTTACAACAAAGTAGGCGGCAATTACGACGTCCTGTTCCTCGAGACGAAACCCTCGGCGCTATCCTTTATTTACCAGCGACTAGGCTGTTTTCACAGCATCCAACCCTCCACCGATCCCTACAAACCCCCCTCTGTCCCCGCGCTACAGCCCAACGGCTTCGTGCGATGGCAAACTATCCAACTACTCCTGGATCCGGACGAGCATTCAAGATACCTTCAAAATGCAGTCGAATTGTGGGATATTGAGGCCCCGAACGGCGGCTTCTTCCCCAAGGAGATCCCCCGGGCAGCCTTCCCGACCGAATCGGACGCGGAAATGGTAGAATGGCACGAGGAGGTCAGTCGACGGTTTGAATTCGATTACTGGAAGAAGAATATCTTTCGTTCCTCTCCGCCTAGTTTCGGAACCTATTACTGCCACTTCAGTCAGAAGGAAACTCCATCTCCAACCCCTAAGGAAGATAGCTGCGCGAATAATAATACTAACCATCCTCGATCCTCCCCTACTCGTCGTCAGCACGCGACGACGACAAACATCCCAACTAATCGACACCGACGTCGTAGCGCGGAAGTCCCCTCTTCGTCCAGTGGACGAGTCCATTCTACATCTACATCCACACGACGAGAAGACCTCCCGCCGCAGTTCACATTCACGGCCCCGCGCGCTCCATCACCACCAACCTGGTCGCGACAACCCGTCAAGACTCGCGGCCGCGAACGTTCTTTCGCCCGTCCTGTGAGTCCCAGGACGGTATTCGGAAATGGAAACGAAACATCAGATGCATCATCAGAGGAGTCCCTCCGCGATCAACATCATTCTCCGCGGATAAATCGACCCTGCTACAATGAGACCCTATCCCCGCAGCCGTCAACATTCCATACTCGTCGCCATTCCCACGAAGCTTACTTGCGTAAACCTCGACGCGAGATATCCCCTGATTCTCCTCCCCCGAGACAATACGTCCCTCGAGAGTATCATCCCGATCCGGGACGACTGTATGATTCGGATAGTGCGCGACGTGTCCGTGGAAAGGGCTATGAAGATCCTAGCGTGGGATTCAGGGAACATAGTATGTTTGATCCGGCACGGTCGCAAAGTGAGATGTATGCACATGTTCATCCGAGGTATTCTTCGCAATTTGTTATGCATCATCCTTCTCAGGTTGATCTTTGTAATGATCCGCGGAGGAGCTACCGAAACAGTACCAGTGTTAATCCTGGGAGTGAACGGCGATTTCCTGGACGACGATGGGGTAGAGGGATTCCAGATGAATATGGGACTATATATGAGCGTTGACCTGTTTTACTTGTGTGAGATAGTTTGATATCCTAACGAATGATGATGGCGATGATGATGACACTAGCTCGTGGTAGAGTACTCCGTATAGATATTTACTATATACCGTAGATACAAGTCCTATACTAGATTATACCAGTTTAGCCCTCTGAAAAGTATACCCATACCCATCAAAAAACCGACACTGAGCCGAATGTCCCGGACTCTCCATCTCCGACGGCATCATCCCCAGCAGACTAATATTCCTCGCCGTACTCTCCCACTCCTCAACACGATATCCACGAGATCCAAAAATACTCTGGGAATACGCGTAGGCGGATCCTCTCACTTTCAACCATTCCATGTCCGGGTTTGGATCGCGCGATCGGAAAAACGAACCAAATACATCGTCGAGGAGTTGCGAGTGGAGTATCTCCTTCGCGGAGTAGTATGGATCCACGTCTTTGGTTTTGCTGTTTAATGTGCCCCAGATGGGGAGGACGTCTGCGGAGTGACAGGTCGCGTTGTAGATGGAATTGGGAAGGCAGGCGGTTGGGATACTTTTGTTGGTGCGCGCGTGGCCGGAGGTGATCTCTAGAGCGTAGAGACGAGGGAAGATGGGTTTGGAATCGGATTTGGAAGGCGAAGAGGCCTCCCTGAGAAGATAGGATAGAGGACAGGTCCATTCACTGGCTGTGAGAGCCAATCCAGCGACGTTGCGCACACTATCCGAGTCGGATGGATCCGTACGGAAGACAGAAGCATTTACAAGAGCAGTGGCCAAATCTTCCGGATAAGCAACATGCAGCAGCGTATTCAATGCCTTTTGACTACTGCCCAGCGAGGGCACCGCCGAGCCGACATATACGGCCGCTTCGTCGGTGACGGTGGTGAACAGCGTAGGGACGCGGTTGGGCAGTCGATCCGTCGCCAGCAGACGGTAGAATTGGTCATCGATGATGCCGGCGTCCGCGTCCACGATGGGCATCAGCGGTTCCGTGGCGGCCATGAGCTCGCTGACCTGCAGATACGAAGTAGCTGTGGCGTTGGCAATAGCTGCCAGCGCGGTTTGCACCTCCGTCGAGTTGTCCAGGAAGGCCGAGACAGGTCGTGTGCGCAGACAGGCGACCCGATGCGCCTCGGAGGGATTGGTCGCATCGCCACAGCCCACCGCGTCGGCGAGCAGCGGCGTCACCAGCTTGGAGTAGACGTCGCGGGTGAACCAGGGCAGATCCAACGGGGCGGACTGCACGATGGCGCCTGAGAAGAGTCCCTTCGCGGCGGAGGAAGACAGCAGCGCCACGACGCTCTGTCCGCCGGCGGACTGGCCGAAGACGGTCACGCGAGACGGATCACCTCCAAAGGCGACGATGTGTCGCTGCACCCATTGCAGGGCCAGCAGCTGGTCGCGCAGACCATAGTTGCCCGTCGTCAGGTCGCCCGTCGTCAGCCAGCCCAGCATCCCCACGCGGTAGTTGACCGTGACCACGACGACGTCGTTGCGACTGGCCAGATTGCCGCCATCATAGTCGATCTCGGAGGCGCTGCCCTGCGTGAAGGAGCCTCCGTATAGATACACGGCCACGGGCTTGGTGTTGCTCCCATTCGTGCGGTCCGATCCCGGCACCAGCGGTGTGTACACGTTCAGATACAGACAGTCCTCCGATATCCGGCCCAATGCGTCAGAGCTGGAACTGTGCTGGATGCACGAGGCAGGCATACGAGTGGCGTCGATCAATTGCCAACCCGTGTACGGCTGTGGTGGTTCAAACCGCAGCGCGTTCACCGGGGGGTTGGCGAACGGGATGCCCAGGAACCGGAACGAGCGCGCATCCCGATAGCCCGTGATGGTGTACTCGTGCGAGGCCACAGCCAGTCGCGAGGACTCGACCGCATCACGATTCCGGTCGGTGGTGGCCGGCACGCGCGAAGTGCACAATGCCGCCAGTCTCTGGTCGCATGGCGAGGATACCGTCTGCCTGCGACTCGGGGAGTACGCCTGGCAGGCGGAGGACTGGGCGGAGGAGGGGGACGATGTCCACAGCAGATCAGAACCCTGAAGACTGCCTGAGAAGACGAGATAGTCCAGCTGGTGATCCATCTCGGTGCGGTTGGCCATCGGGGCGTCCACGAGGGGATACAGCTGCTCTCCGATAGCGGCACATCGGCTTTGTGCGTCGGAGAAGCTCACGTGGTCATACACCAGCACGGCAGCGGTGCCATTGTTATTTGGGGAGAGGGTATTGTAGTGCAGGGTCTGCAGAGTCCCCAGAGAGCCCACGGGGGGCACAATCCCCGGAGGCGTTGGGGCTGCTGCAGCAGGCCAGCACAAGAGGAGAGACACCACCAGCGACCACTGCATCTTCAATGGCCGGCGTAGGAATGAAAATTTCCCCCAGAGGCGGGGGAACCTCCACTTTATAGTACTGTTCTATCCCAAGGCCTAGGGAACAATGGGAAAAGCCGTCTCCAGCCAAGCATGGCTAGCAGGGTTCTTTGGAACGGTCTTGGACAGCTTCATTTGCGGGGAGGCAATAGTGGCAGAATCGTCGGTGGAGGCAGCCAACAGGAACAATCCATCCCCAGGATTCTGGGGCAACGGTGGACTGGTCTGTAGACGGGGTCCTTGGCAACATCTGTTTTGTGGGGATTAGACTAATTCTCCGAACGCCTGCGTAGAGGTGACAGAAATTGAGCAGATGGATTCTTGAGTCGAGCCGAGGTTCGAGTTCGTTAGGGCTGAGGATTAGCATTAGGCAGCAAGGCATCTACTAGGAATAAAGGATAGACATATTGCAATTTAATAGATTACAGAATTAGTCCGTGTTTTCGCTCTTATTATATATCCACACGACTATCCACTGGATAATTGACAATGAAGAATAAGAATTAAATGTCCGAAGCAGATCTTAGTCAGATCCTCGGTGGAACAGGGAGTCGAGAGAGCCCGGGTCGTGGCTTGCCAGGCGCGACAGCATGGGGTCGCCGTGTGAGGGACAGATCCCTATCAAGTCCTCTATACCGTCACAGATATGTATCTTGTACGTTCGCCGACCCCTTCGACGGACCAACCTCTCCATCCGCAGAGCTCCGCATGTTGAGTGAATTACGGGCCACGAGATGCTACGAAGCAGTCTCGGTGATAACCCTCGGCGTCAACTGTCCCGAGACTGTCCAATCCCTCATCGTCTACCTGCTAGAGAATCACATCCTCCTCGACCGACTCGCTGGTCACTTTCACGACACATATGGACGAGCGGTCGCCAACCTGTGGGAGGCATATCGATGCGCACTGCGCGTGTTCGACAGTAGCGTTGCTGGACTGGGTGGGGGTCCGTTTGCTCCCAGGGACGAGGGGAACGTCGCAACGGAAGATCAGGTCTATCTTTTCTATCGTGAGGGGATTGACACGGGGATTGAGATCTTCTAATTACTCCGAACCAGTATCTGGATCTCCCAGGTTTTATCCAGACCCTATGCCCTTGCCTCCATAAATTGCTGTCCATCTGCAGCCGGCCATCCACCCATCGAGCATCAAGACCGTCTCATCTGCTCACGGGATTAATCCCACATTACACTGCATCATAGAGAGTGAGTGTGGTAGTCATAAGGATAGGGCAGATTTATTTATTTATTTTTTTTTTTTTGGCTGTTTAGCGTGCTTAGATGGTAGACATCGAATTATTGATTTAGACTCTGCGGTAAGAAATAAATAACCAAAAGAAAATGACATCTGAATAGTGACTAGGCAGCAGGCAAGACAAAATATATTAATCTATTAGCCCCGCAATTCAACTCCCCCTCCTTCACTCTTGATCAAAATGGTTCTCCGATCAGCCAACTCCCCATTTACCCCCGAATTCGACCGTCTGGTCCAGGAACAGCTGGAAAAATGGAAGGTTCCCGGCATCACCATTGCAGTCGTCCACAGATCCAGCACTTACTCCAAGGTAAGACCCATAAAATCAAGGGATCAGGCATCTAACTGTCACTACAGGCCTACGGCATTGCCGAGTTCCCCACAAAGAAGATGACGACCGACTCCCTCTTCTCCACCTGCAGCACCACCAAAGCTTTCACGGCTGCGGCAGTATCTCTGGCAATAGACGAACGGAAATCATCCTCCTCCCCCATCAACTGGGACACGCCCATATCGTCCTTGATCAGAGATGACTTTATCCTCGCAGATGACCACACCACTTGCAACACCACAATCGAAGACGCTTTATCCCATCGATCCGGGCTCCCGACCCACGTATATGCCACTCTCCTGGCCAACCCGAATGAAACCTTACGCCATGCAGTTCGGAACCTCAGACATCTCCCGCTTGCGTGTGCACCGAGGACAACCTTCGCCTACAGTAACCAGATGTACATGGCCATCTCGCATGTCCTCGAGCAAATCAACGGCGAAAGTCTCGGCACGACACTCCAGAAACAGATCTGGACCCCACTCGCCATGCATGATACGTATTTTGATGTCCAAGCCGTCAGTCGAGACCCATCGACGGCACCCAGACTAGTTCGCGGCTACACCTGGGCCCCGGAAGCAGAACAGTACGTCAGTGAGCCCTACCTCGATTATGCCGCGATGACGGGCGCAAGTGCAATGGTCAGCACGGTCCTGGACTACACTAAATGGTTGAGAGCGATGATTTACCGAACCGGTCCGATTTCGACGGAGGGCCATGCGGCCCTTCTTCATCCTCGATCTATCATTTCAAACACTGATGATATCGTGGCTCCAAAGGCCCCGTATCATCTGTACGCTCTCGGATGGTTCATAGACCAGATTGACGGCGAGCAGCTGTATTGGCACAGTGGGAGCTGGCCTGGGTTCGGAATCATGGTGGGGTTTATCCCGGACAAGCAGTGGGGGTTTGCCATGATGGGGAACGCAACCTCTGCGAGAAACGTGGCGCAGGAGCTATATCTCTACCTGATTGATCAGCTGGGAGTAAACCATACTCCCAAGGATGGAGAGAGAGTGACCATCAAACAGGAGACGACGCAGAAAAATACTGGGCTAGACCGCTCCGACGACACGAAGAAGAAACTCTACCCTTGTCTCCCTGATCCTCCTATTCCCCATTCTCTACCTCTGCATCAATACGCCGGTATCTACAGCCATCCCGCATACGGTCCGATTCCCCTGGTCTTGGACGAACAGCTGAGCGCAGATCTCTCGGACCGCGCCGAAAAGCTACGTCTTGCGCTGCAGCATGCAAGCGGCGAATTTTTCATCGGATTCCTGTATTCTCCAGGGAACGGAAGTGCCTCGCGTGAGGGTTTCAGGGTGGAATTCGTTATTGATTCAACGGGGACAGCCCAGAAAATCGGAATAGAATTAGAGCCTGCATTGCGTGAGAAGATTTGGTTTGAGCGCATAGATTAGAATTGCTATTGCCAATTCATATTTGTGAGATTGCGTATGAAAGAATTGTTCGGCCACAAAGTACCATACCTCTAGGAGCTCATATATTATGCATATTTTATACACTGTTGACTGATTTACTGTATAGTTATCAACGGGAATGACGTTTGCCAAGTCTAGCCAGCCTATTGCAGCCTAGTGCAGCCTGATCCTGCCTAATCCTGCCTAATCCTGCCTGAAATAGGCCCCATCCCTGGATGGCGGTGAGTTTCTGCCAATGACAACCTGGGGCTAACCGTTTCAGGAATCCCAGCACATAGTCTTATATACGAGCTATTCGCGGATTCTTTCTAGCTATTACCTTGAGTCTGTCTTGAGTTTTGCCTTGAGCTTTGTCTTGTTTCTGATTCCAGTCTTGTCTCTAAAAATTTCAGTTCTGATACCCTGTTCTGTCTTTCACAGTATACAACATGACATTCACTCTCCCCCCATTGCCGGCCAAGCATCAGTATCTGGTGAACTGGATACGAGATCACCCGAATACCCCTATTGAGGAGCTCTTGCAGCCATTCAATAAATACGAGAGAGTTGTACGCAAGCTCTTTGCCCAGGAGCCCTCCCATCCTGCACTGAAAGACAACTGCATTGATATAGTTCCTCTATATGACAGCAACGGCTCGAGTGATGTCCGCATCCAAGCCCGGGATATTCCCTCGGAGAGTCCAGAGACCCGGGAGAAGTACATTCTCCCTCTGCAGGACCGCCGTCCAAATGGCTCAAGCGCCGTGGTACCAACACTGGATGAGTTCAAGAAGAACTTCACTATCTTCTCCGAGGGATCCCTCAGCGACATGGACTGGAGTAACGTCGTGGTGGCAGGAAGTGCAGTGGTGACCTCGCTATTGCCTGTGCCAGAGATATATCGCGGTTCAAAGCGTGCGCTCCGTCAATTCTATCATGACCAGTTCGCTCCTGCGTCGGACGTCGATCTCTTCTTGTACGGATTGACGGAAGAACAGGCCATTGAAAAGATCAAGACCATCGAGGACAAGATCAAGAACGCGATCCTGTACGAGACCACCACCGTTCGAACCAAGAATACCATCACTATCGTCTCTCAGTATCCTACCCGTCATGTGCAGATCGTCCTCCGGATCTACAAGTCCATCGCGGAGATTTTGACCGGGTTCGATGTGGATTGCTCGTGTGCCGCGTTTGATGGTAAACAGGTCTATGTTTCGCCCCGTGCGTTAGCTTCATATATTACCCAGATAAATCGGGTTGATTTATCGAGACGTTCGCCGTCATATGAGAATCGTCTCTCCAAGTATTCCCATCGTGGGTTCGAGATATTCTGGCCTGAGCTAGACCGATCGCGAGTGGATCCAGTAAGCCTCTATTCTCCATATTTGTTTCTTTTTCTTGTCACATCTAGCTAACCTCCCAGACTATTTTTGAGAGAAGCTTCTCCGGAACGGTGGGCTTAGCGCGTCTTCTCGTGCTCGAAAAACTGCCAAAATCATCCGATAGAGAGGCATACCTCGATCAAAGACGTCTGGAGCGTGGTCGACCAGCTCGTCCGCAAAGGTACGTCCGCCAGTTACGCGGGAATATAAAGAATGATTGGGAAGATGAGACGCCTGAGTGGGTGGATGGTGAAGAGGTCTCTGATTATCACACTGTGGTGAGTATACCCACTCGGTACAGACTGTCTCTCTTTCTGATAGTTTCTGTCCAGACAATCCCCTATGGACCAAGATTCCATGCCAAGAAGATCGAGAAGTTACTATACACAAAAGACTTACTGCTCAATGCGGAATGGAATAAACCCAAGGACAGAGACGTCCATCTCCACCGTCATCCTGCATTTTTCGGCAACGTGGAAGATGTCATCCATGATTGCTGTGGCTATTGTCCGGTGCCGGTAACATCTGAGGAGAAGGAAGTGGCGGAGAAAGAAAGCAAAATATACATCTCCGGTGATGTATCCTTCGTGAAAGACGACCCCGGACGTCAGGAGATAGGAAGTTTCAATCCGATTACCGAGACGGACTGGACGGGTGAGTTCGTGCATGTCCTAGACTGAAACTCCATTGGCTGACTAGGCATATCAGAAATGGCTTATGTCGGCAACACCGAACGACTATGCCATGCTATCGTTGATCACGATGTCGATGGCGTCAAAGAGTGGCTGTCACAAGAGATTGCAGATCCGAATAATCGTGATTACACAGGACGGACACCACTGCATCTCGCGTGCTCGGTCTCCACCCCAGAGATTGTGCAATGTCTTGTCGATCATGGAGCCAGGCTGACGGCTCGTTTGGCAGACGGTTGTACGGCTCTTCATCTTGCGGCCGCTCGGGGCAGTGTCGAACTCGTCCGAATCCTGCTGACGAAGAGCGCAGAAAATGAAGCCGAACAGGACAAAAACGCGGAAATCCGACGAGGAAAGGCCGCCGAAGAGTACAAGTGTTCCGGAGATGTGGAAGACGATAGTACAAAAGAGCACAGAACCTCCACCACCACTGAGTCATTTGTGCTGGTTCAAAAAGAATCCAACGACGTTAAAGAGGTCGAGAACTTGCCCGATGACGCGGATGACAACCCAGATATCTACGACATCAACGTTCTGTCCTGGGACAGCAAAACGTCTCCCCTTCATCTGGCCATTCTGAACGGCCACGTTGACGTCGTCGAGGAACTCGTCGGCTCCTTTGGCGCAGACGTCCTGTTGCCCATCAAGCTTTTCCACAGCTACAACGATAGCCCAAGGGCAGCCATCCTGAACCTGGCCCTGACCCTTAACCTGCCTCTGGAAAAAGCGAAGGCCATGACCGAGAAACTTCTACAGCTCGGCGCCACGCCAACGCAGGCAGACCTCGACCACAACACCCCACTGCACTACATTGCCGCAACGCCGTATCGTGACCTCGTGGATATCATGTTCGAGCAAAGCAAGCCGGCCGCGCAGAAAGCTCTTAATCACATTGCTACAAATGGCAGTTCCTGGCACCCGGAGATGCATTCCGTGCTGAACGTGGCCATCGAATCCCGCGACAGCGCCACCGTCATGAAGGTGCTTGAATACGGCGCGGAACCATCCATTGACTTTGAAAATCTGATGAAATCTGCCCGCGCCGCTGGCGTGGCGTCAAACTCGTGCGAGTCAAATAGGAAAACGTTCCTGCACAAATTCATCCAGCCCGTGATACTCACTGTCGATAAAGAGATGCCGCAGGTTACTCTCGCGCTCCTAGACCGCGGCGTGGACCCGAACACAATGGCTCCAGAAGGATACCAGGTGCGCGATGAACAGTATTGGCAAGGTAGAAAGGTAGGAAAAACTCTCCTGGACTGTGTCCGGAACAAGCTGTTGCAGCTGCGGAAATACAACCCGGAAAAGCCTCATCCACCAACACTCCGGCCCCTCGAGTCAGACGAGCACTATATAAACGGACTGGAAGAAGACAGCTATAAGATGTGGACCACCCGGAAACGAGTAGACGACGAACGGAAAAAACAAAGCGAAGAGAAAAGACGACACGAGAAAGCGGTCTCCGATGCCACCAAAGACAGAGAGGGAATTGAGCAGAAGATGGCCTCCATCAAGCTCCTCATCGAGGAATTCGAGAAGGTGGAAGCCCACCTAATGAGTAAAGAGGCAAAGACGTTCTCCGAGCTGTTTCCCGATTTTGAAAGTCCTCGCAGAAACTCGCACTATTCAAAGAAACAGACCAAATTGGAGCCTTTCAAGGTGACTTACAACTTCAAGTTGCCAGAACTCACACCCGCGCAAAGCGAGGGATATCTCAAACTGTGAGTGTATCGTGTCATTAACTGCGCTTTTGTGACTGCAACTAATTCCTCCAGTTTCGAAGCCGCATGGTCCGACGACTTGGATACCATCAAAGCACTTACATTAGGGACCTGGGGCGAAGGTACCGTGCAACGGCCACTACAGATAGCCGTATCTGATTCTAACTACTTAACACCATTCTCTATCGCCGTACTCCGAGGACACCTGAAGACAGCCAAAGCGATCCTCGAGATTGCTCAGGCGCAATACAAAGTGGACGAAGACGAGGGAACACAGCGCCGTCGACGGTATGAAATGGATATCAGCGATAGCGGTGAAGACAGTGATAGTGACGACGGCATCCGCGTCTACAGCGAAATCGTCGACGACAAATTCACCATTGACGATATCGGCGCTCTGGCTTCGCAAGTGGAAAGCACTGTTTCTCCACTCCAGATGCTGACGGACCGTTATCCCGTCACTATGTTTATGGATAGCATCGAAACGCTCTGGGACTACGAACAACGCAGTTACACCTCTCCTAGGTTTTCCGTGGACAGTCTTTTCGAGTATGCAGTGTGCACAGATAACGTGCAGACGCTGGTTTTCCTGCTTGAAATGGGCGAGGAACTGAGCGCTAGAAATCCCAAGTCAAAGACCCCGATTTACAGGGTCCACAGCTCTGTTACGTACCACGCCATTCAAAAGGGCCATCTGCAGTGTCTGCAAGAACTCATCAGTCGAACGGGGGCAGATCTCCCACTTGACGCCCTCATCCAAAACAGTGGTGTGCAAGTCAACGAGAAGCCCAAATACTACCAAGGCCTGTCGATCCGCGGGAAAAAGCGCGAAGACTGGGTAACTGCTGCTCTTGGTAGAGACACTCCCAACCCTGTCATGAAGAGTCCACCGTTACTTATTTCCGCCTTCCGGGGCAATTTGAGTAGCACCGAATGGTTCTTGGGCACAGCTCCAGAGCGCCACTATCTCAACTTCACGCAGACTTACAAGAATGATAAACAGCTGCAGCTACTAGCCCGCTCCAGAGACGGCATCGAGAGGTCTATTATAAAATGGCTTGGAACGAGGAGTAAGTAACTCATAAGATTGATTTATAATTAAAAGCATGCTAAAACCTCCCAGGTCACCTAGTCCTCCACTGCGCCATTCTATCAAAACCAACAGCCGAGTCTCAGAGATTAGTCCAGTATCTCATCACCCGCGTCCCAGAACAACTCGAGACCAAATCCGCAGGAGGATACACCCCCCTGGCGCTTGCATTCTCGCTCCATCGTGTTTCATTCGCGAAGCTGCTCATCGACGCAGGCGCCAACCAAACCACCCGAGACAACAAGGGCAACAACCTCATTCATCTCATGCTATGCAGTATCTCCGGAAATGTCCTCCAAACCCCGGACAATGTCACTAAACTCCTCGACCTCCTCGACAGTCGTCTAGTCCATTCGATGTTCACCGAACGATCCTCAGACGGACCGGGATCGCTCACCCCTCTCGCTCGCTGGATGCATCACATTAATGCACGGTCCAGCTGCACACGAGGCGGGTACAGACCTGCTCTGAAAACAGAAGAGCAGGCGGAGATTGTCCGTCGTCTGTTGGATTTTGCGCAGCCGACGGATCAACGACATCTGGCCATGCTGGACGGAACGGGGAATACCCCCGTTCATAATGCCGTCAGGGCTCAAATGCCGAATGTGTTTGAGATGATGATCGATCGACGACCGGACTTGTTGCATCGTGAAAATGCCACGGGTACGACGCCGCTGGAACTTGCTGTCAATACTTGGGTTGAAGAGACGACAGAGAATCCGCCGCCACTTCCCAGTCAGGGCTCGAGCTACTGGAGGGGAAATACGGAAAGGAATCAGGATCTGGTGAATCAGGGTCTGGAATACTTTGTCCGGAAGGGTGATAATGTCCTCGAAAAGAGCGATGCAAAAGCCATCTACGATATCAGTCGGGCACGCGCCGATGCGAGGTCGGAGAAGCGGAAGTTGGTTAGCCTGAATGAGGCCAACGAGGTGGCAAAACGACTGGCCATCCAGAGTGAGGCAAAGGCCCGCGCATGTAGGGAACAAGACCAGTCAAGTGATGACGAGGATCAGAGAGATGAGGTCAGTCGGTGGTATTTCATTGCGAGTAGGTTTAAAGATGAGTAACCATCGTGGGATCGATACCAAGATGATCAAACTTGACACACCCTGGAAGTCTGATTATTCTTAGCTATTTCATAATCGACCAGTAAGTCCAGTACTTTAAAGACACTTCCTTACATTTTTTGGAAT
Organism: Aspergillus tanneri; assembly: GCF_003426965.1. NCBI lineage: Eukaryota > Fungi > Ascomycota > Eurotiomycetes > Eurotiales > Aspergillaceae > Aspergillus > Aspergillus tanneri. The sequence goes on along the minus strand of NW_022984634.1, from coordinate 1,373,958 downwards.
CGATAGAATCCACAGCTATACTATTTATATAATAAATATACAAGCTGTGTTGAAACTAATATAGAGAAAATAGAATACATTTCTTCTATAAAGAGAGTATAATATTCCCACTAGATAGATCTTTCTCACCTCTCAATTGCCCGTGGGGGTGCAATCCTGGTGCTCAGGTCTATTCCGCCGGTATGCGATCTTCATGAGAAAGGCAGAGACGGCCGTCGATCGACGAACTGTCACCAGAGTAGCATCAGCGATCAAGTGTCCAGCAAGCAAACTCAGACCAAATTTCGGCTGTTGAACCCTGCCACTCGGTCGACAGAACACAGCATCGCAGGCGTGAGTCGCCAAATGGAGAATGCTGGCTGCATAGATTTGCCCGGTTTCAGCTTCCGCGTTGAATCGGGCATGAACAGATAAGGCTGCACGGGGCTGTAGATAGACACTCAATCGATACAGGGCTCATGAGGATAGACTGGCAATTCTGTCAGCCCTGTATTCGTGGTACCTGGCATGGGCAGTAAACCGCTAGGGCAGCGACAGCTCGAGAGGCACGCATGTTGGGTCTATAATAAGAGCTACTCGCTGGATAATGACATACTGGCGTTCAACAGTATCCCCACGGTGTCGGACACACGATGGACCGCAGCCGATGCTCCAGATGGACTGGCCAAACCATCACCGTAGGTCAGATGCATCGCGCCATCATACTGGATGCCATGAGCGTGGGTGATGCGTTCCATGGCTCTGCGTGGTGGACGAGTAATGAAAACGACACAAGAGGAATTGAAGGCTTCGACGTGTAGCAAAAGGTTCGCGGCGCCGCCATCCTATATATTCTAATCCACAGCTCTTTCAGGCATACCACATCCAATGAAGACCCCTAGTCTCTCACTTAGATTCCGAAGAATGGCACGATTGACGTCAGTGTTGATTTCACACCATGGATAAGCTGCGTATATCTAGAATCAAACGACCCAGGTAACCAATCTCTCGGATCTGTCTGTTCCCCGAAAACAAATCCCCGAACGAGCCTTCCAGCCGGTAAGATCCCACCCTCCATATCACAAACATGGTATGTACAGGCGAGCGGTAAGTAAGGCCGAACAGAATACCATTCATGGCAGGAGGGGATACAGAAGAAACCTGTTTCACCCTTTGGTGATGAGATTCACCTCTCCCCATAAACGCGTATATCCGGAAAGATGACTCGTTCATGATGCGAGAACCAGCACAGGGCAGAGCATAGTCCAGAGGGCATCCGGTTGTTGCAACACAAGCCTCTGGGTACAGGACCGATGGGTTATTCTAAAATAGGGTTTATACTGCGACCAACAAGAACCTTCCTGGTGGCCGTCAACCGCTGTCGGCACGTCCCTCCTCCCTTCGAACTGTGTGGCTTAGAAAGAGGTCTTTGTCTGGAGGGTCCGAATGCGATATGCTATTGGGAACTACGTCATTGACCCGACGTCCGCCGGCGATAGCCGTCAGCCCAGCAAAGGTAATCTATATTAACAATGCCCAACACAACAGAGGAAGATGGGACTTGTTTCTGGCTGTCACGCAATTCTAAGATAGAAATAACACCATGAGCATCGGACATAACATTCTCACGCACAAACTCCAGGCTCTCTTGGACAATCGTCGCCATCAAGGGCGACTGTTATATCATCCGTTGCCGACGACCCTGATGGGCACGGTCGACTTTGGATCCAACGATACCCTCGGTCTCTCCAGCTCAGGGCTCTTGTCGGCGGCGTTCCTGCGTGAGCTAGAACGACACCCCACGTTCACCGTTGGCAGTACATCGTCACGCGCGGTGGAGGGTGGCCGGCAGTACCTGCTGGACCTGGAGGACGACCTGGCCAAGTTCCACGGCGCCGCGACAGGCTTGTTTGTCCACTCCGGATACAGCGCCAATGTGGCCATCTGGTCCACCCTGCCTCAACCGGGCGACTTTGTCGTGTACGATGAGTTGGTGCACGCCAGCATCCACGATGGCCTACGTCAGTGTCGCGCCACATCGCGCGCCTTCCGACATAATGACTGTGCGGCGCTGAAGCGGCAGCTGGAAGAAATCCGCGATCAGGACGAGGGCGTGGCGCACGGACGACAAGTTGTGTTCATCGCCATCGAATCCTTCTATAGCATGGACGGCGATATGGCACCGCTCCATAGCATCATTACTGCCGCCCGTGAGGCGCTGCCGGCGGGCAACTATCTGTGCGTCATCGACGAGGCGCATTCCAACGGGCTCGTAGGGCCGAATGGGTCGGGATATGTCTGCCACTACGGACTGGAGGAAGAGTTTCCCATCCGACTGCACACCTGTGGCAAGGCCCTGGCCTCCATGGGAGGTGAGCATGTGCCGATTTTGTCTTCCTTCTTTTTTTTTTTTTTTTTTTTTGGTGGGGGAGGGGATCCGAGATGGAAGGTCATGAACTGACCCTTCAAAGCGATCATCCTATGCTCCAAGACGGTCAAGGAGGCACTGATCAACTACGCACGCAATATTGTCTTCAGCACGGCGCCCAGCTATCTCTCCGCCGCTGGGGTGCGCGCAGGATACGAACTGGTCGCCAGCGTCGAGGGCGAAAAGGTGCGGTTGAAAAATAAATATTAGACAAAAAAAAGAGAGAAAAAGTCTCACCTCTTTCTTTCGAGACTGATCTAACCATCCCCAGCAGCTTCGACAAGTCCTGCAACAGAAGGTGCGGTACTTCTACCATCGATTGACCAACGACCCTACCTGGCAACGGGCCCGTCGCAAGGATATCTTGTCCCTGCCCACGGAGACAACGTGGTCCTCGCGGCCGCTGCAGTCGCCCGTCATCGCACTCATCACGCGGGTAGACAGGGCCAACGCATTGGCAGAACACCTGCAACAGCACCAATACTGGGTCAACGCGATCCACTTCCCAGCGGTACCACGCGGACAAGACCGCGTGCGGTTAATGATCCATGCCAGCAACAGTCTGGCGGAAATTGAGACGGTGGTGGCCCTCATCATGGAGTGGACCACACGGCAGCTGGAAACAAATATCATGCGCGCAGAGTTGTAGTGCAGCATGGCAGAGAAGGAGAAGAAAACAAGAAAGACGCAGGGGGCCTGAAGTCCCCGTGCCATGACGGATGAAAAGGACTTCAAGAGTTCCTATGCAATTACAGAGATCAATCAAGAATAATATACAGAAGTAAAGGTACTTTTCCCTAATCCGGCCTTCTCTTCCCCCTTAAATACTGGCCCTCCCACGGGTCTCGTAAGGCACCAGGAGCACCAAGACGCCGGCGGCCAGAAACAAGGCGCCACTGACATAGACAGGTGACGAGCTCTCCACACCGGCGACGATGGCGATGATGGGCGCCAGGATGCCGCCAATGCGGTTGGCTGCGCCCACCAGCGCGTTACCGGTGCCGCGGTCCTTGGTCTCAAACATTTCCGGGGTGTAGGCGTAGAGCACGGCGTACATCAGACTGCTGGTGAAGCCGAATGCACAGTTCCAGCCCAGCAGGGCGGCAGACGAGTCGGCGGTAGTTGAGGCCAGTAGGAAGACCCCCGTCGTGATGACAGACAGCGCCAGGGTTCCTTTGCGGCCCAGGCGCGGCAGCTCGACCAGGGCGCCGCCGACTAGGCTGCCGGGGACGCTCACGGCGGCGATAATCAGAGTATTGCGGTAAGTAATGTAGGTGGAACCGTCGCCAAAGTCAATGCCGCGCTGCTGCTGCAGAAAGGGCAAGAAGGCGTTGTACAGCGGGAAGCCCAGGCCGATCAACGCCCAGACCAGGATCATCAGCGAAGTGGACCAGGCGCGGCGGGGGTGGCGGAAGAGCGCCTTGACGTGCGGCAGGGACACCGGCTCCATGCGCATGCGCAGGTGGTCGACGCGGCTCAGCCCGGGGGACTCGCCCTCGTCCGCATCCGAGGCGAGCGGATCCAGCTCGTCGACGGAGAGCCTGACCTCCTTGCCGTTACGGCGGGCGACCTCATGCACAACAGTAACGGCGGCGTCGTTGCGGCCCTTGCCCATGAGGTACTTGGGCGACTCGTAGAGCGTAAAGAAGAGGGCGCGCACCAAGCACATCACCAGGGCTAGACCACCCATTGTAATCAGGAAGTAGCGCCAGCCCATGTTGCTAGCCTTGTCGCAGCGGTCCGCGGAGGCACAAGTCATGTTCCCCAGCAGCGGCCAAGCGATCAGGTTGGCCAGCAACTGGGCCAGCGCCCAGTAAACGGACAGGACGGTCAGGAGGTACTGGTGCGAACCCGGCAGGAACTCGAGAAAAATGGCCGAGTCGACGGGCAGGTTCCCGCCGACGCCCATAGACCACAGGGCGGCAAAGGCTCCGACGGCGGCGAAGGAGGGAGAGCCAGCAGCGGAGAGTCCAAAGATGGCGGTAATCGCGATGGTGAGGTTGAAGGCCCAACGGCGGCCGATCAGATCGCAGCTAAAACCCCAGAACAGAGCGCCGACCAGTAGACCGATATTTTGGGCGAGGGTCAGCAGGGGCGGCTGGGCAACGTGGAACTCGTAGGAGACGGGGACGAGAATTAGCGAGGTGACGATGGGCCACAAATTGTCACTCGCCCAGCCGAAGCCAATAACGGCGAACAGCTGCCACTGGTAGCGGCCCATGCCGATGGACTGCAGAGCGCGATTAAGCACGTCGGCATTGGCGCGGTAGACGGAGGGACGCGAGATGGGGTCGGGAGGGGTAGGTGGCGAACTGGATTTGGACATGAAGAGAAAAGAACGAAAGAAAGACGAAAAGAATGGATAGATGATGAGAGAGTGTGAAGATGACAAGATGAAGAAATGTAAGAGGGAAGATGGAGTTGACTGATACGAGAGTTGAGTCAGTCCAGTCATTGCTTGCGATCGGCATGACGACAGCGTGGGGGACGATGGCCTCATGCCAAGACTCGACCATCAAAGAGACAAGAAGAGACGAAACGAGATGAAATGGTCTGAAATGGGCTGAGATGAGATGGAAATGGAGGAAAGTAAGAGGCATCCTGGCCGGATGCGGAAGTCCCTGGAGCTCCCAAAGAGCCGGATCCAACATCTCACCAGATCCGGCTTTCAGCATCAGAGATCGCATGTCACGGTACTACACATCGTCCACCGTCGTCCAGATAATAATGTCTTTCTTAATCTTCCTTAATATCACCTAGGAAGCCCTGGTTCGTCGCCAAACAGTCCCCCATCCATCCCCGGAAGCCGACAGTTGAAAAAAAAAAAGTTCGCCCTGGATTAGACGGTGGCCGACAGTCTCTAGGAATCCATATTTCATGCGACTCGGTCGGTCCTGGTATGGCTTCAGAGCATGCAACGTAGGATAATACCTATACGCTCTCTCTTGCTCTCTCTTGCTCTCTGGGAAAGAAAATCACCGTCGTGCCATCTCCATCCGCCGTAGCCTCTCCCACGCTCTCTCGACCTCCTCCGGTATATCCACATGTCCAATAAACCCCTTTCCATTGGGCCCGTATCCATTCTGGTCGTCACGTAATCGGGGAATCTCTCCCAGAAGCAGTCCCAGGAATCTCTCCCGACTCCATAGCCGATCTGTAGGTATCCTCGGTATATCATACACCAGCTCCTGGCCCTCCAGTCGCACCCTCGGCACCACGATCGGCCAGCTCCAGAAGCGCGGGGGGGTTGGATCCGACTCGTAAACCCGCTCGAACGAAGCGATTGTCCTCCGGGCCATGGTCGGATCTTGCACGATCAGCATCGATCCTGGATGGGGGATGTCGTTCTGCAGCAGGAGCTTCCGCGTGTGGATCGCGTTGGCACCGCAGTTGGTGGATTGGTCTTCGACGAGGACACGGCAACCCGATTGCTGGATGCGAGGCGCATCGAAGCAGCGGGTGAAGATGCGGTGGAGAACTTGGGCTTCGGGCAATCCGTGGGTTTCTTCCGCCAGGTGGGCAAAGCGCGGGTGCCGACCGACAGCTTCATACAGGTATGGGGTGGAGTGGCCGATCCCGCCACAGAGAACCAAAGTCTGGGTCAGGGTGGGACATTGCTCGAGTTGAGAGAAGACGATGTCCGCAACGTCCAGAATTGCAGAAACGCAGAGCACGATGCAGTTCGTGGCGGGTTGGGTCGATGGGAGAGTCGAAGGAATCTGCTCATAGGTCAGGAATTCGGCGATTCGGTTCACATCCTCGGGGATGGCGCGTGTCATGTCGAGTCCAAGAGTCGAGTTCCTCGTCTTGGCTGGTGTTTCCCACTGTTTCCAGTCTGCGTCGTTCAAGTTCAGTTCTAAATGGATGGTGGGGATGTTTCTTTAGGGGGACATCACGTGGGCCCCTCTCTCTTTCTCTTCTTAATATCCTCAAATATTACTTCGTTAGTACTTCTGAACCCCTCACTTGCATCGACAATATCCATTAATATGGACATCCCTAGTCTTCTCCACAGGCTGTCCATGGTAGTTCTGCGTGGTTGGATCACGTCGCATATTTCAGGATCGATGACATCATCTGTGGCCGAAGGTTCATGCAGCAGTCTCGTCCAGGATAGCTCGTAGGGCTTCCAATCATTTCCTCCTACGTGGAACCCATTCTCTATTCTTGTTTGCAGGATCTGAGTCAAGCAGCTGGGATTGCCGGTATCGCGGGGGCTGCTGTATGGCTTCAACGGAGGTGACGTCTCGGCCGAGTCAAACCTCTCGGGGACTAGAGAGTGTCGGCGACTCACGGCAGTCGCAATATTTAGAGTCCAGCGCGGAGGTTCGGACGATGTCACATAGTGTATGAATCCCAGTCCGACTGCTGAGGAGGACCTCCGAACGACTACTGCTACGACTACTGTGCGAGATGGCAACCATCGAGGGACTACAAACAGGACCGTCATGCGCCATGTCGTCTACCCCTGTTTCCACTTCTCAAGAGACTCAGCTCAGCAAGCATGAGGTGGGCTGGAGGAGAGTCGTGCGCCATTTCACACCTTCGTAGGGCTGCTCTCGGGTCCATCTATCCCCAGAATGCTTTCCAAGATCGTTGACCACTACGAGACAGATGGTTTTCCGTCACCATGGGCACAGGCATCGTGTCCATCCTCCTCAATACCCTACCCTACAATAGCGACTGGCTCCACTATATCTCTATCGTCATCTTCGCCCTGAATGTCTTCCTGTTCTCCATCGGCAGCATCATCACCATCCTCCGGTATACGCTGTATCCGGAGATTTTCGCCCTCATGATCACTCACCCTGTGCAGTCGATGTTCATCGGCACCATCCCCATGGGTTTCGCGACCATCGTCAATATGTTCTGCTTAGTTTGCGTCCCCGCCTGGGGGGAATGGACTCGGAACGCCGCTTGGGGCATGTGGATCATCGATGCCATCTTCTCCGTGATAACGGCGCTCTCTCTGCCGTTTTTGCTGTAAGTAGGGAGAGAGAGAGGGGGGGAGGGGGGATGGAGAGAGCGTATCTAACATCTCATCGTAGTATGGCTCGCGGCAACGAGATTCAACTCTCCTCGATGACGGCCGTGTGGCTGCTGCCCATTGTCACCTGCATCGTTGCCGGCTCCTCCGGTGGCATCGTAGCGGGCGTGCTTTCTAACCCGCAGCATGCGCTGTGGACCATTATCTGCTCGTATATGCTGTGGGGGATCGGACTTCCACTGGCGATGATGGTCATGGTCATCTATCTGCAGCGACTCACGCTCCACAAAATCCCTCCCAAGGCGGTGATTGTAAGCGTCTTCTTGCCACTGGGCCCATTGGGCCAAGGGGGGTTCGGGTGAGTACCACTCCGGAGTCCTGCTCTGTTTAAAGTTGCTCACGTTTGACGGGCTGTACAGGGTTCTGAAACTGGGACAAGTCGCACACAGGATCTTCCCTCAAACCGATACGCTGGAAGCCTCGTCCGGGGAGACGGTCCACACAGTGGGATTTATGATTGCGCTCATCCTCTGGTCATTCGGGCTCGTCTGGCTGTTCTTCGCTCTAGCATCCATCGTCCGATGCAAAAGTTTCCCTTTCAATATTGGATGGTGGGGGTTCACGTTTCCCCTCGGGGTATTCGCCACCTGTACGTGCGAGATGGGAACGGCGCTCCCATCGAGATTCTTCCAAATCCTGGGCACGGTACGTTCTTGTTCTGACCCCTCCTGTTTGTCCTTTCGTTGATTTATTTCCAACTGCTGTGGCTCTTATGATCGGGATGGTCTGACGTCCGTGGCAGGTGTTGTCGCTCTGTGTGGTCGTTTTGTGGATCGTGGTGAGTGTGGGGACATTGAAGGGAGTGGTGTCGGGGCGCCTGTTTTTCGCACCCTGTCTGGCAGCGTTGAAGGCGAAGGAGGAGGGGAAGGAGGATGCCAGTAAGGCGGCATGATGGGGTCTATCTAGTCGCATATTTATCTTAGGGTGGGTTGATTTAATTTATTTATTATTATTATTTTTTAACTATTTAATTCTTTGATTTTTTTTTTTTTCTTTTTTTTGGTTCTGTGGATGGATGAATCCAGTTCAGATGAGAGGCAATCCATTCCACGATGCGACCGATGATAAGATTAGGTTCGTGATGGTTACATGAGGATGAGAGCATGTTGACTGAAGAGTGGATTTTATCTCCTGATGACTTATTTATTTTTTATTGGTACAGGGATTGCGGAGTATGTATTTTTTTTTTTTTTTTTTTACCTATTTTTAATTTTAATTTTTGGCTTTATGATTTTTCTTTATAATTATTCGAAGGTTCATTTGTTTTAGTTGTGCCTTTATTTTATTTCTTATTTTTTTGCTTATTTATTTATATTTATATTTTTGTTTTTTAAACAAAATAATACCCTGGAGGACATCGACACCATCCCTACTGCACCGACATAAATCCTCAAAGACTCGAATCAACCCCATCTAGGACCAGCTGCTAATGTAACCTTAAATGCAAGAGGGATTTATTTATTATTACAGGTGGGTGGTATTCAGCCAGCTCGATCTTTTGGGGGGTGTGATTTCGTGAGGATTTTTCTCGCTAGTATTTAAATTGGGTGGGTGCATTTTGATTTTCCATTGTTTTTTTGTTTTTTTTTTTTTTATAAAATTTTATTATTTATTTACTATTATTATTTATTATTTAGTCGAATGATTATTATTATTTATTTTTTCTCCAGCATGGGTTGATTCTGGGTATTATGATTTTTAATAAGATTCTTGTAATTCTTCTCCTCCAGATTGACCTCCTCGGCTGTTCCTCCTTTGTAGAGTCCTTCAGTGCGTCAGGCTTCTTCTCTCTCTCTCAGCTCTTTCACTCTTTCGCTCTCTTGCTCTTCCGTGGTCGCCTCCTGCCAGCTCGATTCATGCCTGAAAGCCTCACGCTGCCGCTGAGTGGCCAGCATGGTCGCTCATCACGTGATGTCGCCTCCGTTGGAGACAGAAAAATAAAAAATTCCCTTTTTCCAAAATTCCAAAATCAAAAAAAGGGTAAAAAAAAAAAAAGGTCGCCCATCGAAAAGATCCCATACCGTCGTCCTCTAGGTCGGTCCTTGTATGGTTCTCATCAGAAGGACCCGGATAGAGTTCATTTCCAACGCGTTTCGACTCTCTTTCTAGGGATTCAGTCGTCTTTTCGTCTCTTGAATCCGGACACCTTGCATTGAACCGGTCCGTTTTTTTTTTTTTTATTTTTTCCTACAGAACTGCTCCAGGGGTGCCTCCCGCTCCCCGTACCCCCGTTCGCGCCTGAGGCCATCCAATCGAATCCACCGACGACGTCCATCCGTTTGCCTTCCTCTTTCCTAGAGATACGCGCGCTGTTCGGCGCGTCGGGGAAATCTTCCAATTGCCCTGGTGTCACGGCACTCAATTGATTCAGATAGTTGTCGCCTCCTGTTCTTTCTCTTAACTGACTGATTGTCCCACTCTCAAGTCACTGGCAATCCCAACCCATCACCAGTCAGGTCCGGCGCGCACTTAGACTTTGCTCCTGTTGTGGATGCGGTCACATGTCTGCCACCTGACACACCCATCCGGTCCAGTCCCTGTGGGTCTTTATACATCTCCAGACAGACAATCCACCGTAAACACCGCCCAAGATGATGGGATATGGGGGTAATCCATTCCCCCAGCAACGGCAACAACAACAGGCATCCCATCAGCAGCAGCAGCAGCAGCAGCAACAGCAACAACATCATCTGCAATCCCCGTCGATGGCCGCAGCCCATCCGCACCATGGCACCGGTATCGCCAACAATAATTCTCTGCTTCGGGGCCAACCACAGGCAGCTGATCTCACAGCGGCCCATTCTCCCGATCTTCGCAAGATGACCCCCGCGTCGTCCAGTCCGTTGGTCAATCTGACCGCGGGGGGGAGCTACGGTCCCTTCCCGAGCCATTTCCAGCCTCAAGGTTCGTCGGACCTGTTGCAACGGAATACGGACTCAGTGGGCCAATTAAGGGATCCCTACCTGTCACTGCAGAGCCTGCAGCGGAATATGAACCCTATGGCCAATTTCCGTGCACACCCCGCCGCCATGAATGCGCAGGCCGCTTTGTCTCCGCATGCGCAGGCCATGAGTATCTCATCGCCCCAGCAATCCCTGGAACGCATGCAACATACGCATCTCCAGCATCGGCAGACGACGCATGCGCATCCAACGGCCCCGACGCCGGCGGCGGCATCGCCCATAATGGCAACTACCCTGCCCCAGCAACAACAACATCAGCAACCGCAGCAACAGCAGCAACCGCAGGCGCAGGCGCACTCCTATCAACAGACACAACAGCAGCCTCAATATCAACAGGCCCAGCAGCAAGCCCAGTATCAACAGGCACAGCAGTCTCCATATCAACCAACGCAGGCTCATCTATCTCCATATCAGCAAGCACAGCAGTCGCCATATCAGCAGCAAGTGCACCAAACCTATCAACAGCAGCAGGCACAACAGCAGCATGCTCAACAGGCCCAGCAGGCGCAAAAGGCGCAACAGGCTCAGCAGTCATATCAGCAACAACAGCATCCGCGCTATCAACAGCAGCAGGCTCAACGATCTCCGTATCAGTCACAGCCCCAGCAGCTTCAGTTCCAGGCCTATCAGCAACGACAGTACCAACAGCCACAGCAAGCGCAATATCATCAGCAGCCGCACTCTGCTTTGCCTCAACAACCCCCCAAACCACAGCAAGCGCAGCCACACCGGCCACAGTCGTCCACTCCGTCAGCAATGGGCGCAAATGTCGACCTGGTGGCCCCCGAACCCGATAATAACGACACGGCCGTCCCAACCGTTTCCAACACCAACACTACTGCGCCTGCCAAACGTCGCCCGAAGCAGCCCGCGAAGACCGCTGCATCAGCATCACCCGCCATCGCACCCACCCAAATCAACGGACAAGCACAGCCTATCTATGTCGCTGAACACAGTCAAGCTCCAAATCAACCGGTGCCCGCCGAGAAGACTGCCGCAGCTGGAACACCCAAGCGCCGGGGCCGGCCCCGCAAGTCTGATGTCTCCGGGGAAGAAACCAAACCCAAGAAGCCCAAGAAACCGAAGCAGTCCACATCGTCAACGAGCGCGAACAATAATACTGCGCCGGTTCCCGCTTTACCGGGGGCACCTCCGGCGGCACCAGGGTCTGCCCCTACGCCTGCTGCCCCTACGCAACCACCTATGGTCACTAACCCTGACGGCACCGTGGTTCCGCAGAAACGGGGACGGGGACGCCCCCGTAAGTCCGAAATGGATCCCAACGCTCCTCCCAAACCGAAACCCCCACGTAAACCGGCCTCTTCTAAACCCGGTACCGGCCGTCCCCGTGGTCGTCCTCGTAAAGCCGACGTCGCCGCCCGCCAGGCGCAGGCCGAAGCCGAGGCGCTAGCTAAGGCCCAGGCTCAGGGACTACCCCCGGCTCAACAACCTCAGACCCAGACCCCACAAAACCAAGTGCAGGCCGCAGCTCAATCCCAGCCTCCGCCTCAGTCTCAACACCAGCTCCAGCACCAACAGCAGCCACAACAGCAACACCAACAGCAACACCAGCTCCAGCCACAACAGCAGCATCAACAGCAGCAACACCAGCTCCAGCCACAACAGCAGCACCAACAACAACACCAGCTCCAGCACCAACAGCAACAGAAACAGCAACATCCGGTCCAGGTCCAGGCCCAAGCCCAGACTCAAATGCACATTCAGCATCAGCATCAACACCAGCACGGCCATGGCCACATTCAACAGCCTCAGCCGCATATGCCTATGCAACCACAGACGCAGCCTCAGATGCAGGTCCGTCCCCAACCGCCGCGGCATGTCCAACCTCCTCATCACCCACAAGCACACCAGCACCCCCATCCTCATCCCCATCCGGTGGATCCACTGAGGTTGAACGCGGGTCAAAAACGTGGACCTCCCGTGGTAGACGATGATCCTCGAAAGCGGGCATACCTTATGCCTCAACATATGTAGTGTGAAGGGAGGATGTCTTTTTCCACCTTGCTTTTGTTTTGTTTTGATGTCCATTTTCATCAGCAAATGACCAAAGTTTTTTTCTTTTTGCCACCTCAGGCATACAGTTCGTCACCTCTGGGTAAAGAAAGGTACATGTTACGATCTATTTTAACCGTGTGATTTTTCTTTTCTTTCTTATTTATCTATTGTTCCTGTTCGGCACTGAATAATATGAATCCAATATTTTTCTACGGGTTTTTTATTTTTTATTTTTACTCTAAACATGTTGATTGATGATCCCTCTATTGATTTCATATATGTCCTGTTTCATACTATCTCTCTTGCGTTCTGTCAATGTCGGTCTGTTAATCACTGTATGGCCTGTTTATTATTTATTTATTTATTTTCTTTTAAGATTCCATCTCGTCCGTCAAATTCAATGGTAAGTGCAATCTATTTATCAAATTCAATGGTAAGTGCAATCTATCTATCTATCTCCAGATCTGTCTCGTTCAAGCAGCGTATCATATCATATTATATCATGTTCTATTCTATTACCCCTGTTTCTCCGTCGACCTGCCTGATTTGTATCCACTGTTGAATTTGTCTCTGTGGTCTGTCTTGTTTGATTTGACCTGTGTAGTTTGTGTCTAGCTGCAATTAATTGGTTCATTTTCCTGTTTTCCTTCTCACTTTCTTAGATGCATGGCTATTCTATTTATCTGCGAGTATATTTTTCCAAGTTGATTATTGATTACCTCAATTGATTGTATTTATACAGACGTTGAGATGGCATTGGTCTTTATCAATCTACTACTCCGTACGGCATCCTAAGACAATACTAGGAGACGATTTTTGGGGCAGAAAGTAAAGGGAATAGAAAATAAAAAAGAAGTAAGAAAATGTAGGCCCCTCTCCAAAAAGGATGAAAAAAGGGGGAAAAAAAAAAAGAAAAAAGAAAAGCCATGATAATACATCTCACTCCCGTTGCAATTTCTTGTGCCTCAGGCAGCCAGAGGTCCAAAGCCAGAGGTCCAAAGCCCGAAGTTCGCATTCCCCGGTAACACTGTCACGGGGGATAACGCGCTTCCATCAGGAAAGTCGCCAATATCCAATCCCAGGCGCGGCGCAATTCGGCGGATAAAACTCTCGCATGAGAGGAAGGCGCGCCGGAACGCCTGGTTCTGGTGACTCATGGCGTGCAGCCATCGGAAGGCTTTGCGGGTTGATGCAAACATGATGGGGACGCTGAGGGCCGGTGATAGCGAGCGGGTCTCGTCGTCGACTTTGGGGAAGAACGTCAGGCCAAGCAACAGAGCGGTAGTGGCTTGCATGAGGAAGTGGAGGATGGCCCACCAGGGTGCATGCTGGGAGAGCCAGATGAGGCCCGGGTCGTCAGGGAGGATGGCGATTAACGAGCAGGATGACCGCAGGCAGGTGAGGGCCATCTCGGCGCGGAAGCGTCCACGGTGGCTCAACTGTTCCGAAGGATCATCAGGCTTGGTTGTAGAGTGCGAGAGACATGGACGACAGAGACTGATTTTGGCGCTGTAGAAGAAGAAGGCGAGGTAGACACGCTCCCGTAGGAAAGGGCCGTTTTCCGGGATGGCGGGCCGGTCACTGTGTGGCTCTGTGAATCGATATGCCTCGGGGATCTTGAACCGCCAGGATTCCAATGTCACGGTGTAATTCCGAATGCGTTGCTCGACTTGACTCGCTCGATCTCGCAGTCCCCGGATGCTGTAGACCTTGCTCGCCACAGCCTGCGTGATGGTCGTAAGGTCCGCGAGACAGTAGAAAAATAGCGACGGGCTGGTTGGACAGGTAGCCAACCATTCCGCGCTGGACTGAATCTCATCCTCCGATTGTAGAAGAGTCATCTTGAGACGGCTTGCTCGTAGCGGCGTGTCCTGAAGAAGGCATAAGGCCTCCGGCCGCGTAAAGTACTCCTCCTCATACGGGACTGGTAGTGGTGCGGCGGTGAGACTATCTCCTACGCAGGAGACTCGGCCTGTGATTGAAGTGAGTAGATACTCAAAGAGGTATATGGACCACCATAGGCGGCTCCGTGCTTCCTTCGAGGCATTCTGCGTGCGATCGTCCGCGAAACGAAGGTTGATCCCCAGCGCCAGCGCAGATCGAAATGCCAGGCTGGACATCGTGAACGCCCTAGCAGTCGTGAACTGGTCAGCAAAGACGACGAAACACCAAACTGACGCGTTTAATTGGATTTACCTATTGACCTGGTCCACTGAGAGGAGATACAGAGCAGCCAAAAACTCCACTTGGACCTGTTGTAAGTCTGCGTGCTCAAAGAGCACATTCCCACTCAGACTCAACTTGCGGGCCCGGTTCAAATACACCCAGTCATCCATATCGCTGTCATTTGTACCGTTGACAAACCGGAGATGGCGACATCCAATGGCGAAGATCAGATTCAGTATGGCGAGCCATCTTCGAGGTGGTCTCAACGGCTGCTTGAAAAATTGTTGACACTGAGATGCAAAGGTCGATCTTCGGATCACCATGAACACCGGGTGGACCGACTCCATGTACGCCTCAAAGAACTGATCGGCCAGCTCTTTTGGCGGCAGCGCATACGGGTCCACCCAGTGGAGGAAAGGGATGCTGAGATCATCGAGATGGTAGCTCAGCGTCGAGATCGAAAAGACTTGCTTGTGACGTGATTGCTGGCCACTCGATTGGGTGGCATCCTCGACAGACTCGGACGACTGTCGACTAAGACGCTCCGCTTCGTCCTCCAGCCTTTGCATCCACGAGATCTCCGAATTCTTCCCAAAATGGCCCGTTGCTATGGTCATTTCGCTGCGATTCATATCTTCATCGATCATATCAATGTTATCCAGTGACCCGATGGACTCGGAGTCGTCTTCCATGTTGGAGCTTGTCTCATCTGTGGACGATCGGGGGCCGGATGCCTGCGCGGATTGTGAAAGAGAAGCATGTCAGGTTGTTCGATCAATGGGCTCGATTTGAGAGGGGGGAGGGGGGGGAAGACTAGGGAAGGAGCGTGGAATCAACACACTTTTAACGCCTTCCTGACCTTCCTTGCTGTGCATGGTTCGACCTCCGATTCAACCTCCCTCAATAACTTCTCATAACTTTCCACCTTCCTCGCTAACAACCCCAGCTGTTTCTGGTCCCGAACGCGTTTGACGTCCAGGTAGGTACATCGCAGATCATGCTCTAAGCACTGCCGGCAGATCGGTTTGTTCCCATCACACTTGATTTTCCGCTGTCTGCAGGACTCACAGGCTCTCGCCGACCGACGACGTTCCGAACGGCTACTGAGGCTTTGTGTTCGCGGAATGGGCACTTTGGGGATCGACCCAGGCATTCCTCGTGGCGATGATGATGTCGACGATATGTGAGCCGGAAATTCAGGCCTCTCCCAATACTGGGTAGTAAGGTAGGGGTTGAAACCCGGTGGCTGGAGATGATCCCAAGACCATACAGAAGCTACTGGCGGCATTGCCGGGCGATCGTCGAAACGCGGAGCACCAGAGTCGATGTTCGAAGGATCATCGTAGGGATGGTAAGGCTTGGTTAAACGCTCCATCGCATTTTGTGCACTAAAAATAATCAGCGCCCATTTGTCCAGGCTGATTAGCAATCACGGCTGTGGGTAGGAGAGGCGAGTATAAGTACAACCCGAGGACCAGCGGCCAGTGATGTCATCCAAACCGTCGGAACACACCAACGTCAAATCAAATGGATCATACAGGATTTTAAACTCCTACAGGCAACAATTCATCGAATTACAATCCCCCTCTTCCATCATTATTTGGTATCAATTTCGCCTTGGAACGGATGTGCAAAAGAGGAAGTACTGGTATCAACCTCGCGGCGCAAATAGAATAAAAACAGGTTGGAGGGAGCTGGGAACCACAACAAAGTGCACAGCACCTATCGGTCACCTGCCCGTGCTCTTTCGGGTGCAATTTCATCCTTCCCCAAACTCAAACTCTCGTAGCGATCGAGCATGCTAGAGATGCTTTCGTCTCCCTCGCCTGGGATACCACGATAGCGCTCGTCCTGGTTCAATTTCTCCAAGCCTCTGGCGTACTCCTCTAATTTGGGATAGGAACTTGACTGCTCATCAAACAGCGTTTTCAAATCTGCGGTCGCAGCATCCGACTCTTGGAGTCGCTGGCCTTGGCCTTTCGCGCGGACCTTCTCTCGAAACAGGTAGAAAAGACCCCGTCCCACGGGAGATCGGCTGGCAATGCTGTGAAAAGAGCTTGTGAGCGACAGGAAGTCTGGATGGAGGATATCGAAGGCGTCTCGGGCCAGCATCGTGAACAAGGCCAAGTTGATCGCATACAAGGCAAAATAATGCGCGCGAGTCATACCATATTCCCGCCGATGGACAAGTGCTAAACAGGAGATATCGCGTATCGCGGACTGTATAATCTCATCAGCATCGCACTTTGGCTGTGGACTCAGGCTCGGTGTGCTCTCTGGCGTTTGCGGAGCCTCCGATTGAAATCTCAATGTATTCTCCTGTGGTGTAAAGGAGAACATGGTGATGAGCAATGTGTCGTATCGCATCCTAGTATCAGTAGGCAGTCAGAAATGGGTGATACTTGGCCACAGGTGCATGGAATACCTGGCAAGCCATGCTGTTCGCGGCTTCCCTACGTAGTAGAAGGCGAAAATATGTACGGCACAAACTCACCTTAAGAGGAGGACGTATGGTGGCGGTTTGCGCTGGGGATCAAAGCTCTCTGGTAGTGCATCATACCATTGACAAAGTCTCTCATAAAGGGTCTCTTTGATTTGACGGTAGTTGTGTACTGTGGGTGAAGCGCCGTCCATTGCGAAAAGGCGCTGTGATATGTCTCTCGCAATTTTGCATAGCTCGTATAACTCAGTAAAATATCGACTGAGCTGGGACGGTCGGGCCGCGCGGTGCGACGGGTATGGAGTCCATAGAGACGTATCATCCACTCCTGCCGGTGGCTCCAAGCTTACCTTGTTGATCAAGCTTGGTCTCAGGAAACCGGCATGGATGTACGTATCTATATGGAAGAGACCCCACGCTGTTCGCCTGATTGAGACATCCATATGTTCCGACAACTGCCCCTGGTTCGCCTTTGGACCAATCAGCCCTAGTGCCTCGCCAGTCCATATTGCTTGATGGAGCATCTTATACCCGAGATCGTTGTTCCCACAAAGGGAATATCTTCGAAGTGAATCAGCCAAGGGGTGTACATGTCAGATAGAAAACCGAATATAGACTCACCTCTCAAACAACAGGAGCGTCCCCTGCAGGAAGGTAAGACTGAGCTTTGTGGTCTCTTCGTCTCTCAAACGTTCGGCTTCGGCGAGGAAATCAGCGCCTTTGGTCAAAAGATCCCCTGGATCGACATATGCTTCGGAATAGTCCGAATAATGCTGGGTGTAAAAACAAATTAGGGCCACGCAAGCACTTCCAGGGAATGTAACTTACGCATGCATTGGCCAGAAGAGCATTGACGAGAAAGGGACTGCAAAACTCCGATTTGACGTTCCCCGAGACCATATGGGTCAGAAACACCTCGCGGTCGAGGAAAGCATGAAACGGGTAGTCCCACGTAAAATACAAGGAGACCAAGTGGGAGACAAGACCCGAATCCTGGGTGATCGTAGTCCACGGCTTCGCAGGAACGCGATGTGGCACCTCATCACACAAGTAATGGATATCCATTACTTGTGGACGAAACGACGGCCCACCTTCGAGATCTATTATCCGCCGGACCTCCTCGAACTTCTGCAAAGCGGGCCTAGAGTTTTTGCCCATGCCTGAAATCTGTGCTAGTGTCTCATCTATGAAGGCCCGAATCTCCTCCGCAGTGGCATCGGCCCGGACGATATCCAACAACCTGAGGGCATGGGACTGATCTTCCGCCTTCATCACTTTCAACATGTCATTCAGCATATCCCGGTGGTAACTGAGTTCATCAGCCGTGCGTTTTGCGGCCACTCGACGGCGTTGGTCTAGTGTCTCGTCAAAGATACACTGTCTATTGAAGGCTCGACAGTTATCGCATGGGGCTGTCCCGGAGCACTGTCATGATCAACCCGTCAACAGATCCATGCGGATAACCACTGGAGAAACGCATCGAGGTAGGCTTGTCTACAGTGATTGAGGAGAGAGGGAGTTACCTTCCGCTTGGACTTTTTACAGGCCAAGCATGCCATGGAGACTCTTTTCTTGGAATCGCTTGATTTCCGGTAGCTGTCGCCAGGAGGAGCCTCCCCCATCGGCATGTCCGGCATGCCCGCCGTGGGGGAAGGTCCCGGCGCAAGTTGACGATGCTGGGATGTAAAATCGTTCATGTTGATGACGATCACTGTGTGGAACGATGAGACGGGCTCCTTCGTTAGGGAAGCTGGACGGCAGAACAACCTAAGTTCTGATCAATAGTCGCACCTTCCACATATAAATCCGATTCGAGTCCCCTGGGGAAGGTCTAGACCTGGGGGGCTGTTCGAGCGGAAAGGAAACACCAGCCTGCCTCTCCTCCACCATCCTGACCAATCTTGTTAATTAATGACGCACGGAAATGGCCTTGGGCTCTTGCAGACGTTGGTCATTTCTGGGTAATGGCGTCCGAGAACCGTGTCTTGGGAACCTACAGGCCCATGGTCGTGGAACACCGCCAGCAACAACCCCGAATACCATCCATACTTCGAGAAAATGGGGTACCTGGAAGAACCATGATCAGGTACAGTCTGGTAGTGACTCTGTGTGGAAGGATGGTTCGCGTTGGGAGGAAAGTGTGAATGAGTGAATGGATGGACGGACTGTACTTCTCGTGGTCGATCGGCGACACGTGATTCCCACCAGAAAGACACCTCCATCTCGCCTGAATGGGATACTATAGCTTACATTCAATGAGATTTCCCCAGGCTTGCCTAATCAATATGGAGGAAGATGGAAGGAGTAGTAGATGGTTCGAGGATGACTCCCCGTTAGACGAGCATTCGAAAATAACCCTTGTAGCGGCTCCAGAATGCATAGCATTATTAGACAACAGTAGTAACGACAATAGCTATAGTTAACAAACTAGGAGAAGGGACCAAGCCTACAATGGTGAAAGGAAGAAGCGGACTTCTAGCTAGGCTGCTGCATCCCCATGCACACATCCCCCGCCGTTAAGACGCCTTCCTGCCAAGCACCATAGTAAAACGGTTCCATACCCTCGGCAGACCCAAAATACAGGTAGCGAGGTCCCATTCCCTAGCAGATTTCTATCAACCCGTGCAGGTGCTACCTGCAGTCACCTTCCGGATGGGGAATCAATTACGGCTGTAAAAAGAAGAAGGGGGAAAAAGAACAAAAACGCAAAAGAGCCTGGAATCAATCGAGGCAATTAGTGTTCCAGGATACGCAGACTTCCCTGGACCACACAGTTCTCCAGCACTGATCCAGGGGGCACGTCGATCGTGCTTCCTTCGGTGGCCACGATGATGACCGTACCCTTTAGTTGCACGTTGCGACCCAGATTCACGGCACCCGTGATGGTCAGGTGGTCGAGTTCGACGATCCGAGGGATGCTGGGAATGCGCTTCTGGAAGTCCGAGACCTTCTTGAAGTCGGATCCAAGCTTGATCACCGGGACACCTCCGAAGCGGTTGGGGTCCATGACCAGCTGGCCATGCTCGAGACGGTACAGATCCGATTTGACGAGGAGAAGATCGGAGCAGGTCTTGACCGGCAAGAAACGACGGCGGGGTACATTGACACCGTGGGCGTTCTTAAAATGGCGGATAGCGGCACCAACGGCGGTCTCGAGCTGGTAGATGGCCTGGTCGGCGTCACCTTTCTTGTCGGCGGGGATGGACTTCTCGTTAGCGATGATTTCCATTTCCAGCTCGTTCTCCTCCACCACACGCTTGATCGCACGGAGATTCATCCATATATTGTTGGTGTTGAAGTACTTGAACTTCTTGATGGACTTGAACTCATTGACGTGCTCCTTGGGCACTTGGGCGATTTCCAGGAGACGGGCCTTGCCCTCATAATCGATGATGGTACCGCCCTTGACGTCGGCCTTGGTCTTGTCGGTCAACTCCATGATATACTCGGACTGGGTGTCGACCATGTGCTGCAGAATGCGGAGATCCACGACGGCTCCCAAGTTGTCCGCGTTAGACAGGAAGATGTACTCCACCCCGCGATCCAAGAGCTTGTCCAAGGTGCCCGAGTTGTAGAGCGATTCAAAGACATCGCCGTGACCTGGAGGGTACCAATCTTGCAGGGGAGCATTGTAGGACTTCGGGGCGGGGAGCATGGAGTCCTTGATGATCCGAGGATAGCGGGACTGGTTGAAGGTGATGATATCAACATTGTGACCCTGGTATTTCTTGATGATCGACTGGGTGTCCTGGTCGGTATTGAAGGAGTTCATGAGGACAAAGGGCACGTTGACATTGTATGTGCGGTTCAGGTGCTCGATCTGACGGACAGAGAGATCCAAAAACGACATTCCCTCGCGGACTTCGATGACAGACTTAGGTCCCACACATCCCATGGATGTACCGAGGCCGCCGTTGAGCTTGACGACGGCCAGTTTGTTCAAGAATTCGACCGAAGCCTCGTGGCCCAGGTCATTGTAGTTCACCACCTGCGAGGGCTGGGGAGGAGCGATACGATCCCAGTTGACCTCGTTGCCCTTGGCCTTATCATTCAGGAATCTGCGGAAAAGAGCAAAGAAGTTGTCCATCTCGGCCTCGAAACGCTTGCGCTCCGCAGCATCGGGGACGGTCTCCGCGAGGGCATTCAGGGCATTGCGCATCTGTGAAGCTGCAACGCTGGTGGACGCATTTTCGAACGCCTGTTTGTTCAAATACATCAGCCACAAATTCCAGAGAAACCGCACAACAGCTACGTGCTATTTGAAGATCTGGGCAAAATTGGGGAGCAGATGGGGATATCTCAATGAGAAACGGCTGACACCGGGTGCGAAGCGGATCTCACGAAGATGCCACGCAGTAGTCTTTGCGATTGCGAACTGAAGAAGGGGAACCGACGCACGATGTGAAAATATCAAGGAGATAGATCACAGTACAAGATCCAGAATTATAGTATTCCAGTAACCGTAAGAAGCGTCCATTGGGCAGGGGGTAATGATACGTGGGGAAGACGGAATAGCCAAATTCACTGCAGTCTTCAAGAGGGCAATGACAAGTTCTAGGAAGAGAGTGCAGAGGGCAGCCATATTGGGACTAGGGCCATAAATGCACATGATAGAGGAATGAGAGGTAACTGCGAACACCCAAGGTAATCACAGCTCTCTCGTCCATGCTTCGTTTCCCCGTCCACAGCAGCAATCCCAAGAGAGGCGCTGGAGAACAGGCGTTTGATTGCGATCGATGCAGAGAGGATTATTGCCAACCTTGCGCCACTTACCATGTGAGATTGAGATTTTCCGTGGTGCTTGCCGAACGAGCCAGCATTTGAAGATTCGGTGGCAGGAGCCCGAAGGTGAGAGGGCAAAGCTTTGGCGGCCATTGTGTGTCGGGTGATCAGGAAGGAAGACGGTTATTTGGGTTGGAATGACGGTAACAACGGGAATGTAAAACACGGCGTTAACTCGGAAAGGGGAGGCAAAACTGTTCGCTGCGAACGTGGATAGACGTCAGTCACCGGTAGAGTTTTTAAAAAAAAAAACACAAGTGAAAAGAGGAGCTTCACGGAGAGGAGAGGAGCAGAAGTCTAGTTGAATTGGACAGAAGAACAAGATATTTAAGCGGATCAGGAGGGGTCAAGCTTATGCAGAGTTGCCACGCCAGACACCGTCGATCCCTTCACCAGCTACCGTCATTGGCAACGGTTCAAGCAAAGCAATTGGTGCAACAGGAGCAGGGGATGATAGGTACTTACATAGGTAGGATAGGAAGAGAGCACACACACACACGCAGAGAGAGAGAGAATAATGTAAGGGAAAAGAGAAAGTAGACTGGGATGGTATTCGATGATCGAGGAGTTGTA
Source organism: Aspergillus tanneri (assembly GCF_003426965.1). NCBI lineage: Eukaryota > Fungi > Ascomycota > Eurotiomycetes > Eurotiales > Aspergillaceae > Aspergillus > Aspergillus tanneri. The sequence continues at coordinate 1,351,564 of NW_022984634.1, read as the reverse complement.
TGATGTCCTTTCCGATTGTTCCCTGGGATGGGTTATTTATGACAATGATTCCTCTTCTTCTTAATAATATAATAATTTTAATTATTCTTGAAGACGATTTATTTATTTATTGGGAGAGACACAGTGGGGAAAATTCCAAGGGGACCAGAAAAGAACGAAGGTACAGTACGTACAGGTACTGGGTGAATACCCGCCCACGGCTGGGGTTCGCCAGCCAACATTCTCAGGGCCTCGATGCGGCTACCGGTTATTCTTAGGCACTGACCTCTTGGTAGGTAAGATAGAGTGGTACATACATACAGTACAATACAGTTAAGATAGATACCATGCATTGACAGAATTGCAGTTCAATAGTGGCAAGAAAATACATCTTCACGAGGCATGCATCGCCAACGCTCAAACAACTGAGGGTTTTTTCTTTTTCTTTTTTAATAAAATAGGAATCATCTAATGATCTGACAGCTTCGTTGTAACTTTGGGCCAGGGACATCCGTATTCTAGACCACATGTGCTTTTTTTGCCCCTTTTTTTCAGGGTTCAGTTTTTTTTTTTTTTTTTTTTTTTTTTTTTTTTTTTTTTTTTTTTTGAATGGAATGGATGGTGAAAATGGAAATCCTAATCAGAGAAGTGGCCCACCGTCCTCGTCACCTCCAACTGTCCATCTTAATCTATTCTGTATGAGAGTTGATTTTAATTATGGTAGCTTTTTTTTTTTTTTTTAACCCTAATTAATTAGGGTGATCCGTGTACCATACTTCAGAGAACTCTCGTTCTTTTTATCATGAATTTATTTTTTGTTAATATTAATTGATATTTTATTTCATATAATTTTATATATATACCGATCAATCGTAGAATCTATGGAACAAACTCTAGAAGTCTTGGGGGGAGAATTTGATCCACCGTTTAACTAGGATTCGCCTCCTGAATTGAATGTAGCATCAGAAATGTCAGACCCGTCAATGCTACTGCAAGACATACTTTCTAATTTTAACCCTGGGATAATTCCGTGGCCCCATTCTTCATCCACCCGGTTGGTGCTCTCCTAAGACTTTTAGGATGGACTTATTTTAGCACCCTCGTAGTGTCGAAGATTTCATCTCCATTCCGTCGGACTTGTCCTCACGCCGTTGAGTCCTCCCTTGAGAGACCGATAGGGTTATTCCTATGGATCCATGGGCTTCTATCCCGGTATGTCTACAGCTACTGACGTGGTAAGCAGGCCGGTATAGATACGCATCAATAGGATAGTTGGAGTACAAGTTGCTATATGGGCTGGAGTACGCAGGACAGCTGTCGTCCCGGGATCAGATCTCAAGTTTCAAAGACTCGCCGCGATCGGGCCGTCGCTGAATGGGCAGAACTCCACTCCTCACACCCCAATTCGAAACCAAAAGTGGGCAGGCACGCAGTTCGTCCTCCGAAACAAGTTCAATAGTCCCCCTGGTGCATCGCCCTGGAGAAGACCTGTCATCTGGATGCTCCCTTCGTCGGTCACGAGCCCCGTATGCCGGATGTCGACCGGCGGTGTACCGGAGGCATCCCGCACCTTATACGGATCCTGGAAGCAATCGGGCTAACAATAGTCATTCATTCTGCATCCCAGAGTTTGCAGTATCCAAACGCTACGTACGCTAAAGCAAGGATATCACATCGCATTGATGCCCAAAAGGAAATTCGTTATCAAGATGCAAAATGTGCAGACAATAGGGGGGCGGGGGGCAAGGAGAGGAAGATGGAAACATCGTCAAAGGCATTATTAACCAGAGTAACAATCACGTAGTTTGGTTTACAAACACAAGGGGAAAAATAAAAAAAAAGGAACAATTCAGTGCACCCTCCACTAAAATCCTCTAGGCCCCGCTCACATTCCTCTTCCCAAGGAAACTGCGTCGGCCAGCCTTCTTAGAGTCGGGACTGTCCACCATTTCGGACGCCGTATCCCCATTATTCGACTGGGAGGTGCCAGGTCGCAAGGTAGATTCGGGACCCGAGAAATTGCTGCGGATAGATACTGTGCCACTACCTACCTTGACGGCCTTTTCCTGGCCGGCCACGGAGCCCTGGTCATCCACAAAAAAGAGCGATTCTCCAAGAACCGTGTCTGAGCCAAAGGTGGAATGGTCGACCACCCGGATTTGATATTGTGCATCTGCCGTGGTGTTGTGCACCCGGCACGTCTCGTGCGACGAGTCGAACTGCACAGGTCCCACCCCGTTGGCCTTGTGTGTTTTGCTCTTGAGGACCTCTTTGGCCCCCTTCGGACCAAGCGCCTTCACCAGAACCCGCACATTCGCAGAGGGAGGGAAGTCGCTGGCGGAAACGATGGTGATCGTGGCCGTCCCCGTTTCTCCCTTGCCAGCCCCTCCAATGCCAATCCGATCACTATAATGCGAAGCCACACTGCGAGAGCGCGAGTGTTGCAACGTAGTACCGTTGGCCGCGTTGGGGGCTGCTCCCCCATCAACAACCACTGTGGGGGCGACGGTGGGTGCGGGAGTTGTGTCTGATTGAGGGGGATCTTCCGGCTCCTCGGGGATTTCGCTGGTGCTGGAGGAATCATCCCCACGGAATCGAGACATGATGCCGTGCTTCAAGAGAGAGGCACCTTTGATGACATTACCACCGACGAATCCGACTCCCTTGACAGGTGCACCGACAATCTTGCCCGGGGTCGCAAAGTTACCGGAGAAGGTAGAGGACCCTTGCCGAGACCGGGTCACATATGCCGGTTTGAACAGCATCTTCAAACGGATGGCACCGGATTTTCCGTCCAGAACAAAGGACATCTCTTTGCTCTGGAAAGGGTTTAGGATTCCAAGGTCGATTGGCGTTCCGCCGAGGTAATCAGCCTTATCACCGAAATCCCAGTCATAGACATCCACACGGAAATCAGAGCCGATCCGAGACTTGACAGGAATCTCGAAGAACTCATTCCAGGCGGGATGTAGCGTTTTCTTCTGTACCTTGGTCTTGAACACTGCTTCGTCATTAAGACGGAATTTGCAGTACGGATCACTAAAGCCATTGCGGTCGGCAGATGGAAGTTCCGCAGCATCCAAAACGTCGACTCGGAGAGTGCCCATATTGTTAATGCTCTCGGTAGGGTCCAGTTTCATGGTGACTGGAATATATCGAGCACTAACGGTGACCTTGCTGACTTCTCCATCGTTCGATCGGAGGGTGAGTGCAGTTGGAGTATACAGGATGCGCTGCAAGGTCGAGAGTGTGTCCCCTGTCAGTTTTGCCACGGTATGTTCATCACCATCATCTTTGGGGCTATTCTTGTCCACGATCCGGAGGGTAATCTTTGAAAATTCAAGTTCACGGATGAAGGCATCCCCAACTATACACATCGTTAGCTCTCAGGTCTCGTTCCTATTTCATGAACCTCTGACATACTGTCTTCAATCTGGGCGTTTTTGGAGCGGAGCTTCGGCGACGAATATGCAGGGAACATGTAGTCATCCATGAGGACTTCCACTTGCACATTAGTGTGCGAAAGCTGGACGTCGTGGAACTTGAACACCAGAAAGCCGGACTCTGAAAAGATATTAGCGGCTGCGAGAATTTAACGAGCATGGGATTTGGGAGTGTTAGACAATTACCGTAGTTTGCGAGCTCTTCCACAGAGATATAGGTTTTGGGGATATTGTTGATTGACTTGACAGACATGATTTCGGAGTCTTTCGAAAAGCTACTCCGTCCCGGAGTCGGTGGCTCGGATGTACCGTTTGTTTTGGCTGCTTGTTGGGACGCAGGTGTAGATGCTTTGGAATCCATGCTAGCAGTCTTGACGTGGCCATTCCTTCGCTTGGAATCAACACTCTTTCTCGGTACCTCGTCATGTTCTTCATCGCTGTGGAGATCAGCCAACCCCTCTTCCTCCACCTCATCCTCGGGGTTGACGACTGGAATAGTGGGATAGAAGGCAACAGTGTAGTAGAGTGTTCCCTTGATCGGCCCCCTCCCAATGCGAAGGCCACTAGCTATGAGCTGCTTTTCATCGTCGGCTTCGTATTCTCCATTCTCATTCTCGTGGACGTAGTCAGCCGCCGACATTTCAATAGATCCCAGTGTTCGGTCGCTGGCTATACTTTCCTCATCCATGACCTCCAGTTTGAGCTTCTCGCGGGGACTGTGGATCGGCACATATGCTACCTCATCCCATTCGGGATTCAGGTTGTTTCGGAATGTAACTGTCCGCGCTTTCATGTATCCGGAAAGCAGAACCCGTACGTATGGATCCGACTTGCCCATTGTCTCCAGGTTCCGAAGGTCTGATGCCTTCTTGAAGTGGAAGCGCATGATACCGATAGGGTCCACATAGCCAGCACTGCCTGAGATGCCACCTAGAGCAACCGGTTTCCACTGGAAGGTCAATTTCGCGCGCCCGGACTTTGTGCCATGCAACTGAAACCAATCCTGGCCCTTTTCCATCATTTTGAGAATGTCGTTCATCTTGATTTGGTACGTGCCCAGGACTGGATCTCGTGCAAGATCACGGTCATCTTTGATTACGAGACCAAGACGGGCATTCTTCTTGTCTGTGACCAAGAACTCCTTGGATGCGTTCTGGAATATGGGATTGTTTGTGCGCTTCAACTTCTTGGTAATGTGGATTTCCTTTCCGTTCAGGATGAGGACACCATACGGATTGAGCTGGCCAACAATACTCTTCGTACCGTCCAAGTCCTTGGCCTGTTCGACCGTGAAGCGAGCAATACCTGTGTTCAATTCCGGCGGGGGTTCAGTCTCGCCGTTCTCCAACTTTCTGCCCTCCAGGACTGGGAAGAACCGGATATCCGCATGGATGGCACCGCGGGATCGGCCACTGGCCATAACTTCGAGGTAGACGCCCTCATGCTCTGGCTCCTCCTCGAGTCTATCTAGAGCGAATGTGGCCGTGCCCAGTTCTTTGTCTCTGCGGAACTCATTCCAGTCAAACGGTCGAATAGTCAAGGCATCAGAGAAAGAGGTGATGATGACGTAGAACGTTTCGTTCCATCTTGGGCTGTCTGTGTCGTGGACAGTCTTGGTGCGGCCGAGCTCGGTGCGATTATTCAACGAAACCACGGCGTAGGGGTCAGGCGCTCCAGAAAACTTGTCCGGGTTCCTCAATGTACGAGCACCGTGGAGGGTCACAGCAACAACACCGATGGCCTGGTCGACAGGGTTCCCGGCCAACATTTTCGCGATTTCGATAGGGAAAACGTTAGGGCTGTACATCATCGGTCCCAAGTTATTGTGTATTTGCTCCTTGATGAAAGACTCGAGACCGGGGATGAAGTTGATATCGAAACCCAGATGGTCGCCACCCAAGGGCTTGCAAACGTAGTCAATCTCCGGGCGCTCCATGAAGCAAACGTCCACCCGCTCGATGTGAGGGAAAGGGACCTGAAGCTTCATCTTGACCCTCATCAGACCGCTACAAGCCATGTCCTCCACTATGACATCCAAACCTTTGCTGACGACGCCTTTGCCTAATCGAACCTCCAAGACCACCTTGGGGTTGATCTTATTTTTCAGCTGGCGAGCTGTCAGGTCCATGACATCATTGGGAGTGAAGCTAAACTTCCAATCCATGATGATGGTGTCAACCTCCGTCTTCGGGTATGTTTTGACATGCTCCAACCGCGGAGGCTTGGTACCCAGAACAAAGGTTTTCAGTCGGAGACTATCCAGCATGGCAGGAGTCGAGGTACTGAGAACCTGGTCGACTGAATTGATGATAGTATCGCTCAGAACGGGTGCATAGATGGGCCAGAACTTGACCAGGAAGCTATTGATCCACTCTAAGCTCTCGGTGTCGGTTTCCAGGCGTTGCTTAGCCATTTCTCGATTGATATCGTCCCGGAAATTCCGCCGAACTCGCCGAACGGAGGTTCGGTAATAGGTGCTACAGGCTGCCATCACGAGGAAGATCCATCCCAAACCGCCACCAAGGACGGCGACAACCCAAGAAGACAGACAGGCGAATATGATGACGCCGGCGTTATGATACCAGTCTGGATCAAGTCAGCATCTTTCAAATCTGACGTGGGCGGGGAAGCCTCGATTGGATTTCCACATACCACCGAAGAACTTGTCATCCAATTTCCCTTCCAGAAAGTCCTGGTGATCCAGTAAGGTTCCATCTGCTTTTTCTGCCTCTTCTTCTGCCGCAGTCTGCGCAAATCGCGGAGCCCAGCCTGTCCTGTCGCGTGCCCACCTCATGTCTTCATGAATACCAGCGTCTGGTTTGCCCCTGGAGCTATCTTTGACATCTTCATCGAGTATATCTGTCGCCGATTTTGGAGGGGGTAGATCATAGTCGTCGAGGGTACGATCGTTCTAAATTTTGAATGGTTACCGATTAGGAAATATCTCGTCCATGCCGACCATGAAAAAGGAAGCTACCCTCCCCAGGCAGAGACATACCTTGTCCGTGATGACCGCTATACCTTTTGGCTTCCTGTCGTGGTGAAAGCCAGGGGGTATCCGCTACAAGACAAGGACGAGATTAGCAGGCACATTGCAGCGGAGGACTAAGATCATGAGCCAGGAAGGACATACAGAATCTGCGATAGCGGCTTTTTCTTCAGGTGAGGCATCTGGGTCAAATTGGAAGGCGGGCATACCCGCCTTCAGAGTTTCTTCCACCATCACTCGCTCGGCCGCTTTGGCGACCTCAAGGTCCTGAGGAGCCTCTTCAGCCGCCTCAATGGCTCCCTGCTGCCTCAGTTCGCCTTTTTCTGCTTCTACTCTGAGGGACGCCATAGCTGTCTTGGGTGGGGCAACGAGCCTCGGAAGAATCACCTACTACAAGACCCCAACCGATACAATCTGGAGGTATTCGTCAGATCACCGTGATGCAATTGATTTCTTGGTTGTAGATTTTCTTCCTTTCTCTCTTTCTCTCTCTCTTTCTTTCCTTTCCTTTCCTTTTTTTTTTTTTTTTTTTTTTTTTTTTTTTTTTTTTTTTTTTTTTTTAAAAACCGAGGCCCAAAAAAAAAAAAAAAAAAAAAAAAAAAAGGAACAAGTTAAAACCAGACAAATACAATAAAAGAAAGGGGGCTACACAATGGGAAGGGTTGGGAAAAATGAAAAAGAACGGGGCTCGGAAATGAGTTGGTGCTTTGGAGAGTTCTTAGTATAGTTAAGATGGCTGCCTTCGAGACCTCCGGAGTGAGGGGTTGGCGTACAATAGCTCCGATAGCTTGGAGCCCCAACCAGGAAAGACAATGAGGGAATGACCGGAGGGGGAGGGGGGGTAATAGGAGTAGCTCTTACATGACAGGAGATGAGAATTATAGGGTGAAATAGCCAGAAACAGTCACAAGTCCAATTTCACAATAGCCACTTGTGTCAAGTCGAAGTTGTGGCTGGTGGGACGACCCTCTTCCGGATCAGAAGAGCTCCTGGGTGGGCAGGAGCGTAACAGGAGGAGGAAGGAAATCGAGAGATCCAAGAATGGAGAGGAGGAAAGGATTAGATAGATAAAGAGCAGGAAACCTAAGGGCTCTGGAACTGGAAAGAGTGGCGTTACCAGCCACAGGTACTAAGTTAAGTTAATTATCCCAGAAGGTGGAAAGGAAACGTCATGAAAGATTGCGCCGAAGAGTGACGTAAATCTGGGTGGAAGCTGCGAACCAAGAAAGAAAGGAAGAAAGAAAGGTACTCGAGTACCCACATAGGGACCTTCCCCCGAATGTTAGTTAACCAATGAATTAGGCAGCATCTTTCCATCTGCAGAGGCAATTGGAAAATCTAGCAATATTGTCAATGAATCACCTAGTGTTCATCTTAACTTAGACGTCCCATCGTTTCTTCTTCTTTTCGAGTTTCAAGGCTTCCGCCTCTGAATTCCCAACAACGAATCTATCTGTTAATCGCCCAGTCTAGTAGCATCCTGTTTTCGATCTATTGGCCGCGATGCACCGCCACAGACTCGGCGCGCGCCACACCCGGTATCAAAGTATCAATTTCAATCCGCTGACCCTCAGGATGTATTTTTCTTGGCCTGAAAGAAGACTCTATCTTTTACTACGTCCACTTTAGGTATTTGGGAGGGTCCTTAAGTGCGAAAAGAACACAGTTAGGTATTCCTGTCCTGGTCCTCGGGTTCACTGGATCCTATCATTCCTTCCATGTTAGAGAGATTATTGCGGAGCACGAACATGCACTAACCGTGATGACTATGCGTGCTCGATTGTACTACTTGTAGAACTTCGCCCAGCTCGTCAGTCCTGACACGTGGCGTGCCGAAAAGGGCTGGTCTCATATGGTATCTCTTTCAATCCTCGAAGGAACAGAATACTTTTCGTTAGCACGGATGGTCACTGAACAGTCCCACCTCAGCTCCGTAAGGTAGATCTGGAATCCGCCATTCGCCAATGGCCTTTTCTCGGCCCAACTTTCATTCCCACTCTATCTGCCTTCCATTCAGATTTCATAGGTAGCATTGACCACTCGTTTTCGGACTGAATGTTGCGCTACCAGCCGCTTTACTGAATTTCCCACAGATCAACCTGCGTAATGCCCGAGACTCACTCCGCCCCGCGATTACACACCTGTTGAATCTCAAGATAGTCGGTCTGTCCATGCATAATGGCCACATCAGTCAATGTCAGACACCCAGAATCTCCAGGACCTGAAGAAGATTCAGGACCCTCGTTCCTAACACTTGCGTCAACACACAATACCCATTGTCCATGGTTCCAAGTGGAGAGTATAAGATACGCTGGTGATTGATCTCGCACCATGGGTCCTACCACACAACCGTGCTGGACAGACAGATAGGGAACACGAAAGACGGAGTACTCGAATCAGAGAAATCACGACTTACGTAGGCAGACTCCACTCTGGAGGATCGTCATTGAAAATTTGCAGGCCGATCGGTAGGTTTTCAGCCCAGCCAACAACAACCATAGCTAATTGTGTACGTTGTACATTGGTCAGCAGCCCTATCAAGGAACTATAACTACATGTAAACCGATATAGCAGCCGTTTAATACCCTGTTACAGTTCAACATTTAACAATCCATAGGAATGTATAGTACGCGTAATTGGATGCTATATTAAAACTAGGAACACAATGAACATGCATCATGCCTGGAACTACTTTTCGAAACCAGATTGCTGTCATCTCAAATCATTCCATCGTGTCTCGCTACCTGCACAGCGTCAACCCCACCCACAATTCAGCGCCCCATGCGAATGACACCCGCCGCCATAAGCTTCTGGATCTTGGTTCGGACCTGGGCGTTCTTCATATGCTCTTGCAGGGCAGCAGGGTCGTTCTTGGCCTGTTGTAGGATACTCTGCATGACCGGGTCCTGGAGGATAGCCATGATCTGTTCTACGTCAGAGCTGCTGCGGATGCAACGGGAAATGATTACACATGGATCTCTCACTTACATCGGGGTCATTCTGAATTCTCTCCATAGTCTGCTGCTCGGTCTCGCCCGCACGAGCGCTGAACTGAGACTCCAGGCACTTCTGCTGCTGTTGGTCAATTTCACGGGCATGAGTTCCATCATCATGCTCGGAGGCTTCGGTGCAGGCATCCATAGCCTTGTTGTACTCCTTCATGGCCATCAAAGCCTGTGCCTTCCGCATGTAGGCTCGGATGAACTTGGGATCCCGGCTGATGGCCTCGTCGCAGTCCTGGACAGCCTGAGGGAAACCCATCAGCTTGATGAGAGCGGCGGCGCGATTCGAGAAGCCTCGGGGATCTTGGGGAGCCCTCTTTGTCATTTCGGTGAAAGCGTCAACGGCACCGGGCCAGTCAGCCTCCTGGAACTTCTTCTGGCCAAGTTCACGTGCCTTTTCAGCCTCGGCGGGGTCAATATAGGACTCCTTTTCCGCCTTGGCCTTGGCCTTCTCGGCATTCCGGAGCTTAGTGAGAGCGTCGGGCGTGCGATGTTCAGTGAGCGATTTGTTGTAGTACTCAATGGCCTGGGTCAGATCACCCATCTTCTCATACGCTGTACCAATTCGGGCGAACGACTTGGCAAGGACTTTGAAGTCGGCCCGGAGCTCACGACCCTCTTCGACAGCCTTCTGGCAAGTTTCAATCGTTCCTTGCAGATCACCCTTCTCGAACTTAGCCGCTCCAATATTGTTGAGATACGTGACATCTTTGTTCAGCTCCCAGGCCTTAGTATAGTGCTCGACGGCCTCATCAAACTGCTTTTTCTTATAGAAGTCGTTGCCGATCTTCTTCTCGGCATCTCCAGCTTCCTGGGCCTTCTTCTTAGCGGCTGTCTCCTCATCCTCGGGCTCGGGCTCGGGCTCGGGTGCCTTCTTTGGTTCCGATGCAGTAGGACGAGCATCGGGCATCGGCACGTCTTCTTCGGGCTCTTTGGCCCCTGAGGCACCAGCAGCCTCAGGAGGAGCACCGAAGCTCATATCAATTCCCAACAAAACGCTCATGACCTGCAAGAAACGCGGATCCTGGAGTTCCGCTCCGATACTGTTCGGATTCTGCTTAAGACGCTGAAGCTTCGACATAAACTCAGGGTCTGCAAGAAGGGACGAGGTCTTGGGGTTGTTGGCTAGCTTTTGGAATAGCTGAGGATCATTGAAGATTCCACCCAGTCCACCCATAGGATCACCGGTGACCCCGTCAGCCTGAGCTTCAGCATCAATAGCCCGCTTAACGGCATTGAAGCCAGATTTGGCTTGCTCGTTGCCAGGCTCGATCTTGAGAGCTTCTTCGTAGGCATCATGAGCCGCCACTATAACGGTATCAGCACTTTGCGACCGTATAATTCTTAAGGTTTAGACACAGTTACCACGCACATAGATCTCCTAAGCCCCGACAGGCAGCACCCTTGCGACTCCAACCCTTTGACCAATCGGGCTTGATTTCGGTGGCTTTATTGGCATCATCGAGAGCTTTCTGGTATTCGGCCTGCGCAGAATAGACGGCAGAGCGATTGGAGTAAAGGATATGGTTCTGGGGCTCAATCTCGATAGCCTGGGTAAACTTCTCACTGTGAGAGAATCAGCACACCAGTCCATTGTGGATGTCCGTTCAGTCTTCACCCGAAAGCGGGGTATACACGATGTACGTACATAGCAGTAGAATAGTCCTTCGCGGAAAAGGCCTTGTTGCCTTCAGCCTTCAGAGCGTCAGCCATATTATGGAGTGTGCGTAAGCTTGGAAAGGGAGAATGTGAAGGGGGAAGATGACGATGGTCTCACGAAAACAGCCGGGGAGGATCACCTGCCCACTAATGAAGCTCTTTTGGGAGCTTCTCGAAATTTCCGGCAGGGACTGTCTGCCTGAGGCACTCAGGCGCCGAGACTATCAGGTTCCTCGAAAATGCGCGCTAGACCAATCTGGGCGCACCGATCCCCGCTAACCCAAAGAGCGCATCCAAAAAATGTCTCCCAAAAAACATATTCTTTCTGCTGTGGAGCACTGAGCTTACTTTGTGTGCTTTTCGTTCCCCCGGGACCATTTGGCTATTGTCCGTATTGCAGACCAATGCTAGACTGCGATGCATCTCTTTGAACATGCTCATTCTTAGGCATTATTGATGACTGCTTCCTTTTAACAACCTTGTTTCATCGTCCTGACCATGGCCTCCGCGGGGCCTTCTGGCGGCTCTGTTACTGAGCTTGCCTCTAAGCTCTACGATGCATGTTTGGCCAAGTTTTCTCCTGATCATCTATTCTATCAGCAAGAATTACTGGGGCTAGGTATCATTCCTAAGTCCGACCTTCCTCTGCTACTTCAGTGCACCCAATCGCTCGTCGATCAAAAACTGTTCCGACTGCTACAGGGCAAAAAAATGACCGACTGGCCTGGAAGATTATCTCGCGCGAAGATGCTGAAAAGTATGCTCAGTCCTTTGCCGCAAGGCCATTGACCCCATGAGGAATTTGCTCTTTTCTAGGCAACCCGGCATGTGCGATGCTAACGTTTCCCTTCCCTTTCCTTCAGACTTCAGAACCTTAGCCCCGACGAAAGTTTGGTGTACAACGTTATTCACTCGACTGGGCGCTCAGGCATCTGGGTCCGTGCTATTCAGAATCGCACAAATCTGCACAAGTCGATACTCGATCGCTGCCTCAAATCGCTCGAAGGAAAGAATTACATCAAAAGTGTCCACAATGTCAAGTTTCCCAGCCGGAAGATGTATATGCTAGCGGGCCTGGCCCCGAGTGAGGATGTTACCGGCGGTGCTTGGTTTACCGATGGGGTGCTGGACGAGAACTTCATCAACACTGTGGCTGGTTATATTGAGTATACCGTGAGTCGGAAAAGTTGGTTTGAGGTAGCTTCCGCGGATGGGCATCGCGGCAAACGTGTCAAAACCGCCGACGGAAGCGTATCTGTAAAACAAGAGATGGGGCAGAAAGAATATATACCTTTTCCGGCTGGATATCAAGGGTATCCCACAGTCGCGATGATCACTGCTGCTGTGAATGAGAGTGGAATTACGCCGGTCCGGCTGGGTGAGGAGAGCATTTTGCAGCTCCTTGAGATGCTCTGCTTCGATAATAGATTGGTGGCCTTGAACAACGGGGAAGTCTACCGATCGGTCAAAAAACCCCGAGGCCGTGAAACAGCAGCAAGCACGGAAACCAGCTGCCGATGACGATGAGGCCGCGGATCGACTGGTTAAAAACGGCATGACAGAAGTCCCCTGTGGCCAATGCCCTGTTTTCAAGCTCTGTGCTCCCGGAGGTGCCGTGAGTCCGGAGAGCTGTGAATATTTTGACCCTTGGCTAGAGAAGGCCCTCGGATTCTAAATACCGAGGCTTGCCTACCGTTCTCTTTTACTATTCCTTTTCCCTTTCTTTTTCTTTTATCTTTATCTTATTGATGTACATGGGCGCATCTTCGCGCAGTCAGATTTGCTTGCATAGCGATGGCGTTCTCCTGTTTTTCGCCTGATGTTGGGATGGTCACGATGGAGGCCATGCATTCTCAACATTGACATCTTACGAACCTTGGAAAATGTAGTGGGATATGGATGGGTTTGGGTCAAAAAGAGAAGACATTGGTCGGTTCAGCGTACCTCTTCCTTCAACCTATTTTTTAATCTATATTCGTGGATACGGGTGGGCTTTATGTTTTGGCACTTGCAAGTGAAGTAGTCATCAAACGACTTGGGCAGAATCGAAATGAAAAATATTAACCAGATCAGATTAAATCTCCAGGAAATTATATGAAATTCTTGGAAGTCCAATGCGCTACTCGTAGTATACATAACATAAGATAGGGAATTAACCATTTAACTTCGCAGAACACTGTGGACAGTACCATTTCCCTACCGGCTCCCTCGTCAACCCCACGCATTTCCAATGGAACCATTCAAACTCGCAGTCCTCGTTATCGCAAGCAACCATGTCACCGTGGCTAACACTGCGGCAGGTACAGTAGACCTTAGTGTCTTCGTTACCTTCATCCTCTTCCTCGTCGTCCATGTCCTCGTCCGCACGTCTGGTTTCGCTCGCGTTCTCAGACTCTGACATGTCTGCGCTGCTGCTCAGAAGGGAATCGTCTTCATCCTCATCTCCACCAGCGGCGGATGGGGACTTCTTAGTGCTGCTGACCTTCAGGCGGCCGCTGGCGCTTGAAGACCGCTTGGTTTGTTTCCCGTTCAACCCTGACGACGCCTTTAGTTTCTTCAGTTGTTGATGGGGTGCGACCTTCTTCGTTAGGGCCTTCTTGACTGTGCTTGTTGCGCGTGGGCCGGTACTGCCGGCGCGGCTAGACGCTGGTGTTCCCCCCTTAGGTGTGCCGGGGCCTAAAGATGACTGGCGAAGATTTGAAGACGCTGCAGGAAGAGTCCCGAGTGACGCATTTAGGCGTCGTCGCTTGTTTTCTACAGCCCCTGCGGAAGATTCACGCTGGCGCTGTTGAAAGTGAGTTGTACCAGCAGCAGGCGTGGCAGGCGCGGAACTTCTCGCTTGATTTGGCGAGCCTAATGAAGTAACTCCCGCAGAACGAGCTAAGGACTGGTTCAGTCTTTGAGTTGCGCCTATTATAACGTTGGCATTTCCGGATGTTGGGTTCAAGGGAGAGTTGTACGAGGAGGGTTCTGAGGTGGCATCGGGGAAAAATATTCTCGGAGGGTCGCGATATTGATCTTTATTATTGAAAAGAGAGGGTAAGGGGGGATCGTTGGATAAAACACCATCATTTTGCAAGTCGCGGATTTTAATATCCAATTTCTTGATCTGCCGGTCCAGCAGAACACATGCTTTCTCACTTAATTGTATCTTTTCATCTTGTAGTTGCTGCGACTTATCCAAGTTCTGCAGTATCGTTTTCCCATATTGTTCTTCCTTCGGATTAGGTGTCAAACTACCATTAAGCTTAATGAATTTTTGTAAACTGTTATCCCGAGAGTTGATTGTTGTACGACAGTCTTGGATAATCTTGTCCTTTGCCTGAATTTCCTCCATCAGATGGCTGATCTCTGCTGGTAAATTTGCCACATCATGCACAAATTGCTCCAAAATAGAAGCGCAATCTTCAGGACCGTGGGCCATGGCTTGTGGTTAAAGAGATGCAACAGCGAAGCGATCCAGTTGATATGCGACAGGCGTCGTGAAGGGCCAGAAAAGCTCTGGGGCACTAATATCGCAAATTTAAAATTATTCGCAGGCAGCAGTAAAGGAAAAGGATATTATTTAACGTTATTTTCGTTGGAAATGTCGAGGAGCCGCGCTGTGGCGATAATTAGCAGCGTTTGTTAGCAAGAGCGATGCGGATGGGACTGATCTCGAACGGAATAAGCATAGTTCCGCAATGTACTCTGTAAGCCACACAGAGATGCGACAGTTATGGATCTATACAATACAGCTCACACTAGTAGAATAGATTTATTTTTATGGTTTGACCAGGAATAATACTTTTACTGACAATTTATTGTTTCATAAATTCTTTCATTCATCAAGCACAGGCCAGTGTATATACTTTTTGTACCTAGACCTTGTAAGTATAGCCACACATCATTGACTAATCACGCAGCCACCACAGCCACATGTGGTTTATCAGTGGAATGCTGGTCTGACATCTGAGGTTGCGGTGTATAGTATTCAGTGGTTTTCTAAAGGGGCACAAATGTTTATTTGCAGTATTTTATAGCGTCTTCGATCTTATCTTTCCAATGTAAAATATACTAATGTAGCATAAGTCATTTCATACCTCCAGTGCGGTCCTTGTATCTGGACTGATCATCATCCCCGATACATATATTTAACTTCATATATGCAAGTCAGCCACAATGCAGGTTAGTATATCAAGTGCACTTCACCCTCCTCTTCAATCCTTCTTTATAGAATTCACTTAATCTTTATATTTGTATTATAAGGCAATGACGTCTCCCTGATGATACGAAATATCTAGCAATGCAAACAATGCAAACTGCTCTATCGTCTCAATTTCTCTCACTGCAAGCACAAGGGACTATCTTTGGCCAGCTATCCCACCGTCTTCCATACACGGTATTTGATTCTTTGGAGAACCTTCTCAGCTGAGTATTTCAGCTGTCAAACCTCTGAATTAGCACCTATCCCGCGAGCTCTGGCAGGATATCTTCAAGATGAGTCAAGAAAGCTCCGATCTTCCTCCGGAGGGCATTTCGTCGCTTCTCGATACCGATCTATATAAGTTAACGATGCAATGTGCTATCCTGAAGTACTTTCCCGGTGTTTGTGAGTATATAATTTGAGTTGAACTTGTGAAAGTGTTGTCCTAACTTGGGGATGACCGCAGATGTGACATATGGCTTCACCAACCGTACCCCGCAGATGAAATTGACGCGGGGAGCCTATAAGTGGCTTTTAGCGCAGGTCTCTAGTATGTTAATATGGGTTTCCTAATTTGGGTGACAACTCTAATAGGTTTGGATTGACTAGAGCTCGCCAATATTCGAGTTACGAACGAAGAGATCGCCTTCCTGAAGAAACAATGTCCCTACTTCAGCAACACATACCTTGACTTTCTGACTACTTTTAAACTCAACCCCCCGGAGCAGCTTGAGATCAAGTACACTCCTGTGGACGACACTGGTAGCGATGACGACGTGGGTGATGTCGAGTATATTGTCAAAGGTCTCTGGCTTGAAACGATCCTTTATGAGATCCCGCTTCTTGCCCTGACTAGTGAGGCGTATTTTATGTTTTCTGACAGGGACTGGGATTACAGTGGCCAAGAGGACAAGGCATACCGCAAGGGACTTACGCTTTTGAAGAACGCTTGTGTGTTTTCGGAGTTTGGGTCGAGGCGACGTCGCAACTACCACACTCAAGACCTGGTGATGGCTGGACTATGTCGGGCTGCAAAGGAGGCGAAGAACAAGGGCTTCAGAGGAGTATTTACAGGAACAAGTAATGTGCACTTCGCGATGAAATATGAAGTCAATCCTGTGGGCACGGTTGCTCATGAATGGTACATGACTATTGCTGCGATCACAGATGATTACCAGAATGCCAACGAGCTGGCCTTACAGTACTGGCTTGGCTGCTTCGGTGAAGGGGTATGTGGTAGATATCATGACCCATGAAGAGAGAGAGAGAGAGGACTAACCGTGTCAGGTGCTGGGAATCGCCTTGACCGATACGTTTGGGACACCTGCGTTCCTCGATGCTTTCCGGAAACAAATAGCTGCACCCGTTAATAACAGCGAGGCTCCGCATACTCCCAAAACGTACGCTCAGGTATATAATGGTGTTCGCCAAGACTCTGGTGATCCGGCGCAGTTCGTGAAATTGGTGCGAGATTTCTACAATAGAGAGGGTGTGAAGGACCAGAAGGCTGTCGTTTTCTCCGACTCGCTAAATATTCAGCTCTGCCTTGAATACAAAGTCATTGCAGAAGAGGCTGGTTTTCAACCAGTATTTGGAGTCGGGACCTTCTTTACCAGTAAGCTTATTATTGTTATATATAATTTTATACTAATTTTGCTTCAGACGATTTCACAAATAAAGTCACTGGTGAAAAATCAAAACCGCTAAACATCGTCATCAAGATCTC
Organism: Aspergillus tanneri; assembly: GCF_003426965.1. NCBI lineage: Eukaryota > Fungi > Ascomycota > Eurotiomycetes > Eurotiales > Aspergillaceae > Aspergillus > Aspergillus tanneri. The sequence continues at coordinate 1,334,580 of NW_022984634.1, read as the reverse complement.
CACGGCAAATGGCCGTCCGGCTGTTAAATTAAGCGATAACGTAGGCAAGAACACGGGGGACAAGGAGAAAATAAAGGCTGTGAAGAAGCAGCTTGGATATGTCGAGCAACAATGGGAGCAGGGCGATGAGACCAACCGATGGAGCAAGCAGTAGTCGGTGGCAAAGCAGACTACCTGTACTATGATTAATAGAGGGCAGGAAGCGCGACCACTTTAGGTTTATACCATCTTTGCTATTTATGCGATTCGCATCTGCAATAGAGCCCGGGGGGAATACATGAGTCTTTGCTTTATGATAAGATCCATTGCAAGAAAACATAATAATTCCCAGCCTATTTACCAGTTTAACATGACGCACACTATTAATATAACCTGGATATATAAATAGAGAAAAAGCGTAAATGTGCAAGTTCAGCAGAACATCTCGTCATCAGAATTAGTCAGTCCTAAATCCGTATCCAGATCCCCTGTAATACTTCCATTTGCATGGCTAAGTGAGCGCTGCTCTTGCCTGTCAGAGAACGAAAGTAAATCCCTGCTGTACTCCTCCATATCGGAACTAGAGTAATTCTGATTCAGCTCGCAATCCCTCAGGACCTCTTCGGTCCAGTTAATCTCAAGTCCCGTATAGGTCGACGTATCAGCTAAGGAGTAATCAAGCTGGTCGTTAAAATCAAATAAGTCGTTGAAGAACGGGTTTATGACGGTATGGAGGGAGAGAGGGTTCATAGTGGAAGTAAGGTCATCATCGACACGGTTAGAAGGGGCTGGTTTCTGCTGCATTTGTTTCTCGGGAGAGGATATGACAGGCGTGCTTGAGGGTATTGTACTTGGTTTCGTGGACTGGGGTCCATCGGATGGACGTTTGGAGGATCTGGAATTAGGCTGCTGCTGCTGCTGTCTGTTGAGTTGGTGGGTTTGTTCTTCGCAGGGGGGGGACCCTTGGTCTTCTGAGGGATATAAAATTTGGACAGCTGAGGTACTGCTCAGCTTTCGCGACACTGACTCTCCGGGTTGTTGTTGGCTCGTATTTGTCGAGGTGTATTGCATAATCTTTAAGAAGGTGCTGGTGCTATCGGCCTGAATTCGGACAGCCGCTTCGATATTGGCGACCTCCATGTCCGCCGCGGGATAGATATCCTTCAGACCCTGGAGAACCTGGATGCATCGCTGGAAGTTGTAAATGCTGGCTTCGCGAACGGTAGGGTTCCTAGACAAGGAATTTGCCAGGTGCGCTACAGCCGCTGGTATGATCACCGTCACGCCAGATTGGGGGAGAAACCGGGTAAGGTCCAACCGGTTAAGTCCCTGGATGATATGGGTAATCCCAACTGCGGCATCCTGCATCTTAGATCTTGCTCTGTCGGCCAACTCGATGCGTGACTTGGTTCGGTCTGTGTCGGACCTAAGCGCCCATGGCCGATGCAGGGCGCTGATGGTGGCATGATACAGCATTCTTAGCATAGCACCATGGAGAAGTAAAACATCCTCTCCATCCTGAAAGTTATTCTTGGATGCGGGGATGAACTGTGCATCTTTTGGTAGGGAGCTAACCCATGAGTCAAGTCGTTGGCTACACCGGGCCAGCTCGGATTCCGAGGCCTGCCTTGGGACCAAAGTGATTGTGGTTCGGTTGGTCGTCCCAAAAAGACATTGCGAGGGCGAATACTGGGCAAAGAGCACACGGCCAATACACTGGCAAAGTTTCATTTTTTCAATGAACATGGTAGCGAGGCGCTTCTGATGGGAGACATCCTCTAACTGACGGCAACTGAACAGTTCGATAGCAGCCGGATGGAATGGTTCCAAGTCAAAGTCCTCCAGTTTCGGTATGGGTACATTGCTCGTCCCTTCGTTGACCTGGGTGGGACGTCGCAGACCCATGGCAATGAGACGATCTCGACAAAACAAGCACCACCAGAGGCGTGCTCTTAGTCTTTTGGTTTTCGGATCCATGTGAGATGATGGACCAGGATCTCGATTTAATCCTATGGATTGAGCCTGCGTATTGCAAACACCAATCCAGTCCCAGATGTCTCGTTTGGGGTGGTTCACATGGTCCGACCAGTACGTCATTAAAAGGAGGGTCTGGACAATGGCTATTCGATCTTCCTCGCAGTCAAACGAATATAAGAGCTAATATCTCGTCAGTGGGGAAAAAAAGTTCAGGCGACTGGCACATACTCTCAATTTCGTGTAGAACGCGCTGCGCGCACTCTTCCTCGTTGTATATCCAGCAGCCTGCAAGTGTTTCAGATCTACAAAAGCCGTCGCCACAAACATCACTGCCTGGAATAACAGGAGACTGATATTGCCGTTGAGGTCATTCTCCGCAATGCAGCGTAGAAATTCCTGCAGGTTCAACACCGGCATAAAACTATGGACCCATTTAATATAGCACCGAAGAAGTTCGTTGCGCAGTCCACTCTCTGGAATGGACAGAGCCCCTCGAAAGCGCAAGAATTCTAGATCCTCAGGGGCTATTCGAGGGGGAAGCGGCTTCAGGAATCGTGGTTCCTCGTCCAGAATGGCAATCAGAGGGTCGAAATCCGGGTCGATGAGCTCTCGAACGGCGGAGACCATATTTGCGAGCGGCATAGAAGACCGTACGGCATGATCCCCCAATGTCCGCCATTCGCGCGACTGCCTGGAGTCCTGCAACCAGGGCGCATAGGCATTGTACTCCAAACTATTGCTCCTTTCGACATGGCGTTCAGCATCATGTATGTCTGTGTTGTGCAGCTTGCGCTTGGTGGCCATAATCGTTTCTGTGAGAACATGTCCAGTCTGGTCGTATTCCACCCCCAACTGTTGCTATGAGAGACGCATTTGCCACAGTTGCCACCACATCCAGCTTCGTCATTCAGCGAGCAACACGGAGTGTTCTCCCCGGCGCTAAGAAGGCGGTGTTCAGTCATCCGTGTGGGGTTATTGCGGGCTTCCCCACCACTCCTGATGCTTGCTTGCCTCAGCATTGTACTAGGGAGTTACAATCTGCAGTACCAAATTGTGGCGTGGAGGGTTGGATGAATGATCCGTTTCGGAGAAATCTGCTCACTTCTGTGCATGAATCTCGAAGTCTTTCGAAATATCTCCGGATGGGTGCCTGAGGCACGCGACCCGGCACGTGTTGAGACGCAAGGGATTGAACTTGAGACTTACAATACGGCAATATTGTGTACTATGAACTGATTGATTGATATGGAGCACAGTACTTTGCGTACAGGTACTCCGTACTTGTTAAGCAACCTGTAGAAGGGATCTTTCTTCGACGCTTATCGTCACATACTTCAGTTTCACACTTTCGAGTGTTTCCCCAATACTGAACAGTTATGAAGCAAATTTTGGATAAGATTGGATATTTGTTGGAATAAGCCGACTGACTTCTGATTATCCACCAACTGAGTACGTACGGAATGAATGTTATAGGATCATCATCCGCTCATAATCCGATAACAAGGTAGTTCAGTGTTTAACCCCCTCCCACCAAAAACAAAGAAAAAAAAGAAAAGAAAAGAAAACAGTTTATTGACGCAATATAATACACGTATCCATTAAACTCGAACCCAGAAACATGGCATCGCAAGCAAGTGTCGAATTCATTTTCTCCGATGGACTGTGGTGGGCCGCTTGGCCTACACGGAAAGGCCTATATCACAGTGATGGTGGTGACTCACGGATGAATTGGGAATTCATTTACAAACTTCTCTCATCAGTATTTGTAATTGAGATCGGCAGAATGAGTTTCGTGTAGAACAAAGGTCTGCGACTTACGGAGGGAGGAGGAGCTCGCTGAGACTGCTGTGGAGGAAAGCAACACCGGCCTGCAAAGGAAAAGTTAGTGTTTCTGGACACAGTCATACCGATTATCGCGATTTGATTGGAATCAGGACTTACGCCGAAGACCAAAAGACTTCTCACAATGGTGGCGTTCTCGGGGTGCGTGATTTCATCGTACGCTGCGCTGAGGAAGCCCTTCTGGGGACGACCGGAGGAAACAATAACTTGCTTAGGAGCCATGGTAAATTAATCCAAACGAGACAAGGGGGAATCTCAACAGTTGTAGTGGCCGAGTTTGGTGTATAGTATAGTAAAGAAGTCGGTGGATGGATCGAATGCTCCGAGAAATCTTTCGCCGTGCTTGGCGATTGCGTCTTTAGCTCATCAAGGCGCCCGTATCATCCTCGGAGCTGCTGTGCGACCAACTCTCCAGAACTGGATTGTGACAAGTGTGGGACAGGAGTATCAGTCTGTTAAAGCTAATTGCCGACATTCTTTTCTTTCCTGGAATTTCTCTGCTAATTCGCATCCCCTGTCTACTTCTGGTTGGTGGCTGTTTTGAAGTGCCCTCCGTTCATCAAATTGCAGCCATGGCTAGCATCGATGAGCTCTTCAAGGTAGGTTAGACCTGCAAGCCCCGTTAGAGAGTCGAATACTGACAAAGGGAGAAACCTTTGAGTGCAGCTAGTGCAAAGCGCAAATTAGACGCCACAAAGGATCCAAGTACGTTGCGCACACCTTATGCATTTTCCGGGTAATGTTACTGATCGCCATGCAAAGATGAGCTCTACAAGGCGGCCAAGTTAGAGGCAAACGGTGACGTTAAGTCCACCGGGAAAGCTCCCATGGTGGAAGATGAACAGGAGGACGATGTTGAAGCTGGCCCCGAACTACCCCCGGATTTTGATGCCGAAGACATCCCCGATGACGAAGAAGGGCGCTTTTTTGGTGGAGGAATGGAACGGCAAACAGCCCAGGCAATGCAGTACATTGATGAGCAGGATCGGGGGGAGAAAGTGGTACGATATATCCCCGTTCCAAAATTCTGATGCTTCATGCACAGCACTAAACCGGCACTAGCCCGAGAAGTTCGATGTCACTTGGCTGCGACGATTTGCTCTCAATTTCGAGAAGAAAATATCTAAGAATTCTGAGTTGCGAGGCAAATTTGAGAATGAACCTCAGAAGTACGTGCTGTTCAGTACCTGCTGTGTAGGGTGCTGTGGGTGCTGATCAATCACAGGTTCATGGCTTCTGAAGCCGATTTAGACGGGGAAATTAAGGAGCTATCCATATTATCAGAGCACCCAGAACTGTACAGCGAGTTCTCTTCAATGGGTTGTGTGGGTTCATTAATATCCCTGCTTTCGCACGAGAACGCAGATATTGCAATTGATACGATTCAGGTTATAAGTGAGTTGACAGACGAGGATGTGGAAGCCGAGCAAGAGCAATGGGATACATTGGTCAGCGCAATGGTACAAAGTAATGCCAATTTTTTATCTCCAACAAAGCTGACATGCCTAGCTGGATGCCGATCTCATCGAACTTCTCGCGCAGAACCTGTCACGACTAGATGAGGGGTCTGATGTTGATAGAACAGGAGTGTACTATGTGCTGAGTAAGTTTAACCTGTTATTGAGTAGAGTCTCTAGGGTGATATTGACTGCTTGAAAGGCGTACTGGAAAATCTTGCCTCACAAACATCCATTGCAGAGAAAATTGTACAGGAGTCTGGCATGCTACAATGGCTGCTGACTCGTGTGCAACAGAAAGAGAGGCCGGTGAGCCAAAACCAGCAATACTCAGCGGAGGTGCTTTCTATCCTATTACAGTCGTCTTCCAAAAATAGAAGGAAGTTTGTCGATCTAGAAGGGGTAGATAGTCTTCTTCAACTACTCAGTCAATACCGCAAATGCGACCCAGAAAAGGATTCGGAGGAAGAAGAATATGCAGAGAACCTGTTTGACTGTCTGATATGTATCGTGGACGAAGATGCCGGGAAAGAAAAGTTTCTATACGGAGAGGGCATCGAGCTTGCGCAGATTATGCTGAAAGAAGGGAAATTCAGCAAGCTACGTGCCCTGCGGGTATTAGATCATGCTTTAGGTGGGTTTGGGGGTGCCCCTGCCTGTGAAAAATTAGTCGAGGCAGCAGGTCTAAGGACGGTATTTGGAATGTTCATGAAGAAGGTGAGCTGCGTTCTTGCAAGGTAATTTATCAAATTGGTGCTAACAACAATATGCAGCAGGAGAATCAAATTAACGAGCATCTTTTGGGAATTTTTGCTTCTCTTCTTCGCCTCTTGCCGGGAGGATCTGCGACGCGTATTCGTGCTCTTGCAAAATTCATGGAGAAGGATTATGAGAAGATCGAAAAATTAGTCAAGCTGAGGCGCGAATGTGCCTCAAGAGTAACACCAGTTGAGCAGGACATTGCAAAGGAACGGAAAAACTTCACGAAAGAGGAGCAGGAGATCATGGAAGGAGAGTGGCTCTCGCGACGCTTTGATGCTGGCCTTTTTTCCCTACAGGTATGTTGCCGCCTTCACTTAGGTTTCTGCAGTGAGTGCTGATACTTGTGTGAAAGCTAATTGATGTTATTCTGGCATGGCTGGTGGCCGAGGACGATGGGGCAAAACAGAAAATAGTTTCTCTTCTGGCAGATCGAGATGAGAGCCTTTCTCTTATTTGCAACACTCTCCAAGGTAAGCCTACTTATAACTGGGGCTGGCTCTGTTTTACAGCTACTGATGGTCATCCAGAGCAAGTTGAGGGGCTTAGGGACGATGAACCTGGACAGAAGGAGCATAAGGAAATGCTTGAAACTCTCCTACAGTTTCTGTGAATGTATTACTGTAGCCTTCTAGAGCGAAACATCCTTTGTAATATACTCAATCACTGTATTATTCCTATTGCCATCATGGTGCTAAAATGCAAAGAGACATCGACATGAATATGTTGTCACGTGTTACTTTCCTAGTATAGATTAGTGCATTGTTAGCGCCAAGTCGGCGGTCTAGGCGCTAGTGGCGGCTCTTCTCAAGATCCATCAGGGCCGGTAGAGGGAAGTCTCCAGCGTCACTCCGTTATCACATCACGGTTGGCTTGGGCTCTCTCATTTTCCATCCAGCTGAGACACTCAGCTCACTCATTTGTCTTCAGCGCCACTCTGGAAGCTTCTTTTTTCGGGGTCTCGCAGTTTGTATCAACACTCAGCCGACCTGCGGGTTGGATCCTTTTGCTTGAGCGCGTCGCGCCCTTTGCGCTCTCCGATTGATTGACGGACTGACTTGGTCGTGTTAGTGGTTGACGTTGCCAAAATGGCCGACTACGAAGATGCCTACGAAGACGAGTTTTACGATGATATGGAGGAGGGGATTACGTCGGAGGATTGCTGGACTGTCATTTCGTCTTTTTTCGATACCAAGGGTCTGGTCTCGCAGCAGCTGGACTCCTTCGATGAATTCATCTCTTCGACCATGCAGGAGTTGGTAGAGGAGCAAGGCCAAGTGACACTCGATCAAACACTCCCGCCATCTGATGATGAAGTGGATCCAGTCGTCGTCCGTCGATACGAGCTGAAGTTTGGAACCGTCATGCTTTCTAGACCCTCGGTGACTGAAGGTGACGGTGCCACCACTATTATGTTGCCCCAGGAGGCTCGTCTGCGGAATCTTACTTATGCCAGTCCTCTTTATCTCGGTGTTTCCAAGAGGATTATGGAAGGTCGAGAGCGTTTGGTGGGGGACCGGGATGAGGATGATATACCCGAGTCAAACGAGGATAAAAAGAACCACGGGACCTATCTTCAGTGGGAACAAAAAGAACTTCCTGCTGATCAAGCAAAGGAGGAAACTGTCTTCATTGGCAAGATGCCTATTATGCTCAAATCCAAGTACTGTATACTCAAGGACTTGAGCGAACAGGCGCTCTACAACTGGAACGAGTGTCCATACGACTCGGGTGGCTATTTCATCATCAACGGAAGTGAAAAGGTTTTGATTGCCCAAGAGCGGAGTGCTGGAAATACTGTCCAAGTCTTTAAGAAGGCGCCACCAAGTCCGACTCCTTACGTCGCTGAAATCCGAAGTGCTGTCGAAAAGGGCTCCCGTCTTCTCTCGCAACTGTCTATCAAGCTCTTTGCAAAGGGCGACAGTGCTAAAGGAGGGTTTGGTCCTACGATTCGGTCAACCCTGCCCTACGTGAAGACCGATATCCCCATCGTCGTTGTTTTCCGAGCGCTTGGTGTCGTCTCTGATGAGGACATTCTCAATCACATCTGCTACGATCGAAATGACACCCCTATGCTCGAAATGCTGAAACCTTGTATTGAAGAGGGTTTCGTTATTCAGGACCGTGAGGTGGCTTTGGACTTCATTGCCAAACGTGGATCTTCTCAGTCTAGCATGAATCATGATCGCCGTGTCCGTTACGCGCGCGAAATCATGCAGAAGGAGTTGCTGCCCCATATTTCCCAGAATGAAGGCAGCGAAACTCGAAAGGCCTTTTTTTTGGGTTACATGGTTCACCGGCTATTGCAGTGTGCTCTCGGTCGTCGGGATGTTGATGATCGTGATCACTTCGGAAAGAAGCGTCTGGATCTTGCTGGTCCCCTTCTTGCGAACCTTTTCCGTGTCTTGTTTACGAGAGTGACTCGGGACCTGCAGCGTTATGTTCAGAGGTCTGTTGAAGGAAACAGGGAGATTTATCTGAACATTGGTATCAAGGCCAGCACCCTTACGGGAGGCCTGAAATATGCTCTTGCTACCGGAAACTGGGGCGAGCAGAAGAAGGCTGCTAGCGCAAAGGCTGGTGTGTCTCAGGTGCTGAGTCGTTACACGTACGCTTCCACCCTATCGCATCTTCGTCGAACCAACACCCCTATTGGTCGAGACGGAAAGATTGCCAAACCTCGACAGCTTCATAATACACACTGGGGGCTGGTCTGTCCCGCAGAAACCCCGGAAGGTCAAGCTTGTGGTCTGGTTAAAAACCTTGCATTGATGTGCTACATTACCGTCGGAACACCTAGCGAACCTATCATTGATTTCATGATCCAGCGAAATATGGAAGTCCTCGAAGAATTCGAACCTCAGGTCACTCCCAATGCTACAAAGGTCTTTGTAAACGGTGTCTGGGTCGGTATTCACCGAGATCCAGCTCACCTGGTCAATACAATGCTTTCTTTGCGTCAGCGGAACATGATCTCCCACGAGGTCAGCTTGATTCGGGATATTCGTGAGCGTGAGTTCAAGATCTTCACCGACGCTGGACGTGTTTGCCGACCTTTGTTTGTTGTCGACAATGACCCCAAGAGCGAAAATTGCGGATCGCTAGTGCTGAATAAGGAGCACATTCGCAAGTTGGAGCAGGACAAGGAACTGCCCCCTGACCTGGATGCAGAAGAGCGCAGGGAACGCTACTTCGGATGGGACGGACTGGTGAAATCAGGAGTTGTTGAATATGTTGATGCCGAAGAAGAGGAAACCATCATGATCGTCATGACTCCGGAGGATTTGGAAATATCCAAACAGCTCCAGGCCGGTTACGCTCTGCCGGAGGAAGAGCTTCATGATCCTAATAAGCGTGTGCGCTCCATCCTGAGCCAGAGAGCACACACCTGGACACACTGCGAGATTCACCCAAGTATGATCCTCGGCGTATGCGCCAGTATTATTCCGTTCCCCGACCACAACCAGTCGCCTCGTAACACGTACCAGTCTGCAATGGGTAAACAAGCCATGGGTGTGTTCTTGACGAATTTCGATCAACGAATGGAGACGATGGCAAACATTCTATACTACCCGCAAAAGCCGCTGGCTACCACCCGGTCAATGGAATTCCTACGATTCCGGGAGCTCCCAGCCGGCCAAAATGCCATTGTTGCCATCGCCTGTTATTCCGGATACAACCAGGAAGATTCGGTGATTATGAACCAGAGCAGCATTGATCGTGGTCTATTCCGCAGCCTTTTCTACCGCACTTACACCGACACTGAGAAGATGATTGGATTAACCGTTATAGAGCGCTTCGAGAAGCCTATGCGATCTGATACGATTGGTATGCGTAAGGGCACCTACGACAAGATTGACGAGGACGGTATTATTGCCCCCGGCGTCCGTGTTTCTGGTGAGGATATCATCATCGGGAAGACGGCTCCCCTGGCTCCGGAGGCGGAGGAGCTCGGTCAGAGAACCAAAGCACATACCAAGCTGGACGTGTCGACGCCCCTTCGGAGTACCGAGAGCGGTATTGTGGACCAAGTCCTGGTGTCGACGAGCAATGATGACCTGAAGTTCGTCAAGGTGCGGATGAGGACGACCAAGGTGCCCCAGATTGGAGACAAGTTCGCCTCGCGTCACGGGCAGAAGGGTACTATCGGTATCACCTACCGGCAGGAAGATATGCCGTTTACTCGCGAGGGCCTGACCCCCGATTTGATCATCAACCCTCACGCCATTCCTTCGCGTATGACTATCGCCCACTTGATCGAGTGTCAACTCAGCAAGGTGTCCGCGTTGCGTGGGTTCGAGGGTGATGCGACCCCGTTTACCGACGTCACGGTGGACTCCATCTCTCGCCTGCTTCGAGAGCACGGCTATCAGTCTCGTGGATTCGAGGTAATGTATAACGGCCACACGGGGCGCAAGATGGTAGCGCAGGTCTTCTTAGGACCAACGTATTACCAACGTCTGCGCCACATGGTCGACGACAAGATCCACGCCCGTGCCCGTGGACCAACCCAGATTTTGACGCGGCAGCCTGTGGAGGGTCGTGCTCGTGACGGTGGCCTCCGATTCGGAGAGATGGAACGTGATTGTATGATTGCGCACGGAGCCAGTGCATTCCTGAAGGAGCGCTTATTCGACGTTTCCGACCCGTTCCGCGTCCATATCTGCGATGACTGCGGACTGATGACCCCGGTTGCGTAAGTTCCCCCCGGGTTGATTGGTGGTGAGTGTGTCCGCTAATGAAAATCTCCCCGGCTGCAGAAAGCTGAAGAAGGGCCTCTTCGAATGTCGACTGTGCAACAACAAGCACCGAATCTCCCAGGTGCATATCCCGTATGCAGCCAAGCTTCTGTTCCAAGAGCTGGCCTCGATGAACATTGCCGCCCGCATGTTTACCAACCGCTCTGGCGTGTCCGTGCGGTAAGACGGGGTTGTGTTGCGGGGCAGACAACTGATGTGGTGCTCGACGATGTAGTTGAGTCTGGTGTTGATGCTGCACTCTTGATTCTCATGGTCTTCTTCTTCTTATTGTATTCACCAACAGAAAAAACAACTGGCTGTGGCATTTTTTCCGGCGTACCGTGGACTGCAGAGGATTCGTTCTGATAGTTTTCTTTCCTACCGAGGTATCTGGGTACCTATCTTTCCTTCTTTGTCTTTTATTTTAATATCTGTGACCGCCTTGGGAAGATGACCTGGAGAAGCGAATCATTTGGCTTGAAATTTGTGCATTCGATAGTATACAAATACGTTTTTAGATTACCTGTATTACCTATACTGATACCTGGCAGACACCTGCCGGGTACTTGCCTAGCTACATTCCTACTACCTAAGGTAATCTCGAGAGCCCTCCCTCCTTTTGGTTCCTCCATGATGAACTCTAATCTCCGTCCGGCCTGTAGGATGGCAAATGACTGGCCAGCTGGATGTGCCCATCACCAACGCCAAATCAGCGGCGCTGGTTGGCTGCCATCAAGCCAATGATCCTCGTCGGTTACCCGCCGTGACAGGTGTGATGGGGGGCAAGAGCGGTACTGATTGGCCTATCGCGAGGATCGTGGGACCAAGGCTGGTTTTTTTCCAAGAATAGATGCCGATTGATTGGCTGGCGAGCCACCTCTAGAACCCGTCTTAGTGACATGCCTCAGGCGCTCTTAAAGATGCCAGCGGAACTTGAGGGGTTTCCCTTTCTTCCCTCTTTCTTTCTTTCTTTCTTTCTTCTCTTCTCTTCTCTTCAGCAAGCTTGGCCTTGTCTTGAACTGCCTTAATTTGGAGGTATCCTGTGCACTGGCTGCACTGGTTGGTTGTTATTCTTTTCTTGTTAACTTGTATACATCTTTATTAATCTTTTCCCCTTTCCAATATCAAAACACAAAAAACCGTTCTCTTCAGACGAGCAGAGCTCTCTGGAGTTTCCCTGTTTGAATTTCTGCTGCTCAGGATACTTCTAATTATACAACCTTGGCGGACTCATTTCCTCGTCGCCGGTCGACGTCCGCTTATTGTCCGTTCTCCAGTTCAGACTCTATCTTGCTCGGCTTTGTTGCGTGCTCTTTTGGTCGCCAAGGCTCACTACAATCATTCTAATCCATCTCGGTGTCGTGGACTGGAACCCGTTAACCGCAGCGCCTCGTTGTTATTGCTACTGTTGGTTCATTAGCCACCCAACCAACCAAAAAAGGACTTGATTGAACAAGAGGCTCTGGTAGTCTTCTGGCTTTTCCAAGTCCTACAACGAATTTGATATTTTCCCCTGTTTCCCAGTGGAAGATTGTGCTGATTGTCCTGCTTCGACGCCATTATCTTATATTCATTCACTTTCGTATAATCTAATCTCTAGTATAACCTGGTCAATCTCTTGTCAACATGTCTGCTGTTCAACTTAAGTTCTCCCTTCGGACTTCCTCCAATGTGAAGACCGTCCATCTTCTCGGCTCCTGGGATAACTACTCACGCCAGATCCCCCTCTCCCGGGATGATTCCAAGCCAGGCGCATGGATTGGAAAATTCCGCTTCCAGACCTCGATGCTCAAGCTGGGCGGCCGCTATTGGTATTACGTATGTTGTCTCGCTTCCTGTTCCTCTTTTCAGGCAGAATTCTAACTCCGGGCTCCCAGTATATCATGGATGGGTACCATGTTTCCCATGATCCCGCCGTCGACTACACCGTGGAACCCACTACTGGCCGTAAACTCAACATCCTCGACGTCCCCGGCGGCAAGAAGTCGTCGGCTCAGTCGTCGGCACCCAAGACCCGACGAACGTCCGGAAACATAGTCACCGGCCGGGCTTTGTCTCCATCTAAGATCCAGCACCCGAAGCCGTCTAAGCCGTACGCGTCTCGGCAAATCCGCGAGACAGACTTTGCACCCACCATGGAAGACCTCACCAAGCGCTTTGCGGGCTCTCGCTTGTCTGACGAGTACTCGTACTCAAACAGCCCACCCAGCTCCGTTGGCTCGTCCCTGTCATCCCGGTCGTCGGGCAGCACTTCGCCCTCGTCGCTCTCGTCCATGAGTGACCCGCCCGCGCCCGTTTGCCGTTGTGAACGCTACGGAATCACACGCAAGGGCGACCGCGTCAAACTCGACTGCGGTGGAAGCCGGTGTGGCTACGTCACCGAGTCCTCCGAGGCTAGCTGCTCTGAGTCCGACAGCGACGAGGAATATCGTCGAGCTCGGAGCGCCGTCCGACGCCAAGGCATCGTGGTCCGTCGTTAAGTGAGGGAATGAAGACTCCTTTGGCCTCGTCGAGAGCTGAGGCCCAAACCTCGGCGATCAGAGCTGTTTCCCCCACTTCGGGATATACATATCGATTTGGCAGTTCCACCAGTGATGCAACAACCGTAAGTAAGCTACAGTCACTCTTTTCGCAGTAATATCCTGCACACAACATCTATTCAAAGCATGAAAGTGCCAACAAAAAAAAAAAAAAAGAAAGTTGGGGGGAGGGGGGGGAAACCGGACCGTACCCGGACTACGAAGGGGGCCGGACTCACTTCGTATCGGGCACGCGATGGTAGAGAGGAGGATAAGGAAATCAACATTGATGAAAATGCCGCCCTGTCTCTTTATCTGAATCGGATGATGGGATTCTAGCCAGGCGGAATGAACTGATGACGAAATATCTGGACGGCTGTCTGGGCCTCGAATGTCTGCCATGGTCTATGTAAACACGCTAGTTCAGAGATGAGATAAATGGAATGAGGAATGATATATAGCATTTGTTGTAGTTTTTTCGTACCAGTGGATAGTTCTGAAGTACTAGCTACTCCGTCGGCTCATCCCGCATCCGTTCGGTTCGGGATTTCCGAGACGGAGTCGATACAAAACGTCCGTCCACGCAATCATCTACGGACTAATATTCGAGCATACTCGATAGCTATACTTACCGTCACGACGGAATGCGGCCAAATAAACTCACAGTTTTCTATCTCTAACGAACCGTAGAGCATATGACAAGGCGGCCAGTATAGAGTGAAACACCGCGACCCTCGGCGGGGACATCTCGTTGGAAGGTCAAGAGTCTAGTGGGCACATCCAGTAGACCTACTGGCGGCGTGCTTTCCCCGCTGATATGTCGAGGAGAGGATACACTTTACATACATATATACAAGACTGATGAGCAGAAAGGTAATGGAATTATTCAAACGATGGTGGTTATCTAATGCATGCAGCCTGACCTGCCAGTCCTGCAGACGTCAATAATAAGCAATATTCAATTAACAAAGAAGTAGCCAGCCTTCGATGACGCAAACTCCATCTCCATGCAGGGCTGATTAGCAGATATCGCTCTTCCGCCAACCCACACTCCACTATTAGTTGTAACTCTGTTGAAACTGCAGCTCATCAATTGCTGCAGTCACGTACTTGGTAGCGTGCGTTGTTCGTGTCTCGTGAACCGGCGTATAATCCCAGCCCTACTATTCCAGGACCGGGCATGAAAGGAAAACAAAAGGCGAGATGAAAGACTAGAAAATCTGAAGTTCTCCGGTGGTTAAAGCGAATGTATCGATGTTAAAGACACAAGGATTGGAACCGGCCAAAGTTTTAAGAGATAAAACCATTAAAAATGCTGGTATATGTACTCAGCGCGAGCGCAGCTGCGCTCGCACCAAGGGAGCCGACAGAGAAGTAGGTCGTCCGGCGCACCTAACTTGGCTCATGATCTCATCAAATGGTTCTCAAAACCCCTTGGCGCTGGAGTAGCCGGAATCCGACCATTTTGTTCCCCTCGGTATAGTCACACCCCTTCTCACGGCGTGCTTCTCACAGGTGTATCCAACAAGGACGGTTTTTTCCTGCACCCCGTGGCCTCGTTGTCCATATGCTTCACACGGATCAACCGCATGCTGGAAATAAAGGCAGCCACAAACTGAGAAGCGTTCCACCAATTTGTAGCACATGGTAAACAGTACAATAAAGAGTGTAACTATATCGTGAGAAAGAAGATTATCAACGTCAAGCGGAGGGGGAAAAGACGGAAGAGAATCAAAGAAACTGGACAAAGAACGAATGGGAGGACAAAAAAAAAAAAAATGAACAAAATGATAACTGAATAGAACGCTGCTGTAAAAGACTGCTGGACACATATGAGAGAATGCTGAAGTGGAATCATTTATAAACATCGATCATCAGGCGACCAGACCATTCTTGGAGGTCAATTGAGATTTGTCAACGAACGATAGGGCCTGCGGTAGACGTCGAGTTACATGCCTTTTGATTTAATCGGTCTGGACGTAGTTCGACTCCAAAAAAGCAAGGCATCCATCTAAGTCAATGAATGATCCTCTGCATTGCCCGGGGGGAAAGAAACGGTGTATCATGGATAATATCAGAGCCCGAAGAGCGAACTGAAAAACCAAAAAAAAAAAAGCCCAGTCTGTCGGGCAAGACTAGCACGATACCATAATGGATCTCTTCTAATAGTCCAATCCCGTACAGCGGACAACACCGAGCCTTAGTCGATCAGTGGGGTCTAATCGGGCTGAAGGACTCAATGTAGTGTAGAACTAAGAAGCCTAGGACAAGAGAGTTGTCCAGATAGCGGATTTTTGATGCCAAAATCGCTCTCTGCAGGAAATGACAGCTGGTTCTGACTCCCATGATGACCCCAAATTGACTACCAGGTGCTAGGCATCCCACCACATATACCCTGGAACCGTCTGACGCCGAGACCGCTAGTCTATTGTGCAAGGGTTTTTCAGCTGCGGTGGTCCGGAACGTCAGACAAGGATCCCGGTCCAAACCATAGGGCAGAAGCCTTGCATGGAACGGTTGAAATTCCGAGCGAATCAAGTGGATGACTCCGAGAGAGATGACTTCAAGAAAGAAAGAGAGTGAGTGAAAGAGGCAAGCTGCCTGCCTGTGGGGATCAGGTGCCCCGCCATCCCAATCAGGCTTGGCGTGTCATGCCTGAGTCATTGTCAGGCAACCATTTACTGATTTCTCCATTGGGACAAAGTCTGCTTCAACTTCTTCTTTTCTTGAATTCTTCCATCCACGTTGGACGATAACGGGTGAGCCGTTGCGTAGACAATTCATATTTGCCTTGATTCGCTGACCCTGAGTCGCTAAGTATAGACCGACTATGACCAAGCATACTGACTAACCTAACGGGCGGAGAAAATAGCGTCACGACCACCATCTGTTCCTTCCATTGCCCAGGACCCACGTGGTCGAACGAGGCCATCCACCGTTGATCGTGATGATGGAGTCTACCTACTTACTTTAGCTCACTTTCATCGCATGTTTTGTATGTCCCTATCCTACTTCGGTGGAATACCGGTAATTTCAAACCCAAACCCGGGAGACAAACACCGAGGTTGCGAAGTAGTTACTATATCCGCAGGGTGTATTAAGTAACAGGAACCACAGTCGCTTTCGATATCGGAAATTTGGGAATAATAGTGGAATCCGACTATGCTTTGAGTGATAGAAGCTAGTATTGCCTAGTCTATGCTCTTGGATGGTTCCCAAAGTGTGCCCAACGCTTAATTAGCTCTTAATCAGGCATTCTGCTCTGTAGTTTAAGACGGAAGAGGAAAAGAAAAATTAAAATTCTAATACGCTTCCCAAACATACACATACATACATGCTAATGCTTCGGCTTTTTGTATTTCCGTGTCTATCAGACATGCCCCAGAGCCCCAACACTCAGCCCTTGAGCCAGTCCCAATCGTAACATTCGAAGAATCTCCTCTCCCCTCACATTCTCAGGTAGTCCGACGCGCCAGTCCCAGGCCCGCTCGTGGCGACTCTCATCCCCAGGGCGAGCAATGAACACACCGGAGCTAGTGCCAGATCCCGACAGGGATCGAGTCCGTACCAAGTCAGTCATATCACCGCCAATAAACGAGAAGCCGCTGGACGCTGTAAGCGATGACACAGACTTCTTCAGAAGCTCGCGCGAAGTTGGAAGAACAAAGGGTTCGACCGGTGACTCGTCATCAGACGATGCACGTTTAAGAGATTGATATTGCATGAGTGTAGAGCGGAAACATTCCTCGCACTGCGCATAGACGCGAGGTGTGACAGTTTCGAGGTCTTCGATGGCAGACAGAATCGTGAACTGCTGGGATACAGAGAGGATGGGAGTGGGTTCTATTACCAGTCAGTCCCTGCCACTTAAATTGGTCTGCACATGTGTCATAACTTACGATTAATGAATGCCAAAGCCTCTCCCAGAAGCACCAACAATCCATCCACTTGGATAGCGGAATCCCGTTCAGGATCGTAAAGCCCACCATAAATACTGTCTGCGGCGCTACTAATGACCGTGACCAATGCCTGCGCCGCTGCTCGCCGCCTAGCCAAAGGCTTGAATCGAGGTCGCTGTCCTTCTTTAAGGCCGATGGCTTCGTCCCGAGTCTCATAGAATCGACGTAACGTCGCGTATCCACTGAAGTAGAATTGGACGATCTTGGCGGCCTCTTCATCTACAGCCGCAATAGCCGAGAGGCATGTTTTGGGATTTTCAACCAAGGAACGGAGCTGCGAGTCGAGATCTGCGGATGCCGGATATGCCCGAGATTGAACAAGGCTATATGAAATAAGCAAATCCACCACCAATTTGACTTTGCGTCGATTGTGTGCACGAGCATAGCACACCATGGCAAGGCCGTATTCTTCGGACTCGGAGACAGTAAGATCCCCGTAGCGCTGCCAAAAAAAAAAAAAGGTCAACTAATTACCCAACCCCGGATTTACCCAGTGCAAGAGAGATAAAATGGCTACCTACCTCAGAAACTCTCCGTCCCTCCTGGTGCAAACCCAATTCCGAACACAGCAATATCACCTTGTCCATTTCAGTCGAGTTGTTGAGAGACAGTTTGTCCACGATTTCCGACACACTCTTCTGCATTTCATCCTTGTTATTCAAACGACTCAGGACTTCTAGCGCAAGCTCCCAACCTGCCCGGGAACCGGACAGATTTTCAATAGATGGCCGCTCAAACAAGCCAGACGCATAAGCGCTAAGAAGATCATCCTTGCGAATTCTGCGTGTTGACCCGTTCCCACCCTGTCCATACGAAAGAACCATTAAGTCGTTTTCGCTGAGACCTGATAGCGGCTTCTTGTCATCTGTCGTTTCCAGCCAGCCTCCAGCGTCCGCAACCTCACCTACAGCGGACGCTATGCAAAGCGACCAGGTTTGGAGCAGCTCTAAAACACCATCAACATCACCTTCAAATACAGAGGCCAGTCCAACCTCAAGGCTACTGAGCGAGTTGATGCGGAATCCGGCTTCGTCGGAGTCTTCGCTGGTTGCACTACCCAAGGCCAGTTCAAGGCGGCGAAGGTAGGTACCCGTTGGGTTGTTGCCAATAGCTTCGGGGATTTGCGTCTTGGACAGACGAGGGGGCATAAATAGTCCATTATTGCTGACGCCTGGTTCATTCACAGTACTTTGCGCGAGGTTTTCCTCGTCACTCTCGCCATCCCACCATGCCGTCAAACCGATAGTGGCTTCAATCCAGTCCTGTGAGTGGTTCATGATAGCACTTGTATCGCCAAGAATAATGCGATAGAGTGATCTGAGGTTCTGATAAATGGTCCAGGGGACACGGCTTTCAGCCATACGTGAAGACTGGGCGAATGAGAACTCCTGTGCGTTCGGGCTTGGCTTCAATCCAAAATTAACTGCCTGGAAACGGGTTCCTAGGATCGGAGGCTCAGAATCTTGCTGTTCATCTCCCTCGGCGAACTCTTCCAAGTCAGTAAGTGCCGCAAGAACACGTTTTCTATACAATGCCCACTCTGCCCCCCTGACATCCCAGTCGGCTACCTGAACACTAGGGCATACACTCAGAGCCTGCAGAGCCTTGTTAATACACCTCTGGATGTTCTGTAACTGGGCGCCCCGATAGCCTGTCTGTGGTAATCCATCCTCCAACGCAGACCTGGCGTAGTTGAAATCCGCAGTTTGTAGAATATCTGCCACCTCTGAGAGATGCCCGCGAAGCACAGCAGTGTTAAGAATCTCCCAAAAATTCGGCGATGCTGTAGGATTGGGTTCAAGATTTTTCAAGGCTTGTAGGTCAGATTTTTGTGGGGCATGGTTAAGATTGAGCCAGTCTAGAAGGACCTTGGGTAGAGGTGTTAAAGTGTCCACCCTTGGGCCAGCGGGCACGAGACTTCGGGTGGTTGCAAAACCGAGGGGGCTAGGAAAATTTGCAGGTTTTGCATGTGCCAGGGGAGGGTGGTGAAGCTGGATCAATAGGGAACCTAGAAAGCCTGCCTTTGCGACGCTAGAGGCATGGTCACCTGGTCCGATGCCAACAGCCTGCGAAGGACCACCGCTCTGCCCTGTATGCGACTTCCACACACTTGCAAGGCTGCTGCAGGTCTCCGACAAATTGACCCTAAACTCCGTCTCCCGATACTCAGTCCGTTTCGCTTCGTCATACATACTGCATATTTCGTCCTCAGTCTCGATGATAAGATCACTTGCCTCGTTGACCGTTGCAACCCGCGACCTCGACGCGAAATTTCGCACAATAGATGGCATTGCTGAATCCTTCTTGGGTGACAGCTTGGTTTTACGCAAAGGTGACTGATCCGCCCATTTCTCGTCGAGCTTCGGGCGCTTAGCATTGCTTGGGTTAGAGTATATCGATTTTCGCTGGCCTTGCACGTTCGATTGAGCAAGAAAAGAATTTCCAAAGTGGGAGTCGAGAAAGCTGAAACTATTGCTGCCCTTGTTTGCATTTCCCATGGCTTTATCACAATCAGCCTCCGCTTCTTCAGAATCCATTTCATTATCCCTTTCGGTATGGAAATCCGCATCGTCGTCCATCTGTGACGATGCAAACCTATTGGATACCCCAAAATTAGAGGGCGCGGCAAATCGACTATTATTCGTCACACTGAAGAGCGACTGGGATGTGAATGATTCGACTGGGGCTGCCTTCATTCCTCGCGGTACTGGATAATCGTCAGAGGCGATAGAGGATCCAAAGATGCTATCATTCGGATTAACATTTCCAGATTTTGTAAACAGGGACTGTGGAGAATCGAACTGCGACCTGGAACTCATCTGCGAGCTTCCATAAATCGTCGAGGGAGGAGGGCCTTGCGGAGTGAAGGAGTTGGATACAGAGGGCGGAGCACCCCCTGGAGTCAAGCAAACATTGCTGAACAGGCTGCGGGATCTACCTGGAGTCGATGGAGGACTCGATTCGTAAGGGACCTTAAATGACATCCTGGAGGTATATTGAAAGCCAAAAGTGTTGACCGTCAGAGGGCAACAGGGACGGAAGGAATCAACAAAATGTCTCTAGATGGGCTGGGACCCGAAATTAAGGCACACAACTCCCGCTCTAAGTAGACAATTCGAAAAAGACAAGTGCGCAAAGCCCAGGAGATAGCCTATCAAAGACACACGGTAGGCCTGGAAGTGAATGCCCTTATCCAAAGCCCAAGAACTGTCAACCGTCGACGGTCAAATCTGGTTTGGCTTCTTCTCTCTCGCTGTCACCGATTAACGCGCGCCGGCCTTGGCACCGAGCTACGTTGTCAGGTGATGTCAGGTGATAATATGCTGTAATATCACGTGGTGAAAAGTCATCTTAGGTTCCACTCCAGTACGGAACATCATTGTTCCGGAGCAGGGAGAAAACATGTAATCTACAGTCGTCACCACAAAGAAGTGGTGAAGTCACGTGCTTCTTTCCCGTTTGGATGGTTCGTATTCGCTAGTTCTTAGAACGCCCCGTTTTGGGTTGCCGAAGGCTGAGAACCCCCAGAGCTGAATCACTATCGACCGTTTAGGCAAATGGCACAGAGCACTGCCATGTCCATCGACTTTCAGGATAGGACAACCATGGATTGATCAACGCTAAGCCCTGCAGCATTCCAACTCTATTCAAGAAAAGAATATGGGGCTTAGTTACTCCCAGCGAGATATAAGATGGCCTGAATACCTTCTTTCCCCAAAGTAGTTTCTTCCGTTTTGTGATCTCTCCTTCATCTATATTATTTCCTCACTAATGTTGACACATAATGGGTGCAAACAAGGATACATTCGCAATGGATGATGCCCATAACACCTGGTCTTTGAGTACTTCACACTCAACATCTGAGGCGGCTTCTTTGGGCGAAAGCTCGCCACAATTGAACCCTGACTCTCGTCTTTATCATATCTATCGTACAGTTTTACACCACCACTATGATGTGACTTCGGACAAGTCACCTGTCTTCCATTTGGAAAACTCACTTTTCAGACCAAAGAAGCCTGATCTCACAGTCCATGCCGGCTCTGACAAGAATGGCCCTATCGTGGCTGTGTGCAAATTCCTGCACTTCTCAAGACATCTGAAGCTTGGACTTGGGGACCCACAGAATATCAATGAAGTCTCGTGGGAGGACCTGGTGTGCCAGAATTACAAACTCACCCAGTACCGCTGGCAAATGACGGTCCGGACTGCCAATGGTCCAACCAGGCAGTCTTTTCTCTGGAAAACGACTCATTCCGTTGGCGTTGATGGCGCCAAACCCGCCATGCTTAGTACGCGTAACTACAAGTTACTTGACGAGCAAACAGGACGCATCGTTGCAGTCTTTACGAGCAATAGCCTAAAGAGCTTTACAAAATGCGGCAAACTCCAGATCGATGTGGATTATGGCCAGGAATTTGAGGTGATGGTTATTCTCACGGTACTAGCGCTATATGAGAAACAGAGGCGCCGAAACAATCGCAACAATTCGGGCGGAGGGGGTGGCGGTGGTGGTGGCTGATGAAAAACTTGATGAACATATTTTCGATTCTGATGATTCTGGGTTTTGCGCTGTTGAAACTGATACCACCAGTTGCTGTTTATTGTATTATTTTAGACGATTAATTGACACAAAATAAACCACTCGGACTACTTCCGCTGTTTCGGGCCGTAACGTAATCGGACACCAAGCGTCCTCATTTTTCTACCGCAGCATCACCAACAATTGCAAATTCCTCTATACTATCCATATTATCAATTGGAGGATAATTCTTATGATGGGAGAATTCTCCTGGCCCTTAATCGATTCAGGGGGAGCAGAGCAAAAAATCGGACGCTCTGTGTCCCCGGACAGGTTAGTTAACTAATTCGAATATCGTAGGCTGACATAATCGGATCATAAATCACGCTGGTGCCTAAGGATTCGTACTTTCTCATAGCCTCTCATTTGCCTCTTGGGATTCTCATTTCCGGTGCCATGACAATGGGCCAGGATGGCCCTCCGAAGACCCCATCATAAGTCTCGCCACGGCTGTATGGAGTGTAAAAGGAGACGCGTAAAGGTACTTTATCCCCAGTGCCTTGGTTTTCTTTCTTTTTTGTTTGGCTCTGCAAGTGGTAGAGCACAATTCATTGCTTCATAAAATAAGAGGATATCTCTAATCTACTGACTCTTTTGGAAAGTGTGACGAGGCTCGACCAATTTGTTGCAATTGCTCTAAGCGTCAGGCAGAATGTGAATATGATTCTAGTGGTTCAGTATTATGGGCAAACGAAGGCTCAAAATCCCGCACAAAGTCAAATCTATCGACCTCTGAGGAGCCCCAGCCGCCAGAATGTACGGCTTCCACTGCGAATTCATTTGGCGTCCTTGGAAGGCTAGGCGGAAAGGGTGAAGCTACTCCGGCCCTGACCTATCTCAACCTCGGTGACTTAGAGCTAATGATGCAATGGTGCAATTCAACCCACACGTACCTGAGTCGCAATGAGCGTACCGACAACATTTGGCGCTATCGCGCACCTGAAGAAGCGCTCTCGCATCCTTTTCTCATGCACGGGATCCTATCGCTTTCAGCCCTTCATCTAGCGCGCATGAAGGATGATCATCGCAGCCCTGCGTATCTCGATACCGCTGTTGCTCACCAAAATCAAGCACTAGCGATTTTTCGTGAACTCCTGGGTGGCATTAATGAATCGAATGCAAAGGCAATGTTTGCATTTGCCGGCGTAGTAGTCATGTATGCGCTTGGGTTTCCTCATCCGCCAGAGCCGAAGGACCCATGGGCGTGCGTTGATGAATTGATTCAAGTATTTGTGTTGGCCCGGGGTACACAGCAAGTGCTGCATAAAGCGGTACCATCAATTGTTGGTAGCGAGTGGGAGACAATTCTAAAGTTGGATGACTACAACAACTCCCTGCCAGATTCTGCTAGACAGGTGATCGAACGATTGCATGAGATAAACAATCATTACGGAGCACAGGACCCTACCCATAACACAGCGATCTATCACCATACTATTGATATCCTCGCTGATATGATAGCCGCCATCTACGGAGGTTGGATCTCTGTCACTGTCGCCTGCAGGTGGGCAATCAGACTAAAGCCAGAATTCGTGGACATGGTCAGAGACCGCAGTCCCTTGGCTCTGGTTATCTTAACTCATTATTGTGCCGTCCTTTATGACCTACGAGAATGCTGGTACGTTGGTGAATGGAGTATCAGAGTGCCAAAAGCGATTTGGCAGATCTTGGATGACAACTGGAAACTACTGGTTCGCGGGCCAATGGAGGCCATTTTTGGAGACAGTTTTTCCTTTGAAAATGGTCAGATTGAGCTTGGGTAGAAGTACAGCTATCCAAAAATTTACAGAATGGCAATTCACAAGGAACCCCATCATTCGGCAGGTCGACAATTGGCTTGTTGTTTTTTCTCTAAGACCTAAGGAAGGAAAGAAATACGATACTAAAACACATATCTCTTTCTTCTCGTGATATTACACAGGCATGTTTATCTCGTTGGTCACCATCTACTTTTCTCATCCATGACTTACTTCGGCCTCAGACAATTCAGCTCACTGGATGGATGATCAAAATGAGCATTACGAGGAACATCAAGAGCACATCAAAGATATCGATGAGCGCTTCACTCTATATCAGCCCTCCATCCATGTGTCAGAACAAGAATTTACCGTCCTACCAGGGCCTACACAGCCTAGGAACTCAACTGGCTGGGATTATGCATCAGCGATATGCACAGCTGAGAGCACTTACACCAACCACCAAGCACAAGCGGGATAAAGAGCTACATTCCAGTCCTGACGTGGCAGTATATAGAGACAACACCTTAAGAAAATATCACGTCTGGGATCAACCCAATTACGAGTAATCAACAATGTCGTAATGAAAGACGTCGTCTTTTCATAGTTTGGCCTGCGCGTCTGTCCCATTTTCCAGCACATACCGATACCGCGCCTTCCCATCATGCATATCCGCCAGGGCAGCATTGACATCGTTCATGGGCCGTTTCTGAATCCACGGCAGCACACGCTGTTCTGCCGCCAGTTGCAGCATCTGACGAATGTCCTCTGGAGACCCAATACTCGACCCGGTAACTTTGACGCTTTTCTGAATCAACGACCACGCCATCAGGGGTGGAAGCGGCTGCTCAGGCACTCCCACCTGCACAAACACCCCATCCATCTTCAACAGACGCAGATACTGCGTCAGAGGCATATCCGGTGCATCGACAGTGCACAGAATCAAGTCTAGCGTCCGCGAATACGTCCGCGCCCACTTGGGTTCTTCGTCTGTGGCAATGAACGCATCTGCGCCGAATCCGTCCACCGCATCCTTGCGCTTACTCGACGTCCGCGAGATTGCCACCACTCGATCACAGCCCAACGCCCGAGCGAACAAAATCCCCATATGTCCCAGTCCTCCGATCCCCACGACTCCCACCAATTTCCCCGGTCCTGCCCCGTATTTCTGCAGCGGCGCGAAAACCGTCACTCCACCGCAAAGCAACGGCGCTGCTTCAGCGGAGGGCAACGCATCGGGAATTTTGAAGACAAAATACGCTGGTCCACGCCACCGCGTTGCATATCCGCCGTATGATTTGCTCTTGTCGGCGTACCGTCCGTTGTATGTGCCCGTTATACGGGTACAGTAGTTCTCCTGGCCGTCGGCGCAGGCCTCGCAGTCAGCTCGTAGACATGACATACTTTGAGCACCGATTCCCACGCGATCACCAATCTTGATCTCCGGGGACGCGGGAGATGATGCCAGCGTGGCGACGCCAGAACCAACCCGACAGACAGTCCCGACGATCTCGTGGCCCACAACACATGGGTAGTCTGTTGGGGCCCAGCCCGAGCGAAGCGTGTGGAGATCTGTGCTGCAGATACCGCAGTGGGAGACCTGAACTTCGACGTCCGTTTCTGTGAATGGTTTGGGCGTGAAGGTGGTGAACGTCAGGGGGCTGGTGGCGTCGTGGGCCACCCAGCCTTGAAATATATCTGTCGAGGTTGGTGACATTTGTCTAGGGTCAATTGGGACGACTCAAGTGGCGTATACGTAGGTTTATATATACAAGGGAACATAAATCAATCCTGAAGGGTGGATGGATTTATACAGAGTAGAGAATGCGGAGGTCCTGCCATACGGACCGAGTCAGGAGTTGCCGAGGTTGACATGACTACGGGAGTATGCTTATACCGAACATCCACCAGATGCGCCAGACAAGAATCCACTAGTTTTATGAATTAATATTAGTCATTCATGCGTTCGTCCTAAGCCAACTAGGCAAGAAAGAAGTATTGACAGGCGCCAGGTCATGATAAGCTCGTCGTCGCAAATGTAGGGAACAACAGGCAGCAGCAGGAGGTTTGGTATATACACAGTGACGGATCAAAGGGGTATCAAACAAAGTCATATCCCGAACGCTTGGTCATCTTTCCAATGGTCAGTCGGGATCACCTCGTGGGCATCCCCATCAGCTCCCCGAGTTCGTCGTTGGTCAGTGTGCTCCGTCGTCGATCACTACTCGGTTTTGAGATTTTGCCTCCCCGGGTTCTCTTGCGGCTTTCTCTTTCTTTGCGAGCTTGCTCAGCAGCTCTGGCTTCGCTCTCCGCGGCGGCGAGCTTCTGCGAAACACTCAGTCGGGTGGAAGTTTCGGCCCCCTGCTTCATCGTTGTCAGATAAGGAGCATTCTCATTTATATAGAGATCCCTTACCGGGGGACGAGTCGTCTTGGTTTCTGGTCGTCTCTTCGACGGTCGATGCGTAACAGCTTCTGATCGGTGGGCCTTGACCTGCAATGTCTCGTCATCCTCGCCGTGAGACCCACAGGGCGACCCCTGCAATCCAGGTGTAAAGGAGACTTTACGGGGTGACCGGCCAGACCGAATATTATCGCTTCGTTCTTTGAGCGCACGGGTGGAGGCCTTCTGAGACTTCTCTTCATGTGTCTGAGACTGACTGGCGGCTTGAGTGGCCGGTCGGTCGTCATTCTCTTGAGCCGCCTGGTCTGCCTCCTCTTCCTCATTCTCAGCTTCCTGGTCTTCGAAAATGGGTGACTGTATGCATGTGTCTCGCTCGGCGTCCATCACTCTGTCGCGCGACGGATCAATGCTGAGATCAAGTGTCATGCCCATGCGCAACTCTTCGGCCTGCACCGAGCCGCCTCCATCAGCAATGCGTTTATGCCACCCGTCCATCATGGTCACAGCTTGTTTCCATCGGGTCTCCATCTTTTCCCAGCCCTCGCGGAGTCGCGCAATTTCCTCATCGCGTACCTCGACTTCTTCCAGAGGTACGAAGGATGGATTCGTAAGCAACGTTCTCAGGTGTCCCAGCACTCTGTCCATCTGATCGGACAATTCCTCACAGGACGAAGGAAGTGTCGTGACGGGCCCATGGGAAGACCTCTGCGTTCCCAAGCTTGCCGCTCCGGTCGAGCACGATTCTTCCTCCTCGGCTTGAGATAGACCTTGGAGATCCTTCAGGGTTTGAACGGTGTTGCGCGCGAGGATTATCAAAGAATCGTTTTCGTCGCTCAAATTCTGGCACAGTTCCGTAAGAAAGTCGTTCGTCTCCTGCTTCAGACTGTACCCCGGATCATGGACCCCATCCCCACCTGTCGGATACCTCGTCTTGGACGCGCGTTCGACTGCGGGATTGATGTTGATGGTTGTTACCCCCAGTCCTTCCCGCTTGCCCCTCTGCCGCTCGGCCAGGTGGGATTTCAACTTTTGCGTCTCCAAATCTCGCTTGCGAATGTCGTTGGCACATTGTGCGCGGACCTGTTGGAGGATGGTCTTAATCCGCTGCACTTGATCCTTTAAACTCCGGATTGTAGAGTCGGCACTTGACACATTGGACTTTAGAGCCCGTTCCTGGGCTTCTGCCAATGCCAGCGACCGAGTCAATTCGGACGTCTTCGCCTTGAGCTTCTCCTATATTGCAGGTCTTAGTGTCCAAATTTTAGTCCCATGACCTTCTACAAACATGTAACGTACATTATCGATCGTCTTCTGCGACTCTTCTGCACGTAGTGTTCGGATCGTAGTCGCCAAATTCTCTCGATGTTCAGCTTCGCGCTAGGTGATTCTGTTAGATGGGTTGGTTCTCTCCTGGCATAAAAAAAAGAAAAGAAAAGAAAAGAGAAGAGAAGAAAGGATTTAGGAGGGCTCCACATAACCTACATCTCTTCTTAAAACCAGATCGTTCACTAGATTGATGATCCTCCCCATTGTTGTTGCAACCCCCCCTTCTTCATTTTCTGGCTGGGCGAAATCGATCGGCCTGCCACTCTTCAACAGCCCCCGGGCCAGAAGGATATTATTAACGTAGGTCGACGCCGCCTCCAGGTTATGCGGCTCCATGGCTTGCCAGCAAGCTGCCTTGGGACTCCTGAATAGGCGGTTGGAGCGATGTAAGTAACGGAGTATCCACGGTTCGTCAGCACCGTTATTTGCCGGGGGCAGGGATTCCTCATTAGGAAGAACGTAAACATCGGGAATCGGGCGCGTCGCAGAGACCAACTGCGCAGCGTCAGCGAATGCGGCAGCCGTTGCCCGGTAGACGAGACCACAACCATTCACGAATCAACTTGTTCCAGTGCGAGTTAGGGCTAGGAGAATGGAAACAGGCTCAGACTGCCATGAGCTCTCGAGGTACGCATCTAGTGGCCAACGCACGCGTGGACTTGCCTCCTCACAGCGATGATGATTGAGCAGTGTTTGATGGCTGAGATGATTAATCCATGGCAGATTCGGCGCGTGAAGAAGCGGCTGCATTGCAGCAGCATGGCCAGAAACTATATCAGCAAGGTAGTTTTGAGGCGGCAGTAGAAGTTTTTACCGAGGTATAGCTGATTTATTTTCTATGGCTCGTTCGTATATCCAACACGCCCCGAGACACTTTTCTAACTCTTTGGTTGCCTCAGGCATTAAGAGCAAAAGATGCCAATCATCTAGGTATCCTGGACAATCGTGCTGCCACATATGCTAAGCTAGCGCAGTATGATCGAGCGTTGCGCGATGCTAAACAGATGATCAAGAGCCATAAGCAGGATGACCGCGTAAGCCACTGCAGGGGCCGATTTGAAGGCCGCGGAACAATGACAGCTGTATACTAACCTAGCGCAGGGATATCTTCGCGCAGCGAAGACCCTGCTCTTGGATGGGAAAGCTGACAAGGCCTTGGAGCTGTATGCCTACGGTCTGAAGGTTCTACCTACCAGTCATCCTCGTCGTCAGGTTAGTTCTTCAGTAACTGCTAGGGCGGTCATAATATGAGATCCCCTTTTTTACGTGCCGACAGCTGTGCTAACTGGCACAGCTCATAGAACAGCTTCACAACAAATTGAGAGACAAGATGACTGTGAAGTGTTACGATCCTTTCAGTGTACTGCCTTTGGAACTCGCAAGCTTGGTCCTGCAGCATTTTGAATTCAAACAGATTGTGTAGGTCTTCGGGGCTGTCGTAGCATCTTATCTCCTAACCTTCCTCTTTCAAGGGCTATTCTGCGCGTGTCAAAGAAATGGGACCAGTTTCTTTCCTCCATGCGTGATCTATGGATGCGGGTTGATTTTTCCAGCGCTCGGGGCAGGATACATTGGTCCTCCGTCCGAGCTTATATCCGGCGATCTAAAGCCATGCTTACTCACGTTACCTTAAAGAATATATCCACTCCTTCAACACAAAGAGTTCTGGAGTTTGTGAGCCGATGTCCAAGGTTAGAACACTTGGAGTTGCTGGATCCCTTCAACTATCAAGTAGTTTACGACCTATTCAAGGGCTCCAAACGCCTGAGAAGTCTTGTTATATCGGCAGATACAGCTATACCACAGGAGTATATCGCCAAGTTTCTCGCCTGCTTGCCCCTTCTCGACCGAATCGAGGTTCACAAGGCCAAGTCCTCACCCCAGTCGAAGGCACAATGGCCGCCCAATCTCTCTCATCTACGAAGCATTACCCTGGGCTCCGTAGAGCCGTCAAGACCAACGGGCCATGTTCCTGCCCTCTATATTCCACGCCAAGAAGTATTGCTACCTTACACCCTATGTTTTATATAGGCATTTACTGACTCCAACAGCCCTCACTTCCCTTCCCAATTCCCAATTTGGAAGAGCTGCGGCTTGATTCCAATCCAGAAGTCTTCATCCCCTATCCCCCTTCATTCAACCCGCTAGATTTTCAGCGACTGAAAAAGTTGGACCTTAGTGGGGTATTTGTGGGTAACGAATTTGCCTTGCCGTCTAGCCTTGAATACCTTCGTGTCCGCGGCGGCGCAGGGACTGAAGAGTTCCCATTTTCAAACGAGTTGCCCCTCAGATTCCCGAATCTTACTACCTTAATCCTTCACGACGTCCCTTGGGTTACAAATCAGACGCTCTTTTTTTTTTTACTGGAGGCTCAGGCCCCCTTAAAGGTTCTTCATGTAGACAAGTGCTTTCGACTCCTTGGCCCCAGCCTTGCCCAGTTCCTGTGGGAACACGCAAAGGAGCTGGCGGAACTCAGTGTCTCGTACATATCTCACATCGATGACGCGGTTGTGGCCATGATCGCCGAAAAAATACTGACATTAAAAGCCATCAACCTATCCTATACTGAGATAACCGGTTGCTCAATCAAGGCATTCGCAGATGCCCGTTCTCCGAGATCTAACCCTGCGCAAATCGAGCGCATCTGTGCAAAGGGCTGTGAGCAGGTCTCGTCCGATGCAGTGGCTTATGGGCGGGCAGCTGGGATTGCGATTTTATATGATCAGAAGCGTTTCTAGGTTGATAATCACAATCTTTTCCGGCAACCTCTGACACCGAATGAGAAACCCTGAGGACGTACACTCTGGGTTCGGTAGAGAGTCTAAGAGGGATAAAAGATGTCATAGCTGTTTTTATTGCATAAGTTCGGTTGCAGTTACGACGTTCCCTTTCTGGTCTAAGGCGTCTGGACATAAAACTCAGACTTTTTTTATAGTAGTTTATTGGAGCAGGCGTTACCTTTGGTTTATCTGCAGAAGATGCAGGGAAAGAGGAAATCTTCAGCATAGTTCAAATTTGAAAGTGCCATTGACGTCGTACAATCTATCTCTAGTCCACACCGTCAAAGATGGACGTACGGTTAATCTATTTTTTTTTTTTTTTTTTTTTCCTTTTTTGGGCTCCTCTTTTTCTTCCATTCAAACACCTCTCTCCTTGCACCATTTCTCAACCTCCTTTGCCAACTTGTCCCTTTGATCCCGAACCATCTCCATCATCGGCTCCACTTGCTTCTGGTACGTGGCATCATACCCAGTCAAACCGTGGGCACCAGCTTCTGAGTTCTTCTGAGGAGCCAGATATGTATCATACATGGAGATCATCATATCCATCACCGCAGACAATTGATTGGGTAGCCACTACATACGCGTTAGTTCCATCCAGGAAGAGGACCCTTAAGGACAAGACATAAGGAGGATCCATACCGTAACGATTGGGCTTCCACCCGTGGCAGTCGGGTGCGGCGTCCGACGAATGATATACTCACGGGCAAACAGCCAGTGACGCCAGCGGAAGCTACGCACATGATTCAAGGTCTTGAGGAACAGGATAGTTGTCTCGGTATCCTGGGACGCGAAGCTCCGGACGTCGACTTCGGCCGCTTTGGCGTTCATGTAGGCCAAGAACTCTCGATGGGGAAGAGGTCGGTAGGCCCGGAATTTGTGGAGGATTTTCGTGAGCGGAGTGGAAGGCATGGGGATCTGAAGCAGGTGGTCGAGTAGGGGGATCTATTGCGTGGATCGAGTTAACCATCGGGAAGATATTTTTCCATCTAGAGGGCATATCATCCTACCATGCTGTCGTTGGCACCGCTCTCTCCCCGGAAATAGAGGGGCTTGTCATCAAGGACTCCTTCGTAGACCACACCATTGGGGAACATGGATTGCGAGGTGACTCCGAAGATGAAGACGCGGAAGGACAGATAATCTCCGGGTTTAGAGTTGGCCCACATATCTAGAGAATATCAAGTCAGATTTCATGGTCGACAGTAAGACATTCTGAGAGTTTAGGCTTCAGTGAGATTAATTACCTTCCATACTGGCTTCAATTTTCTCCATGGAGGTCAGGATCTCTCTGAATCCATCGTTAACCACATTTCGAGAACCTCCTTCCTCGAGAGTGTCGACGACTTTGAGCGCCCCACTGATCAATCCCTGGGACCACTTGACCATGTCCACATGGGTCAAGATGAACCCGGCCTCTGAGCTCTTAGGATCTAGACCATGTTCAAAGGCACGGACCAAACGGAGGTTATCATAGGTCAAACCCTTGGATGGCTCTTCAACGGTGTAGTTGAAGAGGGAGTAAGCAGCAGCATAAGACATAAATGGAGGGATGTCCAGGCTGGCGAAATAGAAGAGTTAGCACGGGTGATAAAATATTGGAAATGGTATGATAAGGGGGTTATAACGTCATCACATACAGCTGAGCACATCGGTACATAGGGCACGCCACAGCGCGGGGCAATACGTCTCTACCCAAACCATATCCATTTTCGGGGTTCTTGCTCCAGTTCTCCCAGCATGGCTCGAGGATGTAAGCTGAAGCAAGGAAGGAGTAGTCCCTGAACACGGCGGTGACCGCATAGAGGTCCATGGAGCCATCGGCCGTGACCAGCTTGTCAACTTCGGCCGTGAGATCAGGCAGCTTGGCCACCTCAGGGCCTAGTGAATATGTCGCCAGGAGACCCGGAGTGCCGTCGAGCTTTGTCACTGGCATGCGTTCAAGCAGGTCCACCACCGGCTGGAAGGGTTCGGGCAGCTGTGTGGGGGACATGATGAAGGGCATGAACCCCGTCGAGGTGGTAATGGTGAAGGGGTCCAATGACCGAGGCAGGGTTGAAGGGTCATTGTTGATGTATGGGAAACGTTTGAGGGTAGAGGTAGAGATAGAGGTAGAGGTAGAGGGGGCCTTTATTTGGGTCATGGTGGAAATTTAACAAAGGAAAGGGAACCTGATAAGGGGCTTGGGGGGGAAGACTGGGAGGATAGCACTGATTGACAAAAGGGGAAGGTACGGAGCAGGTTTGGAGAGATAGAATACTCTTAAAGACTATCTGGGCTTGTTGAATTAGGAGACACAGCAAGGATTTGGGTGGGAAAGGAGGCGATTCTTATAACACTGAGAGGCCGGTATCAATTCCGGCCTCGCAGACTCCATTACGAAAAACCTAGCCAAATGGCGCAGAGACTTCATCCTTGGGTGTCTCTTGGTAATATCACATCTAGTGAGCCCGTGAGGTGAAAATTTTGGGTTCTATTAAGCCCACCGATGGAAATCGTACTTTGCCTCGACGATGTCCACACAGCATGCCTTCTACGACTGATCTATATCAAAACTTTGGCAGGCAAGGGCAAGATAGGATCACGGGGACAAGCTAAGCCCAATACAGCTGACCATATCAGACACTCTGGCGGCGAATTCTTGTGCTCATCGCATGGGACTGGGGGGAAATGCCCAGTGCAGTATCTATAACATTTTCTATGCCACTATACTCCTCTATTATACCTCTGTATTGGTTGTTCCCCTGTCACAACCATAATGAACGCAGCAGGCCATCCATGCCAGCTCTATATTTCAACAACCGCCAAGCCTTCGGGATCCACAGGCCCATCCATGATTTGCCGGAGGCTCCGGTCAGCACCAAAATAGCGTTCGTTAGTGGCAGGAGGCCGGAATTGGCCCGGCCTCCGATAATAGCCGGCCTTGTTTTATGTGTGTTACGCAAACTGTGTCTTCGCGACACAGGTTGGTCCAGATAAGGCCAGCAAACTTCCGATAGGGAAGAACCGCGAGTATACATATTGGGGATATTCAACCATATTTATGGTAAACTCTGGAGAATCTGGTTCTACCAGAAAATTGTACGCTGTGGGTATGGTTTCAATTGTCTAAATTTCGATGCCATTGGACATCATAATAGATGCTTGTCTCCCAACGGATAATAGATAGAAAACAGTCTTTAAGAAAGTATACTATACAGAGTGGGGTATACCTATTATACACATACATCTTCAATAACAGTTAGATCAAATGCTGATTCTAGAATCTGTAATCAGTCGTTGCCAGTAACTTCTCGGCGCACGGGACTTACCAGATGCAAATCTGCCAGAGTAACATCATGCACACCAACACACTTCATTGTCGCCTCCGGTCCTTCTAGGACCCTTAAGCTGGGTTCTTCCCTCCTCCACTGGGCTCGTCTATACTGGAAGAAACGGTTTGGAGTTTCTTGTATTCCTCCTCGAGTCTCTTCTGCATCTCGAACTCCGCCTGACGTTCTTGTCGCACGCGCTGCTTTTCCATGTCCCGTTCCACCCCTTTGTGCATAGACTATAGGATTGGGACCAGTATCAGTATCCAATTGAGACAGAAACAGGCATCAATTCCAACGTACAGCTTTCTCTTGTTCTTGAGACCAATGCACAAAGTAAATGATCCCCGCGGCGCCGAGGCCCGTCGCGGCCAACGTCAATTTTGACGCTCGAGACATCTCTATTATCCGACGAATGTCAATATATTAATTCCACGAGGGTTTCGTTCCAAAGTGACTCTTTAATAAACCGAGTGAAAATAAAAGCCCAAACCTCCCATGTGTCGTAATATCAGCGTGGCAGCGGTGACAATGGGCAGAATCCTGACCGCCTACCTAGTCGTTAATCATCCGTGGCGTCGGGAGTTGAACGGCGGCGCATCACAAGCTCCCAAGCTCCACGACTCCGCCCTAATCTGTATTCTGTCCTCACGTCCTTGACGCCCTCGTACGAACAGTCCCATCGATAACTCCAGGGGACGCTCCGGCAAAATGGTAAGTTCCGCCTGTACCTCTACCTAGCACCATCAGCTGATTCCAATGCGCATCTTGTAGTCCGCCCAGAACTCCGCAGGTATTCAGACACTCCTCGATGTAGGTCGCATCGAAAAGGCCTTCGCAAACCGTACATGAATTGACCTCAAACTCGGCAGGCTGAGAGAGAGGCACAGAAAATTGTTCAGCAAGGTACGTTTTCCTGGATACGAGCCTAGCCAGCCATGAAGGTATACTAACGGATGACTTATTCAGCCAGGGAATGTATGGAATTCTCTCTCGTACGCAACATTAATCGGTCCTATTTTGACTCTGATGATCTAGACCGTACAAAACGGGTGAGAGATGCCAAATCGGAGGCGCAAAAGGAAATCGAAGAATACAGAAACCAAAAAGAGGCCGAGTTCAGGAAGTTCGAAGCTGAGGTAAGAGGACTACCAGACACGACGATCTTGGAGGGTCGTCTTGACTAGGGTGTCTAATTACATGAAACAAGAATCTAACTGTGATTGCGTCTCGACATTAGCACTCGAGCGGATACAAGAAGGCCGAAGACGATGCGAACAAAGAGGCCGATGTAAGACTCCAAGAGATCAAGGAATCGGCCGATAGCAAGGGTGGCAAGGTCATAGATGATCTCATTCATGCCCTCGTTGAGGTGAATCCCCAGCCTTCGGAGAAGATACTGGCCAAGGCATAGAGGTGTGTCAGATTACTGTTCTTCTGGCTGTGCGGAGGGCAACTCCATAATTCTATTCATTCAGTGGCTTTAAGAGCTGTTATATAGTTTGCTTTTCTGCGGTTCAATTTTAGTGCAAATACCTATTTTTCTTTAGAAATGGGGTCAAGTATTATCCTGGTCAGCACCAGAGGCCATCCAGATTATAGAGTCTGGACTCGACATATATATTTGATATCTTGTCCACAGTCTTAATCTTGGGTGCTTCTATGTGCTGAAAGGTTTGTATGCACGTATATAGATAGGCTAGACTCCGGTCTATTTATGATATATAGAATCGACATGCATGGGCACTTGCGCCTAAGGCATCTTATATCTCTGATTAGGAGCCTTGCGTCATCAGGCACACTACCACTTTATGGATCTGTATACAAACAATACAAGTTCTCTTTCCACAGGAGAGGCAGCAAGAAGGAAAAAGAAAGTGAAATATTTGGTCCCCAAGCTGCGCCCAAGAATGAAACATATTAATCCGACTATTATGTTTCAATTCCCCGCGTCGTTTGTACGCATCCGCGGAATTTCCGCTCTTCGGGACGTGGCTCCAGTTTACATATGCAAGATCCACGCCTATAAGACTTGGGTAAAGTTATTGAAGAATATGCAGTGGTCCATGATAATTACAGTAGGTCGTACACCCAGTCCAAAGCCGCGAGTATCGAACCTTGTAGGCACAGAACCAGCCCGCCCTTAACTGATCATTTGGACCAGATAACCCCAAGCATGCCATTGTCTTAGCACATGGATTACTTGGATTTGATGAATTGCCTCCGTCCGCATCCATTGAGATGCGTGCTGAGGAATTGGCAAGAAGTACTGCCGCTGGCGCGTGTGGAAGAGATGTGAATATAATTGCATATGTTTTTCTTCCTTTCCATGGACCCTTTTGGAATGATGTGGGCGATATAGTTGACGCATTGCAGTCGTGGTATGGTAAGAGGAAATAATACGTGGCCTTGGGTATCCGTCTATTAACATAGTTCTGAAGGGGCGAGGTCTCTAACAAATCTCAGGAATGGCAAGATTGTTTTCCAGTTAATACTGTTAGAGTGGACTGGATTCTCGGTATATGAACAGTCATCTGAAACCCAAGAATTTTAATGTAGGATCCTTGATAAGTGTTGCAACTCCGCATTGAGGTTTCGTGGCGGTGCACCTGAGAGATGGAATCCTTTCACTAAGACCTATCCAGGTTCTTCGGTTACAGACTATGTTCTTAAGCAGGTCGGCGATTTGTTCATTTTAACTCTGCGCTGGGCAAAGAGGAGGCTCATGTTATCATTTACAGACGATCGACTCGCTCAGCTACTGTATATCACGCTCTTGAGCACCAGAAGAATAAGACAGGTGTCTTCACTTAGTTGACGCGTAAATATATGGAAAATACATTCAACCCTACCACGCCGGATGCTGATGATGTCAATGCAGATATTTCTCCTACGGGCAGCGACGCAGCCAAGATTCCGGTCTGTCTCCCGCCTATGCCATCGTATCCTGAGCAGGTCGAAGGACATAATGACGCGTTAGTCAGCGTTGCCAGCAGCAGACGGGGAGGAGAAGCGGGCTACAAGCGGACTATGTACATGAGCCACTTAGACCTAATTAACTGGAGTAACAGACTAAAGTGGCTGGCTGGTGAGATCACTGGGAATAGGAGAAGGTTTGTCCCACAGACTTGATTGTACTCCGACGTAGGATCGTAGGCAGTGGGATGGGATGAAGTTTATTCGCGGTTAGTTTCAACTCCATTCCGCTCTACCTCAATATTGCCGGTACGTGACAAGCATTCTTGCAGAATACTTATTTCGGGAAACCTGTGGCTGATGAGTCCTTCTGCGCCTCATCCGCCCCTATACATGCTGGCTAAAGAAGATCTTTGATGGCAATGTGCAGCGGCTACCTAGAAGAATTCTGATGCCTAGAAGGCGCGATATGACGGATGGGGGTTCTAGGCAGTACCTATACCAATTCTGGCGGCTAGCGGGCACCCAATGGGATGTATGATTGATAATAGTCATAACATATCACTACCATACTCCATAGAGGTGAATGGAGTCATTGACAGTTGCCAGAGCGTGGCGGTGTCTCCTATTCCCGTCTATCCCGAGTGGCTTAGCGGCTCGTGAACTCTGCGGCCCAGACCGTTTAATATTGGGGGGAAGGGCAGCCCTGTGAAACGATCGCAAGCATTGGCCAAGATTTGGAGGATTGACGACACGAAGACGCTCAGGAGCAAGGATCAGAAAGACACATAAAAAGGCCTTCCATTGTTGTTGCTGTTGTCAGTTCCTCACCATTCTACGGCTCAGAGAGTGAACCCTTAGAACCTTTGATTGCCCCACACTCGGCGTTCATCTTGTCCCTTTTTAACGTCATTTTCCCCCTCATATCGTATTTTGTATGTCAAATTCCTCCCTCGTCCACCAACACCACCAGGCTGGCTCCCAGATATAGAAGATTCCAACGATCATCATCAGGACACGATTCTCACCTTTTCTGTCGATTTCGGAGTAGATTATTGACACCACAATCGGCCGGGTCTCGATAAATTGGCTCGGTCCAGGTGTTCGTCATGTCCGCAACCATTCACTTAGACAATGCACATACCCACTTCACCAACCTTGATTTTCTCTCCGGAAGAGTTGCGCTCCATTTGCCTACGGAAGCGGCAATAGGTGGGATACAAGTGAAACTCGAAGGAGAGAGTCGGACGCGCCTTTCAGGCCCACGAAATCCGCACCATGAGCAGTCAGACAAGAAGCGGACGGAGCTTGAAGTCCACAAGGTGCGATTCTTTCTCTCATTATTTTTTAAATAAAATAAATAATGCTATTCTTTGAACGACTCATAGAATAACTAATATAAATCGGCTCGTGACAGATCTTGTACAAAGTGGTCACAGTGTTCCCAACTCCGGAGGTTTTTAATCAAAAGACTCAAAATACGGCATACACCTTCGCCGCTGGGACATATGAATATCCCTTTCAATTCAAGGTAATTAGAGTATCAGGCATACCGGTGCTAGTCATATAGTGCTAACACTCGAACAAGTTCCCTTTCAACAATACGTGCAGCACCCAAAATAGTATGCTTACAAATTTGAATATCACGGGCCTAAAAGTCGAGATGGCTAGGGATACGAATCGTCATGTCAAGAAAACACTACCTCCGTCACTAAGCGGATTTCCGGGCGAGGCGGATATTAAGTACTATCTGAAGGCGACTATCATTCGACCCCAATTCTATAAAGAAAATATTAGAGCGGTATGTGCAAGGCACACAATATCAATGTGGGCTACATTATCCTACTACATTCTTCTACTTCATGCGTACTGACAAAACGGTTCTTAGATCTATAACTTGAATTTTCTTCCGATCGAACCCCCTAGGACGGGTAATCCTAATGAAGAAACATATGCGAGACGTCATCATCAGTTTACACCACCTCTGCCTCCGTCCAAGACGAGGAAGGGTTTATTTCAAAAGGTCTCAAGCCCCACCGTCAACGACACACCTATGGACTCCCCTCGTGTATCTGCAGATATAAGACTACCGAACCCGTCTATTCTCACATGTAATGAGCCCATACCATTGCGAGTGTTGGTCAACAAGGTGTCGGAGTCGTTCGAAACTATCTTCCTGCAGATGCTGCAGATTGAACTGATTGGCTACACCCATATCCTAGCCCACGACCTCAGACGGACGGAAAGCGGCAGTTGGGTTATCATAAGCCGGAGTAATATGGCCATTCCTCTTGGCAGGGGAGGCGATCCAGCAGGCACTGAATGGACCATAGACCCTAATATGTGGAATCGCGTACCTCTTCCGAGCTCGGTGGCGCCGAGTTTTGAAACTTGCAATATCTCAAGGTCTTATGAACTTGAGGTACGAGTCGGCTTGACTCATGGCAGCGTTGGAAATATGAGAGTAAGTTGTGTAGTTGTCATCTCTCTAATCCTCTAACTAACCACCAA
Organism: Aspergillus tanneri; assembly: GCF_003426965.1. NCBI lineage: Eukaryota > Fungi > Ascomycota > Eurotiomycetes > Eurotiales > Aspergillaceae > Aspergillus > Aspergillus tanneri. Next base: position 1,295,787 of record NW_022984634.1, on the reverse strand, counting down.
CAGCCTCAGCTCATCGTACTTCCGTTAAGAATGCCCGTCAAGGTTTACTCTGGAATCGCTCCGCCGCAGGCCCTTCTGGATGCTATGGCTACCACCGGACGTGTCAAACCGATGGAGTCTCACTCCGTCCCGAGCCTGCCTTCGGGCGAAAGTAGTGTGCGCCCACCGATGCCGCCCAGACCTTCTGCGCCTCCGGTGCCCGCCAGTTCCGAGGAAACCTACGACGATGCGCCTCCCAGCTACGAGGACGCGATGGCAGAGAGCCTGGGTCCCGTCGATGGCCCCCGTCGAGAGTATAACCCACCAGATTCCTCCTCTCCCGGAAGATCCGTTGAATCTGGAGCTGATCCGAGACCGTCAGTTTACCGAGGAAAGGATCCTGAGGCCCGGACCCCTTACGCCAACCGTGAAGCGAATTCATCCTCGGAGTCCTTCGACATGCTTCCCTCAACTCCCCCGGAGTCCCATTCCGGATCGCCCCCTGCCTCTCCCGTTGCCCGCCAGCAGAGTATTCTTAAGATTCAGAAGGTCGCGCCCCCTCCGGAAGATAATCCTCCTCAGTATCAGTCCATAGCGGAAGGCCACCTTCAGCAAACCCGCAGCCAAGCTGAGCGGAGGCCATCGAGATCTGATTTCCGCCCCAAGAATCTCGGAGTCCCTAGTAGAAAACCGGTGCCTCGAAGTCCAAGCTCTGGACATGGCTGATCTAGCCAACCTAGGAGTTTACCCGTTCATTTCCGTATTCCATCTACAGCACCATATGGTTGGTTTGGCTCTGTTTAGAGAGCCTCGTATATCGCAGCCTTGGTTCGAGTCTAGCCAAGTAATGTTTATACTTATAGGGGGATGTTATAGCTTCTGGGGGTGGAGATGATGTTGTGATGTGGGCAATACCATGGTTTTTCATCTCTGAGTGAAGAGTCCACAGCAAGCCATGGAATAGCATCTTCCCTAATGACCGTTAAAATCCAATTCCACATGCATTTAAGCGGAGTTTCGTGACTTGGTGCTATTTCACGCTATAATTGTTTAATACCAACGACTTACATGGGCTGCAAATATGTTTCCTTAATTTATTTTACTTATTTTATTTTATTCATTTTTCGGTTTTCAGTTTTTTTACAACGTTAAATAAGATGTAAATGGTTAGTATTGTGCTTGTATATATAGATATGACTAACAAATCACTATAGTTAGTTATAGTATAATATACATCTCTTTTATATCCATTCAACCTATCATATGTGACGCTCCAACTTTGCTGTTCCACTCTGTATTCTATATTTACATTTCCAGAAGCCACCAGTAGTAATCCAAATCTGCTATGAGTTGAGATAGGAAGACACCAAAATAAATGAACGAAGATGACGATGTTGACTTGGCAGCCTGAGGTGTCGCAACCGAACAGGCTTAGCGGGTTCCTCACCGTCCGGTTTGCTCGCAGCTATTTCTATTTCTCAACTACCGCGTCGCGCTGCTTAAACCTCTTAATATGCCCATTTCGCTGCTCCTTCACCACTGCTGATTGAGACCTTTGTGTCACTTTGGGTTTCTCGGTTTGAATTTTGCCCGGCTGTCGGCTTATTCTTGCACAGTACACTGGCTGCTGTACTGCATTCCGACTAACGCACGCGACCGGCCGGATATCGAAGCTTGATATTGGCACGTCGAAACGTAGTGATCCGCCAATGCTATTGCTGATGCTCTATCAGCAGGACCCTTAAAAGAACAGAGCGCACTCTCCAAACATTCCATTATGCGTCTCCACCTCGTCATCCAGCGTCACGGGCTGCCGGTGACGCGCATTCTTTGGACCACCGCGCCGCCTTCTTTGTTCGGTCAGAATGCGTCTAGATCTGCGGCCGTTATTCCCGCACCGTCTTCCGCCATTGCGTCCACGCGCACCCCCAATGCGCTGTATGCCAATGGCGGGTATACCATCGCCCAGCTCCTGGAAGATGTGAATGGGGTTATCCCGCTGGAAACCGAACCGGCCTTATTTGACAATGAATTCAGTGGACAATGGGGACTCGAGGATTATGTGGTGGAGGTGGAAGGCTCCGAGTGCCTGCATTTCATGGACGTAGAGGGTCTCCTTAGGGATGGAGATGAAGTATTGTGAGTGCCTTAGGTGGCTGTGGCCATTGATTGCTATTGCCTCATCTAACCCCCTGCCTTGGTGCTTAGGATTCGAGCCCTCCAAATCTCCGACTTGCGCGCTCGACGCCTCTCTGGTCGGCACCAGATTTCTGCTGATGGCCGACATCTAATAGATGGGATTCCGTTTGGCAAACCTTTTCTGAAAAGACCTACATCTTCACGGCCTGCCATCACAATACCTCCGAGAAAGAAAAGGCGTACGAACCTGACAGGCTGGGGCAATGGAGTGGGATACGAAGATGAGGACACAGAGTGGGCACCGCCCGCTCGAATACGTTCTGTGAAAGAAATCTCGGCCTTGGAAAATGACAGTAACAAGGGTGACACGTACGACAAAGATGAGTACGAAGATGCATATCAAGATGACTATGAGGATTTTCATCAAGCCAATGAAGACACTGGGGAAGGAACGGTCATTCGATATAATGTTAATGATGCTGAAGATGATCAAGTCTCCGAGAGCGATGCAGATATATCGGATTTCGACGCTGGGGACCTGACGGAGGAATTGAAGGACCTGAAAGAAGATATGGAAGTCCCTGCGATGTCCGCAATTGAGAGCACAGAAGACGCCCAAGCAGAACACGGAAGCTATCCATTGCGCACCAGATCGAGTCTGCACACCGCACCAAGAAGCTCCCTCTCTCAGACAATCGACAGAAAGCATCCAGATGTAGACCTCTCACGGAGAGATTCAAAGTCGGTTAGATTCCAGGGGCAAAAAGAGAAGCCACCAGTTCCACCATCCCAAAATTCTCCTGTGATCAAAACTGCCCCGACCCCAGCCTTGGAAAAGGGATCCATTGCAAGCGAAAGTTCTAGCAGCTCGTCCGCCAGCGAATCTAGTGATACAAGCTCGGAAGAGGATAGCTCGTCTTCTTCGGAAGAGTCCTCTGAATCAGAGACTGACCAGTCCACTTCAGATTCAGAAGACTCAACAACGTCAGAATCCGAAGAAGAGGCTTCTGATACTTCCTCCAAGGCCAATCCACCTGGGAAGGGTTCACTAAGAACCAAGAAGAGCAATCAACGCAACAAGATGCGACGGAGACTGGCAAAATTAAAGGAACTTGGCGCTTTACCGGCTGAGGCCGACTTTGCCGCACTCCGAAAATTGGAAGAGACGCTTGGAGGCTTGCATTACTTCCCCACAGGTACGAAAGAGGATGAACAAGCGGAATTTGAAGCCAAGCGACAAAAACTTCTCCGTGATCTTGAGTCAGGGGGAATTGATGTCACTGAAAAGCAGAACGTTCCCCTGGGTGATGTCGATGACAGCGTCCCAGCACTTCCCGAACAAGAGCAAACCACGCCAACAGAAAACGCCAATCAAACAGGCACTGGTATCAAGCGGCGTACGCTGGATGTTGCAAGCACCCGGCGACTGCTTTTCGGATCCCTTGGCGTGCGAACCCCACGGACCAAGGAGGACGAAGAAGCCACCCGAAAAAGGCTGGCAGGGAAGGCCAATAATTTTCTTCCGCGGAAAACAACCGCGGAAGAGCCTGTTGAAATCTACAAGAGTGATTCAGAAGAGAACTGGCAGGACAAGTTAATCGTCCGAGCCACAGAATGTATCTTTGATGATGTCGAATTGAGCGCTCCGCCGTTTCCGTTCGAGCAGCGTTGGGACATGGAAGCCATTGATATCATCCGACAGCGCAAAGGACTGGGCAAGAAAAGGAAAAGGAGACAGCGCCTGCCAATCTATGATGGGGAAGACGAAGCGGAGTTTGACAATGGAAATTATAACGACGAGGGTGATCTGCCGCTCAATTACGATGATACGGAACAGCCAAACCACGACGTGGGAGGCGCTGAGAAGAGTGAACAAGATGGGTTCGACGGTGACGCGAACGATCTCCCTCACGTCCCGAACGACTTGGGCTCTGTAGGTGCCCTATTGGAAAATGACTTAAAACAAGGCTCCATAATTGCCTTCAAACAGTTGGAGATGTCTAAAGACACAAACTGGCAGCCTGCGGTGTCTGGCTACCGTGTTTCCGAGATCCACGACGTTTTCGACGGAAATATTCTCAGAATCCGACTTGCGAAGCGCAACCGGAGGCAGCCCCGAATCGTTGACGAGGGTGAAGAAGAACCTCAGTACAGTGGGTTCGAAATGCCCGGGTTCGAGGAAGAGGAGGCAGAGGACGACGGTTTTCGCGAGGTGTCATTTTCTGATCTGATTGATCCAAAGCTTCTCCGCGCTGCCGATGCCGCAGGTCTCGGAGAGGCCGAGAAAGCCAGCTTGTCAGTACATTGATTTCCTTTCACTTCTCAGAATAGTAGGCGTGCAGACGCTCACCGACCAAGCTCCCTGGCAGAGCCACTTGAACGGAGCCCCAAGCCGGATGCGCAAGACGCTGAGATAGCACCTCCGGATAGCCAGCAGTTAACTCAAAAGGAACCCGAGCAACTAACAAAGGACGCAGTCGACGCCGAAAAGGCCTCTGGCGAGGATTCCAGCTTCGGCGTAAAATCGCCGGAGTTTCACGGATTCCAGTCCTCCGACGAGGAGTCTGTCTCGGCGTGTAGGGATAGTTCGGGGGCCGACCATAACGCCAAAGGCAATGAGGAGGAAGAGGAGGATGATGATGACCATGGTAGTGGCAATCGAACCCCCGATCCTCGCGCTCACCCTCCGTCCACATCGCAATCGACCGCCCCTCCGAACCGGCTGAGTTATGAGGCATCGGCGGGGTTGGATAGGGATTTAGAGATGATGAGCAGCCCTGAGGGCGCCGTTTCCTTCAATAACCTACTCTCCAAGCTATTTCAGGGCAAAGATATAGGAGATGGGACCTCCCGTCAAGAATCAATTAAGGACAAGGACCCTGACAGGCCCCCTTCTCGGTCGTCCCTATGTTCGGTCGTTCCCAATCCATTCTACGAGATTGACCGCGCCCATGAAGAACACCGTCGGCAGAGTTCTAGAATCGCGAAGAGCACCGGTACTAAAGACGCTGATTCAACGATGGACTATCTCTCAGCGGCAGAGTTTCCCTCCTCTCCAACGTCGCACAAATCGCCAACCAGAGAGAAGCCACCACCATCCGCATCTCAGGAGGCTTCACTCATCAATACTTTGCCCGAAAGCATTCTGGAAGAGAGGGCCGAGGTGAAAGAGGGCGCTCCACCAGCTTCCCAGATGTCCGCCGTGGTTGTTGACCTGACGCAGTCCAGCCCGCTCGTCTCGCCAGAAGGAAGTGACAAGGAATATATCACGTCCCATCGACTTCCCCGAGGACAGAGGAATGCACCTGGGGATCGGCGACAAACACGGCGGTCATCGGTACGAGTGCAGACGCTGAAGGAGGTTAGCATTAGTCCGCCGATGTCGAGGCGACGAGGGAGATCTAGGATGAGGTGAGGTGTAACTAGACTGCGAGCATTGTTTATGATAACATCTTGTAATTATATCCTCCACACCCAGTATTCAAGCCTTTAGTTTATTACATTTATTCTGTGACAAAATCGGATTCCTGATTGGCTGGGCATCGACGTCATCCATTGATTAATTAATTGTCTTGAATATTGGATGTTGAATAATTGTCCTTTTGCATTCCACGCCATCGAGGGGATGTTTTCATCATTGGCATCTCCTCCACTCTCTTGATGTACCTACCCCTCCTTCGCCCCCGCCAGAGCTTGTCGTCGTCCTTGTCGTCGTCATGCTTGCCCCCTCGACGTCTAGTCTCTCGACCCTCCTGCACCCCCCGCTGTCGATATATTTATCCCCTCTTGACGTTTCAGTTGCTTTCAACATCACTTCCATCATCCTCTCCCCGCAGCTGCGTTGGTTTCCCTTCTATATCCTATCGTACATCCCACTCCACCCCACCGGCCAAGATGGCTCAGGAATACCGACTTAAAGATATCTCGTCCCTTGCGGACATCAAGGATATGGATAAGGTTGAATCTGAGGTCGACGGAATCGAAGGTGGCAAGATTTTGGTGGTGTACTCCAACGGCCAGTATCATGCCATGAGTCCCAAGTGTACCCACTACGGGGCACCCTTGAAACTGGGCGTCGTCGCCCCGGATGGCAGAATCGCCTGCCCATGGCATGGAGGTGGGTTGATATGATATGCTACCTATCACTTGCATAGAACTGGTTCTTAAACTAACGGTCTTTCTCCGGACAGCCTGTTTTAATATTGCCACGGGCGATGTCGAAGATGCCCCGGCTCTGAATGCCCTAAATAAATTCGAGATAGTGGAGAAGAACGGCGCAGTATACGTCAAGGGAGAGGAGTCAGCGATCAAGTCCGGTCAGCGAGACCCGGTCGTGAAATGCAGTGTCTCCGTCCCCGAGAAAATTGTCATCGTTGGAGGGTAAGGAATTTGAGGCCCATAGTGGTGGCCCTGTCCTTCCTCTCAGTGACAAATGGACTAACATCTCGAACAGTGGAAGTGGAACCATGGGAGTGATCCAGACGATGCGGGAAATAAAATACAAGGGCTCCATCACCGTCATCTCTCGTGAACCCAACTTGATTATTGATCGACCGAAGCTGTCCAAGGCCCTGATCCCCGACCCCGAGAAGATCCAGTGGCGCCCTCGCGAATGGTACCAAAACGCCTCCATCGACACCGTCTCAGACGAGGTGACCTCCGTCGACTTCACCAAGAAGACGGTCGCCACGAAATCCGGCAACACCTACCCCTATACCAAGTTGGTTCTTGCTACCGGAGGTGTGCCGCGCGGTCTCCCACTAGAAGGGTTCAAGGAACTCGGAAACATCTTCCAACTCCGTGATGTGACCGATGTCCAGTCCATCCTCAAGGCCATAGGTGAAAAGAACAAGAAGATTGTCGTCATTGGCAGTTCGTTCATCGGCATGGAAGTGGGCAATGCCCTTTCCAAAGATAACGACGTCACTATTGTCGGTCAAGAAATGGCCCCTATGGAGCGAGTTGTGGGCGAGAAAGTCGGCCGAATCTTCCAAAACAACCTTGAAAAATCCGGAGTCAAATTCAAGCTGCAAGCGGGCGTCGTCAAAGCGACTCCCTCCGCTACCGATCTCAGTAAAGTCGGCGTCGTCCATCTGAGCGACGGCACCTTGCTCCCGGCTCATCTGGTTGTCCTCGGCGTGGGAGTACGCCCTGCCACTGATTTCCTCCAGGGGAACTCGGCCATCCGACTCGAGGCAGACGGGTCCATCAAAACGGACGAGCACTTTGCGGTTCCCGGTCTGAACAACGACGTCTTCGCCATCGGCGACATTGCAACATATCCATACCATGGTCCCGGAACGGACCCTGAGAAGGGCAACTACACAAGAATCGAGCACTGGAACGTCGCCCAGAATGCCGGTCGTGGGGCCGCCCGTGCCATCGTTCACAGTCTGACCTCGCCGTCCCTGCAGTCTCTCAGACCGAAAGCCTTTATTCCCATCTTCTGGTCGGCGGTGGGCGCTCAGCTGCGGTATTGCGGTAACACGCCCAACGGCTGGGACGGGTTAGTGCTCCAGGGTCAGCCTGAGAATGCCAAATTCGCCGCGTATTATTGTAAAGGCGATACGGTGGTGGCGGTGGCCACGATGGGGATGGATCCCATCATGGTGAAGAGCGCCGAGTTGATGCGTAGAGGGAATATGCCGACCAAGTCTCAGATTGAAAATGGAGTGGATATCCCGACGGTGGGTGTGCCAGTGTCGGTCAAGGTATAAATAAACAATATGTCATGCAATGTACTAAGTTGGGGACAATTTGTACCGATGTTTTCCGGTTATATTATGCTAGGACATCTAGGAATGGATCCATTTGAACACCTGTACATCAAGAGAAAACATATACATGTACATACTTGTCTGGATCTGGGTCCACACACAATCGCTTACTGTGAAGGGTCTTTCTAAGTAACTTCCAAAGGGAACCAGAACAATGGCTCAATAAAAGAAAGAAAAGTCAAATCCAGGTGAACATTAAAGGAAAAATATTGATTTCTCCTCATAACGCCATACATAAAGGATGGAATATATAACAGGGAAGTATATCGACTATAGAAATGTAGAGAGTAAAATCCAGGACTCAAACGAACTGTGTTCAGGATTACTTCTTTTCCTTGTCCTTCTTCTTCGATTTGGAGGATTTGGCCTTCTTCTCCTTTACTTTGACTGGTGTCTCCTGTTCTGGTTCCGGTTCTGCCAGTGCGCCGGACATAGAACTCTTGGATTCCCACTGAGGCTTGCTGGAGGCTCGTCGCGGGGTCGTGAACGTGGTCAGAACCCCGCTGCGTTCATCTTCAATGACCTTGGCTTCCTCCTTGGGTGACAGCATCGTGCCCTCGATGCTCATGAAGCCGCGATCCCGTTCGGAGCCCGGGATCAGGTCGATGTCGATGACCCGGAACCGCACAGTGCCGCGCACCCGGTGGCCGGATGCAGATCGAAAGTATCCTTCTGAGGTGGATTCGTCATCTTCGGCGGAGCTGGGGTCTGCGTTGAGAGTATCCGAGAGGGGATTGGCATCGGAAGCCAACGAGACGGGTTTGAAGTGCTCCTTCTCGGGATCGAAAGCAGTAGTTGGTTCGGAATCGTCGTCCTCCGATACCTTCTGCTTGCTTCCGTCGCTATCATCTTCTTCACCTGGAGGGACCCATTTCCAATCCGATGGGAGTCGTTTGCGTTCAATGCCGACGGAGAAAAGGTTAAGTACGACAGCGCCCAGGAACCCTTCGGATTGCACGTTCACCCATCCTTCGAGGATCTGCCCGCGCTGGGGGCGGAAGACCAGAAATGTGGCGGTGAGGTAAACATACAGGACACCATATTCGCCTGCAGTCCTTGCGAGGGTAAGAGGCTGGGGATTGGGGTCGTTGGGAACGGAGACGGATGACGCGGAGGGTGGAGTGCTAGATATTGACGCATTGGAGTAGGCCAAGACAACTCCTTGCAGAGGAGGGTAGTAGGTGAGGATAAGGGGCGAGAGATGCTCCGCTAGAAGAGACGCCAGCGCATGGGTCGGGGAGATGGAAATAGGCGACAGTGGAAGATACAGCGTCGCTGTCGTCAGGGTATAAGGTGAGTCAGGAGTCGAAGATGCAACGGCGTCCAATGCACTTCGTTTGGTTTTCAGTTTGCTCTTGGACTTCTTGCTTTTCTTATCACTTGTACTGGTTTCGTCCACAATAAGATTGGACTCATGCTTGCGCTTCTTCGATGGTGATGAGGAACTATCTTTGTGTTTGTGTTTACGCTTGCGTTCCTTTTCCGGCTCTCGCATGGTATTGGGTGTTGGATTCGAGTCAATATCCATTGCATCAATTGCCATGGTGATTGTGGCGCAATAGAAGCGCCCCGGAGAGCTGGTTGGTCTGGGTGAGAATCTCGGATTGCAATGGATTTTCGGGATCGCGAGAATCTTTTTTTTTTTTTTTGCTGGGCTGGAGAGATTGGAAGGCGGTAAGGGAGGCGGTGCAGGTTCAGGCCAGCAGGACCACTTTGCCAATCATTGGATTGCGGTGCTCATAAACACTGCGCTATCTCATCGAGTCAGCTTGTATATTTAATTCGAGGGGGTTAGTTGCTGGTGTGGTTCGATGGGCATTTGGTCTGCAGTGCTGCCATGTCATCGATTCTGTCATTTGTTGGATGGGCGGTCCTTCCCAACGTAAGTAGCGTGAATCCCGGGATTCAAACCTTCTCCAGATTTCTCTTTGCGGCGCTACCTCGTTCAGGGTGTTGTTAGTGCCAAACAGCTGACGCCGTGGCTGTTGCAGTATGTGACATCTTTCGTCCAGAGCGTTTACTATGGAATTACCATTCGCGCGGGGGATCCGCGCCCTCAGCCTCCCTCCCCGCGTTACGCCCGGCATCGTCGCCGTATCTTTGTCATGGTTGTGACGGGCTATCTCCTCTACACGCTCTATGAGGCCTTCCATCGAATTCAAGTTGCAGGCGACTTCTACAAGGCCCTCGGTGTCTCTCCAGTGGCTGATGAAAGAGTCATCAAGTCTCGATTCCGGCGGCTCGCGGCGCAGCATCATCCGGACAAACTCACCCATGGGGATGGTGTTCATTCCGACAATTATTTTGTATATTTGAAGTTGGCGCAGGACACGTTGCTGGACCCTGCGAAGCGATTTGCGTACGATCGGTTTGGACCGGATATCCTTGGCTGGGGTGATCGGAAAACTATGCAAGACTTTCTGTTTGCGGGCTTGCAACGGTCCCTGCCCACGTATGTGGGAGGATTTTTGACAATTATGTTCTTGAATTTCACTTGGTGGTCCAGTTGGGGTCGCTATGTAAGCTATTCTACTCTCCTGTTCCTCCTTCCGATCTGTCTCCCTAATGGAATATCTTCGGCTTAGTGGCGCTTTTTTACATTTGCAGCCCTCATAGTGCTTGAACTGGCATTGATCACCCACCCAGGGGCATTATTGATTCCTGCATCCTATATCCCTCCTGGTCTGCGAGATCTGCTGGGAGTCTCCGCTGAGAACCCGGGTTTCTACCTCTTGCCATTTCAGATCTTGACGCTTGCGCAGCGTGCGTCGGTCACGTTGCATATATTCATCTCGCAGGTGACGCCGCCCACAGTGAGCCAAAAGCCCTCCTCAGCGCCCGGCGAGCGTCTGTCTCCACAGACGATGCAACATCTGGCGCGGTTACACCAACTTGCTCGGGCGACGGACGGCGAAGCGACCCGGCTCCTGCAGTTGGGATTTGCGCCATTCCAAGGGGATCGAGAGGGTGTCGCTACGCTACGCAAGGGGATGACGGAGGGGTTGGTGTTGAGCAGTGTGCGGGCCAGTCCTGGGGTGCAACAGGCCGTAGGCGAGGTAGTTGCGCGAAAGACACAGGAGAAGAAAGCCGATTAGACTAAATCCATCCCTCGTGGTGCCGTTGCCTACAACTTTTGTAACTTGTTTTAGATCAGCATAGCCAATCTGACCTGCATATATTGGTACTAAAAGGAAAGGAAGGCGTAAGCAAAGAGGTGCTTTTATATATTTTACTTTTTTATTTTTCCCTGGTGTTAACTGTTTTGTCTGCGAATCCGGGTCACTCTGTACTCCGTATACCCACTTGATCTAACGGCTATTGACATTGGTTAGTTACAGTTCAAAGGGTTGAGACGATGGTTCCCGAGGCAGTGGATAATAAAACGGGTCAATGATAATTTTCTCTCTTTTTCATTTTTTTTTTTTTTTTTTGGGACGCCGTGGCTTCTTCCTTTCCTCGGGTCCCAAGCGTCAGAATGGACTGCGGTCCGAATGTGGCGAGACAATCCGCTGATTTCTTGGTCCTTGATTCCTTGGTGGATATTGTACTAGTTCTGCGATAGAAGCAGGCATCCATAGCAGGGCACATAAGGGGCCGATTCCGCAACCCAATCAGTCGGATGGATGGATTATCCACATGATAGGTAGGTGCTGTTCGAATGATCGTGGTCAGAAAATCTGGCAGTCAGGTCATGTCAGGTTAGGCGAGGCAGGAGATGTGGTGGAGGAAGTTCGTGGGAGACTGATTAATCGTTCAAGCTGTAAGAGTCAATACGGGGATCCGAATTCAGATGATGAATGAATTGGATCATGGAAAGAATGGAATGGAATGGATCCCCCGTAATTAATTTTCATGAATCGCCAGGCTTACGAATAAAATCCGGCCGACGGAAGCGGTGGAAAGGCTGCGAAGTTCGTGCAAAAAGTCTAACCAGGTTGATGCGGGACTGACGATCCATCATCGTCATTCGATCAAATGCTTGTAGAGAACCGACGTGAATCTTCCTAACTGAATGAAGTCGTACGTAGTAGAGTATCATGGATAAGGAGAGAGAACTATAGATGCTGACTAAGGAAAATTGCCAGGACAGGCGTACAGGCGTACAGGCCGAATGAATGAAAGCTCCATCACCGTATTTTGCAGCTGTAGGGGAGGTACAGGCACACCAAAATACGCATACCGTACCGCCTGATCCTCCGATGACGTCCGGTCAACTAGAGTTCCATTCGCGCGACCGGGTGGCACGCGTAATGAAACGGTACGGGACGCGTACGGGCGTTCCTTACCTGGCCTTCATCGGGCTTCTCTCCTGGACTGGACTGACCGCACCGAACAAAGTCTGGCTGTTCCCTTCTTAGTAGACGAGATGAACACACACCAACAATAATGAAACCACACGCCTCGACATCCCCATCCCTTTCTTCCATCCCCCCGTCCCTTTTTATCCTTTCCTTTCCCCCTCCTCCTCTTTCTCCCTCCTTCTTTTCCTCTCCCATTCTGCCTCATCATCACCACCACCACCTCCTCCTTCTTCAGCCTCTACTCTATCCCGGACTATGTCACCACTGCCTTGGTTCTCCTGTCTCCATCAGCTCTGCCAAACTTTTGTCTCGCCCTGACCAAGTCTCGCCGCCCACTCTTGCACGCCGGGAACCCACGCAACCATCTTACCCTAGCCGTACATCTTGACTGTCAGGTTTTCGAAACCACCATCCAACCCTCCAAAAAAAATCATATTGCCCCTTTGCGCTTGGCAGCGCCCATTGGCAGTCTTGAGTACTGTGGCAGAGGAATTGTCATTCCTCTGATCAATCCAAACCTCACAAAACAATACCAAACCCCGTTGCACGCCACCTCACGATCACCTCCATGCCTGTTTCTAGCTCCACAACGTCTTCGACCACCAACGGTCGCTCTAGTCGATCGGGGGCCTCCAAGAGCATACTGGTCCTCAAGCTATCATCCGACCTGCTGAGCCAGTTCGCCCCCCCTCCCCCCGAAGCCAAGGATAAGAAAAAGAAGAGAAATAGCACTGTAAAAAACCACGGCCCCGTTTCCGAGTCCCCAATCAAGGAAAAGGAGTCGTCCCCGGCTTCGTCGTTCGCCGAAGCTCAGATTCCTCCATCTTCTGCGGACAATGTATCTGACGCTGCTTCTACCCCGGCACCCGGTACTTCAGCAGCCGACACTCCTCGCCGTAAAGGAATGCCTGGTCCTAAGCCTGGAAGTAAGAGAGGTCTCAACCAGACGAGCGAGGCGTATCCCAAGCCGAGAGGAAAACCAGGTCCGAAGAAGAAGCCTAGGCTGTATGTGGATTTCCTTTTGCTCCTTTATTTGCCAATGTTCACCCACTAATGTTAGTCTTAGTGATGACGGAACGGTCGACCATGTCAAACTAGCGGCCAGTCACAGGCTGGGTCCGAAGGCGAACACCGGTGCTATCAATGCCGGTCTTCGTGCTCTAGATCGTTCGGGGGCCCCCTGCCGTAAATGGGAGCGAAAGCCCCTCCAACTGAAGAGTTTCACCGGCGTGAATTGGCAGCTGGCGAGCTGGCGAACTCCTCGACCTCAGCCGTCCGAATTAAATGGCGAGATTAAGGAAGGTGTGCTCGAGACAGGGGACAGTGACAGCAAAGCTAATCAAAGCGCCAGCGGAGTTCCTAGTGAGAAGAGTAATTCGGGCGACGGAGACCTTACTCCAGTACCTCCTAATCTCACGGAAGCGTCGTCACCTGCCATTGCGATGACAGCTTAAACCATATACTGTTGTGGTTTCGCGCTCGTTATTCTTCCTGTACATTACTTTTGACTTTTCCGTATCTTTTTCCCCTTTCTTTTTCACCTTTCCGGAAAGGATCTGGAGCGTTTACCTGGGCTTTTACTTCTGGTCAGGCGTTGGGGTCCTTGTCTTTTGATTAATTCTTATCTACATCTTTGATCTTCGTTGAGCTCTTCCTTGCCAGCGGCAGCAGGATGGTAATAATACTGCTCAGTCTGTCTGAGGGAGAGTTCTGAGTACTTTATTTTTTATTTTTTATTATTTTTTCCCCTGTTGCCCCTGATCTTATTCTGTTTTGATGTGTTTTTACTTAATTTCCCTTTACCATTATGTATAGTACCATTAGGGTTTGTGGGCTTGGATTTGGGTTCTTTGCACAACATATGTCAACCATGCCGGGACTGAAGAAAAGTATTGATGCATTGTGACATGGACAAAGCATGCGGTAGATTTATAGAAACTGAGTGAGTGGGTCAGAGGTGTCACATCTGGGTTCTGCATCGGAGAAATTTGGCTTGAATTCGACGGTATTTAGATGACTTTTTATCTCCAGTTATTTCCCCCTCAACCGGAGTTTTGTATCTACCATACGGTCATCTGTAACGACTCAATAATGACCTGGGCCTTTCCCGAGGGGAGATGGATCCATCTTCTGCCAGGACCGGACGGTGAAGTTATGGCAAGAGGGGCTTTTACGAAGTCCAGGGGGACTACCTAGGGAGCGATGGATGTAGATATGTATACCGGCCTTGGATTTCCGTGGATGGCGTTGCGCCCTTAGAGGACGGGGGTTCCATACCTAGGTTAGGACCAAATGCAAGGAATGGAATCCCCTCTCCGAAGTAAGCGTGTCTATTGAGAGGGGGTTTTGCAGACGCTTCCCTCCTGAGCACCCGGGATGCTGTATAGATACTTACATACGTACGACGGTTTCATCTCTGCCTTCCCCAAGCGCCCGCGACCCCGTGCTTTTTTTCCCCCCGCAGCCACATTCCTGTCATGCCATCATGGTTTCCCCTAATTCTTTTTATTGTTCACAGACTGTTGGTGAGGTCTTCCTTTGTCCTTGCTCTTCCTTCAATGTTGTCTTTTTGTCCCTTTTTTGTTTCGTGCCGTTCCCTTCGTCGTACAGCATTTGGGTCCTACCTACCAAACTTATACCTAGTAAACTACTCCGTAGAAGGAGTAGGTATTGTCTTTCTACTTTCGTCGTCACACAGCTGTACAGGCCGTGTTTTGTCTTGCCAGCAACTCGTTTCCGGTTCCTTTGGAAATTGTCCATACTTGATATTCCATTCCCTGGATTGATCTGATTTCCTCCGCCTTCTGGATTCTTCTCAAGGGGGATTAAGAGTTTCTGGACATACATGACCGCAGCGAAACATCGCGTGGTCTTGGACTGGTGCTATCCTTGCTCCACTCTCCGTTTATGGAAACCCGTGTATTCGAGAAACACGGCGATCTCTAGGGAAAAAAAGAGAAAACAAAAAAGAAAAAAAAGTCCCAGAGATCTCGAGGACCTCGACAGGGGAAAAAAAATCCAGCAAATGGTGTTGTCCTGACAAGCCTTGACAGCCAGCCGAGCAGCTCGCGTGAGTGTGCATCCTCTTGCTCAGCGAACTAAGTCCCCCGCCCCGTTAGATTCCCGCCATGACCGACGCACCTTTTTCCCCTTCCGGTGGAGCTCGAGGAGCTCCTCTAACCACATCATACTCCGGCCCAAGTTTCTCATCCATCCCTCGTCGCTCGTCCTACGCCTCAGTCCTGTCCGGGACTGCACTCTCGCCACCAACGACCAATAGCCCCCTCTCGCAACTTCTCCCTTCCTCCAACTCCACCCCGTCTTACCCCCCACTCTTCTACCCCGACGGCCGCCTTATGAGGCACTCCGCCGCCTTGGATGCAGACATGCAGATGAACTCCTCCTGGAGGACATCGCTCGGCGATTCCCTTCCTCCGTATTCTCGAAAATATGCCAACTTCCCTCGCTCCGACCCGTTCTTTCAGAGTCCGGGTGGCTTCTCCGATGCCGCCTCCTCGTTCTTTACCCCGTCCTATCTCCGCAACTCTCGCTACATCTCTCGTCTCGATGCCGCTCGACGATCCAAGCTTACATCCCAGCGGGATGCCGTGTGCTCGTCCTCGACGCCGAATCCTCTGTCCACATCTTCCAGCCAAGCCAGCCTGCCGCGTATAGCACCCTCCCACCGCGGGATGACGTATGATATCATCGAAAGGGAACCTCCCAGCGATGATGATCATCTCATGCCCCTCCCAACTCGTTGGAATGATACAGACAAATACGCCGGTCTCGAATTGACAAATGGAGGGTTGGAGGTTCGGTACACCGGTCCCGTGAATAAGCACGATCATGAGGCCGCTGCCGTGCGGGCGGATAACCCAATGCCTCCCCAGTGCGGTATCTACTACTTCGAAATAACGATTCACTCGAAGCCTAAGGAAGGGTATGTACATGATCGGCGGCCCTTTATCGTGGTAAAGACTAACATGTTCTCCGATCAGCATGATCGGGATCGGGTTCTCTAGTACGAAAGCGTCGGTAGAGCGTCTCCCCGGGTGGGAGCAGGAATCATGGGCTTATCATGGCGATGATGGCAAGTCATTTTTCGGTGAGAGCCAAGGACAAGGGCGGCAGTATGGCCCGACTTTCGGTGTAAATGATACCGTGGGCTGCGGAGTGAACTTTGCGACGGGATGCGCTTTCTTCACCAAAAATGGTGTATTTCTGGGTATGCTAGGATGTCTGCCGATGAGAGGCTATATAGGGTTAACAGCGGTCTAGGGAATGCCTTCCGGGAATTGCGAAATGTAAAGGTTTATCCGTCTGTGGGAATGAAGAAGCAACCCCCAGTGCACTTAGCTGTGAACTTCGGCCAACAGCCGTTCATGTTCGATATTGATGGCATGGTCAAGGTGTGTTCCCGGAACTTGCCTTCCCCAAAGAGAGGAGGGTCTCTAACTTTCTGGTTGCAGGAGGAGAGGTATTCGATATATTCCGATATCCGCACCACCAGTACCGCGACTTTACAACCACCTCTTGATGAACCTGCACTACTTCAAGAGCTGGTTGCACAGTTTCTGGCTCACGATGGTTATGTAGAGACAGCCCGAGCATTTGCCGGAGAGGTCGCGACAGAGACTGCAGCTCTAGAGAATAGTCGGCAAGAGCCCCTTAAGAAATACGAAGTAGAGGAAGACGTAGAAGCAGTGAATCGGCAGAGTATGACCTATCCAACCCCAACTACCTGTGAACTTGAACTAATTGTATGGTAGAGATCCGAGCGGCCATACTAGAAGGCGATATCGACAAGGCACTGAAGTATACTAATGCCTATTATGCAAATGTTTTACACGATTTCCCCCATATCCATTTCAAGCTACGATGCCGGAAATTCCTAGAGATGATGCGACACTGTAATGAATTGTCGTTTGAAGCATTGAAGAAAAGCAGGGCCTCCAATGGGCTGTCTGACAGCAGTGCGGTTTTCGACCAAGAGATGGAGCTGGATGAGCAGGCCCACGATGGAGATGGCTGGGAGGCCGATGGGATGGACATGGAGGACTCGGAGAACACCGCCAAGTTCCATGAACTCCTGACCGAAGCGGTTCAATATGGGCAACAGCTATACCTGGACTACCCGAATGAGGAGCGTGGAGGAGACAAGAAGATGCTGGATGACATCTTCTCCTTGGTAGCTTACCCGGACCCGAAACGATCAGTGCATGGGCATTACCTCGACCCTGCCGGACGCATTGCGGTCGCGGAGGAATTAAACTCGGCCATCTTAGGTAAGGAACACTCCACAGTTTCGTTTGTCCCTGAAGATTAACAAAGAAGATAGTGTCATTGGGCAAATCGTCATCCGCTGCCCTAGAGCGTCTTTACCAACAAACCGAAGTGTTGGTCACGGAGATTAGCGAAGAAGGCGGCGCTGGGGCGTTTATTAATGTGCGAAATGACTTTCTGCTTTGACTTCCTCACAAGCATGTCGAGGGTTGATTTGTTTATTTTATTGTGTGGGCCTAGCAGCTGAAGACTGATTAACGTGACGCCACTCCTTTTTCTTGCATTTGTTCCTTTTGCCTCTCTGGTCCAGGACTCTCCTGTTGTCGTATGAATTCTCTCATATAGGTTACCGGTACAGTGGCCATGAACCAGTAATATATCTCCAATGGCATGAATATTCGGCTTTCTGCGGAGGGGCTCGAGAGTGTGACGAAAAGGCTTGCAGGTGCATATGTATCTCAGGCTTCGGTCTCTACAGTAAATATATACTCTCTGTATACAAGGAAGTGGGATGGATGGATGCGACCAGCGTCCAATCAATCTGTGCAGCAATGGAGGGGAATGAATCTGTACATACTTCTCCTGAGCGTGGAGGTGACGATCCTTGAATCTAATTGATGTAGTGAGGAGTATTTTCTAATTATCATCTTTCTTTCTTTTTTTTTTAAGATCCTTAAATAATATAAACATTATCCTTGATGCTACATAAACGTCATCCTCAGGAAGTCACGGTATGGTAAGATGATTCGCAGGACACGCCATTGTCACGGCAGAATCCCAGCAAACTGACCGTAAAATACAGCGAGTGACCATACAGTGGAGCTCCAACCAATCAGAACGCGTACTATACTCTTAGTCAGAATGCCATCACTTCCTTTCCCTCTTTACTTTTATTAGTTACTTTACTACTCTAAGTCACTAGCAGTAGACTCGTCTCTTCTCTTCCTTGTCAGTCAGATGGGTAGGAGCTGTCTGCAGACACTAGGTAGAGTAGAGACGTGGTGATTTCCCTCCTCTCTCTCTCTTTACCCTTGGCTCCAGCTCCACCTCATCACTTCAGCTCGATGATCTGGCGCCTCCACTTTCAGCCCATCGCTCCGTCAAGGGGTGCCAGCACATTCTCACTCTTGGGAAAGGTCACATTCTGATCCCAGCCATGGAATCCCATTTGCATAGTACGGACCCTGCTAGTCAGGTTCCATACATTCCTACCCACTCGACTACGCCAACGACCCTCCGCTGTTGCTGTGGTCGGGAGGATTGTGCATTCCTTCACCATAATAATATGGCTCTTGAGGGGCTGGAGAAGGATCTCGAGACTGCGGCGAGATTGGGTCAGGTACGGTTCTTTTTCTTCCTTCCCTTTGTTTTTTTGTTGTCTTGCCCTTTTGTCCCGCGAAGATCCATACGTCTAAAGGCGTCATCGCCATAGCTTGAAGGGGCTTGGTGGGCTTGGGCTCTCTGTAGACTTCTCCTTCCCCATACATCCGTACATATTTGATCCATATCTAATTTTTTTTTTGTTATCTATTGTTTACATTGTTTGCTTGTGTTCTGGAATTTGGAATTACTCTTTCCGTCACCTCTCCCACCCCCCAGTGAGGAAATTTAGAAGCCACTCGGGGAAAAAAAAAAAAAAAAGAAAAGAAAATATGGAAAAAGAGACAGAGCCATCACCTTCACTGTCCATGGCGACTGCAAGTATTGGGTCTCCTATTCTTTCCCGCTGTGTTCTAGTCCGTCATGGCTGTTTCCCATGAGAACGCTGCCTTGGCAGTGACCGACATGAACTCGTCATCGCTGACCTTTGCTCTGCAGGCTTTACTTCATCGCCATGAGTCTTACATGGCCGAGGCGGAGGAGGACCGCCATCGGTTACTGGCGAGTATCGAAAGCCTCGAACGCGAAAAGCGCCAGGCCCAGGCAGAAAACGCGCGTATCATCGAGGAGAACCGTGGGTTATTGGAGCAATTGGATGGCCTGAATCAGGCTGTCGCTGATTCAGATTCCCATGCCAAATCTCTCACTGTCAGCCTAGAGACTGCTGAGGCGGAGGTTCGGAAGTTGACAGCCTCGGCCGCGCGCGCAGCCGACCTCGAAGCCCAACTAGCCCAAATGGAGGCAGAACAGTATAAACTGCAAGAAAGTCTACTTTCGGCCCATGAGGACTCCAAGTCGGCGGTTCAACGCTGGAAAACCGCTGAATGTACCCTGCGCGACCTGCATGACCAGGTCGATCGGATCGAGAAAGAAGCCCGAGAGGAACGTGACCGCCACGCCGACCTGATTCAGCGTATGGAGCGCAGAAGGGCCGTGGAGCGGGAGCTTGATGGTGCCGCTGGGCGACTCAAGGGCGCTGCGGCGGCTCAGGAATTGGGTTGGAACCAAGGCGGAACAGTAGTTTCGCGCTTCGTCCGGGACATATTGCAAGACAACGCCAATCTGCAAATGGGGATTGTGGAATTACGCGAGATGCTCGAGAGTTCAAACCAGGAGGTGCAAAATCTGCGGGAACAGATCTTGTCACATCAGCCTCTGGTGCCAAAAGCCGGGGAGGATAGGCAAGGATCCCAGCCAGCAACGACTCTGGGTCAGGAACTGGAGGAGAGAGAACCGCGCCGGGTATCGCAGGAGTTTCATGTCCATCATCATTATCATACGCCGCCTGTGTCGGCTAGCTCCAAGAAAGACAAGGCCATGCTTTTCCGGCGCTCGAAGAAGAGGCGGTCTTTGGGCAATCCCTCGATTTTACACTCAGCCTCAGGCACACAGCTGGCCCGCAAATCCATGCACCGTTCTCAGTCTTCAACATCTTCAACATCTACTATTTTGTCTCAAACCTCAGTTTCGATTCCTCCAACGTCGTCACATCGCTGGTCCCTGCAGTCGCCAACAGTGGATTCAATGGCCAGTTCGCCACAGTCAGCATATCGATCGTCATACATTTTTGATCGGGTGGAACGTGGGTTCGATTCATCTCAAGCCACTAGTCCCGAAAGTACTGTCCTCGTGCCGCCTATGAGAGGCGCCGCCGCCAAGCACGGCCTGTTCGGTTCTAGCTGCCGGCAACTCGATGGGCCAGAGGGACTTGATGAGGCTGGTGACGGTCGTTTGGAGGATGATCTTTTCGATGATTACAGTGTGGGGCCTGTGGAGAGAGCCCCTCTCGAATCCGTCATACCGGAGGAAAGGGAGGATTCATCGGTGCAATATGCTGTATCTGAGAGAGCCTGTTCACCCGCACCGCTTGATGAAGCTATTCCTACACCATATCGACCTCTGCGCAGAGGCACATCACACGAAAGTCTATTCTCGGTGGCTGGCATGGACATCCACACCCCTAGCCGTCGTCCATCGCGCCTGAGTGACATGACATCGACGGCCTTGCCTATCCATATGACACGCCGTATCATGTCGTATGGGGCCGAGCGCTTCTCCACTACCCCAGTGACCTCAACGACCACTGTTATGGCTGGACGAGAGCCGTTCCGGGTCTCTGATCAATCCCCCGAGGCTCTGCTGGCTTCGGTTGCTGCCAGTGGGGGCCAGATTTCCGATACACCGTCTGCATCCACAGTCGGTGACCGTTCTAACTCCACCGCCACGCCAACTCGGAAAATATCCCTCAGTCGTCGTGTCGGTGGCTGGGTCCGAGGCCGCTGGGGTACAGCCCCCGTCGTGTCGCATGGAGACCTACAGCCTGCCGTGGAGGAAGAACCAACGCCTTCTGCATCTTTAGTCCAGTCAGAATCATCTACTCCATCTTATTCAGCTGGAAAGAAGTACAACCACAAAGCCGAGTCGAGCCCGAGTCTGCGGTTTCGGTATCCGGGAGTGAACCAAAAAGGTCCGATAATGGGGTTCCGACCATCGCAGCGAGCTCCTGCAACGGTACATGCTGAACAGATCGATGAGTGTCTACTAAGAGAGACCCTGGCGGAATGATATTTACCATTCCCCCTTGGCAACTCGTATCTATTCATTCGCATGCCCGGTTACACGACTCATCCCACTATGACATATACTACTTTTTTTTGTATACACTCAGACCCAGCAGCATTCACTCTCTTGTCTGTCTCCTTGACTTCCCTATTCTCACCACGACCTGACTGTTACTAGTCGGCGCTCTCTACCCTGTTTGCTTGCGTGATTGATTGGCGGCTTCCTGCCGAGGCGTCAGTTTATATTGGCCACCTTTTGAATATATGATACCCCATGAGCGGACATTCTTCCTTTTCTTTCAGCGTTTTATTGAACCGACCATTGTCACATCTTGGAGCTCCACTTGGGCCATGACCTGTTTCTGCAGAGCGCAGTATGAACAAGTTGCATCGATTCAATACAATAAATATAGTAAACTTAGCTTGAAATAGTACACACCTACCATCAAGTCTAAAGCTACAATGTGTTGAATCGTGGCACTTAGCCTACGGTAAAAGGTTCATTGTACTCAAGTTAGTCAGCACAGCATGCTACCATGGGCGATGCGTATACGCTCCTTCACTCCGTCAATCATGCTGGATTTGTACTTCTCGTGATTCGATATATGCGGATCGGAACGTCAGTCGAGTAGAAGAACCCCTTCTGTTTCTCTGGAGCCAACGGTTCAAACGGGACACAATCCGTGCTGAATTGATTCTCTTCTACTAGAACTGTTAACGCAGGTGACACTCAACCCACCAAGGGAGACGAGAGACGGCAGGACGAACCACAAGCAGACAGGAACGTTTGAAACGTGTTTTGGTTGCGCAAAGTGGCCGAGATGATGAATTGGCTGATTCGGTAATTATCAAATAGATCATGCAGGGTGGACAGAAGATGCGGAATGAGGTCAACGTCGTAGATCTGTTACACAACAGGTGGAGGGAAGATCTCCCGTGTTAGTTTCGTGGTACAAGAGTCCTTCCAAACTGTAATCCTGTACCCCTAGGGGGGAGGTTATCCGGGCGGATGCGGACGGAGATGAGAGGAACCATACCAAGTCAGCACCAAGTGCAACGTCGAAAATGCGAGGGTTCTTGTCTCCGGGGACTGTCCCTGTAGTCGCAACGGGTTGTGTAGCTGAAGATTCGTTATCCCCATGACTGTCCTCAGAGAAAATATCCAACGGAGTCCCCCACTCCCAGATTGCAGCTCCGAACTGGGTGGACCCTGACCCCGATGCCTTCTGGAGCTGATTCCTCCGCGCGCAGTCCCGAATATTCTCAATTAGTGCAGGCTCCCGATCCGTAGCTAGAATGTACTGTGGGTGCAGATGCGCGGCACAAAACATCGAGACGAAGCCCGTGCCGGCTCCAAGTTCTATGACTCGTTTGTCAGAGATGATACTCTCACCGGCCGGCGTAGACAGATACGTCCCCAGATGGAGAGCGGCTTCCCATGTGCGAAAACCGGTCGTCCCGCCGGAGAGGATTAGACCACGGGATTCGGAAGTGATCACTGTTCGAGGTTGTGAGGTGGGAGGTGGGGGAATGGGAGAAGTGTATTTGATGTAGGATAATTGTTGGGCCTGTTGAATGGTGGAGGGCTTAGGCTGAGATATGAGACTGGTCCAGGTTTCTATGAGATCGGCGTGGATTTCCTGGGAAGGCGATGGAATATGTATGAGAGGATGAAATGGATATAAACAGCCAAAAAAAAAAAAGAAAAAAAGAAAAAAAATTCATGCATGAGACAAGGGACTCATAATCATACATCCTCCTCAGGATCAGCAATGGCCTCTTCAATGCGAGACAGGATCATCTTCAGGACTCGTGCCTGGTAATATATCGGAGGCAGAGGCCATACGGAGGCCTCGTTGAACATAGACTCATAGATGGCGCTCTGCAAGGCGGGGTGAATGATCGTCGCGCCCTGCGGTAGGGGTAGCAGAGCGGGGTCGACCTGTTGGTGGAATTGGCGGATAAGGAGGTCGACCTGATCGACTGGAGCCGATGAGGAGGAGCTCATGGAAGGGCGGGTGAGAATGAAAAGAAGCTGTTTAATATCGTTGTGTACAGAGTATAGCAACTCCCCTATCACTGATCGTAGAACGGGGAATGCCAAGGATATCACGTGCATACTAACCCGAAAAGGCTAGCGCTCCATAGCCGAGAGCACACGAAACGAAGCCAAAATTGTCTTGAACATTTCGAGCCCGCCGACAGCGACTTCGACAATCCCATCCGCCTCAACTTCTCCGCCCCTCTCGAAGACGCAGATTCTCGCTGCTACCGAAATCATGGCCGACACTCCCGTTACCCTGCGGACTCGCAAGTTCATCCGCAACCCCCTGCTTGGCAGAAAGCAGATGGTCGTGTAAGGCATCCATCCATCCTATCATTTTATTCTCCTCCCCTGTTCTTCCTCTGGTCTACGGTTACGGTTTCAAACTGGAGAGGAAATTTAGATCAGCATTGGCAGAAGAATGAGGAGGGGAGAGAGAGAGAGAGCGAGAAAATGGAGGAAAGAGTGAAAATTCTGGGGTTAGAAACCGTCTATATACGACTGCCGTGACCGAGGGAGAACATACCGCAGAGGGCCCGACAGATGCTGGTTGCTGAATCCAGCAGTTAAGCCTTTTTTTTTTTTTGGTTATTTTGTGGAAAGAAAATTCGTCATCTAACGTGATGATTCAACAGGGACGTCCTCCACCCCAACCGCGCCAACGTCTCTAAGGATGAACTCCGCGACAAGCTCGCCGACCTGTACAAGTCCAACAAGGATCAGGTCTCCGTTTTCGGCTTCCGTACGCAATACGGTGGTGGCAAGAGCACTGGTTTCGCCCTCGTCTACGACTCCGCCGAGGCCCTGAAGAAGTTCGAGCCCAAGTACCGCCTCATCCGGATTGGTGCTGCCACCAAGGCCGAGAGGCCCAGCAGACAGCAGCGTACGTTACCTTTCCCCCTATCTTCCCCCATTTGGAAGGAGACCACATTCTGGAGTCTGTAAAGAGGATTGAGGAACTGGGAGACTAACGATGGATTTCTTGTAACACCAAACAGGCAAGCAACGGAAGAACCGCTCCAAGAAGTTCCGCGGCACCGCCAAGACCAAGGGCCCCAAGAAGAGCAAGAACTAAACGCATTCTCTCGGTGGAATCTCAGCTGGGTGAATGGGAAGGCGGTAGTTGTTGGAGGTGGACTCGGACGCGGCCAGGGGCTGGGGATGCTAGCGATGGAGAGGATGATAATGATGATGGCGGTCCTCCTGCTGGGTGTGATAGGATTGTGTGGTGGTCCATTGGTATCTATCAGTTCTATCACCTCGTTTGATTTCATACCGATGTCCCATGACGATGAACAAAAAGAAAAAAAGAAAATTTCCAGGAGGGCAAACATTTGTCTATCTATCTTATCTAAATGAGAATTGGGGTTTCGGTTGCGGAAATGGGATGGGATGGATGAAAATTATTATATCTCCCATGTTTTACGTTTTGTTCTGTTTTGATAAAAGGAAATTTCTCTGTCCTATTGCTTGTTTCTTGACAGCATATGTCCTTCATCCCTACCAGCCTCCTAACCACAGTTATTTGATCAATGAGACTCCAACATCGAATGGACCGTCGATGTTCCTGTTAAGAAACATTCCCCTTGTTTATATTTGTTTTTAAAGCTGCCTGACTCTTTCTCCCTTCCTCCAGTTTCGGTTGATTCCATTTACCAGGAACCTACCAGACGGTCGTCCTTTGTGACACGCCAATCTCAACGTCCTGTCCATGCCTGGTATAACCATTAACCTCAGGAGTGATCTGAGCTTAGTGCGTACAAGACAAATTACGAGAGACCTGTAGATAGCTGCCTAGATCCTGAGACTCCTTTTTGACGTTGTTGGAATCTAGACTCTCATTTTGGACTTTTTGCTGTAGCTGGTCTTCCTAAGGGACGACTGGTTGGTGAACACGACGTTATCGGTCGTACACGTACACGTTCTATTAAACTGGTAACTAGGAAGGTGTTTCTTTGTTAACTAAATTTGCCGGATTGGTTTGGAGAAGGTTGCAGTTTCATTCTATTTAGTTTAATGAAGGCTAGATTATTTTTTTGTTATACGAAGCTATCTTCCCCCAGCCCTAACGTTCAGCTGATCAGGACGAAGATTGTATTATTAGCACACTATGCGCCGATCCCAATTAGGTGGTGGTATCAACAAAACAAATCAAGAGAGCTGGGTGGCAACACAGAGACCAATCCAGTGAATACACGACAAGCTGGAACAAAGAGAATCAGTCAATCAACCAACCAACCAACCAACCCGGGGCTGAAAGAAAAGCGCCCAATCTGCCACCCTTATTGCGGCCCGGCCCTATTTGACCAGCTTCACAGAGGGAAAAAGAAATAGCCAACCCTGACCACCAGCAACCTAAGCACAGCCTGCCTACCCACCCCAATATTAGTGTAACTTTTCTGCTCTTCAGCCACAGCTTCAATATACGTTCACGGGTTGGAAAACAAAGAAATTAAAACAAGCATCACTATAGACCACCAAAGAAGGGGGAGGAAGTCAAAAAGATTTGAATAAGAAAAGAGAGAAAGGGAAAGGGGGAAAAAATAAAATAAAAAAACCCAAAAGCACAATGTCGATTATGATAGAGTACGTGTAGGCAAAGATCAAATCCGGAGCTTTCTTTTTTTTTTTCTTGGTGCTGCCACAGGCACCTTGCATACGAAGTATAAGCATCAGTGGATACGGTCAGACGCAATATGCCCCAACAATTGCAGACCTGCATCAAAAACCACCTAGGTTACTCAGAGCGGGGACCGGTGTACGGTGCACCTCTGGTGACGCATCCGTTGAAAGCGCACCATATGGCAATGAGACTTCATAGTCCGAATGTTTTGGGCGAGTATAGGGTAGTCCATTCACCAAAGTACCCGCCCGGCCGGAGTCCCCCGCATCGGAGCATTTCTTGCTCTTTGCCCTGCTGCTATATCCGTATATGTCGGAGCTACTCTCTGTACTAGACAGGAGGCGCCCGCTATCACGAGACAATCCTCGCGACAGCCGGGGGTCATTGCCGCGCAACTCGTCCCCTGACTCTCCAGTATCTAGCGTAGTAAATGCTCCACTGGAAGGCATCAACGGGGATGATGTAACTGTGGAACTCATTGGTAAGAACCCAAAGACAACGTCCTGGGCACTGGTTGGGAACGGCTTTGACCGTGTCATAGGACTCGCACCAAATGCTCCATTCGAGGTCGGCTGCATAGACGTGCGAACACTATTCGGAGCAATACCTTTGCTGGCCCATGAATTGGGTACCCTATAATCCTGAGAAAGAGGCAATGCTGAGAGGGTGGCTTCTGGCGATGTCGTGAAACTGGTCAGGCCTATCTGGGCATGGTACCGGCCGGTTGGGTTGGGAAGAGTGCGGTCGGTTCCTTGTCCTTCGGCCGTTGAAGACCCAATTGACGGGTCAGTTGACTGGGTCCCCTGCCCCGAGAACATGTACGAGTAAGCTGGCTGATGCAAGGTGTTGTCGGGGTCATGGGCTGGAAACAGTGCACCGTTGGAGTCTCTGTTAACGCTAAGGCTGGGATTCCACGCCTTGTGATTCCATGGTAGTTCGCAATAGTCTGTTAAGACCCCTTGAGATGTACTGGGCACAATGTATGCCGAAGATTGGGGGTTATAAGCATCCGGAGACTCATCCTCATAACTGACTGTATGGTCAACACCAAGGGCCTGGCGGCTGTATGAATGTTGAGAATCAGCTGTTCCCATATCATAGGCAGACATAGGCCGTGAAAACGGTGCAACACGAAAGTTTGGTGGGTTTGTTGGTATTGTGCCTCCCAATTTGGGAGCCACAGAAGGCGCACACAAGCTCATTCTCGGGGATGGAGAGACGGCAGCATTCATCGAGGGATAGGGCCATCCAGAAACTTTGGTCTGCAGCATTGACGAGTTAACCTTGTATTATCATATTAGCATGCTACAGTACGATTATACACTCAACGATAGCAGGAGTCTCACTCTAAGGAATTGACAGTTTGTATTTCCAGAACTCCGGCAGTTTGAACATCCTTGGTTATTGCCGATATCGCCGCTACATTTGATTTTTCTTTTCCGACATCGATTGCACTGTTGACGTCAGTTACTCTGATCTAGTTCTCCCTCCATCTTGTATCATTCTTAAATAGAACAATGAGCTACTTACTGCAACTTGTATACGACGCCGTGTCGGATTTCGACCCTTACCATCTGAGTCTGGCGCAGGACTAGCGCAGGCGGTATTCCTGTCCATGAAATCTTGCTGACCATCACTCCGAACGGGATGTGATACTGAAAGAGTGTCTCGCTTTGAGGGTTGGTCAAAGGTGACCTCATCCTCCTGGGGATAGAAAGAATGGGCCATTGCTTCATTCATTAGTGTGGAAGGAAACATGGTGGTCTTGATTCCGAGACTCACATTCAAACTTAAAACGAATCCGAGGGATCAAAAGCACTTCTCAAGGGTAGCCGGGAGCATAAAAGGCCTAAGAATCAGGGATGGCTGTGTCCAACATGTTCCGTCTACTCTCTAGCATTGAAAAAGGAACCGGGAAGGGTGAGGGGGCTTTAGTCGGAAGCAAGGTCAGATTTAAGTCCATGTGTCAGTATTCAATTTTATCTGGGTGTCCCTTTTTTTTTTGGCTCTCTTTCTCTCTTTCTTTCTTTCTTTCTCTTCCTTTTTTTTTTTTTTTTTTTTTTGGCCCCCTGGCCTCCCTTCGCTCTCTTGTTAGCGCTGTATTGGTTCGCTGATAATAGAATTGAGATCACTCATGGCCTCACCAAGAATTGTCCCAGAATGAGCAAAATCTCATCAGCTTACTTCCTTATTCGAAAAAGTGCTCAGTTTGATACCTCATTCTTCCTACTTTTTTGTTGTACTAGGAGAGTATCATGCAGATTTCCGCGTTGCATTCCACTCAAGAGTCACATAGGCTGAATGCTTCAGAACTTGCTGGTGGAAGGCTAGACAGACAGAATACCGGGGCCTTTCGGAGGTTCTGTTTCACAGAGTAACGTTGCACGGATTGAACATGGTCTGATAGAAGCCACAGCGAGTCAAGCTGAAAAGCTGGAGATCTCTGTGAGTAATCTGAACCAATGGGCAGAAGCCAAGGTCCACAGTTGCTCTACCTTTACCAGCACTGTCACAAAACAACGATGGGCACAGCTCTCTTCGGTGATGGCAGCTAGATCCAATGCGATATGCAAAGACAGTATCAGTGGGGATGCTCTAAACGGACAGCTGCCGACTACGTTTGCATAAATCCACAAGAACCAAACCAATCTATTGGGGTGGAAAAACGGCCATGGGAATGTTTGCCCTTTGAAACGGCGGTTATCGGAAGCTTATTGGTTCGGCTTTTGCAGAGCTCAATATCAAACAAACTGTTTTGGCGGCCCAAACTCGGTCAGTACTTTTGGCATGTCGTTAGTTCATCTGGTATGGAACTGAGCAACACTGACCATAGTTGCAGTCAAGATTAGATATCTGGTATCCGATAGAAGAATAGAACGGCTGGTGAAGAGGGGCCTTGCAAACGACTCTGATCCAGTAAATTACACCAAGGTCTCGGAAAACTCTAGGCTTTCACGTCTCAAGCCAGTGCAGAGGGATCGGCCAGGCCAGGTAGGTTTTCTCAGTCCAACGAGGAACAGCTGTAGTAGCCAAGAGCAGACCAGAAAAAAGCCCTGACATAAATGGACCGATTTAAACTTGTGTCCAGGTCACCGGGCTGGATCTGCATCTGTGCATCAGGTTGCGTGGTCCCTATCCACTTTTTTTGCTTTTCCCGTCTGATCTTCTTCAATTATTTGCAAACTGCGATGGGTTGGACTTCGAACGAATGGGGACACAGTGTAAAACTAAGAGGAACAAGGGGGAAAGATAAATCTGGGGGGGGGAATATCACTCGAAAACCAAAACAAAAACAAAAAATAAAGGAATGGATGGACGAGACTCCAAAACAGATGTAACTAAACCAGCATCATCGATCCAATAAGACAACACAAGAACGTGGGCCCAGAAAGGATCAGTATGCACCAAGTTCAGGGGTCCGGAAGACTCTGCCTGACGTAGCGGACAGGGTCCATCAACATCCACCTGCGCTCAAGCCAACACGGGGTTCACCTGCTATTGGTCGTGATTGGAATAGTTTCACCTTCAGTGCATGGAAGTATATCCAGTCAATCTTTTCAGATAGTAAAAAGGGGCAACAAACATGAGTACTCCATAGTTTAGTTTTCATGCTCAACCGAAACCCGTTGTAAAAATAGACAAAATGGGTGTTTGAGTGGGAAAGGAAGTAGGAGACTGTGTGTGTGTAAACATCGACGATAGTCAACAAGACCCTGGCATAGTGTTTGGTCACGAAGGGTCTGCTATTGGAAATAGGGCCAGCCACACTATATCCAGAACCAATAATATTGTGTTCATCACTCAATGTGACATTAGCCCTTAAGGCTTATAGACCGAGAGCCGGGGACACCGATACACCGAGAATTAAAGAAATAAATTAAGGAACAAGAACCCCACCACGTGTGCTCTCTCAAGGAGAAAATATTCGTGTTGCCACTATTTCTGTGCGAGAGAACTAGTGAGATACTGGTCACTATTAACTAAAATACTTAGCTGTTAGGTCGAGCTGCAGGAGACCGCCCGTTATTTTCCAACGCCTCTGTAGTGAAACAATGAAAAGCAGACGAGAACGGCCAAGCAGCAACAGTAACACTAGTGTTATTCTGATCTTCATGTCCTGTACAGAGTCAAGATTCTATTTTATACTGTCCAAGGCAATATCGGCTAGGAGTCGAAATGTCCATTTTGATATATTTATAGGGAGGTTGTCAGTCAACCTGGTTTTGTCAGAAGTGATCCAACAAACAACAAATTAATAAATCCTAGGATCTGACCCAAACGTCGATATTAGTCCCCCTTGGACTTATTTTTTGTCCGACATGTCTTCCGAAGGCATGCCGTTGAGTCCAGAAGATTAGTCTTGTTACACAGTAGAACGCCGGATGGACGATCCGGAAGTCAATATGAGTTCCTCGAAAGAGTCGATGAGGGTTGGGTAAAGGTATCAATCATTATTCGCAGCACCTGTATGACCGTTATCTACCCACATTTGTCGCCGTTGAAATACTAAACAAGAGGGACCGGGTGGGAGGATCGACGTTTGGGGTGCGCGGCAGCGGCTCCGCAACTTGACTGTTCCGCCCTGCTGCTGATTATTAAATTTGCCGTCATCAACGCCCTTTCTGCTTCCTCTCAATGTTATTATCGCCCCCCAGCTGAAGCTGAAGCTCTTTCTTCTTTGCTTTATTTTATTTAATTTATTCCTCCTCTTCTTCTTATTTTTAATTTGTCACGTCTAATTTTTCTTTTTGACGAGTCCAGGAGCTCTCACTGGCCCGCCCTTCACCCTTTGACTCGCTCCCTCAAACGTAACGTTCATCGTCGCGATACACGCAGTTGCCAGTAGAGCACCATGAGCGTACTACTGGAAACTTCTTTAGGTGATATTGTCGTTGACCTATTGGTCGACGAGTCCCCTAAACCATGTGAAAAGTAGGTACATTTGCTGTCTACCTCATCGCTATGGTCACGGTGTTGTTCGATGTCGAGTAGCTGAATCTGAAACTAAAGCTGTTCATGTTCTCTCGTTGTAGCTTCCTGAAGCTATGTAAAGTCAAATACTATAATTTTTCGCCCGTCCACAGCGTCCAGAAAGGTTTTACATTCCAGACTGGTGATCCCATTGGACCCGATTCCGCAGAAAGTGATGGCGGATCATCGATCTGGGGCCTACTGGAGGGTCCATCAAAGAGGGCCTTCACACTCGAGATCCCCCCGAAATTGAAGCACGACGAGCGCGGAACCGTAAGCATGGCGACAGTTCCATCGCCTCACGATCCCGACCTACGACTTGCTGCGAGCCAGTTTATTGTGACACTCGGAGACAACCTGGATTACTTGGACGGCAAAGCGGTGGTTTTCGGAAAGGTTGTGGAAGGGTTCGATATTCTTGAAAAGATCAATGAATCCTTTATTGACGAAGGAGGCCGGCCGCTTAAAGACATCCGCATTCGTCACACAGTTGTCCTTGATGACCCTTTTGAAGATCCTCCGGGTCTGGTAGAGCCGGCAGAAAGCCCTGTGCCGTCGAAAGCACAATTGGCTACTGTGAGGATTGCAGATGATGAAGAACTTGATGACAACATGGACGAAGAGTCCATGGAAGCCCTTCGCAGGGAGCGGGAGGCAAGAGCACAAGCCCTGACATTAGAAATGGTTGGCGATCTTCCATTCGCTGAGGTCAAACCGCCGGAGAATGTTTTGTTCGTCTGCAAGTTGAATCCGGTCACGCAAGGTACTACTATTTGTTCCGCAAATGATTGAAAATTCTAACACATGGGGACAGACGAGGATCTTAACTTAATCTTCAGTCGCTTTGGGCAAATTCTGTCATGTGAGGTCATTAGGGATAAACGAACTGGTGACAGTCTTCAGTACGCTTTCATTGAGTTTGAACATCAAAAGGACTGTGAACAGGCCTACTTCAAGATGCAGGGTGTTCTGATCGATGACCATCGCATCCACGTGGATTTCTCTCAAAGTGTGAGTATGCCTTGTGCACTGGTTGTCCTTGGGAAAATTGGTATTGATATATTCTGCAGGTATCGAAATTATCCGACAGCTGGCGAAATGCCACCGTCTCCAAACGCAGCGGCCAACGCGGTGGCTTTGGCGGTGTGGCTAGCCTTGAGAAGAAGCGACAGTATCGAACGCCCGACAACCATCATCAACGACCGGATGACTATGCCATGGTATTTGGCAAACGCGATACAAAGCGACAATCCATCCCTCGTGAGAGGTCTAATAGCCGGAGTCCGCAAAGAAGCTCCCGTCGGGATCGGGAATCCAGTCGAAGCCCACGTTGCAACTCATATGGAGGCCGATATCGCGATAGATCATATATCTCGAGCCCACCGCGGGATGGATCCTTTGGACAGAAGAGTCGAAGTCGATATTACAACCGCGAGCGGCAAGGACGAGATAGCCGGGATGACGATCGATACCGTCAAAGACAGCGTCGTTAATCTAGAACTGATGGAACCCAGGTATCGATACATCGAAAGAGCAACAGCAATGCCTGTAATTAGCCATAACCCAGTTATGGTAGTCATCCGCAGCGGCCGTGTATGTAGTTACGTATGTATATTTATACATTACCTACCCACCTAGGTTAAGTGGTATAAAAATGACAGTATGATCTGTTTTCTTAGAAGTCGGTGAAACAGGCCCCACGCGCTCCTCGATGGCACTCTCCATGATTGGCTGACCGAATCTAATTGTGGCTGTCCATGGATTTCAGGCAACTAATAATAGACACCTAGAGACTAACTAGTAGAGAGTGGCCAAATATTAATAGCAATAGTAACAGATATGAGGTGCGATGGGGGCACTAGAGAAGATCTGTCGAAAATCAGAAAATAGATCCAAAAAACAAAAAAACGCTCTCCTAACGGTCAGGAGAAACGTTTAAATCCCAACCCACCATACTTAATTGAAAGCTTCAACTTCATCCGGCGCTCTCAATTAAAGGCCAACTTAACCCCCGTCCCTACTTTTTCTAATTCCCCTCCAACCAACACCTCCCTTCTCCTTCCTCTAAGCCCCCTCCTCCTCACCCCCCTTTTCACTTCTCCCTTCCAAATCCCAATCTCTCTCATAACATTTCCTAGAATACCTAAACCAACGAATAAATCGCCATCATGGCTGCAACGATCAAAGAAACCTTCACCAACATTGTGGACAAGATCCACGGCTATTCCGAGAATGCCCCTCGCCAACCCTCCCCCGAAGAGCTCCAGCTGCTACAGCAGAATTATACCGAAGCCGGACAAGGGCATGTGTTTGCGTTCGTTGATGAATTGAAGCCCGTGGAAAAAGCACAGCTTTTCCATCAGCTGTCCAACTTCAACCCCACCCGAATCAACGAACTAGCTGATAAGGCACTGAACCCAGCCCAAACCCAGGATGGGCCCGTTTCTCTCGAACCCTTGCCTGACATGGCCACCGCCTCGATTATGGACTCCAATCCTGGTGATATTCAACAATGGTATGATGAAGGTCTCCAAGTCGTTGCGGACAACAAGGTTGCGGTCGTCCTCATGGCTGGTGGCCAGGGCACTCGTTTGGGAAGCTCTGCCCCTAAGGGTTGCTTTGATATCGGGCTTCCTAGCCAAAAGTCTCTCTTCCAGATTCAAGCAGAGCGAATTGCTAAGCTCCAGCAATTGGCAGAGAAGGTTTCCGGGAAGGGGGCTGTGATCCCTTGGTATGTGATGACCAGTGGACCAACTCGCAAGCCAACGGAGGAGTTCTTCCAGAAGCACAATTACTTCGGCCTAGAAAAGGGCAATGTAGTCATATTCGAGCAGGGTGTCCTTCCCTGTATTTCTAACGAGGGTAAGATTATGATGGAGAGCAAGTCCAAGGTATGTCGTTGTCTGGCCCGTCTGCAGGAGAACTCAAATTTAACGATCCAAAATTATAGGTCGCCGTTGCGCCAGATGGCAACGGTGGAATTTACCAAGCCCTTCTAGCTTTCGGCGTGAGGGAAGACATGCGGAAGCGAGGTATTCAACACATCCATGCCTACTGTGTCGACAACTGCCTGGTCAAGGTTGCGGACCCCGTTTTCATCGGGTTTGCTGCCTCGAAGGATGTCGATATTGCTACGAAGGTTGTCCGCAAGCGTAATGCGACCGAGTCGGTGGGCTTGATTCTCCAGAAGAACGGGAAGCCCGACGTGGTCGAATATTCCGAAATTGACAAGGATACGGCCGAAGCCAAGGACCCCAAGCAGCCCAACGTCCTGAAGTTCCGGGCTGCCAACATTGTCAATCATTACTACTCCTTCCGCTTCCTTGATTCCATTGAGACCTGGGCACACAAGTTGCCTCACCACGTTGCCCGGAAGAAGATCCCCTGTATCAAGCCTGAAACCGGAGAAGCTTTCAAGCCCGAGAAACCCAACGGTGTCAAACTGGAGCAGTTTGTCTTCGACGTTTTCCCCTTGATCCCTCTGAACAAATTTGCCTGTATTGAGGTGCGTCGTGAGGATGAGTTCTCACCACTGAAGAACGCCAAGGGTACTGGGGAAGACGATCCAGACACTAGCAAGCAAGATATAATGAAGCAGGGACAACGGTGGATTGAAAAAGCTGGCGGTATCGTGGTCACCGAGGATGACAAAGTCGGCGTCGAAGTGTCCCCGCTGATCAGCTACGTAAGTTTTCTTTCTTTTTTGGTGGGGGGATGGGGTTGAGCCATATGCTTGCCATCGAATGCTACGGTTTTGTATCTTCCATCGATCCCATGCTAACGTTGATCGATTTACTAGGGTGGTGAAGGACTCGAATTCCTTCAAGGCCGTGAAATTAAGGCCCCGGCAGTGATTGAGAAGGAAGAATAAGGGGGGATATGACGTTCATTTTGGTTTAGCTGTGATGTGCATCAAAATAGTAATACAGGAATGGAATGAAGCATCGATTGTATAGCATCGTACTTAAGTAGAAGTGGGTCATTAATTTTCTGTTAGGAAAGGAAACTAGTAGCTTTTACAAAATATTCCGAGAGTTGGCAGGTAGAGTCCACTCCATGGTAATTTTTATGCCATACCTACGCATCCAGACAATCCGGTCTCACTATAGGCCGGGCATGAGTGAGGCTTCTAAAAGGGGGATAAAATGGAACCAAAAAAAAAAAATCTTTTTTCCAGAACAATCACAACTGATACCTATTTAGCAAAGCAAAAACGCGACTGTTATTTAGTCGGAGGATGCATCTGCAAGTCATCGCAGGTGACAACCCGCAAGGGTGGACAATGCACAATGCACAATGCTGACTCATCTTTAATGCCTCAGGCCTAACGCCCCATGCCAATCAGTCCGTCTGGGGAGGGGTACAACCTTACGCAATACGGGAAAGTTCGGAAGCTAAAAGAAACGGTTTTTTTTTTTTTTTTTTACACCCTTCAATCTCAGGTTCAGTACTGAACTTGGAAGAGAGGCAACGGCATCAGGGAATCTAAGGAAAATAAATATTATTAAAGGAAAAAGAACCAAGGAAATAAAGCAAATATTTACAAAAAAAAGAAATAAAAAAGGGGTCCCTTAGCGCAGGTTTACTACCTAGATCCCCTCCCGCCCTTTCCTGCTTACTAGCTTGGTCGCTTGTTCTGGTTCGAGTATTTCTTAGTTTACACGCCTTTGTGGGCTAGTTATAGGAATTTCTTGAGATAGGTAGACCTTTAGATTTTGTTTTAATATTTGTTGGATTCTGAAGACCGAAGGGATCGGACTACTGTGAGTAGAGTTGCTATACTGTAAGTTTTTATCTTTTCCTATGAGGTACGCTATTGTGTGAGCCTTCAATGCATTACTTTTTTTTTTTTTTTCTCTTAGTCGCTTGTCTTTGTCAGCCCACCTTTTCCCAGTCTCGAGAGTCGGCTGTTGAAAAGTGTTGCACCTCCAAGGCTATCGGGCTGACCGTCAAACAACAGCATTGTTAACAAGGAGAACTGAAGCTTATTGTTAGATTAAGGAAGGGTGAGTCTTTCCCACATCTTCCTGTATCTTTCACCTTAAATGGCCGCTCTGGTGGTTACCGCGCGACTCCATTTTTCTTAACGACTCGACTGTGCTGCACTTTTTCGATGGCATCTTCACATCCCTCTTGTGTTTTCTTTCCTTCTTTACCTTTCCTTTCCTTCCTTCCTTTTTTGCGGACAGCGAAAATGGATGGCCGACGATTCTAAAGAGCAATTGTCATTTTGCAACCTCGATCAAGCTATTCAGTGCCTGTCCCAGGGCTTCTGTACCTGGAGTACTACATCAATCAATTTATTTCATGCGATGCGACTCCTTGAGCGGCTAGATTCATGGACTTGAATTGCTAACTGCAAATCCTTTTTTTGTAGCTTGATATACTGACAGGATGTTGTTATCTCGACGTGCGTGCTACAAGTGTGGCAACATCGGCCACTATGCTGGTTAGTCGCCATGGCAAAATGCGTGAATTCGTGCTAATCGGGTGATGTAGAGGTCTGCTCCTCGTCAGAGCGTCTCTGTTACAACTGTGTGTGAAACCTGTTCCTTGATGCTTTCGTTACTGCGATTGTTTTGGCTGATGTACTTGTGGTTTAATAGGCAAGCAGCCTGGTATGTGTTGCGTATCACCTATCTAGGCCCAAAGATCTAATCCACCGATAGGACACGAATCCAGCAGCTGCCCGCGTCCCCGTACCACCGAAAGTGAGAGTTATTTTCTTCCTATATCGCAAAGCCACAAGGGTGTTGACATGTGCTTTTAGCCAAGCAATGCTACAATTGCCAGGGACTCGGCCACGTCCAGGCGGATTGTCCCACGCTCCGTCTGAACGGTGCTAACGGCCGTTGCTACAACTGCAGCCAGCCCGGCCACCTTGCTGTATGTCTCTAGCCTCATGCGCCATAACTGAACGTGCCTAATTTGTCCTCTCTCATGTAGCGCAATTGCCCTGCTCCTGCTTCCGGTGCTGGTCGTGGCGTTGGTGCTCCTCGTGGGGGTTTCAACGGCGGATTCCGCGGCGGGTACGGAGGTTATCCTCGTGCTGCAACCTGCTACAAGTGCGGTGGTCCCAACCATTTCGCTCGTGACTGCCAAGCCCAAGCTATGAAGTGCTATGCTTGTGGCAAGCTTGTGAGTGTGATCTTTTCTTGCCTAGTAGATAGGGCCTTGACTTACAATTCTTTCTTCCAGGGCCATATCTCTCGTGACTGCACTGCTCCGAACGGTGGTCCCTTGAGCTCTACTGGCAAGGTCTGCTACAAGTGCGCCCAGGCCGGCCATATCTCTCGGGATTGCCCTAACAATGAGACCGCGACTCAGCAGCCCACCGAGTCCAGTGCTACTGCCACGGCCGCTCCTGCCGCTGCTACTGCCGCCGCCGTCACCGTCGAGGCCAGCTCTGAGTCAGCTCCTGTTGCTGCTGCCGCCCCTACCACTGCTGTAGCATAAAGGCCCCGGTCATCGTCTTTTTTTTTTTTTCTTGTCCGTTGATTAACTGTGTCCAACTACAGGGGGACCTAGTTCTATGCATCATTCTGTCTTCCTTTTGCACTAGGGCCTGCCGACCCCGGTCTTGATTTCTTCTTCCCCATGTTTCTTTGCATATATTACACCGCCCATGTTCCGGTTTTCGGGACCGGCCTTTTTCTATTCCTATTATGTATACGATGAACAAAAAGTTTCACGATGTCTAAGGTTCCTTTACGGCTTGGATCCTATACATGGCTCAGGTTCTTATGATTGGCGTCTATTGTTCTCCTCGGGTATCTCTCTCATTTGAATTATAGGTGCGACAAGAAAAGAAGGAGACGAGGCGATGCGATGGGTTAATTGAGCGCAGGAGAGACAGGTGGACTGAAGCAAGCACGTGGATACGCATGGGAAAAGGCTTCAAGTTAGTACGGATGGGATTGTTTGTGCTGAGGATCGTGAGTGAGCGAAGAAAGGTGCCTGGCGTGGTGGCTACTCCTCATCTTTTCGTACTATATTCTCTTTATATCTGTCGAATGTGAAACCAAAAAAATACTCAAACATAAACCTAACTAAGAAAAAACAATTTTCTAATTGACTAACTTTGAAGAAGTGCTTTCTGCATATGCATTGATATTTCCTTCTGGCCATATCCCGTGACACAAGTCCATCCCCCCCCTCTTCCGTTTCATTCGAAGTCCGTCCTTGTCTGTTCTTTGCTCCCTCGTGGGAACGTAGAAACTCATCATTAGCATCACTCAGCCAACATAACGTCTTTTGAGTTATTCCATACGGCAAACGCACCATGCCCGGGTCTGATACAAGCGATGAGTTCAACGACGACGGCGATGTAACAGCCATTTCCTTCTCTTAATTATCTTTCTTCTTCTACTGTGAGATTTAACACATATCTGCTCTACAGGCCTTCATTGTAGACGTGGACTCCATCCAGGCTCATGGTACATTTGTTCTCTAGTAGCCATTATAGGGGCAGGAGCTGACCGGCAAACAGGAATCGGCGCTGCAGATATCACCAAATTGAAGGCGAATGGGTTTTACACCGTCACAGTATAACAACTCACCTATCTGCTTCCATTCTCTATACTGATTTATTTCCACACTTTAGTCCGTGCATGGGGCCACCCGGAAGACCCTTCTGAAGATAAAGGGGTTTAGCGAGGTCAAGGTGGAAAAGATAAAGGAAGCTGTCAACAAATGCTTGGTATACAATGATATCTTGATCTACTTGTGCTTATATTGACTGATCTGGTCAGCCCTCTGCCTCCGGCTTCATTACAGCCATGGAGCTATGCCACCAGCGGAAGAGAGTGGTTCGAATCTCGACAGGGAGCAAGCAATTCGACTCTATCTTGGGAGGGTAAGGAACTTGGAGTCTTTCTTGCTGAGTGTTCTCCTGACCCGTAGTTCTAGGGGTTTCCAAAGCATGAGTATCAGTGAAGTGTTCGGGGAATTCCGCTGCGGAAAGACCCAATTATCTCACACTATATCTGTTATCGCACAGTTACCCAAAGAGATGGGTGGCGCAGATGGCAAAGTTGCCTACATTGACACCGAGGGAACATTCAGGCCAGAGCGTATTGCCCAGATTGCGGAGCGCTTTGGCGTCGATCCCGACTCTACCCAGGAAAACATTGCTTATGCGAGAGCTCTGAACAGCGAACATCAGTTGGAGCTTCTCAACACTCTTAGCAAAGAGTTTGCTGCCGGGGATTACAGACTGCTAATCATCGACAGTATCATGAACTGCTTCCGAGTGGATTACTGCGGACGTGGAGAACTCGCGGACCGTCAGCAAAAGCTGAATCAGTTTCTTATGAAGCTTGCTCATATGGCTGAAGGTATGCCTCCGTTATTCTATGAATTCTGCGTGGTCTACATGGCTAATCAGGAACTCCGACATAGAGTTTAACGTCTGCGTTTTGATGGTCAGCATCCACCGTCACTGTATCTTGAAATGGCCATGCGCCTTAACCTCTTGGCAGACAAATCAGGTTCAAAGTGACCCTGGTGCTAGTGCTCTTTTTGCCGGGACCGACGGCCGCAAACCCGTAGGGGGACATGTTCTTGCGCATGCATCTACAACTCGAGTGCTTCTTCGAAAGGGCCGCGGGGAAGAACGAGTGGCCAAAATTCAGGATTCTCCCGGTTTGTATTTTCTAGAAGTACATATAATTAATGGACTGACCAGCTGTAGATTGTCCTGAACGAGAGGCTACATATGTAATTACCAATGGCGGAATCAATGATCCAGATAAAGTCTAAATTGACAGGATCACGGTGTGATAATAGAATCATGAAAACAGGATGAGGGCAATTCTTAGAGAGGATACCAAAAAAAAAAAAAAAAAAAAAAAACCTAAAGTGGGTAGATGGGTTATTTGTGAAGAAGGCTAAAATACTACTTCCGGTCTGCTGTTGTCTTACATACTTTTCTCTTAAGGCGTGGTGATGTATGTTTAAGTGGTGCCGCAAAATATATCTTAACGGCGGATCTTTCCGCCTTCCGAAGTTCATGTAAAATTTCTCGCGAGAGCAAATCTCTCTAGTAGTATGGTTTCTTTTTTGCGCAACACGGACCTCTTATTTATTCTTTTTTGTTCTATTATTTCTTAGGACTTATTTTGTAATGGCAGGCAACTCCATCAAAATGAAAAAAGACCCTCAAGAAATAGCAGGCTACACAGTCCTCCCGATACTGCTCCCCGAAATACCCGGCTTCGCAGAACCCGCAACTCATTACCTCTACCTTCGACCCCATGAACCTCGCATCCCGGATATTGATACCCCTCGCTCTCTCTTCGTGGTCAATGCACCGATCGATACAACGGAGCTTCACCTGCGCCACTTATTCGGCACCCAGCTTTCCGCTGGCCGAGTAGAAAGAGTGCAATTCGAGTCGGTTCTCACGAACAAGACTGGTGGTATGCAGGCAGCCACGCATGGGAACATATCGAAGAACAGGAAGCGTAAGCGCGTCACGGTGGATGACCTACAGAGCCAGCTCGATGACATTGAGTTACCCTCAACGTGGAACCAACAGCTCCAAAAGAGCGGGGCCCACGCCATTGTCGTTTTCGTCGATAAACCGAGCATGGAGGCGAGTTTGAAGGCGGCCAAGAAGGTAGCCAAAAGAAAAGATGGAGGCCGGATTGTCTGGGGCGAGGGGGTCGAAGATCGTCTGCCGAAGTTGGGATTGCAGCGGTATCTGCAACATGACCAGGCGCGGTTCCCGCCTCGGGTGGAGTTGCTGCGCACGGTTAACAAGTTTATGACAGTCTTTGAGCAAGTGGCGGAGGCGAGAAAGCGTGAGGAGGCACGCAAGGCGCAGGAGCCAGATGAAGATGGCTTTATCACCGTTACTAGTGGGCCAAAACTCACGTCAACGGCACATGAGGATGAAGCGAAGGCGCTCATCGAGAAGCAGAAAAAGAAGTCGCAGGGACTGGACGACTTCTATCGGTTCCAGTCGCGGGAGAAGAGGAAGGAGAGGCAGAACCAGCTGCTCAGGAAGTTTGACGAAGATAAAAAGAAACTGGAAGAGCTGAAGATGCGCAAAGGGAAGATTAGGGTGAGTTTCAGGTCTCTTAGGTGTGAACAATGGCCGACTGATTGGTTGAACTAGCCGGAATGATGTATCTGTCTTCCTGTTAATTCATTTAGCCTGGCGTTTGAGGGTTTCTACCAAAAGTTTTGCAAAATTTACTCAACTCAACGGGACATGTGAGTATTGTCAGGTTTTCTTCTGTACCTGTTGCCTTTTCCATTTGATTGTCATGATGATGCCGCTGGGGCCAGAGTAGCAAGACTCAATCCGATGTCTGCCATGCCTTCAAAAACCAGCATACTAAAAATATCTTCTCACTATTCTGAGACAATCCATTCGCTGACATTAATATGTTTCTTAAAGCTGTGAGTTCTGTTACTAATGATGATTGGTAACTCTGTAGGTACCGCTCTCTTTGTTTAGACTTATAGGCGTTTGAGTTGGGTGTGGTGGTATATAGTGAGTGTCGCATGGAGTCTTGTGGTGTGGCGAAACCAGATGTATTCCCATTGTATTTACTACTAGACATTTTCCTCTCTGGAGTCAGCAGAAGATGTCTAGAGCCTCCCAACCCCATGCCTAGGACTATTTATTTATTTCTTGTCTACTCTGCTGTACTCAGTATGCCTGGCCATGCACGGACCACCATAGGCTTGGCATGACATCTTCATTTACGCATTTCGCCATCCTCAAGCAGCCGAGCAGTTGCATCGATTCATAATGACCTTGAACTTTCTACTTGAGTTTATCATATTGGTTTGGCAGCGGACATTACTAAACTTCAGTCTATTGGCCGCGAGCATTAATATTGCCGATATCACCCCACCGGGGGTCGCTTCTCCCAGCTACCTGTTCTTATAATAGATAAATGGCTTCAACCACATCTGATATCCCCAGAGGAGGGGGCTTTATACAGCCGTCTCTTCCATCTCCGGCTCCTTCGCAATCCACGGCCATTCCCTCTATCCTTCCCGAGCAAAGATCTCATCCGCTTCGAGCGGGTTCCATGAAGGAGACCACTGTGATCAATCACGTCGACAAGACCATCCTCACCATCAACCGGCGACATGCTAAGAAATTCAGCAGCGCTTATGACGATCAAAGCCAGCCCGATTCTGGACGAGGGTATGAGAGCTT
Source organism: Aspergillus tanneri (assembly GCF_003426965.1). Classification (NCBI taxonomy): domain Eukaryota; kingdom Fungi; phylum Ascomycota; class Eurotiomycetes; order Eurotiales; family Aspergillaceae; genus Aspergillus; species Aspergillus tanneri. Next base: position 1,253,547 of record NW_022984634.1, on the reverse strand, counting down.
CCAGGAAGTTGCCAAAGACATCGAGGGGTTGGTCGATGTTCTTTGGGTCAGTGGAACGCGTATGTTCAACAGTTATTTCCCTCCCAATCTTATGAGATGCTCGCTCTTTTGATATATTCGCTGTTCGGAACCTTTCCTGACTTTCTGTATAGCGTCGCTCCAAATACCGTATCTGATTTCTTTGGCGGTGCTAATAAACTCATATCTTCCCGAGTACCCTTTTTCTCCAAAGGCAACTTTCCGTCTACTCAAAAGGTTGGACTCCGTGTTTGCCTCTCTGTTGACCGGAGAGGACGCGGATTCGGGCGCCCCTCTATCTGGGTTTGAGAGCAGGTCCAATATTGTCTCGATGACGGAGAAGGTCAGAATCAAGAGCATCGCTGAGACGTGCCGTGTAGCCGTTGTGGAGGCCAGGGAGCAAGTTGACGAACCCGCCGGTCAGGAGGAAGATGAGGACAGCGGCGGCGACGACGACGACGACGATGACATAGAAGATGTTTACGGAACCGGCGACTACTCTCCCGATGCCCCTGGAAGGTGGGAGATGGAAACTGCTCGGGTCTACGAGAAGACAATACAGTTGTTAGGGGATGACTTGGGGAAAGCCGGTGACATCTGGGATGATAACATGGCCGCTGGCGATACGTGTTAAGCGTGAACGTAGTTGTAAATGAATATGCTGCTGTATTATTGGCTATATACCTCCGAGCTTTGTCCATATACAAGAATCCAATACATTCCCCGCAAGAGGCCTGCTTTAATCGAGGCTACCCTGCCCCTCTGCGGGCTGAGTGTAGCAGTTTGGCAGTGACTGCAGGTTATTACTCTATGTATGCATATACTTTGTTTCTTTAATTTTTCATTCTTTGTTTGGTTCCCTTTGTGTCAGATCCACAATTTTTAAAACCCAACTGGTAGCCTGATTCAAGCGCGTAGCAGAGCGCGTACCGCCATTTGCTTAACACGAACCAGACCAGACAATTACTGTAAGAAATAAAGACTCCTGCCTCAGTCAAGTGGGGGTACCAGTGCTGGTTTTAGTGCTCACAGAAAAATAATTTTAGAGATAGTGGATCGTACCAAGGAAGACTGGTGTAGTATCGTGCACTCAACCACATGGCAATGAAAATAATAGGGCATGGAGTGGGCTGACTTTGGTTTGTCATGGATTCTACGTACTCCGTAATGGTTAACTGGAATGGATATCTCTCTCCAGAACGGTTGAGCATTCCAAGGCTCTCAGAATCCTGTCCAACCTCAGCAACCAACTCTGGCTGCTGGGTATGTTGCGTAGGATTGGACTGGACCATGGTTCATCTGTCAAGGAAACGTACCCGCGCATTTCCTGTATGAGGTAATTAATCCATAGAACAATGAACAAATAAATAACCATGAAAATAAAGAGAATTGCAAATAACAATAATTAGTGTAAGGTGGTTAGGTTAGTGCATTATTTCTCCGACGAATTCGCCTATAACTCTGCATTATGCTGGGGATTGAATGAGCCTCTGCAAGGGACGAGTTCTAGCAGTCTGAACATGACGCACATATGCACTCTCAAGATCCCTTTCAACGATGGATATGATGCAAGGGTCAAGGGTTGGGAAGCCAGGGCTCCCACTTTAATAAAGAAGGGAGCCGTCATAATAGACGTGGATGAATCGCTCCGTTGTCCAGGATAATCAAGCAAATCACCATGGGTCGGTCCCTTACTCGGGGGTGAAATGGGCTCTATGTTGTTGACCGTTGAATCGAAGCATCGCAGCAAACATTCGCGAGACTTGTATTTACAGGTAGAATTAGATACACCTGGATTTCTGTACGAAGTATCCTAGTACCTGATTCCATTCTACGTCTACCAAGGTGGGTGATCGTGTCGCGTACCTGTATGTTGATGATTATTAAGAACACCTGCCTAAGGTAGCTAGTATACTTACAGAATATGTGCCCAGCAGTTCTACCTGACATACACTTGGGCTTTGCATATCATAAAGCAAGAAAGGGGGGAAAAAAGGAAAAGGAAAAGGAAAAGAACCCCACGAGGTGAAAGCAAAATTCACTCGTGGGAATCAATGACAAGCCAATTCTGTTAGCTGACAAGTTCGATAATAAAGAAGACACACAAATGCTCTTGTCCTTCCTTCAGTGCCTTACTGCCCTAGTTCGACAATCGAAATTACTAGCCATGCCAGTTGAAGCACTGTAGCCAATGAGAAAACCAAGTCTGTTGATTCCATGGTTCTGGTTTTGGTGGAGTGGCCTCTAGCTTCTCTTTCTTTCCTCCTTTCTTTCCCTGGTCTTTTTTTTTTTTTTTTTTTTTTTTTTTTTTTTTTTTTTTTTTCGGTTTTTTTTTTTTTTTTTTTTTTTTTTTTTTTTTTTTGGTTCTTCTTTTCAGCTGGGAGTGTTCTGTTAGGCACAGCTGAAACACACTTGGACTCTATGACATTTATTTTTGGGCATGTACAAAGTGCTTTCCTTATACCTTTTAAGGTATCGATCGTACTAAATCCCTAGGTAGTAGCTTTGGCCACAGTTGTTTGCTATTATTAACCGTCATTACAACAGCTCGTACCTAGGCACTCCGTACTCCGTACCTAGGGTATATGGAAGGGGCTCTGGTAACAATCTTTGAAACAGAACCCTTGCTGATTCTCGAAGACAGGTGGTATTCTTTACTGTCTCAGATCCACGATCCCATGGTTCTGGGGCTTGGTCGGTGGAGACAGCTGTTATTCTCTTCGCAGCTGCTGTCTTGTGCTGCCTTATTACCAAGCACTGACAAGTATTGTGCACGGTGGATCCAAGAAGTTGATTGATGCAAACGGAAATGGATCTACGAATTACCTCCGCGCATTGAATGATACGGGGACTGTTGGACGATAAGGCCCATGGATGCGAATGGGACTCGACGAGTCACTCTGGATATATGGAAAAATTATTTTCTAAAAAATGAAAAGAATTTTGAAAGAGAGATATCAAGCCGGGGTGAAATACACGAGTCACAATTTAAATTGGCCTCACTGCATGTGCACATCACTTTAATCCTTGCAGGCTCCTACAGGTTCAGTGATATTCTTGATTAAAAGTATAATAATCTACTGTCGTTGATTGCTTCCACCCAAGGTAGTATGTAGGTAGATATGTACTCTGTACGCAGTACATGCATATCATCAGGAACAGTAGTTGGTTGGTTTTCATGCCCTTGCCTGGACCCATTTGCAACAGGACTGGATACACAACAGCTAGCTCGCAACTATCTATCCATGTCTCTGCTCCCTACTCCGTACATATGTATAAGTGATTTTCATTTTTTCCCTTTTCATTTGAAGGTATGAGAGCATATTGCTGCCGACATAGACTACTTCCGATGTGACAGTTGTGGATTGCATATTGCCTTGGTGAATGAGTGGATATCAGTCAATATTATGAGCTTCTCAGGACTCGGGATTTTTATGGATAGGCAATGCAGGCCGAGAGAATTAAGAATCCTGTCAGTTTGCAAACCCGCAGGTCGCTGCAGTCATCTGGTCTCGACGATGTATCGATACAGATGAATACAGACAATGTCATCATTGCTGATCTACAGTATGTAATTTAACCTCATGCAATTGATGCCGGTTCCTCTTGTCTTCCACACGTTTGGAGTCTGGAAATATGATATATGATACATATACCAGCAAACCTTGTATCTATCATTCATTGCAAGTGACAAAATTCCAATATCCACGCTGGTGCGAGGGTATGTTCCGCCCTATCCATGTCCATCCATACCTATACATTGATACAATGGATACATCCTGGATACATTTCTGGTAGAATTCCCGGTAAGGCCATCCCACCCGAAATCCAGATCTACAGAGTTATAGTTCTTGTCCGAAGAGAGAAAAAAAAAAAAAAAAAAAAACGCCTTCCTGAGTAGCCGGCAAACTTTCGTCCCACCAGCAGGCAGTGCTTCGCCCCTCCTCGCAGTCCATACCTAGAGTACTGTCGGGTTGAACTTTTTTATTTTTTTTTTTTTTAAAAAAAAAAAAAAAAAAAAAAAAAAAAAACGGTATTTTAATACTTGTTTGAATTTATTTGAATTCATTTCGTTTGTTCGACTAAACGATTTTGCTGCTTCTGCCGTCCTGGGTCTGCCCTAGTACTAGCAATCCATTATTCTCGCCTCCAATTCTTCCTCTTTCTCTTTTTCTTCCCTCCCTTTCCTCCTCCCCCTCCATACTGAAGAATAGTTAATTCTTCTGCCCCTCTTCTCTTTTTTTCTTTCTTTTTTTTCTTTTCCCTTCATCTCATATTCCCTCTCCTTCCGCCAGTTCCTTGTTCTTGTTGGAAAAGACGGAGTCAGTTTGCGGATAGTCTGTACTGCTTGTCTTTTCTCTATCTTTCTTGTTTCCTTGACTTTTTATTCTTGCCGGAGTTGTCTCGATTTCTCCATATAACGTCCTAACGCGTACTATTTTTTTTTTTCGCCACGCCGAACGTACCTCATCGTTTCGTTTTCTCTACCGTGAAAACCATTTCAAGGTTACTGTTCTTTGATATTGCCTGGTAAGTTATTATTATTATTATTATTATTATTTATTGTTATTATTATCATTTTTATTTTATTCTCGTCGTCGTTGGCAAGTGGTGGGTTGTACGTCAACTCTGGTCCGCATCATCATCCCTTCGCCCCTGTTCCTGCGCTTCGAGGATCGTGGTGCTCTCCTTCGACCCTGAGATGGCGCGCTTTGCCTCATCTGCCGTTGGAAATCTATTCGAATATCCTCTCTTGAGATGCCGTCTCGGAACGATAGCCTAGCTCTAGTGGCCCTGATGCGCCCGCCGATTACAACTCTCGCTGTGATAGCCGACGGGATCTGCACGGTCGCTACACAGCAACACTTCCTTTATCTGTCCTCTTGTCATCAATTGATGTTCTTGACCGTGCGACTTTGCTTTTACATGGGATTGTATCCCGGGTCGAGGAGACCGGATATACCGATTGGAACGGTCGCAACGGGTGAAAATGGGTCCGAGGGGTGTTCTCGACGAACGCGGTCTCAAGGTCCTTTCCCTTTTTTTTTGTATCCGCCATGCTGCCGACCTTCAAATGCCTGCCTGTCATTGGCCTCGCCCCGATATCCTCGTTTCCGACTATTCCGTCGCGTCCTGAAGCGATATTAGTCGATTCTGGTCTTGGCAGAGCCAGAGCGGCACTGCGCAAACAAGGCTGATTCCATCACATCCGCTTCTATTTCACCAACCCATTATTTTATCATTGTTACCGGCCCAGGTCAACCTGGTTTCTCCCGAAGATTATATGCTGTGGATCCAGATTTGTCTCAGTAGTGATTCACGCCATTCGATGCTTTCTCATTTTTCTGCTTAATAGCGCTTTGGATTTTTTTCTTTTTTTTTTTTTGACTGGAAAAATTTTGCTTTAAGCTAACCTTTCATTGCAATTATCCCAGGAAGTGAACTATCATTTCAATCATTTTCAAGAGCTGAACGATCATACGCTGTTCTTTCCTTGACGACTGCAACGAATTTTCAGTCGCACGCACCGTTTCTGAAATAGAAAAGTTTTTACTCGTTTGGGTTTCTGCTCATATACCTGCAAATTGAAGGTATGTTCATATTGGCCTAGTGATGGTAGCGTGATTGCAATCTCTGCAATCTCTGCGATGCCTGCAATGTCCTTGGGGGCTAATACAGAATTTCTGCAGATACTGTTATCGTAGTTATCATTACGAACACCGGATTTCACGTCAATATGTCTTTCCAGAACTTCGATTCTTTCCAAAACCAGCACCCAGCAGCCGATGCGGCCGCGGCTGCCCCCGGCGCTCCTGCCCCTGCAGACACAGCCATGACCGGCCAGGCGGACCCTACTACTGCCCCTTTCCAGGGTCCCACCCCCGGCGAGCCATCAGCTGCTCCCGTCCCTCAACAGGGTGCCGATGGGAAGACTACACTCTGGTACGAATGTCCCATGGCACCAAGCTATTCTTGCCTTGATTCACTTTCTCTGACCTGAAGTATAGGATGGGTGAACTTGAGCCCTGGATTGATGAGAACTTTGTCCGCAATCTGTGGTTCCAGATGGGTGAGCAGGTCAACGTGAAGATGATTCGCGATAAGTTCTCTGGGTGAGTACTTAGGAATCCAAACGCCTTTGGAAGGCGATCCTAATGATGGTAGTAGGAGCAATGCCGGCTACTGTTTCGTCGATTTCGCTTCTCCCGCTGCCGCTGCCAAGGCCTTGACCCTCAATGGCACTCCTATGCCCAATACGAACCGTCTCTTTAAGTTGAACTGGGCTACTGGTGGTGGCCTTGCTGATCGGAGGTAAGGCTGATATAATCAACGCCATTGTCCTAAAATAATAGAACCTAACGTTTGATTTCTGTAGCCGTGATGATCGTGGCCCTGAGTACTCTATCTTCGTTGGTGACCTCGGCCCCGAAGTCAACGAATACGTTCTCGTTTCCCTCTTCCAGAGCCGTTTCCCATCTTGCAAGTCTGCCAAAATCATGACCGACCCCATTAGTGGCATGTCCCGTGGTTACGGCTTCGTTCGCTTCTCCGATGAGAATGACCAGCAGCGTGCTCTGAGCGAGATGCAGGGTGTCTACTGCGGCAACCGTCCCATGCGCATCTCTACTGCTACCCCCAAGAACAAGGGCCCAGGCGTTGTCCCAGGTGGGATGGGTATGCCCGGCCCCGCGGGCATGTATCCCCCCATGGGTGCTCCTCCCATGGGCTTCTACGGTGCCCCTCAACCTATGAACCAGTTCACTGACCCCAACAATACCACTGTCTTCGTTGGTGGGCTGTCTGGATACGTCACTGAGGATGAGTTGCGCTCGTTTTTCCAGGGATTCGGCGAGATCACCTATGTCAAGATCCCCCCTGGTAAGGGCTGTGGTTTTGTTCAGTTTGTCCAGCGTCACGCTGCCGAAATGGCAATCAACCAGATGCAGGGTTATCCCATTGGTAACTCCCGTGTGCGCCTGAGCTGGGGCCGTTCTCAGAACAACTCAGGCCCTGCTGGTAGCCCTTATCGTCCCGCTCCTCCCCCGCCTCCGATGTACCCTTCTATGGGCATGCCCCCTGCCCACCAGTACGGCGGTTTTGCACCTATGAAGGTTGGTGGTCACCCTGAAGACACTGCTTGATATCCTTACTATCGCGCTCAGTGGGAATCTCGAGTCTTGTTAACGAAAATCTCTAGTAAAAAAAGCGTTCTTTTTTTGAAAGCCACAGCAGGAGTTTTGCGTCATTTCAATGATGGGTCTTTTGTCTCATAAGTTTGCTATTCATCTCTGCGAAAGTTCCCTCTATAGCTCTTGATGAGCATTCTCTCCTGTGCCATGTACTTCATTATATGTGAGCGCTTCCGTTTTAGCAAGATCTGAGCTCTGGTTTCAAGTTCTCCAGCCTTTTCTTTGTTTCCTTTTTTAATTCACATCCCTTTGTTCCGCCATATTTCCCACCCTTATATCTTCCGTATCCTGTTCTCAATGCCCTATTTCCGTTTGCTTCTCTCCCATCTTTCCCATTTGCGTTTCTGGCTTTACTAAGGGTCTTCTTATGCGTATGACACACCCAATCATATTTGTTGATGTGCTTTTTTATCCTATACACCTTGGGCAGGCATTCTGCGAAAAGTTCATCTTCTCAAGTTTTTCATGAAGCAATCAAATTGACTTGTGTTCCGCATTGAGGATGTTATAACATCTTTTTGCTAGACGGGCGGCCTGTACAACACTGCTTTCCTTCGCCTTGCATTTCTCAAATCCAGTTCGTTGTGGAGCATAGTGCTTTCTCGCTCGTTCCATACCGTTGTCTTATGGTTATGTATCGGGGCCTGGCCGACCAATTCACGGCCCGCCTTCTGGTGTATTTCTCGCCTATTCATGCTGCTTCTGCTTCGCTTGATGGGTTAGTGGCCGTGTCACAATGTGGGACTGGATCATCTTTCATTGCTGTTTAGTCCTCGCTGTAGCTCCTGGGCTGTTGGAAATGTTGCAGGGTACCTTAGCGCCCCTGATGGAGTTTTCGGGTGAAAGCTGCTGCTTACTTTCTGCGTGTATTTCTCGGAAATCGGCGGCTGTCTCTGTGAGCTTGTGATCCAATTCTGGGCGTTCCGTATCGTTCGTAAATTTGTCTGATTTATTTCCCCAGGCGCCTCTCGGCATGATGGGTTTCACTTTGTCTCTTTCACGGATGATTCCCCCCTTCGTTGTGCAATGAGCTCTTTCCTATGTGTTTCCTTTCTGCCTGTGTGTGTAATTCTGGTCTCTTCTCTCCTACCTCTGCAGATAGTGGAATTCTGAGCATTGTTCTGATCAGTTGCCGGCCTGCTCGTTACTCGTCCGAAGTAGATGTCACTCGACTGGGGTTAGGTCTCGCCTGATCTGATACGTACCTGCCTACCTTGCGCATGATCTCAAGGCTTTGCAAAGGCTGGAGCATGGGCGATGTTGCTGCTGGTCTTGAGGCAGCTGCCCGATCGACTACCTACTTAATTGGGAACGCTCAACCTGATGCGGAAGGAGCACCCCGTGTATATCAAACAAACAGCTTCCACCCCTCTAAATGGAACTTATCTCTTCCTCGCCTGCTCCCGTCCTTGTGGGTGTACGTGTTTCTCATTACTCCTGGTATTCTCTATTCGTTCCTGGCCCCCCCCTTCCCCGCCTCCTTCCCCGCCCCCAAATTCTTCATTTCACATATTATCCTGGAGCGGAAATTGTAGAAGGTCGAGCACTATGCGCTACGAGAACTGGGACGTGCTTCTTTTCCCGGAGAGCTCCAAGGTGCCTTTACAGGAGTTCAAGACTCAATGTTTCGTGACGAAGGACACAGGTTGGAAGAAGCCCTTGGCCTGGTCTAAGCAGTGTGCGCTGATATCCACCGGGGGTAGAATCTCCTTACCTGCACAGTCCTACACTCGTCAGTCCGGCCTCGTATTACTTGCCGCAGGGGAACTTGGGCTTGTTGCCAGTCCTCACCACATTCATCCCCAGTATCCCTCCTAATTACTCCTTTCGGGTGTCCATCCATAGTTGGGAAAAGCCCCGTCCGAGCAGATTGATGAGCAGTCTGTTGCAGCCTGATGATGCTTTACTCTTTGAGATTCGCATCTTCATCGATGGCCTATGCGTCGCGTGAGTTGTTGAATCACTTGATCCGACCGAATCTCGGCTGAGTATTTTGATATCCCATAGGGGAAGCGTATTCGGTCAGAGATCCCACTGGCCCCATGTTATAGGTACGCTGCCAATTATCAACCTCACGTGGGTTCTATTGTTAACCTGGGGAATTCACTCATAGAATTAAGTTCCTGTATGTTGTTCCATCCTTGGAATATTGTGCTTGTTATTAACACGCAGCCTTCTAGACATTGATAAGAGTGGCAACCAGGACACCCTTCGATTCCCCCCTTTCCATCAGGAGATCCTGGAGCAAAGATATTGGGACGCAGGGGAGCTGCACGGAAGAATACGCGTGGTGATCTCGGAGGGATTCGCTCGGCCGCACCGAACTCCACCGTTTGAAAGAGTTAAAGAAGTGGTTGCGTTTGCTTTTCAGCATGCCCCTCTCCGTACGCTGTCCTGTCCGTTCGTTAAGGGTCAGGTGGTCTCGTTAACCGAGTACAGATGTCCTAGAACATTCCGGCATTGCCTGGCCAAACGCTGCCATGTGGACTCGAGAGCCACGCCTTTTCAAGTGTAGCTCTGGAAGAGATCCCAACGAGTTGAAGGATGCCGAAGACAACACTCACACCCACTCGCCAACCAGACATCATACACGGCAGGCTATACTTGCGAGCAGCGAGGTGGCCACTCCAGTAGCAAACAGCACTTGGCAGTATAGAAACTACCTAGGGTCTGCAGCCCAGTGGTCAAGCAACCCCAGAGAATCAAGATGGGCTCCTCAGGAACTATTCGCGCAGGACACATTCATTGATCCGTATGTGCTTGATCCATCTGCGCGCCATCGCGGTGCCAGGCCATCTTGCGAGGACGTGTCCATGCCGGACTATACTTCTAGCACAGCTAGTAGTCGGGCTATTTCAAGCATGACTGGTATTAGTTACGAGCATAGCAAGCATCCTAGTATCACAACCCCTTTGGATGAGGAGGCATACAGCAAGCTTGTTGAAGCGGTGAGCCCCCCCAGACCACTGGCATGTGGCACCCAAGCACCCACCAACACTCCGTCGGGCGTGGGAAGCAACCCCCCAACTGTGGCCGGAGCGCCTGCAGAATCATTTGCCAAAGATAAAAGTGGATCCTTGGCCGTGGAGGAAATCTCGCAACTCGTAGCTAGAGACGTATCCGAATCCAGCGAGAAACCTAGCATACCTCCCGATCCTTCGGTAGATACCGCAGAACAGAGCAAGCTTCATCCTAGTCCGAGTGTGAATGTCAAGAGTCGGAAAGAGAGAATGTCTCAGGACAACAAGGAAAATGAAGATACGGCGGCAACGCCACATCGGGAGAGAGATAGGGTTAACCACACGCCGACCAAGATGCCAGTGCGTGCCAGTGGAAATACTGAGAGCTCGCTTGAATCCCGAAGGAAACCATCCACTGGATCCGTGCGTGGTGAGAGTAACACCCTGTCTAGGGGAGAGCCTGCACTTGTTTCGCCTGCGCAAGACTTGCCCGGAACAGATGATCTCGTCCGCCGAGTCGACCTAGACGAGCTCCTCGATTCGAGTATTCAGCTCATGAGCAGTAGCACCGTTGAAGTTGCAGCAATTGATTGAAGGTATTCTTACAAGGGGCACTCTACACCGGCGGATGTACCAGCATGTTCTCTTCCCTAGGTTTCCCCTGTTTTTGAGTGCATTGACCATCAATTTCATGTTTGCTGCACTGTCTTTCACTTCCTTCGCTGCCATTCCTTCCAAGCTTCATATCGCCCTTAGCAAATGAATGTATGTACTATTATTCATCCTTCTTGAAGCCGAACATATGCACACTCCTAATTTCTGCGTAGTGAATCGAGTCAGTGTTGTACTTGCCCAATCGAGAAGGTGCCTTCCAACCTAGGATCTGACGCTTAGTCTTTCTTTCTATTTCAAATTCCCACCTTCCACTTCGCCAGGTATGGAGAACTCAATGGAATATCGGTCCCAGGAAGATAAGTAGCCCTTGAGTGCCTCGCACAGCGTGGCTCCTGCACATTTCTGCTTTCCTACAGTCCTATGTCTTCCCTTGGGATTTCCCATTTTGCGTATGAATCCTCGCCCTACTAGAGCTTGGCGTCGACTGCCCACTCCCAGGAACCTGCAAGCTGCTAGTCCCCCCTCCCCTGTGAGATCATCTACGTCGGTGCTGCAGTATCCTGATCAGGGAGACTCGATGCAAGCCGAGAAAGATCCGATACACAACACCAATACAGGTGCCCAGCACCATGCCTTGAGGCTGGCTTCGCTGGACCCTGACTTATTGAAAATGAAGTGCTCTTCTCCTTTGAGGTCCTTGCATTACAGACTCTTCTGCTTCCGCGATTCCAGTACAGTAAAAGTCGAAAAGATCGCTGGGGAGTCAAACTCACCCTATATGGCCATACAATACTTAGGTCGCGCACTGATAAGACCCAGTGGAGGCCAAAGTGGGCGTATATCAGGAAGCTTTAGACTACGAGAGAATATCTGGACTGGATTGTTCCTTATAAGCCAGAAGATAGGTCTCCTATTCCCCACTGGGGCTGGGCGGAGCTTTTAAAGGGCAAGTTGCCAGCCCCATGGCCACTATGTTGTCTAATAGGCGATATGTAGACTACTGCCTCTACAATGGACTGCAGGGGCCGATATACTAAATGTCTTCGCGTGAAGAACTATCGTAATGAATCGAGGTAACATGACGTACTTTGGGTCTCTCAAATACTACCCTGAGAAATCCGAATCACAGAATCCTGCCACATATGAGGCTCTACACGGTTTGTCGGATTGTTGACATCGGAAAACGACTCTCCTTGCAGCTCTCGGGGGCCGCTCGCATTGAAAAAATCTAACAAGGCCGTGCTGGGGCATGTTCCCGAGAGCCCCTCTATAGAGACAAGCGGCCGGTTTGTCGTATTGCTGCTCCCAAAAGGCCGATTCAAGATGGCAAAGCAAAGTGTCCACAGGGAATCGCCGGGAAAGCATAAGCGGTTCAAACTTCATGGTGCGCAAGAACTTGCCGGGAAATGCAAATCTAGTTCCAATCTCAAACCGCAGTGTCGCCAATTAATGTACCCTTTAAGGAGGAAACAGAGAGATGGGCAGTAACTCAGGAGATATACGGCAGCTGGTGTTTGAGAACTCACACTGAATGGCTGACAAATAAGGTCTTTGTACCCCCCAATTTCTTGTTGGGATCTCTAATAAAGCTTTCCTCACACCCTCCTAACATCGAAGGGTTCAGAAGGGTTCTGCGATGCAGGGATATGCCGTCTTCTTTCCCTAGAATACTCCGAGCTTAGAATCGAGCGCTTTGATGGCTGACTAATTGAATCATAGGGAAACTACGCTGCTGGGCATTCTTTAAGGATGATCCGTTCCTAGTCCGCGCCAGTGATGTGGGAAAGATCGACAGCATGATGGGCACTAAGAATAATTTCGAAGAGATTTGTGCAGAGAGTACCGCAATATCTAGTCCAAATGGTCGAAGAGGACATGGCCCTAGAAGTGGCCGCAGCAAAAGCCCATGAAATGTGATCAATGGGAAGCCATTGCTTCAGGCAGAAGCTCTGACTCCACGCATGTTGGCTAGGTCGATTGGCATTATCACATACTAAGTAGATATGTGTGGGCTTTCTTCCTCTTCTCTTCATCTTTTCCACCTTCGCCACTTTCTATTAGCAATCTATCCACAACCATGAAAAGTTTCAACGACGAACGTACATGTGGTTTTTTTTTTTTTTTTTTTTTTTTCAAATCTAAAATACCAAGGGAGAAAGAAATGTTCTTTCTATTCTTTCTATATTCATACAGCAGGCATGGAAAGAAGCGTTAGACAATGCATATATTTGAAGTGTACACATAACTAGGAATTTCTATTCTCCATCTTTGGAAGAGCGGAATAACAGAGATAATGATGTAGATTGCGATTGATAGACCTGAGCTGACTCAGAACAATCAACCCTAAACTTTTCATCTCCCTAGGAACGCAGAGCAGCTTCTGTATTCTCTTCTTCAGCTGGAATTGATAAGCTAACCGACGGCAATGCGAAAGGTCATGTGAAAGGAAAGATAAGAAGAGACATGGGCTAAGTATCTTCTCATTTCATAGGCCATTTCCGGAGAGAAGTCAATAACAGCCAGGTCCTCGTGAACAACGCCATAATAACAAGACAAAGGAGACGCAGCGGGAAAGAAGGAAAACCAGGACTCATCTTTTGTGATAATCTCAAGTATTAAATGGGAAATGACTAACGCTAGAAGAATATCACTCAGTGGCCCACGGGAGCAATAGAAACAGAATTAACCAAGTATAATAGTAATAGAAGAAGGAAGAAGTGAAAGGCATAGAGTCACAGCACATCAGCCTGGCCACAAACAAATCCATCTCAGACAGAACGCATCTCGTTGGTTTCAGGAAATGAAGGATATGCAAGAACGGATACACCAACGCCAGTCTCACAGGCACATATCCAAATCATGTCGACAACTATCGGGCAAAAAAAAAAAAAAAGACACAGACAGAACACTAGTTGAAAAGAGGGGAATTTAAAAGAAAAACCGAATACCACAAGTCGAGAGTTAGGAATGTACAGAAACAAGGAAGGGTATATGAGGAGGAATTGAATATCTGCTGGGCTCGTTTACAAGCTATCCCCGGCACCGGTCTCAACACCATCTGTCGGGTAAGATATATTAGGATCGAACCCAAACCCAGTAGTGTCCGCATCAGTGTTAAGAAACGTATCAAAGTCAAAGTTCTCCAGAATATCGGGGTTCTCCAGAGCGCTGAAGTCGAGATTGAAAGCGGATGCCTATCGGTATCATTAGTGAAAGGTACAAACGCGGCACACGCTGGTGAGAACATACATCTGGGATGCTAAGGTCGCCAAACGATTGTTGACTTTGATCCGGTGGCTGCTGTACGAGCGGCTGTGGGGCAGGAGCCGACGTTGGCTGCGGAGGAGCACTTGTCGTGACATTTGCCCCGGCTTTGTTAAACGAATTAGGATGCTGAGGTGTGATTGGTGTTGAAGGTGTAGGGGTTGGTGGATGCTCCGCTTCAGATGATGGAGTAGCCGCTGTGTTCGCATTTGCGGCAGCGGCCGTGGCCTTCTTCGAAGGTCGCTAGAACAGTGTTCAGTAAAGCCACAATAGTGAACCTAAAAATAATGAGTACATACCTTGCGAGTGTCTTTGGTATCCTTCTTCTTCGGCGCGGGTTTGTTGGCTTGTTGCGGCGTAGGCGGAGCGGGGGCCGTCTGAGGAGATTGTGGCTGCGTCCGACCCGTGTTGGAACCAGCCGCTGGTGGCGCTTGAGGAGGAGGCATCGGGTTGTTCTGGGGAGTTCCGGTTGTTTGGGGTTGGTTCACTGGTGACTGCTGTGGTGCCATGGGCTGACCCTGTGCACCCTGCTGTGGTTGCCAACTTCCAGTTGGTACCCGGTTACCAACACCCGCAGGAATCGGTTGACCCATCTGAGGACCGGTAAAGGCTGGGTTGGAGCTCGGGGGTCGCATGCCGTTGGGACCTGCCATGCCATCAGGCATACCCTTCACGAAGAATGGGCCGGCCATCTCAGGTGGCATCTGACCCCCGTTAAAGTTCATGGACGCTGGAGAACCACGACCCTGGGCCATCGCATCGCCAGCACTCGGAGATCCCGGGAGACCGGTTTGGGGCATCTTCGGCGTACCCCTCTTCATTTGTTCGTTAGGATTTGGAGAAGTGCCCGCCCTGCTGCCTTGGGGAGAGGTGCCTGGTGGCAAAGCCTGCTGTTGCCCAGGCATTGGGGGCTGGCCGTCAGGACGGGCCATGCTATCCTGCTCTTGACGAGCCATCATCAAACGACGCTTATTCTGCTGCTCGAGCAGCATAAGCTGCATTTGATAATCTTGGAGAGCATGGTTCCCATGCTGACCGCCAGGTGTCTGCATTCCAGCCCGAACCTGGGCCATTTGACCATTCGCGCCATAGTAGTCCCCGTTCATCGGATACATAGCCTGGCCATCTGGCATAGGCACCAGATCCGCCTGGTTTGGCATGACACCGGGATTCATCAAACCATTCGGAATGCCCTGGTTATTCAATGCTGAGCGTGAGTGGTGAAGAGCTAAATTCTGAGCATATACCTGGATAGATTTCTGCTGAGCAGTTGGACCTGACTGCTGAAAAGAAGCCTGGAACTGAGCCGGATTCATCGCTCGCGGGGTGAGACCGTTCTGCATCAAGAGCGCTTGTGGATTCGGTTGGGCAGGCATGCCTTGGCCTTGACCGCGTCCATTGGGTGCCAACTGTTGACCATTCATATGCGCGCCTTCAAGGCGAGGGCGTTTAGATGGGGAAGGAGCGTTCTCTGCTGAGGACGGCGACTGCGGACGATGGCCGTTCATGTCCATATCCGAATGCTCTCGCTGCATCTGCTGCATCATCTGGACCTGCTGGCTCTTATGAAGCTGGGCGAGTTGCTGCTGCGAGCTGTGAATCATGTTAATACCCCCTCGACTTGTCGTGTTTATTCGCTGTGAGGATCTCGTAAATATGGAGAGGGGACACTCACAGGCCAGTCGTGTTGTTTTGCAGTACAGTCTTCTGAAGATTGGGAGCAACCACACCATTCCGCCGCATATTGAGTTGTCCCATTTGTCCGGGCATAATTGGTTGTTGGCGTAATAGCTGGTTATGTTGCTGCTCTCTGAGGCGCATCAAGTTCTACATGAGGTCAGCAGTGTTTTCTTCCCCCTCCAACAAATAACCCATAACCGAGGCAGATGAGAATAGGGCCACGAACCTGATTATGTTGGAGATACTGCCTCACATCATTGGTATTCCCTTTCTTGCGCTGAGCCCAGAAGAAATCCCAGAAAAGACTGAACCAATCCAACAGGAAAGAGGTTTGCTGGCCTTCGCTGGGAAGATTGGGGCGCGGAAGATCATCGGGTATTTTCAACTTCTCGCCATCTTTGCCATCAGTCATCATGGCATCACCGTCAACACCATTCACGTCAGCATCGCGACGATGTCCGGGACTCGATTTTATTGGCGGTTCTGTGCTGAGTTTGATCGACTCATCCTTCACAAGAGCCCTAGCGCAGTCGTGATAGCCGCGCTTCAGGAAGTAATCGTAGATATACGTGTTAAGATTGTTGATCATTGTCTCAGGGATAGTATTCATATTTCCGTCGTTGCGGGGAGCTGCAGAACCATTGTTGACCATTGGGACGCCTCCGACAGGGCCCCCCGCCCCGGGATTCAGCCCAGCGACATTCATTTGATTCATGGTGGCAGCAACGGGGCTCAGCCACCCTTAATGAAATGCGTCGTCGAGATCAGATGTTTTCAACGCGCATCCACCGCCTCGAGGCGAGGGAGCTCACCACAAGGTAAGACGAGGAGCGCGTAGCAATCGGAGTAAATAATGAGACGAAAACGGCGGATACACCGATGTTTCCAGCCCTGAAGATAAGTTTATAGTTAGAAAGAACGCGATCGAAGGAAGTGGGTAGATGTGGTGCAATTCAAGTCATGTATAGATCCCGGGTGAAAGACGGACTGACGTGTGATATAGTCCCACTGGCCCGATGACAACGCAGTGAAAAAGGGTTGAGATGATAACTTACGGGGAGACAAGCGTGGTCCGCTTAGGAGCAAAAGGCGAGTTCAGGAAACGAAAGAATCTGAAGTTGCTTCCACGGCGCAGTAAGGAGTAACTAGCCGCAGTAGAGAGCAAAAAAAAAAAAAAAAAGAGCAAGGAATGGATCAAGAGGAAAAAGAAAGGAAAAAAAGGAATAGAAAAAATGTCTAGAAGAAAAGGATATATGTATCGTTAAAACAAATCCAGCCGGAAAATGCGCGGTAGGATCAACCGGGGTGGGCGGCGACAAGCGACACAAGAGCAGACGGCAATGGCGTTTAGGAGAGAAGGTCAGGAAATTCAAAACTCGACTTGAACAGAGAAGAACCCGAAATGTCCCAAGAAAGAAGAGGCTATGGACAGTTCCTGTAGGAAAGGGAAAAGGAAGACACGGAGAGACCAAACCCGGTGGCTTAGGATAACTAAGTGGTGGAGGGGGAGGGATGAGAGGCAAAGGTCAGGACAAGGTGTAGCGGTGGATCTGAGGTGTTCTGGTGGGTGGGAGGACGTGGATATCAGGCGCGGTGCCTGGAGTGCTGGGCTGTTCAATCACTGCCGGCTGGGCGTGAATCGCTTGTTCGGCACGGATTATCTCGATCGGAACCAGGTAAGAGGGCTGGGAGATGCGGTGGCCTCGCGTATTTTTCAGCATGCATCCGGTAATTAATGATGAAGACGGAAATACTTACAGGGAATTAGAAGGACTGAAATAAAGTGAAGTTTTTTTTGAGAGTAATCAGTCTTCAGCCAATGGAGACCAACCACTGTGAGATCAAGGAGAAGAAAAAACTCAAATAGCGGAACAACAGAAAAGAAAGGAAACAATAAAAAAGAGAGTGGAAGAGAAAAAGAGGCAGGGCAGAAATACAGCTACTGCTTAATAACCTCTCATAATTAATGATAGTGCAGAAATGTTCTCCCGATACGTGGTGGTATTAGGTATGGAAAATTAACCACCTGTGGGGTTCAATTCTCCGTGCAAAGGCACGACTAAATAGATGGGAGAGTAAGAATTAACGATAAACACAAGCATAGGATAGAAATTTATAACCTTGCACAGAGGAAATAATTTTTATCAGACTTGTTTCAAATAAAAGGTTTGTTTGTAACTTGCAAGTTAACTAATAATCTGTACATACATTGTATCTGTCACTCAGCGTACTTCCCAGAACAGCCTCAACAATTGCAGTATAGTGCATCACGTGGTGCTCCCTCGCTGTCACCCTCCGCTACTTATGTATGTATTCTGCACTAGATAAGATTTTAGAAAAAGAGATCTCCTTTGTCAATTAGGTTAGGTTTTACAATTTTTATCAACATTTGCCCTGTGTATTTGGCAGTTAACTAGTGGCTGTTAGTCAGACTTACATGATCAGAATAGTTAACAACAGCTGTCATGAGATGATGACTAAGTAACCATAAAAGTTCGCTAACTAGTGATCTTCCACCTAAGACTATTATACCTGATAAGGTAGTACATCTGAATAGTAGATGCACCCTTTACTTCCTAGCAATAAATATTATACTCCAAGGTAATTAGCACCACACTCTACATTCTTCGCATCATGCTATATAATGGTTAATTCCACAGGCTAATCATCGACCCCTTCACGCTTCTATCTACGGAGTACCTATGTTAATTAATATAGCATGAAAATAATTGTATAAGGCATGCCCAATTGAACGCTAAATATCTGCTAGAAATATACTACAGGTATCAATATATTGATTCAGTCATGGTAATGTTATTAGTTATATTGTTCGTACGTAGAAGGCAGACTTTTAGATGCCCGTCTACTTATTGTAGTTGCTATACCATTATGCCCTTCTACGTCGTTATCAAGGGTTAATGCAGATAAATGTATGTTTATGAGTTTCAAAGAACAGCTGTCATTCTTAAATAAAGAAAGATATGGTAGATGTTGATAGTGACAACTCAACAGATAAGAGATAGTGGGCCAAAGCCCTGAAGCCCGGAAACGCCAAACGCCACAAATGTATAAGCTTCAATTACTCTCAATTAATCGCGCAGACTATTCTTCCTCTGGGGGCATTTCATCCTCGATATATCTCACTAGTGATACCCGCATCTCCGTCGTGTCATCCCCGCGCAGCATATCGCTAACAAAATGTGCTTCGACTTGCATTTGTACCTAGACGAATGTGTTAGATTAGTTGCATATCATAGTACATGTACGTGGTGGAATTAGATGCCAGGATTATGTCTCCTTACCATCTCCAACGATCCCCTTAAAATACCACACAAAATATTGGAAAACCACAGCTCGTCCTGCGCTCTTCCATCATCCGGTAGCTCCACGAAGTCGGCCAAAGGATTCTCATCAAAGACAAGTGAAAACTGGTTATTATCACTGGTCCAGTTCGTAACAGTGGGGGTAACATTGAGGAAAATCTTGAACCCGACCTATTTCAATTCAACATCCGTCAGCCTCCCCAAAAAAAAGTCCATACAGACAAGGAGTAAATACCTTGGCGATCATATCCGCTGTTTCCCGGAAATTGGCACATCGGCCAACGCCCGACTTGGCGAGGAAGTCTTCAATAAGCCGCATGCCAATATTGTATCCCATTTTGTCCAACTGCTTATTCACTTCTTGATAGTTCCCATCATAGTCCTGACATAGTTGTGCAACGATTGTTCCATATGTTAAAGTCACCAGCTCCGCATTGACCTTGTCAACTCTCGTTCTGGTAAAGGGCACCACAATGTTAGTTTCGAACTGGCTCGCTGCTTAAACCCCACTTTAATATCCAAGAGGGCGGGCAAGAAAAACAGATATCCAGGGAAACAATGGCACTCAGCATACTAACTTCCATAGCCTATATCAGGAGTTGTCAGTAAGTGAATAAGCAGTCATGAAGACAACGGCAATAAGCGACGTACTCTTCTCCGATCCTTAAGGCTTTTGTGGTAGACATGTTTAGCCAGTTATTTGGGGGGACCTTTAAATCCTGCGTAGAAGGTGAATACTTCGAAAGTCAAATTTCTTAAGCAATTTATTACAACTATTTAGTCGTGAATGCACTTGTCAAGACAAGATTCGCGGTGTGCGCATTCCCCCGCGCAGTCAGTGGATCGGACGGAGGGCGCCTACCTATGGGGTTGTAGCCAAGAAATCGGCGTTTATCGCGCCTAATCTACCCGTCCATTTCTGCGCCTGTACGAAGAACCGTGGTCCTCCGCATGGTGCTCCCTTTGCCATCAGCATATTAACCCTCCATTGTGAATTGTTTACTATTGTTTAGTTTTTAATTCCCCTCTGAATCACTTCGATTGCCACTGGCCTATTTGAACTGTTGGTTGCAGAGTCTTCTAAGGACGATGTCTGGGGAAAAACGACCCGCCCCCGAGGCCTTTGGTTCATCTAACCAGGTTGTTGTGAAACGAAAGAAGTCCGATGCCAGTATGAATGATCATACAGCTGTTGTAAAAAGCTCGTCGCAAAATGGGGCTCTGGTGCAGGCAGTATGTCTTCAGCTGGGTCACCAAGTCAAAGAATACAACGAGCCTTAAAGACTGATGTTGACCGCAGGTTCCCCGCACTAGTGGGTTAGACGCACCGATCATGGATCTGACAGGTGAGAAGAAATAGCTTCATAATGAGGAATATTGAGAATTTTAGGCTGATAGGCAATATATTAGGCCATTCTGGTGAGGTTTTCTCCGTACGATTTGACCCCACCGCGCAACATATCGCATCCGGCTCAGTAGACAGATCTATTTGTATGTCAATCGTTAGGACTACATTATAAAACATTGACAATTGGCTCATAATAAAATTAACTTCAATAGTGCTGTGGAATACCTATGGACAGTGTGAAAACTATGGCATCCTCTCGGGTCACCGAGGCGCGGTCCTCGACCTACAGTGGTCTCGTGATTCAAAAACTATCTTTTCTGCATCAGCAGATATGACAATTGCAAGCTGGGATCTAGAAACTGGACAAAGGATACGGCGCCATATTGGACATGAAGAGATTGTCAATTGCGTGGACATCAGCAAAAGGGGCCAGGAGCTCTTGGTCAGTGCAAGCGATGACGGTTGCGTGGGCTTATGGGATCCACGGCAAAAGGAGGCAGTTGATTATTTGGTAACAGAATTACCAATAACCGCTGTGGCCTTATCGGAAGCTGGGAATGAAATATACAGCGGCGGCATTGACAACACTATTCACGTGTGGGACCTACGAAAGAAGGCCGTGGCTTACTCTATGACGGGACACATGGACACTATCACCTCCCTCGAAATTTCTCCAGATTCGCAGACCTTGCTGTCCAACTCACATGATTCGACCGTACGGACATGGGATATTCGACCCTTCGCGCCCACAAATAGGCATATCAAAACATATGATGGCGCTCCTATTGGTCTGGAAAAGAACCTCATCCGAGCGAGCTGGGACCCAACTGGCGAGAAAATTGCGGCAGGAAGTGGCGATAGGAGCGTGGTTGTGTGGGATACCAAAACTGGAAAGCTTTTATACAAGCTCCCTGGACATAAGGGGACTGTCAATGATGTTCGATTCTCGCCAAACACCGAGCCAATCAGTAAGTTGGGATGCACTTGAGTAACTGATGATTGCATTTACTAACCCATATTCTAGTTGTTTCCGGCTCGTCTGATCGGAGTCTTATGCTTGGTGAACTTGGAAAATGATATAACTTCGGAGTTTACAGATGGATCATGATTTTGCAAATAAAGCTAGCCTACAGTCACAATTTGTCTCCAAAACTGGCAATTGAAGTCCCAGAGTTCTTATGTGATATTTAGGGAATTGAGGGTTGCAAGCATCAAGAGCACCCCCTTGCTAGTTTGCTTCAGATTAGAAGTTGCGAACACTACAATGTGTTAAGCTATGAAAAATTAGCGGAAACACAAGCGATATGGTGTACATTTAGTCTGAAGTATAACAGAGCACCTATTGGCGTCATAGGATCTCTTACCGCGCAGGCTATTGTATAAAACTTCCAATGCCAACACGCTTTATGCTAAATCGGAGATTTAGTTCCCACATTATTGTTTGCATTATGTCTTGAACTGTGATTAATATCTAACTCAGATTTTCAAATCAGCTATAGATAAAAGGTGTCTAGCAATTGAACATTTACCCTTGTGCATTGTTTATGTATCTGTAATTTCTTTAGTTACTATGCTGTGGTTAAAGTTTTGGGCCCAGCCGTAGGCTGCTTGACAACTGAGAAAGGCCAGTAACCAAGTCTGAAACACTAGATTTACAGGACAAACTACAGCGTACATCTAAGTTGACGTGCACCTTGTATCTATGGAGTAGGTAGCAGCTGCATGCAGGTGCGGGCTGCATGAAATTACCCAGGTCAATAAGATGTTTGCCAGGAAATTAGATCCATCTTCCGGAGCCACTCTATTAGAGCAACCAGCCCCTTAGCTGGACTGTATGTACATACTCCATACTTAGAAACGCGGGTCATCCAGGGGTTAGGTAGCTCCTTGTACTAGTTTAGTGCCATCTACCTAGAGGATAGTAGAGAAGTAGTACGGAATACCTATCCCGTATCTGGTGTATACTACACCGTTTTTGCCTTAAAATAGTATTTCATATCTCTTGTTTGGGCTCCACCCCTTCTTTCTCCTCAGCTTCATCTCCAGCACTTGTTAAATCTGTTTTTTTTTTTTTTTTTTTTTTTTTTTTTTTTTTTTTTTTTTAATCACTGATATTCCTTTATTGCAATTTGTTGCATCTAATTATATTACCCTTCATACTGGTTATTAATTCCCCATCTTTCATTCCATACAGGTTAAACATAACGGACTACTGGTGCGGCCTGGAGCCCCCCTGTTCTTTTGTCTTCTTACCCTTCTGAAAATTTATTTTTATTCCACTTTTAAACTATCTACAATTGTGAAACATTATCCCCAGTTCATCCCTTTGCTGCATTATCTATTTCTGTTGCCAATGCTGCGTCTTCCGTCTTTCACTGCATCTTTGGTCCTCACGATGAGTGTATAGCACGGAAGATACCTCCTATTACGAAACAGAGCCGAGCGACCTATACCCGGGAATTGACCATTCCTATTGTTCATATTACTGTCTTCGCTATTTATTTATTTATATCACAAGGTCGATCGCTTAAGGTAATTGTTGCCACCTCTCGCATTTCTCGCCGGTGTGCTGTTCAACGAATGCGGAAGTAGGATATAGTACATACTATTGAAAAGCCAAGGTTATATACGGATTTAAAATCAACCCGAGTTCGATATTTTTATTAATAATAGAGCTGCCGGGAAGTGGAATGCTTGATTATTGTGCACTTCGATACCCCAATATCAATATTCAACTGACAAACAATTCGACATGGAATCGGTTTTGCTGTCTCAGCCAGGGCCCTCTTACCCGAACACCTCAGCATCGCCCACACCGATATCTTCTACAAACTTCAGCCACAATGGAGGCGACACAGATGGGCATTGCCAAAGAGACCACTCTCATGGAGAGCAATCTGTATCGCGGTATGGCAGGCCTCGTGCCAGTCTTGGGCAGCGAATTTTTGGTGATCGCGCTGTGCATCAAAGCTCTGGTGTACCTGGGAGAACTGCAATACGTCAGTCGATGGTAGATCTAGGATCCGCATATTCGCCCAGGGGCCCTTATTCTCAAATTTATCTACAATCTACGCCGGAGGAATCTGGCGTGAGTAACGAGGTACATTCGCACACTAGGTCTAGACAAGAGACACAAGATGTACCACCACGGGGCCTTTCCGAGCACTGCAATTATCGCCTAAGATCATGCGCCTATATACTGAAAGAGAAGGATGCCAGAAAGAGGTTAATCACACTAGCTACGTCTGCGGTTTTTTTGATTCTCGTCCTCGCCCTTTGTAAGTCTATTCGTTACATTCCAATGGCGTTCCTAGTGCTGATAAGCAATTACAGATCTTGTGTTCGCTGTATCCAATTCCATTTTGGGCCGCGAGCTACATATTCTTCTTGTTTTCATGATTCTAATTCTTGCCATTGTCTTTTGTCATTCTTTGATCCGCCTTGCGATGGTAATCTTGAGAAGTCCTACCAATCAGATTCCTAGAAGAGCAGGGCCTACTGGTTACGCTCAGCCGGAACGCCCAATTCAGGTTGTCCTTGCCGGAGATGAAGTTCTGACCGAAAGCAACAGCAACAATCGGGAAAAAGTTGTGGCTCCCCCTCCAGCGTATGGTCTCTGGAGGAGTAGCGTGGTAAGTTTATCTTTCCGTCTCTCCCGGCATTCTATATATTTGAACAATATTCATTAATAGTTATTGATACTGGTCGTAGAGAATAAACCCGGACTTGCTTTATTGGCAGCGAGTGGAGCGCAATGCGCGCCCCTTATGGAATCACATAAACAAGGCTGAGCCAACTTCAAGCAACAAAATTGCAACTCCACGGCCTCCCAGCTATACATCTGATAATGGCATTGATTACGTTGTTGAAGCACAGCCACGTTCATTCACACGGTGCCATATCGCTGAGGAGCCCGAACATCGGTAAGGGTATATCGAGCAAATTATTTTGCAGAGTCCAAACTAGGAAGACATTATTGCGTCGCCAGTACTAGAATTTCTTTTATGCGCCTAAAAGATATCCCCTTTTATTCTGTCCTTTTTTCCCCTCTCAGATTACCAAGGTTGAAGCGGGAGTTACTCGAGCATATAAGCAAAGGATTGTTAGCATTAGTAGCGAGTAACTTCGCCATACAGCAAGATTAGGTTGCCCTTATTTAGCGTTGCATTTAATACATAATTTGCGCAATGGATATTAGTTCATATAATAATATACAGTAGACGATTTTGAAATAATCGTTGGGAGGTGTCGCTTAGAGTGGCATATCTGGCCTTGTCGGTCCCAAAATCACTCACGTGCGACGGAGCCGCTGCCACCACAATATTACTCTCGAAGTTCAATGGATTCACCAACGAGTCGGATTGCCCCTTCGACACGAAACCCCTTGTAGTGCCCGGCGGTCCATCACGTTCCCATGCAATCCGTAACCATCTCGTTACTGCGGTAATGCGCTCGAGATGCAGCTGGTCCCAAATGTTCGACCTGCTCACAGCATGGGCGACAACATGGGTCCTAGTTCTGCCGCTGTGGCTTGCCATGGCCCAGGGTATGAGGACAGAAAAAATCCATGAACTGAAGTGAGTGTCATTCTTGCTGTGTGGTACGCTGGAAGCCCCGATTGCCGCAACTCACGCGATTATTTGCAGGAAGGAAACCGAGCTCATGTTTTACCACGGCTACGAGAACTACATCGAACATGCCTTCCCTGAAGATGAATTGCGCCCCCTTTCTTGCGGCCCATTGACCCGGGACCGAGAAAATTTAGGACACGAGCTAAACGATGTTCTCGGAAATTATTCCCTAACTTTAATCGACAGCTTATCTTCGCTGGCAATTCTGTCATCAAGCGCCGATGGCGGCAAAAAGGCCTGGAGCTATTTTCAGGATGGAATAAAGGACTTTGTTCGACTGTACGGTGATGGAACAGACGGCCCTGCTGGCCAGGGTGAAAGAGGAAGAGGATTCGATAGAGACAGCAAAGTTCAGGTTTTCGAAACAGTTATTCGAGGACTAGGTATGAGATTCACCATATAGTGGCGCTTTCTCTTTTACTCACATCGGTGCCTTTGCAGGTGGACTGCTTAGCGCGCATCTCTTTGCCGTGGGCGACCTTCCCATTACAGGATACAATCCACCAGAGGCGGAAACGAGCTTTGCGAAAGCCTGGAATAAGACCAGTTTCCCGAAAGGCAGTCATGGAATCAACTGGGAAAATGGGTTTATATACGATGGTCAGTTTCTACGACTTGCTGCGGACCTGGCCAACCGCATCCTACCTGCTTTCTACACGGACACTGGTCTCCCCTACCCTCGAGTTAATCTGCAGTATGGAGTGCGACGGCAGCCGTTTTATGCGAACTCGCCATTAAACACCGGTTTATGCGATCACCCTGATAAGGAGTATTGCCAAAAACGACGGCGGCCCTCCTCGCCAGAGATAACAGAAACCTGCAGTGCTGGCGCTGGTAGTTTGGTCTTAGAATTTACCGTCTTGAGCAGGCTCATTGGAGACGGCCGGTACGAGGAGTTAGCAAAGAGAGCGTTCTGGGCGGTTTGGACGAGGAGGAGTGAAATAGGATTGATTGGCTCGGGGATAGATGCAGAATCGGGCAAATGGGTTCACTCCTATACGGGGGTAAGTCCTTTCACCCGAAGCGCGAGGTGGGCCCAGAAAGAATTCACTTACTTACGCACTCTCAGATTGGCGCAGGCATTGACAGCTTTTACGAATACGCCTTCAAATCTTACGTTCTACTGTCTTCGGGGGATCGACCCCAGCACAATCCCGACAGTCCGTGGCACGCGCTGGATGATTATTTTCTTCCACTAAGTGAGCACGAACATTCAGCAGATGCATTTTTACAGGTGTGGTATGACTCGCACACGGCAATCAAGCGTCACCTGTATCGAGGAGATGGCTACCAACATCCGCATTTAATCCAAGGGGACGTTTTCACGGGCGCTACGCGAGCATTCTGGATCGACAGCCTGAGCGCCTTCTATCCTGGTCTTCTGACTCTGGCAGGAGAGCTTGATGAGGCCATTGGTATCCACCTCTTACCCACAGCTGTGTGGACCCGGTTCTCTGGTCTCCCAGAGAGATGGAACGTTGCTACGGGAAATGTAGAAGGGAACCTTGGCTGGTACGGTGGCCGCCCCGAATTTATCGAGTCCACGTATTATCTTTACCAGGCCACCAAAGATCCTTGGTATTTGCACGTCGGTGAGATGGTGCTCCGGGATCTCAAAAGACGGTGCTGGACAAAATGCGGCTGGGCCGGTCTCCAGGACGTTCGGAATGGCGAGCTTAGCGACAGAATGGAGAGCTTTTTTCTCGGAGAAACTACCAAGTACATGTACTTGCTTTACGATCCTGCGCATCCTTTGAACAACATGGACCAACCGTTTGTCTTCTCGACTGAGGCACACCCCCTCATTATACCCAAGAAAACGACAGCAGTCCCACATCGTCGCAAGAAGCCATCTACCGCCGACAAGCCACAACGCAGTAATGACATTTGTCAGGCAGCACCTCTACCTCCGACCTTCAGTTTATCGTCCACAGCAGCGCGACCCGATGTTTTTCATGCTGCAAACTTGGCCCGTCTACACCTGATGCCCAGCCGAGGGCCGGCGGAAGGCCCTCTTCTGAAGTACGCAAAGGATCATCCGAGCGTGTCAATATCTGACCTGTTTTCGCCAACCAATTATACCTTCTTCCCGTGGACACTACCTGCCGAGTTGGTGCCCTTTAACGCAACAAGCTCGCCTATGGTTCTTCGGCCGACACTAGATATCTCGTTCCCAAGCATCCCCGGGATGGTCTTGGGATCGAGCTCCTTGGAGCGGGTTCGGGACGGAATTCTCATCAAGGCGGTTGGGGGCCTCCGGTTGAGCATGGTTCAGGACGTACCCTCCCAGAATGCGCCCGGGAGTGCGGCCGAGGACGAGTTCCGAGTCCAGGTGATCAACAATGTGCCCCTCGGGAAAGATGAGAAGGTATATCTCTCGCGGGAGATCATGTTTGATGTCCTAGATCCCACTGATCCGAACTTTACCCGCATTCGTGATTTTGCGATGATTGACATCGTCATTGACGTTCTCCCAGAGACAGTCCGTCGACGAAATGATTCAAATGATCATCAAGAATCTGCTGCAGCAGAGCATAGCCAAAAGCCCATCATCCACAAGTCCACCGACTATAGCGACGATAGACTCGACTACGTAGATCCTTCTGCACCGGGTTTGAAGACGGTTCTTTCGTCCTTGATGGACTCAGTTTCATCATTACTGCGAGACGAGGCACAGGCTGATTCGACACTGTCATCCCCGAGGCAATCACCGTTGCGGTTGGTGCTACCGGCTGCCATGTCCTCCGGTCTCGGGTCGGCTCCGATGCCGGACGTGGAAGATGCGCCTACGTTCTCCGTCACAGGTGACTTGACCAAAAATCGACTCAGCTGGTCAACGATCTACTTTGCCGATGAGCTCTGTGAGCGCCGGATTCCGAGCGACGTTGCGCGAAACCACCAGGTACTGGTCATCAAACGTGGCGGATGCAGCTTCTCACAGAAATTGCGAAATATTGCGGCATATCCGCCATCACAGTCTGCGCTCAAGCTCGTGATTGTAGTCTCATCTAACGAGACAGACGAGGTGCCAGAGGCCCACCCCAGGTTTTCACCGACTGGCTTGGCTGCCATCCGTGCCGAGCCATATCTGGCTCGGCCATACTTGGATGAGACGCAGATGACAGCGGGGGGTATCCCACGACGGCATCTGCTTGGTATGGTAATGGTTGGTGGGGGTGAGGAAACGTATGAAGTGTTGCGACGTGCGACTGGGGTAGGCATCAAGCGACGATACACCGTGCGGTCGCAGGGAATTCCCATCAATAATTTGTATGTTCTTTGAATCCGATTTTGTTACATGTAGCAGGATAGAACCTTGGGTATACTTAGTTTTCGCACCTTTTGAATGCACATATTTTGCCACACTGGACTATCTAGAGAAAATCCGGATCTTGATAATGGAAACATTTTTCTTTTAGAGAGGTTAATCTTAGCAGTATCAAGTATCACTACGAAGACGAATAGAATGATCGTGAGTGGCGGGGAAAAGAATACCGACTCCACTTGGATACTGATCTCACTTCCTTCTCGTCTCCTCCCCCTTCCTCTTCTCGATAACACCCACGTTGGAACCCAACCAGTTCAGGGCACTCTTTTCTTGATATCGAGTCGACCTTGACAAACAGATATCATCTACAAATCCCACGTCGGTCTGAGCTCGAAACACGAACAGACGAGATTAGAAAAGAACGGACAGAGAGCGAGAGATACAGAAACAAAGAAATAAAGATAGAAACGAAAGAAAGAAAACTTCATGCATCTCGAAAACACCGACGATAACACACCCGTTCCCTCTCCGATCACGGTCACAGCCACGACGCAACTCCCGAATTGCGAGACGAATCTCCGAGTGCTGTATTTCGCATATGGATCGAATCTCTCATTCACGCAGATGCGCATGCGGTGCAGACACAACCCCGACCTGTCGTCGCGGCCAGTCGCCATCGCGCGTCTGGATCACTGGCGCTGGTTGATTTGTCAATACGGATACGCGAACGTGGTCCCGCCAGCGGGGTTACGGGTGGGGAAGCAGATCGACGAGGGGGATGCGGTGCCGGTGTCCGGGGAGGAGGATACGGTCTACGGAGTGCTGTATGAGATGGATGAGGCGGACGAGACGCTGCTGGATGGGTATGAGAGTGTCGATGAGGAGGCGCCTCCGTCGCGCCAGACGGACAAGATCCCGCTGGCGGTGCGGCCGAGGGAACAGGCCAATGGGAGCTATAACAAGTGGTATGTGTCGGCTACGGTGACCGAGTGGTTGGATGAGGAACAGCGGAGACGTCGACAGGATGAACCCGAGACTACGATTTTGGTGTATGTTGATGAGGAACGAATCCGGGTGGGCCCGCCGAGGGACGAGTATATTCCGCGGATGCATCGAGCTATCTGCGAGGCGGAGACGTTGGGATTCCCGAAGAAATGGGTGGATGAGGTGATGGTGAAGTTCATACCTTCGAATTAGTGCGAAAGCATAGGAAGATTTACAGATTATAGATCGTTGTCATGATGCATTGCGGTCATGTCGTCCATTGTCTATAGGGTACAGAACACCGTATGAATAGACATGCCATATACCAAACAATGATCTCTCCGGAAATGACATCGAGCTCATAAACGTAGGCCAGCTATCTAATTGGACTCCATAATATCTGGTGTTTCATCCAGCTATAATGAAAGAGGATCCGACACATAGTACCTGTAAGACTGGTCCTCCTGCAAAGCATACGGAACGCAGTCCAATCCGCAATAGAACCACCGCACCGTACCGATATCAAATCGGCAGAGACCTTAGCTGCAGCAGGGAGGAGTGATGGGACAAGGATAGGGACGAGTGAATCTTATGTTGGTTGTTCTTTTGCGGCAATCACACCCGCAAAAAGCCGTGCAAATCCACATCCATTACGAGACGAAGGAAAGAAAGGGTCTTTTTTTTTTTTGGTGTTTCTTTTTCTTTTTCTGTTTTTTGTTGCCATCAAATTAAAAATTTTTCTCTTGGCCAGACAGAAGTGTGTATACCGGACCACCGAGCTTATCCCGTCCCTTGAGGAATTCGAGTTCGAGGATGAAGACGAAGGCCATGAGTACTCCTCCCATTTTTTTGATCAGTTCACCTGCCGCATAGGCCGAGCCGCCTGTTCAGGATACCATCGGTTAGCCCTGGTTCTTACCAGGATGTCAATGGTCTCCCCAATGGAGGGGAAGGAGGAACGTACCGGTTGCGATGATATCGTCCACGACGAGGACCTTCTGGCCGGGTTTGATTGCATCCGCCTGCATCTGGAAAAAGTCCTGGCCGTACTCCTTCTCGTAGCCCTGGGTCTCACAGGGACCGGGGAGCTTCCCCTTCTTGCGCACGGGGACGAAGCTGGCGCCAAGTCTCAGGGCAAGACTAGGGCCGAAAAGGAAGCCTCGAGCCTCGAGGCCGACAATAACGTCGGGCTTCTGGTCGGCATGGGCCTCGAGGAGATGCAGCTCGAGGCAGCGAAGGAGGGACTCATGCAAGACGGGGTCGGCAAAGATAGGGAGGATATCCTCGAACAGGATACCGGGGGAGGGGAAGTCAGGGAATTGGCGCAGAGCGGAGCGCAGCCTTACTTTAAGACTGGTGAGTTCGGTGGTGCGGGTGGGATGGGAGGAGGAGTGTCCGGCGACTTGGGCGGCGGCATCAGGAGTTTGGAAGGGTTGATTGGAGGTGGGTTGGGACATGATGAAGAAGAAGAGAAGAAGGTGAGGGGTGGTGAGGTTGATAGTAAAGGTAAATAAAACGGAATAAAAATCGTGATAAGAATAAATAAAATTCAAGGAGGGGGAGAAAGAATAACGGTAGGATGTAACGGTATGGTCGGGGTATTGTATCGGTCTTTGTTCAGATCTCCGGTACCTCTACTAGGTAACAGTGGATGGATAAAGAATGAGAGATCCATATCAAGAGAAGAGAGCCGTCCTAATCCCTATTTTTTATATGAAATTATATACATGTATATATATGTATGTAGGTACAATGGATGGAGGTACAGAGTTCCTAGAGATACATACAATGGATGATCGGTAATACTAATACACCCCTGGAGTCTAGAATCCTTCTTCCCACATGCTACCTTATTCACATCAATATAATCCAATGTCTAGGAATTTTGTCCCCTTTGATATGGATTCCCATCCAATGCAACTCACACGCTGGGAAAAAATAATTAGCTTAGAAACAGTCTCTGCCTCTCCATCACCATCATGTACGCGTCCTGCATTGTCTGCATTGTCTGCCCTTCCGTGTTCCGGTGATAGCACGATACAGTCTAGTGGCATCGATCAACAAAGCCACCACTAATTGACAACCCGTCCGGAGTGGAGTATTGTACCTTGTGTTCCTGAACTTCCTGAACTCCCTGTATGTACTGTACTGCTGTAACAGTAAATAAATAGCTAAAATAAAGTAATAAAAAGAATAATCAGAACAACCCAAATCTTCCTATGCCCACTGCATCCTGCCGGGCCGGGTGGAAGGCGACAACACAGAATCCGTGAGTCAGCGGTGATACCGGGCTCAATGAGTGGACACGGTTTCCATCGATGATTTGCCAGGCCTTGGTCTGTCGGTGTGAAGACGGGCAATTACTCTAGTGGTTATAGGTAATAGTATGGAGGCAGATGCCCTATATCCCGTCAATCAACCCAACGAATAATACGCCTTCCCTTCATCCTCGGGGAATTCGTCCAGTCCTAGCTTGCGCATAGTACTTTAACCCTGCATCGGCAGGATCCAGGCACTCCATTGCTAAGCCTGCATGTCCGAAACCATCTAGTCAAGCACATCCCTCGTGCTGAATGTCCTCCTCCGAAGTATGAATACTTACGCACACGCACACCTGGAGGGGAAACATCAGGATCATGTCTTTCCATGCTACCCACCTGTGCAAGAGACCGGGTTACACAGCAATTCTCCAAGAACATCCCCACTCCGGCGTTCAGTCTGCAGGCACCTGCAGTGTCCTTTCCAGTTCTCCTGCATGGCGTTGGCCACGCCGCACGGGTATTTGGCTTATTTCCATGGACGGTCGATGCTACAACAACGCAGTTCGAAATATTAATCTGGGATGTTGGTAGGCCAACCACCAATGGTTGTTCCTTTACTTTTCCTTTTGGTTTTCTTTTTCTTTTTCTTTTCTTTCTTTTCTTTTTTTGTTGCATTTTCTTTAGAGAAAGGTTTTGGGTCAAATTCAGAGATCATGCTGAGACACCAAAGATTAAAATGGCTAATCAGTACAATCCCATCGATATAGCCTACAGGCTAAATGATTAATTTATCCTTGATGGAATCGGCTATTGGGATCGCAGGAAATAAGATATATAATATACTCTCTTAGTTCCAATTCTTCTCTGTTCTTGAAACCCATGGACCTTGCAGTTAAACGTTTTTATTCCTGGTCGAATTATCTATCTGGTTTGATATGACTTGTGAGACAATTCTAATAGGATGCCGATGAATATTAGGTGAATCAATCAGAGAAGCCTGCACCCTGCTCACACAATGAATTATGCTCAGCGGGTATTATAGCAATGCATACAAGATTTGGTACAGCTTACATACTTTCATGTCAAGAGCATAGATGACTACTTAGGATTCCAAGCTTCTAGAGTAAAGTAACCACGAGCGTGCTTTGACGCAATAGTTTCCTACCTTATACACATCCTGTTAACACGATATACCTGGCTAATGCTGAAAAAAAGAAGGGAAGGTGGGGGGAAGGAATGTTACAGTCTCCTATAGTACACAGTCAGGCTTTAAGGCCTCAGCTAATATGTGCAAATTGCAGCCATGAATAGAGGAAGCAGTAAAGGGTCCAAGTTAGGTTCCAGAAGTGAATCTAGTTATTTACCTAGTCCATGGTATAGTTCGTGTATGCTGAAGAGATACTTTATAACTAATAGATAAATACAAACAGTAGTAGTCTTACCAACATCAAGCAACGTATTAGACATGAGCAGCAAAATATGATACTTTTAGAGCCTACCTTACTCTATGTAATCACTGCCTTAATTGGAATTTGATTGTTATCTGCTAGAATACCCAAGTAAAAAGCTAATGACGTATCAATACACAGTACATATCTTATCAAGTATACAAATGCATGCATAGCGAAGTTTCCACTGGTAAAAACTGGTCACTGCCAAAGAAAAGCATGTGCCCTGCTGAACAAAGTCAGGGTAGGCATAGTGGCCTTTGTCTCCATGGGCTTATCACACAGCACCTCAACACTCCTCGTCTTCACTGAGCCCCTCGTCCAACACAATTCATCCAAAACGACCACTGCCGCTCAACCCATACGCAAAGCTCTGGCTCGTTGCAATGAATCCCCCTCCACCGAGTCCAGATCCAGACTACCAGCCCGAGTGGGATGAGGATCATTTTCACGCCTTACCGAACTCCCTGCCCACTCTCTCAAATAAACTCAACGAAGAGATCGCTAACAACTCGGCCTCGACTGAGCCTTTCGCGGAACCAATGGATCAAACCCAGGTTGTCGGGGCGTTCCAGGCGCTGAATATCACTTATTTAGAGGATATTCCTGAAGAAACTGCCGGGCAGGAGATGGACGAACCCAGGTACAACAAGGAAAACGTCGAACCTTGCGCCATGCCGGCCACGAAGGAAGGTGCATCGACTGAAGCTTCTCCAAGCCAGGCACAGAACACCGAGGAAACCCAGCCAGCGCGCGGGCGATTTTATTCGATCAGCGACACAGAGGCGCCGGATCCTCTGCTTGCTCCACCACCATCTCCAGTCATGAATGCGCCCCAAACCTCTGATACCTCGGATACCGAGATCATGGGGTTCTCATCCTACAAATAAGATGGCTGAGGCATGGATCCTAGTTCACATGTGAGAAACACATTGCGATCACAGTATGTGAAGAGGTAACTACTCACACCTAGCAGTGTCTAGTCTCGGTGGCCACGATCGACAATGGTCATGTTTTGTTTTGAACGCTTTTAGAATTGCCGGGGATGTGTTGGGAGTGTGGGGGTCATTGTTTTTCCTTTCTTTAACAGGAGACTGGGAACATGTTGAGAGAAGATAATGTGTGGCAGTGCCTGTCAGCTACATTGCATCACATCGGGTTCATTGTTATTTGATATCATGGTCCAGCTACTGCTACAAGTACTAGGCGCCAGTAGTTGAATGGAATACCATCATCACGTGGATGGCACGGGCCATCTCGCTTAGCTTCAAGCGATGTTTTCAGGCAACGATCCGCCTTTTCTCTTTTCTCTTCTCTTCCCATACGTCTCCCTCTCCCTCTCCATGCCCTTCTACCTGTACTTCTGCTTTGTGCAGAAGTGCCTGGGAAGACCACCAGATGTGATATTGTCCTAATTTGTAACCCCTCTACCTGAAATAGTCATGTCACCTGCTGTTGTGGCTGCTGAAATGCACCACGAGCATCCACTGCACACCTTAGCTACAGCTTTTGAAGCTCTCCTGCTGACAACCCAGCATCTTCACTACAAAGAGAAAAGTCTCCAGCAAAGATTGGAATATGCCAGTACTGAGGTAAACTCTTCCCTCTCCTCCCTTCCTATCCTCCCTTCCCTTCGTTCCTTGCCTTCCTTTCTTCCCTTGCCTTCCTATTCTTTCCCTGTCTCAAATGATGAGAGAAACTTGATTAGCTCTAGATCAGGAGTCGCTTATAGCGGTAGTGACGGACAAGTCATGTATTATCTGATGGAGACTGCCCATTATTTTGTCTTGGCCACATGTTTTCAAGTTCTGCCTGCTAACATTTACCTTTAGTACTTGAAGCTAGCAGACCGACTTCCTAACGGACCGGATACCCATACCAAGATTGTCTCGGAGAAGATTCTCGGTCGGTATACCGAATATGATGGGTCTCAAAAAGCCCCCCTTAGCCCCCCGGCTGTAGTCCAAGCAATTGCAAAATCTGGAAACGTAGGAGATCAGGTTCTCTCTGCCATATCGGAGGGATTAGCTTGTTACCAGTCCATCGTACCTTCGCATGAAGGCGGACTATTACCCGAGCTCAATCCATGTCTTGTTGCCACTAGAGCTGGGGCACCTCGTCCCTTGGAAAGGGACTTTACTACGAAGGGTACGAGGGGCAGTTTACACTGTCCCTTTGCAAAACCTACCAATAAAACCTCCGCAAACGGAATGTCTACTGCGATCGAGAGTTCTCCCAAGCCTCCTAATGATACATGTGGGCATGAAGATTTAGACCCCATCAAGGCAGAACAGAAAGATAGACATTCTAGCCACCCACCCTCCGCACGGTCATCAACGGCTCAGTGCCCTATTTCAAGATGTCCAATTAGGTTTCTAGATCAACATAGTCCCGAAGAAGTTGCCGAATATGTCGAGAAGCACAAGCATGAGATACCTCGGAGCCATGCCGTCTGTGTGCAGCGGTACCAAAAGGACTCGCAGAGCATGCGGCAACTAGATGCAAAGTATGGTAATCTGATCAGTATGATACGGGGCTTATCCGTCAAGCACCAAGCGTTCTTGCCGAAAAATGGCAACAGCGATGCACGAACCTCCAGTTCGTCGGCTGAGCGGGTGGAGAAATGGGCGGAGGACGTTGGCTTCAAGTCGGATATGGAGCCGTCCATCAAGGAGGAAGAAGAGAGTGAGGAGGAAAGGAAGGGACACTTTGATCGCCCGTTGCGAGAAGTACGGGTCGGCGAATCCCCCAGCAGGCCCTGGGGAATCCCCGTCCCCTTTCCTCCCACACCATCTCGTCCCCACTCGCCGGCGGCTCCAGTTACGGCCTCTCTTCATCATCAGTCGGAGAAGCCTTTGAATAATGCTGTCATAGATGCCTCCTCCACTGCACCGCTTCACGGCCCGTCTCATGACATGCCGGACACGGAACTGAAAGCTGGATGTTGTCCTTTCGGCCATGGCGCTCCGCCCGTTGACCATGCGGCCCCAGAAACTGAGACCATTCGTAACCCGGATCGAATGGGCGAGGCCCCGGATACTAATGGGCAGGAGAATGGAGCTCACCCAGACCTCCAGCAACGCCCACGCAACACAAATGCCAGCATTTTTTTTAATGGACCTGTGTTTTTCGGATTTCCAGCGGAGCAGACGGCTGCTTTCCTCCAGCAGCTAGGTGGTACCCTTGGTCAAACGTAATAGATGACGCTGTACATATATAATAATGATGATCATGATGACGACGACAAGGACCATGGCTGTAAATCCTATTACTTAGATAGTTCGTTATTCAATTCTCTTCTGGTATTGTTATCTTTTGCATGGACACGGAAAAAGGTGACTCCACCGATGGGAGCAACCAATGGCGCCAGCGACTTTCCCGCGGGATAAGACAGCTGACTGCAATTCTATCGCGACTTGAAGAAGACAGTTCTGCCCCTCTACTCATGCTCCCACTCATCTCTCGCCTTTCCCTCCTCGCTCGTCTCCCATCGTCACTCCGTCCTCTCTCTCCCATCTTCATCTCCCGTATCCCTCGTCATTGTTTCTCATTCCATCCCATCACCATGTCTGGCATGACTCCCGTCACCGCCGCTGGCGCCTGTCCTCGTGAGTTAAACTGCCTTTGAATTCAGCCATTCTCCCTACTCCGACAACTAAGATGCTTACCAGTTCTCATTCATAGCTGCTGGTCCCTACGTAAGTCCACTACTTGGAAACCTCTCCATGGTTTCGTGCATCCTTCCATCTCTCACCACGACCTTCCCCACCATCCCCGCTTCTACTTACTGATCACCATTAATTTTGGTCCATATAGACCCAGGCGATCCGCGCAAACGGCCAGGTCTTCATCTCCGGCCAAATTCCCGCCGACGCCTCTGGGAACCTTGTCTCGGGTAACATTGGCGAATTGACCCAGGCTTGCTGCAATAACATCAAAGCTATTGTGGAAGCTGCTGGATCCAGCGTGAGCAAGATCGTCAAAGTGAATGTGGGTCGTCTCTATCTTTTTGTTTTTCTCTCTATTTTCCCTCCTTTGCTGTCACTCCTTTTCGACAATTGACTCCTTGCAGGAGTCTTGAGTTGAAGGAGGGTGAGGCTTCCAGGTACAGATTGCTGATAGGAATGATCTCTTCTAGGTCTTCCTAACTGATATGGCCAACTTCGCGGAAATGAATGCTACCTACGAAAAATTCTTCACCCATAAGCCTGCCCGTAGCTGTGTTGCTGTTGCTCAGCTACCCAAGGGTGTCCCAGTGGAGATTGAGTGCATTGCCTTGGAGTAAACACAAGGGGAGGAAAGTCTGTAGTCTGTCGTGGTTACCAGCTCCCTATTTATTGTCCAGCAAGTTGGAGTCTTCTGGATTCTCCTATGTAGCATGTACATAGGCATAGAGTCGATATTGGATTTCTGGGGTTGAATATTCATTGAGTAGCACTGTGGAATTCCTAGTTGAGACAGCCTAGTAGGAAAGAATAATCGTAACTTCACAGAAGCTGACCGCAATTGGGAATCATAATGCGAATACCGGATAGACAAACGATGCTCAAATGCAGCTTCACAAGGAAAAAAAGAGAAAAAAAAAAAAAAATAGTGAGTACCAAATGCAACAGCGAACATAAAGCCATCATGCCAGATTAATTATCGGCGTCCCAGAGTTCCGGTCATCCTCCCTCCCCCGGTCATCAAGCTTTGTTTAACGATGGCGTCGGCTGCCGCCGCTGCCGCGAGTCTTTCCTTTTGGCGGCTTCGGTCGCGCAAATATCCCGCTGCCTCGGGCCTCATGCGAAGGATACGCAATATCATATCGTCGTTTGGCTCTGCTTGAGCTTCGCGCCACTTCTCTTCCTTCATCTTCTTCATTGTGCCCAGGTTCCGAGAGAGCATGATACTCTTAGCTCGCCGGGCATTGGGAATTCCTAGAATACTGCCCGAACCAGCAGCCCCGATATGGGGCGCAGATGCTCGGTTTTTGTTTGCTTGTTGTCGGGAAATTGTTGCCGATGCCATCCGTTCGGACGTGCGAATGAGTGTGTCGGTGGGTTCGAAATAGAAGAAATTTAGGGTCTGAATCTCGTGGTATTTAGGTGACTTTAATATATCAATCGAAACGCCATGAGCTTCGCCAGTTTCGTCGTCAACCGCGTGGAAGAAATTCAAAAGAAGAACGAGCCAGCGTGAAACAATATCGACCTCCTGCATCGTAAGGGGCTTCTGATGCGACGGTTTATCTGACAGAGGAGGCACCAGTAAACTCTCAATGGTGTTGAGTACCTCCTTCCATAAGCGAGCCATGACCATTTTCATAGCTTCTGAGGTAAGGGTCTTGTTCATAAGTGCGAAATTATCGTTGAAATAGTCAAAAAGCGGAGTCAGCGCATTTTCAACGTCCGCATTTGATGGCGCTGCAGCCGTTGACTGAGCGCGATTTCGGTTCAGAAAATTGGAAACGGAGGAAATGCTTAGCCCCCGAGATAGTAAAGATTTCAGAGTTCGGCGCGACAGGCAATGACTGATGTATGCAGACAACTAGGAACGATTCTTCGTCAGTACCCCAACTATACTCAGCCAAGGTAGACGGGGGACTTACCTTTTCAGTGATCTTGCGAGTCATATCTCTCTCCGTGCGCTTCAGCGTGCGGAATGACTTGCCAAAGTAAAATTGGATATCATCACGCTCGCCCTCCATGCTAACCCGTAACAGGAGTCGACCTTGCGTGTCCAAATCAAGCCAATATTCCCTTGGCAGGAAATCACTAAAATGCACGGGATCCAGCTTAATGGAAGTTCGACCGACATAATCATGATCGCCTACTGCGTCCCAGTCCCAAATGGTCGCAATGATGTTTAATGGCCCTTGCGTTGTGATATCCACAGTGTCATCCCACCTTGGATTGAGATTGTTGTAAATGATGCGAGTCTTTGCAATACGCTTCTGATATTCATCCGCCAACACAACGTAGGGGTCACTACCCCCGTTCATATCGCAAGCCTTCAGATCTTCGGCTTCCACGACCTTTATTGTGAAAACATATGTCGTTGACCTGCGCATCTTTTGTTGGGTCGGTGGGGGCGCATGCTTTGCTATAACATCCGCACATCCGTCGACATTGATCTCACGCTCAAGCTTGTCAAATTTGGAGAGAGCATATTCAACATTGTTCAGCTTGACCAACGACTGCGTACGGTTAACTATGTTGCGACCAAAAGACAGGGACGCTTTCTTGAACGCTCTTACCTCGGGAAAGAATTGGAAGGGTTCAATCTTCTCTTTACTTGTCCATGCTTCTTTGGCGATTTGCATCCATTTCTCTTGGGTTGTTTGGTTCATGACGGCTTCTTGATCCGGAGAAAGCCGATCCATTTCTTTAGCAAACATTTGCTCTAGTGATTCGCAGTATCTGGAGAGACCTTTCCCAATAGATCTAGACAAAGCCGTCATGAACTTGGCGTACTGAAGGTCATCATCCCACTCAAGTTGTATCATCTGCTCCACAACCTGATTGAATGAGCGGAAAATGTCTATCACAGAGACACTATGTCGATGGTCCTCAGGGACTAGTTCCATCGAGTCCCCAGCTCGAACTGCAAATGAATCTTGTCTAGTGGCTTGTTCGACCCATTCCATGATCTTCTGGTCGGTCAAACGAATCCATCGCCACACGAATTCTTCCAGAAGGTCTTCCACGCGGAATGGGAACGGGCTCCTGGCGTAGAGTTAATAATTGAGCATGTCAGAACACTAGTGAAACAGCCACACATACTCGGGAAGCGCCTCTGTGAAAAGAGCACGTATAGATGTCAGTTGCTTGTAGAGATCGAATCCATCCTCCATCGCAATTTCCTCGCCCCTGGCTTTTTCCTGTTCAATTATCCTCACGACCATTTCGTGGGCGTCTTCAGCGAATATTGGTAGAACATTTGAGAGCAACGTCGTGTATGGATTTACCCTGAGCTTTCTTAGTTCAAAAGTCGAATGTTGCGGAGCTGGGAGAATCTTACCCCATAATTTCTGGGTTGTGTCTATACCGCTTGCGGATTCTTTGTGCAAGTTTCGAGATGGCATCGCAAAGCTGAATAACGTGGTTTAGTTCCCAGGCCTCTTGTTCCACCGGGACCTCTTGTCCTAGAAGATCTTGATACTTTTCTGTGGCCTTTTGTGCGAGCCCATCCTGAACATACGAGCGGAAGCGTTCGATATCTTCTAAGTCCTCTGTGTAGTTGGGATCATGCTGGATATGATTCTCTAGAACATACATTACTGGACCAATGGGACGGGGCTTGCCTTCGTAGCAGTCCATCATAACAACGTATAGTTCCCGCAGCAGAGCTTCATGCAGAGAGGAAAGTATCTGCTGCATTAAAAGAAGATCATGGATCGCCCACCTTTGTCTGTCAAAGACTACTGGAGCAATGAAACTGCTGCGCTTTTTGCCATCCGATGGAGGCTCCTTAACGAACGTAAACGCCGAATCAAGAGTGTCCAGGTCGATCTCATTATCAACAAACTTTGCTCTTGCAATATCCAAGAACAGGGCAACCCTGGAGAAATTTGGAATCCGCCAGCGCAGGCAAATCTCATTTAAGAGCTCGGATGATTGTTTAGAAAGCAGCTTCATTGACTGGACATCAGATGTAGTCTGTGCAGCTTCAATGTCACGATCTTTGAGGTCATGAGTTAACGTTTGGGCCAAGATATATCTGTACATGGAGCGCGGATCCGGTGGTATGTAAAGGTACGTGTCTGATTCGTCCGATTCATTATTATTCACATCCTCACTCAGCGACAACGAACTAAGATCAATGGGTTGGTCGAAAATATGTGATACGGGCCGGTCCGCGTTCGTTCTTGATAGATCCCCATGAGCTGCGTCGGCAATGCTGTCACCAGCGTTTGTGTTAAACCTTGGAAGGGCTCCAGGGGTGCTTTTGGTAATTTCGGGATTTGACTGCATAATAGCAAGCATCATTTGGGATAAATCCGGACCCTCGCTCTTCTTCCAAGTTTCATATGCTTCCTCATTCTCGAAGTCTTCCTTTGACAGCGTTTTCCGAGTATTGAGGCTCAGGTGAGCCTGATAAGCTTTCAGATCTTTAAGAGCTGCCTGTGCAGTCCACACCCCCCGGTGCTTATCGATGTCAGACTGAGCCTGGGCTGTACTCATGCCGAAAATCCTCGCCACATGTTGCACATGAGACATGTCTTTCACATCGTAGCTCAACGGAACGACCACTTCGACGGTTGATGGGCCGTTGGCTTCCACGAGATCCAGGTCCTGGGAAAGAAGCTTGTTCTCCAAGGCAGACAATCGATTTGACAGCTCAGGACGATCCCTGGCCCAGTCATTGTTCTTCAAGATAAGAGCAAACAGCCGGACGAACAGGGCTACATGTCTATCCACCATAAATTTCCAATGATCATCATCCGGGTCCTTGCCTTTGCTAAGTTCCTTGGTTGCATTCGAATAGAAAATAAGTACGAGATCTTCAGCACGTCGATCCTTCTCCATGCGCTTCTTGAACGACTGATCCTTCAAGGCGTTGAGAAACGCAGCAAACGTTCTCACGACCAGCGGGTCCTGGTATTCCTTCCTCTTTTCTTTCCTCGTCAGAATCCCCGTTAACCTTTTCTCAAGTTCAGATATAAACCCATGCGGGAACCTCGTGCTCTTGGAGTCTCGCACGAGAGAAAAATCGCTCATGAGGTCATGAAACGTTGACGCGCGCTTCGGCCGCTGCTGAGGGGCTGGCATAGTCTGAGCACGGCGTATACGAGGTTGAAGGAGATAGGAGAGGTAGGCTACCCGGAGGGCATAACTGTAAGCTGCAGCGGCGTTCACGGGGCGTCTGCGCGAGGCAGAGAGATTGCGCGAATGGCGGACCTCATTTTGGAGGCTGTTAATCCTTCGGTTAAAGCCTCGGGACTGATTAGATGCAGTCGACATGGAGTGGTTGCGTCTATCTATCTATCTAGATGTTGCGACGTTCGGGACGAGGGGAAGCGCCGTGACACCATGGATGGGCCGTTTGCGATCAAACGTCAGCCAGCCAGAGCTAGATGGAAATATATAGAAACTTAACGAGTTCCTCTTGGCCTGTGCAATCAAAAAAGAGGCGGGATATCTTTGTAGTAGGCGGCGGGTAGGGGGGTTGTTGGAATTACCCTGAAGAATGCTGGCTGTTTGCAGGCAAAGAAGGGGTCGGGTTGGTTGGTTACGGTGTCCACCTGGTTTTTGTTACCTGAAACACCACACAATAAGACGGTCGTTGTAGCTGCTGGGTCGCACCACAGTACCCCTGAACAAAATAAATAGTAATAAACAAAGATATCGATATTATCTCTGTCTATAATTAGAGGTTGAAGAGTAGAGTCTTGTGTGGTACGAGCTTTACTCCAGCCTAGGATGAACTTTGTCTGAGCCATTGTTTCGAGGAATGGATCTATTTATGTATCGCAAACCCACTAAATTAATCGATAATAGGCGTAAAGAAAGCATAGTTTTCGTCCTCTTCCCGACGACGCTTGATACCATACTGGACTGCGCCTCTACGGCTTATAATTGCATCCTTAAAGAGAACCATAGAATTAAAAGCCAAATACATCAAAAACCGCACCACTACTGCAAGACTGCAAAATCGGCTGACAAAGAGCAGCTTTCCCTTCCATTGAATCGACAATCAAACCTTTGATTGACGCCGAAAGAGCATACCGTACTGTATTTATTTACATTTACACAACGTGAATTCCGATCACCAAGTATCTTCCCCAGACTTGCGAGCCTGAAATATGATCATTTATTAGCCAAAATCCTGGACCAAAGGTAATTTGAGAAACTCTTATCCCTTTTCTTTACGCCCTAAGGGAGGGAAGAAGGATTAACGAACCGGAGCAGCATTAGGTCCTCCGAGCTCCTTCTCCAGACCATCTGGGAATGTCCGGGGAGCGCTGGGCTTGTCTGGATAGGAAAGACTCACAACACCACAGAGTCCCAAAAAAGTCGCAACAAAAACTCCGAGGTGGAAGAATCCCTTGCGAGCCGTAACGTGAGTATACTGTTCGGGGCTGAAGACACCGAGGATTTCGTTTTCTTCGTGAACCGGCTCTCCAAAGTTGCGCTTTTCTTGCTGGTCCCACCAACCGCCGTAAGGGTCTCTGAAGGCGCGTTTGACACGGGGAGGGTTCTCATAGTTGCCATTCTGCATAAGGAGATCAGACGGGAGCGATTGGTCAAGGGCAAAAAATTGAAGCCAACATACCTGCAAAGGATCATGGACTTCTGCAGCCGCAAGAATCCGGGCATGCGAGAAAAAGGCGCGGGGGACGGTATAACGGGCGGCAATGGGCAGGCGCCAGGTCAAGAGCTGCTGGGACAGCATCTATTTAACAGCCATTAGTACCTGAAAGCCACGTATTGGGAGCATATTTATCAGTCTTGAGAGAGATAAGGAACGGACCTTGCTGGTAGAAGAGATGCAAAGAGAAGGGAGGAAGCAATGGACCGGCGAAAAAAGGCTCAACACTGCGGGTGAAGTGAAGTGCAAAGCAATCATGATGGGACTCGGATTAGATAATTTCAGGCCTCAGGCAGCACGCCGTGCTGCTTACATACACCTCCACTTCCTCGTCACGGGTAGTCATGTTAGGAAAAAACCACCACTTCACGCAATCTCCTCATCTACCTGGTTTTTCCTTCATCAGTCGCGCTACAGAGCCGATAACTATGCCAAATATCTTGTGGCACTCTAACCCAGTTACCACTATATGTTGATGCCGCTTTTTCCCATTCCAACCGTGTCCTCGTTGGGAAAACTGGGGTCAGCTGTACAGAAGGCCCCTGTCTCCGTGGTTACAAGACATGCAAAACGGCAGCGCAGATGGCATTTCACACCAAAATGAACGCG
This sequence comes from Aspergillus tanneri, assembly GCF_003426965.1. NCBI lineage: Eukaryota > Fungi > Ascomycota > Eurotiomycetes > Eurotiales > Aspergillaceae > Aspergillus > Aspergillus tanneri. The sequence goes on along the minus strand of NW_022984634.1, from coordinate 1,209,655 downwards.
TGACCCCCGAGCTCGAAGCAAACCCTCCTGCTCTCGCTGCGTCGGACCATGTCGTCGATTCTGGGTCCCGTGAATCGATCTCTTCTGAGACAAAGGAAGACGAAGCCGCCACTAACCATATCGACGAACCTCCATCAAAAAAGCGAAAGCTTGCGGATTCGGCTGCTTCTCGTCGGTCGAGTTCCCGTCAAGCGTCGCCCCCATGGAAGAAGCCCGGTGCTGATGGTCCGACATCCTTTATTCAAGATGGCAGGCGTAAGTCTTCCCGAGTCAACGCGGTGCCTGTTGAGCTGCGGCCTGCGTCCGAGAAAAGGCATACTCGGACGACTAGAAAGCAATCCATGGGCAAAAATGTCGCCTCTGGGATAAAAGGAGTCGCATCGTCACCGTTGTCGATGTCGGTCTCAGGTCCGGAGGTGAATGGAAGGTTTCTTGGTGGCAAGGCGACAAATGGTTCGCAAAGAAGCGTGAATCTAAGGGGTGCTTCTGTTCGTCGGCCGCGCGTTTCACAATCGCCGGTGCCAAAACAAGCTCGTACGCGTACAAGGTCTCAGAGCACTGGAACCTCAAACTCAGCTCGTCGACCCCCAGGTGTGGGACTCAACGGCTTTACTGCTGTCACGAGCGATCTAAATAAAGTTGAAGGACGACATGAAGGCGTCGAATATCATGAGGGGGGAGAAAGCTACCAACAGGCCCCCAGACTACGGATCAAGATCAAGAAGCCCTCGATCGGCATCCAACATCCGTCTCATGTTTTACCCCCCCGGAAGTATAGATCGTTTAGAGAGTGGCTTGACAGTAGAGACGTGGAGCTGCGAGATGATACTATTTTCACACGAGAGGAGGCGCATGAGGAGGCTCAGCGGAGGCACCGAATAGCAATAGCCGCAGAGCCTGGCGGTCCTTTGAGCTCTGACGTATGCTCTGCGTTTCTACCAGAGCAGCAGGAGGAGCCGTCGCAGCAGTATTCACATCAGGATCACCTAGTGGCTCATGCTCTGTATTTCAAAAAGCTCCTTGACCAGGAACATAGACGCCATCGTCACATGGCGAAACTGTTTGCTCAATGGTGCGCCGACGCGTGGAGGAAGCGGAACAAGGACCCCGAAGATATTATTCGAGAGCAGCAGGAGGAGATTCGGGGGAAACGCAAGCAGCTGGCTAAGGATCTTCAGAAGATGTTCGACCTAGTTCGGGCAGAGGTAGACAGGATGCGCCTAGCGCGTTGGGAAGAAGAACGAAAAGCTAAGGACCAGCAAGCGCTGGATCGCGCAATAAAGCAATCTACTATGCTTTTTGAAAAGAGACGTATGGAGATCCTCGGCGAGACTGGAAGCGATGGCCTCGAGTCCAGTGAAGATGAGATGGATACCGATGTTTCAACTGACGAGGAAGACCACGAAAGCAATATGTCCTCTACAGACTCCGAAAGTGATAGTGGGAACTACATCGATGACGATGAAGGCCTAACGGCCGAAGAACTCCGGCTGAAGTATGCCAACCTTCCGGATGCCAATGGTGTTGCAGACCGCGGGTCTTTGGCATCCGATGATATGGCTTCACCATGCGAGATCGACTCTGCCGCCGATGAAGTTCGATCTATATTGCCTTCGGATGTGCACCTGAAACAGGTGGAACTCGACGAAGTCGATCCTATGCTCATAGATGGCAGTGATGAGGCATCTACGGATATGGACGATGACATGGGCGAGACTGATGAAGATATGGCTTCTAGCAATGATGATTCTGGTAGGGAAGCCGATGATAGGCCAGGACTATTTGGATTTTTCTCTGCAAAGGATATAGCACCGAGTGGCGACTACTCCCATAATGACCCTGACGATGACGACGGTGTCTCTAACAGCCTCTGCGAAGGTGATCTGAAGTCAACTGCGGCTGATGACGATGAGGACGAAGAGTCGGAGTATCCGGATGAGGTTTCCCTTGTTCCTAATGGGCCTGCTAAACAAGACTCTCCCCCGCAAGATATGACCGAGCCTTCAACCATCCTTGACACGACTCCGGCCGGAGATGAGGTCTCAGAATTTGAGATGATCGACACCAGTGCCCAGGAAAGTCCGGCCGTCGTTAGCAATATGAACGAAATAAGCGACGATATCCTGCACGAGGAGGGATCACCCGAGGAACATGATCCTTATCAGAGTGGTGAACCTTCCAGTGAGGCATCTCCGGGCACGCTTGCTACGAAACCTTCCGAGCCCGAGTCTGTCTCATCATACGATGCTGCAGCGGAGAAGGCCCCCCATGCAAGCGAATCCCCAGCTCCTGTGTTAAAGACACCCATTCCCCATCTGCTCCGGGGAACCCTGCGAGAATACCAGCATTTTGGACTGGACTGGCTCGCTGGTCTCTATACGAACCACATTAATGGCATCCTAGCCGATGAAATGGGACTGGGGAAAACTATACAAACAATAGCCCTACTTGCACACCTGGCTGTAGAGCATGAAGTGTGGGGCCCGCACTTAGTCGTCGTTCCTACAAGTGTGATCCTCAACTGGGAAATGGAATTCAAAAAGTGGTGTCCTGGCTTCAAGATCATGACCTACTATGGCAACCAGGAGGAGCGCCGGCAGAAGCGCAAGGGCTGGATGGACGATACGAGTTGGAACGTTTTGATTACTTCATATCAGTTAGTCCTTCAGGATCAACAGGTTTTGAAAAGAAGGAACTGGCATTATATGGTCCTGGATGAGGCACACAATATCAAGAACTTCCGCTCCCAAAGATGGCAGGCACTTCTGACCTTCCGGACACGAGCGCGGCTTTTACTCACCGGCACTCCGCTCCAAAACAATCTAACAGAACTATGGTCCCTTTTATTTTTCCTAATGCCTTCTGATGGTGATGAGACCGGCATTGAAGGGTTTGCGGATTTGAGGAATTTCTCCGAATGGTTCCGGCGGCCAGTAGAGCAGATCTTGGAGCATGGCCGAGACACGATGGACGACGAGGCGAAGCAAGTGGTCACTAAGCTTCATACTGTTTTGCGCCCTTATATATTGCGCCGTCTTAAAGCAGATGTTGAAAAGCAAATGCCGGCAAAATACGAACACGTCGTGTATTGCCGGCTCTCCAAGCGGCAACGGTATCTGTACGATGGATTCATGTCCCGGGCTCAAACCAAGGAGACCCTGGCTTCGGGTAACTACTTATCCATCATCAACTGTTTAATGCAACTTCGTAAAGTTTGCAATCACCCCGATCTCTTCGAGACTCGGCCAATTTCTACCTCGTTCGCTATGCCGCGTTCCGTGGCCACGGAATTTGGGGTCCAGGAGATACTCGTGCGCCGGCGGTTGCTGTATGAACACCCGCTTGACAAACTGGATCTAGACTTTCTCAATCTGGTTCCAATTTCGCGAGAGGATATATCTCAAAGACTTGCGGATGATAGCACCAGACTCATGGCTTATGGGCCTTTCAACACACTCCGAGAGCGTCAATACCACCGGACCAACTGGCAGATGAGTTTTAACGGCTCAACACTGCAGTCTACACTAGAAGCGCTAGAGAATGACTGTAGAAAAAGAAGGATGGCCGAGCTAGAGAAGTGCTTATATTTTGAGTCGAAGCGGCATGGCCGTCGTCCTATATACGGAACAAGCCTTATTCAGATCCTTACCGCGGACACTAAGCAGCAACCTACTTCGAACGGTCCGTTACGAAAACGCTCCCTGGTAGACTGGCTGTCAAGCAGATCATCCGTCCTCGCCTCAATGATCCTGTCCATCGAGGAGCGGTCTCAAAATATGGATGGTTACGTGCAAAGATTTGCGTGTGTTACCCCCGCTGCGGTTGCCTCCGGAATCACCGAGGCAGCTTTGACTCCGATTGAGACGCGACACTTCACGAAAAAGGAGAGGTTACCTTCCTATGACCCGTTCCATGAAGCCCAGATGCGACTGTCTATCGCTTTTCCGGACAAGAGACTATTGCAGTATGATTGCGGCAAGTTACAAAGACTTGATAAATTGCTGCGAGATCTGAAGGCCGGCGGCCACCGGGCATTAATTTTCACTCAGATGACCAAGATGCTTGATATCTTGGAACAGTTTCTCAATATTCACGGGCACCGGTATCTTCGGTTAGATGGAACTACCAAAGTCGAACAGCGGCAGATTCTGACGGATCGGTTCAACAATGACAACCGTATCCTGGCTTTTATTTTGTCCAGCCGGTCTGGTGGGCTTGGCATCAATTTGACGGGTGCCGATACCGTGATTTTCTACGACCTGGACTGGAATCCAGCGATGGACAAGCAGTGCCAGGATCGTTGCCACCGTATCGGACAGACGCGTGACGTGCACATCTACCGGTTTGTCTCAGAATATACCATTGAATCGAATATTCTCCGTAAGGCGAACCAGAAGAGGATGCTGGATGATGTTGTCATCCAAGAGGGTGAATTCACGACAGACTACTTCACCAAGCTTGACGTCCGCGATATGATCAGCCCTGAAGAAGCCCTGGAAGGTCAGGATGAGGCCAGTGCAGCCATGGACCGTGTGCTCGAAAATCGGGTCTCCGGTAGTTCTCGAGTCTTTGAACAGGCTGAAGACAAAGAGGATATTGATGCGGCTAAGAATGCACAAAAGGAATTGGAGCATGCGGATGATGGAGACTTTGAGGACCGGAGTGTCTCGCAAAGCACGCCTGCCCAGACCCAGGCAGGGACGCCAATTGCTACGTGCACCGACGAAGGAGGAACACCTGGATCACAGGTCGTCGCTACGGCACCGAGTGTGCATGATGTAGAGGAACTCGATGCAGAGCCCCAGCCGAGTCATATCGATGACTACCTTCTACGATTCATGGAATGGAACATGAAAAACGAACCGCTTGTTCTACCAGGAGAAAGGAGCAAGAAAAAGTCTAAGAAGGGCAAGGAGCACCGGCTTCACAAGAGGCGTCGCTAATTGGATGATGGACCCAATGTCCAGTGTATTTATATTCGTATTTCATTCTTCTTCTATTTTATTTATCGTTTGTGCGTGTGTACTGCTTGGCTCCTTTTTCTTTTCTAATATTCATCGGGCATGTTTGGAGTTGGAAAGGTGTCTTATCTATATAAGGGAAGAAAAAATATTTCCATTCCATGTAGAAGACCTTTTTGGTGGTATGACCTTCTTGCTTTGTCTAAACTTACACGGCTTAATGGACTAATCGAGAGAAGGTTGTATGAGAGAGCATGTCTAAGTAATTTGGCTGGTCTTTCTCCATTTATCTATTCAGTTCCCAGATTGGCCGATGCTGGAAGAGAATCTCTTCCTTTTTTTTAAAAAAAAAAAAATTTATTATTAATCTCATTTTTCCCCTTATTTCTCCTTCTCTTTCTATTTTTGTATCCGACTATAGATCGTATTAATACCTTATTATTCACCCTTGACTAGATATCGAAGTACTAGTGCAGGATTGCACTCAAAAATGCATGGCAGTTAATGCCATCTTTGGGTAGGTAGTTCACATGGAAATCTGAAACGTAAAAGGGGGGCGCATGGTTTTGCGACCCAGTTGCTCTGCCATTGACAGGAACCGCTGGAGCATATAATGCAGGATGAAAGAACTAACGACTCCGCATATGCAGCCTAACCCAACTGATTGAGGTCTAGATCCTGGGGGTACACGACCTACGTACCTCCACATGGTTGGCTGTGTCATTAACACTCCATCCAGGAGAGTATTCCCTTTGTAGAAGGCCAGAAACGGTTAACTTCAACTATAAAGCTCCTGTTTGAAACATACCCACTTAAAAGGTATGTACTATATAGATAGACTATCTCAATCAGGCAGGAGGCAACGGCAGCTCTCGGAAGGAAATACGATTCTTTCGCATCGCCATCTGTCACGACAAAAAGGAAGGGGGATCCCGAAGACCTGGATTGAAACTCATATCGCCTGGAAACTCTGTCTTGGCTTCCTGGTTGCGATGGCAATGATGATGGTGGTGATGGCAAGAAGTCAACCGAAATGGGAAGGCAAAAAATAGCCGAAAGCCCTAAGGAACCTAATAGTATGAGGTACTATATTATTCATTCGTGTAACTTCAGCCCAACCATGTGCGTGCGCCTCTATTAAGGTTAAACCCCGAACCGAGGAAGCAGTTGGAGTCGGAACTGCGCAACTCTCAGCACGATACAGACGGAACACAACGGCCACCTCCAAAAGCCACGAGTCTGTCCATTGATCAAACCATGGAATGAGTGTCATATTACCCACCGATCGGCACCAGAGACAGGAAGAGGGCTGGACTGGGACTGGAGAAACATGGAGGATGGGGTCCTCAATCCTTGGATAATCATTTTCCCTCGTGGACAAGCGACACACGAGAGATAACCACACTCCGAAACAAGCCATGTCATTCCATCCAAGAAAAGGAAAAACCGTCAGTTGTTTACTCGGATGGAACTCAAAAAAGAGTCCCAACATATCGGAGGACCGTACAGACCCGGAGAATTCTGGACCGTGAGCTTGACCTTCTTCTAAGTTGGGAGAGGGGAACGTACATTACTTGTTTGGGCAATGATTTCCCATATATGCTTTCATCTTGAAAGGAGTTCGTGCCGGTATCTGGTCTAGCGTGCACACGAGGGCCGTTAGAGAACTTCCTGGATGGGCAATGGACAAATGACTGGCTGCTGCTGATTTGGAGAGATGCTTGAGCGAGGAGACCCTATGATCTGCGTCGTGGATCCGTGTTTCGGCCGGAGAGGATTAGCGTAGACGTGGGAGTTGGAGGATGGAGGAAGATGGAGGAGTAGGCACAATGGGCATGCCATGCCGTCATCTCTCTCTCTGAGTTGTTCCTATTCATGAAACCGCCAGAGAAGAACCGGCTCGGAGATCCTTCCATCATGGACAAGGTCACGGGACCGCTTCGGCCAGGAGAGGGGTAGGCCTCAGTTCAGTTCTATTTTGTTCGCCGTCGATGAGGCAACGTTGGCTCATCGGGTTCTAGTCTCTCTTTTGCCTTCGCTTCCCCCTGGATTTAGACTTCAGCCATGAAACGCCCACGTGGACGCCAAAGTTCGCTGATATTCGCCCGTTGGGACTCGGGACAGATCACCGCCTGTCCAAGGATTCAAGGAGGATCTCGGGCACTCTGACACGATGATCCAAGGCATGGCAAAAAAGTCAATTCTTGGGTTAACGGTCGAATTGGGTTCACTGGTCGCATACGGCGTACTGCCGACAACTGCACGGCTAGTCGTCTAAGCAGGTTGCAATGGCAGCAACCATTTAGGTGGTTGATCTCTCGCATGAACCCCACACCTCCGTTATCATCCACCTCGAACATGCGAAAGATGCCAGCATGCAATTAACATCCTATAGCCGTAAGATCTACGGAGTAGGTATGGCGAAACTACGTCCCTGATGACTTCCTGCCAGTTTGTATGCATCTGTGTGCATACGCAGCAATGGCCTTTCACATCATCGCTACATAGTTCCATCTGCAGTGTCGAAAGTGAAGGCAACAAAAGCTTACATTTACTCTGTGTAGGTGTCCGCATCAACAATAGGGTCATAGTTGACTAATTATCTTGACTATTATCGGCAGAACGCTTTCGACTGGAATGGATGTTGAACTCAGTAGTTCCTACTCCGTACATATCCAATGGTTCACCTTAACCTCCACTTCAGCCGGCCTGGAAGTGTATTCTGATGAAGATCGGCTATGGAATGACTAGGGTATTTCTATCTACGGTTGGTCGATTGCCCTATACACTTGCATGAAGATGATGAGATGGCTCCGCTACCTTAGTCTGCAGACCCCCCGATTAGGCGGTTGTTTGGTTAGGATGTTCCATGGGTCAAACCTGCTGTTGTATCTCTTGTCCATGAAGAGTGCAAAAGGGGGTTTATGGCCCATAGCCCTTGCTGCCCTTGGGACATGTCTTAAGAATCACTCCAACATACGCACTGGGGTAGTGGCAAACTATTAGTAGATTACGAAGCAAGAGACTTATAAAACGTAGCCGAGTGAAAATTAAAAAAGAAAAAGAAAAAAAGAGAGAGAAAAGAAAAGATCATTACAGTTTCTATCAAACCGAGACAGCATCGTACCGTTGTAATCTGTAGATGGATAGGCCAGTAGACACGGAGTGGATGGATGGACAGTGCGCTGATGGTGGAGGGAAGAGGACTCGCATGGTTCGATCCAGTGGCTCATCGTAGTCGGTTGATGATGATAGGCTCTGGATAACTGATAGTCGTTGCCCACCTTGATCCTGGAGGCCGAGACTATTGAGAAGTGAGGACCTTCGGGAAGATCGCCAGTTAGGGGTCCCACACTGGCCAGAGATCTTCTCTACTAGTACTCCGTACATACTATTGTACAGCACAGCCAGATAAATGATGCCCCCCAGACAGACCGAGATCGTCCAGGCGATTTGCAAGGCTCCACTGAAAGACAGCTAGTGAGATCCTTTCCCTGGGAGCGAGGAGGATTCAATCCATGCACTGAGCACTCGGTCTGAATCGGACTGTCTCATTGTTCACTCCACTCCTGTCAAGACTAGATGATCTAGCTAGCACACTATTCCCCTTTGTCTCCTGGCTCCTGGCAGCGTTGTCGATAGTGCGGTTGGTGAATGAATCAGATCACGGAATCCCTTCCCTCCCATCATACTAAAGACTTCAGCATAACTTTATGTTCCTGGTGCAATAATGCTTTTGAGGGAGAGGGGGGGTTCCTTTGCAGTACCCTGGATATGAGAAATCCTCCCTGCCCTGTCCGGCTCTGCCCTACCATTGAATGGTTCCGATGGAATGGAGGATTTCCGATCTCGGGGGGATACAAGTGAGCCCACTATTGAGGGAGGGCTGAATCACCTGATCTGCTTGTGTGTAGATCCCCATGACAATCGAAGTCAATTAGATTAACGAAAAGAGGAATGATGACCGTTCCTCTAAGGGGTTTTTTTTTTTTTTTTGGAACGTGGGAAAAGAGCGAGGACTGGGAGTATGATTGGCCTGCGGTGTCTGCAGCGAAGATCCATTAAACATACTCGCACCACGAGATTCATGCCATGGGTGTTGCCACGGACTAGGACGGAGTGTGCAAACACTTTGTCCGTACTCCGTCCCAGACATACTCAGTAAAGTCAAATTGCCACCTCCTAACATACTGCCTCGCTACCTAATAACTGTCTCTCCATTTTCCAGGCGGCATGATGATTAGCTAATTGACCATATTCAGTGCTATTGTAGTAGTATTAAGTCATTCCCCAACATCAAACAAGCTAGGGATAAGATCCCAGCAATGAAAATTGCTGGGCGTCTTTATCAGAGTTTTGCCCGTCGATAAGCCCGTTAGAATGTTTCTTTTTGAAACCTTGAAACCCTGAAACATGGTACCGAGAGGTTATGCAGGTGACAAAGTACCTGAGGTAGTTAGGTACTCACGTAGTTACTAGGTACTTATGCACCTACTCAGGGTGGTGGCTTACCTACATCGGGATCAATCAATTAATTATTTCCCCCCATTATGATCGCGGCTAAAATGTAGTACGTGCCACTTATGTACACTACTAGATATAACATGGCTCTAATGTAGGAACATCTTTCCCAGACTGCCCCCATGCAGTCGGCTGTCCTTAGCGTGGGCAGTACTTGACCCATACTCGGTACTCCGTCGAGCCAACTAGGCAGGTCAGTAGGGAAGTACAGCACATTAGGTAGAGACGGGTATAGAGGACAGCCGCTAGGATCATCTCTGGATCCGTTGCCTCCAATCCCCATACTTGTCTCCAATCAGAAGAGTCTGTGCCAAGCGCCTAAAATGGGTTAGTCTCGCCTAGGTACCACCCAGAAAGGTATCCTGTGCGGCACGAAGTTACTGGACCAACATTTACCTTGGGATGGGGATCACCCCTTAGTGCCTCTGAAAGTGGTCTAGCAGGTCAGGTCTGGATCAAGAGGGGCGGAATGAATTATCAGTATCATTATCATTATTATTATTTTTAGCCTCCGTTCTCGGCTCCGAGGATCCAGTATGAAATACTTCGTCTATATGGAGTACATCGTTGGGAACCGAGCTAGTACCATGGGTGGAGTTCAATGCCATAAACCAGAAGCGAAGAAACGGGTTTTGATTCTTTCTTTCTTTTTTTTAAAAAAAAAAAAAATTGTTCTGGGCTCAAGAGAACAAGAGGCAAGATAGAGTGAGGGGAGTGGAAGTGTTTATTTTGATGGGGAAAATAACATGATAGATAATGTATAGATAGGTAAAACAAAACTATTAACAGGGTGACAATTAGACAATCCAATCAAAATATTCTCCTACAGATTGACAGACAGGTTAACAGAAACAGTGAATGAACTAACACAAAAAAGCACTGTCATAACAGTTGACACATCAATATTGACAGCAATGATTGTTAGGTTTGTTAGAATCTCCATCAACTAAGTTAAAAGGTGCGTCGGTTAGTCAGCCAAAGAGAGTTTGCTATCTCTTCTCACTCACTCTCTCTCTCTCGGCTCTCTCCAACTCCTCGACCTTGGGTAGCTTTCCCAAAGTTCCACTTGGGTTTCATATTCCTAGAGTTTTCTGAAAAAAAAAAAAAAAAAAGGAAGGATCGACGGGAAACTAACCCATGGCCCAAAGTTCGACACCGTGGGAGACGAAAGTGATGCGCCTGGATTTTCGTGAATGACAGGACCCGAGACAATGGACGTGCCACCAGCAGCTAAACCATAGAAATCCACTTGGTTCAAAGTCCATGTGCCAATCATCAACAATGCCGTTCCTTGGGCATCATCGTGCTGGTCGATCTCCCATCCCCCGGAAGAACTGCTCAGTCGCCTGCTGAGTGGACACGGCCTGCTCTCATCGTTACCCACTTCTCCTCATCGCGTGCTGCTGGACCCGGATGTATGTACTTCTTGGGTAGATAGTAAATCCCTAGTACTAACTAGGAAACCTTCTACCAACTCTCTCCTATTAGATAGAGAACTACGGAGAACTGTTATTTCTACTACTTATATCGAGGTAGATCCCCCCGATCTGCTCCCTTCGTAGACTAGCCTCCGGTTGTGGTATCTCATCAGTTCGCACATTTCATCCTCTGCTTTCTTCCATCTGTTATAATCATTCATTGCTTTGCCTCAGTCCGTCCCGCTGCCTGTCGAGCGTTCTATCCTTTGGAAGTTTCCTTCCACTCAGCTTATTACTTTATCTCATTACCTTCTATATCCTTTTTTTTTTTTTTTTTCTTTTTTTTTTTTTAGGAACGCCTCTCGTAACGAGGGAAGTCAGTACAAGGAAATGAAGAATTCAATTCCATCGGATGTGTGGGAGAGGAAGAAGGCCTTGATTGCGAAGCTATACAAAGACGAGGAATGGCCTCTCAAGCAAGTTATTAAGAAGATCCGCTCAGATGATTTCAACCCCAGGTGAGATTGTCTGAAACAAAAGATGACCTATCTAGAGACACTAACTGATGCACTGATGCAGCGAAACGCAGCTGCGGAGTAGACTAAAGAAGTGGCGCGTCACTAAACCATCCCGCCAAACGCGCAAGAAGTCCCATGATGATCAACAATACACCTCGGGAGACGACGGCAGCTCATCATCAAAGGGTAAATCCTCTGTATCGCCCAGGACAAAACTGCGTCCTGTGCAGCAGTCAAATGCGACAGACTTGCCCCAGTCTGAGTGGTACCTTCACAACGGGCCCTATGCACGCCACGACGTGCCCCCTCCAATGTCCTTCGACGGTCGATCTTCTACAGCCTCTCCAGCAGTAGGTGTTATTCCCGGATCAAATGCCTATGAACCTCTGGTAGATGGCGTGTTGCTCGATTCGACCACGATAGCATCTCCTTTTTCCGAACCATCATATAATGTCACCACTGACCCATGCCTGCAAACCCCTGTTTCGACATCGTCGCCTATTCAGTGGTCCAACTCTCAGTGGTACTCTATGGGTTTAGAAAATGGGACTCAACATGCGCCCATGCCCTTCTTTACCACCGCACCTCTAAGTCCCCCCATCGACCACGCATTACAAATGATGCCACATCATTCACATGGGGGTTACCCACCTCAGTCACCGCGGTCCGCCAGTTACCCTCACCAGCGGATGCCTCACTACCCTGAGGATATGAAATCGTGGCAACGGGCTGCTTCTGCCTCATATATTCTCGATGCCGCTGGCGGTCATCCGAAAGTGGGTCAAAAGGGGAGACAACGTACCCCTCTAGAAGGAAAGACGCCGCTGCCACCCAAGGCATCCAGCCAACCTCCAGTCGGATTGATGACCCCGCCATCTCCTTTCTTCAATGGGCAACATCCTGCTATGTGTTCGCCTATGTATCATTATCCGGGTCCAGAGCCGCTTGTACACAAGTCAGCTAGCCTTGACTTCTAGGAACTGGCATCGCGCATATTTTCTCTTTTGATCATCTATATAACCTAATTTGTATTTCTTGTACCTATTTAAATATTTTCTTCAGTTTCTGTATCCTCCTGTTTTCTTTTCTTTTCTTTTCTTTTCTTTTCTTTCTTTTTTTGTCTCTTCTTTTTTTTTCCCCTCCTCTTTTGACCCTTCGGAATTCTTTCCCATTCCTCATCTATAATGGCTATTTCGACATCCCAACAAGAAAACGGGTTGGTATGGGTTCGTTTCTTTTGTGCATATTCTATGATAAAGACTTGGAATTCTGGCGTCCTGGAGAGGCTTGAAGAGGTTGTTGGTACCGAATTAGGACTTGTGTACTATTTTACTTGATATCCATATTGGCAACAGAGATGGAGTTAAAGGCTTTTAACGCTTGTATTCTGACTCTTAAATGGATGCGTGTACCCGGATATGTTTTACGGAGTATTTATGGACTGAGTGTTCATTTCTTCAACTGCCTTACAGATAATATACAAATCATATATACGTACCATTACGATTATTTCTGGCAGCATCCATTGTTTGACTAGCAATTGGGGTTTCCGTAGGAAGTCCTATTTCTCTACCCGACAAGGAACCGAGGTTCATCCAAAGGCGCGGGGAAAGCTACCTTCTGGCCCTCCTGGTAGTAGTCTTCTTTCAGCAACTCAACTCAATAGGGCATGACAACTTCAGTTCCAGTCACCTGTATAAACAATTCTAAGATCTGCTGATTCAATTCCATCCACTTGACAGTATTAACTACCGCCCATCTCCACTATTTAATCATTCATTATGAGGGCTATCCAGGTGAAAGAGTATGTCAAAGTAGGTGCTCATCTAGGTCAACCCCCTATTTCCTGCCAAATGCCTACAACTGTTTTTCTAACTAAAATTGCTCCTGACCAGGGACCTTTGGATCTCCAAGTCAGCAGTCTTCCCGCCCTCACCCCTTCTTCCAACGAATACTTAATCGAAATCCACTCCGCGGGAACCAACTTCTTCGACCTCCTTCAAATCCAAGGCAAATACCAACATCAGCCACCTCTGCCGTGGATTGGGGGAGCTGAATTCGCAGGAAAAGTGCTGGCCGTTCCAACATCCAAGACACCCCCACGTTTCAAACGCGGCGACCGCGTCTTCGGAGCCACTCAAGGCGCATATGCCACCCACGTCCTAGCCGCGGAGCACACCCTGCTCCCGGTACCAAACGGATGGAGCTTTGAAGACGCGGCCGGTCTCTTCGTCACGGCGCCTACCTCCTACGGTGGCCTGGTGCATCGCGCAAATGTTCAACCTGGCGATTGGGTTCTGGTCCACGCCGCTGCTGGCGGTGTCGGGTTGGCCGCGGTGCAGATTGCCAAGGCCAAGGGTGCGATGGTGGTTGCGACCGCCAGTACGGAGCGCAAAAGACATATTGCGCGCGAGTTTGGAGCAGACTATATCATTGACTACCGGAACAAGGGCTGGCCAGAGGAAGTGAAAAAGCTATGTGCCCAGCATCGGACAGGGAATGGGAAAGTCGGCGTCGACATTGTGTACGACCCCGTGGGATTGATCGATGCCAGTCTAAAATGCGTGGCGTGGAATGCGCGGCTCCTAGTTATCGGTTTTGCGGCGGGTAAGATCGAGAAGGTGGCGCTGAATCGCGTGCTATTGAAGAACGTAAGTATTGTTGGGCTGCATTGGGGTCAGTATGCCAAGTTCGAGAAGGAAACGGTGGGCCCAGTGTGGAAGGGGATCTTCGATCTAGTTGCCCAGGGGAAATTTAGAGGCACCGCATTCAAGGATGAGAGCTTCGTTGGGTTAGAAAGTGTGCCTAGAGCATTGCAGGCCCTTGGAGGCCGGGAGACATGGGGTAAGGTGGTCGTGAAGGTCGTTGACGATGAAGCTGGAAAGAGCAAGCTGTAGGTAGAACGTCTTTTTTGATTTGAATCTATATAAGACTATGCAATAGACGAAACATAGAATGTATTCAAAGAAGGAATGTAGGTGCGCAAGGAGTCATGCTCTCGTATAGAAAAAAAGAGCAAGCATGAACTATGAAGGTCCTGAGAAATTCCTCTAGCAACTTGATATCATTACCAGGAACTCGAGATGAATCCCTACAAACCAGCTCCAGTAAGGCACAGCCACAAGACGTGGCATGTGAAAACTGTCCTTCAAACGAAGGGTCCGTGATGAATGTCTGACGGCCGATTCTATCCATTGGATACAATCGAGAACAAACTAGGACAGCTGGGTTGTGCAGTTGCAAATGAAGAAAGTAAAGAAGTCGACCGCGTTCCAAATAGGAACCAAGGCATACGGAGTTCAGCCATCATTTTATCTGAGGCCTTTTAATCAATGGGAATGGAAGTCATTTCTTCTCGTGGGTCTATGACCGTTATGTGAAAAAAAGCAAAGGGTGAAAGAGGGCACATGTCTAAGTGTGTATAAAAAGCCTGCGGACTCGTCCAAAGTAGACGATGCTTGAGAACAGACATGCTGCATTGATTTGTTGGGATGAAAATCTAGGCCAACTTTGGTGCCTCGCTTATTGTTGCCTTAGTCATCCCACTAAGTATCATGTGACCTATCAATACTTGGAGTGCTGGATTGGAATGTTGTTGTTGACTAAGCTACATACATGGCTTGTTAACCCTTTTTGGTGGTCACTATCGGATTATAGATAATCCGGGCCGGAGTTCAGGTCCAGGATGTATCACGCTCACGATAGTCAGGCTCTTTGACGTCATCGTTTCTGTGTGTGTATCAGCAGCATAAAACCATAAAGATCGTTATTTTTTTTTTTAAGAAAAAAGAAAGAAAGAAAAAGTGGGATTGGAGAGATAGCAGAAAACTCACTAAAGCTTGACACTATATGACGACCCACGTTTAAATCACTTCAAGGTTCCCTAAATAGGACCTGATACACGAAACCGGATCTCAATGAGTACGTCATTGCTGTCAATTCACGGCATTCTGCTTCCAGGTTAAGATTGTTCTCACTCGAGGCATTAGGCAAATCGAGATACGAAATAGTATTGGGAGAGTTGAAACCCCTCCTAGTCCTTCTATTAGTGCCCAATAGCTCTTGTCTGGTGAAGTCAAATTGATATCTATACCACTGCTTACATATCTGTCATATAGTATTCTCTGTACATATGTGTACTTCAACGAAATTACTGAGCTTCGGGGATTTTCCACGCGTTATGTCTGGGCCTTTAGAGTGCCTCTATGAGGTGGCGTTTCTACCACCTGCTCTCAGCGGTTGATTCATTTGTTAATGATCAAATATACCGGCAGGGTAAAGCCCTCATCGCATCACGTCAATTCAATAAATGTTCGTCATTTACGCAGGAAGAACGGAAGAAGTTTAAACTGCATGGTTTGTTGCCTCCAAGCATCAGACATTAGATGGGAAGGTTCAGCGGGCGCATCTGTAGTATAGCAGCCGGCCAGATGATCTGGCAAAAAACACATTCATGGCGAGTATGAAGGCACAAAATGACGTGTCATACTACAGAGCAAGTACTACATATGGATTGTATTAAATATGAGATAATTTCCTGATAATTTTGGACAGCTACCACAAACCCATATACGGGAGATGTTTAGTGTGAACATACACCCCAACAGAGGATGATGCGACCAACAATTACTCAAGCTTATTCAGAAAACCAGAAGGTTGCTTCCTCAATATCAATAACCAGGACAGGATCGAAGAGTGTCTGTCCAACTTTGGTCCCAGTGAGGATATTGACTGTATTGTAGTCAGTGATGGGGAAGAGGTACTTTTAATCATCATTGAAGACCCTAGCATTGCTTTTCTAACTCCCCCCACATCCAGATGCAGAGCATTGGTGACCAAGAGTGGGCGCTATACTGATTTCCGTTGCGAAGCTAATTCTCTCGGCTCTATGTGGTGGAGTTCACCCTTCGAGGCAGCTGCCTGTGGTCTTAGACTGTGGGACCGATGTATGTCGCGGGAAAGAGTGTTTAATATTATCCGACTAACGTGCTGGCAGAACAAAAGCTTACTCAATGACGAGCTTTATCTCGGTCTTCGACAGCAGCGCGTTAGAGGTAAGGAATACGATGATTTTGTGGACAATTTTGTCACAACAGCCAGAAAGATGTTCCCAAGGGCATACATCCATTTGTATGTGTATTTATATCGAATCGGACGAGCTGATAACTACCCAGCGAGGATGTTGGCCTTCACAATGCTAGTAGACTCCTGGATAAATTCCGCCCATATGTCCCCTGTTTCAACGACGATATTCAAGAGACAGGGTGTGTGACCCTGGCTGCATTGATGGCGGCCTTTCATTTCATGTCAGTAATATCAAATTGAAGGATGTGCGTGTCACCGGTGATCTTCGGTTCTGGTTCAGCAGGGGTTGGGTATTGCTGAACAAATCTCCGATGCTATTGTGATCGAAACCGGACAGTCAAAGTCGGATGCCCCGAAACATATATGGTACAGCTTCTCAGGTGATTGTATAGTTCTCTCTGGTCCATCATGACTAACATTGTTTGGAATTATTCTAGGTGTCTGGAAAAGCCGGAGCTTTGCTCAAATCTCTGGGAGATCAGCTTACACCAGCCCAAGCTCCGTTTGCACGAATGATGACCAGTGGCCCCAATGGAGGGTCTTGGATCTATTTTCTGTGGTGAAAGAAGTGAAGCCACATGTCTTGATCGGGACGTCCACCAAACCCAGGGCGTTTACAGAGGAGATCATTCGAGAGTTGGGCAAGCATGTCGAACGACTGATCTCTTTTCCACTCAGTAACCCTACCCGGCTGCATGAAGCTTGTCCAGAAGATCTTAACCGTTGGGCGCAGGGTATAAAGCCTGGATAGCTACCGGGAGTCCACTTCCTGCCGTTGAACGCAACGGTGAAAAATATGAGGTTGGTAAGTGGCATAATCCCTAGTTAGTTCTAATACCAGCATGCTAGTAATTGCTACGTTCTTACCTCTCCGCTAACCCATACCTCTGTGAATGATATAGCCGAGTGCAACAATTCAACTTGCTTCCCTGACATCGGCCTTGGGGCTGTTGTATGCTGAGCGCGCACTGTTTCGAACAATATGGTGTGGTGGTCAAGGCGCTGACGGCTCCGTCGCCCGCACTTCAAAATCCAAACCTGCCTCTCCTACCTGGTGTTGAGGATGTACGAGAGACAAGAGTGGCGATTGTTAAAGCAGTTATTCAAACCGCGGTTCAGGAAGTAGAAGCTCAAGAGCAGACCATTCCCACAGATGACGCAGACTTGGAGTAGATTCGTGTACAGATGTGGGAGTCCGTCTATGGCCCCTGATCAGAGCCAAGCAAAAATGATGAATGAATGCTTCGATGATCGACCAACCGTTTCTCATCCGATACATTTTGACTCGTGTAACTCTTCGTATTGGGGCACGATCGTTCTCGTATTCCCTTGCATTTGTTGGGCTTCTAGAGTCCTAGTAGTACTGTAGCTTGTTGCTTTGCTCAGTTGGACAATTAATCGATCGTCTGAATGAAGTTATGAACAACGTTGGGTGTGTGGCTGTACGCTGCGCCATGCAGCACGTGGGACCGGGGTGACCTCATGGCGATGATTTTCATCGACTGAAAAGCATTTCCTTTGTCGGAAGAAACCATGGCTCAGCGCAAAACCTTGCCCGGCTGCTTTATTTCTTTACTCAGGCTGACTTGTCTTTTTTTCATCTTCTTGCCCAATGCTCAATCCGCCGTCACCTTCCGTATGATTAAGTTTTTCTCTCTTGCTCTAAGCCGCCAGACAGTGTTTACTTTCCTTCGTCAAGTTGCAGAGATTCCCACATTAGATCACTCATTCCATTTATTCACGTTCGACAGAACTATCTCCAACTACAGCGTACGACATTTCATATTCCTCTTTTTTTTTTTTTTTTTTTTGTCTGGCTCCCCCCCGCCCCTCTCTTCTACTATAGTGGAGTCTAACTAGGGTCGATTTGCCAGGGTGCTTTCTTGTGATCAAACACAGATCTTGGAGCTTCAGTTGATCCAGTCTTACCTTAGCTCGTCCCACAAAATCTGTCAAGCATGAAAATCTCGTCTACTGCCACCTTCCTCGCCATTCTCCTCACTTCTGTTACGTCGCTGGGCATTCCTCGGTCGGATTTGGCCCTGCGCGAGCCCGTTTTACCCTCAATTTCGCTCGAAACGCCCGACTTGGAGAAGCGTCGTGGTGGCGGAGGATTTGGCGGTGGAGGTGGGAGAGGTGGGGGAGGAAGTGGAAGAAGTGGTGGAGGCAGCGGAGGTCGGAGCGGCAGCAGCTCCGGTGGTAGTCGAAGTTCGTCGTCTAGCACAAGGTAAGTGCTGCAAATTTAAGACATCGGAGTGAGATTTTACCACTGACCTTGTTTCGCAACGTAGTTCCTCCAGTAATAGAGGGGGAACCACTCGCGGAGGCTCGGGGCCGCGACCAGCATACGGTGGCGGCAATTACTACGCTGGCGGTGCCCGCACGCCATATGCCGCCGGCAGGCGATCACCATTAGGGGTGGCCCCTTTCTTGTTGCCAGTCGCCGCCCTCGCCTTTTTCCCGGGGATCTGGCTGTATGGCGCATATGCATACCCATATACTCATCATTATAATTATACGGATGAGAGAACCCGCCGGAACGAGTCGTTGCCTGTGGTTTGTCTGTGTGAGAAGTACGCGGAATGCGGGTGCGACGACAATTCGAGCCAGATGTACTACGAATCTCTGTTTAACGGTACCCAGCCCTCGAACTCTAGTATGGTCAAGGTGGTGGAAGTGAACAGCACCAGGACAATCTACATCAATGGAACCTTGCCCAACGGAACGACGGTGGATGATCCATCAACTACAGAGGCATCCGGCGCCCCGATAATTCAAGCTGGGGGGTACTGGATGATGGCTGTGTTGATTGCCCGCACCGTCTGGGGCCTGTGATGGATTGATCTGTTGCTGTTACTGTTGCTGTCGTACTGGATTTACAGAGACTTCATTGTTTCCTTCGGGGAGGGGAGAGGGGGGCGTTTGTAGGTTGACCATATTTATTCCCCACAAACTTTATTCCCCCAAGGTGTTAAGCACTACGGAGTGTGCTTGACGGACATTTGGAATTCTCGATACCCCTTGTGTTGGATTTTTTATCTTTTCTTTCCTTTATCGGTTATGTATATAATATCCCTATGCTAGGACTTGGTACTTGAGTATGAGCGACAATTCTTGCTGAAAGCCTCTCTATTACTTAATCGGAACGGAGTCCACAGTCAGCTCAATGCATGCCAAAAAGTGTCCATTCAAATCCATGGTTCCAGCTACACTAGTCAGGAACAGGGCCGTCACGAGGATGCGCCAAGCAGACCATGCGAACTGATCGACGTCGGATAATATTATGATTGATGGCCTTGACGGTGGTAATCTCTCGACACGGTGCTATGGCCTATGCGAGATGAATGAATAGATGGGTCGAATCCATCCATCCATCGGTGCCGACTAGTCGCTCGTAAAAACTCTCACCAAAAGTCACCGGAAACTATTTCACGACTAGGTTAGTAGGCTAGCCCTAAGAAAACAGCCCCTTTTCCCTCGATTCCCTTCAAAATCCCGTCCGCCTCCTCCTTTCTCACACTTTTTTTTTTTTGCAAGTCGTCCTGTCTTGACTGACTCTGTTCATTCTTTTCTTTCCCTTCTCCACAAGAGCTGTCACTCTTTTCCAGCTCCATTCGCTCTTTTGCACCAGAACCTCAAAGAAAAAGATCAAAACAAACCATCTATCAACCAACCAACCAATCTATCAGTCAATCACTCAGTCGATAGATACTAACCCCCACGGACGGTATATCTTTGCTCGCTCTTTTCGTATCCATACACTGTGAATTTTGTTCAACGTCACAAACCAACCAGGAGATCCTCCAGATCCGTCAAGATGCAAATCACGAAGACCATTCTCGTCGTCTCGGCTGCCTTCGCACCGTTCGTGGTCGCCGGGAGCGCCCCCACTCTGACCGTCACGCTTCAAAGCGTCGGAGCGGACCCTTCTACCACTCTGGCTCCGACATTCAAGGCGTCGCCGCTGCCCACCGCCATTGTCAACGTAACTCCGAGCTTGTCAGCGAAGCCAACTTCCACCCCTCTTTGGAAAGCCTCCAGCTCCTCCATCAGAGCCTCGTCAACGTCCGCCGTTCCTCCTGCCGTCTCGTCAATCCCTCCCGCTACGGGTGGTGCTGCCCCGGCCATGAAGCTGTCAGGGGTTGTGGCCGGTGGTGTTCTGGCAGCTGCAGGGCTTCTCATGCTCTGAGATGCCCTCGTGTGATGCATCCGGCTCACCCGGGGTGGCGTCATCCTCCCAAGCTGCATTTTTTTCGCGATCCACTAGCTCCTGTTGGAGCGTGACTTGTTTCCCCATCTTTCTTTGTTAAGAAGTTGGAGCAGCGCAGTTGTCAAGAAAAAAGATTGGCAGAGAGTCTACTGGTATTCCACCCAGGCCGTCCTTGAATGACATTCGCCCCCTCGTCCTGCCCATTTCGTCTTAATTTTTATTTTATATGTTCTATGCTCTTTCGGCCAAGATTATCTCGTTCTACATCACGGATTTGACGGTATTCATGTGTTGGGACGGGTATTGCCTGTTAACAACTTCTTGGTATTCTATCTTGATTCTGATTCCGATTCCCCTGGCCGAGGCCTTGTTGTCTTTGGGCCATGTCCGGATTTACTTACTTGGTTTTCTTTTCAGTATACCCTTTTAACATTCTGGTTTCTACTAGCAACCCTTACCTTTTTTCTTGGCTTCATCTCCACCCGATTATATGTCCCGAAGTAACGAATGTAGGACTAAATGGAATCTTTATCTTAATTCAACCTATACTCTCCCTCACATACAATGTTTCCGGATCCTTTCCCTCTTTTTTTTTTTTTTTTTTTTTTTTTTTTTTTTTTTTTGTCATGTTAAAGAAGTCTTCGGGCATCTATGTTTTTGGCATACGGGTGACAATAGGAAATAGAAAGACAAGAAAGAATAGCACATTCTCTATGCAATAGTGTACAACCTAAGAGCGTAATTGAGGAGGGAGGATGGTTGAATATGTCCACGTACACTTCTATGAGTTTTGCAATGTCGCCTCGTACCTGTTACACGCAGTTTCCATCAGCAATCATGAGCCAAAAAACCCAGTAGTGGAGTGGGGATCCGAAGCACGTACCTCTTTCCTCTAAATGCCCACAGCCCCCAATTTCCACAGGAGACATCATGAGGGTCTAAATCATTGAGATCCCACCGAAGGCTCCTAAAAATATTCTCGCCTGGTTCCAGCAAGATATCAAACTCCCCAGCACATTTTTGGCCAACCCAGTTGATATCTCTCTCCATGTCCCACTGCGTGTACCCAGTGCAGAGAATTGGGATCTTGGTCTCAAGAAGCTGCGGAATCGTTTCCTCCCATTCGTGGGAACTAGCAGGATGTCCGAGACCAGGGTGGAAGAGCATAAAGCAATCCAGGTATGGATCGAAGGGCTGAAAGTATTGCGCTTTATACATTGTGTGGAAGTAGTCGACATACGTCGTGATCTTCAACTGCCCGCCCAGTCGATCTTCGACGATACCTCCGAACGGATTCTCCGGTGTCCGTTCTGGGAGGGGGAACTCAGAGTCTCGGTTTGCCATGCTTTCAGGTCCGATGAAAATCAGGTTGATAAGCGATCGGGGGAAGATGTAACTGAGCTGAAGCCAGACATCACGGGGCAAGGAAGACTCGGCGCGCGCTCCCAAAATAAATACTCGGACAGGAGGAGCTTTCAAGCGCAGGCCTTGGATATCAACCCCTTCACCTGTTTTAGGTGGGTGCAAAGTGTAACGAAGAGCTAAAACAAATCAGCCATTGCCATGCAACCTAAATACAGGTGAAACAAGAGGTCGGGTAACCAACCGCTTACACTCTTCAAGCCTTCAACTGTAAGTCTACCTCCCTGGCGGACGCTATAGGGACTCAATTCATGTAAAACACTTCCAATTGTAAGCGGGTAAGTGAGCATCCTAGTCACCTGTCGCATACTTCGGTCATCGTTGATCGCGTCAAACTCCCGCGTATAGAGGAAAGTATCCCAATTTGTCATGTTAATGACAAAATTATCATCCTGCAACCCCGGATAGGCAAACTCGGGGAAAAAGCGTCCCGAGTGTAGGTCATGATCATCTTCATTGATCTGTCTAATGGTCTCACAAATTTCCAGGTGTGCCTCAAAGTCGTCCACCCAATGTCCCTCTGAGCAGTAGATAGGAACGCCACAGTCAGGGCACTCAAAGTGGGAATGGGACGGCGGAAGGCTCGATCTATGTTGGCCCTTGCGCGACTCTGGGTCATGGGGCGAGACTGGTGCACGGGTCTGCTGGTGGCTAGGATGAGGGCAGAATGAATTTTGTTTAATAAATGCAGCACGCTGCCGAATTGCAGCGGCTGGTGAATGGGTGAAAGAGTGAAACAAATTGTTGGGCTTCAGTAACACCCTGTTCTCCGAGTGGCTCGAGGTTGCGGAGGTGGCTCTTTGTCCAAATGACTTGATACAGCAGGATGTGTCTTGAAGGCTATACGCCAATGCCCGCTTTACCTGCCCTTGAATGTCCTTGGTTGACGAGCGACGCGAGCTAAAGTTCTGCAAGAAGGTGGGATATGGTCGTCTCGATGGTCGTCTCGAAGTCGGGAGATTCTGTAGCCGTAGTGCAGATGCCGATGGTGCAGATGCCGAGGCTGCGACCCTTTGACGGAGCGCCTGTAGACAGCGTCCACAGGCATGGTCACCAGCTATCATGGTTGTTAATGATGGTAAACCGACGGCGTCAGTCAGTTTAATGCTAAATATCGTTTTTACTTTTTGGGATTGGTGGGCTATCGGGTCTTATCACGTGACGTTGTGATGGACAGAGTATCCACAATATCGCATCCTTTTTTATTTCCCCTTTCTTTTGTGGTTACACTAACGTATTGTTGGCTGAACGTGCTTAAGCACATAATAGTGATTCATGTCAACTGTGCTTTCTAGGCTACAGGATGGGAAATAATGAAATATTATTCAGCAACAGAAGTAGGCCCGTAAGAATGGCGATGGTGGTAAAGAAAGCACGACTATGTATGCACTTTCTTTACATTCATGCCAAGTGTCAATGTCGTTCAAAAGATGTCTTCGCAGACGCTCCAGTCTTGCTTTTCTCTACACTCCCAGTACCTCCCATTGTGGGCCCAGTACTCTTCCCCGGTCACGGGGCACTGAGCTCTAGCAAACCACTTGGGTTGATACTCCTCCCCTGTGGTCTCCCTTTCCCTCCGTTTTGCTCGTTGCTTCTCTTCAACCCGGTGCTTCTCATTGGCAGCAAAATCATACTCGCCTTCTTCCATTGCACGTTGGTCAGGTCGGCGTCGAGTGTCAGTTGGCGGGAGGTATTGCTTCAGATTTTCAGGGAGGGAATTCAACGTGATAACGAACGGTGTTAGATTGAAAGGTATCCCGCTCGGTCTATGGT
This sequence comes from Aspergillus tanneri, assembly GCF_003426965.1. NCBI lineage: Eukaryota > Fungi > Ascomycota > Eurotiomycetes > Eurotiales > Aspergillaceae > Aspergillus > Aspergillus tanneri. The sequence goes on along the minus strand of NW_022984634.1, from coordinate 1,185,747 downwards.
GGCACTGCCAAACCAAGAGCGTCTTTGCTGACTCTGGATCCTGCCCTGATACTTGTGCTTCAAATCCAGGAGTATGACGTGCATAAATTTTGTCATTCCAACGACCACCTATGCTCCACCTCGGCAGCCCATCACGGTCTACAGCCTTGCCCGTCACCTGGTATGCTGATGAAGCTTTCCAGCCTCTAGGTTTGAAATCAAGATAGCAGATCTCACCAGTAGTCCAATTTTTGATTTCCATCAACCCATAATTGTCAACTGTGGGGTTACCCGTGATGATACCAATAACGGACGACGTAACTTTCTTCCATGTATAAAGTTCTTCTCCCCCAGAAGCAGGGCGCAGCTTCAAAAACCATGTCCCAAGAAGGTTGATATCGAAAGACTTCCCATAGAACTTGGATTTGAGAGCGGATTCACCCTGCAAAAAAAGAATAAAAATCTTGTCAACTTCCACAGAACAATAGCTGTAAGTATCATACTCTGTCGGGCCTCTTACATAGTAATCCCACTTCGCTGATTCGGCCCATGCCGCACCAATTGGTGGGTGATGACTGACTTGTTCAACAAAGAACCGATATCCTTTATCAGGCCTAGCATATTCAAACGTCTCCCCCAAAAGAGGATTGAACGGTTTTGCAACACGACCGATGGTTGAGGCGTATTCGCTGGCGGCATACGCAGCAACATAAACCAAGCGTTCCATTGAATCAGATCGGTCAGCCGCTATGTCGAGAAGGTCCGCATATTCCAGGTCCTCGGCTACACGTTGAAGCAACGAAGTTGGCTCATTAAAAGACACTGGTAACGTCATTTTTGTCATATCCTTTCCAATCATAGATTTCAAAATTCCCTGCAATTCTGTGAGATGCCCTGTTCATCCTTTGACCGACAAGAGAAGGTAGGAGGCTAACATACCCACAAGGAGATCCTTGGTCTATTGTCATAATCCATTTTTAATTTTGTCCTGATCGGTTCTTCATATCCCTTAAACGAAAAGACAATCTCCGAACGTTTTACGGCGCGAAGTCCAATAGTTACATCCACAGACTTCTGTTCTTTATCATTAATTTCTGTGCTAGCGAGAGTTTCCACCTCAATCTCTCCAGAATCAATTGCATCAAAAAACTCATCGTCGTCGTCTGAGGCGGAACCATACAGACTGCTAATCCGAGAAAGTGTTGATTTTGGACGATGTAGAGGTCCTCCTGTACCTGACTCTTCAGAATGTGACATTTTCTCAGATGATTCTGATATTTGCCCTTTCGGTGCACCGCCGTTGTCTTCACCAGAGACATGCACATGCGATGGCATTTGACTAGCCATGCAAATCGTTTTAGTTGACGAGTTCTCTAGTGCTTCCTTGAGAGCCCTCTTAGTTCGTCGGCGCTTCTCTTCGGACTCTCCCATTTTAGACTGTAATTCTTCATGTTCCTGCGCAACTCGAGCCATGCTCTCTTCCCACATTTTGCGCAGATACGCCTCTCGATTCAGTCGATACTGCCAATATGAGTCGCGGTCCCTTGATATCCTGAGCAGATTCTGCACCAATCCTTTTAGACTACTTACAGCAGCCTCATAGGCACCTAAAGCTTGGTCAATAGCCGGGTCAGAAAGGGGCATGCTTGGATGGTTCAATTTTTCGGCTTGTAGAGAAGAAGAAACATTGGCAAGAATATCCAGCTGAATTTTTGCAGATTGTGCAGTTATGTTCAAAGCATCTTTATCAGTTGGTGGTATGTCGCGACTTGATGCATAATCGCCATATTCATCATCATCTCCCTCGGCATCAGGAGCGCTGGTTATATGGCTTACGACCTGATTCGCTTCGTTTTGTTGACCACCTTGATCGTAAGACTCATACAAAGAGCCATCATCTGCAGGCGTACTTTCCAAAGTTGTACGAGAGGTGTATGTGCTAAGCCTTGTACTGTTGATACTTGGAACTCCCAAAGACGGGGGAGCGAGCCCTTTCCCGTTTGACTTTGTCGTCACCAGATTGGGAGATTCAGCTGGGCTCTCAGAGACCCGACCCTCTGTCTGTTCTATCTTTGCCTGGCGTAGTACCTCAGCATTTTTTGTCTGTCGTTTCTCCTCTTCCTTTGCCTCGTCTTTTGCCCACTGAATAGCGTTATTTAAGGTCCAAAACCACCGCTTAGCCTCAACAACATGGTTTGCTTTGAGATGGTACTTGACAGAAGACTTCCCATGAATTTCGAAGCGTGTCTTATCTTGTGAATCCATATTGAGTCTGGCAATTTTCATGTTGATCGCACCACGGCAAGCAGATCCTGCGTCATCTGGCAAATAAGAAGAAATGTTAGGCTATAATGAACTGATGCGACTAAGTCCCATGAATTTGTTTACCTTGGTGTTTGTAATAACTCAGAACGCCATCCTCAAGGACGAACCAACGTAGTTTATATCCAGTAGTATAGTTTGTCCATTTTTTCAGATAGCCTCTCATCTCACGTGCATCTTTACCCGCAAAAGGCGCTTCGCCTGTGCTAGCTCGACCAGATATCCCTTGACCGGAGCTGGTCCCTAGAATGGCTTTTTCCTGAATACCACGCTGGGCAATAACGGCAGCAGGAGACCTCTTGACTATAGCTCGCGTCTTATCGTCTTTTGTGACATCCTGGGGTAGCTTTCCTTTTTTATCACGGCGGAACGGGTCAGCACCATGTATGAGCAATATTTGAATGAGTTTCGTATCTTTCTTCCTTGCCCCTTCATGTAACAAAGTTCCACCAGACTGGGCGGTGGCAGGATCAGTGACCAAATCCAGACCATTGACATCAACTATGCCTTCCACACGAGGCTCCTCCAGTACTTTTTCCAGCTTCTCGTAGTCGCCCTGATGTATAAGTGACTGTATTTCTTGGGTTTTACTGTCCATGAAGAGTGACCGTGCTAGTTGAAGTTGCTGGAAAATCTCCGCGGTGTGTGCAACATCGAGGGCGGTCTGCCCACGATAGTTGACAATAGAGTCGTTAAGAGACGGCTGGTTTAACAGCTCGCGAACCAACGGTCCCCTGCCAAGTTGAGAGGCCAGATGAAGCGGAGTATTGCCATCCCGATCACGCGCGTTCACGTTGATCTCCTCACCTGCAGATAAAATGTATTCAACGACCTGCGGCTCAGCACATTGGATCGCTAGGTGGAGTATGGTCGTTCCGGAAAGACTATTTGCATCCTGAGAATCCTTGTTCTCTTTGATTGCTTTCGATATCGCGGTTGTGTCACCACTGCGCAAAGTCTCAAAAAGTCGGAAGGTGCGCACAGACTGATCTAGCGATATGCTCCCGCTGTCAGCTTGTGTTGTCGGGTGTAACTTCTCTATTAATTTATCGCTGCTCTGGTTGGAGCCCACAAACTCTAGAGGTTCTGACATCGACGGCGACTTCGCTTCCTGGCCAAACATTCGACGACTGGAGCTTCGCGTGGTCAAAATGATAGGAGCAGGGGATGTGCTATGGACTTGAGGCGGCGTAGAGGATTGTGAAGAGTCACTACTATTACGGCCGATGTTCTCCTCGTAGCTGTCCTTTGACTTATCACGATGCAAGATTGCAAGCGCCAATGCACTTCGGGAGCGTTTGTGTCTGCATGGAATTTCGGAAATAGTAAGTTAGCAAAAATCCGGCTTGTTGATTATTGTTGGCTCAACAGTTACTGGACCAGTCATGGGAATGTGTAAATTTCCAAATGTCTGGCCTCAGCGAAAACCTAACAGGATACTCTATCGCAAGATCCATTACAACACGACACGGCCGAACCAAGGTGGGCTATCGCATGGCGAAGAACATACCCTTCACCCCTTTCAGTCATCGCTTCCACAGAACCACTTTCGTGTTTAACCAGTGATTCGAATAAAGATTCATATGCGAAAAGAACCAGCAATAAATAATAAAAATATAAAAGACCACCCAAGTTGAGGTGAACAGTGGATGGATGATAAAAGAAGCCCACCCATGTTGCATCAGAAAGGTGGCCTTGCTTCCGCGCCTTGGCGGCTACTATTACTCTCGTGACTGATAAGATCACATTATCCTACCTCAACGCGGCAGACCAAGAAAGTGTAGGTGTGATATACCATTATACCTATGGGGCAAGGGGGAAACCTACAGTTCCAGAATAATATACATTGAATGAAGTAAACACGTATTTTTTGTCTGACTAGTCCGTACTTTCCCGAGGACCCAAAGAAACATAACGACCATGTCATATCATACATGTTCAATTCTTTAAACTATTGAACTATAGTACAGAGCAACCTCAATAGGTAGTAGTGTAATGGCCATGTACAGTATACATAAAGATATGTGGCGAAAGAACCAACGTAAATGATTAGTTATCTTTCTTTTCCACTCCCTTTTAACTGAGGATGGTAGGTATATAGAACCTAGTTAGCGGGATCTTTTGCGTCGCCACTCACCACAACAATAACGCTACCAAGCTGTCGCCTCAAATCCTCCTTATCGACATCATGAGAGTCTTCAACTTCACCCCACATTTCTGTCTGCCAGTTCACTTCTAGGCTAGAAGCTTCTGCTGCCTCTTCGATCCCGAATTTCTTTGAGCTCGGTTGTTGAATAGGACGGAAGTTTTCGCTCCATTCAGCAACCAACCTGACAGCGACCAACAAGCTCTTTGAAGCGAGTATTCCCCTTTCAAGAGCGGCCAGGTCATAAGGTTGCAGATTCGAAACCCAGATCCGAATAGTATCATTCGTAGCCTGAGGCTGGGATACAGGTAAAATGCTGTCGTTGTCTAAAATGGGTCTGATTTCAATACCTGGCCAGACTCTTGTGCCCAAAAACGTAATAGTATCTTCTGCTATTCTCATCTGAGCCCCTCGAAGGCTTTCCGGTCGCTCGCCATTTTCGCGGATTTCTTCAGCAGTAAAGGCAGGTTGCTCGGGTACCCAACAAAGCAGGGTATCTGTATCTAGATAGCGCATTGACGTAGCTACTATTTGATCTCTTATGGTAGTCTTGCCCTGTTCATCTTCGCGAACAATATCCGCTGCTCGTGCGGCGAGAGAGGTTAGTGGGATTAAATGGGTTTTAAGGGCCTGCTGAGCAGTGGTCATAACATCCCACTCCAAGGCAATTGCATGTGCAAGGTGAGGTTTTGTTGGTGGAATGGAAAGAATATCTTTAGAGGGTGCTCGGACGGGCCGGGTATCCAGGAGAACATTATATTGCCCTTCTAATAGATGCGGAGTCAGCGACAAAGGCCCAGGAACATAAATACTCGGAGAATACATACCCGGCTTCTTCTCAACATTCACATTCTTCCAGAACCGTTTTCTGAGTGGAGCTGGTGGACTCACAGGGCGCGACTCTGGCCCACTCACTTGTTTTCTCCGCTGTTCTATGCTGTCACCAAACTCTTGTGCGGCTGAAGGAGCCTTAGGAGGTGGACCTTGTGCAGTGACAGGGTGGGCTATGGCAGCCTTTACTGGGATGCAATGAAAGGCGCGAGGTCGTAGAGCATAGAGTTGTGTGGTAGTCATAAAAGCTACTTGGTGCGGGAGTGCTGCAGGCACTCGAAGAACCGCCATTGCTTGCCTGAAAATAGCAGGACAATATAGCCAGGGGTAAAACAAAGATGGAATGGATAAATTGTTAAATGAAGCGACTCAAATGGAGATACTGAAGAATAATAATAAACGCTTTTGTTCTGGCTTAAATTAATCCTTATTTCACCGCTTGCTGGCGGTCAATATTTCAACGAATCCCCACCAATGTCGCAATTCCAGTCCACAGTAATAAATTCTACCAGCTAAAACACTGCCCGAAATAGCTATTTCTAATAAGTAAAATATAATACTCTTTATTTTCTATTTTCTATATCTAATTTGATTTATAGAATGAAACTACGTTCTCTATGATAAGTAATGTGTCCATGGATAATGAAATATCCTGGAGCAGTAAATATAATGGCAGAATTTTCTTAGGCGGTGTATCTAGTAATTATGTCTACATATTACCTTAGATATATTAGAAGCTGTCTATAAACTATGCTTATTGCTAAAGTAAGTATACGCTCCTATTGAAGGTTGCAGATAGCTGTGTAGGAGTTTTGACTATATTACGGAGCCACAAGGTCGTACTTCATAGCTACCTAGGTTGTATGTACATAGATACATGTGTAACCACGTACAAGGTGCTCTATTTTAAAGAGCAATAGTCGGGATAAAAGTAGGGAGATAATACAATGACACCCATACAAGATTCCTACAGGGTGCCTACATCTCGCTTCGCAATTTAGCCTACTCAGTTTAGCCATAACAATATAGAGAAGAATATCTAATTTCTATAAAGTATCAGAACCTCACGTGAGGAGCTAGGTCCCGGCTGCGTCATGGTGTTAAGCTTTACCACTATGCCACAGCCAAAAAGGCGCAAATCGATGACCATCTGGTCATTGAGCTCAGTGTACTATATAGCAAGATCAGGCCCGTGACATTTTACGCTCTAAAGCCCTTTTTCGGTGTTTCGGGTAGCCGCATGATGAAAATCGTGACTTAAAAGACCTCAGGAGGGACAAACCAATCACCCAATTTTCCAATCGATTTTCCATAACACATTGAATATATATGCAGTTAGAACCTTATTTACCCTGTTTTATAACGCTAACCCTACACCCTGCAGATAGGAACTTAAGGGCCAGAGGAAGAGTGGAGAGGAGTACCGATGTATGATCTCCCTAAAGTATACTCTGCAAATAATTCCGCTACATTAAAGAATCATAGTTAAGTATACTATGCTGCAAACCAGAGCCATCGCGAAGTAACCGAAGGTCGCAAGAACAAAAGGAGAATCCAATGAAATTTGGTAGAGCAGGTAGTGACCATCTTGAATTTCTTCCTACAAACCTAGGACCCGTGAAGTATCGCATTTTGCTGAACCATTCATGGAGGTATTAGAGCTCTTGTATGTACATCGAAGCGCCGCCTTATTGCTTGTTGAACAACCAAGAAGTCAGTCAATAAAATATGAGACCCACGAAATTAAGTGGTTGAAAAATGAGATGGGATATTAGGTAAAGTCACAAAACCACCCAGCTTTCAATCTAAGACAGATGAATAAGAGAACGGGGCAAATATCAGGGATAAGCGACAAGAAAACCAGCCCATGCTTTTGTAATTTACAAAGTATCCTTCGTGCAACAAGACCGGGGGAAAAACAGATAGGCTTCGACAAAAAAAAAAAAAAAATTGAAAAGGCGATAGATAAGGTAAGTCAATATGAAAGGGGGATCCCGATTCGGTTCTGTGAACCCCGATGACTGTAGGACTCTGGTGGGACAAAATGTTGCAAAACAAAGCCACACCCCACCTTAGAAAAATAAAATAAAATAAAATAAACAAGGAGTAATACTTGTCGCGAAGCCGGGTAGAAAATTGACATGTTTTGAGTGGAAGTGTCTCCAAGGGGAAGCAAGGGATATTGTTTCGCTAAGACTAACTCTTTTTTTTTCGTCAGTCAAAAACTGAAGGCATCTGAGACCTTACTTAAGGCTTGATCGTCCTCTAGTTGTCATTAAAGGCATTGCATCGTAATAAAAAAATAAGATTGTTTCGACAAGTTGATAAATTCCCTTAGGAACATCTTGTTTATTCGCAGTTTTGCCAAGATATTTCTAGTGGTTTCAGATCGAATTAGGTCTATTGAATGATAAACCTTGGATAATATGATTGCTTCACTCGGTCATTGTCTGTTCGTCTCTTCATGCGTTCTGCATCAAAATCATCGGCACCATCCCGGCTGCCCCAAGTAGTCTGTCGTGGTGAAGAGGGTTGATTAGTTTTCGTTTCTTCTGTCGCAAAAAAAGAAGGGGTTGGAGGATTAAAGAGAAAGAGAGGAATTCACGAGAGACTATTCCTCTGGGCACAAAAAGAGGGCAGGTCATAAGGGAAGCGGGAACAGAGGCTATGAGATGTAATAGTAGGCCAATAGGTAACCGGGAAGATTCCCCTCACCCCTCCTTTCTCTAACAGATAGGAGGTGGAACAACCATAATAATAGAGAAGTTCGGCTCATCCAATCTGGATTACCCAGACTGGAGGGAAAGGTGAACAAAATGAAATGACATCCATGACAGACGAGCATATGAGGGGTAAATGGATTGGGACTCGGTCCATAGGCTAAAAATCTAGAACCCACTTCCGCAACGCTTAGGGGAAATCTAAAGTGCAGGGTTCCCAGAAGTAGGTTTCAAAACCTGTATTATACAGGCTAATTTGTAGGAAATAGACCGGAGATTATCAAATATGCAACTTACCACATTGAGGGTTAGTACAGCGTACATCTTAATTCCTCCGTGGAAATATCCAAAAAGGATGGACACGGGCAAAAGTAGGACGTCGACCGGATACCGGATATAATGACCTAGCAGTTTAATAAACTTGCTGATAAACATCCATAGACCAAGAGCTTGCATGGCAATAGTATGCAAATTCTCATCCCAGGACGCCGTAGCTTTATGGCATAGTAAAACGAGCAGCAAATCTCCCAAGAGGGCCGGGGGTGACAATGTTGTCAAATGTACCGCGTACGCGCTCCAAGGCTGGCGACTAGCATTGTAGCCCAATTATTAGTGCGTGGTCTAAACGAGATTTGTTGTAATACTGAGTTGCTTGGGGCTAAATGCCTTCAATGAGTCCACATCATGCGCTGTCTCTAGCGGCGGAATGGGGCTCCACGAATCCTCATAAGGCCCAAACGACCATGATGCTTTCCCAACGGTTTGCAGAATAGAAAACAGTGCAAAGAAGGCAATGTAAAGTACTTACTACCAGATATGCTTTTCATGAAACATACTCGTGAGGTTGCTTCTCCAGTTGCTTCGGGACCATCGTGCGCATTGCTTCAAAAACTTGGGGTTATCTTCCAAAGTTGTGAGGACTTCAGCTTCAGGATGGTATTGCATAAAGGTCTCCCAGCCATGCGACACCATCCAGCGTGTAATAAAGTTGTCATCATCCGCATTCAACTGATATTTCCCAAACCACCATTCCTCATTAGTGAATGCATATGTGAAGCCTTCATTTTGAAGGATGTCTGTTCTGTATGCGACGGTTCGACCCGACATACAAGGGAGTCCACCATCAATATGTGTTGTAGCTGCACAATCGAAATTTCTCCTTTCCAAGTATAGAGCACCCAAAAATCCCCAGACACGCTGGGAAATACTTGGTGCAGCAGCGCGACGGAGTCGTTGGCAGGTAACTACTCCTCCATATCGCTCATCTTTCTCAAAAGGAGCTAGGATCCAAGGAAGTACCGTGCGCGGCCAGCTCACATCATCATCTGCAAATATTGTAATTGGCGTTCGGACTTCTGGGATGGCTCGTGTCATCTGTCGGCGTTTATTGGGGTGTGTGACAGTAAAGAGACGGATCCTCGATTTTGAAGCGGGCATCAAACCCAACATGCTTTCTGCCTTTTTTCGGTTTGCTTCAACAGTGACGAGTAGGAGCTCATAAGGGTGATTATCAAGGATGGTTCTAATTGTCTCAACTAATTCATCGCCGCACCCCTCAAGGGTAGGTATAATGACCGTCACATCCTGCGCAGTTAATCTTGGGCTTTCCGGTGGAGGAATGGGCTTGAAAGTCCAAAAAGAAACAAGATTCACAACAAGACGGAAATAACGATAGAGACTGTGAGAAATGAGGTCAGTTATTTCAACCCTGTTTTAACAAAAGCCAATACTAATGAAAGTATAATAACATCCCATCCCCGTAAAAGGGTGAAAATATGGGAACAAGAGAGAAATTGTGTACTAACAAAAGAGCTATAAAAGCTCGCATAAATGGAAACCCCATGACTAAGTGTTAGTGTATTACACCGAGCCACTTCCCAAACAATGAGCTCAGATTTTGAATTTGTTCTCCTCTCCAATTACCCCCCTTTTCCCAATGTCCCCCGCTCTCCAGGCTTGGAGGACGCCTTATAGGAGGACAGGACTGCGTCGCAATTCACTTCGGCCCCTAGGTGCAAGTAGTATCAATTGTCATTGAAAAGGAATTCGAGAAAAGGGATTCTAAAGAATGGAGGCGTGAGGTAATGAAGAAGTAAGAAGTAAGACGGAAAAGTAACGAATGTCTGGGAGGCGAGAGCTCCGACTACTAGTCAAAAACAAAAGGTCGAATTCTCTTAGGTTAATTGGTCTTTTTAAAGTGAATATGAGCCGACATGCAACATTGGGGACTTTTATTTGGTACAGTAGGGTCGATGGCAAGGAGAGGCACATGTCCAGAGGCCGGCATCCAGACAACCTGTAGAGCCAATCCTTAAACAGGAAACGGGGAAAAGGTAAAAGGATACTACTGTGCTCCAGTTCCTTTGTCATTTTGAGTGTCATGCAGGTGTATTTTTGCCTCGTGCGTCAGAGACCCTGGATCTAGATGGATTGATGGAGAGAACTAAGAGTGGAGAAGGGATTGGCGGCGGCCCATGCAGCTGCTGTGCATTGACATGGGCCAGGAAGTGGGACTGTTGATGGTGTGCGAAATACTGACTGGACTTGTTTCCTCAAGCAAGATGACAGTGCTAAAATTGAGCCAGGGATATTTAACTTAATAACTGCGGTGGGTGTCTCCGAGACGCTCGACGAGTACTAGTAAAAGGAGACTCATTTAAGAAAATGATAATCATCCATATTTTAAAATTAAATAAATCAAAAATGGGGGGGGGACGGAATGAATGGAATAATGACCACGTTGGACGCGTGGATACATCCCTGGAGGTTTATTCTCTTCGACCATTACCACCACGATCCTTGCAACTCGAGGTAACGCCATATTTTCCAGTGGTCTATTCCGTATAGCACCACCCTAGCAGTATTAATGGAGCAGGGCTATTATTATTTATGTATTTTATTATTAAAAATATAGGGCCACTAACTGCAGTGACTCATTTGCCAAGTCTAATGGGCAAGTAATGCCGATGAGCCGAGGGGTTAAATTAAATACCCATGAAAGAGAATATAAATTTGCTTACAGGGTAGTTGTCAGCGAGAGATTTTCATATGGTAACGGTAAAAAATCAGAGTAAAAATGGTGTGAAAAAAAGTCCCATTTCCCCATCCTCTAGCTCTGGTGGAGAAAGCTTCTTGGCTGCTTACTTTGTGTATGCTGACTTTTTTTTGTGGTCAACGCCTGGCCACCTCCCGTAATAAAATAGCCCTTTTCATAACTCTAATATCTCAACCAACAAGACATATGAATAATGGTAGTAGAATAGTAGCATATATTATATGTTGTAAAACAACTAGAATTTTTTTTTAATTTATTAATATATAGTTCAGGCTATAAATATTAAAAACCAAAAATACCAAAAATACAATCGTATTTTAACTTACAAAGAGAAATTTCTAGTTCTTTGCTTAGTATATATATCTATACTAATATACTATACTATATATTTAATTTTAGATCCTCTGGAAACTTTGTTGAAATATTAAAATTTTAGAAAGTGCTATTTTATATAGAATACAGGGGTGGCGAAGTTTGGTGGCCAACTACGTTAAACACCTTCCTCTTTACAAATGCTATAGAAGATAAATAGCCAATTACAGTGAATAAATGGAAGCTAATGGCTATTGATACTTTTGACTGAGTACTTGTTATATACTATCCTTTTATTACTATTTGTGACATGAAGTATGCACACAAATCTGCAGTGCCAATGAGATTACTGATTTCTCCTTAGTAGTCTCCTTGATAGTCATCTATTAGACATGCTGACCCAGTTTTCCGGAGCATCCTTAGTTAGGGTAGAAGAATAGGTATATTATGTAAGTAAAGATAATGCATGCATCACGTACTATCATTGCTAAAAATTATGTAGACCTAATGGGTTTTCTTTTCCTTTCTTATCTATTGTTGTCTTTCGAGGCATTCAGTTAAGTAGCAATAGCCATCTGCTGGTGGAAACCAAGGCACAAATACAATTAAGCCTACAGTATAGATAATCAGATATTCTAAACTTGTGATGGTTTGGTTGTCTCTGCGCTAGTAGAGATAAAATCACTTGACCATATAAAAAGGCCCAAGACAACTGATCGATAGATCAGTCACATATAGCGCCATATATAGGAACGAAGGCCGTGCCTGAGCAATACATTGGGATCAACTCTTGACAAAACTACGAGGAACATGCAAGCCTTCACAGCCCTAAGACATATCGGATTATCTCTCACCCTTTCCTTGGAGGCCTCAGAGCTTGTATATGTTAGAAACTGGAATATGTTACATGCTGCACAATTAAGAAAGGATACAACGTATATTCCTCTTCCATGATAGAAAAAATAAAATACTCCTTGCATTATACACTAAGACTAGATATATAGAAACCTGGGTAGGTGGGTAGGTAGGTAGGTTCGCATTGATAACGATCCTAGTAGCGATCTTATAACCCTGTGCCAGTATGGAATACTTTGTAAGGCTAAGCCTCAATTATTCCTTGGGGCCTACAGATATTTAAACCAAACAGTGTATGGGTCACAGCGCTTAGGTTAGGAGCAGAGCAATGGTATCATAGACCTGTCTGAATTAATGGAAAGCTATAGCTACTCCCTCAGATGATAAGTTTGAATTTAAGGAAAATGAGATCAGTCGACTCAGTTTATCTAGATGGCAGTTATCTAGCTAAGTAAAATCCACCTCAATAAAACGCTCACTGGTGGTGCTATTAGGATATCCTATATGACTAGGGAGTACGTATTTTATTGAAATGTGTTTGGGGGGCAGTAGCCACATAGCTGATAACCAGGGTGCAAAAAGTCAGATAAACCAAGTGGCAGGAATATTTACTCTACGTAACTAGCTTATGTAGGATTTTTTTTTTTTTTTTTTTTGTTATGGAAATTTACTGTTGCATCTTTATGCTCTTTAGACAATTGATAAATGTTCATTTCACACATCATCTCGAACCATTTCTCTGCATAACTTCTCGCTTTCTATTAGAAAGGATAATGTAGGCTATGCTACTTGATGCTATAAAGAGAATCATCGGTGTCACGTCCAGAGAATCTCACATACTAAGAATACTTAAATATTACTATTCTAATAGATATATAAAAAAAAAAGCACTAATTTAGAAAGACAGTGTGTTTCAGTTTCATATTTTGCTTATGTATAAAAAGTAGACAGCTGCTAAGATTACGGGGCGACGTCTTATGCAAAGAGGTGATTAAACAATAAAACTAATAGTAGGTGCATGCATTATACTGTAGGTACTTCCATATTCAGACATTGGATATGAGTAGGTACTACGGAGTATCTACTTATTAGTACTAAACCAATGCAGTGCCATAGCAGGCTCAAGCTATTCCCAGCCAATCAATTATAGAGCTGTCGTATCCCCAAGAGCATGAATTATTTCTCCACCTATCATAAGGATTACTAATAATAGTGAGCTAACTAATAGTAGCAACCTTGAGTTCTCTTTAAGCAGCTACGTAATACCTAGCACTCCATTAATTTCCGCAGCAGTTTACTTACATGGCTACATGTTAAACATTTTCTTGGCAAAAGGGCTGGTACTTATAGTGGTAAAAAAGGCATAGGTACAACTCTGTAAATATAGAGAGTACATCAATACTGTGTACGGAATATGTAGTAATCCACCGGCCTTGGTTAACTAGTGGCTGCAGATGATAATTTGGATTCTCCTGCAACTTACCCGAAATGGAAATATGCTTTAGTATGAATCCACAGGGCTCTTGTGTATTTACTAATTTAGTGTCATATGGGTACTTTTGTGGGAGCTCTAACTATAAACGATAAAACACACATGAACGTGCATATATTGGATTTCACGACTATGCCATACTAAAAACACACAGTAGATAGTCCCGAAACTGTCCATGGTGCACTATGACCAGCCAAACAATTCCAATACTATTAACAGTTAAAGCTAAATATATTGATATACCTGCTGCCTATCAAACAGAGGTAGGCACTTAACCTGTCTACAATTTTAATATTGAGAATATTCATATATATTGACTGGGTCTATGTTATTATTGATTACCAGATACAGGTTGAGATTTTTTTTTTTTTTTTTTTTTTTCTTAACTTACATGACAACTTATACTATAGAAGGAAAAGTTCTTTCTCCTTAAGCAACCTAAGAAGCAGGCTCTAGAACTTCGTAGTAGTAAAAGCTACTCATCAGATCTATCCAGTCTCCTTTTTTTCGCCCTTAATTTAATTTTGACTGTGGTGCTAACCACTAGAGCAACAGTCTGGTATGTAGGTACCGAGGAGAATGCTGTGTACACTGTGTAAAGCAGGTAGTATGACACTCGTAGCTTTGCAGGCTGTGGAACAGACGCGTATCTCTCGGCAGCACGGACTTTAGACTCCGCTATGCTCTCCACTCACACCCGAGAATGGCCGAGAATCCACCAAAAGTCTATGGACAAATTTCCAACTTACTCGGGAGCACCTACTAGTTAGTAGTTACTGTGTAGTGACTTCGTATGTATGACAAAGTCCTATTTTGGTAAATCTTACTGTATGCCTCGGTAGGTAACCTCTTTCCCTCTCCTCATTCCTTCAATGCTGGATAATATTAGGATAGGCGCTGGCTAGATTCCCATTCATACGCGCATGGGATATAAATAATAATTTTCGCTATATTGACTTTAAGAATACAACCCAGTACTACGTCGTTTACCTACTAATATGGTAGGACTATTGATATAAAGTACTGTGTATTCGACACAAGGATAATATAAGAACATTGCCTGTTACGTGCACTGTCCACCACCCTTGATTAAAGTCTAGATCAACTTGCGCGGCGAAACTCCATCCCTCCAAGGTACAATTAATATGTTGATACTGTTATTACTGCAGTTATGAATAGCTTTAACGAAATAAGCCATGTTCTTCTTGTTCCTGGCGTGAGAATTCTGGTCAGCCTGGCCTTTAAATTATGGATAACGAAAACTAATGACATGCATAATGTTGTCGATCAAAACTTATTCCTATGTTGACAGTTTGGTATTCTGAAATCCTAAATATATATTCCGTACAACGGAATATGTTACACTTACGATAGCGAAATAAGTAACAAAAGATTAAAGTCTATGTAGAAGAAGCACATACATATACAGCCCTTAAATAATAGGAGTTCCAACATAGCACCAATAATACAGCAAAAACACTGCACCTACGGTGTACTTATGAAGTACCTACCTAGGCAGTTACTGCTACAAGATAGAACCTTAGTAGTATTGCAAGCGGACAACTCACAGGTGCGGAAACTCTACTGATTGGAATTCTTGGGTGGTGTTGATTTGTTTAAAAAACACTAGTATTATAAACAATTCCCTCGTCTACCGCCCCACTTTACCTAAGTTGGCAAGTAATAAGTAACGTATTCAAACACCAGGCCGCCAATACTACCGAGCCGCCACTTTCTCATATATGTTTCATGATTCCTTAAACAAACAGAATAAGTTCAACTATCTAGAAGTAGAAATATATAGACACTTATTTATATTGCTCCTTATGGTATATATAATAACACACTAATTCCATAATGTGGTGGAGTATACTAAATGAGACTGTCCCCCTACCTGCTTCTGTTACTTCAGATGTTCAAAGTTTCTCTAAATAATGAAAAGAAAAAGCATTATTTCTAGCACATTATACTCCGGAGTAATTCCTTATCTTACTTTTAGTCAGCGGCTACTTTTAGGTAGTTAAACTTATTCTGTTTGTTAAAGAAATCAAGAAAAAATATATGAAAAAAAGTGGCGGCTCGGTAGTATCGGCTCGGTGGTTGAATACTTTAAGTACCTCAGTTAATGGGCTTAATACCCACGTATTGAGCTCCACCGTGTAGTATAGGTACCTACACTACCTACCTAGGTAGGTAAGAACGGAGAAAATAGCCCACTATGAGCCTTGCAGACTCACTACTGTAGCACTCCATAACAGGTGTGTTGGCACTAGGCAGACAACTAACCACACAAGGTCCGTACGGAGTAGTACTGTTTACAGTTTACACTGGACATACCCGGTACATACTGAACTAGGTAGTACATAGTCCTGCAGCACCCCCTACGTGTTCGGCAAAGATGTGTGACAAACTCTCTAACTGTTGACTGGGGAAAGACAACAAAACAATAGAAACCATGTTAAAAATACCAGTCGGAGCAATGCCGTCCTTGGATAATATCCAAGTGATAATCTTTGAGGTAATTAAATACATTTTTCCTCAGTACAGTATGTAAGTAGCATGTAGGTAACTAACTAGTTAAATAGTCCTTAACTATTATATTTCCTCTTAGCTAGTAGGTACCTCTGCCCATTCTCCAATGACAATGATGCCTTTCTTACAACCGGGAGTCTACCAACCCGAACTAACTAGCAAATAAATCATTTATAATTTTTAGTTCGATAGTTATATTTATTTGTTTGTTTTTAAGGGTTGGGTTGGGTTGGGGATCGGATAAATTACCCGGGAGCATACTTTATGTTACCTACAGGTACATTCCTTGTAGCGCCTACTAGTACATTAGTGTTCAACAGGTGGGGGATCTGGAAACTTCAACTAGACCCTCTTACTCCTTAAGGTTCGGCCAGACATGGTCATTTTAGTAACACCCGCCACTACGTCTCTCATGCAACTAATTAAGCCATACTATCAGCATACATAGGTAGGCTTACTCTGTGCACAAGGTTGTCTTTCAACTGAATCAGTGAGGGCTGCCTTTATAATTGAATCGTTTTAGGGAGGAGACCCCCGGGGGGTTTCTTTTACCTTAAAATTAGCTTTTAGTCAACCTCAAAGTGCTCTCTATATTACGATTTACAAAGTACCAGATTCTACGGTAGGAGATTCACCTGGGAGGATACTTGAATACGGGGCTGTTGACTTACTTCCATACAATCAGATATATGTCCGATAGTGGCTATCAATTCTTCAGGCTATAGTTCAGTTTTCAGTCCCTTAAATCTCCAAGATTGATTACCTTATTACATGTATGTCTTCATGCATACTCCGTAAGTAACAACACATTTGTAATTGTGCCACATAATTTCAGTACGGACCTGTTTAGATGGCATTCAGTTTCGGTCTTATAGAAGATAAGCATATGAGAGCCATAGGCATATATGGAAACAAGATAACTAAGATGTACGATACGGAGCAGTTTTGAGAGTACATCGACGGATTCATCGATACCTAGTTATATGCATTATTTGATCTGATTAAAACTTCGAGCTAAGTCCTCCATTTAAGGAGTCATTGCAGATAGCCATGGAGACCACTGGAGGAAATTCGAGAGTAGATATCTGCTGCAGGCTTAATTTTTCCTTCGCCAAAATACTTGATGCTGCAGACTTAGTATTTCTCATGTAGATCCATGATTGTTAACTTAACGTTGAGCCCGATTTCTTGATAATGTGACTCGCCCTGATGACAAGTCCAATATATAGCAAAGCCTTCATAGTCGCAGCTGGGTCCCTCTGGTGTCTTCCTACTTGGTTGCTCACGCCCATGTCTCAGCCAAACTAGTTTTGACAACATGAATATATAAAGATCGGATGCAACTTGTACAAGGATGGTTAATCTCAGATCAGTTTCTAGAACGCCACATTTTCCCAGGCCGCTATCTTATCCATAGGTAACTTCCAAATAAAAAGTAACAGACTGTGAAGCATTTTCAGAATTAAGTTCGTAATAAATGACAGCTGCCTGGATCTTAGCCATGAGTATTTTGAGAACCACAGAAACATTGCGAGAAAAATGTGCTATGCACAAAGATAAACTTAGTTCCATCAGTACAGCTTTAATACACAAAGCTTTTTCTATTTCTTTTAGTGAGTTGCATGGGTTTGCTAAATGGTTTAATGGATCACAGTACAATTGCGCTCACAACAAGGGGTTCCATAGCCAGCCCAAATGATCAAAACATGCTTCAAAGTCAACCCCACCGAACAATCCAATAGCCCCATATAGATCGAAGTCTCCCTCTAGCCCTTCCACACCTCCAGCTTCCGCATCAACTTCCTCATGGAGATCCCAGCCCCCCACTTTACGGCCATCTCGAGTGAAGAATATCTCAACTCTAATCCTTTCCCCTTCGCTCTCCGGGACTTTTTTGATGTCTTCTGGAAGACGGAACGTCATCCCCAGGCCTACAGTCTCTCCCAATTTGAATGCAGTCGTGAAACCCTTACCACCCCAGGAATCATTCACGAATCGGCATCCGTCATCAGAGAATACCCCCACGCTTCCTCTTTCCCAGCCTGGTGAACGCCAAGTTGGATAGGGCTGAGCCACAAAGCCAATAGAAAGCCCGCTTGAATCAACAGAGCCAGTTTCTGGACCTGTACGGAGGCCAAGTAATTTCACTTCAAAATATACGGTCTTACTTTTTTTTGTAACCCACGGTGAGTCGGCAAGAGAAAAGAAGAGAGGTAAATTGGTTGATATAGAGCAATCACGGCTCCTATCTCTAGTAAACCCTTTCCAGCGCCCTTTGGAAATGGTGCTAATTTCACCACAAAACCCTTCAGGCTTCACGGGATGAATATCGCATCTTTGGACGGAACTGTAGACGGTGGCAGGAGGATTTGCTGGCGAATATAAGGGAAACCCATCGCAAAACTCATGGGCACGCTCTGCATCGGCACTAGAAGCATTTCCAGTGCCAGAATAGAAGTATCCCGTTACCGGTGGCGGAGGAAAATCTGTTGTATCTGGGACAGCCTCTTGCCAGTTATGGTATGGAGGAAGATTTGGACCACCTGTTTCGGTAGGCCTGTAATTATGATACGAAGATACTGAAGCATGATAGCTTGGGGGTGATCCTTGAAGCTTGTTCTGATCTTGAGATGCCATTATGGTCAGTTTGCATTTCCAGGTCAATATTCAGGGACTGTTGCTCTATTTGGTATAAAGTAACCCATTACTTCCACAAAAGAAAATATGCAAAAAAAAAAAAAAAAAAAAAATCTAGTAGGAATTCAAGTTTCTTGTTAAGTGCTGAAATTTGTTCGTATGTCAATATTGCGTACTCCGGCCCCAAATTTGATCACGTGATTCTAACGAGTCATCGTGTCTTGGCAAGAGTTTCTTGACACAGGGAGGCATTTAAAAATCCCTAACTACTAAAGAGTTGGCCTAGTTTACCAATGTCAAGCTTTTTATTCCCTGGTACATAATGAGCTATTTCTGACCACTGTGTCCTGGTACAAATAACTCTTAGTATCCAAGTATAATACCCAGGTGCGTTTCCTACCTATGTATTCAGTCCTAACTACGTGTGATATATGTGTCAGCTAAGGCGTGCACTAACTAACATTTATTTATAGAATCTAGTTAACTATGGATTTTCGCACCCACTATTCTGTTTTTGGAATGTTCCTGACCGCTCGAATGTCCTGCCTACCTTTATAGCTACATGTGCAATATCTCTACTAAATCTACAGAATATAGATTTTTAATAAAAATATAACCATTTGAAATCTCTAGGATAGCTCTAAATGGATTAATAGAATGAGATAAGTAACTCTGAGGTGCAAGGCCGGGTAGCGCACGACATAGTGAATGTGGCGGTCGTGGAGATAGCCAGGCAGCCAGGCCGATCCCATTTATGTATACTAATCTAGAATTGGAAATAGGTTGATATCCGGATTTTATTATTATTTTGAGCGATTCACGCGACCTTGCAGAGGTGGTGGGTTGGTCGGGGGCCAGGTGTATGTCCCTTGGTCATTAAATTTTTGAAAAATGGCAGAATTCTGGTCTGGTAGAGGGGGCTTTCTTAAAATAGGATAGGTTGGTGTGAAAAATAACGAGATTTCTATTTATAATATAGGATAGATTTAAACCGTCTTATCATACGGTCGCTGTTGCATACTCTGGAGTCGTACTCCATAGACTTGCATCTAATACTGCGAAGCAGATTTGACAGGGTAATAATTTAGACTAGCTTCATAAAAGTTCTAGTCAACTCGTTTTTGGAACGAGTGTAATTTCAGTCTGCCTTCCAAGAATAGCATGCTGTAAGGTGTACACAATTCAATTCTGAGTAATGGCGTGCCACCATTTGATATGGGAATACTACAAGGGATTTCCATAGTGAAGCTAATTGCTTTGCTTTAGTTAATTAGAGAGCTAACTTATTCATAATAAGTTTCAAAAGCACATTGAATAGTAGGTAGCTAAGTATGTATGTACATAGTATCTGATCTTAGGGTCGGTGATATATCCAAGATAAACTACTGTAGCATCTCTATTTCGTAGATTCCAATGCCCAATCAAACCAATAAATTCATTACTAGTAGTATAGACCTAGTATCTACTCCCCTGCTAGAGAGTACTGCTGCATGCACGATATTTTAGATATATGAGGTTCCAGAAACAAGAGGCTAGCTGTTATGACAGCCACGACTACACTTACCTGTTTATTACCTATCATACACAACCTTGAAAATAATTTCTAGTCTTTCCCCCTCACCCAGTTGAAATTTTTTTCAAATTTCCAAACCTTGCCTTCCTTGAACTGTTGCCTCCCCCCCCCCCAACCACTCCAACGCAACATTAATAGTAGGATACTTTGTTTGCATCCAAGTTTTGGATAGCTGACCTTTCTCCCACTGCCTTTGCATTTCCCTTCCTTGCATAGCGAGACGGTCAGCACACTCTCAGGTTTAAAATCAATACCCACACTTTCTCTTAACTCCGTGCCCCTAATCTCCCTATCTTGATATTGCACTAATAGACGAGAAACTTCTTTATGGATCCTCACATTATACATTTGCGGCTTGTAACCAAATGGACTTGAGCATGCAGTCCCAAAGGCCACGAAGGCCATCATTTACACAACGCCTGCAATGTATGTTGCATCTTAGTAAGCTGGGAAATGTGAGTACTTCCATTTATTTTTTCTTGGACCCAAAACAAGTGTCATTTCTGAGGTGCTTCGATTAATATCTTAAAGCAAATGAAAACTGATAGTCTTCGAGCACCGTTCGATGCAGAAGACATACCAACCTCCTACAAGAAGAACCATCCGACAATCCAAATGGCAGAAGGAATGACCAGTAGTGATGCTATAAATACAAATGAGGATGAGCCCTACACTTATTTTCCTTGGAATCCAACCAATAAATTCTCCAATGAGGTAGAGTCCCGATTCTACTCGGACCACGCTATTGCTTCGAAATCTGTGAAACAAGCGCATAGACTATCTGCTATAGATGGGATCTCGCCGAAAAGGAACAGCAATGCCACACAAAAGGAAGATAGACGGGCTACAAAGCGTCTAGAGGCAGATAGAAAGGAATTTGAGAAACGGCTTCTGAAGCTTGAACAAGCGGAACCGTCTCAGGATCACAACCTACTGAGAAGAGAATCGCGCCGACTTACCAAAAAGCAGCCTCTAGGGAGCTCAAGCAGAGCATCAAGTGTAAGCACCGACAGATCTAGGTCCTCTTCCAGGCGCTTTTCTGCGGTATTTTCAAAGCGTATGTCCCGGTCCCGGTCCCGATCAGGTTCTGTCAATGAGAATGATAAACGTTTTTGCCAAAGTCAACCAGTTAGCGCCGTAGAAGCACTGACAGATGACTCCGAATTACGGCCACCAACCCCGCTAGTTAATACTTTACCAGAGCACCTTGGTACGGCAATATCCAAACGACTGTCTGCTACGAACAGTGCATTGCTTTCGCACTCTAAACAGTCAAGACCATCCCAAGAACCACGCATTTCTGGTACAGCTCTACCGGATACGCCAAATCATGCGAACTCTTTGGGTTCCTCCTCGAGGCAAAAATATGACCGGAATTGCAGGAGTAATACAGAGGAATATTCTCCTACTTATCCAAGCGGAGCAGTGGATCTAGATCGTGCTTCATTTGCAGCAAATTTACGTTCTGGTAGAAGAGAATCAGACACCATACGAGGGCACAGCCTTCCACAGCCAGTTCTGCCAGCAAAGACGATAAGAACTCAGCTAGAAGACCACCGTGGACCGCACACAGAACGTCGCTTGAAACATACAGCTGCACCCACCACTAGTCGCGGTGTGAATTCTCCAGAGGCACAGTCTTCTATCTCTACATCCCATCCGAGCCTAGTAAGAAAAGAAAATATTCCTCAGAGATACCATAAGAAATTTCTGTCATCCCCCCTTGCTGGATCCCCCACCCTCATTGAGACTGATTGCCCTTCCGATGGCACTGCAATTGAGCCGCAAGTAAAAATTTCCGATAGTACAAAACAGCTAGCTGATAATGAAGCGAACACAAGTCTATCACAAGCCGTGCTCCTCACTCAAGAGCCGGATGGAGAGAATGAGGAAGGCAAAGTGATGCTAGATTCCTCTCTTGATATTACTCGCAGAATGAAGGAGAATGCTTATTACCGCTCACTCAACGGTTTAAAACCAACTAGCAATTGTCAAGAGCCACCACCATCGGGCCGAACTATCACTAGACGACAGGCAAAAAGGCATTCGTTGTCGGTTCCAGTCCTCGAACATAGAGCGCAGCTCCCAGTCCAGCAAGCAGAATCACCATTAGACGAATCGCTGAATCATGAATTCAGTGATCAATGCCATTGTGATCTAAGGCATGTGAATACATTCCAAAGCGTTGGCATAAAAACCTCATCAGAAGCACATAGGCCTGGGGTAGTTAGGGAACCCGTAGATCAGGAGGGCCAAGGAAAATCAGAATTGGTAGAAGGCAATGCAGGCCCAAATACCATAAATCACAAGACGGGGATGTCAAACGTTTCATTGGCATCTAGTTTAACACAAAATCCGGGATCTGATTACAACACAGCAGATGAAGCTGCATCGGTCCCCTCTCAGTCTCTAGATGAAGAAGTGATTCCGATCCAGGCACCACCAAGCAACCATGCAGTCAATGCTTCTCAGACTTCTGTCCAATGTCGGTCTCTCGCCATCAACCAAGGCCCAGAATGTGTGCTGAGCAGCACCCCAACTTATCAACCACAGAGTACCATTGACATTGTGAACCTATCCAACCATGACCAGCGAGTTGCAAAGCTGTTCGTTATTTGCTGCAACTGCACATCATGGCATGATATTCCCTCTGAGGTGTACACGGGATTAGTGTTTCCCGCTGGATTCTGTCCATACACAGATCATACTCCTGCCGTTTCTCAAAACAAGAGTTCCTTTACCAACAGTGGACCAGTTCCTAAAAAAGAAATGAGTGCGAAATTAAAATCACCGCTAAACGTGCAAAATACCGGGCCTTCCAATGGGGAAAAATTGCAAGGATTTTGTCATACAGTACAGTCTCATAGCTCAACTGTACGATGTTGTTGGTGTGAGCACCATATGACTAAGTTGTGCTGTCAAGCATGGACAACCATTGTTCACATGCGTGAAAGGCATCATTAAATACTAAGGTATATTTTCAAAGACAGCCGTAGCCAATATAATTTACAATGGATAGGAGTTTTCCTGTTTCTGTTTTGTTACTCATCCAAACCCAAACTATTATTGCATGTTTTTTGTCCTACTGTAGTGATAGTTGCTATCTGGAATATTTTTTGGTTTTGCAACCTTTTATTTAAAATACTGAAATATTTCATTGTCGTACAACAGCTGTGTATATATAGATAGTTATATGGAGCGTGGGAAATTTTACAAAGTGATAAGATCTCGAAGCTCAACTTCCCTGGACAGATTTAGTTTAGTAATTTGCTTAGTTAGCCGGCCTTAGCAGCGGAAATGTCCAAGACAACGAACACTTCGTTTCTCTCGAAACTAAACTCCTTCTACTCTAACTATCTCTAGAGTATTCTATTCGAGAAGCCGTGCTCAGCATTATGGTGCGAAAAAGGAGCCTCTCGAATACGTCTTCGGTCTCATCTCTTCCGGAGAGAAATCAGGTATGGCGATGGCCTCACCGCCCCTTCCCCTCCGGCCACAGGTCAGCCGCGCCAGATCCCGATGACCACTGGATGGCATTCATTTACTACCTCATCTAATACCCGTCTGGTTTTTCCTAGGAATTAGAAAGTATGTATGATTACTTAGCTAAAATTATTCTTCTTGGCCCGAGCGGCGCCGGAAAGTATGTCTCCTGGAGAAAGTGCCTTACTGTTTATTGTCACTCACATATTGGAGCATAGATCTTGTGTATTGCATCGATTTGTGAAAAACGAATGTACGGGCCCGTTTCCTTGTTGAGCCCGTTAGGCCCCGATGCATGACTGGCTTGCTAATACACCGTGTGCACCTGTAGGGAGAGTGCTCTCGTCACAAACAATTGGAGTCGAGTTCTCTTCTCGGATTGTCAAGTTGGGCTCCGGTCCACGTCGAACAAGGATCAAACTACAGCTTTGGGACACCGCCGGTACGGAGAGGTTTCGATCTGTTTCCAGGTCATATTACCGGGGTGCTGCGGGGGCCATTTTAGTCTATGATATCTCGTCACATGCATCATTTGCATCCCTTCCTACATTTCTCATGGATGCGCGTGCTCTTGCTTCTCCAAGTCTTACAGTCCTACTGGCCGGGAATAAAAGGGATCTTGCGACTGATCATTTGCCACACGCAGGGTTCGCTGGCGACAGTCCGCGACCCCCTCAAACACCATCCAGTACTTCTAGCAAACAATCCTCTTTCCCAGTTGACTCAGGTGGGGGCTCGGTACAATCAGCCGGCAATCAGGGAACAGGTACGAGGCTGACAGCCACATATGCCCCTCAAGGCCGGGAGGTTATGGGGGAAGAAACTTCCCGTTGGGCAGCTAAATCAAACATACCCGTCGCCGTTGAAGTCTCAGCCCTCACAGGAGAAGGCGTAGATGAATTGTTCAAAAGATTAGCCCGAATCATTCTTACAAAGATTGAACTAGGTGAAATTGATCCCGACGACCCCCAAAGTGGGATCCAATATGGCGATGGCGGTCCCTACGGACACGGCACGAGTGATGTCTCCAGCATTCGAAGCCACATGACTCTTGATGACAGTGCTATTTATTTGCACCATAAGAGTTTAAGAAAGGGTGCAAACACCTGGAGAAATGGTATAAGAGAGTGGGAAGATGTGTTTCGATTGGGTGGTTCACATCAGAAGAGAGGTGGTAGGTGTTGCTAATACCAGTTATTGCCTTATAACCTCTCTGCCTAACATCATGCTCTCTGATTACTTTCCCTACACTTTGACCAAATATGGGTCCTCTCACTCTCTTCTATCCCCACCCACAGCCACCTTCAAGATAGAAACAGAATCAAGCAACTAGAATTGCTTTTAGGGCTGCATAAACACGGATGCATAATGTGAGAATGCTGGATATATATCTTGTGACTTCTCAGCATCTGTTTTAAGTTCTTCTTTCCTGTCTCCCTTCACCCTTTCACCCAGATTACTGTTTACTGATTTTACAATATGATACCCAATATCCTTCATCATACTTTATTTGCTGCGAGAGTAGATTTCGCCTAATGTGATTCTTAACTCCTTTCTAGGCGCTCAGAAGTTTCTATTCATGCTGCTGAGGTATTGCCGTCTTTTATCAATATACAGAAAAAGGCAATTGAAGAAGGGACTATGTGCATCTTGCTTTTATTTCATCATTTCAGTGTTCCCACTAACTTTTAAAGTTGAAGGTAGAAATTGACTATGAATTCTTTATTTTCCAGGCATCATTCCCATCTTTCGTAGCATCACAAGCCACTCCTGATCAGATACCAGCAATAAGCGTCTTAATGCCATTTCCAGCCTTAACCTCCTTAAAAGCTTGCTCAGCATCTTCGAACTTAACGATTCCGGTAACCAGTTCCTTCACATTGACTTTACCGGAAGCAACTAAATCAATAGCGAGCCTATAGTCGCCGCTACCATAGCGGAAACTGCCCTTTACATTGAGCTCCTTTGTACAGGCTGCCATTATTGGAAAGTTTATCTCGCTCAGGCCCATGCCACCCTGCACGTACGTGCCTCCGGGTCGAACAGCGTGGATACCAGTGTGGATCGAAGCTGCCGCGCCTGAGGCATCGATCACGACATTAGCTCCCGCTCCTAGCCCATTCTCATTGATTATTTGTCTCGCGTTCGTAAATGCAGGAACTTTCGCGGGCTCAAATGTTGCAGTTGCAGCATATTTCTCAGCAAACTCTAGCCTTTTCTTCTGGATGTCCACAGCAATAATTTTCGAGGCGCCGAAAGCCTTTGCCACAGCACAACATAACAATCCCACCGGACCAGCGCCGAAAACAACCACTGATTGGCCAGGGCTGA
Organism: Aspergillus tanneri; assembly: GCF_003426965.1. Classification (NCBI taxonomy): domain Eukaryota; kingdom Fungi; phylum Ascomycota; class Eurotiomycetes; order Eurotiales; family Aspergillaceae; genus Aspergillus; species Aspergillus tanneri. The sequence goes on along the minus strand of NW_022984634.1, from coordinate 1,159,479 downwards.
CACCGGCTTGTTTTACAATGTGCACAGCAACACCAAGAGGCTCCATTACTGCAGCCTCTTGCAAGGTGATGTTGTCCGGAAGCTTGTAGCAGAAATCTTCGGGCAGAACATAGTACCTGGCAAGAGTACCGTCATAAGGTGGAGTGGCAGCGAAGGCCATTTGCTCACAGAGGTTGTATTTACCGGATTTACATGGATCGCAGTAACGACATGGTATGCCCGGTTCCATAGCAACATGATCTCCCACCTTCAAGGTCGTGACACTGGAACCAACCTTAAGAATTACACCAGATGACTCGTGTCCTAAAACCATAGGTTCTTTCACGACGAACTGGCCAATAGAGCCATGCTCCCAGTAGTGGACCTACAGTCGGAAAGTCAGCCAGGGGAGCCGTTCCCCATCTTTCTGCTTTCATTTTTTTTTTTTTTTTTTTTTTTTGGGAGGACAGTAGGGGGAGTACGAACATCACTACCGCAGATACCAGTAAATTTAACATTTATGAGAACGTCATGGGGGTTTTGAAGCTCGGGAATAGGCCTGTCTTCGAATTTGACTTGGTGGACTCCTTCAAGAACAAACGATAGGTTCTAGAAAAGGCAGTGCCATCAATGTTACTAGCTCGAATTCGCCAGCGGGAGACCTTGTTATTCCAACGCACCTGGGTGGTTGTAGTGCCTCCGCTCATGGTGAGGGCTTTTGAATGGGCGTCTTCTCGGCAATGGTGCAAGTCAAGCGGAATATATATAGGAGTAGATATATCGTGGGGGAAAAAATTAGGGAATGAAGTAAAGAGGATTAAAGAGTATCTTTGGTAGGATAATTTAGTCTAGGGATATGGGAAATCTTATAACTATACTAAATACTTGTTATTCCACAGGCTTGCAGGGTGGGGACTGCACAGCTTGCAGGTAGAGCAATTTCCCTTTCTTCACTTTTCTTTTTGAACAAAAAGAGAGAGGCAAGATTTGGTCAGGACGCAGCGGTCGATCTTCCCCCGCCAAATGAAGGTGGGGAAGATAAGCTGCTGCTGGGAAATTTAACCGCTACAGTCCTGTTGAATTTAGCCGGGCAGGCCAGGCTTGACAAAATCTCACCGCCTTATAAAAATTTTGATTCAATGACTTAGAACACAGCCAATTCTCAATATTTTTAAATGAAATTTGTACTGGAGCTTGTCCTTATTATTACATACCTGCTGTAAGTTTCTATTTGATTTTGCCTGGAAATAAAGATGTAATTCTAAGATAACATTCTCCCTTACTATGGGAGTTCTACCCAGCAACCTGCCCTTGTCAGTTCTATTATACCAAAATTCAAACCCTTACAACTCATCCAAGTTTTAATATCTTTCGAAGAAGTTAAAATTACTTTTAGACCTTATAGTTATCTACTAACTCTAAAATTTTACTATAGTTTAATCTAATTTGGAAGCATAGAGGTTCAACAACTTAAAATTATGGTTACATACTGTAATGCCAAGAATTGTCAATAGTTGTCGGATCATCGATGGTAACAAACGATAAGCTACTGGTGACAAGCCTGCGGTGTTACGGCTCCCCTGCATTCCTTCGTATAAGAACTACATGTCTCGCTGTACGGCTTGTCTACCTAACCCGGCACCTCCAATGTGTCTTTCTTTCTTCTTCATGTTTGATATTCTCGTTGCAGCTACCTAGTATTTTCAATAAAGGAATAAGAGATTGGAATACTGGACAGGGCCATAATATGGGGCAGACTACCCCTAGTGCTCCATTGTATTACCACATTCATAGGTTGCTTAACCCAAAGAGCTTACCGATAGTTAGCTGTAGATACATACCTGAGGGATATATTAAATGCATGTTTTCTCTTCCATATAGAGTGCAAGACAAAAAGAAGAAGCAGCAGAAGATATCTAGTACCTACGTATTACCTTCGTAGGTAATATCCTTGATTCCCAGTTTTTAAAATTATGAATTACAGCTACTGTCGGAATAATAACAATACAGTACAATACTTAATAGCATCGGCTATCCACGGGCGAGTGGGAAATATGGGCGGGTTAATTCTGTATTCCACACAGAACGTCATATTTCACTCCAGTATACCTCAGCCTGTTTTTGCCTGATTTATAGGACATCTTAGAAAGCATTTGTTTATAAGCAAAGGACCCTAGATACAGACTTTCCAAAGCTTCTACCGTGTGAGATCTACTAACAGCGTAAATTACGCTGTAATTTATCATACAATGTGTATTTGAGCCTGTTGCTAATTCATTATATATGAAATAACCAAAACTAGATGAATGCTTGTACCATCATCGGGAACTTAATATAAACCTGGAATATGAAGGATTGGTTGAAATATGAAAGAATGGAATATGGTCCTTTGTATGACATATAGAATTGACTAGTCATTCTTGGAGTAAGTTACTACCCTTTCCGTGGTAAGTACCCAGGCACTACTGCTAGCAGCTATAAGTTCACTGTCTTTCATGTTATTTCTTTGAGAATTCCAAACCATGGATGACAATCGCAAATATTGCTTATAGAACTTAATTCTACCTCCTCCACCTTAGCCATTGCTATTATTCTATTACCATCATGGTAAAATCCACTGTTGTTTTCCTAAGGGGGTCATGGCGCGCACTTCACCCAAGAGTCGGCTCCAGTATGGCCATAAAACCGCACCATCGTACACTCCAGTCGAGGTCTATTCAGGCTTCTGTTCAGCACAACTCAAATGAGAGACAACGATCATTTAAAAACCAGCTATACGAGAGTACGCAACAACGGCTGAAGCGTGAACGTGCTGACCAGGAGCGGCACGCACAATATCAGAAGCAGTCACAGGGTAGCCGTTATGCTGCGCTGATGTTTGGTATGCTTCCCCCAACCCCTGCTATAGCCCAATTACTGTCTATATACCGTCTTATCTAATTTTTGCCAACATTTTCCATACCAGCATTGGCTATTTTCTCAACAGGAGGCTATTTCCTAGGGTCCCTGAAACCGCCAAGCCTCCCAACTTCATCAACGACACCTCTTTTTGACGTGGAACCTTTACAACACAACGTCTCTCAATCGAACCTTCAAGCTGCTTGGACCGACTTCGTTCACATTCTAGGAAAGGAAAATGTCTCGACAGATAATGGTGACTTGGAGATGCATTCGGGTTCGGACTGGTCTTCGTATACACGAAAAGAAAACGAGAAGCCTTTCCTTATCCTCTACCCTTCAACCACCGAAGAAGTCTCACGTATCATGAAAATCTGTCACCAAAGGATCATTCCGGTGACTCCCTATTGCGGTGGAACCAGCCTGGAAGGGCATTTTACACCCACACGAGGTGGGGTATGCATTGACTTCCGTCGCATGGACCGAGTTTTGGAAGTTCATAAAAAAGACCTTGATGTTGTAGTGCAACCTGCTCTTGGATGGGAGGATTTAAACGAGCAGCTTTCTGCGGACGGCCTATTTTTCCCACCTGATCCCGGGCCCGGTGCTATGATCGGTGGCATGGTAGGCACGGGCTGCTCAGGGACTAATGCCTACAGATATGGGACGATGCGAGAATGGGTTCTCTCTTTAACCGTCGTGCTTGCGGATGGGACCGTCGTAAAGACCAAGCAGCGACCACGGAAGTCAAGTGCCGGTTATGATCTCACCAGGCTTTTTATCGGAAGCGAGGGAACACTTGGACTTGTAACTGAGGCTACTTTAAAGCTGACTGTCAAACCCAAGAGTCAAAGTGTCGCTGTTGCGAGTTTTCCAACTATTCAAAGCGCAGCAAAGTGTGTCACCCGCGTTGTAGAGGAAGGTATACCAGTTGCTGGCGTTGAAATACTGGATGACGTGCAAATGAGGTGCATTAACGACAGCCACGCCACTAGCCGCCAATGGAAAGAATCGCCTACGCTATTCTTCAAGTTCACGGGAACACCTGTTGGTGTCAAGGAGCAGATAAGCCTGGTACAAAAGATCGTATCCAAGACTGCAGGCGAATCGTTCGAATTTGCTCGCGGCGAAGAGGAGATGCAACTGCTATGGAGTGCCCGGAAAGAGGCTCTCTGGAGTGTAATGTCAATGAGAAGAGGCCCTGAAGACCATGTTTGGACGACTGACGTGGCAGTTCCAATGAGCAAACTGCCAGATATTATTGAAGCAACGAAAAAGGACATGACTCAGAGTGGACTGTTAGCAGGAATATGTGGCCATGTGGGAGATGGTAATTTCCATGGTAAGTACCGTCCTTGTCCAAGCCATACAACCTTCAGACTTACAAGTCTTCTATAAACAGCAATTATCCTCTTCAATGAGAACGAAAGGGAAAGTGCAGAGGCTGTTGTTCATCGAATGGTGAAGCGAGCGGTGGATTTGGAGGGCACTGTAACAGGTGAGCATGGCGTCGGTCTCATTAAACGGGACTACCTTGAACATGAAGTTGGAGAGTCTACGGTTGATGCTATGCGCCGGGTAAGTTCTATCCTTTACAGCAGTCATAATGCCATAGCACAGTGCGGGAACTGACGTCACATAACAGTTAAAATTAGCTTTCGACCCCCTTTGCTTGCTCAATTGCGACAAGGTTGTTAGGATAGAGCATCCAACACTAGGGGAAGTTAAAGAGTGGTGATTGCACAATTAATGCGAACTAGACTAGCAGTGAAACTGGCATTGCCAATATACTCAGCATAGTAGTTACTGTGGAAGACTTCCTTGCTTGGAGACTATGAAAGACCTGGACAAATCCATGAGGGCGGCGAGAGAAGTAAAGCATAACTCATCTGTCACCTGGCCCTTCCATCGGTATCAATATATTCTCTTCGTTTTACATCGTAGCATAGGCCATATTTGTGGTTATTAGGTATAGTCGAGACAGCCATTGTATTGATCTTCGTATTTTCTCGGGCATATTCCAATCGTCATATACGCTACAGTTATTGTGAACAAATGCATGGCGAGGTATGTATTCTCTGCCAGGTGATCAATGTCATTTGTACACCTTTGGCATGTCGTCTATGTGCTCAGCACATGCTGGGGTTCTACTCAATAGTACCGCTCAAGAGCCCACCAGCCGGAATCTCTGCTGTGGCCTTCCCTGGCTTGCTTCTATTAGTCTTGAACCTAAGGTAGATTCGCCTTATCTCTTTCTGGCATTTCGTTAGTTTATTCATTCACTCTGTTTAGTGAATGTTTGATTGACCTGCCTAATTTTACTACTAGACAATTAGAAGATGGAGCAGTTTACAACTTATTTTCTCTACGTAAGAGTACTGCCTACTGAACAAACTTGAATAGTTAAGAATTAATATTGTTATGGTGATAGCATAAAGTAACATATATTGTGGAGTGTCTGTATCATCATTTAGTCACAGTTACTAAATAGTTACTAACAAGCTACTGGTTAGACATCTCCGCATTCGTCGGTGTGCGCCTCAGAGGCTCAGACATCATTCTTCTTGGCTCCGCCCGTTTCGAGCGGACTCTTCCGAACTTTGGCACGACTGTACAGGAAGGAAGGATGCGTACAGGTGAAACACGCCATCATATTCATTTATATGCCATGTACTACTACTAGGCTTGACAGCAGACTGCCCAGTACCTCGCCTGGACGCACTTCCAGCTGTCCTATAGTGGACTTCAACGCCTAACCCTTATTCTTTCCACGTTGACTGCAGCGATTTCCTAAGACGCGCATTGTATGGGACTTTCCAGAATACAGGTATACAACGGCTTCATGCAGTTTGGGCTTTTGAGTACGACTCTTGCTTGTCTTATTGCTGGCGTCATGTTAAAAATGTCCCTCACAAAACATCTTTAAAGGAGATAAGGCCTCACTTCACCAGTTAACTAGGATAGGACGGGAAAGAGACATATAGTCTTCTAATCCATTCCCATGGCACGCTCTGAAGACAGTCTCGCTCGAAATTCACCACTTCCAAGCACACAACGTGTGAAGATCGGTGACTCTACATCAATTAACCAACTTGAATACTATGGTTGTCCTTATATGGAGGTGCATTATACCGGATGTCACCCAGCATCTCCTTGTGATGGTACACGAGTGCTAGCTCACCCGCCCGGCAAATTTCGTACTCCCAAGGAGGCCTTTTCTCAGATGAAAGTCTCTCATGGATCGGCTACGACCGAAAGTAATAAACGAATATCCATGCCTCCAAAAGATGCTACATATTCTCCCCCCGGCTGCGAAAAGGTTCTAAGCATGGGTCCAAATCATGTCATAAGTCCGCCTGCTTCGAATGGTGCCTCTGGAGTGGTTGAAACTCAACCACAAAGGGGCTTCACGAAACAACGAATTCATAAAATGCCGTCACTCCAGAATGTATCTCAGGATCAGTCTCCTCCATCGTTTAATTCCTCTCGACACTCTTTTGAATACGAAGGACTTGGGATGTACCTGGATAACGAGAGGCACGAGCGAGAGAAGGATCGATATGCCAATGAAAAGATCAAGAAGAGTTTCGCTCATGTTCACCACCGATCAACAAGTGGAACATCCCAGCTTTCCACAGTGAGTAGTTACAGCGTGAGTAAGCTAAGCTCACAATATATTCATCCAATGCGTCAAGCACCTCGCACTTATACACCACCATTGAACCAATCTTGCCAAGCGTCTAGTTTTGAAAGCGATCAGTCGGACATGGAAGATGGAGCTGGTGTAGAGTCCATGACACATTCTGGACCTGATACTTTATACTCTTCAGTCCATGGCTCCTCGGTTCAGGCACCGTGGCCCTCATTACAAACTCATGAAAGCTCATTTACCAGATTGCCTGGCACCTCACAAACAAACGTTTCCGGCAGGCCGTCTTTTGGCTACTCTAGAGACAACGGAAATACGCTGGATAGGGCTTCACCAATTTCCAGGTCGTCATTGGATTTCGTCTTTCGTTCCAAGATGCAAAACAATATGGATCCTATTTCTCGAGCGGCTACGGTAAAGGCGGCACGCCAAGCGTTCGAGGAGAAGGAAGCAGCTAAGGCACTGAAATTAGAGGAGCAACAGTTGAAGGCGGAGGCAAAGCAAATTCGGCGGAAGGGAAAATCACCCTGGAAAGTACCTCTGGGGCAGGACGAAGGGCAGGACGAAGGGCAGGACCCACCAGCGTGTGAAAAGAAACCATCTGAAATGCATAGCGCCCCTACACGCCCTACGTCAACATCACAACCCCAAGCTTCATCTGGATCCTGGAAGACACAGTCCAAGAACACATGGATGCACTTTTTGACGTGGTTACGAACCCGAATTTTCAAGCTACAGAGGAGAATCAATAAGATGGGTTGATATTTCCTCTTCGTATTTATGACTTGATGTCCTACATGTTATAGATGACATAGGAACTTCCTATTTACGTTGCATTTTCTCTGTGGGGTTATCTAGTAGATTTTTTCATACGTCTATGTATTTGATGCCTGCTAGTAGGAAATCCTATGATCAAGCAAACAGGTGTATGTACCTCTCGAAAAAGCACAGTGGATCCTGCGACCAGTGCATTGCAGCCATTTCAATCAACTAGCATGAAGGGCCAAACCTTATGAGGGATGCAGTTGTATACGCAATAGGGCCTATGCCTGGGTACTCTTCTCCCCTTGAGGGTCCATTGGCTCTCAATTTTTTTGTTTTTTAAGGAAAGGGATAAGGTTCAACTCCTTTGTTGGTTTGAGTGTTTGAAAGAGCTACAAAGTAACCCATCCATAGGCATAGGCTTAGGGTTAATATTTTAAATGCTGGGTATGAAAATAGCTAGGTTCATATTTTTACCGGAACCACAAGTATGGACTTAAAGTATACACCACATACTAAAAGGCGTTACTTGTCTCCAGGGTTTGGTACCAGTGAACCAACGCTTAACCAGTGGAAGTCATAAAATTTTCCCTTCCAAAATGGCTAGCTGATATGAAGTGTCATACCCATTTAGTTCAGTATGCTCCTTAGTCATGCTTTTGTTTTTGGGGGGGAAGACCTGCTAGCGTAAAAAAATCCTGGACTAAGATAATCCTAGTTGGATATCTAGATAGTATAGCATGGGATAGTAAGAACCACTGGGAACACAGTACTAATTCATCTTGTCCCAGGAAGCCTGTAATTATTATATGGATCCCTTTAGGTATAGACTAAGCGTCAAACACGACTAAACACAGGTACAAAATAGATTTACTTCAATCGCGAACAGAGCAGCCCTCTAGAACAAAACAGTTACTAGTTAAGTACAAAGTGAACTAACAAGGACAAAGATAAGTATCTTGCTCCGTAGATGGAAACCAAACATGTGCAGAAGGGCTAGATTAATCCTGCCCTATAAGCGCTCCACCCCGCAGGTGAGCTATGACTTTATTCATACATAGATACAGCATAGAAATTGCGTTCTTCATGGTACCCAGTACAATAGAGAAGATAGCTGACAAGTGAATAAAAATAATGACAACTAATTTGGTGCGATAATCAACGTCTTGCGTTCCTGTAGAAACGAATGGGTGTTTAAAAGCCCAAGAAGATCCGTACAATGAAATAGGTAAATATTAATGGTAGCGAGAACATGATACTTCAACTCGGTAGAGTCACCCAATGGACTAACCTAATAGAGCTCGTACGACATCCTGCAAAAGAATCTTAGCAGTCGGCAAAACGAAAGGAGGAGCGTTGCCGAAAACACCAGTCAGTGCTTTGCCATGGGAGGAAAGCATAGCTGTGCCTGGCAAAGATGTAGGGCCTTGGGTCGAAGGCAACCTCGCAATTCCATGAGGCTGGTTTCCAAACAAACTTGCTAGACCAGACTGAAGTTGTATGGCCATCGTATGGGATTGACCAGTGTTAGAAACATTGCCTAAGCGACCAAGTAGTCGTATATTAGCCGCAGAATCCACAACTATATAATCCACCGAGTGCTGGTTTGAAAGTAAGGCAAGAGGGCAATGGTTTAGTGTGGATTGGTACGCCAGGGCCAAGGAGTGTATATCATAGACTCGCACATAAAATGCAGATTTGCGCGATTTCTTTTTAGCGGCTTCATTTTCCAAATGCTGTGTGGCAAGTGCAAAAGTCTGAGACTTAGGGTTCACGGCCAACAACTGCGACCCAGTAGCGAAAGAGCTATTGGCCTCCGCCAAGTTCACTGTTCTCACTATATCATCAACGGTATTCCAGATCGACACCGACTCTTTCGAAGCGATGATAAGATGGCACCCTAAAAACTTAGCTCCATAGAGTTCGCCAGAATATAGCCCAGTCCTGCTGTGCCGGACCTCATAGCTTTGCGTATCGATGAGTACAGCAAGGCCAGTATTTGATGAAGCTGACTGCGGACAAACAGCAAGCACTGAGCCATCCTCTGAGAAGTTTATAGAAGCAGCGCTACATTCACCTGGATTATGACCTATGACGTATCCGTTCATATCAATGGTATTTCGGCATTTCCACGTCTCCCGCAGCGGCGCTTCGCTTCCCGTGCCCAAGCCATTATGATGTCTTGTGCTTGGACACCAAACACGTAGCACCATATCGCACCCAATAGTTGCAAAGTCATGGCTGCGAGGCCGTGAAGCGAGATCCAACACCGGAACAGGGTTATATTCTGAAAAGTGAGGGGCATCGATACGTGCTGCGAGTTCCCAAAGGCCAGAAGAATTGTCCCACCTCCAAAGCTTGAGAAATGTCTCCCGTACGGCGTTGCTAGATTTTTCTCCGTTAAGCTCAAGAGCTTGGACATCCTGCGGGTAAGGATACCAGTCATCGATAGTGGCCATCCACTTTCCGTCTTGAGATACACTTAAATGCGTGACATCCGGAGCAGTAATTTGCGAACCTTCAGGACTCACCCTTAGAGTCGTTGCATTGGTGCGTGCAAGGGCTTGTCGGGAGATATGATTATCCGTGTGGATATCGTACGTTTGAAGGACCGACGAATTGGCCAAAGGATGACCACCTTTTGTCACTTGACGAGAAGCGGGTACAGCTATAAGAACATGACCAGGACGTTGCGGGTGCAGTACAGCCGCTGTGAGTTGAGACGGGAGACGCCCTCCTGAAATCAATCGAGAACTAGGCATACCAACATTGGGGCATAGTTGGAGGCCTATTATAGTGGAAAATGGCTGTAACTCCCTTGCCGACAACAGCGTTATACAATTATCAGCCAGCTTGACAATGTATGAATTTCCAGTTGTGGAAACTACGATGTTGTATATCGGAGATGAGAGGTGAGGAAGGAATTGTTTCCTGCCAGTATCTAACTGCCACAATACCATGACCGACTCATGGCCACCCGATATAATGTAATTGCCTGGAATATGTCCGTAAGCTTCGCGTGCTCGTATCCCCGCCAGGAGAAACCTACCATCTTTTGACCAACGTACGGCATTAACGGGGCCTCGATGCCAATGTAATCGCCTGGGCATCAAATTCCTCAGTCCTTCGACGCCATCTTCGTTCTCGAACGAGCCTATAATGTCATGATATAGCAATATAGAACCTTCTGATTCACCTAAGACAAGGTCGACATGAGCCGGGCGTTTTGTTCCATCCGCAGCCTGTTCTTCAATCGGGGGCGACAGGTTATTGCGCCGCAAATCAACACAAGTGATATTAACAGGTAACTTCACCTCTCTCCAAGTGTAGGATGTAGTTGCTAAGTTGCCTTGTCCAGAACAAGAAATTCCAAGAAGAATATGTTGACCACCGTACGCAACGACGGCCTGGCCATTATCCACGACCTTAATATGATTGAGTCGAACACTTGTCTGGAAGATGACAATCTTGTGTGGCTCTTCACCGCTTAATGTTGTGACAGCTATCTCCCTTTTCCCACTCTTGAGCTCTCGCAAACATAAAAGGGCATGCTCTATATGATTTTCAATATTGTAAAGGCATAAGTGAGCAGAAACTATTTTGCCACAAGTCTCAAAACAAGAAACCTGTTCACCAGATTGCCAGTCCCACTTAGTGACTGAACCAGTCGAAGAAAATACATAAAGATGCTCCTGGTTCACAGGAGAGAGACAATATCCAATGACACTGTGGCCGGAGTTCAAACGCAATGTGCGAAAAAGACGTGATGTTGTAACAGAGTAGACATGGATGGCTGCCTCAAGTCCAACAAAAAGATATCTGAAATAAAGATGGGTTAGAAGATGTTTTCAAAGTAGCTGGCAGTAACTCACTGTTCATCAAATGTAAGGACTGGATCTATATTGCTTAACTGTCCCGCTATTGTGTTTGATAAGCCCCAATAACCAGGTAGTGCTGTTTTACCAGTAGATCCCAGAAATCCATTACTCGTGATACATGCTGAATCACTAACCATTGTTTCCTTTGGTATTTCAGATGTTCCTGGCAATTGGGTTCTGTGAATATCACTTTTGCCGTGAGACGTGCGGCGTCGCTTGCGTCGCTCTTCCTTTATGTGTGTCATTTTATCCGGAGCTACATCACTGAGTCGTTGCCTTTTCATAGTCTGAGAAATTTTTGAGCCAGCCATTACACCCACGGTCTCCCACTTCCGTATCATTAATGATTTTTAAAGAAGAAAGAAATAAAATGCAAAGAACCGGCGATAAATTTGGGTCATCTCAGTTACCCTATTGTAAATATCGAATTTGTATGGCAAATAAGAGGGTTAGCATTCAATTTATGGGCCAAACTCTTGAGTTTTTTTTTTTCGTCCCATTTATTTTTTTTTAGCCTTGGGACTTTGTACTGGACAGTGAATGGAGCGCCCTAATACAGAAATGGTTAGCGGCTTTCTGTTTGCCTTGTCCAGGTATCGGAGTGAGCCATACAGAGTAGACCACTAAGAAAATCTCTGGCTATGTACAAAGTACTAGTCTACCACTCATACAATTTTAACTACATTGACTTCAAGTGTTGAGTGAGCATTGAAAATTCAATACCAATCTATTGTAAATGCCAAGAGGCATCTAATCCCAATCCTATTATTTCCCTCGGTGAGCCTATGAATCTTACATACTTCCAACACACAGTTTCTCACACTTTTCAAGTGCAAGCTAGGCCAAATGATTATCCCAGTCCGGTGTTTTTCTTGCGGAAAGGTAGGGGCTACTCTTGTTTTCTACTTTCCATAACAACTAGCTAATTCATATTTGGGGTAGGTTGTTGGTGATCTGTGGGAGCGTTATCTTCAGTTGCTTGACGAAGGCATCCCGGATGGGTATGTTGAGTACCTCTTTGCTCCGACGTGCACTTTTTTAAGTCGGCTCTAATTAAGGTTTCCAAGTGATGCTATGGACCAGCTGGGTTGCAAGAGGTACTGCTGTCGTAGGATGATTATGACTCATGTCGATCTGATTGAGAAACTCCTACGGTATATAATGCTCCTGGTAACTTTGAAGAGCGACTAATGCCAATTATGCAGGTATAATCCCGCAGAAAGAGATCGCGCGAAAGCTCAAATCTAGCTTCTACTTCCCCATTATTATGCGCATTAACATGGTTCTCAAATGAAGATTGTGTGCCTCCACATTTCTACTCATACTTGCACCAAAATAATCAAGTGCGGGTGTGTTCTGACCTATTCTGGCAGCTGTTTCAAACAAATCATGCTTCAGCCTAGGTCAAAGACTCAGAGTGGTTTTTGCCTTCATGAGCTTCTTGGAATTGAGGGAGCAGCGATGACTGCTTCTCCTTCCTATCTCCCCCTCAGTCTTCGCTCTCCCGTTTCAATATATTAGGTGGCACTTTTACACCCAGCAAGCAAGGGTAAATGTGTGTTGACAACCAATATAGGTACAGGCGTCTTGGATAGGTGTCTAATGTTTTTTTTAAGCACTCACGATGCAGTTGTCTTTGTTAAAGTCTCTTATTTATACAATGCCAATGTTGCTCACACTATCATTATATAACGTTCAGATCCGGTGGGACATTTCTAAACAAGTATTCCGTCTACTAGCTAAGCACCTTTGGCTAAGGCCTCTGCTACATTTGAAAAAAGATTAATGGTAATCTCGAAAGTTACTAGGGTGTTTCCTGATATATGTCCAGGGAAAGGGTAAGAGTGTGGTCCAGCTAGGAACCACAGTGTAAATGAGAAAGGCCCATCACACGATGGAGAACGTAACAATCGGCTATATATTCATATATCTATCTCAGTACATTCGCCTATAGCTGCTGAGAAACTTACACGCTTGCTTCAATATTATTTTGTTCCGAGTTAGGTCAGGAACTCATAGCTACTGTACAGCAGGGCTTTGTCTGTAAAGCAGTACAGGAAGCCATTGTGTGATTCTGATTAGGTAGAGAATGACAAATCCCTTTTTAGGAGCTGGAATTATCTACCGAGTTCATTACTTCTACTTCAGTCTTCCTACAGTTATCTAATATTCACCTAGGCTATTAAAATTAATTGTACCACGTAAATACATTCTATATTACGATATACGGCAGGTAGTCGTAGGCAGTTAACTGGCTCGAGCGAATCATAGTCTCCATAACCGTCTCCTTGATACCACCTATGTTTGTGTATGTACAGTTACGGAGTACTGCATAGGTACATACCTGTAGGTACCTAAGTAGGATTAACTAATAGTAGGTTCGTGCACTGTAGGAGGAGTGGGGACCTTTAGACTAGTTAGTAGTAGCTACTTCTTACTACTAATGAGGAACCAAGTATTAGAGATGCCTGTCTCTTTAGCTGTGCTCAATACGCAAAACCACATAACTAGATAAAGCGAGACTTGTCATACTCAATCCTAGAAACCAAATTTGATCTGATAGTCTTTAACTGACCGTTCTCTACGGAGTATTCCACCCTTCCACCCTTCCACTCTTGTACTTTGCCGCTCAGCGCAGCACTTCGCGAACTCGGACTATTTACGATGTAGGGCGGTGTCTATAACTATTTGATCAATATACTAACCATGCCTAGGTCTGTTGAGGATCCTCTTCCAGACCTAAGCAAAGAATTATTGGACAACATTCCAGACTGTGTACAAGAATCACCTTCCACTAGAACAGATGACAGGGCAATGGATGAGCGAATTAATGAGCCAGCAACTACATATACAGATGCTTTCCATAAGACGCCACTGGTAAATAACCACCGGCCTGGACTAGTGGTGGGTACAAACATACACAAAGAGATATACACCGATTCAAAAAAGATCAACTGAGGGGCTTCTACTAACTGTAGCAATACATCAGATCGAGACCTCGAGTACAAACTATAGTGTACTGAACACAACATCATATGATAACAATGGGGATGATGATAATGAACCACCTCGATCAGTCATACATGCCCCTTTTGGATTTAGAGAATTTGTAAGAGCTCCCAATTTTTTTTTATTAATGAAAAATTGCCGCATTGCCCTGACATTCAGCCTTCCAGAGGTTAAATCCAACACAACATGGTAGCAAATCAATATATAAGTCAGATACCACTTCGTCTGTGGAGTCAGACATCATCATGAAACTACCTGTATCGAGCAAAGATGAAAAGAAAATAAAGGTATTTCAAAGATTCTTTATGGCGGGGCTAGGGGACTAAGAGTCCTTAGAAATTCGCCAGCGGCCCAATCTCACCGTCCCCGTTGACTACAGCCATCGAATCCATAAAGGATTGGTCTGAACATGCAACTCCTCAAGCACAAACGATGCAGGATTTTGAGGATATTGACAGGATCTCAAATGCGAGAAACATCGACGGTACTCATCCTCTGTCACTAGATGTAATACCTTAGGCTAGATATTAACATGGTCTAGATATACCGAAAGGCGCTGGTGTTGAGAAGATAGACCAGGAAGTCGATAGCACGCCTATTAGACGGATATTAAAAATGAGACCTATCTTTGGCAGTGAAAGTGAAATCAAAGCTTTAAGAGCAGCACTCGATGGATGCTGGTCACTGTGTAATACATTGGCCAGTTTAAGCTATATTCATAGAGAACGCTTGAAATTCAAAGGAGATGTGCAGGAAGAGGCATGGATTTCATGCTGGAGGCTTTGCCAGGAATTATATGATAGTCAGGACATTAATACTAATGTATCTCAGGCGAGCCTTACTCTTGATCTTTGCCGACACTTCTGCCAGGCATTGTTCGATGCTAGACACCGGGACAATGAGCTTGCAGATTCGGTACTACGCGTCAGTTTTGAGCTCAATAATCATCTTTACAACACACATGACCGGAATTTACCCGACGCTTTTAGAGAAAGGACTCTGGCCTTTTACGTCACCTTGTGTCACCGTCTTATGAAACAGAGAACTCGGAATACCAACACAGAACCTCTTTTGAGTGCCTGCTGGTCACTCGCCGAGCTATTGTTCAGTATACGTCAGAACGAAAGAGAATCTAGGCAATCAAATGAGGACTTACTTAGCTCTGCAGTTCAGGCCTGTTGGGAGCTCTGTGATATTTTCCGAGAAGGGTGGACTCGACGGAGCGTGCGTAACTCTGATCGTGGCACTCCACGGCCAAGTCAGGCCACATTTGCTCAAACCGTTACGCAAACTGAACAACCTGATCTTTATCTCAATGAAAGGTTGTCGGGACAACAAGGGAACCCCGAAACACCTACAACTATCTTTGAGGATACTGTTTCTACCTCACCTGATGAGGCACCAGTTCAAAACATATTTGTCTTGGGACAGATTTCAACCCACGTCTCCCAAACAAAATGGCCATCCAATTCGTCAAGCGTTTCAGGACAAACCCAGTCTTCTGAACGTTCAGCAAATACAATAACCATTTTGCCCAATACCCCGAATTTAACAAGCCTCAAAGTTTTGATTATAAAGGCTGCGATGAATAGCGGTTTCCAGCGCAGTGGCCCCCAGAGCTTGTCGTCGTTTGTAAAATCTCTCTCTTCAGATGCCTTCGGTTCAATGACTTGGCAGATATCTCTTCTCAGGAGTTACAAAAGGATGGTAGCATTCGATCCGACGTTTCAATATGTAGGACCTCAGGCTCGTGCCAGTGCCATTGAAATAGCGGGAGCGGTTCAGGAAACTGTGCAAAGAGGACAGTGCCCTTGGCTAAACGACCTTTATCGTCTTGTTTTTGGTTTTCGTATGGAGGAAGCGGTGAGGCGCAAAGATATTATTCTTCAAACATAACATTCGGGACCTCTCTATTCTTGCTTGCCATCCCATATGGAACACACATATGTGCTCTTCATTTTCTGAATGACCCAACTCACACATTTCCCTTCCCTTGGAGAGAACCTACTTGGAAGGTGCACTAAAATAATGACATGATATTTTATGAATGAGTAAAGATTACGGAATAAGAATGATATATCCAAGTGAAAAGCTGTAGCTATTACGCCCCTGTCATCTGAGTGTAACCATATTGTCCTACTAGCTGGTACCTATCTATAAAACAGTGATGACTTCGAGAAACAGCATGTGGTCTGTCCAAACTTCTTCTAAAAGAACAGAGAAAAGAAACAGGAAGAGAAGCCTTGAGGACTACTTGAGAGCTATCTTAATAGGTTCCTCGTTTCTATTGCTTTATATGTGAACAAAAGGCGTCACTAGAAAAGCAAAGCATCCTATGATATGGTCCCTGCTGTCATTGCGCCTATGTGATTCTGTTTCTAGTTTTGAAACGTATTAAAAAAAAAAAAATTACCGGGTAAAATCTGTTTATTTCACAGCTACCTTTCCATTCCTTCTTTGTCTTGTCTCGTATTTTAATTAAAGCAGAGAAAGTAATGGAGAAAGGAGGAGAGTAGGTGAGCTCCAAAATATAAGGGAGACCGGCCGATCTGTATGAAAAGTGAAAGATTTAAATAGTCGTGCCGTCCAATGTAGGTATAGTAGGGAGTAATATGTATCCAAGCTCCAAACTAAGAAAACTGCACTCGCGAGAGAAGTTCATGTCCCTGGGTATCAATTTTTACTTCACGTCTCCATGTGAAATGACGAAATAGCAAGAGCCGTGGTGCAACACTCAGGATTGGAAGAACAGGCGCTGCTGGCATCTAATGTATGACAAAGAGAAGGAGAAGGAGGAAGATGGGGGAAAAGATAAATGGAGGAAGAAGGAAGGTCAAGATGGTGCGAGAGCATCAGCAGTAGCCTCGTGCTATGGTTAGGTCCAGTAAGGGTTACTTTCCGTAATGGGGAATAAGTGTCAATCTCATGTTCGGATAACTAACCCTTTACGCCTGATCAGGCAAGGCCCTAAACAGAACACAACAGGCGGGGAAGGGGCGAAATATGGAGGTACTAAACGGTGGGGATCCCGGTGGAGCTATACGAAAATTTGTTTGACCCGAGAAGACTACGAAGAGCGAGAAATTTTCGGGTTCTTTTTTCAGTTTGTAGCATGTGTTATGTTGTAGACCTAGGCATGTAGGGAGAAATACGGAGCACTAGCAAAGGTTCTTCTTTTTTTTTTTTTCCTATTAAAACAAAAAGACAGAAATTTTAGGGCGGCTTGGGACAGTCATTCTGCCCAGGGCCAGCGACTTTGCTCGAGCCCAGAACATAACCTAGCTAAGTAGGGAGTAGGTGCTGTATAATTGTTTACTCCAACATATATACTCCGTGGTGCCTAGCATAATCCGCATCTACATACAATGTGCCCCGTAGAAAGGAGCCTCCGGCATCGCTGCTGATTAAACAAGGAGTAGCATTGGGGACAGCCATGTGGATTGCGATCATACATTTTATTTAATTAGAAACTCCGCCTCCCCCGTCCCCTCCCCAGTGAAATCCAGATGCCTCAGACAATGCTATTACCACATCCAGCCTAGCAGATTACTACATAGGTTCTAAGAACCACATCCCATAAGTCCTTGTCCTAAGCGCTGCATGGTTCCGGGGCAAAATACATACATGGTAGTAACAACTGCTAAGAAGACTCCTCTCGTTAAGCATCCGTAGGAATACAGATTGTACTTACAGGTGACAGCAAATAATAAATAACGACAAAGAAAGAAAATAGCTGCAGTTTACTGCGTGTGGTCAGGGCTCTTTCATTCTCTAGTAAGGCAGGTAGATCAGGTAGTCGCAAGATCGGCTCACTTTCCAAGCATTTCACAAGCTCTACCAAGACGGTCAAGCAATGGGTTAAGAGATTCCAAGCACAAACCCTCCTCAAGCCACATTGCTTCTCTCCCGCTCGAGAGACCCAAAGTTACAGCTACGCTAGGGCATTTTTAGTAAAGGCTTTCATAGAATACTTCAGTATCCACCACTCACGACCAATTGCCAATTGTGTTGGACCCTGTCAGAGTTTTGTAGTATCCAATAAAATATCACTCTCAACCCGTGTAGACCATAAGCGTATGTACACAGTATCACTAAAAGCGCTTCTACCAAGCACACTTTTTATTTGGGTCAAACCGTCCCTTTGTGTACTCCAAATAATACTCCATAGTTTCAAGATGGCCCCACATCACAGCATCAAAACACTCAGCAGTCTATGGGCTGTTGACCATAGCAGAAGTGAAATAATAAACAGAACAGGAGATATATTTCAGTGCTAACTTCGGTAGGTGGAGAGAAGGAGATATTATAAAATCTGGGGATGGAAGGAAGTGAATATCTCAATAGGAACAAAAGTAAACTTACACATCCGATAGTAAAGGAAAAATAGATAATTAAATTCACTATATTGCAAGGAAGATGTCCCCAGCAACGGCCGCCCTGGCAATATTTAAAGTGCCAGCCCTAGAATCCAAATTAGGGCAGTCCGTATGTAGGGGTACCTACCTACCCAGTTCCTTAGGTGCCTGCGGCAGACTACCAAGGGCAGAGCTACGTAAATCCAACACTTGCCACCTTTCAGGTGCAGTGGGGCCATTTTTTTGTTGGTTCTTTTTTTTTTTTTTTTGGCGCTGTCAACGACGACTCACCAACGACAAACCTGGACTAGTCATTGAATCCAAGGATGATAGCCACATTAGCCCAAGGATTATCCGCTCTTACCACTTATTTTACGGAGTACAGCAGGCATTGTTTCCCACTATAGCATTCGTCTCTGCCGCTTTCTAGCGATTCACAGTCTTCGTAAGGAGTGGGACTCGGGGGTATATCCTGTGGGCCTTACCAAATCTGGTTAAAAAGTAAGTAGGTATTAAAGGCGGGGGAAAAAAGAATCCCGCTTCCTCCTAAAATTACTCCGAGCTATTCTTTTATTCAATGGGCCCTGGCTTGCCGTGGGATTACTGTGGAGTCGTTATCACGAATTACTGCCTCAAGCGAAGTACATTTGGCTCCACCTCTCTATCCCACATGCTTGAGAAACACATGGCCAGGGATATAAAGGAGCATTGCCCTCCTGGTTGGTCCCTGAACCATAAGCTACACTTTCCTTTCGTATCGATTTCCTTCAATCTAAGAACGACTCAGTGTAGTCCCTGACCTAGATAAAGTCAAGTGTTAGACTGGAGTTGGGGCGTGATTGAACGCAAATACCAGCAATTTTAAAACTGGATACAGAATTCTGTTCCAGGAAGACCTGCTTTTCAAGAAGGCAGATCTCTCGGATTAGGCTATTGTTCTGGCCTTGAACATCATCCATTTCTGGCCTTTTCTTTCATCCCGCTTGGGTATCACAGCCCACTATGCCTGCCCCAAAATTTGCTGGCATGTCCGGCAATATTCTCATGCGAGCCGTGACAAGCTGCGCTACTATGGGATTCCTTCTTTTTGGCTATGATCGTATGGGATCCACTAGCCCTCTGGTTAACTGATCTACTGCTAATTGGCAAAACAGAGGGTGTGATGAGCAGCATCATCGCTGCTGCTCCATTCAATGATGTATTCACAGCTACAAAGGACAATTCCACGATGCAAGGAACTGTGACGGCCATTTACGAAATAGGTAGGTTCTGCGTGCTTGAACAAAAGAAAAGAACAACACAGGTGTCAATATGTTAACGTTCATCTCGCAGGCTGCCTCTTAGGTGCCGTCTTTATCCTTGGTGCCGGTGATTGGCTTGGTAGACGGTGGTCAATCCTTCTCGGTGCCACAATTATGATCCTTGGAGTGATTATACAGGTTACTTCTTTTGCTGGTCATGTTCCCCTGGCCCAGTTCATTGTTGGGCGAGTTATTACTGGTGTCGGCAATGGGATGAATACATCAACAATCCCAACCTACCAAGCAGAGTGCTCTAGGACCTCGAACAGAGGTCTTCTTATCTGTATTGAGGGTGCCACCATTGCTTTTGGGACTCTGATCGCGTATTGGATTGACTTTGGCGCATCCTATGGCGCACCTGATTTGACATGGAGGTTTCCCATTGCCTTTCAGATTGTTTTTGGCCTCCTAATTATTGTTGGCATGTCCATCCTTCCTGAGTCACCACGTTGGCTCTTCACTCGAGAAAGATACGAAGAAGGCGAGGCAGTTATTGCAGCCCTTATGGGTAAAGAAACATCTCATCATGATGTCCAGCTCCAGAAAACAATTATTCTTGACTCGATTAGAGCGTACGTTATGTTGATCATCTTTGATGTATTTTTACAAATATTTGCAGGCTAATGTTCCAATCCCCATAGGTCTGGTCAAGCAGGGAAAAACACGCCTCTGTCGGCAGTATTTACAGGCGGAAAGACTCAACATTTTCGTCGAATGCTCTTAGGATGCTCGTCCCAATTTTTCCAACAGATTGGTGGCTGCAATGCAGTTATATATTATCTACCTGTCTTGTTTAAGAGCTCAATCAACCAAACAGAATTTATGTCCATGATTCTCGGTGGTGTTAATATGATTGTCTATTCAATCTTTGCCACTTTATCTTGGTTTCTTATTGAGAGAGTTGGTAGACGCAAGCTCTTCTGGTGGGGTACAATTGGTCAAATGCTATCAATGATTATTACCTTTGCTTGTCTAATCCCAGATACTTCTCAAGCAGCGAAGGGGGCTGCATTTGGTCTATTTACCTATATTGCTAGCTTTGGTGCTACCTGGCTACCTCTGCCATGGTTGTATCCTGCTGAGATCTCTCCTATTAAGACCAGGGCTAAAGCAAATGCTATTTCGACGTGTACTAACTGGCTATTTAACTTTCTCATTGTCATGGTCACGCCGATTATGGTTGCCAATATTAAGTGGGGAACTTACCTGTTCTTTGCTTGTATTAATGCATGCTTCTTACCGGTTATTTATTTCTTCTACCCGGAAACAGCTGGGCGCTCACTGGAAGAGATTGATCTGATCTTTGCGAAGGGCTATTTGGAGAACATGAGCTACGTCCGTGCTGCCAAGGAATTACCGAATCTATCAGATGAGGATGTTGAACGAGTTGCTATCCAATATGGCTTTGGGTCAGCAGATGCTGATGCTAAGGGCGGTGATAGCAGTGATATCACCGAGTTCAATGCCCCGAAGCCTGATGGCTATACGGGAGATCCTGAGAAAGCCGCGTTCAGCCAATCGGGTTAGGCTGTATTGTTGTGGTCGTGGCCTGCTTTTTTATGTATGTGTGGGTGGGAGGTCCATGCCTATTTTTTTGACGCTGAGCAATCATGTGTTGTAGATATAGTTTATATTTTCTTAGATGGGAATTCAAGCACCTTCCTCTAAATCTGGCCATATAGCTCTGACGAAAGATAGATACATAAACGCCAATATATTTCCCTCGGCTCCTTCCTACACTCGTTTAAGTACTTGTCTTACTATTTCTGCCACCTCCTTTGTATACTTAAGTATTTATTTTACGCTATAGCCATATGGCTACATCTAGAGGAAAAGGTTGCTTGAATTCCTATCTAAGAAAACACGAGCTAGCCATGTCCTCCTATATAACTACTCAAGTATTTAGTAGCCGCGCTCCGCATGGCCTATATATTTACCAGAGACCTTGTCCTTGCTAGTGACTATTATTAAAAATTTTTAAAAACATAAAGCATAAGTATAGTATTTTTTTTTTTTTTTTTTTTTTTTTTTTTCCTATATAAAAATCCTTGTCACGAGTTAAACGCAGAGTTACTACCCAGGTTAGCTAGAAAGGATGCCCTAGCTACCTACTATATATATAGGGCGCTAGATGCAATCGATGGACATCGACTGTCTTGTACCTTTTTATGGTCAAGTAGTTTTACCTCTACTAGTGTAGAGATAACTAACCAATCACATCCTTATAGATAGACTCCAATATATTATCTTATTTTAAAAGTACTAATGTTGCATGCTTCTCATACAAGAAATTGGAGCCACCTATATTATATAGACTTCAATTAGGACTTGTTAGGAGCAGCTATGGCCAAACTTGCGCAACAAAGTTGTTAAATCCTAAACAATCTATATGGGTGAACTTGTTAATCAAGGTTAGGTAAATGGGTAATGTAGCTTCGTGGAGAGGCTAGGAGATTAAAACTAGCTTAGTTTATACATACATACCTTAGTTTATAAATATAAATACTGTTGGGAATAGGAGCCTGATATATCAGGCATCAATCACTACTGCAAAATATCATCAGGACCATGGAAAAATCGTCATAGTTTATAAGTCACGGAAAACTATGAAATATTTTATAAGATTTTATAAGAAATTAATTGGCTATATAACTTTATTAATTTTAAATTAAGTTTAACCCAAACTTAAAATACAGATCTAATTACCCCAAATGGAGACTAAAATAAAAATATAAGCAAGTCAAATATAATTTTTATAATAGTACAGCGAGTATTTTTATTTTTCTATATATTACTATTATGTTAAAAAAATAAGAATATATTAAAAAATATTACTGATATTTGCTATACGTTACTTCATCTACCGCCTTTCCCTAATAGTTATAAGCCTAGGATAGCTATAAATTTTACTCTATCTTATTTATTCTCACCTTATTTTATTACTTAACCTGCTAAATACCCATATTACTTAATACACCTCCCCGAATTGCTTTACTATTTTAAATTTATAAAGGTGTTCGATATATAAAACAAACCTTATTCAAATCAAGTTTTAGTGCAAATCATATTATACATTATCATTAATATCAAGCAGGTTAATATTAACGTAACCGGTAAGCGAGTCGGACACCCCTGTATTGCATATAAAACAGCACTTTTTATACTGTTAATATCTTAACATGTCAAGAGGACCTAAAATCTAGAAAATATAATCATATAATAATAGTATATATACAGATACTAAGTCTAGGATATCGCAGAACTTCTAACTCCTTATATTACAGAGAACGGGCTTAAAATACAAGTTGTATTTAAGAACATACTGTATTCTAAAGAAAAATTAGAAATACTTAATAAAATATACAGGCTTTCTGTAGGTTGTATTTAATAGGCAGGATTTAATATCAGTAGCATAACTACAACATGGGTTGAGATATTGAGGTCTTCAAAAGTGCTGTTTTATATGCAATACAGGGGTGTCTGACTCGGTTGCGTGCTCGACTCGCTTACGGTTTACGTTAATACTAATATAAATTAACTGAGGTGTTAACAATCTTTTCAAGCTAAAATAATTAGCTATTATAGTTTAATAATATCACGATTATTACTTAAAACAAGGGTCTTTGGGACTATATAATCCTAATATAGATATTAAACCAAATAGACTAAAAAAACCTTAGTACCCTGATATTTTAAATATTAATAAATAAAAGGGCTAGTTTAATACTAGATCTTAATACCAAAGAATATGACCCACAGCGTTATACTATTTATAAATATAATTTAAAATATATGGAGTATAATTAATACTAATTTAATATTCTATAATAATAAGCTATTATAGAAAATAGTTCAGCCTTAAATATATTATTAATAATAAAATTTAAAATACTACTTTTTAATAAATCACGAAAAAGGCATCAAAAATATATAAACAGAACCTAAAGTTAGTTTTATTGAGGCATAGATTTCCTAATAGGAAAATATTTATACTAAAAAAAGTAGTAAAGCTAAATATAAGTAAAACTTAGCAAACTATAAAAAGCTTTATAATTTTGTTAAGGAAAATTTAACTATTTCACTGAATATTGCAGAATCATGGAAAGATAAGCTTTAAAAAAGAAAAAGCTTTTTTTAAATTGAATAGTTTGGGGATTTAAACTAAGCCAATAAATTTTGCCTTTTAAAACAGATATGGTTTAAATAATATTTAAAGGTAATAACTATACTATACAAAGGCCTTATCCGTGTAATTTAAAGCAAAATAATAAATACCACTATTTTAATAATTGCAAATATATCCAGCAATTAGCTCAAGACCCATATGGGTTAACCTATGAGGTTTAAAAAGAATTTAATAATACGTGTAATAAAAGTAAAAAGTTTAAATCTTCTTTAAAAAGGCTTTAAAGCCAAATGAGTAAACCAAAATTCTAAACTAAAATTTGCTATAACTATATAGTTTAAAAATTTAAACTTTTAACACTGCTTTAGACATTTATATTTGCAATTCTACATTAAAATTTTATAAATTTTAAATAATACAGTTAATATTTTATGTTAAAATTAGGAATACTGTTATATAAAAGGTACTTCATATTTCTTTAAAATCATAAGAAAATATAAAATAGTAAAAAATTATACGCTATTTAAAATGTAAATATTTTTAAACTTATAACTTTAAAAACTGCCTTATAAATAATATATTAATAAATATTAAGTTATAAAATACCTCCAGATAGTCTAACTAAACTATTATTAAGCCAGGATCACGAAAAATTTACTAAAGCCCTTAATATGCAACATATTAAAAATTATTAATAATTAAAAAGATTATTTAATATACCTACTTTATCAGCTCTAATATACCAATATATATTAAAAACTAAAGGGGGTTAACCATATTAAAAGCAGAATTATACAAAAATTATAAAATTATAAGTTAGAAAACTATAAAATATTTTATAATCTTATAAGATTTTATGAGAAATTAACTGACTATATAACTATATTAATTTTAAGTCAAATCCACCTAAACTTAAATACAGATCTAATTACCTAAAAAGGAAACTAAAATGCAAATATGGAAGCAAGTCAAACACAATTTCTATAATAAAGTGGTTAGTTTATGTATTCTTTTATATATTATTATCATATAAGAGAATAGATAAGATATACTAAAAATATTACTAATATTTACTATACTTTACTTCCTAAGCAAGCTAGACATGTAAGCCAGCCGGACACCACTGTATATAATACTACTTCGTGTTTTTTAGGACCCTAATATCTCAGCCACTATTATAAGTTATTCCGATAGCTACAATACAGATCTAACTTAAATACAACTGTATTTAAAATCCTTATATTATAATATACAGAAATATACACTATATACAGTTTTTGGTTTACTATCTATGTATAGTCTATTCTATATATTGGTAATATAGCCTACTAGAAACCCTATATATGTCCTGGGACTGAGTTTTTTAAGTCTAGATATATATAGAATTCGGGTATAGATAGGCTTTGCAACTATAGACCCTTAGATTTAAAATATTTAAAATGGTTTCTGGGTTATATACCCGGGTTTTTCAGGCAATTTTTTATATAAGGTTTTATATAGGGTTTTTCACCCTAATTGCTTAGTAGGAGTCCTATTTAGAATATATATTACTAATTTAATCACTTCTAGCCATAGGGCTTTAGGTAAATTTACAGAATTTATTAATAATCTTACTTTATTAATAATTAAAGCACTAGCTCTTTCTGCATATAGATTTTGTTCAGGCTGTTTAGGTGGTGACTTTATATAAATTATACCTTTGTCTCAACAAAACTTACTAAAAATTAATGCAAGATTTTTGTTACCGTCCGAATAGAATTTCTTGACTTAAATTTTAAATTGGTTTTTAACATATTTTAAAATATATTAAATAGATTAATTAATTTAATATTTTTGGGTTAATATTATCCCTAAATAATACTTGGTCACTGGGTTATAAGCATGTGAGATATATAAATCCCTATTATATATTTAATTTATATAAATTATATCCTAGTAAATTAATTTAAATAGTAATTAGTCTATATTAATATATTTTTTTAATATTTGCTTTTTTATTTTTATTATATTATATATAGGACAATTCTTAAAGTTATTATATTTTATAGGTTTAATAAAAATATTATTTACTACATCTTTTAGATAACTTATAACCTTTTTACTGGGTGCCCAAGACATTGGTGCTATTTATATGCAGAAGCTGTTTTTAATATTAGTTACTTAAAGGTTCTGTAAGTTATAAATAATTAATTATTTTAATTATTCTAAGTTAAATTATCCTATTTAATTAAAAAAAATCCTAACTGGTCTTTTAGCATGCAGGTAGGCTTTTAATTATAGTTTTTAAGCCAATTATTTCGAGTATTATAATATAGTCCTGCAGCCTTTGCTTTTAATACAGAGACTAAATTAATATAAAAGTTAGGAATATATACAGTATTTAAAAGGTTAAACTATATATTTCCTTTTAATAATTTTAAGGGGGAAATATATACTGTACACTGAAGTACCTTTAATTTTTATAAGAAGTGTCCCTAATTTTAATAAGATATTAATTTTATTAGCTGAAAATTATAGAATTTTAATCTAGAATTGCAAATATAGATATCTAAAGCAGTATTAAAAAAAGACTATAAGCTTTTTAACAAATTTTTTAGACTATTTTTTATAGTTGTTATGGCTATTTTTAGTTCAGGATTTTAATTTGCTGATTTTGCTTTTAATAAAGCCCTTTTAAGGGCGGTTTTAAACTTTTTACTTTTATTATAAATATTAAAATTTTTTTTTAAACCTCAGGGTTGATATGTTGGTTTTAAGCCAAATACTGGATATATTTGTATTTATTAAAATAGTGGTAACTATTATTTAGCTTTAAATTGCACGGACAAGGCCTCTGTATAGTATAATTATTACCTTTAAATATTACCTAAGCAATATTTATCTGTTTTAAAGGCTTTGGTTGGTTTAGTTTAATTAAATCCCTAAACTTTTTAGTTATTTGGAAGAATAAAGATATTTTTTTATTTTTTATTTTTTATTTTTTTTTATTTGCTTATCCTTCCATAATTCTGCAAAATTCGGTGAAATAATTAAATTAGCTTTTATAAAATTATATGAAGGTTTTTACACTTTGCTAAATTTTACCAATATTTAGCTCTATTGCTTTAGTATAGATATTTTCCTATTAGGAAATCCATGATTTAAGTGTATTCCAATATAGGAGGGGAGAGAGTTTGGGACAAATAACTTGAGGTGCTTTTTAAATTGCATGATATTTTTAAATAATATGCCTCTTTCAGGATTTATTAAATGATGCTATCTTAGATTTTAATATTAATAAGATATTTAAGGCTGAATTATTTCCTATAATAGCTTGCTTATTATTATATGATATTTAATTGGTAATAATTAATAGTATATAAGAAATAACATTAATTATTTAATTATATTCCTTAGATCTTATATTATATTTATAAATGGTATCACGCCATAGGTCGCATAGGTCGCACTTTTTAGTATTAAGGTCTAGTATTAAACTAGCCCTTTTATTAATATTCGAAATATTAGGGTACTGAGGCTTCCTTGGTATATTTGGTTTAATGCCTATATTAGGATCTATAGAATCCCAAACACCCTTATTTTAAGTAATAATCCTGATATTATTAAACCATAATAACCAGTTATTTTAGCTTGATAGAATTGTTAACACCTTAGTTAAACCTCTGTATATAGTATTAATATTAACCTGCTTAATAAGGTTTGTCCTATATATAGAACACTTTTATAAATTTAAAATAGTAAAGCAATTCGGGAAGGTATATTAAATAATATAGGTATTTAGCAGGTTAAATAATAAGATATAAGAAGAAGATAAGAATAAATAAGATAGAATAATATTCACAGCTATGCCGGGCTTATAACTGTCGGAGGAAGGTAGTAGGGGAAGTAAGGTATAGTAAATATTAGTAATATCTTTAATAGATTAAATTGCTTGTCTATTATTATAAAAATTGCTTTCGAGGACCTGCTTTTATATTCGCATTTTAGTTTCCTTTTTGGGTAATTAAATCTGTATTGAAGTTCAGGTAAGACTTGCTTTAAAATTAACAGAGTTATATAGCTAATCAATTTCTTGTAGAATCTCATAGAAATAGATTAAAATATTTTATAGTTTTCTGTGACATAAATTATGACTCATAATTTTTCCATGGTTTTGCTGATATTTTGCAGTAGTAATTGGTGCCTGATATATTAGGCTCCTATTTCCAACAGATTTCTATGCAGCAAATAACTTTATTAAGGGATAAACTTTATCGACGTCAGGCAGGTAATAAGTACCAGAAGGACAAAAAAAAAGGTGCCTAGGCAGTTTATTTAAGATGCAGGCAGTCTAACCACTAATAAGGCACTACAAATAATGCAGGAAAGGGAGAAGGTAATTCAGGCAGAGCAGGCTTGGCAATGATGAATCCGAACATTATCGATTTGATTACAGTGATTTTGGGTAAGATTTGTATTTTAGCCCTAACTTGTGCTTAAATACAGTAAAAGTTTTATAATACTTATAAAATATATAGATAAAACATATAGTTCTTATAGTTATTTATAGCATATAAAACTTTTACTGTATTTAAGCACAAGTTAGGGCTAAAATACAAATCTTACCCAAAATCACTGTAATCAAATCGATAATGTTCGGATTCATCATTGCCAAGCCTGAGGCAGAGGCTCAGGCACCAAGGCTACGGAGGCCCCCTACATGTAGTAATTGATTAAAATGCCCTACTAGATAGTACTATGCTCATTATTTTATAATATATCTCATTTGTATAGCAATAAAGCCTTCAAATATTATCCAAATGCTGGGAGGAGGCGGGACGGTGAGAAATCGGGCCATTCGGTGTCCGACTACGTTGTAGCATCTAATTAGGGGTAAAAAACCCTAATTGCTAATTTGAGGCTCAATTTAGAATATAGATAGCTAGCTATCTTAATAGTATCAGGCCATAAATATTTAGGTAAATTTGCAGAATTTCTTAATAATCGAGCTTTATAAATAATTTTATATTTTCGGCCTAAAGTAAGGCATAAATAATATTTTACAGTTAGATTATATATATATGAAATAAAAAGTTTATAACATTATAATTTGGGTACCAGGGGCGTTTCAAACATACTATAAAAATATAGTAGCTTTTTAAAATAGGGGCTTTGCAGAATCTGCAAAATTAAATTATTAATATTTTCTGCAGAATCTAATATGTTAGGGTTTTAAGGTATTTTATAATATTTAGGTATTTCAGGTAATTCGAAGTCTTTAAGCTATTTAATTAATAATTGTCAGAATATTCAGATATTCTAATTATCCAATTAGTAATTAATTAAGAAATTACTAAATAAGAAATCTCGGCCGCCTGTTCTGAACTTCCGAAACTATATAGCACGGATCCTAATACCGAGATTAATTTGGAAAACACCAGGATGCTAAAGGTATAAAAGCAGCTCAAACCCCTGCTTGGAATATGGATAAACAATTATTCTTTAATATCCCTCAAGAATATACCTTCCTAAATAGGAAAGTACAAGCATTCTTTGTTATTATATTATACACATACTATTATTATTTATACCTGCTTGGTATAACTTATATCCATATACCATTATTTATTTATTATACTATTATAGAATAGTATTCACAACCCATTTCCTCTAAGCTAATTCTAAATAGGAGTAGCCCATGGCCATTCCTATCCTGGTTAGTCTACTGGTCCGCCTTCCTCCGACAGTTATAAGCCCGGGTTGCTTTAAATACTACTTTATTTAACATCTTACCTACATTGCCTTACTAATACCTTTACTGTAATATTCTTAAAATCCTCGGGTTTTTTTCTAAATTAATTTCAGGATCAGAATTCATACTATATAAAGCAGCCGAGATTTTTGTTTCCTTATTAACTAGTTATGTTAACTGATTTCTTAATTATATAATTAGAATATCTTAATATTCTGATGTTATCTTATTTTATCCAGGACCTATTCTATGGGCCTATACATGAGTAAGCCCTAAGCCATATTTAAAGATCTAAATTATAGAAATATTAGAAGTGGGTGGTAAAGCACGGTGCTAGTTAGCTATTTTTTTAAACTATAAAACCCAGGAGCATTTTATATTAAGGAATTAAATAATCTTTAAACACTTAAAGATTAACCTATAATTTAAATACTTAGCGAAGTATATACATATATATTTAACATGGATTTAATTAACTAATCCTTAATAAACTAACTGTCGGAAGAAGGCGGTAGGGGAAGTAAGGTATAATGAATATTAGTAATATCTTTAATAGATTCTTATATTCTTGTAATAATAATATATTAAAGAATAAATGGATTAAATTGCTCGTCTCCTAATTATAAAAATTGCTTCCAAAGACCTGCTTTTATATTCGCATTTTGGTTTCCTTTTTGGGTAATTAAATCTGTATTAAAGTTCAGGTAAGACTTGCTTTAAAATTAACAGAGTCGTATAGCCAATCAATTTCTTATAGAATCTTATGGAAATAGATTGAAATATTTTATAGTTTTCTGTGACTTATAAATTATAACTTATAATTTTTCTATGGTTTTGCTAATATTTTGTAGTAGTAATTAGTACCTAATATATTAGGCTCCTATTTCTAACACACCCCCCTCAGCTTTTAATATATATAGGTATATTAAAGCTGATAAAGTAGGTATATTAAATAATTTTTTTATTTTTTAATAATTTTTGATGAAATATCTTGCATGTTAAGGGCTTTAGTAAATTTTTTATAGTTCTAACTTAATAATAATTTAGTTAAACCGTCTGCAGGCATTTTTTAACTTAATATCTATTAGATATCTAGGTTTTTATTTTGAATCTCCTGCTAAAGCTAATAATTTTGGACATTAATATACTTTAATTTTGTTTTAAATATTAAATTTTCTTTGGTCAAGAGATTTATTGTTTGATGGTTATCACATAGAATTTAATATTTTTAATTTAGTTTAAATTTAAGTGATTTGAATAGTTGTTTCCACTAATATAATTGCTTGGTTGTATTCAAAATAGCTAATAATTTAGCTTCGGTGGTAAAAGTGGTAACTATTTTCTGCTTTTTTGCTGCCTAATTAATAAGTTTATTAAATAATAAACATACATAGCCTTTAAAGCTTTTTTAATCTAGGTTATCTGCATATCTGTAGCATCACTGGCTAATAGAAATATTAATTTAGATAAATCTAAATTATTAATTTTTGGATATCCTGAATATTCTATGGCTAGATACCTTAAGATATATAAAAAAAAATCGCATGATTTATCGCATTCATGTGTTTTAATTTAGGATTTAGCAGAAATTTGGATAGTATTTGTATTAATTTTGCGGTGTTAGGTCTAAAAATTATAGTAGTATATAAGGCAGACCCAACCTTTTGCTGATATTTATTAATATATTAATCTAAAGCTTTGTAATCATTATTATTAGTGTTTTTAAATAGGTTTTCGGACGGTAGAGGGGTTTTAGGCGATTTCTGATCTGTAAGGCGAAATTTAAATACAATTTTCTTAATATAGGTATCTTAATATATCTATAATTTTCTGTTAGGTCTGTCCCTAATAATTCTTATATTAAGAAATTTAGTTATTTTACCAAGATTTTTTATTTTATATATTTTCAAGAACTTTTAAATTTTTAATTGTTTGATTCTTTTGCATAATATAGTATAATTATATTATTAACAAAGATTATTAGAATAAGGTATTTATTTTGAAATAGGTATAGGTTTTTAGGGGACTGGTTTTAGACCTAATTTTTTTTTTAGAGTTTTACCTATTTTTTTTTTTTTTTTGCTATAAATAGTGGTGATCTTAATTTATATAGTGCCTGATTTAATTTTAGAGCTTTATTTTTTTTTTAACCAAAGCCAGGTAAAAATTAAATATAAACAGTCTTATTTAGAGCACCATTTAAAAAGGTGTTATCTATGTTAAATTGTATAAATTTAAGGTTAAAAGCTGCTATTAAGGTAAATAAAGTTCTTAGGGTTCTTAAAGCTAGGGCAATTACCCTAATATCTAGATTATTTATAATCTAAAGATCACCTCTAATATATATTCTAGCTTTAAATTTAGCTAGATATCCTTGGTTATTAAACTTATATGTAAAAACCTATTTTAAAGGTAAAATTTAATAACCCTTTATATTATTCTTTTTAATATGGTAGTCCAGGTATTTATATTATTTAATTATTAAAATTTAATATTTGCAGCTTGAATAAACCTGTTTTTAAAAGGATGGTCCTAATAGTTCTAACCAATTTTTTAGTGGGTTTGGTAAATCTTCTTAATAAATTTTCTTATCTTTTTTTATATAAAGCTGCAGAAAAGGCTTTAAAAAAAAATTTATGCCTTTTTAATAGAGAATTAGGTAATGGGGTTCTATTATGCTTAGAACCTAATGCCTGATTTATATTAATATATTAATAATTATCTTGAATTTCAACATTTTAATTATTATTTTCAGAGTTTTCTTAATATAATTAATAATTTTAAAAACATGAGTTATCAATTAACACTATTAGTAGTATATAAAATAGTGATATAGGTTAATTACCAAGAATTTGGTTATTTTAATTATATTTAGGTTTTAAGGTTTATTATTTTCAGCACTTTAATTATAAAAATAATTTTTATCAAGATCGGGTTCGTCGTTATTAATTTAATTATTTAGTATAATAATATTTTTAATAACTTGCTAAAATTCATCTCTAGAAAGGCTTTCTAGAGGTTCTTGAGTTTTTGTTAATTAAATTATCAGAATATTCTGAGTTATAAAATTAATTTTTATTAAAAATGCAATCTCTGGCTAAAATAATCCTATTTTAGGTAGGAATCTATATTCTTTATATATTTAAGGTAATATAGCCTACTAGAAACCCTATATATACCCTAGGACTGAGTTTTTTAAGTCTAGGTATATATAGAATTCGGGTATAGGCTTTGTAATTATAGACCTTTAGATTTAAAATAAATGGTTTCTGGGTTATATACCCAGGTTTTTCAGGTAATTTTTTTTATATAGGGTTTTATATGGGGTTTTCCACCCTAATTACTTAGTGGGAGTCCGATTTAGAATATATATAGCTAATTTAATTACTTCTGGCCACAGGGCTTTAGGCAAATTTGCAGAATTTATTAATAATCTTACTTTATTAATAATTAGAGCACCAGCTCTTTCTATATATGGATTTTGTTCAGGGTGTTTAGGTGGTGACTCTTTATAAATTATACCTTTGTCTTAATAAAATTTACTAAAAATTAATGCAAGATTTCTGTCACCATCTGAATAGAATTTCTTGACTTAAATTTTGAATTGGTTTTAATATATTATAGATTGATTA
The DNA here is from genome assembly GCF_003426965.1 of Aspergillus tanneri. NCBI lineage: Eukaryota > Fungi > Ascomycota > Eurotiomycetes > Eurotiales > Aspergillaceae > Aspergillus > Aspergillus tanneri. The sequence continues at coordinate 1,126,159 of NW_022984634.1, read as the reverse complement.
ATTTAATGTTTTCAGGTTAATATTATCCCTAAATAATATTTAGTCACTGGGTTATAAGCATGTAAAATATATAAATCCCTATTATATACTTAATTTATATGGATTATATCCTAGTAAATAGATTTAAATAGTAATTAGCCTATATTAATATATCTTTTTTTAATATTTACTTTTTATTTTTGACATTATATATAGGACAATTCTTGAAGTTATTATATTCTGCAGGTTTAATAGAAATATTATTTACTGCATCTTTTAGATAACTTATAACCTTTTCACTAGGGTGCCCAAGACATTGGTGCTATTTATATACAGAAGCTGTTTCTAATATTAGTTGCTTAGAGGTTCTGTGGGTTATAAATAATTAATTATTTTAATTATTCTGAGTTGAATTATCCTATTTAATTAAAGAGATTCCTGATTGGTCCTTTAACATGCAGATAATTTTGATTATAATTTTTAAGCCAATTATTTCGAGTATTATAATATAGTCCTGCAGCCTTCGCTTTTAATACAGAGACTAAATTAATATAAAAATTGGGAATATATACAGTATTTAAAAGCTTAAACTATATATTTCCTTTTAATAATTTTAAGGGGAAATATATACTGTACACTAAAAAGTACCTTTAATTTTTATAAAAAGTGTCCCTAATTTTAATAAGATATTAATTTTATTAGCTGAAAATTATAAAATTTTATCTAAAATTGCAAATATGGACATTTAAAGCAGTATTAAAAGTTTATAAGCTTTTTAACAAATTTTCTAGACTATTTTTGTAGTTGTTATAGCTATTTTTAGTTCAGGGTTTTGATTTGCTGATTTTGCTTTTAATAAAGCCCTTTTAAAAGCAGTTTTAAACTTTTCACTTTTATTATAAGTATTATCAAATTGTTTTTAAACCTCTGGGTTAATATCTTGGTCTTAAGCTAATTGCTGGATATATTTGCATTCATTAAAATAGTGGTAACTATTATTTAGCTTTAAATTACACGGACAAGGCCTTTGTATAGTATAATTATTACCTTTAAATATTACCTAGGCAATATTTATCTGTTTTAAAGGCTTTGGTTGGTTTAGTTTAATCAAATCCCTAAACCTTTTAGTTATTTAAAAGAATAAAGGCATTTTTTTATTATTTTTTTCTTTTTCTATTAGCTTATCCTTCCATAATTCTGCAAAATTCGGTGAAATAATTAATTAAAGTAGTTTTAATAAAATTATATAAAGGTCTTGCACTTTGCTAAATTTTACCTATATTTAGCTCTACTGCTTTAGTATAGATATTTTCCCATTGGGAAATCTATAATTTAATAGAGCTAACTCGAGGTGCTTTTTAAATTGCATAATATTTTTAAATAATATACCTTTTTCAGGATTATTAAAAGGTGCTATCTTAGATTTTAATATTAATAAGATATTTAAGGCTAAATTATTTCCTATAATAGCTTGCTTATTATTATAGGATATTAAATTGGTAATAATTAATAGTATATAAAAAATACTATTAGTTAATTATATTTTTTAGATTTTATATTATATTCACAAATAGCATCACACCATAGGTCATGCTTTTTAGTATTAAGGTCTAGTATTAAACTAGCCCTTTTATTAATATTCGAAACATCAGGGTACTAAGGCTTCCTTAGTATATTTAGTTTAATACCTATATCAGGATTTATATAATCCCAGACGCCCTTATTTTAAGCAATAATCCTGATATTATTAAACCATAATAGCCAGTTATCTTAGCTTGATAGAATTGTTGACACCTTAGTTAAATTCATATAGTATTAATATTAACCTGCTTGATATTAATACTAATAACTATAATAAGGTTTGCACTAAACCTTATACGGCAAGACCTATACCTAACTAGGTATAGCTTCAACCTTAATTGGAATAAGGTTTGTCCTATATATAAAACACCTTTATAAATTTAAAATAGTGAAGCAATTCGGGAAGGTATATTAAATAATATAGGTATTCGGCAGGTTAAATAATAAGATATAAGAAGAAGATAAGAATAAGTAAAATAAAATAATATTCACAGCTATACCAGGCTTATAACTGTCGGAAGAAGGCGGTAGGGGAAGTAAGGTATAATAAATATTAGTAATATCTTTAATAGATTCTTATATTCTTGTAATAATAATATATTAAAGAATAAATGGATTAAATTGCTTGTCTCCTAATTATAAAAATTGCTTCCAAAGACCTGCTTTTATATTCGCATTTTAGTTTCCTTTTTGGGTAATTAAATCTGTATTAAAGTTTAGGTAAGACTTGCTTTAAAATTAACAGAGTCGTATAGCCAATTAATTTCTTATAAAATCTCATGGAAATAGATTAAAATATTTTATAGTTTTCTGTGACTTATAAATTATAACTCATAATTTTTCCATGGTTTTGCTGATATTTTGCAGTAGTAATTGGTGCCTGATATATTAGGCTCCTATTTCTGACACTAACTAATCAAGGTAAACTTTGGTACATAATATAAGGTTCTAGCTTAGAATAAAAGTGCCTAGGACTAACTATATAGACCCTATTATTAAAAATTAACTAAAATTCCCAGCGAAACCTCTATTGTACCCTAAAGCTTCACTAATTAATTTTAGGGCCAGTACAATACTAGACCTAGGCCTTAATAAAAGGAAGCTCTAGGGAAATGCTTTAGGGAGTATAACCTAAAAAGGTATTAGTAAAAAAAGATAGTAATATTTTATCTATACTACTAATTATATTAAACTTAATTTTGCTGATTAAGAAGCGGTACAGTAAACTATACAAACTAATATAGCACTTTGTTCCTTCCTTTTTAACATGGTCAACAGTGACAGAGCGTATAACAGAACGCAAAAGGCCGCGTATATTCCTATAGGATGTTATTATTAAGATGGCTGTTAATAAGAGAAATGTAGATTTTAAGTATTTTAAGCTAGGTTCTAAGATATTTGTAACCTTAGTACGTTTGAATACGAAGCTAATAAGGTCGAATATAGTATAAAATACAGTACTAGATATTTTATTGGCACATTTATACGTTTTAATAATAATAAGAACCTAAGATTAAACCAACCTGTTAAAATAGAGCAGTCTAACTCTGCAAAAATTAGAATATACTAGTGAATATAAGACTAAAGAACAATACTGCCGGTAAGTCGTTTTAGTTTCAATAAAATAGGTTAACACAGGTTATATATATGATATATCCTGTTGGTATCGAAGGGCGCGCTGAGCGCCGCTAAGCCGGCTGACCCCGCGCGCTCACCGCCCCGGCCGCTCAGCGGGGCCGTGGATATCCCGGGATATTTGAAGTTGCTCAGCGCACGGGCCCCCCAGCGGGCAGATTCGCCACTAAGCCGCTGAATCATCCATACCGCCGCAACCGTGGATATCCTGTTGTTATTAACAGGAAGTTAATCGCTATATATTTTTGAAAGCGCTGCCCAGCGCTGATATTATTTGTTCTAGTATTACTAGGTCAGAGCTCTTATCTAAATTTTATATAGACATAATATTATAAGTTTTAAACTTATTCTAACTCGCTGGTTGAGAAAACTTATCCAGATTCTAAGTAATTTAATTAAAATCACTAAATACCCAAGAATGATTTATTTTATATTATTAACAGGTTATAACAATATAAAATAGGGTTTTTTCTAATATTTTTAACTTTAAAGTGCTGGCTTTTGCCTATCTTTTGCTAATTAGCCTAAATATACTATAATACATGTTGCATATCCCAACTATTTTAAATCTAAGTATAAGATTTTTTATGCACTTTTAACATAAAAAAAAAATCTTGCTGTGTAGTAATTAATGTAATTAATTATATCAGTTAAAAATAACTGATAAAAAAAGTATTATTTATACGCAATGATTTTTCTAGTTTATTGATGGATACTCTTCTTTAAATGCATTAATTAAAGTGCGTTTTTTATATAGCTATTAATAGTACTGCCTTATACTAGAACTCTAAGAAGTAGTTAATTAATAAGCAAGCGCCACACCTCCAATATTTCTGTCTTTTTTTAATCAAGTTATTTAAACCAGAACCACCATGCCACGAGAAAGGGCCTTAGAAAAAAACTTTAGAGCATTAATAGAAAAAATTGTTCTAGTTATTTCTACATTAAAAAGTTGTATATTTAGCCTAAACGACAAGCTGCACAGGTGTCTTGAATATCTAAAATAAACACTACGACAGCAGCTTTATAGAGTAACTTTATAGCCTAAAAAGCACGCTAATAATTATAAATCTACTTTAAAAAAATTTTTTCTTGTGTAATAATACTATTAGTATCAGACTAGATATAAAGCTCCTCCCTGACTGTTATACAACTTTATTAAACAGTATAATAAATTTAATATGGAATATTTTTAATATATCTATTAGCATGCTAAATATTCGAATAGTGCTGGCAACCTACTATACTATATACAAGAGCCTGTAAAACACGCAAGCTCAGAGGAAGAACATAGTCAATTTCATTGATCAGTGTGAGGTTGAAGATGGAAGGTGGACGAGGTCAAACGCTCGAAGTATGAACGAACGACGTAGGGTGACCGCTGAGAACCACTTACGCAGTTCCAACCCGTACGAGCGTGCAACAATGCCAGCACAATTATTATATAATTGTTATTCTAGGCTATTAAACAAGCAGACAGTTAATATCTGGTTAAGGATAAGGCATAGCTTTTGTTTTAACTATACTAATAAACTTAATTTTTTAAAAGCCTATCCCAGTGTGATAGATTAATCTACTTGACCGGGTAGATTAACCGGTTAGCTGGGTAAGATAAGACGGCACCCCTACAAGCAGGGCCACCTTTCCCATACAAAATAGCACTTTTTGATAATTTTTTATTTCACCAACTATAAATAATTCTTAATATAAATGGTAATTTATATTTATTATATCTAAAAAAATATGTAGAATTTTTTTTAACTTAATTATTTAATGTAGAGAAAATGCAATGGTGTATTAATATTTTTAAAAAATCCCATATAAAAATATATGGTGTTATCTAAATACAGGTATTAAGAAATTGGTAAATAATATAAATATAAAAATAATATTTTAAATTATAGTAAATTTAAATAATTTGTGGCTAAACTTAAAATATAAAGTTATTAAAAATTAAATTTTTTAATTTTTTATTACCTCCCCATATAAAATTTTTTATATGGGAAGATCTAAAGTTATCTAAAAAAATCAAACCTTTTTAAACCCCTTTAAAAATTTAATATAAATTATATATCAGAGTAATGTATGCTATATATAAAAATAGAATATAAATATTTATTATTGGTTATATTAAACATAGAATTTTTATTAATTTTTATATGTATTTTGTGTGCGCAGATATTTTAAGTATAAGAATATTTAAAACACTTTACAATACACACAATATAAAAACCTTTAAAATAAAAATATACATAGGTATTTAACAGTAACCTTAATATAAAATACCATTTATATAACAAATTACACAGTAGATTGTAGACTTATAAGCCTCCAAAAATGTCTATTTTGTATGGGAAAGGTGGCCAGGCCCGTTTGGAGGGGTGGCCCGCTTGTAGGGGTACTATCTTAGTGTCGAAGGTGGTAGGGGAAGTAAGGTATAGTGAATATTAGTAATATCTTTAATGTAGTTATTCTTATTTTCTTATATAATAATAATATATAGAGGAAGAAATAGATTAAATTGCTCGCTTTATTATTATAAAAATTATAGTCAAGGACGTGCTTCTATAGGCATTTTGGTTTCCTTTTTGGGTAATTAGATCTGTACTCAAGTTTAGGTTAGACTTGATTTAAAATTGATATTATATAGCCAATCAATTTCTTATAGAACCTTATAGGAATAGATTGAAATAATTTATAGTTTTCTGTGACATAAATTATAGCTCATAATTTCTCCCACTCCTGCAGATCCAGCTGCGAGGCGGAGCGTGTTGCCAAATCCTTCAGTGCATCTACGGCCGGTCCCTCTTGCAGGGCACAAACAAGTAACTCTCGAACGAATGCACCATTCCGCATCGGCGAGCTGAATGCAGTCATGACGATCCTGCTGGTATTTGCGGTAGTAATTGGTGCCTGATATATTAGGCTCCTATTTCTAACAAATAGTAGAAGCGAATATCACCTATATCTTATACCAGAATAATATATAGAACGCCCATAGATAAGATAACTATACAATTAATAAGACCATGACAATACATTAACGCGTCATTAATATAGTACCGTAGCTTTGCGTCACTGTATAATTAGCTTATTAATAAGGGTTTAGAACCCGACACACCTAGAGCCTGTACGGAGGCTTCAAAGTAAACTTTTAGGCAGCTTAATATTCAGCGACAAAGTCGTATATCTCCGGGTAGTTAATTAACTAATTGAGTACTAAAAACACCTTATAATTCCCCATAATTAAAGAAGCAAGAAGCTTAGAAAGGGTTTAAAAAATATATAAAAACTTTATATTTTTAAAAGTATAATTAAATAGGATTACTAAAAGGTATAAAATAGCCCTAAATAAAGCATTTCTTGCATATAAAGAAGCAAGGGATTTACAAGCTGTAAATCAAACATAGGTTGCCTATTAAAAAAAGTAATCTAAGCAACAAATAGCTATGATAAAGGGCCTTTTTAGAAAAAAAGCCCAGGAGTGTGGAATAAGGTTTGAAAAGCTTAAAATACTATGCTAATAAATATAGGGCTATTTATAGTTTAGTAACGTATAAAAGCACCACCACAGTGTTCTAGAAGGCTATAGTATTTAGGGTTATAAAATTAATAAATATCCTTCTTAAAATAGTAATAAGGTTTTATAAATAGATATGCAGATTCTTTGGTGCTTTGTATGGCTTCCTTTTTACTAACCGGGAGAGAGGTGCAGTGCTCGCTTATTAATTACACTACTAGCTATTCTATATAGTAAGTTTATAACATAATTAGACACGCAGTGTCCCGATTTTCTTTTACGCAATAAAAGCAGCAGTTGCAAATTCCCTTACACTACTACCTATATTATTAAATGGAGGATAATTCTTATATTGGGAGAATTCTCCTGACCAGGCACTTAAATTCAGAGAAAAAAATCAGACACTCGGTGTTCGATTACGTTGTAGTTATTGAAATTACTCGCCTTTGTGGGACCAGCTAAACCACGAAATATATAAGAATATCATAAAGCTTCCCAGGAGGCATATTGTATAAAAAATGCGTTCTATTAGGAAGCCTTCGCTTGTATAGCTTGAATTATAATATATCTAATAAAAAATTCGCCCCTCTATATTGGGTCCTACGTAATTTCTCTTAAATATGTAATAAATTATATATTTACAACATAATTCTTAGAAATAATAGGCTTAAGTTTTTATATAATCCTATAGCATTTTACAACTAAAAAAGTAGTAAATATACTATCCTCACTACAATTTAACACTGTCTGGAAAGTATGTAGATCTTTTAAATAGCCTTTTTTTAACGCTATTTAATAATATCATAGGTATAATTTTAAGAGAAGAATCTAAGTTGGAGATACCCAGATATTAAGTAAATAGTTACTTTATAATGCTGACTAAAGCCTTTCTTTATATTTATAATATCCCTCTAGGCCTACTATAATATAATCAGTGAGCACCGGACCTTTTTAATTAGTAAAAATCTATATAAAACACCAAAAAACTTCTATTTTTATATAAAACCTAATTACTAATTTAACTAGGATATTTAATAATTTTATAACCCCGAATACCATGGCCAGAATAATGTGGTGGTGCTTTTATATATTACTAAAATATAAGTAGCCCTATATTTACTAATATAGTATTTTAAGCTTTTTAACCCTTATTCCCCCATTGTAAATACTCCTAGGCCTTTTTTATAAAAAAGGTGTTATTATAGCTATTTATTGCTTAGATCGCTGTTTTTTAACAGTTTATTTTACTTGCAGCTTGTAAACCCCCCGCTTTTTAATATATAAGAAAAGCTTTATTTAAGGCTAAATATTATGCCCTTTAATAATCTAGTTTAATAATACGTTTTAAAATATTAGGGAATATTTATATACCTTTAGCTATTTTTTTTATTTAAATACCCGCCCCCCTAATTGCAGAAAATTATAATGTTCGTTTAAGCACTGAATTAGTTAAATAACTACCTGGAGGTACATACTAGGAGAGCTCGGAAACATAATAGCCAGCCTGGGCCTTAGTTAAAATGCTTAGTTAAATGCGAAGTGTCTATATTCACGCCTTTAGGCCTAAACCTTTAAAAGGCTAGTAATTATTTCTGTAATACACATAGTCCTATCTTCCCTTTTATATAGATACTCCTATTTGCACTATAGTGCACTATTTAGCTCGTCACTAACTCCACATATAACAGTGTAGGACTTTTAGTTAAATATTAAGTTTTAAAAGCTTTTTCTAGGTTAATAAAACTAAGCCAGTTCCTAAAAAGCCGCCACTCTTAATATTCTCCTCCTTTTAGGGCCTCTGTACGGACTCTGGTATAGGGTTTAAAAAAAAGGTTTATTAATATAGTTAAAGCTAGCTATATTTTATTTTAGCCAGATATCTATACACATAATTTGGTGGCCTAAACAACCAATATCAAGTAATTAAAGAATATGTTATAAGTATACTAGTATATAAATTAATATATAAATTTTAATCTTATCAAATTAAAAAGTAGTTAAATAGCTTTTATAACTATTAAAAAAAAACTAGTATGTAATATTGTCCAGTTATATAGCTAGCTATAATAAAAATAATACTTTTAAGCTAGTATAGCTTAATTTTATTATTTATTTATTTTTATTAACTTTAGTCCTTTAGTAATTAGTAATCTTTTATACCAACTTTCTATATAGACCTTTCCTCTAAAGCTAATACAAGGAGAAAATACCTAACGAGTAAAGTTAATATATTTAATAGTAGTTACTAATACATTTTTAGTTATTTACCTATACTAGAAATAGTTTTCCCTGTATATTAGTTATAATAACTACTTTAACTACCAGGCCTATTATAAAGCTAGTTTTATTGTATTATAATATATACATAATTAATATTTGTTTAGGATCCTTATATTTTACCTGTAATTATATTATTAAAAATATTTTATTTACTACACTATTTAATAAAGCTCTATACCTACTTATTACTTATAATTTAAAGGGTTAGCGTTGCATGTAAGGGGGTTTGGCCCCTTAGCCCTCGTGTTTCCTTTCTCCTTGCCTATTATATAATTAGTATATTAATTAGTACACTTTATTACGTGGCCTTTTCCACTTTCTTTTGTTTCACAAATTATCTTATTACTGTTTCCTTTTTTTTCCCCTCTTAACAATTCCTTTTGTACCTACCCTAGATATTAGATGGTTTGGCCCTTGACATCACGCTTTGTTAAAAAATTAGCTATTTCTTGTATATAAAATAATTAGGGTCCTTAGGGAGCTTTAAATATATTAGTCTAATAATAATATATATTAAACAAGTAATTTCTTAATACTAATAACTATTAGCATTTTTTTAGATGGTAGAGTTACTTTTTTAAGGCTATTATTATAGCTGTTTTTCCAGATATTTAATTAAATATTAGCTATTTATATAATTATTAAATTTAATCTTCTAGCTAGACTTTTAAACGTTTTTATACAACTAGCTAAGCTATAGGTATATATTACAATATTTCAACCCCTTTTTAAGTAGTTTATTTAAAAAAAAAAAAAAAAAATAGTATAGTCCTTTTTATAATAAATGCCAGGGTAATAAACCTAGCTTCTAGCACCCTAAGACGTTATTTGCCTTAATAGCGGCCTTTAACCTTAACTCTGTATAATTTAACATAGATAATACCTTTCTAAATAGTGCTGCACTAGATAAGACTATATATATAATTTTTTACCTGGCTTAAATTAAAAGAATAAAGCTTTAAATTAAGTACGATATAATATAGATTAGAAAGATTACTAAAAAGAGTAGGTAAAATCCTAATAAATTAGGTTTAAATCTAGTTCCTGAAAGCCCATTCATTCCCCATACCTATTATAAATAAATATCTTATTTTATTAATCTTTCCTAATAACATAATTATATTATATTACACAAAGAACAAAAGTTTAAGAATTTAAAACTAATCTAAGTCCTTAAAAAAAATATAAATAATCTTAGTAAAATAACTAATATTTTTAATATAAAAACTATCAGGAATAGATTATCACAGGCGAGTAGCCAATTTAACCTATATATAATAAATTTAGACTAAAAGAGAAGTCACTAAGTTTCTAGCTACGGCCGCAGCAGCCGAACGAGTAAATTATATGTATATAAGGTAAACAAAATTATATAATTAAAAAAGTTTTAATCTTGTAAGCACCAGGCTCAAGCGCTTTGTAAATTAAAATTACCTAAAAAATTTTTTACACTCTAAAATCTACTTAGAACTGCTAATTTTATATAAATACTACTGGAATTTTTAGTAGAACCTAAGTAAAAATATAAAATATATTAAATTATATAGTTTCATTTTTTTATAGCTTAAGATATTTAGCCATAGAATATTTAGGATATCTAAGAATTAATAATTTAGATTTATTCAAGTTAAGATTTATATTAGCTAGTAATGCTGAATATAAAAGTAATCTAAATTAATAATGCTTTAAAAGAATATTAGTAGAAATAGTAGCCTAACATATCAGGCACTAATAAGTTATAATTTGTCACAGAAAACTGTAAAATATTTTAAGGGATTTTATAGAAATTAATTGGCTATACCACTATATTAATTTCAAAGCAAGCCTGATCTGGACTTGAACAGAGATCTAATTACCAAAAAGGCAAAAAAAAAAAAAAAAAAAGAAAATATAAAGGCAAATCCTTTTACGCAATTTCCATTGACAATAAAGCGAGTAATTTAATTTATTCTTTTTAATTAGGCAGCAATAGAACAAAAAAAACTGTTATTACTTTTACTACTAGAGCTAAATTATTAGCTACTTTAAATACTATCAAACAACTATATTAATAGAAACAACTATTTAAAATCGTAATAATTATGGCTAAGCTATTAAAATATTATCATCTGTGTTATACAAAAAAAAAAAAAAAGCCCCAGCACCACAACCAAAGTACGCAACTGTTTAAATTTTACGTTAAATTATACTTAACTTATTAAATAACCCCGTGATTATCCTTAAAACGGGTTTTCCTCCTGTTCCCTGTTGTTATTATGGCTGTAATAGTACTAAACACGGGCGGAAAGGCTACATAGCCTTTAAACCTACAAGGCTAATTAAGCAAGCAACACCACGAAAATATATATATATATACAAATGCCTTTTTAGCTGTCGCCTTAAAGCTAAAAGCAATCCAGGATAAAGCAGGCTCCCACAGTCTGCTAAAGGGCATGTTCTAGCCCTTCCTAGATATAATTATTAAACTAGTCGGACAGTTTTAAAAGGCTTTGTTAATAAAGGATCTTACTAAAAACATCACGGAACTAAAGTCCCTAGTATCGAAGCAGGTAAAAGACTAGTTACAGCTGGTTAAATCTGTTAATATGCTTGGGACCCTGCGGACTAGCATATTAATACCTGTGTTAGGACCTTTATATTCCTGGCTTAAGGCTGCCTGTTACAGTGTGGTTCTAGGAACTATTATAGTAATAACTTTAGGATTGTATATATCCAACTAGTTGGGTGTTGCCTATACTAAAAGATTTATAGTACCCAGCATAGTTACCAAAATATTAGGATCCCCTGTTCTAGTACTGCCCCTAACAGCAGATCTTAAACTGCACGTCCGCAAGACCACCTTAGTAGTTAATCCCTTTCGGCATAACTACCAGAAGTTAGTTAATAAGGTAAACCGATTTATTACTAAAAGCAGTAATAAAATAATTAGTACTATAAGGTAGTTGCCAGTCGCGTGCTGCCTAGCAGGGATATAATTCTTATAGTTAATAATATAAAAAATACTAAAAAACTATAATAAAGTATATTTACTTAGCTAAAAGTTTTAAAATCTAATACTATACTTAAATACCAAGAATATCTAGTAGCAGTTTACCAGGTGGATATTAAGATAATTAGTAAAAAAAAACCTAGTAAAATACTAAAAAGTATTAATTAAGCACCTAACTATAGCTAGCTAATACTAATTAATTAGCTATTATACCCACGGAGATTACCTACATGGGATAGGTGCGGCTATAAAAAATAATAGTATAAAAAAAATACCTAGCTATATTAGTAATAGAATTTAATAATAATTATATAGCTAATATAGTAATCTATTAAAAACTTATTCTAGATAAAAAATAATATAATACTAGTATTTATAACTACAAGTAGTAGCTACTATAATATTTTAGCTATTAAAAATATAGATATATTATTTAATACTATAAAAAGGTATTTACCTATATATACTACAGCCAGGAATACTTTATATAAAATTGTGTATATAAAAAATATATTTATTATATTTTTTGTAAAGGTAAATACTATACCTTTTAACTATAAATGCCCTGTTAAATAGCAGTAAATTAAAATAATCTGTTAAAAAAAGGCCACATGCCCACCCTTTTTCCCTAAAATACTATAGTCTAGGATCCTGGTCCCTGCCACCGACATACTAATACAGGAGCTAGAGCTAGAATTAACTAGCTTAGATAGCTTCTAATATACACCTATCTAGGAGCAAGTGCAGTTAACTATAAATAAAAAAGTTACTACTGTAATATATAACCCAAGCTATAAAGCCTTTTACTTAAAGAGCCGGAGGCTAACATGCTTAAAAAGCTATAACTAAAAGCCAAGCTTATATAATAAAAGCCAGGCCTGGAATAAAAATAAATATATCCAACGCAACACTCTAGACAGCAAGGACAATAACAATGTTATGGCCACAGGCAACTAGAGTAATAAAAAGCTTACCTATAAGTAAAAGCTCACCCGCAAGCACACATCGCTGGCAGGAATTAAATAAGCTAATAATATTAAGCTAGTAACATGCCGGCGCAGTGCACCGCAGCCACCCCCAAATAAAGATAATAACAACGAGCTTAGTAGAAACATGCCAGAATATATAGCTTTGTCCTTTTCCTACTTATAATATAATAAAAAGCATAAGTCCTACAGGTAAACTGCAGGAAACATGTTACTATTATATAGTATTTTTTTTAGTAAGAAAAAGGTGTAAAACACTATAAATATTATTATAATATAAAAACTATATTTTAACTATATAATTACATAAATTTCTACACACTTAGTATTCCTAGGAGGTTAATTTTATATAATAATCTAACTAATATTAAGCTATACTAGTAATACTAAAACACCACTGCTATAAGTAGCATTTTTTATAAGTAAAAAAATTAATCTAAAAATATAAATAGTAAAATATTATACATACAACCTAAGTATACTAATTATATAAAAACTAGCTAATAAGCTAGTATATATATATAATATATATAACCCTAGGCTATAAAGCTATAAAAATAAAAATAGTAAAAAAAATAGTTTAATTAAAAATATTAACTATACTAGCCTATTTTATATATTAGACTGCCTTAGGGCTAAGATTTATATATATAAAAAAAAATAAATATTTAATATATTTAAAATTTTTAATTTACACTACCTTATATAGGCTGCCACAGGTTATAACTACTAGAATCCCGAAGCTAAATAGCTAATTAACCTTACTAACTACTAACTAAAGCTTTTACTCCTAGAAGACATAGTTACCTATAAGCAGGGTGATTGCTAAATTATAATTAATCTTGTTTAGGCTATATCCTGGCTGGCTGACTATATAATTACCTGCTAAACACAGGAGAACTTATAACTGGGGGACAACTATATACTAATTACTATAATATTAGACCTCCGGCTGATAATAGCACTAGAGGTAGTAAAATAGGATTAAAATACTACTAAAACTTTTACTAAAATATCCTAGCCAAACACCTAGACACTATATAATATAGACCTATATTTATATTAATTTACCATGCAGGATATAATTAATAATATAATTAGCTACCTGGTTACTGTACTAACTATAATAATAAATATTATAACCCCTATAAAGGTCTATATATACCACTCTAAACCTAGTTATATACTAGAGATAAAATATCTTAAGTAGCTTATATAAAAAGCCCGCTGCAGAGCCAAGCACACAGGGTAAGAAGCAGACTAGGAATACTTTTACAAGGCATGGTATAAACTAATATATAAAATAGCTAAGCTAAATAAAAGTATATACAGGAAAAAAATAAAAAAAACTATTATCTTTATAAATAAATTTTAAAAGCTTGCTTGGTGGGCATATACCTAGAATAATCCCTAATTTATATTTATACTAGTATTATAGTTACCCACAGGAATACTAATTAATAACCCTAAAGAAAAGGTGCATGCATTTAGATAGATATTTTTTTTAAAAATTAATAATACTAATACTAACTATAGTAATATTTATAATAGCTATCTAATACTACTCGCAACCCTAAAAATTACTATTTATAAGGTTTACCGAGCGGTGTACCACACCGCACCCTAAAAAACCCCCAGGCCGGACAGGATTCCTAACCTGGTCCTACAGCGGAACCTGGCCTATATTAAAATATAGCTAGAGGGCATTTTTAATACCTATATAAATACAGGTTACTGCCTAACCTACTTTAGAGTATTAAAGACTATTATCCTGTGCAAGCTAGGAAAAAACAACTATTTTAACTTTAAAAACTATTATCTAATCGTGCTTCTAAGCACTAAAGTACTAAAAGCTATTATTATATTATAAATTAGCTATTTTATAAAATATTACAGGCTCCTACTAAAGCACCATATTAGTAGTTACAGGGGCTGCTCCTGTAAATATATATTATATTTACTCCTAAAGTAGGTATATACAGTATAAATAAATAAAAATATTATAGCTACCCTACACCCTACTAACCCTGGATATTTCCAGGGTGTATAATAATATATCCTATAAATAACTATTATATAATCTATGTAAGCGTAAAGTGCCTAAAAGCTATAGTATAATAAATTTCTAGCTTCCTAATAAAAAAACAAACTATTATCTGCCTCTAAAAGGGCCCTAGTAAAAAGTGCGAGGTCTTAACTAGTATTTTTTAAAAGTTACTATTATCTTTTATTTTTTATTTTTTTTATAATACCAACCTTATTAACACCCTTTTAATAAAATCATAATACTGGGTTATATAAATAATATTTATATCCTGATTTAAAATATAACAGTTTACAAAAATTATACTTATTTTTATTAGTTTTATATTTATATAAAACACTAGGAATATATACATGTGTTAAAGTTCTTATTATTTAAATATAGCCTAATTAATATAATATACTAGATCAGGCCACAAGATAAATATTATACTACCTTTATTATAAAGCTGGATTATCCCCTAATTATAAATAGCACTGTGATACAGCCAATATCTAAGTTATAATATTTAAAGGTTTTTTTAAACCCTAACCTAAGCAACAAAGCACACCTTAAGTAGCTATAAGCTAAAGCTGTGAAGCTAATAGCTACCCTTTTATTAATTACAGGGTTAATATAAAATATACTAACCTAATACCTTTAATATATATACTGTAGTTCTTATACTACTTATATATACTACTACTAAGTATAGCACTGCGCATGGCTATTAATAAGGCCTACCTGTAAATTATATTTTTCCTATTTTACTAAACCTTATATATTATATATAATAATACCCCCACCACACGCAGAATCTATATAAAATATAACCTGGTACTATTATTACTATATTAGCTTTAAACGTGTTGCCCAGGCCCTTAAAAAAAACCTAAAATAATTTAGCGTGGAAATAATCCAGCCAGTAATTATACCTTTATAGTGGGATTTACTAGAAATTATTATTATTAATATATATAAAAAAGTAATCTAGTAATATAACTATTTTCCCCGAGACACCACAAGGGCCTATACTAATAGTAGTGGTTACAAGAGTAATATTAAGGCCTTGGTAATAATTACTATATAACAGGAATCCTTATACTAACTAGTTGGACAAGAGATAATATATATAGTTTATATAAAAAAACTTATAAAAATTAATATAGTACTTGCACTAGCAACCCTTACTAACAGTAACACAGCTAGTAATAATATTATAATCTTATTTAACAACCAAGCCACTATCCGTGCCTGTGCTAAACCTGTATAATAGTTGGGTTAATATATTTTTTATAGTATTTTTTAATAACTAAATTAAGTTACTATATATTGCTGCGTACGCCTCTAGTAGCTCCCAGGCTATAAAAGTATTGCTGGTAATAAGTATACTAACTACTTAGCCAAGCTTACTATCAAGCAGGCTGCCAACATAGTAACAGAGCCCAGGACTTTTCTAGTCTTTGTGTATTACTAGTACCCGCCCAAGCTCGCCTACAAAGCCCGGGAAAAATAGTGGGTATTCCCCCACCATAGCTAATATACTAAAAAAATACCGCCCAAGCCTACAAAGTATGTGTTAAGCCTTTATAAGGCCCTTTTTTATACACACAGCTCGGTGCTTATATAAATATAAACTAGTAAGATTATACTTGCATCCTACCTAAAAATTTTTAGTACCATGGACACGACTGCATACCTATATAAATACAGGATATAGTTAGCTTAACATATCCTAATTTTATATTATTAGCATGCAGATCTGTGGTTAAAGATATTATAAAAAAACTATTAAATAATAAATTATTAGTTAAATATCTTGTTAGTAGCAGCCGGCCTAATATAACAGGTAGTTATATTTATACTACAGATATAACTTCTTAGCTAATTTAAAAGTGTTAATAATACAGTCCCTATGCTATATAACCTGTAGGTGTGTACTCTCTAATATATAATTAAAAATTTATTTAAAAAATAATTATTATCCCTTAAAAGGCCCTTTGAAGGCCGTAGGTATACAACACAAATAAAATAATACAGGGCACAGAACTAACAACTAATAAGTTAGGTATAAAGGTGGAAAAGACAGCGCTAATATAGGATTTAAATAAAGCGCAGAGGCAACTAATAGTAGGTATAACTACTAACAGTGTACGCAAGACAAGGCGGTTATTAGTAATAAAATATTGCAAAGAGGTTAGATATAGGGGCGGGATTAGGAATATAGTTAAATCAGTATTTTTAATTATATAATATAATATTATATGCCTGTATCTAACTACCCTGACGGTTGGCCCAGCCGTCGGAACAGGACCTTTTCCGGCACTCGGCGTAGAGCTGACAGATCCGAGTATGAATACTACTACTACTACTACTACTACTACTACTACTACTACTACTACTACTACTACTACTACTGCTAAGCTAATTAAAAACAGGGTCTACCTATTTTCCCCTCTAAGACAATATAATTTAAAATCCTAGTCGCTAGCGGCTATTAATATACCAATACTAAACTAAAGCCAAAATTAACTAGCATAACTCCTAACACGTGCCTGGCCAGGAGAGAGTATAGCTAACTATATATAAAAAGGTTACTGCTGTAATAAACTATTTAAAGTATAGTATTATTCGCATAAAAAGATAAAAGGCAACATGCTTTAAAAGATACTAAATAGGCAATATACCGGAACAGTGCACTATAGCAACGCCTAAATAATAACTTTAAAAATATATTATATATAGTTTGCCCTTTTCCTACTTATAATATATAATAAAAGGTATAATTTAAAGTCTTACAAGTAAACTACAGGAAATATGTTATTATTATATAGAGTATTTTTGGTAAAAAAAGGTGTATAATATAAATATTACTATAATATAAAAGCATTAAATTACTATATAAACTTTTACGCACTTGGCATTTTTTATCAGCAAAAAATATTAATTTAAGAATATAAATTATATTATATATATAACCTAAGCATGCTAATTAATTGTATAAAATCAGTTAATAAGTTTGCTAGTTTATATAATATATATAATCCCAGGCTGCAGGACCGGGGAAAGAAGAATAGTAAAACAAATTTAATAGGAATATTAACTATATAAAATATTTTAGGGCTAAAATTTATACGCGCGAGGAATATACGTAAACTGCTACATGATGGCCATACTAGAATGCTCAAGCTAAATAGCTAATTAACCTGGTTACTAACTACTAAACTTTCTACTTTCAGAAAATAGGGTAACTACTAAATAAAACTTATCAAGGCCATAATAGTACCGGAAATAATAAAATAGGACTAGGCCTAACACCACTGGATCTTCATTAAAACATTCTAAATATTTAAGCAATATATATATATATATTTACACCTGCATTAGTAAGGGATACAGGATATAACTAATAATATTTGCTACTTGTACTACTTATATATATTATAACCTCTATAAGCACATTAGGTAGGAAGTAGACTAGAAATATTATTACGAAATATAGTATAAATAAAAGTAAAATAGCCAAGATAAAATAAGAATATACATAGGGAAAAAATAAGGATATTATTTTTATAAATTTAAAAGCTTGCTTAGTAATTATATAGCCAAAAATGTAACCGGACACCGAATGGCAAAGTTTTTTACTGCCTCCCCCAAAGATCAAACTCCATTATCTCAATTTTTCAGCCTTTTTTAATCGATATTTTATTATTAAAATGACTTCTATTTCAAAGGATGAAAGAATGAAAATGGCTATTAAAGCATGGAATAATAATCATTTTCAGTCAAAAAACGCCTGTACTAAGGTATTTAATGTGCCTCCGCGGACTTTCTATCATCGGCTTCAAGGAATGGCTGCCCGCAAAGAAATACTTGCAAATAGCCGAAAATTATCTGTTCTTGAAGAGGACACAAAAAATTGGATTATTGATATGGCTGAGCGTGGTCCGCCTCCACAAAACTCCCAAGTTTGATATCTTGCTGGTTTTTTAATATCTGCATGTTAAAAATCTTCGTTGTTATCCCATGCCTCTATCTCAGATCTAGTTGGTAACAAATAAGTTAATCGATTTATTTCACGCCACAATGATATTAAGATATAATTGTCGATATGACTATCAGCGGGCGAAGTGTGAAGATCCACAGATTATTTAGGGCTGGTTTTAATTAGTTCAAAACACTATACAAAAATATGGTATTTTAGAATAAGATATTTATAATATAAATAAAACTGGCTTCTAAATAGGTGTGATATTAACAGCTAAAAGTTATTTGCAGTACAGAAACATGCAAATCTAATGCTAGATTAATCTAGCTAAGTAATAAAGAATAGGTTATATTAATTGTAACTTTTTACAGAAGTGGTTGGGTTTTACCCCCCTAAATTATTTTTACTGGAAAAAAACACTAATCTCAGTGGTATTCTGTTCTACCTAAAGATTATTGGTTAAGTCTTAGTGAGAATGGCTGGACTAATAATAATCTGGGATTAAAATAGCTATAAAAAGTCTTTAACAAGCATACAAGATCCCGCACTGTTAATATCAATTGCTTATTTTAGATGGCCACGGGAGCTATGTAACTGCTGAATTTGATTAACATAGAGTATTTAATTATTCTATTTTATATGCCTCCTTATTCATCTCACCTTCTTTAACTGCTTGATGTTAGCTGTTTTGCACCTTTAAAGCGCTTTTATGGGCAAAAAGTGCAAGAAATAATAAATAGCGGTATAAAAACTATTAATAAGGTGGATTTTTATTTATTTATTTATCAGTTTACTTAAAAGCAATGTTATTATAATAAATATATTAAGTAGATTTAAAGCTACTAGCCTTATCCCTTTTAATTCTTTAATAATAATATTAAAGCTAAAAATTAAGTTAAAAACACCAACTCTACCAGCTTCAGCAGGCAGCAACTAGTTATTTTACTTGGGGAAAATACCTTATAATCTTTATTAAATAAATCGACAAAAAGAGTTACTTCTTAAAATTTAAAACTTAAGGTATTTTCCATTAATTGCTGATACTTTGCTTGAAAAAGCTATAAAAGGCAATAAGATTTCTATTTAGTAAATAGCTTTATTAAGGGATAAACTTTATTAACATTAGGCAGGTGATAAGTACCAGAAGGACAAGAAAAAGGTACCTAGGCAGTTTATTTAAGATGCAGGTAGTCTAACCACTAATAAGGCACTACAAATAATACAGGAAAGTGAGGAGGTAATTCAGGCAGAGGCCCCCTACATGTAGTAATTGCAATATTCAGGGCCATAATTAAAATGCCCTACCAGATAGTACTACACTCTTTATTTTATAATATATTCATTTGTATAGCCATACCAAATATTATCCAAATAGTGGTGGGTGGTCGGGGTGGTGAAAAACTTTGCTATTTGGTGTCTGGTTATATAATAGCTTCTAATTTATATTTACACCAGCACTATAATTACTAGTAGGAATATTAATTAATAACTATAAAAAACGGTGCATATTAGTACTAATAGTAATATTTATAATAGCTATGTACTACTACTTAAAACCCTAAAATTATTGTTTATAAAATTTACCAAGCAGTGCAACACGCCGCATTTTAAAAAGCCTCCAGGCTAAAAAGGATTCCTAATCTAGTTATATAGTCTGAACCGGGCCTATATTAAAGTATAGTTAAAAGGGTATTTTAATAATTAAATAAACACACACTACTAAGTTATTTTAAAAGTATTTATTAGTACCTATAATAAATAATACTAAATTGCCTTACATTTATGTGTAGAATTAATTATAATCCTGTATATAATTATTATAATATATATTAATTAATACCAAATTATTTAGCATAATAGCTTGTTTATTATTATAGGTGTTGGTGGACTACTAGACCAACTAAAAGTCTATACCTATTCAGAATTAGCTTAGAGGAGATAGGTTGTGAATACTACTTTATAATAGTATTATATAATAATAATAGCGTGGAGAAGTAAGTTATATTAAACAAGTCTTATAATAGGCATATAATAATAAAAAACAGCTTTTTTAAGCAGAGATTTGAGCTACTTTTGTATCTTTAAAATTCTAATAGCTTTTAAATTAATTTCAAGAATAGAGCCCATGCCATATTTGTTTCTTTACTTAAATATCCGGACCAAAGACCGAACTTCTAATAGTTTTTTAGGTAATTTACTAATCTTTATTAGCTTTCTAGAAACTTATTTTTTATAATAGTAAAATATTGCATGCTTTGCTATTTAAAAATTATAATAACTATTTAATTATTATTATTCTAATATTCTGAGCATTTTAATTATTTTATTATTATTATCTTAGTTTTATTAGAGTTAATAGTTTTAATTATTTGATTAGCAAGATCCTATATTTATTTTTAAGGTAGTAAGTAGTATATTAGCTTGTTATAATTTTTATTAAGTTACTTTTTTATATTTGTGTCCCAGCAGTTTTAGCTTTAAAGGCTGGCTAATATTAAATTTATATAAAATTTGAAGATATAGGCAGTATTTTAATACTTAAATGTAATATCCCTATATATATTAGAGTGTTTTAGAAAAACGCTCCCAGAAGTTGTAATTTTAGTAAAGTATTACTAAATAAAATAAACCCTAGATTTAAATATTAAAAATTATGGAATTAAGCCCTAGAATCCTAAATATAAATATTTAATACAGTATTAAAGCCTATGTAGGTTTAGGATATTCTCTAGGTCTATTTTATTAGCTGCCACGGCGATTTTTAGGTGGATCAGAGTTTTACTTAGGACTGGCTTTTAACCTGAGTACTGCTTTAGCCTTCTCTAGGCTAATTTAAATCAATTTTTAATTTCTTGGTTTGGTGACTGATTGGATGGTTTTTGAATTAAACCTTAAGAGGTATTTGCAATATTTGAAACAATAGTAACTATTATTAGCTTTAAATTGCATGGGCAGGGCCTTTCAGGCGTGTTATCTTAATTTTAGTTATATTAAATTACTTAAGTAATGTTTTTAAAGGTCTGGCTAACTTTTACTAAGTTTGCAGTTTTATAGAATCGCGAAATCTTTTGGCAATTTTTAAGAAATAGAAAGGCTTTTTTTATTATTTTATTCCTTTGAGTAATTTATCGAGCTTGCACTGGTTTATAAAATATGGCAGAATAGTAGATAGAAGCTGCCTTTAAAAAATTAAATAAAATTCTAGCACTGCGTTAAATTTCTCCTATATTTAGTTTAACAGCCTTGAGATATATATTTTCCTATTAGGAAATCCAGGCATCCACTGAGCCAGATCTAGATACGTCTTGGGTTAGATTATTTTTAAATAATATAATATTTTCCAAGTTTGATTAAAGGCGCTAGCTTGTTTTTAAATATATTTATAAAATATTATAGGCAGTATCTTTCCCTATAGCTGCCGGCCAACTACTCTAGGAAGTTTAACTTATAATTTTAAAAAGCTTTAACCAAATAACAAGCCACACTAATATTAATTGACAAGATTAACTATTTCTATTTTCCCCTTAAGCCAAACAAACATGCTACAAATAGTAGCATGGTCCTTGTATGCTGTTTATTGTTTTAACTATTTAGCTACTAGAATATTTAAAGCATATTATTTGTTTAACTATAAGTTACTATACTTTGTTTTATTATTTATAGTTATTTCTGTGTTATTCTTATTAGTATTTTTATCTGCCTAATTTTTTTTGGGTACAAACAAGAATCCCAGTGTCCCCATGCCCTCGCGGCAGAAAAACTGCAAAACTTGGCTATTGACTTATTATATTAACCTTAATACTTTTTGCTTTGTATAAAAGCTAGACTTTAATACTATTTACTAATTTTACTATATTATTTTTACTATTAAATTACTACTACTATTAGCATGCACTTGCCTAACTAGGATATTAATTATTATTTATTAAGTAGTTATAGAGTATAGCTAATAATTTAATTAAGCTAATAAAAATATATTAACTAGTTCCAACCCCCGTCTGAGCGTGCAACATATTCCTAATTTTACTATAGTTAGGTAATAAAGTAAACTAAAAGAGTAATTTTTTTAAAATAATTTTTATAATTTAATACCCGTATTTGCTTACCACTAGTAGATAATTAATACTTTTTTGGATTAATTAGCTACTATGCAAGCAACCTAGGTATTTAAGAAATAATTAAAGTAATTAAAATAAGACTCGTGAACAGCAACCGCCTCCTGGACCTCCTGGGAATCCTGGCTCTCCAGGCCCAGCCGACCACCTGGTTAACCTGGCTTAAAAATAAATCAAACAGCAGTAACCCTTAAAAGACAATGATAGGGTACTTCTAGCCGGATCTTAAAAAAATTAAAGCTAAGTTATACAGGTTAATGACTAGATTTATTATAAAAATATTAAAATGTTTGTTAACTGTATTAAGAATATTAATTTTTTAAAAAAAAAAAAAAATTTTAAGCTAATTTATAATCTTACCTTTAAAAAGCACTCTTTCCTTAGTTTACTTCTAAATTAACAAAAAAAAGGACGCCTTTCGTACTCTACTTTTTATTAACTAAGTTGAAAAATTCGGGGAAGCTATGTTGTGAGGTGCCCTATAGGATAGCGGTGAGTAGATAGTATATTAAAACTATCGTGCGATCTAGTTAGTATTGCTTGGTGAGTATCTTTATTTATATACGAGAGAGAACGTATACAAACGCTTCCTCATGTCTACGTGTCCCTTAGCCCCTGAATGTGATATATCAGATCGCTGCGGGACTAGGATATACGAAGGTGTCTTAGGCATCCTGATTTCCAACATAAGATAAAAATAGTAGTAGTAATAGGTGCGGATAGTTTATATTATCTAGCTAGACAGTTTAAATTTAATTTAAAGAATTTTTATAAAAATACAGGCCCTTTAATACATGCACTAATATTTTAGCTGGAAAAATATTATAAGTATTTGCTAAAAAGGTTATATATCTAGTATAAGCAGCTATGATTTGTTATTAGCCTTTCTAATAAACTACTATAGCATAAAATATTAAGTCTTAGTCCTGTTTTTTAATAATTTATTTTTTAACCCCAACTAGATAAAACTAAAACCGAGTTCCTGTAAGAACTAGAATAATAGTAATTGTCGGAGGATGGTGGACCACTAGACTAACCAGGATAGGAATAGCCATGGGCTATTCCTATTTAGAATTAGCTAAGCAGAAATGGGTTGTGAATACTATTCTATGATAGTATGATAAAAGAATAAAAGTATATGGGGATAAGTTATATTTAACAAGTATAAGATATAATAGGTATATAGTATAATAACAAAGAATACTAATTAAGCAATTTTCTAATTAGAATACTTTAATATTCTGACTGTAATTTATTTAGCAGAATTTTGCATTTGTTGAAAATGAACCCAGGGCCTAATTACACAGTAAAACAAATACTAATCAGCCTATTATAACCAAAGACCCTTTTAAAAACATAGTTCCAAAATAATATTAATACTTTATTTACATTATTTATACTACAAGCTAATATAATTGGTAAGCAAGCGCCGTACCTCCTATATATCTACACGTCCCTTTTTTAATCGTCATTTAACCACCACCATGCCACCAAAAAAGTGTCCGAAGGCAAAAGCTTCAAAGGATTAAGAAAAAAGGATTACTCTAGCTACTTCTATATTAGAAAAGCTATATAATTAGTCTATATAACAAGTAGAACAGGTAATATATTAATAAGGTTCGTTTTATATATAAAGCACCTTTATAAATTTAAAATAGCAAAGCAATTGGGGAAGATATATTAATATAGTTATTTAGCAGGTTAAGTAATAGAATATAAGAAGAAAGGAATAAATAGAATAGAATAATATTCACAGCTATCTGAGGTCTATAACTATCAGAGAAAAGTGGTAGGGGAACATAGAAAATATAATCTCATGCCATCTTGATATGTTGCTGTTAAGTTGCCTTTTTGGGTAATTAGATCTATATTTAGGTTCATATTAGACTTGCTTTGAAAATATAGTTATATAGCCAATCAATTTCGTACAGAATCCTATAGAAACAGGTTTAAAATATTTTATAGTTTTTATAATTTTTCCATGTCTCTGCTAATATTTTGCAGTAGTAATTGGTGTCTGATATGTTAGGCTCATATTTCTAATAATAATTAATCTATAACTTGATGCAGCAACAGAAATAATTTTAAAACCTCGGCAGCTTGGCCCGAGTATCCGAATGAACTCATACGGGCTCTAATCCTGAGTTAATTCGGAAAACCCAAGGAGCTTAGAGATGTAAAAGCAGCTCAAATCTCTGCTTAAAAGAAGAAGCGAATAATTATTCTTTAATCTTTTTAAATAATATACCTTCCTAGATAGGAAAGTACAAGTTATTTTCTGTTATTGTATTATATATATATATATTACTTCTTACGCTTTTTTAATATATCTTTTCTCTCTATACTATTAAAGAATATTAAAGAACAATTATTTATCTTTTTCTAAGCAAGGGTTTGAGCTGCTTTTATATCTTTTAATTCCCTAGGTTTTCTTTCCAATTTAATTTTGGGATTAAGAATCCGTGCTAACGTAGCCGGTAAGGGAGCCGGACATGTAAGCCAGCGGAACACCACTGTATACAATACTAATTCGTGTTTTTTAGGACCCTAATATCTCAGCCACTATTAGAAATATAGTACTGAAGCTAAGTCTTATATATTATATACATAGTACATGGTTTCAATTTCTTTTTAGATTTTATAAATTATTCCTAGCATACAATACAGATTTAGCTTAAATACAACTGTATTTAAAATCCATATACTGTAATATACAGAAATATACACTATGTACAGTTCTTGGCTTACTACCTGCGGTAGGGGAAGTAAGGGATAATGAATATTAGTAATATCTTTAATAGATTCTTATATTCTTATAATAATAATATATTAAAGAAAGAATGGATTAAATTGCTTGTCTCCTAATTATAAAAATTACTTTCAAAGAACTGCTTTTATATTCGCATTTTGGTTTCCTTTTTGGGTAATTAAATCTGTATTGAAGTTCAGGTAAGACTTGCTTTGAAATTAACAAAGTTATATAACTAATTAATTTCTTATAGAATCTTATAGAAATAGATTAAAATATTTTATAGTTTTCTGTGACTTTTAAATTATGACTTATAATTTTTCCATGGTTTTGCTAATATTTATAGTAGTAATTAATATTTAATATATTAGGCTTTTATTTCTAACACCCCCCCCTTAGCTTTTAATATATATGGGTATATTAAAGCTGATAAAGTAGGTATATTAAATAATTCCTTTATTTTTTAATAATTTTTAATAAAATAGCTTGCATGTTAAGGGCTTTAGAAAATTTTTTATAATTCTAACTTGATAATAATTTAGTCAGACTGTCTGCAGGCATTTTTTGACTTAATATCTATTAGATATCTAGGTTTTTATTTTAAATCTCCTGCCAAAGCTAATAATTTTGGACGTTAATATGCTTCAATTTTGTTTTAAATATTAAATTTTCTTTGGTTAAAAGATTAATTGTTTAATGGTTATTACATAGAATTTAAAATTTTTGATTTAGTTTAAATTCAAGTAATTTGAATAGTTGCTTTTATTAATATAATTGCTTGGTTGCATTCGAAATAGCTAATAATTTAGCTTTGGTAGTAGAAGTAGTAATTGTTTTCTGCTTTTTTGCTGTCTAATTAATAGTTTATTAAATAATAGACATACATAGCCTTTAAAGCTTTTTTGATCTAGGTTATCTATATATGCAGCATCACTGGCTAATAGAAATATTAATTTAGATAAATCTAAATCATTGATTTTTGGATATCCTAAAAGTTCAGGTAAGACTTGCTTTAAAATTAACAGAGTTATATAACCAATCAATTTCTCATAGAATCTTATAAAAATAGATTGAAATATTTTATAGTTTTCTGTGACTCATAAATTATGACATAATTTTTCCATGGTTTTGCTGATATATTGCAGTAGTAATTGGTGCCTAATATATTAGGCTCCTATTTCCGACACTATGCAATAAAATTCAAGGCATCTCGATATGTTGTTGTTGAGATATAATGATTCTTGAATGTGGCATGTAATATGGTATACAGTGGTGTCCGGCTGGCTTACATGTCCGGCTCGCTTACCGGTTACGTTATATATTTCGGGATGTTCGGAACGAGCTGCCGAGAGATTAGTTAATTAGAATATATCAATATTCTCGCAAAAATTTAAAAAGTATATTAATTATTACTTAACCTGCCTGTTTACTAATTTCAAATATTATTTATTAGCTATACAAAGAGTTATAACTAATTCTTATACTACTAGAGCCTTTTTATACTATTACCATAGACCATCCTACCGATTTGTCTTATTTAATAGGTATAATTAATTAGCTTTTGGCAATTATAAACAAGTTCACATAAGCAAGTTCGACCTATACCAGAAAAAGTGATGACATACAAAAATAGGGTTGTATTTTAGTTATCTTAAAAAAATATAACTAGAGGTTTCCTAAATAATAACTAATAAAAATAGTGTATATTATTTTAACAAGACATGTTTTTAAAATAAGTACTAGATATTTGTTTTAATTTTTGTAATTTAAATATTTTCTAGATATTTTACCTTTGTTTATTTCTACTTGTCAGAATATTGAGATATTATGATTACTTAATTAGGAAACAGAAATCTCGGCAGTTCGTTCCGAACATCCGAAAAATATGGCACGGGGTCTAATCCTGAAATTAATTTGGAAAGAAAGCCCGAGGATTTTAAAGATATAAAAGCAGCTCAAACCCCTGCTTGGGGAAAAAAATCAATTGTGTTTTAATATTTCTTCGATAATATACTGCCTATTTAGGAAAGTATAAGTTATTTTTTATTATATTATATACCTACTACATCTAACACTTGTTTAATATAACTTATCCTTATATACCATTATTCTTTTATACTATTATAGAATAGTATTTACAACCTATCTCTAAGCTACTTCTAAATATGTGTAGCCTCTAGCTATTCTTATTCTGGTTAGTCTAGTGTTCCACCATCCTCCGTCAATTCTTAATTATTTCTTTGTTGTGAATTAAATAGTTTTTACCAAAGGTCTTGGCATATACAACTATTTATTATTCTTATTTAACTAGTATAGTATAGCTGGGTTGTCTGTGCCTTTTAGACGCTTAATAATCCTAGTAGCCCAATAATTATTTAAATAGGCTCCATGTATTTTATTTTTTAAAATATTAGATAGCATAAACACAGAAATTAGGTATTCTAAATTTAAATTAATATTTCATTATTTAACTAGTAAAATATGGCGTTTAAAATTTTATTTTTCTTTGAATTAATAACAACCTTATAATTAAAACTGTTAAATATGGGTACTCACCCGTACAAGTCGTAAATGTAAATAATTCATATAATAATTACTAATAAGCTTTAGGTTACTAAACTAATAGTTAAGATATAGTATAAATAATAAAAATTAACTTAAATAACTTAACTATATAATAATATGTTTTATATAATACATTTATATAAAGTAAAATACTTCTTGTTACCTAATACTATGTTTCCGCGGGGCTTAACGTAATCGGTAAGCGAGCACCGCGCCTCTCAGAGGTATTCCAGATAAAATGACACTTTTTTGAGAGTAATATCTCAACAATAAAGCACCTAGAGGGCATAGAATGTAATATACAGTATAATATAATAATGTATATATATATCTCTTAAACAGAGAAATATCAGGAATGAATGTTTCTCGATAAATTGCAGCTGTATTTTTTATATTTTTAGTTGCCCTAGTATTTAAAGCTAAGAAAACTATTTAAAAACATAAAAATATAGAATCACCTTTTTAGAATCCATAGATATGTTAAGTTTCAAGGAGTGCCATTTTATATAGAGTACAGAAGTGCGGCGCTCGCCTTTAATGCGGCGCTCGCTTACCGACTATGTTAATAAGGACCTTAAAAATATAATTAGTTTAACTAATATCCTCATAGTGTCCGTAATTTAAGATAATTTTTTTTTTAATAATTATAGCTTATATATACCTTGGTAGGAAGGTCTAGATTAATATAAAGGCACTTTTCAGGGGTAAAGTAATAAAAAAAAATAAATCTTAGCTAATAAATCGTTTTATAAACACTTAAAAATAGCTGCCATTTTTAAGTAATTTAAAGGACGATTATATTACATATATATACTATTTAGCTACTTAGGTTTTTTTTAAAGGCTTTCTTTAACAAGGTTTTCTATTCCTGCAAGGGTTAAGTAATAAAAGTCTATAAAAAATATACTATTTAAATAAATTACTGAAACTAAGGTAGTGTTTAAGTTCCAACAAGGATTTTAAAAGTATAAGCTACTAAATAGGTTTAATTCTATTTAAATATAAAAAAATTAAAAGTATTTATATTTTAATTTAATTTCAATAACTCCACGCTTAGAGGGCGAGCCTATAAACAAAGGCTTTAGTAGGCTTATTATCTAGTTCTTGACTACTATTTTCTTAAAAAGGGTCTCTGGTTATAATAGGCCCGATTAGGATTACTTTTACTATATAATTAGGTCTCGGAATTATTTTTTTAAATAAAAGGCAGGGTTCTGCTAAAGAAATTTGTTAAAAGACTAATGATAAATCCTAGCGCTATACTTATACTAGATATATAACCTTTTTTTTTTTTTTTTTAGCAAATACAGAGTTTTTCCAGCGGAAATATTAGTGTAGGTATATTATAACTATTTTGGTTTATTACTATGACTATTTAATTATAGTAAAATTAAAAATAAGGATAATTTTATTTCTTGGTTTAGTAGATAAATAAAAAAGCTTTTTTAAAAGTAAAATTGGTAAAGGCAGATAAAAACATACTCCTGGCTTTTGGTAAATACTTTAATAACTTTAGGAAAGTGGCATCTAAGGTTTGGAAATTATTAAGGTAAAGGATTATTGTCGCTGAAGATGCGATGTATTTAATTATAAATTAATATATTAGCCAGGTAGTATATTTTTCTTAGCTTAATAATTAGTTAAGTGTATAAATTTTGCAACTGCTTAATAATAGAATAATTAATATCCCGGTTAGGTAGGTATTTACGTGCTGATTATAGTAATTTAATAATAAATAAGTTAATATCACAAGATTTAGTCAATAAGGGTATCTGCACGGGATTTTAGAGCAAAACGAGGTAGATATAATAATAATAAAAATAACGCAGAAATAACTATAGATAAAAAATGAAAGTACAGTAAATAGTAGTTAAATAATTAAAGCAAATAAAAAAAAATAATAAGATGCGGTAATACCATATATAGCATATTTAGCTTAAGGATTCCCGAAGATAGAAATAGTTAATCTTATTAATATTAGTG
This sequence comes from Aspergillus tanneri, assembly GCF_003426965.1. Taxonomy (NCBI): domain Eukaryota; kingdom Fungi; phylum Ascomycota; class Eurotiomycetes; order Eurotiales; family Aspergillaceae; genus Aspergillus; species Aspergillus tanneri. Next base: position 1,095,766 of record NW_022984634.1, on the reverse strand, counting down.
TAGCTCGTTAGTTCGGTTTAATAGTTAAAGCCTTAAGATTATAGTTTAAACATCGACCAAGCGAGTGGTAAGCTATACAGACCAACATAGCACTTCGTTCCTCCCCAACATGGTAAACAGTGACAGAGCGCAACAAATATAATTCGATACTTATTTACTGGAGTGTTTTATAGATACAGGGCTATAGTAGCTAAGTATTTATAAAAATTTATGATAAAGTTCGTATATTTTAATTAGTTCTTTCAATAGTGTACACTAATTGTTAAAGCCTTGGTATATTTATTAAACGCCGTTTTAAGCTGAAAGGGCCTAAATATTATTTTGCAGCAAATATAAAAGATAGCGGTAAATATGCCTTTGTAATATTTTTATTTATAACTCTATATTTTACAATTGTATTCCATACTAATCAAAACTAGTTATTTATATAGTCTTTAGTTTTTTATATAAAGTATATCTTAATCCTTTTTTAATAACAAAGCAGGAGACCCAGTGTCTTTTAAGATTTTTATAAAAGTACCGACATATCGTGTACGATCTTAGTTCTGGGAGAAAGCCCATGTTAACTAATCTATTTTTTAAAACATCTTCCTTTATAGGTGTTAATTTTTTACTGCTTAATATTAAACTAACACGTGGAGTGCAGTTATTTAACGCTGAATTTAATTAAATATGACCTGTTTTTATTGCTTAAATTACAGGCAATATTATAAGAGATAAATAATTAAATTTGGTGGCAATTTTGGTGGTTGAAAAATAAATAAGGTATGCAGGCAGGGTGACTGCTTGATGGGGCTACTATATCTCATACTTGCATAGTATAACTTATCCCTATATACAATTATTCTTTTATCATACTATTATAGAATAGTATTCACAACCCATTTCTAAGCTAATTATAAATAGGAATAGTCATGGACTATTCCTATCCTGATTAGTCTAGTGGTCCACCATCCTCCGACAAGGGGGCCTCTGTAGCCTTGGTGCCTAAACCTCTGCCTAAATTACCTCCTCCCTTTCCTGCATTATTTGTAGTGCCTTATTAGTGGTTAGACTACCTGTATCTCAAATAAACTGCCTAGGCACCTTTTTTTGTCCTTCTAGTACTTATTACCTGCCCGATGTCAATAAGGTTTATCCCTTAATAAGACTTTTACTACATAGAAATCTTATTGCTTTTTATAGCTTTTTCGAGCAAAGTATCAGCAATTAATGGAAGCTCTAAATCTTAAAAAGTTGCTCTTTTTGTCGATTTAACTAATAAAGATTATAAGGTGCTTTCACCAAGTTAAATACCTAGTTACTGCCTAAAAAGGAGAGTTGGTGTTTTTAACTTGATTTTTAGCTTTAAAAGAGGAATAAGGGCTAGTAGCTTTAATTTACTTGATATATTTGTTAATAACATTGCTTTTTAAGTAAACTAATAAATAGATAGATAAAAACCTACTTTATTAATAGTTTTTATACCACTATTTATTATTTCTTGCACTTTAATGGTGCAAAAAAGCTAACATTAAGCAGTTAAAAAAGGTAAGATGAATAAAGGGATATACAAAGTAGAATAATTAAATATTTTATATAACATTAATCAAATTTAGTAGTTGCATGGCTCCTCTGGCCATTTAAGCAATTAATATTAACTAATAGTGCGGGATTTTGTATACTTGCTAAAGAATTTTTATAGCTATTCTTGGCGGATGGTGGACCACTAGACTATCCAGGATAGGAATACTCCGTAGCTATGGGCTATACCTATTTAGAATTAGCTTAGAGGAAATAGGTTGTGAATACTATTCTATAATAGTCTGATAAAAGAATAACACTACATTGGGATAGGTTATATTAAACGAGTGTTTCATATAATAGGCATATAATATAATAACAAAGAGTAGCTTATACTTTCCTATTTAAGAAGATATAATATTAAAGAATATTAAAGAACAATTGTTTATCTTTTTCAAGCAAGGGTTTGAGCTGCTTTATATCCTTTAATTCCTCAGTTTTTCCTTCCAAATTAATCTCGGGATTCTAATCCGTGCTATATAGTTTCGGAAGTTCGGAACAGGCTACCGACATTTCTGTTTCCTAATTAAGTAATTTTCTAATTAAAATATCTTAATATTCTAACATACCCCCCCCAGCTTCTAATATATATATTAATTAATATGTATATTTTTTTAAACAGAGATTTCTGTTATGCATATTTAGCATATTTATAAATTTTTGATGATTTTGGCTCGAAAACAGTTTGTGAATCCATCAGCAGGCATAATATTAGTAGATATATCTATTTAATATCTAATTTATTATTTTAAATTTCTTGCCTGAGCCAGTGATTTTGGATATTAATGTTTCAATTTTGTTTTAAATATTAAATTTTCTTTTGCTAAAAGATTAATAGTTTGCTGATTATCGCAGTAATCTGAAATTTTTGGTTAAGCCCTAATTCAATAAATTAAATAGGGCTTCACTAATATAATTGTTTACTACCTAGTTAAAGCAAGTAATTCAGCTTTAGTAGTGGAGGTAGTAATAGTTCTTTGTTTTCTTGCAGCCCAGTTAATAGGAGTATTAAATAATAAAGCTATAAAGCTTTTAAAGCTTTTTCGGTTTTTATTATCTGCATATGCAGCATCTGCTGCAAATATAAAAGGGTTTAGCCCTAATTCTTTAATTTTAGGGTTATTTTCAGCAGAGTATTTAATGGCGATTATATGCTATATAAATATATAATTAAATAATTTGCAGCATGCATAACGTAATCGGTAAGCGAGCGCCGCATGAAAGCGAGCGCTGCACCTCTCTATTCCATATAAAATGACACTTTTTGAGAGTCTAATATCTCAACAATAAAGCACCTAGAGGGCATAAAATTTAATATACAGTATAATATAATAACGTATATATATATATTAAGCAGAGAAATTTTAGGAATGAATATTTCTCCAGATAAGATAAATTACAACTGTATTTTTTATATTTTTAGTTGTCCTAGTATTTAAAGCCAAGAAAGCTATTTAAAAACATGAAAATACCTTTTAGAATCCATATATATGTTATTGTCTTATAAAGATGTTCTATATCTACTGGTGGTTGAGATATTAAGGTTTCAAAGAGTGCCATTTTATATGGCGTACAGAAGTGCGGCGCTCGCTTTCATGCGGCGCTCGCTTACCGATTACGTTATATTTTGGTTCAGGATTTAGTAAAAATTCAAAAAAAATTTGGACTGCCTTAGCAGTGCTAGGCCTACATATTATAGTTGCATATATATGCTAGACTCATTTTTCTGCTAATATTTTTAATAAAAGCTGCAGTCGCTTTATAATTAGGGTCAGGCCCTAATCTTAATAAGTTTTCTGATGGCAGGGGCGTTTTAAGTACCTTTAAATTAATTAGGTAAAAATAATTTGCAATTTTTTTAATATATGTATCTTAGCGAATCTATAATTTCTTATTAGGTTTGTCCCTAATAATTCTTATATTTAGAATTTTGGTTATTTTGTATTTCTGCAAGAACCTGCTATATAAGGCTTTATTTTTAAAGCTTTGCCTTTCTGGCTATATCTAGGTGGATACTAAGTATAAATAGTCTTATTTAGAGAACTATTTAAAAATGCATTATCTGTGTTAAATTACATAGATTTAAGGTTAAATGCAGCTATTAGGGCTAATAAATCCTTAATATCTTAGATGCTAGGGTAACTGCCCTAGTATTTAAATTAATTAAAACTTATAGGTTACCTCTAATACATATTCTGGCTTTAAATTTAGCTAGATATCCTTAGTTATTAATTTTAAAATGCCCATTTTAATAGTAGTATTAATTTTTTATATTTTTTTTAATATTAATAACCAAGTGTTTTTTATTTTCGAGCTGGGTGGTTCTGGTAAGTCTTTTTTTTGGTGAATCTTAATTAAAGCTGCTAGGAAAGCTAAAAATAATTTATATCTTTTATATGCTGAGTTAGGTAACAGAGTTCGTTATATTTTAAACCTGCTAAGTTAGTGGTTTTAAATTATTTATCAGAATTACCTTAAGTTCTATAAATTTTATAAATATTATGAACTTGGTTATTGTTTTAGTTATCTTGGTTAAAATATACATTCTGATTAAAACATGTATTATCGATTAAAATAATAAATAGAGTTAGGTTAGGTTATATAGGTTAATCACCTAAATTTTAATTATTTGTTTTAATATTTTCAGAACTTTTAATATTACATTAGTTTTTGATGCTTTTATAGTCTAAATTAATATATTTAAATAATCATATTAAATTCGGCTTTGGATAAAGCTTTAATTGGTTAACCTGTTTCTTTATTAATTAGAATTGGTAATTTATTTGGTTGATAGAATTTATTTTTATTAAAAATGCAGTCTCGAGCTAAGATAATATAATTTTAGCTAGGAATCAATATTCTCCAAATATTAGATATAATATAGCCTACTAGAAAACTTATATTAGCCCTAGGATTAAGCTCTAGGGATAAAAGGAATTTAAGCATAGGCTTTGCGTTTATATATTTTAAAAATTAAAATAGATAGTTTTTTAGTTATATAGCTAGGTATTAGTAGTTTTTTATATAGGGTTTATTTTGGGGTTAAAAACCCTAACTGCTTATTCGGAGTTTGGTTTAGAATATAGATAGTTGCTTTAACAATTTCAGGCTATAAATATTTAGGTAGATGTTGGAGGATGGTGGACCACTAGATGAGCTATTCCTATCCTGGTTAGTCTAGTGATCCACCATCCTCCGACACGTTTCTTGTGATTTGTTAGTAGTGCCAGCTTATTTTTTAGTATTTTTAATATATTATAAGCTAAATTCTGCCCTATAAAAATTACTTCCAAAAACCTGCTTTTATATTCGCATTTTGGTTTCCTTTTTGGGCAAATAAATCAATATTAAAGTTTAGGTAAGACTTGCTTTAAAATTAACAGAGTTATATAGCCAATCAATTTTTATAGAATCTTATAAAAATAGATTAAAATATTTTATAGTTTTCTGTGACTTATAAATTATAACTCAATTTTTTCCATTGTTTTGCTGATATTTTGTAGTAGTAATTAGTACCTAATATATTAGGCTCCTATTTCTAACACACCCCCTTCAGCTTTTAATATATATGGGTATATTAAAGCTAATAAAGTAGGTATATTAAACAATCCCTTAATTTTTTTAATAATTTTTGATAAAATGTCTTGCATAAGGGCTTTAATAAATTTAATAATTTAGTTAGACCGTCTGCAGGCATTTTTTTGACTTGATATTTATTGGATATCTAGGTTTTTATTTTGAATCTCCTGCCAAAGCTAATAATTTTGGATGTTAATAATATACTTTAATTTTGTTTTAAATATTAAATTTTTTTGGGTTATTAATTGTTTAATAGTTATTGGATAGAATTTAGAACTTTTGATTTAGTTTAAATTCTAGTAATTTAAATAGTCGCTTCCACTAATATAATTATTTGGTTGTATTTAAAATAGCTAATAGTTTAGCTTCGGTTGTAGAAGTGGTAACTGTTTTCTGCTTTTTTGCTACCTAATTAATAGGTCTATTAAATAATAGGTATATATAGCCTTTAGAGAGCTTTTTTAATTTAGGTTATTTGTATATACAGTATCACTGGCTAATATAAATATTAATTTAGATAAATCTAAATTATTGATTTTTGGATATCCTAAATATTTTATAGCTAGATACCTTAAGCTATATAAAAAAGAAATCGCATAATTTATCACATGTGTTTTAATTCAGGATTTAGTAGAAATTTAGATAGTATTTATATTAATTTTACAGTGTTAGGTCTAGAAATTATTATAGTATATATAAGGCAGACCCAACTTTTTGCTAATATTTATTAATATATTAATCTGAAGCTTTGTAATTATTATTATTAGTGTTTTTAAATAGTAAAGGGGTTTTAAGCGATTTTTAATTTGTAAAATTTAAATACAATTTTCTTAATATAGGTATCTTAATATATCTATAATTTTCTGTTAGGTCTGTCCCTAATAATTCTTATATTAAGAAATTTAGTTATTTTACCAAGATTTTTTATTTTATATATTTTCAAGAACTTTTAAATTTTTAATTGTTTGATTCTTTGCATAATATAGTATAATTATATTATTAACAAAGATTATTAGAATAAGGTATTTATTTTGAAATAGGTATAGGTTTTTAGGGACTGGTTTTAGACCTAATTTTTTTTTAGAGTTTTACCTATTTTTTTTTTTTATAATAGTGGTGATCTTAATTTATATAGTGCCTGATTTAATTTTAGAGCTTTATTTTTTTTAACCAAAGCCAGGTAAAAATTAAATATAAACAGTCTTATTTAGAGCACCATTTAAAAAGGTGTTATCTATGTTAAATTGTATAAATTTAAGGTTAAAAGCTGCTATTAAGGTAAATAAAGTTCTTAGGGTTCTTAAAGCTAGGGCAATTACCCTAATATCTAGATTATTTATAATCTAAAGATCACCTCTAATATATATTCTAGCTTTAAATTTAGCTAGATATCCTTGGTTATTAAACTTATATGTAAAAACCTATTTTAAAGGTAAAATTTAATAACCCTATATATCATTCTTTAATATGGTAGTCCAGGTATTCATATTATTTAATTATTAAAATTCAATATTTGCAGCTTGAATAAACCCGTTTTTAAAAGGATGGTCTAATAGTTCTAACCAATTTTTTGGTGGGTTTGGTAAATCTTCTTAATAAATTTTCTTGTCTTCTTTATATAAAGCTGTAGAAAAGGCTTTAAAAAAATAATTTATGCCTTTTTAATAGAGAATTAGGTAATAGGGTTCTATGGAACCTAATACCTGATTTATATTAATATATTAATAATTATTTAAATTTTAATATTTTGATTATTATTTTCAGAGTTTTCTTAATATAATTAATAATCTTAAAATATAAGTTATTAATTAATACTATTAGTAGTGTATAAAATAGTATATAGGTTAATTACCAAGAATTTGTTATTTTAATTATATTTAGTTTTAAGGTTTATTATTTTTAGTATTTTAATTATAAAAATAATTTTTATTAAGATCCATGGGTTTGTTAATTTAATTATTTAGTATAATAATATTTTTAATAACTTGCTAAAATTCGTCTCTAGAAAAACTTTCTAGAGGTTCTTAAGTATTTTTGTTAATTAAATTATTAGAATGTTCCGAGTTATAAAATTAATTTTTATTAAATATAATCTCTGCTAAAATAATCCTATTTTAGGTAGGAATCTATATTCTTTATATATTAAAGGTAATATAGCCTACTAAAAACCCTATATATGCCCTAGGACTGAGTTTTTTTAAGTCTAGGTATATATAAAATTCGGGTATAGGCTTTGCAACTATAAACCTTTAAATTTAAAATAAATAGTTTCTGGGTTATATACCCAGGTTTTTATATAAGGTTTTATATAGGGGTTTCCACCCTAATTAGTTAGTAGGATTCCGATTTAGAATATATATAACTAATTTAATCACTTCTAGTAGTAGTAGTAGTAGTATTTATACTCAGATCTGTTAGCTCTACGCCGAGTGCCGGAAAAGGTCCTGTTCCAACGGCTGGGCCAACTATTAGGGTAGTTAGATACAGGCACGTAATACTATATTATATAATTAAAAACACTAATTTAATCTTATTCCTGATCTTGCCCCTATATCTAACCTTTTTATAATATTTTATTGCTAATAACCACTTTGTCTTGTATATACTATTAATAAGACTATACCTACTATATATGCCTATTTGTATACCTGTATCCTGTATTAGCTTCCACCTTTATACCTAAATTGTTGGTTGTTAGTTTTATATCCTGTGTTATTTATTTATATTATACACCTACAGCCTTTAAAGGGCCTTTTAAGGGATAATAGTTACTTTTTAAATAAAATTCTAATTATATATTAGAGGGTACCTGCCTACAGGTTATATAGTGCAGGGACTGTATTATTAATACTCCTAAATTAGCTAAAAAATTATATTTATAGTATATAACTGCCTGCTATATTGGGCTGGCTGCTGCTAACAAGATATCTAGATACTACTAATAATCTGTTATTTGGTAGTTTTTTTTATAATATCTTTAAGCACAGATCTATATACTAGTAGTATAAAATTAAAATATATTAAACTAACTAATACCTATACCTATATAGGTATACAGTTGTGTTTATAGTACTAAAAATTTCTAAATAGGGTATAAGTATAATTTTACTAGTCTATATTTATATAAGCACCAAGCTGTGTGTATAAAAAAGGGCCTTATAAAAGTCTAATATATATTTTATAGGCTTGGGTAGTATTTTTTTAGTAATTAGCTATAATAGGAGGATACCTATTATTTTTCCTAGATTTTATAGGCAAGCTCGCGCAGGCGCTGGTTATATATAAAAACTAGAAAAGTCCTGGGCTCTATTATTACCGTGCTGTTGGCAGCCTGCTTAGTAGTAAGCTTGGCTAAGTAGTTAGTATACTTATTACTAGTAATACTTTTATAATCTAGGAGCTACTAAAGGTATACACAGTAATATGCGGTAACTTAATTTAGTTATTAAAAAATAATATAAAAAATATATTAGCCTAAGTACCATGCTAGTTTAGTGCAGGTATAAATAGCAGCTTGGTTATTAAATAAGATTATATATAATATTATTACTAGCTATATTACTATTAGTAGGGGTTGTAAAGGGCTAGAGCACGTTTGACCTCTCGGGCCAATGTCCCTATTATCCCTGTTGTCCCTACTGTCCCTTTTGGCCCTGTTGGCCCCTTTGGGCCATTGGCCCTCGATCCCTGTCACGTGACTCCCTATCTTGTTTGTTTACTGCTTAATACTTTGTGGTTTAGGCAGTAACCTATATTTATATAGGTGCTAAAAATACCCTCTAGCTATATTTTAATATAGGCCAGGTTCTGCTGTAGGACCAGGTTAGGAATCCTATCCAGCCTAGGGGTTTTTTAGGGTGCGGCGTGGTGCACCGCTCGGCAAACCTTATAAATAATAATCCTTGGGGTTACAAGTAGTGTTAGATAGCTATTATAAATATTATTATAGTTAGTATTAGTGTTATTAACTTTTAGAAAAAGTATTTATTTAAATATATATATATATATATATATATATTTTTAGGGTTATTAATTAGTATTTCTATAAATAACTATAGTGCTAGTATAAATATAAATTAGGGGTTATTTTAAGTACATGCCTACCAAGCAAGCTTTTAGAATTTATTTATAAAGATAGTAATAGCTTTTTTTTATTTTTTCCTTATATATATTCCTATTTAGCTTGGCTATTTTATATATTAGTTTGTGCTGTGTATTATAAAAAATATTCCTAGTTTACTTTTTAACCTATACACTTAGCCCTGTAGCAGGCTTTTTATATAAACTGCTTAAGGTGTTTTATATCTAGTATATACCTAGGTTTAAAATAGTATATATAAACCTTTATAGGGGTTGCAGTATTTACTATTATAGTTAGTATAGTAACTAGGCAGCTAACTATATTATTAATTATATCCTGCGTGGTGGATTAATATAAATATAGGTTTATATTATATACTATATCTAGGCATTTAGCTAGGACCTTTTAGTAAAGGTTCTAGTAGTATCCTAGTTTTATCTTATTATCTCCGGTGCTATTATCGGCCAAAGATCTAATAGTATAGTAATTAGTATATAGTTATTTTCTAGCTATAAATCCTTTTATATTTAGCAGGTGATTATACAGTCAGCCAGCCAGGATATAGCCTAAACAAGGTTAATTATAATTTAATAGTTACCCTGCTTATAAAATAACCATGTCTTCTAGAAGTAAAAGCTTTAGTAGTTAGTAACCAGGTTAATTAGCTATTTAGCTTTAGAATCCTAGTAATTATAGCCTGTGGCAGCCTATATAAAATAGTATAAATTAAAATTTTTAAATATTAAATATTTATCTTCTTTATATATGTAGATCTTAGTCCTAAAATAGTTTAGTATATAAAATAGGCTAGTATAGTTAATATTTTTTATTAAAATATTTTTTTTACTGTTTTTATTTTTTTAGTTTTATAACCTAAGATTATATATATTATACACATGTACTAGCTTGTTAACCAGTTTTTATATAATTAGTATAGGTTGTGTATGTAATATTTTATAGTTTATATTTTTAAATTAATTTTTTTACTTATAAAGAATACCACTCGTGGCGGTGGTGTCGGTATTATTATAAAGCTTGGTATTAGATTATTATATAAAATTAATTTTTTAAAAATAAGTGCGTAAAAATCTGTATAGTTATATAATTAAAATATAGTTTTTATATTATAATAATATTTATAATAGTAACATGTTTCCTGTAATTTGCTTATAGGACTTTTAATTATACTTTTTATTATATTATAAGTAAAAAAAAGATAGAGCTATATACTTTAGCATGTTTTTACTAAGCTTGTTATTATTATTTTTATTTAGGGGTGGCTGTAGTGCGCTGTGCTAGTATATTACTAGCTTAGTATTATTAGCTTGTTTAATTCCTGCTAGTAGTATATACTTATAAATAAGCTTTTTATTATTTTAGTTACCTATAGCTATGTTATTATTATTATTCTTACTATTTAGAGTGTTATATTAAATATATTTATTTTTATTCTAGGCCTAGTTTTTATTATATAAGCTTAGCTTTTAGTTATAGCTTTTTAAGTATATTAGCCTCCGGCTCTTTAAGTGGGAGGCTTTATTTTATATAGCTTGGGTTATATATTATAATAGTAACTTTTTTATTTATAGTTAATTATACTCGCTTCTAGGCAGGCGTGTGTTAGGAGCTATCTAAGCTAGTTAATTCTAGCTTTAGCTTTTATATTAGTATATTAGTGGCAGGGACCAGGATCCTAGACTATAGTGTCTTAGGGAAAAAGGGTAGGCATGTGGCCTTTCTTTAATAAATTATTTTAATCTACTACTATTTAACAGGGCATTTATAGTTAAAAGTATAGTATTTATTTTTATAAAAAATATAATATATATATTTTTTACAGTTATTATAATCTTTATATATATAGTTTTATATAAAGTATTCCTAGTTATAGTATATACAAGTAAATACCTTTTTATAATATTAGATAATATATTTATATTTTTAATAGCTAAAGTATTATAGTAGCTATTATTATAATTATAAATACTAGTATTATATTATTTTTTAAAATAAATTTTTAATAAATTACTATGTAAGCTGTGTAGTTATTATTAAATTTTACTACTAGTATTAACTAAATATCCCTCCTGTACTATTATTTTTTATAGCTGTACCTATCCTATATAGGTAATCTCTGTGGGTGTAGTAGTTAATTAGTTAATATTAGTTATTATTAAATACTTAATTAATATTTCTTAGTATTTTACTAGGTTTTTTTTTTTACTAATTATCTTAATATTTACCTGGTGGACTGCTACAGGATATCCTTAATATTTAAATATAGTATTAGATCCTAAGATTTTTAGCTAAATAAATATATTTTATTATAGTTTTTTAGTATTTTTTATATTATTAACTATATAAATTATATCCCTACTAGGCAGTATATAACTAGTAATTACCTTATAATAGCTAATTATTTTATTACTGCTTTTAGTAATAAACTAGTTTATCTTATTAACTAATTTCTAGTAGTTGTGCTAAAAGAAATTGGCTACTAAGAAAATAGTTTTGTAAATATATAGTTTAAGGTTTACTGTTAAAAATAATATTAAGGTAGGGAATCCTAATATTCTAGTAACTATACTAGGTATTATAAATCCCTTGGTATAGGCAGCGCCCAGCCAGTTAAATATATATAACCCTAAAGTTATTATTATAGTAGTTTCTAGGACCACACTGTAATAGGCAGTCTTAAGCTAGGAATACAAAGGTTTTAATATAGGTGTTAACATGCCAGTCTGTAGGGTCCTAAATATATTAATAAATTTAACTAGCTATAACTAGTCTTTTATCTGCTTTGCTACTAGGGACTTTAGTTTTATAATATCCTTAGTAAGGTCCTTTACTAACAAAGCTTTTTAAAATTATTTAATTAGTTTAATAACTATATCCAGGAAGGGCTAGAACACGCCCTTTAGCAGGCCATGCAAGCTGCTTTGTCCTGTATTACTTTTAGCTTTAAGGCAACAGCTAAAAAGGCATTTATATATATGTATATATTTTTATAGTATTACTTACTTAATTAGCCTTATAGGTTTAAAGGCCATATATAGCCTTTCCACCGGTGTTTAGTGCTATTGCAGCCACAATAATAACAGGGAATAAGAGAAAGGCCTGTTTTAAGGATAATCACGGGGTTATTTAATGAGTTAAGTATAATTTAACGTAAAATTTAAGCAGTTATGTACTTTGGTTGTGGTGCTGGGGCTTCCGCGACTTTTTTTAATCACTTCTAGCCATGGGGCTTTAGGTAAATTTGCAGAATTTACTAATAATCTTGCTTTATTAATAATTAAAGCACCAGCTCTTTCTGCATATAGATTTTGTTCAGGCTGTTTAGGTAGTAACTCTTTATAAATTATGCCTTTATCTTGACAAAACTTACTAAAAATTAATGCAAGATTTCTGTTACTATTTAAATAGAATTTCTTAAAATTTAAATTAGTTTTTTAAATAGATTAATTTATTTAATATTTTCGGGTTAATATTATCCCCAAATAATATTTAGTTACTGGGTTATAAGCATGTAAGATATATAAATCCCTATTATATATTTAATTTATATAAATTATATCCCAGTAAATTAATTTAAATAGTAATTGGCCTATATTAATATATTTTTTTAATCGCCCAAATTGGTTCAATTTGTTGAAAACCAGGATGCCTAAGGCACCTTCGGGCATCCTAGTCCTGAAGCCATCTGACATATCACACGCAAGGGGCTAAAGGACACGTAGACATAAGGAAGCGTTTATCTACGCTCTCTCTCCTAGATAGAAGAAGATACTCACCATGCGATACTAGATCGCACCGATAGTTTAATATACTATCCAGTCACCGCTATCCTAGCACCTCACGACATAGCTTCTTCCCCGAGATTCTCAACAATATTTACTTTATTTTTAATACATTACATATAGGACAATTCTTGAAGTTATTATATTTTATAGGTTTAATAAAAATAGTATTTACTACATTTAGATAACTTATAACCTTTTTACTTGGGTGCCCAAGACATTGGTGCTATTTATATGCAGAAGCTGTTTTTAATATTAGTTAGAGGTTCTGTAAGTTATAAATAATTAATTATTTTAATTATTCTAAGTTAAATTATCCTATTTAATTAAAAAGATTCCTAATTGGTTTTTTAACATGCAGATAGGCAATTGTTTTTAAACCTCTGGGTCGATATCAAGTTGGTCTTAAGCTAATTGCTGGATATATTTGCATTTATTAAAATAGTGGTAACTATTATTTAGCTTTAAATTACACAGACAAGGCCTCTATATAATAAAATTATTACCTTTAAATATTGCCTAAGCAATATTTATCTGTTTTAAAGGCTTTGGTTGGTTTAGTTTAATTAAATCCCTAAACTTTTTAGTTATTTAAAAGAATAAAGATATTTCTTTATTTTTTATTTATTTTCTTTTATTAGCTTATCCTTCCATAATTCTGTAAAATTTGGTGAAATAATTAAAGTAGCTTTAATAAAATTATATAAGGGTCTTGCACTTTGCTTAATTTTACCTATATTTAGATCTACTACTTTAGTATAGATATTTTCCTATTAGGAAATCCATGATCTAATAAAGCTAACTTAAGGTGCTTTTTAAATTATATAATATTTTTAAATAATATACCTTTTTTAGGATTTATTAAAAGGTGCTACTTTAGATTTTAATATTAATAATATATTTAAGGCCGAATTATTTCCTATAATAGCTTGCTTATTACTATAGGATATTAAATTGGTAATAATTATATTCCTTAGATTTTATATTATATTACAAATAGTATAACATAGGTACTTTTTAGTATTAAGGTCAGTATTAAACTAGCCCTTTTATTAATATTTAAAAATAGGGTACTAAGGCTTCCTTGTATATTTGTTTAATACCTATATAGGATTATATAATCCAACACCCTTATTTTAAGTAATAATCCTGATATTATTAAACTATAATAGCTAGTTATTTGCTTGATAAATTGTTACACCTTAGTTAAATCTATATGGTATTAATATTAACCTGCTTGATATTAATACTAATAAGTATAATACGGTTTGTCCTATATATAGAACACCTTTATAAATTTAAAATAGTAAGCAATTCGGGAAGGTATATTAAATAATATAGGCATTCAGCAGGTTAAATAATAAGATATAAGAAGATAAAATTAAGTTAAATAAAATAGTATTTATAGCTATACCAGGCTTATAACTATTAGAGGAAGGCAGTAGAGGAAGTAAGGTATAATAAATATTAGTAATATCTTTAATAGATTCTTATATTCTTATAATAATAATATATTAAATAAATTAAATTGCTTGTTTTATTATTATAAAAATTACTTCCAAAGACCTGCTTTTTATTTATATTTTAGTTTCCTTTTGGGTAAATAAATTAATATTAAAGTTCAGGTAAGACTTGCTTTAAAATTAACAGAGTTATATAGCTGCAATATCGCTCATCACACGGCCGGTTAGGTAGGGGACTGGACGAGGTAGTAGAACACTATGAGCTGTAGGGACAGTCGAATAGGGGACGGGGGCCCCCAGGGGCCGCCCTGATGGCGGCCCTGGGGAGGACTGAGGGAATTCTATTGAGTCTTCTGAAGGAATGTATTGCCTAAGCTGTCCTTGATGAGTCCTCTGTCTCTCTCTCTCTCTGGTCTGCTACCTAAGGTAGCAGACCGCTATTTAACCTAATGTCTACCGAGGTCTTCCAGTGCACTGCCGTGGGATCCCATATCATACGATCTGGGATCGTATGATGTGGGATCGTGTCTTCGGAGTGCCTACGTGTTGGAGCCATATTCGTCAGGCACTATACATCTTAGTCATCCGGGATGACATAGCCAATCAATTTCTTATAGAATCTTATAGAAATAGATTGAAATATTTTATAGTTTTCTGTGACTTATAAATTATGACTTATAATTTTTCCATGGTTTTGCTGATATTTTGCAGTAGTAATAGGTGCCTGATATATTAGGCTCCTATTTCCAACAATTACTAATTAGGTTTAAGATAGAGGCCTGGGATAACAACGAAGCTTAAAAGTCCTGCAAGATATTAAACTTAGGAAATCTGCAGTGGTAAACCACGCTTATACATATTAATAATCTATCTTTTTAATGTTTCTTCTTCAAGATTGGATAATTTTCGACTATTAGCAAGTTTTTCCTTGCGGGAAGTTATTCTATTAAGTTAATAGCAAAAAGTTCTTCTAGGCACTTCAAATGCCTTAGCACAGGCAGTTTTTGATTAAAATTGGCTATATTCCATGTGTTAATACCCATTTGCATCCTTTTATCTTTAGGAATGGCACTCATTTTGAAGTTTTTAATAATATCGATCAAATGACTAGAAAAATTGAGATGAAGTTTTTAAGAGAAGGGGGGGGAGGGGGGGTGAGAAAGCTGGCCATTCGGTGTCCTGGGCCATTCGGTGTCCGACTATATTAATCTCATGGCTTTACCTAACTATTAAACCGAACTAACGAGCTACACTAATATTAATAAGATTAACTGTTTCTGTTTTCCCCTTGAGCTAAACGTGCTACATATATCCCCTTATATAGAATTATTTGATTTAAATATTATTAATATAACTATCCCCCACGCTATCAATATTATTTAATACTATTATAGAATATTATTCACAGCCTATCTCCTCTAAGCTAATTCTAATGGCTATTCCTATTCTGGTTAGCTTAGTGGTTCACTTTCCTCTGACAATATTAAAATTTTTAGAGAAATTTCAGTGGGGGAAATTGCCTGGTTGTTAAATGAGATTTGTCCGCCGGTCCATCAGTTTTTCAAGAGATATATATATAGATAGATAGATAGACATAAATTCCCAGCCACCCTGACTATTATTCTAGGCCAATTCCTAACTATTCCCACCTTCTCCTACATCATATTCATATAGCAGGCACATGTAATTAAAATTACCTCAACAATACAACCCTGTAAAGTAGTATCATATAAACTTGAACCTAATAATCCAATATACCACTCAGTCATCTGGATACTCATCTCGTATATTGCTCACAAATCTCCGCGCCCCTGTATCCCATCGTCTGAAGTGCTTCCCCGCTGCAGAAGTAAGAGACACTGGAAGCTCCGAGATAGGTGGTGACATAGGATCAATATTTTCCTCAGCCACATACCGCACACTTCTATCTTCAACACTGAACAACCATTAGCACAGTCCACTTATACAGGCATAAATGAACGCACAGAACATGGTAGAAACTTTGGTGCCTGCCATGTTGCAACCGGTCGATGCCCATCTGCCTCACCCATTGGTCACCAGCATCACACTCTATGTCCCAACCTGTAATGACTGCTTTGTAATCATAGCGCCGATGTCGAAAGACTTGGCCTATTTGATACTTGATACTACCGTTGTGCAAGGCGCGTCTCTTAATCTGCTTTGGCATTTCATCCACAGCCCTCATGACGTGTAGACTTTCAAGAATGTGGTCATGTTCGCGCATACCAAGAAAGAGTGGCGCAACATATTCCTCAATAAGAAAGGCGTCAGATGGGAACTCTGTAGCAAACAGTTCCATCAGCCAAGGTAAATGGTGCCTAGACGCCGCCGGCTGAGAAGGGTCTGTAAGAAGCACTGCCGACCAAACAGCCGCGTACTTTGCGCTGTCAATGTCTACTAGGCCTAGGCGCACATCAGAGAAATGAGACATGCGCCGAACCGAATTTAAAATGTTGTTGCTGGACCGTAAAACGATTTCCGAAACCAATGACTCCTTTAGAAATGTTGACTGTTCATTAGTTGAGGCGCCCAAAAAATTCAGCTGACTTTGAAGTTCAGTGACTGGGGTCACTCTGTCCGAACGAAATGGGTCCATGTAAATGGGTTCGATCTCTCTTTGATCACGAAGTATATTACCATCAACATCGATGCCACGTGGGGGTTTAACTATGACATGAACGTGAAAAGGGAACCCACAGGGTCGGGCGTTCAGACCTAGCCTCTGAGCAACATAGCAGTATATAGCTGCTGATATCAGGGGAAGTGAGTTATGCTCCGAGTCATTCAGTGCAACTCCTAAAAAGTTGTGTTCCAAGGAATGATATTCACGCCCCGCTCCAATGCCCATCAAGTTATCTCCCCTCAGGCAAGAAGCAATAGCCATAGCCTTATGCCGTGGCGTGAATTGGTCAATATCAGGATACCGTGAGAAAACCGACATAGCAATCATATCCAGTCTGCTGCTTATCTGTATTAACACATTAGATCATCCTTTTTTACCTCACAAGCCCACCTACTTCTTCTACACCCCCATACCCACTCTCGGGAATGAAAAGGTCGAAGGCACCTAGTGCTCGCTCAAGAGGTACTGTCTCATCGGTTCTAAGCCTGTTCCATTCCTTCACCGCAATGCTCCGATGGATGCAGGCCAAGAGTGCTCGGGAATAATAGCTTCATGGCCGCAACAGAATGTCAAAAGCCGGACCCAGACAATGTTGTAATTGGAGTTAGAGGGAACAACAAACCTCCTCGCTAGATAATCATCTGTCTCTGTTGTTGATATATTTCGTAGGAGAGCATCTTTGGCGTCATAGCCAAGCTTAATTATTGACCGAAACTTTTCTATCCTGCCCGTCTGCTTTGCAAGAATACTGTCCAAGATTTGACAGGTGTATTGGTCGTTCATATGCCTTAAGATATAGAGTGCTTTCCAATTCACTGCAGAGGCTGGGCCCGAAAGCTTTGTGGCCAAATCATGCTTAGGGTCCCAGAATCTAAATTTAGATTGGCAATAGAACCGCCACAGCAAGGGTTCGTTTATAATGCATTTGAATTGGCGCGCAGTCTGTTCTAAAGCAGCGCAGGAGGAAGGATGGCAATAAAATAGGATATTATAGAGTATCTCTTCAGGAAGATTACCAATCGACAAAACCATTCCGATACAGTAAATCAACCAACAGGCACCAGCTGATAGAGGCAAATGGTAGTACCCCGCCTAGGGAGTTTGTGTGAGGTGTTCAACGCGTGAAATCTGAATATCACGGGAGTACTAATTTGGCCAAGCCAGGCAAGCAGCATATTTTCCGGCTGGACGTACCACGGCAGCTGCTTATACACAGTAACTTCTCCGTTCACTACTCTTAGCTGGGGAAGTCGTTAACCAAAATTATATCAATACACATGGGACAGTTCCACTCTACTGCAAGCCAGGAGGAGCATGGAAACACGGACGAGGGAACAAAGGCAGATTATTACAAACTCCTCCAGGTAGAACAGGATGCCACTGGAGATGAGTAAGTCCTCCTACCACTTGCAGTCCAACTTAACAAAGCTGATTACTCCCCTTTATTATCCCTAGAATCAAGAAGGCATATAGAAGAAGGGCCTTGGAGTTGCACCCTGATAGAAATTATGGCAATGTGGAGGCTGCTACAAAACTGTTTGCAGAAGTCCAATCTGCTTATGAGATCCTGTCAGACCCCCAAGAGCGTGCTTGGTATGACTCTCACCGCAATATGTTCATAGGGGGTGGGGGATGGGAAGAAGTGGACTATTCGTACAACACCCGCATGACAACTTCTAACGAGCTCTTCAAGTTGTTTTCGAGATTTAACCCTCGGATGGAATTCACTGACTCTTCAGACGGATTCTATGGTGGACTTCGAGAAGTTTTTGCTAGGCTTGCTTCGGAAGAAAGAACAGCCTGTCAATGGGACAAGATCGAACCCACAGATTATCCAACATTCGGCTTTCGTGATGATGACTTCGAAGAAGTGGTGCGACCGTTTTATGCTGCGTGGACTGCTTTTTCTACGAAGAAATCTTTTGCATGGAAAGATGTTTATCGGTATTCTGAAGCTCCAGATCGCCGCGTTCGTAGATTGATGGAGAAGGAAAACAAAGCACGCCGAGAAGAAGCAATCCGCGAGTTTAATGGGGCTGTTAGGTCGCTTGTGGCTTTTGCAAAAAAGCGTGACCGTCGATACAAGTCTAATATCCAAAGTGAGTTACAGCGACAACAAGTTCTACGCCAGTCGGCTGCAGCTCAAGCTGCACGATCGCGGGCATCGAATTTGGCAAATTTGCGCGACCACGTCGTACAGGACTGGGCTCAATCAGAGGACCTTCAAGAGGATGAATCTGATATATCTGCTAACGAAATGGAGCATTTTGTGTGCGTCGTGTGCAACAAGCAATTCAAAAGTCAGAATCAATTTGGCGCTCACGAACGTAGCAAGAAACATTTAAAGGCTATTAAGCAGCTTCGCTGGGAAATGAGGGCACAAGATAAACAGCTTCATCTGGAAGGAATTTACGATCACGAGAAAAGGTTTCATGCAAAGGGAGCAGCCCATACAAATCCAACATCCGCAATATCAACCAATGCTAGTCTATATGAACCTCAACCAGTCGATGAGCCACTGAGCAACAGTGCTAGTTCCAATATTGAAGACGGGCTAGAATCATCTTTTGGGAAACATATTGGCATTACTGAGTCACGGAACGAGTTCCATGGACATACATCTAGTTCTGGAGACTGTTTAAGTTCGGACAACACAAACTACACATCGCGGAAATCGGTCCAGAACAGGCTTCATGTTGAGCGTGAAAATGAATTAAATGGATCTATAAAAATATTACCCCAGATTTTTGAGGACATCGGGATTGAAGATTCGCCACAATCCAACCGGAGGACACCAGGCAAGGCTAAACAAAAACGGGCTAAAAAAGCCCAACGCCTGATGGATCAAACCCAAAGCATTAAATGTGCTACTTGCAATTCCGCTTTCCCATCTAAGACTCAACTCTTCTCGCACATTAGAGAATTAGATCATGCACAGCCTCTACCAATCACCCATGGACATAAGAGAAACAAACAGTAGACTAGACCATTCCGTTTAGTCTCCTCACCAACATTATACATGTGACCGGTTTACCTTTTTACTACCACCATTTGTACTAGGGATTTGTCTGAGTATGCCTGGAATAGAATATGTATTATAGGCTGATTGGGCTATACATAGGGTATGTGGAACTGTAAGCCTATCCCAGACCAGCCTTGGAGTTTTTGACCACATGCGGAACCGGCAGAAGTATCCCCTTGTTATTAGAAGCCCCAAGAGCAGTTCCAGTGCTCCATCCCATCTTTTCTAACATGGCTCTCCCCTTGTTTTCTACTCCAATTTCTGGTGCAGATGCTCCAACAATGTCACCATCCATGTATGAAACGGACCCATCGGGGTGGTGCCGGCTAACTCTAGATGGTTTGGTAATATTCTGTCCCCATGATTTTCTCGCTTTATGCTTGAGGTTCCTTGTAAAAATCTGGTTGACCTGGGAAATAGTACGATGCGTGTACTGAAGGGTACGCGAAGTCTTGTGCAGGATAGGGAATCGTGAATTCCCTTTCCCTCGAGATTGCGAATTCAGTGACAGGGAATGTGCTAGTTCATGCACGAGTTTCCTGCGTTGCTTTGTCATGGGAGGGAGAGGTAAACTAGAACTCGTTTTCCGTAAGAAGCCATACGGACGAATGGGTACTGTTAGGTTTCTCATACCTAATCTTTGACGACTGTAGAAAAAGACATATCTCTTCCTTTAAATCGTCTAAGGCCATACCATTTGAATATTTAGCTTTCAGATCAACGCCGCCCAAGGGCCTGCCTAGCTGGCCTCTGGAACGAAGATCTTCCCTCTTCTTTTTTTTTGCTTTCTTCTTTTCTCGGTCATTCTGCCACGCTATTGTTAATTCCCTTCCAAGCTCGCTGTCAGAAAACTCCGGTGGTAGAGACCGCCGCTTGCCCTTCCACTTCTTTCGGGGGCTAGGCTTATCGACATCCATAATACCAAGGTCATAAAATGTATCCCAATCGAGTGCATCAGCGAATGCAGTTGCTGAGGCGAACATACTATATTCTGGCTTGTAATTATTGCGCGAAATAAAATACCCTTTTCCTTCTTGGGACGGGTTTTCTATGCCGTCTAGTTCGCTGCTAGAGCTCACTTCACACTCGATATCAGATGTGTGGCTCGACAAGCTTTTATCATCACAATTTGGCGGGCTTGTCCTTGGTAGTCTGCTATCTGGGGTTGTTGCTTGTGAAACTAAGAGTATATCAATATATGGCAGGGAGAGAGATATTCGTGGGAGGGGGAGGGGAGGAGAATTGTCTTTTTGTCTTTAAAAAGGGTTTGGTCGCATAACTCACTTTCCTCGAATCGCCGCACATAACTGCTTCCTGGATGGTATATTTCGCGTTTCCCATGGCCAGCTACCACATCGTGTTCGCCAGACACCGGGTACTGCCCCCCGGGTTTGGGGTCGTATGCTTTCGTGGGTAGACTCTGTATTGAACCATATGCACGGTTGAGGTCACAGTAATCACTGTCGATATTTGCTATGTAATCGGCAAGGACATCAATCTCCTCATATAAGAGGTTTTCCGCATGGTCATCCTCAGCATCTCGGTTTCCTCGTGTCTCATTTTGTTTGCCACCTAGGGTCTGTCTTTTTAAGCTACTATCCTGGCGCGCCCGGATGTCTTCTGGAATAGCGGATATGTTGGTAGAGAGTGTAGGCGGGAAAGGATTATGAGGTACTTCGCATTTATCTTGGCCACTTTGGGGCATACCACTGGCATTTATTTGTTCCCCTGAATGGTCAATCAGGGAGGGTCTATCATGTTGGTTAAATTTATGCCTGCCACTAAACACTACCTCATCCTCGCTATACTCGTCTGAGTCGGCAAAGTGCAGTTTGATTACTGGATCCGGGATTCCAGTATGCGGCCTGTCCTCACCTGAGGAGTCGAGGAGAACTGCACGCTAATATCTGCTGCTTCACGTTCCATTCTGTCTGGCGTGTTGGTTTTAGCTGTTTCGGCAGTGAATGCCGATTCATCATGTATTATATCCACCGCTGGGGTACCTAGTCTGTACTCGTGCTCGGGCTGCAATTCCCCTCCGCTCACGAACTGAACTGCTTGATGGCGAAAAAGGGTTCCAGGCCGCCATAAGTTACGTCCTTCTGTGTTCCGTGCCTCTTGCTGCAAGGTGAGGTGGGCTTGACAGGGCGAGTTGGTGGACTGAAGGTAATGATTCTCACTGCATCGAACAGGCTCTGGTGGGGTTGCATGTTTGTGTCTCTTGCGGCGAGCCTTCCCTTTGCTCGAACGAGCCATGGCGATGGATAAAATTAGGATTCTGTAATTTTAGCCTCTACCAAGTGTGGATGGATAGGTTTAGTGAACATTAATTATGGTGTGCTTACCCACGTATTTGATAGCATCTAAAACTAACCATTGAAACAGGCTTTTCCTCTCGCTTAGGTAATATATGAACGTAATCGGCCACCGAGCTGCGCGCCTCTGTATTGTATATAAAATAGTACTTTTTATGACCTTAATATTTTAACAACATAGAGATAATAAAAATAGAAGTATTCCTCAATATGTAAATATTTCAGAATGCTTATGTAATTTAATTGGAATTTTTAAGATTTTTATTAGCTTATAATACAAGATTATTTAAACACCACTATATGTAAATGTATTCTTTGAAATATAATAACTAGAAATCCTATAAGGATCTAGGTTTAGTATTTATATATGTGCTATTGTACTATTATGTACGACAGACTTTAGGCCCTCTTGACTTGTTGTTGTTAAGATATTAAGCGTATAAAAAGTGCTACTATATATGAAATACAGAGTCGCGTAGTTAATGTATTGTAATCACAGCTAATTTAGTGTGACCGCGGAGACGGTAGATAAGTGAATTGGGAGCCAGACTTGGTATCACCAAGCCTAGTTAACCTTTTTGCAGTGGCGTGGCAATTGGGTGTACCCTGTAACCTAGTCTTACCATTTTCGGACTAAGGAGATTACAGTATTCCACACCCAGCCGTAGATACTGAAAATTCACACCTCTTCCACCAAAATATTTAAATTAATGGTCCACAATATCTTATTTTTTATTGTTTCTATATAAAGTACCTTTATCTAAAAAATCTCGATTGCAAATAGCTATTGTTACATGCAAAAAGAAATTAGGTAAATTAAAATTACAAGCTGTTCAGATATTTGGTATATATCTAGCCAGGCTTGGCAATGATTAATCCGAATATTATCGATTTGATTACAGTGATTTTGGGTAAGATTTGTATTTTAACCTTACCCTATGCTTAAATACAATAAAAGTTTTATATACTATAAATAACTATAAGAATCACATATTTTATAAGTATTATAAAAAATACTAAGAATTGGCTGAGTAATAAAGGATCAACCCTTGGGATAATTATCCTGGATAATGTGATGGGTTGGTTGTCTCTGCGCTAGTAGAGATAAAACCACTCGACCATAAAATGGTACAAGACGACTGATCTCCGATCAGTCGCATCTAGCGCCCTATATAGGAGCGAAGGCCGTGTCTGAGCAATACATTGAGTTCAACCTATAACAAGGTGGTCCGCTTCTAGGTGTTCGATCTTACATAATGATAATATCTAGAATTTTAATAAAATTAACTTTACTGTCGGACTTCTATACAGCTTTTTATGTTTATTATTATAGCTAAAGTATAATAAAAGATTAACTTGAATTCTTTATCCTAAGAATTATATCTTGGTGTGGCACTTAGTCATACCTATATAGGTACATAGTTATTACATACCTACTCTATACCGCCTCCATACTTAACTACCTCTGGCCTGCATAATAGGTAAAATTCCGAAATCCAATGTGGATAAGCCATTTTCATTAACTTTTGATGTGGACTGTATTTTACATTATATAGTATTAAACTACAAACTACTACAGGCAAGTAAATAATCATATAGGAAAGTGTAATTTAAGTACAGACCACTGGCCATGTGACTATTACAAATGGCTGTGCACAGTCATTTCAAAATTTTACCAATACGCAGGCTCTGGGGAGGTGGTACTACGTCGTGCCGGGGGGTATCTATAAACCTGTATGACTGTGAAATATGTACAGTTACCCAACCTTGTTTTCTTATCACAGCAGGCGGTGGCCTCCTTCACCCCACTCGGACACTGTACCAGAGTATGTGACTCCAGGAATCCCTTAACCATAGCTAGAACTATTGTTATCTTTACTGCTGTTTCTAGTGTTTTTTTTATGTTTTTATTTTTTTTTAAAAAAGCAAGACCTAATAGGCCAGTTTATAAGTTTGTAGATATTTTTAGAGCTGCTGATTATGGCTATTTATGCTGTAGATTAATGACGTCTGCGGCATGTCGCTTAGATCTCTTTGCATCTTACCTCGTGACGATTCAGAACCTGCCTCCATTGCAGAGCATTGGGAGCGAATGCTTTCCATGTATACGTTTCTGTCAGTTACCTACTCTCTGCGTCCGTGGTGTTCCCCTCCATCATCCCAATATTTCCTTCAATACTTCGTGCGAATTTTGCCTCCCCGCTCGGTTCGCTCGGTTATGTGTGTGTATATATATATATATATACACACACTACATTGATTTAGTTTCCTATCTAGTCTAAACCCCCGGCTGTGGCGTATCGGTTCGCAACGAACGAGAGAATCACCAAACATAGCTGGGAATACCGACCAACGAGGCAAGGCCGCCTGGCTGCCACTGTCATGAATATGAATAGCGTGGATATAGGACGGTGTGGGAAACGCATTGTCCAGTACCTATGGGACCCCGAACCCAGAAACGACGAGCCAGATGCCGCACTATGGTGCCTGGGGATAAGATACCCATCTCATCAGCAGGGTGTTGCATCACAAGAGATATACAGTAAGCCCGGAATATATTCCTGTATATAAATGAAAGCAGGGCGCTATAATACGAAACTGACGTGAACCGAGTAGATAATGATAGCTTCGTCAAGGCCAAGTCTCCACCGCAAGAAACAACTGTCCACGGCTGGCCAGAAGAATTTCTGATAGACTTTGAGTCGAAGATTTGGATGACCTATAGATCGAATCTTACTCCAATACCAAAACTCACCAGCAGTGATGCAGATCTCTCAATGTCCCTAAGTGTACGCCTGAGAAGCCAACTCATGGATTCACAGGGTTTCACCTCTGATACGGGATGGGGCTGTATGATCAGATCCGGCCAGAGCCTCTTGGCTAATGCTCTGTCAATCTTGATATTGGGCCGTGGTATGAGACGATAAGCAATATTTCAGTAGCCGCATAATACTAATCAGTGGTAGATTGGCGTCGTGGTCGCAATGCTAACGAAGAGGCCCAACTCTTATATCTATTTGCTGACCATCCAGATGCCCCATTATCAATACACCGTTTTGTCAAATATGGGTCAGAGTCATGTGGCAAATACCCCGGCGAATGGTTTGGGCCTTCCGCGACCGCGAGATGTATAGAGTATGTCTACCCAAAAGTAAACATGTCCGGAATTCTCATCAGCGAAACAGGGCATTGCTACCTCAGTGCGAGGGTCCAATAACGAAGGTCTATGTCACAAACGAAAACCCAGACATTCATGAAGAAAGTTTTTTAAAAGTGGCCCGTGATGATTCTGGAGTCCTTCGGCCCACATTGATTCTCATAGGAACCAGACTGGGAATCGACCACATTACTCCGGTGTACTGGGGTGCCCTTAAAGCTGCATTACACTTTCCCCAGTCAGTAGGAATCGCAGGGTATGTCCCAACTAGCCACTACTTGTTCCAGGACGGGTGGGCTAAGCGCTGATGCTCTGTATATTTTTTCTAGCGGACGCCCGGCCGCCTCGCATTACTTCATCGGGACCCAGGGTTCGTATTTCTTCTACCTTGATCCTCACAATACGCGCCCTGCAATACCGTTCCGAGAACCTGGTGTGCCCTATTCCGAGGAGGAAATCGATACATATCACACCCGCCGACTGCGGCGAATCCATATCAAAGATATGGACCCAAGCATGCTCATAGGCTTCCTTATTAAGGATGAAAATGATTGGTTGGATTGGAAGGCTCGAGTAGCGGCTGTTCATGGCACACCTATTATCCATGTTCTTACCGAAGGGGGAACTGGCTATTGCCAAGGAAGGGTGGAAGCCCTCGACGAAGTCGAGTCGCTAGATGATGGCGAATAGAGATACTAGGAACAAGTACAGCAAAGGCCTTAATTTCAGTAGCTACTGGATAGCAGCCGATCGCCAACCTTTCCTTCTGCGAGGAAGAACTGAAAAGAAAGCTAGTCTCGAACTGATTTCGTATTCTCGACGAGGATAGTAAATGTTCCATCAACCTCCGAGAACCGTGTTATGTTACACCGCATTCACGTCCTTAATAACCATAAAATCGGTCAGAAGGGGGAAGGAAAAAAAAAACAAAACAAAACAAAAATAAAAGCCATCCCATGACACATTAAGAGAAATCCCGCGAACACCCTGAAACCCACCACCTCAAAAACCATGATTGATGCGAGGCAGTTTAAAAAAGACAATCCTGCAAAATTAAACTAAGAAACAAAACGAAAAAAGAAGCCTATTTGGCAGAAGAGGAGTACTTCGTCACAGCCTTAGTGCCTTCCGAAACGGCATGCTTGGCCAATTCACCGGGCAGAATGAGCCTGACACTGCGAATACTTAGTAGGGGTCAAACTAATTCTCGAAAAAATAGACATACGAAGTCTGGATCTCCCTTGACGAGATGGTGGATTTCTTGTTGTATGCAGCGAGCTTCGAGGCCTCAGTAGCAACGCGCTCGAAAATATCTAGATTAGTTAGAAAATCCATTCAAAACCAGGTATAATTAGCGCAAACAAACCGTTGACGAAGGAGTTCAAAATAGACATCGCGCGAGTCGAGATACCGGTGTCAGGGTGGACCTGTTTGAGAACTGCTCTGTGTTAGTGACATCAAAATCCAGATGTTTAAGAAATTTTGACTAGCACATACCTTTGTAGATATAGGATGAGTAAGTCTCCTTCCTAGTCTTTCCACGCTTCTTCTTTTCGCCAGAAGCAGCAGCAGCAGTTTTCTTGCCGGCCTCCTTCTTCTCGGCCGGGGCTTTGCCACCTGCTGGGGCTTTGCCACCAGTGCTAGGCTTCTTCTCAGCTGCTTTGGGAGGCATTTTGCAGGTACAGCGGATTTAAGAAAAATGAAGGTTGAGTAAATAATTTGGATAAGTAGCGTGGACGGTTGATGTAGAATGAAGACGGAGTGAGGAAGATAGAAATGAGGGAGACGCGGTGACGAGGGAGGCGCGCTACTTATACAGGTCTGTGAAAGCCCAGTTGATCCTGTGGTGTGCAAAAGAAGCGGAATTTCAATACAGTCACGATGCTGTATGATCTGTATGATTAAATGAGGGGAAACGCGTCAGGGGCCACATAAAACTGACAAAAATCACGCTAGGTTTACTGTATTGAAATGACACTAGTAATAAATGAAACGTAGCTCAAAATGGAACCCCAAGATAGCATCCACAACTGGAAAGACCGCCAACCTTATAGGCGCGGGAAGTTGATCTACATGATGATTGGCTAGCCCCGCTAAGCGAGAGGGTGATCTTACGGGCGTCTAGGCAGCCCGACGTCACCCTCACCGCGTTGTTATAAATGTCCTTCGCCTCCTCGCGCTGGCCAGGTATTTTTTGATACCTTATTCCAACCATTACTACCCTCCGTCCCTTCACGAACTACACGCCTTTGAAAACAGGTTTCCGTTGACTCAGCAACTTGTCATAATGACTGGAGGCAAATCTGGAGGCAAGGCCAGCGGCAGCAAGAACGCCCAATCGTACGCAAGCCCACTAATACGTCTTTTTTTATTTTTTTATTTTTGTTTTTTTAAAAATAAAAACAAAAATATTAGCTTGTTGCTAATTGCATTTGTTTTAGTCGTTCGTCCAAGGCTGGACTCGCGTTCCCTGTTGGACGTGTTCACCGTTTGCTCCGCAAGGGTAACTATGCCCAGCGTGTTGGTGCTGGTAAGTTGCTTGAAATGTTAGCATTTCGACTAGTTTTTGAAGCTGAGTTTCCTAGGTGCCCCCGTCTATCTTGCGGCGGTGCTTGAATACCTGGCTGCTGAAATTCTCGAACTTGCTGGAAATGCTGCTCGTGACAACAAGAAGACCCGTATCATTCCTCGTCACTTGCAGCTTGCCATTCGTAATGATGAGGAGTTGAACAAGCTCCTCGGTCATGTTACCATCGCACAGGGTGGTGTTCTTCCCAATATCCACCAAAGTATGTTCCCTTTCGTGTGCCTTTTTGGCTTCAATGACTAATTCCACATAGACCTTCTTCCCAAGAAGACCCCTAAGGCCGGGAAGGGTGGAGCTAGCCAGGAGCTCTAGATTGGTCAGGTTTGTTTTTTTTAATGTCTGGGATTTGTCATTCGGCGTGATTCGGTTTTTATTGACGTGATAATGGGGTTCTGGACTGGGCACCTTTATGGCTCTGCGTTTCTGTTCTAATTTTATGGTTGTACATTATGTCCACGGACATGGAATGATATCGGCATTTCTCAATGATGCCTTAAACCACCTACGGCTTTGTTTTTTTCAATGTTATTGA
Source organism: Aspergillus tanneri (assembly GCF_003426965.1). NCBI lineage: Eukaryota > Fungi > Ascomycota > Eurotiomycetes > Eurotiales > Aspergillaceae > Aspergillus > Aspergillus tanneri. Next base: position 1,067,023 of record NW_022984634.1, on the reverse strand, counting down.
AAGCTCGAGTTTTGTATTTCTATGTATATTGTCTGCTGTTTCTCCAGGATACAGTATTGGCTACATCGACGAGCCATGTTGCTCAGGAGAGTGACGGTTTTATATTGGCATGGCGACAGTGATGGAACTCGGATTTACTATTAATGGCAACTAATCCTCGTGCCGGCAGCACTTCTGACGTTAATTCAATGGCTCTCAGAACTGTCTGATATGTACATTAGTTGCAAACTTCGTAGAGTATATAAGATTGACGTACAGGGTAGTACACGGGCAGGGAGATTCCGCTCATATTTATTTCCTGTAAAAACTCAGCAATTTGTCTCGAGAAGTAGCATATACACGACAAACACATACCGCCTGGGGCAGTTGGGGCTCTGTAAGGATCGGGATGTTTCCAGGTCTCAAGTAACTTTTCTGTTTCGCGTAATATCACCTATTAAGATCCCTATAAGTTATTTCTAGGAGCTACAGGAAAGTCAGATGGAGGTAGGGATTAAATATACCTTTTGCTGGCGTGGATCCCGCACATCCTTGTTTGCTTCAAAAAGTGACCTTATGTAGACTGCCTGTCCACGCCAAAGCTGTCTATGAACTGCCCAGTCAAGTGCAAGTTTTAAAGACCGGCGATAAAGTGACCTGCATGGGATAGCATGTTAGCTATTGCTGAGTATCTATTTCCTTTGAAGCCAACCTACGTGACAGTATTGGTGGACATCATGAAGTTTGTAAAGAGACAAAAAATAACAGAAGATCAAGGTAAAGGATTGGTTTTGATTCGGACTTGCACCAGCTTCAGTCTGGTTATGTTTACTCCTTAATTGGTGTCTCGTACCTCATTTAAGTGTAGTAAAGTATTTTTGTTGGGTAAGAAATTGCCATATTAGTTTTTCTGAACTACCGTATAGTGCAATAATATTACTCCGTGACTTACCGGCTGCAAGAGCCAATTAGGGAAATTCCGGTTGTTTCGGCCCGGTTAGGAGCTCCTGCCATTGCTGATTTAGATTCCATCACTCTCATTTTGCTATCTCGTTGAGCTCACTGCAGCCTGGACAACACCTACCGGCAACTGAATCTGGCCAGTTCTTGACTTTAAACCCCGCATATTGAATAATTGAGGCTCGGTTTATCCCTAAACTTCTGGGTCATTATGGCTTCTCGATTATCGCTCGCACGTTTTCCCGAACAACGCCTCAAAGTTCTCACTCGATTGACCCATGGCTCCTATAGCATCGGTATTGGTAGTCGCAGGAATCTTACCTCAGTTACCCTCCGAAAATGTGCCAGATATGTCGGTGAACCTTCTAGTCCGCTAAAAGTTCCCGCCTTGGGGTAAGAAATCCTTTCTACAATGCTATACTCGGGATACAGAGGGAGAGAAGCAGCCGTGTTAGAGAAGAAGGGAATGATGAGCATTATATATATAAGCTGACTGATCAGTAGCATCAATCTTTTTCGGTCCAATATTGGGTCTGGTGGATGTTATCAGACTCGGACTTACGGTACGAAAGCTTCTTTTCAACTGCATATGATATTAACTATCGACCAGCGGATTCTGTTGTTAAAGTTCCCCAAATGGCGGAGTCGATCACCGAGGGTACACTGAAACAATTTTCGAAACGTATGGCCTTTTAGAAACCCACTCCCCCTTCCCCTGAACATCATTTTTTCAAGTCTCATATTTACTTTGTTACAAGATGTTGGGGATTTTGTCGAACGAGATGAAGAGATCGCGACAATCGAGACAGACAAGGTAGGCTGTGGCTACTAATCATGCGTTTTGTGGTTCATGGGCTTGGATATCAACTCACTTTTTATAGATCGACGTTTCTGTCAATGCGCCAAATTCTGGTATTATCAAAGAGTTCCTTGTGAATGAGGAGGATACTGTAACTGTTGGGCAGGACCTTGCCAAGATAGAGCTGGGAGAAGCCCCCGAGACGAGAAAGGAAGAAAGCGCTGAAAAGCCAAAAGATTCTCCCGCCGAGAAGCCTGTTCCCTCGGGACCAAATCCATCGACCTCACCTGAAGCAGCAAAGGCCTCTGCTCCCGAAAAGCAGGCAACATCAAAGCCCGGGGATGTCAAACATTCGCAGACAGCTTCTCAACCACAAGTTTCTAATGATGCGAAGCCTGGCCCCGGAAACCGAGAGGAACGAAGAGTGCGTCCTACGCTTTCTCCACTATTTACAAAAATATATACTGAATTGCAATACGTCTTTATAGGTCAAAATGAACAGAATGAGGTTGAGAATTGCGGAACGCTTGAAACAATCTCAAAATACTGCTGCCTCGCTCACTACTTTCAATGAGGTTGACATGTCATCTCTTATGGATTTCCGGAAGCTATACAAAGACGATGTCTTGAAAAAGTCTGGTGTAAAACTTGGTTTCATGAGCGCCTTTTCACGTGCTTGTGTTTTGGCTATGAAAGATGTTCCCGCTGTTAATGCATCTATTGAAGGACCTAACGGCGGTGACACCATTGTTTACCGCGATTATGTGGATATCAGCGTCGCTGTTGCCACGGAAAAGGGTCTTGTAACCCCTGTAGTACGCAACGCTGAGAGCATGGACCTTGTTGGTATTGAAAAGGCCATTGCAGACCTCGGAAAGAAGGTGCGTTGCATGACTTAAACTAAGTGGACTTAGTGGGAATTGTGCTACTAAACGATCTTTCTAGGCACGAGATAACAAGCTTACAATCGAGGATATGGCCGGTGGCTCTTTTACCATCAGCAATGTCAGTGCCTGCCCTTTTCCTATGGCTTCATTGTACTGGTGCTGATGTGCTTTAGGGTGGTGTTTTTGGGTCTCTAATGGGCACACCAATTATCAATTTACCGCAGACAGGTATGATCCACTAGCCACCGTTCATATAGTAGTGCGTCTAATTTTTCAAAGCTGTTCTTGGGCTACATGCGATTAAGGAAAAGCCAGTGGCTGTGAATGGCAAAGTTGAGATTCGTCCTGTGAGCAGCTTTACTTGTAACTCGTAGTTGGTTTGCCTCTAACGGTATGGCTAGATGATGTATCTTGCTCTGACTTATGACCATCGACTCCTGGATGGTCGAGAGGCGGTTACTTTCCTCGTTAAGGTTTGTCGGGTACTCTATTCAAATACCCTGCAACGCGCTAATCAGACTCTACTACAGGTTAAGGAGTACATCGAAGACCCGCGTCGCATGTTACTTGGGTAGATGAAATACTTCAAATTATTGTGGCCTGCGCTCCATCTCGGTGCAGGCTTGCTTTGTGGTGTGCTGGGTCTATCCTGTATATTAAATGCGTTTGTAATAAGAAAATATCGTGTGGCGGAGATATAACAGGAGAGGAAGGTGGAATTAGAGAACAGAAAAGGTCTTCGTATATACACTTGGTTTACATATGGCTTTGAGTCGGTCTATCGTTTTAACTTTGTCCGGTTCTTGGTTTGTTCTGCTTCCAGCAGCCTCTACACCCTTGCAATGCCTGTCGATTTCAGCTTGAGCCATGCTCTGCAGGGTATCCGTGCTTCAAAGTTATTGGGCAGGTTTTCGATCGTTAAAATCCCACTTTGTCCTTTAATTGCTGTGTTTCGGCACGACTCAACCCAGCAAGCCTTCCTCGTTCCAGCTGAACGAGTACAGGAGGTTCCAGCGATTTTATTATTCTTGTCAGGAGATCAAACATCGCGTCATTGAGATACCGCAGGGGCGTTCTCTCGGATAGGGCTTCTATATGGGCAGCGAGTGAGATCCCCATCGGTGGCAACTGGAGATAGCTTGTAAAACCACCCGATTTTACTCGGTCCTGCGTTGGTGGCGTATCCAGTTTAGCAACCACCTTCGGGATATATTCCCTGGTACTTTCTGGAGACGCATTGCCGAATACTTGAGACTCCTGGAGCGCGGCTTGAACAATCAATTGTGCCGCAATTCCTGCTCTCTGCTTCTCGGTTACCACAGTGTCCACGGCGTTACAGAGAGATATAAATTGCACCACAAGGTCTGAGAGTGGGATTTGGTTGTGATCACGGCAATCGTTGTCTGCTTTTATTCGGGCGTTAGGGCGCTGGGCCTCGGGTTGCAGCAAAGGGGCTCGCTTTTCAAATGCTGTTGGATCCTTGGCTTTGTTCACATCTTTCTTTCCTAAAAGTGGCTGTATATCTGACACCCTTTGTGATGTCGGCCAGGTAATGCAGCTAACAAATTTTTTTGCAAAGTCGAGGAGTTGGAACTTGGTTTGAAGGTCAACAGGGATGGACTCGGTGTCTCGCAGTGTCAACATGAAGGCTGTACACCATGCACAGTCAGTGTGCTTCACGACAAATACTCCCTTAAGGGTGTCTATTTCAGTACATACTGTCTATTATATCAGAGGACCATATAACATCCCAGCTATATTGTTGTTGTTCTTCAACCTCTGTCTTTCTGGTATGTAGCACGTTGTCTATTGTCAAGCATATTAAGTAGTCTAGGATCATCAAATCTACCTCAGATTGAGTGTCTGGGCATGCTCTGTGACATTCCATTATAGATTAGTGAGCAGGGGGTATGTCATGGCCAAGGAATCGCTGGACCTGTACATGTACATACTCCGTAGGCGTAGGAGTACGGTCGGCACTTCCATGTTAGTGATCCAGCTGCAGGTGAGTGGGGCTGTGCCAATTAGGCTGTGATCGACCGTGGATTGATTTAGGATTTGATTTGTTCTTCCATGTCCCTACAGTTTCCTTACGGCGCTTACTATTTGTTTAAGATATTCACATGTAGAACCAGCTAATAGGTAAGAGATACATGGGTGTACATATACTAATTGATATCCTAATTTGACTGTACCCTGGCCACAATAACAGAGTTTTCCGAGATGCCTCAAGCCACTTTCCTGTATCAAATTTGATATACAGTACAGTTCTTTGGCTATAGGTCAGCCACAGTCAATAATGTTTTGAGTTGAACCTATGTATAATAGGTGTATTTTAACTGTTCGGTGTAGTATCTCTTCGGGGAATCCTGTTTTTGTACCCAGAAGGGAAGAATTGGCAACACAATACATATACTATATATACTTATATACACGCACCCCAAATTGATAGATGGATGAACATATGTTTATGTATTTCTTCATACATACCCTTAACAAGCTCCCACAGCCTAGCATTAAAATGCAACTTACACCCACTGCCACTGCGGCCACCTGTAGTATACAATGGTATCAGTACGTGAATCTCTGATTGCACAGTGCGGCTAGATGGAGCACAGACCACGTGACACAAATATGTTAAGATGACGCCATAGGAAAACCCAGAAGACATTCTTATAAAGTCTGGATATTCTGGGCATTTGTCTGAAAGACAACGGGAAACCCGGGAAGATCCAAGTTTCCAGGTACCATAATCACTTGTAACATCCAAATGAACAGATACCATACGTTTTTATCCAAAACAAATCATCTCTTGTCGAGCTACCCCACCTACCTGCACAAAATATTACCTATATGCCCCAAAGTTCCGCAGACACAATACTAGCACTGAAAGAGGCTACAAAAAAGTACATGAAAATGGCATGGTACTGCTCTGGCTCAACAAACATGGAATTGATCGAGAATCTCTCCAAAACGGGGCTGATAAAGAATGAAAGAGTCAAGGATGCGATGATTCGGGTAAGCAAGGATCTTGAGCTCATGTTGCATTTCGTGAACAGTCCATAGCATGCAAATCTGCAGTAGCCAGGCAACTCTGCAGCAGAGCCACTGCCTCTGGAGAAGCGGCATACTGGTACTCATCTTCTGACATCGCGCACAAGGTTGACCGGGCTCACTATGCGCCCTCAAGACCCTATTCGGACTCACCACAACCCATAGGCCACGGGGCCACAATATCTGCACCGCACATGCATGGCCACGCATGTGAGTATCTTATTGACTTTATCAAACCAGGGTCACGCGTCCTGGACATTGGATCTGGGTCCGGATATCTGACACACGTCATGGCCAATCTTGCTCTGGATCCCTCGTATCCTGAGGCGCCTAAAGGATGTGTAATTGGTGTTGACCACATACCGGAGTTGGTCGATTTGGCCTACAACAATATGCGCAAGTCTGAACAAGGTCGAAATTTCCTTGACACCGGGGTGGTGAAGTTTGTTACTGCTGATGGTCGTCTGGGATGGAAGGAAAATGCTCCATATGATGCAATTCACGTTGGCGCAGCGGCGGAAACCCTCCATCCTGTACTGGTCGAGCAGCTTCGTGCCCCAGGACGGATGTTTATACCCGTGGATGCGGAGAATGACGGGGGCATAATAAAAAACATTGGATTTGGTGGGAGACAATACATCTGGGTAGTAGACAAAAAAGAAGATGGATCGGTCCACAGAGAGAAGGTGTTCCCCGTTAGCTATGTGCCATTGACTGATCGGCCACGATAGTGATAACACCTTTAGCCATATTCCGGGTGGAAACAACCCCCCACCCAAACCCTCCAAAAAAAAAAAAAAAAAGGAGGCGAGATGGGCTGATTGTCGCTGCTAGGGTACCATGCATTGTGGATCTATTGCAGGATGAAAAAGGCACAGCAACTTAATGGCAGTTGACAGAACTATTATCTATCTGCTCCCTCGAAGAGCTACGGCAATGAGATGAGAAGTGAAAGTAAAGCGCCTGGGGAAAGGGTCACAAAATAGGCAAATTGGTATTTTAATTGAAGCATAGCATTATTCTGGACTCTAGCGAAAAGGAAAACCACCAGGAAAATTAAAGCCCTGACCAGAAAATTTGAATTGAGAGCCGCCCTTCTGAAAAAAGAAGTGTTGGCCACCTGAACCGAATGGATTCCCTTGGAATGGGGTCCCTCTTTGAGACTCTGGGTCATTCGGGTCATCACCACTATCGTAGCGCGCCTTGAGCTCTGGGTCGGACAGTACTTCGTATGCCTCATTGATAGCAGCCATCTTCTTTTCAGCCTCCTCCTTTGTGACGCCTTGGGAAACAGCCTTGTCGGGATGGTGCATTTTTGTCAACTGACGATAAGCCCGTTTGACCATGCGTTCATCCGCATCTCGGCTGATACCTAAAACCTTGTAGTAGTCCTTCTGTTTAGAACGTTTTAGTAGAACATGCGCCTTTTGCAACAATGACTGGACGTCTTTCGAACCAGGATGGTGCTCCTTGGCGCTATTCAGTACACCTATGGCATCCTCGAAGCGCTCCTCATCGATAGCTACTTGGCCTCTAAATAGTAGCGCTGGGAGCGAATATGGATTTAGCTCAAACGTCTCTGAGCAGTAAGGGGTGGCTCGTTTTATCATGTGCGCCTGAATGTCAAAGATGTTAGCGGGAATTAACTAGGTATAAGTAAGAAGAGGAGCCACAGACCTCGCGGTAAGCCTCGCAAGTTCGCTCTACCAATGATGTGTAGAGATTGTTAGGGGCAGTGCGGTGAATGTGTCCGGCTTCCTTCCCCAGTGCCACGTCTTCCTTCACATCGCTGAGAAGACCATTTTCCTCACCTATTCCCACAAGTAAATTGATGGCATTGTTAAATTTCCGAAGATTCACTGCATCCTGCAACTTCTGCAATTTTTTTAGCAGTCTCTTTTCCCTTCGGTAGAGGTGGTTGCATTGTTTTGAATCAGGATCAGAGTGTAGGCACCTGCGAATTTGAGACATGCCACGTTCACTATCTCCGAGAGAGTAGAACATCATCGACGACATTTGAAGATGTGGCTCCACCAAGCCAGGGGAGATTTGTAAGACAAAAGCAAGATCGCTAATCCCTTCTTCGATATCGCCCCTCTCAAAACGACAGTGTGCTCGGGTTTGTCGCAGGCTCAGGGACCCGCTCGCCTTGACAATGGCTGCATTTGCTTGACTTGTGCATGTTTCCCAGTCGCCACGTTTCTCGGCATCATGTGCTCGTAGTGCTGCGTCTCGTGCATCCTGAAGCTCGTTGTACTCCGATGAGGGCTTCTTCCCAGCCAAGTCAAGATCATTCAATGCGCCGAGCCAGTCAGCAGAGTTAGCCCGGAGACGGGCTCGTTGTAGTAAGGCGCTTTCGAAATCTGGTTTTAGTTGTAGAACCCGGTCAAAATCGCCCAATGCCTGAGAACTTCTCCCAAGAGATAAGTATGCTGCCCCCCGTTGGAATATCGTTATGTAGTTTGTGGGATCTCTCAAAACAGCAGCGTCAAAATAATGCAAAGCTTCACGAGGTGCACCGCCTGCAAGATGTGTTTTTGCGGAAGCTATTAAGGATGATAGTGGAGTATCCGGTGATATCTCTGAAGGCCGTAAGCCATAAACAGCAGAGGAGAAGGCCAGAATAGATCCCAAGGAGATGAGCATTCTGTGTCCGATAATGTTAAGTTTAAGGAGAATTGTATGTGGAATATATCTGAGGAAAAGAAAAGGGTCACTGCAATATAGCCTTTTGTAAAGAAGAGGTATGAAATAATAATATCACATGGTCAGGGCTTATAACAACAGCATAACTCTTGTAGCCTAGTAGAGAGTCTGGCGTAGTTCATAGATGAGTCTCCATCTGTCCTTTACACCTCCTTACAGCTATGTACTGTAACGATACTCCACGTGACGTTATAAAGCAGATCCAGTTATTTGGTCAGCCCTAGCGTTCTCTTCACACTCTGTCTCCAGCGAACCTAAAATACCTTGACGCCCCTCAAAGTCCGGTGATTTCCTGGTACTTATGGGGAAATATGCTGAAGGCTAGGTGGATATGCTCCCAATGCCTATCGCGATCTCGAGTCATCCTAACTCGGTGGCCGCCGACGCAACGGCGAACTCTGAAAACAAGTATGGTCCCACCAACTTTTAAAATAATGGAGAGAGTCCTAATATAGTGTAATGTTCTGTCAAGGTACCGGCCTCTCTCCTGCTTTATTAGCACGAGCCCGCTCTTTGGCAACCGAACATTCTACATACTCCGCACACCTAGCAGATGCTTTCGATACAAAGATTGCAAGAAGAGTCGGGGAGCTAGCACCGATTGCCCGGATCATAAAGGAATGGGACAAAGCCAATGAGGTCTGCCTGTAATCCATAGACGGCTAGAAAAGCAATAATGCCGGGGGTGACTCACTGACAATTACCTCAGTCCATATCAGAATTGAATAGCCTACTTGATGACCCCGACACGGACACGGAGCTACGATCTCTTGCCATTGAAGACCTGGCAAGTAGTAAGAGTGCTTTATCAAATATATCAGAGAGCTTGAAACTGGCCCTCGTTCCCCGGCATCCATTCGCAACTCTCCCCTGTTTACTTGAAATCCGCCCTGGTGCGGGCGGAGATGAAGCAGGTCTCTTCGCTTTTGAAATCTTGAAGATGTATACAGCATTCTGTTCTCGACGTGGTCTTCGATCTAGTGTGATTAAGTTGGAGGCGGTAGACGGCCCAGCAGAAGATCGGCTGAGTGAAGCAGTAATAGAAGTTGATGCGGACGGAGCTTATGATCTTCTGAGAAGCGAATCAGGTGTCCATAGAGTTCAGAGGGTGCCGGCCACTGAGGCCAAGGGGCGGACCCATACCAGTGCTGTAAGCGTGATGGTCCTCCCCAATTTTCCAGAAACTGGAGGTGGCATGGACGTGTCACTTAATGTCGATGATCCAAACAATGACTACTATGTTGATCCCCAAGAAGTCCGTTCGGAAAAGATGCGAGCTGGTGGTGCCGGTGGACAGCATGTCAACAAAACAGAGTCCGCTATTCGTTTGACACATGTGCCGACGGGAATCGTTGTTTCAATGCAGGACTCGCGGTCCCAACATGCAAACCGCAAGAAAGCATGGCAAATCTTGCGGGCGCGACTGGCCGAACAGAGACAAGAGGCCCGAGAGCGTGAAAAAATGGAGCTTAGAAGAGGAGCATTGGGTGGCGTAGCTCGCATGGGCCGCGGTGACAAAGTTCGGACATATAATTATGGACAGAATCGATGTACGGATCACAGGAGTGGTGTCACTGTGCACAATTTGGATGATGTTGTAGATGGTGGTGAAGGTCTTGACACCATAATGGATAGTGTACGAGCCTGGCTTATTGATAGAGAGGTATCAGTCATGGCCGCTGAAGAATTAGCAACGGATAGCTCTAAGCAATAGAGTGCCTGGCCTGTTATCTTCTCTATTTGCTACCCTTCTAATAAATATGTAGATACATGAGCTGCTGCTATTCTCTGTCTTGAGACATTGGGATACAAAGGTTTTCTTGTGAATGGATGTCAATAGTCTGTAAGCTGTGCAACTGCTCCATTCTATGACATCATATGTATCTCCTCTGTGGGTCCAATGAGTCCAAAGCATCCATTGTTTTTTCATATCTGGGGGGAAACTGTTAGCTGCTGAATGCACATAAGTTGTGGAGCTGATTTTGGACATACACGGTAAATACAATTCCTCCGCTCATAATGAGTCTCACCAGCCGTGGGACAGCCCCCGACCAAAATGTGAATATCCCTTCATCCTTAAAAATCCTTGCCGCACAAATGAAGCTGTTCTTATAGTTTTTACTGGCTTCAAGTGATTGCATCCTAATGTCTATTAGTGCATAGAAAGAAGAAATTTCCTCAATATTGTATTACCTAGTTTTAATAGTATCCAGGGGCTGAGTAACGTAACTGCACAGTACAATATACATATTAGCCTGTTGTCGCATCTGTATAAGACCATGAGCGTGATATTTTACGTACACGGTTATAAGACCAGCGATACCACCAATGGCGAAGGTACTCATGGTTCCTAGTTTCTCGCCAGGCGCAACGTAGGCATGAGCCAGTTGTTTTAGCATGGTGTAGCTGGAAAATCTCGTTGCCGAGTTGGCTGCTTGTCTTGCGGTCGTAGGGACAAAGCCCTGGAAAAAACCTCGAATGCCTCGTTCTTGAAATATGACTTTACTACCATGGAAGAACCCGCGCATGCGAGGGCTTGCAGACTTTCGGTCGTCAATCCTGCGATAAGATGCACGTCAGCTTTCCTAACATATAGGGACACGCACGGCGCAGCCTAGTGTTCTAATCGAAGCAACCGACAATTGTGTTTTGATACTCTCAAATGGTGTAACTGCGAAAAGAGATTCGGTAACACCAGCTCCAAACCCAGCGATGACCGTCCTCGGGCCCGAAATTGCACCATGATTATCTTGCAGGAGAGATTTGAATGTGTCAAAAGCAACAAACCCTGTGGACAAGATGTCGCGTAAGAGAAGTTGAATACGGTAGGTGTAGATGGAACTCACGAATGCCTGCCTTAAGGGAGTTTCCTATAATTAATGTGGTACACCCAGCGTACCACTGCTTTCCGAAAGGCGGCCACGGTAGCTTCTTTGAATCAGGTAGCCTGCGATTGAGTTGCGACCGAGTCTTCGCAACTAGAGCGTAGATATATTAGCACAAGAGGCTGGGGCATCTGGATGGAAAACTTGCACTCGGCTGGGTAGGTTATTGCTATAAAGTTAGTTAGCAGATGTATGATAATAAGACAAGGGGTTTTGTTTTACCAATTTCAATAGCACCTGCACTAGAGCCGGCGATTATAGACCGCAGAATGCTGGGCTGTGATGGGTTTAAATAGCTACTTCCAGAGATTATTATACAGTATATCGTACCTTGCACCCTCGGTCTTTTTCAACAGTGGCCATTGCCCGAACGGAAACAGGCACCGCAGCCAATTGACATTAATATAGGTATTAGAGCTGCTGGCTGTCTTCGTGTTTCTAGGCTTATATTTGATCCTCGGCGAATACGGAGATCAAGGAGCACACCACGTGCAGGTTTTTGTATATCTTTTACAAACTAAATTGTACAGGGCAATAGTACACCAAGCTTTGCGCTTGAATTAAGGAACTTAAAATTGGAGGGTACGTTTGTCATTTAATGCTACCTAAATATTTGTCAGGCTATAAGTAATATGGACGTTGAAAGATAGTCCAAAGAAGTGGTAGCATCTAACAAGCTTCCTCCTTTTTTTTTTTTTTCTTCCCCCTACTTTCCTCTCTTTGCTCCATATTTTAATTAAAAAAAAAAAAAAAAAAATTTGATTGCTGATGCGGTGCGCTCCCAAGCGCAGAATTCCATTCGCTATCCCCCATGTTCTTGTAAGAGTTGTCAGAAAGGGTACGTTTCCTTGCAAAAGACATTGAGCCCTTCACTCCCGTATTGGCATGTTCCGAATTTTCAATTCCATCAATGTATGAAAATAATTTGACCAGGCGTGTAGAATCGCCTTGGCTCGAGGATCGTAAGCCTCCACATTGGCCACAGTAGGGTGATATGCATATAGCACATAGTGACTGGAGCCACCTGCATGCACATCGAGGCATTTAAACGGAAAAAACTGGGTCCTGGGGCACGTAAGAGGCCGAAGGAAAAGTGAGGAGCGGAGGGGAAAATCCAAATAACGCCGGAGTAAATGTAGCAGCTGGAGCAATGAAAACAAAAAACAAAAAAAGGAGATAAAAAAAGGCTGCGTGGTAAGCTCTCCGAACCTTTGCCATCGGAGGAATTTAACAGCCGCCCAACGCAATGTACATAGTAGGCACCCACCAGCACATAAATAATGGTGCTGAAGCCTGGACGGATGTAATAGTTGATCAATGAATTTTGCCCAAAACCATCCACAAACGCCAGACACAAGTCACACAGAAAACGCCGTTCTTCGTGTTGAAAGCCCAGGAACGCAGCGGGGAATGTTTGTATGTACAAAACTATAAGGAGCAAGGCAGCCCCAGCAAGAAGATGGTAATGTGAGCCAATCACAAGTCAGTCAGCCCCTGGTTTGATGTTGTAGAAAAGAGGGAAGGGAGAAAGTAAGAGAGAAAGAAGGAAAGAAAGGGAATAGGATATTACTGAGGCGGGCCCAAGTGCTTGGGGATAATGGAAAGAGTAAGATATGATACAGGTACCACCGCGGTTACTATATCTATTTTGAGGCAAGATGGCATGGTTTGTTTGAGGACAAGAGTGAACAGGGTAAATAGGCATGCTCATATTGCTAAGCACAAAAAAGGTATCTGAAGAAAGAAATGAGCAAGGTCTTTTCTCGTCAAGTTGAAGTAAATTGATCAGGGTTAGGAACCAACGGGCCTGGGCTGGTTGGACTGTTTTTTCAAGATACTTGTGTTGTCTGTAATTCATCACGTTGTTTCTAGTTCTGGGGAGAGTTAAGCTTATTTGCCTCATTCTGCATGTTGCGGCGTTGACCCTGTCCCCGACCACCACGGTATGAGCCCCGGCCTCGGCTAAATTGGAAATGGCCTCCGTTTGAGTGATGGTTGTGGCGACGATCCCCTGAGCTCTGATTCTGGGCCGTGGTTGGAGCTAGCTGTGTCTGAGAAACGTTGGCGATTGGGCGCGGAATGGTGTCTGGTGAATCGTATACGTAAAGCTTCTTGTCGATATTCTGGGGGATAGGTTGTATTTCTGTTCCCAGTTCCTGCTCAATTTTATACAAATTAAAACGGTCATCCCAATTGATCAGATTTATTGCAAGACCCAAATGCCCGAAACGACCAGATCGACCAATTCGGTGTAGATAGGTTTCAGCATTCTTGGGGAAGTCAAAGTTTATGACAACGTTGACAGCTTGTATATCAATACCACGAGTCAGCAAATCAGAGCAGACAAGATTACGGCAGACACCGTTTCGAAAGTCGTGGAAAACTCGGTTGCGATGTTGTTGGAGCATTCTGGCATGTGAGTAGAAGCAAGAATAGCCCAATTCTGTGATCTTTTTTGCAAGAAGCTCAACACGGTTTGTAGAGTTACAGAAGATAATCGACTGGTTTATCTGTAACTTGGAGAAAAGAGTGTTTAAACAATGGACCTTTTGTTTTTCTTCCACAAAGGCATAATATTGAGTGATTCCCCGGAGAGTGAGTTCATCCATAAGATTGATTTCATAGGGATTGCGCATGTGTTTGTCCTATGATAAATAAGTCAGCTAGTGGGAATTAAAAGGAATAACTACAGGACGTACCTTGAATGATTTCACAATTAAAGGAAATGTTGCGCTGAAGAGCATGACCTGACGGTCCTTGGGATGAAATGAAAGGAGCTGCTCAATGACAGGTGTGAATTCAGGTGACAGCAACTTGTCTGCTTCATCCATGACAAAGGTGGGACATTCGGACAAATCAGCAACGCCTTTGCTAGCTAGGTCCAATACTCTTCCTGGAGTTCCGACAAGAATATGAACAGCCTCATTCAATCTGATGATGTCATCCATCAATCCGGTTCCTCCTGTGGTTACCATGACGTTGATTCCAAGGTGTTTTCCTAATGTTTTGCAAACGTGGGATGTTTGAAGCGCAAGCTCTCTTGTTGGGACAAGGATGAGGGCCTGCGTTTTTGTGCTTTTGGGATTTATGCGTTCCAGAGTAGGGATGACAAAAGCTGCTGTTTTCCCTGTGCCATTCTTCGCTCGCGCCAGAATATCTCGACCAGTGAGGGCGACAGGAATTGTTTCCTCCTGAATTGGAGAAGGTTTCTCGAATCCAGCCTCAAAAATACCCATCATAAGTTCGCGCTTAATATAGAAATCCTCAAACTCGAGGCCTTTGGTTGCGGTAACATCCTGGCCTCCAATTAGGTTTCTTAAGGCAGAGTACTGACGTACGACGAAGCCACATACCTCTGTCTGCGGCCTTCCATCTTTCACAGGGGGCTTTAGCTGATCTCTCCATTTCCCATCCGAGTTTGGTTCCCTAATGCAACAAGATTAAGACTATCCTGTACGTATGCACTCCACTTAGGAAATCATGGTCAACATACCCTAAGCTTGTGTTGTTCAATTGTGATGCAAGAGCGTCCGCCATGGTGATCGGCTGTTCAAAAGGGATTTAGGCTGGGATTTTTTTATATTTTTTTTTGACTTTGCAGGATCTCAAAGTGTACACCCACTGATGTGAGTAGTATGTATGTGTCGAGACTAGGGCGAATAAGGGACGTGGTTGGGCAGAATCCGTAGCCAGATGGAAAAAGTAGATGTAAAGAGGCGACCGGAAATAGGACGTGGTGGACTCGACTGTGCTGCACGTGCCCACAGATTGGGTCTCTGCGACAGATCGGCCGAAGAACAAGAGAACAGTTTCAGGACAACTAAGACAGAAATTTATCTAACTGCTTTCAAATTTCGCCAGATATAAATGCGATGGGGGTTTGGCAATTTTCGGCAATTCTGAGGGGTGTGAGCTTCTGGAAGAGGGTGCTGGGTGAGATGGTTGCTAAATTGCAAAGTTGATTGTCAAGAAAGCGGTGACCAGAAGTCTTGATTTATAAACTCAGGGATGTGTGGTTAGCTCAATAGTGTCAGTTTAACTTCAAATTTAAATGACATGAGGGTTTGAATTTGCTCTGCGTTGCTGCAAATGTACAAGTATTCTGAAATATCAGTCGGCGAGTGTGTGCGAAAGACGGAAGAGGGGATATCGGTTAGTAGTACTGGTGGGACTGTAAAAAGTGGACGGCACTCTCTTGGCCGCCATGAACAATAAAAGGTATATATATATTATATATTACGGTAGTTGCAACAAATTAACGTATCACCTAGATATCTGGATAATTCTGTACACTCGCCACACTTTAGCAATGATGTTAATATGTAACTATGTAACTAAACACATCTGACAAGACAAACACGCAGGGCGCCCAAAAACAGTAAGGTCAGACGAGTAAAGATATTCGTCCGGAGATTTTTCTTTGCCCTTGAAAACACATCGAATGATATGCTTGGCCTAGTATAGTAGAAGCACTGATACCATTTGGGGACCCCTCCTGCAATAAATCATGGATTAGTCACCTAGTGACAATTGGTTGGAGATTCTATATGCACATGGCATTAGACTAGCAGGTTGGTGTCGCTCTCTTAAGATAAGTTTCTTCTTCATTCTACCATTTCTCAGAGAAGATAGATGAGATGGGCAGAGATAACAGTATAAGGATATTGTGTTTGATTACAAGGATCGAAACGACAAGCTAGTCTGTCCTCGCTCAGGTTCGGCTAGCCTAAAGGACATCATTAGGAACAATAGCCACCGATAATCCATTGCACATATACTCACTCTTTTACTCGGACATCAGGTGCTAAGGTGATCTCAGCTCTTGATCCAGGTGTGATAAGAATAAATTGTCGACCAATTGACCGCCTAGCAGCAAGCATCTATTTATGTATTGTTCAGCAAACTTTCAACTTAACAGATTTTTTATGGTTTGATTGAGGTACTCGACATACAAGCATATCAATCGCCATCTTTCTATTAATGTGGTCCATATACACATCACTGTAATAATTAATGTTAGAGTAGTTATTAATACTCTATGCATATTAACTTACAATTCATCTAGACAGCGTATTGGTGAACCCATGGCTTCCCAGAGTGCCAGTAGAAGACAAACTTGTGAGAAGGATTTCTCACCACCTGAAAGGGTTTTTGCACCCCGTCCAGTGCTGTCTTTTGTTATGTCAGGCTCAACCTAGGATGCATAGTTAGATACCAATGGCAAAGTGTGGTGGAATCAATAATGCACACCTGTAGATCAAGAAGTTTGCCTTCATGATCGGTCAATAACCGGCCGCGAAAACTCCTCTCACTTAGAAGATACGTAAATTGTGCTTTGGCACGGGATGAAATATGTGACCTGAAAAGCTTCCAACGCTTTTGACGGTACTCAAGAGTTGCTTTGAGTACCTATTTCCCAGACATCAGTAAGGTGCTTATAAAAAGTAGAGAAGGAATAGCGTTTCCCAAACATTCTGTATTCAACTCTAAACATACATCTGCGAGAAGTTTGAACTCCTTTACCTGCCTTAAAGCCTGCTTGTGGGCGGCAGCAGCTCTCTTAGCTTCAGCAGCAATCTCATCCCGAGAAGCCCCCAACCTAGTATGCCATTAGTTGGTATGATCAACACCATATTAAATTGGACTTACTGTTGATTGTAGCGCTGTATGTCCCTATGCAGTCTGTCAAGTTTCTTGTCAAGACTAGCAGCTGTCTCGCCTTCAGCAATCTCCACCCGCGGTGATACCAAACTAGCTTTCTCGCTGTAGTCGAGAATACGGGATGCTATCTCACTTTTTTCATGAGTAGTTCTTTCCAAGTCGCGTTTCATTTCGTCGATTTCGTTAACAGCAGCATTCTTGTCACTGATTATCTTACGACGCTTTTCGGTTCCCATAAGCTCCTCGCTTTGCACAACCTGGAGCTGTTCCATCAGAGTGTTGATCTCAGCATCTTTGGCAGCAAGCTGTTGCTTTGTCCCTTTTAGTGCTTTCATCATAGCGTTCATGGCATCGGTGCTGTCTTTCAATGACCCTGAATTAAGCTGCTTCTCTTCTTCAGCCTCCTGTAGAGCAGTCCGCAGAGCGTCGAGATGTCCGTCTTCCACAACTTCTTTGTCGAGTGCTTCCAAGAGCTCTTCCATGAGGTCCTCTTTCTTTTGCATAGCAATGCGCAGGTCATTTGTTTTCCTTTCGTGTCTTACACGAGCTTGCTTGCAACCCTCTAGGCGTGACCGAGCAAGGCGGAGTTGTTGTTCCTGGTTGCTTAAGTCGTGTCTTAGATCTGCCACAACACCACGTTGAACCCTAGTCTGTGATGCTAGGTCCGTCTTCATTCGAGGGTTTCCGTTATAGGCTGGAACTGGCGCTTGGCTTGGTTCACCTGCCCGGCTATAGGAGAGGTGAATGCCTCTTCGTCTATCAGCTTGGTCAATACAATAACATCGTTTCACATTTCTCGGTCGTTGTCCATCAAAAAGCACAGAAGAGGCCTCCTCGAGTCTCTCGATCAGTAACATCTGCTCTATACCATGGTTAATAATTAACTGCCGACGGACTAATTCATTGTCAACTGTAGAATCCGTAATGCAGTGTCAAATTGAGAATCTGGTTCGTGTTCCGATGTATCGAGATGACCATCACTCCCTATGAAAATTGGGCATACGCAATTGGCCTCTTGCATGATGGCCGAAAGAATGTTCATGTCTCTTTTTGAGGTAACGATAAAGCTGTTTAAGGTAGCGCCGAGAGAATTTTCTAGTATAGATGACCATTCGGGCTTCAGCAGAGTCACATGGTGTCCAATAGGCCCGACTGGTTGTCTACCGAACGACTGTTCCTGTTGAATCGCCCTAATAAGTGCAGGCATCTTTTCATGGAACCCTAAATTCCGAATGCTCCCTTCCTTGTTGAGATTTCGTAAAAGAGATTCTGCCTGTTCAACATCGCTTTTAGTTTTGCTAATTGGCGCTGCTGCCAAGTCTACTCCTTCATTGGCCTCTTCCAACTCTCGATAGAGGCGATCACGTTCGCGTTGGTGCTCCTCATACTGTGTACGAGCTTCGACAGCCTCAGCCTTAACTTGATTTAATTGTTCCTGTTTCCGAGTATAGCTCCCTCCACCAAGTTCAGTCAGCCGCTGATTTTCCTCAGCAATCTTTTGTTGTGTTTCACAAATTCTTGTTTCTGCTGCCTTTAGATATTCCCTTATCTTGCGTTGCTCTGCCTACAGACACAATTAGAGAGCGGAATAGTAGGTAGTATGGACAGATTAGGAGTACTTGTAAGTCATGTCTTTCACTCATCTGTTCATCCCAAGCTGATTTTAGATCCCCCTTCTCATTTTGTGCATGTTCGAGTCTGCCCCTGGCTTGCTTGACGTACTCCTTGGCAGTCTCAATCTCGGCATCCGCCTCCTGAATAGCCGTATCAAACATGTGCAGCTCAGCATCAGCAGCTGTAACTCTGTCGTGTATCCTGGTGAGTTCAGCGTCAACGGAATACAACAACTGTTCCATGTTAGAAAGTTACTCAGAGAGGTCCATACTAAGGCTCTAACCTTTTCTTGCTCTTCGACTTGAGCCCAGGCCATTTGGCTCCGAGTATTCCTGAGCCGATTTCTCAGAGATTCATGCTGATCAGATATCTCAAGTCTTTGCTTAGCTGCATCTCTGCGGTGCCTTAAGACCTCAATGTCTTGCTCTCTGTTCTTTAGCTTTTCTTCTATTTGATCGGCAGATTCTTCAATCAATCGATAATCCTGATCAAGTTGCTCTAGTTGGACACCCTTCACAAAAAACCTGTACTTTTCAGCAGGACTTGATGTGCTGAGAAATTGACGAGCCATATCCTGTGAGAGCACGTTCATAGGATTGTCAAATTGCAACGTAAAGAAATCAATAATAGAATCCAACTCTGCCTTTTTTGTAGATACTATACGCCCATTTTCTGCTTTCATTTTGAAGCCACTAGTGCCATTCTTTGAGAAATGACGCTCTATAATTATAGACTTCCCATAGTCATCTGGCATGTAAGCACCATCTCCTTGATTTTTGATTCGTACCACAATTGCAGCGCTCCTTTAAAAAAAATATTAGAACGAAATTAGTTATAGTTTAATCGTGTCACGTACTCTTTGCCCTCTTTGATGAAGCTTTTCAAGCTCTGGCCTCGATTGGTAGCAGATGCTTTGCCACCTAAACAGAGAGTGATAGCTGTAAGAACTGCACTCTTTCCACTGCCATTTTTCCCGACGATGAAATTTATCAGCGGGCCCAGCTCCACGTAAAAGCGATCATGGCACATAAAATTATAACATTCAACCCGTTCAAGAATTCCATTTTCAGCAGGCACGTTTGGCTCATCACTGGAAAAAGAATATTTCTCTTGAATTACCTGTGTCGCGTGCAACTCTAGCTCATCTTCCTCGTCATATAGAGCTTCAGTAATCGAACGAGGACGCATCCCTTCATTGCCATCGATATTGGCAACACTATTTTCATCGGAGGCCAGATAGTCTGGCGTGCGAGCGCGTTTTCGCTTTCCATATATTAGCCTGCTTTCTGGAACTGCCCTCCAAGGTTACATACTGAACGAGGGCGAATAGAATAATCTTCTATTCCATCATCTTCATCAAAGTCAGAAGTCCTTAGGGACGCTTGGGGACGCTTTGAAGACGGCATGAAGGAAAGAGACGGGATTAGTGGCACAAATGCAGGGCGTTATGATTCATAGTCACATAAAGGAAATATTGACGACAGTATTTATTTTGAGAACAATGCTTTTGAATATCGCTAAATTATATGGTAAGTGATTACCCTTGATTCTGGTGGAACTATATTTCAACATCAAATGTTTGTTCTACTAAAGATGCTACTAACAGTACGTCACGTTACAACGCGACGCGTCGTGACAGCTTGGACCCAGTAAGAACCTTTTAGAGGGGGCACATCCCGCACACCTATGGTGTGTCTCAAAAGTCATGACTGTAAAGTGGACTGGTCACATATTCGTATCAGAACGGTAGTATGCTGAATAATCTGGAATAGTATTAATCATGTAATTAGGTATACATATATATTATGCTAGTTATTTCTGTATATGTACAATTTATCCTAGAATAATTACCATAAATGAGGTGTTATGAGCATATATTAAAGATATGCCTTAATGCCAAGAAATATTATATAATACATAGGTTTATGCAATACAACTTTCTCTTCAATAAATTACTAGCGCCGTTCATGACTCTTGCAAAGTAAACACACCTCCGTACAATCTCTAGCACTAAGTTTCCGAAATAACAACATGGAACGCCATTTCCAATATACTTTGAAAGCGACTGTAAAATAATAGGCACCATGATAGATATAGGAAATTGTAATTCAAATACGGGCCACTAGCTAAATAACTATTGCAAGTGGCTGCATAGTGGTTTCGGAAATTTAGTGATATGCAGGCCAGAGACTGTACGGTGCATACGCATTGATACACACCTCTGCCCAATCTGCCTAGAGCAAACTCAATGGAAAGAGGCACTTCGTATTACTAAATGTTTACTCCAAGGCCTAGCAAATATCCGCTTCAAGCTACCGAAAATCCTCATAAGCATGTGAGACCTATGTTTCTGTACACCCTTATAATTTGATGATTTATGGACCTGTAAGTCTGACAGCGTGGAATTAAACCGGCAAACTTTGGAGGGCAATGGCTGCCGCACCAATATCATTCAAGCCTTCGTGGGCTCCTCCGCAACATAATGTAAATAGGCACCTAGCAGCTTGGTACCTTCGATGTAATTCCTCTTATCAAGCTTCTCATTGATGGAATGGGCAGCGTCGGTTGAGCTACCCATTGGCAAAAGCAGAACATTCTTACCTGTTGCCTGTTCAAAGCTCAACGTAACGGGAATACTGGTATGAGTTAGCTTTAAGCTCGTGGTATAGATTATAGCTAGGAAGGAGAATTGTTTCAACGAGCAAAGAGGGGCCATTACTTCGATACATACCTGCCACCCTCACGGGTCATGTCTGGTTCAACGCCGAACACTTGCTTCACTGCCTTACTTGCTGCTGTGAAGTTCCAATGTTTCGGGCTGGATACCCACCATTTCCCGTCGTGCTGGAGCCATACGTCCAAAGTATTTTTGCTGTTCAATTTGGCAAATTCAGCCTTGATATAACCAAAGACGAGCCTATTGACATCCACACTTTCCATATTTGGAACAGTCCGAATTGAGAACTTGCCGATGACTTTTGCCGGAATAACTGTTTTCGCACCGGGGGCCGAGTATGCACCCTCAACACCGTGAATAGACAGGGATGGATATCTCCATCGTGCCATAAGAGTCTGTTCTTTGGTTGGGTGGATGCTTGTTTGGCTACCCAAGGATTCGTGTAAATTGTCCATTGTATAGCTGATATTCGGGTACAGAGAATTTTCCTCTTCTGTCAAGGGCTCGACCAGGTCCATGATCCCAGGCACCAAAATGTTGCCATGCGAATCGACGAGTTTGGACAGTATATGGACAAGGTCAGTCATTGGCTCATGGGCAGAGCCACCGAACACCCCGCTATGCAGATCTTGAGCAGGGCCAGAGACACTGATAGAGTAATAGTTACAACCACGCAAGCCGTAAGTAAGGCAGGGTTTCTCAGTGCCAAGCCAGTAGTTATCAGAAATGCAAACAGCGTCTGCATCCTTGAAAAAGCTTTTGCTTTCAGACTGAATAAACTCTTCCAAGCCTTCAGAGCCATACTCCTCCATACCTTCAAAGCAGCAAAGAAGATTCACTGGTAGCTCAACTCCGGCTTTTTTGTGGGCTTCAATCACATTCAGCCAACCTAAAACTGGGCCTTTATCGTCTGTGCTTCCACGACCGTACATCCTTCCATGATTATCGACTGTCAATTTGAAAGGTTCAGTACTCCAGCCGTCTTCCTTCAAGGCAGGTTGCACATCGTAATGACCGTAGACTAATATAGTGCGCTTGTTTTTGTCATTGCCATAGCGAGCAATAACAACTGGGGGGAGTTCGAGATGTTCTTTTCCAGGTTGTTTACCTAGTGGCCGTTGTTGTACTTCGGCTCCCAAGGCTGCCAGCTCCGATGCAAGGAATTCTGCCATCTTTAGGTGCAGTGGTACGAGTTAGTCACTAGGCGTGGGGTACATCTGTTAAAACAATCTTGAAATGTCTTACCTTGAAAACATCTTTTCTGTTCTCATCTTGTGCAGAAATGGACGGAATAGCAACAGCATTTCGCAATCCTTTGAAGCTCAGTCAGTATGGCTCCTAGCCCTGGGGAGTTGATGACATACGGTCAATAAAGGAATCAGACAAATAATCGACCCTTGAGTTCCGTTAAATTGAAATCCACGCGCATCAATTTGAATCAATTGAGTAGGATGCCGCCCGAATGGGTGTTTCCATTAAAACTTACTGCTGGAAAAAAGGCTCAAGCTGCGGTGCCATTTTTCGATCACTGATATTTCCGTAAAATGACAAGCGTGTAGAATATTGACATATAGTGGTATGGGTAGGTGTAATGTCCAATTTTGCCTAGTGGGAGAAGTAAAAGATATATATGTCTTATACTTTCCAATTGCCGTTGCGGACGATGGAAGGGGAGGAGGGGTAAGGACATTTAGTCGTTTGCGGAAGAGAATGGAAATGCCCTCGATTTGTTGGTTTGGAGCGGGGTTTACCTAACGACAACTTCGATGTGCATACCATACCCGACGACCTATTCCTTTTCCGCAACTAAGCGCTATATAATTCGGTTAAAGCCGACAGGAATTTTAGTGTCACCCCTGGAGTAGTACTGCTTTAAGGAACCCACATTTTCAAAAACGGAATCCTATGTAGATACAATAACAGTATAGGACTGAAACCAAGGTGCTAATGTACAAACTTAATACAGCGGCTTCAACCACAATGCCAATCACCATAGGATTTCCTCAAAATTATAATGAACACCAGCGGATACTGTAGAGCTGGAGGTATAAGGAGTGTAGGAGTCCGCCCTCCCTCTTATTCAGTGCTCCCCCAAGACTCTTTCCGTAGTTGGCGGTCTTCTCTAGCCATTCGACGTTTTGTGCCCCATCTCGATTGCACTGCTTTTAAGACTTGTCTCTGTATTTCTTTCTTTTGTGGGCCAGCTTCACATACCATGGCAACGAACACGGGGGAACAATCAAATCGTTTGGCCAGTTTCCAGCGGCTCCACATCATTGGATCGCTGAGCCGAAGCCTGCGAATCTCCTCGATATCCGACGGGTTCAAATGGTACTTCTTTTCGGTGGATGATTGAAATACAGGAGGCAGATCTTCGGAAATGTTGTGCTTCATGTCAATACCAGCTCGTAGCGCCCTCCGAGCATCATCCATAGGAAGAAATTTTGTCGGTGTGTGGTATGCCGAAGGGGCACTAGATGGTGGATTGTGAAGGATATTATCATGGAGATGACTGGAAGAGACCCCAAATGAGGCATCTGGTTTAACACGTAAACGTTGTTTTGTACGCCTGTATGAGGATTGATTCCGTCGTAGCACAAGAGCAACAGACTCGCAAGAGGATGGCAGAAGAAATGACAAGGATAGTATAGGCCTGTTGGGCATGAATATAGAAACAACCATTGTAACTAGTAGCCTCCAATAATTGCCTTTGAAAAAGTCGAAGATTGGGGTTAAAAGTAGCCTAATGGGTTAAAGAATTATTAACAGTAGAAGCAAAAAAAAAATTGGTTTTGTTTTTTTTGGGGTTCTCCGTAGTGAAGAAGGAAAAACAATAGAGAGAGCAAACCTAAATTCATGCAATTATAAAATAGCCTTTAAAAAAAAAAAGGGGAGTGGTTGTATCCATAGAGCTTTAAAAGAAATTGGTGTGAGTTGGGGATGGACTGGCATGTCGTTGACTTTTCTTCAAGCATCAAGTCCCGTGACAAGGATAAGAACTGAAATACGGAGTAATTACATGCTTTGTATGGAGTAACGGCACAGACCACTGAACGGCTCACCTCTATTGCTTATAAATAGCCCTTTTTATCTTAATATCTCAACAACCAAGAGACATACACGAATTGTTAGAAGATGGGGGTTTAAGTATAGATAATAGAGTATATATGTTATTTTTAAAATATATTCTTAGTAACTTTACACTAAAATATCAGTAAATACAAAAAATACAGATGTAATTAATATTATCTACAGAAATATATATTTAGAGATAATATATACTTAGTGTATATAAATATAGTAATATATTAATTTATATGATTAATTTAAAACTCTCTAGAACCTTTGTGGTTGAGATATTAAGGTCATAAAAAAGTACTATTTTATATGCAATACAGAGATGCAGTACTCTGTGGACTCTGTACAGTAATTACTGGCACAGTACGGAGAACTGTATGTAATATACTGGAAGAAGGTAGGTATATGTATAGCTGATACATAATTAGGAACAAGCAATTTGATTGACTGAATGAACAAACAACTAGGCCTTAAAAACAGATGTGTGTGAGTGGCACCTTCGGTCTGTATTCCTTCCGTTTTGGGCCATGTTGGCTTAACTGTATGTAATTGTTGCGGTTTCGGCATGAAGTCTGCCTTAGGCACTACTTTCTTTGTATGATAATTGCCTCATTCGGAAGGGGCGTCCGGCCTCCTTTGCGGCCACAGTCAACCATGCACTTTTTCCTTCTATATTCCGTACCGATAACCTCATTTTGTGGCTTCAAGCCAATACTTTAGTCAAATTGAATTGCCGAATTGCTCGGTTAGTTGAATTACGTCTCTCTTGCATCACAGTGCCTAGGACAGTATTCCGTACTCCGTACAGAGTGGTGTGTATAAATGAAGGCACCTAGAACTGGCGACTCACTTTAACTAATAACTAGTAGGCAGGCCATTCTGTTCACACAGCCAACCAACTAATTTCCTGTATACTTCTTAATATTATTATAGAACGAGAAGTAATTCTGGTTTCAGGTAAGTGGTTAACTTTTACTTGACTTGCCAACACCAGTACACTCATGCATACACTTAATAACACAGCAGCCCTCCCGCATATCCCCCACTATCTTGCGAAAAAGGCTAAAACCATAGCCTTATAATGACTGTTCTAGTTCATTAAGTTTGCCTATGCTGTAACAGCTGCTGCAGCGTCTAGAGCGGCTTGGACCCGACAACAGAGGTCAGATACGTTCTCCAGGCCAACACTTATTCTAACCAAATCAAACTCCACCCCAAAGGAGCCCGCCTACATAGATTGGTTAGGAAGGAAGAAAACCGATGCAGAGGAGGACATACCCAGTCAAGTTCACTGTAATGAGCCAGTAAGGTGTATGGGGAACTGATTATAGATTATGGTTAGTATTTCCTATTTGAATAATTGCACCCTCCCCAGATACAAATACACACGTAAAACACAAACACGAAAAAGGCATACCTCAGAGTAAAATTTGTACCAAGACTAGGTCCCTTAAATACATCAAGGTGATCAAAGAAAGCGGCGGCGGCAGCAGTTGAATAGAAAGTAACAGAAAAGAGACCACCATAACCACCATTATAATTGCGAAAGGCATCATAAAATGGCCTTGAGGGGCTATATTTTGGATAATAGATAGTTTTAACTGGGTATATGGTAAGCTTGAATTGGGTCTAAAAGCAATGAATAACAGCCTACCAATTGAAGAGTTCTTTAACATTGCTGTTATCGCTTCAGTAGTTCTGTTAATTTTCTCAATTCGTGATACAAAATCACGACTGTTTCTTTCCAAAAACACAGCATCTTCTGCCCAAAGATTATCCTCATGTTCTTCGGAAAATGTATGTTTCAAAGAATGATAGTAATGCCCACGTGGATTGAGAACAGCACTCCCTCCAGTAACATTACTATCACCGCTGAATATTTTTGTCAAACTACTGACGACAATGTCGGCAGATGGTAGCACGTTGATGTTGATAAAGTTGCCCACAGTCTCATCTACCACAACTGCAAAGTTATGTTTATCTGCAAGCGCACGAATCCGTTTTAGGTCAGGCGATTTAAGTAACGGATTACCCGGAAACTCAGTGAAAAGTGCTAGGAACTTTTCACCATTGTTCAAGCGTGACTCTAGATCGTCCAAATCTTCGTATGAACCATGCCCATAAAACAAGCAACCAGGGCCCCATTTTTCCAGAATTTTCAGCGTGTCAATATAGGGGAACCCGAAGCAAATGCTTTTCATAGCACCTCTAGTGGCTAACAGAAATTTATGAGTATTGAAAATCGAGCTCATGCCGGTTGGGAAGAGGAAAACATCATGCTCCGTCAACCCTGATACTCTGCCCTCTTCTGTCGTCCTTTGGAGAGCTTCACTCAGCTCAACATCAGCAGTTAAAACACCTGCAATCCGCCTGCGAACGGCCAATTTAGCTTGGCACGACAGAGAAGTGCTCAGATTTCGACCAAAGCGCTCTTCAATGAACTGAGAATACTCATGCCTTTCTTGTGTTTCATTGTTTGACAAAGACGAACTTGGTGTCGTAGCGTTTGCCCCTCTTCTTCGAGCCACCCGATTCATTGAATCCTTCCCCTGGTACCTCCGCGGACCTTTATAGATTTTTTGAGATGTCGTGTCCATAGCGGGGTGACTCTTCTCTAGAAGAAAACCGTCCCTTAAAGCATTGAGACAGAACTCACCCCGACGACTTGATATGCCATTACCACTGTGTTGCCATACTTGCTTTGCGATTGGTGCATACTCATTAGGAAATATCACACCCGACAAAAGTGAAGTAACAGAGGGTGACTCGGCTTCCGTATGAGGGGGGGGGGCAAGGTCTACAATGCGTACTTTCCGCGATGCCTCGGTAGGTAATTTTGAGAGGATAAAGGAATAGCAGACTCGTGCCGTTTTAGGAGATGGAAACAGCATAGCTGTTTCTGACTCTGGTTTCCCATGAAGTTGCACAATCTCCTTGGCAAGCTCCTGAATGATTGGGTGCACAAAAAACCTAGGATACCCACACTGCATCTTGCCTATAAGCCATGGTTCCCCTTCCTCGTAGGCGACGTTGGATTTCCATGTTGGCAAAGATACGCTGACTGCCTTTAATTCAGTTAGCAACTCAAGTTAGAATCCGGGTACTTTAAGGGGCGCTGAGCGCCATGACACTCAAAGGGAATCAATAGCTCGAAACAAGAACGTGGCAAAGAGACAAATTCTCTTCGCATCTGACGCCAAAAATGGGGGTTTCAAACACACATGTTCAGTGTTGGGAGGAACTGGCCCTCCAACTTCTTGGTGCATTGTTGATGGTAGTTGAAATCTTTTCTTAAATGTACGGGGGTGACTTGGAAAAGAGCATTTCGAAGAATGAGTAATAGGCACGTGGACCATAGTGCAGCGGGAGATATGGAGTACGAAGTAGTACGCAGTAATACAGTAATAGCATACTAGTACTTACCTATGTGGGGTTCAGAAGCCGTACGCCAGAGCTACTCCACAAGGAATCTGTATAGGAGCACTACCATCAGTGTATATGCATGTACCAAGAAATGACATACTTTGTACTGTACATGTAAGGAAGGTTCTGCCTCAGTTATAATAATGGATGATGCATATTGGTAAAGTTTCTATGAAGATTTGCTGCAGCTATTTTTAAAAATTTTTTATAAACATTGCATCTTGTTATTTTTACAGTATTTATTAATATATTTATTGATTGACTATAGGCACCATACTATATATTGATTTAAGAAATGGAGGTTCAAATACTAGCTGATCGCTATGGAACTAGGTAGTTGTGAATGGTCGTATAGTGATTTAGGAAATTTGCTAGTATATGGGCCAGAGACTATAACTACTAATTAGATGTTTCTGAACATGTTATCCCTAGTAGTTACAGAGAGTTATTTTAACATTCTTAAGGTATGGCTTGAGAGACAACAAAGGTAGTCTCTTGAGAACTCAAGGTATAACTCTCCATTCCTTGTCTCTTAGGGTAGCTATTGAATAGCCAGAGACCTAGGAGATTGGGATTTAATGTGGCAGGCTGGTTAGCTCGTGTAAATTAATCACCTTACTATACAGTGTAGTCACTCTGTACTGGACTTCAGTATACAAGATGCTTATTTAGTGCCTAGCTGTGTCCCTACCTACTCAAGTGGGAGAAGGTAAAGCATTGAGGCACCTATTCGGCTTGTTTCTTG
Source organism: Aspergillus tanneri (assembly GCF_003426965.1). Lineage (NCBI taxonomy): Eukaryota > Fungi > Ascomycota > Eurotiomycetes > Eurotiales > Aspergillaceae > Aspergillus > Aspergillus tanneri. The sequence continues at coordinate 1,038,555 of NW_022984634.1, read as the reverse complement.
GTGGTTAGGATATTTAAGTAACTACTCTATTATGCAGGTAGGAAAGGTAATCTGTGGTGTGCAGCTAGTTACCTAGTAATTTAGCTTCAACCTCCCTCAGTCTTCGTCCCTGTAAGGAGTAGGTTGGCGGTCTGTTGGACAATATCACGTGGGTCTATAATTTCGGCAGTGGGGTATAACGGGTAGCCACGGCCTCGTCCAAAGAAATTTCAAGTTTCAGGCCCTAACTACCAAGCAAGTTATTACCAAGCCTATACCCCTTCACTTTCTTTTGCTTGTTTTAGTCGACCTCCAGGATGTCCCATGCACCAAAAAGAAGAAAACTGAGTTCAACTTCCACTACACCACTTGCTCAGACCTCGAAAGCTGAGGAAAGTATTTCGACTATGAGCACGCACACCCCAATCGACCGCTCTGCAGAAATTGCTTTGGCTAGTGGCTTCTACAAATCCAATTTCTTCAAATTACAACTTGATGAACTACTCGCAGACTTGAGGCCAAATTATGATAGACAAGTCTCAAGACTACAGGATACTCTGCACAAATTGAAGGAGACCATTGAACAGTTCCCCGAGAGACCTGCGAAATCTCCCCTCGAAGCTGAAAAAGAGTTACGCAGTACCCATGGCATTGTTATCCCTTATCCCCAACCTCGCCCAGATAAAGAGGCAAAATACTCCGTTTCATATGTTAAACCGGCAAACATCAACGTTGTAGGAAGTTTTGCGCTAAGGACGGGCGCAAAAACTTCCGACCCTTGCACTGTCGATTTAGCAGTGACAATGCCGAAGTCACTCTTCCAGGAAAAGGACTATATCAATTATAGGTTCTTTCACAAGAGGGCATATTATATTGCATGCATTGCAGCTGGAATCAAGGCAGAGAGCCTTAATTTTGATATTAAATTTGGATTACAAGATGGGGATGGCCTTCGACCTGTCATCATTTTGCAGCTCACAGATACGGCGAGAGACACCAGAACCAGAAGGCTACAAATCCGCATTATCACGGCGATCGAAGATACATTGTTCCCTCTGGCCCGGACTCTGCCAATGAAGAATAATCTGCGCCAGGGCTCGTTGGTAATGACAGAGCATAAAGAATCAACTCCGTTTTACAATGCAAGTCTTCGTTCTGAGGCTACCGTGGAATTGTTTCATAAGTCCCTGTACTCAGCTGTCCGGAGCTGTGAGTCTTTTAGAGATGGCTGCATCCTTGGTCGAACTTGGCTCCGACAACGAGGATTTGGTTCTCCGTTTCAGGCTGGCGGTTTTGGAGGGTTTGAGTGGACAGCGCTCATGTCTATTTTGTTTGAGAGCGGAGGACCCAATGGAAAACCGGTCCTTCTCAAATCATACAGCAGCTATCAGCTATTCAAGGCAACCATCCAATTTCTTGCGGGAAGAGATCTGACGAGGCCATTGGTTCTATTCTGTGACGACATTCCGTTCCCTAGTGGGGCGCCGGTGCTATACGATGGCGTGAAAGGGCTGAATATTCTGTTCAGAATGACCCCTTGGTCGTATGCTTTTCTTCGTCGTGAAGCGAGCAATACCCTTAAGATGCTAAATGCGTCCCGTGATGACAATTTTGAGAGAATTTTTATTACCAAAGTGAACGAACCTTTACTTCGGTTTGATCGCATTGCCACCCTTTCGTTGACTGATAGCAGCAATGCTCTTGAGACTTTAAGTAATCAATATGCTGTCTATGAAGTGCTGACGAAGGCGCTGACGGATAGGGCCGAGCTCATATATCTTTTTGGGGATTGTGTTGAGCCTTGGTCTATGGAGAGAAAAATTTCACAGAAGGCAGCAAAATTAAACCTTCACGTTGGATTGTTATTGAATGCCGAAAACGTAAACCGTGTTGTTGATTATGGCCCCTTAGCGGAGCAAAAAAAAGAAGCGGCATCGTTTCGGTCCTTCTGGGGTGAAAAGGCCGAGCTGCGACGCTTCAGAGATGGAAGCATTCGAGAAAGTTTGGTTTGGTCTGACCAACCAACTTCGTCATCTATAGTGCATCAGATTCTTGTGTATATTTTGAAACGCCATTTTAATTGTCTCGAAAATGGTTTCAGATATGTCGGTGATGACTATGATGAGAAGCTTCGCAGCAATGGCGATGAAATATTATACTATTCTAGCCCTGCATTCCAGCAAGTTGCCGATGCTTTCAGTTCGTTGGAGAAATCTATTCATAGCTTGGATGATATTCCCCTGACTGTTAGACACCTAGCATCGGCTAGCCCATATCTTCGCTACACAGCCCTTCGAGTTCAAGCTGCTTCTGGTGCTATACGAGGACCGGTGGATGTCGTTCTCCAGTTTGAAAGCTCTGCACGGTGGCCCGATGACCTTGTGGCCGTTCAAATGACAAAAGTCGCTTTTCTCATCAAAATAGGTGACTCTTTGGAGTCATCTGGAATCGCATCGTCATGTAGGGTGGGGCTCGAGAATGAGTCAAGTACAATTCTGAACAATGCTTTTCTACAAGTTTTTCATGTATCAGGGGTGGTCTTTCACCTACGAATTCATCATGACCGGGAGCAGACTTTGCTTGAACGGCAGTTAAGGGGGAAAGGGTCTCTTCCGCAAGCAAAAAAACAAGAAATTGCTTATGCTTTGTCTGTGTACAAGAAGCTATTCGTTCACTCTCCTCGTTTGACACAAGCAATCCGTGCCTTGTGCACGCGCTTTGCTTTGCTGTCGCCTACAATTCGCCTCCTCAAACATTGGTTTAATTGCCATCTTTTGACAGGCCATTTCAATGAAGAACTTATAGAGCTACTTGCTGTCCAGACATTTATTCAACCATTCCCTTGGGAAACTCCATCGAGTGTTATGGCCGGTTTTCTGAGAACCCTTCATCTGATCTCGCGGTGGGATTGGCAACAAGAACCATTGATGGTTGACCTAGGTGGCGATCTGGATCATGATGCTATTGAAGTAATTCGTACTCGATTTTCTGCCTGGCGAAATGTGGACCCAGCAATGAATGCAGTTTCCTTATTCGTGGCGTCTGACATTGATCCAGACGGCGGAACTTGGACTCAGCACGAGATGCCCCCCAAAGTCGTGGCTGCCAGAATGTCAACATTAGCTAACGCTGCAGTGAAATTTCTACGGGAGAAGGGTCTTTCTCTCAATATACAAGACCTTTTCTATACGTCTCTGGCGCCTTATGATTTTATCATCAACCTACGACCAGAGATTATCCGTGATCATTCAGCATTGTTGACTAAGTACAAGAACATTCAACATGAGGATAGCGCTCCACATGGTGATCGCAAACTCAGAGCCGTTGAATCTTTCGTACGTGACCTACAGTCATGTTACAGCCCAAATCTACACTTATTCTACGGAGGCGATCAAGGTGATGTTATTGCAGGGCTTTGGAATCCGCACACATTGAAACCCAAGAGTTGGAACCTAAAGATGGCGTACTCGACATCTCCGACTGGGTTGGGTGACATTGAAAACAGGGACCACGAAGTTGTGCTCAACCGTAGATCTATCTTGAATGAGATCTCCAGATTGGGCGACTCTATGGTTGAAAGCGTTGAAGTTATCAACGGAGAAAAAGACTTGGGTTAATTAATATATCGGATAATACATGTGCATAATACCTAGCAGCGCCATTGCAATGCAATATTTTGTAATAAACAAAAAAAACAAAAAAAGCTTAGATGAACAAGGGAAGGCGAGGGGCACAAGAACAGACAGTAGAGACCATATATCATAAGACCATGTATCATACTAATTTCCCTCTCCACTTAGGAGCCTGTCATAGACTTTTCTGACTTCTGTATGGATGCCTGAGAGGAGAAAGAGCAGAATTTGTCTTTGATTGCTACAACTTCGTACGTACCCTCGTCAGAAGTCTTAATGGTTTTCTTATGCTCGTAAGAGATGTCATGTTTAATGTCGAGTATTTCTGGTTTCTTCCCTCTTCGGACATTTGAACTTCGGATGTACCTAAATTATCTTAGTTTCTCAAACTGCTCTACTAGGGATAAAGCAACGTACGTGAATTCAAAAGGCGGAGATCCCCAGAACTCAAAATGTAGCTCTGCTTCTCCACCCTCATGTATGTCAACAATGGAAGTTTGACCTCTGCTGATTCTAACACTTGGCATTTCGTGAATAGTTTTGGTTATGTTTTTATGGGCTTTGCATTTTCCACTTGCACCATCACTGACAGCGGTTATGGTGAATAATCCTGGCCTTTCTGCAATGCGACGAAAGTTAGTAGTCCGGGACGTTGCCTTCCTTGAAGCCCCATCAAACGTGTAGAACACGTCAAAGGGTGCATGACCGGAAAGTGAGAAAGATAGACGCTCCCCAACACAATAGTCAACTTTTGATTCGAGGGGAATTATTGTGGGAACGTCGGAGACAGCAACTCTTACGGACGAGGTATCATCCTCAATAACTCGCTGACATCCTCGTGCATCTCTCACTTTATGAATGCTGACCACATGCTGCCCCAAATCCAGGTGACGACGCGGTATAGGAAGGTTGTGTCGATTTGAACGGATGCTGGGGATCGACAAAATTTCTGCCTTTGCTTTCGAATAGTGTTTGATGGATATTTCAAGAGAAAACGGGGGGATCCCATCCAGGGCGATGGGTATTAATTCTTCACCGCTAACATCCTCCTTGCAAAAACCGTAGATATGACCTGGCGCATCGAAGCGCGCGGATGGTAGTGCATTTACCTTCTGTGTCACAGCAATCGGCTTACTCCTGGGATCATGGTCGTAGAGACTGTCGCCTATTTCCATAAATTTGTACGTGTAAAACCCAGGCTCAGAGGTATCCATTTCCATAGTGGCTGAGTGCAGAGCAGTCTTCAAACTTTGCAGCCGCACAGAAGGTGATCCACGGCTCGTCTTTCGCTGTTGTTCATACTGAACAGTGTATGGCGGATTCCCTGACAAACGAAGTTCAAGACTATCATCATCTCCCTGACAGACGTCCCGCTTCTCAATATGACCAGCTATGCCCACAGGAGATCCATCCACGGCTGTTATATGCGGCCGAGGTATCGAAGAAACTTTGAAAATTTTGGCTGCTTGATCAACTGAGCCAGGGCAAGAGTTATCGGCCACTCCAACGAGTTCATACCGTCCTTCTTGACTAACAGACAGAATGCTATTCTCCTGCCAAAAAGTCTTTTCTAGTATGGAAGAATTAGTGTCCATATCGCTGTATTTAACTACCCATGGTCGTTCACCACTTAATCTGAGTGGAATATCAACTTTCGAGTCCTGTAGGGCTGAATATTCACGACTATTTTCAATTTCACCAAACGACGCCTGCGGTGGCTTTGATCGGGCATCGATTTTGATGCTATCTTTAAGATTCCGTTTGCAATTCGAGCGGTCTTTAACGTTTGTCAGGATGAGGTTGTATTCACCACCACTGATGAGTCTCTCAGTCTTGATGCTAAATATTTCGTTATCGGACTCTAGAACATGTTTGGTCTTCTTGCCATTGTGGACAAGTTCGTATTGCAAAATCCACGGCGGTTCGCCAACAAACGCCACATCCACAGACACCGGCTCGCCAAAACAAGCCTTGCGCACATCTCTAGGTCCAAGGAAATGAGCAGAAGCTGGGGGCTTTACATTTTGTTCCAAGACGGGGATTTTGTCTTTCAAGGGCCGAGGTGCATACACCGCATCTGCGATTTCTAGAAATCGGTATCGGTAAAACCCCGCTTCAGATGGCTTGAATTCAAGCTGAGCACGCAACCCTTCAATTGCCAGTGACTTCGTCTCGATACCCTTTGCATGTTCAACGAGGTATCGGAGTCGAAACGGTGGTGAGCCGGTGATATCCAAGTCAACCAACAATCCAACCGGGTTATTTGCGCACTTGTCAAATATTTTCTCGTGTCTGACTGTTAGTTCTGGCTCTGGTGGGTTGTGCAGGTAACAAGATGCCGGCTCCAGTACTTCTCCAGAACAAAACTGACTGGACACAGAATCCAAACTGTACCATCCCGGCTCCTTAATTTGAGGCTTTTGATCAAGACTTTTGAGAGACAGCTGTTGGAGTTTACTAGGCATATTGCCGGGATCCTCAAGCTCTTTGCTGCTGTATGAGTATTTGAGAGAGAATGGTCCATCATGGCTGTATTGTTGCCCCGAAGTGTGGAATTGGATTGGGAAATCTACGCTCTCCCCTCGAGCGACCTGTATAAACCGTTGGTCATTGCATCCATATAAGGATATCCGAGGCCTTTCATGAACAGAAAATTGATGCCACTGAGGTGTTGCTTTTGCAGGCGGTCGGTCACTTTCGCCGAAAATTATGGAGTAATTCGCAACATTCCCACAGCCATCGTGGACTTCCTCAATCGTATAAAGCCACTCTCCTCCAATATTTAATGACTCATTCAAGGGAACTTCTATAGTACGGCTTTGAGCCCAACTAATATCGGGCTCTGGGGCATTGAATAAGGCACCCGAGTTCCTCTGGCCCAATAGTGGCGAACGCAAACGATCTGATTGAATGTTTTGAAAGGAGAATCCCCGATCGAGACGGTTTACCTGCCTGCTGTACTTGATCTTCAATGGCGGCGTACCTTCAACAGCAAGAATTAAATTGGATAGCTCTCCTTTGCATTTGTGCATGTGCGAACTCTTTATTAGCGCCTGCGGGCAGGAAACGACAAGTGCATCGGATGTTCTCATTTGAACTTCAAGATTGGACTCGTCTACCACCCTTTGGAGTCTGTAAATCCCAGGACGCCGGATCGGAAAAAGAAGATCATGGTGGAAGCCAGTGGCTGTGTTTGAATGTTTTTTGCCCGCCTGACGCTTCAACTGTTTCAACTGCTTTGATGAAATTGAAATAGTCTCGTTGTCCCCGCTATTAAAATCTAGTCGTAATAGTTCTACCAAAACTGGATCGGTTTGATTTATTCTGATTGGCAGATTCACAGCATTTCCGTGAGAATCTATACATAGAGGTATTTGGTCTGGATTAAGAACAGCAGACCTAAGCACGTCAGAACTGGAAATGGTACCAAAAAGGCCGGGGGGGTTTGAAGACTCACCCTTCAGGTAATATGTGGACTATCTGCTTTCCTAATATGAGGGAAGCATTGTGGATGATATCGCCCGGCTTGACACTTCGCTCAGATATCGATAATTCCCTGTCGTACGCCACCTTTATCATACCTGATAGCCATGCGCCCAACGGAATCTGGCTTGCATGTCAGTGAGGTCTTCCGTACAGCAGCCAAGGGGTAATACCTACAGGAATCCGAAACATTAAAAACACGTTACCAACTACATGGACTAGGAAAACAGCTAGTGTTGTTGGAAAGGCCCATTCTAGCCAGGGAATACGCAGGGCTTGAAGGCCAAAGAGGAAAACACCATCGATCGATGCCCATTTCAGAAATAACCAGGTGGAGTCCAGATCATCTGAAGCAGTCCAGGATTCGTATACTTGCCAGGTATGAAGAGCAAGGTAGAAGGCCACAACATAGAGCCGTTGTGATGGGGCATCTATAATCCCAGTTGGAATAAGAGGCGAAGATGAGCCCGGGGCGCTCGTTGGCCCTCTCGGAGATGATTTTTGCAGTCCGAAATCCTGAGGTAAAGGCCTAGACGGTGTAATAGTATAATTTCGTGTTCTCTGAGCCGTCTGGGGTGTCTGAGGAAAAGCAGAACGGAGTCGCGGAGTGTCATTCATGGCATCCTGTGGTCACCGGGTATCCTCAAATTAAAAAAGAAAAAGAAAATCAACCTGCGAAAGATACTAAAATGAATTAACATACATTCGCCCAATGCATTTGACTTGTTTGAAAACTGTACCTATCATACAAGTCGAGCCTATGTCTTCTCAAAATTTAAGTGGAGGTTAAAAACTGGAATTGTGACCGCCAACGCGTGGAGTCGCGTCCACCTAACTAGCTAAAGCTTTGTCCAATCAACGGCCTCTACCACAAACTGGCGACAACTGAGGAGTCAGCTAGTACCTAGGTAGCCACCTAGCTAAGGTACCACAGGGCTAATACTATCTTTGATATTTATAAATGATTGTTCTTAAGAGCGGCAAACAATAGAACCTTAGTAATAGATATTGCAGCTGCACCTAACTATCTCTTGTTTAGTTTCTTTCCTCCAGTTACTACCGATCTTATAAATCCCCGGCGACCTTGTTAGATGCTCATAAACTTGAGCAGCCTTAACTACTAATACTACCTAGTCCTTGTACGACTGACATCCTGTCTTATTATTTGACATCCTAGCCAGTGAGGGATCTGGACATTATGAACCAGGGAGTGAAGCGACAAAGGTTGAATGCCCCAGTAAGTATTGTGTATGGCGTAAACAGTTTTGCCAACGATCCATGCCGCTCAGCAGCTACACAGGGAAAAGAAGCATGGAATGGCTTCTGTGAACTCGAATCAGAACCTGTAGGTCCTGAGATTGGCTAAATATTTTCATGTCACTGTCTGGACTGATGCTTTCAAAGGCTCTCTTCAATGTGATGCTTCGTGAATTTGGTGTGAAAGGAGTCAAAGTTCAGGAGGTTGTGTCCTTAGACGAGGAGATGATGGCATTTCTAAAGTAAGTTGTACTCGGACAATTGCTTCCTTTGTTACTGATGAAGGTTCCTCGTGCAAATAGTAAGCCTGTCTATGGGCTAATCTTTTTGTTTCGTTGGAGGGAAGACGATCCTAATAAGCAGGAAGCGAGTTGCCCGGAAGGGCTCTGGTTTGCAAATCAGGTTTGTTTTCGTTATCCTTATAACTCTCCCTAGGCATCAGATCACTGATTTTCTCATGTAGACAACGAGTAATGCCTGTGCAAGTGTGGCCCTTCTTAACATAGTCAACAACATAGAGGGCATCGAGCTGGGAGAGAATCTACAACATTTTAAGAATTTCACAATGCCATTTACACCAGCATTAAGGGGGGATGCGATCAACAATTTTGAGTTTGTTAAACGAATACACAATTCATTTGCACGGTACGTATGTTACATATTGAGATCCTTCCATTTCCAGCCCGCCGCCTGAACATCATCTTAATCTGTAAATTCCTAGAAAGATGGACATGCTCAATTCAGATCTCCTGCTTAAATACGAGGCGACATCCAAACGATCGCGCCTAGGCAAATACACTCAGGACGAAAACGAGATGCACGCAGGATTTCATTTTATTGCCTTTGTGCCTGCCTTAGGAACAGTGTGGAAATTCGATGGCTTGGAACGCCAGCCTCAGGCGCTTGGTAAGTGAGGGAATTATGGATAAGCTCACCACTAATCTCTCGCCTAGGGCATTACACATCTGATGATGATTGGCTAGATCTGGTCAAACCCAATATTCGCACCAAAATGGAAGAGTACGAAGAGGGCCAGATCGAGTTCTCAATTCTAAGTCTCACTCAAGATCCACTTCCTAATCTTATAGGTCAATTAGCAACGAACGTGAAATGCCTAGAAATAATTAATCGGCAGCTAACTACTCACAATGAAGGAGGGTCTATTTCGGAATCAACGTTTGCGGAACAGCTTCAAGAAGCTATTATTGGACCAGATGAGTCGTACGGTCTAACGAGGGAGCGCATCGACCAGTCCGAGATTCCTACTGCGTGCGAAGAAGAGTATGGAACATTGTCGAATGAAGACCTCCTCCAACATAGGCAGCACCTGGTGGCTCAACAGCAATCGCTTCGAATCACCATCCGAGAAGAACAACAATCCCTTCAGGCGGATGATGACTATGCGGCGGGCCGAAGGTATGATTACGGACCGGCGGTAAGAGCGTGGGTTCGCTCCTTGGCACGAAAGAGGATTATTGAAAACCTAGCATATGAGAAGGACAAGGATCTAGGAAGTATGGTCTAGTCTAACTCCTACAGCAAGCAGTATATTTAGGATGTAGCAATTTTTGCGATCGATTTTTGCGATCGGGACAATAAACTTGGTGATGTAGCGAGGACTCGAAGATAGCGAGTAACTGATAATCGATCAACTATCCATTTTCTGGTATTTCCCACATCATTTAGATCATCCTTGGCTGTCCCTACTCTTATCCATGAGAAGACTAGCTAACTACTGAGTTGACGGAGCCTCCGTTGTCGGTGACGTACGAACCGTAAACCGGACAACGTCACCGCCTGGCCTGTACACAAGCCGCTCTGTTTCAACAGAATTCATCCAGCGTCCTCCAATAGCTACCTGTTTCTGTAGATTGCTTTTCAGCAGTCCGCCGAGGGTGCTTGCCATTGTTGTCGGCCGGCGCCTGTCCTTTTGCCCCGGCCTTCGTTTCGCTTCGCTTCTCTTTTGTGTTGGGCTATAGTAAATTCTCCCTGTGCTCGGCTGTCGCCACAGCTATTGCCCACCTCCATATAACTGCTTTGTTACGTTTTTGCTTGCTGCAACTCCTACATTTCCAAATACTACGTTCACGATGTCATCCTCCATGGTCCCCGATACCCGTGAAAAGGCCCCCGATGATTCATCTAAGTTGAAAACATTTCTTTCCATCCTTCGAAAGTACGCGCCCGCCCCGTATGATCGTTGTCCTGTTCGTTTTCCCAGCTCCCAATCAGCCTGTACTGATTAATTGCTTGGTTATTCTAGGTTTGTTGGCGTGGCCGATATTGCATCTGTTCGATTCTCACTTCCTGCTCATCTTCTGGAACCGATGCCTAACCTGGGTAAGTTGCAACCTTTCAGTCTTCTCCCTCCTCTCCTTCATTACTGTGCCAGAGCCTGCCAGAGCCCGCATGCCGCGGGGGAGATTCCCCTTTTTTCCTCTCCTTTTTTAACCAATTTTTTGTGATTTTTAGAATATTGGAACTATCTGGATCGGCCGGAGACCTTTGCAAGGTCAGCAGAGTAGCCAATTCATCACCGAGGCTCAATTTCTGACAGGAGCATCACAGCATTGGTAAATCAGACAATCCGCTAGGACGGATGCTGGAGATTTTGAGGTTTTGGTTTACGAAAGACCTGGTATATTTTTCCAATGAGATCCCTCCTTCTATTAGTGAGGGAATGTTCCACTGAAGGTGTAACAGAAATACATTAAGGGCAAACCTTGCAAGCCATATAATTCTACATTGGGTGAATTCTTTAGAGTAAGTGGTTGAAATGACTTCTGGTGCACCCATGTTCTCTGGACTGATCCGGTGGACCAAAACTTCAGTGCAGCTGGGAGATTAATGATATCCTACCGGAGGTGTTGGTGGCTTCCAATCTAGATGCAGCAAACGGGACATCCGCTGTGACGGATGACAATGGAGAAGTGGTCAAAGTATGTTATTTAACCGAGCAAACATCTCACCATCCACCGGTATCCGCTTTCTTCATTGACTGCGTAGAAAGAGGTGTTTCAGCGCGCGGCTTTGATCAGATTAGTGCAAAATTTACAGGCACGAGTATTCGTGTGGCACCAGGGCAGCACAACTTGGGAATTTTTGTCAACATTGAAAAGAGAAACAATGAGGAGTATCAACTGACTCACCCCGCAGCTCATTTGGGTGGTTTGTTAAGAGGTGCGCTGGCCATCACTGTTTCAGATACGTGCTACATAACTTGTCCAAAAACATGCATCAAGGTAATTTTGCAGTATTTGGAGGATGGATGGATCGGGCGAGCTCAGAATAGGGTCGAGGGTGTGGTCTTTCGATATGATCCTGACCGGGATACTGCAACAAAAATTAAAGACGTGTCGGATGGAGACCTCCTTGCCAAAATTAGCGGATCCTGGCATGGCGAAGTCTTTTACACGTTGGCTGGGACCAATGAACCTCGACTTTTAATTGACATTACACCTCTTTCTCCGGTCCCAAAGACAGTACCCTCTAACGACAACCAACTCTCCAATGAGTCTCGCAAATTCTGGTCCAAGGTCACCGAGGCTATTTTGGACAAGAAATACGGTCAAGCCACCCGTTTCAAACAGGAAATCGAAGAGCGGCAACGCCAGAAAGCTGCAGAGCGGCAGGCCAGAAATGAAATATGGCAACCCCGCTTTTTTACTGGTGCCGTAACGCCGTTGGGCAAACCAGAATTAACTGAAGAAGGGCGCAAGGCTCTGGAGGGACTTCACATGGAGAACTACGAGTTAGAAGAAAGTGAAAGAAAAGGTGCTTAAACATACAGCCTTGATTTCAATGGTAGGTACAAAACATAAACTTGGTGAATATGGTGTATATGGCATTAATCCCTTTGGACTTGCTTGAATTGGCGTCTTTTTTCTCTCTTATAATATAGCTAGATCTTTTGTTCTATATATATATATTTATTGAGCTTCTTTAGAGCTTTAAGGTATCGTGTAGCTTGGCGGGAGATTTCATGAAGACACTTATGCATGAAAATTAAGAAAAAAAAAAAAAAAAAAAAAAAAAGAAATTACTCCAGAACAAGATATGACCTCCTAGCGAATATAAGCACAGCCGCCCAATCCGGAGCTGCACCAACCAAAGCGCCAGTAAACCACACAGAATAAAAACCACGGAGTTCTGTCAATTCATTTATTCACGCGTTTGCCGATATAACCTTGTTAAACCCCGCATTTAATGTCTTTGTTATATCCTCATTTTTATGTGGGAGAAGGGATAACGCATAAGCTACATCGTTCCACTGTCTCTCTGTTTCACATCGTGGAAGTCGAGCAGCCAACTTGTCTGCTAATTGGCGGGCGTGTTTTTCCTGGGGAGATAAACTTGGTTAATAACAGAACATAATATTAAAACAAAATAGTGGTTTAGCATTCCTTGTGTACTGACCTTTTCGACAAATCCTACCAGGAACTTGATGATACGTCTCAATGAAGCTTCTTCCAGGTTGCGTTCTGCACTCAGTAGGCTAAACATATCAACAAAATGATTATATACTGCATTATCCTTGCTCGCTAGTTCCGTGAAGAACATGCGCGCCAGGTCAGCGATTCGTTTATCATCATCTTCCAAGCATTTGGCCATCTCGCCCAACTGGCCCTTGACTTTGACCTGACCTGCCAAAATTAGGAAGGTAAGTGTCATGAGGCAGGTGCGTTTGACTGAGGCATCATTGTCATTGAGCCGACGGTACAAGAAGTCTGTATTCTCATCGATCAGATGATTGAAGCACACTGCCATGTCACCAAGGGCAATGACTGCATTGCTGCGAACGATTGGATCCTCAGAACGCTCCATTATGGTTATCAGGAGTGGAAGGTTTTTCTCGCAGTATTCGGCAGATACACACATCAATTTAGCCATGCACAAAGTTGCTGCTGCCTGGAGGCTACGATCAGAGTACTTGTTGTTATTCGCGCAAATTTCCGTAACCAAGGGCCCAAAATTAGACAGCAGTGAATTTTCCCCATAAAGCAGCTCTCGCTCTCGAATGTGAGACATAGCATCCGTAAAGTCATCTTCAGTCGTCCCACCGATAAGGTCAAGTTCATCCTTCTCTGATGCTTCAGTGCTGTCCTGGGGCACGGTGGTTATGGCTTTGCTCTTCTCCTGTTCCACCTTGCGACGCTTGAAGTCAAGCTCACACAACTCAAGGTGGACGATTTGTTTTATGGCAATATGACCAACCACGAAAAGTAACTGAGATAGCGCAGCGGACGTGGGCCTCTCGCTTGATTCCTTGTTGTCTGTTGAAGCTGTCCCAAGTCGCTGATCGTCACCATCCCCAGAGGCTCTCGAAGGGGATCGTTGTATCTGTGGTTGAAAGACAAACTTCGCCTTCCGCTTGAGAATGTCAGAGCACAGAACATCAGGATGCTTAGACAATGCATAGATGGCGCTAATCGCCTGCTCTGAGACGCCATACCACTCCTTGTTGGCGGAGACCACTTCGACTATAGCCGCAAGCTTGGTCAAGACAGGGTGGCTGTTCACAAGTTTAGAAATCTCCGCCTCCTTAGACCTGGCTTGGCGGCCAGGGATCATTCGTCTTAGTGCAACGCAGGTATATTTTGCAAGCACGAGATCCGATTTCCCCAGGTTCCCAAGGCCTATTCGTAGCATTGTTTCAATTTCTTTAACAACAACTTCTGGATCGGCTAAAGCAAGCATTCCGAGAACGATGATAGCCCCTCGACGCTGAGTCTTGGAAATCTCCTTTTTCTGTACGCCATAGACTTGCCATAGCTTGGCAATCACGGCATCTGAGATATGGCCTGCCCTCATCATGGTACTGAGTAACTGTTCAAGGCATGTCAGTTCAGCAGGGGTGGATCCAAACGTCAAACTGATCATGTTCCGGGCGATATAATTTGCAGCGTCGTTTGGGCTGAATGAATCCGGCGCTTCGAAGAAGAGGCCTTTGTAACAGTCAATTAAATGAGTTTGGACACCTTTGCCCTCATCGCTATTGCCTTTGGTCCAAATAAGCCTAAGCATCCGCCGTATTCCGCTACGCGATGTTTCGACTTTATATGCATCAAGCATAACAAAGAAATCCATTGCTTCGATGGCCTCACTCTTATTCCGAGACGATAGGAGCTGCGAGACGACCTTAGAACCTGAGTGGAGGACCTCAATGAATCGAATAGCTTCAATATAGTACTTCCTTGTTAGCTGAAGACGCGTAAGCAATTCTGAGGTTGCGGCTTGTTCTGCCGCCTTTTTCACTGCCGCGGCCTTCTCTTCGTCCGTCATGCGTGGTGCTTTGGACGGAGAATCATCGGGCATCTGTGTGGCATCGTCTAATAATTCGCTGTCAACATGCGAGGCTTCTCCACCCTCAAAACCGGGAGTCTCTGGTGGTCTTAGTTCATTTAGTTCGACGTCAACAGCGTCAAGTCTGGCCATCCACTCCTTTTGTGACAACTGGCCACCATGCATGATACTAAAAGGGTGCGTGGATACCAGTTTAGCCAATAGTTTAATCGCATTTCGCCGCACATTGCTGCTCCTGTCTTCGAGACTCCTTGCCGCTAGCTCTGAAACAGCCTGCCGTCTCTTGGGAAACTTTTGTTCCAAATCACAAATCCGCATATATACCTGGATAGCTCGACACCGGCAATAGGGGTTTATATCCAGGAAACGCTCCTCAAGCACATCGAAGAACGCATTTATTTGCGTCTTATAATTGTCGCTTCGCTCCTCTTGTCGACTGAGATCAGAGATTAGATTCCCGCAAACTTCGATGACAGCACACCGAAGGGTATAGGACTACTGGCCAGTTAGTTCACTATTGTAAACAAGTGAATATGGAGGATATAATACTTCACTATCTAATTGTTTTGCCAGGAGAGTCATTTGCTTTATTATCAGTCGTGGGGCAAGTTCCGAAAGCTTCACAATAAACGCGGACACTGATTTAGGCCCTCTGGTATCATTAGAGTTAAACTCTTTGTTCCCCAATTCCCTGCAACAGATTAGCCGTGGCACAACAACATCTCTCTTGTCAAAAGTACTTCAGTATCTCATCTGAAAGTTGTGGGTAGTCATATTGCTCTGCAAGAATGTGTAGAAACTCGGCCATAGGTTCAGACAGGTGCTCAAAATATGTTAAACTCTGTACAATGGACGTCTGAGCACCTAATACATGTTAGTTTTACCATCCATATTACTGCTGTGCAGAGAAACGCACCAAAAGCGTGACCATGATGCTTCACTGCAATACAGAGGACTTTGAATGCATGCATCCGGATCGCCATATTCTTTACCCGCTGCTCACTCTCCAGTATGAGATAAATCGAGCGCGTAAACATATTAATAAAAGTGTCACGGTCTGACGTGGTTAAAAAAATCCTGGTGAGCTTAAGTTTCATAACCTTGCACATAGTTTCCATAGATATTTGGACCTGAGCTGTCCAGTCCCAGTTTCCATCTTTGGGGCTGGCTTTGGACCTGGCCGACTTCCCTGCACCTCTCCGAGTAGGTGCGACTTCTGCGGGCTTTTCAGCTGCCTTAACTTCCACTGTTGAAAGTGCCCACTGTAGTAGAAAGCCATACATCTCCAGGAGCTGTTTATGATGCTGGATGTTATCTTGTTCGTCGGATTCAAGGTCGCCGTGGATGATGTCCGCTTCGACAGACAATCCAGACACAATCAAATCGAGGAGCTTACTAAGAGACTTCGTGGGAAGAAAAGAGGAGTATCTACCGGAATTCACAATATTAGAATCTAATCCATAGGGGCCTGAAGTTTCAGGAAACTGGTTATGGGCCTGGGCGCACTTTAAAAGGAACTGCATAGAATCAAAGAAGGATGGTCGGGCCAACCCTTCAGGGCTTTCAGCTATACTATCCACAATTGAATTCAAGACATTGTCAATCAAAGTAGTCGACAGGTTGTCGGGGTCGGCTTCGCAGTCTACCAGTTCCGGGTCGGCATCGGGTGTGGGGAGAGAGGTTGGGTCACTCAGATAATATTTGAGGGATTCGTTGATGTCAAATTGGATCCTGTCCTCCATGGTAGGCGACTGCGAGGGTGAGAATCCTCGGAAGACGCGTGCGACTTGGAAGACGGGATAGGACGATGGATGACGATGGAGGAGTCGCAAGAGGGGATAGGTGGAGCGGGGCGAGAACAGAAGAAAGTCAACAGAGGAATGCAGGTATTTGTTTGTATTTTTCCCCTTTGGTGGTGGTCTGTGTTTTCATCAATAAAACTTAATACCATGTATCTACGTACTGTAAATACAGAACATCTACTACAAAGCTAGGTATGTACGGAAACATACCTTGAAAGTACCTGTATCTGTACCTAGTAGCTACTGAGTAGATAGTATTATTGTACGCCATTATACTACTGCCTTTACCAAAATTTTGTACTTACATTTCTTTGGTACATTCATACATACTTGGATATGTACGTACAATAACTTTTATTTGTTGGTGGGGGGTTTGTATTTATTTTTAATGCAATTAAATTAAACACGGACATAGTGCACTAACTGCATTTGGACAATTTTACAAGCTGCTTTAAGCATTGCTGGGCTGTTTCTAACAAGGACTTCTTCTATTCGACGCGTGGCGTGAACTAGGTAAGTGATGAATTTACCCTACCCGTCACTCATCCTCCAGCAACAAACACCTACCTAGGTTCTTCTGCCCTGCCTGAACAGGCTTCTACTTCCTCTGTTTCCCTATCATGTCCAACCTTCATACAGCACCCGATGGTGACTTGGAGCTACAAAGACCCGGTTCTTGGATGCCACCCCATTTGTTAACAAAACCTACATACATAGGCGAGGATCGTACAAGGACGGATAGCGATAATGCATCGGCAGCCCAAATCCTAGAGGCTGGCCAAGAAGACCCCAGGGAGGATGAAGACATAGACGATTCTGTGAAGGAGGATATGAAGAAACTTGAGGATACTTTTCCTGGAATCACAGACCGATTTCGTTTAGTCAATAGGATTGGCGAAGGTACGGTGAGACTCACTACATAGTAGACAGACTTCTCTCTGACGGGTTGCAAACCTCTAGGCACATTTTCTACCGTGTACAAGGCGGAGGATCTTCTGTATGATCATTATCGCAACGATTGGGATATGTTCCAGGACAACCAGAATGACATCTGGACAAGTCCGCCGTCAAAAAGACGTCGGATGGAAAATGAGAGTGGTCGGTCATTATCCATCAAGCGAAGAAATCCACGGTATGTAGCTTTGAAGAAAATTTATGTGACAAGCAGTCCTCTTCGCATTCAGAACGAGCTCGAACTGCTACATGATCTTCGTGGGTGTCGATCCGTATGTCCTTTAATTACTGCCTTCCGGTACCAAGACCAGGTTGTGGCCGTGCTGCCATTTTTCCCTCATACCGACTTTCGAATTCAATATCGCACCTTCATGGTTGCAGATATGCGCCACTACTTCCGATCTCTCTTTACTGCGCTACACTCGGTCCATAAACACAATATTCTCCACCGTGACATCAAGCCAACGTAAGAAGTCTTGCACGTTTGCCTTTACAATCCTTCCAACCCCCATTGTCCTTCGCTCATCAACAAACTGACGATATTGTGTTTGTTTATACATAGCAATTTTCTGTACAATCCGGAACTCAGAGAAGGTGTCCTTGTCGACTTTGGTCTTGCAGAAGTAAGTCTGCCAGAATCACCTACCGTGCCACCCCAACTTGCCATCTGACTGAACTGCCATCGTAGCGCGAGGGCGCCGAATATAATGGCACATGTCTATGTGCCAATCCGGGTTATGTACGCCGTAGTCGGCTGTTGCAAAGTTATTATTACACCCATTGTCCGATGTCCACCTTGTCAGCTGGCTACCCAAAGAATGACTCCAGGCCATCTAAACGGGCCAACCGAGCTGGGACTCGAGGGTTCCGCGCACCAGAAGTACTCTTCAAATGTACATCACAAACAACAAAGATAGATATGTGGTCTGCCGGTGTTATTCTTCTGACCTTACTTGGACGCCGCTTTCCGTTTTTCAATTCGGCAGATGATGTCGATGCTATGATAGAAATGGCAAGCATATTTGGCACCCGGCGCATGAAGACTGCAGCAGTTATGCACGGGCAAATATTCGAAACGAACATCCCAACAATTGGAGAGAAAGGATACAGTTGGGAGAAGCTTGTAAAGTGGGCCAGTTGTGTGGAAGAATTGACAGAAAGCGAGAAACAAGCGACTCTTCTTTTGGCTGGCCTTATGGAATTGGATCCATACAAGCGGATGAGCGCCAGGGATGCTTTACAACATGACTTCTTCACCAACCCAATAGATCACGATGTGGAGTGGGGAGGACAACCCGAAGACAGCGCAGACACTGGAGAGGATGATGAAGGGGATAGAGAAGATGAGGAAGCGGACGAGGTAGCTATGGTCTAAAGTCTCCCTCATAAGCACATCAGTGATAGCCAGTATCAATTTTATGAAGGCACTGTACCATAGCGGCCACTGAACACAAAACAAGAAATGTTAGGCAAAACTTCAATAGTGGAGCTTCACATAGAATAAAAAAATGCGCCGTTGTCATGGACAAAATAGAGTCGCATTACCTTCTACCCTCGAGATCTCGTCTGTACCTGCTGTAAACTCTTTTAAGCAGCCTCTCCAAAGTCATAATGGCCAGTTTCGGCCGCATGCTGAGTGGCACCTTTCTCGCCTGTGCAAATCTCCCCACAGCAATTGCACCGAAGATGGAACCCCGCAGTATCAGTATAATAGTGTTTGCCCTGTAGGATCTTACAGAGTGCCAAAGCCTTCTCTAGCACCAAAGGGTCGGCCGTATCAAAGACTTTTGTATCGAACTCGGGAGGGGCATATGAATGGGTAAAGGGAGGATCAGACGGTGACAGCGCTATGGTATCATAGTGGATCCCTGAATAGACTAAGATACATCGTGTGGTCTGGCCCTCATTGAAACGATCAACTCGAAGAGTTTGCACGTCGATTGAGCATATCTCTATGTCAAAATGCTTGCTCAGAATGCTGAGTTCGATTCCTCCACCCCAAGAGTCTTCGTCTTGTATCCAACGGCAATAGTCATCTGGCACTTTCTCCAGGACCGCTGCTGAGTATAAATTTGGTTTCTCCTGGATTGTTTGGGCAACGACAGACCGAAGCTCATTCATGGTATCCATGCCTCCCGTAATAGCACTGCCCACAGCGCGGAAAAGACACGAGTTGTCATCAGGCATGACGCGTAGAACGAATGTGCCTGCATGCTCGGGTGATGGTATCTCGGGTGCATCATCCAGAACGGCATCATTAGAATTGCGTGGCGGGAGATATTTATCCGACGGCTGTTGATGAGCCGAAACAGGTGCTTTGGTACCATTGCCCGATGTCTGCGACAGGTCTTGCTTCGTCGTAACTATGAGTTGCTCCCCATTCAAGTTGATACCATGATCTGCTAGGCTCCGGTCGGACTGAAGTGTATCCAGGAATAGAGGCTTTAGATCAGGATAACCATATTTTATATCGTAAGCAGTCAACCCTGTTCTATTAGCAACTTGATGTTGAAGGTCGTCAACCGTTGCCCGATCATCGAGAATGATAGTGGACTGCCCTTCTGGACCACGAATCCGAATCTTCATCTTTCTGGGTGTCGCTGATAGTCTGTGGGACGCCCTTGAAAACTGTGATGGAGAGGAGGGAAATCAGGAACTTTAGTACGAAGTATATAATTAGGTAGTAAGGGAGTGATAGTGATGGATGGATGAATGTTCAACTGGGCATATGTGGGGCCGGTACTGTACATCCCATTGATGTCAGCCATGATAAGTGAATAGGTAGAAAATTAGTTAACTAACTATGGTGTAGATGTCTAGTAAATTTTAGTCATTTTTCTCCAGCCTTGTTGAAACATCTTTGAGACTATTGTCACGCCAGAGGTAAGATGCCTAGGTCCTAGGCATTTTTTTCTCTAGGTGTCTAGCAGGTTGAGTAAGACTGACTCTGTATGTATTCTGTATCCACATACATTTGTATGGTATGTATGTATGATTTTACCTCTCGCATTCTACACAATAAATGAAACAGCTTAAAATATGACATAAGGATTTATATCATATACAGAGTATGTAGATGTATCCATGGTATTTTGTTTATCTATGTATCTATGTACTCCGTACATACAAACTAACTACCTGCAGTACATACAGCCATCAAAGCTGTATTTTGCTTATTGCTGTTTTATAATTAGTGGTAGTCGAAATCAAAATATATTGAAATCGCAAATTTATGGAAATACAGACCAAGACGTAGTACCTACCAGGTAGCTACCAGGTAGTAGCTACTTACCTTCCAGGAAAAAGTAACGAAAGAAACATACTTACATGTCTGGCACGTGTTTGATACAGTACAGAACTGTATGTATGTATGTATGTATATATACAAAGTATGTACGTGAGAATCAACGGTTCTGATGAGTCAGCACTATCTCCCTTCCTTCCGTTTGCGCTCCCGTGCGTGTTTCCTTGGGTTACAAATTAATGATAGGAATATCCTACGAGTTTTGCCTCGATCGTTCTCGCGACTATACGTCGTCTTTAGTATGGAAAACGAATCGGAGCCGCCACACATGCAGCAAACTTCTGAGAAGCTCGTTAATTCGATCGAGACTGATGGCAAAGGCGATACTGTTGCGACAACAGACAGTGTCTCTGACGAACAATGGAGGTCCATGATGGATGTTGTTATGGCCATATATGAATTCAGAGAGGCGGAGTAAGTTCGTGATAATGCTTCATTCTGTCTTGATACGTTTGTTTCCTTGGTCGCATACTTAGCTCACCATTGCCGTCCCTTGACAAACCAGCGGCCATGACCCGTCGAAGTTGTTCCAGCGCAGCGTTAACAAGCGCAATGTTCCCGACTACTACGAAATTATTAAGGAGCCAATGGCCCTTAGTATCTTGAAGCAAAAGATCAATAAAAGGGAATATAAAAAATTCGCCGAATTTGTGCGAGACTGCGCTTTGGTAAAGAAATCATGCCCCTTTCTATCAAGGATAGGCATTTAACAAATCCGATGTTGCAGATCCCTCACAATGCGCAAACCTACAATCGCCCTAAATCTCAGGCATATGAAGATGCGCTTGTCATAAAGGTTTGTTGAAGCCGATCTCCCCTTTCATCGTGACTCTCAAATTCCATACCATTACTCTGACAGTATTTTAATAAGGATGTTTTCATCGCAGAGTTTCAGAAGTTGGTCAACCAGGGACTAATCTCTGCCAAAGAAGCCGAACTTCCTGATCTTGGCGAGATCCCTGAGGCAGATCCTCTTCCTGAGGAGGAAGAGGAAGAAGACGAAGACGATGAAGATGAAGAGGAAGAAGATGATTCTGACGACGATGGTCGACGGAAGAAGAAACGGGGTCCTCGACCAGGAGGCAAGCGTGATGGTGGTAAAGATGACAGTCAAAAAGCAAACGACCCTGAACTGAGGAAGAAGCGAGGCCGGCCACCACGTGTTGATACTCCAATGGAAGCTAGGATCAAAGCTGTGTTGAAGGGAATTCGAAAACTGAAGGGACCTAGTGGTCTCAAAGTGCGACACTTTGAGCGTTTGCCAGACAAGGCGATTTATCCCGACTATTATGTGGAAATCAAGGAGCCCATTGCTATCGACATTATCAAGCGGAAGTCAAAACGGAAGAAGTACAGCTCAGTTGATCATTTCATGAGGGATATGGATCTCATGTTCAACAATGCCAAGGCTTATAACCAATCTGAAAGCCAGATATACAAAGACGCCGTTGACTTACAAGTGGAAGCTCGTAAGCTTGCTGAGCTTGAGAAAAAGAAGCCAGACAGCCAATATCTGATGGAGGATGGGCGCCTGCCCCTTCCAGACGGCATCTTCTACAAGGACGAGCTGTGGAAGGTGGGTGATTGGGTTCATATCCAAAATCCTAATGATGTGACGAAACCTATTGTTGCACAAGTATACCGTACATGGCAGGATGGAGAAGGAGATAAATGGGTTAATGCCTGCTGGTATTACCGTCCTGAGCAGACAGTTCATCACTTTGAAAAACACTTTTATCCTAATGAGGTGGTGAAGACTGGCCAATATCGAGACCATCGGATTGAAGAGATTGTGGACCGGTGCTTTGTGATGTTCTTTACTCGATACAATCGCGGACGGCCCAGGGGCCTTCCTCCGGATAAGGATGTATACGTTTGCGAAGCCCGGTATAATGAAGAAAAACACAAGCTGAATAAGATCAAGACTTGGGCGAGTTGTCTTCCGGATGAGGTAAGGGAGAAGGATTATGAGATGGATCTTTTCGATGCTCCCCGTAGAATCAAGAAGATCCCCAGCCCTATCAAACACCTTCTCAAGGACGACGCAAAGGATACGGACGATCTTCCAAAACCGACTTGGGGGGCCGAGAATGCACCACCAGTTGTAGGTGCCGTTCATCGTCGCCCGCGGGATGAGAATGTAAGGCCTCCTTCCCACATGTTATTAACATTGTTTCAGCCGTCGTTGAAGGAACTCTGAGACTGAATAATGACCTCTTCTTGCCTTTTACAGGAATCTCCACCCCCGGAGCCAACACCGTCCCCGCCACCTTCATTACCTCCCGCGCCTCAGCAGTCATCGATCAGTCAACCCTCTACGCGGCCAAGTGTAGATAACCAAAGCGTTGGTTCCATGGCTGCAGCTGCGCCAGCACGTTCTCCAGCTGCGCCTGTTCCCCCAGCACAAAATTCCCCGACGCCAGTCACTTCGATGACTTTTCAACAACCCCAAGTACCACCCACCCAAACTTACCAGTCTACCTTACAGAGACGCTCTAGCAACTTTGTTCCGCAGTCGCCACACCCGGCTACCTACCAGACACCCTCCCACGCACATAGCTATGCGGCTGCACAGCCATCGCCATATACACCGTATCAAGCCAGCCGCATGCCAATGCCTCCCGCAGCGGCGACGTACAAATCCAATGCTCCTCGCCCGATTGAAGTCTTCCATCTAAGTGATGCTGCAAATACGGCGATTCCAGCAGATATCCGAGAGCAGTTTCATTGTGATAATCAAGGGCATGTGCTTTTCTTCTCCTCTCCACCGCTGGATGTTATTCCATCAGTGCAACAAAAGCTAGGCCATTCGCTCAAGTACTTGGCAGCGAAAGAGGAACGTCGCAAGCTAGTAGAGAAGAAAAAACGCAAGGAATTGCACGACCGGGAAGAACGAGAAATGAGTGCCAAACGCCAGCGGGCCGATGATGAGACGGCTCTTGCGGCCCAGGTGGAAGGCCTGGCTGCGAAGGCGGTCGATGCCATGACAAGCCAAATATTGGCAGGTACAGATACGATCTACAGGATCTTGTATAAAGAGGAAGCGGATAGCTCTCAATTGGCGGATGCGAAGGCACGTGAGCAAAAGATCCGCGATAACCATGCTGCTCAAGAAAGAACGGCGCAGATACTCACCCAGTCAAAAAAAGCAACTTTTGTCAACTTTAAGGGCGGTGCGATGTACATGGATGAGATTGATCCTAGAACCTGAGTGGGGGCCCGACGCAGCAGCTGCTCAGCTTTCGTCTTCTCTACTTCTCATTACAGACTACCCCATGTCCCTCCTAACAGTGCAGCAAAATGGAAATAGGAGATGGAGGGCAATAGCTGCAGCTTGCTTGGGTGGGTGACAGCGCGAGTTATTGATACGGTTCATCTAACATCGATCCTCCAGTCACTGTATCCGGTTCATATTCATTTTTGTACATTAATAACATGGGCTCGTTTAATTTATGAATGCAAAACTTTTAGGTGTCATTCTAGTAATAGAAGCGTAACAATGAGTGTTGTACATGTACAAGCGGCCTGCAATATATTCATTTGGTTCTGGCATCTGACAACTGACGAACAAAAGAAACAGAACGATAAGAAAAGGAAAGGTAGATGGAAATAGGTGGAAGGCAAGTCAACTCTTGCAACCTACCTATAGTCTAACCTTCTCTTATGAGCATGATTTATGTGGATGAAACGAGAGATTGCAAAAGCCTTCCCATTTCCAATGAGGCCTAGTAAGGCGGGAACAACTTGAACAGCAATGAGAATACAGGGATAGCACATCGTAGTCTCATGAATTGGAATTTGGGCACAAGAATAGAGTTGTAAAAAACTAGCAGTGGAGTTAAACAAAAAAGAAAAGGAATATACACAGTCCCGAGGCAACTCGAAAGAGAAGATAAGCTGCCATTGACTTAAACATTTGTTCATTTACCCAATGTCTCTCCGCCTAGGAACTTGAAGAAGTCATGCACTCCAAAATCCATAGATGAAACGGGCAAAGAAAATTAGACGAGAGAGAAGAATGATTAAATACTAAAAAAAACCTCTGGTAAACTGAGTTTCGCAATTCAGAACACCAGTCAAATCACTCATTTAGATCCAACATTTGTCTAATAGACGATTATCAAATGCAAGAAAGATGAAGACAGCTGTCCTTTTTTGCAAAAATTGTTTAGTCGTTCTATGCAAGAAAGACGCCCACTGATATTGCCGAAACTAGGGCATTTGAGATGATGATCTTTTGGCAATGATTACGGACAAAAGAGTCCGGTATGTGGTTGACACTTTCCCCGTCTATCTCTCTCTCTCTCTTTCTTTCTTTTTTTTTTTTTTTTATTTTTACTGAGAAGTGGCGAGGGAAAGGTTTCTCCTTTACTAAATGCGCGTAAGTGACATGATAGGGTGTCCGGTCAACCCCGGGGTCCCCATGGCTGCTTAAGATTGAAAGCCAGGGTTACTTGTCGCTCCCGAATCCTCGTCGTTTGAATCCGTCTTGTTACTCCAAGATGCACTGGTGCGCTTGTTGTTGTTCTCTTCCTCTTCCATAGAGAAAACCAAATCGCTTTGTTCTTCGTCAATTTTGCTAGTGCTGACAGGAGATGAAATAGTGCGGTCTAAGCGACTGCTAGGTCCTGCAGATGAATGGCGGGCGGTCCCGGGGTAAAGAGACATGCCACTGAGTTGCTGTGATATCATTGATGTCGACGATTGTCGAGTGGGGGAGGCAAAAGACGACACCTCACCAGGCATCTGACGGGTTCCGATGGGACCCAAGCTAGGGCTTCTTGTTCCCAGGTTCAACGACGATTCACGAAGGGGTGAACCAACCTGTGGGAGCGAGGTACCATGAGCATCTTCTTCTTTTTTTTGCCGCTGTTTGGCAAACAAAGCGCCAAATCGCGATGGACTTGATGCAAGAGGCGAGCCAACTTTTGAAAGACTTGTGCCCGTCATCCCAAGTCCACTAAGATCGCGGTGGCTTGAGCTAAACTCATGGTCGGTGCGTGACAAACGGCGTAGCCGCTCCTGCGGAGTCAGAACATCATCGTGTAGGTTGATGGGTAAATAATCCTCTTCCATCGGGAAATTGCTGTCATCCCAGTCGTCTAATGCTGTTGGCCGAGGAACACTTGCGGAGAGTATGCGAGGCTTCATGGACCTCTGGGAATGTAGAAACCGTGGGCCCATACCGTCTTCGAGAACCCCAGGGGGAGAGGATCCGATGAACGACGAAGGCTTCCTGACATCTGGTCCATGGGTAGGGTCTCGGATATTCCGGAGGGCATCTGACGGGGCACCGATCCTCTGGACAGGTGATGAAAAGTCCAATCCAAATTTCGAGGGCATGGAAGCGGCTACAGGACCATAACGAGCGGCGTGGGAGATTCCCTGGCTATCGAAAGACGCAGGAAGAGGTGCATCAAGGGCAGTTAAGTGACGGTGGTTCGGAGACATGGGAAATCGCATGTCGTCTACCGGTGACCCATACCTAGAACCAGTGTCGGAAGCCAGGCCCGTGTCGATCGTGGGGATAGCATCGTATGCTGGTTGCTGCTGCTGCGGTTGCTGGGAATGTAATGCGGTAAAATCCTCTTGCTGTGGCATCTGGGAAACATAGCGGGGATCATGGCCATTCATTCGTTGTTGTGAGAGTACTGAATTGGTTAGAGCCGAATCCTGATTGACATATGCCTGCGGGTTGACCCGGCCACCTAGATTGAGGTGGCTTCCACCCATCCCCATGCCTGCAGTCGGTCGATTGACTCGTCGCCCATCGGGAAGAATATGCGCCAGCGCACATTTAGCACCGAATTTGCAATTTCCCTAAAGTGACGAAAACTTTAGCAAGTGTGGACCCTGGGAAGGAGGCCAGATGCCCCCGAGACTGGATTCCTTCACACGAGTTCCGGCAGTCCTTACCTTGGTAAAGTATTTACACGGCGCATAATCGATAGCAGCATCGGTGGAATGGAGGAATGGGCAGGCAGGTCCGGCCTGACAAGCTCCCTGGCGGAAGAACTTGCAAGGGACATGCTTGGTGTCTATTGCAGGTCAGAAACAGAACACTAGCACGCAGCCTATCTATGTATCACTCCACCCGATGCAAACATCCGGTGGATCTGTCGACTTGTAGCCTCAAATCCCTGGTATAGAGAACTGGCTAATGCCATGAGATGGAGTCTTACTGCTTTGGTTGGGAGGACTGCGAGCAGTCATGTCGAGCCCCGAAGGATTGCGGGAATGGCCGTTTTGAAGAGGTTGGGCCCCGGAAGGGACGGGGAGAGGAGCTCGACTTTTCATATCACTCGAGAGCCGAGTGAGAGCCGGAGAGGGAATGGTAGCTGGAAGGTGGTGAGGAGGAGGATGGTTGCGAGAGGCCGGCAGCTGCATGGCCAGGAAGAAAAGAGAGGAAGAGCGAGAGGAGAGAATATCTGGAGGGGTTTATCAGACTCCACTGGGTGGGGAAATCGCCAAAGGGGGTGGGCGGTGAGAGGGGGGCAAGAGAGACAGAAATTGATATTTTATCGTTCTTTTTTTTGTTCCTCGTCGTCGTGGTATCAAGAGGAAAGCGATGAGACATTGAGCGGCTCTAAATCGTCAGACAAATGGGAGGAGCGAATGATGCCACCGTCTGCCAAGTGTCAAGGAAATATATATATGCGGACCGTACTAGTGTCCAGCAGGTACATTACACTTATTCCAAGTCATACTTAGGGAGTAAATCATGAACAAGAAAACAACTACGTACGATCCATATCTTTTGGTTGCTGTATGACAGTATGAGGTGATAATAAACGCAGCCCTGTATTCTAGTGTACATCTTTTGTCAACTAGCAACAATCTGCGAACTCCTACACGTAATTGGATTGCGTCAAGACATCTCAGCCACGAATAATGGATATCATTTGAGTAGATGCTGGATCTGCCAGCGGTGTTATCGTCTTCCCCTGATGGCAAGGTCACGAGCCGTCTAAGAGATGGTTTATGATCAGTTCCGCTGACTGACTTGCTTTCCCTTTACTCGTCTGAAGATTCAGCCCCCTGTGTCACACTCAATTATTAGTCCCCGGCTTTAACTTTCTTTCCCATACCCTTAAATCGCCCGTTGAGAGGGAGAGACTGCCGGTCGCTTCTATCCTCCACAAATTAATTCCGTATAGAAGAATGGGGGCATCAATAATATGGCTTCATACTAAACGGTTCCCTTTGGAATAATGCCGACGAAGACGACAACAATAACAACGAGGAAAGATCAGAGAAAAAGGAAGAAGGGAAACAAGTTAGTCAAGAGGGTCTCCTTCTAGCCCTAAGGATTCCTGTTTGCTATTGTTAGAGCAGCCTAATACCCTGAGAACAATGAGCTATGCGCACCCAGAGCTCCGTTCGACTCATATTTCCCGGCATAACCTCCGAACACTTCTGCCATAAGTCACGACAAATCCGGCTGCGCAGGCTGACATGTCTCCGCCAGCTTTTCCAGTCTTGATGGATGTCAGATTTTTCCTCCTTAGATATGTGGCGAAAACCTCTTTCTACATTCTGCGACAGACGTGCGAGGATGGTTTCTCGTTCTTGGGCAAGGTGGTTGATGTCATCATGGAGCTCGGAGAGTAAAGGTTTCGCGCAAAAAACTACCGATTCTGTCTGCACTTTTTTTTGGTCTCCCTTAAGACGGGTGAGTTGCTGAAGTAGCAACTCCATCTCCTTATCCACGGCAGCCACTGCCTCTGGTATGGCTTCATCAGGAACCTCTTGTAGAGCATGGTAAACAGTTTGTTTCCCTAGCTCACAGAATTTAGGTCATAATTTATCTATCTCATTTGCCTAAAGACACCGTATAAGAGATATGTACTGACCAGATGTCTTTCCAGCAACTTTTTTGTTGTGGCACAGTTCCTTGAGAGCCTTGGCTGTGTAGGCTGGTAGAAGTGTGTTAGCCTTTATCAGAGGCAGACAGACAAAGTTAGAGCAATACGGGGCCTCTCACTTTTGGTAACCTTGTTATGTAGATTCGCAGAGATATCGATAGCCTGCTCGAAATCAGCCTGGACGGAAAGACAAGTACTTGCACAATATAGAGAACTTGTCGTCGTCGAGGGAACAGACCGAATATGGGCGACTGTCCAGTTAGAGACTTAGTTAATTGGACTGGGGGGTAAATTGATCACACGGAGAAGTGAATACAATGGTTGATGCATACTTCTGCTTTCCTGGAACGGTTAAAAGTAGCAGGTTAGCTTGCCCCCTTATAACCTTCCGAAGATGCTGAGTTCAATAGAGTACTCACGGAGATAATCCAATATCAACGTACTTCCGTCCAGGACTCCTGGCCAAGATTAGATAGAGGCTTTAAATAGCTCAGCTCTTGACAGCTATAAGCTCACCATCACCGCTAGTACTTTTTTCGGTGCCCTTTTTAAGAGACATGATGATTAGCTGAAACAGAAATATCACTAATCACTACAGGCAGAAAGCGAGCTGAAAGATAGCCGAAGTAGTTGCTGTTTAGATTTAAGATATGTTCTAGTTCCAACCAACCATCCCTGCTCCCCCGACTGTCTCACGTGGAGCAAATCGGAGGAAAAGGTCTGTGCTTCTTTCTTCTTTGATTTGGGAGCATCGGATAGTCAATGACCCCGTCATCCAGCTAATTTCCTTTAAGAACAGTGAATAACCAGAGCACCCTGACCAGAAGCCAAGCATGAAAAATTGAAAAAGTTAACGAGTAAAATGACTGTAAACCAATAATAGTAGTATCTTAACAAGAGGGGAAGTCGGACAAATGTAAAGGGAAAGGCGGGAGAAGTTAAAAAAGAGTATGTTGGATAAAGGAACCATCATTGCCACAACCCCTCCACAGATAGATCACTAGAAGTTGATCATTAGCTAGTAATGCCTTCCACCAACTAGACCTGGAGTGATCACATATGAAACAGCAAATTTATGTGCCAGGGGGCCAATTAACCCAAGAGTATCACATGACAATCTAAAGAAGAGTTAGCATGTTATCCTCATATATATAAGACAAAAAAAGGCATACACAATCACTGTCTTTTTGGGCAGTCGGGACTCCCATCTCCTCGAAAGTCTTAGGACCTTTGCCTGGTAAGCCACCCTGGGGTTTCGATGGCTGTGGTGCGGGCTTTTGGCTCGTCGAGCTCGATGAGGATGCTGGGGGTTTCGGAGTCGAAGGTGCACTGGGTGCCTGCATGGATTCTGTACGCGGTGGAAAGTTTGCCGAAGGAGAGGACGCAGTTGGTCGTGGCGAGTTTACTGGACCACCTTGAGGGGGAGAGACGGGAGTTTTCACAGGTCTCCGATCCGGCACATTGTCGAGACGCTGAGGGCGCCTGCGGGGATCAGCACTGGGTGATTCAAGCGGTGCCGAGTATCCAATATCCAGCTTAGGGGCGGCCGACACAGGACTTGCAGGCCCAGCGCTGGACGTCCCAGGAGCGGGAGAGCGGTAGCCCATGGGCCCTGGTCCATATGATGCGGCACGGTTGTAATTGGGCGCATTGGGGTGAATGTTAGGGTTAATGCCAAAGGCAGAACTCGGCCGTGGATCTGGCATTGAATAGCCAGGCGGATATACAGGCCTGGCACGAGATGGCGGTCGGTCGGGGTATGGAGCAGTAGGTGGCGGATTATTATCCGCAAGGCTCATTCTAGAAGGATCAGGCATCTCGATGTTTTCGGGGGCTGCTTTTATTGAATCGCCTCGCTGGTGGGACCCGTAGCGGGACTTGATTCTAGCGATTGCAACTTGTTCGTGGTCTTTCCGTGATAGTGTTTTGGAGCGTGAGATACTGTCGATTCGACTGGTTGCATCTTTGTTGCCATTTGCTGCAGCTTTAGCGTACCAGGTTCTTGCTTCTTTGATGTCTACTTGAACGCAAATTCCGACCTCGTAAAAATAGCCCAAGGCAAACTCGGCAGTTGGGAAACCACTTTGGGCCGCACGCTGAGCATATTTAAAAGCCAACTCGTCGTTTTTCTCGAAGACTCCTTCGTGTCCACAAAGGAACCATTTACTGATAGCCATTTCAGCTTCTGGTTCCCCTTGGCGGGCAGCTAGCGCATTATAATGTAAGGACAATGCTGGGTTGAAATCGCAGCCAAGCTGACAAAGTTCATAGGCGGCGCCCATCTTAACTTGCGCCTTAGCAAATCCATGATACGCAGCTTTCTCGATATTGACACGAGCAGCATTTAGGTCAAGAGGTAAATAATTCTCTGGGACGTTCACTTGAGGCAATTCTCGCGCTAAGAGCATGCCGTAGACCTGAATAACTTGTTAGACCCCGGAGTAAACGAGGTTATATGGAAACCATCACGCACATAGGCACCCTGAGGTGCATTCTCATCACAGGATTGAGCAGCAAGATTAATGTAGTCAAGCCCGGTTTGGTAATCCTGGCGCTGTCCATGCTGTCCAAGAAGAATCATCATTCCTAGGCGCTGTCATGTTGGATCAGCACACATATTGCTTCAAATGAATGCAAGGAACGTACATAGAAGGATGCAGAGTCTGCAAGGGCGACGCCCTTCTCATAGTGTCGGATGGCTTTTTCCGGCTCCCCTGAACTTTCAAATTGCATCCCAATACGGTATTCGGCTCTAGCGTACCCTTTTTCTGCTGCTCTTGAGTAGGCTCGGAATGCCTCCTTCTTATCTATGCGATATCCAAACTTGCCAAATTCTAGCCACATGCCCTTAATAAATTCGGCTTTGGGGTGATACTGTTCTGCCAGAAAGTTCACAATATTCATCGCATCGACTTTTAGCTGCCGCTCCACTTGGGGTGTTTGTGGCCGCGGGGGTTGAATCAAAGATAGACGAGCTTCATTCTGTGTGGCGGCCTCGACATAGGCTAGGGCATCTTGAGCCCATGCCAATTGCATTTCTGGATCGTTTGAAGACAGCACCGGCATTCTGGCCTTCTCCAAACTAGCTTCTTTCTGCTCATCGGTAGGAGGCACGTTTGGTGGAGGGTTGCGAAGGACTGGAAACGGCGAGAAGTTTGGCGAATCCGTCGTGTCGTAGACAGCAGACTGTTCGTAATGAGCAGCTTCGTGACCAGAATGAAGGGGCTGTCCTTGAACGACAGCGGTAGAAGAAGTTCGCTCAGGGAAACGTGAACGATCATATTGAATGGGAGCATGGTGACTGCGGTGAGGGTTTCGGGCCTCATGTTCAAGGTGGGCAATATTGTCCTGCATATTTTCTGGAACTTCAGGCATGACCCTGGAGAAAGGTAAGTTTGGATTAGCAACACATCCACCACAGCAGTTATATTAGTGCAAGCCTTTCTATTTTTTTATATCACGTCGTTCCACAACTAAGGATCTGGTGGTCGCACCTTTGAGGAGAGGGGGATATGACTTCTGGCATGTAAAAATCATCTTGGCCCCCTGGATACCATGTTGCACCCAGCCGTGGCTGACCGCGACCTTGTGGTGGCCTGTTCATCGTTGGGCGCGTTTTCAGCCGTTTCTAGACTTGGTTTTTTCCCCTTTGGTTATCGGTATTTTTGTTTTATCTCCTCTATTTTTTATATAAAAAAAAAAAAAAAAAAAAAAAAAACCGAAACTCCCAGTCGATTAATTTGGGGGTTCGTGGTATACCTATTCGGTTTTAACAGCTCATTGATAGAACAATTAGAGGGGTGGTTAGTTAAAAAAAAGGCGACTAGCGGGGAAATTGGTTGGCTAGAACAAGGGAAAAGGTACTAGCAACACTTTAGTAGACTTGAGGGCCTCACACATCCAACGAAAAAAGGAATGCCTCTCATCCACCCTAAACACGAGGACAAGAAACTAGGCCCAATAGTTTGTTGGGGCTGTCAAATAGGGCCAAGGGAAAGGATGGAGATTGAGTAAAGCACGGTGTAGATACAGTAAAGTAGGTACTCTATGTTTGTACACGGTGCTTGGTAGGTGAGAGATGGTGAAGTTTAGTAACTAATTAATTAATTTATTTGTTTATGATGATTAATCCCCTCCTTTATTAACTATCAAATTTACCCGAGCGGTTTCCAAAATAAAAAAAAAAAATTAAAAAAATAAACAAAATAAGGATTTATTTGTCTTGTGCTTCATAATCCATTAAAAGCAAGAATATACTTTGTACAGAGCACAATAAGTTAATCTGATAAATAGTAACTTCCTCGTATATGGATCACAGTCCAAGGAAAAAGAGAACAAGTTAACAATGCAGCTGTACCCTCTAGTCTGTATAGCGCAGTGAACTTATTTTTAAAAAACAAAAAGAAAAGGAAAGAGACAAACCCACAGGTACAAAATATCCAAGGAAGAACCAAAGACCGTTAGTTGCTATCAGTTTGAGTAAGATAAATATAGCATAATGCATCGGATTGAAACAGATGTTTAGGGATCCTCTTACTAAGGAGGTTGAAATTGTACATGTATTATTTCATACCCTCCTGTAGGATGCCTGCAAAGTAACTAACATATTCTTACTTTAGGTAAGTATACTAGTATGTGCGTAAAGGCTCTCTCTTCGTATTTGTTACCTATCTTTTATTAGTTTACTAATTAATTATTATTGCCTAGTTCTTACTCCAAGTTCTCTAGGCATTTCGTGATGGTTATGTTGAGTACGTTAGTAACTACCTATTGGACTAGTTAGTTAATACTCCGTAGGCTTACTATTACTTCATATTGACTTGTTTTGCTGCGCCTTCGGCTCTTGGTTGCAGAGCCTTCTCCTTTTGCTTACTCCACACCTAGTATAGTACCTATAGTCCAAAGATAATAGAGACACTACAGGATGGATGATGCCTACATTGTATGTAGCATCGTAAGATTTAAAAATAATTTCGGCCAAGAGCTTTTGCTGTTGCTATTTTAAAGCCTTCTTCGGTCTGGTACAGTTGTTGTACAGGAGAAGAACGTGGGCATTGTCAATTTGCCCCCTCTGTACGGAGAATAGGTGAGGAAGATGGGGGCCTGAAAAAGGCTAATTTGATGCCTGAGGATTGGACGAGTGAAAAGATAGCTTGTGGGACTTATCTGTCGAACACCACG
The DNA here is from genome assembly GCF_003426965.1 of Aspergillus tanneri. Classification (NCBI taxonomy): domain Eukaryota; kingdom Fungi; phylum Ascomycota; class Eurotiomycetes; order Eurotiales; family Aspergillaceae; genus Aspergillus; species Aspergillus tanneri. Next base: position 1,004,795 of record NW_022984634.1, on the reverse strand, counting down.
AAGTGTACTCTGTACATCGTGAAGATACAGACTTTTTTTTTCACGCCAGTGTCAGTTCACTTTGCAAGATTTGAGCAGCTACTCAGGATTAATGAAATTATAGTATTCATTTTTGCCTAGTTAGATCCAAAATCCATACAAGAACCTAGACCTGGAAGAAGAACCATGGATCTCCGGCCTGAAGATTTCAACCACCCTTATTCTCCGTATGACATCCAACTGGAGTTTATGCGCGCCCTTTACAACTGTCTCGAGGAGCGAAAAGTTGCTATTTTTGAATCCCCTACTGGTGAGGCCGTCCTTCCGTCTTAGCCTTGCCGTCTTCTAACGTACTGGACGGCAGGCACTGTGAGTGATATGATTAAGCTTGTTGTCAACTGCGCCTTCTCGAAATCTATTAGTTTACAGTATACTAAAATATCCAAAAATTACCATTTCGCCACTACACCTTCTTTGCCCGGCTGCTGACCTTTTTCTTTTCTTTTCTTTTCTTTTTTTTTTTTTAACACATTCTATAGGGGAAATCGTTGAGCTTAATATGTGGCTCCTTAACCTGGCTACGCGATCATAAGCGCAACACCTTCCAGGGAATTGTGGACAAAACAACGCGTTAGACTAGAATTGTAATTTTACCAATCGGGTAGAAGCTAATGTCCTGCTATATAGGCGACGAGGGCGAACCAGAATGGATGTTGGAATTTGCAAAGCGCGAATCAAGCCGTGCCATCACAGATAAAAAGAAAGAACTTGAAGAGCGGCTAGCAAACATAAGACAAGAAGAGGAGAAATTGAGAGCTGCTCGTGAAAACCTTGAAAGCCACCGGAAGAGACAGGTATGACCTGTACTAAAACTATAAGATGGACAACCGCAATGCTGAAATTCTCGAAATAGAAAACTAGCACATCATCTACTGATTTGGATGTACAAAACGAGGATTATTTTGCGCTAGATGACTATGATAGCGAAAATGAGGACCGAATGATTTCAAAACAACAACCAGAGCACCCTACTGGTCTATCCGCCAGCACCCTGGAATTGCTGGAGCATTTTCAAGGGAAAATCCCGTCCCGGACCCAGGGAGAGGATGACGGAGATGATTGTGTTAAGATATTTTATTGCTCAAGGACACATTCCCAACTAACCCAATTTGTGAGCGAACTACGGCGCATTGTTCTGCCATCAAGCATACCAAAAGAGCTGGAGCTAGGCTTCGTAGAAGAAGAACTTGAGGAGCGAGTTAAGCATCTGCCTCTTGGCTCTCGCAAGAATTTGTGCATAAACCCACGTGTGGCTAGTTTGGAAAACCAAACATCGATAAATGAACGCTGCCTGGATCTACAACAACCAGGTGTCGCAGCAGAACGCAAATGCCCTTTTTTTGCCGTCAAAGAAGGAAGAAGTACCGCTGTTCCGGTTTCGGGATCATGCACTCGCAACAGTCAGAGACATTGAGGATCTGGGGAAACTTGGTAAGAAGATTGGTATATGTCCTTACTATGCATCCCGATCTGTGATAAAGCACACTGAGGTACAGAGTTCGTTGGCTTATTTTCGATTCTATTGCTAATAGATCACAGATCGTGACACTTCCATATCCTTTGCTCCTTCAGCGATCAGCCAGAGAAGCCCTCAATATTTCTGTCAAGGACCATATTGTTATTATCGACGAAGCCCATAACTTGATGGATGCCATATCCAATATTCACTCAGTAACAATCACACTTTCACAGCTGCAAACATCTATTATACAATTGACAACGTACGCGCGGAAGTTTAAGGCTCGCTTGAAAGGGAAGAACCGGAGCTATATTGCACAGACTATTAGACTTGTGGGTTCAATTGCTGATCATTTACGATCTATCCTAGTGGACACATCGTCCTTGGAAGGCTGTGTCCAACCTTCCGATCTCATGACGGGAAAAGGCGTTGACCAGATCAACCCTTATAAACTATGCCGGTACTTACAGGAAAGCAAGTTGGCGAGAAAAGTCGACGGATACGCCGAGTTTTCTGCAGGAAAAGCAAATGACCAGGCGTGGACGAAATCTACAACGCCAGTCCTCTTCCATGTACAGAGCTTTCTCTTACCATTGATGAACCTCTCAGCCGAAGGAAGACTATTTTATTTTAAAAGGCAGGACGATGTCCAGTTGAAATACATGCTTCTTGACCCAACCAATCATTTCCGTGAGATTGTCGAAGATGCAAGAGCGGTCGTACTTGCTGGCGGAACCATGTCTCCAGTAATAACAATGAAATCTGTTTCTCTTGTCGGGATACCACAACTGACACGGATTTACAGATGACCGATTATATAGACCACTTATTCTCCTATGTTCCGACTGAACGGCTGAATACTTTTAGCTATGGCCATATTATCCCGCCGGAGAACTTAGTCGTACATACGTTAGGAAATGGCGTCCTTGGTTCTGACTTCGACTTCACCTATGAAAGCCGGAACGTCGAGAAGTTGGTAGGTATTATTTTGGGTCATGCAGCCTTCCAAGCCATCTAATTGCTCTTCCAGATTATCGATCTAGGGCGGACAGTAGCAGCACTCTGTCAGGTCATCCCCGATGGTGTCGTTGCCTTTTTTCCAAGTTTTGATTATTTACATCGAGTATTGAGCATATGGCAGAAACCCGTCTTAGGCGAGAACTTCAATACTATCTACGATCTGATTGAGCGCAAGAAGGCTATTGTGCATGAGTCACGCGATATGACAATCACTATTGAGGAGCTTCTTCTGGATTATGCTAAAACGATAGAATCGGGCCGTGGGGCTCTACTGCTATCAGTAGTTGGTGGGAAGCTGTCGGAAGGCATCAATTTTTCAGACAGACTAGGACGAGGAGTGTTGATTATTGGGCTACCCTTTCCGAATATGCACAGTGCCGTATGGCAAGCCAAAATCCAGTACATTGAGCAGAAAGCCTCCATGCAAACCTCTGGCACGGACTCGAAGTCGGCCGCAAAAGCTGCGGGAAGGGAGTTTTACGAAAACTCCTGTATGCGAGCAGTTAACCAGTGCATTGGGCGAGCCATCAGACATCAGAATGACTACGCCGCCATTGTACTCATTGACAAACGGTATCATAAACCAAATATACAGGCGAAATTGCCCGTGTGGATTAAGCAGAGCATGGCAAACATTTCTGCGCAGGAGCCTCCTGGTGTGAGAGTAGGGAGCATTTCCAAGTTTTTCATGCAGCGAAAAATAAATAGACAATAAAAAGGCAGAGTGAATAAAGGAGAAACGATTATCGTCCCCTGGCACGTTGTCGCTACTTAACTACATATACTCCGTAGATAATTCAGATGGCGCATTGTCACGTGCCTGGTTGTCATGGGATGCCAAGACCTCAGAGGGTTTGACCCTAGTCTAGGGCAAGCGAAGAGTTAGCACACACCCTAGCCGCCCGGCGCCTTGATTTCAACATCTGAGCCCGCAGCACCTACGACGGCATCCCTTCATCGCCAAATATTCTTGTCGAGCTCAGCACCGTCGACAAGATGCCTACCCGTTTCTCTAAGACAAGGAAACAGTGAGTTGACTACAGGCCTCCCTCCAGCGTCTCGGATTTGCCAGAATGTCGTGTGGTTGTGAAATGCGACAAGCCGATGAGAATTCTCCTCGAACGACTCTTCATCGAACACTCCCAAACAAACAAAACTAACTAGTATTTTTCTTTCGCAGCCGTGGCCATGTGTCCGCCGGTTACGGTCGCATTGGCAAGCACCGTAAGCACCCCGGTGGTCGTGGTATGGCTGGTGGCCAGCACCACCACCGTACCAATCTCGACAAGTATCACCCTGGTTACTTCGGTAAGGTCGGTATGAGATACTTCCACAAGACCAACCAGCAATTCTGGAAGCCTACGATCAACCTCGATAAGGTACGTTGGAACGTTTGATTAGTTCGGACAAGGAACGCTGGAAGGGACGATATATATATATATATATATATTGTGGAATACTAGGCGGCTGTTGAATTGGACTGCGGTAATGAAAAAGAGATCGGGGATACGTTCGGACTGATTTGGCCCTGGGCTTTGTGGAAATTTCTTTTGCTAATCAGTATACTTGGTATAGCTGTGGTCCCTTGTTCCCACCGAGAAGCGTGATGCCTACCTTAGCGGACAGAAGACCGACACTGCCCCCGTCATCGACCTTCTTCCACTTGGATACTCCAAAGTTTTGGGCAAGGGTCGTATCCCTGAGATTCCTATCGTTGTCCGTGCCAGATACTTCAGCCGGGATGCTGAGAAGAAGATCAAGGAGGCAGGTGGTGTTGTTGAGCTTGTTGCTTAGGTCGAACCATGTGGAAGGATGAAGAACCTGGGCGGTGCTGCGCTGATTATGATCGGTGTAATAAAGGGTTAATCTTATCGAAAGGGATTTGAGGACTCGGATGGGAGCCGCGGATCGGACGCATTGATCCGTGTATTTACAAAATAAAAGGTCTTTGTTTGTAACGAGCACATGATGGCCTCCGGACGCCCTTACGATCTCACAGTATTAAACAAAAAATACCATTCAAGAGTTTTGACTTTTTCTCATGTCAGGGGTTATGCGTTGGTGTGGTAAATAAGGATCGACGTTCAGTATTGCCACATAGGCATCTATTGGCATTATGACCTCAGTGGAGGTGCGTGTTGGGTCAATCGATGCAACTTCGAATACAACGTCGTGATCGTTATGTAGATCTGGATAGTCGATGCCCGGTCGTACCTTCACGCACATCCTTCAACACTATCGGAAATAGGAGCACGGTTGAAAGGAATAGAATTTAATATACCAAAATAGACTGTAGCTTGTATTTCATATATCCACAACGTTCGAGAATATCAAGCTTATATCTTTGATTCACGAACGGAGCCTGACGTTTTCGCGTTGTTCTTAGAAGCGGCAAGGGTCTCATTGATAAACCGCACTGCTTCGCGAACCATCTTAGGAGTTACTTCATGCGCAGCACTCTCATCAATAATGTCCTCAAATGCCACTCCGCCATCAGCGAACCAGCCAGTGGGCCCTATGGCACGTTTCAGCCAAGTGAGAAAAGCCTCTCCTCGGTGATAAGGTACCAGTTTATCAAGCCCCCCGGACAGATTGAGAATCCTTTTGCCTGCCAGACATCGTGTGAAATGCGGCCGTAAAGCTTGCTTCTCTTGCTCATTTGGCTCCCCCAGAAGTCCATCGCGCAGATAGCCAATATCCGAACCTGTACTCAAACAGCTGAGGAACAAGCCTGCGGGGTCATATTTGTTTATCGCTTCAAGAAGCGTAGAAGGGAATGCTTCGGAACTTAAGAACTGGGAGCCCGGGGGATCGCTGTTTGTCCATGATGGGAGTTTAGATAATCTTGCACGATCCGCCATGAGGCTCACATAGTCAGGACAGCCGATGATAACGACGCCGGCACTCACGCGAGGCTCATGTAGAATGCAACTCCACGCTGCATGACCGCCTAGGGAAACACCAAGGACGAGATTATCCAAGATTCGTCGTTCAGCATTGGGAAATACGAAAGATGGGAGATAGTCGATCAGAAGTGATACATCTCGGGCAGTGCCCTCTGGGTTTGATATCAGGCCAATCCCGATAGTTGGGGGACGCTGTCGGCGAGGAACACTTACGGAATATGGAGAACATGTCCTGCGCATGTCGAGGATTTCCTTGCCTCCAGGCTTCATTTCCAAGGGGATTGACTAGTCTCGAACCATGATTTCTTTGGTCAAACGCGACGGCAATCAAGCCCTTGATAGGCTCCTGTGAACCAGGATTAGTTTGGATCTTTTGGTTCCAGCCATTGATGATAGCTGCAGCGATCCCGGCCATTCGCTCCTGCGTCGCCAGTCTAGGGTGCAGCAGCCAGAGACAGGCGATATCAGTAGCTTGAGGGGGAATTTCATCGAGGCCAAAAACTGTCGTAAGGATCCCAGCGATGGGATACGACTTTCGCGAGACGGGCTGCAGGTTGGAAGTTGCGCCATCCGGCGTGGTATCCAACGTATTCAATGGGTCTGCCATCTTTGTGTCTTTTGCCTTTGGCTATAGATAACTGTCCGGGTAAGATGATACAATGCTGGCAAATACAGCAATGTCGGACACAGACGCTGGGCACTTGTACCGCTACCAATCTCGACGTTGGTTTGTAGCCCCCAGTGCCCGAAAACAGCCGAGACGTAACTGCTATACGCCCCAACGAACACCATCCAACAACCTAGCCGGGAGGAAAGTTCTCTACGTAGGTGCTACAGCTGTTTTTTTCATGATCTATGATATTACAGATCTAGCATAACGCCAGTACCTTGGCAGGTACCTTATTTGTACAGGTGCCTGGTATTGTATGGATTCTACTGTAATTTTACGGATTCCACCCCTGAGATACCTACCTAGTACTACATATGTATCAAGCAATCGTTATCCAAAACATAGTAAAGTTGTTTATGAGCTATACTGGACCTACGTCGTTAGTCCATCATTCCATAGCATTCATTGACGACCAGAATTTGTTGTGTTTTCCCGGTAAGGGATCAACTAGCTGCCCCTTTATGAGGCCACGGTAAAGCGGGCCTTCCGTCTCCAGTCGACCTGCCGTTAGTTATATACATTATATTATGTCAAAAGGTACTTAGACTCCGTGGCTAGAAGCAGCTAACGCAACCACTCCTTTAGACGGAAGCCGTCTCGTCTCAGCTTGACGCCCCCTCCCCTGAACCAGTCGGCGATTTATTTATTTAAAATTTTTTCTTTTCCGTTGCTCGTATTTTCTCAACTCTTCCTCCCTTTTCTGTCTTGTTTAGCGGGGGTACTGCGTTGAAAATGAATGCGCAGTGAGCGTCTGGACGGGTTTCATAGGATCTGCTTGATCCGCTTGTATGGCTATCCTCGACCGGCCCATGTCCTTAGTTAATCTTCTCTCTTGCGGATAGTGATGAACATGACCGAATCTACGGCCTATCCCTCAGAGATGGACGAAAGCAAGCTGTCTTCACCCATCCCTTCCCCAACTGGAACCCAAGACGGCCTTTCGGCAGACAACGCACACGTTGCCAATGAACGAGACCAAGCGAACTATATGCACCCGGAAGAGCAAGGGTATAATTGCACCTTGGAAATAAATGGGAAATCCCGTGCAGAAAATACCAATGCACCCGAGGAGGTGCCATTCAGGCCTTCGAAGGATTCACCTACATCGGTGAGCCCTCGACGACCAAATATTCTGGCAAACAGTGCGCAAAGGTCCTTCAGCCAAAGCCACCGGCAGCCTCACACCGGAGCGCCTGCCTCTCCCCGCCATCCAAGTGTACAGTTTACCCGAGAGCCTTCCGAGAATGATCACTTCCCGGAATCAAATAATCAATCTAGACCCTCGTCTGCTATGGGTGATGACGTGGATTCAGGATTGAAGGGAAAACAATCTATCTTTACTAAATTAAAAGCCTTTGCAGCCTCACCATCATTTAACTCGCATTCGCGGTCAGCGAGTGGCGCAACAATCGGAGACCAAAGGCAGATTAATCATGACTTTGCCACTCCCGGTTCTGAAAGGGGGGAGTTTCGTTTTCCAAACACTCTAGAAGAGGAGGGGAGCGATGTCGATGCCGATGCTGAGGAAAGTGCCGGAGAACAACATGTCCGCCAGCGCAAAAAGAAGAAACAGATACGACGACCGCAGGGAGACGAGTCTGCTCCACAAACAGAGCCGAACACACCAAAAGCCACGAGCCGACCGTCATTCAATCTAACTGCCCCGTTTGCACCTTTCGAAAATTATCGTCCGAACTTCTTCCCTCGGCGAAACACCGGGGACTACAGCCAACACCGCGACGGGGTATCGGAGGATGAGGGTCGGGATCGGCTCAATAGGGATACAGCCTGGAGACGGAGAAGTGCTTGGCTGGCGAACAGCCGTGGAGTAACCAATAGCGGGCGACAATTGGATTCGCAAACGAACCCAGATGAGAGACGGCCCAGTAACCTTAGGCGCTTAACTGGGTTCGGGCCGTCGGAGAATGCAGAAGGACCCTCTGCGCCCTGGAGGCGACATCGAGCAGAGCGTGGTTCAAGCCTTAGCGCCCAAAGATGGCGACAGATAAAGGCCGGGCTGAAGCTAATCGGACGGCGCAGGGTTGACAGCACTGTAGACCATGCCAAGTCAGCCGAGCTGCTTGCTGAGCTGACTTCAGGGGTACCTGCAGCTTTGATTTTAGCCAGCATGTTTCAACGTGATGAACATGGGAGCAAACGAATCCCAATCCTTCTTGAACAGCTCAAGGTTCGAGTTACGGACAGCAAAATTGACTCTCATTCTGGAGATCGCCACCTCGTATTCAGAATTGAGCTTGAATATGGTAGTGGTATGACACGGATGAAGTGGATAATTCACCGAACATTGAAAGATTTCGCAAACATCCACCTCAAATACAAGCTTCATTTTGGAACTCAAAAGTACATACAATTGCGGAACCCCGAAGGCGGGCAAAATCTTCCGCGTTTTCCTCGGAGTGCGTTTCCATACTTGCGAGGCGTCCGCGGCCTGGACAGTGACATGGAGGACGAAGAAGAGGAAGGTGGCTATGAGACAGCTGCAGAGGCAACGAGTGGCAACGAGAGAACCGGCAAGAAGCAACAGCAATCTCGTCGGCGATCGTCGGGTGGTATATCTCGACGACAGTCTACTGTGACGAATACAGAAGGAGAAGGAGCTGCAGGTACGGCAGAAGCCGGCCCGGCTACTAAGCGAGAGAGTTATCCAGAGAGACAGAGGAAAAAGCTGGAGTCCTACCTTCAAAAGTTGATCCGTTTCCTGATCTTTAAGCCTGATAGCAACCGCTTGTGTAAATTCTTGGAGCTGTCCGCACTGGGTGTTCGCCTTGCTGCCGAAGGCAGCTATCATGGCAAAGAAGGTTATTTGGTCATTCAATCATCCAAAGGCCTCGATTTCCGGAGGGCATTGACTCCGGCTATGGTAAAGAAGCGCCATTCACCAAAATGGTTCCTTGTCAGACACAGCTATGTCGTGTGCGTCGACTCCCCCGAAGAGATGAACATATACGATGTATTTTTGGTGGATCCCTTTTTCAAACTCCAAACCCAAAAGATCAGTTTACGGAATCAGAAGGCTAAAGAGCTTGCAAAGTCGGCGAAGGAGTCAGCTAGGCATCCACAACATCACACGTTGAAACTCGAAAACTCGGAGCGAAAACTGAAGCTCTTGGCCAGGAATGAACGCCAGCTTCATCAATTTGAAGATTCTATCCGGTTTATGGTCGAAAACACCCCTTGGGTAAAACCGAATCGATTCGACAGCTTTGCCCCGGTGCGTCAAAACTGTTTCGCCCAATGGCTGGTTGATGCTCGTGACCATATGTGGGTAGTTTCGCGCGCGATTAACCAGGCAAAAGACGTTATCTATATCCATGACTGGTGGCTCAGTCCCGAGCTTTATATGCGGCGGCCAGCTGCTATCAGCCAGAAATGGCGTTTAGATCGCCTTCTTCAGCGTAAGGCTCGCGAAGGAGTTAAGATTTTTGTTATAATGTACCGAAACATTAACTCCGCCATCCCCATTGACTCAGAATACTCCAAGTTTTCCCTCCTTGACCTGCATCCAAATATCTTTGTCCAAAGATCTCCCAATCAGTTCAGGCAAAACACTTTCTTTTGGGCGCACCATGAAAAACTATGCATCATTGACCACACCCTGGCTTTCGTTGGAGGTATTGATTTATGTTTCGGCAGATGGGACACACCACAACATCTACTCACGGATGACAAGCCGACGGGGTTCGAGACACCCGATGGACCCAAGGATGCGGACCACTGCCAGCTTTGGCCCGGCAAAGACTATTCCAACCCGCGAGTCCAAGACTTTTATGACCTGGACAAACCTTACGAAGAGATGTACGATCGAAATGTCACCCCCAGAATGCCCTGGCACGATATATCAATGCACGTTGTTGGTCAGCCAGCTCGAGATCTCACTCGCCATTTTGTCCAACGCTGGAATTATATTCTGCGTCAGCGAAAGCCAACACGACCAACGCCATTTTTATTGCCACCGCCTGATTTTGACCCTGCAGACTTAGAAGCCCTTGGCCTTGATGGAACCTGTGAACTTCAAATATTGCGTTCCAGCAGCGCATGGTCGACTGGCACGTCGGACATCACAGAGCACAGTATCATGAATGCCTATGTCAAACTGATTGAAGAATCCGAGCATTTCGTATACATCGAGAATCAGTTTTTCATCAGTACATGTGAGATTGAGGGTAGAAAGATCGAGAATCTAATCGGGGACGCGCTGGTGGAACGAATTACTCGGGCCGCGAAAAATAAGGAAGCATGGCGCGCCACCATCATAATTCCCCTGATTCCCGGGTTTCAGAATACCGTGGACAGCGAGGGCGGGACAAGTGTCCGCCTTATCATGATGTGTCAGTATCGGAGTATCTGTCGAGGAGAGACCTCTATATTCGGAAGACTGCGAGCTTTGGGTATTGAACCTGAGGATTATATCCAGTTCTTTAGCCTTCGTACTTGGGGGAAGATAGGTCCACAGAAACAGCTGGTCACTGAGCAGCTTTACATCCATGCCAAGTGCATGATTGTGGATGACCGGGCCGCAATTATTGGGTCTGCAAATATCAATGAGCGGTCCATGCTAGGATCGCGGGATTCAGAGGTAGCAGCCGTAGTACGCGATACAGATATGATTTGGTCTACCATGAATGGCCGCCCATATCTCGTAGGACGGTTTCCACATACCCTGCGTATGCGTCTCATGAGGGAGCATCTGGGCATAGACGTCGATGAGTTGATGGAGCATTCAATGGCGACCGAGGAAGAGCTGCGAAGGATTGAAATCGCAGAACAAGACACCAAGCCAGCAGAAGACCAGGAAAGACCCGATTCTGAATCCCTTATGCAGGAGAAGCAAACTGAACGGGATATGATCGAACGCCGACATCGTATGCAGGATGAATTTCTCTCACGATCTGAAGACATGCACAGTTTTAATCACGATGTTGATTGGGAGCAGAGTAATAATCCGAATCTCAAATCGAACAGAAAGCTCACTGCCGATGCGAGGGTGACCGCCAATCAAGAGCACAAAAAGGATGTCGACGGCTTCGGGCTTGATCGTCTTAATACTGCGGTACAAGCTGGATTGGGAGACGCCCGCGATTCCGAACTTTTGGACGCCAGGACTGAGGTGTTACTCTCTCCCATCGCGTGTGAAGGTAAGGGCACTGTTCGGCAGCCGAAGCAATCGCCACGACAAAACACGCAACCTAGTGATAGAAAGCCCAAACAAGCATCTCCTGATAGAGCAACTAATGATGCCGAGCCGAATTTAATTGTGGAAGGACTTCCAGCTGCTCGTCATCCCGTACTAGCGTCGGGGCAAGAGACTGAGAGCAGCAACGGCAGCGCTGCCGTAACATCCAAAGATAAACACGACACGTCTAAGTACCATCTGCTAGGCCCGGACGTGAAACATATCTTCATCGACCAAAATTGCATGAGAGACCCTGTGATCGATTTGTTCTACCTAGACACCTGGTACGCCGTTGCTGATAAAAACACGAAGATTTTCCGGAGTGTTTTTCGTTGTATGCCTGATAGCGAAGTGAAATCCTGGAAAGAGTATAAAGAATATACCGCCTATGCTGACCGTTTTGCGGAGATGCAAAACCATCACAGCTCTAAAGCACCCCACTTATCATATCAACATCAAAGACTGACAGGCCCACCTGGGGCGGGTACCGTACCTGGCTTAGGTGTCAAACCAAATCTGCAGGTTGCTGGTAATAGTGCAGAGAAATCGCCGATCGACAGTCCTGAATACCAGGGAGCTGGTGCTACACAAAATCTCGGCGAGCGATCACCATCCGAGCTGGCAAAACAGGAAATGGTATCGTCTTTGGACGAGAAAGCTGCTCAGAGCGCAACAGACGTGTTATTCTCAGGAAACGGACGAAATGGGCGCCACGAAGAAAACGGTTCATCTGGAGAAGATCTCGAGAAGCAGCGCTCGGATCTCCCCCTGGTTGACTACTCAGATGCCTTGAACCGGAATGCTACGACGCAGTCGCGACGGCGAAGACGAAGAGCAACAACATTGGGTTCAAAAAGAGACTTCCATGCATCAGATGAAATGATGGATAGGCAGCGAGCAGAGGATCTCTTGGAGCAGGTCCAGGGGCATCTCATCCTGTGGCCGTATGACTGGTTTGTAATCCACTAGCACTTGGAGGGGATAATGACATCTTATATTGACCACGTTGCAGGCTCGAGAAAGAGGAACAGGGCGGGAATTGGCTCTACACGTTGGATCAGATCTCTCCACTGGAAATATAGTAAGTTCTTTGTCGTGCAAGACCTGGAGATACGTACCATCCTAACTTCAGTATAGCAATTAATGAGTTAAACGTCTATATATTACTTAATTCTTCCATATCCAGATGGATCATTTGGACTTTGGGTCCTCTGTTTTGGAGTTCTAAAAGGCGCGCCGTCATTAGCGTTCCATAGTTAGCGGCCATCCTCGCTTTAGACATGCTATCCCTTTGTTTTAGATCTCTCATTGTCACTTTGTACTGATTATCGTGGCAAGTCCACTTAGAACACCCCCATAGCGAGCGGACACTCGAGCCACGTTTCCCTCTGTTTTTGCGTAAAACATGTTTGTTTTGTTTTGTTTTTATTATGTCCGTCCAACCCAACTGAATAGCGGCGGTATTGTGGATTGTCCGTAGATACGATGCTTTGAATATTACGGAAAATATTATATTTAACGTCTAGCAGTAGGAAGTTGCTTCTTGATGTTTGTGCTGAAGATAGATACATGAGCTGCGATTACTATTGATATGACACTAACTGCCCAAGGTGGAGGTTGGAATCGAACCTCCCACAGTGGAAGTAATTCGGGCGCGGACCTTGCTCAAGCCATCAAAGTTGGCTTGAAGAGCATGGGTCAGCAGGCTACTAATTGGGCCGCCGTGGTTAGAGGTCTCGCGGTCAAGGATCGAGGCATCAATGAGATTGTATGCACACAGAAATGCACTCTGAAATTCTCGGGTGCGTGTACAAGCGCGACCTATGTCATTCATGTAATTGGCTGGATCCTGCAGGCACAACCGTGAGGCCGCCAGCACGTTTTGCCTCGCTAGAGCTGTCCTTTTGATGTTTATTAGCGCACGCTGGCCACGAAGATGGGCAGGTATGTGTTCGGGGTGGTACGCTCTGCTGGCTTCTTCTACAGTATCTGCGTTGAAAGAACCAGGTGGGTCAACGGAGATCCCGGTGGTTGTGAAATCGATTGTGCCGCCGTAAAACTTGAGAAAGGCCAAAAGTTGTTCCCCTAGACTGTTTGGCATTCGAAATCGGCCATGGTTCATCTTCAGAAATCCCACGAGGAGCATCACAAGAACATCTGACCCGATGGATAAATTATGACTGCCAAATAAGCCTCGTGATTCTAGGATAAGACGAGAAGCCACGTAAAGCGGTCGGATCGAGGGATATTCGGCATGGTAATCCCGTATGTAGTCAACAGAGGGAGGCAAGCCCTCCCCGCAACGGAATTTCAATTTCATGCTGGTGGGACCATGGATAGCTGTCAGGACCAGACTTCGTCTACTGTGCAGATGGACTCGATTTCCAAACGAGGAACATCGCCGAAGAGCATTCTCGACATCTCGCAATAGATTTTTGTAAATATCAAGAACTTGGGGCCGTGTAGCACTCGGTTTGCGAAGCCTTTCGATAGATCGCGCTGAGTCTGGCACCGGGAGGACAAATTCTAAATCCGAATGGCTCATGGCCAGTCCAGTTCGCCATGATCCGACAAGGTGAGGAGGACGAGGCACGATTCCTGCGAGCAAACGGCCAATTTCTGCGGCAACTTGATCCACATACTCTTGTTCGTGGATTTTAGGGGACATATACTTCTCAAGCGCCCGGATCTCTGCATCCAGCTGCGAGACACCATCGAGATACTTGTAGTCTGGCCCTAAGAAGTCCATCCATGGGGACTGCTCAGGCCGGTTGTTTCCCGCATCTGCAGCCCACTGTATTTGCTCCGAGGGAACTCCTTGAGAAGTACATACAGAAGTGCCCTGTCTAAGGGACCCAGCTTTCCGCCTGGCGCCCGTCGAATTAGGGGGTGAGGCGGATTGTGGTGTAGCAGCCGAGGATAGCTCTTCTGATGCCTGGCTATTTGGGGTATTCCATGTCGAGAGAATCTCAGGGCGGAAAATCCCTTTGGGGGGTGTTCTATTGATCACTTTACGAACTAAACTGGCTCGATTCGAGGACCGATGCGCTTCAAGTGTCCTTTGGAGGCTGTTTTTGAAAACAGTCGGATCGCTTAAGTAGATCTGGGTCCCATGAAGCGCTCGACGCATGACACGTGACGAAGGGAGAGTGCGACGGAGCCGAGATGATAAGAGAGATGGAGTCAAGAAGGGTGAGAGAAGAAGTAAATGAGTGGAGAGACTCAAGTGCATGGCCGCAGAGTCAGCAGCGCAATACAAGCATTGCGAGGCTCCGGTCACAGTCTGGGACATATGCCGGAGAAAGAGGGGGGATGATGAATGAGAATAAGAGGGGATGGGAGGTTTGAGTATCACAGATACTGGTTGGGGAGGGCTGTCATCACCATGATCACTGCCCTCAACAGGTAAGGTAGTTGAGTGCTTTAAGAGAGAATTTTCAAGAGAGAATGAAGTCGTTGACGAAAAGGATGCTCGACTAAATCACATGTTTTGGTGCCTGAGGCGAGATACTACTAGTCACGTGCGATATTACAGCCAGCCCTAAATAACTAAACTAAACTAACTTAACTAGTTAACTAAAGTTAACTAACGTATTTTTGATCAATTTTAAATGCGTTGTTTTAGTGGTTGAAAATGATCAGGAATTGATTTAAGGTATGCAGGGTGACCGCTCGGTGGAGTTGACCGCTCGGTGATAAAATACGTTTGCTGGTCCGATGAGGTAAGCCGGGGCCAGAAGCTTCGAATTGCATGACAAAACGAAAGATTTGATTCATCAGAGGCAGTTGTCGCAAAGCCATCTGGATCATGGCATGACGTATGCTGTCATAGAGGGAGAGAAAAAAGAAAGAACAAAAAGAAGAACAATCTGGTTTCCTTTTTTCTCCTTATATTGGGAATAATAATATTGCTAGAGATAGAGGACTTACTACGTACTAGATACTAGTATATTATAGTATATCTACCCATAGGCATCCCCTCTGTTACATCTAAACACATCTAACCATAAGATCGTATCCTGACTACTGTACTTGTTCTCCTTGCCTCCCTTTCAATCCTTTTTTCAGTCTTGTCTCCTTGACCCATTCTGGTGAATCGAGACTCTTTCGATACGGGAATGGTTCCCTAAGCATTCACCGCCTGCACATATTCGGCGCCCCTCTTGCCCTTCTCATTAAGCAGCTTTCTTTCCAACGTCCCCCAACCTTTTTCTCTCGGCACAGTGTCCTGACTTTTTGACACCTTGCAATTCACCAGTACTTCTCTTTCTTACTTGGTCCCTACAAGAAGATAGAGACATTTATTCTTCTTGTTATCTAGTCCCGGCTTCTCCCCCAAATGGAGTAATTCACCTTTCCTTTCCCAACCCGTCTTGCCAACCCACCTCTCGATCTCCTAAAATCATGAACTTCGCCCGAATTCGATCGTCAAGCATGTGAAAATAAAAAAAGAGAAAAAGAAGAAAAGTAAAAGAAACAATGCCTTTTGATTGACCTGGGTTCCTCAGAATCTCTTCGTTGATCGGTACCTGCTGTCAATTTATCCTTCGCCTTGTTCCCCTTTGTCATCTCTACCCCGTTCCGTCATAGCCTCCTCAAGCAAGGAAAACCCACGAGCATACCCTCTGAGCGGCCAGCCTCAGTTCTGGTTGGATCCGATATGGAATTCCCGGGTGCCGATACTGGATCGGACGGCTGCATATTGCCCCCTCATCCGCCTTCCCCTATCTCCGAGAGTTCGGGAGATAAACCTTCATCGGGTCCGTCCGATCCGTCTTTTCCCGCCACTCCTTCTCAAGCGGCCAAGGATGCAAAATCAGGATTTGAGCTTTTGCGTCGTTTGAGTCTGAAAGAGACACCTCTCGTGCTGGAATCGGATCCCCGAGATGAGTATCCGGGTTTACAACTTACTGGCCGACTCATCAGTGCCGCCTTTTGCATTCCCTACAAACTGAAATTTCGACCAGGCTGTGACTGGGTATGCTCTCTCTCTCTCTTTATTTCTGTTTAGCCTTCTTGGGGTTTGCCATGCCTCGGTACTCCTTGGAATTAGGATGCTGTCGTTCGATAAACTGACCCTTTGAAGGAACTAAAACCCCGTCCCGGAACTTCTGCTCTGTTTGATTCTTTCGCACACCTCGGCTCCGACGAAGCACGATGGTCCCATACACTCGTTGGCTGGACCGGCGAAGTTGAACCGGTCCAAGAGGCAACTTTGCAACACATTCCCCTAAACACCAACTCGAAATTACCAAATACCGTAAATGGTACATGTTTGCCTCCTCTTAACAAGGCGGCAGCACCAGTGCCCGTCGACACCACTGAACGACCGCCCAGTCTTCATATCCCGGAAGGGGTTTCGGTCCCCGCAGAAGACCGGGGGCGGCTTGATCGCCAACTAGCTTCAGGCCGGTATGGTAAAATCGCGCCCGTTTGGCTAGCAGCTGAATCGGAGCTGCCCGATGACACAATAGTGCTGGCGGATCAAGGCAGATGGAGACGATATGCAGAACGAGAATTGTACCCTCTGCTTCATTATAAACAACATGGGCCAACAGATGGGCGGTCGGAGCGCAAGTGGTGGGTGGATTATGTGCGAATGAACCGCCTTTTCGCGGATCGCATCGTGGAGGAATACCGAGAAGGCGACATTGTCTGGGTTCATGACTACCACCTTTTTCTCCTACCCAGTATGCTGCGACAAAGGATTCCAAACATTTACATCGGCTTCTTTTTACATGCCCCCTTTCCTAGCAGTGAGTTCATGCGTTGCCTGGCCAAGCGCAAGGAGGTTCTCACCGGCGTGTTGGGTGCAAACATGATTGGGTTTCAAACATTTTCCTATTCTCGCCATTTTTCATCCTGCTGCACTCGCGTCCTAGGATTCGATTCAAACTCTGCGGGGGTCGACGCATACGGTGCTCATGTGGCCGTGGATGTTTTCCCCATTGGAATTGATGCCAAGGCGACCCAGAAGATTGCTTTTGGGCCCACTGATATTGAGAAGGCCGTGGTGGGGACCCGCAAGCTGTACGCGGGGAAGAAGATAATTGTTGGCCGTGATCGACTGGACAGTGTTCGTGGTGTCGCCCAGAAGCTACAGGCCTTTGAATTGTTCCTGGCGCGGTATCCCGAGTGGCGCGACAAGGTTGTGCTGATTCAGGTTACTAGTCCTACCAGCGTCGACGAAGAAAAAGAGGAAAATAAAATAGCTAGCCAGATCTCCAAGCTGGTCTCTACCATCAATGGCCGTTTCGGCTCTTTGAGCTTCTCCCCCGTCAAGTACTATCCTCAGTATCTTTCCCAGCAGGAGTACTTTGCGCTGCTGCGGGTTGCGGATGTTGGGCTGATTACTACGGTCCGAGACGGTATGAACACGACCAGTCTGGAATATATCATATGCCAGCAAAACAATCACAGTCCGTTGATTCTTTCCGAATTTTCTGGAACGGCCGGAACCCTACCCAGCGCAATTCATATCAATCCTTGGGATACGGCGGGCGTTGCTGGGGCCATCAATCAAGCTTTGATGATGTCGTCTGAGCAGAAGCAGTCTCAGCACCTAAAACTATATAAACATGTCACGACGCATACTGTCTCGGCTTGGTCCAAGCAATTCATCACTCGGCTGCTGACCAACCTGTCTTCCTTTGACCAATCTGTGGCGACCCCGGCCCTCGATCGAGCCAAGCTGTTGAAGCAGTACCGTAGAGCACGGAAACGACTTTTCATGTTCGACTATGACGGCACACTCACCCCAATTGTCAAAGATCCTCAGGCCGCGATACCCTCCGACAGGGTTTTGCGAACGATCAAGTCTTTAGCTGCAGACCCTCGCAATGCGGTGTGGATCATCAGCGGACGTGATCAGGCCTTTCTTGATGAGTGGATGGGTCATATACCTGAGCTGGGTCTAAGCGCAGAGCATGGGTGTTTTATCCGGAAGCCTCGTTCAGATGACTGGGAGAATCTGGCTGAGCGATCCGACATGGGCTGGCAGAAGGAGGTCATGGAAATTTTCCAGCACTACACTGAGCGAACGCAAGGGTCCTTCATTGAGAGAAAGAGGGTGGCCCTTACGTGGCATTATCGACGTGCGGATCCCGAATACGGTGCCTTCCAGGCTCACGAGTGTCGCAAGCACCTGGAAAACACCGTAGGGAAGAAGTGGGAAGTGGAAGTCATGGCAGGGAAGGCCAATCTGGAGGTGCGACCGACGTTTGTCAACAAAGGATTTATCGCCACCCGACTCGTCCAGGAATATGGGTCGGGCCCCGGGAAGGTGCCCGAGTTCATCATGTGTTCGGGGGATGACTTTACAGATGAAGGTAACTTCCCGCTCCCATTTCCTCGAGTATAGTTACTGATATGGCGGCAGATATGTTCCAGGCCCTTGGGAAGTTTGATCTTCCGTCAGACCATGTCTATTCGGTGACTGTTGGCGCAAGTTCAAAACAAACTGCTGCCAGCTGGCACCTTCTGGAGCCTGCCGATGTTATTGAGACCATATCGATGCTGAACAGCAGCGCTAAGCAGGAATACTAACTTTCATGGTCGGCCGAGCCCATTTACTATGCCGTATTACTCTCTTACTTTCGCTTTGCCAGAATCTGTTATTGCTCATTCAAGCTGTCCCTCTATCTGCAGTACCTATTATTTTTTTGGGGTGGAGGGCAAATCCATATTCAGGCTTAGGGAGGGTGATGGGTTTCTCTTGCGGCTATACCGGCGTTCGTGACGACGGCCCTTTGTTCAGCGCTATATATTCCATGCCATCCTTGGGGCGTAGAGAGGTGCTCGAGCACTGTGGACTTGTTCGGTGGCGTCCGGATTGTATTGGACATTGACATGAAGTTTCGCTCGCCATTGGGACTCGAAGGATTGCAGTCGAATAGCGCAGGACGCGCATAATATGCCCAGGCGGGGGACTTGTTTTAGTTCTTTTGTCTGCTTTTTCTTCGAACCATGCTATAGATTGGGGCGGTGGGCACAGGAAGCTGTGGAATGGACCGCGTTAGAGAAATTTAGAGACCACATAGACGAGACGAATGGGATGGGGACTACTGTGGAGTGTTGGAGACGAGCGGCCCACACCATCTTTTAGTCTCTCTCGTCCGAATATCCGGCCCTGCTTCGGCCTTCTGTCCGAACCACGATGACTCTTTGATTCTTTGTCATCATCAATCGGGCTGTCCCCACTGGGCTTGACTTGGGGGTCTGGGGGAAAAAAATAAATAAAGGAAAAGTGCGGACGGTGTACGAGAATGAGAGACGAATTTATGAGTAATGACGACTGGAATTAGAGCGGTACTCGTCTACTTGTTTACATCCATACCATTACAACTGGGGACTGGTGACCCTCGGCTATCTCAAGGATTTTTTTTTTTTTTTCTAGAGGACGATTACGTTCATATATATACACATATGCTTGGCCGGATTGATTTCTCCTTAGTCACCAAAGATTCTCGGCTCAACCATGCCCATTGACGATATAGATAGCAGATTGTCGCATGATGGTCAACCAGAACCTGCCCCGTCCAAGACTAACGAAAAAGTCCCCAATACCTGTCTCGATGGAGACCGTCCTGATGACGAAGAATCAGGTTTTGACCAGAATCGATCGAAAGAACTTTCCAAATCCACCACCAACGGCAGTCATGCTGGGGCGTTGGCAGCTAGAACATTATCTCTCGTCCGCACCAGAGAATCTAGAAAAGATATAGGCCCTGCCCCCGACGGTGGTTTCGCAGCTTGGTCACAAGTAGGCCTAGGACATTTCGTTATTTTCAACACCTGGGGGTACATCAACAGCTTTGGAGTCTTCCAAACGTATTACACCGAAACCTTGGGACGTTCTCCGTCCGACATATCATGGGTGGGAAGTATCCAGATTTTCCTCCTGTTCTTCATCGGCACCTTTTCCGGCCGTGCGACGGATGCAGGATACTTCAAAGTTACCTTGACAGCGGGGGCTTTACTGGAGGTGTTTAGCATCTTCATGACCTCACTCTGCACTGAGTACTGGCAGTTGTTCCTGGCCCAAGGCATCGGGCAAGGCATCGGCTGCGGGCTCATGTTTTGCCCTACTGTTGCGCTTATTGCCACTTACTTTACCACCCGGCGTTCGATCGCCATAGGGATCGTGGCGTCTGGGTCGGCAACGGGGGGCCTTGTTTTCCCCGCTGTCGTCATGCGCCTATTACCCCAGATTGGATACGGATGGACAGTGCGGATCCTGGGGTTCATTTCCCTTGCCACGCTAATCCCGTGCCTGATCTTTCTGAAACAAAGACTGCCGCCCCGGCGGAGTGGCCCCCTGGTGGAATGGGCGGCCTTCATGGAGCTGCCTTATGCGCTTTTTGCCGTCGGGATGTTTCTGAATTTCTGGGGCCTATATGTCGGCTTCTTCTACATCGGCAGCTTCGGACGGGATATCATCGGTCTGTCTCAGTCGACCGCGATTGATGTCCTGCTGGTCATGAACGGCGTTGGACTACTCGGTCGACTTATCCCCAACCTCCTGGCCGACTGGTATTTTGGTCCGCTAAACATGCTGATCCCGTTCAGTCTGGTCACGGGAGTCGTTGCCTACTGCTGGGCGGCAGTGAACGACCAGGCGGGACTGTACATATTCAGCGTTTTCTATGGCCTTGCGGCGGCTGGGATTCAATCTCTCTTCCCGGCCACTTTAAGCACTCTTACGACCGATCTGAAGAAAGCCGGAGTACGGATGGGCATGGTGCTCAGTGTGGTGGCTGTCGCTGCTCTCATTGGATCCCCGATTGCGGGAGCTCTGATCCAAAGAGAGAACGGCCAGTATCTATATGCTCAGATGTTTATGGGAAGTGCCATCATCGCGGGGACATTGACCTTGTTCACCTCACGAGTGGCCAGGTTAGGACTGGTCTGGCAACGGGCGTGAAACGAGCCATGGGATTGATTGATTGGTTGGCTTAGAGAGACATAAGGGAAGAATGAAGCCGGAACTGACTTGATCTGCAAAAGTGAGGCGATCAAAGAGTGAGAAAGGGTTAGAACAGAGGTTGATTGATAGTAGTACTCAATGGCTTTAAAGAATTATTTAAGTCCTTAGTAATCACAACATGTGAGTGGCGGCCCCGATGAGGTAAGATGGTGCGTGAGGTCCCGCCCGCCGCGTTTAGGAAATCTCGTGCGTGACTCCATCAGTTCGTTCTCAGTCTCTCCCTCGAACGCCTTGCTCTCCCGGCAACTCGTCGGGCATATAGGATCCAACCAGCAGAGATCTTTGGGCCTCAGCTCCTGGATCCCGGTGGCATTTCCGTCGCCTGTATCCCGTATGTGATGCACCATCCTATCCCACTATACCCCTCACATGTCTGACTCCCAACGTCGAGTTTAGATATATACCCTTTTGCCGTTACCTACCTACGAGTCTTTTTTTTTTTTGTCTTTAGGAGACGAAAAACTTCCTTGGTCGTCTATCTAGAAACGATTCTTACGTCATTGTTCACCCCATGGCACCCCGTGGCCGTGGCAAGTTTTCTAAACCGTCCCGAGGAGGTATGTGAAACAGCCGCAATCTCCCTCAATCAGCTTGGGATTGAAAGCACGGAAACACTGATGGATGTGTCGGACGCAGGAGGAAAGCGCTTCAGCCGGGACGTTCAACCCGTCGACAAAGATGGGAATCCCGTCGGCCTATGGAGAGTATGTTCGCTCGCATGATCCACTCTCCACAACTGGGACGTGACACCTAACGCTGTACGTGGATTTCCCTTAGGAAACCGACGATGATGGCCTAGATTTGTCGTCATCATCAGCATTATCAGAGGTAGGGGAATCGGGTTCGGACGAACAATCACCGGATGTCAATGCCAAACCCGGTCCTAGTTCCGCAGAAGCACCCGAAATGACGCGTGATGAACGTCGTGCCGCAGCCAAGGCCAAAAAGCAAGCTGCTATTGCGAAGCGACAGCAAGTCCAACCGGGCGATCTACCGCCTTCCTATTCGGAGTCCGATGCCGATGACGACGACGATGCCGATTTGCCGGCCAACCCGAATCACACGGCCAGCTCCCGATCGCAGCTAGACGGTACGCAACCGGAAACGATGACGACGAAAGACCCATCACAGCTGTCTCGGCGGGAACGCGAGGCGATTGAGGCACAGCAAGCCCGGGAACGCTACATGAAATTGCATGCGGAGGGTAAGACAGAGGAGGCCCGTTCGGATCTGGCCCGACTGGCCCTTATTCGGGAGAGACGTGAGGCCGATCGGCTGCGCAAAGAGGCCGAGAAGGAGGAGAAGGCCGAGTTAGCGAAGCAACGGGCAGCAGAGAGGGATGCGAAGCTGCAGAAGGGTGGGAAGAAGAAAGCTGCGCCAAAGAAGAAATAATGAAAACGAACCGCTGTATTGTTTCCATATTTGGCTTCTTCGTCAGATTCTCACGGTATACGCCGCAAAATCCCAATGACTTGATGAAAGGATTTTTTCCAGAGTAATGTGGGCGAAACAATTTCTCTCTACATATACACAACCATGCTACTTAAACAGCTCCAATAGATCATTACTATATACTGGTTTAGCTCCCTATCTGAGATCAATGTCTCATAAAGCAGGGTCTCTTCCCTGTTGGTACTATCGTTCAGTATACTCAGTCACGTTCTCTACACGTATATCAACGAGAAGTATAAAACTGTAGTCTCTGCTAGCTTTATTTCTTCGAATAGCTAGGCACCAGATCAACATAGACTAGAATCATATTAACACCCCAAAAGATGCGATCTAATAAATACATTGGCAAAGCCATTTCTAAACCAGGATAATCTCAGGCCATATGACTGGCATTATGATATCAACTATGGCAGTGTCCCGGCACAGACCATGCAGCAGCGGAGCCTTTACCCACTTAAACACGGGGATAGACATCCAAAGGACTGGGCCCCTGGGGAGTACCCAAAGAGGTTTCCAGCTGATTCTTCCACCAGTCGACGACATTGCGCTGGTTGACCCAGACGCGGAATCCACCGACCTCGCTGTTGTTTTGCTGGTACAGCCGGCCCCTGTCCAGGCTCACCCGGGGAACGTAGCTGCCGGCGTCAGCTTGTGCCTTCTGCCATTCATCACTGACCAGGAAGCTCAGAAGGAGCTTGGAGGTTTCGGGCTTTTTCGTGCTGGCCAGGATTGCTCCTGTCTGAGACCAAGACATGGCTTCGTCCTTGGAAGGAACCTTGGATCCCCACCAGCCACCGATGGCATCACCGGTGGTGAAAGTGACAGAGCGAAGGTTCTTGGTATCATTGTGGGCATTCTGGATCACTGCAGCAGGCGTGTAGGTACCCCGGACCCACTGGACATCATTGTCGTTGAGAGCATGAAGCCATTCGAAGCCGTACCGGGTGATGATCTTGCTGAACAGATAGAGGACGGCATCGTCGTCATTGGGCCAAGCGAGAACCAGCCTTCCGCGCCATTTGGGATCGGTGAAGGATGCATAGTCCTCTGGAATGGCCGATTCATCGAGCTTCGCCGTATCCCAGGCAATGTCGCCAAAGCCATCTGTAAACCAGTTAGGAGGACAGTCCGTCTTAACAGAGAAGGGGGAGAGCAAGCATACACTCAGCAATTGGAAGATAGGCACCGTGCGGGTCGCGCTCTGAAGCATAGATGTCATTCCACATGGCCGGTTTGTAGTAGAGGAGACGATTCTGTTCCTTCCAGCGGGGGAAATCATGGAGGGTCTGCAGGATGACCACGTCGGTAGTCTCCTTCCCCGTGTAGAACTGCCGATCAATTCGGCTGTCATGATACTTGGAGAGGTCGACCGTCCAGTTTACCTGGATTTCTGGAAAGCGTTTCTGGAACGCCCGAATGGTTTCGTCATTCTGATTGCCGGCTATAGTTAAATTTAGAACCAGTGTCAGCAAGGAACGCGGGAATTAACAAAGCAGAGGGGAGGGAAGGTTCCATGATATCTTACCATCTCCTCCCGACGAGACAATCAGAGGACCAGGTTCCTTCTTGGCCGCTTCGTAGATCTCGTCAAGGGTGCGGGTCTCAATGGGGACCTCAGGAATCCACTGCGCCCATGCAAGAGACAAGAGGCCGGAGAGAGCAACGAGGTGTTTCATAGCGAAATAACTGGGAGAGAGACGGCTCGTGAATAGGATGGGAGGCGGTTGAAGAGGAATCGGATTCAATTATTAGAGTGAAGAAAGGGAGGACGGTGTTGGGTCGGATTGAGCCTTTTATAGAAGCCATGAGGCCTTCAGGACTCAAATCACACAGCCTTGGGTTGGGGAAGAAGTTTGGTAGAACATCTACAGTGTTTCTAGTCTCCTTGGCGTCCAAACATGGGCTGGTTACTCTGGTTCAGAGCCGTAACTTCCAAGTTCTAAACTGTTGCCTTGGACTGACTGTCTTCATGCGAATTGCACTAGAGTAGATTTCAGCCTAGCGTGTGGCTTTGAAGCTTGGCCCTGATGGTCCTTGGGAAAGAGGGTCTTCAGACCCATCTTACGGGGAGTGCATCCTATAATTCCGTGGACGGTATTGGGGGAAGGGTTTCCAATTCTAGAGAACAAACCCTATGATGTTACCTCCAATGAAAAAAAGATATAAAAGAATCACTGTCCTTGGGATCTTCGAGGTCCAGAAGGGAAGTTCCACGGAACAGCTGAAACGGGTGGAAAGAACTAATGGGGGAGAAAAGTGAGGCAATAAGTTATCAAATTGATCAAGTACTACAAAATCCAGACCCCAGATGGACGGAATTAATTCCGGTCGGCAACGGTGGTGACCTTCGTCATAAGGCTTGGAGAATGGAGCCCTTTCTCTTGGTGTGGGGTTAACCATGCCTTACGTCGACGTGGTGAATCCACCAGACCCAGCCCAAACCCTGCCGCAGTCTATTAGCGGCTCGTCAAGTTGGCTGAAGTATTCAAGAAACGTTCTGGAACAGTACTGGATTCATTAATGGCAAAAAGGTGGACCAGGTTTTATATGGATATCTGGCTGCCTATTTTGCCATGCCATAGATGAAACCTAGTTTTCAACAATATTCTGTCCTCTATGATGTATATAAGGGTTGAATTCAGCGTGGGTTCAGGATCGATCATATACAACTGTGATAGATATACTGAACCTCGGCGCTTTTTCGAGCCGCACTTCACCACTGCAAAAAAACACTATCTCAAGCGAATTGCTGCAGATTTTGCAAGCCTTAATCGGAGAGCTAAACTGGGGTAGGCTTGGAGGTGTTGAAGTGTACAGATTAGTAGGAAGAATAGAAACAAACTAGTAAAAGGACTGGCTGAGCTTAATATTTTATAGGTTGTCCCTAACTGCTTCAGAATCACTCTAAAGCGATAAACCCATGACAGTTTGGTAGATCTCGTCTGTATCCGCGTGTTTGAGGGTTGGTCTGTGGGTAGAACGAAGGCATCGGTGGTTGGATTGCACAAAAATAAGGTCTTCGAACAGTTGAAGTACCATAATTAATAGGATTAGGTGCAAGTCCGAACAGGTGGGCCTATTATTAATATTATACACAGTAACTATAAGTTAATGGAAATTTCCCGTTCCTTTATGTTACGTACACCTTGGGGTCACAAGCATATCAATAGAATACTTGCCTCCAGTTGAAAAGCCAGGTGCATCCGGCTATTATCCTGTATTACTTATGAAACAGCAATACTGAAGCCAAAAAAAGTTCAATAAAAGAAAGAGAGAGAAACAGAAACAAAATGAAAAAAGGACTAAATGTACTGTGTATAGCATCCTGAATAGCCCTGCGCCCTGAGGTGAGATCTTAATATCATTAACGGCAATCCATTTCCGCAGCATATTCCGAAATCGAATAGTCCTCCTCGGGGGGTGTGGGTATCGCATTCCCCAACAAATATTCATATGGACCGTCCATTGGACCTAGCAGACGTAGGGTCCGGCCCTTTCCAGTCACTAATGTTGTCAACCAAGTAAAATGGTACCATTTAGGTCAGCTACCGAATCTGGGAGTCGCCATGGGAAACTATATCTTCAAGTATCAAACGTCGTATGAGCTGTGTTTGGGACGGTATCTGGAGGCGCATTTTGTGATCATGGACATGACTAGATTAAGAACCTTATATAGAGGGGGCCGCTCGCTTATGGAATATGTCAACTAACATAATACTTCCGAGACAGTCCCAGAGAACCCTCGCCAAAGTGTCTAGAACAGGAAAGCTACAGTCGTTCTAGAAAATCACGTATGTTTAGGTACATATATATATATGCAATATGCAACCGAGCGCCTAGACATTTAAAACATTAGCCCCACCGAAAGACCACAAACACGCATGAGCAATACCGATCTCCATGAGACACCAGCGCCGAATCTGACCAACGGAAATCATCCTCGATAATTGCCAACAGACAAACATCCGACAGAGCGGGTTCCGCCATGTCATGACTCATCAGGCTCCCCAAAACAGCCCCTCCACGCCAAGTCCCTGAGCCACAATGCCCCATCCCGCAATCAAACTGACAAGCCACGTGATCGCAAAGCCCAGGATCGGAAGCAAGAGCAGCTCGGTGTTATGCAAAAATGGCAACGCGTTATAGCCCAGGAAAGTGATATAGGTGTAGTACGTTAGAGCAGAGAGGTAAAGCGTGTTCCCAAGGAACGTGGCAAGGAAGTTGCTGGGACTGTGGGTAAGCACTGGGAGGAGAAGGAACTG
Source organism: Aspergillus tanneri (assembly GCF_003426965.1). Lineage (NCBI taxonomy): Eukaryota > Fungi > Ascomycota > Eurotiomycetes > Eurotiales > Aspergillaceae > Aspergillus > Aspergillus tanneri. The sequence continues at coordinate 977,808 of NW_022984634.1, read as the reverse complement.
TACGACGTAGAGATGAAGATACAGAGGGAAAAATGCCCGGATGGAAACCTGAAGCGGTACTCGGTTAGCCTAGTCATTTCAGATGTTTCGATACGGCATTAGAAATCTGTCTTCAGGTGGCCCGCTTACATCAAAGCAGTACCCAAACTCCAGCTGATCCTTCTCCCCCGGCTGCATGAACAAGCCTTGCGCCGCGCCGCGCCTCCGTCCACGTCCACCCCTCAGTCCGGTGAAAGAAGCCGCGGCTCCATTTGGACCAAAAAGTCGGCCGATCACAAAGTACCCAATAGTCGATACCAATAACGAAGACCCAATGAAATGGACGAAGATAAATAGCAGAGATAGGCGGACTATTGACCCGAATGATGGCGCATATGCGAGGCCCCATGCGAGAGCTGTGAGGAGATGAAAGAAGGAAAGGAGATATGTAAACGACGGATCGGGGCGATGCCAGGTGTTTTTTGTCTCTGTACGGCAGAAGGCCGTTAGTTGAATGAATTAAGAGTGGTTTGCCAGGGCATACGCTTCTGTGGGGGGTTGGAAAGCACCGTTAGCAACATAGATCCATGATGAGAAGCGTGCTTTGTCCAGATACCACCTACATGATAATATATTGATTTGAAGACTTTCTTAGGTGCAATAAGCAGTGATGTCATCTCCCAGATGGCCATCTCAAAGTCCATCTGTGGAAACTTGAACAATCTGGTGAAACGTCCTCTGGGATCAGCCACCGTTCGATCATCTACCACATCTTGACAGAATATATAGAGAGAACATTTTTCCACTTGGATAAGGGAGAAGTGAGCTAGGAACCCACCGTTTGAAAAATCGCGGCATCCGCACACTGGAACCGCGGTTTGCCGGAGGGGTGCCACCTAAATTGGAGGAAGAGGCATGTTGACGCGGAACAGATATGTGAGGGTTCATCTTCTAAATAACAAAACCTCGAGGCCTGGAAGTCAGGAAGGCCGAGAGAAAAGGTGGATCAGGTCATATGTATCGATAGGGCTTCGTGGTGAATGGTTGATTATGATATTCCCTGATGATCTGAAGGTCGGCTCGTTATGTCATCATCCACGGGCCTCGGGAGAACTTCATGCCGTCCATCTTGAATAAAGAGAAAAAACAAAAGGAAAAAGGACCAAAAAAAAAAAAAAACCAAAACTCGTGGTAGACCGGACTGGATGAACCTAAGGATCGACCGGATAGTACGAGAATAAATAGAGAGACGGATAGAGAAAGTCTATTCTATGGGATAACTATGGAATTACTAGAGATGGAGAGTACCTAGACATATCTCTCAGGTACCCTCTCCCATCCAGAGCAGGAAGAGAAGTACCTGGCTAGAGGTACTCTGTACATCTCGAGTTAGGGGTCTGGCCAACCCCGTGACTGCCCCTGAGCATTAAGGCTTTAAGCCATAGCCAATAGTCAATAATGCCATCATCCCTTGTTGATCGAACATTTCTACCACCGATATTATCTTATTAGCAAGAACAAGAACAATAAAGATAATAATAAGAAGTAGTAGTAGTAATTAGAAGAAGAAGAAGAAGAAGAAGAAGAAGAAGAAGAGGAAGATCATTGATTGACGTGAAACTCGGTACTCTTCCTAGCGGATTCTCCCCAGTTCCTAGTAGAACAAACCCGCTATTAGTTAATCCTTTGGCTGGCTCCCCCTGGTTCGTCTATCCCCTGGACTTGTCATTTCCCTCTGCCGCAACTTGAAACATTGAACCGATTTGTGACGGATCTAGGATCTTCAATCGGGACCATTGCCCATCTCTGCAATTGATTGGAGTTCAAACTTCAATAAAAAAAAGAAGAAAACTAAAAGAAAAAGACACAGAGAGACAGAGCAACGACGCAGCGAGATAAAGAGGGATTGAAACCGTCATCTCTGTCCTCATCTTCCCCTTACAACCTCGAAACTCCCAACAACCCTTCTCCCTCACGCAATGATCGAGGGGTAACACCTATCTGACATGCCCTGGAGACCGTCAATTTGAAATTCCAAATATAAAACCGGTCCCCCCAAGGATCTGGTTCCCTTAGTTGGTGGCAAGGGACAAACGTTGAAAGGGAAAGGATCCGACCTTTTGATTCTACCGGGAGATTCACATTGATCCAAGTAGATGGCACAGCAGCAGCCATCACTGCGGTCGGCTCGAAATCTGCTATTGACGATTATATTGTTGGGGATGCCACTACTGCTACCAGCCATTTCTGGTCATCCTCAATAAGGTCGAAAACATAACGGTTCGACAATATAAACATGTCCCAACAGAATCCCAATAAACCTCCAAACCATTCTCCCCCGAGGACACCCCCCTCCGCGGCCTCCAAATATAACCCAGCCAAGAGAGGGTGCCAGCCACGTCCCTCGGTACGCGAGACCTTCTTGGACGATGTCACCCCGGCAGACAACACCACTAGCAGCAATGATTCGGGGGACGAGCGGGATCCACATGACTTGTCTTTGTCGCCGAAGCATGCGGCCCGTACTTCCATCGTTGACAACATGCTCCTTTCTCTAGATCAATTTGCTTCAGGTACCTCCGTTCTGGATGATTACCGCCTCTTCAACTCCGTATTCGAGTCCGACACGTACGGCCGCAGTTCGCAGGACTCCGTGGCACAACCTCGTTACCGAGGCCACACGTTCTCCTCGTCTTTGTCGTCCGAGGCTGAGTATGCCTACAATGAATCGGTTGGTCGCGGTGCGACACAGTCGGGAAGAGGCCGCGGGAGCACCAGCAGCTCCAATTGTCATTCCAGCCTTCGGAGGTTTGAGAGTGCTCGTGGTCGAGACGGCACCGGGTCCCGCGGTCAAGTATATGATCATCGAGTCAATTCGGGTGGTGCCCCATCTGCGGGGAGGACAACAGGGCGACAAAGCAGCAAAGAAAGCTCTTCTCCCATGGATTCTGGCCCTGCTCTTGTACGGCATCCTGCTGAGTCGACTACGGAGACACGCTCTGCAAGCTTCGACTACGGTTTCAGGTCCCCGTTTGTGCCCTTTGCAGAGGCGCACGATGGGCATGACGGGATGGATGCAGCTCCTACACCAAGCGTTCCCGCTGGCCCGCGCAAATACCAGTCTCCCTCCCAGGGCGAACATACAGGAACACTTAACTATCAGTCATCACGAACACCGGTAGCATCTCGAAGAAATAGTGTGCAATCGGCGCGCACCAACCAGTCCAGAAGTGTTCGGCCGGAACACATCGGCACAGCCACCGCCAGGGGACGAGAAAACGAGTTGGCAAATTTCGGTGAATCGGGTCTTGACGCTCCTCCGACTATACCGGCTTCACACGATCCCCCGGCTCCCAGCCCTACCATATCGTTCAACAAGCCTATGTCTCCTCTTCCAGATCCAGCCCCAACTAAGGAGCGACCAGGGTTCTTCCGGCGTGTGTTTGGATCGTCGAAAGTTTCTACCCCTGGACCGCCAGATAGCAGCCAGTTGGCCTTCCAGCTGCCCCAAGAAAATGACTCAAAGGAGCCGAATGCACTAGGCACTAACTCTAAGATGCGGAGACAACCTCTGAAAAACACTGCGACGGCCGCCATCACGGGCCGAGAAGGAATGTCTCAAGTGGTAAACAAGAAATCATCTTTCTTCCGCCGGCGGAAGAAATCTATTGTTGAAACCACTCCGCCACCCGTTTTGCCAACCCAGGAGCTGAACACAAAAACAGCGGAGTGTAGTGTGCCGGTGTCCAGCCCTGTGAGCAGTTTGAGAAAGATCATGGACTCTTATATTGCAGACGCTGGTGGTCAGACGTCAGGCAACACCATTGAGTCCCCCAAAACTATCGACGGAGCGGAGGACTCATTGGCCAAAAAACCAGGAAATCTACTGTCTCCGAAATGGGATAATTCGAAACCCAGATACAGCCTCTACCCTGCTACTTCGTCCAACTCCACACCTAATGCTGCGACTCTGGGGCCCAGCAGCGGCAATGAGACTGTGGCTTCCCATTCTGGCTGCTCAGACAATGGCCACTTTGCCGATCGCATGCAAGAGCAGCTACCGGCCAGAGAAAATGTCGAGCCGCACAACAGTGGACAGGAGCGTAGTGAGGCGGATCGGATCCGCGATTCTTTGCAGAACACTTTGTGTCCTCCGGAAAATACCGCCCCCTCCTCACTCTCGCCCGTAGTGGAGAACTTCTCTCAAAAGAGTGTGTCGCCCACCGAAGCCCTCGATGACACGCATTCGTTGGATACCAATGAACTGGCGGAGGTCAAGGACCAGTCTGGACCGACTCAACACGACGATAAGCCGGAAGAGGCCAGCGAGCTGTCGAGCTCTGTAGTTCGTAAACAAGAGTCTCCTGCAGCCTCGACATCCGAGATCTCCAATTACTGCACAGCTTCCAATACCCCCGTAGTCCCCACAGCAGATCAGAAGACCACTGATATAGCGGAGGATCAAACGGATCTTACTGATGACGTGGTCGGTATGCCAGCCGCATCAGACAAAGAGCAAGCGCAAAAGCTCTACGACAGTCAGGATCAAATGGTAGGCTGTGAGTCAGTTGGCGCTTGGCTTGGTGGCCCGGAGCGTTCTGCTATCCGAAATGCATACATGGAGCTTTTCGACTGGTCGAGCATGAATATCTTGGCGGCGCTCCGAAGCCTATGCAACCGCCTAGTATTGAAAGGTGAGACGCAACAAGTTGACCGGGTCTTGGATGCTTTTTCCGCACGATGGTGCCAATGCAATCCGAACCACGGCTTCAAGGCTACAGGTACGTTTGGCTGTTCTATGTTCTATGTTTTTACCGGCATCTGATCATGCTCATCAGATGTTGTTCACACTATCTGCTATTCCCTCCTTCTCTTGAACACCGACCTGCATCTGGCAGACATAGAGCAGAAGATGACAAAAAATCAATTCGTGCGGAACACGATGCCGACGATCCACCGAGTAGCCGTAGATGCCGCTCCAGATGAGTTTGAAGCTCTGGCTCCGGGGAACAAATCCAAGACCCCAGTCGCGGATTCATCTCGGCCTCAGCATGACGAAGGCGAGAAATCTACCAACCCTCCTGCCAAACTTATGAACCGGCTTTCTCGCACCGATCTTTCGGTAAAATTAGCAGGAGACCCTGACAGTGATACGGGCCCATTGGTCAATCTGCCTTTCTATGGGTCTATGAGGGCTTGGGAACAGCAGGTTGAGACTGTCCTCCGGGATTTTTACTCCTCTATACAGAAGCAGAGGCTTCCACTACACGGTGCCCAGGTTGAAAAGGAAGGGCCTCGGAGCTCGTCCACTAATTTGCTAAGCCCGAATCCAGGTGGCCTACGCAGAAGCCCTAGTACCGTTAGCAAGAGCGGCTCCGATATCTATCCGCGCGGCCGCTCGGCCGACTCTCGGTATGGCACGGCACGCTGGTCCTCCAAACCCCGTTCGCGGGTGAGGTTATACCCCCCTTCGACCATGGGCTCCAGTCGGACCAGCTTGGAAGACCAGTCGTCCCTGTGGAGTCCCTCCGCTTCCAGCACCTGGAGTAAGTATTCCTTAGGAAAACTGACATCTGCGTCGGTCGACTCGTTCGGGTCCGAGTATATGCGCGGGGATTACCAGCAATCCATTGGTTTCGCCAATGCGTTAAGTCAGGCTATTATACGGGAGGATTATGCCCATTCAATTACGAGCGTGGAGGACCCTGGACGGACCATGGCTCTCCTGGAAGACGAGACGTTACAGCTGGCCGGCGCGCCTTGGGCCAAAGAGGGAAGTCTGAAGCATAAACATCACTTGGATTCGGTGGACAAAAGGGCCAAGGACCGTAATTGGAATGAGTGTTTTGCCGTCATCCAGCAAGGCTGGATGCGTCTTTTCTCTTTCAACTCATCCGCGAAATCCGTCAAGCAAAAGGCCAAACAGCGCCAACCTGGCGGCGTCGTGGTGGGGGGGGGGAATTGGACGGAGAATGCCGAGGAAATCTGGAAGTTTTTGCTGCGGCAGACCATTGCCAGCGCGCTCCCGCCGCCGGGGTACTCCAAGTCCCGTCCCCATGTCTGGGCTCTGAGCTTGCCCACGGGCGCGGTGCATCTCTTTCAAGTGGGGACCCCGGAGATTGTGCGCGAGTTTGTCTCCAGTGCCAATTATTGGAGCGCAAGGCTCTCCAAGGAACCCCTCATCGGAGGCATCAGTAATATCGAGTACGGCTGGAGTGACGCCTTGATCAACAGTGCTCTGATTACACCCGAGAGCGCCAGAACGCCGCCGTCCTCATCAGGGGCACGCCCCAGTATCCAGAGCTCCATTCGTAGCTCCATTGATCAGCAAGGGGGCATTCGACCCAAACTTCCGGCCGACCGCGTGCACATCAGCGACTGGGCTCCCCCGCAGCAGAGCATGACGGCCTCCACGCTGGCCGAAGCTGACCAGCTGTCGGCCTTGCGGTCGTATGTTAAGAGCGTGGAGGAGGAACTTCAGCGACACAACGAGCTCCGACCCGCCATGGTTTTGGCGTTCTCACCTCGGCATCCTAATGCGTCCAAGGCGATGGCCAACTGGGAGCGCAAGTCATCATATCTGCTGCGGGAGATTGTGAAATTTCGCACGTATATCGACTCTCTCCAAGGCGGAATTGACCTTAAGAACAAGATCTATGCGTCCCGGGAGGGTGAGGAGAGTACTCCCTCGTAATTTTTTTTTTTTTTACAGACTGGGCTTTGAAGTGTAGTTGGCCCCTTGAAGACAGCGACAACGGCGTCTTCAACGAGTATTCTTCCTCTCTCCGAGTGCGTTTCTTTTCTTTTCCCTGTACAACTTGGAAAGTGGATGGACATTTTCCTTTTTTTTTTTTTTTTTTTTTTTTTTTTTTTTTTTTTTTTTTTTTTTTTTTGAATGTCTTTCTCATGTATCTTGATCACCCAGCACCTCTCCTCCCAGCTGTAACGAGACCTATGGGCGTTATGAATGTTTCCTTTTTTTTTCATTGTGGTATGCATATAGCGAATGTCAATCTATTAATTGCTAGCTAGATTGTTCCTTGCCATATTTCAACTACTGCCTCATAGATAATTTTATAGTAGATGAGCAGGACAATGGTTCTTCCTTCCCCAACTTCCCCCTTCCTGCATCCCTTCCACTAGTAACCAACTAACTACCCCACGACAACCGTCAAAACAAACACGAGCCCAGATCATCGTCCATCAAAGAGCTGAAGCTAGAGATATATCTGGTCTAGTCCTCTGCACTAATTCAACCGTCGAAGTTGGTAGGGACGGGCCCATTCGCATTTTACCGTATCGTGGATGTGGAGAAAACAAACACCGCGTCCAGACAATCCCATTCATTCTCCTCACTCTATCGACAAGCATCATCAGCCGTCATCATCATCCCTTCCGATTCAGACCCTTAGAATTAATGCGATCGAGGACGTGAGCACGCCGCGCAGACCGTCGTCTCTCCTCTCCCGACCTTGTTGACGTCGAACACCAGACGGTTCCATGGCGCAGGAAGGCGCGCCGGGAGAACGTCTCCAAAACACAATGGACACCGTCGGTCCAAGCGAAACCACCCAGTTTACACAAGAGGGGGTATTAGCGCCCGAGAGACGACAAGACGATGACCCAGCCACGATAACCAGCGGTCAACTGGGCCACGACGATTCGAACGCTTCCTTCAACCTCCCTCCCTTGCCTGATCACGATGGCAGCAGTCTTTTCCCCCTATCCGGCGAGGACAGCGATGGAGACCGAGTGGACGATCAAACATCGATAGAGGAGGGAGAAATGCGAAGGAAGCTGATGGACATGGAATCCAGTTTCTTACCTGAGCCCTCAACGATCGACATTGCCGCTACGAACCCGACCGCCGGCATCGACGACACATACTTGGTAGGAGTGCTCGTGGAGAATGGGCTTGAATCCAACAGACCGGATCATACAGAATCATGCATGCTTGTGCCCGATGGATCTAGTCACGATTTCGCCCGGTCCAACGATGGGGCCTCAACAATCCCACGCACCCCCAACTTGAGGCCCGAAGAGCACACCGCCGACGACTTGGTGACTACGCCTGCCGCTTCACCAGACCGACATGAAGATAACACCACGATGATTGAAATGGTTCACTCATCCCCCGCAGCCGAAGCAGCGGCAAGGACCGTAAACCGCAATCTATCTACGACAGCCGAGGCTGCTTGCAAAGCCAGCCAGACTTCGCATAACGAGTCACTCGGGAAGTCTTCCATGCCTACAACCCTGGACCAATCGCTACAGCCAGCGCCTGAGGGCGCATCGCGGAGCTTGTCACCGGCACAGTCAAGGACCCAGCACGACGGTGGTGGCAATGATTCCGAGCCTGTGTTGCAAACAAGCAGCCGAAGGGGAAATCGACCGAAATATTTGACGAGCCGCCAATCAGCCAATCGACTTTCGTACTCCTCCGCAGCAAGCGCCAATACAGAATTGACAACTAGCGACGCGACATTAGGTGCAGACTACGCACTTCAATCCGGCGGTGCAACGCCCGGGAATCCCACTACTACACAAACTGGGCAGCGTATCAATCTAGCTAGATCAGTGAGTCTAGGGAGCATGGCCTCTGGAGTTTCTAGCTATAGTGATGAGAATTTCATGGAGAAAAGAAACCCTGGTCCTACTACTATAGAGGGGGGCCTCCAGACTCTGGACGAGGAAGACCCGCAGTCGCGGCCTGGATCATCCCACCCGCAGCAACCACCACGTCAAAGCCAGGATCATGACAAAGAAAACCACAGTCAGCCCTCAGAGAAGGAAGTGTCGGGGCTGATGACGCCCAAGGCGAGGCCCCGAGACAGTAGTTTCCCTACAGATACGGCCATCGCGGAGCGCGTCAAGGATGTAGAAGTCCCGAGTACGTTCGTGAGGCAATTCCGAGAAGATTACGGTGGCCGCGGACTGTCCCCTGAGAAACGTGTCGGCACCACTCCCGCCTTTACAAGGAGTGGCCGGAGCATGACGCTCAAGGAGCAAAGCAGCACTATCGACCGGCTCTCCAAGGAGAATTTCGACTTGAAAATGCGCATCCACTTCCTGAACGAAGCCCTGAATCGACGTTCGGAGGAGGGGGTAAAGGAGATGATTTCGGAGAATGTTGAGCTTAAATCGGATAAGTTGAAACTACAGAAAGACAATCAGAATTGGAAACGGAAGGTCCGCGATCTGGAGAAACAGATCAAAGATCACCAATCGGATAAGGAATCGATGGTCAATCATGACCCGGAAGGTACCGACGATGAAGACCGGGATGCAGCGCAAGACGAAGAGGTGTCGTATCTGCGAGAGAGGGTTGAGACCTACGAGCTGGAGATCGAGAGGCTACGGTCTGAAAGCATCTCCAGGGAAAGCGAGAAGAGGAGACTCGCGGAAATGATCAAATCACTACGTGATGGTAGACCGATGGGTTCGGATGTGGGAGCAAGGGAGGAGCGGGTAAGTTCATCGGGCCAGCATTCTTTTTTCTCCTTCCATCTTCTCGATACTGATTCGATGTGTGACAGGATATGTGGAAGGACATGCTTGAAGCGGAGACCGCATCCCGTGAACAAGCTGAGGAGGAGAATAAGAGGCTACGCGACGAAGTCCTTCGTCTGAAGGGCGAAATGAGCCTGGCCATGGTCCCCGCAAGGATAGGACAGCGCGACCGGGTGGGCTCGATGGCTTCATATTTCGGGGCCTCGGAGAGGGATGCGAATCGCAATATAACGACAGGCAGCTCCTCGAGCTCAACGATAGTGATGGAACTGGAGCTATTGAAACAAGAGAATGCGGAGTTGAGGAAAGAGGTCAGCGCCCAGACTTCAATGCTCACCTCTCGAAACAGGGAGAAAGAGCGACTTTACCAAGAAATCGAGGAGCTAAAGATAGGTCAACGCCGCGAACGGTCAGTTACTGGCGAGAGCATCTTTGACCGGTCCGTGTCCCGAGCCCATGGGAGATCGTCCTCTCGGGCCAGCGATGGCACCGGACCCCTTTCAAGCGACGATGTCGAGCGTGCCGAGCTGGAGGCACGAAACGGGCAGTTGCGTGACCAGGTGTCGGAGCTCAAACTCGAAAACCAAACGTTCCGAGCGCGGCTGGACGAGTATGTTAGGGAACTCGAGGAGATTGACAGGGCATATCAGGCGGACATGGATCAAGCCGAGGAGGATCTGCAGAATCTACAGCAAGAGCGAGACCAAGCGCTGCAAATGGCAGACGAACGCGATGCTGCATTCCAAGATCTCCGGGGTGAAGCCCAGGAGGAGTTGGACGCTCTCGGAAGCGAGCTGGATCAGAAGATCGAAGAATGCCAACGACTGAGCGTGGAGCTGAGGTCCCAGGACGAGAGCCTCCGAGCTCTACAGGCGGAGATGCGCTCAGCCAGCGAGGGCATTCTTCGACTAGAGGAGGACGCGCAAAACAACCTTCGACGTTACGAGGCCGTGCAAAAGGAGCTCAAAGAATGCAACCGCGATATGGAGTCACTGGAAAAGGAGCTCTACGAAGCCAACATCAAGGTCCAGCGTCTCACGGTCCAGATCGAGTCGAGCCAAAATGAGATCGCTTTCTTACGAGAGGAGCAGGACAGCGACAAAATCAAGATTGGGGACCTGGAATTGGACCTCAAGACCTACAGCATAAGTCTCCAGACCGAGAAGGAAAAGACCCTGGAGCTAGAAGAGCGCCTGGCGGAGGAGAGACACCAGCGCGAGGTGGTGGGAAGCAAGGAGAAACAGGAGGTGCAGCGGATCGTGAACGAATTGAATCGCGAGGTGTTGACAGCCAAGGAAGAGGCCCGAAAGCTCAAGAAGAGCCTGTCGGCGCAGGAGATCGAAACCAACACCTGGCGGGATCGACTGGTGGAATTGGAGAACAACCTTCGAGAAACGCTGGGAGACCTGACCGGCAGCCGGTCCAGCTTGATCTCCAACATAACGAAGCTGCAGAAGGAATTCGAATCGACGGCCCTGGAACTGGAAAGCGTCCGATCCACTCTAGAAGAGAAGGAATCGCTGCTGCGAAACCGGGATGCCCTACTGGAAACCCACGCGCTGGAGACTAAGAGGCTGTCGGAGCTGCTGGATCATGAACGTATCACGCGCCGAGCGGACAAGCAATCGTTTGACCAATCGCTCAAGTCTCATCACCAGGCGTCGCGGACCATCACGCAAAGCAACTCGCGCATCTCGGAGCTGGAAAGTGCCCGAAGTCAGGATCGCAAGCGGTTCGCCAGCCTGGAGCAACAGTTCAAGGATCAACTCAGCGAGCGCAACTCGTTGCTGCTGACCATCTGGAAGCGGCTGTCGCTGATGTGTGGGCCGGACTGGGCGCATTCCAACAGTCTGATTAATGGAAATCTTCCCAGCCAAGAAGTCATCGGCAACATTCTTTTCTGGCCCGGTTTCAGCCGCAATCTCCTGCTGGCCGTCAAGACGGTTGAGGCCGTGGTGTCTGGCTTCAAGAGTCGCATCAAGAGCGTCGAGCGCGACCTATCCAAGCAGTATCAGGTTTTGGAGCATGCCTGCAGCGTGCGATTCAAGCGGGTGGAGCGCATGGAGGAGTCCCTGATGAACATGCGCGCCCAACGACACAGCCGCGGCCACTCCGGCTCTTCCCCGGAGGTGGCCAAGCTCCGGGGTGAGAACCGCCTGCTCAAAGCCGAACTGAACCTGCTGCAGCCCCAGTCGCGCCCTCGCGCCCCGGCCTCGGCTGCCGCAGTGGCCGCCGGAATGAGATCCAACTCTCCCCAGGATCCCCCTTCGCATGCGTCGCGGAGCCTCACGCGGAGTGTCGCCACGGGGATCCCTCGGCCATCGAATGCTTCCACGCCCCTGGACGATGCAGGTGCCGTGATCCATGGCTCTCGCTCCCGACCCGCAGCGAGCGATCCGGGACAGGACGAAAAGTGGATCCGCCGCCTGCATGAACTCGAGAAGCGATTGAAGGCAGAACGGGAGGCTCGTTTAGCCGACCGTACGGGAGCCCGCCAGCGGCTTGAAGAGCGCGATGCTGAAAACGAGAGACTCCGGTCCCAGCTGGAAAGGCAGCGCGTGCAGAAAAGCATTTCCACTGCCCCCAGTGAAGACGGGGTGGGTCAACCTCGAGGGCAAAAATATGAGGACTTGAGCTCCAGTGAAGGTGAGGGGATTTGTGTTGATATCGAAGTTTGAACGACCATCATCTGTCTGTATGCTCTTCCAGCTCTGTCCTCCGCACATTATCCCATTTCATCGTACGTCATTGTTTTTTATGCATACATAATCTATACCCTCCAAGTTTGGTTTTTTGTTTTTTTGAGGTGTTATTTTTCGTTATTGATTTTACTTCCACTGCAATCACAGGATTCAAACCCGGATATGGAATGATTTGACTGTAAATGCGTGCATTGGCTTTACAGGCGTTAAATGTATATATAGATAGCATGCGTCCTCCACCGCAGTACCAGGTGTGGCGCCCAGGAGATATTATATCCATAATCACTTAGTTATATTCAAAGTTTTAGTAGGAAACACAGAGATACATGCATGGTACAGATACACATTGCGTCGTTACTCCTTTACCATCCCATCACCGCAACGAGACCTTGAGGGAGAAGTCGACGATCCCGGTGCCTTGGTGGATGGAACTGGTCGAGAGAATATCGACGTCGGGGCATGCGTATGAAGCAGCGTTACTCTCGTTCAGGCCACCACTGACTTCAATGAGAAACGACTGCTTCTTGCCAGCCCAATCGTGTTTGAGTTTCCTGGCGGCCTCCCAGACGCCGTCTGGAGTGAAGTTGTCTAGCATAATCACGTCAGCGCCGGCGCCAATCGCGGCATGGGCCTCCTCCAAGCTCCGACACTCGACCTCGACCTTAGTAGAGAAGCCTCCCACCGCCTTTGCAGATTGGACGGCACGGGGAATGGCGGCCGCGATGGAGTCTGTGGAAGTGGGAACGCCGCCATCACCGGCGGCCCTATTGTTTGCGCAGGCCCAGACATGATTATCCTTCAACATGGTCATGGAGCTCAGGTCGTGCCGATGGGGGTCGGCGCCTCCGACGAGAATCCCATATTTCTCGACAACGCGAAAACCCGGGGTGGTTTTGCGGGTACCGGCCAGGATACCGTTCCAGCCCTGGGAGCGCACGACGGCGACCAGCGAAGCGCTCTTGGTTGCAATTCCGGAGCAGCGGGCGAGGATATTCAGGGCGACACGCTCTCCCAGGAGGATCTTTCGGATGGGGCCTCTGATAGTGGCGCAGTGTTTGATGGGTTCGATAGGTTGGCCTTCTTGGACGTGCCATTCGACTCTGAATGAAGAGGGGATAATGTGATCAGGTATAGACATATATATATATCCGGGATTGTAGTGTGATAGGTAGGTAGGGTTATCGATAATCGACTTACGTGCATCCTAATTGGGAAAAGACCTCGTTGAAAAAAGGTACTCCGGCCACGATGCCCTAAATCAGGGTGATCTTTTATGAGAGATGCGACAGAATGGCAGGGATCGGATTCCATTCACATAGAGTAGGTACCTTGCTTTTCCCTAGTAGTCGAGCCTCTCCCTCCGATTCACCGACGACGAACCCGCCATAGTCGAAGCTGGGACAATCCTCCTCCAGCCAGGAAGTAATTTGATGTTTGTAACTGCCCGGAAGCAAGTGGCGTAGATCACCATACGTGGCTGCCATGGTGCAACAATTGAATCTTCAATATAGATGCGATGGTTGACGTGCCATTTGATTTCCCCGCGGCGGGGAGAATCCCAGTCGGAATCGGTCCGTGCTCTTGGGAGGCACCGTAACATCACGTGCCATATGCGGGAGGATCCGGGAAACTTAGTAATATCTAAGTAATTAAGTTAGCGAACCTAACTAACCAGTTAGTTAGTTAGCTAAGTTACAGAGTAACTTGCAACTAGTTAAGAGTAATTAACGGTCGAGAAGGTAATACGTTCGGTGCACGGCTTCTCCCAGATCCGAATACGAAGACGAAAGTGAGTGGCGCTAGCTCCGCACTGCCGACATAAATAAAACACTGCCTCTGTATCAGGCAGCAGAATTCGTTAAGTCTTGGAAGATGAATAAATTAACAAATACGAGTATAATTCATGACGTCAGGTGCTTTTGTTGACACCAGTAACTTGGAGTTCAGAACTTGACACCTCAGTCAAGAATGCCTTAAACCCGGATATACGGCGGACGAACGCTTTCTCAGTCAGATTTCATTCCTCGATGCTGGCTCGAGATGATTGACGGCCGATCATCGCCGCCAAGCTTCGTCTGCAAGGCTGCGTTCCGGAGTTCTCAGCCTCCGAGAGAGCTGTAATCTTACACATAGTCTGAAGCGAGCGGTCCCAACCCGTGCGGGTACTCTGTCTCTTCTTATCTTGTACTGTACTGTACTGTATGGAAATATGTATCGAATATACAGTATATTACAGATATTTTCTCAAACTCAATCAATGATATTTGTAGCTAGTGATTGGAATGCTCGCAGTAAGAGGGGATGTTATCACATCTATGGATATACTGTATAACCCTGGTGCATTGATAACTTTTTCCCTTTCCAAAGCTCAGCACTCATGGAGTTCTGAGTAATGACTCTAAATTGATGATCTAGTGTATTATATTATGTATATATTTTGAGTTACACCCATCAAGAGTTACAGTCACATTGCTGTTTTAACCAATATTGAAAAAAAGGAAGAAAAAAGAAAGAGAATGACTCCTTAGAAAAAAATGCTTCACAATATACCTCAGGCCCACTTTGGACACATATCATGATAAGGATATTCGGCACTCCAGCTGAAACATGCATCGACTAGGCTTTATTTTTTCCTTGCTGCTGTGCTGGAGTATAGCGGAGATCCAAGGTTTTCAGTTATGCCATGACTACGTACATGATGCCATGGCGTGATACATGCACAAGTACAATTATTAGTAACCTACTGCGGACTTTTCCAGGCCTTGTACACGATCTTGCTTCCATATCTCTGTCCCTTTTTCAGCACAACCATATGGCGCCAATCAGGCTCGTTGATCGCATTGACAAAGCGACTGGGTTCGATGCAAAAACCTGAGAACCGTCCCCGTCTAGGGTTCCCTCCCACTGCAGGGACATCGTTGCCATGGCCGGTGTAGAACTGGAACGCCGGCTCGGTACTGTGAACCAGCAGATTCATCTGCGATCCCGGGTGATGGAATTCGGCCAGAAGTCGGAGTGGCTGCTCGCGAGTGTCCAGACGAATCCCGGAGACATCACGGTCCATGACGAAAACATCATCAAAGGGGGGTTCGTTCGGTCCGATGGCGAAGGGTTCGGTTACTCTGCGAGGGTACGGTTGGATCGTGCCAGACGGGATGCCGGTGCTGTCCAGAGGAAGGTAGTCCTGGGTTGAGAGTTTTGCCGAGGTTCCTTGCACAGTCTCGTCGCCACTTAGGTTAAAATAGCTACCAAAGTAAAACCAATGTAAATCACAGATACTCACAAAAAAATAGTACGGAGTAAATAAAATAAGAAAGCTTACCTATGATTGGTCACATTGACAACCGTCTCCTCGCACTCGTCCCCTACCAATTCCGCTTCGTACTCCATAGTAAGCACCGTGCGAGTGACGTTCCCTTCCACCTCCTTGCCTGTCGTATAGAAGACTTTCAAATCAACTGTACCGGGGTATCCAGCTTCGAGGTGCTCGCTTCTGTAGGTAAATAGCAAGGCATCTTGACCGTTGCGCTGTATCAAGATCGGTCCTTCAAAGTCGCGTCGTCCCCATCCCATACTACCCCCATGCAATGCATTGGGTCCATTGTTTTTTTCGAGTTCGTATTCCCTGTTGTTGAGATGGTTAATCTTGCCGTCTTTGATACGATTCGCTACGCGACCGATCGTTGCGCCGAACCAGGGGGCGTTGTATTTCTCATAGTCCTCCTTCCTGGAGAATCCCAGGACGATGTTCTGACCGTCTATGGTGAGGTCCTGGATGATCGCCCCTAACGAGGTGAACTTGACCGAGGATTCCTTGGCCATCTTGGGAACCGCGTCGTATTCGCTTCCACGTCAAGCTACTGAGCGCCAGTGCGAATTAGTTGACTAGTGCAGCAGAGACGGGCTTCTAGTTGCTGGGCAGGGAAGTGAAGTGATGATATAAAATTTTGAGCGGCATGGCTACCCCGCAACGCGTGCCCCCCGTGCTCTGGTTTAGCCGAATAGCAACAATTCGGAAGGGATAAACAACATTGTAGACTATTTAACCGGCAGATAGGCTTTGGAAAGAAACGCATCATCAAGGAGTATTTCTTGTTCTTTATTTCCTTCTAAGGACGTCAGACTGCAGGATTGTTGATGGTTTGAGATTTACCCAAAAGGGTAATATTCTGGGGCAATACTCCAGCGATGAATATCAGAACCAAGTTGCACAGTGTGCATGTTATGGACGCTAATATCTCTCTATTTATTTATTCATAAAACATCAAAGATACGGTAAACAGTAAGTAAACATGTATGTATATGTAAGACTGATGCTTGAGAGTCCGTCCTGTCCCTGTGCAGCCTGGATCGGTATCCGCGGGATGCGTTTCGTCCGTCGCCGAGGCCCGTCGACCACATTTGACTATTCTGAATATCTCCCAACCCTCCTTCTTCTCCTTCTCCTTTTTGCCAATGAGAACGGCCAAGATTGCTAACCCTTGGAATCCCGTCCGTTAGAACAGCGGAAGAGGCTTTAGATTTATGATGGTACCTGATCTGGTCCAGGATATCGATCGTATTACCTTACGGACCTGTGTATTTCCATATTTGGAAATATACCACGGACTATTCCCAGCACTCACCTTGTACATACGGAGTATGTAAGGAGCTGTCATCCACTGGTCGCCTGATCAAAGTCCTACCACGTATCCATGTTTTATGCATGCTTAGTCCCTAGAGGTATATTGGGCAGTATGAGGAAACTTTCCAATGAAGTCTCCGATTTGATTACAAAGGATTACAAACTCTTCTGGATCAAAACTTTGGAAGTCAATAGTTACGCATGGTAACTAGTTATGGTTGCAATTATTAATCACTGACTATCTAAGGACTAGACGGTAAATTGTGACAAATACACAAACACAGCCATGTGGATGTTCGAGATAGGGAAGTGGCAATGGACTAACCCTACTGAAGATTCGGAAGGAATCTCCAAAAATGGTCAGGACCCAACCCTTCTGAATCAGTGAATTCTGCCGTAATACCGAGGAGAAGATTTAACTAATCCATCCACTTTGGGCATAATGGCAAGTACCTTACTGTCACTGAGCTCCGAGCGGGATTAGCATGGGCTCGGCGGGTCGGCAATTCGGACGGGCCACGGAATTATGTAATTTTTTGAGTTGAGTTGTTGTGGAATCAAAGAAAAAAGGAATATTCTATAAGAACGAGTTAGTTCGCTTGGGCTGACTGTGATTGTGGATTCTTCCGTGATCCGTCGCATCTAGGGTGGAGACAGGTTCAATACCTCCTAGGGGTTGATGACATTTACACTGTAGCGGTACGCAGTACGAGGTGAAAAGAAAACTAAAAAATGATAAAAAAGAAGCAGGATTTCCCGAGAGTTCAACTCGACGTGTCATGATCTTTGTGTAGCATCCTAATCAGGCCAAGATGGTGTCATCATCAACCACCGGAGATAAGCTCGGGTATTATGACGTCCTCCATCTATCGATTAGTCATCAGGTCAACGTCACCCAAGGTTCGGTCAAAGCTCGGCATGGAAAATTGTATATAGATAATAGCATGATTTATTGTGTACAACACTCACAACGGATGTAAATGAAAACGGTAAATACGTCAAAAAATAGGTACTCCTCCCAATAGCTCCAGAGTTCCAGACCAGTATTTTGAGCCCCTGCTCCAAAACGCCTTGGGCCGTCCTCATTGCCCTGTAATTCCCGCATAAAGAATGTGAGACCAGTAACCCCAAAAATAACTATACAACCCAAAGCAACCTTTCGCTCCCTATCTTAGAGAAGGTTATGATTTTTCAAAATAGAAGGCATAAGTAGAAGGATAACGTGGTTGAGAGTGAGGAAAGGAAAAAAACATGTATATTATACATGCGTCACATCATACGGCGTGTAATAGATGTTGAAGCAAGCCATTGAATGTGCAGGCCATCTTGGCTCAGGTAGATGCAATCTCTGGTACATTCGCATTTAGAAATTGGCTGATGTCTTCGTAATCGTTCTTCGGGTCTAAGTACGAAGACGATATCATGCAATTCATGGGGATCTGGCGATTGAACATTGGCGACGAGATCGGGTCCTCGAATGACATGTTTGTATAGTCGGCAGTCGTCATCAAATCCATATCTTCAAAGGCACCGAAGTTATTGTTAGCCCATTGATGCGGCGCCTGTAACGCGACGGGATTGACGACACCTTGCATCGCCAACGGCGTCACAAATGCAGGGTTGGTCGGGGTCATCTGAGGCTCTGACTTGATAGTGGGACCTTGCGTCTGCGAGGAAGGGCTGAAATTAGGGGGCGTGGGCGGCACTTGTCTAGAAAAGGCATCGGAGAAGCGTGATGGTACAACGGGTGAATGTGCGGTCTCTGAGCTACCATCTGACGAGTCCTGACGCTGCATGTGCCCCGCGTTTTGCTTCCACAACTCCTGCTGCATCATTTCGGGGCTTTCCTCGAAATGTTCTCCTTTGTGCTGGTCCAAAGCGCCTAACCGGGTGAGCAGATCGTGAGTGAGCGGATGACCATTGGGTTCGCATTTCAATGGCTCCCCCGGCCAGCCCTCGCCTTCACTGCTCCGTCGGTACAGTTCTTGGAGACCATAGACGAGCCATGCTTGCTGTTGTTCGAGCATCTCAACGTACCTAGACCCCATGACAGGGAGCGAGTTAGCATCACCGTTCCAGCATAGCCGAACAGACAATCAAAAAATAACATCAAATGCCAAGGTGCAAGCTCACCCCTTGGGGTACACTTTGTCATGAGCCTTCTTCCTTTCGCCAAAGACGCAAATGGCATTGTCCGCCTTACATCGACCGCAAGGGTTACCTCCGTCACACTGCACCGGGTCAGTGCATCAGAACGCGCTGATGCTCGATTGGGCCGTGGCCATGCTTACCTTGGATTTCTTCAATCTACACCGATCGCATGCCTTACAGACCCTCTTGCGAACATTGTTGTCCGAATGAGAATTGTCCGATGTAGGAGAAGGCTGACGTGCGGTCATTGTGTGGTTGTATATATATGTGTGTATATGTATATGGGAAAAGATAAACTATGCGCGATGCCTGGAAGCATAAACGCTAGTTAGGAGAAAAGAGATGGGATAAAGAAGGAGAAAAGAGAGATCCCAGATCAACACCAGTTCGACAGTTGGATCTTGTGTTATTATTCTTAGATCCTTCCCTATCGGTGTGGTGTTGCAACGGTTGCTGATTGACAGGATGTTTTAAGGTTGGTCGATGACCCAACGATGTCGAGAAGGCGAGAACCCAAGGTTTAAGAATCAATGGATAGTGAGTGAAGAACCAATGCGAGCTTCTCGGCGGTGGACGTAATGAATAATGACCAGATCGGTTGGATCCAAGAACTCGGTTGCTAAGGTTGCAATTCAGCAAGTGGAAATCTGCTGAAGCAATAAGAGTCAAGTAGTAATACTTTTTGCGGGTAGGGGTTTCCAAAGGAGGGTCAACGTGCTTTTTAACCAGCTGAAGCTTGGTGATCGAAGATTATGTATTATTACGGATGATTGTTATTCTTGGGATTGGCATTACATTACAAAGTAATAATTATTTGTTTTAAATATTATTATTTTTTAATTTTTTTTCGCTCTTAATAAAAATTGGAAATAATCCTTCCGGGTCCTATGATGATGGAGTTGGTGGTTAGTTCTAAATTCTAATTAAGAACACCATCTTAGTCTGGACACTACAGTGGATGAATGGATCGGGTTGGCCTGGCCTTACCTCCCACGGTGGGGCCGTTGGTATCGGTTGGTTCGGTGTGGTGTATTTTTCGACCGACCATGGCCTCGGAACAAAGGAGACCCCGGCGCCTTTACCTAGTATTCAGTAGTCGAACTAGCCAGAGACCATGCGATCCAATAGGAAGACCAGTCATCATGGAATCAAACGCGGATTTTAAGCCCAACGTCGGTGTCTCCAGATCTTATTCTATACAGTTCTTCCTCATTGTCGATACTGACACTGCTAAGGTACTGTAGCCACATCTATAGACATACTCTGAATACCTGTACCTATACTGTACAGTACGTAGTCCTTACCGTACCGTACCGGGGAGATACCTGTCGTGGTATTCTTACCTGGGATATACCGCCTACGGATAACGGAGCTGCAGGGTCGGAGCCTTGGCTCGGACCTCGGAGGTGCCAATTCCCTTGGATGGAGTGAAACTTCCACATCGAGCAATCTGCTGATCTGAATTGATTAGCTGATCGGAAAATTCTTCTTTTTTTCTTTTCAAACAAGAATGAGTCAATCTTTACAACTTGTTAAGGTTTTGTCGATTCGGAAGGAAACCTGCTCACATTTAGAGCCGTATATCCGAGCGGATTATGTGGACTCTGTCTAGACTACCTAGGAGTAGTTACCTGAATAAAGTGCCTCGTCTGAATTTGAGGCTGGACTTTGAATCCTTATGATTAGTAAATCATCAAATCCCAACTGTCCCGTCCTCGATGAAGGGTTAGAAATAGGGCGGACCTTCTTATCCCTCCGTAGGCAGTAGGTAAGGTAAGTAACTAATTATCCACGCCCATACTATAAGATATGACATGCCCGCCGTGCATAAAACGGCAGGGGCGGCACAATTTCTCTCTCTTCTTGTGAGCTGTTTGCCCAGGTTTCCACACTGTCGGCAAACCCAAGCCGAACGGGGACGGAGTGTCTAATTCGTTTGGCCCTTGTTGAAATCAAGTAACTAGTGAGGGTTGAATGAATCAACCTGACCCAGGGGGGCAATAATCGCTCATCTGCACCTGATCACGAGCCGGAAAGCTTAGCGCTAGAAATGATCCTTGCCACCTCGTACCATAGTTTAGTACTTACCCCATTTGTTCTATGCTGTCCATTTATATGGAGCATACGAACAGGATGCGGTGGTGTCTTCAATCGTCCTACGGCCATAGACTAAGGGTATTACTAGCACTCGGATGCTGGCTCCTAGCTTTTTGACAACGTCTTCTTCATCTTTGCGCTGTCTAGGCACATCCCTGGGTTCTACTTCTGAATTCTGTCACCAAGGTCCTATAGAGCCCGTTCATGTACTTGCAGTCCAAAAGATCAACTTAGATTCTACGAGTGGGACGCTAGGCGCTCTGGACCCTCGTTGTTGCAACGGTATGATAGCGTCATCCCGCATTCTAGTAGAATCCGCCCCACCGTGTATGAGATGCACTGAATCATCACTTAATTACGTGTGGTTCAAACCTAAAGACGATAGGGAATGGCCCTGTCTGTTGATGGATGCGTTCATAGATTTGATACCCCCTGGTCTCTCATGATCTCATTGACTTATCATACTACCTACGGAGTACTTTCTACAGCTTCTATTTTTATTTATTTGATGCATTTTGTTTCACCTGAATAAACTGTCAAATCTCATAGACCATTCTTGGCGCCATCTAGATCAAGAAAGAAAAGGAGCCGAGAAAATCGAGAGGAAATAGAAGACGAATATACTTACAATACAGAGCAATGCGACCTGAGGGGTATATGAAACTGACAGTAAGGGTCAGAAAAAAGAAAAAGACAAAAATAAAGAAAAAAAACATGAAGGCAACCAGGAGAATGTATCCTGCCATAAACTACCCACGGCAACACAGGCGCCTCCACAGACTAGGTGATATTGATTCCAATGGCTTTTCATGTCCCAAGGCCTCATTTGTCTGCTGCTGTTCGGCCCGCTCGTCGTCTTTCCTAAATCCACGGAGAAAGTTAAGTCGTCGAGACGTCTCGTTTGCCGAGTTGGTATTGACTGCATCCTGCGTATTGTTCCTAGGAACTTTCTCAGTCGAATGCCCTACAGGATGAGGAGCTTTGGCTGTGGCTATGGCTCTCTGGTAATGTAGCCGACGAGCCTCCACAACACGGCGGACTAAGACTGTGAGAATGTTAGACCCTCAACCCCTTCAAAAACGAATCGGCAGGGAGAAGAGTCGTACGGGCAAATGTCTCCTCGATGTTGACCATCTCCCGTGCACTGGTCTCCATGAATCCACACCCGTGTTTTCGGGCATATTCCAACCCATCTCGAGCGCTGATGGCTCTACTATCCTTCAGGTCACACTTGTTTCCAGCTACAAGTTTGACTGGAGGGGGCATTCCTACGTCCAGGCCTTGTGCACAAACCCCTAACTCCTTCAATAGGCGTTGGTTATCCTCTAGTCGTTGTTCCGCTTCGAGGTCGATCAACTCCATGAATTCGTCCAATGCGTCTAAACTGGACACGTTGGTGATGTCGTAGACAAGCAAGAAGGCGTCCGACTTCAGATTGGATGCCGTCCATAGTCCGCGATATTCTTCCTGGCCGGCCGTATCGGTGATGGACAAAAAGTATGGAAGCCCGTCGACAGTCCTTGTGACTGAGTATGAATCTTCTGCAGTTCCCGGCAAAAACATTGCCGATGTTAGAAATGTCAAGGATTCAGATTCAAGACTAGATGGGCGGATGGGGTGGTGTATTACCGATGGTAGGATCATATCTGTCGTTGTGGACTGGTTAGCCCGATTGACCAATGCATTGGGGTATTCATTGGATTTGAAGGCCAAGGAAGAAGCCGTACTTACTCATGAATCCATTGAGATCGTACCAAACGAAGGGTAATGGAAGACTTTCCTACGAAGGTGCGTTAGATCGATGCCATAATTCATATGGCTAATTAATTTGCAGCCCTGACTCTCAACTCCAGTTGCAAACAGTTCTATACGTAGTGGAGCTAGGGGGCACGATCGGGATGTTGCACAACATACCGCATCCGCCATCCCCGCATATGGTGATGGATATTTTGTTTGATGCGTCCGCCATCGCGTGGTGCGTTGAGTGGCGCGATCAATGCTAAAGGTCACGAGGGAGAGCAAATCTCATTGAAGGGATTTGAAGGAAAGAAATTAAAAAAAAAAAAGAGAAATGGGAACAAAGAAAAGAAAGCTTACAAGACACAGCAACAAGCTGAGAGAACACAGTTGATGATGTTATTAGAACTACACAGTAAAAGAGGGTCCAACCTCAAGGGGAAAAAAAGAAAAAAGGGGAATGTTGATCAAGGAATGAAGATCAATTCACTAAGAATGTATTGTACATCGAGTATCACCCATGAAGCCGACTAGTCTGTCCCCAAAGAGAATAACAATGTTCAAAGAGAGAGGTAGATGGAGGGAAGAAAGGGAGGATGGGAGGAAGCGAAAGAAGCAAGGGTGGAACGAAACACATAAAAGTAAATAAAAAAGGGTTGAATGGAAGAACCCCTGTCTGAAGTAAATGGTTCCCCAAAGATCTCGAGATCCATCGATCCCATCTCGAGTCAGTTTCCTTGGGAGTGTCTCTAATCCAATCACCGAGTCGGGAAGCGCGAAGGAATCTATTTCCAAGGACGATCCACTGTGGAAACCCCAGAGTGACTAGTTTTAAGTGAACTATCACCACAAGACCATTGTTGTGGATGCCTCCCCTCCGTATCACGATTCTACTAGCCGGATAGAAAGACCCATAGGTTTGACCCAAAACTCACGTGATCAATCACGGGAATGATGACATCCTCAGGCACACTCAACAGCAACAACAACAATATCCATAACCATCACCACTACCACCATAATACGGAGTACTAATAATATGCGCAATGATGGATGCTCTCGCTGCTATCCATCTCCTTACTGCAAGTACACCACTTCTTTTCCTCCTTTCCATTTCATCTTCCCCTCTCGGCTGAATTGACCCGTCACAAATCTTCCCCCTTCCACTTCAGACACATCAGGGAGCGGTCCCTACGGCGCATCCGTTAATTGGCACAAATCCACATCCGGACGACCCGTTCGTGCAGGTGGCATTTCCCTGATTCTCGATATTAATCTCTTTCTAAGTTGATATTAGAGAGAGAGGACTGTCGTTGTCTTTGTCGTTGTCGTCATTGTTGTTGCTGCTGTGGCGGCGGCGGAAACCCCTCTGGTTGTCGCTCTCCTATTTTGTCCACCAAGTTCTTCTTCGCTTCCCCCCTCTCCCAGTTAGTTGCACTAATAGTGTTGAGGATTTATTTTATTCTATTCTTTCCCACCTTTCTTTTTTATTATGATCGTATAGACTCTACATAGTACTGCCTTATATTAAACTGGTCTGAACTGTGAATCTCTCTCTTTTCCCTCACATACACCCCCAAATTGTGTGCGGTTCAATTCTTTCCCCCGGTCTAGGAGGAATTATCGTCCTACTATTCAACCGATCTGGACTCTTACTGGAGCCAGTTGCCGTTGAAATCCCAATAATCCGTCTGAAATCGTTGATGTCTTTCCTTTATTGGCTCTATCCCCGTGAATCGAATCGATCGGTGCCAATTGCAGGATGGAAGGGTTCCATGGGGACTTCTACGACCACCAGTATTATTGGCCTCCGTCAGAGAACAATCAGTTGGGTCAACCTCAACCTTCCGATGACCAGCATGGCCAGATGATGTCCTTCACGCCCCCCGACCAAATGCAGGTCGAGAACTTCGCCTATCAAGCAGAGAGACCGGAAATGCTGGCCGCCAATTCGACTTTCATGTTTCCGCTTCAAACACCCAACTTGCCGTTCCAGTCCACCACTAGCTACCCCGATGGTCCCGTGTCGAACGTTCTGTTCCCATATGATCCACACTCCGCTATGCAGTTAGCGTCTGGAAACCCAGTTGCATACAACACTTCGTTCCCATCGTCCTTGGCATTGGAACTGAACCAGAATCATAGCCAACCCCTACAACAGCAGCGTTCTGTATCCCAATTTGCTTCATTTCAGTCGCAAGCAATAAATTTGGACCATACTGCACAGTTCGCTACCATGCAGCCCCAAGGAGCCTTCCCCAGTACGTACTGGGCCCCATCTCATCCCACCACTGAAGCCTATCATCGCGTTCAGCTGGTAGGACCTGCCAGTATAGCATCCCCAGGTGACCTTCAACCCACCGACTCGGACATGTCTCGTAGGCGACCGCGGGCGCTTCAATTGTCGGTCCTACCGTCGAGTGCTGCCACCGCCCATCGGTTTATTCAGCCGAAAAGGCCGTCACCAGTGAAGGGTGGGTTTACTCCAATTTCAAATCTGTGCTTCATTAGACTGATGCGTCTACCGTGAAGCATCTTCGTCGTGTTCCAGGTCGGATATGAGGAGTCAACCCTCCCAATATAAGAGCATCTGTTCCAGTAGTAGCATTGATATCCCAGACATTTTGGTAGGTTCCCACGCTTGACCTTGTGATATAGGCGGTCAAGCACAAGGAGCACCCTGATTTCCAACGCCCATCCGTTAATCTTTCCACTGTAGGCTGAAGTAGTCTCACGACCAGATTCGAAGATCAAACTTGGTACCGTGGATTTGTCATGTGCATTTGTACTCTGTGACATCTCCCAAGATGATCAACCCATTGTCTACGTTTCGGAGGCTTTCCAACGGCTCACGGGCTACTCAGAAGGAGAAATCATTGGCCGGAACTGTCGCTTTCTACAAGGGCCGGATGGCATGGTCCAGCGAGGAATGCAGCGGACTTTTGTCGACCCGCATACTGCTTTCCGTCTGCGGTCAACCATTGAGGACCGAATGGAGATTCAAACTAGTATGATAAACTACAGGAAAGGTGGTCAACCGTTTGTGAACTTGATTACAATGATACCAGTCAGGTGGAATTCCGGTGACTATCGATTCTACGTTGGGTTCCAAGTCGATCTTGTCGAGAAACCCAATGCGGTCACCAGTACAAATCCAGGTATGGTCTATACCAAGTAGCTACGACCAGTTCCAGTGCTCTGAACTGATATCAGAACTGCAGATGGTACCTACATGATTAACTATCAACGGACACAACTGCCCAATTATGTGGCGCCTCCCCCGGACATCTTCATGACCGACCCTGACCTAGCTGTTATGTTTGGACATGAAGACGTGTCAACAATTCTGGACAGGATCAGCTGTTTAGACCCAAGCTATAAGCACTACTTGGACCGCGTATTGATCGAGAATACCGATGATGTGATCCATGTGCTCTCCTTTGAAAGTGAATTTCTGTATCTGTCTGCTTCCTGCCGGAACGTTCTGGAGTACGAACCGGCTGAACTAGTGGGCAAGACCTTGTCGACAGTGTGCCATCCTAGTGATATCGGACCTATCACCCGCGATCTACGTGCTAGTACCAATACTGACCCTGTCAGCGTGGTGTACCGGATCCGAAAGAAGTATGGCGGGTATATATGGTTCGAGAGTCATGGGTCGTGGCACATAGCGGATCGGAAACGTCGCTTCATGGTTCTGGTTGGACGAGTCCGTCCAGTGTATTGCCTCGACGAGCTCGCGAAGGTCCCGCCGGGTGATTTGGCTGAAAGTGATCTTTGGGCCAAACTGTCCCCCTCGGGGATCATTCTCTTCATGTCTTCCAGGACGCGGGCAGTCCTGGGCCGCATGTCGGATACTCTGGTTGGGAAGAGCATACAAGAGCTGACCGACGCGCGTGGGGAGGCACAGCGAGCTCTGGGATTGTCTCGAAACGGCCAGCCGGCCAGTTTCCGGCATAAGATTCGTCATCGAAAGGGCCATATGCTCCCGGTGCACACCACGCTGTACCCAGGTGACACCACAGAAGGATGCAAACCTTCCTTCTTGGCCGCGAAGATGAGCTTCCCGAAAGCGACAGGCGCATCCCCAGCGCCGACACCCCTACTCCCGGCACAGTCAGCTCAGGAGGGAGCGAACCAAGCCCCCGCCGGTAATCACCACGCTTCGCCTCCACACAAATCTGCCCTCTTTCCCGAGCTGATGCCGACCCGGGGTACGAGTTGGCAAGTAGAATTTCGCGACCTGGAAAAGGAGAATCGGACGCTCTCCGAAGAATTGCAGCAACTGCTCGCACGCAAGAAGAAGCGGAAGCGAAAGTTGAGCAGTGTGTTGGCGGAGAAGAGCTGCGCCATGTGCCAGAGCAAGCGCACGCCCGAATGGCGCCGCGGACCCAGTGGAAATCGCGACCTTTGCAACAGTTGCGGGCTTCGATGGGCCAAACAAGTCCGGAATGCGGCGCAAGCAAAATCCGCCGAGCGATTTGGGGGTCGTTGACCTGACCTTCTTGGATCTTGGTTTAGCGTGATAAGCGGATATATAAGACCATGATAGAAAGAGGACGGTGCGGACTGAAGCCAGACGGAGGACAGTCCTTGTACATTAAAGTTATTTTTTATGGCTACGACTTGAGCGGATTGATTTAATACCTGAATCACGTAAGCATACAAAATATAACCATAGAATCCATCATGTGACCTAGAGGAAGAGGGAGAAGAAGAGATGGAAAGTTACTATACAAGATATGTACAATCTATCAGATACGAGATCTATTGTTTAACTCTCCGTTCCAACCATCTTTCCAACCAACGTCTCTCCACTCTCTCGGCATCCCAACCCTCGCTATCCTGGGCGATTCCCACTCCGCCACGTTCCTCTACCGCGATACGGACCTCCGCTGCCTCCAATTCCTTGACGCCGCCACATTTCCTTATCAAGCGATCATCCAGATTCAAGTACTCGGCATACCGTCGCAGTCGATCCCGATAGAGGAGGGAGACCAACGCGACCGGCCGGGTATGGGACTTCACCAGACCCAAGGCGGCGCAGGCGCGTAGGATCTCCTCGGCCGAGGCGGTTTCGATCCAGGCGGGATGCGCATACATACGGACCAAGAGATCCAGCTCCTGCTCGGACCCCACTGCGACGGGAGTCAAGAAGCCCGTGGCGGCGAGCTCGTGCGCGGTCATCGCGGCGCGCTTGCGGGCTATATGCAACGCGCGATCCTTCTCGACCTGGCGCGGAATGCGGCAGGTGAATGGCACGATGGCACTGCCCAGGGCGAGGATGACCAGGGGGGTCAATTCGCCGCAGACGATGAGCATAAGGGTGAAGGGGACCATGCGACGGAAGTCATAGGCGGCGCGTCGGATTAGTTGGAAATTGGACCGGCTGAGAGGGAGCGTGCGGACGGCGTTGTCGAACGCGGCGAAGGCCTTGCCGTGCTTGGTCGGCGGGGGAGGTGAGATGGGTAGGTACGGGTTGATGCCGAGGGAGGAACGTAGAGGGATGGAGGCGCGGTAGTTATGGTAGACGTTCTTCAGGCCCGTCTTGTAGAAGGAAAGATAGGCACGACCCATGGAGATGAAGCGCTTGAGTTTCTCTGTCGCTGCGGCGGAGGGCACAATGGGGTTGGGAAGATTCAGATCCGCTGGGCGGGTACTCGGCGGTGGATTCACATCGTTGGCTAGGGAGGTGGTTGCAGTTGTAGTGGTGGAAGGAACGGTGGACGTCACAGGCTGAGCGGAGGATGAAGGACGTGTGTGTGTTTTGCTGGATGAGGAATGAGCGTGACGGCGAGAGGTGAGAAGTTGTTCACGACGTCGGAGGGAGGTAATAGAGAGGATGGATGGAGACAGAGAATGACCCAGAAGTACCCTGTGGGGGCAGAGAGATGCCGACATTCTATACATGCGAGGATGGGTGGGTGCAATTGATAGAATAATCATGAAGAGAGAAAAATAGAAAAATATGAGGATGCCTGTGAATATGGAGTAAGCATGCCGTATATTGGAGCCTGAGGCAGACAGCCGGAGTACAGATGCAGGCAGGCATACAGTATCCCGTGTTGTTCATAATTCATCGTCTCTTCCTCTCTTCAGCTCTTATTCTTGGATTCCACATTCATTCGTATTCTGTGGATCTACTCCATCCTTACAAATCAATGCCTCCATGTCAGAATCATATCTGACTCATGATGCTGCCCCACACTTATTGCTGCCCACGACCTACGTCAGGTGATAGTATCTACTATTGTTGAGGAACACTCTACCATATACCAATTCCCTGTTATCAGCTCTCACGATGTCTCTCGACCTCACACTCCCCACTGCTCTCATCCTGATCGACAACCAATCCGGTCTCCTGCATCCGAGCCGCCCCGCTCGCTCTAACCCCAACTATGAAACCAATCTCGAATCGCTCCTGAGGGCCTTTCGAGCCGCCATTCAAAGGTCCTCTGAAAGGTCCTCCAAACAAAACCTAGAGGTCATCCACATCTTCCACTCTTCCACCTCTCCTGAATCCCTTCTTCACGCCTATCACCCGACGAACGGCATCCGACCCTTGGACTTCGCGCAGCCCTCGACAGACGGCTCGGAGACGGTGATGTGGAAATGTGTCAATTCGAGCTTCATCGGAACCGATCTGGAGGCTCATCTTCGGGCGCACGATATTCGTCAGATTATCATGGCCGGTCTCACTGCGGAACATTGTGTTTCCACCACGACGCGCATGGCTGCCAACCTGGGCGTCGTGGATCGGTACCCGCAGGGTCCGATTCGGATCAACCCCGACAATGGCGTGTTGAATGATGTCCCTGTTGATTCGGGGAGGATCATCCTCGTGGAAGATGCTACGGCGTCCTTCGCGAAGGGGGGAAATCGATCCGGAGATTATCCATGCGGTTTCGATAGCTAGTCTGGAAGAGGAGTTTGCGGAGGTTATGAAGACTGCGGATGTTATCAAGGCTTTGGAGGGTCCTATTGAATAGTTAGTCTCTATTTGATGTATCCTACTAGCGAGAAGTTATTTCAATATATTGAATTACTCTGCATTCTGATCCGGTATTCTAGCTTCATACCACATAACTGCAATCGTAACGAACGTATCTCATTCTCCATGGCATCAGAGAAGACAGAAAAATGAGAGGGAAAAACTATAGGTCCACATCGACTGCAACGACACTCTCCGAAGAAAACCCCGTCACAAACAGCCGTGCCTTCTTCGGTGACTCAACTGGCACTAACAATGCCGAGCTGGCGGTATGAATGTTGCTTCCATCGTCTTCGAAGATCTGTCGCGTTTCCCATTCCGCAGACATAACGCCGTCAGCTGCGGCCTTCCGTCGGGTATACCAGACTGTGACTCCGTCCTTGGCGCTGGGATCGCCATGGGACTGGCTGAGGTTCATGGCTTTTAGGAGTCCCGCCTGGACATAACCGCTGGCATCGTCAGAGACGGTACGATAAGGGTCCGCGAAGTAGCTGGGGTTGTCGATCGTGCTGTCGAAGCGGATCTCATCCAGGATGGAGATACTGCTGGTCTCACCGTCTGCCCGGGCGCGATACATGATACCCCCGATAGCATTACAGAGAAGTATCTCTTCCCCGTCTTGACCATGGCCAATCCCATTGCTGTTTTTGATCCCACTCAGTGCGACAGTGGCATTGATTCCCGCCTCCGGGCTGGCAGCAGACTTCAGCTGGTCCAACCGAACGTGAACCACGTTGGTCCATTTCGCCCAGGGGTAAGCGTCTTCGATGTGCCGCTTAAGCCCATGGCGGTAGAAATGATCATTGGTGGCGTAGAAGGAGGACGGGCTCTTGGCGTAGATATCATTCGGCGTGGTGATCAACGGATGACGAACCGAGCGCACATGCGTAGCGGTGCTCGTTCCCAAGATATGGTGAAAGAGTTCGATCTGGGAGCGAGCCTTGAACACGTCCTGGGCATTGGTGCCCGTCTCGTCGTACTCGGGATTGCGTAGATGATTCACCGCGAAGATATACACGGCCCCAGACCTGTCGGGATCCTCGATGACATCGATCCCATGGGTCACAAATGGACCTTCAAAATTCTGGAACTTCAGGCGAGTGGATTTCATGGTCTGGCCAGAACTCGCCAATTTAGCCTCGTTTCCGAACAGCGAAAACAGATTCTCTCACCTGGGGGTCAATGACATGAAGTGACCCGACTGAATCGCCTGGCCCGTCGAAGTGACCCAATGCTGGGAACCACTGGAAACGAGAGGCAAAGGAGTCTTCACACGCCGTGAAGATCTTCCGGGTAGGCGGATAGTAGTGCATATCTTCACACTGTACTGTGTCCTCGATCTTGACAAAGGACGGCGTGGTGGCCAGTCTCACTGCGTGATTGGGTGCTCGGAACGCCCCCAACACTGTAAAATAATGGGTGACGGGGCCATAGAACCTGGCCAAGAGGGCACAGAGGATGGTCAGTTGCACCAGCGACCTCATGGCGCCAGCAGTCCTGGGACGGGATTATGTATCCGGGTGTCTGACGTAGGAGAGCGAGGGGAAGAAAGGGGATACGTTGCAGGGGATGAGCTGACGACCGCCCACTCCAGAATGTAGGGGCGAGGCCGTTGCACCACCGGTGGATTCCCCCATGATTTATATTTACTCATCGGCAAGAGAAACGATCTGCAGGTATGTGGATGACCGCCAAGGCCATGATCAGAAGTACATTCGTTTCATCGGCAGCGGGGCCAACAGAGAAAAGAGAGGAGAGAGAGAAACCGAGGGAGAAATAAAGAGAAAGAGATGCAGCAGAGCGGGGTAAAACGGTCTGTCGCATAGAGACCAACAACATCATTCACATTCATTCATATGAAGCAAGAAAGAGGAGTGCTGGTTAATTTCCATTCATTTATTCCATTTTCCCTTTAGAGCACACACATCCGTTCCATCACAATTCCTCGATTTCCGTAAACGTAGGCAAGGAAACAAAACAAAACCGAACGACAAAAAAAAACAAATCACCATTAAAAGTGAGCAAGAAATAGTATCCTCCTCCTCACTTCCAGCCCATGTCTTCAACCTAATCAAGTACGGGCCGACTTCGCGTCCATGTACTCTTGGTCGCTAGCGTCCAAGATGTCATACTCCTCGTCAGTCAGGAACCCAGCCTCCGTGTCGTCGTCACCAAGGGTCAAGCTCTCTACATCCTCCAGAATCTCCTGCTCGGATGCATTGGACAGCGAGGGTGCCGCTGGTGCCGGTGCCACTCCCACATGAATGCTGGCGTCCGGCGATTCCTTGTCCAGCTTGGGGAAAATCATCTGACTTCCTTGGCGTTCAGTACTGTTGGTGGGAGGCACCTCATTCTGTGGGCAACTTTCCTCCACAGTCCTTGACTCCGGGGTCATAGGGTCGGACGAGCTGGTTGCGCCATCCTGCACCTGGATATCACACCACAGTCGATGGCCGAAGGGCATGCCATTGGAAAGCTTCAATCGCCAGTATGAAATCGCCGTGCCCACTCTACTAGGAGCCTTCAGCGTCACAGTGAAGTCAGCGCTCTGACCGGGCTCTAAGGGTGCCAACAGTTTGTTGCTCTCCATGGCAGCGGAGATCGAATCAAGGCTTAATGGATGGTTTGTATCCACATTAAACATCGAATCGCCACCAACGAAGCGTACGTCGCTTCCAACGGGCCAAGCAAGGGGGCCAGGATTGTAGAGGGTCCAGGTCTGCTGGAAAACCTTGTTCGGAGTCATACTAGTGCCATCCGGAACAGTATCACGGATAAAAAAAGCCTGGTAGCTAGACGCTGGTTCAGTGGCGGGCGCCTCGTCCACCTTGGCTGGCTCTGTGAAGGGTGACTCAGGTGTAGTTTGGCCTTCCTTCACTGGTGCCTCCTGGGTTGGTGTCTCGGTTTCAGGTGGCGCAGTAGCTTGAGTCCAAGTGGACCTTTGTGTCCGATCGCCAGAGGAGATTGTCTGTTTGTTACCAGATCTATCTTCCTGGAGAGTGCTGACGGTGACATTCCGCACCGGGGTCTTGAGCATGACCATTGGGTGGGTGCGGTTGTGAGGATTGGTCGGGAGAGCCTCGCATTTGGCACAGAAATCCGTGTCATAGCAAACGGAGCACTTGTAGCGAACTCCGGTGATGTAATTAGATCGCGGCCGGCTTCTGCAAAGTGGGCCATCGCAAAAGATTCCATAGTGAACCTCGTGGGATGACAATGGCTCGGCAATTGCTTCGTAAAGCGGAGCGAAGCGATGGCCTGGGTGGCGCTGTGATGCCTTCAGGTGGCATTCCGAACAATAATCCCAATCAGGACAAGTGAGACATTTGTAGCGTACGCCGACGATGCTCTGAGGAGGTATTAGCCCTTCGTGCCCTGTGCTTACACACCCAAGGCATTCACGAATCTTACCTTGTCGCAGCCATCGCAGATAGCGGCATGCTGATGATGACGGCCCGGCTTGCAACGGGACAGAACCATGGTCCTCAAACAGAACTCGCGGTCATGAAGTAGGGAGAAGGAATGTGCGGGATGATGACCGTGTAGGTTTTTCAAGAGACAAGTAATGCAGAGGTCATAATCATCACAGTCAGCACAAGACACCATTTTGGTCTCGTCGAGTTCTAAGACAAGTTAGTGCATCACGAGGGTTTATGAAAGAAGGGGAAAATTTAGAAGCTTCTTTGCGTACCCTTTAGGCAACCATTGCAAATGCGCTCCTCGGTGATGACTGGGGGCTCTTGGACAGCGGAAAGGGGCCTAGGAATGTCTTCTGAGACGAGCTCTGGAACGGGTTCCGATGCGTTGTTCTCAACCTTGACCTTTTGAGGAGGTACCCTCTCCGTTGTGCTGTTGGTGATGACTCCATCCTTTACGCATCGTTTTATCAGCCAATGGTGTTCATCTGGACAGGCGACTCCGGCCTCTACGCAGTCGAGGCACAGATCGTAATCACCATTTTCACAGATACCGCAGTGGTAATGCTCGTTGGCAATAGAACGCCCACAGTGATTGCAGTCGATGCAATACACTCCAGTGGAAGATTTATGGGACACTATTGGAACATCGAGGCTGTCCTGGCCTAATACAAAGTCCCGATACTGGGGCTGAGAAGCACTGGCATCGTTGGGCGACTGCATGGATTCTGGCTCCACCATGGCTGACTTATCCGCTTCTTCCGCCACAGTTTCCGTGGAAGTGTTTGGTGATTCCAACAGGAGGTTTTCACCCTGAGATTCGGGCAGCGGAGAACTGAGGACCGTTTGGAGGTAGCTATACCTCGAAAGGGGCTGCTGCTGTTCCTCAGGAAGTGGGACATGAGAACTACTCTCACCCACCACGGTAGCTTTGATACGCAGTTTCAGTTTGGCTTTAGCGGCTCGATAGAGCTGCTTGTAGACAGCGGGGTTGTCGCTGTCTAGGTGGACGAAGCAACCAGCACTGTCGGAGTAGCGTTCGAAGATGACGTTGACATCCTCTGGGATGCCAAGAAGTTGACGGAGCTATGACACGAGACCAGAAATTAGCACCAATCCGAATGGGTTGTTAGATGGTTGCCAGAGCGTGATGATAGGTATTATACAGTTGACGTCAAACGAAGAGGTCCCCAAGGTGGAAATGGACAGCTTCAGGAGGAGTGGGTTGACAGTCCCAACAGTATGGGGAAGATGGACTACAAAAGGACCCGGTCGGGAGCTCGAGTGGGGACATGACATACCTTCTGGGGCAGAACACGAGCTCCAAGCTCCCTCAGAGGCACCTTGAAACGCCGATTACTACCATTATGAAGCACCTTCAAGGTAATAATGGTAGTGGGACTGACGGCCGTAGTAGGGAGAGCAGAGGTCGACATGGTGTGCGGACTCTGCTAGACGAGAGGAGACGCCAGAAGGAAGCTAGCGGCACTAGGCCCAAGATGAGCTTAATTAACAATGATAAGGATAAGAAAGAAGGGGAAATGGATGAAGATGATAAAGATCAAGATGACGATGATAGAAATAAATAAATCAGACACGAGACAGGATTGCGAGGAAAGTTGGAAGGAAGTACAGAGGGGGTCGACCAAACCAGCCGAAGCAGAGAAAGAGGGGAGAGAAAGAAGAGAGAGAGCGACGGGTTAAAGAGCGGACTGGCTGCCTGGCGGTCATCTGCTCCATTCTGGCTGCATCCGGGAGGAGGCGGTGAGGCGGATCCATGCTGGTGGTTGGCGGTTGGTCGATCCCCCGAAGTAAGTATCCTTTTAGTACTTTTCCCCAGCTGTCTGCTGGGGTGACCTACTAGTTTGTTATCCTGGGGAGGAGAAAAGTACCAGAGAGGTACCTCCCTATGAGACGCTGTACAACTGTACGTAGGAAATGGGCTTACAGGTAACTTACTGACCGCGGCCATACCATCCATACATACATATACAGACCTTACAGAGTCGGTACATCTTGCAGTCCAGCTGTCACTACTCGCATGTTCCCCTTTGTTTATCTTCTCTCCCATTACGGAGTACAGCATAGTACACACAGACACATCCATACTTACTGGATGCATAGATGTGAGGTAAACTTACATTTATCAGAGAAAGGCTTACTGACAGAGAAAACATGAACTGAGCACACTTCATTTGATTCGACCCCTTCATTTCTTTGGTATTCTTCCCCTTCGATAGTCACTTTTGGAGAATCAATTATCGGAACATCACACGAAAAAAAAAAAAGAAGAAGAAGAAGAAGAAGAAGAAAGAAAGAAAAAAAGATACGAAAAAATTGAAAAAAGGAAAAGGAAAAGAAAAAAACCGGAGAACGAAAGAAACAACACCGTCATGTCAGAGCTTACAAACACATTGATCCCTACCAGTCAAATGAACGTGGCGGAAAACCTTGGAATACCAATGCATAATTACGTAGAAATCCTGCAACCTGAGGAGGCGGGGCACGCTCGCTCGCCAGAACTCGCATATCAACGGATTATGGTGAAAACATATGCGTGGAAAACATGGTAGTGATATGGCCGTCAGCCAACTAGCTATGCGTTGAGGGCAACACCGAATCATCCGCTCGAGAAAAAAAAAAAAAAGCGGTATCCATACAAATCATGAGGTATCCCCGGACACGAAATCACAATTGATGATGAAGAAACAATCGCTAGTAAATGCATGAAATCCTAATCTAACCACGGATCAGACACAACCGATGGAGGAGCAGAGCCGGCGCGACCGAGGCCACTCAAGTACAAGGAAAGAGAGAGGGGGGAAAAAAAAAAAAAAAAAAAAAAAAAAAAAAAAAAAAAAAAAATGGAGACACACACACACACATATATGGAATGAAAGAGAGATAGGGAGGAAATGGAGAAAGAAAATAATGCTCCAGCAAAACAGCGACAATAGAAGTTCGTAAAACTAACGAGGGAAAACACGTGGACATGTCCATATTCATGGAAAGGATGGCAAACCATTATGAAAAATAGACGAGAAAGGACAAAGGAAACGATAACATAGAATGCTAAGAGAACGGTACCTCTTCTCCCATTTTCACTGAGATGCGTAATACATCTCTCCTTGGGGCTGAGGATAGTAATAAGTTGTGCCTGGGGGCGTCATCATGCCACCCATACCAACAACTCCGCCAGGACCGGGAGCACCTGGCATTGGAAAAGATGCGTTCGGGTACATCTGCGTAGCATCGTAAAAATAGACCGTTCCACCCGCTTCGTGTGCAACAGTTCCTGCTTGCGACGATTGTTCCGGTGATGTATGAGCACCAGGTACCATATACTGGGGTTGCTGTCCAGGAGGGAAGGGTGGCATAGATGTTCCAGGTCCCGCAGCAGCATTATACGGTGGGTACTCAGCCCCCGAACCCGGGTAAAAGACGGTGCCAGCAGGATAAGTGGCCGGGTAGAAGGCCTGGGGTTGTTGGAACCCATACGGCTGGAAGGGTTGAGCGTGGATCGCACGTTCAGGTATTTGGGACAACGGTGTCAGGGAGGGGTGGGCAGATGGGAGAGGACCAGAAGTGTCTGGAGCATATATGGGGCCATGAGCAGGCATAGGCACCTGGTGATGGAATGGCTGTTCCTGCTGTGGCTGAGGGGGGTTAAAGGGAAAGCTGGCTGGTGTTTCAATGTCGGCAACGGATACTGCCTTCTGGGGGCGAGGCTGATGCATAGGTATCGGAGCCGGACGGCTCTCGCGATACGCGGGGTTCAAAGATTGTGAGTGAGAAAGAGGTGGTGGCACGGCTGGAGCGGGAACTGCGCCGACAGTTGCAGGTGGCATACCCCCAGGAGGTCTGGGGGGAGGAAGGCGAACTACCGGCTTGCCTTTCTCTGTCGTAAATATAGCTTGCCTTGATAGAACCGAGCCGGCTGGTGAGTGGTACTCGTCCTGCGATGCCGCTTTTCCGACTGATGATCGTCGGCTCATGGAGACACTTGGTGTGTAGGTAGAGCCGCTATAGATACTAGGACGTCGTCCTCCGTAGAATCCGCCACGACCGCGACCACGAAAAGCTTGCTGATTTGGTCGCAATGCTCGTGGGATAAATATGAACGACCTCTCCGTCGCGGGAAATATATACCTTGCTTGTTGTCCTGGGAGCGAAATTCGAACAGGTTTGTCTCGACGTAAAGGAGGCCGGTGCTGGGGTAGACGAGTATGCTGCCTCTTAGAAACCGCGGGATAAGAAATTGAGCGGGTCATTCCCGGCAAGAATACCACAACAGGTACATTCCCAATCAATGTAGTACTCGAAAAGGATCGGTTAGGAGGTGACGACCTAGGAGCTGTGGGGACAGCCTTGGGAGGGTTGCTGGGTATAGATGACTGCGTAGCAGGGAATCTAGAAACAAGATGATCGTCGCCAGCAACCGTATCGTGAAGATCATGTGTCCACTGGCCTTCGCTAGCAGCTGGCTTTAAGGGCGGCCTGTCATTTGTTAGCACAGATCTTTCTCATGACAGAGGGAGAAAGAAATATATACCTGCGCACATTCCCATCCACAATCAGACCATAGGGCCTTGATTTGGACTTGTTGAATGGCTTGTAACCGTTTGTCATGGACTCCGTAGAACGCTTGTCGTGAAGGAAGAAGCTTCCCCGAGTGGGCACGAACGCTGGATTTTCATCCCTTTCCTTTGAGTATTTTTCATGTTCACGGCGTTTCCTCTCCGCAAATGTTTCTCTGCTAGGTTCCGTAGGCGGTGCGGACGGTGTCCTCCCAGTCTGTTGGCTGGACTCTCCCTTCATCTGATTAAAATGGATCTCGGCCATCTCACTTGCATCACTAGAGATCTTCATCCCATTCATCATGGCCTCCGTGTCGGAAATGGCGTTGAATGTAGCCCGTTTCCCGGGGGATGCAGAATGGTATCTACCCGGCTGCCGACTTGCTTCGGGCACACGACCGTTGATACGATGCCCATTTGTGTGATCCCCTTGCGGGGAAATAAACAACTCATCATCGCTCTCATCACTTCCCTCACCATCAGCATCGTCATCTTCTTGATGACTGACGCCCGATCCTTCGCTCAAGGAATCGTCCTCCAATTCTCCATCTATCGAGCCTTCATCCTCGCCATCCTCGTCCCTCCTCCTTCGTCGGCTAGCACCGATGTTATGACGACGCGGAGCCATGTAAACTGGAGGTATATGTAAAAATAAAGGTGGATAAATCGTCAGGCACAATATCCGCTCGTCGTGAGTGCGGTTGGAAGACGATGAAGATTGTTGGGCACGGAAGCACCGACCAGGTACCGCGGCGAGACCAGCGGCTTGCAAAGCAGAGCCACCACGGTGGGCGGAGCGAAGCAACACCACAGGAGGAAGAGAAAATAAGAGAACTGTAAAGAGATAAGCGGGTAATTAGGGAAAGGAGTTTTTGATGGGGGAAAGACGCACCTCAGGGGTGGGGGAAACTGAGGGGAAAGGGCGGGAAGAGAGCTGGAGAGGATGGAGGGTTTGGAGGAGAGAAGCAATTTGATGGTTTTGCCCATGAGCCATGACATCTCGGTCGATGTCAACCGCCCCGATCGGGTTAGCGTCCACCCGAACCACATCAGCGATTCTAGAACTTTAACAGAGACACCACAAACAGGTGAACCTCGTTCGAATCCTCGAGTTTAAGTCTACGGTCTATCGGGTACAAAGGATATCGGCACCTCGACCTCGAATCCTGTTTGAACATCCGTTTGCACTCATTGGCATCTGATTTAGCGCCTATGTCGGTCGAAATCGTTATTCATACCTATCATCATCATCATGAACTGTGCAACAAGGATCGACAGCCGTTGTCTACCTAAGGCGTTAGTTGGCTGCACTTATGTGGCTGTCTGACTAAGTATGGCAGTGATGTAGACTTAGGCATCTAAATATCTATCTACTTGTTAGGTATCTTGATGCACTACTCTCCCTGAAGTCCTCATGATTAACCCGTTTTTGTTATGGTCGATCTATGTACATTAAATAGAGAACGCGTATATCATATCAGAGATATGTAGAAGCAGCATCTTTTTTTATATATATTTTTTGAAGGCATCAAGGGTCAGGGATCGGCCAATGCCTAATCTCGGCTCCGTGACTTTATGAGCAAGCTACTGGCCCTAGCCATGCAAGGATTGTAGAGCTAACAAGGAATGCCGTGGCACTGGCTAGAGAAGGTCACCCTAGATGGCTTAGTCCAAAGCAGAAATAAAGTAAATAAGGGTCGTCGGATTCATGGCGCTCCTTTCTCCGGCAAGGGATTCGTTGGACCAGCAAGCCTTTGTCCCTCCCTCCTTTCCCAGTCAGATTTATGGGAACAGGCAATAGTAGTTTAATCGAATGTGGTTTTCTTTCCTTGAGATTCAACAATAGCACCACTGAGCTTCTGCACGGTTCCCTCATCATATCTTGAATACTCC
Source organism: Aspergillus tanneri (assembly GCF_003426965.1). NCBI lineage: Eukaryota > Fungi > Ascomycota > Eurotiomycetes > Eurotiales > Aspergillaceae > Aspergillus > Aspergillus tanneri. The sequence goes on along the minus strand of NW_022984634.1, from coordinate 938,131 downwards.
GACTTTTTGGTCTTTTTATTTACCCGTTGAGTGTGTTGTTTTCCAACTGATTTCTGTTGGGTAGATCCATCTTCAACCTCACTGGCCTCTGCACAAGTATCTCTCTTGGACTCTCCGTCCTTTCCGAAACGCTTCTTATATCGGGTTGAAGCATCTTCAGCAAACTCCATCCGCATACGCCGACCAAGAAGCTGATTTACCCACACTCTCCTCTGTTTCGATTTTTTGGATTTCTTCGATTTCCCTGCCTCTTCCTCTGAATCGTCTTCGCCCTCATCCTCGTTGACCACTATAAAGCCCTTCACCGCTGCTTCAGCCGCCGGAAGTTCCTCAAACTCCACCCAAGCATAACCCTTGCATTTTCCAGAATCCTGAAAAGTTGCCACATGTACATGTGTCACAGTTCCGCATTGTCCAAAGTGTTCTTCAATGGTCTCCTTCGTAGTATCAAAGCCGAGATTGCCGACAAATATGCGTCTTGAGGGAGGGTGGCCGGACGATGCGGAGCCTGCCTTTTGGCTTTCTTCCTTAGATTTTTCCGGTCTTCCCTCGAAGCTCTTCGCGTCCTTAATCAGCACACGTCGTCCGGATACGAGTTGTTCACTGAGGCCCAATGCCTCCTTTGCGGCCTTAGACGTGGAGAAATCAACGTAGGCAAATCCTTTGTTTTGTGCTTTTCCATACTTTTCTGCTCCTTTTGGCATATGAATTCGGGTGATGGTAGTATCGGCGAAGGAGCAGTTACTTGTTAAGAACCGACGAATATCATCCTTGGTCACAGTGAACGCTAGATTTCCGATCCAAACTCCATAGTCAGAACGCTTATTGGCGAGAGCCTGGTCATCTGCAGATGCACTCTTATTATTCTCCGGGGTAGCCTCGGATGTAAGGCCAGCAGCGGTTTTCTTAGCTTTACGCAAAGCTTTTTTAGATGGGGGTTCAGGGGCAGAGACGTCAATTTCGATTTCAGGTGCCTCGGGTAACTTGCGCTTTTTCTGGATCTGTGCCATTATTTTATAAAAATTTCAACGAAGATAGATTGAGATAAATGTAATTTGGCTGTATGCCGGAATAGGCTTTAATTGAATCAACAGCTATTGCCTGTCGGACAGTAGATTTGCTTATTTTTTTTTCTTTTTTTTGGCGGGCAGAAACACTCCGCCCCAGCGTCCATCTATGCCCCGTCCAGAACTTCTTGGCGATCTACCTACCGCTTAACGTGACCAAGGCTGATTCGAATCCCATCGCTGCTAATCCTCGCTTGCCTTGGTCTCTTCAATCCTAGCGCACCATTTCCAGGAGGCTTACCTCTATCTGTTGCACAGAATCTTTATCAATTCTAGTTAGCCATGTCTCAAGATGCCGACGATACTAGGTCTGTGGCTGAAAGTTTACCTGATGCCCCTACCAAGCAATCATATCGGTCTTTCAAGTAAGTGCAACAGTGTGTATTTTATCGATGGCCAATGCCTAATTCCTTCTAGGAAAAAATTCGCGAAACTTAAGGTCAACTTTGAACTACGAATGAAAGAGAGCGAGGCGCTTGTCCGAGAAGAATTGCGTATCCAAGACCTTTCAAACAGAATTCAGGAGCAAAACGAGTACGTTAATGTTCCCCCCCCCCTTTTTTTCCTTTAATTTTGTTCAACCATTGATTTCGCTGCAGCCAGCTCTTAGAAGTCCTCCTGGAATTCAATGACAGCCTGCACATCCCGCCCAATTTACGGTTTAATCTAAGTACATCAGAAGATGCTTCGCTGCTATCCAGTACTGGAATTGAAGACCCAGCTCCATCGAATGACCCTGAAGTGGCCGCTTCAATGCTAAGACATGCCAAGGATGAGGTAGCAGCTGGACAGATGACAGCTGAGACCTACCACGGTCTGGAGGAATCTATCAAACGAGGTAAGGCGTTTGAGCCACAGCTCGAATATGCTTCATTGGTCAAGGTGCCACATACTGTGCCGCAGACGGTAGAAGAGGATGATTCAGCTGGTGTTAGCCTCGAACATCGTCTTGGGTTTTTCACGCCGGAGCACGAGACCGAGTATTATTTCGCTTTAGATGCCAGGCTGGGTGACGAAACAGCAGCTTTGCATCTCAGTCGTGCTCCAGACAAGCCTTCATTCCATGATCGGGAGAGGGATGCTGCACTTCGGAACTCTATCTCCGTCTACAACTGGCTACGGAGAAACCAGCCACATATCTTTCTACAGGACAATGAGAATGCCTCAGAGAAATCCGGTTCCCGGCCATCGAATTTGCGGGCTTCCAAGAAAGTCGCCCCTCAACCTCGAAAAGATGAGGATGACGATGATAGCGTCTTGATGGACACTGGACCTACGTTCGCTGGAGCCAAAGGCAAGCGCAAACGAGATGAAGACGGCGGATCTAGAAGCAAAGGCAGCGGTAGCCGGTCAAACAGAAAGAAGAAAGATGATACCACTCCTACTGCAAAGCGCCCGTCTAAAAGGTCATCTGGAGTGGGAGCTTAAACTGTACCTTTGCCCTACGTTGGTTTTTACTGCCTGTGTATTATTACTACTGAGCGCTTTTCTCCCACCCTTTTCGCATCGCTTGCGCCGGAAGTCAGAGACCTTTAATGGAGGCAGCTGATGAGGTCAAACAAATCCAAAGGAAAGGAGGTGAAAGGGAAAGTTGGGAGGATGATTTATATGTTGTGACAATTGTGTTTTATTGAAAGCCTAACAACATTCTACATAGTTGTTGGTGGTTTATGTTGTTGTGTAGTGTCTTATAACTTTGGACAAACAATGTGGTTTATCTTGTTAAAAATTTCTCTTTTTCTTGCGCATTTTTTCTTTATCTCATACATAGGACTGATTGTTGAAAGTGTTGGTTGCTTTGCTAGGGAACCCAACATTCACGTGTCTCCACAAGTTAGGTTTGTCTTGTTTGCACGAAAGGCGGGAAATTGGAATCTTCTCATTCTTCAATTGTTCCACCATGCAGGCCGACTAAGTTCACCATTTTTCATGTTCTGTACAGAAACTACAGATTTACGTCACTATTTTCCCTCCAGGGCCGTGAGCATCAATTGAGGATGGCTATCACCATTCTTCGGCCGGTCGTGGATGATATAGATATCTCCCGGCCAGACTCCCAAATTGATTCCATGTCTGTGGACTCAGACGGGGGAGTCGATCTAGCTACAGGTAGAAGTTCACGACCAAGCAAACGACCCCGTCTACTTGAAGGAACGTCAATTGGCGCAGGGATTGTCACGCCGGGCGAGGTGGTGACGGACGATCCGCAGTGGATGAGGTTGGTTTTCTCGACTCCATAGCCTTAAATTTCCGGCTTGCTACGGGCTACACGTCTGCAGGGCGCATACTGACAATGATCCAGAGGACACGGCACTTACTCGAATCCTCTCTCGACCTCGATCATCGCCACCGTTGCGGGAAATGTCCAAAAAACGAATAAATTGCTCTCTGTCCAGCCTCTTCGAGCTCGTTATACCCCGGAGATTGGTGATCTTGTGGTGGGGCGCATTGTCGAGGTTCAGTCGCGACGATGGAAGGTCGATGTGGCCGCACCCCTCCTGGCACAGCTCCCTCTTTCCGCGATCAATCTGCCAGGCGGTATCCTGCGTCGGCGAACGAGTGCAGATGAGCTGCAGATCCGAACGTTCTTCAGTGAAGGGGACTTGGTGGTCGCGGAGGTTCAGACTGTGCACTCGGACGGTGCGGCGTCACTGCATACACGATCCCTGAAATACGGTAAGCTCCGAAACGGCGTCTTCCTCGCTGTGACGGGAACCGGCGGTAGTGGCGCATCGAGTTCGACCGCGAAGGGCGGCATTGGGTCCGGCGCTGCGGTGGCGGGTGTAACAGGCACTGGCGGAGTGGTTCGGTCCCGGAGACAGGTATGGACTCTCAGCACCGCCAATGGAGGTGGCGATGTGGATGTCATACTCGGAGTGAACGGCTACATTTGGATTTCGAAGCACACAGACGGGACTGGCGCTGCATCGTCCACAACAGAAAGTGTGTCGATCACGCGCATGGAAGAAATGGTGTCGAGCTCTATCTACTCCAGCCAGAACGATGAAATCCCACCGCAGACGCGACGCGAAATTGCACGACTGGCACAGTGCATCCGAGTCCTTGTGCAGGGAGGAGTACGGGTGGACGAGGAAACGGTGATGGGGGCCTACGAAGCTAGCTTGCAGGTGGATTTGGAGATTGGGGATGATTATGAAGATGACAATGATGATGACCATAAGGGAGAAGGCAGGGCTTACTTGGAGGGAAGCAAATCTCGAAGGATACTAGAGTTGGTGTTGGAACGACAGTGAACGGTTGTGTACATGGTTGCTTGCCACGAGATTAGATACCCCCCAGTTTGGTAATAGACAGGCTCGGTTCTGACAACAGAGCATTTGGGATTGTTAGTGCCAGACAGATGGATGACAGATGGATGACCGATGGATGACCGATGGACGTCAGACTTGAAGAACGTCACCACCAAATTTCCCTTCTGGGCGTCGAGAGACGATAAGCCAATCTCCACATCACGTGGAGATAGAGACCCCAATGATTGGCAGCTTTCCTTCTCTCTCTCTCATTTTTTTTTTTATTTTTTCCCCTAAAAAATGACCCAAGTGCCCAATAAAAGTAATCTGAGTTGCATTCCTTGGAGGAAGCAATCAATCAGAATCCATTAGTTCATGGACTGCATCAGCTGAATAGTGGACGAGCCTCTTTTCTGTTGGCGATCACGGGGTCATTTGTGCAGAATGAGATCACCCAAATTGCTCTCTCTTGCCTTTCCTTATCTCTTTCTCTTCTCTCCCTCGAGCGATCACCCTCTGTCCATCTGAAGGCTGATTTATTTTCCTTGGCTAGTTATACCATGTCCTTCGTATCGGAGAAACTATTTTTATTATCCATAACTTCCGTACCTGTTTCATAGCGGGCCTGAACACTACCACAACCAGTATTATTGGTACTATTAAACTGCTGGTTATTGATCACTGCCCTCTCCACCGAGCGCTTATCGTCTTTCGTGCCTCGCGGGAAATTCCCTCGATTTCCTTGTAACCTCGTTACTTTCTTACCGCAGAATTCTCCTCTGCGCTTTCTACCATGCCTGATCTTCGTCGTCAAGTCTTCGAGAGCGGAAAAACCATCTCTCGCAAGGCTGCCTCCCGCGAAGGTTCTCGTCGCACTTCACGCACCAACTCGGCTCAAAATTCTCGTCATTCTTCCCGAAATGCAAGCAGACATGCGTCTGATGAAGAGGACGCGGGAAATCTCAGCGATGACACCGCATTAAGGTATGCCCTTCTTTTCATCACTTTTCCTGGTTCCTGCTAGTGGCGGGATGATGTCATCGGTAAAATAAAATATGTTGAAACTCGTCCCTTACTAATGATGATTTCTACCGCACAGTATTGGCTCCTTAGATGATCTGACCGATAATCCGGAAATTGACAACACCAATTGGACAGAAGAGCTCGGTGACGTCGTCGAGGATATCCTGGATCGTAAGCGAAGCAGTGTCTTGAGCCGGGAGGAAGCATACGCTTCGCTTTGCCGCCTTTCTAAAGGCCATTACATTGAGGAGCAGATCCGCAGCCGGGGGAGTGACCTTTTGGCTGCTTTCTGTCGGAGTATAAAGTTCGAAAACAGCGTACGGGAGACTACCCTGGCGCTTCGCGCCCTCGAGCTCCTTGCCATCACTACGTCTGACGACTCCATCTACGAAAACGTCGAGTCGTTGCTCACCCGTACGATTCGAGACTCTACGTCCAACGACGTCAAGGCAGCCGCGATCCATTGCTTAGGTGCCTGCACGATTTTTGGAGGCGCCTCGGAAGATGGAGCCCTCGACCAGATGACGTTTCTTCTGGACATCGCAGCCTCCGATGGACAATCCATCGACGCTGCTGATGATGGAGGCAGTGTCGCTGCGGCTCTTCAAGAGTGGGGGGTTTTAGCAACCGAGATTGAAGATCTCGAAGGGGAAAGCGAAGATGCGATCCAAATCTTCATGGATCAGCTGAATAGCGGCCAATCAACGGTCCAGATTGCCGCGGGGGAGAATATTGCTCTCCTGTACGAGAAAAGCTACACCCCGCAGGAAGACGACGAGAACTCCGATAACGGCAGCCAGGACTCGGACGAGGAATCTTTCACAGTTAATCCCAGTTCGCTGAGCGGCCCCAAACTGATCAAGCGCTACAATGCTTATCACAACACGCACGAACTGGAGCGGCAGCTTCATTCGTTGGCTACCGTGCACAACAAACACATCAGCAAGCGGGAGAAGAAGAATCTCCACAGTAACTTCTCCTCGATCCTTACCACGGTGGAAAACCCTCGTCGCGGACCCATGTACAACACGGCGATCGATCAAGACACCAATCGTCACTACGGCAGCAAGTTCACCGTCAAGATCGGCCGACAGGGCGTGATGAACATTGACCGCTGGTGGAAGTGGATTCGACTGAACTCCCTGCGCCGCATCTTGCAGGGGGGATTCGCTGAACATTACTACCAAGGCAACAGAGCGGTCCTGGACAATCTTCCCATCATGGTCCGTCAGAGTACCCCATCAGACCGTGGGATGGCCCGAAAAGCGGCCAAATTACGGAACAGTCGACGATGGGCAGTCCAGCAGCATTCGGACGGAGAATAAGTAGAAATCAAAATTGGTAAGGGGGGGGTATACCGGCTTTACACGGTTGTCTGATTTATTATATACACGTTTGAGTGGACTATGACTCTTTCTATTCCCTAATAGTTGTTGTAGTTTCTTGTCATTTTTTTCTTTGGTAGATGGAATCCATACTCTCTTATTCTAGATCACTCTATATTTGATGTTTTTATATACTTGCAGAAACGCAGACACGGCATTGCAGTCGCTTAATAAACGAAAAGAGTTCAAACCTCTCCTGAGTGGCGACCTTGATACACAGGTCACTCAAAATAAATCAAAGCATTTGGGGTCATCATCATAAAGGAGAGAAAATAAGAATAATAAATAAACAACCACAACAACCGTCGTATGAAAGACATAAAATCGCATATAATGTAAGACGATGCAAATCAAATACTCACAGAATGATCTATACCACAGCTATACACAACTGTTCAGGTCACTGTCACGGCCCAATAAGGCTCAAATACTGGGACTACGCCGGACCAATTCCCCTTTGGACCGCTCCTCCCAGTAGCCGTCTTTGCCGCATTTCAACCGCCAGACGACTTCGCCTTCGCTGCCCGCTGCGCCATCATCTTCGATACGGGCAAACCACCGGGGAATCCAGGTCTCGCCGGCGGATTCCATCTCCCGGCGCCGCGTCCGCTGGCCTTCTTCCAGTTGGACCTTGACTTCCTCGGCGCGGTCCACGTCGCCGTCCTCCAATGCGCGCTGGTCCGGGCGCAGACGCGAGTCCGTCGCCGGCAGCTTGTTGGCTTCGATTGGCGTGATTTCGTTGAGGGCGGACGCAAAGGTGGTGAGACCGTAGTGCTTGGCTGCGTTGGAGACCAATGGGCCGGACTGCCACACCGTGGTCCCGGTGGCCGAGCCATTCTTGGTGAGCTGCAGGGAGGAGGTCCAGGTGCCCGTCAGGCCTAAGGGCAGCTCCCGACCAGACGAGTCCACGGTCCGGCTGTTGACCTCCTCGCTGCGGCCAGAGAACATGCCACCAGCCTTGAACATCGACAACGACTTCTGGCCGGTCGTTTCGTTTGCCAGCGACATCTCCCCGACGGGCTCGACGTATTTCTCGCCCGCGATGATGTTGCGCAGGAAGCAGGTGGCCGGCGCCCAGCTGAAGTGTTCACCGGTGGTATGCAGGGTCAGACGGAACTTGCCGTCCGTCACGATCTCGGCGGACTTACCCCAGAACTTCTGCGTCGGCATGGGCGACTGGGCCAGACTCCAGTCCTTGCTGTCCGCTTGGTACGCCAGCTGCACGGGCCGGTGTGAGACCTTCTCGGCGATGAACCGAAATCCGAGGTCTTCGCGCACCAGCTCGTACGTCTCGCCCAGCATGGGATTGAAGGGCTTGCGGATCGAGCGCTCCCGGACCCGTCCGTTCGACAGCGATGAGAGGGCGAACGCAGTCACGTACACTAGCCGCTCGACTGGGTCGGATGCGGCGGCCGCCTGATCCAATAGTGATGAGTATTCCACCACTTCTGCTGCTCGTTGTAGCAGGGAGAGCGGTTCATTGGACGACACCGGCAACGAGATCTGCGAAAGATCCTTCCCGACATTCTTGCGGAGGAACCCAATCAGACTCGGGGGCATCACTGTGGGGGCAGGGATGTTGGAGCGACGGGGAACGCACGGCAGTGGCAACGGAGTGAGTGACTTGGGCCGGATGGGGAACAAGGAGCAGAAGCGGTCGCCATGGGGCGTCATGGCTTCCGGATGCTCATCTTCGCTGTCGGATGACCCCTCGTCGACCACTACATCGTCTCCGGGCTTCGAGGCCGCGGTGTCTGCGTTGGCAGCGGTGGTGCCGGCCGCTTCGTCGTCGCTGTCCCCACGGATGGTCAGCAGAGCCGACCCGTCACCCCCGTCCACGGCGTCAAAGAACTCCTGCGACACGTCCGACTCAAAGCTGCGGCGGGACTGCATGGACAGACCCGGTGCATGACGCCGCTGCCTGCTCTCGGCGATCAGCGTGGAAAACTCACTGACAGCGTGGTCCAGGTCCCGCAGGACGGCCAGGAGATGTTCGTGGATCTCTTCCATCGGATCGGTGTGGCTCGCGACGCTGCCGGGTTTCCGCTCGCCCGAGAGGGACGACGCATCCGCACTGGCTCCATGGCCCGGCACCGTCAGCTGGGTGGACGAGGCCATGGCTGTCGTGGGGCGTTTGGCACCCGCTGGCTGGGTGCCCGAGCCGGTTTTCCGCTTCCAAAATGAGCGCTTTTCGCGCGTGTCGGCGGACTCGGTGCCGTTGAGTTCGCGAGAAGGAGGGCTGGGAGACCGAACCCTGGGCCGCTCGAGCTGGCTACTGGTCCCCAAGTATTTCGGGTCCGTATCCCTGGCTAGCCGACGGACGGTATCTCGCGATCCTGAGACTTGGCGGACTAGAAGCTCAACCCGTCCCCACTCGCGCTCCTCCGACGCATTGGGGATTATGCGCTGCGACGGCACCCGCCGCAGCAATGGCTCGGGAGAAAATGCTTCTTCAGCCGGGGTTTTGGAGGAGGCCTTCTCGAGAGCCCGCCTCCAGGAGGCAAACTCCTGGTCATTGGCTGCACGCAGGTGCCAGACCTCGGTGCCGGAGTCGATCGAAATCTCCCGCGACTTCTCGTTGCACGCGACGGCGGCCAGGGACAGAGGAATTGAGCCTCGCAATGCAGAGGAATTTCGGTCATGATAATAGGACAGGGTTGAGGAGGTAAAGTCCAGGGAGAAGAACCGCCGGGCCCAGCCTTGATGCCGCTTCCGGCGCCGCTTGTGCAGGATACCGGTGTGGACAGACCCCAAATCGCAGTCGATAGCATACGGAAGGGATTTGGCAATACTGTTGCCCCGTTGTCGCGACGTCAGCGGCTTCCCTGACTCGGGGGTGTCTGCACCCTGAGACGGTGTGCCGGCGGCATGAGGGACTGGCAGCGACTGGGGAGGCAGGGCGGTCGGGTAGGTGAGCAATACGAGAGTGACGGTTTTAGAGATCTGCTTGGAGAAGGTGTTGTCGAACACGAGCGCGTAGTTTCCGCCTTCATTGGTAGGCACATCGTAGGTGCCTTGGACGATCTTGTCAGCCTCGCATTTGCCGAGCCAGCGGATCTGCTTCAAGCCGAAGCTTGTGAGACGGTCGATAACCGAGGCATTGGATCGCGCGCTGGTGGTGGAAGATAGGTTTTCGGTTGAATCCGTCCCGGGGGTATCGCTTGATGGCAGATTGCTGGAGCTCAGCACGGCGGAATGGCCGGGATGCTTGAAGATGCCGAAATTGAGCGACTTCTTATGCGGTTGAATACTCCACGAGATGGTATGGCCGGCCTTGACATTAAGCCAACGCACAAAATAGGACTAATCGCGACAAGGAATAGTCACAGAGGGAACAAGTCAGCGGACGCTCTTTAGCTCAATCCTTTGGAATTGCACCCATTACACCTGCAGAAGTCGGTTGATGGTGGGGGAAAAGGGGAGTATCATCCGCATACCTTACTGTGGATCTCCAACTCCTCCATGGCCGCCATGATCGCGAGACAAGCAAACAACTGAGATGATATAAAAGAAAAAAAAAAAAAAAAAAAAAAAAAAAAAAAAAATTCAAAACGAGGGAAATGACAAGCCACCAGAGATTGTTGGTTGTGTAGAGAGCGACAATGTCGCTGACGCTGACGGTGGAAGGGTGACGATGATGCGTGGCCCGACGCGCCGAATGACGGTGGAAGGGGGCTGGACGCGAGGGAAGTGAGAGAGGGAGGGACAAGTGGGGAGAAGAGGGTGATTCCTGAAAGAATAAATCCCTAGCGAAAGAGAAGGAGAGAAGAGAAGAGACGAAGTGTAACAGAAAGAATGCGGAGAGAGCGGAAGACGAGGCTGAAACTCACATGGTCCTCGGCTTATGTAAATAATCAAGATAGTTAACTAAAAAATAAAATAAATGAAATGATCAATTCCCTTGAACAATATAATAAAAATAAAATAAATAGTACAGGACAGAAGAAGACCAGAACCATCGGTAAATCCATCCATCAATCCCCAATCCATCCGAGTCCATAATCTATCTCCGTTTTCCAGCCTGCATGTTGGTAAACATCAACTTAAATCCATTACACAACGCCCGCATGTCCGGATAGGGATTGCGCTGCAGTTCGTAGCCCTGGGGGATGATCTTGACCGGCCAGCTGTGCAGTTGCGCATTCTCTCCGGCCTTAAAGCAGAGGAAGAAGTATCCCGCATGCTTCGGGTCGATGCAGAACGAATACGCCGACCGTTTGGGATTCGCCTTGGTGTAGGTTTCCAACCACGAGTCTGCGATGTCAGTCAGCGATCATTCGAAGAAAGAAGGAGGGAAACTTACAGGTGGCATCCCTGCTGCCTTCCTGGTACTTCTCATGCAGCATAATCTCGTCCACCTTCTTGGCCATCGCTTTGACATGGTTAAAGATCAAGTCGTCCAGGTCACTGTACGTGTAGCGTCCTCCCACCTTCAGCGTGCGTCCCACCGAGAATTCGTTCTCCTTATCAAGCTCCAGCACGTCGATATGCTGGAACACCCCATCGGCCACCTTCCACGTCACCGCCAGATGGTCCGGTCCCTTGGACGACGGCCGGATCACCACGTCACCCCGACTCTGCGATCCCAGGAATTCCTCCGCCTGCGTCGAGTTGAACGGCCGGAACAGCGGATGCTTGATGACGCGCATCGTGCGTCCGCCGCTCTGCGTCTTCTCCTGCTGCAGCTCGCGGTCCTGTTGCTCCTGTCGGCTGTCCCACTCGCCCTGCAACCGATCCGACATCTTGCCCATCGGTCGGCTGACCTGCTCCTCGCGCAGCGAGACGTTACAGGTGAAGCTCTTCCGGTTCAGGAACAAGATCTTGGCTGGCACCGTCTGGTGCGGCGCGTACAGCGCCCGCACCGGGATGTCGTATCGATCCGTCAGCTCCGACTCGGGCACCAGCGCGTCCATGCCGCAATCCAGCTTGCCGTCGATGTGGTCGTCCGTCACGCGCTTGATGGAGATGGGCACCACCATCCCCTCCACCAGCGTCTCTGCCGTCTCGCCCGTGAGCATGGTGAAGATATCGTCCGTGCTGAGGAAGACATACTGCTTCCGCAGCTCCTCGTATGGTTGCTGCAGCTCTGCGCGGATCGTCTCTAGCGTCGCGCGCTTCCGCTGGTTCAGGTTCTTCTCTAGCTGCTCTGCGTACTCCTCCAGGATGAGGTCGTTCACCCGATCCTGCGCTTCTTCCCGGAACAGCTTCCGCACGATCGCGCCCGGTCCGTTCTCGTCCGTCTCCGCCTTGATATCCTCCTCGTCCAGCTCGAGCGCATCGGCCGCCATCTTGCGCGCAATGTCGTAGTCTTCTGGGTGCACCCGAGTGTTATCGAGCGGGTCGGCATCCGGATCGGCGTTCTCAAAGTCGACATACAGGAAGCTGGCGCAGTTGTTCCACACCTTCACCCCCATGGCCGGGTACTGCGCGTTCACCCCGAGCAGCTCCACCCGATTGTTCACCACGCCGCCGTTCATGTTCACAATCTTGAGCAGATGGGCGGCCTTACGCGGGCCAAGCCCACAGACGTAAGGCAGGAGATTGGCCGTCGCGGGATCGGTGACGGCCTCGTTGACATCCACCCCGACCAGGTTCACCATGTCTACCAACGCCGTCTCGAGTTGCTTCAGTAGCAGCTCCTGGCTGACCAGCTGCTGTCCCGACTTGAACTGAATGGACACAATATCCCGACCGAGGGATGCATATTCCTTCAGGGGGCTCTGCAGGTACTTGGCCAGCGCCACGCAGTAATGCGACAAGGGGGCAAAGCTCGGATGATCCTTCTTGGCCCGCTCACTGTGCTGATAGAGCCGCGCGACCTCGTCATTGACAGTGATCACCTCCAAGCGATCACGGATCTCATCATCCCGCTCATCGGTGTATGGAGCACTACGGAGGTCTTTCTTGTCGACCACATCGATCAGGAGTTTGTAGAGCCGACGAGTCTCGGGAGACATTCCGGATACGCCGATTACGTCCGGTCGGCGCCGACTCACCAATTCCTCCAATGCTGCAACGTCTTTGCCGTCGGGGATGTTGCGGTCTGAGTCGCCGATCGACAGGTCGACGAATTTCCCGTTCTCCAGCACGCGGCCATCCTCTTCCACGTAGGCCCAGTGGATGGGATCCCGGCCGACAATGCCCGAGCCCGTCGACAGAGCGAGCACGCGAGGAACAGTTCCCAGCACCATGCCCTTGGGCTTGTACGGGGCCTGATCCAGCCGTTGAGAGAACGCCTCCCGGCATTCCTTCGCCACGTGATTTTCACATTCCTGGCGGATATTCTCCTTCACGCTGCGGTTGATCAATCGCTCCAGCTTACTCAGGGCCATGTCCAAGACGTCCCGGCGCGTGCGGTTCCACGCATCGGCGATCTCGCTGTAATTGTCGGACTCGATATCGGGATAGAGGCGTTGGCGGAAATGGTCGAAGTTCTCGAAGCGGACCTTCACTTCTACTAGACCCTCCTCTTCAGCCTTGAGCATGCGGAGATACAGCTCTGGCCGCCGGGCGATGTCGCTGAGCTGCTGGTTCCGCAAATATTTAAATTCGTAATACGGATGATGCTCATCGATCCTCCGCAGACCCTTCTCAGTCCGGAAGCAGTCCACCGCACCATTCATGTAATAGGCCTGTCGGATTACCTTGCGCATCTTAGGGCTCACCACGATTTCCTCAGCGAACATCGTCTTGGCCGCCTTCAACACATGTGACGAATTGGAGAAGTCATTGTCCACAAGTAGATCGGCCATCTCGTCCGGTCGGTCTGCAGGATCTTCTGTATACTGACGACGGCCCTCCTTCAGGGCGTTCTGAGCAAATGCATCCGCTGAAATGCCAAATGCGCGCACCAGTGCGTAGGCCTTGCCGTTCCGCACTCGCTCAAAAAAGGTCTTGCTCGATGCCTTCCGTCGCTGCGTTTCGCCATTGGCGTCACCGTTGGTCAGAGTCATATCCCGTAGCTGGGACGCATATTGAAAATGAATATAGTCTTGTACATCCTGAAGCTCCTCCATGGTCACGGCGGCCGGGAGCATCTCTTCCACCACCGGGTCGTTCACGTTGAAAAGACTCTGCAAGTTGTCGTAAGCCTTCTGGATTGTGTTCCGTTTATCGACGAGCGCCTTAAATTTGAGGTCATGGTCGAAGATATCCCAGAGATCTGTCATGTTCAGAAGTTTTTCGGCCTTAGTCGTATATTGGGATGCGTCGTCATTGTAACCGACCCCTTCCGCAGGAACCTTGACGGCGTGGATCATGTAGTCTTTGCGGTGTTGGAAGATGAAGGGAACCTCCCAATCGTCCGTCACGAGGAATTCCAGGACCTTGGCGACCGAGCGTTGGAATGGTTCCCGCAGCTCGGGTTCAATGCGCTTCTTGAGAAGCATGAGGTTCGAGATCCAAGCTGCCTCCTCGCGAAATTGCTCCTCAGTCAGGACCACATCGCGGTAGGGCTTGCGGGCAATTTGATGCCGTTCGGGTTCGTCCAACAGACGGATTTGGTTGTCTTCCTCGGTCAACATCTTCTCCGCCAGTTGCGACGGCTCAAAGACATCCTTGAGATCCAAGTGCTTATCTTCGTCCACCTCTTGTTCCTGCTCCTGGTCTTCCAATGCTAGAGCAAAATAGTAGTCATCACCATCACCAAATGCGGCGCGCATATCTTCAAGGGCATTCTCATCTAAGCCCGTTGCATCAGTGGTTCCCAGATTGGACAAGAAAGTCTTGGGACGGGCAATCTCTGGGTCCTCTTGCTCCCGCTGAGCCTCATCGTCCGAGAACACATCTTCGATGATGAAATCATCCATCTCATCGTGCATGGCTCTCCGATGACCCGGTCTGCCATAGTCGCCTACAGGTTCCTCTTCATCGTCAGAGTTGAATATGTCATCGATGCCCTGAGACGGTTGACGAAGATCACGATCTTTGTGGCCACGCTTCAAGCGCTTGAATTTGGACTACCGGAGAACCAAATAAAATTAATCACCTCGCTTTCTTCAGGACAACACGACGCAAAAGAAGATACACGCAGGATGGGGGAACTGGACGCATAAGATCGCGAGACTGGACTTACTTCTGCCGCCGCTGAGGGCGTACGCGCCGGGTCAAGTTCCCCGATGAGCTCCAAATCTTCTTCATCCAGATGCTCATCCTCACGCTCACGTTCTTCCCGCCGACGCTTCCTCTTCTCCCTCCGCCGTTCTGCGCGTTCTTCGAGCTCTTCATCTTCGTCGACAATAAAGCCTTCTTGTACCTAATGAAAAGGGAGCGTATGAGTCAACACTAATTATCTGGCGTCTCGGGGCACTATGTAACTTACTGCGCGAGCTGCCTCTTCATCATCATCCTCATCCTCGTCCTCTTCGCTCGAGTCGTAGTGATTTGCCGGTCTAGCCCCTTCACGAGTTTCGCCCTCGTAGTCATCTACCAGTTCCTCCTCATTTTCCTCCTCGTCCAGCATCGCCTCCCCCTCGATCAGATCGCGGGTGCTCATCTTGTGTTTTCGGGGGGAAAGTTTGGGGATACAGGGAGGAGAATGGCTGAAGCCGAGCCAGGAAAGAAGAGAGTGGGGACTGATTCAGAAGAAAATAGCCACCAAATCCACCACAGGTCACGGCACCAGAGGTACCAGAAAGTGTCCACGGGTTAGGATCGGAGCAAGAGAAAGAGGAGGATTGGGGCAGGGAAGGATGCACAACAGAGGCTTTTGAGACGAGATTGGGAGAGACTTAGCTGAGGCCAAAGAGACTGTGGCGCACCAAGCTTCACCGCCCGGGAAGCGTGGCTGAAATATCATGTCACGTGCACCAAATATGGATCATGTGATCTGTATACTGCTTCGGCCTTCAAGTCGAGGTTAATGGAGAATAGGCAAAAAGACGAAACAAGTGAAGCAAGAGAAGGTTTCGGTGGGGTCTGGACTGACAGGCATGACAGGTTCTAGAATTTCAAAAAAAAAAATAAAAAAATAAAAAAATAAAAAAATAAAAAAGAAAGAAAAGATCTTACAAGGGGGACAGAATGGGGAACAACTGTCTTAAGGGAACAGCGACTGGGATTATTTATTCCTATTCTTTATATAAATCAGATTGAGCTATGGATATCACCAGGATAGAGATCTGTCATCTGTTGGTTCTCACGCTCTTCCTTTCCCTAGACCAGACCATTTCTCAGTGAAACGAGCGCTTGTCTGGACTGGCCGCCGTTGCTCCGCCCGAGACGAATCTCTCCACCACCCCACGGACAGCTTCATCCCAAGAAGTGGCCTTTCTTCCCCTTTTCCCTCCTCTCCAGCTGTCATCTCTCACCTTTCCTTCTTTCCTCCCTCTCTCAGACAGATCGACTGCAATTTAGGTGTTTTCCCTGACCCTCTCCTGCTTCCCAACACCACTTGGGGATTCTCCCCCTCCTTTCCCCCACCTTGACGCTGTCTCTTTCAGCGCCCAATCAATCAACTCTTCCTGTTGGTCTCAACAACAAGTTTATCCGTATCCTCATCCCATCGAACGACGAACTATCCGAGTCTCTCGGTGACTTCAGGGGACTCGAACGTGTCTGCACTCCCCCCCCCCCTTTAACACTTCCTCCCCACTCTCTCCATCTTTCATCCCTACTCCATCGGGAAAACACCCCAGCAGTCACTTCGTCCTACAGCCATGGCCGATCAATTCAAAGCTCGTACGCTGAAACGCAAAAATGTCAAGGGCCTTGCCTTGAGTTCGACCCCCAAACCGGCGGAGAACCCTTCCGACGGAGATGCCCAGATCCCCGGCGGCATTGGCAATACCGACAGCAACCGGACGGACACACTGGAAATCGGCTTGGAGTTCCGATTAGACCTTCGCAGTGAAGACTTGGTCACCCTCAAGGAATTGGGCGCGGGAAATGGCGGTACCGTCTCGAAGGTCATGCATGCATCGACCAAGGTCGTAATGGCTAGGAAGGTATGGCCGACGCTCTCGGATGGGTTCTCACCCTGAGAAGGGAGCATAGTCACTAACCTCGTTTGTAGATTATCCGCGTCGATGCTAAGGAGAAGGTGCGCAAGCAAATCTTACGGGAGTTGCAGGTCGGACACGACTGCAACTCCCCGAACATCGTGACTTTCTACGGAGCGTTCCAGAACGAGGCGAGAGACATCGTGCTCTGCATGGAATATATGGACTGCGGGTAAGCCGAAGCGAACATAAAGCCCATGCGCACGAATTCTAACGCTTTTTCTCGACCAGCTCTCTGGATCGTATCTCCAAAGACTTTGGCCCGGTGCGGGTTGATGTGCTGGGCAAGATCACCGAGTCGGTTCTTGCCGGTCTGGTGTATCTCTACGAGGCCCACCGCATCATGCATCGCGATATCAAGCCGTCTAACATCCTAGTCAACTCGCGAGGTAATATCAAGCTCTGCGACTTTGGCGTGGCCACCGAGACGGTGAATTCGATAGCCGATACGTTCGTCGGAACCTCGACATACATGGCCCCGGAGCGGATTCAAGGCGGCGCGTATACCGTGCGATCGGATGTCTGGAGTGTAGGATTGACGGTAATGGAATTGGCCGTGGGCCGGTTTCCCTTCGATGCGTCCGACTCGTCTGCTGGGGACCGGGCTAGTGCTGGACCGATGGGTATTTTGGATCTCTTGCAGCAGATCGTTCACGAGCCCGCCCCCAAACTGCCCAAGAGTGACGCCTTCCCTCCGATCCTCCATGAATTTGCCGCAAAGTGCTTGCTTAAGAAACCGGAAGAGCGGCCGACGCCTCGGGAATTATATGTGCGGTTCCCCGGGTTCTCTTGCGTATACTCCGTTCTCGTCTGCTAACTCTAGGATATAGGACAAGGACGCTTTCCTGCAAGCGGCTAAACGTACACCCGTCGATCTCCAAGAATGGGCCATCAGCATGATGGAGCGACACAATCGGAAATCCTATCTGGCTCCTCCCCCGCCAAAGTCCCTCAGGGAAGATCCCTCGCATCCCAGTCCGGCACAGAAACCGACGACTGCCAACCCGTCTCGCACCCCGCAATACCCTCCCACCTCCGGAGAAACCACCGTGAACGTGTCCCGTGAGACTCCCTCGTCCCATTCGCGCCACGTCCAGTACCCCTCGAACCCATCTCCGCAACCCGTCCGATCAACCCGTTCTCCCCCGCTGTCTCTGGAGCATTTATCCTTGGAAACCAAGGAAGACGGATATCGCTCTGGTCGTCGTCCTTCGCGGGCGCACCCCGAGGACCCTGTGTCTGCCGTGGACTCACCATTCCGGCCGCCCATGGCCTCTCGATCGGCCAGCTCTCACAATTCGAAGTCTCGAATGCCCCTCCAGTCCTCGACACTCCCCGTGCGTGCCGCTCCACCACCGAGTGGCCCTCCACCACCAGTTCCCGCGCCAGGAGCTGGATCGCGGCAACGTCTGCCCAATCCGATACGCGGTGACCATATGACTGGGGCCGTATAAGTGGAATTCATCCTGAAGTAACTTCGTCTGTGATATCATGCTGCGTTCTCACGAGGTCCCAAGTGATCTATAGCTTATGTTGCACCCAAGACCTGCATTTGGCATTTTCATATTGACCTGCTATTGAATTTGCATGTCACCAGCCGTTATTCTTTTGTTTTGTGCCTGTCCACTCATCCGGTCCTCTTTTCTTTCTTTTCCCCGCACACCCTTCTCTATTGCCTGATATGTTGATTTCAATTCCATTAGATGATGGAGTATCTCACTGACCACTTCTTGCTTGACCGTGTTCCGGATGATTTTGCATCGGCAAGGCGTATTCATTCATTGTCTTTCTTTTCTTTCCATTCATTCTTTCCTTTCTATTCTTCTTCACTTTTTTATTTCCTCACTTTCTTACCTGCTGGGTTCCTCTTTTCTTTTTTGTCTCGTACAGTTTACGTTTTACTATCCCCAATCTGTAATCCTGGTTGTGTCTGTTCAATAGCGGCTGTCTTCCTTTGGCGGAAGTATTTTGAGTTGGATGTCGAGGCTGGAACTCTTGCATCTATTTTCCATTTGTCTCATTACATATTTGTTCCTTTTGGACAGGTCTTATCGATGCAAAGTTCACAATAAACAGACCCCCTCCTCCCATGTCATATGCTTCTGTAATCATCTTGGGTTGACGAAGTTATAGTATGGACTGTCGTATTAATATCCGACGCTCGAAAGAAGGTAGAAATAGGCACCACACCACATCATGCATGCATGGAGGAAACGACGGAACACCATGCTTGACCACACGAGTAAACAGCTAAGGAGCAACGGAGGGAAAATAGGAGACAAGTATAATAAGAACATCACAGCACGGTGCACATCGAAGGAATCGAATCTAATCCCGTGTGTACTGTAGTCACAGCCATACAAGATTCGATCAACCATTCTACAGGAAAGAAAGCCCTTGCATCGTCCCTCTGTACCCAGTTCCAGTGACGCCAACGACAAAGCACAAAAAAATAATAAAAAATAAAAAATAGAGCATACGAGATATGGGGAAAACCCATGAGAACCCATATAAAGAAAACCGATGTAGAAAGATAACAAGATACTATTTCGTTGTCAATTCGGGAGCTGACCCCGTCGGGGAAGAGGCAAGATTGGGTCGCGGAGCCAGCTCGAGCATAGACGACGGTGTCTTTCCTCCTCGGCTGCTCGTCGACCCTCCGCGACCAGCGACACCACCACCCCGTCCTTGCGTTGTCGCCGATGTTCCACCCGGCTTGTCATGGTCCGCTTGCTGACGGGCCGCCTTTGTCCGCGGACGACGCGGATTGCCTCCTCGCGACCCAGGACCTCGAAGCGGGAGGCCTGTTTCCTGGGATATTGGAACTGCGGCCGCCAGTGGCACTTGATGCTGAGCGGATGGCGGGCCTCGACCCCGACCACCGCGTCCGCGACCACGGCCGCGTTTGATGGTACCGTCGGCGCTGGAAGCGGGCGTTAGTACTAACTCGTGGAGAAAGATGGCCGGATACAAATTTAGGAAGCACCCACCGTTCTACCTGGACCTTTTCCCCCTCTGGCACCAGAGGCCCACTGTATACGAAGAACCCATCCTTGCTGGCGGCAGCCTGTTCCTGCCAGGCCAATTCGCTGTCATCCACAAATGGGTCGTCTCGATCATATTCTTCCATCTTCTTCTTGCGACGCTTCTTTTTCCCCTCCGTGGCCTCCGGGCCATTCGTTCGAGCAGCGGAAGCGGCCATCGTGCCTTCCCCATCGAGATCACTATCACGATCCATTTCAAGGCTTAGATCTTCGTCTGCACTCTCTCCGGCAGAGAGCCCTCGTCCAGACTTGTCGTTCCGCTCCAACGCAGCGCCAGCGGCCGCCACACGAGCCAGGCGTTCCTTGTGGGCAGCAAGACGAGGATGGAGTGCCGCAAACCCATACTGCTCCTCGGCCAGGCGAGCGAAATTGACAATCCGGTCGCCATTTCCCTGTAACGGGATATGGAGGATGATGTTAGGAGTACGCCGGGAAGCGGACTCGCCCGTGGAAGACCCATCACCGACACCAAACAGTGCATTGGATATCAAGCCAGAACCTTGGGGTAACGGGGGAGGAGCCTCCTTCGCCGCACGAGGTGGCTTTGGCGACGTCGCGTTCGATGGTGGGGCCGAGGGAGGGGCCTTGGGATCCTTCTTCGGAGCTTTGGCAGGTGCGGTGGCTGGTGCCGACGGTTCTGCGTCGACATCCATCGGCGTTGGTTCCGGGGACAGCGCCCGCTTGTTGGCGTTCGACGCGATCGGCACCACAGGTTCAGACATCGGAGGTGGTAGCGGCGGTCCAGGTTGGATCTTGGGAGATGGACCAGCTGATGGGGATTCGTGAGATAGCGGCTGTGGCTGTGGGGGAGGTGCGTATGGCGATCGGTGAGCGTAGGGTGATACCGGCCGGGGTTGAGGGACTTGCTGCTGCTGCTGCGGCGGCGGCGGCGGTGTGGGAGCTATTGCCGGGGTCGTACCAGGGGAGAGCGAATAGGCCGAGGCGCCGTGACTGGGTGAGACATAGCGTCGGGGAGCATAGACAGGCGGCGAGGAGTTTGTGGGAGGATCGATGATGCTGGCAATGGCCGGAGATGCACTGGCGCGGAACGGGGGACGCGGCGAGGGCGGGTGTGCCGGAGGACTGAAGGTAGAAGAAGCACCGGGAACCGGGGTAGACACCAGAGCTGGAGCCGGGGATGCCGTATCAAAGGCCGATCGAATGGGATCGAAGTTCTGGCCGCTCGTCCTTGCTGGGGGCGGGGGTGGAGGCTGAGATTGAGGACGCGGAGGAGGACCTACAGGGGCCATTGTAGGGTAGGACTGGACGGGGGCCGGAGGAGGCGGTGCAGGATGGGATGATGGAGACAGCGAAGAGGACGAGTGCAAAGGAGGGCGAGGCGGTTGTTGCAGGTGCGACTGGGTAGGATGAGGATGAATGGAGGACGAGGCAGCCGGGGCAGCTGGAGCTGGAGGACTGGCCGCCGGAGTGCTGGGCGCTGGCGTAGCAGCAGCAGCAGTAGTCGATGCAGCAATCGAGGGAGGTTCTGGCGGCGTCTCTTCCAGTTTGGGCTTCTTGCGAGAAGGAGCCGAAGAAGAATTGCTCGCAGAATGGTTCGGCGTCGAGACGGATTTGTCCCGCGGGCGACGATTGCCCCGTTTGGCCTCTTTCTGGTCGACGTCTTTCTCCTTGTCGATTTCCTTGATATTACTATCCTTGTCTTTGCTCTTCTCCCGGTCTTTCTCCTTGGTTTTGGAGGATTTGGAGGATTTGGAGTCCTTTCGGTCGGGATCGGCCTCCTCGTCCTTCTTGCGACGCGACCGTCGAGGACGAGATTCTCTGGGTTGGGAATCAACGGGGGAACGCGACTGAAGTTCGTCCTGAGCCGGCCAGACGGACGGCCCGGGGGACATGATGAAATGGAACGATTAAGGTAAAAGCATCGAGATGGGATGATGATGACAGTTGGAAGTTGGCCGGTTGAGGTGGAACCGAATGGATGGAGACTGGCGATCGTTTTGATGTGGATTTTTTGGATTTTTTGATATTTTTTTTTTATTTATTTATATTTCCTTGTGAGGATTCTAATGATCGGAGAAATCAATCCCACCCACAGAAAGAACAAAAGAAACGAAGAATGGGGGTAGAAATTGATGGCTGATGATAATGATGAGAGGTCGAAGGGGGAAAGAAGAACGAAAGAAAGAACAAACCGGAAAAAAGGAGGAGGAAAGGAGGAGACGGGAAGGGCTGGATTGAGACCAGAATTAAGGTCAATCGACTATCAAGTGCTGGATCGGTCGCCAAATGGTGATTCTTTGCGTCTCCAGTCTTTTTTGTCACCTTCCGGGTGGATCGAAGTAGATCGAGCAATCTACAGGGGCATACAGATGGGTTCTGATGAGCCTTGCTTCTATACTCTCAGCATGAATCCCGTAATTCTTTCCTCCTCTCTTGGTCCCGGCGATTTCTTGATATCAAAAAGGTCGGATCAGATGATCCGCCGTTCCCCAATCGGGAAGCATCATCAGGTGATGCTGCTCTGCCCCTTCAGGACTAGTGTACATTTATTTTAGGTTTTGAGCCGCACGCTGACTGTCCGCTTATATAATGCGCCAAGACCAGCATCAAGTCAGTCCATGGATAGCTTCATCTTCGTCCAATTTGGGTCACTTCAACATCGCCACAACACTTTACGTTTTACTGCCCCCCTCCCCCCCAAACCATGGCATGTCGTGGCCAACGTTTTGTGCTGGATCTCGACTCCGACAATGACCATCCTTCTTCGACCCTCGATCCTCCTCCTGACCCTTCCTCCATATCCTTTCCCGGGATGATCGGCGAGATCCGCGAACGATCGACTACCGTTGCCCCCACGCCGCCGAAACCTCCCTCTACTGGATTCCCTGCCCACCGCCGTCGCGCCAAACAGTCGGCGTTTAAACAACGACGAGAAGCCTCCTCCGCGGCTGCGAAAACCTCAACGAGCGCATCTAGCCCCGCCGATGAGAAATCCACGATCGGAGAAGAAAACAGTCGTCATTTAGCATCCATGTCCGCGGCCCAGATCCAAGCGGAACGCGATGAGTTGATAGCTTCCATGGACTCGTCACTGTTGGAGAGGTTCCTCCGAAGGGCTCACATCGACTCGGAAGACGAGATATCTACTTCTATCCCCCGCCCGGGCCCGTCGTCAACCTTATCTTCGCTGAACGGACCTCCAACTAAGGCAACTCCTCACCATGAACCAGACTCACAGTCAACCGTCACTGGATTCAATCCCTCCGACATTCAAGACAAGTCAAATTCAAGCCAACAAGACGATTTCCCCCCGACACAAGTCCCTGAAGATCTCCAACCTGCGGCCGAGTTTCCCACCTGCGGGACCGTCCACTTCCCAACTCCGCCGTCGCAATCGTCTCCCATGCCCAACCTGGACCCCTCGTCTCCTTCATTCCTTTCCGACCTTCAAGCACATTACTTCCCGAATATTTCTCATGATCCGTCCGCTCTCTCTTGGCTCCAACCTGCCTCCACCGAGAATGAAGCCCCTGACGCTTCCTCCCCCTATCACCCCTCCAGCGACGCCCAAGCCGCACATCCATCTGCTCTTCGGTTTTCCCTCGTTGGAACCATCCTGTCTCCAAAGACCTCCCTTTCTCTCCCAACCACCTTAGGCCTCCACCACCACGGCAACGACCCGCATGCCGCCGGTTATACGATCCCCGAACTGGCCATTCTCAGCCGGTCCTCGTTCCCCGCCCAGCGCTGTATCGCCTGGCAAGTCCTGGGTCGCATTCTCTTCCGTCTGGGAAAGGGGCAGTTCGGAGATCGTGGCAGCGCGCTGGTCGAGGGATTGTGGTCTGTCATCGAACACGAGCGTGTGATGGCTGGTATGCTGGCTGAGGCGGACGGAGCGTCATCAGGACACTCCTTCCGGACAGAAAATGAGTCGAGAACGAGTCAGGGGTCATCTGCAGCGAACACTGGCATCGGCCGCCATGCAAGTGCGTCGGCGTGGGCCGTGGAAGGAGTCTGGCTTTGGCAGACGGGTGGTGGTGGAGATCGGGGGGTTCTGAAAGAGGGAGAAGTTCGATCTCAGTAGCCTTTAGGTATATTTTTGTTTCCATCCTGGCACAATTAATAGCCGGGATTGTCATGTTCAGCCTATAAAAGTGGATTTGAAACTCGCATGGGAATACGGCGTATGGGATACTCGATCCTTCGATTATAGAATTGTAACGAATGAGATGGCCCAATGATCAGTTCCTTCAACTTTGAAAACTCCTCTCTAAAAATGCTAAGTAGATGCATACATCAATGAACCACATGACGAAATCCTTCAAAGTCATCAATCCCGTACCTAATCATATTCCCATGCATCGTATAGATTCGCAACGGCATCACTCATGGTCTCCGACCTGAATCCCCCAGATCTTCCAACGAGTCTCCTCCAGAAACTCTCGTCGTAGCCATAGCCCATCTGACGACCCGGTAGTCACTGGCTCGGTCGTCTCTTTCTTCGCCCCTTGCGCTTGTACATCGGATCCGCCGTCCATCCAGCCGAACAGGAGTCGAAGCTGCCAGATCCGATCACGGATTTCATCCGGATCCGCCCCACGACCCAGCGTGGCTTGGATCACATTGTGCACCGTACTTTCGATCACTAACCTACTATCCACGGCAGACTGCCGCAACCACGGAGCATATGACAGGGCGCTGAGGCTGGAGGCGCGATCGCGTGCTGGGAATGACGTAGGGAGCACTAGAGCCTTCTCACGCACATCTAGTCCTTCTAAAGATTTCAGATTGAAAACCCATTCCCAAACGCTCTGTGAAAGGGACAGGTGCATGCGGTGAATGGCGGCCGGCGAGAGCAGCGTAGTGACATTCGGCCACCAATCTGGTGGCAGCCCCTTGCCTTGGTTATATACGGATGCGGACGACGGAAGCACGTCCTGCGCTTCGCTATGTCCAGATAGAGTCGAGACAAACACTGACGAGCCGGTCGGGTTGTAGGTCGTCTTCCGTCGGAGGTAGATGGACTGGTCGCCCAGCTTGAACTTCTCACGCAGGGCCGGATTCTGTACAAAGTCGAGGACCAGAGGCCAGTAGTCGGCACTGTTGGCCTCCACCCTTACAATCGTCTTAAGATCAGGTAGGAGACATGGTGCGGTAGTCTTCCGGCTCTCACCACTTGAACTGATCACGGTGATAGGCATGGAGATGGGTCGTCGGGAATCGATGTCTCGAGGAACCAGGCATCGAGGCTCGGCAGCGAGAACCCAGAAATGGCGGAACGCCTGAAGGTGGCATTTATTATCAAGCACCGTCGTCGGAAAGATAGGGTACAAAGAGCAGATGAGCGAGGCAATCGCCAGATCTGAGGTCCCCAGCGTGTAGCTGCCTCCGCCCAAGAATAGCAGCCCAACTGCCATGTGCGCAGCCATGTGGCTTCCGTACGGCGTCTCGCTATCCACCCGGCCATGTAGAGAACGCAGGCGTCGGAACAACATCAGGTCCCCCGTTCCCGCCATCACGGTCGCTGCGGAGAGTGCGACTACATCTTGACAGTGCCGTACCGAATTCCGCGCAAGTTTACCGTCGTAGTTGACGACGGGGAGTCTGCAGATGCGGATGAACTGATCTAGGTACGACAGGAGAAGGTCTCGCACCGACGTCTGTGCGGAACCGGCATAGCGGAGACCCAGGGTGAAACAAAGACCGGCGACAATGTTGAAGAAAGGCATGTCATCGCTCTTCAGTCGACGGACGCCCGTCAAGCGATATCGGCGGCGGTAAACTTTTGGCAGACTTTGAATAAACCATTCATCGCTGGGTTCTATACTGTCCCACATAATAACGTGCCGCGCAAGAGTTCGAAGGAGGAACAGGTCCGGTCGAACGTAGTCAAAGCGTACCGTTGTATCTGGAATATCGATCTTTTGTGCTAGAATCGCATCATTTGTCTTCATAAATATGATTGCCAGAGCAATCGTCGCGCCAGCAGTAGCCCGGTCTAGGATATGCGCCAAATCGACGTTTTTGGTCCCAACCGCAACGGCCAACAGTCTTTCCACTATATGCATGTCTCGCATCCCTCGAAGGTCTTTACCCTTGCCCAAGTTGATGAACCCAAGAGCAAACCCAGCGGCTACGCGGTACCCTTCGTCACGCAGATCTTCATGCGACGTGGAGCTCTCTTCCTGTTCCACGTTTTCGATCTCAGATAACATTACTTCACTCATTCTCCGATGCTGGGAATTGCAATAGAGCAGGCCGATTCCCATGATTCCTGCGGTCTGCGTTAGTGGGGAGAGATTGAGCTCTGCGGCACCAAGAGGGAGCATCCTCGTAACATGCACTGATAATAGGCGAGTAATCAATGTGTCCATGGTCCCAAGGTACGACGCTGACAATCCGAGCAGTAGTCCGATGGACGTCATCGTATGCTTGGGTGTCAAATACTTAAAGGCAACCCATTTGGCTAATGATTTGAGGTGTCCATTAAGACCTAGTCCTAGCAAAAATCCGGCATGTCGATTGGTAAGGTCGACGGGCTTGTTAAAGAGAATCCATGATGTGTCAATTCCTCTACTATCTTTCGAAATCGCGAGCCCGGTAGAGACACCGTTGTGGAAAAAAGCCCAACACACTTTCTCTTCGCTAAACGAGGCCCGTTCGGCGCTGATGGTCACATTCGATGGCTTCATAACGCATTGCAAAGAAAACGAAGGGATCGGGAGCTTCTCCGTCAACAGAGGCAGTCGCCCACTGAACGCCAACATGGCCCGACCTGTAGGAATGGACAAGGTCCGTAGCGTCACAAGCTGCACCACTTCTTTCTGTGCCTCAAGCAGATCCGAATCGGTCCAGTCGGGTTCAGGGATACACTCTGCCACGGGAGCTTTGGACTGGTTCAACAATCTAAAAGCATCTAGGAAACGCTTGTCCTCGCGGAAAATTAGTTTCGTCACAGAGAACCTATCCGCTTCGGCTGACGCCTCGAATGAATTGATCGGCTCGATATCCAACGCCGAGCTTCCAATCTGGTGGAAATCGCGTACCGCATCGTGCGTGAGAGAGGGCTGCCATTGTGCCGGTGGGTGGCTCGGGATGCCAGTATGTATCGAGATGCTCAGATCTTCCCGATCAATGAGCTCCAAAAGCGTCGAGTTCCACGTCGTTGAAGCATGCATCTGTGATTGCATAATGAGTTCGCACAACGGGGCCCCAACTCCCTCGGGCAAAGTTTCAACAATACTTCTAGTGAAGCCCCAGCGATAAAGAAGTCTTATACGATCCAATGCTGTCGACAGGTTATGGACCTCCGAGAGGAAACCGTCCAATGCTAAAGTCCTCGGGGTGAGGATAAAGCATTCTTGCCACAGGCGTCCTTTCCTAGAGACGCGATCCGATGCGGTCACCAGACTGAGAAGCGTAAAAAGACGTGACGAGTGCTGGCGCCACGTGCTCTCCACGTAGGAGAAGATTGAAGGGGGCGTGAAAGGCTCCGGCGGTACATCTAGCATCGAGATTCGCGTATCCTCAAACTCCCAGCGATCCATACTCGACATCTCCATACCAAAATAAGAGCTCTCCGCCCATGTCCAGGATTTCCATCCTAGCCACCCACCGATCTGGGCTAATACGGGGGCAAGGAGGCCCAAGGATTTGTGTGACAGTTCGCTGTCGCACACCGAGAGCTTCTGTTCTTCTCGCAGAAGATGCAAACCCACCAATATGGTACATAAGGCAGTGCGCCGTAGGCTTTGGCTATAAGAAAGCGCCGTTGGGAGATGGCCTTCCGGGCCTACAACCGCGACGCCCTCGGGGGTCTGCAAAAATTCCCGAGTCAAAGCCACACATCGGAGCAAATACATGTTTTTACGACAGGTCGATCGGCTCGGGCTTTGCTGTCCGGCGTTTGAGCTCGTTTTTCCAGGGTGCACACCACCATACTCTTCGGCATCTTGCTCGACAATCCAGCCCCAAGAGCTATTGGTCATCCAAGGAGCCACAGCACCAGCCGAACCGGTTTCTTGATCTAACATCGACTCCCAACTCTCCAGGTCTACATAGCTTCCGCTACTTGACCTCAACAATCCCTTTTTCCTTCGGGTTTGCTTTGTAGGCGCGCGTGCTTGTTCGTCGTTAATGAAAGGTACCGCCATTGCAAACAGAACCATGACTAGCGCTGTCCATTCAATCTCTCTTTCGTTTGTCTCTCTTCTGCGAAGCCATTTCACAGTTTCCCACCATCCAGCCAAGATCCCATCCCCAGCTCTTTCCGAGTCAGGCAAAATGAACCGGAAGACTTTGAAGATGGTCTTCACGAGCTCGTTATGAGGCTCCATCCAGATCTGGAGTCTATGCTTTCGTCCTGTATGGTCAATCACGTCGAATTTCCCCTGAGAAGTTGAATGGTCAAGCCCAGTAATTATGATCGACGAATCTGTCACGATCCGATTCATGCCACTTTCCCTGGGACGGGTCACAGAGCAGGATATACCATAGGTCTCGTAAAGCGCCAGTTTCTTAGGTATCTCAATATGTATCGGGCTGGTCCAGGGAGTTTGTAAATGTAGCTCGTGTTGGCCATTATCCGCCGTGCTCAAGGTCACAATCCACGAAACTTCTCCATCGGTGATTTTACAGGCATCTTGTATACCGGGAAAGTGCTGGATTCCAGAGGCCTGCACCAACAGCGAAGACTCCTCAGGGTTCCGCCCTTTCTTCGACTTCTTAGAAAAGACCGCCTCTTTCTTTGGGTGCGTAACCCCGTCTGCCCGCAAATTGACAACGGTCATCGACTTTGCGTCTTGGTCCACAACGCAGATAGCCAACACAGCCGCTGAGTTCCCATTAGGCTCATTCCCAGCTTCAAGAGGGCACATGGTAATGATTTTCAGTCTCCGGGGCAATGTTGATTTCATCGATGACGGGAAGGGGCCGGAGAATCGAGAAGAAAAGCTCTCAACTTTAGAAAGCAAGACTTCCTCTGGGAGACCTGAGGCAGATTCCTTCAGACCCATATTCTCGAAGCTCTCAAACAGACTTTCGCCATTTAGTTCCTGAAGAAGCTTATCAACAGGGGCATCCACAAAGCTGCTTGCCGTGCTATACACAGATCCATTCCCGGGGGGTAGAGAGCCTCGAGGATTGAAACCAAAACTTCCCCTGGTGCTACCGGCACCTACTGATTGTCGCATGCCTCCATGGGCAATAGAGCTCGTCTGACTCCCTGTAGCAAGATCTGAAAAGGTAATTCGGTCTTGGCCGGTCGCTAGATCGGCTCTAGAAAGCAAGGAGCTCACTCTTCTCGAAGTTTTCAAAGGAACTCCAATGTCATCGAACTCCTGTCCTAATTTAGAGGCGAGATCCTCCTCATCCACTTTGCCCTCGGTTGAATATTGGGAGTGCGACAAGTTTGATGTGTTCCAATTGTCCCCCCTCGTGCCCAAGCTCTCCCTGGCAGCAGATGGGCGCGCACTAGGTGTTGTCGCTCCAGTTGCCATCCCAAAGTGAGAACTACGTCTTTTAGATCGAGTACCCCCTGTTTCTCGCCTCCTTTTCTTTCTAGAGGATGGATCTGTTTCTTCGTCCCTATATCGCGCCGTCCAAATGGTGTACAACCCAGTATTAATATTGACAGTTATCACAATGATCAATGGGCCATGAACCAGGTTTCGGCTAGAGTGCGCCAGTTCGTCCTTCGGAGAAACATACACTATCTCATCCGCTGGGTCTAGTGTATCTAGTCCAGAAGGTCTGCTGTTAAGGCTACTGGCTTGGAGCCAACGGGAGGTCTGGTTCGTCACCACAAGTCCCATTTCAGAATGCGGGTCCATAAGGGAGAAGACTCTAGGAAGATCGGTCTGTTTAGGATCCCGCGACTTCAGGCCGGTACTTTGTGCAGAGGATATTGTCAAGGAGGCTCGTTTTGTTTTCCCCGAGGGGATTTCCAGAGACTGGGATGCGCGAAAGTCCACGGTAGTAGGTAGAGAGGACACGAACGAATTAGGAGGTGCCATTGGATAGAAGCCGATTTCTTTGCTGGCATCTTCCTCATGTACTTTCCGTTGAAATAAAAGGCCTCGGGGTGTTGCGAAAACCGAGTCCACCTCAAACGGCAGAGGAATCACATGGCTTGTCCCAGCCAGGAAGAATATATGCGCCTGAGACTTGAGCACTACCACCAACGCTCGAGAAACCGTATTGCTTGGCTCACTAGTGCAGCTACCTTGGGTGCTGCGTCCACGGGCTCTCAAAGTCACTCCAGAAGCTACAACCTTCGACTCGCCATTTGAATGTAGGCCATGCGAGCTGCAGCTACTGCCAGTGTTGTCGCTCGTACGAGGATGCCCTCCTCCACTCACACCTTGGGAGGCTTTGTCTTCGGCTTTTTTAATTCTTTGGACGGAGAAATCTGTCAAGAGAGCATGTCTAATTTCCTCTTTTTCGAGCTCTAACCGGAATACTCGTCTGACCACCCCCGCTCGAGACCAGACCACGCAGCTCTTGGTCCAAACGAGCTCATCCTCCATTGGGCCATCTGGACCATCTTCAACACTCGTTGTCCAGGTATAGAGGTCCTCTGATGGTTCAGGAGGCAGGAGCTTTTCTGCGACGAGGAAAGGCACGGCGCAGGGTTCGTGAAGGCCAAGGGACCGTAAAGCAGCCATTGTCGACGTGAAAGATCAGATATGATCGGGGAGTCTCTGACACCGAAAACCAAAATCAGAGCCCATGTCCATTGTCGATCCACGCCATAAATTCCAACAGAACGACAGTGTGCGTTGCGTTGTAGAACAGGCCCGGTGGTGAGTAAAGTAGGTAGTAACTTGGGTGAACACGCGACGCGGTGGCGGAAACTCTGGATTGGATCACCTGCTTTTTCTTCCTCATGCTGCGCTCTCCCAAAACAACCTCCTCTTCCATTCTCTCAGCTCCCCTTCAACCGCCCTTTTTTGTCAGCCAGAATAGCACTACACTGTCTTTACATTGATTGGCAACTGCACAAGTGACCTCCCTGTTTTTCTGAGGCCTACGTTGTTTGCGAACTGTGGTTCGCCCTTCCCCTTTCTTTCTCTTCTACCCAGCAGAGATCGATCGGGCCCCAATCCCTCACCCAATGCCTTCATTTCCATCTAGACCACTGGTCCGGGCTAGGGACGATGGCCTGCAGCTTAGGTGAATCATATAACGTGTTGAGTAATGATTCTCAATGCTAACAGTGCTTGTCCTCTACTAGTTACCAATTACCTCACCGCGTTTATGCCGCAAAAGGATACCCAATTCTTGCTCCTAATGGTTCGTCTGTCATTATCTATGGCTATGAGAATGGTCTGAAAGTAATCTGGAGAGGAGGAAGGCCATTCGCTAGTCAAAAACCACCTGTTCAGAATAAGTCGAAACAAGTCAACGGCGGCAATGACGACTCGATCATGATTATCGACTCCGATGAGGAAAGCATCGCAGAGCCTCCAAAGGAAGAACCCCCCGTCTATGTGTTTGAGGACGAAGAACCAGAAGTCGATCCGGCTTATCCATTTGAAGGGGTCCTGCGTCAGGTTGATATTCCTCTTCCGAGCAGCGTTCTCGAGTTGGCAGTGCCTCGCATTCCTCCGGAGGCCGCACGCTCAACGCTCGACCCTTTCCCGACAGTCTTGGAGAAAACGATGGTCATCTCGGCTGTCTGTGCTGATTACTCGACTCGGATTGTGACTTTACCCTTGTCTCCCCCCCACCCTACTCTCACCGATATTAACCCGTGGGTTCGGACACTTTCGATCAGCGGGGGTGTGTCGCATCAAGAAATTCCGAGGGGTGTTAGCATCACATTTACCTACCGGGAATGCGAACAATTAGAGGAACAGGTTGTGACTCGAAGTCGGGCTAAGTCGCACTCCAAAGAAACAGGCAGATGGGAGCTTTTTGTGGCAACCTATTCTGCTGAGTCGTCTGGTCTACTTATAGTACATCGCATACCCATAGCAGAAGGATCAGATGGCCAACATTTCCGCGAGGATGAGATCGAGACTAAGCGACGTTATCTAGCGGCTCCAGCCAAGAGCATCACCTTCAACCCATCTTCTTATCCGTCCCCACGGCACTCGACATTGCTTGTCGCTTTCCATGACGGATGCGTCAAGATCTACTCCTGCTTTTCTACGAAACCATCTAAAGCCTCGCGCAGGTCCTCAGGTCCTCAGAGTGACTTTGAGACATCCGAGACGGAAGGGAAGTGGCTTATTAGTCTCTATCCTGGATTTGAGCAGTCTTCGGCACAGCGGAAGACAATCATCCATGCGGAGTGGGTGCTAGGGGGACGTGCTGTGATGGTCCTCTTGGCCGATGGTGGATGGGGAGTCTGGGATATTGAAGGAGCTGGACCCGGGGCCACCAAAGGTCCTCTTCAACGCCAAACTAGCGTACAAGGGGTCTCTGGTGGCTCGCTGACTGCTTTCTCAGTCAGTGGTCGCATCTTCAGTCCGTTGACCGGGGGAAACCGAACCGAATCGAGCAGTTCTATTGCGGAACAGCGACCGAAATTTGCACCCTTAACCCCGTCCACCAAGCGTGTACGGGAGGACACACTGCTAAAGGGCGCCATGATTGGATCGACCAGTCCATCACTGTGCGGAGAGATCTCAGTGTACCAGACCAATTCATATCGGGATGCTCTCCCTGACGAATCGATCCTCCTGCGACATGGAAACCAAACTGCGGCTATTCACAGTTTACTTTCGTTGTGGCGGAACGCCGTCAAGGCTACTGGAACATTTGATGCGTCAAACCGCTGCCGAGTTTCTGCTATCCAGGATATCGCCTTGATGGGGGAGCAGCTGAAGGGCATTGGACACCTCCCTGTTGCGTTGCACCGTAATCGTGACGCCGGGAGAGGTCGCTTTGACGTTCTCATCACTGCAGAACGTCGGCTTATGATACTCGCCCCAAGGCTAAGTGAACCGGAGGAAGCGCCTGTTTCTCGACTATCAACGAGCCAGACACCAACCGCAGAAACCGATCAAGTCATGCTTCGACGAGGAGAGCTTGGCGTGGAAGGTATGGATCGTCTCCTAAGTGGGATGGCAGGCGGCAATCGGTCTCTACGTATGGGGAGTCCCATCAAGCGTACGCGAATCTTTTCTTAAAAAGTGTTGATGTGAGGAACTCACCAATACATGCCATACCTCGCGGAAACACAACACAGACTCCGCTCAACTAGACTATTATCAGGCCCTGTTCTGAAGCCAAATGTTTTCAGGGCCTCCTCTGTCGCCTACACGGGATAGGCTATGTGTTTAAGACAGGACGGCAAGTCAATCCATGCACTTCGTACGTTATGCGTTGTCAACTTTGATGAAGGAAGGTAAAAATAATAAAGGAATACAGATGATCCAGAGAAGTGTCGAGGACGGCTTTCTATCTTTCAAACTACTGGTACTAAGAGAGAATTTAGCAGATGCAGGGGCGAAAATGCGGGAGTTTCATTGAACATGAAGGCCAGAAAGATACCCAATGCGAGGATTCTTTAATCAGTTTCCCATTCCCACTTTTCTTTCTTTTTTGATTTCTGAAGATAAATACTACTATATTCGCGCTGCAAGGTGGAGCGCAAGGCGAGGACCATGCCTTGAAATCCTTTCTCCAGAAAGGATAAGCTCTGTATCGGCTGCGATATATCAAATTGCGCCTCTGTCACTTCCATCGGAACCAGCTCGCTGGATCTTGATTCCACACGGCGGGATCATCAAGCCTGCCAGCCCGCATTAGCAAGGTGTTGGATCACCTGTCGTGTCTTGTCTCCCTGTGCTGTCATTGATCAGTCCATGCTTCGGCGGGATAGGATTCTGTTCTGTGTAACGGAACAGCCTCTGGCTCTATCCTATCCTTGGACGGTCTTCACATCGGTGTCAGTATCAGGAAGGCAATTCGACGGCCAACTCGGAACTAATGGGTCCAAGGGAATCAGGGTGAAAGGGAACATTACATGTAGACGACGGACTGGGCGTAGACTAATTCCATCTGATGGTGTGATGTATATGCATCTAGTTATCTCCAATGATAGAGAATGGAATCCAATGTACTCTCAACGATGTAGGGTATAATATTATGAATCCTACTGAGAGATTAAGTCTGGTTATATAATCATGGGAGCTGATTCACTTAGATCGCCATCGATCAATGCTAGAAATGGGTACCCCAACGAAACTTCGCAGCCCAATGCAACTTTTGAATTTATTTAGCTATCCTATGGCTTTTCTCCTGTACTATCTAGCATTATTGATAAGCTGTGATCTGTAGGATCCCACTGACCCAGTATAATATTCGCGAAGGGATCTTGTTATGCGCGAGCTGGCTGCAAAACTGACTTCTTTTTCGTCTTGTTCGGCCATTTTATGTGTAGCGGCGGATTTATTAAAAGGGCCTGATGCCTGGACCTGGCTCTTTAATTTAGGCTTTTTTTGAACCTCGGGACGAGTGAGAAGCTGCTTTAAATCGGCTTAGTTTTAAGTAATAAGCTTGCCTGCGATTTGGATACGTCGAAAGTACTGCTTAAGTCGGTGCCTAAGTTAAGGATTAATCTTACTTTAAAATATTCCTGGTTTTTTCAACACCCTTTTAAGCGCTTCTAGGAGTAAGAAATGGAGATACTGTAAAATTAAAGCTCAGTAAAGGTGTATTATACTTGCTATTAAGCTATTTAAAGTTTTAAGCTAGACCTTCCGTATAAGTGGCTGGATAACTTTTAATAAATATTCCTCCCCCCCGGGGAACTACATGGTTATTTTTATTTCGAAAATGTGTTTTAAATGCGAGAAATAGCTTGCTGTGAAGTAGCTGAGTAAGATAAGTAGTATAGGACGAAGGCGAAGGGTACAATATTTTTACTTGTAAAATTGTAGAAATTTATATGTAGGATAATCTATGGCTGTTAGAAAAGAAACTCATCGTTTTCGTAATAGTTTCCTTTGTGTGAAGATTAAAAAACCAAAGCCAATCGACGATAGTCTTGTTATTAGTATAGTTCTTTGGCGAAAGTATGACTCGATAATTATTAAGGATAACTAGTTTGTCACGATACCACCTTTCTAAGTGGTGCTCTTCTTTATATAACAAAATACAGGGAGTACTTCACCGCCGCTAAGATACACGTAACTATTTGCCCGGCGTTACCTATAGCTATCTTTAATGCTTTTTTACAAGATGCCGAGCTAGTAACAACTTTCCAAGCTTTCTCTTAACCGATTTAAAAACCAGTTTTATTAAAATTATAGATATTTTTAGCAGTATTCTCTCCACCATAAATAGCTGAAGTATATCAAACCAAATAAACTTTTAATATCTTGGCCTCGATTTACTTACGCCCGATTAGCTTTTGTTAAACAATCGTTAAATCAGGAGGGAGAAGTTGTATAAAGCAATAAACCTATGTTTATTTAATAGTGGTCGCGGGTGTAGCGGGCAGAGCCTGCAAAATGCTCGAGCCCGTATACTGGGCTCTCGCGAGGTCGTGTAGAACTCTTCCGACCACGTGATCTCGTTTACCTCGCACACATATTTACCTGTTCGGCCATCGCGGCCGCAGATAGAAGCTCCTCAGCGAGTTCATTTAGTCCAAATCTATTATATGGGTTGAATCGGCTACTAGCCCGTGACAGCGGGAGTTAGTTTATGTTTTAGGTTATTAACTATCGCATTCGCACATTAAGTAATTGTGGTTGCACTGGGAGAAAGATTAATTGAATCAAGCTGCCGAATCCACTGTACTAAGGCAACCTCTTTGCGATTAGTTAATTTAATTGCTTAACTACTGTGTAGTTACAGTAGTAGTGATCATACGAGCGGATTAAAAGTCGCAGCCGCTGGAAGCAGGCCTAGAGTCACGTGATTAGACTTGAAACGCGCAATAGCTGCGATGTTTTTTTTTTTTTTTTTTTTTGGGGGGGGGGGGGGGGGGGGGGGGTTGAGCGCTTGAGTGCTTCGCAGTCCTTAATATTATGCTTTTCGACTTCGATATACTGCTCAGACATGTTGGTGGTAATAAAAAATAGCTGAAAAGCTTTAAATGTGTCGCTGGGATGCAGCCTACCCACAACGCTGAAAGTGGTGTGGGTAGGTGTGCTATGGCTATTACAGATGGTTCCTGTTATAATAGATCCTATATGGCATTAACTACGTAGAATGTTGGCTCGTAGCGCTGTCATCGTTTATTTATCTTTCCAGTTCATCCAATGTATATACAGAACATATACCCCCAACTCCTCACTGGAGACGGTTTGAACGCCAGGTGATAGTCATCAGATGATAGACAGGGTCAATGGAAGAGCAACCAAAAAATTCGCAAAAGACTACATATGTACAGCCTCGAGATAATAAGAGAAGATCCACTACACATTGAACCAGAGATAGGCCTTTTGTTTTCCACCGCTTGTTTATCCACTATATCCAAGGGAATCCAACTCCTTGCGCACCGCATCCTCGGTCTGGATCTTCTTCATCTGCGTATCTTCCAGCTTCTCGCCGCTTGCAAGTCGCATTTTCAGCTCGTCGATCGCTCGGATCTTCTTCAGAAGCCCACGGACCTTCTTTTCCTGTGTGGTGGGTGTACCTTCAGTCAAGTCGGCAGGAGTCGGCTTGGCCGACGGCGGTGCGCCATTACTTGCGTTGCCGTTTTTCTGTTCTGTGCTGTGGGCTTTGGACCGGTTGCGCTCGTGGCCCTTGTCCCCGCGACGATCCGGGCTGTGTGCCGCCGGCGCCGCTTCTCTGTCCTCTCCTGGACCATCCTTGCCCTTTTTCGCCTCGCGCTTCTTCTTGTTCCTCGCGGCTGACTTGGAAAGTTTCTCCGGATGTTCCGCGCCAGGGGGAAGAGCAACTCCTCCGCCAGGAGCGGCTCCTGGAGGAAGGAACTCCTCGGCACCAGGCACTTCACGTCTCCGTGGTTTTCCAAACCCGTTCAAGGAACTGCCGCTCGAACCGTCTCGAATAAAGGCTGCACCGCCTTGATCTTCCCGTTTGAATGCCAATGGCGTGACTTGACCACGAGCTCCGGGTGGGCGATATGCGCCCGCCGGTTTCACAGGGGCTTTCCTGGTACTGAGGTACGCAGCAGCCGAGGAGTGAGGGGCTGGGAGTGGGTTGAACGGATCGCCCAGAGGGTGCTGGATGGTCGACTGCGGTCTCCAGCACACGTCATAGAGCTCGGTCATATCTTCATTGTACATCAAGGCTCCGCTAACGTGCCAGAGGCGAATGCCGTTGTCCACCCTCAGCCGGGGGCTCGTAGTGGCAGTCAGGATGAACTTTCCATCAGGCGACCATTCGCAAACGCTGGCATTCGACGCCTCCACGGTAGCGATTTTGTGGTAGTTCCTGTCCAGGTCGTAGAGATCCATTTGGCCCGCCAAGTTTCCAAATCCGGCCACCAGGACAAATCGTCCATGAGGAGAGAATACAATAGTATTCCGAGGCGCCAGAGGGAAGCTGTGCTGGGGAATGCCACGGAAGTTGAAAATGGTAGTTTTGGCTGGCATATAACCGTACACAACACCGAATTCTTTCGAATTAGGATTCCAAGTCACATCATGAATCGGGCCCTCCTTATCTGTCCGGAATCAAGTTAGCTCTGGTCTTCAGAAAAATATAACCTATCCGATCGAGTCACGTACCCAAATCCACCCGAGAATCGAATCCTCCACTGGCGCCCAGCAGGTAGAGAGTGGTCTCGCCATAATAACTTTTGCCCGACCGGTCGACATCAGTCTGAGCAAGCACAAGCAAAGTATTACCCGAGGCATTCCATTTCAATTGGACCTTGTCGCCCTTGAAGAAGGTCTTCTGCGAGACCGGCGCTCCGAATTGAGGCACCATGAAGACTTTGACTGCGGCTGGTTGTCCCTAAAGGTAGACAGTCAGCGATATATTCGCTAGATGGCGTGATTGTATTCCACTACTGACCTTACGTTCAGGAATAAAAACTGCGAGCGCATGGTTCTTTCCAGGCGAGAGTGCAAAGTCCGTCACCCCTTCCACACGCAGCTTGTTCCAAACCTTGGACAGATTCTCGCTCTGGTAGAATTGGACTTCGTTGGTAACGACTCGAGCGCAGAATCGCTCGTCAGATGTATATTGAAGGTTCCAGCCTGTCTGCGACTTCTGAACGTAACTGCCCACGACCGTGTGCTCGTCTCCATTGCTGTCCGGGGAGGTCTCCACCACCGTCCAAACCTTTAGGTTCTTGACAGCATCACCATTTTCATCCTTCGACGGGCGCTGCCAGGTGATCAGGTAGGTTCCGAGCGGCGAGAACGCCAATTCGAAAACGTTTTCGGCAGGGATATTCGTGATGACATGACCAACGGAAGGGTCAATGATGGTAACCCTACGGTTGTGGCCCGATCAGTAACCGCGCTCTTTTTCTGAATAGTGTTGTTTGCGTACTTATCTGGAGATGCCCATGCAAAATACCGGCCGCAAGGAGAATAAGCACTGCAACGGAGGTTCCCCTCAGGTCTATCACATAAAGTTAGCAAATCACCAATTTCATAGGTCGGGACAGGTCCTTTGCAGGCTTTCAACAAAGAAAGAAAGAAAAAGGACCGAGGCCAATGCCTACCTCCCAAACCCCGACAAAGGCTCATAAACAGGGTCCGCATCAAAGATGCCAATCCCTTTGACCGTCCGAACTGCAAAAAGAAATCAGCGATTCCACTCTCGTTCGCATCCGACGAATGCCATATATGGCTCGAAATGAGATAAACAAAAACAAAAAAAACAAAAAAAAAAAAAAAAAAAAACCATGCTAAGAATAGCAGACGACGGGGAGAAAAGTATGGAGGAACATACAAGCAAGCTGTGTAGGAGCTGCCATATTGACTCTATAAGCCTTCTCTTCTGAGTAAATTCTAATTTCTCAACAGTCACAATATCAGCGGAACGAGTGTGCAGATGCAAAAATGTTCCAATGTTTCAACAGCTCCGATCTCTTGGAGTCACTGGACAAGATGTTCCCCTCTCTGACGGGTCGTGCAGTTGGCAAGAATAGCGCAAGAAACCCAAGGAAATGCGGGAAACACGTTCGGGATGAATGTTCACTATTGATCGGAACCGAAAAAAAGTGACGAAACAGCTGTCGAGTAAAATTGGTGCTTTTGGTGCTCTGGAGCAGTGAGGCGTGGCGAGAAGATATTGTGTAAAAGGCGGCGCACACACGCACAAAGAAACCGAAAGGCAGTGACAGCGAGGCTTGACAAATTAGAGAAGTAGTCGGGTCTCCCAGGGACTCCTCGATGCTTGACAAGTCAATGCCAGCAAAAAGTGAGACAGGAAGACTGGAGGGGATGGGGCAGTGGGCGGGTGGCGGTGGTGGAGGAAGAGGAAGAGAAGAGGAAGAGAGCGAAAAAAAAAAAAAAAAAAAAAAAAGGAAAAAAAAAAAAAAAAAAAAAAAAAGGGAAAATAAATGCAAGTGCGTGCCTCACCCCAGATAAAACGCCACGGGGGGAACGCCTAGCCCTCAGGTCGCCATGATGGTTCTTTTCTACAATTACTGAGGAATTCCTTTTCATTGGCCTTTATTGATCTTATTGACTGACTTGCTTTCATGGTCACCAACGACTAGAATAATTTTTAACCTCTTCCGACACTGACTCCTACTCCGAGTACCAACAAAGAGTTACAAAAGCTCGATTCGACTACACAACACCGGCAACCCAATTAACAAACCATACCCTA
This sequence comes from Aspergillus tanneri, assembly GCF_003426965.1. NCBI lineage: Eukaryota > Fungi > Ascomycota > Eurotiomycetes > Eurotiales > Aspergillaceae > Aspergillus > Aspergillus tanneri. Next base: position 898,686 of record NW_022984634.1, on the reverse strand, counting down.
CCTACTATCCTACAGATTTCATGAGACCACTCTTTCCCTTAACATATGAATCGCAGGACCTCAAGCCAAGCCTCCCATAAAATTACAATTTCTTGACGTTCAATAGCTGAACCGAGATAAGATGTACCGGCCAAAATGACACCGTTGCTCCCCCCCCTCCCTTTATTCTCTTCTTTTTCTTCTCTCTTCATCCTGTGTTTTATGCAACATGGGTTGATCAACTCAACCGCTGATCACTACTTAAATCGCCATGGCTACCTCCATCAGATGGAGTCGCCAACCGGGGGGTCCTCACCGTTGTATCAACCACGTCAGGGTCATAGGTCATTCCGTCGACCATTCGGGCATCCTGCACTGGCTCTGGCGTGATCGATCCCGTAGGTGACAGTGCAGGGGGCACGGCAACGCCGTCGCTGGAGAGTTGAGAGTATGGCGCAATAGGATTCAATCGATTCATATTGGGGCTTCCCAGCGAGGTGGGCCGACCTCCCGAAGATGTTCGATTTAGACCCGGGTGTGAGATTGGCCCGCTGACGGTGCTGGCTCCCTCTCCAAACCCGACCAGACTAGCGTCCCCTTCGTCACTCATGTTGCCCACGCTAGATGTCCCGTCATCCGGGTCCTCGCTCATCTTGTCGGCGTCGAACGCATCGCTACCGCTGGCCCAGGTTGTGCGGGCACCCACGCTGCCGGTAGCGCTGGCGCTACCCACCGTACTCCTCTCTTTCATCCCAATACCACTATCGAAATAGCCAGGCGTGTGTGTCGCTGGGGGCATACTAGTGCTGGGTTGCGAGTTAGTACCACCCGCCCGTGCAGTGGCCACCCGTTCCAAACCTGCCAGACGCGAGATGCGATCGGCCCTCTCTGCTTCCAGCGTGGTGGCCGACGTCGTAGAAGTCGAATGGGAATGGTGAGCATGGCGACCGTGAGGGAGAGGCTGGCCTTGATGACCATCTTTAATAGCGGTGGTGGACAAAGCCGAGAGCGAAGTTGTCCCTGAGTTTGGGGTCCCTCTGTTGAGGCAGTCGGATAACCGTTAGCGACTATTTCTGTAAATGGACCAAAGAATAATAACAGCATATGGTAGGCATTCTTACGGGCCCATGTCCGTCGGGGTAACCGGATCAGATGGAGGAGGAGGAAGGTTGATCAGAGTCGGGGTTGTCATGTTGCAGGTTGGCGCGAGATTGCGCCTATCTGAATTCTTAGATTGAGGAGGGGAAAGAAAAGAGTTAGAGTGAGGTGAGGAGAAGAGACGGTAAAAATAAGAATAGAGTTATGAGGAAAGAGTAAACTATCGAGGTCTGGATGGTTTACAAAGTAGATCGCATAAAATAGAATATAAGTACGAATATCGAGCACGGGAAGATCGGTAGGTAGATAGAGAGTCGAAAAAGAGTCCGAGAGAGTAATTCTTTCGAGGTGAAGTTGCCGCCGATTGATGGAGGATGACTGTCGAAAAGACGCGGGCTCTCCACAGTAACTTAAGTACCTTTTTTAAGGTTCTGGATTCGATGAGAATGAGATTGGATAAGTGGACGGTGGATGATCGAAAGGACCGAGACGACCAAAGGTGAGGTTGCCTGACCCACGACCTAGATAGTCACTTTTATCTTTATCTTCTTTTCCTATTACTATTTTCACATGTTCCCGTTCTACTGGATTCCCATTCAAATGGCCTATTCATTCATTATTAGGAGGTACACCTATGTTAAGAGTATGCCTAGGCAGCGAGTGAATCCCCTGATGGACGGGAGCGGTGACGTCACTGTTACAGGAATTTTGTGGTTGACCAATCATAAATAATTTAGAACTCTGCAGTTTGGGTCCATAGGCTTACTAATGGTATCAACAGTTACATACAGATACACCTAGGTGCTTGGTACATACATAGTAATAGTGCATAGAAGTTCATTGTAGAAAGATGAGGGGTCTCACCCATCATTACTTATCTGCAGTAGGAAGTCTAAATCTAGCCGTCCTCCATAGAGAAACAGCGAGAGAATCATCATTCATTCATCATCTTAACCATGACGTACAACGTTATATAGAAGACAATAAAACCCGTTTCAGGCGTTCACTCCTCTTGCTATGCCGATCATGTTGATCCCCGTTACTGGCTGACCTTGCGGCTCTCATAATGGCCACGAAGATCATCCACCTCTTTTTGCAGGCGCGTCAGATCAGCCAGAATATCTTTGGCATTCGAAGGTAGGGGCGTAAATCCATCGTTCTCGTCGGTCCGTTTCTCTGGACGAAGACTCGTAGAGTGGGTACCTTCACTGCTGTGATTACTGGACCCTCGCGTGCGCCGGGGAGGTGGCGGGGGCGGCATAGGATTGTGTTGCGATACTCGTTTAGTCAGAGGCGCCCTAGGGTTGGATAGAGAAGTGGAGGTGGACGTTTCCGTCGCTGATGTGGATGACCTCGAGTCTGAAGTCTGCGTGTAAGGGGGGGGCCTGGGTGCGTTCTCCTCAGATGACGGTGCGTCAAGTCGGGCCTCTCGAGTCCGGGGCTGCTGAAATGACCAGGATTCTGGACTCGGGGGAGGCGATTCGGTCGTAGAACCCACTTTCATAGGGGGCATCGATAATCGGGCTATGTTTGGTTTGGACAGCATGGTTTTGGACCGCCTCATCTGGCTGTGCCGCCGAGCAAGCGGTGGAGTTGGGGGTCGTTTGTGTTGAGATTGGCTGCGTCGGAGATGTTCAGCGGATTTCTCAGGCGGGTTTCCACCCATCTCATTAAAGTGCCCTGCATCGACTTGAGATGGTGTCGGTGAAAGTGAGGCCTCTGAAGAGGAGCCGTGGAAGGAGAAACGGTTTGCAGATTTGCTCGGTGCTGGGTGAGAGCGAGAGGGTGTTGTGCTAGAGCTGGTACTAATCAATCTCCCATGGTGACTTTTAGGTGGAGGCGGGGGAATCCTGTTACTTGAACGACTCGCAAGAGGCCTGACTTCTCTACCAGTTACTGAGATGGTTGTAATGCCTGGATGTGTCGGAGCTTGAGACATATCCGTGGTGCTACTGTTTGAAGTACGGCCTCCGTGAGGCGTCAACGATCGGACAGAAGCATCTGAGCTAACGACGGACCCGTTGTCGCGAGATATTCTCTGATTCTCCTGTCCCAAGAAGTGATAGTGAGTATTTGGTCTCGCTAGTTGTCCTGCGGACGGTGCGGTGATGGTCGTTGATGCTGGAGGGGTAGAGGGTAGGCCCGATTGCGGATGTCGCGGAAGATCTCCACTGGGAAACGACGAGACAACAGTTGGGTTGGACAACGGACAGCATACTTCATCGGGCCCTTCCGCATCATCCTCACTCAGGTCGGACTGCTGGTGGAAGGGGTCAGTGATAGAATGACCGTCCGAGGACAGTGAATCGTCGTTGCTTGGTATGAAATCCGGGGGAGGTCCGGGTAAGCCATTCGGATGGGAGGAGATATCAACGACGGCAGCTTTTGAGGGTACAGAGAAGTATGAATTAGAAGGAGTCGATTGGGATGATGGAAGGTGATGGCCTGCGGGATCTACTGTGGTCAGCATTACACTGTCGTGCTGGAAATAGATGGAGAGATCCTCAACAACTCTGATAGTCGCGGGTGCAACTCACCCTCTGGTTTCCTAGGGCGGAAAGGATTTAATCCAGACATCGCATTCAAGATGAAAGGTACTGACCATCAGATCAAGGGACGATAAGAGGAGGTGTAAAGGAGTAGGAGAGGAAAAGAGTCGCCAGCGTCTGGCAGAATGAGAGGGTGTTTGTTGTTGACGGCCGCTGACCACCCGCGCCGCTTCCGGCCAGGTCAACTCGACGGCCGATGGTCCAGGGTTTCTGCCTGTAGAGGGCATATTACATGGTCTCTACGAGAGATGCTCAGTGTAAATTTAATAGTGGCTTGCTGGGGTGTCTCAGGGTCTTTACATTCTCCCTATATTTCCTTTTTGACAAAAGAAACCAGGTGGGTGGTTTGGGTCGAGGGTACGCATAAAAAGAAAGAAGGGGGCAAACATAACAAACGAAGAAAAATAAAGAAAAAAGAGAAAAAGAAAAGAAAAAAGGAAAAGATATATATGATACAAGTGAAGGGCATAAGAACAAAGGTTGGGTGAAATAGCAACCCAAGAACAGTAGAAGCATAATCAATCAAGAACCACCGTCCCAAAAAAAAAAAAAAAACACCCTCGATGGTACACAATGAAAAGAAGCAATAAATTCATCACAATATTCCTCCCTCGCAATCCTATGTCCGAGAAAGAAGGGTATATCAGCTCGCCCGTTATTATAAAACTAACAAAAACCAACCGTTTGTCCCCCACCTCACCCTATGCGGATTTCTGCGGATATAGCAAACATCCTCCAGTTCTCTAGTTAATTCTCCTCGTACACATGCCACTCTTCATCTCCAAAGAATGACTGAGCTAGAGCCTTGCCACTCCCAGTCGGTTGGCTGAAGGCCATCTGCTCCTTCGGAATCTCCATGCCGTAGATAAAATTGCTGACAACGCAATCGAGGAGGTCCATGGCGATTCCCTTTCGTCGGGAAGAGCCGGATGTCCAGATGCGTGAGATCCCAACAATAGCTGGATGAGTCTCTTCACGAACGGTGACCGCAGAATCGGTTCCATTTTGCGCTGCAGAGGGCTTCTCAACTGGTCGAGACTCCCAGATTCGCTCCGTTAGGCAGGCACCGACACATCGGCTATCCTTCATGTGTAAAAACACCTTGTAGCGGTCGACTTTTTCGGACGAGCCGTTCTTGCGCAGATGCTTGGGCGCTTCAACCTGGCTCCATAGGACTTCGTCCTGAATCTCCGGAGAGGACAGCTCCTTGCCGATAACCTCCAACACCTTCTTCGCCTGATTTTTCGCGGTCGGAGACGCCTTCCGGTCGACAATGACCACATACCCTTCTTCAAATCGGGTCGCCTCGTAAACCCACCGCGATGCGTTCGCTCTCATAAAGGCCTTCCCCAGATCCACGCCCGTCGAGTTCATGTCGTGAAATTTCTTGTGTAATGAGGCGTCCTCCGAATTTGAAGGGACGTATTCCATACCACAGGTCGCGCAGGTCCTCCTCACTTCGTGGCCCAGGTCAATTTGCATCTGCTTCAACACAGGCTGCTGCGGTAATGCCGGCTGCGACGGCGCCATCTTCTTCTTGGGCGGGTCTGTCGACGCGCGCACACTGTTGGAGTTGACTTCGGTGAGTGGCGTGGCACTACCCGGGTCCTTGGTGGCGGCATGTTTGCGCTTGAGAAACGAGAAAGTAGGTTTCCGTGTATTGGCCGGAGGAGGACTCAGTCGAGGTGGCGGTGACGAGGGGGGTGTCGATAACTCATCCTCCTGCGTACCTTCAGAGAGAAGAACGGAATTGCGGCGCGACGGGCTGGACAGGACGGCGGCGGACGACTCGCGGATTGCGTACTGGAGGCTATTTTCTGCTGCCTCGTCGGACTCGTTTCCCGACTGGACGCGTCTTTTTTTGGCGGCCGGACGCTGGTCATCGTCGTAAACACGCCACAGGGGCCTACCGTATGTTTTCATCATAAGACCTCTGGTGTGGAAGTCTCAGGTGTTAGCAGAAGTGGCGGGATTCAAGGGGGGGCAAAGAAGAAAAACCACGCAACAGAACACGTACCGCTTGAATGAATTCGTTACAGTCCACGGCATCTCCCTTCTTTCATATCATGGATTGGACTGAGCCAAGCATTTGTTTATTTTCCTATCGTCCCAAGAGGTTTGTGGGAGGAAGGATGCAAAAAAGGGGTGGGAAGCGAATGGGTGTTTATTATTATGATTAATTTGGGACTATTCTGGTGATGCTGATGATGATTTATTTTCCACGGAACGCTTCGGCGCTGATCGACGGGCAACGGAAACGCGTGCCCAAGAAGCTAGTCCACATTTAGTCATATTGCTTACCGGGCGCCGCTGAACGCCAGTTGGACTGGGGAAAGAAATCCATCGATGTTGTTTCATGCTGGCAGGCTTACCTTGGTATGGCGGTGATAGTGGAAAGGAATGGGCTTGAGGATCAACACGACCTGTGTGGGAGGACGTGTTCAGAGGCAGTCGTGTAGTATACCTATGGGCGAGGCAAGAATCAAGGGATAGTACTCGGTAGTAATTAGTCGACAACTAGGTAACGGCGCAACACAGGGCCATCAGAAGAACTATATATACCGAATCCTTCGGACAGTTCGATGGCGGCGACCTTGGCGTATGAGAGTCAGGGGGATTCCAATCAAATAGTCAGAAAAAGCTAGAATCGTAGTGCCTGTCTAGTATAACTAATGTTGTTCTAGCCACTCAGGCATTGCAGGAAGACGGCTGTGGAACTCCAAACACAGTCTCGTCAACTTGTCTTATTCTTTCCTCGTCTTTTCGTCTGGACTTCGCCTCCTTAAATAATGAGAAATCACAGGAGCCACCAACCAGATCAGCCTTACCTGTGTGGTATTGTGTTAGGTACCTACCAACTACACTCCCATGACTACTAGGCACCCTAGCGTGGTGGTATGGGGAGGACTGGAGGACTGACATCTACTGAGACTCTGTATGAAGTGCAGCTACAGTTGGTGATCGAGTGAGGTGGCAAATACTATTCCCATGGCAGTTCTTTTCTTTTTAAATAATTAAAATAAAAACATCTCCACAATACGGATGCCTATTTTTCACAGGTAATTACTTTGTTCCCCTAGCGTATCTCTTATTGTCCTGATGATAATGGGATTTTTCTAACCTCCCCCCTCGACTTGATGATCAATACTATTGATGCTGTGTACTACGAATCTCGTACATGCCATGCACTCATCCCAGCCACGTCCGGCCCTTACTGATGAATCTCCCGACCTTACTGGGTCTCCGTCACGCTTTACCTTTTTTCCTTCTTTCCTTTTGTTTTCTTTGTTTTTTTATTATTGTTCAGACACACACAAGGGCGCAAAAATAAAATAAATTAAAAATTAAAAATTAACTGCATTCCAACCAGATATCTTCTGTTGAAAGGAATGCGGGCCGTTCTAGGATAACAGTTAATATATCCAAGTGAGGGATGAAATCTTACATATACTTGGATGACACCATATAGGAAGTCAGATATCCAGGATACAGACTATATAGTCTATACTCTGTATTGGAGAGATCAAATGCTCAACTGTTTTGATTTGATCTCCGTGAGTGCCATCAAGACCAGCCAGAACAAAGAATCAGCAGGTCTACCCCAATCTCTTCTCAGCAGAAATTACATGCTCGACAAGCCCTACCGATAGATCGTATCCTAACCTATCGAGGTATCCCGATACATTCTACTTAATTTATTTTCCTTGTTTTTGTTGCATGCCTCTATTCGCCTCTTTCAGTGCAAGAATCTTCGATGGTGACCCAAGAATTGTCCAATCATTATGACTGGTTAGTGGAATCAACGGTCGGCCAGTTGGTATGTATACGGAGTATCTATAAGATGGATAAAGAAGAAAACTGAGCACCGTCCGTGGAACAACAGATTAGCCTATGTTGGTCTCGTCCGGCGGGACGGACACACCTCGGGCGGGCTGGGAATTTGATATACCTATACTCCGTAGAATAAGAAACATGGGTTGCCATGGAAAGCATGCTGCATTTGAGATTACCAGACATCGTCCAGAGTATGAATGGTTGTAATGACTCAATCGGCTCTGCGTCAGTGGCGCTCCCCAGAACTCTGAGGCCACTCATATGTCACTCGTTTCCTAGGACAGACGATCGACTTGCAGCAAATTGTCTGAGAAAGTAAGTGTGGCGAAATGTACACCTCCCTGATGGACGATCGGGATCGAGTTCCTTTTGCATCGGTGTGACACTGAGCGTAAGACGGGACGGCTGCACTCCGTTCAATGGCTGGGGAATTATCCTGGTGCATTACACAGGGTCGCACATCAAGTCATCTGAAAAACTGCAGATTGGCCCTGGAACGCGCATGTGTAACCAGGCCCCTTCCTAATAAAGAGCCTAATCGGAGCAAGATACTGTACAATTCATTATCCGTTGGTCAATTGTCAGCCGAAATAATCTTCTGGTTGCGGAGCACAAGGTGAAAATGAGGGCGAGTGGCCAAAGAAGAACAACATGTTACATTACTTCTTTACTGAATTACCACTTTCTTTGTCACTGAGCAGATCACTGGTCTATGGTTTGTTCAATCAACATCTCTTTGTCCAGTAAACTCGCTCACTGATTTGTACGACAGCTATAGTATTATCTCGTCCGCAAGATGCCCCATGCGCCCTGCTACTTAGAATACAACTTCTCTCGCCAGGTTGAAATCCCCTTGAGTCTCTTCTGTACGATCCAAATTGGTAGTAATCACGCTATGGATATAGACTTTGTCTCCTTGACGAGATGCAATCGTAAGGCACTATAAGACTTGATCATAATATAGGATATAGTGCCCTCCTATGGCAATCACTATGAACAATATGATGATGCATAATGCTCAATCCAGTTTCGCTTCATAATCCAGTCTATAAAACGGTCAATACATGAGGATGATATTCAAGAAATATCAAACCAGCTATCTTTGATTTGCATGACTAACTCACAGCACTAGGCATTCCCTAGATACCAGCTTCAGGTTCTGGGATGTGAGGAAACTAACTTCTCCAGATATAGTGACCACCAAAGCGTACAATTTGCCAAATCCCATCGGTTCAGAAGAGAAGGAATAGATCAAGCATACTAACAACGATGCCAACTTTATCTGAGCCACAAACATTGACGTCCAGCCTTTTCCAGAAGCATTAACATGGGGCCAAAATGTCTGCTTTTATGGCAGACACCAACAATATATAGAATAGTTGGATGGACAAAAGGTATCACATCGGGGACTCCTCAGAGCAGTCGACACTGTTAAATGTTCAACGAGGCCAGTCTGCTTCGTTGAGAGGCTTATCGATGTCTCAATTCGCCTATCCTCGATTTTTCTGTGTATACCAGGTGCTTCAGAACCAACATATGCGGTACTAGTAGAAATCATATATTTACTCCTGTTTCCGCCGAATCAATCTGCGGAAACACCAAGATACATTTTAGGCAAGATGAGATTTCGTTCTGGGATGGAAAAAACAGGATTGACTTATGCAAAGAAAAGGCATGTCGAGCCAATAAGTCAGCATATCATTCAACAACCAGTACGAACAGAGGATTTACGTACGTACCTAAGTACCATTGGCCATCAAGCACAGGAAACCGGCAGTCATCAGCAAGAAAACGGCTAGCTGGCTGCAGCCCATCGAGTCTATTCTGCGAGCTGTACAGCCTCCGAATAGGCAGTCGCCTATAATTTGAGAGCCATAAGAGGGGGTGTCCCCAACTCCTATCCCTTGCGCAGCGGGACTGCCTTGGTAGACAATTCAATTCGGGAGATGAGAACTCTCAAAACATTCTGACAGGAAACCGTTCGTTATCCTTGGAAATACCATTCCCCGATCACACAACAATAGAAGGAAAGAATACGAAGCGGGCAATCACTCCGTGTCCGGGAAGAATCATGTGTCGCCCACCTGCAAGACTGTAATATAGTGTCCTTGAATGCAGATTTCCCCCACCCTACTTTTTGTTTCGCGGATCAGTCGAAACCTTAGCCAAAACCTAAGCCAAGCCGTGTCGATTCTTAGCAAGAGGAAAATGATGGATTCTGAAATTCCGAGCCATAACTGCTCAATAAACACAGAGAGAGAGAGAGAGAGAGAGAGAGAGAGAGAGTGTGTGTGTGTGTGTGTGTGTGTGAGAAAAGAAAGAGAAAAAAAAGTCATCGGATTATATCCATCATATACTACACCCAGGAGGGAAGTCATAACCCCTCCCATCCTACTCCGTATTATCTCGGTGTTGATCGCGTGGGACAGGATAAGCCCCGAGGATCGTAGGTAATATTGACCAAGTAATACAACGGGGTAATCAGTCTTCAAGAGTCTTTCATGATGATGAGATTGCATTGTACGGAGTATTCAAGATCTGTATCTACTACTCCGTATACTCGGTAGAAATATGACGGTAGATTTGAAGATGCATGTAGTCAACATCCTGAGAGAGAATCACAGTGAATATATATATATATATAATAATTAACAGAAGAAAGTCACCGACATGCGGAGACTTTCTCAATCCATCAGAGACATGGGATGTTGAGATGGCGGAACGGAACCACTTTCAGTCGGTACCTGTTTTTTTTTTTTTCTTTTCCTTTTTCTTCCCTCTCTCTCCTTGCCGCTTCTACCCCGTACACATCAACTGAATCATCAATCTGCCCTCCCAACATTGGCAGAGAAAGGGAAAATAGCCAGACGATCAATCCATCTGTCGGGGTAAAAGCGACGAGCTTCCCCACTTTCGTTCCCCTCTTACTGCTTCAGCCTGTCAGTGGATTCTGCAGCTGCTTCCTTGCCCTGCCTCTCTTTCCGAAACATCATTTATTCCTGTCACTTTTTTCTCCTTCTCGTCATCTTTCTCTTTTCTTCCCCTCTCTTTTACATTCTTCTTGTTTGATTTGCCCACATTATAGTCATTAGAAGGGGAGAAAAAATTTTCAATTCCTTTGATATACCACCACGAATTCGTCTTTTCTAGTTCATCATCATGTCAGATTCTGTTCAGGTGGCAGGAAAAAGGAAACGTGCCAGTAAGTAAAAACTCAAAATGAATGGCGCTGGTATGCGAGTCGTGAAGATGAGAGATCCATCCATCACATTTCCCACGGCCTTTTGCCAATGCTTCTTTGGGATTCCATGCCTTGCCGCCTTGCCATTTTCAAGCCACAAACACTCTTCGAAAGTCGAATCAACTGCACGCGGCTGCGTCCTAGGGAAACTGCCTGTGCTACCCCAGTCCTTGAACCACCCCGCTTTCCTCTCACCAGATCCAATCCTCTTCTCCCTTCGTTCCGCGATCATCGACGCACTGTCTGCTCTCCTGTTCAACGGGCTTGATTAATGCCAACCAATACGATTCCAAGATGGGTGCTAACTGGACTCAACATTCAGGGACACAGTCTTGCCCGCCACCCGAGTTGCCTCAGCTTGTTGCTGAGCAGCATGTCCCCATCTCCGCCCACGACAAGGAAACCCAGCGTCTGATCGTCGTTCTCTCCCACGCGAGCTTAGAAACTTATCGTGCCTCCCACGGCGGACGCAGTGGCTCCAACCGTGATGAAAAATACTCGTTGCTAAACAGTGATGAGCATATTGGCGTGATGCGCAAGATGAACAGAGACATCAGTGAGGCTCGGCCTGATATCACTCATCAGGTATACTTGTTTCCCCACGCCGGACCAGGGTCTCGTCCAAATGCTAATCACTGCATACCGCAGTGCCTTCTCACCCTCCTGGACTCGCCTGTCAACAAGGCCGGCAAGCTTCAGATCTACATTCACACCGCGAAAGGCGTCCTGATTGAAGTGAACCCCAGTGTTCGCATTCCACGTACATTCAAGCGGTTTGCCGGTCTGATGGTTCAGCTACTGCACCGACTGTCAATTCGTTCCACCAATTCACAAGAGAAGCTGCTTAAGGTGATCAAGAACCCCATCACCGACCACTTGCCCCCCAATTGCCGTAAGGTCACCCTCAGTTACGAAGCGCCCGTGGTGCGCACTCGGGACTACATCGAATCCCTGGGCCCCAAGGAGAGCGTCTGTATCTTCGTCGGAGCCATGGCCAAAGGGCATGACGATTTCGCCGACTCTTTCAAGGACGATACCATCAGTATTAGCAACTATAGTCTGAGTGCTAGTGTGGCCTGTAGCAAATTCTGCCATGCGGCCGAGGAAGTATGGGGCATCATTTGATCCACGTGTCATCGAATACAGCTTTCTCAAAGAGACGCAGCCTGAGCTTGACGAGGTAACGACTTTTCTTACAATGATTCATCCAACGGAGGGAGAGAAAAGAAGAGGGCAGGAGAGGCATGGCCGCGAGTGGGTGCCTTTTGCATTGTGTGCCACAGTTTCCGCCTCTTCTGCACTCACAAATTACAATCTCCTATACGTTTCGAAGCCTTTGTTTCTTTATTGCGTTTCTCGTTCCTTGTACATTTCGGTGGTCTGGGGAGCCAGGCGGAGCCAGGATCCAAAGGTCACCAAACCTGGGCCTTCAGTTGGAATTTGGGCATTTCAGCATCCTCTGACTCGCGACGGGACGATGCTTTCCAACGCAGTATGGCGATGATCTCGGCCCCGATGCCTTTACTGCTATTAGGATCAAGTTCCCCGACGCGAGTTGGCTTTTTTTCAACGATCCGACTTCTGGTTTAATCCATGGTAGTGGGCAAGAAGCTGTACAGCGCTTGGGAAGACCTTTCGTCAACTCTTGAACAACGCTCATCACAAGACAGTGTCGATATGTTCCAATAGAGAGAGATATATATATATATATATATCAATTAATATGGAGAATTAAGACAAAGTGTAGTCCTTAGAACGAGATGCTTAGCATGCTGGATGATACCATAACGCTGTATCACCATTTCTCTGTAGTAGGCTAGAGTATACAGAACTATTACAGATCACGGAAAGGGGACAAAGAACCTTTAACTCACGATAGGAATCGAACAGAAAATGAATGGGACGAAATCGTGGGAGTTAGATGCCTTAGGCTACCTTCCTGGGATCTCGTGCCTTCGTCGCCTTTTTCTTCGTTTTTTTTTTTTTTTTTTTGTTTCCTTCCCTCTCTTCCTTCATGGCCTCTGACTCACAGTCACCGCATCTCTTCGGGGTGGGCTTACAATCCGTCCACTCCATCCCGGATGCGAGTATGGAGAAATCCATTAATCAATCGGGTGGTCGCGGTGGCTGGGGATGGGGTCTCTATTCAACGTGGCATGCAAACATCCATCCCAGCGCCTCTCTCCAAGTGGATCTCCCGCTTCACTTTGCGCCGTTGGTTGGCTTGGTCAAGATTCGAGGAATAGGAATTTCGGTCCCAGGCCGAATTTTCTAATGGATGAACTCAGCAGAGAAAACATGATGGACCAGGCGAGAACGATTCTCCAAAGTCCAAACAAGCCAGGCTAGGGGTGCGTCTTCTTTCGCCTTCTTGCCAGAGATGATGGATCCAGATGTCATGGCTCCTCATTCGTCTAACGCTCCTGGCGTCTCATCCACGACGCAGAAACGGAGTGGATGTCGTTTGGCGGTCAGATAGCACTACTCGGCGACTAACAGCAGCAGCAGTGCCCAAAGAAGGAATGAAACGTGCCGTCAGCCAGAAGTGCAGACAGCGAAGGGGGAAATGCCCCTCGGTGGCACCGAATCTGGCCTTCGTCATCAGCCCTTTGTTGTTCTGCTGTCATTGGTGACTGTAATGAAAGCACTGGTCCCAACTCTCAAGCCCAACTGGGGCACAATTGTCTGCGCAAAGGCCAAAACAGCCATTTCTAATAATATGGCTAAGTAACTAACTACGCTGACCGCAGAGTATAGTCAGGACTTGGTTGTTTCAATTTTCTCTTTCCTGCCTTTGTCAGGCCACTCTCTACCTCTGCCAATCCCCATCGACCACTTTGACTTGGAGTCTAGTCGCTTACCTATTTTTGACTTGTGACATGATGCAGTTTGCGCTTGTGCTGGATACGCCGTTTTCTGATAGGCGCCCTATCCGATGTAGACAGGGCCACCTACAGGACATCCATCAGGCTTCCCCACGATGACCTGGCAGTAGGTGCGAGCTCTCTCTCTGTCTTCCCCTAGCTTCACCGATAGGCAGCTTTATGGGTCTCTGGATGGGCCCCTGGTAGGAACTCTACCCTTCCAGTCGAAGCCTGCAGAGTCCGGGTTCGGTCGCGGAGTCTGAGTATCATTCGGACGGGCCTATGCATGTCTGCCTGCAAGCTAAGCCGTACTACATCACTGGGGCAGATTACTTCCTTCGGATTAAATCTAGCTATTTTTGCTAGCCTCTGCTTTCTCTGATTGGATACAAGTTGGGCATTCTTGGGATATTCACCCCTCCCCCTGGAGAGCTTGGTCATGAATTAGTAGTATATATCTTCTCTCCTGTTTTCTCACATCCTCTCTCCTTCAACCCATGTTGCTGTCACACTATCATTCGTGTGTGTATTTAAATTGTCCTCTGCTGTACACCTTTTTGGTCCCTCAATCAGCTTGTTTCAGTTCTTCATCTTGACCGTAACACGTCTTCTCTCCTGACCCCACCACTTGACTAGGACTCGCTGAGCTTCGCGGGCCAATTTGCGAATCACACAGACATGCCTGTGTCTCATCTTACTTTGACCGTTTCCCACCTCCCAACCTCGACATCATTCTTTCTCTCCTGCCTACAGCCTCTGGGTTATCAATTCATTGGCCGTCATGATGACTATATTGGCTTTGGCCAAAACTCCGGTGAACCGGCAGACTTTTGGATAACAGAACAAAAACCCGGGTAAGTATCCTGCTGCAGTATGTTCCTGGTACTTTGGGGTCTACGGTTGCTAACCGGCGTTCAGGGTTCCTGCTGGAGCTGCGCACGTTGCGTTTCCTGCGCCATCTAAGGATGCTGTGGGCTCGTTCTTTATCTGCGCTTTGAAGGCTGGCGGGAAAATTCATGGTGAACCAAAAACACGGGATTCGGAATCAGGATACTACAGCGCAGCTATTATCGATTTTGATGGCAACAGCATTGAAGCAGTCTATCGGGCCAGCAGCTCATCGGCGAGGTCGGAAGTTAGCAGGCCAGCTTTGGCTCTGCTTGAGAACGGATCGGTAGTGTCCAAGGCCACTAGCAAGGTCAGCTCCATGAAGCCCGAGAGCATCGCGCCGCCAAAGTCGGAGGCCAGGTCCCACGTTTCAAGGGCGATGACTACCGTGGAACGAGGCATGCCATCTGAGAGAAGCACTCCATCCGTCTCCCCACGGGAAATCCAGCAGGGTCCCTCGCCAACATACATTGTACATACAGCCCACACAACCCAGAAGACGGATGATAGCAAAGCAGCAAAAACCATCGTTGGTACTCTGATCGGTGCTGCAGCAGGCGCTGCACTTGCATACGCCTTCTCATCCACGGACGACTCGGAGACATCTGAGACAGCACCACCGCCTCCCCAGTATTCTCCGCGTGATTTTGCCCAGCTAGCGTCTCCTTCCCTGGCCTCGTCACAGGCGCAGGAGCACCAGGGTCTCAGGGCCATAGAGGCACCTCCTCCTAAGAGCGTCTATTCTCAATACGAGGGACGCCCGACACTGACTCGCAGCGTCACTTCGAAGAACCCTCGTGCCAGCACCATCTACGAGGCCACAGACTATGTCCCTCGAGGTGGGGGCAGTGTTTACCTTGATGAGAACGGCCGCCGAGCCTCGGAGGGGAGTGTTTACAGCTCGAAGGAGATCCCTCTGCGAGCAATTGAGTATCCGCCACCGATGGAGTCGCGAGAATATGCCAGCACTTTCATCAGCAGCTTCCCTGATCGATCGCGTGCGATGGACAAGGGGAGTGTGTATTCGTCGTCTACCATCAAACCATCCAAGGCCAACTACCAGGACCATCATTCCTCTCACCACAATACACATCGGTCATCGCACCATTCCTCCCGGCATTCGGCGATGAGATCGCATTCTGGAAGCGTTGTCTCCTCCACCCGCAGCGCTCGCCATATGCCACTCCCGGAAGGCTCGATCGCGTCTCTTGCGACCTACCGCAGTGCCCCCAAATCTGGGGTGTCCGCACGCGAGATTCCCCTCCCTGACAGTATCCTTGACGGCGCCGATGTGGACAGCCATGTCACGCCTGATGATTCCATCAGCCAGGTTGACGATTCGCGAAGGTCTTCTTACTCCCATCGATCCTACACCTCGAAGCCAGCCTCCCGTGTCTCTAAACAGTCAAGTAAATTCGACGAGCCCGTGCAGCCCAGCGATAGTGTGAGCCAGGTTTCCAGTCATGCCTCCAAGGTTTCTCAGAGAACCGTCAAGGCCGGTGGCAGTATCGCGGGAGCTTCTAAGGCGGGTTCGAGGATGAGCAGCAGTCGACGAGGCAGCGCGGTGGCCTAGACTGTTCATATATTCGTTTCGATTTTCCTTTCTTTCGATTTTTTCAGGTTTTAAATTTCTCCATGTGTCTGGTCTGCATCTTAACACCAACTGCGTGTAACATGTTTCTATGCATCAAGGAACTAGGCGTTGTGATTTTAGGTATATTGGGAATTACATTAGCATGACCTGTATAACGTTTCTTTCCCTATCACTTAATCCATAACAAGTGCAATTCCTACTGTCTGCTTTGATACATGTGTCTCTACTCTTGTAAAATATAATGCAATGGATGGTGATGTTGACTTGGAAACAGCCCAAGACTGGAAATCGGTGAGCTTATCCACCCAAAAAGCCCGAATCTCTCGAATAACTTCCATCAAAGCAGGAGTGTTATCCAAGAACGGAAAGTGGCCACCGGAATCATGGTCTAGCACATTATATAGGTATTAGATATGGACTCTCTAAGAGCTATCAGGATATATGAATTACTAACTTCTATAGAGCACCAAGTTCCCAACTTACGCAACGAGCATAGCAGGCTAAAAAGCAACATTATATTTGAATGCAGGAAACGGCATCGGCGTGTCGGTATGCGCCTTGCTGTACTCTCTTCTCCAGGTATTGGGATTTTGAGAATAGATCAGAACAGACGAAGAGAAAGTATCAGTGAGGTACCGTAGGGAAACACTGTGGAGGATTTCATTGCGATGAGTAGGGAGGGACCGATTCCGGCATTTGGATCAGACCCTTAGCGATAATTAGATCGATGGTCAGTTAACGAATATAAATAAATAGTACTTACAGTTCATGAACTTCTCTCCAATCCAGTTGAATTGTCCTGCGATGTTATCCTGGCGTGCGAGGCCGATTGTGTTAGGCGGGACGAATCGAATCAGTATCCTTCCACCTTACATAAAGGTAGTCAAGTCTTTCACCTTTGTAGTCTGCTCCACAAAATATCCATCCACTGTAGTAGCCCCATTCATGGAACTCTACTCCTCGACCTTGTCTAATTTTGATCCCGCGACAAGTTGATCCGAACGCTGTGTATAGAAGGACAGAAACGCGAAATGAGCCACACCGACAGTCGTGTTGAATTTGTCATACAACACATAATAAATAGCACTACCCCAGTCTGTTCCATGGATAGCGTACGGTTCATATCCCAGAACATCTGCTATCAATGTTCAATATACATGCTGTATCTCTGATTGTCCAGTTCAGCGGAGATGAAAGGGCAAAACCAGGGGGGGAGGGGATGACAAAATCAAAGGAAACAGGCTTCTCTCTATGGGTTATTGCTTCTTTGGTTAATTGGTCGATGATGGGAGCAAATTCTAGGAGTGAGCCTGGCCAGCCTGGATTAAAAGTAGCAGGACGGCGTTTGACTTGTCTGACCTTTCGTGAATGAAGTCGATGGTTAAGACTTCGATTACGGAAGTGAAGTGCTTGAATTTATTATTGTATGTTTGAGAAAAGATTGATTATTGGCCCAGTGGGATGCTGATATGTACCGATTCATGGAATCTCGCTCTTTTTCCCAGTTTTAATCCGTCATCCATTTTGTTCGCCACGCTTTCAGAATGTCCAGGTCCATTCCGAGAGAAGAGTCACCGCTGAAATATTGGAATTGGTCCGGAAGTCGAGTATTCTAGATCTGTTCAGACATTCGAGGTGCCTTGGATGATAAATCAATGCGAAAAGGGCCCACATCGAAGGTATCTGCAAGAGACACTACCTGCGAAATGCAATAAAGCAAGCTGATAAACATTGGAACCACAACTTTCGGCATGCTGAACGTCAAACGGATGGAAATGTTCTCTGAATCTATGCATTGTAGCTACTTATATTTCTTAACTGATTAGGCCTATACACTGAGACAGAACACGTTCACTTCTAGATAGGACCTAGTGGATGCGTAGGAGTCGATGAGCTGATCATCCGAGGCTGTAGAACAGGTTCCTTCTAGAAGCGTTGGGTCAATAAATCTTTATTAATCGAATTGTCCTGGTCCACTGAGATAAGGTCTTACGAATCAACTTTTCTTCCGAAGTTGGAAGCTTGATTTGTAATGTGTATTTGTTATATGGTTATATCTTCTTGTTGGCATGGAGTTACAGTAATATGGTCGCTGGTTCCCCGGCTTTTTCTTATTGCTTTGAATCTACTCATACAAGACAGCCCAACGGAAAAGTTTTATATACAATGAATAATCAGCAAGCTTTGATCCTCAAAGAGGTCCAGAGATCACTGGTACTAGACGAACGGCCCATACCTCAGTCTGAAGGGAACCAAGTCCTTGTAAGAATTATTGCGACCGGAAGTAAGATCCTGGATATACAGCTATAAATGAAGCTAACAACCAGAGTTAACCCACATGACCAGAAGGTAGGACAGCTCAATATGCGAAACCAATACCTTGTCCTAACTGCTAACTCTGCAGGGTCGTAATCGAGGATTACTGGTATAGAAGTACCTACCTTACGCCATTCTCACAAATGATATCAGTGGAATTGTCGAGAAGATCGGACCTGAAGCCCAAAGATTCTCCATTGGCGATCGCATCTTCGGACAATGGCATATTCTATCCGGCGGTCCAGACCAAGCTGGCTTGCAGCAGTTCTGTATCCTAGACGCAGATTCTGCTGCTCCCATTTCCAGTCATCATAGCTTTGGCCAGGCAGTGATGTTCCCCATCAATGCAATTGCGAGTTTTATTGCACTATTCGATCCGTCTGGGTCGGGTTTAACACCCATATTCCTGGGCTAGGATTCGAATTACGCGAACGAAATCCATCGTCATCATCGAGGGTGTTTCCAACTGTGGGAAGTTCGCCCTGCAACTTTCTTGACTCGCAGGCTTTGGGAAGATTGTCACCACAGCAAGTGTGTGCGACGATAGTGGGCAATTGCTCTGTGACTTGGGTGCGACTCATGTTATTTATCGGAAGGCAGCGAATGTGGAAGTTCAGATCCGTGCCATCGTGGGGGGTGGATTGTTGTATACTCTTGACACGGTCAATGGCGATTACTCTGGAGGTCTGAGCCATCCGCTAGCTCTCTCGCTTCTGTCTACTACAAAGAAGAAGACTCTGGCAACGTTGGTTCGCGGAGAGGCCGATCATGCCATTGCAGCTTCAAAATGGCGGGCTTCAAGAAGCACATAGTCCTTGGAGTTAGTGACCTACACAAAGAGCTCCATGCCATGTTTTGGAGAGAGATACCAGACTGGATCGAAACAGAAAAGCTTAAGCCACTGGGTCTCAGAGTTATTGAAGGACGACGTTGTAAGAGTCAACAACTTGTTTGATAACTATCGTGATGAGAGAAGGGTAATAAAAGCTCACGCGCATCCCAACCATCACAATAGCAGATAAAAGAGTCTACTCCCAAGCCAATTATAAACTGCCACATGTATTCTTCTCTTCCATTTCTCACTTGACCTAGCCTTAAAAACGCAAAAAACAGTGACACATATACGTTGTCCGGATGGTTGTAAGCACAATCGGGAACAATTGAGTTGGACGGGGAGTAATTAGACTGTACACATCTTATATACATATCAAATCAGACTAATCCAAAAATTTTCTACATAATGCAAGGCGGAATGTTGTCTCAGCATCTTCTCGACGAAATGCAGGATAGCACGCGAGACAAAGACCAAACTGAATGAGACCTGTTCATATTAGTAGCTGCTGCTTGGCTTCTAGGAATTACGATCAGTGAACAAACTCACATCGAAAGTTCAAGAGCCGTTGATATCAGGATCAACTTCTTGTGCCAAGGAGTACGACGTCAAGTCTAGTAGGACTCTGTAGAATGCATTATCTGCATCTAAGAAGATACCTTTCTCTTGAGATAGCCTTCCATGTTAATGAATCAAACCACTCATTATCGAGACCAAGGCTCGCCAGAAGGCCATCAACCTTGTGAAATGGTTGTAGCTCTGCTGCTTGATGTACCAAAGCACTGACAAAGTTATTCACAGCTTGCGAACAGGGAGGTGGAAGAAAGTAGATGTGTGGGACAAAGGATATGAAGGAGAGCACTGTCGTCTATATTATATGGTAATGGTCCTAAAAGTTCGACTGTTTCGACCGAAGGTATCGAAGAGGATGAATGATTTCCAGATGTTTTATACCGTTGATTGTTTTCTTCGAGCCTAGACGTAGCTATTTCAGAACTATTTCCAATCTGCTGAGAGTCCCCCACATGCTTCTTTCCTTATATCACAGTTGACACATTTCCATTTAATCTCGGAGCTACAGAAATCGCAAGAAATTGCTCATGGATTGTTGTAGACTCCTCCCTCTTAAAGGTGAGTCCAGAGACAGTAAGTAGGCTGGACGTTTCCACACAAATTGTACGCTTCGAACGTCCGATACAATTCCCCGGTAGTTCTCTGTAAACTTTCGACCGGGTTTCTCAGATACAGAGTTGTTGTTTCCTTGCGCTGGCGATATAGGCTTGCTGTGCCGTCCTAATTGCGTCCTTCGGTGCTAACATCTTTTGTGGGCTTCTACCTTTTCCAGCAGCGACGCAAATGCCGTTCAAATAGTACTTTAGAAACGCTGATTTCTTAGCGTTGCTAAAAGACTTTCCTGTAGACAGATCACTTGCACCAGTCACGGTACTCCTGATTTGCCTCATATTTCTTGAGGTCAGTGGATATTCTCAGCACTTATTCTAGAATACCAGACGTATTTTCTCCTGAAGCAGTTTGCAATCATCGAGGTAAACCGCCTCTGCTTTCACCATCTGTTCCCCGCGATTATGTCTTTACAGAATAGACATACATGCATACCCACAGAGAACCGAACAAGTTCATTATATAAAAATATGAAAAATATACATACAACAGCCGGGATTCGCTGGTGGTCACCCACCCAACTACTAACCAGCCGGCGTGTGGCTTAAGTACGGCTGAGCGGACGGGAAGCCCTGTTTTCCACACCCTGTGGTCGTATGTGCTTACTTCGGATAAGAACTAAATCTTATACTCAATGTTTATCTGTATGCCCCATAGAGCAAATACAGCTGCGCTTGCACGAGGTGCGTAGCACTAAGGTACTAGTATCTAGCCTAAGGCAATAAGGCAATGATTGTGTCACATGCTTCGATAGCCGCACTAGACTTGCTTAGGATAAGGCAAACTAAAGTGGAGTGCCAGAGCCAATAGAGTTGCTCTGACTGTCCCCGCTGCGGAAGGAACCGCTGTACATGCTATGTACACAGTACTAAGCAACAGACAGACTCCGGACTACATTCAACGCGGTAAAACGGAACACAGAAATATTAAGTACAGGCATCATAGCCGAGGTCCTTCAGTAATACACAGTTATTGCGTAGTTGACCCTGCTGGCGCAGTCATGGTGCATGCTATCTCCAGAGCCTAGTAGAATTAACCTAGAACTAAATATTGGTCTCCCACTTAGGGTTGTGTCTACTGGAGGACCGTTGTTTTTATCATACTATACTCTCCTCCGGACTGCGCCATTGATGTATAGGCTAGAGCTAGATCTGTAATAGGTCCCAAACGAACCTCAATCAAACCAACCACAGGTTCCTATCGCACTATGTTACTCCCTGGCCACTTTCAATCCCTCCTGTATTCTCTGCTGGTCTGCCATTGATTAGATAAATGTAGGCCCGTTCAGGCTCTCAAACTCACCAACTTAAAGAGGCCAGTCTGAAGTAGAGAGTCGGAATTGTGGATATTGGATACTAGGAAAGGCGCTCTAACAAGGATCTTCACTTGAGCACACCTGGGAAGATACTTAAGGGTTCGACTTCGACTACCACAATTACATTGGGCCATACCCTGCATGGTGGTGAATACGTTAGTTTCAGTTATAAAGCGGCCAGTAGGATTTCCCCCTTCCTCCATGGCATTATGTCTCCCAATTCCCAATAGTTATCAGCGTCCTGGAGGTCTAGTTACCTTTCCTCTCTGGCGCGTTTGATTCTGTGATGCCTCTCAGCTACAAAGTGGAAGTCTAGATATTAGTCGGTTTAGTCGGTTTATCAAATCTACCCCTGCCAACTTCTAGTGCTAGGCTTGGCCACAACTGTTGGAGTTCTCATTTAGGCACCATGGCTAGGGGTTAATTTAGATAGAGATAATATCCATCCTCTACTCATCTAACTGATTCACGCAGGTCACTGTACCTGTAAATTTTCTACCGTTGTATCCGGTGCTCTGCTCTATCGAGATCACTTGATTCTACTCCCCTCTTCCCCACTACCTCTAACTCTATATCCAGTCCCGTCAATCCCAGGCAATATTCCTACAACGACACGCAATACGAATCCTTCTTCCATGGTCCATTCAAAGATCCCGTCCCCGCGCAATCATTCTGGAAAGCAAGACATGACATAAACAGGACCGATCTAGACAACATCCAGATGGTAAACTCCATGGCCCGCGCCGCCATCTACAATAGAAAGCTCTACACTATCCGGGCCCTCGCCAGGGGAGATCACCGTCGCAAGCTCCTAGGGATCCTAACCATTCATCTCCCGTTAATCACAGCACCTGATCTCGCTGCCATCCCAAACACGGAATTCATCTTCTCAGTGGAAGATAAATTGGAACATGTCACCGGGATAGATCATCCTTTCTAGATCTTAGCCCGAAAGACCACCGAAGAGTCTGTTTGGTTGATGCCTTGGATTCTGGTCCTAGTGTCATACGAAGGGTAGGGTAGGACCGTATGACCAGGCAGTCGAGTATATCAGACTACAAGGACTAACCTGGGAGAATAAAGAGGATCAAGGTCAGCTGGTATGGAACGGAAAGCTCAGTCTCGCGCCTAAATTACGACGCACATTGCTTGAAGTAGCGCGGGCCTATCCATGGGTAGACGTGAAAGAGGTCCAGTTGGCGAACAAGGCTAATTTCTTCGGTATGGAGGATCACTGCGATTATCGATTCATCACTCATGTAAAATGTATGTACGTTATGGTCGTTGATGGGATTATAGATAGCTAACTGGGTCTAAAGGTCGTTTCTATTCCGCATTGCTGAAGCCAGACCTGTCGATCAACATCATCAATATTTCCACGTCACCTCTTGACCATATCACAACTACATCCAGGTTGAACGAGGTTTCTCGGACCTACCGCAGAAGATATAGATAGGACCTTCTCGACGACCAAGCCAAAGCCCAGATGATTGCCAATGATAGTGTAGACGAAATGTGTTGATCCACTAGGATTGCAACTGTTAAAGTGCCTCACAAAACACTTGCCTTCAACCTATATACCATGTAGGGTTCTATGACAGCATATAGGCTTGATATTGAAATTATGCATCTTGATCTACCTCATCTGGTTTTTCCAGAATAGAGTTAAAGAAAGATACATCGATAGAGTATGCCATTGGTATTTTGCTCTATCTAATTAAGTGTAAGTATGGTCATCAATCACGTCCTAGTCTAATCATAACTCAAAATGCATCATGCTCTTATCCCCGAGCAATACAAACGTCTTATATCGAAAATCTCTTTCCGGAGCACTGGTCAAGCCAGCAGTGATATCAGGGGAGCGCGGCGCACACGTGGCAGTAGTCCCGCAGTAACGAGCTGCAGCTGCAGCAGTTAAATACCTGTCATGGAACAATCCGAATACTCTCGAATGGACTGGATCATATACATGCTGCCTATAATTCAACGCTTATAAGTTCAACAATAAGAATCTTACTCTACTGACCTAAAATCAACAAACTAGTAATATTCATCTAGCACCTTGCTAGCACTGCGTCCTAAGTCAACCAACTCAGACACAGACAGGAATTTTACCCCCTACAAAATACGAATCACCCGTAACTGGCTCATGGCATTGCCCTGATATTTGCTATCTGATACAAACACCATCACGACCAGCATCCTCACCACTCCCACTATTTCCACATCCCCACCGGCAAGCTCCACGACCGCACCGGAAACATCCTCCTCCCAAAACCCCGACCCAAGAAAATCCGCATCCTCGAGTTGCGTATTTCATCACGTAATTCGTCCGACTCCATCGAATGAAGAAATAGAAAATGCCATCAATGCATGTTGGTCATAATGATCGTTGGATATGACATCTCCCGCCAAAGGAGAAACGCGAAAAAAGGGAAAAGAAACGGTTGTTTAAATGTCAAGACGCGCAAATAGGTTCACTGAAAAACGGAAAGGATCTACGATCACGGTACGCCAGGCTTCGGATCTGATCTAACGGAGCTAAAGAAGACGCAGAGGCGATTAGGAAGACCAAGGGTGGCCGTGTAAGATTGGACAGCGAAGATCAAACAGCATATTTGCGGGTCCATTCGCGAGCGGTCGCTTCATACCGAGGACGGTCGGTCTTGTAAACGTGCGCGATCTCGGGCACCAGCGGGTCGTCCGGGTTGGGGTCTGTGAGCATCGAGCAGATGGACAGCAGCACTGCAGCACGGTTAGTTCCCAGTCTATATCACCGCGGCGTAAAGAGAAAGAACGAACCTTTAGAGATTGTGAGAGCAGGGCTCCATTGGTCTCTGAGGATGTCAAGACAGATGCTGCCATTCGAGTTGATGTTGGGGTGATAGATACGGGTCGTGAAGTTGACCTTTGGCGGCTTGAATGGGTAGTCGGTAGGGAAGTGAATCGTTAGGAAGAAAACACCACCCGAGTATGGCGAGTCACCCTGTGAACTACGTCAATAACATATCGCCAAATAATGAATCATTGGCTAAGGGGCATATCGCCCGGTAAAGACCCTCGAAGGGTCCAAACGGTAGCCCCAAGACCAAAATAAATAAACAAATACTCACAGGACCCATTATCGTAGCTTGCCAGTGAAACTGGTAAGGAGAATTTGTCAGTACTTCACCTAAATAGGGTTGTGGCGGAGGATGTGGGATCGTGCATTCAGGAGCCCCGCCGCAATTGACAGAAGAAAACAGCGACCGTAGCATCCAACAAAGGAAAAAGGGGTGCAGAAATCGTACCAAATCCTCTCCTTGGGGACCAGCAGAGCAGGAGGAGGGGGGATCACTGCAGAGAAGACGAGGTTAGCATCGTCTGCAAAAGAGAAATGGAAAGGGGGGAAACTCAACGCCCCGCGGATATGGTGGGGGTGATAACACCACAGCGAGGATCTTGTCCACTATCGTACTTACCGGCCCAGATCAGCGAGTTCCTTGTTGATTCTCTTGAGAGCCATCTCGACTGTACTGTGATAGGAAGAAGATCCTAGGAGTCTTTTAGGACAACTACTCGGGTGAGAAGATGTGGGAGAAAGGTGGGTATCGAATTTGGTGGTAGAAATCTGCACGGCACACCTCTCCCTCGTTAGTCGGATAGAGCTTGAATCAGAATGGCAAGGCACAAGAAAAGAAAAGGAAGAGGAGTAGAAACGTCCAAACAATCGGCACAGGAAGGGAAGATACAGAAGAAGGATTGAGGGAGGGGGAGGGAGGGAAGCGACTCACCGTCGTTGATTACGTGGGAGGCGAAGAGAAAGAAGAGGGGAATTTGGGCTGAAAGGAAAAAAGAGAAAGAAAGCGAGAGAGAAGGAGAAGACGAGGAGTCACGCCGTACCGTATTTTTCGGAACGTGTTCGCAGTACCGTACCTGTCCGAAACTCAGCCACCTGCGCCACAGATCCCTAGTTGTCTTCGATGTATTGTATATATAGATACTATGGAACTTAATGACCTATCGAATGATTCCTAAATGACAACCTCAGAATAACTCCGGCATATCTCGTCGGGGAAGCCGTACTGCCCACCTATAACCGAACCCCAGCCACTACAATGGAGCACATCATCAATCCACTTGGAGATCTTGGAAAGCCGTTGCCACTGGCGGTTCCGGGTGATGACTGGACAATTCAATACAACTACGGGGCCATCTCTATTCTTTTTTTTTTTTTAGATTTTTCTTTTCTCCATCACTTACCACTGGACTTAAAAAAAAAAACAAAAAGAAAAAAGAAAAAAAAAAAAAAAATTTAGAGCTCTCTACAGTCAACAGGTCAGACTTAATAATGGCTACTCCATCTCTGATGGAATAATTCGTAATTATTAACTATCATTCCTCAATTCGACTTGTGGCAACGGCTCTTACTATGGGTAACCCTGTATACTTCAGCCTGTTTCAGGTTTCCATCCGGATCATCATCGCCTCATAGAAAAGTATCAGATAAATACTCCGGAGTATACCATTGTCAGAGGGATGCATCTCACAGGACTGGGAATCGTTCACGATCCCAAGTACCTTGGTAGGATAGGTAGGTATCTGTACTTTACTGCCGGTAATCGCCGTACGACAAAGCGGCCCACGTGGCGCTATGGTCACGTGTTTCCAGCCACAGCTTCTCGAAGACTCTACAAAGTACTGGGCTCGGCTGGGGTGAACTAGCAGGTTAACAATTCGGAGGCATCAAATTTACAGGTCTAATATCTAGTGCATATCACGCTGTCTCTACACAAACGCCTGCACTCCAGTAATAGCACGCCCCAGTATCAATGCTAGTCCAATCATCAGCAATCTGCACATGGATAAAAGGGGCAGGTGTTTCAGGTCCGGTGGGTACTCACCGTGGATATCACTCTGGCCCTCGTACGTCTGCACCACAAACAAGTTAGCAACATGTCGTGCAATGTGGTATTCGTCGCTAGCCGCGTTGCCACCAAACACTTCCTGCAGGCTGTGGGAGAGTTAGTGGAATAAATATAGAAGGGGAGTACACAGCTGCTTACATGCGGGAGTTCTCTAGCGCACGGTCACAGTTCTGTCTCTTGATCATGGAGATCATCTCCGGCGTGGACTTCCCTGCGTCCTTCAGTCGAGCGACTTGCGTCGCAGCCAGGGTTCCGTACGCGGCATCGGTGATAGCGTCAGCTAGCTTCTTCTGGATCAGCTGGTACTTCGCGAGCGGGTTTCCCTTGAATTGTTTCCGCTCCAGCGCGTAAGTGCGTGCGCGGCTTATACAGTCTTCAAGAGCTCCCATGGTGCCAAATGCGATGCCCAATCGTGCACTGTTGAGGCAAGTGAAGGGCCCAGCGAGTCCCTCAACCTTGGGGAACATATTCTCCGCCGGAACAGGGCAGTCATCCATCTGGATCATGCCGGTGATGGACGCCCGCAGGGCGGTCTTGTTCTTGATGGCGGGGGTCTCCAAGGTGCCCGGGGGGCATTGGTCACGTTCCACCACGAAACCGCGTATTTTGCCCGTACTCTCCAACTTGGCCCACACGATCATGATGTCGGAAATAGGGGAGTTGGTAATCCAGGTCTTTGCGCCGGACAACAAATAGTAACCCTTCTTGGTAGGGTGTTCTCGCGCCACTGTCTCCATGGAGCCAGGATCTGAGCCGTGGTTGGGTTCTGTAAGGCCGAAGCAACCCGCAATTTTGCCCTTAGCTAGTCCTGGTAGAAACCTGTCCTTGAGCTCTTGCGTCCCGAATTCATTAATTGCCGTCATCGCAAGTGAGCTCTGCACAGACATGCCAGATCGATATCCCGAGTCTACTCGTTCGACTTCCTTGGTGATTAAGCCTGAAGCGACAGTACTCGCCCCTGCGCATCCATAGCCCTCGATGTTAGAACCGAGAAGACCCAGTTCTCCCATTTCTTCCAGAATCTTGCGATCATAGTTCTCATGACGGTAGGCATCTATCAAGTAATCGTACTTAAGCGTGTATTCTCATTGCAAACAAGGCTGAGAGGTGGCATCACGTACCGAGTACCCGGGGTAGCAAGCGTTCCTGGCAGTACTGCCTTGCTGTGTCCTGGATTGCCAACTCCTCCTCCGTATACAGCTCCGACGCAGCAAGGGGATCCTCCCAATTGAACGCGGTTGCAAACCCACGTACTGAAGCATTATATTGGCGGTTTGCTGATTGAAGTTGGCGCGAGGCGACGCGGAGTACAGATCGACGCATGGTTGCGCAAGAACGGCGGTAAACGGAGTCACAGGAGAAACAAATGGACTTTCTTGATGATATTAGGTCAGTGTAGAAACACGATCAAGTGGACAGAGCAACCGCGGGAGTAAGAAGTTATAAATACCAGCGCCAATAGTAGATAACTATGATGTTGCGGGGGAAGCTAGCCGATTTCCGTTCGCAAGGCGGCGCAGTTGACCTCGGCAATGACATCGGCCCGTCTCTTTTCAACTCCCACGGAGCGGGTAATATATATACAAAAAGCGCGGGAAACGAAACAACTAAAATAAAATAGAGAGAGAGAGTAAAGAGAAAGACAGAAGACAATGCGGTCTCCAGTCTCTACAGAGCTATATACTATATTCGTGAATGCAAACAGAATGTTCACATAATATATAGAGCACATCCGAACGGATACAAAATTGCTCCCGGCTATCAAGAAGCTTCGGTTTACGCTCCGTCGGCGACCTAGATAAAGGAGAAAGTATCAAACTAATCAAGTGTTAATCTACAGAGTCATCCAGGAACTGCAACTTGCGACAGGTGTTATTATCCATGTAGACTATATATACTATGGTGTGCTGTTTTCTATGTTTCTAAATCATGAGTAAATGTATGTATATGCAACCATATACAGCAGAACGTCCAGATGCACAGATCCCAGTACGCAATGGGATTTTCACGTCAAAGTATGTCAGTGGGTAGAGGTCAGGCCTACTACAGTAGGCTTCAAACCGGACCGGCAAGACGTATGTACATACATACGTGCATGCCGTTATTGACACGACAATACATACACAAAGCCATTGCGTATTAGTATTGTACTGAGAAAATTCTCAAAATGGGATCACTGATAAGATCAAAGACTTCAGCCAGGGATAGTCCTGTTTCGGGTCATGACCCCAGCAGATTACAGATTTCACATTTAGCAGAGCCACGAAGCGGTTAAGCAGGCATCTGGGATTGCAGGAAATCGAAAACCCCAGTAGGAAAGTATTCTTCGTCAAAGCCCCATGGGTCGGCCATCATAGGATCTAAAGAGCCCTCCGAAAGGCCAGTTTGTGCTTTCGCCCGGGCAGCTTCAGGATCAAACCCATTGCCTCGTTCTGCAGACAAAGGCGCCACCCCTAGTAGTGGGGGAGGATGTGTCAATATGGTGTCTCTTTCACCCAGTGGCTGCGCACCGGGGATAATAATTGATTTGAACATGGATGAATGGTCGCGACAATGCTGTCCGGTTGACTGCTGGCTGCAAGATCTTCGCTTCTCCCATTCCTCTAGTCCCGTAAGCATTTTCCTCAAACCACGGGCTATATGATGACTGAGATGGCGCTCGCTAGCCCGCTTGCTACAGGATATCATCAGCTCGATGACTCGTCCGACCAAAGCACGCACATAAGCAACGTCGATTAGCAGACCAGCCGACGCAATAGAGTTCTGCTGATTGCCAGGTATGTTGCTCGAGCAGCCCTTTGCGGCAATTTTGAGCAAGAATACAGCAGCAAAAGTTATCATACTGTGGAGATACAGTGGAACACCAACCAGTGCTGTTTGAATATCCGGTTCATCCAGAACGACCAGGAGCGTGCCAATGGCTGACTGGATGGCCATATTTGCATATTTCTTCCGTCCATCAGACATGAACCGAGTGGAAGTCGAAGAGTGATAAGTCCGCAAGGCAACCGAATTCAGCTGTAAACGAGAAAAGTGGTAGTGCAAATAGACGGCCTTGTAAGGGTACGCACCGACGTATCGACTTCCAGCTGTTTCAAGTCAACCGTTAGGAACAAAAATGAAACTCAGCAGAAGCAAGTATAGGGGGAATATATAATACCTAACCGAGGAAACCATGTTGACTGCCATTCTCCCAAGTCGGCATCAAATTTTTCAATGGTGCTGAATTCACTCTCAGGTACTTCTAGGTCAACGTCAGGACCGAAAGCATGGTATATCCGGGTGAGAATAATGAACAGGTCAACCTGACTATGGAGGCGTAGTTCAGATTGTGTGGCTGTAGGTGATAGAACAAAAGTAGCATGGTTTGTGATGCTGTGATCCTCGTGGATTATGGGTGGCCGCCCATATGCGATAGAGAAATGATGTTCCAATGTCTATGGGGTGGCATGTAAGCAACAGAAAAGACGACTGGGAAGGGTGGAACGTACATAAAGGAGATACCATAACCTGGCCTGTTCTATATGTTCTGGAGAGCCTTGTGTAGCCTTGCGATAAGATTGATGTAGGTTTCGCTCCGTTGCAATGCGGACAGCATACCCAGAAAGCTTCCAACTAACATCCGCGAGCCAAAACGCCCCTATGCATAATGCACGTAAATCATCCAAGGTGTGGTGTCTATCAAGCATAGATTCAGATGCCAATTTGGCAAATTCAGTGTAACAGGTATCAAATGTCCTCTCTTTATTGGGCATATGGAGGGCCGTCACAGCAAGGATAGCAGCAGAGAGCATCGAGGAAGAATTGCGGACGGAAGTAAGATCTTTGTGTACGAGTGCTATGCCGTCCCATAAATACCGATTGAGCACCTGGTCAAAATTGAAGAATAGCTCTTCCGCCTCTTGTAAATCCACAATTCCTCGAGAAACGAAGTCTGTGACTAGCGCCCTGTCGGGGGCATATTGCCGTTCGGGAGTTCTCGCTTGAATGTCGCTCAACTGAGTCACTTCGTACAAGCTTCCCATTGGAGCTGTGACCAACGAAGACGTCCCATTTTCTTCTCTGTCGAGGGCAAATTGTGACTGTTGCCGAAACGGTCGAGTATCTATGCCGCGTCCCCCTGGTGTCGTAATCGCACCGATGTCAACTGAATTTACTTTCCTGTCATTCTCAACCACAGCACCAGTATCTTCGGTAGAAACTGTAGATTCTTTTCGACCTCTCTTTTTGGGTGGTGCCTCAGTTGACCTACCCAGGGCCTGGTAGTATGAAAGCTCCGGCAACTGAGCTTTCCTAAGCAAATCTGTCATAGCGAGTTCTATAGTTGTCTTCCACCTATTCAAGAAACAACACAAAATTAGTATATTTCGATGCTAAAAATAGATCTATAATATTGCTGAGGGGCGTTGATTACTCGGCTTCATCATCCAGCAACGTCTGCAGACTCTTGTTGACGATGCATTCTAGCCCCATACGCCGACATCGGTGACAGACCGACTCCCCTGACTTTATATCACATCGGACTTTATGCCGCTTGCATTCCGTGCATGCGCGTATCCGCCGTGATATCTTGGGTATGTGTCCTATGCCTTGCTGGGTATTATTTTCCGAGAGAGGCTGGTGCACATAGGCACCCTGGGGAGACGAAATGGACGAGGTATCGTCACTGGCTTCGAAATGAGGGTGACTTCGTTTCATGATGCAGAGAAAGTCATCATCAAAATCAATGCATACAGCATGTATATATCTATACTCACCCCCTTTTGCACCCACAACGACAAGAAAAATTGAAGAGTGAGGGAGGGGCTTCGGGTACTGCAGCAATTGGGAGGGAACAGACCACCAGCCGTGCTTAGATAACTGAGTACCTATGGAGTGGCCACTAGAGCATTAGGCAGCGGTTCCTTCCCTACTTAGGCCTCTAAAGGCTGCGTCCCTTACTATTTGCTCGGAGAAAGAGCAAGTTTCGGTACTCAGTAGTGCTGACAACCTTGAAATCCCACTGCCTCAGGCTTTACATACTTCACATTACTGGGGAACGGTGGGGAGCTAGATCACGTGGTCTGAATACTCTCCGGACACTAATCCCA
Organism: Aspergillus tanneri; assembly: GCF_003426965.1. Lineage (NCBI taxonomy): Eukaryota > Fungi > Ascomycota > Eurotiomycetes > Eurotiales > Aspergillaceae > Aspergillus > Aspergillus tanneri. The sequence continues at coordinate 866,997 of NW_022984634.1, read as the reverse complement.
AAGAGGTCTAATGATGTACCGCGCGTGTTTCCTGATGGCGCGCGTTTTGTCGCGATGGGAATGACGACGGCATCGAGAACAAATGAAAGCACCTACCTGCGATTTTGCCCGAAATCAGGAAGGGATTCCTCTTACCCCCGAAGTCTCTTCTCTCCATTTCCAGGTGCAAGCAATTTTTCACAATGGGTATTAAGCGTAAGTAGAGCTTCCTATCGTTCTATGCTACATTGTGATGTGACTATGATCGGAGCTTGTTTGGTACTGACCAAACCTTTCTAGATCTATTCCAAGTCATTTCAGAGAATGCACCAGATGCGGTTAAGGCGGGGGATATCAAGAATCACTTTGGCCGGAAGGTTGCTATAGTATGTGTTATGCCTCAATGCCCATTATGCCGATAGCTCAGTCCACCGTGAAAGGCAGTTAACTAACACATAACTCTTGCTTCTAGGATGCGTGCGTTGCGTCGTCTCAAAATAGAAACTTGAAATTCACTAATGAAAATATAATGTAGGTCTATGAGCATTTATAGTTTCCTTATCGCGGTCCGCTCCGAAGGTCAGCAACTCATGAGCGATACGGGCGAGACCACATCGCATTTGATGGGCATGTTCTACCGCACCCTGCGCATGGTTGATAACGGAATTAAACCTCTTTACGTTTTCGATGGAGCCCCGCCAACGCTGAAGTCTGGCGAACTGGCTAAGCGTACCGCCAGGAAGAGCGAGGCTGCCGACGCTCATGAAGAAGCGAAAGAGATAGGCACGGCGGAGGATGTCGAAAAGTTCTCCCGACGTACCGTCCGTGTTACGAAAGAACATAATGCAGAATGCAAAAAACTCTTAGAATTGATGGGAATCCCGTATATTGATGCCCCGACAGAGGCAGAAGCGCAGTGCGCTGTTCTTGCTCGAGCAGGGAAGGTGTACGCTGCAGCTTCAGAAGATATGGACACATTATGCTTCGAATCACCGATTCTTTTAAGACATCTTACCTTCAGCGAACAGAGAAAGGAGCCGATCCAAGAGATCCACATGAGCCGCGTGCTAGAGGGTCTCGGGATGGACCGACGCCAGGTGAGTTACGCTGCCCTAGATATCCTCTGAGAGAGACCGGTTCGCCTAACCTACTGCGATGCAGTTCATCGATCTATGCATTCTACTCGGATGTGACTATTTGGAGCCGATTCCCAAAGTTGGACCTAACACTGCCCTGAAGCTGATCCGGGAGCATGGGAGCCTAGAAAAAGTGGTGGAGGCTATTGAGAGCGACACAAAGAAGAAATACGTCATTCCGGAAGACTGGCCATATCAGGATGCCAGAGAGCTGTTCCTCAATCCAGACGTGAGGGATGCCAGTCATCCCGATTGTGACTTCAAGTGGGATGCACCTGACGTGGAAGGCCTCGTGGAATTTTTGGTCAGGGATAAGGGTTTCAATGAGGATCGGGTGCGTAATGGTGCTGCTCGGTTGCAGAAGAATCTAAAGACCGCCCAGCAATCTCGGCTAGAGGGCTTTTTCAAGCCAGTGGCCAGGACGGAAGAGGAGAAGGCCAATCTTAAACGTAAGCACGATGAGAAGATTCAGGAGCAGAAAAAACGCAAGAAGGATGAGGCCAAGGCCAAGAAAGAGGCCAAGTCAAAGCCTCGAGGTGCTGGTTAAAGGTACCTACTTAAGCGCAAGGCCAATAGCAGAATTGATAATGGAGCTAAGGAAGGCATATTGAGCCCCAAAAAAAAAGAAAAAAAAAAAAGTAAGAGAAGGGGAAGAAGAATGCTCGAAAATTTGGCGTTTTGCGGAGGGTTGTTGACTGCTCAGCTGCTTTCGGACATTTGGCGTGGCGTTTTCCCTAGCGGAATGCACCAGCAACATATATCGGTACATGATGGATGTGGAATTCGTACCTGATATCTATTATATAAATGAGATTAATATGGCCCACTAAGTGAAAGGCTTCAGCGGTAGGGGTTCTATGTTTTTTTTTTTTTTTTTTTTAACCTGTCTGCTGTGCTATCATGTACTTACTTGGTTGCAATGTGCCGGGTGTGCTAGGCGAGCAGATAACAATCAGCTATGATCCACGAGCACTCAGTATTCTAGGAAAACTAAGCTGTGTACATTTGAATAAATATATCTGGCCTCCATTGATGATTTATGTGCTAAATATATTGGTAGTCTTGTGAGTTAATAGTGGTGGGGCTGTACGATAACAAGAACATGACTGTTCCCAGTAAAAGCAATGTTTAGGTGCTAAGATTGATAATGAATGAACAATAAGAATTAAATATGCTATATTTAAAATAGCTCTCCGTGCAGTAATCAGTTTCATGTCTAGAAGGAGTATTACGGTGGTTGTATGCAGAGATCAGAATTAGAGACAATGCTCCTATATATACAACCTCCGTACTCCGAATTCCGCAAGCAATCATGGAAGGTCCACAGCATCTTGGTCAACAACATCATACCACACCACAATGTTGCAACTAAGAAATAGTCTATATCTACAGAGATACTGCATCCAATATTAAACCGATATCCCTCGGTTTGGTGGGTAGATCAGCGATAGTTGTTGGGCGCAAGATCACCAACTCTTCCTGACAAGATGTGTCTCGATGAAAGAGGAAATGATCCTGAGCCAAGCACCCCTTGATCCAAGAATATCTGCTTTCGGCTGTTATACCCGGAGTAGTTCCTGCATGGGGATCAAGTGAAGAGCCATTGATCCATATTTTGAGTAAGGCATGTGACCTAGCAACTTGGTGATTCTATGGTCTCAATGACTGGGACAGAGCCAAGAGCGGCTGCGCATCCACAATCCATGGTGGTCGAAGATCACAGCTTATGATACAAGACTGATTTCCAGCCATCTACTCTGCTCTACTATTTTGATCCATATGTTATTCCATGGATGATGATTCTCAATGGTACGTACCCCGTGGTAAGGGTGAGGAGCTCGAGATTAGAATGGGTATTCGATCCTGGGTGGCCGGAGATAGTAAAATATGGACCAACCGTTCACGACCAACCATGATGGCAGCTATCCATGGTTCTTAATCTATAGCAATTAGCTCACACCAATGAAACCTCCCGGATTCGAGCCATAACGTTGCAAGGACAAACCTAACAAGCAATGTATACATCATCCCACCCCGTGACCTGATCTGCACGAGGACATTGGGTGAAACACCGTCACGCCTGCCAGAAGATATAATGGGGGAATGGCTCACCTGCCGATGCAAGGGACAGACCAATTCAGGGTCTTACTCCAGTTTAAGCTCCCAAATCCACTGCGCAAGCTGTTAGGAGGTCATGAGCTTGATTGAACTTCCCACCCATGGAAGAGGAGTTCAGGTGGATCGGAGCACCATTCAAAGAATGAAATGGATCGGAGAGAGCATAGAAGTTGGCTCATTCATCCTTGATAATTTATGGTTAATTAATATCATCCACTCGCGTATTGAGGGTTGCTTAGAGGACACCGGAATGTTTCTTAAGAGAACCGTGTGTTGTGGACAGTAAGTCATAACAGCACGACAAACCTCGAGGGAAACTTGGGACAAAAAGAGGGCAGACAAGAGAAGGTGGAATGTGCATGGACTAACATCCCATTTTACTCACCCCGGTAGAAAGGGGAAGAGAAAAATATCTATGAATGGGAGGAGGGAAACCTACGCGTTGGTAGAGACAGGATCATGCGCGTGGCAATCAACCGAGTTGGGATTTACGAGGACTACTACAGGAAGTAACAACCATAGAAGAGAAAAGACAATCTGAAAAACCGTTACAAACCACAGTAAAATTCAAATATCAGGTCAGAGTGAGAAAAGTTCAAAAAAAATTAAAAGAAAGAAAGAAAGAAAGAGAGAAAGCAGGCAGGCCAGGCGATTGACGTGTTGTGCCCGTTTCTGCTTGCGAGTGATCCTGTGTCAACACCCGCTGCCCTATAAAGCGAGGATGCCCCGCGACTTTCCACCCCTTCCGTCGTCGACTGCTTTTCCTTTCTTCTGTTCGCACTCTCGATCCACCTCGCTTCTTCTTATCGAACTAATTTCGCCTTTCTGTAGACCTCTAGCTCTATCGTCTTCTATCTTCTGGAATCAACATCCCTCTCCTATCTTCCACTATGCCTCCCAAGAAAGCTTCCACCACCGCGACCAAGAAGGCTGGCTCGGGTCACGCCTCCTACCGTGGTATGTTTGTTCTGATCTTTCATCACAACCCCATCGCGTAGGGGCGATTCGAGTATCATTTTCGTCGCGAATGACTGCTGATTTGTGTAATATAGATATGATCAAGGATGCTATCCTGAATGTGAGTTGATCACGCTATCCATGAAGCGCCTTGGGATGATGAGCGCCGGGTTCAACCTTCCGCGACCGGGACACGTCACCACGCTTTTTATCATCCCAACGCGCCGTGGAACTTGCCTTGTTTTATGATCAATTTGATCGCTGACTTTCCATTTCTCTTCAGCTGAAAGAGCGCAATGGTAGCAGGTATGTTTTGTCTGGTTTTTCTCATCATTTGACGTGGTGTTCTTGCCGACGCGGGAGCCCCCTCTATGTCTATGTCGCGCCTCAAGACTGACGTTTGTTTCCCCCCTCGTCACAGCCGCCAGTCGATCAAGAAGTATGTGCAGGCCAACAACAAGATTGCTTCTGCCTCGCAGGCCGCTTTCGATAGCCAGTTCAACAAGGCTATCAAGGTCGGTGTCGAGAAGGGTGATTTCACCCAGCCTAAGGGTAAGTTTAGAGTTTCTTCGTGTCTTTTACCTACTTTATCATTCCCCCTTTTATCCTCGTCGCTGTCGTTGAACATGCACCTTATTGTTATCGCCATCCTTATCGGTCTTTGACGGGGTGTGCCGACTGACGCGTGTTGTTTATAGGTCCATCAGGTCCCGTGAAGCTCGCCAAGAAGGAAGCAGCTGCTAAGTCTACTGCTACCAAGGTAAATGTCGCCCATTTATTTATTAATTTTGTTATTATTATTTAATGTTCGACTAACATTTCCTAGAAGACTGCTGCTCCTAAGCCTGCTGCCAAGAAGCCTGCGGCTAAGAAGACCGAGAAGACTGAAAAGCCCAAGACTACTAAGAAGACCGGGACTACCACCAAGAAGTCTGTTGGCCGTCCTAAGGCCAACACCGCCAAGCCTCGCAAGGCATCTACTACTGTACGTGATTGTTTCTTCCATGGGCGTTGATGTCGAGTACTGATCGCTATGTAGGCGCCCGCCATTGTCGACCAACCTAAGGTTCTCGGTAAGACCAAGTCTGGCCGTGTGACCAAAACGACGGCCAAACCTGCACCGAAGGTTACCAAGAAGTCGACCTCCAAGAAGGCTTGAAGCTGATGTCTCTCACTGAAGTTGTTCTGAGTGACTGATGTTTCCTTTCTCGTTGACTTAATTCTTGCGACGTGTGCTTTGGGTGATATCTTTTGGGTTGTATCCCTTCTCTCTTCGGCTGTAACTTTTTCTTCTGTCGCTACTTATTCTTTGGTGTGGTGTGTTTCTGGGACACGTTGGTTGCTCTTTCTCTCTTTTATCGGCAGGGTTGGCGTCTTGTGGTGGATCTTGCAACGGGAAATATCTTTTCTTTTTTTACTCAGCTCGGTCTGTTTGAAGCACTTGCCTAAGGATGAGTGTTGTATCGTCGAATTGAATTGCCTGACCATGTTTCTATGACTGTAATATTGTCTGGAGCCGCATAGTACCGTAGAAGTAGCGAGTGAGCGTATCCTTCCGCGTTTAATATGGGGGTTTTGGGTGGTATGGGTTGGGAAGTGAGATAGGGATTTTCAGATACAGCCCGAATATAAGGGGTTTATTATTGCATATAGGGAGAAAAGATATTCCTAAGAGCGAAGTTGCAAGACATTAAATGTATCTAAAAGTCCGTGGTTTTCAAAGAAGCTTCTATTTTAATCCGGTGGCTGGCTCGGGCTTGGAATGCAGCTGCAAAATCATGGAGCAGTTCTATAGGCCAACGATAGTTAACATCTCTATTTACATGTTCCAACGTAGGATTGATGATCTCAATCCATTCCTTTCACCTGCTTTCTAAAGAAGTAAGCTGGTGGCCAGTTTAGTTTGACCATATCCCCCCCGAGCGTATTGGAGAGAAACGAGATGTCGTTCTGGAACAGGCAGGGCTAATCGCTGAACGGTGGCAAGTGACGAAATAAAAACGACATGTATATATCACGTGACTGCAACATGTATGATTCCAAATTAAGTATGTACTAGTCTAAATTAGGTATAATGTATGCCTCTGTATATTGACCCAACAACCACAGGATGTACAAGATAGAGGCAACATCCTTCTACGACTATCTAAGTAGACTTCAGGGCTGCCAGGACGGCGAGAATGAATTAAGATGATAAATGTAATGTTTCATATTTTATATCTGACATGAAAGTGTAGGATATGCTTCTTTTCTCCGAGGTGGTATTAGGATATTTGATGGTATGTCCACCGTTCACAGAAATGTTTTGCCAGTCTATCAGAGCGTTCCTCGACTTCATATACGTGGCTGATTCCCTTCAAATAATCAGAACAGCATAAAGACTTCAAAAACAGATCAAAAGAGATCCAATATTATCCAAGCTCAAAAAAGGGAACATGCTGATCTGGTCGCACCAGAACCAGACATCCCTCCAGACCTATACCATATGCTCTATAGGCATTGCCGGATTCAGCATGGAATGACTTGTTGTCTGCATAAACTCGCTCAAAGTCCATGACCCCGCTGTGGATGATAAGGCGGAAAGTTTCGGGCAAGCTCAAGAGTCCACATCAGCTCGCGGAGAGGAGTGAATTAAATAGATGCTGAATGTTCCTGCTCTGTACTCTGCTCTTCTAGTATTCGACTTATGAATGATTGACTCAATTGATAACACAGCCTTTGCTAGAGTAGTGACGCGCGCTTGTTGGACATTGTCGAGAATATTTGCGAAAACAATTAGATACCATTCCCCTGTTCTGGCAAGCAGTTCCTGGAGATGAATGGGCCCCGAATCACTTTGTCGAAGAACAATTTCACTTGAAAGTCTAGAGGCAACTCGAAATATTTTCGGCAATTTTCTGGCGGAGAGAAAATCCCGAGTCTCGACGGCTACTGGATATTCCACAAGAAGTTTGGGCAGTAACCCCGGATTCTGAAGTATTCTCCCCTTCCAGGGCGAGTTTATAGTCTCCATCAAACTGATCCTGACCTAGGTTGCAACTGTACAACCCTTAACACACCCGCTTGTCAAAACGAAGCAGTCGCTCAATTACGAACAGGCGCTCTTCCTGATAAACCTGTAGGATTTTCGGACTTGTGGCCCCTTTGAATACGCTTGCCAGCTTCCAGCCAAGGTTGTAGGTGTCTTGCATGCTCATATTCATACTCTGGTCCGCTTTGGGTGATTGGGTATGAATGGCATTACCTGCAAGGAATATTCTACTGAGGAGATCCAGTTAGCACCATAAGAGCCTCGAGAAAATCAAATTGCTTGTAACCCACCGTGTACATCGTAGACCAATGCCCATGGTGCGTCTGCAAGAAATATGGATCCATGATGTGCTGGTCTATATTCGTAAATATCTCTGGATCGTTTCCGGGTCGTTCATGGTCGGCGTGTGCATATGTAATGTGGCTCGGGTGGTCCCCTATTGGAGATGCCTTCAGTAAAACGGATTAATTGCTCTTCGACCCGCCTCTGGCCTAACGTGCAGGATCGATATCTTGACCACTCCGGCTTTATATTGGCTATCATATTCAGCTTTCGGGAAATACCTTCGTTATTGGCACCCTACGATTCTTGTCAGCAAGGCCTTCGAATAGCAATGGTGATTTAGGAGACGTGTCCAGCATTATCCAAAGGCATAAAACGTTGGTATGACTGGATTCTTTCCCGATCTTTTCGGCCAGCCAAAACTATCAAAGATCTCCATGTTGCGACTTTCAAGGCCATCTGCGCGACCGGACTGCGTGTGAGCCAGCTTCGCATTGACCACCAATGTGTTTATTATTGCCTGTGCCATCCATGCAGCCGCCATCAAGCTATGTTTATAGCTGTAAGCATAGCCCTCTGTTCACTAGGTAGTGCGTAACATACCCTGCTCGCCCAGTCCCCACAATGAGCACATCTACCTTGGACCTGTCCTTCATTGATCGACGTCCCAGCTAGTACACTGACTTGCGGCAAGAATGGAACCTAGCCATCAACACTAAAGGCTCATGCTTTAATAGTAAAACCGTTGTGTGAGTGCCGTGATGTCACGACTTCACTTCTGGCAAGGATTTGTCTTTTATCTTGTATTGAACAGCCAGGGCCATGTTATATGGCCGTCAGTGGGACTGTCAGAGTCAGAGTCTTGCTGTCCTACTTCAACTCAGCCAGCCAGCACTTGCGAGACATGAAAGAGATGTGCATATACACATCAACAGTAACTTTCAGTTTGTGGGAATAGAAGCTAGGATGACGTTAACTGCTTTAATTGATAAGGCGTAGCCTGTTACCTAGGTAGGGAGTTAACAATAAATGCTACGTAAAGCAACAATAAATGTCTTACAGAGGTACATAATACTACTGCTGTTTCAATGGGTGAATAATACAGATGATATTATAACTAAACAACCACAATGCAAGAGAGGGTGAATATAATATTTCGAAATTTGATTCTTAGTGTTTTTGGCTGTTGGGCGTAGCTGCTCGTGTTCCAGATGCTTCAACAGGATTTTATTTTGCCTACACCAATCTTTAACTATGCCATATTCCGCAACTGTTTGGCTTTGATAACGTCTAAGCCCCTGTTCTATAAAGTATAAACAGTACAGTTGTGTCAAGTGCTGTCTGATTTCTTTCTGACACTTAGGTATAGAGGTATTACTGTCGCAATGAGCATTATTTTAAGCCTACTCATGTTCCCTTAACTGTTGAAGGGTTAGAGGAAGCTGTCCAAGGCTGAGAGACGACAAGATGAGATAAACAGGGGTGTGAAAGAGAGTGATCTTGTTATGGGAGCATCAAATCAGCTAGCTATGTGTAAATAATGTTTATTAGATATAATAGAAATAATATAATATAAGAAATATAACAGTCTGGAAATACAGGAGCTATAATAATAATCCACCTCATAAATCTGCTGTTCAAATAACTAAAACAATGGTATCAATACTATCCTTTATAAAAATAAAATACAATAAAAACACCTCCAAGTTATACCATGTCTCGGAAATATAAAGGGAAAGAATTTGGATTGCTATAGTTACTTGACCAGTAAGCAATCAGGCACACAGGCACCAAAAATCTATTATGGAAATCTGGTCCATACACAGTATATGCCAGTATGCACGATCCACCAGACAGAACTGTGTTAAGTCCGAGAACAGGATGGCGCTGGTTCAAAGACCCATCACATCAGTGACGTTAATACTGTCGATCATTGTCACAGACAGGAATAACAGAATCCACTGCCATAGGATACTTATACCTGTACTAGGACGCACACCCGACGTTAATCACATAAGAACACTGATTTATACTTAAACCAACTCCTTAGATACTGTAAGTTTATGTCTGCCTGGACCGTGAAACGACTCTTATCTCTTCCAGACCCTATGATACCGGTAGTGTTTAATACCATACAAGCCCAAGAAACATCCCGAACAGTTTCAAGTAATATTGTATGCATAGAAACAGATTATATTAAGCTGACATAAATTATGCACACTCGTATTATACACCCTGTAGCTGAAGGCTGGCCATTGTCATAGTTCTTTGCAGGTAGTACCTGGCATCGTTTTAAGTCCGTGGTGCTACCAGGAGGATTCCTGACAATGATACTAGTAGTACCTATTAGGCAGCATCCTATCAATTATCACTTATCGGGGAATTTAAAGATTGTATCTTGGGTACCCCATAGTAACTAGCTAACTAGTTACCGGTGCATATTTATGTATCTATAAGTACAATACTTGGGCACTGGCAGCGATAAGGATTATATACATATTTCTTAACAACACCAAAAACATGTTTAAAGCAGAGAGTGGAATATGATTCTAGCTAAAATACAAAGTATTATCCATTATATAAGAGGCTGAGAGAAGCAATATTGTCATGGGCTTTGGAAGAACTGGATATCGATGGATACATCGATACACTGTATCATCCCATACCAGTCATATGCAAGCTGAACAGTGGAGCTTTTCCCTTTCTTTTACTCCAGCCAAGCCTCTCTCTGTCTCTCTCGCTCTCTTAGTTAACACCGGGAAGTTAGTTAATAATAATCACCTAGAGTAACTAACTAACTAATTGAAGCAGCAGAAGAGAAACTTTTCTTCCAGTCCTTCTTCCGCCTACCAGTACAGGGACACGACCAGGGTTGATTTCCAGTTATCGTTCATTTATTATCCTGTACATGCGTATTACCGTCACTCCCTCCACACACTCTTTGGCTTCTCCTGCACTGCAGAAATACGAATACCAGAACAACCAATCGATTACTTTTGCTTTTCACGCTCTCCCGATTCCCAGTTCTCTTCTCGTTCACCCCATTCATTCTAACGATCATCTCGCTTCTCTTCCTAACCTCCCTTCCTTCTTCGCCTTCCTCTCTTTCGACGGACCCTGTCACCTGCCCATCCCATCCTCCTTTATTCTCGAAGTCGCCTTGAACCAGCTAATTCCCCCTTGAAGGTCGGACACGTCGATTGTCGACTGTGCCGCATCGAATTTCTCCTTCCACTCTTTTTATGAACATGCCTATCGGTCGCTAGAATTTCCTGCCACGCCCTCCCCGGCTGGCTACTTCCTCTCGACTCAGGAACGTTGTTCTTGCACTTTGACATCTGCCATTGGCCGGCCATTTCTGTCTTTTCCATCGAATCCCTTCCGTTCATACATCACTACTGGTCTCTTCTCTTCCGTTGCTCGATTTAAAGGGTACCGAAGCCCGGACAAGGTGTGCTCATAAGCACTTCTAGGCCTTGCCCCGTTGTACGACAGCGTCTCTTATACCATCCTCTGCCCCTGAGCACTCCACTGAGAGTCCGAGCTAAGCGACCATGCCGTCGTTCTCAAACGACGGGCCTTACCAAACCGCAACCGCTACCGCTACTCACCCTCGCACCTTCGACTCCCCGCAGGGGAAGCCGCATGATAAGGCACCTGTGGGCAACACATTCCTGTGGACTAACTGGCCAAATGGAGACACCAGTCACCTCAACGCAACGTCCAATGACCGCCAGCATTTCCCGAATGGTAGCGCCCATTCTCTGAATGGACCTCGATCAAGTGCTGGCTCTTATTCTAGAGACTTGTTGAATTCTAAAGATGGGAGCATGCATTCATTAGGAAATGGATCAGTGAGAGACCCTCGAGATGGTGGGAGACCTTCGATGACATTGGATAAAGAGTACAGTCCTGGATCATCTGATGTAGGTGCTGCTGTAGGCTCGACCACCTCCCTTTCCAGCCAGCAGCCGAATGGTACCTCGCTGGCTCCTCGGTCGCACAGTGGGAAATTTATGGTAAATGGTGACCATTCCCGGCCCTCGGTCGACGAACTGGTCTTCTCGGACTCGACGGACAATGGTATAGGACCGGGACTGTCAACATCTCAGCCCGACGATAGCGGTCGTCTTTCACCCGATCCTGATCGGTTGTCGCCCTCGCAGAGGAGTCCCCATCGACAGTCCTCCCCCCCGATTCCATCTGGCATGGAAGGACCTGCACATCAGGACTCGACTAGCTCGAGCCTTCGACATCGACATACTCTTCAAGTCCCGAGAGCGAATAGCGGCCGTCGCAGTAGTCGTGATCACTCGGAGGATACAGCGTATAGCAGTGGTCGCTTGTCTCCAACAGGTGGCACCCGTCGAACTTCTTTTAGTCTGGCCCGCCGGGCGAGCCGAACCAATCGCTCAGACACGTTTCCTGATGAGATCAGCCCGGACGACGATGCGGCACGATGGGCCGAAGCCATAAAGCAAAGGAGAGCTTCCAGGAGGAAGCGTCGGGATGAAGATGATGAGGATCGCGTTATCGTTGGAACCAAGGTGGACCAGAACCATGTGAACTGGGTTACAGCGTACAACATGCTTACAGGGATACGGTTCACTGTATCGAGGATCAATGCTAAGATGGATCGCGAGCTAACTCCTGCTGACTTTGAAGCAAAACACAAGTTTTCGTTTGATATGTATGTCATAACGCACTTTCTTCCTGTGGTCTTTCCGTTTTCGCATTTACTTACATTGGCTCTTGGACAGAACTGGCAATGAGTTAACACCCTCTGCCAAATACGACTTCAAATTCAAGGATTATGCGCCGTGGGTTTTCCGACGATTGCGAGCCAAATTTCGAATCGACCCCGCCGATTATCTGATGTCCCTCACAAGCAAGTATATTCTTTCGGAGCTGGGTTCTCCAGGAAAGAGTGGAAGCTTTTTCTACTTTTCGCGAGATTATAAATACATTATCAAAACAATCCACCATTCGGAACACAAGCTACTACGGAGAATCCTTCCCGAGTACTACAAACACGTGGAGCAAAATCCGAACACACTCATCTCACAATTCTATGGCCTCCACCGCGTTAAAATGGCGTATGGTCGCAAGATCCATTTCGTGGTTATGAACAACCTTTTCCCGCCTCACCGCGATATCCACCAAACGTTCGATCTGAAAGGGTCGACAATTGGCCGCGACCTGCGTGAGGACGACCTGGAAAAGAATCCGAGGGCAACTCTGAAGGATCTGAATTGGGTCCGGAGAAACCGCCAGATTCAGTGCGGCCCCGCGAAGCGGGACTTCTTCCTGGCGCAACTCCAACGGGATGTCGAATTACTGAAGCGGCTCAAGATAATGGATTATTCCCTCTTGGTAGGCATACATGATGTAGAAAGGGGCAACGAGGAGAAGCTCCGGGATAAGACCCTTCAAGTCTTTCAACCCGGAGGTGATCGGGAAGAAGACGCGAACCCCAACATGCTTATGCGTACTCCCTCGAAACTGGAGAATGAACGTAAAGCACGAGAGTTGCGGATGCTTATCAAACGAGAGCGCCCTGTGCCTCTGGATAAGGCAGCCGCAAAAATGCCCGAGGAGATCCTGGACGAAAGGAAGTTCCATGTCTTTTATTCGGATGATGGGGGGTTCCGTGCAACTCATGAGAACGGCCAAGCAGGAGAAGAGATCTACTATCTTGGGATAATCGACTGCTTGACACACGTAAGTTTTCTACGGCTTGCTTAGATGTTAATGTGCTCTGCTAACTTCATGCTCTCGTGAAGTACGGAACTGTGAAAAAGATAGAGCATTTCTTCAAGGGTCTTTCTCATGATCGGACCCAGATATCTCCGGTGCCTCCGGAGGGATACGGCGATCGGTTCATCAACTTTATCAAGGGCATTACTATGTCCAAGGAGGAGGCTGAGCGGCGTCGAGAATCTTGGGGCTCTGCTGAACACCGACCCTCTTCCGTTGAGCGAACCATGCAAGCAGCGGAGAGGGAGGCGGCCAAGGATGTATCAGTTGCCCACCCCAGGACGTTGTCAACTGTACGAGATCCAGCAGACCCCAGCGGCAGTGTACCGACCTCGACGTTACCCATTGTGGATGAGGCTGGTGAGGCCAGCAGTGTCGGAGGCCAGAGTCAACACAGCCGACAAGGACCGTCGTCAGCGCCAGAAAAGGTTCGACCGACACTATCTTATCATTACGATCTAGGACCTGGCGGAAAAGGAAAGGCAATGGCTTGATATTGGCAAGCGGCCCGTTAGTTCCTCCAAAACAATAATTACTACCTTGATTCCACAATTTGAAGGTGGTGAATTGGTTGATTTTCATGATACCCACACTCGTACCTGATCATACTTTGCGATCTGCCATCACTCGGCTCCCCGGATTCTTTGCTTCCTCCTTGCACGATGCACCTTCTTCCCTTTATCTTGCTCTAATTGGAAACCACTCTTGTGATAGTGTTCATGTTACCACGATTGATGTGAGTTCCTCTTTTGCTCCTGGATGTTTTCTGCCCACCTCGCCAGGACGTTGATTCCAGCCCACTTGATATCCAGCTAGTTTTCGTTTTGAATTTGTCTTGGTCCAGCATAATCCCAACCATGAATCACTACCCACCTTCTTTTCCCGACCACCTATGGCAAGCAATACTTGATCATATGTACCATCTTTTGGAGTACCCTCGCTATATTTCCTTTTATCCCCGTCTTTCTTTTTCTGTCGTCTTCAGGAGCTTAGTACCCGATTTTGAAGGTCCAGTGTGTCCTTTGACTGTCAAGATCTCTCTTTTCTCTGAGTTCTGGACTTGTTCCAGTCCCCATTATTTCTTTATAGGGGTTGGTACCACATACATACATTACATCATTTCCCATTTCCTATTTCAAGTCTGAACAACTCCACTAGTGGTCAATTTCTCGACCACACTCCACTCTCCGATCATACCTCCCTCCGGGTCTCACTCTCTCATATATTCTCTTTTCCTTATGCCTTTTTTTGTTTTCCCCAACACAACTACTTGCCTGGCCGAATATTGTTTACTTGCATTATCGTTTTTCTTTCCTTTCCTCTTTTTTCTGATTCTCTGTTGTATACTTTGGATGGGAGAAGCGAGAGCATTGTTTGTCGTGAGCAGGTTTGAGCGACTTAATTACGTCAATGTTATAATTCTGTTATTTTACTTCCCCCCCTCTCTTTTTTATTGATTTCTGTTTAGAAGATTGATAGAAGTCGTGCAGCGCTGCAAGTACCTAGAGAATTGATACCAATACGCTCGTGTGATTACATCGCATCTTGAATGATTTCAGGTAGATCTTTCTAAGTAGAAGTCTCGACAAGACACTTTGGTCTGTTAAGATCATCCTGATCTCCTGTAACTACCAGCTGTAGCATCTATTAATTAGCCTTGTGTCTTCCGAAATGGTGCCGTCCGGGCCACTTTCAGATCGATCTGACCCTTCTAAAGTAGGATGGACCATTACTTAGAAAGAATAATTAGGACATGAACAAACAAAGGAGGAAAAGATAAGGTACACGACAAAATACATGCTAACGTTCATCGTCCAAGGATAAAAAAGAGGGACAAAAAAAAAAACCTAATATAATTGCAAAAGCAAAGATGAACCCCACCAGTGACGCCAACCACCTATCATTGTATGAATAACAGGAAGAAAGTTGTTAAGACAAGATCTCAAAAAGAGAAAAAAAGGAAAAGAACAAAAGGAAATTGAAAACCAGCCTTGTGTAACCCCCCTCCCTCATCGTGGTATACTGATAAGTCCCTGTAAAATTGGCAAAGAAAGAACAAAAATAAAACAAATGATAACAATTTTATTCAGCCTTGCCCTGAGTAACCTTGGCAGCCTGGATAGCTGACATCTTTTGAGTCCAACCTTGAGTGGGCTGAGGCTTTTTGACAGTGCGCAGATCATCGGTGGAGAATCCGGAGATGCGCATATTGTAGTTGCGTTCCAAGACCAGTTGAATATCACGCATTTCAAGTGTAGATGACGGACGTAATTTGGCAAGACGACAGGCGGCGGTGATTACGTCGTCAACGAAGTCATCGGCCATTTGAATAATGAACTGAAAAGGAATGGATTAGTGGATTGAAACCTGGTAAGGGGAAATAAAATGTGAACCCTACCTCTTCCGCATCTGGTGTAAGTCCCTCGCCTTCACCCCCTCCCGTAACCTGACGAACCAAAATATCAAGCATTTTCTTGCTTAGTACGCGCTGACCTTCACCCTCAAGGACATAACCGGGGTGCTTTTGTATCGCGGGCTGGCCCATCATACCCATAGCTCCGTGACTAGGACCCCCCGATAAAGTGGATCGAGATGGTGCCATGGTGACAGGCTCCGGGGGTGGAACATTCAGGTTCTTTGGGATGGCCATGTTGATATTGCGAGCCGAATTTTCAGTCGAGCGGTTGGCGATGTAACCTTGGGGATGAGCATGTGTATTGTTTGGCGTTTGCGACATTTGCTGTTGCTGACCCATGTTATTATTGTTACCATTATTGTTGTTTGAGTAGCTCTGAGCCGCTTGAGCCATGGCGGCTTGTTGGGACAAAGGACGTGGCGGCCCTTGCTGCACCGGCACCTGTTGAGAGCCGGTAGGAGTAGGCGTAGAACCATCTAAGTTGGGCACCTGGGCAAACACTGCCTGCGATCCTGTATTTGCTTGCTGGCCTGGATGCTGCTGTTGCGGTTGTTGCTGCAGAGCTACGGTCGGAGCGGCAGGTGTAGAACCGGCGGCCTGTGCAGTAGGTGTCTGGCCTTGTTGGGAAGTAGATGGCGACATGGACACCTGCCCAGATTGATTCCGCGCAGCACTCACAGCAGAGGTGATGGTATGAGGTGCTGGCGTTGGCGCTTGCCCAGGATGCATCGAGCTAGGGGCGTTTGTCGGTCGGCCATCACCCCCGGCACTGGCAGCTGGAGCAACGGGACCAGTAGCACTAGGAGCCTGCGGAGGACCCGAAGTATTTTGCACGCCTGCCCTTTGCTGTTGAGCCTTGAAGTTATCCTGCTGTTCCTTGAACTTGGCTAGGAAGTCGCCGCCCTCACGGTAAAGTTTCTCCGCTGCAACCTGTCGATTTTTAAACTCCTGGAGCTCCTCTTGGGTCACGGTTCCATTCGCCTGGCGCTGACTAAACTGTGTGCGTAGGTCGTTTGCACGTGCCCGACCAATTTCTTGTTTCTGTAGCGCGATGCCGTAGCGTAGTTTGGCTTCTGGAAGCCACGTCTGCGCCTGCTCGTGACTGATATTAGGAGGAAGGAAGAAATGTAAGCTATTGACTTTCTGCTGGATCTGAGGGAGCAGTTGGGCAAAGTTTTGAGGATTGACCGATTGCGGGCGTGGAACAGCCTGGCCCTGTGCGGCCGCCGTCGCGGCTTGAAGCTGCTGTTGCTGTAGCTGACGATTCTGCTGAAAGGCCCGCATGCCTTTCATCAGGCTCTGTGAAATCTGAGTGAGGCGTGTATGCGCGTGCTGGTATTCGGCACTCTTCGGATCTCGGTTGTTGAGGACTTCCCAGTAATTGCGTACGAGTTGGGTATGCTGATTCTTTTGTTGCTCGTTGAGATGGGGAAGTTTCTGGACTTGGTCGGTCCGGATCAGGTTCGAGTGCTGGGGGGCCATCGGCTGAGGTGCGGGTGCGGGAACCTGAGAGCCCTCCATTTTATGTGATTTTGAATAATCGAGGTTGCTCAAGCTACAGGTGGGAAAGGGTTCGCGGGGAGGGAGGGCGAAGTTGGATCCGAGAGACTTCTTGCAGCGATGGGGGTAAGACCAAATGAAATACAAAGTCACGTTCCGCACGTGGGGACGGAAAACTAAATGAATGGATCTCTCAAATGATGCCGAAAAAAACAAAAACAATGGACACACAACTGGACCAGTCTCAACTGTCCCCGGCAACTCGTGAGGATGGAGAATGAAGATGATGAGATGTGGGATCGGAGGAATTGATTGGTCGGCGGAGAGTTGCACGGAGCCTCAGGCTTGGCATGGGTTAAACCCTTCACGGTCGGACTTGAGTAGTTGTATTGGATACGAAGAAATACTTGAAGTGGAAGGAATGGCATGAAGCAGCCGGTAGGATCCCATATGGAAATTGACCATATTCCAATCCAGTGAGGATGAGGTGAGTTGGAGAAGAGTTCCCACTGCAAATGGAACTGAATGGTATCCTCGTGCGAATGATACTACTGAGGTAATACAATGAGATTGCGGCCATTTTGGGACAGGATAAAAGACATGTATTCGTACAAGCTACTAGACCGAGAGGGTATTGGAAGAGAGAATGCTGCTAATACAAAGCCATCAAAGGCCCGACAATAACCCAAGTCTCAGACGATGGTCAAAGAAAGCACATGAAGTGATTTCCATGGGTGTCTCGCCTACCCTTCAACCTTGAACGTCAACAGACGGTCCAGATTCCACAACTCTATACCGAGTCTGTGTCCATACTTTCCATACCCAGAGAGGTCTGCATAAGCCGAGTAGCGGACTGGGTGAAGCGAGGCGTTTTGGGGAATGCACCCGATTCAACTCAGTTATGCTGGACCAGCTGACTTTCCCTTTACTGTAGCAGTCTCGGTCATGTAGTTCGCTAGAGCTGAAATGTAAAGCCAGCCAGCGAGTCATAGAAACCCCATCAGTGGAAGATAAAGGAGGGACCTTTTCAGCGCTGAAACCAAGATATGGTTAGTCGGTAGTTTTTTGGTGCTAGTGAAGCCCAATGAAACCCCTCCAGCCAAAGCAGGTCTGGCTGTTGCCAGCATCTCAACCATATGCGCACGGTTAACGAAATTCGTGGGCGATCACTCCATTAGTTCTCCCAAATCTTGTTCCATTCCATTAACATGATTCTCTAAACGCCTCTTTTTTCTTTCTAATTCTCTGATCTCCTCTATCTCGCGTTCGATATCGGCATCGGCCACATCGGCCCCATCTGATTGTGAAGGACCAATAGTATTGTAGTCATAAGCATCGCCGTACGAACGGCTCATCTGCTCCAATTCGGTTGTGTTTTTGGCAACACGTTCTTCCAATTGAAGAATCGAGTCTGCAAGTAATTCATGGCGATACCGAAGGCTAGCAATCTTCTCTTGCGCCCCAGGAACAGGACTACATGAACGGTTAGAGTAGGAGAACGAATGACTGGTGACAGGGGACTGGGTGTGCCTACTAGACATTGCAAAGGATTTCCGCGCCTTTGAGGAGCACTTCTAGGTTGACTTCGTTACGGGGGCCCGAGACTGAAGTACCAGCAGACCGTTTAATCTCCTCCATCATGTCGGACCCAAGCACCCTCGCCACAGCTGATTGATTTTTGTTATTTCTCGCTGAGTAGATGCGACTGGCCATCGATTCACCCTCCCCCTCTGTGGGAAGCGTTGTACCACGCTTTGTGGGTCTTCGCTGGGAGGGATTGATCGATTGAACGGAGGGATCAACTTGGAAAAGAGCTCGTTCATGAGTCTCTGTATCGCGAATAAGCGCCGTGATATCATGAGAGCCTAGCAAAGCATTGGTGAAGATGCGAGGTGGGGGGGGAAACTATCGAGCCAATTAGTATTTATAGGGAGCAAGGACCTGAAAGTTGATACTGACGGGAGGTCTGCGATGGCATTAGAAGAGAGCATGATCTGCTCGAGATGGCTTTCTAGGAGTGACATGGCTAGGAGGGCAGTGTTCTGCGAGGATCTACTCCATACTGACAGCAGGAATCACGGATCGTGGCAGCTGGTGCAGCAGGTAAACAATGCCAAGACGAGCTGGTGGCAGCTGCTTGCTGCCTCAGGCACCAAAGGACACCATGACCTTCTTATCGTCTCTTCGTCTCTGTGGTGGCAACGGAGCGACAACAGCGCATCCACAAGAGAAAAGGAAGCTCGGTACGGTGTACAAGCTACCAGCTCGGCCCCTCGACTCATCATCCGTCCTCAGCGGACTTCCTATCGTCAAGACGGGGGTTCCTCCATCCTCGCTGCAGCGGACCCGTTCACCTGAGAGGTAAGCTCTTGTAACTCGCCGTGGCTCCCTGACTAAGCTCTCTGCTGGTTCTCTTGCTTCTCATTCAAAGCCAACCAGCCGACCTTGACATCACATCACCACCTCATCAACTTTTCTTTCCCCGACCTCTCTAGGTAGACATACCATCTTCCCATCATCTGCTTTCCCATCTCTATTTTCCTTCTCGCTCCCTTGCTTTCTTTGATTTCTTTGAGATTGTTTCCAGCATCCTGGTCTCTAACCATCTCCCCCCTTCTTCTGCTTCCCGTACCCGCGGCTCTATTGCTCAGCTGAGCTCGCAGCTGGAAAACGAAACCATGCCGGCCGAGAGGCGTTCTTTGAGATCGAACAGCAAGTCAGATACCTCTTCGTCTGCTAACGGTGAAAAGGCTCGCTCTACCTCACAGAGCTCAAGTTCCACTAAGGATAAGCCCGCGCTTACCCGCGCCGCTGCCAACAAAGCCAAGTCGTCAAAAGCTGCCTCATCGAATAACAACACGTCTAACTCCGGCATGGGCGAGCAGCGGGAACAGCCGCAAACCAACGGCTCCGATCCCACGGAGAATGGCGTGAATGGCTCTGAAGATATTGAGATGGGAGAGGATACGGCAGGTGGGCCTACATCCTCATTCAACGCCAGTAAGGATCGGAAAGGTGACGAGAAGATGACTGTTGTAGTGCCCCCTACGAAGGGTTTGAGGTTATCCGGCGAAAAAGGCCAGGACAAGGAAGGCGATGTCGCGATGGAGGGTGCTGAGGGCGATGAGTCCCAGAAACCCGAATCTGAGGTTGATCCCGAGGCGAAGGCCATCCAAGGTTGGTTCCAAATTCCTTTTTCCGATCTCCCTTGCGGAGCAAATGCTTGAGGATGCGCTACTGAAATCTCACTTCTACTGAATTTAGACATCAAGGCCAACTTCTCTCTCCTTGAGCGTGCCGTCGCCCACTTCGACCCACGATTTACCCTTCGCGTCCTGCGATCGATATCATCAATGCGCAAACACATCACTTCCGATGTGCTGGCGGAAGTTATTGTTGAGACTTACCCCTCGTCAAACTCGACAGCGTCGTTTTTGCTTGAGGCTATTGGTCAGCCGGTCGTCTCTGAGAGCTCCAAGATGGAGGTCGAATCGGAGAAGACCAAGTTGACCCTCAAAGAGATTTTGCCTGAGGTCGATACCTATCTTGCAATACTTGTCCAGATATATCTTTATGACAAGAAGGAGGTACAGAAGGGTGCCCAGTTCTCAGCGGACTTGATCGAGCGTTTGCGGACCATCAATCGCCGCACTCTCGATTCTCTCGCAGCTCGCGCGTACTTTTACTACTCTCTTTTCTTTGAGCAAATTGCCCCCCTTCCTCCATCCCCTGCTGCAACGGTTACTTCAATCCGCCAGCCTTTGCTTGCGGCTCTTAGGACAGCGGTACTTCGTAAGGATGTGGACACTCAGGCTACCGTTATGACACTGCTACTACGCAATTACTTGTCTACATCCCACATCTCGCAGGCGGACTTGCTCATCTCCCACAATCGCTTTCCTCCCTCCGCATCAAACAATCAGATTGCCCGGTATCTGTACTATTTGGGTCGCATCCGTGCTGTTCAGCTGCAGTACACCGATGCTCATGGGCACTTGATCGGGGCTACACGGAAGTCACCGTCTAGTCACAGCGCGCGTGGATTCTACCAAGCTTCCCACAAATTGCTTGTAGTTGTGGAGCTCCTAATGGGTGATATTCCCGATCGTGCAATTTTCCGTCAGGCTGCCCTAGAACGTGCCATGCATCCTTACTTTCTACTGGTGCAGGCCGTGAGCGTCGGCGATTTGGATGGTTTCTTGAACATTGTCAATACCCACAGCGCGACGTTCCGAAAGGATGGCACTTACACCCTTATCCTGCGCCTGAGGCAAAACGTCATCAAAACTGGTATTCGGATGATGTCCTTGTCTTATTCTCGCATCTCTCTACGGGACATCTGTCTCCGTTTGGGGCTAGATAGTGAAGAGTCAGCAGAGTACATTGTCGCCAAAGCTATCAGGGATGGCGTGATTGAGGCGACTTTGGACCACGAGCGAGGATTTATGAAGAGCAAAGAGATTGGAGACATTTATGCTACCAGGGAGCCCGGTGAAGTATTCCACGAGCGTATCAGAGCCTGTTTGACTCTTCATGACGAAAATGTCAAGGTAGGTCAATTTCGCTTGTTCTTTTTCTTTTTCTTTTTTGACGTTATCCCAACCACTCAATCCTGCTTTGAACTTGAAGTATTCGCAATAGATTGCTGATGGATTGCCTCCAAATAGGCCATGCGATTTCCCATGAACCAACACCGTCTCGAATTGAAAAGCGCCCAAGAGGCACGGGAGCGGGAACGGGAGCTGGCCAAGGAGATCCAGGAAGGAGACATTGACGATGAGGATGCTGGCGGTGATTTTGACGCCATTTAATCATTAAAACGATTACTATAATCATACGGCGGCTTGAATACTGTCATCCTGTGGATGAGGCTTTATGGGGAAGACTTTTTGTGTGTTATCGCGATTTTTGTTGTTCGGGTGTACCTGAGGGGAAAGGTAGAATTGAGCTGATATGTTTTTTATAAACTACTTTCCCCTCTGATGTTGAAGGACAGGACCATCTTGTAGATGTTTCAGTCCAGCGTGTCTCTCTTTCCGCCTTGGTGGGCGTGCGGTCCTGGATCTCTTCTTGTAACTTTCATCGACATTCTAGACAAGAAAATCATTTTGCTGTGACTCTGTCTCAAGTATGACAAGATACCGCGGTATGGAGTAATTAGTTCATTAGGGAGTGGACGCTTTCCCGTTCCGGCCCGAGCTCGACTTGGCCGATCGAAAACTTCTGGCCCGCCATTCACTTCCGCCGTACAATCGTTTGGATACCTCTCACTTTTCTTAGCGTTTATTATTGAATGATGATATAATTGCATTCCGTACTATCGTTTACACCTTCATTTTCATGTCCTTTTAATACATCGGCTTCGATCATTATAGTCGTGGAGCATGAAAGCTCGAGCCATTCCGGCCTCCGGGCTGGTCTTTTCACCACGAGTTTCACCTTCGACATTAATGTGTTGGCAGTGTTTTCGCAATGATCTTTTTTTGAGCCAAATACACAGCTTCCAGACACGGAAGTACCATCCCACGAGACGGAAGTCCGCCTCGCCGTTTGGTGCGGCAGTCTCCGCTGCACAAACACTCTTTAAAGGCTTACCGAAGGCGCCGCCGGGGATCTCAGTAGATCCATTGAGGATTGTAGGAAAGGAGTTGAAATTTCTGACCAAGAATATTCGCCAATTGCTCGGTTCAGGACATCCAACTTTAGACAAGGTGGCAAAGTATTATACCAGGAGTGAGGGTAAACATATGCGCCCAATGCTGGTGTTGCTCATGTCCCAGGCGACTGCATTGACCCCTCGAAACGGCCGAGCGAGCGCGACGTCTTCTACCCCCGTGAATGATTCTATTAGTTCGCCATCCGTGCTTGTTGATACGAATCCTGACCTTAATCCGCTCACGTCGTCCTCTCCCGAAGCTCAATACAATTTCGTTGGCGATGAGAATATCCTGCCCTCTCAGCGACGACTTGCAGAAATCACCGAACTGATTCACACCGCCTCCCTGCTGCACGACGATGTCATTGATAACGCTATCACTCGCCGGTCTTCCAGCTCCGCAAACCTCCAATTCGGAAACAAGATGGCGGTGTTGGCGGGAGACTTCCTGCTAGGCAGAGCCTCTGTTGCCCTGGCACGTCTAAGGGATCCAGAGGTCACGGAGCTGCTAGCTACTGTTATTGCCAATCTCGTTGAAGGAGAGTTCATGCAATTGAAGAATACGGCTGCGGACGAGAAGAACCCGGTTTTCACAGACGAGACCATCTCGTACTACTTGCAGAAAACCTACTTGAAGACTGGGAGCTTGATCAGCAAGTCGTGCCGTGCAGCAGCCCTGCTTGGTGATAGTGTACCTGAGGTGGTCGAGGCAGCATATTCCTATGGACGGAACCTGGGACTAGCGTTTCAGCTTGTGGATGACATGCTGGATTACACGATTACCGATGCTGAGTTGGGAAAACCTGCCGGGGCGGATTTACAACTGGGTCTTGCTACTGCGCCTCTCTTATTTGCTTGGAAAGAAAACCCTGAATTGGGCCCGATGGTTGGCCGGAAATTTAGCCGAGAGGGCGACGTACAAAGGGTAAGTCCCTTCCTATGGGTGAGTCTGACCAAATGTACGCTTGCTGACTTCCACTGTAGGCTCGCGATTTTGTCTATCAAAGTGATGGGGCTGGGAAAACTCGTGCCCTGGCCCAAGAGTATGCTGACAAGGCCGCTGCTGCAATCAGCAGCTTTCCTGAAAGCGAAGCGAAAGCCGGCCTTATTCAAATGTGCGAGAAGACGATGAACCGAAGAAAATAAATATCACCTCTCATCCTCGACGCAGTATTTGGTGATATGTGTACAACGGAACGTGATCGGCGCCTATACTTTAGGCATCGAGTAAGGACCTCTCCCCCATTTACGGCACACTTCGAACCACGTCAATGTACCACTACTTCTGCTCATGTATCATTGTATGCGCTCGTGTGTTTTGTTTTCGTTAAGCCCTTTGTTTAGTGTTCTACCATTGCTCTGTTTGGGGCTATCAACTATTCTATAAACGATGATAGAAGTCGAGGAGTGCAATCTCTTTCTACATTGCTCCGTCTAGGTGTACAGGTTCTAGATAGAGGGTCATATAGATGCGAGAAATGGCGATGCATATGCTTACTGTGTTCGACATCGGTAGGTACTTCTTACCTTACACTGAAACGACTCAATATCCTGGGTAGGGCATAGCTGTTATCGGTTGAAATATATTACAATAATCTGAATTGGTTGATGATTCTAGGTACATAGTGGATACTTCCTGGTACCGTATCTATCTGTATTACATAGCTGCTCCTAATCGTTTTATACCGTACAGATACGTAAGGATGGTATCGTAGCGGGGCAACGTTCTTCCCATGAGATGACGGTATGGGCGGACGGATGCTTCGGGAGTTGCATCAGCCATTGGCTATCCTCATCTGAAGTACAACCGGAATACCGATAGGTACTTGCTAGCCAACCACACAAGACTAAGACCGAACCTGATCCGTCATCGCGTCTGCATCCTTGCATCCTTCCAACCAATTTAGGTATCGTACTCTTTCTTTCTCCTCACCACGACTCCCTCGACACATGTCCTCTTCTTCCTCGACTCTCTAAGAGCTGGCCTCATCTGCTGTCTGGGCAGGAGCTCCTCCTCTAACCGCCTTCGTCTCACCTCTCTCGCTCATGATGGACCTTTCGTTGCTACCGCTTTGATCGACGGGTTCCCAATGGGTTTGCTCGCCAGTTTCCTGCTCGTATACATCCTTGGTGGTCTCACCTTCATCCCGCTGGTCCTCTCGCTCCTGTTCCTCCATGCCCACCTGACCCTCCACGCCCCGCCACCGCCAGCCGAGCAGGGATGCGACCTGCTGGAAGACTCGATCCGGCGTCCCACCGACGACCAGTATAGTCTCAAATCCGGTACCGACGAGTTGGCGGAGAAATTCCATCGCTCGCATGAGCCGGATGTTGCCGCAGGATACTTTGCCGTCTGTCGTGAATATGTTCCTGGTGGAGTCAATGGGAAGCCACCCGAGCGAACCACGCCGGCGGGTGAAGTGATCGCCGCGGAGAGCCCCAGTGTCTATCAAACCATGTATAGGAGTCTATTCGACCGAAAGCAGACCCCAACCATCGAGCCATCTAAAGGAAATGGCAAAAATGGGAAGCGGGCTCGGAATGTCTTTTATATCGTCCTCCGGTAATTGACTTACCCTCCTTCCTGCCTCGCTTTTCAACTCTAGCTTTGCTGACAAGTACGCTGGGGGGTGTGTAGACATGGCCACTTGATGCTGTATGATGATGAAAACCAGGTGGAGGTACGATACGTAATCTCTCTTGCTCACCATGATGTGAGGATCTATGGCGGAGAGGGTGAGATCCAAGAGGGTGAGTTATGGCTGAAGAGGAATGCCATCTCTCTCTCGCGACGACTGGAGTCTCTTGGAGATCTCGGGGGGCCGACGCCCCCCTTTTTTCTGTTTTCCGAAAACCTGTCCGAGAAGGAGGATTTCTATTTCGCTATGCTTCAGAACCAGGCTCGAATGTGGAACTCACCGGATAGCCCTCCCAAACACCAGCCATTTGACGTGAAGGATATTGTTACCCTGGTCCAGCGCTTGCATTCTTCCGAAGAGCAGCTGCAGACCCGATGGATCAATGCCGTGCTGGGAAGATTGTTTCTTGCCTTGTACAAGACACCTGAGATGGAGGAATTCGTCCGAAAGAAGATCTCTAAAAAGATATCTCGGGTTAATAAACCTAACTTCATCAGCCGTATTGGCTTGCAGAAGATCGATATGGGCGACGGGGCCCCCTTTATCATCAATCCACGACTGAAAGATTTGACTGTTGACGGGAATTGCTGCGTCGAGACCGATGTGCAGTATGCTGGTAACTTCCGTGTCGAGATCTCGGCCACCGTGCGCATTGACTTGGGCCCTCGCTTTAAAGCCCGCGAAGTAGACATCGTTTTGGCTGTCGTGTTGAAAAGGCTTGAGGGCCACCTACTGATACGGTTCAAACCTCCCCCAAGCAATCGCGCTTGGCTCTCCTTCGAAACCATGCCAAACATGGTGATGGATATTGAACCCATTGTTAGCTCGAAACAGGTAACTTACGGGATTATTTTACGCACAATAGAGAGCCGCATTCGAGAGGTAGTCGCAGAGAGTATTGTGCAGCCTTTCTGGGATGACATCCCCTTCTTGGATACCTTGACCCAACATTTCCGTGGAGGAATCTGGCAACGGGACATCCCCAAACCTGAATCGAAGGCAGATATTCCAGATGAGTCAGGTGGCCAGCCCCAGAATGCGACCAGCGCCAAAGACGATTTCATTGACGTGTTGAAATCGAAAGACGAGCGTACAATGAGCGCGCCGGTGCTCACCGAACCTATGCCTGAATTGTTAAAATCCCGAAGGGGCTCCAAGGAGTCAATCCGAGAGAACGAGGGGAGTAATATGAGCAGTTTATCCTCTGCCATCGACAAGCCTGGCAGTTCACCGCCACGGGTGATTCGATCGCAAACCTTTTCCAACGCCGCTGACCCTGTGCTCACAGCGGACAATGCGAAGATTGACAAGGTGGCTTACGACGGCGGAGGCGAAGAGAAGAGTAGTGCGACTAGCGCCATGATTGAAATATCTAGCCGGTCTCCTCCTGGGTCCCCTTCAAAGGGTCCTAGTGGTTCGCCGCCGTCAGACAGCCTGGTCGGGTCAGAAGCAGTCTCGCAGAGCCGAGATCCTTCCATCGTGGAATCCATCGAGAGTGTTGGAGAGTTTATAAATGGCTCCCCCACGCGTCCTACTTCTGTTCACCAAGCGAGCGAGTCATCCTTCAACCTTAAGAGTGCTAGTACGAATTCTAGCACATCGTTGAGCAGCAATAAATCCCGGAGACGTACTACACTTGAGAACCTAACGAAAACAATCACGTCAACCAATTCGGATGCCAAGTCACCAGGATCTATTTCAATCGGCACGGCGGCCTCCGTGGCTAAGAAATGGGGGTGGAATATGTTTGGAAAAAGTGAGCAGAATAACGGCCACGAAGCGCCTCGTCCTGCGGGCACCCCAGATGAGCCCATTGGACGTGGTCATCCACTCCCTCCTCCTGGCACCCCGTTACCACCCCCCGAGAAGTTTGCTTTCAGAAGGAATTCGGTTGTTCTTCCAAAAAGAAAACCAGTTCCACCAAATGCACCTTCTGGACAGACTAAAGATGAGCACAAGAGGCCGGTCCCGAAGCCGCCTCTACCACCCCGGCGGAAGCCACTATTCGACTCGGAAGAGACGGGAGACTATCCGGATGAGTTGCTGGTGGTTGAAGCTCCTTACGATTCAGGACCCAACAGTCCAGCCATCGACATGCCGCCTGAAGTTGACATGCTCCAACCAAGTCAGAGATCGGGTACTCCGCCCTCCGACAAGACGCCACCCAGCAATCTCCGGGACAGTGCAAAAAGGCAGGAAACACCGGACCGCAGCACTCTAGGTCATGGGAAGCATGGAATGGAGATCTTATCAGCAACGGATGGAATTATTCCGTGATATAGGAAGCGGAGGGTCTGTCGAGGACATAGAACAAAGGTTTGATATTTTGTTATCGCATTTAATTCTTGCAAGCTTGACATGATATCCTGGTACAGAAGACTTTTCTTTGTATTTTGAAGCGGGAGTTTGGCTTGTGACGGTTAACACACTCTGGCGTTAAATCATGTCTTTTTTTTCTCTTGTTCTTTTTATCTCGCCTCTCCTTTCCAGTGCCTTGATATCGCTTAGTGTTATAATCTATATACAACCGATATGGATACGTTGTCCTTGTAGGCTCTACAGGAGTTCTAGAATTCGTACAAGGGTTACCTTTTGCTAGATCTGACTATGACGAAGGCGCGACCAAGCCCATGACCAGGAGAAACAACCTGTCATTCGTGCAGAACTCCGCTGCCTGGCTACCCAAAAGTCGTTCGATCAGGAGGCGGTGCCAAGACCCGCGATGGGCCATGCAGGCGTCAGCTTTCCCGCCAAACGTCATGGCGCGGTCTTCCTCTTCTTTTCCCCCATTACGCCTCTTCTTGGTCTCTCTTTGTGTCGGCTTGTTGAACTCTTTTGTTTTCCTTTTTTTTGTTTTTTTTTTTAATACATTTCCTACCTCCTTTCCATTTGTTCGTCCGTTTAATCACCTTTCTCGCTTGAATTGCGCTATTTGTTGTCGGGCCCACCCAACGGCTTTTGCCGTACAGAACGTCGCCAGCTCCCCTGATCCTCGTTGGCAGTGACTGACGTGCAGCCGCCAAGATGAGTCGGTAGGTTGATCCGAGGCTGTTAGAAATGGATTCTGGGTCGTAAAATTAGATCATTGACGTCGCTGAGGTAGGACGGAGGCAGATTTGGCGATTAACATTCGCAAAGCTACCAGCATCGGTAAGTTGGTCCTAACAAGAGTCAGTTCATCTAGTCTTTCGTGGTCCTTGTGACTGATCAGAATCTATCCCAGAGGAAACTGCTCCGAAACGTATGTCCATGCCATTTTCATCATAAATTCGCCCTCGGTTCGACGACCACTGATCCTTCATCTGCAGGGAAACATGTCCGGAGCTGCATCGTGTATACATGGGACCACAAGTCGTCTGCTGCCTTCTGGGCTGGCATGAAAGTGTATGTAGTTGGTCCATAATCTTTGGTTCTCCCCACTGCCGGCTGACCCTGTTTCTTTCCAGTCAACCTGTTCTCGCCGACGAGGTCCAGACGTACAAAGCTCTGATCACGATACATAAGGTTCTCCAGGAAGGACACCCGGTGGTAATTCGGGAGGCACAGCAGCATGTCAATTGGGTAGACAGCTTGATGCGAGGTGTTGGAGGAGATGGTATTCGAGGTATGAGAAGCTGCCTCCGGACCTCGGGGAGCCGACGACCTCGTTTGTTGTGGTTCGCATACGCTATTTAAGGCTGACTTGGAATCCTAGGATATGGCCCTTTGATTCGCGAATACGTATTTTTCCTCGAGTCTAAATTGGCATTTCACCGAAACCACCCTGAATTCAACGGTAGAGGATCCTGCTAATGCTCTCTATCGTACGGTTGCTGAGTGCTATATAGGACTGTTTGAATACGAGGAATACATTAGCTTGAAAACAATCAATGATCCAAATGAGGGGTACGCGTTTCATTGACACATGTCCCTACTTGTTCGCTGATGACGGTTTAGCTACGAGACTATCACCGACCTTATGACTCTACAAGATCAGATCGATGCATTCCAGAAGTTGATATTCTCGCACTTCCAGTCTGGGACGAACAACGAGTGTCGGATATCCTCGCTCGTTCCCCTTGTGCAAGAAAGCTATGGCATCTACAAATTTATTACTAGCATGCTGAGGGCTATGCATACAAGTATGCGATATCTGTTCTTGTCGGGGGTATTTTGGTAGCTAATCTCTGGATACTCGCAGCTACGGGTGATGCCGAGGCATTGGAGCCACTTCGCGGCCGCTACGATGCCCAACACTATCGACTTGTGCGGTTCTACTACGAGTGCTCGAACCTGCGCTATTTGACCAGCCTGATCACCATTCCCAAGTTGCCCCAAGACCCGCCCAACTTGTTGGCTGAAGATGAAGAGCGCCCGGCGTTGCCCAAGCGGCCCGTCAAAGAAGTCGAGGCTGAACCATCTCCACCACCCAAAGTAACAACTGCGGAGCCGGAACCAATCAATGACTTCTGGACCACAGAGGCCAAACGGCAACAGGAGGAGTTCGAAGCCGAACAGCGACGTCTGCAACAGCAGTGGGAGGAACAACAACGACAGCAGATCCTTGCGCAGCAGCAAGCCCAGCACGACTTTGAAGAACAACAACGTCTCCAGGCAGAGCAGCAGCGACTGGCACAGGAACAGCTGTTGCGTGACCAGTACAATACGCAGACCCAGGGCCGGCTAGCAGAACTTGAGCGGGAGAATCTAAACGCTCGGGCACAATACGAACGGGATCAACTGATGCTGCAGCAATATGATCGCCGTGTGAAGGACCTAGAGGAGCAGATGAACCAGTTAACATCGAACTTGAACATGCAGAATGCATCACGGGATGACCAGATCCGGTCTCTGCAGGAGCAGGTTAATACCTGGCGGTCTAAGTACGAGGCGCTGGCCAAGCTTTACTCGCAGCTCCGCCAGGAACACCTGGATCTCCTGCAGACAACCAAGAGCCTGAAGATCAAGGCGGCATCGGCGCAAGAGGCGATTGATCGACGCGAGAAACTGGAGCGTGAACTCAAGACTAAGAACCTCGAGCTTGCGGATATGATCCGGGAGCGAGACCGCGCCCTGCACGATCGAGATCGTCTAACCGGGAATAACAAGGAGGAGGTGGAGAAGGTCAAACGGGAGCTTCGGCTTGCTATTGAGCGGGCGGAAAATGCCGAACGCTCCAAGGGCACTGAAATCTCGACCTTGTTGTCGAAGTACAACCGGGAGATGGCAGACTTGGAAGAAGCGTTGAGAGTAAGTAGATCATCGAAAACGCCGCGGCAAAAAAAAAAAAAAAAAACTAACATTGATATCCTTGCAGAAAAAGAACCGCGCCCTGGAGGAGTACACCACTCAGAATACAGAGCGCCAGGGAGACCAGGACCTGGTACTGCGCGAAAAGGATGAAGAAATCGAAGTTTATAAGTCGGGAATGGAACAGGCTCTTATGGAGCTGGAGGAACTAAAATTGGTACGTTAACAGCCGTGATCGACCTGTATCGGAGAAGCCTAACAGAGACACAAATAGAACCAAGGTGATGTGGACCATGCGCTAGATGCGCAGATTGACACGGTGCTGCACAGCACTGTGGCGAAGATCAACGACATCATCGACTCTGTGCTCCAGTCTGGTGTCCAACGCGTGGACGACGCTCTGTATGAGCTGGACTCTTCAAACCAGGCGGGTAACCAGAATGCCACGCCACCCTACGTACTCTCGCAGATCGAAAAGGCGTCCGCATCCGCGACTGAATTCTCTACGGCCTTTAATAACTTTATCGCCGATGGCCCCAACAGCACTCATGCGGAGATTATCCGCACTGTTTCTATCTTCTCGGGCTCCGTGGCCGATGTCCTTAGCAACACAAAGGGACTGACTCGGTTTGCCAACGATGACAAGAGTGCGGACCAGCTAACCAACACAGCACGCAAGTCCGCGCAGGCTACAGTGCGGTTCTTCCGAGGGCTTCAGTCGTTCCGTCTCGAGGGCCTCGAGGCGCTGCAGAAGACCGACGTGGTCATCAACAATAACCTGGAGGTGCAGCGGGATCTGCAGAGCTTGTCGAAACTGGTGGAAGCGTTCGCCCCCAAGAGCAGCAAGCTCACCACGAATGGCGATCTGGGTGACTTAGTGGACCAGGAGCTGACCAAGGCGGCCGACGCCATCGATGCTGCTGCCCAACGGCTCGCCAAACTGAAGAAGAAACCGCGCGACGGCTTCTCCACCTACGAGCTGCGTATCAACGACGCGATCCTGGAGGCGGCGATTGCGGTGACCCACGCGATTGCGGAGCTAATCAAGGCCGCCACCGAGTCGCAGCAGGAGATTGTCCGGGAGGGACGGGGTAGCTCGTCGCGAACAGCGTTTTACAAGAAAAACAACAGATGGACCGAGGGGCTGATCTCGGCTGCAAAGGCAGTAGCGACCTCCACCAACACACTGATCGAGACCGCGGACGGTGTGATCTCTGGGCGCAACTCGCCGGAGCAGCTGATTGTGGCAAGTAATGATGTGGCAGCCAGTACCGCGCAGCTTGTGGCGGCCAGTCGCGTCAAGGCGACATTCATGAGCAAGACACAGGACCGACTGGAGACAGCGAGCAAAGCTGTGGGTGCTGCATGCCGAGCTCTTGTGCGACAGGTGCAGGACATCATTCGGGAAAAGAACCAGGATGAGACAGAGAAGGTTGACTACTCTAAACTTAGTTCGCATGAATTCAAAGTGCAGGAAATGGAGCAACAGGTAAGCTTGCATCTTTGATTAGCCGCTCGGATTTCTTTATTTAATTATAGTTCTCTAACGCAAATATAACCGATAGGTTGAAATCCTTCAGCTCGAGAACAGTCTCGCACGGGCCCGACAGCGTCTAGGCGAGATGCGCAAGATCTCGTACCAGGAAGAGTAAGGCTAAGATAACTGCCGGGGGGAAACGACAGAGGAACTCCGCCATCCGTGGTACTATGTGCTTGTGGCGGCTTTGTGGCTTTGTGATATTTTTCTCTTTTTTTTTTTTTGCCCTTGTTCCCTGGTGATTTTCCGGGAGTGTCGTGGTTGCTATCTAGCTAGCTAGCTCTCTATTGCGTTTCTTTGGCCATTCTTTGTCACTGTTATGAAGTCCATTGGATATATCCCAAGGGTAGAAGCAATCAGATATTTATTTATACTCATCTCTTTTGTATCGTTGTGGACACTGGACACGATGGCTGTGTATTCTCAGGAAGGTTGGTGCCAAAGCGTGCTGAGTGGAGCCTGTCGGCGTCTTGGCTTCCATTTAACCACCGACTTTCTTTGTCTAGGGTGTTGGCGAGCCATGGGAAGGAAGCAGCTGTCTTTGAAAGGGAGTCTAGGTAGAGGTAGGTTTGATCGACAAAGAAAGCTAGAGGCAAGTCGTATGGATTATTCCCTTTTTGGGGGGGGATTGGTTTCTAAAATACACCGAATCAATGCCTCTTGAGAAGATTCCTTTCCAAGAGGAGATTTAATTCGTTTCAACCTACTTAAACTCAACTAACCGCCGTCCTATCCAGTGCATGGCCATCCACAATCTTATTGCCCTGAACTAACCTGGGCTCTAGCAACCCTATCGATTTGATAGATTCAAGCTGGATTATAGGCAGTCCGTTGGAATGTAGAAAAGAGGAAACAAAAAGACAGGAGAGGAGAAGGGAATGGAGACAAAACAGTTATTAACGCCTTGTGGACAAGGACAAAGGAAAAAAAAAAAAAAAAAAAAAAATGGAGTCATATCATTACACCATAATCATCGTACCAGATGTTCTTCTTGGCTGTAAGAAATCTTGAGAAAGATTAGAATGACAGTATGAGTAGGTGACACCCGTATGAACAGGACACGATAAAGACAAGAATAGCGATGTGCTGTTATCAGTTACTGTATGGAAAAAACACATAAAAAAACAACAGAAGAGAAGTAAAACTGTATCTATGCATCGCTTGATAAATTTCGTAGGCCATCCTTGATATGCATCAGAGCGTTTTAACAACAACGAGTGTGTTGTATGTTCATGAGGCCGCGAGATGTGTGTGGAATCATTGGAAGTTATTGTTATTGTATAGTCGAGGGTTTGGTGTCACTGTTAGATGCCTGGAGCTTTGTATCTTTTTTTATTTAGATTACAGCACCCGGTTTTCGATGTTTAGAGACAGAAGTGTTCATGTAAATTAGGCGTTGACTAAGTGACCGAATTCAAAAACCTCAAACGGATCGATAAACAAAGGGTCGTATTGTACCATTGGTGCCTGAATTGATGGCTCATAGGAAAACAAAGTATTTTCGTTGAAAACTGGAATTTCCAAATTTTCACATCCAAAGTTGAAAATATTTCCTGTTGCAAGCCCCTGTTCAGCTGGACTTTTATAGACACTGGGCACAGCAGCATTACTGTGAGAAGTTTCACCGACAACTGTACTCAGGTCGCTTCTATTCGGAGTAGGCACATCTTTAAGTTGCTCTGGGGTAGCCAATTCCATGCTGGTGGTTTGCGAGATATCTTCAGCCACAATTAAATTATTACCTAAAACCTGGAGGTGGTTGTTTTCATGTGCAGCCAGAGTTGGTTGAGCAGCGAAAGCCATAACAGGAGTATTCCCACTACGGGGCCTTTTGTTCTTGCGTTTTTGTTCAGACACATAGCCAGTGGCATAACAATTGTTAACAATATCATCAACAGAGTAGTTGGTGGAAGTATCGGCTTCGTTTGTGGTTGTCAAACTAACTCGTGCCATGGTGTACTGCTGCTGATCGTCAACAGTTAATTGCCAACCCATAGCCTTAAGATAGCAATCGGGCGTAAGTAGGCCATAAACCCAGAATTCAAGGCCAAGAAAGTCTCCAAAGCAACATCAGTATCATGGTCATCACGAATAATCGAGTAGGCTTTGGCAAGAATTGCCCACTTGGCTTTGAATGGGTCATTTTGCCACAGGAAGCGAAGGATGCCCGATTTTGCCTTTTGAGTGAGTTCGGGGAAAATAACGGAATAGTAGCCTGTTGCTGTTAGAGTCCGTTACTGTTATAACAATAAATATGAGAATACTTACTTCTGAATGCAATGAAACTGTTAAGCGGTCTTCTCTTGCCTTTGTGCAGATGTTTTCCTCGCGAAGACTGAGACCTAGGATTTTCACCAGTAGAAATAGCAGTGTGATAATTGTTGTCCTGATCGACCACTAGACGAGTGTGAGTGTTTTTATTATACTGCAGAGGCTGGTTGTTCTCCTGCGTTTTGGCATCTTGAAGGTACTTGAGCAGCTCCTCGAGGCGTTTGGGTGGCATAGTTAGCAGAAATGAGTTGAACGCCGCTTGAAGAGGAGACATCACAGCTTCCATTTCAAATAACAGAGGAGATAGAACAAATAAAGAGTATGTGTTCGTGATCAACGAGATACAGGAAAGAGTAGATTGTGAAAAGACAGACAGGGAAAGTGTAATAAAACTTGGGATGTTGTTGGTAAGATTAAGGAAGTCGGAGACACGGGAAAGAAAGGCGACTAGAGAAAATAACAAGTATTTCCTATGGTTGTTAGAGAGGAACAAAGGTAGATTTTAATGTCACCAGGTTGGGTGCGTGGGAGGCTGGTGAACAAAGAGAAGTTCACCATCCTTCACTAATACCTGTAACGGACCATTCACTCCTTACTACTGCTGAACTTATGCCTAGAGATAGGTGTCTTGTTAAGAGACAAAGTTAAGGCCCATAAAATTTAAGAGTATTGTATCACTGGAGTCCTGCATATTATACACCTTATTTCCTAGAACAGTCAGGGGAAGTTCCTATAGAAATGAGCTGAAAGAAATAATATAGGAGCATTTCACCCAATCTATTTAAATTTACGCAATACTAAGAGCAAGTAATTGTGTGTGCAGTACCCAGTATTCACTAAAATTATACTGTAACTTTTAATAAGTGTTGGGAATACAGTAGAAAGCCGAGCCCGAAAATGTGAATTTGCAATTTTAACAGTCAGTCCAGGAACTGAAAAAGATATATGTCGAAAAACACCAAGACAACTACTACTACTCGCCTTGCAAGTCCTCTAAGAGAAAATATTGAGTTTTGTCACCCCAGCGTCCCAAGACAAGCCAATCCACTAAATCTCCACTGTTAGCTAATAAAACCTTGAGTATCTTAACCCTTACTATGTATCCTAAAATGGAGGCGGGTTTTCCCATGGATAGTATTTTAAACGTCTTAAATTTAATAATGCCGACTGAGCAGTTCGACATTAATTCAGCAATCTTTAATATAGTCTGATCCAGCGGGTGCACAAGGACTATAATAAGGCAAACCTTTGGAATTCTCCTCCATCACCGATTGCTGCTAAATGGGAGAAATTGGGCTTCTGGTACCAGGAACACCGAGGGTACATCATGGTGGCTTCTATGTTCTTTCTATAAGATTTTTGTATTCGCCGTTCTGCTGTTCTGCGGTTCTTCTTTCGGGTTTCGGTTTCCTTTTCCTGTACACATATTGCATTATAGACGCCCTGGGCTTTGTATTATAATGGTGGTCTGCCTCTGTTTGTCTTAGGAACAGGTATATATTACACAGACAGACATACTGCTACTAGCTACAGCTAAGTAGTTAATATGAGCTGCGGAATTCACAGGCCTTTTTAGGGATCCACCAATCTTTGCATAGCCACGTTTTTATTAAAAAAAGGCCATGCTTCTGCAGCGGCCCTTTGCATCCCCGAACGATCCATAATCTAATCTATTAGGCTCGCGTGGCTGGAATGCACTTGCTCCCCAGCCTCCTTTTGAATCTGCAAGCTTCAAACCAGAATGTTCTCTTGGTCCTTACCAGCCTTTTTTTTTTTTTTTTTTTCTTGGTGCAATTTAGTCTTTTACCCCGGAAACTGTTGTTAGGACGTCGGATCTTGCGTTACTATCCGGGATTTTGCTTCTGTTAGCTTTGTTGGTTGCCTTTCTTTGTACTCGACTATATCTATATAGTAGAAATATGCCATGTAGTTGTCGTCGACTCCTCTATACTACAAAATAGAAAAGGGATATTCACTCGAACGATGTCATAATATTAAATGTAGGGGTATTAGCTGAGCAAGCTCTAACTATTATTAACAACTACCCTAACCCTTACGATGAATTCCAATCACTTGCCCAGATAAACGTCGGACATCGCCATTGCGTCCCCCTCTCTTTATTCCCGCTGGGTCCTAATGGTCGCGGACAGATCCAAAACGCCCGACCGCAGTTGATTCCTGGTTTCTTCGTCGTCATTCGAACACACGCTTCTTGGTGGCCTTCGCATTGAGGTGGAGGTTTCTTCGTGAATAGCTTCGACCAGTCTTCCTTGCTGGCAATGGGGTCAAAAATGGGGTCATTTTCTTCCAACGAGGTGTCGACGGGCTCAGGCGGATTGGGAAAGGTGGTTTCAATATTGTCTGGTTTAGGGACAGATGGCGCTGGCGTGGGTGGAATAAAGGAATCACTGGGCTTATTAGGAATATCTTGGGATGCTTCCGGAGCGGTGTTCTTCGATTTAAAGAACCCCCTGAGGGTTTGCTGGCCAGGAGCAGACGTGATGGGAGTCTGGGTGGTCATGGACTTCGTGCGTTTAACTGGCGGAGGAGGGTCGGCCCTGTCGGTTCGTTTGCGAACGGTACCCTTGGGACCTTGAAGCTGGTTAGATATAGGGCTAGTAGTGGCCCCATTGAAAGGTTCTACCGATACAGAGGCTGTTTCCACAGTTGACGGTTTGCGAGAGAACATATCCTTAATACTTCTCCGTTTATCAAATTCCGGGATTAGTCGTCCCGAGAGCGGGAGTAGGAACTTTGGGGTATACTCGACCTGGCGCTCGCCGTCGCGAAATACCCCGGAGGGATTCATTAGATCGCAGATGTTGACCTGGTTTCCGTTATATGGAACAAAATCTTTAAATATGGCATAAACAGGACAGTGGTCAGATCCCTGTATTATTCCTGTTAGTTATACTAATAGACAGCTTGAGCGCAGTGCCGTCACTTACCATCAAGCCTTCTTGGATATTAGCATCAGAGAACCAGTCTTGCATGTCCAGACTGCAGAGAACATAATCGATTCTCGATCCATAGTTGCCTGGCCGAGCATTGATCCTCTGCTCCCAACACGTATACATTCCGCGGCGATTTGGGTGAAATAACCGGCAGATATCGTAAAGAACGGGCTGCTCTCGGCCGTCATCGCGCGGGCCTAATACCTTTCCACTAACCAGCAGCTGGTTGAATAAACGACGCGCAGGTGTAGAGACGAACTCATCATCCGTCGTGGTACCTTTCCGAATAGCCTCGGCTGCATGGGCGGCGTCAATTTCTCCTCTTGAAATATTAATGTCACCGGTGACAAAAACCCTTTTCCCAAGAGCAACTAGGTTTCGAATTCGTGCATCAAATACATCGAGAAAGCTGTGACGAAAGGAGTCGCGGCTTTCATCCCGATTAGCTGGACAGTAGACCCCGATCAGCACAAAAGCAGGAAACTCTAGAATAACACAGCGGCCTTCCGAATCCAGAGTGGTCGCATCTAGCTCCAGCTGGGATAGCTGCTCGATGGTCGGGTAGCCGCCGATCTGTTGGTCGTCAGGGAGATCCCGAAATGGGACCGATGAGTTGGGCGGGCACAGCATCCCGGTGAGACCTTCCTCAGCCCGTATGGGAGCACAGGTCGCATTGCGAGTGTAGATAGCCACTCCAGAGTAGCCTGTCAGCTGTTAGTTTTGGTAGTGGGACATGCGCTGACATGGTAACCTTTCTTAATTCGTGGGAGACTAAAGTAGCAATCCCATCCAGGAACTAGGACCATGTCGTCTCGAAGGTCCTTCCGCTGGATCTTGGTTTCTTGGAAGACAACAATGTCGGCCTCTAGTATGTCAAACATGGCCTGTTCTGTAACTCAGTGCATGTATGGGAGTTGAGGGATGGGTGTTATTAACCTCGAAGGTCCGTTTCCCTCGCCATGGCTCATACGAGAATGGGTTCCTGAACAATATTTAGTGGAAAGTCGCATGCGATGTTAAAACAGAATAAATACCGGATCCCATTGACTGTTACGGACTCTGAATTAGAGATGGATCTGGCACAGGGGATTTTTATACGCGCTTACCGTTCCAAGAGGTAATGCGAAATCCCATCCCGACCACTGCTCATTCCCGCTGGACATATCCACAACAGCAGATCTCAAGAGGCACCAGAGATCCCCTGGAACAGTGCCGTTACATGAAGTCGACTAATCGATGCGGCGCCGATGCACGAGGGATTCACGTGATTTGACATCAGGCGATGCTGACATAATCCACGACGAGCAAATGGCGGGCGATGGACTGAAATCACGGGGCCGCTAAACCTTCGTTAACCGGAAAGGCCGACGTCCGGGATAATCCCACTTCTCTCCATCTTTGCTGGTCACCGCAGAACAGGCTCGTTTCTATGTCCACCATGTTCCCTCAACGCAATCTTCTCCGCCTGGCTCAGCGTTCCGCTCCAGTTCGCTCTGCCTTCCAGCGTCGGTTCAACAGCACCGACGGCAAGCTTCCCTGGATGGTTGACAACCAGTTTAACCGAGAGCGAGCCAATGTAAAGCACCACGCTGCTGCTACCAGCGGTATGTGTCTTTTCCCCTTCTCCTGAGCTTGCTGGGCGTGGTATTTGGCCCGGTGTCTGGGTAGAAAGTATGAAATGACGCTACTGACTCAATTGACTGGTTAGATCTCTGGCGCAAGCTCTCCATCTAGTACGTTTTGAACCCGCCGCAATTGACTTCTGTCGAAGGGAAAGCAAAACAAGAGCAATGATTGTACTTACAATTAATTTAGTGCCGTTATTCCCTGCCTGATTGCCGGCTCCGTCAATGCCTACAACCTCTGGAATGAGCACTGGGAGCACTGGGAGCACATGCCTCCTCTTGAGGAGCGTGTCGAGTACCCCTACCAGAACATCCGCGTGAAGAACTTCCCCTGGGGAGATGGTGACAAGGTTTGTTTGAACTATTTTTTCATCTGTTATAGGGGCTGTGTGCTAACGTTGAGATCTCTCTTACTAGACCATCTTGTAAGTTTTCTCCGTGATCAATCGATGGCGATAGTGCGCTAGCATAT
Organism: Aspergillus tanneri; assembly: GCF_003426965.1. Classification (NCBI taxonomy): domain Eukaryota; kingdom Fungi; phylum Ascomycota; class Eurotiomycetes; order Eurotiales; family Aspergillaceae; genus Aspergillus; species Aspergillus tanneri. The sequence goes on along the minus strand of NW_022984634.1, from coordinate 827,438 downwards.
ACTAACGAATTGTGATATAGTTGGAACAACAGCGTCAACTACCATAACAAGGACAAGGCCACTTAATCCTTAATGGACGGGATGAGGACTTTACTGGATAGTCTTGGCTGTTCACCGAGGGTAAAACACATGTATATTTATTTGTCGCAGGCTTCCGAAGATAGAGCGTGAGGTTGCCAGGGGTCGAATGGATGAATGGTGATTTTGACACAATGATACTATTGACTAGTTTCTTTCGTTGGTATGAAAAATCAAAATATTGATTTGTTTGCTATAAAGACGCATACCAATCTACGGCTACTTGGAGACCTACTACGGCCATAAAGTAATTGTGGGCCATTGGTATGATATGCTAATAACCATTATCGTACAGAATGCCGCTACATCTCCGAGCGATTCTGTTTTTGCAGGTCCAGGTACTTGGCTGCATAGTCATTCGCCAGAACCGGATCCCCTGTCAGATGCATCACCGTGGCTTTCTTGGCCATCATCTCACACTGTCCACTGATATCCTTGATCTCCTCGTATTGTTCATATGCGCAATCGAGATACCCCAGAGCCCTATTTATATATTCCTTGTTGGCGGTCGTGCTGGACCCCTGTCCCTGACTCCAGAGTTTACCTGCGACACCCATATTCGCATCCACAAGTAGTGAGTAAGACCGAGCCGCAAGCTCGCAATCATTAGATTCCAGGACCTGCGGCATGATACTCTCGACCATTTCCGCGACGGCCTCAAACTCCTTCAAGCTCAGAAGAACACCAGACAACACGCAGATAGATTCCCAGAGACCGGGGAGGAGACGGGCGCGGTGGGCAATATTGGCGGCGCGCATGGCCAGGGAGAATCCACGCTGTGGCTGGCCGGTTTTCTCGAGGATTCGGGCCTTCAAGCAGAGGAGTTTAACCTGCAAGTGGACATCAAAGTTATCTTGGTGGAGGGATTGGGCGGTTTTCTCAACGATGTCAAGCGCTCGGGTGTAGTTGCCTTGTCGGATCATGAATTCAGTAGTGATAAAAGATAGGAGCTGCGAGATGTCGGTGTCTGGGAGCTGGATGGCCTGAAGCTGGGAGAGGAGGTAATTGGATGCTGCTATATCGTTGCTGAAATGAGGTTAGATGTGCCTTTTTACTTGGCGACGAAAGATTCAATAAAGGATCAGGAACGAACCGATAGATCTGGCGTTTCAGTTGTAACATTCCCGAGAAAAATATCCAGTACTGGTTTGTTTTTAAAGGGCGAAGCTTTTCCGGGGCGATCTGGTTCATGAGGTTTGATACTTCATTGTAACGGCCTTGTTGTGCAAGCTTAGTAGCAAATGTAAGCATAGCGGTTAACTAGGGCGGGATAGTATTGACGTACCAGCTGGCATTTACGGAATGTGTTCTTAAGATAATCTTCAAATGGTGATCGGTTTGCATAGCATTCGCTGAAGATTTCATTACTCAGCCATGAGAGATGAGAGACGCCTGTTAAAGGTGAGAATGTTGAGAATGTGTGATAGGACTAATCCTTTAAATCATACCTATCCGTGAATACAGTACTCCTTGCAATAGGAGCAGCGGGCCCATTAAGTTCGCGAGGTTTCTGGTGATATTAATATGGGACGCCCGGACAATATTCTCGATTGTAGACGCCAGAGAGTCTCCCTAGATTCTGTTAGAACAGACCACGGAGAAGGGAGGGAGCCTACATTTTGCAGCTCGAGCCTAGCCTCACTTAAAAGCGTCGTGCTCAGCAAACTCCACATCTCTGTGTCTTTTGCCTTTGCCTTGAGAAATGCCAGACCTTCCTTCTCGTTGCCAAGCATACCAGTGTTCTGCACGTCCTTCATATGTTCTGGAAATGCTTTACCGAAATGATATAACCAGCTCATGCAGAAGTTCAGACAGTTTAAATCATACAATTCGCGGGCGATGGATACAGCTTCTTGCATTGCGGATACTGCCTCGCTATAGCATCCGAAGTCAGCCTGCAGGATCGCCAAATTAAGAAGCGCATACTGATACGCTCGGTCCCGGCGGTGCATCGTGTAGTCGAAGTAGCGATGGAGATTGTTAAACGATGATGGGTAATCCCCAGCCCTCCAGGCATCAAGAAATCTGGAAAGATTAATTCCCTGTTCATCGATTGCCGGATATCATGAACCCATACCTTAGATAGTGCACCAGGTTTGGTAGCGTCGCACCGGATACTATAATCTGTTCCAGCTTCATTTTCATGCCATCCGGAACTCTTCCACCAAGCTCTGCTATTTGTTAGAAGTAATCGCTGTACATAGAGAGGGATCTGCTTACTTTGCATCTCTCCAATTTGAAACTCAAGGAGACGTTCTATATCCTTGGTACTAAGGTACTGCTCATCCTCCAAGTCGTCCTCAATATTGCCATAGACTACCTGGGCGAGGTGACTCCTGGTATCCAACCCGAGCTCTAGGAGATTAATATCGACTGTGGCTTGCTCTTCTTGTGGATTTCTTCTGGCCCACGCTCGGTACGTCGGCAGCCGGTACTTAACAAAGCCCTTCCAAAGCTTGACCGAGTCATAAAACTGCAGCCTTGTAAATTCCAGCTGTGCTCTCCTCACAAACGCCCCCAAGGGTGAGCACCGGGATAGACGTATACAGCTCGAGTCAGGAGCTAAGCCATTATCCCTGTCACGGATCTGCTCCTCGCGTGTCTTGACAAGCATACCGGGGACGTCAGAGAAGAAGGCTTCTAACGCGTCGCATGAGTTAATGGACCAAATTTTCCGGAGGAACAGGTCCCAAATAGAGCGACCTGGAATGGAAGATGTCTGGGTCGAGAGTGCCTCTTCGAGGTCCGTGGTGGAGACGGAGGACTGCTTCTCCCAATTACCCGAGGGAGGATTAGGATTGCTCCCATCCAGCGGGCTTAGACATGCAACCAGAAATGAGAGGACATGGATGGCAGAGGAATTTGGGACGACTCCTTCAGTGTAGATAGAGGCAAGACACAGCAAGGCAATCTTGGACGGGGTCAGATAACGACTCATTGTGCTTATAGATGGGGCATTTTTCGCGCATCACAAGAGAATTCTAAGGAGTACCCCAAGATACAGCTTGTGTTTGGGTAACTTGACGCTCTAAAAGTATGTTTCTGGTAAAACACGCGTCAAAGATGAATCTCGAATCATACACGAGCTTGGGATGTTGATTGAACCCAGCCAGACATTTGTTGGCTTTGGTGTAAACCGGACTTTGTGCGATAAACAAGAATAAGGCGGGAAATGGTTTGATTTGTGCGATATATTTTACTCTAGTGTACTTTCTAGCACATACGACCACAGGGTGTGGAAAACAGGGCTTCCCGTCCGCTCAGCCGTACTTAAGCCACACGCCGGCCGGTTAGTAGTTGGGTGGGTGACCACCAGCGAATCCCGGCTGTTGTATGTTTTTCTTCTCTCCTTCCTTTTTTTTGAGCTCTTTTGATAAGCCAAGCAAGGTTTACTTACTAACTGACATGGCAGTCATAATGGATCTATAATCCAAGCCGTGAGAACTGTCTGGATCAGTTTCCGGTGCATCTGTGGATATAGTGTTCCCTAAATTTTACGAGCCCAGCAAGCACTTAGACTAACATTGCTGAATAGGATTGCAACAATGGAGAAGTCTAATCTTGATCTTCTAAATTTCTGCAATGAGTGCGTACATTAAATATATTGAACGGGGACCTTATCTAACGTGCTTTTGGGGAACTAGGATTCCTCTGGATCCAGAAAAACCACACAAGTTTCTAATTATTAATGGATACAAAACTTCCTTCGATCATCTCACGGGGAATATTTGGGTAAAATTACCTGGGATGATGACTGGGAGATTAAACGTGATGCACACACAGTGTCAAGCTATTAGGAAAGACTCTTGTGGAGAGAAATATGGCGATGCCCTAGACTCTCGAAGCAGAGCGTGACAAAAGGACTGAGGGAAACCTTCAGGGTTGGACAAATGAAATTTTCTCAGTTTGGGGCCCCAATATAGAACCTGTTCTAGGCATTAAAAGGGCAGGAGCCGGACTTACGGCATCCAACTTCTGGCATACCAGGACAAACCAGATGGGGTAACGTTTGGATTGCACGTCAACCAAAGACTAAAAGTGATATTTCCTAATACACTAGTATGGTTGGAGGGAGTTTGCCCACTGACGAACAGCCCTTCGAATGTCTGATCCGAGAAAGCGAGGAAGAGGCTTTCATACCTTATTCGTCAAAGGGCAGAGGCAGTAGGTACTGTCAACTATGTCAATGTCTCCGATGAGTGTGGAAGTGGTGAACTTGGATTATTATTCTGTCCTAAAGTCCAATTTGCATATGAAATGAAATTGCCGCCAGATATCATACCTATGCCTGGCGACAATGAAGAACAGAGTATCTATCACACTTATGGGTGTGGAGCACGCTGGATGAGAATCTCCAGGCACATCAAACTTCAGTGCAGCAATTGCCCCAGGAGCAACACGAAAGAGCAGTCAAGGTAGTAGAGAGCCTTATAGTCTTTAAGCAAGGTGGAACCAAAGTCTGGGTGGTGGTGGATTGAAACACCTCAGATATGCCGTGCATAAGAAGAAAAGCTTAAATGGCATTACTGAAGCTCTAGGAAATGACAGAGAATGTTTTACCCCTCCTATTCTTCCTCTGCCGTATCGGAGCCCCACTAATCGACTCGCAACTCACAAAGGAAGAAGTAGCAAAGGCTAAGGCCATATCAACTGTGAAGAGGCTTCGACTGCCCATCGAGGGAACAAGAAGGACTCAGAATCTGGAGCTATATTCTTTCCTGTCTTTGGGGACCTGGGGGAACAACAGCCTATTCAAGGCTGGCCCGTATCTTTCGCTGACATCGCAGATGCATAAGTCATTGTTGACCCTAATCGGGTACATGAGCAATTAGATCCCAGCATGAAGAAGGGAGTGCGAGACTTAGCCTGTGTCCTCTCCAAGATGGATCCGATGTTTGGTCCCTTGCATATCAGGCCGTTGCAGACGTGAGAAACAGTTTAACAGGGACCACACATCTTAGTCTCCCTTTTTCAATCTCGGCTGATTTTGGAGGTGCAGCCCCTCTAGCCTAAGATATCTTCTATCCGCTCAGGGCACAGTGCATTCTTTAAATGAGCGATCCCATCTGGCACAGTCTCTCGCTCGATCTATTATTTTTTTTATACTTCTTCCTGCTATGTGTATATAAATCTATATACCTTGTAGTTGTCCCCGCCTGATCTTGCTTTGAATTTGCTCACACCCTGGCTAAACTTGTCACTTCAAATAGATAGCCTGGTTGAGGCAGAGAATAATTTTGCAACATATATTTTATTATGCTCTATCTTGGAAATCATGATGCCTAAGGCACCTTCGTATATCCTAGTCCCGCAGCGATCTGATATATCATATTCAGGGGCTAAGGGACACGTAGACATGAGGAAACGTTTGTCTACGCTCTCTCTTGTAGATAGAACAATATACTCACCAAGCGATACTAGATCGCACGATAGTTTCAATATACTATCCAGTCACCGCTATCCTAGCACCTCAAAACATAGCTTCTTCCCCGAGATTCTCAACACTAACTATTTAAAGATAGTATGGCGCTAACAAGGCAGAAAAACCTATGTACAGTAGAACCTCGCCAAGCCGATACCCGTTTAGCCGATATCCCCGCTTAGCCGATACTTTTCTTCGGGATGAATTCCAACCCATATAATTCAACCTCGCCTCCTTACCTAACCCCGATTCTCGATATATCGGAGACCATATCGACTATCTGAAAAGCTCATCCTAGTGGAAACCTTATTATCTGTCCAATCAGAATGCCTTAACTGAAGAAGATTTCAGACATTCAGCGGAAAGCTTTGCGGGACTGGGTTAATAATCAACCTCACCGTCCAACACAGAAGGCCTGTATTGCCTGGTTTTATTCTTAATATAATCATCGATTAAGCCAGTCTACTGTTTCTGATATTTTAAGCTTACAGTATTAATATCTTGACTCCGAATCTACCCCTTCCTCCGCAATCCGCAAAGGAACCGGTCATTGGCAAGATCTTGAAAGAATTCTTTATGAATGGCAGTACGCACTTAGTATATAAAGGGGCCTATATCTCTGGAGATATTCTTATTGAAAAAGCACATGAAATCTGGAACTCTTTACCTCAGTATTCGGTCAACCACCACCTTCTTCAGCAACGGATGGCTACACCGCTTCAAGCAACGGTATAATATTAAGCAACGTATATATCACAGCGAGGCAGGCTCTACTCCAGAGGAAGCAGAGAGAGAGATGAAGGCTATACAAACTATTGCCGGCCAATACAAAAGGAGGATATTTATAATATGGATGAATCTGGGTTATTTTGGCGTATGCCTCCATCACAGAGCCTATCTTCTATTAGTAGGCCCGGGATTAAGAAAGATAAGTCCCGGTCTCTATAGTATGTTGTGTCAATGCCTCTGGAACAGATCGATTACCAGTATGGATTATTCGTAAGGCACGTACACCACGGGCCCTTCGCAATATTAATGTATCTGCAATTGGAGCTGTATGGAAATGGAATAAAAAGGCCTGGATGACACAAATAATAATGCGTGAATGGCTATTGGCATTTTATAGCCATATTGGCCAGCGACCGGTGCTTCTTACTTTGGATAACTTCTCTGCGCATCTATCTGGGCTAGAATTAGCCCCTCCACCACCAAATATACGTATTTGCTGGCTTCCAAAGAATTCAACAAGTCAATATCAACCGCTTGACCAAGGAATCATCCAGAATCTAAAGGTATACTATCGGAAACAGTGGTTAAAATATATTCTGTTCCACTATGAAAGCGGTTTAAACCCACTGGAATCGGTAACAATTTTAGACTGCATTCGATGGCTTGTACGGGCTTGGAACCATGATATTCTAAACTCCACTGTTCTTGCCTGCTTCTACAAAAAGCACAGTGGTTTTAATCCTGTACAGCTTCCAATAGAGACACCTGATTTAAAGCCACTTTACAATCAAGTGCAGCAAACAGGGCAGTTGTCAAACTGTATGGATATTTCATACTTTTTAAACCCTGCAGAGGAATCTTTCGAGCCTAATACTGAGGTGCCATCTGAGTTGTTGCTTGCTCAGCTAATTGCTGGAGCTTCAGATAATTCAGCTATATTAGAGGATCAAGAAGATGATTCTCCAGAGCCACTGCCACTTCCAAACCTCAAGAAGCTCTAGATGCTGTACGGCTTCTAATATCCTATACAGAAGGTCAGGATACATCTAAAACGCTACTCCTTCGATCTCTGGAGCGGTATGAGCGGGATTTGGAGAGTGAGATAATTGCATCAAGGGCTCAGGGGACTCTTGATAGCTGGCTAGGTAGTACTTAGTAATTTCAAAAACTTCATCTTGGCGATAACCTCGGATAGGCGATATTTTTTCAAGGGATGGCTTCATATCGACTAAGCGGGGCCGCACTGTAGTACCATAGTAGTCGTCAAATGTACCAGTACATGACAAAAGTAGCACTGTATAAATTTGTAAGTAGTACTTGTATATCTGCCTATTCTGACAATAGTCTGTAACCACGTGACCACTATGTAAATAGACTACTACGCTCTATTTTGTGGCAGGTCTCAGAAGTAGGGAACAGTTACTGACGGCGGACTGTACAAAAAATCTGCAGAAGGGTGTCTCTCCTAAACACTGTTGCTCGTGGTCATTTACGGAGGAACATCCCCTTCTGCGTCCGGAGATATTCCAATGGATCCCCCCCCCCTTGTGCCAATGTGAAGTAAATGCGAGGCACACTCCGTACTCGCAAATTCCGGGCCATCCAGTCCGCGGTATGCCTTGCCAAGTCAAACACACCTCCGAATCCATCACAGCAAGTCTACAATTTCCTAATCTGTACGGCGCACCGAGGCGATGCAACGCAGTTTCAATTATCGCCCATTTGGGGGTCCAAAGATTGCAGATCAACAATCCCTCAACTCACATATTTCGTGGTCAATGCCAAGTATACTTGGACTTGATCTGGTTGCGGGATATAAATAAGTGTTGAGCCTACGAGTAGTATAGGAATTAATAAACATGACTTTGAAAAACCTCAAAACGACATCAGTTAATCCTATCAAAATGCGCTGGATCAGCATTTCCGCCATTGCCCTTTTCACGGCTTTCCAAGCCGGCTCGGCTCTTGTAGAGGAGAAAAGGACTGGACAGTCAGTATCTACACCGACAGTCTGTGCGAAGATAAAACAGGCAGCTGGACTGACAATATAACTCGGCAAAACCCGAGGATCTGAGCAGGTTTTCTGACATCATGTCTATGATGGCGGAGGTGGTCGACCTGAACTACAGATGTGGTTTCGGGGTGTCGGCTTGTGACGAGGGCTACAACAAGTGCTGACGGCTGGAAACCGGCCGGTGTCTCCGAGATGGCCAGACTGATCGCATGAAGAACCCGATCAAGTCCTTCAGTGTCGTTGTATTACCGTGCGCTTTATTAGCCGTGTTGGTCATCCTCTCGGAAGTGACTATCAGGTAGGTGTGAGATTCAGAATATGCTGCTGGATTGACTGACACAATTTGATAGATTCTATTCAATGTTTGTGGAGGATGCATTGACCATTCGTATGGAAGCCAGAATTCAATTTTGGGAACGTGAGACGGGAATTAATTGAATCTTAACTTATGGTGTACTATATGTATGTATGTTGCATTCAGGTAAACAAACTTGGATTCTCTGAGGAAGTGGTAGTTAATGCTCTTATAAATCTCTGGGGTGTAGCTACTTTGTTTGATATCTCTGGTAAATATTAGATCTTGTCACACTTTCTATCGGACAGTATCAGACCTGTGTATTGTGGGCCTCAGGCCAACTTCCATATTAGGAAGGACCTCGATCAGGAAGACACCGCTCACTGCTCTTGACAATTTCTCTCCCAGAATCATCCTCCACACTTTCATCACCTTATCATCACTTCGTGACTTTTATCCATTCCTTATATCAAACCTAGTGCTTGATACTTAGATTCAAGTTTTATTATGCACAATCATGTCCTTATATATGGATATGGAGGAATCCGAAATACATAACAGCCAAGGGTACGTTCTGTACATTCCTAGGTGATCCTACCAGAATTGTATTCTCTTTTATAGTCCGCGTTTACCAAGTTTCTCTCATTACTGTTCAACCCTATCCTTGAGTGGGGTTACTGATAGTCAGCTACCTGTACGCTAAATTACAGATCCTTTTGCACGTCCGGCTCGCCTTTCGCAGATCTATATATATAGACTTGATCGAATCTACATACCCTGGAGAGGTCGTAATATTGTTGAGGGAGTTATATATTCCCCGGAAACATGAGTCAGCGATGCTTTTCTACGGCGCCCAGAGACAGCAGCATGCGACTCGGCCAAGTCGAAATTCATGTAGGAGATGCACTACTAATTTGTGGGGATATGCATGCTCAGCCAAGTATTTTCGTGACTGGCGCTTGCGGCAAGATTTTTCCAATAATAGCAATATTGATGCGCTGGCGAACGAGGTAGGAGCTATATAAAGCGTCCTGCCTTGGGGTGGTGTTCATCAGCGCCTCCTAACTCGAACCTTTACCGGTTCATAAAAAGCATAAAAATATCTCTCCTGAAAACATAATTGTCTATAAATCTGAGTAGGATAGAATTGGGACCCCATTCCTTGTGGGATTAAAACAATTCCGGTTTGTGGAAGGAAGAAAATACATGCGGGAAGATAGCTGTTGAGAAAAGAATCCATATAGACATCCTAAACGCAAAGGCCTATATCCAGAGGAGCTCTATACAATGCGACATTGACGCCTATAGTGTTGGCGTGTGCCTGTTGGACATCGGTCTGTGGACATCCTTTGTCGAATGTTCTACGAATGAAAGCAACTAACCGTCGGCGATCTCACCATTTTCCCAACTGATTGCTGCCAACAACAAGCGTAAAGCGGCAGCAGATATTAAAGGTATTCTTACTGAGCTAGCTAAGTCACGACTTCCTTGTCTCATGGGAATTATGTGCAAGAATATTGAAGGGTTTGGCGAGGAGAATGAGTTTGAGGACGAAGATGGTATTATAATTAGTGTGAGGTATATAATGTAGTCATCCCAGAGATATCTCGAGTGTACCTAAACGCTGACCCTGGACTACTGGCATAGGTCTTGTTCCAAATGGAGCAGATCACTTTATGATGTTCAAATCTTGCCTAATAAAAATGGAAGTGTGATGCGCGGGTTGGCTAGGATAAAGTCACCGTTCCGGAGAATCGTTTGTCGGTTAAAAAGGCACCAATTTGGCATTTACACCTTTCTAAGTAGCACGGCATGCCTTTAAAGTGCCGAGTTTCGTCATCTGAACTCTTTGATTGTCTAAAAATTACCTAAATTTCCTCAATATTTCTGCTGTAGTATTAGCTCTGGCAAACAGAAAATAATAATTCAGCTATATTTATCCAAGCATATAAGACTGTAGTTGTACTATGTAAATTTGCTAAATCCTGACGGAATTCTATCTATCTAATTCTAATATCTTCTAACTATAACCACTTTTATACTTTCTTGAGGCAGGATTAAGTGTCTTGGCGCTTCGGCTCGCTCTTTTGACGCCAGGCTGGAACCGTCCCCTGCTAGGCCGCATCTAAGTGCGCGTTGAAGGCGTCGCGCTTGTTATTATTATCAATAGTCTTTAGTACGAGGCAAGATCGACTACCGCGTCAAAATGCTCTCTGCCCTGTTTTTGCCGCGATGACCGCGTGGCCCGGATCACATGTGGATCAAGAAGTCGGATGCAGGCAGGTTTTGGCCTGAGGTCAGAATCCTGGCAGGGTCCTTCCTAATCGGGTCGACAAGAGGCGACAGGCGGAGCGTTTTCCTGATTGCAAGAATGATGATACCTGATCCCTCTTGCGGACATTCTGAGTAATTCTGAAATAAAAAAGCTTAAGTCCTAACTGTCCTCCCGTCCGTCCCTTTCACAAACATGGCCGCCATATACGGGGTAGACCAAGATATCTTATTGCTTATCGATCTATCTACTAGTTCAGTTCAGTGACTGCCTTGAGATTGACATCCCTTTTCAAAAGAGACTCTATTAAATATGGCTATCGACGAGCCCATCGCGGTTGTCGGCATCGGATGTCGCTTCCCCGGGGGCATCACCACGATGGCGGAGTTCTGGGAAACCCTTTACCGCGGAATTGACAAGGTTTCTGAAGTTCCACCAGACCGGTTCGATGCGGCCTCGCTGCATGATAAAGACCGGCGGAAGTATGGGGCGATCCGAAGCGTCCGGGGTGGTTTCGTGCCTGACGTGCACTCATTTGATGCCGAATTTTTTGGCTTGTACCCAGTCGAGGCATCCAATATGGACCCGCAGCAACGACTGGTTCTAGAAGCGAGTGTTCATGCGCTGGAGGACTCAGGTACCCCGCTGGAACAAGTGTCTGGATCCCGGACCGGGGTGTTCCTGGGTTCATTCGCCTATGACTATATGTGCATGCAGTCGTCCACCGCGCAAAGCGACAATTCTAGTCGCCATTTATCCATGGGCACTTCAGTCTGTTCAATCTCAAATCGGGTGTCACACCGGCTGGACCTCCATGGCCCAAGCATTACTTTAGATACGGCCTGTTCGAGCAGTCTGGCAGCGTTGCATCTAGCATGCCAAAGTCTGAGGACTCACGAAAGTGAGGCGGCTCTGGCGGGCGGTGTAAACACCATCCTGCGACCTGGTCCCACAATTGCGCTGTCCAAGGCTGGCTTTCTCTCTCCGGATGGTTCTTGCAAGTCTTTTGACGCAGGTGCCAATGGTTATGTGCGCAGCGAAGGTGTGGGGATTGTTTTCCTGAAACCGCTAAGCCGAGCACTCCGAGACGAGGATAGAATCTATGCCTGCATCCGCGGATCCCTTGTAAACCAAGATGGGTATACCCCAGAAGGCTACACTGTTCCAAGCCTATTTGCTCAGGCGCAGTTATTGCGGTCGGTGTATGCAAAATGCAACGTAGACCCAGCCCATCTTCAATATGTGGAAGCGCACGGGACTGGAACAGCGATTGGCGATCCAGTCGAGGCCGGTGCCCTTGGCCAACAGCTGGGCCAGGCGCGTTCTCCAGGTGACGAGCCACTTTGGATCGGATCCGTCAAAGGCAACTTCGGTCACCTGGAGGGGGCCGCGGGGATCGCCGGATTTATCAAAGCGTCAATGGTGACCTTCCACGGCGAGATTCCCCCCCAAGTTCACTACAACATTCCCAATCCTGCAATCGATTTCGAATCTCTCCACCTTCAGGTACCAACGCTGACCGTCCCTTTGACTCGGAGTCGGAAGCGATTGGTGGGTGTCAACTCGTTTGGGGCCGGGGGGACTAATGTTCATGCCATCCTGGAGGAGGCCCCCGACGTGGCCTCTTCTGTCTCCTACCCAACTAGCCATCAGGCACGCATTTTCGTTTTATCAGCGAGATCGCCGTCTGCCCTGACTCAGGCTGCTGAGGAACTGGCTTCTCACTTGCGCCGCCAGCCGCAAGCGCCGAGGGATGTCGCATATACTCTTAGTATGCGCCGGAGCCGGCACGCCCACACATTAGTCGTTCCGGCCGCCACGCTGGAGGAACTAGTCATCCAACTCGATCAACAGGGATCTGGCCAGATATCCGGAGAAAGCCTGATAATACAGCGGCAACCGGGCACATCCCCAAACACTGCTTTTCTGTTCTCAGGACAAGGTGGCCAGTGGCTCCGTATGGGAATGGCCCTGGTACAGGAAGAGCCCGTATTCCGTGAATCATTAGACGCCTTTGATGGAATTTTTACCCCACTGGCAGGGTTTTCCATTCAGGCAGAAATAGATGTCAACGATCAGTCGAGGCTCAATAGTACCATTGTAGCCCAGCCAGCAATTATGGCGATCCAAGTCGCATTGGCAAGAGTGCTTATCTCATATGGCATCATACCAGGTGCTGTCGTCGGTCATTCTGTTGGTGAAATTGCAGCCGCCCATATAGCGGGTGCCCTGACCCTAGAGGAAGCCATCACATGGGTCTATTATCGGTCGCAGATCCAGAGCAGAGCTGCCGGCCTTGGGACGATGCTAGCAGTCGGGATCTCGTCGGCGGAGGCCAAGCAGCTAATTCGGCGGCTCCATGCAGCTGCCGATGTGGAGATAGCAGCCTACAACGGTCCGAAATTGACTACTCTGACTGGTGGCACCGAGCACCTCAAGCGTCTCGCTGACGATCTGGAGAAACAAGGCATATTCGCACGCTTTGTCAACGTAGACACCCCTTATCACAGCCACTATATGGATCCTCTGGAAAATGACATTGTTCTTGCTTTGTCCTCAGTCCAAGGGAAGCAAACTAATATCCCCCTGTACTCGACAGTCAGCAAGTCCGTTGAGCCTGGGACCCATCTGACGGGGAATTACTGGTTTGAAAACATCCGGAAGCCAGTACAATATGTTGAGACCGCGACTCGAATGCTCGCAGACGGCTTCAATTTCCTTGTCGAGATTGGGCCACACCCGATCTTGGTTTCCGGTACCCGGGCTATTGCAGATTCAGCGAAGAAGTTGGCTTATGTGTTCCCATCGATGGTCCGTGGTAGTGAGGTTCGGCCGGTCTCACGCCTCATCGGTGCTGCGTATGGCATCGGAGTCGATGTGGACATCTCCTCGTACAACGGTGGGCGTGGTCGGTTTGTTGATCTTCCACTGTATCCCTTTCAACGGCAGCCCTATTGGCACGAACATCCAGAGGATCGGCGGACTCGACTTCGGAAAAAGCAGCACCCATTCCTTAGAGACTCCATGGAATTAACAGACGATGGGCGTTGTACAATGCGACTCAGGCTCAGCACTGGTGTTTCCCCCTTTCTAACTGACCATGTAGTTGATGGCTCAATAGTATTCCCTATGACAGGGCATGTTGAAGTTGCCTATCTGGCCGCAAAGGAGCATGTGCCGCAATCTCCTGTCTGGCTAGAGGATTTACGATTCGAGAATCCGCTGATTTTATCGCAGGCCGAAGATTATGCTCCGCAGGCCTTGCTTGAGTTTACATCGGCGGCCAAAGACTATGTTATCAGTGCCCGTCCAGCCAGTTCAGATCCAGCGACCCCCTGGCAGGTGTGCTCTCGTGGACGTATTAATATATTCGATAAGCCACCTCCGATCGATCTTGAAGCACTGAACAGCGTCAAGTCTCGAATGCAGGCAGGGACAGTGATTGACATAGATAGCTTTTACCAGAAACTTGAAGAATCAGGTATTCGGTACGGTGAGACATTCAGAGGCATCCAGCAAATGTGGCGTCTTGGAAAAGAAGTCTTCGCTCTGGTGAAGCTACCCAGTCCAGCGGATGAAGAAGCAGCGCGCTTTCACTTCCACCCTGCTTTGTTAGACGCCTGCTTCCAAACCAGTTTTGCGTATTCACATTACTATGTTGACCCCAGCTACATCTTTCTGCCGTATGCGGCAGAACAAATACACTTGTTGGAAGCAGAGAGCGCCACAACCGTCTTTGCGCGTGCGCAGGTAGTTCATCACGACAACATGTTCATACGCGTCGATGGCTCAGTCTATAGCGAGGACGGCCGCAGCCTTGCCGTGGTGAAAAACCTAACCCTAAAACGTCTGGAGGGGAAGTATCTAGCCAAATCCACGAATTACTCCGTCTGTTTTTGTCCTGAAACAAAGGATGACCCAGGCAAAAGAATGGAAGTGGATTACCAGAATGTCTTGATCCTCAGACCGAGAGCCGGCGATTCCCACTGGTCATCGACTGCTATCCGTCAAGCCTTTCCTCGCGCACAAACACATGACATAGACCCGAAGTCAGCCAAAGCCTCTTGGAGGCCTGCAGAGTGGGGGTTTCAATTGGACCGCCGAACTCTCTTTGTCGTGCCAGCATTCGTCTCGATATTACGTAGCGGAGATCACCACGAGGCATTGGAGGCGGTCATTCGTGGGCTCGTGCTTGTTGCATCCTGGAACCACGACCAGCACGGCACTGCCGCGGTTGTGATACTCACCGAGGGGGCTTGCGTGACACTTGTTGATAAGCAATGTGACCCTCTCTCCGCCTCCATAGAAGCCGCAGTGCGGGTCATGGCGAACGAGATGCCACAATCACGTCCACGGCTAGTCGATCTTCCTCTCGATTCAGGTCACCAACCGCAGGCCGTCCTGGCCTTACTGGAGGCAGAGCTGCGCACCACCCGACTTGGCCGCCATGAGACGGTGGTGGCAATACGGTCCGAAGGCCGGTTCTTCAGACGGATCCTGCCCATTGACCCGGATGATGAGGAAAAGCAAAATATTAGGATGCTCCCTGCTAGAGGAGGAAACTATCTTGCCGAACCTGTTCCCAGTGGGACTCTGGAGGACGTCCTCCTTCGGCAGCAACCACCCCCAAACTTGGGTGTGGAAGATGTGGGCATCGAGGTGTATGCGGCTGGTCTAAACTACAAGATGTGCTAAATTCGATCGGTCTGCTGAGTGAGCGGGCGACGTCTGGCGGTTTGGCTGGTCGCAAACTGGGGTTGGAGGTTGCGGGGCGGGTGACCATGATGGGAGACAAGGTGCGAGATATTAAAATCGGTGATCCAGTAATGGCTCACGTTCCCCAAGGTTTTGGAGGATTTGCCATTACTTCCTGCAATTTGGTTTCGCCCATCCCTGCCTCAGTTTCCTTCGCCCAGGCGGCCTCCATTCCAAGCGTCTTCGTTACGGCGTACTATGCTCTCATCTTCCTGGGGCGCCTCACGTCAGGAGAGAGTGTTCTAATCCATTCAGCCGCGGGTGGCGTGGGTATAGCGGCCATCCAGATGGCGAAGCATGTGGGTGCCAAAGTATATGCCACGGCTGGAAGCCACGACCGGCGAGAATGGGTGTCTAACATGGGGGTCGAAGAAGTCTTCGACTCCCGCTCTGCGTCATTCCTGGACAAAATAAGAGCCGCCACCGGGGGTCGGGGTGTGGATCTTGTGCTCAATTCTCTGACTGGACCATTGTTGTTGCAGTCCATGGCATGCCTAGCGCCATATGGACGCTTCGTGGAGATGGGGAAGACAGACATCTATCGCGACATGAGGATTGGTCTGGAGCAATTAGGCGAGAATCGTTCATTTTTCGCCATTGATATCGATAGATTGGCAAATCAGAAACCAAAACTTTACCGTCACATTATGGATGAAGTCTGCAAGCTGTTTAATCTAGGAAAGTTGGTTCCAGAACCCATCACCACACATTCCATTACCGAGCTCTCCACAGCACTGCGTGGGCTCTCTCGCTCTACCGTGATTGGAAAGTCCGTCGTTGTGATGCCAGAAAACACCTGTGTCCAAGCTGCACCGCAAAACCGCTTGACGCTGCGAGGGGATCGTAGCTATCTCATCACCGGTGGCGCAAGTGGGCTAGGGTTGCACCTAGCAATCCTCTTGGTTGATAGGGGAGCGAGACACCTGGTTCTCGTAAGCAGATCTGGACCTAAGTCTGCCGAGGATCACGCGATTATTTTGAACTTGCAGCGTCGTGGAGTCGTCGTCCAGGTTGAACATGCCGACGTCAGCAGCGCCGATAATGTTAAGTCCCTCTTCTGCCAACGACCAGGACGACCCCCGATTGCAGGTGTCCTTCACTCGGCCGGCATAATAGCAGACGCTTTTGCTCATAAGACTACAGCCGACAGCTTCCAGGCTATCTTCGCTCCCAAGGCACTCGGCGCATGGAATCTGCACCAAGCGACAGCAGACATGGATCTTGATTTCTTTGTTCTAGTGTCGTCTGTTTCCAGTGTTCTAGCACTTCTCGGCCAGTTCTCCTACGCCGCGGCAAACCAGTTTCTTGATGGACTGGCGCACCATCGTCGGGCATGTGGAATGCCCGCGGTGTCTCTTAACCTCGGGGTCCTAGGGGAATTCGCCGGCATGTCTCGCGGCACTACTCAAACTGATCAGGTTATGGGGATCCTGGAGTCGCAAGGACTGTTCCCCATGAGTCTTCAAACAACCTGGTCTGCTGTTGAGGATTCTATTCTCTACAACAGGACCCAGAGTATGGTTGCCAGCATCGACTGGTCAGTGTTCCTCAAATCGCTCCCCCACCTAACACTGGACGGTGCTTTCCTTGACCTAGGGAATGAACCTGGTGGAAAGGACGTTTCTGGATCTAAACAGCCGTTTTCTAAACTCTCTGGCCCCGAGCGAGTTCAACAAATCGCGGATACTTTGCGCTCTGGGCTGGCCAAGATTATAGGAGTGGAGCCAGATCGGCTATCGACCACAGAGAAAATTGATAAATATGCATTCGACTCGCTAACCTTCACGCAATTTCGAAGCACTATCCTGCGAGAACTTGGGACTCCGTACCCCTTAATGCGATTGTTTAAAGCCCCAAGCCTACAGGAGATTGCTGTAGAGTTAGACGGTTCCTCTCCCAACGGTCCATCGGGAGGACAGAGCTCTGTCCCCCTGGCTATCTCTGACAGAGCCATGGATGAACTGACTGCTCTGTCATCATGGTTCGTTCAGGGCAATCCGATCAACAGCTCCAAACCCCGGATGCTTTGTTTCCCCTCCATGGGCGCGGGAGCGTCTATTTTCGCTCAGTTCCTGGCAGATCCACCGGCCGGACTGCATCCAATTGCGGTGCAATATCCTGGCCGGGAGATGCGAGCCGATGAAGCTGTAATGGGAAGTGTATCCGAAATCGTGTCCGGCGTCCTGAGCGAGATGGACCGGGTGATTGGAGAGCCGTCTATATTCTGGGGCCACTCCTTTGGAGGCATCATTGCCTTCGAAGTGATCCGAGCTCTTCGGCGGCAAGGGAAACCAATCCCGCGTTTAGTGGTTACCGGCACTATTGCGCCGCATCTCATTGAAATCTGGCAGAAGCGGGATGTATTGCTCCATGGTTTGAGGGAGGACTACACTCCCGAGTATATGATGGCTATTTCGCGCTACGTTGACGACGGGGAGTTAATCCGCAGTATTTTGCCGATGATGAAGCGGGACGCCCCCCTATTAATAGGCTACCAATACCGTGTAGAAGAGCCTTTGGACATACCAATCATGGCTTTTGCTGCCCGGCAGGACGACATAGTATATGCAGATGAGGTCGCGGCATGGAGTATTCACGGCAGGGAGTTCCGTTTGATCGAGGTAGATGGGGACCATTGGTTCTTGCACCGGAATCGAGACTTATTGCGCCAGACTTTGGCGGCGATGGCGCCACCTAGATGGCCCCAGGAGTCTTCTAGCCGGGGTTTGCCCACTGAATGTAAACCACTCGACCATATGAAATTGAACTTGGTGCATCAGAACTGACCTGAATTGGACCGTTAAAATATCGGGATACCGAAACACAGATGTGGACAAAAATCAAGTACGAAACTAATGCCTTACCTTGGGCTAAGGAAGGACTCTTGCAACGCTGAAAATGTCGTCTAATATATTTTAGTAAAAGTTTGTGACTTATTAACTTCGAATTGTTACATAAATTTCTATAAGAAAGGAATCAATCCAGATACAATAAAGGACCATTCAAGGAATATTCCAGAATCACATCTCAACTTCGACAAACCTGACGAGAGAGCTAATATATGAGTTAAGAATGAAGAGATCATATGGTATACATTTGCCACAGCAATCACCATCACGAAGCCCATGGTGACATGAAGCAGCCAATACAAAAGCAAGGGTGGCATGGTCAAGGGGGAAAAACAGAATGTAACCAGCCAAGCAGAGTGAGACTTCTCGGGTCAAACTGGAGGCTTCATTTCTTCATCTTTATCAATTCTAGACAACCGGAATCACCTCCAGAGTTCTTTTCGAGTTTGTAGCGGCCGTCGTCATGGTCGTATGTATAGCCAGATGGACCATTCTGGCGTCATTTCCATGATATCGACCATCATCTTATTATGCACTGTGCCCGAGATAAGATCCACTCTCCACCAGGGATCCTTTCGGCCATCCACCACGTCCACGGCTATCCCGGTCTTCGATGTCGGTGATGGTGAGCACATCTTGGTTAAACTTCTATATTTTCATCGGGATCGCCCTCTCTATTCCTATCTTCAACCTGTTCCGGTTCCGGATTCGTGTTCAGTGGCTTCTCTGGATGACAATGGTGGGTATTGGTTTTGCAAATGTTTATTGAATTCTTCTGTATCCACCCTATCCTCAAAGCTGGCACAGATGGAGACTTCTTTGGGAGCTGTTTGCAGCCAGGGCACCTAATTTCGTCAGCTCTGTCTCTAAATCTAAAGGAGAGGATATTTAAAGGCGATTGAAGATATGACAAGTTGGAAACTAATAAACCCAGAGGGAGCTCTGTTCTGAGTTCCATATCACAGAGAGAAGTAGCTGGAACTGTTCTTGCTTTTCACAGGGTAGTTCTCTAGTCCACTCTGCCCTTTATATATGTTGCGTGCCAGGGTGAATATCATAAACGATAACGCATCAGGAACTTCCCATGTCATTTTAGCAGATGAAACGTGTGATATCCTCTGATTAGAAGCACTAGACATGTTCGTATGTAGCGAATACCTTTCTTGAGCAGTTCTCGAGCTTATGATTCGCTGTTTAAATAGAATAGGTCCATTGAGAGTTGTCCTCGAACAAGTTATAGCAACCGTATCGAAGTCTTGCAGAAAGTTACCCTCGTTCTAACCTTTAAACCAGGATAGTGAATACCCTACCATGACGACCGGATGATCCCTCCAACGATCAGCAGACTGTATAAAGGGCCTCACCAGTCGAGCAAAGCGTGTTGGTTTAGGCTCGGACAGGTAAATCAGCCTTAAGATCTAGTACCGTATGTTGGTTAAACATCGGATACTGGCTGGGGACCCTGCGATAGTCCTGAAACAGTGCACATAGTCATTTGCTTGTATATTATACCAGGTACAGGCATAATCCTCAAAATAAATTAGCTTGCCGTTCAAAGTTGACTGAAGCTCAAAGTGTTGAAACAATCATTTTAGTGGATCCGTGGACGCTGAGAGCGGGAAAACATCCCGCAGTCTAGAACTTACGTAGACAATACATTTGCCTTATTGCAGTGCTAGGATGGCCCAAAAAGATAAACATATCCATGATCTGCTATTCTTTTTTATTTAACGATGACACTATCTGGAAAGATGTAACACAAATTTATGTGCGGGAACTAGTAGCCATATCAACATTGACCATATTCTATGTACAGTGCATAGTGTATCTCTATCCAGGCCTCTCTGTTCATTTGGCAAAATGCAATTGATCTGATCCTCCACAACGTCAACGTGGACGTCCTCTCCGGTATTGCCACTTTGTGTGCACTACCTCCTATAAATAATTTTGGTATAGCCATCAAGAGAACTTTCTGAATCGGAGCCAAGATATGATCACAATCGTTCCGGGTAACAACAAGCGAAGTGCGAAAACGAAATATACACGGCCCGTGTGGGCCAAGCATCAATATCCCTTGTGAAGTGTTAATATGTTTGTCTAATATGTTTGTTGATCGCACTGGAATAATTTAGAGATTTGTAGCCTCAGTGCCTTGCTTTTTCATTCTCTGTGACAGCGAGTATTTCATCTTCAATGTGCCGGTTGGATGTTTCTTCAGGGAACTGCAAAGATTCGGCAAATTTGGTATATCATACCATGGGCATGTTTCACCTGTGTTATATATCCATTGTATAGTCTGTGGGAGGAGTTGAGTCGTCTTCCAATAAGGATGCGAGGCATTTCGACAGTGATGTGGTAGGGTTGACCAGCTAAGTCATATCATGGACGATATTTTCGCCCGAGCCTTGAGCAGACACTCGTGCCAGAAGAGTGGTGGTGATATTCACAACTCTCCCTCACTGAGGGGTTTGCTTCGGAAGTCCATGTACTGAGCTCTCTGCCGGGTCAAAGCCATGGGGTCCAGTAGAGCCATCTCTCCATATTCTTCGCAGATTCCTTCCAGCTTGAATTGCAGTAGCAAAATCCTTCACAGACTGTTTTAGTCTTGGCCTTTATACTTGTCCTGGATATGAACAACTTACGTTGAGGAAATAGGTCAGAAGTCTCGGAGAAAAGTATAGGAGAATCGCCCCGCCAACACCCCGGAACCAATTTCGGCTGGGCATATGGTCGCTGAACCTCTGGACGATGCCAATGAAAACATCGAGTTCATTTTCACATCGGGAAATACTCACATAAGTGTCGGGTGAGAAATGCACTTTATCAAATGTCTCGAACTTGGTCATATCCTCCCATTCGTAAGAGCCATTCTGGCTTCCGTAGGGTTGCTCAGATACAAGGCAGAAACCTTGCATGTCTGTCAATCCACCTAGTTCCACATTGCTACAATGGTGTGGTAGTCTTGTGGTGGATATAAAATCTGCAGAGGCTGAACATGCCAGGAGGAGAAAAATTTCAATAAAGGATGTCTTCATTCTGACTTCTGAGTCGGATTAGTGGAGTGGGTGAGTTAGTTGCACAAAGTCTAGGGTGTTGGCTAGCACCCTATTTATCTCTCGTCCTCTTGCTGAAAAGCCTCAAGTAGTTAATTCTAGTTACGTAACATATACCGGCTAGTTAGTTATGGAACGGTGAATCAAAGCGTAGCCTTGTAGCCTTGTACTCCGTAGGCTCATAGGCTCATAGGCTGTAGCCAACTGCTCCATAGACAATTGTGCCCACAATTTCGCCCACTAATGCAGCTAAAGCGCTAATAGTGTTAGGCTGGAAGAATATATCCAATCATCGGGGTTTATCAACATGTACGGAGTAGGTATGATAGAACTATCCACAGCCAAGGTATCATTAAATGCAACCTCGGCTTTGTCTGTGTCCAGTTCAAATTCACACCAGGACTTGCGCAAAATTGGCCTCATTATATTCTAGCACAGATCTCTTTAGACTCTATAAAATGTTGATACTCGGATATAGATTTTTTTAACCTCAAGAATTGCATCTCCAATGACCACTACACTTCTACCAGCATCCAAACCTCAGCTCCGAGCCCCGGGCATGGGCCATACAAATGGTAGACTCTTGGAGACTCCCAACATAGTCCTAGTGTACTAAGTTATTAGATATTTTTATGCCCTCCTCTTTTATACTGCATTAGAAAGGCTGTAGTGCGACGTCGATGTCAGCTACCAACCGGGATTCAACAAAACGGCAACGTATCCCTCGGGAGTATTTGTGAGCAGGTCTCTGGTGGCGTGACCTGTCCTGGAAGTATCAAGGGAGGTTTTGTTGCAGTTCTGCCTAGAGGCACATCTAAAGCTAGTGACTGTCACAATGTGAATAGCAATGTAGTTTTCTGTTCATGGAACTTGGACCGATATGCTGACTTGGGCGTATTTATAGGACCCACAGTCTGATAATATGAAAAAGCTAACTGCTTTCCAGAGATCACGTTAACTGGCCGCAACCATCCCACAATTATGGGAACTAGGTATCTTTATTGCTATTTAATTAACGCTTCTTTCCAAGACTCTTTTGACCACTTTATCTCGACATACGTATACAGTTCAGTAATACCGCATATCAAGCACATGAGACCACAGGGTGGAAAACAGGCTTCCCGTCCGCTCAGCCGTACTTAAGCCACAGAATACGAGAGGTCAGTAGTTCAAGAGCCTTCTGGCCTTTTAAAAAATCTGAAACATGATTAGCGGAACTCTAAGGTGAGTGCTGGCAATGTGGGTAATAACTTTAGAACTCACATTACTAAGGGTACTATATACACACCTAGGGTGATGAGACTTTACCCTGAAGGGGTGACAACTATTTTAGCGCAATAAAGGAAGGTATAAGCCCCCCGGTTAGCTTGGGCTGCCCATAAATAGGCCATGTGCCTTGTGCCTTAGAATAAGCATTTACTCTCTTTCTATTATATCTGTGTTTTTGTTCTACACACAACATGTGATACACATGACAATGTTTACAGACGAACAGCTCCAAAAGTTGGCGGACAAACACAGGTGGCTTGCGATATTACGTGGGTTTACCCTAGAATATCTACATAAACAAGAAAGTCGAGTGAGAACGATAAGCCACTCTGATATAGCGCTCGCTACCGTCAATGACTACACCGCCGACGCTGGTTCCATGGCCTGCAATACACTTGGCGGCCGAGTGGATGATGATATCGAAGGGGCGACAGAAATAACTTCCGGCGGCGAATGTAGGATCTACCTAAATCTACACCTTAGTGAACAAAGGGGTGGTGGCATGCACAGTAGACTCTCAATTAACCGGAGGCCATTGTCATGAGCTGCAGGGGACAGTGTTTCAAAGTCGACAAGAGTAAACCGGAGGTTACCGATGGTTTCAGCAAACACCTGTTCTTGCTAATAAGGGCTTGGATGTCATCGGACATATACCAGGCTTTGATGAATCTCACTTCGATCCCGATAGAGGGCAGGAGGTTCTTAAACTGGTGGAATTTTCCTCTGCAAAGGGATTCACTACAAACTAAATTTGACCCGGCGCGCGCCAGAGTCATTATCACCATCAGGACTGCGGCAGCACCCGATGAAGAGCCAACCTCTATGCCGCCGCTCTCCAGAGCGGCTATGCGTTACTCAAAGACATGAACGGTAGGCTGGAGTTCAGTAAGTATGAGTAGCTGTACGCCCTCACGAAAGGACACAGTTTGGAAAGGGCAGTTGCCTATGTTGGACACTCAACTGTAGACATCTGGTTTGTCCTCTGCACCTGGCTCTGCCCTTGCTTTAGAATATAGAATGCCCATTGTAGGATTAGAATGGGCTCCAAGGCCGTCACAAGAATATAGCTAACCTAGACTAGGAGATCATAGATTCACGGAGACACTTCTGATGTATCTAATTGTCTACATATGCATCACTGTGGCTCGTATCTGACACTTACACTAAAATTATACACGTTTTACACCCCCCTTCCCTCTGTATAGGCTACCCACTTCCTTAGGGCAGCTGGGACAGGCCAGGCATGCTACTGAACTCGATCGGCAGCCCCATGGCGGGTTTATTATATGATGTGAAGGCTTCTACACTTGCGCGCCTTACGAAGGAACGTACCCAACCACCAACACGTCGATGGTTCGTTTCCGTAGGCCACAGCAGATGATATCCCTAGTTGAGCCCCTCATTGCCAGCACCATCCCTTGGTGGCGGGAAAATAAGCTGTAAAGGCTAGAGAAAGCTCATGACATTGCTCACATGGCTTCCAACACACTCTAGTCGCTGCGGCAGAAAACCAACCTTGACCACGTCTCCAGAAGCACGTGGGAGAACAAATTTCAAGACGACCGGGTCGGTGCGACCATTGGCGAGCGTCAACTGCTCTTGTAGGTGTTTCACGACCGGTAACGCATGGTCTTGAGTCACCATGTCCTCTGCAATTACATCGCTGGACTTCCAATTCTGCTTATCATCGACCTTAAGCGCCATAACAATGATTATACAGATGTTTTGACAATTGCAATGGCTAAGGACAGCCATTTTCGAGGGGGTACCATGAGGACTCGGAGGTTGAGCACCAACGCCTCAACTAACACGGTGATGTCATTTGTCAGATGTTTGTTTGCGCTGTTTGACTGCGGGAAAGCGGTGGCGGGTGGCAGTATGTAGCTTCAGGAGGATTTCCCTCACCTCCACCTACTTCCCCTCCTTCCTCTCGCCTAGTCCTGGTTGCAGGCACCGAACCAATTCATTTATTCCGCATCTATGAGTTCATTTGTAGGCCATAACATCCTAGTGGTTCACGGACTAGGGAGCGGGGTGGGCAAGAAAGTATTTGCTACTAAGTTTGAGCTAATGGAAAAATTAAACTCTGCCGAGTTGCGAATGGCCAGTTAGCATTGAAAAATATAGAATAGTGAGAGATAGGCTAAGCACCCATACCACTTGTCATCGAATCAGCTCATCGCGGCTACTAATTCGCGCTATTTCTAGCCCCCGTGTGTATCTTAAGAAGCAAAGAGCTACCAAGGGTAACATCCATCTTTGTGAACAAATTTGCCGACATCTTCATCTCTCCGTCCGACTACAATCTCCATGATTGCTTTCGCCGATTCCATAGGATCGCCAGCATTACCTTGAGCACTGACCGCTTCTTCGGAAACACCCCTCAGGTTTGATCGCACAAGACCCGGACAAAAGGCAAAAACGCGGACATTCTGGTCTTTAAGTCGCTTATGCATTTGAATTGTCATCATATTCAACGCAGCTTTGCTCATACGGTATTCATCCCACGTCTCAGAACTTTTCGCGTTCTGTGGATCGGATGCAAGTGCCAGCGAGCCCAATCTGCTTGATATTTGGATCAGACATGGACGGCGGGATTGAACCAGAAGGGGAATGAAAGCATCTGTAGCAAGCATCGCACCAAAGACGTTTGTTGAGAATATATTTCCGATCTTATCCCGTCCAACAGAACCAGGCGAAGTTGTGCCTGCATTACTGATGAAGACATCGACTCGCCCGAATTGGTTTGAAACAATGTCGAAGGCCTTGGAGATCGAAGTGTCATCTTCAACATCCAGCTGAAGAACAGAAAGCGTTCCATGAATGCCCGCAGTTTTGAGTTGAGAACACGCCTCGTGTCCCCTGGAAAGATCTCGGCAGGCCATTATTACATGGTAGTTCGGCTGGGATGCAATGGTTCTAGCTGTTGCATAGCCGATACCTGAATTGGCACCTATGTGGAGTGAGAACTGTGAAATTATCTGACGCAACTGAAATCATACCAGTAATAAGGACAATGATTGATTCAGACATTGTACTGCTAAAACAATAGAATCTGTGGAAATAACAAGGTGGATTCAAAACTTGAGTGATTTGGAGTTATTGTATGGCTCTGACGTGAATTTATTAGAGTAGAAAATGTTCCATTAAAAAGTCTACGATATTTATAGTTGCATCATATCTCCTTTCCAGCCCCCATCCATAGAATCGTGGGAAGCACGGAGATAATCGGTTTTTCATATTCGGATTTAGTTCGGAGTCCGGTGGAATTTTTCGTGAATGTGGAAGGCAGAGAGCCATGCATCCCAGAGTGTATTCAGATATATGTACATTTTATATCGGAAATTCAGGCAAATCCCAAAATGTCCTTTTGTGACAGGGTGCACACTTTGCTTCTCGATCCTCGATCTCCGATGAAGTCCGTTCCAGGCTCGCCGCCAAAGGCGCTACTCACCATATCTGCGTATTCAGACTGTTTAAATAAGAACCAATTCCTGTGGTTATAGTTCACTATTTTCCCTCAACCATCTTCCCTTCAAACGCCATACTGCAAATAATCCCGTCAAAAAGAAAATGTCACACGCAATCAAGAATGTGGCTATTGCCGGGGTAAAGGTCAAATAAAACACTATATTGACTAAGTTAACAAGCTGTTAGGCTAGTGGAAATGTCGGAGCTCGGGTACTCGATGCATTACTCGATTTCAAATTCAATGTAACGGTGCTTAGTCGCAGTTCCAAACCCTTCCCGGCCGCTGTTCGCGTGAAAGTTGTAGACTTTACTTCGGTGAAGTCATTGTCTGCTGCTATCGCCGGACAAGACGCAGTTATCGATACTACTTTCTCGCCTGAGGTTGACACACCACTCCGACTTATTGACGCGGCGGCCAAGGCTGGGGTTTATCGCTTGTTCGTGAGCCCATAAATTTTATAACAAGTTATCATTGGCTAATACTCGGTTTCAACATGTTACCAGTATCACCAGCGACTTTGGACTCGATCCTGAAATACCAGGCATTCACGATATGCCTGTATTCAGCCGAAAGAAGGTTTCTTATGAGGCCGTGAAGAAACAAGCGGCTATCAGCCGCTTAACCTACACCCTGGTAGCTTGCGGTGCTTTTCTTGACTGGTGTCTCTCCACTGGCTTTGCTGGTCTGAACTTCCAAGAAAAGACAGCTTTCATCTTCGGTGATGGAAACAACGTTGTTCCATGGACGACGTTAGAGGATGTTGGCAAAGCAACTGCGAATGTGCTTTTGCATCCACAAGAAACTCTGAACCGGCCGGTCTATATTCACTCTGTGTTCATGTCGCAAAATCAACTTTTCGGCGCAGCAAAAGAGGTTTTGGGCAATGAGGGATGGACAGCCACGTATAACGACATGGAACCACTTTTACAAAATGCGTTTGCGGATCTCAAGACCGGTAACATTAGTGATTCAAGCTTTGTAGTGCAAATCCAGTACTGCCTAGCTACCAGAGCACTTGCACACCCCTGGGCAAGAGATGATAATTCCCTCTTGGGACTGGAAGAATGGAATGTGGAGAAGGTGACAGGGCTGATTCAGACAATCGCCCACAAAGCAGTGGGAAGTTGAAGTCATTATGTTTTTCACGAACGTCATCTTGTCAATTGAATGATATCGAAAGAGGAAAGATTTATGTTATTCAGAATCCAATCAATAAACTGTTAAACCTATATCAACATCAGATAACGTATCGCTTTCGACAACCTTCAGTGACTAGTTAGGACCGTATAACATTGCGATGACGCGAGACCCAACTTTCCGCCGTCAAACCGCGGTTGACTGAATATCAAGTAACTCTAAATTAGCTTAAAATATGTGTACACTCAGCCCTCTCTCTGACAGAAAAGTCCTTGTTCTGAGTAATATTTGCAGAGGGCTCCAACCACTATTGAGGAGGATAAGATTGGTGCTGGAGTTGGTTTGGCCATCCCAATAGTAATTTAATCTGAAGTAGTCACCTGGTAGTCTTAGCTAGAGGAAGTGGAATTCCGAACGACTTAATGAGGACATGAGGAGCTTCCCAAATAATAGTTAGGATCTGTGGATGGGCGTGTTTGGCGACCATTCTGCTGCTGACTTGGAGGAAGAACCTTCGGTCTATATCGGTGCACTGTAACATGCTTTCGTATCCACCTCCACATCTCTCATTCTAGGACTCATTTGGGACGTTGCTATAACGCATGACCTCGGACTGTTCACGGTAAGTCTCTGCATACCCCCTGTACGCCAAACAGCTCAAATACGGCGATTTCGAGGCCTCCGTAGAGCGCCGGGCATGCACCGGCATGCTACCGGCTGAATCATGAACATCTTGAATACAGTGAGGGTTAATTGTGTTGAGTCTGAATAATTCAGGATTCATGATCTATGACCGTCGTCCGGACAAGCCATGATAGGAAAGTGAAACATCGATCAATAATATTCCAGCTACAGGAATAGGAGCGGACATACCAGATAATGAATGCATTACCGTTGGCGAAGAATGCCCCTATATACCTCATGATGCAAACCGGTACTACAATAGCGACTCTAAATCACACTACCCGCCACCTGCTCCAACTTCTTCGTGAACCTCAACTCCCTCAAATCCTCCGGCTGGCACACCCACACGCGGCAACCTTTGATGTCCGGGAGGGCCAAGATCCTCTCGTACGCAATTGCAAACGCCGACGATTTCATTGTCCCGTACGGGTCCGCTGCATCACTTGCCATCACAAACCAGCCGAGATAGATCTCGTTGAAGCGGATATTCGTGTCCGCGTTGTCAAGACATGCCACGTTCGCCAGGGAAAATAGCGTGCCCTGTGTTATGCTGGCTGCTACGCGACTCCCATTGTCTCTGCTTGCGCCTGTGCACAGCGTCCAGGTGCTTGTAGTGTCATTCTGCTCGAGAAGATAGGGGATGGTCGCTTGATAGGCGACTGCAAACACGCATCAGTTCCTTTCGTGCCTGTGGATTCCTACGGCATGGCCACACAAAGGTTCGGCTCAAAATTAATCAGCATGTTGGAAGTCAGGATGCCTAAGGCACCTTTGGATATCCTAGTCCCGTAGCTATCTGATATATCACATTCAGGGGCTTAGGGACACGTAGACATGAGGAAGCGTTTGTCTACGCTCTCTCTCCTAGATAGTTGAACATACTCACCATGCGATACTAGATCGCACGATAGTTTCAATATACTATCTAGTCACCGTTATCCTAGCACCTCACGACATAGCTTCTTCCCCGAGATTCTCAACACAGCATATGCTTCCTTAGGGCCCTGTGGTGAGATCAAGTATGGACGTCGCGTCGAACAACCCGCCAGCTGCCCATCACACAGTCGCCTTTCTCGCAGCCGAAACGCCATCACGTTAACACTCGATGAAATACAGACTCATCCGTAGCATAAACATGCTGAAATGCTCCTCATTCCGCACCTTCTCCACCATATCCTTCACTCCTCAATGAGAGATGATGTCCGCCTCTACCGCCGTCATCTGTATCTGCCTCGGATTTGATAAAATCTCGAAGAAATGCCCATTTGCTCTTTTGCACCCAGCCTTTCTGCATAAACTCATTTGCAGTGCTAGGGAAGAAATCGACAACATCTAGCAACACATCGTCATGGGAGAAGACGACGAAGATATCATCTCTGCCGTCTGCATCTTGAAGGTATTTGATGGTCGTGTTCGCATCATCCGCGTTGAAACTGACGCCGCCCCTCGCTGCCGAATAAAAAGGGATTCTCATGTCCCCTTGTGCACGCAATTTCTCAAGTGCTAAATCGCCTGAAGGCAAATCAGTGTTGAGGAGCAAAGTATCTGAAGTGATGGCGGAGGGGAGTGGTAGGCAGTGGCTAGGTCGAAGCTGACCACCATGGAGACACCCGTCTCCTGCCATTAGAATAAAACTATCTGGTGCTGACTTGACTCGTGCGAGAGCAGCAATATGACCGATAGAGTGACCAGGAGCGTCGAGAAAGTAAAACGAGCCATCTCCAAAGTAGTCAATAGCATTGAAACGCCCGACTTTGAGGCTGTTCTCTGTAAAATTGAGTTCTTCCAATTCACGGCCTTCAAAATCGCTTTGTAGAACCATCGAGTCCTTATTGGGCGGATATGGAGGCAAGATATGTTCCTTGAAACCAGGACCGACAACCAACTTGACACTAGTGTCGAAGAGACTTGGATCACCGATGTGATCGATATGCCAGTGACTCCACACCATTGTATCAATAGTAGTTATCGGAACACCACCATCTTCCAGGATTTCTCGAATGTCTTTTTGGACAGATACATGAGATTGGCCTTCCTGAAGGACATTCCGAACAACTGGAGCAGAGTTCCACCAGTCTTTACGAAGACCCAGATCAAATAATATGGCGCGTTCAAGTTCAGGGTGTTTGATGAGAAAGGCGTAGTTTGGTACCCTCAGGTAGTCATGGCCTGGGCGCCGTGGAACGAACAATTTATCAGTCTCGATGGAGATCTGGCTTGTAGTGTCGATAATGGAAACGAGAACCGTGTGCTCGGAGTCGGGAATATCAAATGCATTGCCGGCCATGACGGTAGGCAATTTGATATGCGTGTGAATAAATTTGGTTGAGATTATGTACTTAACCGGAGTTTAGATAAATTGAACTCAATAGGGCCTACTAGTCTCTATAAATAGACCCAGTGCGCCGCATTGCACCAGACCGTGGCAATCGGCAAATTGGCCGCGAGTAATTGTCTAATTGCTCAGGTTGAGTCACTCTGACTTAATGCCATAGTTAGTTAAAATGCTCCACTATGATATGTCGGGAATAAAAGTTTGCATAGTAATTTGGTAACGGGGCAACCCAACCATGGTTCACCCCCAATACAAATCACTTATATATCACCTATATATTTTACAACAAATGAGGTGTTCTATTGATTTAAGCATATATATATGAAAAAAAAAAAAAAAAAACCAAAAATTATAAAAATATACAAAAAAGCGCCAAAATCAGTCAATATTAGGTATACCACCCTTTACCTCCAAAACCGCCTCAACACGCTTTTTCATACTCTTTATTAAAGCATCTTGAATATCCTCGCGGATTTGGCTCCATGACTGTTATAAAGCGTCCCATAAGATATCTTCCTTCTTCTCAGTTGCTCCTTTGCAGTATTCAATGTTGGGATTCACATCGAAGACGCCTTCTTTGGGTGGAAACCACATGTGTTCAATCGGGTTTAAATCCGGAGAGTATGGCGGCCATTCCATTACTTATATACCATTACTTGTAACCGTTTTGTAACCTTTTTCGCTGAATGAATGCGAGCATTGTCGGGCATGAAAATAAGACCGGGTTCCCAGATAGATGGCAGTAATTCCTCCAATAGAGCAAGATAAGAGTTTGCAGTATAGCCATTCTTTTTGGCTTCGAAATCCCGCTCTAAACGTATAAGATCGCTGCGTCTTTTGCCCCAAATAGCTGCCCAGAACGGAACACAAGGTCTGAATTTCCAGGATGGAAACGGATATCCGCATAAAAGATTGTGTTTTGTTCGCATTGTTAACTTCGTAATAGTACTAAAACGGACGACAATAAATATTTGATATTTTTTTTTTTTTTTTTTTTTTTGATTTATTCCTCAGGCTTTTCGCGACCATAGGCTGCATGTAGACCCCTTAGATAGCATTATCTACAAGTCCATACCACCGTCGCTGACTAGGTCGTACATGTCATGCACGTCTCGCCGGGTTCCTCGTGATAACTTCACCTTGTGTGTCTTTTTTTTTTTTTCCTTTCCCTTATGTCCCCTCTAGGATCGATTCACTATCTCAACTGCAGCGTCCCTGTTTTTATCGTAAATTGCTCTATCATCTTGACAACCTCCAGGTTAGGTTTCCAATTAGTTGAACTACGGTCAACCGGTTGAATGAACATTTTTAGTAGGTTTTCAAGACAACCTGACTCTGGAAGATAGTCGCATTGAAACAATTAAGCAGGAAGTGGACAGGATATCCGCAATCAACTCTTATCCCTCGAGAGACAGCGCGCATTGGCCATCCATGCAACAGCCACCGGACTCGACACACTGTCTCCAACGATTTCATGCGCAACTGGAAGTGGCATTATCCTCCCCAAAATTGCCGAGGAGCTGTTGCAAGTTTACAAGGATAAGAAAATGCTGCAGTTTCCATTTGTGATAGTCCCTCCTGTCGCTAGTGCCTGGGTCCTTGAAAAGGAGCTTTCATCTTTCTTTCGATCGTGGCGGTCACTGTCGATGATCAACCAGACATTCAGGAGCCTCTCAGAGTAGCAGTGTGAAAGCAATTAGTCAACGAGCTGTCATAAACAGGGATTTGACTTTGGATTTTCTACAGTCTCATCATCCACATTGCTTGGCTTCATCGCGACTCAAGGTACGACATTAAACAGGTTCATTTTTTCCTACAGTTGGCAGATTCGATCGCCACGGAACTAGGAATCCATGACTTTACAATCCAGAATTCCGACTGTTATGGCTTCAAAGAAGACGAAACAATTGGTGAAATGGCCGTGATTACAAGGGCAGAGCGCCGCGCTTATTTGGGCCATTTCTATCTAAACTGCTCTTTGATGATGTTGAGAAGGACGCTACCTTCGTTCAACCCGGCTTGGGTTGATCACTGCACTTCACTGCTTGCACACGGAGGTGAATATCCGACAGACACGAACCTAAAAATGCTTGTCGATGTCTGTTCAATAGTCGCGTCAGGAACAGCTTAGATTCTGAGACGAAGAATGCGATTGAGTCGTCACGCGCACTGGCCTCTCGCATGCTCGGTCAATCCTTTCAAGTAGTCGCTGATCGTATTGCGGAAATTTATTCTCGTAACAGTGGTAGCGACATACGTCGGTTTCGTCTCCCCGCCTGGCATCAAAGGAAGCTAATATTCACCTAGAACTAGCTCTGCAGCAAAATTCTCTAAGGTCATGAGTTACGCACTAGCTCTTGATAAGAGTACTCGTGGACAATCAGCCGATCACAGTATTTCGGAACTTTGCAGCCTTCTAAACGACACGAAAACCCTCCTGGAGCGTTTTATTGGAATGCCTCTTTCTGAATATCCACATTTAACCTTTCCGACCTTTCTTTTACTGCTGCAGGGCTTTGTTTTCCTCTCGTGTTTGATTTGTTTACCTTCCTCCGTAGTCTGGGACCGTGCTCTTGTAAAAGCCGGAGCCAGTTTTCGGAACTTGGCAGTGCCGTCAAGGGCAAGTTTGATGCGCTTGCCAGCCAATACACAACCACGAAGAACAAGAAAGTATGGTTGAAATTGTCTATTGTGGTTAGCGCTCTTCTGCAATGGCATGAAAATTGTGGACAAGAAGCATTTTACTCTCAGCCAAACGGTCAAGCCATTAAAGTCAGCCCCATCCGTCATATTTTGGAATCATGCTCTCTTTGCGTGAGAAAGAAAGTCGCGGCAAACGGACGACTTTACGAAACACCTACGGGTTCAAATTTCGTGTCTTTGCCGATGATAAGGATAGTCAATACCACCACACATCCTGGGGTCGATTGGGACAAAAAAGTTTTCCTGGAAGGTTTCAATTGGCTCGAACTTATGAACGAGATGGATTCGGCCGCTGAATTTGTTATCTGACGATGCTGCCGAAATAGTCTTCATGCTTCACCATATCAAAACCGGTGTGTTATTTGTAGGCAGAAGATCAAGCCGGTAGGTTACTGAACAGAAAGCTTGGTTCGCGCGATAGATAAAGCTAGTCTAACAGTCATTGGCTATGTTGTTATCCCCCAATTCTCCTAACATAGACACGCTTCCCTTTTTATTATTGGCTTCTGGCAATTTGTGGGGCGACGAAACTCATGATATAGTCCCGTTTTCCTAACGGCACGCCTTCCTTTCTCAAGATCGCATACGCGATAGTGAGATGGAAAAATATGTTAGGCATTGCTGTGCCGTTGGCAAATGCGGCCCCGCTGATCGATAGGATCTTGTCCGGGCCTAACGTGGTAGGTGACACTTCTTCCCCATACCGATTGACAACATCCTTGTCGGCATCGCTGAGTGCTTTCAGCGCGTTCTCGATGCGTTCATGTATTTCCGCAAACGACTTGAGGTTCTCATCAAAGATCACAGGATCCCGACCGGTCAGTCTGGCGAGCATTTTCTCTGATACCTGGGTGGCAATGTGAATTTGAGAGGTCAACGGTTTCATGTCGTCCCGCAAACGTGCGGCAAGTAGATTGGCGGCATTGGGATATTGCTCAGCTTGGCGCAAGATGTGGGCTAGAGAGTTGAGGGCGCTCTTAGCCATTACGATAGTCCCATCGTAAAGAGAATAAACCATATTAACCAGTGAATGGATAACTGCCCGGGTGAGGGTGGGTGGATTGATGATGGGTTCGGGTTGGCAATGAGAGAGGGAGATAGATACACTGCGGACAAATATCCTGATGGGATGGGGTGATAAGTAGTAGTGGGATCAACTAACGTAACCGGAAAGCGGGCATTCCACGTATAGCGACCACGTCCTTCTTGCCACTCGGTGTTCGGATCTGGTCGTTTCCGATTACCAATAAATTCAAGTTTTAAGAATTCACGAGTTTATGCCCCATTTGGCCTATGAGAAATCGACATATAAATTCTCCGCAATGGATTGTTCAGTAATTGATACCAAAATTGAGCAATTATGTAATCGATTATCAGTTAGTTAACATGGACAGTAAAGCTCCGGGTCCGGATATTATATGATTTATAATATACCCTATACCATATATTCGGAGTATAGGATAAAATTGCGACAATCATTTCCACATACTTCGATGTCAGTATAGCGATACGTTTTGATTTGTAATAATAACAACGTGGTACCATAGTGCTTTAGTGAGTTGAAAGACAGCCATCATGCTCCTGCTGGTGGGACTGGAACTCATATCAACAGGCTCTATAGCCGATATTGCCGAGTATCGCTGAATAGAAGCTATATTGATATTTCCTCCTAATCTTCAAGGCTTGATGGGTCGTGATAAAGTCATTCTTCTTGGAGCCACCGGAACCACTGGTGGCTCGATTATAAATGGACTTCTTGAGGATGGTGGCTTTGTAAGTTCCTACCTATATACTGTATGACTGCCCAGAACAAGAGCTACAAGAAGTCTTACTGTGTGCAGCATGTTTCGGTCCTTGTTCGCCTTTCGTCTTCAAGTAAGCCTGCGGTGAAGTCTCTTAGAGATAGAAACGTGGACATTTGCATCGCAGATATCACTACGGACAACTTTGAATCCATCGTCGATATACTGACTCGCTTTGATATCGTGATCAGTGCAATAGGAGCTGACGCACAACTGTGCCAGTTAAGACTGATTGATGCTGCAAAAGTGGCCGGCGTGAAGCGATTCGTGCCCTGCGGTTTCATCACAGTGGCGCCAGCAGGGGGAATAATGGACATCAGGGATGAGGTGTGTCTCTTCTCCATTTTAAGCATTCTTATCTGTTCTGTCTTGGACGCCCATGAGATATTAAGCTCACGCCCCATTTTCAACTATACACATGCAGAAGGAGACTGTATACCAGCATCTTTGGAAGGCCTATGTTCCTTACACAATAATCGACGTAGGCTTCTGGTATCAGATATCTTATCCCCGACTCCCGTCTGGCCGAGTGGACTATGCTATACCAATTAAAATGCCCCTGAAGCTATACGGTAATGCAGGTTTAGCCACTGCTATCACGGACCTTCGCGATATAGGCCGTTATGTTGCACGAATCATTCGCGACCCAAGGACTCTAAATCAAAAGGTATTTGCCTATGGGGAACTAGTTAGCCAACAGGGGGCTGCAGAGCTCTTAGGGAAGCTCTCAGGAGAACAAATCGAATTCCACGATCATGTTAGTCTTGTTAATAGCCCCCATTTAGCAGCACGACAGATTGACCTAAGAGCCTTATGCATACAGGTCGACTCCAACCAGATGTTAGCAAACATGGAAGAGGCGAAGGCAACGCTTTTACACAATCCCACTGATTATAAAGCTCGATTTGAAGTGATAGTAGCCCAGTACCAGTACAGTATGTATGTTCGTGGTGATAATCACCCATCATACGCTGCATATCTTGGATACTTAGATGGGACTAAGCTGTACCCCGATTTCAAGAGGATCTCTTTTGAATCCTGTCTGAAGGAAATCCTCAGAGGCGACGGATTCCGGATCAATCCAGGAAATATTTAATCTGTTTCTAAGGTAACTTTTATGTCGTGATGTTTGGTCTTGTTTAGCTGTCTTCCCCTACCTTCTACCCTTGGCTTTCTTTAAAGCTCACAGTTAAGCCAAGTTACCAAAAACGAGGAAACAAGGGGAAAATTATGGAGGGGGAGAGTGATACAATAAAGATGTATGAGATGGTTGTTGGTTTAGAGGCAGTGCACCTTTCGAACCTGAGATTTGTGAGATTAATCTTGACGGCCTTGGGAAGGTATTTAAACTGAAAAATACATTTCCCTCAATTCAATCTGAGAAAATAAATCGACAATTTAGTTTTAGGAGGATATTTCAGATTGAGCTATTTCGCTACATGATCAGGGAGGGGAATGAAACACAATGCATACCGAAAGCTGTTGCAACTATATGTGTAGCTGACCCAGTAGGGTTAATGCGTGTCAGAATAATAGTGATATAAACGCTCCAGAGTTGTGTATCACGCATGATATATTATGCTTATTATGAATGCTACTATTCAGATTATGCCATCACAGGAATAAGATAAGATGAACAGAGCAGCAACAAACAGCCTTCGTATATACTCCGTACTTCGTCTACAAGGCATACTGGTGAAGAAGGTGGCGGTCCAACAAGATGCCTATGACGCTCCCAACGCTTGAACGGCATCAGTGGGAGAGGGGCAGAGCGAAAGGGCTACGTCAGTAACTCAGGCTTGGCAGTGATTTTAGAGAGCTTCAGGACCCATCACCTGAAAGCCTGAAGACAGGCAAGAGCCCTAAACCCAACAGGCAAAAAGGAGAAGTCGTACATACAGCGGCGGGGATTTGCTGGTGGTCTCCTACTAGCGAATCCCGGCTGTTGTATGTTTTTGTTTCCTATTCTTTTAATATTTTATTTGGATTTTGTTGGGCTGGAATGAAAGGTAATTATCGATAACAAATGTGGTTGTGGTAGTTAATGGAGAAAATGTTGTACAGTAACTCCCCATCCAATATCCCGTCTGACCGGCCTGGACTTGTCAAATATGACAGTAAGTATAGCCCTCCATTGTTATATGTCGCTGGGATAGTATTCATTATCATTGTAACGACGCCGCTTTATTTCCAACTCCTCGGATTGAGTGTCCGAATCTGGAGCAGCAGGTCGACGACACTTCTGAATTCCTCGGCGGGCATGGTTGGTAAAGCCGATATGTCGCTTCCCGGTCTCCTGTCTTAACTTAGCTCGCGAAAGAAATCCATAGAACTGCTTCAAGGATATGACAATTTCTTGGTTGTATAGGCCTCGGTAGCTCTCTGTCAGATCCACTGTTGTAAAATCCTTCAGATTTAAACGCAGAGTTTGCCTCTGAGGGCTGCCCATAATTGGTTCAGAAAATCTAGCTAAGTAAGCAAACGGTACCCTAGAAGAGGCATGAATAAGGCTAGAAGCATACCTTTTAATTCATCTCAGTGTATGCTTCAAACACCTCGACCCCATCTCGTATGTTATATACTGGACGCCAGATGGATATAGTTACCTTTTTCGAGTTTCTATATTCCATATCTAAACACGCTACCATATTAATGCTACTGTTAGTACATAAAATATAATTATTAGTGAGGTCTCTTGTCACAGGTTGAAACCAGTATGGTGCTCAGACTAAAAGGCGTTCGCTACTATATAAAGCGTTACGAAGATTAGTCATCTTGTACCATTTATGTGGTCAACTGGTTTTATCTGTACTAGAGCAGAGACAACCAAACCATCAAATTTCTAATCTCTTGGTTTTTTTGTAAATAATAACCCCTGGAAATTGCACCATATAATATTTAAATGATGTATCTGGCTCCTACATGATATATTCCACTTTTTGCCATTACTTGTTATCTCGTGTAACTTAACTCGTGACAACGTGAAAGGCTTAATTTCTTTCGCGAATTTAGCCTCAAGATAACTATTATTATTTCTAATTAACGTGCTATGTTCCCTACTACTTCTGTACAGGTATTTTATAAAGGCGGTTAGGTTTTTAAATCATTAAGAGTATCGCGGGTTATAATTGTACCTAAAGTACTTTTTGTTAGTAGGTGGTTGAGACGAACTGTGCAGAGCTGGTTTGCGTTGTTCGTTGTTTGTTCTATTTACTATATCTGGTCGTGGAGGAGCGGTGGAGCGTGGTAGTATATGGGAATATCTACTCCATTGCTTACCTCGATCCTCTTCCTTTCTTCTTCATGCTTAGTATTTTCGTTGCAGGTATCGAATAGAGTTGATCTGGCTTCATTTCCATCTCTGTTTCGTAGGTCAGAACAGTGGCGGTGTTAATTTAAATCTGAAGACTAACCGGACTAACCGCACTCTATACTTCATGTAGTTTAAGGTTAATATTAAAAATTAATCAATATAAGACCTCCATGTAGGCTTTAAAGGTAAGATGTTAAACAACCCAAGGACCCGGCTGAAAGCCTTTGCAATAGCATTAAAAAGTGTTAAGAACTAAAGATATATTGAAGGCAGATTTTCCAATTGCTAAAGGAGATATTAGGATAGCTCCGTAATATAATCCGCCATGAGATGTTGATCATGAAATGGCAACGCCGATGCTTGGTTGGAACTTCTGTGTGGCAAAACAGCATTGGTGACTACAGTTCAGTCGCAGGTAGGGTGGACTAGAGCTGAGTCAGATATACTCGGTAATACAGATAAAATAACCGTAGAATGAAGGTATACAATTTCGAGGCCACATGAACCTACTGAATGATGCAAGGATCACTGGA
Source organism: Aspergillus tanneri (assembly GCF_003426965.1). Classification (NCBI taxonomy): domain Eukaryota; kingdom Fungi; phylum Ascomycota; class Eurotiomycetes; order Eurotiales; family Aspergillaceae; genus Aspergillus; species Aspergillus tanneri. The sequence goes on along the minus strand of NW_022984634.1, from coordinate 788,723 downwards.
TTACTGCACAGAAGACACAAAAAACTAAACTCCAAAATCTACACATCCTGCATTGATCAATCAAATACTGCTTTGTGCCACTGTAGGTTATTCGCCGGCTTCAAAATTCAATGTCCCTCTTGGGAAATTCAACAAACGACTGGTCGAGCCAAGGCTCTGAAGGACTCCGAATGCCGTCACGCCATGCCCCATGCTCACATTATAGTCACGAATACTGTGTATGATGAGCATTGGAGTGGTCCAATTCGGCAGTAGACCATGCTGTGCCGTGCCGGGTTCCATTTCTTCAGAATGTCGTGGTTGATCCAGGGCAACATTGGCCTGTGGAATTGATGTCACTGAGGAAGTCGTCGCCTGCTATCATCTGGTGTATGTATGTTTGTTTTGTTAGCTTTCGGGGTTGGAAATGAATAAGATCGGAATGGTAAGAACTTGGATATATGACTGAATATCCTATCATGACAGAGGGTAGCCTTGAATCTCCTCCCCAGTTCATTCCCTTGTATCCAGTACGTCATGGAGCGGCCAAAAATTTCCCCTGCGCAGATGACATTATCTGTGTCGACGAATGGCATCTCATCCCGTAGGTATTCGAAACATTTCATGAGGTCTTCGTAGGGTGCTCTCCTCCATTCCCCGTTGATGCCTTACTCGTTAGCAAGAGACAGTGTTAGAAATGGTTCATTCTGTACTGCGATATGCGGCGGAGCATTTCCGGAAGGACTTAATTTACCGCAAAACATGCCACTGTTATCCTCTTCGACAATGTGTTTTTAAAAGAGAAGATGATCATGAACATTAAAATCGGAAGTGTTTTGGTTCTGTTCAGGAGGGCAGAGATATTGAAACCCCAAGTCCTCTTGATATCAAAATACCCGGTTGACAATGAACATCTTTCAAGAACATTCAAAATAATATAGAAAACAGCACCAATCATTACTTTCCTAGGGTCTATGTCGGTCCCAATATCGACGACTATCGTGCACAATCCGCTCCTCCCACTCCGCCACTGGACCGATCACCTCGACCGGGCTCTGTCCACGTGCAAACACATTCCGACAGGGTAGATCCATTGTCATATTCTCCGGATTCGCGGGTCCGATGACCTCACGTAGGGCGCTTTCCGAGGCTAGATAGACCAATCGGCCGATATGCGCCCAGTAGATGGTCCCCGCGCACATGGCACATGGTTCCCAGCTAGACACCATCGTGCAGTCGGCCAGATATTCCCAGGAGAAGTTATCCGCTGCATTACGCGCTAACTCGCACTCTGCGTGACGGACATGCGAGAGTGATAGTGATGATAGCAGCGTGGTGGAGTTATCTGGGGCAAAGAGAAGAGCCACAAATGGTCGCTTGTCGTGGATGTCTTGTGCGGTAGCCTGTAGCTGCAGACAGGTGGCAGCTGCGGTAGATAGCTGGTCGGGAGTAAGAGGAGGCATGGTTGTGAGACTTGTTCAGGTGAAAGAGGGATGTTGCATTATACGATAATTATTAGTTATTGTTTTGGCGGCCAGCTCCGAGTGGGGTTGGCCGGATTTCCCCGTAAACTGTGATGTGATAGATACCTGGTGCTCTACACTGTTTTAAGACACTACGTCGATGGACGAATATAATTCGAGGAATTATTACTGGGCAGAGTTTTTTTTTAAACATATATATATATATGTAATGTAAATCAAAGCCACATACAGAATAAACAAAATACTAACATCTTGTCGCATTACTTTAGACTAGCTGTTCATGCAATGTTGTTCTGAACATGAAAGACTGCTAGTCAAGTATGAAGCTGGGTATCCAGTATCCTTCTGGATTCATCAATGTTTTTTGTTTCAACAACGGTTGAGATTGGGAAACTGTTCATTGCGCAGAAGAATACAGCTGGGTGGATTCCTTTTATCTTAACTAGCTGTAGTTACTGTATTTGCTAATAATACTTGATCAATTGCATATTTTACTCTTATATGCTGTATAAACATTGTGATGTGTAGCATAGCTGCATTCAGACCAATTCCGAAATAGTAAATCTGTAGCCCGTAATCTCCAGAAAGCGTACGAGAGTATCCACTGAAACTCCCATCTTCGCACGACAAACGTCCCACTTGTTGATTCCATTCCTGTTTCTTGATCATTAAAAGCCCCGGTTGAAGGTTCCCAGGTCACCCACATTGCCTAAAATTCATCCTCTGAGCCTAGTAGTTATATTGTTTATCTCGCCCTATGTTGAGGAACAAATTCCTTATGTGAGATGGCATGTTGTACATATCATAACCCAACAACTCATTGAGGCAATCTCTGTCGAGAGTGTGTAAGTACAGTGCTTTTCATTCCGAAGCGAGAGAACCCAATTCAGACTCTGGAAATCATCTATCCATTCATTGAAAACTATCCTGGGGGACTGTGCGTCCGTGAGAAAGCGGGATGTTCCTCCAACGGAGGATCATGATTTCAACCATAAACCTAACGTCCGCGAGCGAGTATCGTAGATAAGACAATGTTCGCACACGGGGTCAGCAAGAGTTTGATGTACATTGAGGAGAATCACCCAGAGTGGAACCGTCCAGTCTTCTTCCTCGGTGTAGATGAATGGGTCACGGGGGTTACTTTCTGCATCGTTCAAATTCGGATATGGGATGAAGAATGTGTTATCCTTGGTTTGAGGAGAGAGGTCTCTGAGACGGGGCAGTTGTAGATCAGGGCGAAAACTTCGGTAGTATGCATTAACAAAGGCTTCCTGGTCAATTTGCTGTGCCACGTATAGTGGAAGGAGGATATCATCCTCTTGTACGTATTGCATGTCAATAAGCGTTTGATAGAATTGGGTGAGTCCTTCGATAAACTTCACATGTTTTTGGGATTCCACTAAGGGAAGAGCAGAGTGTCATCTTCACTAGAGGAATTATCTGTTGACTCTCCTGATAATTGACAAGACAGCCTCGAAAGTCAGAGTATAAGTAGCCATCCGCTTGCAATTCCCACCTATATCGAGTTAACTTGATTGGAAGTACTTATTTTTAGATTATATATCAATGAGCTTCTATATATTTATAAGCTGCATATTAAAGTTCTATATTTCTGTCATCACATGTTATTCATAGAAGGAATTCAAAAGCTGTTCGATTCAAGGGTCAAGAATTCAAGGTAGGTAGGTCAGATCCCAGAAGTAGGTTGGATATCCTGGCAACTGCAGAGTAGAAATAGACTCTAGCTTTATCCTTCCACGAGTGCATAGGAGATCGGTAGATGAGTCGCAATGCCAATTCTAGATGTCCTCCTTGCGCTGCCCTGTATTCGGCGGTCTGGCAAGAGTTATCCAGGGCAAATATATCAGCGCCAGCATCCAGAAGCAGTAGAGCCACTCCCTCACAATCATGCGTAGCTGCCAAATGCAGAGGAGTTGCTCCATTGCCATCTGTGGCCAAAAAGTCGGCCCCAGCATCAAGTAGTGGTGATACCACTTGCTCATTACAGTGGCTAGCGGCCAGGTGCAGTACGGTTGCATGATCATGGTTGATTTGGGTTATATCTGCCCCTGCATCTAGTAATAGCCGGGCTATCGTTTCGTCACCGTGGGTGACGGCTCTATGCAGTGCTGTGTCTCCCGCGTAGTCGGATAGAGACACATCAGCTCCTGATGAGAGGAGGGCCTGCACAACCTCGGAGTGGGCCCAACTAGAAGCCTCATGTAAAGGTGTTGATCCTCCACTATCCTGTTTGTTGACTTGAGCTCCATGCTCAAGAAGCAATCGTGCCACATCCCGCCCGGCAGGGCTATATGGTGCCCTATGCAGTGGTGTCATTCCATTCTCCGATACGGAGGAGATATAAGCCCCGGCACTGAGGAGGATACGAACAAGTTCCAAGTTTCCTTCCATGACAGCAATGTCTAGAAGAGTTTCCCCGCTGGAATCAGCTGCCTGGACATCCGACCCTGCGTGTATAAGACATTCTACAATATCCTTATAACCATACATAACTGCACGGTGCAGTGCTGTCTTTCCATAAGCATCAGCTTTACTTACATCTGACCCTGCTGCCAAAAGTCGTTGGACAATTGTTTTAGAAGCCGAGTCCACGGCATCATGTAAGGCAGTCGTTCCGTCAATGTCCACGGCAGAAACATTGACCCTACCAATAACGGAAAACGTGTCGATCTCTCTATCTTCGTTGTCTGAGAAGAACGGTATTTCCGGATCAGTATCCACCCACGGCGTCATACTGTGACGTAGCAGAAAATGCACAATTTTCTCCCTGCCCGCATGACAAGCATAATGGAGTGGTGTCCGTCCAAAATGGCCCTCAGCCGAGATATCAGCACCAGCCTCCAGGAACATGTAGAATATCTCTTCACTGCCCGATGCAACCGCCGCATGCAAAGCAGTACCGCCTGTGGGATCTGCGCCGGCAGTTAGAAGAAACTTCACGGTCTCCACTTGGCCGTTAAATGCAGCAACCTCTAATGCACTAGCTCCTGATTTCGACGCCGAGGAAAGACCCGCCCCAGCCTGCAGTAGTAGCTGTACAACATCAACATAACCTCCATATGCAGCGAAGTGCAGTGGACCTCCACCGTCAATGATATTTGTGTGAGATGACGCGGACACATCGGCGCCGGCTTTAATAAGTTCTTCAACCCGTTGTTTATTTCCCTCCAGGGCTGCAGTGTGCAACTCTGAAAAATCTCGTCGCATCCATGTGATATTTGTATCTAGTGGGAATGGCTCAAAAGTATAATTTTCTAGGAATGGCTGTTGCAAAGTAGATAGTGGCGACTGCTTCTGAAGTGGATCCTGGAAGGGGAAGGCCACCGTGCCAAGGAATCCAAGAATGGTACCAAGAAAAGACATGATCAGTCCCGGTCTGATATGTGCAGTTGGAGTTTCTTGGTAAACCTGTCTAATCGATGGTATAGGAAGACATACAGTATGGACTGTGCTTCAGGGACAAATCTCGAACAAAGTTTGAGGGAAAAGATTGGGTCACAATCGCCAAGACCAGGAAAAATATCTACGATCACCTGACATTACAAGATTTGCTAGCCCTAATCTAAGTTTCAGTTAGGCCAAAAAAGGTACTCTGTTGTAGTTTCTGTTTCGGAATTAAAACGTTATATATGTGGACTATTTATTTGAAATGCTAACTACTATATTATTATATTTATCCCTGGGTTCGATTATGAATGCCTATGAGCCCGACTTCCTGCACCTTCAAAGTGGAGAGTAATTACCCAAATAAACATACTTTCTCGCCTGTCTGAATTATTTGTTGGTACAACTTTGGTCACGACAGGACCGGCACACGTAAGACAATGCAATGAGCCAAGAGAAATGGCCTTCTGCATTCAGCGCATTGAATTTAAAGGCTCCCTGCGGAGTCAGGACAAGAATAGACCGGCTGAACCTGCGGCAAGGTGCCCTGTCTTTGCCACGGGGGTCATCATCATCAACATCTAGCACCGATTCTATGGCTGCTGCTTAGTAGTCAGCTTCCAAAACCTGCTTTGTGGACGAATTGCGTAGATTTGTATATATGACACTGACCTTTGGACGTAAGCTCAGTAGCATTAGCACTTCCATCCAAAGGCTTGGCGACTGCCCACATAATGACACGTTCCTGCGGTGAAAGCCATACCCATCTCTTGTACCAGATATCATCCTGCCTAATCGCTATCGATTGAGACTCGTTCACTTCCCCAGGGTATCGTTTTGTCTTTGCCTTTGTGTTAGGAATTGTGTATACCTTTTGTCTTTGGATAGACTGAAGCATTTCTTGTCCCTCCATGCCCCTGGAGATGGCGTCAGAGACACAAGGGTGGGGAACAGTAAAATCGGCTGGTTCTTTGTGATAACTGGATCCTGTTGGAGAGTAAATGAACGGAAGGCAAGGAACCTTTCTTGGAGATATGGCGCTCCTTGGTGTAGAATATGTCTGTTTTGTTGCTCCTCCTCCACGGCTATGTCCTAGCTTTGCTTCCTGGACAGATAGAGAATTATATCCAACCAACATTCCCAATGCCAACCCATCATCGGAGTTTGTGTCAGTAGACAGGGAGGGTTCATCGTCGTTCCATATGAGGGCATTGCTTGTACGGATTGTGGGTGATCGGCGAACCAGCTTCCCAGATCCGAGTATGCAGAGCATTGTGACTTCATTGCATGGGGTTTTCTTGTTTACTTCTTCTGTTGAATATATATTCTCCGTCTGTTTGGATTCACGCTGGGGATGGGGGGTTCTATCTTTGGGTTCACTGTCACTCAAATTGGACATTTTTCTTGATCGGTGTAGCTTGGAAGGTCGACGAGATACCTCTGTTGGTGAATGCTTAACGAGGTGGACTTGCTTTTCTGGGGAACGGGAGGGGTTTTGAGCGACTGATGGCAGAGCTGCAGTGGATATTGCATGGTTCTGAGACGGCGAATGAGCAAGAAGTTCAAAGTTGTTGCCTTTTAATCTATTATTGTTCCCTTCAGTTCCCAGAGACTCGAGAGCACGCTCTTTCTCATGAAGGCACGGTGAAGGTTCACGAGCAGATTCAGGGACTTGACTTTGGATTTGGAGCTTAAATGGAACATCAGAAGAATCATTGTTGTCGTAAGTGCGGCGAGTTGTGTCAACAATTGAGGAAGCAAGTGTCCCCATATTTTCAACAGCCACGTTTCTTGGGCTGCTTTCCTCACGTCTGGTGCCTGGTGTATATTCTGCCTTTGTCAATAACGGCTTTTCACGCTTTCCTATCTCAACTATTCTTGGAAAAACGTGCTGGGGACTTGACAGGTAAGAGTAGATAGGCTTTTTGAAGCTGACGGTAAATCCATTTTGCGAATGGCTTCTGTGTGGTGGCACGTTTATTTTTCTGGATATTTGCTCAGAATCCAAGCCAAGCACTTTTCGAGCTTTAACCCCTGGTATATTGTACAAATCGTGGATTTTCTTTTGGTTAGATGGTGGCAGCGGTGGAAGGGGCTTGGAAGTGTTGAGATATTTCCTCAGGGAGGCTAACTCTTCAGCACGAGTTTGGCTGTGGGGCTTCGAAGTATATAGAGCTGCCAATTCTGTGGTGGAGGATATGGAATGGCGACGCTGTGAATGCCCAGCGTTCACATTATTGGATGGTTCGCTGTTTGCTCTGTTTAAGAATTGCATTTTGTCTGATCTTTCCGACATCATGGGTTCTTTGCTTGGAGGATACTGTAAGGGTGCTGAGGTGGCTGTGTTGATAACGGATCCAAGCTGAATCTCAGCAATGTGCAGCCTTTGCCTCAGACACTCTCTTTCCTGTTTCAAGCTCTTTTGGTGTCTCTCCCAGAGCCCCTGTGTGTCTCTCAGAGCTTTAATTTGAGACTGAATTGTTTTTTCCACTTCTACAAGGAGGGTAGCTATACCAGCCAAATTTCTTTGTGTCTCATTCCCCGTTTTGGCTGAAGTGATAAGCTGGGAAGTATTTTCATCTTGGAGTCGTCGTATCTTATACTCTAGAGAGCGTCCACTCTTCACACAGGTTGCCAGGTGCCGGCTAAGGGACTCTTTGTCAACTCGGGATTCGTATCCGCTTCTTTCGGGATGTCTGATGTCATCGGTTTTATGGTTGATTTCCTCGCGTACTCTGATGACGGGGGTTTTGTGGCTAGTAGGGCTAAGTAGACGAGGATGACTAGGTAGCAGCAACGACTGGTTGTCAGAGGCATCTGGCATTCCGTGTTCAATGATGTCGAAGGGAAAACAGCCGAGGTTAAGGGAAGATGAGATGCGGGGAACCTTGCAATAAGATTTGCAATTGATCTTTAATATATTCAGGGATGCTATGTATCTTGTAGAAGACTGCCTTGCTATATGTTGCATGGATCTTCCGGATAATTGAGCCCCTGAAGCACGGGCTAACCATCGTACAGTAGCTCATCTGAACACAAAGGATCCTAGTAGAAAGGAGCATGGATCCTATATTTCGGTAGATTACCCGAGGTCGGGAGTCTATTGTTAGCTGAGCCTGAGCTAATGCATAATCGAGACGTAATGGAAATGTCGATCGCCCAATGGAACTCCTGTCTCTGTGCTAGTTGCCTCACATCATGCGGGTGACTGCAGATCAGCACGCACAAGAAGCACGTCAGAGCAAGCTGTCTGTCGCAGATGATCTGCAAGAATGATTCTGATTTTCCGAGGTTTATTCTGCCAATGGCCTTTGGGACTATATATTGATGCATGACATGCCGATGAGGTATAAACAAGTAGCAAACCAGATATGAACATATATAACCATAGTATGCCATTGTACACCAAAGCTATCAATTCTAATAAAAGATACACATTCCATGTACATTATCAATGTTTAAGAATAGCATAGGGTATCCGGAATTACACGGCTTACTCCCAGTTTCCAGACAGCAACAGGATGGGGAAATAAAATAAGCGACATATGGGCCGTAGCCCGCAGTAGCGAACCCATGGCTCGGTCTCAAAGCGGGATAGATATCAGGAATGTTTAAATTAAGGTACGATCTGTTCCATCTTAAAACAAAGGTTGCGGGAACTCGAATGCTGTCTGCTGGAGTATTGGAGTATTCCCTGAGTTAAATATATATATATATATATATATATATTTTTTTTTTAAAAAAAGAAGGTGCTTTCTAGGTCAAGATCATACGGTGGAAGGTAGTAATCGAATCGTATATGCATGAAACTACTAAGCTGATTATTTACTATTAATAGTGATCTGCTCTCCACTGGATATATGGTTAGCTCTACAGAGTAGGTACACAATGTAGGAATATAGACCTGCCAATTTCTCCCGTTAGGTTTGCGCTAGTGTCGTAAGACCAACCCCTGTTTTCGCTAAAAATCTGGGGCTACCCTAGAGATTGTATTTGTGCAATTAGATGTTATGAATCTCTTTATAGTGTCGGAAGATCAAGAGCCGGTGTTTTGTTTGTACCGATGCGGCTTAGCCTCAGACGGAAAAGGAACGGACCTTGGATGTTTCACGGTGGAACATCGTAATGGTGTCTTACAGTAGTCTGCTACATTTTAGAATCAGTGCTTAATAATTAATGCCGATGGGGTAGATCCTGTCTGCCACCAAAAATAGCTGGGAATATACCGGGAGTAATAATAGTAGGGTTATAGTAATACTTGCTTACTAGAGACCAAACAGCAAAGTACAGTTGTAGACAAGCCCTATTTAATCAAATTTCCTTCTATGTTTGGATGTACCCTGTATGAATACAGACACGAAATTCTTGCCAGTATAGATAGACATCCATGATAAGCTATTCATCACACACTGGAACTTGCATGTGACTCCCAGTCCTATAATATGGCTGTGGGCCCTGCTAAGTGCCTGCACGATGGACCGCTCAGCTGTACCAAAGTCCTGTATTCTGTAGTCCCATATGTGTGTGTATCCAGTGATTTCCATGAAGTTACTTCACTTCTATTTTCCTTGACTTTCGGTTGGGGTACATTACAGGTTTCAAATGGAGAATCAAGCACTTACCATTCCATGCTAGTATTACCTAATGTGGCTTACAACATTGCCCCATAAACTCTCGATCTCTCCAACAAGAACCATAGAAATAGATTGCACAAGCTAATAAAACAACTGAAGTCTAGAGAGTTAGCACAGAACCGATCAACTAGCCATTCTACTTAGCCTACTTAAGATAAGAGTAGGAGGTGTTGCAGACAGCTATATATACAGACTATCTAGCTGAGAATACATCATAACTGTCAATAATCTCACAAGGTCCGCTTCCAGGATTCCCCAGGAACCCAGACCCCGCAGTCTCATGATCGTCCTGCTTGACTAAGCGAACCCCCATATAAGCGTCTCGCTGACTCCAACACAGTCTCCATCTACATCGCCAATCGCTCGCCCGACTTCTCTCGCAAAGTCTACGCATTATTATCGAACGGCCGAGGCTCTACCAGCAGCAACGAAGCTTACCTATCCCGTGTCATTCATGTTCTCGGACTAGTAGTATACAGCCCAGGAATCGAAAAGCCGATGTCCGTCCGTTCTCCATAGGGACTTGTTTCAGTTTGGTATGCGGGGCACTGGTACTTCTCGGTTACCTAGCATCGCTCTCCCGTCAGATCATAGTGAAAGTTGAAGTCTAAGGCGATTTGATCAATCAGGGTATTAAGTTGCAGGCCCAAGCCGTATTCTAGAGCATATAAAGGCCCATATCTATCTCGGGATTGGTGCGTTCGGATGGCTATTGTTTTAGAGCTAGGTATGACACATTAATCGCTCATTGTCACCTATTTTTGAGTGAATGGATAATGGAGTAGTGCCCCAAAGTGGAAAGTAGTGTAGATATGTTTATTGGAGCCTTTCTGGTTAACTTCTTATTCCGTTTGTTTTATTTTTTAGAACAAACAGCTTACTATCAAAGTTATGAATGACAGGGTAGTATCAATATCATCAACAGGGTGTGTCTCAAGACACCAAGTACGCCACATTAGGGCTAATACCTCCAAAGAGAAAACCAAAAAATAGGATCAATATAGCAACACCCACTTGTGATTACACTTTCTGGATTAAACCTAGATCGTCTGCATCAGAGCCTTGGCTATGCGGGGCCCAGACCTATATCTGGGACGTTTCATCAACAAATGATGTTTTTTTTTTTTTTTTTTTTCATGAATGGGTAGGTATTTATTGATCAAGGGGCTTTTAAGTTGCCCCCGAGATATTAATATAGGATGAACTTGATTGATCCTGTAGTGCGCCCTGTTATCTTCTGTTCAAGGCACCCGAGCTTCAACGACGTTAGGGTAGGGACATAGGATAGGGCTTTTATTCCCATATGACATGGATATTGTTTGTATTAGCTAGCTAGCTAATAAAATGCCAGACCTGTCGGTTTGACTGACAAGAGCGGGGATTGGATACGGCCGAAATTGGATAATATATAGATTATTTCTCTACGCCAGTTGTAACTTAGCATGAGTGTATGATCCACAAGCGATTACTTGTTATCGCCAGGTATTATTACGATGACATGCTAGTGTAACTGCACTATTAGACAATCATTCTTAAAGTATGAAGTGGTATTAACCATAATATAAGAAGGGTAAACTGCTGCAGTATTGCTGAAGTTGTATTCCTTATGAGCGACAGAAGCTGCTGAATTTTTGCTTTAATATTTTCTGTACAAGCAAGATCCTCTAATATACAATATAGTAATTTAGTTGATGATATGGGGCGGACCTAGATGAAATAATTAACTGTTAGTTGCAAAAACATTGTAGGCAAACAATCCAGCTATGAGTATGGCCACGTTTATTGGCGGAACTACCTTTGTAGATAATCCAGTATGCCTAAGATAAGTAGATATTGATATATACAATGGGCTAAGTTATAGATTATCCTATACTAAACTGTGAGTATTGGATTATACGAAGCTGCTTGAGTCTAATTTTATCTACGGTAACAGCTATTTCTTGATTTAGAAGTGCTCTCCAGGTAGCCTAAGACTGAATATTTGGACGCTTATTGACTACTGGGACTATAGATAATTATAAAGGGGCGAAACGCCTTGCTATCTAATAACTAGATATACACAAAGAGGAATCGCTGAGGGGAAGAAAGTAAAGGGGAAGGAGTGTGCATTCTCATACTACGAAGGGTCATGTGACTATGATAAGCGGACCAATTCATGTGCGCCGATTGCAGCGAAGGCGAAGCCGAGCAATATACAGGCGTAGCCCGTGACAATAATAATAATACTGAGGTGATCCTGCTATAACCTATACCGGGCTATAATTCAAACCAATACTCCCTTTTGAGCTTCAAAATTATCTATAACATCTAGTGCTACAAGTCTACCTCTATATCTACTAGTGTCTTAAGCCACTCTCTAATATATGTTCCAACTATATCGCTTCCCGCACGGGTGTTATATCAATTGGTCTCTTAACCTGTTGCAACATAAATGTTTAAGGTATTATGTAGATATTCAATCTTCTAGTACATAGAATCTCATCACTGCATCAACCAACAGACAGAGCTATGGTTTCGCCCGTAGGTTGGTAGAGTTATAGAGCGGCATTGCGATATGTGATCTATTGTTTTCATTTATTGTAACCTATTTCCAGACACATACGACCACAGGGTGTGGAAAACAGGGCTTCCCGTCCGCTCAGCCGTACTTAAGCCAGTATTATGAACGCGGTCAAAAGGTAGTTGAGCCCTGCGCTAGTTGCTGCTTTATGGGTGATCGCCGCTAACTCAGAAGGTGAGTGCAGGTGAGCTGGGTGATTCATTTCGGAACGCGGGTGAGTATGGTGAGCAAGTGGGTGAGCAAAATGATTTAGGAAAAAAGAAGTTTTGCTACTGGAAAATAAATAGATTCAAACTGTGGGGCCATGTATGATGGAGAATTTAACTGGAGTGGTTACCTGGAGTGGGAATACTAGCTTTTTGCTGTGTATAAGTAGGGTACTGCTTCCTGTGTGGTTTATCTGGACCCTGATAATTGCACGTTGATAATTGCGAAACGCTTCAGTATGGGGTTTCCCCTAACTCTGTATTAGGCTTCCCCATGCTCTTGTGCAAATGCGGAGGCACATATACATAAGCTCGAAAGATTTCCTAAATTTACAATTGACCATCTTTGTTGTAGCCTACCAGCGTGTACAGAGATCTGAAAAGACGTATAATAGTTGTTTGGCTCGCCACTACGGAAAACCCAGCTCTCCTACTTGGCTTTTAACTTTGGAATTAATCGAGGGGAGATAGCCGTTGGTAATGGTAAAAATGATATGCCGTGCCAAAAATGTGCCAAAACGGCTCGCAAGAGTTGGCACTACAGTTCTCTTCACAGGTTTCTAGCCTTCATAAAATAGATGTCGGTTGCTAACTTTGATGCCCTCGGGATGATAAGGCAATCGCATCCATTATGAGTAAACTCTACAGATCTAAGGAAAAGGTCTGACCACTAAAATTCGTGGAAATCCGTCTTCCAAGCAAGTGCCAGATAGTGGCAAGGCCTCATGAAGCCACAGGTTGTTCGTGTTCAACTTCGGGGCTACACAAAAAATCTATTTGCTTGAATTGCGTCAATCAGGTCACCCGCCTTGCTCCTAGGGATCTGGATGGATACAATAAAGGAGATTTTGCGCTCTTCCACTTTCTCGGGCCATGCACGCAGGCGGATCGAAGCATCCGGTGGAACGGAGTGTGCAAAGGATGTGTTAAGATAGGCTGTGACCGCGGGCCGGCAGCAGTCTACCAGGATACGGTCTAGGAGAAGGACAAAGTATCCACCAAACATTTTTCTATCGTAGTAACACATCTGCTGCCGTGGGCTCAATTTTATAAGAGCATCTGCTTCCATTCTCAGAGGATGGCGCTGGAAGTTAGGGTTGTAACCTTGCAGTAAAGAGTGGAGTTTTTGCGAGGGCTCTACCGATAATTTCTGTCCAGAAAATATCTGAGTCAGTATTGAACGTGGTTACATTTTGGATGGGCAACATATAAATACTCTCTTTGGGATATCTTTTGCTTCATCATATAGGAGGCTAGCCTGGTAGGCATGTACTTGGCCTTGATACGTACGTACGGTCTGATATGTCACGCGAGCCGCAAAGTGTCGAGACATTGTTGTGAATCTTGATATATAAGGCTTAATTCGATGACATAGGATAAAATGAAACCTGTAATTTAATGGCTCTTATGTTAGGGTGGGATGCACAACAGCAGCTACTTATAGGATGTTGTCTCCCCTCCGGGAGACTTCCTTTCTATGAAACTAAGTGCTATCATATCTGGCCATAGTTGTGAAAACATCTCTAAATTTTATGTAAGAAAGATGGACATCTTTGGTTTGGTTAGCGCTGATCTGCGAGCCGATTTGGGGACGCACTCCGCTGTCCGTCTCCATTAGGTATTAAAGGATTGACCGGATTTTCCTCAAATTCAACTCAACAGTCGGAACTAAAATCAGCTCTCTTTGAAACTATTCTCCACGTTTAAAAGCTGTTGAAGTCTTTTTCTCTTCCTTGCACTTCCAGGTGGATTTTAATCATGCATTATTTGAGCTGTGAGTTTTGTTTCTCGGTACGCACATATTACTGACGGGGAGATTAATGAAGACTAAGTATAAACTGACTTAGATCATGGGTCCCGGTAATGACCTACAAATTAAAGTCTCCACGAAATTCTCATCTCAAGATGAGTTGGAGCCGCTGCAAAAGCCAGACTTTGATGTGAGCACCCTATCCTTTTGTATGTCCAATGTAAGCCCCTGGAGGCTCATGTATCCTTAGTTCGCTGTTGGATTCCTTCAGCTGTTAACAGCTTTTAAAAGACGTAACTTTGAGCAGAGAATTGCCATTATCCATTATCTACCTAAGCATTTACATGGTGCATTCCTGTTATACGAAGTAGAAGGGCTCACAGTGAAGATCCCACTGAGCAGGTTATTAAGTCCCTGGAAGCAGAACTTGCCAACGCGAAGGATATCGAAGCAAAGTCGTCGAATAACGCAAACGATGCTACAAACCGCTGAAGTCTGTTTAGCATGTGCGTATAAATGGCAAGAGATCAATGCTGTTTTACCCACATTATAAAGCTCAAGACCGAGGAACGCATATTTTGAGCTATTTGCTTCAGATGAAATATTATCTGTTGACATGAGCGGTAAACTTGCCCCACGCTGAAAAGAAAGTATCATGTACGTAGAGATCTTTATCGGCTTGAGGGACATAGCATCGAACATGGGTGGTTATATTCTGGCATTAGTAGATTACAGGTGGCTGATCTAAAGGACTCTGCTAATCTGTTACATATATGGTACAAAGACGCAATTCTACAGACGCGATCGAAATCGCCACAGAACTAAACTCTTCCACCGTACCTACCCAGATTTTCACACCAAAGATAGGGTTGATTAGACGAGGCTACTCGACGGCGGCGAGTCCTCGAGATCATCAGACTCATGTACCTCCAGCCCAGGCACTCTTTCCAGCGGACCGTTTGTACGCTGGCACCCTGAGACGTAGTTCACTGTCAACAGACAGCCATCGGAGAAATGGACAGATCCACATTTTGCACACCCTCCTCCTGTATCCTGATGCAGATGGTCGTATGCCCTAATCAATAATTGTCAATCTTTATGTCCTCCCAATTCATACGAACAGATAGAGAGAGAGAGAAATGGGAAAAAGACGGATATCCTGAACTTACGCCGCCATTTGACTGCCAGTCATTTCACAGTTTTTGCCCTTAACAAAGATGCCGCAGCCAAACCCGGCGTTCTTGCCGTCGGTATAGCACGTTCCTGAGTCTGAGTTGGAGTCCTTGGTGCTGCATGACATGACATGATTAGTACAACGCCGCCAGCGAGTAGGAAAGGGAAGGGAAACTGGTACCCGTAGAGCGTGTCATCCACCAAGAATCCCTTGGCCATATCACAAAACTTTCGGAGATTACGGAACGTTTTGCATCGACCCGATCCTTTACAGTCATAAGAGACTTCCGATGCCGTCGGCAAGGACGAGGTGGTGGTGATGGTGGAAGTGGTTTTCTCGGTTGTTTTTGTGGTTGTCGACTTGGACATGGCCATCGAATCCCATTTAGAGAATTCACTCAAGAGACTTTTCTGTATGGATAACCTTTTGGCGTGGTTTGCAACCGCGGGGAACAGACCCTCTGTTTGGGTCACCATGGGCCCATTTCTCGAGAGAGTGGTAGTGGTGGTGGTCGGTTCGGCGGAACAAGCGGTGATGGTCGTGCAGCGAGTCGAGGTGGTGGTGGTGACGGTGCTGGCTGGACGGACGAGGAAGCTTCGCACGTATTCGGTGCAACCCGGGGCCGTCTGTTCGGAATCGCATCCATCACCGTCCTCACGTCCTCCACTTCTGCATCCCTTGCCCTCGCAGATGCCGAATCGACACTTGGGCCCCGAGCAGGTTACCGTGCGGCAATGCCTTCCAGTGCATGTGCGACTGGAATGGCTGCAGGCTGGCCCAACACATCCAAATGAGAGGCAATCGAGTCCAAAACATCGGCCAGAGCCACCACAGTCCCGGCCGACGCATCCAGAGGTCAGGCACTTAGAACCGGAGCAGTGTCCATCGGAGCCACAATCATTACCGCTGCAGGCCGTTACCAGACATTTGTCCCCCGTGCAGATCCCACGCGAGCAGTGATCCCCTTTACAGCCGACATAAATGCAAAGCGGACCGGTGCATTTACCATGGTGACAGTCGTGGCCGCGGCAGCCGGGCTTCGCGGGGGGGTCGGGGTCATCGGGATCGTTGAAGTCCCTACCCCCACCATCGCAGTCGCGTTCGCAGATCCCGTTGCAGAAGAGATGGCACTTATGGCCACATCCAGAGGTGCAGAGGGGAGCCGGCGGGCCCTCAATAAATGTGACAGTGGGGAGAGGATTCTCGGAAGGGTGAGTAATGGTGGACCACGGGAAAGGAGGCACTGTGATGGCGCGCGTCCCGGTTGCTTGTGGGGATTTTGTAATGTAGAAAGGAGGAGGAAGAATGCTGCTTTGCAAAATAAAGGAAGTCCGATCAATCAAGCTAGTAAGGTTTTTATTCCAGACATCAATCTTGTCGGTAGTGACCGGGGGAATGGTTAATGTAGTGGTCTTCACGGTGCGAGAATACCCAGTGGAGGTGGTAACTGACCCATCTTCGAGGGTGGCCGTAACGGTGGTGGTGGGCCAGGCAACCTCAAGAGAAGTGGTATAGGGGGGGAAGACTATCGTCGTCGGACTGGGAAGGCTATATGGGGGAAAGATTAAGTTGCATGGAGGCACACAATGGATAGTGTTATTCCCCTCGTAGATCTCCGGGCCAATGTAAACGTCCCCGGAACCACTGTCACTGCCATCTGGACTGGCCCCTGCCATCCCAGCGCCGGGATCCAGTTTACTCAAAGCCGACAGAGTGCCGGGGCCTCCCATATCCATCGCCCAGGCCATAGTGCCTCCGAGACACAGCGAGTTGGCCAAATCCCGTTTTTGGAGCAAGGTTCGTGCGTCGTCGAAAGAAACCCTAAGGCAATCGGTTTAGGCCATGATCAATGGGATATATCTCACGGGGATATGTATAGAAGGAACTTACCACTGGTTGGAGTTCCAGGTAATCCAGTTGACACCTGCCTCCGCATCATGCATCACTTCTGGAGAGTAGTTATCGATCACCCGAGCAATCTCGTAGTCAGATAGGATTCCACTAGTTCGAGTGCACTTTCCTGGGTTCGCACCCCCCAAAGAGGCTCCCCCTAGCCCGGTATTATTGCTGAAGGCACATCCAGGTGTATTACAGGAAGGGTCATTCAAGGTGAAGGATCGGCCATAGAAGGCCAGTCCCAGAACAACTTTGGAAGGATCGATATTGTTCCGCCACAGCAAATCTAGCCCAGCGGAGATTTCTGTTGTCAAGAACATTAGCGCCTTGTATGCACTACGTGAGAGGGCTCCAAGGCCCTAGAAGCGCAAAGAGCAATGGGATGAGAGAGAGAGCATTACCAGTCAAGTTGGTATGAGGGTTGATAACCGATTTAGTCCATCGGCTATTTCCATCCCAAGTCCCGTGGATATCATAACTCATAATATTAAACCAATCTACGTACTCACTCATTCCCTTGATATCAAAGCCTTTGAGGTACCCTGTTTCTCCTTTTAGTAAAAAAGGCTCCTGATATGGACACAACCTGGGAAACGTACAGAAAGAAGATGGCAATGTGAGTGTAACACCATACTTGCCATCGCAGGCGGACTTGAGGGCATTTAGAAATGTCACTAAGTTCTTTGTATCCACGGCAGCTCCCTCTAAAAGGATAAGCGTTTTTAGTATTATCCCATGAAAAGCACGCTGGGGCAAACGTATCCCGATCCTCCGCTGCTGGATACTCCCAATCAATATCAATCCCATCGAAGCCGTACTTCTCCATCAGCTCAATAACGGAATTAATAAAAGCACTTCTAGTTCCCGGAAACCGGACCATGTCGAAGACCTTTCCACCAGCGTCCCAGCCTCCCACGGAAATGTAAGTCTTCAGGCTGGGTTTACGCTTCTTGAGGGCAGTGAATTGGGAGTAGAACTCCTCATCCCAGCTTTTCATGGTGGTGATCTTCGAGTTTGAGGGATCAATCAAAGCAAAGGAATAATACAGGTGCTGTGCAGCCATTGTGGTCAACAAAGTCCTACGATGAGAGCCGCAAAAAACAAAACAAAACAAAAAAAAAAAAAGCTCACTGTCCAGGGTTCGACATTGATGTCGGACGGCTTCAAAACGTCACATGGTCTCTCCGGATTCCAACCTTCATAGTAACCGATATACCGTTGGTCACTTGATGTCCCGGAGCAGGATCTGTAAAGCACTTAGCCTTTAGCAGCTATGCGATATGGCCTTTTCGCGTTTTTAATAGGGTGAGGAACTGACGGTCGGTTTACCGCATCACATCCACTCTGACAACCCTTACCACAGAATTCTTCAGTTGTCCCGCAATATCTTCATCCAAGTCAGTGAAAACGCACGTAATAATCTAAAACCAAACTGGAGAGTAGTACCCAAATTTTGAGCAGCACACGGTAAGCGGGCAGAGCTCGTTCCCCTTTGGGGCGTATTCTAGGAGAAATGTTAGCAAAAGTGACATGGCAAGCCGGCAGTCTGATATGCAGACATCCTTTCCACAGAAATTTGGACCAAAGCCACAAAAGCCCTCCTTACTGCAGCATCCTGATACGCACTTCGTGTCTTTGGAGCAGGTACCCAGCTCGCACAGGGCTAAGGCTGGCAGAAGGGCGAGCAAGCCCATGCATAAAGCCCACATATTCCGCATTGTGAGGAGGAAATGTGACTTTCCAGACCTCGTCGGTGCCAGGAATAATTCGAGGGTCCTTACCGGACTTGATCATCATTTGCATTTATAGACTCTGTTCTGGTGAACGGGTGCCTCGACCGTGATAGTACCCTACTACTTTGCTCCACCAGCCTGCAATCTCTGCATTCGTGGAGGTTGCCTGATGAGGGCACTAAATTAGATAAGAAATGGGGTTGTTAGAGATGTAACGCTCTGTGAGTGGATATAAATTAGTTTGTATAGCAAAAGTACTATATGATTTAGTTTTGACGCTTAATCTGTAGGGCTTGGAAGGTGTTTTTGATTGGTATCGGTTTCTATCGTCTGGAAACGAAAGAATATTACTAGCGTTTGGCGCTAAACTGCGTGGTTTACTAGGGGTGTTGGGGATCCTAGCTGCATTAGTTTACTGTATTACACAGTACCGAACCACATCGTAAGAGAGAGGGGGGATAAAATAAAAAAAATAAACAGACTATGAGATGAGCCCACCAATCTAGGCTCCCATAGTCCGTGGGCAACCTGGCCTTTCCCGTGGTGATTCTACCCGGATTCCAGGACTTTATGGATTTGTGTATTATGGTCAAGACGTCCCTGGAGAATTAGAAGAAAAACTAGTATAACAAGCTTGCACAGAGTAGACGCCCCCTTTTTTTTAACTGTTCCATAGCTGGCTTGAGATAGAGACTCTGCTTCGTCTGTCCAACATGAACCTGCGAATACTCTGTGAATTATTCCTCTTTCCTTTACTGGCAGGTCTTCTCTGCGCTGTTCAGCCAGCAGAGGGTCACCGTCACCATGATTATAGTCACCACCGCTACCACCACACCCGGTCCGCAAATGAAATTATGGCCACTAAGCACATGTGGGCGAAGCGAGCAAAGGTTGAAAATTACTGAGAGGGCCATCACGCTGGCTTTATAACACAAGGCTTGATAGATGCGCACGATGCGGTTTGTTTCCCTTGTTTCGTACTTTTGTTTTTGATCTTGCGATATAGTGTATCGGATAAGAACTGATATTGCCTCCATGGAATTAGCTAAAAGTAATGATTGAGCGAACGGAGGAACTGCTGGAGTTTGTGGAGAGCAATACGCGCGAAGAATCCACCAATCCTTTCCTCGTGGCCACTCGGCACACCTACGAAGCTACCTTCGGCAGGGTCTGGTTTGGGTCGAATGCAGAAGAGAATGCTGATGCTGCTGTCACGATTGAAAAACAGATTGGTTGGTTCTGTAGATATACAATTCTGCTGGTCCTGGAAGAGCTGACCTTTTTCAGGGAATGCAAAGAAACTGGTGGCTGCACTGGAAGCTGAGAATAGTCCGATATGGGAGTTCTACTGTAATGACAATTACCTGCATAAAGAAGATCCCTACGGGAATGCATGTAAGTAATCCAGATACCACAATTGACCCTTTTACCTAATCGATAAGCTGAGACTTCTTGCCTCCAGTGGGTGAATGGCTATACTGGAACGATAGGGATGGAGACAGAGGGGGCCAAATAATTGTGAATTTTCACGGCCTCCAAGGGTCATGTCAAGACAGCAACGGGGACCTCATGGCCTTCCTCGAACCATTCGAAGACATAGGTCTTGATACCATAACAATTTGTCAGCAGTCGATGAACAAATTCACTGGCGAGCACCTCAGTGATCTAGCAGAGATGACCTATGATCCAGATATGCATTTCATCTCGGCGAAATTAGGGAGGAGATTCTGGGATTCACTCTAATCCATGAATTGTCTCACTCAAGAACAACTTTTGGAGGCGAATACTATAGTTATCACCCCCCTCTCCGGGCCACCCAACCGAAGGGAACTTCTAGGTCTTATATTTTGTTTCACTTGCTAAGGTCTACTCATCTTTTTATAGCCGATGCACCGTGGAACAATGGACCCCATGGTATGGCATATGGATGGGATGGTGTCACGGCAATCAAAGACAACGAGAATGCACAGATAAACGCCGGTTTGTTTTTTACTCTTTCTTTCAGGCTGTGATAGTATACACTAACCATTCATCCTAGACAGCTTTGCTTTCTATGTAACCGGTAAGTTGAATTACCGCCTGCCCTAATCCACTACAATGTCTAACTTTTCACGTTCAAATAGCCATGTATCTGGAAAATAATGACTGGTCGACTGGGTTTTCTAGGGAAGTCTAAAATAACATATGTACGCGATGAAAATGCATGGCTATATGTGTATTTGTATGTTAAACTGAAAATTTGAGAGAGTCTGGGGTTGCTACTGTGGATGGTCTGGACTCTATAGTACCTACCTAGGCAGTAGAGCTATGGATTTTAGTAGGTATATCAAAATTAAATCTTCTCGCTACTATACCTCTTAATAATGTTTATTATTATCATACTTAAACTGCACACTGACCTCTTTTTTTTTTTTTTTTTTTTTTTTTTGATTCATAAAACATTCTCTTAATTGGCTTAAAGCTATTACATACTTGGTAGTCCCTCGAAGAGACTATACATACTTACTAGTCCTGCAGATGCTAATGCCTGTTCATATCGATCACTGTGATAAACCAACTGGTACCACTGACACTCGAATTTCGTATAAATCGTGTCTGCCTTGCCAGGAGCTCCATCCACCCATCGACATGCATACATACATGGTACGTCACAGGCCAGGCGGGGAGAAAATATTATACGGAAGAGCGGCTCCCACTCCCCTACCTTAATATCCAGTGCCTCAAATGGTTTCCAGGATGCAAGGTTGCTACCTTGTTTTAGATTCTCATCCCTCTTCTCTGCGGCTACATACCGAAATAATTCCTCCGCTAGGGATACATTGAGCGATGAGATAGTAAGGTGGGAGGGATGGCGTTCGAGCTCATCCGGAGGAACGAAGGTATTTAGCTCCAGATGGATCAAGTTAGGGAAATAGGATGCCCCACGGAGAATCTCGTATGCCTAAATATGGATATTACCAGTCAGATGCGACCCCAGCAGAAAAAACTGGAGGAGTATAAAACTAACCAGGCTCTCCTTTAAACACATATCAATCCCCAGTCGCTCGAGGGCTGGTAATTCTGCCGCAAGTGATTTTAATTCGTGAAAGGAAAACAGATATCTTCTATCCGTATACTGGTGCCCCTCAGGACTAGTTTCACGGAACCGGAGACGCCGCAAGGAATTTCCATGGTGAGAGGTAAGGATATGGAGAGTAGACTTAGGCATATTAAAGGCAGTAAAGGCCTCCAAAGCGTTGATACTTGACAAAAACTGATCAAGCAAACCGCATATATATGTCTCAAAGTCTGAGGAAGTAGTGCTCTTCGTGAAACCTAGAGATAAAGATATTAGATATGGAACACGGTGGGTGAGGTAACGGAGTAGGTTGGCGTTTCTGACCATTCCATCTAGGGTCAGATGTCGCAAGCTATGCGTCTGAAGGCACTCGGCCCACAATCCGGCCTGTTCGTCGTCCATGTAGAAGTTTGTAAGGCACAGGGCTTTGAGAGGGGGAAGGATATCACTGTGACAAAGAGTAAGGTTTGTAATTCTCTGGAGTTCCATACCCCCATTACATTTGAGATCGAGGTGCTCTAGAAATGGTAGTGAAAGGATTGTCTGCTTTAAAAGGTGCCTGTCGTTATTATGAGCATTCCCGACTACCATAAGTGACCGGATGCAACGCGAGTGGCACAGATTGGCTGCATGGCGTGAGTTGCCTCGGAAATAGAAACGGGGCATTGGGTTGCGGCTATAAAGAGACTGAAAAACTAGTGGTGGAACAGAACAGCAGAGCTGCCATCTTATTTAATTTGTCAGTATTTAGGTGTAGTTTACCAGTAGTCTCAGTCTCCCTTATACATACTTTATAATTTGTACGTTTTGCAGCTTCTCGATGAGACGGCATAGGTTGTTTCTATCATCGTCTCCGAACCCCTTTTTGGGACTCCCTGATACCAGGAAGATTCGGACATGACGGAAGATGTCAGGGTCCGTATTATTCGAATTCAGTCCGGTCAAGAATTCTCGTCCCTTATCATCTGTCCCCATAAACTGCCGGTGCAGATTCCCCGTAAACCGAATATGCAGAGTCTCAAAAAGAAAGGGCAATGCAAGTTGACGGAAATTGAGAGACAAGAGACTAAGTGCGAGAATAGATTGGCGATCCCAGCGCAGCTTTGATGGCCACTATTTAGTACGTCTACTACTAGTAGATGTATGGATATTGGCCCGTTTATTTCGGTGGTACTCACGGTTTTTACTATTAGGGCCCAAATTTCATCTGGGAGGCTGCAAAGAACATGGCTCTTTTTAGCATTGGGAGCCATCTTTAATCATAAATAATAGTGGCCTATGGTATAGAGGAGACTGGCATTCCTTTTGCCAACTTCTTGCGGCAGGATAAAGCTGGGATGGATAGGTTCAGCTTGTTCGTAGTGGGAATTGAAAGAAGGAGACTAGTTTGTGTGAGACCAGTTTGATATTTACTGTATTTAAGCCTCCTACGGCACTAGCTAATAGTATGAATGGTGCCTTGGCGTCTGATTGCGCGGGTGAAACAGTAGTATTGACAGAAATGAGGCACTAGACTCTTGGCTACATTCATTACCCTATCCGTAAATGAACTCCACTTCGCTAGAGACAGGATATCATGGCATGATCATGCATGAGAAACAATAATTTCCGAGTTATTGACGACACTAGCAGTGGTCAGAAGTCTATTGTTCTCTTTCTGCACCAAGTCATATATTGTGGCATTCTCCACCCCATGCCTCCGCCCCGCTGCCGCTGCAGTACATCCTGAAAACCGAACCTGGTCGAATCCAACGAAGGAACCGGCGAGCCGTTAGTATGAAAGCCTTCCACAACCCACTCTGCACTCCACCCTCTGATTGTAACGGTACTCTTAGGTGCAGCGACAGTCTGAGTTGCACTCTCCCCGGTGGACAGATCTCGAATTATACAAACGCCATCTTTACCATCCACGGTAACATTCACTGAAATAACAACCACATCGCCAGGATTGACGAGGATCTCGTCATAAAAGAGTGCAATATTAGGGTACCATTCGTACCATGGGTCTGCATAGGCTTCTCCATCCATGACATAGAAGTCCTCTCCTGATTGAAGGATGGCGCTGGTGTAGGGATCTCCATCAATTCCCACCCAGGCCGACGCTGCCTGGTAGTTGGAGGGTGGCCCATTTGCACTTCCTGTGGGTGTGGGCGTGGGGATGGTGATGGTGGCAGAAATATAGGAGTATGTTTCGTTGACTGAGGGGTTTTAAATTACTGCACCCGCTCAGTTGGTACTATATGCCCCTTCCAGAATACTTTCAGCTAATCTCTGACGAGCGAGCTGAAACCTGGATACTAATTCTGGTTTGTACTTTTGCAATGGCCTTGAGCTACGCTCTACCCTTAAGAGGACGTAGTCGTCGGCTGGAATCGGTCAGTGCTGCTGCCGAACAAGCAAATATCAGCATGCCGATAGATAGCAATTTCATTGTCTAACTACGATCTTAGACCGAGGGTGAAGACAAAAACAAAAAGTTCGGAGAGGGAAAGTGGTAGTAGCGAGAGAGCCTGTTGAGAGGGCAATTATCTGAACTAGTTAAATATACGCCGTAAGCTATCAACCAAAATCTCTGCGATTGGGTCAGACCTATCTATCCAGACTAAGGTGTACGGGGCAATATTCAATCAACTTGCTGGGCCTTGATGCATTTACAATAAAGTTTGCCATCTGTGGAGTGATAGAAGATCACCCCTGTATTGACTTTATACTATTGCAGGATGAAATGCACCATATTTTATGGGCCCCTTAGCTTGTTGGGTGCTCCCACCTGTATTCACGGTATTTTGTCTAACAGTCCCACAGCATCTGGGGGTGGTCGGTCACGTAACGCAATATTTTAGAATATTTACACCAAGACATTTTACTATACTAATTTTACAGGTGGGGGGTGATTGAGGAATTTGGCGGAGAGTACACTGTACCCACTATAGATATCATTTCCATTGTTTCCGATAATTTCTCCCTGCTTGAGATCAGGCCCCGTGCGAAGAAATAAAACTAACTACGCGCGTGGACGGTTAGCCTTACTACGGTTCTAACTTTTACTAATACGCTAGGGGTCTTAACAACTCAACCTGCATCGTACCATCTCACGCTCCTCAGTAAGAGTCATTACTAGCACGGATAGATTGGTAGTTGGTATCCATATTAGCCCAGTTGACCCTCGTATGGAGCGTAATATAGATGTATATGCTACCTTCCTAAACGAGGCATAGGGCAGAGCTCTATTCCCGGGACCAGTTGTATATCGAGTGATCTGATCCCTACACGAATTCCGTTACAGTGTTCTACACGAGAGTAATGGGATGAACCATGGAGTTTTATACTTCGAGTGCAACACCGGGCAATATCTATCTGGTCCACAACGCATACTCGAGTTTGCAGAACGACCTGAGGTCACGCTAGCAGTGGACTTGTACTGGGATAGGCCATGCGCCAGTGGAATTGGAGATAGGTATTCGTATGAGCCTTCTGGCGCTAGATAGTAGAAAAATCATTCGGAGCGTAGGAAGCCGAAGCCGGTGGTGGGTAGTGTCAGGTGCATACCTTCTACTAGTGCCTTAGAGCAGAAGACTCCGGGCAGTATCCACACAGTGATATATATAAAGCTCAACATTACTCACTCATGAACAGACTGTGTCGCCAACGTTGAATTTGAGCAGGGAAATAGACAATTACTATGATCTTGCTTCAGCTCCTATCCCCTGCCCTCCTGCTAGGCGTGGTTAATGCTGCCGCCATCGAGAAACGCTGGACCAACGGAGGCTCTTCCACCGGGACTACAGACCCGAATGTCTCCAGCAGCTGTACATACTGGGCCAACTCTATTATTACGGGTGATACATGTGCATCTTTAGTAGATTACTTTGGCATCACTATCGCCCAGTTGGTGAACTGGGTAAGCGAAGAGAACACCAATCCATTGACATTGCTAACCACAGACTTTAGAATCCATCCTTGTCATCAACTGACTGTAAGTTGACTGTGGGCTGGAGTTATTGTATAGAGGCTCCAGCCACCAAACCTATTACTTCCAAGAAGACTACCACCCACAGTGTAACGACCACTGCAGCAGGAACAACAAAAGCACCGACTATAATTGTGACAACAGCAACTGCAGCCTCAACCACCACGAATAATTCAGGAAATACCCCCTCGCCAACCCAGAGCGGCCTAATCTCTACCTGTAACGCCTTCTACAAGGTCCAGGTGAATGATATCTGCTACGACATAGCAAGCTATTATGGTAACTTTACATTGGATCAATTCTATGAATGGAATCCGTAAGGATTATCTACCACCTACCTATCTTACAAACATACCTATAGATACACGGTGCTAATTAATCCAATGCCCCAGTTCCGTCAAGTCCGACTGCTCAGGACTCCAGGCTGGCTATTACGTCTGCATTGGAGTCGCTGCGTCTTCTACCACCGTCGCAACAGCTGATCCTGCAACCACCACGGCGGCGACCACCACTACCCCAAACATCCCACAACAGTCTGGAATTGCAAAAGACTGTAATAAGTATTATTTTGTGAAGCGTGGTGACACCCGTCCCGAGATCGCTTCGGAGTATGGCATTGGTCTGTCTACATTCTACCGCTGGAACCCAGCTGTTGGTCCAGATTGCAGAACACTTATCTCTAGCTATTATGTTTGTGTTGGCGTCTCTGGTATGATTTTTTCCCCTTCTATACTATCCGAAAACAGTCGCAATAACCACTGAGTTCAGGTTCATTATCCCCAACCACCACCGCAACTGACTCCACAGGCCCATCTCCCACCCAAGACGGCATCACCCTAGACTGCGTTAAGTGCCATAAGGCTGTGGCCGGCGACAACTGCTGGTCCATTGTTCATGACAAATACACATACCTCACATCCGACCAGTTCTATGCCTGGAACCCTGCTGTGGGCAAATCATGCGCCCACCTACAGCTTGGATATTACTTCTGTGTCGCTACGAAGACGGCTCAGCCGATGCCGGACACCATTGGTACTTGCAAAAAGTGGCATAAAGTTGCCAAGGGTGATAGCTGTTGGACAATTGAGCAGAAATACTCCATTACTGTAAAGCAGTTTTGATCCTGGAATCCTTTCGTTGGCTCTTCTTGCAAGTCTCTTTGGCTGGGATACGATGTCTGTGTTGGGGCCTAGGTTGATTGGTACAGGAAGAATATCAATTACGGGATAAGCAAGATTTTAGAAAATAAGAGGGGGAATTAACTATAAAAATAGGGTGATGTTATATCTACTTCGCGGACCTCGCGCAACTAGCCTAACCGCCTTTGTATGTCATGTGACCTTACACCAACAGCTCTGTAATCCACTTTGCGTGACCTAAATCTTTCATTACTTTACATCTCCCTATCCCACACAAGGCAGAAACCTGAAAAATTACAAACATTAAGTACTTTGTAACTAGTTATTGTCGACAAGCATGGTAATATTGATTATTCAGCACCATTCTCGGTCACATGTTGTTGATGATAAACATCATCGGATCGCTTATATTTCCTATATTAGTTAGTTTACATTCTTTTGTTTACCTCGCCCTTTATAAACGCGAGATGTTTTGGCAGTTTAGTTGAATCAGAGACCTAATTCTATCGAGGATCGATACTTGCGGATACACGTATTTCTATGGTCGACAGTTATTAACTAGTTTTCATTCTAAGATGAGTACTACAAGCGATATTGCCTATATTGGTCAGAATAAGAGCTCAGATGTTAAAAATTTAGATGCATAGATCAGGTTTGCATTTATTACGTTTACCTTTAAAATTATAATCACTTGATAACCAGTTATTAATTACCTCTTAACTGCTTGTTAACTAGTTAGTAACTGGTTAAGTGTAAGGGGCTGGAGCCCGTTTACTGTCTCGGCCTCACAGTCTGTAGATAGTATAGCTCCGACCTCGCGTCGCTCTGTTTACGTGTTCTTCAAGCGATGTCTTCGTCAAAATGCAATACAGTTGTTGGCCTAGTCTCGTGCCGTGACAATATGCTCCAACATATTCACATGCCAGTGCTTTCTCCTAGGCATATACATAAATCATATATATGTCCCTTCAATCACATACGACCACAGGGTGTGGAAAACAGGGCTTCCCGTCCGCTCAGCCGTACTTAAGTCACACGCCGGCCGGTTAGTAGTTGGGTGGGTGACCACCAGCGAATCCCGGCTGTTGTATGTTTTTTGCCATCTGTTTTTGCTTCAGATGGATGGATGGATCACTGAACAGTGAGTGAGCGAGTGTGGGTAAGATATTTCGAGAATTAATCTGACGTCTTCGTGCTGATTTCGAGGAACTCTTGCGGGAGCACACTTCCCGTGAACAAATCCGAGTGAAGTTTATTAATCCGGTACAAATACGGAGACTCTATTCGTTGGACGTAGGCTCAGGGTAATGCTTTTTACAGGGAAGAATCACCAGGATGTGCGAATTGAGGCTTCAGTGTCAGGCATGGCTTTTACAGATGGTGGAGACGAGCAGCAGTATTTTAAACCTCTGTTTCGGCGGTTTGTTTAAGCAGCTAGTAGCTTAATCAAAAAGATTCCTAAATGTCAACTCCAGTTTTAAGAGAATTGGGCAGGGAGACATTTCGGTTAAGAAAAAGCCGAAAGTCGTAGTGAATTATTCGATATAAGCATGGTGGTTCTACTAGAGTTTTGCAATTTAACCATATATGAATTAACGTCTATGAATTGTGATTTTTATTTACGGATTAGACTTGCCAGTTAGACTTAATATGTTTCATTTTTATAGGCTGGTTAATATATTAGGGCGTTTACAGATTCAAATATCTTTTATAGCCTGCCAGGTTTGCATACTGCAGATCTAGCATTTTTGCCTTTAAAATTGCGTAACAGTCAAAAGGTCCAGATGTTGTATAAGGGGATTCAGCCTGCGATCGGCGCCCGAATCCATATATAAGCTATGATAAATTATAGCATCATGATCGCGAAATTTTATGGTTTTCTCTGCAATTCTTAGATTCTATACTTTGTAGGCATGTTCTCCTTGTTTTCTTGGGATCCATTATTTTTCCTCTATTTTTCAGAATTTCGACCCTTCCGCGAGCGATTCTATGTCATTATTTGTAAATTTGTGTGGATCTTGTAGGGGCCTCCTTAATCCGCTCGAATTCACCCTGAATGTAACCATACTCTATCACAGTGAGGTTAAGGTGGAGTTTGTGATAAAGGAGAGGCAGAAGTGACCTCTTCTACAGGCTACGTTGCTCCCTCCTATTGATTAAGATTGGGGCAATAAAACTAAGATACCAACCACACTTAATGACGCTGGTAAGAATAGCGGTACAAAGACTGTGTAGGCTTCAGACCCAACCACAATTCCGCCTATTAATGGCTACTTGCGGCAACAGTATACTTTGTCAGTTAGGCGGAAAAGTCCTTCATTATTCCCTCAAAGCTGTATTCCACAATCCTCTCATACCATGGGTGTCCTAAACATTTCCATGGTTTTCCTATTCAAGTTGCAAAAACAGGAAGACCTGATACCTATCAGAGAACCCTCAGTCGATCCCACTTCTCCATTGCCTGTCTATATCGGTCACGTGCCCTCTCGAGTCGCATTCGAGCTCGGGAATCCGCTTCATCCTCTCCGGCTACCGTGTTCAGCTCGCTGTCGTCGAGCTGGGCGAAGATGTCGGCGGAGACAGTGCGCATTGGGCATTTCGGGCCCAACACGTGTCGTTCGACCACCTGCATGGCAACGTTGTCCACAAATCGGTACACTGCGATATCGTGGTATGCGCTGAGTCTAGCCGCGACAAAGAGAACCTGGCTGAGCATGGTTGACACGAAACGTTGATTCTGGTGGTTTTCAGACGAAGCATCCCCTTTCCCCTCCTTCTCCACGGCCGGGTTGGTGGATGTTGGCTTGTTCCGTGTTGAGCCCCTGAGTAAAATCTGGTCGCGTTGCCAGTCTGCAGCTTTTGTCTGTTCTAGAAGAATAGGATTCGTCGTGATCAATGGACGAGATTGGTTGTCCTCTATGAGGGCTTGGAGGGCTAGGTCCGTATCCGTGTTCCACTCTTCCAGTCGTTTTCCTACAATGCGGCTCACCTCGAGACGCACTTTGCTGTTTGGTATGGCAATGCGAAGAAGGAGGTCATAGCAGTCCTTGACGCAGTCTTTGGCATCCTTAACAAAAGCCCTGGCGATGCGCTCCCAGTGGGATGAGAGTTTTCGAAAAATCTTTTCCTCCACGTCTGGGTGGACATTTCCTGGCAGGCTCCTACCTCGGCAAATCTCGGCTTCCTTATAAATTTCTGCGTATAGCCCTACATTTGCAGTTCTCAGCATTTCCTCCCAGGCCTGTGAATTGGGGCATTCCACGCTGAGATAGTGTAAATCATTCTCAAACTTGGTCGGGTAAATCGCCATATTTTTGATATCTACAATATCCGCGGCGAATTGATCTAGTCGGCGTTGGAGTTTGTAGCGAAGCATGATGTTCGGGTCGTTCGATGGGATATCTCGCTTTTCGCCGCGGAGGGTGGATTCGGCCATTTTCTGCATCTCGTTGCAAAATTGGAGAACGTAGTACCGCTGCGCCCGCGGGGTGTTTCGTGCTTCTCCAGATTTTTTGAGATCGTTCTCGCATTCTTGAAGCTTCTGCCGAATTTCGTCCACGATAAGGGGTATCCCTTTTTGCAGTTGGGTCCGACGCTCTTTGTCGACATAGTCCATCAAAGACTTGATGCCAGCTCGATCGTGAGCTACGCCTTCCCACGCTGATTTGCCGAACTCCTTCCTTTCCAGTTCATCTCGTTCTTTGTCGGAGACATTCATCTCTTTGGGCTGCCTGTTTCGGAGCCCAAACCAGCCATGATCGAGGTGCGGGACTGTCGGCAGATCATTCCGTAGTAGATTGACCATCTATGATTGTTAGCGAGGCGCAGATCGTATTGAGATTTATATGGAGGTATGGTATACCCATTGTTCAGAGCTTTCCTGCTTACAATCGCACTTCGTCAAGATCCCAATACAGCGGCTCTGCAACCCTGGTATTTGCTCGACCAACTCCAAGCTCTTGTGACGTTGGACGTCTACGTTGTCAACAACAACCCTGAACAAGGTCAGCTTCGACTTTTTCAATCAGCAAATGGTTGACACTCATACAGGACAATATTTCTCTCGTTTTCCAGGTACCGGCGAGCCAGGCCTTCTGCAGTGGCAACGTCCTGCGGCTTGCCCTTGCGGATCAAGCCAGGGAGGTCGACAATTGTCCAGTGCATCTCTTCGGTGCCGGAGCGCTCGATGCTTAGGGTAGTATCGCTAAGAGTGGTCTGCTTGGCCGGGGTCTGACCGGGGAAAATGCATTCCGTGGCCTGACTGTATGAGCTCCGAGAAATAACTGACCACCGACAGAATGCTCGTACCTCACGTATGATCTCTGCCATCACATCCTCAGTAAGCTCCTCCTTCTCGAAGCTAAAATTCGCGGCGCGGCTAACAAGTGCGTCATCTTTCTCCGACAATAGGCCGGGGATCAGCGTAACCTTAACGGTCGGTTTCTTGGAGGCCGGGGTCTGTCTGAACGAGATCCGAATCGGGAAACGCGTGCACATGGTGTCCTTGACCGGAAAGTTGATCTCGGTGATGGCTTGAAGTACGGAGCTCTTGCCAGTGTTTTGGTCGCCCAGCACGACCAGCTGATCGGCGATGTTAGAGAGATATGTTATTCCAGTCTGAAGGACCTACCTCGGGTAGCTCGACGTCGTTACTCAGACCCAACGCGTGCAGCTCGTCGATGAAAGCGAGCTGCTCCGAGCTCTCGCGCCCGATGAAGTGACGGATCCGCTTTCTCATAATATTGAATGTTGAGGCGCGCTCGAAACGTATAAAGATTGGAAGTTGTGTGATTTGCTCAACTGATATTCTGACCCAGTAACCACAATTTATATCTATCCAACTCCATCCGGGGATAGATTTAGCTGTGGAATGATCAGGGCAGTGCTACCATGACTATGTGGGGTCCCATATGCGATGCGGCGCAGTTGCATCGAAGGACCACCACTCTTGGCCATCCTGCGAGTCATGACAACTCCATTCCTATTCGATCTGCGAATGAAGCGTGTCGAGGCATGTGACGCGAATGAAGCGCTCCTTGTTGATCTAAAGAGTAGAGGATTTATTGTGGAGATTCTACGAGAACAGGAAGTCGGTCATTTCGACCGGGGGAAAAACAGCCCGATCAGAGCTGCAAGTCCATTTTAGCTGCATATCCTCCAATATTGTTTGCTATAAAAGACCTTTTAAACTTAGATACAGGCTCTGCTAACCGTGCCGTTGTACTTTTTTTAAATCAAGTCTCATAAAAACTGTTTGATAGGGTGACTACGTCCGCTTCAAGCCCGGAAGGTGCTTTAGGGTTAAGAAGTTAGGTACAATAAACATATTTTCATTATTGAAAGCCGTCAATAATGTTGGCCCTCGATTGCTGGCTGTTCTGTCTGATATACTGCTCTGTAGATAATGTGTTTAAACGTTCTGTGGTAGTGACTGCACCACCTATCGTTTCAAATGTGAGCTAACGGACTTGGGAGAAGGGGCCAGAGAGAGGAGCTTCTGATCATCTTCGCCTCGGGCCGAACTCGACATCGAATGAAATTGTGATCTAATGATGATCTACCAGGTGCATGTGGCTGGATTGTAAATTCCCGCGGAAGATGTTGTGGAAAACGCCGCTGTTTCGTGCGCTCATGAGCAACTGTTCAGTCAACTCCACCTGGTTACCAAAGTCTGTGAAGTCCCACGTTGAACGGGTTACGTCTGGGGAGGGCTGGGCGCAAATGCGTCGCGTTTTCTTTAAAAATCGCCCGGACCTGCCGACCGTTCAAACGCCTCGTCACCATACCGGAAGCTATTGAATACTAACAAAGAAAATCCTCCTCGTGCCCCACGCTCCCGCATCAATCATGAAGGCAAAAATCAGCACTAAGTCGGGCCGAAAACAGAAAGAGTAAGGCCCAAAATCTCCACATATAAAGGGTTCATGTGGTAAAAACTAGTGTCAGATAAACGTACAATGCTATACCTTTTTTAATATTCTCTGCATGGAAACTCCTGAACGGGGTCCTTTAGGTATAGATTAAATTAGATTGGTAAATACTATCTCTGAAATTTGGTACTTTTGATATAACTGAAAAACTTCTTCTATGAACACCTAAAATTATAAGAGTCTCAAAGGCTGAAATAGAAGGGAGTGTCGGGTGGAACAGAGGGATCAATCAGTAGAGCAATAGGAATGGCATTCAACGATACTCCAAATTAGGATCAGATAGATACGGAAGCTGAAGCCTGAGTTCCTTCCTCAAGCTGGGAGAACGCTCGTATATGCGATGGACAAAACAGAGGTAGAAAAAAGCAATGTGAGTCTTAAGACCTTTCCACGTCATCCCATTGCAGATCAACAAGATAGGTGAGGGTAGGGAATCGTATTACAAGGCTATAAATAATGAGTTATGAATACAATATATATTTCAGAATCCCAGAATCAGCACCGTGCTTATTTTAAATTTACAATCCTGGATCTGTAAAACAATTAAGTGGATAAAATAATATGTGCCTTTAATCGTCACGAGAAAATATGTTATTTTTCGCTCTATCACGTAGTAACTATATGTGATCTGAACAACCAGATTATAATAAAGTTGAAAAAAAAATAAATTGCTTATAGGTAACTTGAATTAGTCAACAGAATAATAAAGCTAACTAAAACCCCACAACAGCAAAAAAAAAAAAAAAAAAAAAAGGGAAAGAAAGGACAGCAACTAGAATGGGCTGGCTGCAGCCACTCAGTCATCGAGTAACCGTCCGTGGGGAGATTAGCTGATAGTGTAGCGTACATAGATACAGCCTTTAGGCCAGACCTGTCATGAGGTCATTTCTATTCGTCTTATATAGCGCGATCCCTGCCTTGGCTGCACCACATAAGCATCTTACGTCTTGGTCATATTATGCACGTTGATATAATGGACATCTAGGAATAGAGTTGTAAGACCGCTTGTTTCGTCTTCCTACATGTGCCAGAATGAAAATGGGTTTTTCTTGCCTCCTGGTTGGGGATGATCGTTGTTATCTACTGGTCGGACGAGATGAAAAAAAGAAACGGTCAGATCGGGGTTGCTTGACTATTATTAGTCAAACTGCATCAACAAAAGAAGTTGTACAGCAACCCAGTTATGGAGATAACCGTATATCATACGGTATTCCCAGAGGTAGGGATGACCTCTTAAACTTTGGACAGCGCCATCCGTGGGACTGATTGCTGTGAGCAGAAAATCCCCCTTCAATGCAGTATCAACGCGCAAGAATAATATCCACTACTCTTTCTAAAGGCTGACATTGGATCAGTAGCCGGATCCAAAAACATACCATTACCGAAATAAGTCTCTGAGAGCTGCAGTGCGGTAACCCTTCAGCATGGATACAGTTCCCGTTTACCGGGATAGTCAGTGACTGGATAACGACTTGTGCCAGCTTGTCGAGCAAGCGAAGACCAAGTCTGACAGGTGCAACTGTATGGAGGTTGATTTATCGGCAAACACTCCATGGCGGCCTGATAGCGCTGAAGGGACAATCTTCAATGGCCAAAGGCCAGATCTTGGACGAAGTGATCGAGTACTGCGGGTCCGTGATCATTGCGCCGCAGGATAGGGCTCGGAGAGCGCAGTCGGTGTGGATGCACTCGTGTTCGGACGTGCATAAAGAGCTGATGAAGAGGTTCAGACCGGAATGATTGACGCGGCACGTGCTAGGTGCCAATCCATTATCAACAACCGCTTCAGTGGCGGCAGACTGGGTGTCATTCATGTTAATAGGAAAGCAAGTTTCCAATGGCGTCGATGACCAGGGCCGTCTGGATGCGAACGTCACGCAGCGTCACGCTGTCGATGAAGGCGGCCTCGGCGTCGAATACTTGGTTCAACGCCTCAATGGCCAGACTCATGTGGCCGGCAGCAGGGAAGATGGCGGCGCCGTCCAGCTGACAGGGTTAGCGAAGGACTAGGAGATGAAGGACAGAGAGGGGGAAAGAAAGAAGTACATACTTTGTGAGCTGACCGCGGAAATTGCCGGAACCTCGATTGCCAGACTTGCGATGGGAACCAGTGATTCTTACACCGAGGAATACTATAGCCAAGAATAGATTACTTGAAGGACTTCACTGAGTTTTGCTTTTGTGGCAACAATCCTCCAAAGGCGAGCTTAGTAACGGCAAACGTAAAGATGGGCTCCGATTGTGACATTAGAACTAGATGTCACATTCCATAGTAGGCCCATTCAAAATTACCCTGCGGAAACATATTCCAAGAATAGAATAATTAATTTACATCAAACTCTCTCCACAGGTCATAAAGTGCCCTATAATCTGTAACATACCGGTTTCCATGGTACGTGGAACTGAACAATTGCGGAAGGTTTCCGGACACACTACATCTCTGGTTCTTGGGTCCATGGAAATCCTATGACTAGTCCATGACATCAAACAATGTCTAATTGTATAACGAGAGTACTGTCGGAAACGGCTGTTTCTGAAAATGGCAACAAATAGTCAATGTATTGTCGCCCGTGATCTGTTATTCCGAGGTTGCTCAAAAGTAACAGACCAGCCTAACATATAGTAGAGTTTACCACCAGTTTATAGGAAGGCTCTAACTGTGTCTTTATTATACAGATGTAGTCTAGAAGCCACCTGAGTAACAATGTTTATTGAAATAAAGCGTCCCTCTGAGGTCTAGACTTAGATAAAGTGGTTAGTCTCTAAATTCGTCTATATCATGGATCTGGCTCCATTTACATTTGCGCCAGTGACATCATTGGGAAGATCATCATGACGCCTAATACACTATCCATATAGTGTTGCAGACAATGTTGGAGTAAAAAGGTCAATATGATTTGGAGAACTGTATGCTTGATGTGTGTCATAGACATGCTGCGCTAAAGTCCCGATGGTTCCGGGTGGTAGTACTTCAATCCATCCATCCACTGGGATCTATATAATGGAGCAAGATTCGCTAAGTATACCAGTACTTTATATCTCAACACCTACGATCTTGTACTTAGAAGACGATCTCGAACCTCTCAACTAAGCACTTTGTTCCCCATAGTTCCCCATATCACCGAGCATCTACATAATACATCATGCCACAAGTTGAAGACGGGCCATATGGTGGCTTTGGAGGTAGCTACTACAATGCAGAAAATGGACAACGCAAAATAAAGAGAATTGACGCCTGGGGACGGAGCTGGGATGGCTATGATGTCGTTAATGGATTACAATTCACCTGGGATGATGGCTATCAGGGCCCGCTTGTCGGCCACAAGAACCCCAATATTTATAGACCGTTCGAGTTCGACCGGGATGAAATTATAACTTCCATGACCATCCGCGCAGGAGACAATGTAGGATATGTCGACGGGATCGAGTTTGACACAAACCAGAACCGCCACTATGAAGTTGGTGGAAAGGGAGGTAAAGCAAACGTACTCCGAGGAAGGCTCCTTGGGAATGGTGAATGGACTCGAGCTGAAGGCAGAGATCCGATTCACGGTGCCGGGGAAGTTCTGGATAACATCAAGGTATTCTTCAACACTTAAAAAAGGTATGGTTAATGCAAGCATGGCGAATGTCATTGTCGATCACATAAAGGCTGACAAATGTAGGCTGCGCAGCTATGGTCGTTCAGATGGTCTAGCAGCTGTGGTGACTCCGGTTTACGGCTTTCACATTTCCTTGTTCTATCAAAATTGGAGAAGCTGGGATCCTGGTCATGTCATTAGTATTAAGGAAGGAAATGAGTTTGGTGGCTCGTACTCACATTCCTTTGTATAGGTTTTTGCCAGTGTACTTGGTTTTCCCAGACTGTCATGAGAATACAAAAGCATCTTAAGTACTGTACTATTTGTAATATTTTCGCTCCAAATTAAGCCCAGTTGAAGCGATAGGTGTGTATACAAAGGCGTTCAACGTAATGGATATCTGTCGAGTGGCACAGATATTAAGGCCTCTACATACTATAATATTCTATGCAAGATACATGTGTCTTACGGTGCCCTTTTTATATTATTATTTTTGTTTAAGGTTGAGTTTTTACCGTGAACTATGTAAGAAAGATTCTACTTGGACGTTCGGCATCGCAACTCGTCATTTGATAGCCGACGGTAACAGTAAAAATCTTACTCCATTAGGTTGTCATCTCCATGTCGGTATAGTACTCGACTATGATGGCTGATTGGACCTTACGAAGCTAGTTTGGTAAGACTTTTGCCCATAGCAGGTGCTTCTGTCAGCAGAGGCTCTACTCAAAGCAGAAGCTACAGTCGAATAGGCATAGGAATTTATATATACTCTCTTACTATCTTTTTAATTAGATAATTGATTGTCCAATTGCTTAATATTATAGGGTATTTTGGTGCTGAATTAGTAGATCAGTGACCGACGGGTGAATAGACATTAGCCAATTGTCTATTCCAACACCTAACCATTACGAAGTGCGTTTTTAAACCTTCCATCCATATTTCTCCACTCATGAGCAGTAAATTTGGTTAATCTTAGAGATAAGCGTACATACCATTCGAATTCAGAGCATTTAAGCTATTATCGAAATCGGCTTGACTAGTAAACATTGTTAAGCTAGATTCAGGTCACACTGCCAAGGTATAAGTGCACTGAAAATATTCAGAACGGTCACTATGATCCTCTGTCCCGGCCGCTCCCCAAGTTTCCCCATGGTTGTATTTCGCGGCTGAAAGGTGACATGTAGGAATAAGAAAAGCATGCTTGGATGACCAAAGCAGGAACCAGAGCGGAGGAGGAATTCCCTAATAAGGTAGCCGATGAAAACATCGTCATTAACCAATAGGGAAGCTCACGCTCTTCATCTTCTTCGGTCCTGGGGGGTGGGGGGGTATATCCTTCCCCTGCGTGAAGATGAGCCAGGAAGACCTCGGTATCATAGAGAATACGAGACGAGCAGTAATTGCATGAGAGGCGCATTGTATACGCGGATAAATGGTTGAAGCTCGACAGAGAAACAAGAACTAGATATTATTAAGCACCTAAATTAGTATATAGTCTGTAGAATAATCACATAAATCAAGATAACTTTCTAATCTTAGGCTGCCCAGCATATCAGGCAGCTCAGCATCTATACAACTAAGGCACGTCCTACCTGCCAGCTAAGCGTATCACGAATCTGATTAGCTATATAGCATGCTGAGCTCGATTTCTGGACGGTTTTCGATTTGCGCCTTTTTGGCAGTGACGTAGTGGTAAAGCTCAGCACTACCAACTAAAAAGGGCAAAACTGAGGAGGAACAAAACAATTCCCTTTGATTGTGTCGAACAACAGGAAAAGATCTAGCACTTAAATTAGCATAATTACAATCTTGATGACTTAGACTCAGTCGTTGATTTTTATCTCTCCTTATTATTGCGTTGTTGAGTCCCGCAGCGCGAGACCGCTTCTGACGCACTCGTTTTATCGCAACAGTAGGTACATGATTTGAGGTTTTTGCTTTCTACTTCATTTCCAATGCATATTGTCCTTCCACAGCCACACACATACTGCGATCGTATCCGGATAGTGGCCCAGCATTATATATAATCGCCAAAAGAAGCCACCATTTTTTTATTCTGTGGTGGAGATCATTTCCCCAGGACTATGTCGCTTTTAGAATTTCCGCGTGAACTAATTGATCTTGTAATCCGCCACCTTCCACCTCATTCAGCTCCAAACCCTCAAGCAGCCTTTCATGTCTCCCCCATAAGCAAGTGAAAAGAGGTACAAGGACTATGATCGTTAATCTTTGAAAAGAGGACTGGCTTCGCAAGTTAACAGATCTGGACGGGCAATCCTGCCCTAATTGGTGCTCATTTTAGAGACGTACATATCGTTGGAAAGCATAATGGAATTGCACAAAATTATATGGTACTCAGGTTCTAGGGATTATGATGTTACCGCACAATCAATTGGACAACTCTTACTTGATTGCTTAAGAAGGGCTATAAGGTTTGCGAAAAGATATGAGGACTATATCGAGATTAAAGTCGGGACACGTCACAGTGGATGTGTCCTACCGTTGCGAGGATGTGGGTGGTTCGAGATTAAAGCAAGGCGCATCAGGCAGTTATTCTTCCATGAGAACAAGAGCCTCCACTCATAATATTGTTTCTTCAATGACAGCATAATCAAAGACCCAGGGGCTGTTAGGCAAGTCAGAGTCACAATGGCAACGAAACAAGGCTTCGGTCAAGATGTGATTTGGACCCTTTCGCATGCAAGTGGGAAAATAAAAGTTCTTGTCCTCGTAAACAAAGGTGATGCGTGCTGTCGCACGCGAAGCCCCTTGAGTTGTTTA
This sequence comes from Aspergillus tanneri, assembly GCF_003426965.1. Classification (NCBI taxonomy): domain Eukaryota; kingdom Fungi; phylum Ascomycota; class Eurotiomycetes; order Eurotiales; family Aspergillaceae; genus Aspergillus; species Aspergillus tanneri. The sequence continues at coordinate 749,443 of NW_022984634.1, read as the reverse complement.
TATTGAATGAAATTTATATTATAGTTCACTTCTGAAAACAGGCTGATTCCCATCGCCGACACATCATTTATACCAGAATGGAATCACAATGGAGATAAACTTCTCCCTTATGGCAAGGAGACGGGGAAATAGTACAATTCAAGGCCTGAATGCAAGGCTGCACGAGTACGATGTAACTAGACACACATAAGCATAGATATAGTTACTTATAACTCTCCGCCTTCCAACAACAACCGCTGAAGACCTATTGATGTATAGTCAACGACATCCTATTCTGTAGCCATACCATTGCCACTGAGAAGCATATTATATGCCTCCCCAATCGAACAGGCGAGTCGAGGCGGTCATGTCTAGTTTGTTTCCCCAGTACTCCACGCCATCCACGGCATATTGATCCGGTAAATATCCAGATATATTAAAGTACCTTCGGAGACATTCCTTTTTTAACACTTTACCTGAGGCCGTTAAAAGAACCTGTTCCTTATTTTTGAGAATCCGTAAAAGTGTAGGGAGTTTGTATGAAACCATGTTGGCAGCAGCGAGGTCTTCACGGATTCTCCGAAGGTTAAACTGATGTCTTTCTTCACCAGTATTCGGTTTTTGGATTCGAACAAGTGCGGCTACCAATCCACCTGCCTCATAATCTGCAACGGGAAGAACATAAGCTTCAGAGACATATGGAAGATCCATCAAACACTGCTCAAGCTCTAGGACAGAAATCGTGTACTCATGGAACCGGACCCCTTGCGTTTGTCAACCTCTGATAAGTCCCAGTATAGGAGATTAAACGCACAGTCGCATGAGACCCTACCATCAAAGAAATAGCTTTCCCCGACACGGTGGGCATAGTCACCGGTTTTGTAGAACCCTTCAGAATCAAATGCGGCCCGTGTGGCTGCATCGTCGTTGATATATCTTTGTCTAGCGCGTAAGCAAGCTCCTATGTAGAAATAATACGAAAATAGAGCTCCCTTACTGAATGAATGCTTTGGGGTTTTTGACTAAGATTTCTCCATGGTCACCGTTAGAAAGCTTGACTATCACCCCTGGAAAGGGTGTACCAATAGAACCCTAGATAACAATTAGAAAGAAATCCAGGGGAGTTGATTAGAGTCAGGCACACACGTCCACAAAGTTAGAACCAGCTGGCGTGGCCATTACAGCTCCGCCCATTTCAGTTGACCCGTATCCATTTCTGATAGGAACGTTTATTAGATCTGTAAAGAACTTTCGGGTGATAGGGCTAAGCACAGAACCACCTGTCCAGAGCGTTTGCAAGTTTTGAGCCCCTCTAATATATTTTTCACTATAACGGTGTGGAAGGTTTTGAATATTTTCCTTGTAGTATTCCATTAATGCTCTCAAAAGAGTTGGCGACACGCTCATTCTCGTCACTTTTCCCTTCGCCAAGATTTCCCAAAACCTCACAGGCTCAGCTTGGCTCTTCATAATACGGAGTCTCTCCCCATTCAGTACACTGTATAAGAGACCCTCTGCACCACTTATCCAATGTATGGAAGTTGAAGACAGATACAGATCGGCTGGATTACAGACAGTACCCTCCTTGTAATAGAATAACTGGCGGGGCAACAAAACACCCTTCGGTTGGCAGGTTGTCCCAGATGTAAAGAGAACCAGACATCCAATCGTTGGGGAGAATGTCAGCTCATCATCTATTTGCAATATAGGGTGGTTATTTGAGCCAGAGTCTGCCCTCGTGACTAAAACTATGTTCAATTTTTGATCAGCCTGGGCCCGGGCATAATCTTTAATCTCCACCGCTTTGTCAAAGGTGCTGGCTTCTACCAAGACACAGGTTGCATTGCACTTATTCAAGTAGTATAAAGCTTCTTCTGGAAGAAGACTTGTCGCCGCTATGAGTGACTTGTTAGTATTCTGGAAAACCATATTCTTCTTGGCTTACCCAATGGCACACATATGCCTCCCAGGGCAGCAATAGCCAGAAAGCTTGTAATGAAGTTGTATCCGCTGAGTCCTAGATAGCCGATAGACGTAGCATGCTGTTGTAACAAGCCCTTCTCATTTAATGAACCATTGGAAAGCTGCTCTCGCAGTACCTGGCGCAAATGAGTGATATCGCTGATCAAGTTGTTATAGCTTGCCTTGATACCATAATCATCTTGGAATACCTCACCACGTCTCTCTACAGAGAACCGGCGAAGTCGAGTGAATATAGGATCATTTGGAAAAGCCTGGTGTGTAGATTGTATGTGGTGTTTCCAATCAGCCATTTGCGTGTACACCGTCAATTGAAGCAGAAATAAGACGCCAGGGTAACTAGCCAATACTGGTGGACTAGGAAAGATGGCATATATATAGCAGGCAGGGATCGTATTCCTTATGTACGTTCCCGAGATCGCTCACCATAACTCCGCCAGTGGCAATAGTTCAAATTCGCAACAAATGTGACCCTACCTACCGTATCGGATGATTGACTGTAGCGTGAATGCTACTGCAACACTTTACATCAGCGGCGGTTCTTTTACTGTACAATTCAGCCACAGACACAAGTTAGGATCAATTGAAATTAATTGCGACAACTGATGTGGAACCACAGATGCCAATAAAATCTCCCTCGCACCACAGATGATTATTTTTCCGCATTCGTAATCAGTGCTGTAACGGGTAGGTCGCTTTGAAGTTCTCCAAATATCAAAGTACCAAGTATGATAAATTATTAGGCTAGTTAATGGAATTGAACGCTAAGGTCTGTACTGACATGAATACGGCATAGCTAGAAAGTAAGTGGTGATTCATGATTGAAATAAGGGTGGGTCCTTGGATACAGTACTGACATGAATGCAGTATGGTTACATTGCAAGTGGTAATCCTTAACGGAAATAGAAGCGGCTCTCTGCGACAGTATTAATATAAATATGGCATGTATAGGGCATCTGCCGATGCCGAACCCTCAGACAAGACTGACAAAGTTGGGTGGCATGAGTGGTACTGGTGCAGTGCTTGCTAACGCCAGTGATTGTGTTTAATACTTGTACATCTAACCTACAGCACTCTAATCACTCTAATTGCTCTAATCGGAGCTCAATATCTGGCAACAGATTTCCACCATGGAGTCGGTACCGGGAGTATCGGACTTCGACATGGTGACAGAATCGAATCGATTTATCCAAAAACCAATAGCCGTACTTGGCATGGCTTGCCGGCTACCGGGACATAGTAATTCACCTAGGAAGCTGTGGGAGTTTCTGATGCGAGGAGAGGTAGCATGGACGGAGGTCCCCAAATCGCGATTTAATATCAAGGCCTTCTACGATGGGTCTGACAAACCGGGGACATTAAGATCTTCGGGAGCGATGTTCATGGAATCAGTAAACCCAGCAGTGTTCGATGCATCATTCTTTAATATTTCACCACAGGAAGCAATTTCAATGGATCCACAGCAGAGAATATTGCTCGAGGTTATTTATGAAGGACTGGAACATGCGGGGCTTGCGTTGGAGTCGTTGGCAGGGGAGAAATATGGGTGCTTCGTGGGAGGATATACTGGAGGTTTGGACTCTTTCTTTATCCTCCAGTTGCATGGCGCTCATTCACACTGATCTAGATCATCGGGAACTACTCGCACGCGATCCGGATTCTTCGCCAAGCAATGTGGGCATTGGCTGTTCAGGGGCGATGCTGAGCAATCGGATCAGTCACTTCCTCGATATAAAAGGCCCCAGGTAGCTCATGCCTTTTCCTGCGAGCTCCTACTTTACTGACATTTTCCTAGTATGCCAGTTGATACGGCCTGCTCCAGCTCTATAGTGGCATTGGAAATCGCATGTAAATTCCTTCACACAGGTGAAATCAATGGTGCCATCGTAGCTGCTTCGAACCTAGTCCTGGAGTAAGTGAATATTATCCCATCGCCGAAAAGTATCATTTGCTCATAAAAGCCCAGCCCTGGGTATGGATGCGATTGTATGTGGATTCGAATCACGTCTTCCCTTGGCCTGCTGCTCACTTAATATAGCCGGGCCTATCAAAAACACACATTCACCAACCGGACGGTGTCATACATTCGATGCCAAAGCCGACGGATACGTCAAAGCGGAGGGCATCAGCGCCGTAATCCTAAAGCGTTTCGACGATGCTATTCAAGATGGCGATCCAATCCGAGCTGTTATTCGGGGAACCGCCAGCAATCACAATGGCCGTACTCCGGGAATCGCCTCGCCCAGTGCTGAAGCGCAGGCAGCTGCTATCCAAATGGCATACTCAAATGCTAACATTACGGACTATTCCCTCACTGGGTACCTGGAATGCCATGGAACAGGAACATTGGCGGGAGATCCGGTCGAAGCGAGGGGCATTTCATCGGTCTTTTCGGCCTCTCGACCATTCGATAAGCCGCTACATATTGGCTCAGTATGACGAAGCTCTCACCTGATTTCAGTTACTGACATGTGTTGCAGATTAAAAGCAACATAGGGCATTCAGAGACTGCGGCAGGGCTATCTGGCCTGATAAAAGCTATCATGGTCCTGGAAACTGGACAGATTCCGGGGAACCCGACATTCGAAAACCCGAGCCCTAAAAGTAAGTGCTGATTTACTCAAAAGGCTGTCTTCGGTTACACTAATGATAGTCAGTTGACTTCCAAGCGCTCAGGTTAAAGGTTCAGAAGAATGCGATACCCTTTCCCAACATGCCCTTTCGGCGGGTAGGGGTCAACAACTTCGGCTTCGGCGGCAGCAATTCGCATGTTATCTTAGAAGAGCCGAAAGCATTGATTGACGGCTACCGCCCAGTGCATACTAGTTCTTATGACCCTGCGGTTGAAAATAGTATACCAGCCGATGATCATAACTGTCACCAGTCCTATATACTCTGCTTTTCAGCGAACGACGAAAGGTCTCTCAAGAGATATATTGAAAGGATTTCCCAGCACTTCGGTGATCCCAATGTTCACGCCAAGCTGCGGGACGTAGCGTATACTTTGAATATGCGCAGAAGCCATCTCTTCCACAGAGGGTACCTTATCACCAAGCAGTCACATAATCTCAACTTTGCGTCTGTCGTGTATGGGAAGAGAAACATCTATCCTCCAAGATTGGGATTTGTGTTCACTGGACAAGGAGCGCAATGGCCAGAAATGGGCCGAGAGCTTCTTGAAGCGTTTCCTGCAGCGAGGATGTGCGTTGAAAATTTAGATATCATCCTTCAAGCCCTCCCAGATCCGCCGAGTTGGTCCTTGTACGACGAATTAATTCAGCCTCGCACGCCCGAACATACTCGCAAACCTGAGTTTAGTCAGCCACTAGTCACAGCCTTACAGATGGCTCTTATCGTAGTACTCGGAAGCTGGCGCATCTCACCTAAGAGCGTTGTCGGTCACTCGTCTGGAGAGATTGCTGCAGCGTATGCTGCTGGCTACGTTACTGACGCAGAAGCTATAATTATTGCATACCACCGCGGCCTAGCCGCCCACGAGGGACGACAGAATGACAGTGCTCCTCTAGGAATGCTTGCTGTGGGCTTAGGCGCAGAGAAAATTTTGCCCTATCTTTCTGAATTTGGAGAGGTACAGATCGCTTGTTACAATAGTCCCACCAGCGTGACTTTGTCAGGTGTAGCCAGTGCACTGGAGCAACTTAAAGAGAGACTTACCAAGGACGGTGTCTTCGCTCGTATGCTACAAGTAGACCTGGCATATCATTCCAACTATATGCATGACATTGGCGAAGTTTATGAGAGGCTGTTAAGTCGTGACCTTCCCTCACAATCTCGCCAATTCCCCGCATCGAATTCCGTGACAATGGTCTCATCGGTGACTGGCTGCAAACAAGAAACACCTCCAGATATCACGTACTGGAAAACAAACATGACCTCTCCGGTGCGCTTCGCGGACGCTATTCGTACCATGTTATCTACGAAAGACTCGGTAGACTTCTTGATCGAGATTGGCCCAAGCGGGGCTCTCAAAGGCCCCATTTCTCAAATTCAGAGCAACCTCTGCGGTGCAGCAACCAGTACCACGTACCATGCTGCGCTGCATCGGGACGCAGCCTCCACTCATTCAACTCTTGCTATTGCGGGTGAACTATTTCTTGCCGGCCTACCGATAAACCTTGAGAAAGTGAACGAGGACACGCAGCACTCTCCGCCATTGGTAGTCATTGATCTGCCAAATTATTGCTGGAACCACTCAACACAATACTGGCATGAGAGCCAAGCAAGTAAGGACTGGCGCTTTAAGCCATTCACTCACCATGACCTGATCGGAAGTAAGATCCTTGGAACACCGTGGTCTAATCCAACATTCAAGAAAACCTTGAATCTCGCCCATCTCCCATGGCTTCGTGACCATAAAATTGGTTCAGACGTTGTCTTCCCTGCGTCCGGATACATCGCAATGGCTGTTGAGGCAATGTATCAGGTAAGTTGCATGCAGCAACCGGATATTGCCGCCACCTCCCACGAACTGGGATACCGGTTACGCAATATACGCTTCGATATAGCATTAGTCCTGGATGACGAGGTAGACTCAGTCATCTATCTGGCGATGAACCCTTCCTCTGGAGCAAACCGAACCTGGTACGAGTTCACTGTATCGTCCTCACGAGAAAACGTTACTACGACGCACGCTAGCGGAATGATCTGCCTTCAAGAGCCTATCATGGATCATGCTTCCGAGACAGATATTACTCCTCTACAGCACTCATCTCCGGGGCATCTATGGACAAAGGCCTGCGCGGAGCTCGGATACAATTATGGGCCAGCGTTCCATATTTTGGAACAAGTCGAAGCACGCGCTGGGAAACGGTATGCTCGCTCCCTTATTACACTAACCGATCCTCCTTCAGCCTATGAACCCCAGTCTTCGTATCCCTTTCATCCCGCAGCGCTGGACGGTGCCTTCCGAGCTACTATGCCTAGCTTTTTTGCGGACAGTAGTAAGGTGTGTGAGGTTCTCATTCCGGCTATGGTGGACGACATGGTCATCAATCCTAATCAAGCTCGACATCACGTCGGTATGGCAGTAGCCTCGTGCAAGTATTCTGGGCGCGGGCGTAAGGATACTGGGAAAAGCTACTTAGGAAACGTTTCTGTCTACGATCCAACCAGTGGTGCCCTGCTCATCCGGGTGACAGGGTTATCCAATCACCAAATTGATCTTGGGATTGACCCTTTGTCTCGACACACTCTGACACAGGATATAATAAAGCCAGACATCAGCACACTGAGCCAGGAGTCAATAAACAAGCTCAGTTATGGTCATCGCGAGATGATCCCACTATTGCTAGAGTTAGCCGTACACAAGAAACCCTCCCTGAAAGTACTCGAGGTCGACCTTGACTCAGGTGGCCTGTATAGTCTTTGGCTCGAATTTCTGCAAGTTTCTGGTGCAGCTCACCAACAATACTGCTTCAAGGCGCTCGATGAAGTACTTATTACCGATATTAAGGGCTTATATGAGGACAAAACAAATTGTTCTTTTGGCGTCATCGATCGTGAGGGCAGCCGATTAGGCTTTGCGGAGGAGGACATATTCGACCTGGTCATCCTCAAAGGCATCTCACCGTTGACTAATAAGTCATCGTTGGTTGTAGATGCTGTAAGGGGCCTGGTATCACCCGACGGACACGTTATAGTGATTGACCATTCGGCTCCTGGCCGCGTTATCGCCCCCAGATATTCTTTAGGGGGCAAGATTAAAGAGCTCGCGTTTTCAAAAGTTCTATCAGTTCCACATCAGCAGAGCAAGGTCCTCTTATGTTCCCCCTCTGGTGGTCTATCAGCGACAGAGAAGGAACTCCATGTGGTTTATTTCGAAGAGACCACCCGTTTTCCACTTGTAACTCAGAAATACCTGGAACAAAAAGGATGGCACGTCATTGAACATAAATGTCCTAGCGAAGATGTTCCAGCAGGGGCCACAGTTCTCATTATCGACGAGAAATTTGAACCAGTATTAACGCACGTCTCCAAAGTACAGTGGCTTTGTCTTCGTCGGCTAGTCACCCGCAGTTGTAAGCTTCTCTGGGTAACGCAAGGCGGCCAGATGTCAGCACCTAAACCTGACAACGCCCTTGTTGTTGGATTATTACGATCCATTCGCTCTGAGGATCCCAACGCGACTGCGATGACCTTAGATATGCACAGTCTCGATGATTCACACCTGGCGCATTGTATAGCTGTGGTTCTGGGGCAACTTCAGCGTCCGCAAGACAGGTGGATTTCTGACAGCGAGTACGTTGAATACAACGGCATCCTGCACGTCCACCGTATCGTCCCGTACTGCCCTTTGAACCATGAAGTTAAATCTTGGATGAAGGAACCCGTTATAAAATGTCTGTCGAGCAACGAAGCCATGACGCAACTTAGGGCTGAAAAAATAGGCACGTTGGACGGATTACACTTTGCTGAAGTGTCAAACGATCCTCCTCCGGAAGGCCATGTGGAAATTGAGGTCAAGGCAGTCGGATTGAATTTCAAAGATGTGGCAGTCGCCATGGGCATAGTACCAGAAAACGAATATTTACTGGGCCTGGAGGGCTCTGGAATTATTCGTCGTGTTTCAGCGCACGTCGATCACAGCATAATAGACAACCGAGTGGTGTTCATGGCTAAAGGGGCAGTGGCCAACCGCATCCACGTTCCCTTGGAATTCACACACACTATTCCTGATGTAATGTCCTACGAAGAGGCAGCTACCATACCGGTTGTATTCTGTACTGCTCTTTACGCCTTGTGTGATATGGGTAATCTCCGTCGTGGCCAAACTGTGCTTATCCACTCTGCCGCCGGCGGTGTGGGCATTGCCTGCATACAGCTGGCCCAGTATATTGGCGCAGACATTTACGTGACAGTTAGCACAGAAGAGAAGCGCTCGTTTCTACACAAAACATTTGGAATCCCATATGAGCACATGTCCTCATCGCGATGCCCGAAATTCGCAGCCGAGATTATGAAAGCCACAAATGGCAAGGGCATCGACGTTATTGTAAACTCCCTCACGGGTGACCTGCTAGATGCCACCTGGCGGATCTGCTCAGATGGTGGAATTATGGTTGAACTTGGCAAAAGAGACATTGTCCAGCGCAATTACCTATCTATGGAGCCTTTCGATCGAGGCTGTTCATTTCGCGCAGTGGACCTCTCACATGGGGAGTTGCTACAGAAAGTGCCAGGGTAAGTTTGCCGACAGCCAAATCGTTGCTCTCAAGCTAATAAGTGTTTCCAGCCTCCTAAAGCGCATCTTCGCACTTCAAGCCGAAAATCACATCCGGCCTATCGCCCCAATTACAACCTTCTCCATGACCCAGACCCCAGAAGCTTTCGCGTATATACGCAGTGGCCGCCACATAGGCAAAGTTGTTATCCGCGATGAAGTCGAAATGGCAGAACAGAAAGTACCTATGCGATCTCTACGCAAAGACCTCTCCTTCCATGATGGATTGGCATATTTTATTGTCGGTGGGCTCAAGGGCCTCTGTGGCAGCCTGGCCAAGCATTTGGCGCACCGCGGAGCCCGACATTTGGTCGTCATGTCCCGCAGCGGATGCACCGACAGTCGCTCGCAGAAGGTCATGGCACATTGCCAATCGCTTGGGTGCGAAGTACATATCTGCCGCGGCGATGTGTCGCGCATTCTCGACGTCCGACGGGCATTTATGACGGCTCCTGCCCCTATCGGAGGCATCGTGCAAGGAGTGATGGCACTTCGGGACCGGCCTTACGAAATGATGACGGTCGAGGAATATCACCAGTCTATCGAGGGGAAGGTGCAAGGTACTTGGAATCTTCACCATGTATCGGTGGAAAATGGACGTCGTCTTGATTTCTTCCTGCTGCTGTCCAGTATCTCCAGCGTAGTCGGAAGCCCAGGCCAAGCCAACTACTCGGCCGCAAACAGCTTCTTGGATTCCTTTGCGGTGTATCGCCGATCGATGGGTCTCGCTGCTCAAACAGTTAATCTAGGCGTGGTGGAAGACGTGGGTGCTGTCGCCGAGTCGCAGGACTTGTTGCAACGCCATCAGGCGTCCAACGAATTGATTGGCATACCTGATCGTGTGCTGCATTGTATATTGGACTGTTCTCTCCGGCACCAATACCTCACGACACTCACTTCGGACTCCCACCATCCAAAACATAAGCGTCCATGCCGTCTAATTACAGGACTAAAGGTCCCCCAAGATCCCGCAAAATCCGGCCTTCGATTTGACCCGCGCTTCCAAGGGCTGTTCATCGCCAATGACGTGTCATCCGACTCCGAAACAGGAAGAAACGGCACCGACGACATTGGTACCGCAGTGCAAAGCTTCCGCGCCCGTGTTTGCTCCGGAGCAACAGCAGAAGAGCTCCTCGAGTTGTGTCTGCAGATTCTTACAGCTCGGCTGGTGCAGATGTTGCGTAGGAGCGCCGAACAATGGATTGAACCAGGACAACCATTATCAGTGTACGGACTGGATTCGTTGTCAACAGTTGAACTGCGAAACTGGATCAAGGCTGAGATGGGCGCCAAAGTAACGACGTTCGATATACTTAGTGCCAATAGTTTAATCATGTTAGGGGAACGTTTGGTAAATAAATTGCGACGCGAATAGATGAGGGAAGGGAGGGCAGACGAAGATTCAAAGGAGAGGCTATCCAACAATTATTCCCAGTGGGTAAAAAAGATGCCTAGACAGGACTAACAAGTTGCTACCAGTATTTATACGTTTCTTTGACCTATTCGACGCTCATTTAGGGGCCCACTGCAATTCAACTTCCCCACCTTGGCGTTATGTGTATGGATATTATTGTACTCTAACTTAGCCTTTATCTAGTGCTTAACAAGAACATCTGTCGGCGCTGAAGCAGGAGCGGGAGAAAAATAGATTTGTAGCCTTTATAACTGTTATTAAAATTACGCCTGCGGTTAGGTGGGTGATGTTATAGGCTAACGGTAGTTGCTAACGCAGGGGAGTCTTTTAGGTCTTTTAGTTCCAAAACCCCGCTAACAAAATTTGAGCAATCCCTGACTCTCATCCATGTCAATGACTTGCCGTAATCTCGCTTTAGAAATGATGTGTGAATGATGACTGCTATTAAGCTGCCACGGTCGGAACTGGCGCCAGTCTTTTTGAGGGCAGAACCCATATTATCTCCGCCCCTTTCCTCTTTTCATCTTTGTGTAGCATAATTCTCCCGCAACTATTTACCCTCAAGAGAGTTAAACAATGTTACTTTCAAATCGTCTACGCTGTCTTTCGAAGCTATCGATCGCCGGTACACTCACATTCTGGTGCATTGTGCTTTTTATGTACTCCCACTCTACCAGAACCTCGATATTGTCGCGCTTTCCAGCTGGAGTAGGAGAATCGTCATACACATCTTACAAGCCCAAGATACCACAGAAGATATGGTACAAAGTTGGCCCACAGGGGAAGACTAGCCAGTCCCGAGAATGGATGGACGATTGTCTGCGGAAGAACCCAAGCTACGCATCCGAAATCATAACCGACCAGTCAGGCGAGCGGTTTATCAGAAAGAACTTCGCCTTTCGTCCTGATATTATCGAAACTTACCTCGCCCTCTCCCTCCCGATTCATAGAGCAGATTTTCTTCGTTATCTAATACTGTTCGCTGAAGGCGGAATCTGGTTCGATCCCAATGTCTCGTGTGAAGACACGCCTATAAACAACTGGATCCCGAGGGGATTCAAGGATGTGGTTAGTCTCGTCGTTGGATTGGAGTTCGATGCGGGCTACGATGAAGATATTGTCCGTCAGTTTGCGACATGGACCATAGTGGCGGCGCCCAGGTCACCACATATATTGAGGGTGATCGACGACATTGTGGATGCTGTGCGTGAGGCAACTCAAGGAGGCGATGTTTCCGGGGATACGTTTGGTGATGTGGTGAATTTTACTGGTCCTGGGGGATTTACCCGAGGGATATTTAAGAGTTTGGGGTTGGCTATAGAGGGAACATTTGTCAAAGAAAAGATGTTTAATGTTGTGAGACCGGTTTTAGTTGAGGACGTTATGATCATGCCTGGGTATTCGTTCGCAGCATCGATAAATACGTACGATAATCCCAATGTGGTCGGCCCTCCGTTGGTCAGGCACCATAATGTTGGCAGTTAGAAGGATGAACGGGGTGATCAAATGCACTAAATAACTACCGCGTCCTACTTGTGTTAAATTTATAAATTGCCAAAAAAATGAGAATGTCCAAAATAGCATACTGCATACCTGCGGTTACTCATATTAGCTCAATCAAACTGAAAATTGCGCCCTCTAATCAGTGCCTCTTGTAGTGACACCACAATCATTCTGATGTTTCCTAACACACTGGAAATATATTCAAATCACCGAGGTTCGTTCTCGATTGAGACAAAGTGTGGTTTTGCACCTAGTATTGAAAGGAAGAAAAAAAAAAGGGGGAATATTTGATACTCTGTACGTTATAAGGAAGGTTAAAGTTCACAAGTCTGGTCTGTTTACCACCATTATACTTGGAAGTTGCCATTGGCTCGTGTGTCTTGATTTCTTTAATCACCTGCTTTTGTTCCAGTCACTGACGGCGAGGTAATGGAATCTAGGGCCTCTCGCTTTGCCCCTAGTTTGTGCCGTAAAGTCTCAATGCTGCGCTACAGATTGGACCAGGCAAAGGGACGTATTATCAATACACGATATACAATGATATCGTTCCCAATCTTCGCAGAACATTAGCACGTTGACGATATCCCCATTTCAATGAGGTACTTGGTACCATTCTGAGTATGCAAGCACATTTCCAGAATTAGAAAAGGAAGTGTTAGAATTGTTTTCAGACATTAAATCTTCTCCTGGACTCCATCCCATATGGTTTCATGGCTAGTAAAACACGAAGATTGTGAAATCCTTCAACTTCATGTAAAAACCGCCAAATCCACTGGGGGCACTTATTTTATCTTGCGGACTGGTGGGAAAGGATTTATTCTTTCTTTCTTTCAGTCTTCCTTGCATAGATAATTGGACAAATTTGCTGTAAGGCCGATAATATATTAATTCTATTGAGACATTGTGCGGCGCAGTTGCATGCATTGGTCTCTGCGGTATGTCCCCCTAGAGAGAATTCTGATTGGCTAATCGTGTGTGATTGACAGTCATAGGAACTGATATATCCACGGGCCCGAGCACCTCTGTGGGGAGGGCCTAGCGCTAGCGAAACACTGAGCTAGTGCAGTCTGTGCGCTCGCTTAGAGGCTCGGGATTCGCTAGCGCTAGGCCCGCCCCATCTGGAACCTTCTGAACACCGTTCTGGTGTCATATTATACCAATTTATTTTTATGGATCATGGATCTATGGGGTCTGCCTTTAGATAAGGCAGAGGAGCCTTTATTACATAGCTCGTCTGTGTCTCTATCTAATACCTCTGTATCTCCTGTTTCTAAGAAGGAAGAAGAAAAGGCTGTAAAGCTTAATCTGGCAGAGATACTTTATAAAGCACCTCTGTCGAGGGCTGAACCCGTCGAACCTATAAGGTAGGTTATGTACAAGAAGGAATCGTTGAAGAAGGGAAGAAAGGAAGAGGAAAATGAGCAGTAAACAAACAATGTGGAGAGTCACATGACATGGATCGAGGGCCGATGGGCCAAAGGTGCCAACAGGGCCAAAAGGGACAGTAGGGACAGTAGGGACAATAGGGACAATAAGGACAACAGGGATAATAGGGACATTGGCCCGAGAGGTCAAATTGGCTCCAGCTGTAGCGGGCAGGGCCCGCAAAATACTCGAGCCCGTATACCGGGCTCGAGCGAGGTCGTGTAGAACTCTCCCGTGATCTCGTTTACCTCGCACACACATTTACTTGTTCGGCCGTGCCGCAGATAGAAGCTCCTCAGCGAGTTCTTTTAGTCCAAATCTATTATATAGGTTGAATCGGCTACTAGCCCGCGACACCAACCCTTTACAACTTCAGTACCAAGATGTTAAGTTTAAGCCTTTTAAAATAACTAAACCGTTCCCTCATACAATACATTTACCACCAGGGGTTAATGTTAAAAGCTTTTATAACCTTTTTTTTTGTTTATCTCCCAAGAATTAATTGCATTATTGTCATCCAATACCAGCAAATATAATGTTATCCCAGGGATGACTAAGACGTATAGTGCCTGACGAATATGGCCACAACACGTAGGCACCCCGAAGACATGATCCCACATCATACGATTCCACATCGTATGATGGGATCCCACGGCAGTACACTGGAAGGCCTTGGTAGACACTAGGTTAAATAGCGGTCTGCTACTTAAGGTAGCAGACCAGAGAGAGGGAGGCAATTCAAGCAGATAGCTTAGGCAATACATTCCTTCAGAAGACTCAATAGAATTCCCTCAGTCCTCCCCAGGGCCGCCATCAGGGCGGCCCCTGGGGCCCCCTTCTTATATTCGACTGTTCTACGGCTCATAGTGTCCTACTACCTCGTCCAGTCCCCTACCTCACCGGCCGTGTGATGAGCGATATTGCAATAACTACTGTCGTTTACCAATTACGTTACTAAGAACTAACTTAGCGTACATAAATGATGACTAAAACGTAGTCGGACACCGAATGGCCCGATTTCTCACCGCCTCGCCTCCTCCCACCATTTGGATAATATTTGAGGTCTTTATTGCTATACAAATGAAATATATTATAAAATAATGAGCGTAGTACTACCTAGTAGGGCGTTTTAATCGATTATGGCCCTGAATATTGCAATCACTACATGTAGAGGGCCTCCGTAGCCTTGGTGCCTGAGCCTCTGCCTGAATTGCCTCCTCCCTTTCCTGCGTTATTTGGAGTGCCTTATCAGTGGTTAGACTGCCTGCATCTTGAATAAACTGCCTAGCCACCTCTTTCTTGTCCTTCTGGTACTCATCATCTGCCTGACGTCGATGAAGTTCATCCCTTAATAAAGCTATTTGCTGCATAGAAATCTCATTGCCTTTCATAGCTTTATCGAGCAAAGTATCAGCAGTTTGTCGATTTAACTGATAAAGATTATAAGGTGTTTTCCCCAAGTAAAATGATTGGTTGCTGCCTGAAGAAGATGGCGGAGTTTTTAACTTGACTTTTAGCTTTGACATCACAGTTGAAGAATTAAGAGGAATAAGGCCAGTAGCTTTAAATCCACTTAATATATTTGCTGATAACATTGCTTTTAAGTAGACTGATAAATAGATAGATAGAAAATCTACCTTATTAATAGTTTTTATACCGCTATTCATTATTTCTTGCACTTTTTGCCCATAAAAGCGCTTTAAAGGTGCAAAACAGCTAACATCAAGCGGTTAAAAAAGGTGAGATGAATAAGGAGGCATATAAAGTGGAATAATTAAATGTTTCATGTAATATTAATTAAATTCAGCAGTTGCATAGCTCCCATGGCTATCTAAAATAAGCAATCGATATTAACCAACAGTGCGGGATTTTGTATGCTTGTTAAAAAATTCTTGTAGCTATTCTAGTCCCAGATTATTATTAGTCCAGCCATTCTCGCTCTGACTTAATCGATAATCTTTAGGTAGAACAGAATACCACTGAGATTAATGTTTTTTTCCAGCAAAAATAATCTAGGGGGGTAAAACCCAGCCGCTTCCTCCAACAGTCACAATTAATGTAACCCATTCTCTATTATCTGGTTGGATTAATCTAATACTAGATTTGCGTGTTTACGTACCACAAACAACTTTAGCTGCTAGTGTCACACCTATTTGGAAGCCAGTTTTATCCATATTGTAGATATCTTGTTCTAAAATACCATATTTTTAAATAGTGTTTTAAACCAATTAAAACTAGCCCTAAATAACCTGCAGATCTTCACACTTCGCCCGCTGGTAGTCGTATCGACGATTATATCTTGATTTAATATTATTATGGCGTGCAATAAATCGACTAACTTATTTATTACTAACTAGGTTTGAGGTAGAGGTCTGGGATAACAACGAAGCTTTTTAACGTGCAGATATTAAAAGTCCTGCAAGATATCAAACTTGGGAGTTCTGTAGTAGTAAACCACGCTTATACATATTAATAATCCATCTTTTTAATGTTTCTTCTTCAAGATTGGATAATTTTCAACTATTAGCAAGCTTTTCCTTGCGGGAAGTTATTCTATTAAGTTAATGGCAGAGAGTTTTTCTAGGCACATCAAATGCCTTAGCACAGGCAGTTTTTGATTAAAATTGGCCATTATTCCATGTATTAATAGCCATTTGCATCCTTTTATCTTTAGAAATGGCACTCATTTTGAAATTTTTATAATATCGATCACATGACTAGAAAAATTGAGATGTTGAAGTTTTTAAAAGGGGGGGAAGAAAGCGGGCCATTCGGTGTCCGGCTACGTTATGTATGGCGGCGGAATGCTCCAGCATCATCGACGGCCAATGGGGCGAACAGGGCTGTAGGTACAATAGGGAAACAGGTACCATAGGCCCGAGAAGTTAAATAATGGCTTTTGATTGCTCAGTTATCACACCCCCCAAGTACTTCGTATGCAAGTCAGCATGTAAGTGCATCCTCATTTTCAACCAGGATACCATGTACAACCATGGATATTCCCTACACTTGCCTCTGAGTGATCTTCAGAATCTGATCATCTCCGCCCATCGTCCGGCCAGGTCCCAGACTCGGCTTCGCTTCATCTAATCTGGGAAAACATTTCCCTCGCACACCCAGCACTTCTTGATCGGGCCTAATCACCTCCAAATTATATCTCCACAACAGTATAGCCAAGAAGGCGAGAACATGGTGTCTGCCGGTAGTTCTGCCGCTGCACAAAGTGGTGCCTCCCTCCGAATCCGCGGAACTCTACTTTCCGCAGGAGCGACTTGTTTCGGAGAAACCGATAGCAATCGAACGTATGCATATGCGGGCCGAACGCCTCCTCGTTCATCATAGGTGCAATCTCTTCTCGAATCTGATTGACAACTGTTGGGTTGTTCAATAGATGGGCAATCATCCACTATGAAATCACAGTGACATTTGAATTGAGTCTGCAAGCCGATTTGATTCAGTTACGTTATGATCAGAACATGAGAGAGCCTTGTTGAGAAGATTTACCCCCAAAGAATAGTAAAGACGATGCCGGCAATGTCTCGATCAGATAGCCCTGCATGCCTGTAGTCATCATAGACTTCCTTGAATGCGACCGACCCCGTCCGCTGTTCCGCGGGCAGGGAATAGTATTGAGTGAGAACGCCAACAAGACGATCTCGGAGCCGCGTTGCACGCTTGACCAGAACAGATGGGAGTTTGTACGAGACCCGCTTGAGGATTGATCGGAGGTTTGGCTCTAGCTCGAGCAGCCGTGGACCAAAAAATGATGAAATCTGGGCATCCATTATCACGTCTCCGCATAAGCATTCGAGAGAAACGACCTTGATCTCAGGGGTCGAGCTGAGGATGCTTTTTTAATAGAAGGAATCCCATCGCAACGTGTTGTTCACCCAAAGCAATGAGTTGACCATGAATCGGTGCATGTCATCTGGTTGCGTGAACTGCTTATGCAGTAGAGCTATTCCCGTGTGCGCAGCTATCATCTGTCTTGGGTTTGGGAAGATCGAGACGTAGCCCTCGGCGGGGTCCGCCATAGGATCGCCTTGCTCTCGCGCGAAACTTGAGCGACCTCCTCATTACAGATATCTGGGCAGCCGTTGTAACCATCACAATGTCTTGCCCGGCGATACGCAGGGTACACAACCGGTGGTTGAAGGTTTTTTTTGCCCGTAAAAATAAATCATTGGAATTCCGAAGAAAGAGTAACTATAACGTGACCTAGCCCGTTAAAGGGATTCAACTAGTCAGTGTTGCTCGTGCGAGACATACTGGGCAACCTACCTATGTCTTGCAAGTGTCAGCGGACAGCCAGGGATTGAAATATATTATGGATCTTATACTTCACATGATAGATCATTCACTTACATGGAATCCAGTATGGTAGGTATTCCAACTGGTCTCGATAAAGTCGCGGGGAGATAGTAAAAGCCCATAGTCGCTATAGCAGCAGCACTATCAGCGGGAGATAGATTAGACAATGAAGCTCTGTTTCCTGGATAATGGCCATAAAGCCCTCCTGAAAATTGATTAACATTTTCTCTCAAGGTTTTCCGATCAGGGAGCTTGTCCTTGTCGATTGTTGAGAAGAGGCTTATACACACCCGCCGTGATAGTTGAACAAGCCATGTTTCAGATTTTACTTTTATTTCTGACTGCGGCCCACAAGCAGCTATTACCTGAGAGGGAAAATGCACTTCGCAGATGCATAATGGAGGCAAACTTGCTATATGTTTGGGGTCGAAATGCGATAAACTGGCCGCTTGCGTGTCAGGTGGACCTACAGGGACCAAAAGACCAAAAGAAGGGAATGCAAGTCCTAGACGACCCCCAGATGAACCGAGCAGGGAGATATAGTGTTTCCCACCCACACAGGAAGAACAAGCATTGTCGCGCTGATCCCCTAACTGGCTGCTGAGCCTTATCGATCCCGGTCCTTTAGTGCGGACGGTTGCTTCCACTCCAGTCATGCCATTTCCGGATGGATATTGGGCAAGCCAACGGCGTACCCAAGATACTTTGGTAAGCCCTAGACATGGTCCTGCATCTTCCCCCCTCAATTTCTTGCCCCGTCTCCTCTTCTTTCAACTTGCTCACTTTTTTCCTTTTCCCAATACCTTTCAACTCCCCCTGCCATTTCTTCTCTCTCTTGCTTTAAGTACACTCACGTCTACTCAGTTATCGTTATGTTCCTGCAACTCCTGGGCCTGCTAGCCCTCGCATACCTGGTTTGGGGTCTAGTGACGGTGGAGATTAATTACCGTCGCGCCTCAGCCATGGGGATTCCCCTAGTGCGTCTCTATGTCGACCCTCAAAACTCGCTCTGGATGGTGTTCGAACCGATTGTCTGGCCGTGGCTCGAACGGCTGCCGATCAACTGGCGCAATTACAGCTTCGGTCGCTACTCTCGCCGGGGATGGTATTTCGCCGACAGAGGGGAGTCCCACCAACGCTATGGTCCCATATGGGCCATCGTCACCCCCCGGGATATTTACATTAATGTCGCTGACTCGGAGGCAATCCACGATATCTTCCAGCGGCGAGCGGATTTTATTCGGCCTAGTAAAATGTACAGTATGTCCCGACCCAATAATTTTCTACTTTAACAATGTTTGTTTTCTGACTATTCTGGGTAATAGAGGTACTTGAAGTTTATGGACCCTGTATCTCGACCGCAAGTTGGGTGGACTGGCCACGTCACCGGAAATTCCTGGCCACTCCCTTTAACGAGAGGGTCATGTCCTTCGTGTGGGATGAAAGTGTCGAGCAAACCCGTCACATGGTGGATATCTGGACTTCGTCCTCTGATAATAACAGCCAGATTCCCAGCGTGGCAAAGGATACGCGTACCCTCTCGCTAAATGTTCTTGCTGCCACAGGATTCCGCAAATCAATGCCCTTCCATAGTAGCGCAAGCAGCTGCCGCAGCAATAAGAACACCGTGGATAAAGATGACCGAAACGAGTCGGTTGGCTACCGTGATGCGCTCCAGACCGTACTAGATAACTGTATTCTACTGATGTTAATACCGCGGAAATGGCTCACACTTTCATTCGCCCCAAGGTCGTGGCATCAGCTCGCCAAAGCTGCCGATGATTTTCAACAGTACATGGTCCGCATGCTGGATGAGGAGACCAAGGCATTGAATAAGGGAAAGGCTGGCACGGGCGGCCTCATGACCTCGTTCGTGCGGGCAATGGACCTGAAGCAGAAGGAAGACGCTCAGGGCAAAAAAGGGACAAGCGGCTCCCCGCCAAAAGGGCTCGCAGTCGACGAGATCTTTGGTAATATCTTTGTTATCAACTTTGCTGGTCACGATACAACTGCCAATACGCTGAGTTTTGGGGTGCTTCTTTTAGCTGCATATCCAGAGATTCAAGATTGGGTGGCCGAAGAACTGCATGCTCTTGACGACGACATTAAAGGTCACTACGCCGATCTTTTCCCCAGACTGAGTCGCTGCAGAGCTGTCATGGTATGTCTAACTAATTTTTGCTGATATTTGGATTCTATATGCTTACTGTTCTTTAAAGCTCGAAACCCTTCGGCTCTTCCCGCCTATTATGTCCTTGCCTAAGTGGACCAGCGATCAGCCTCAACAGCTGAAAGTGGGTGAGAGAACTATAATTGTTCCTTCTAACGTTGGGGTACATCCAAGCCTTCTTGACATGCACATTCACCCTCAGTATTGGGAAGATCCTATGGCCTGGAAACCCTCGCGATGGGTAACAACAGAGGCAGCGATAGGTGTAACCGAACAGGTTATCTCCCCACCACTGTGCAAGTACTTTCCATGGTCGGACGGACCCCAGAATTGCCCCGGGAGTAAGTTCTCGCAAGTAGAATTTGTAGCAGTGATGGCCAGTCTTCTTCGGGGCCATCGCATATACGCTATCCCGAACCCCGGAGAAACTTTACAGGAGACACGCGCAAGGGTTCTCGCTACGACGAGGGATGTTGATATGCAGCTCCTTCTGCGGATGAGAGATGCAGATCAAGTGCGCTTAACGTGTCGGCGGGTTTAAAAAGGCAGAGGTGCTGTATGCTTTCTGAGATATATTGCAGTGATAGCTATTAGAGGAGACTATGCATGTACCCTATTAGACTTGGATCTAGTAGATAAATAATACCTATTTACCTGCATTCCTATTTATCTAGTTACTTCTCTTACTGCAGCCAGCCCTGCAGGATCTCCATTATGTGTAATTGAATATTAGATTATGTTACACCTTTATCATTTATTTTTCTAGACTGATACTCTTTCAATCTTCTTGTAGAATTACTATAGCTTTAGATCTATCTGCTCCTATATTTGGACTTCTAAAGGCCCTATAGTCTTATCTACTATCAGACACAATTAGAACTTCCATATGAAAGCAGTTTAACAATTATATTCTTACCATCAACTATATATACTAATTCAATGATATCTGGTCATTCACCTATCCACTCTACTTCAATAATAGCCATTCTCGCGCCAGCTGGCACTGACATACCGAGACTTACCACGCAAAAGAGTACCGTTACTACACGTGGTATCGGAGACTTTCTGCTTTTAGGTGTTACAGATGCATGTAAGATGCGGTCAGACCGGGCAATATAGTAACCCCGGTCAATGGCACTATTATTACACAAGGGTCTAATGCAAGGCTCTATTGCATTCCTTCTCAATCCACCACTGTACGTCTGTTCCAATTAGATAATAATATTGCTAGCCAAAGATGAAATCAAAGAAAGCCAAGAGAAGGCCGGTGAATCTGACAGTTTATTTCTAAGGGCGCTCCTTACAGGATCTCTCAGTTGGCTCACCGGATTTTTTCAGACAATATAGTGCAATGCTTGGAACGCTGCGTTTGGACTCGCAGCCTGAGTTCGTCGAGCGCGCAGATGGCGTGGCTTTCAGCCAGATGGGATGCTTGTTACCTCCTCATTCAGCATGTGACCAGTGTCGGTTGAAGAAAGTATGTCTTTTGTGGAACGCGTTTTAATTATACAAACAACAGATGGAGAGTATTGACAGACACAGTTAAGATGCAGCGGTCAGAGGACAGGCTGTAATCGATGTAAGGCGAATGTCACCACATGCACATATTAAACGCTGGAAAGAGGCTACGGTACCGCGCAGGAAATCAGATAACTGTCGATGACAGCCAGGCAACAGGGTCTTATCCAGCAGCGATACCCCAGTACTAGTGCTACCGGCATCTGAATCCTCATCTATGTTAGGAAGTAGGAAGACCTCGTCATTAAGGCCTACTACTCCACAGTTTACTGATGAGTAGAGTAGCATCGTATCGAATATGATGGCACAATCCTCTTTGCCCGGCTTGGACCGCGACACACTAACCAACTTGCTTCCTCCCCGGATGGAAAAGACAGCCTCCCTATTTACTCAGGTTTCTATGCCAGCACTTGACTTCGGGGAGCTCATTCATTGGCACTGGAAGTGATGAGCCGTCGGTCCCAGGCAGTCTAGGTGTGTCCTGTAGTCTAGAGATGGATATATTTAGTTTGAAGAACAACATACGGTAGGGAATATAGCTTCCAGCAGTCCCAGTAATAAGCATGGCGCTGTCTTTGGCTGTCTAGTAACCATTGTACATATTCTAGAAGAACTAGAGAACAAAATGCGTAGCTTATACGCTGAAGCCCTAGATATGGTGCTGGCCTGGCACAAGGATGCCTACAAAAACTGCAGGATCATTCTCCACTACAATAATTACAACACGCGTTCGGACTATATCATTCTCTTGACTATCTTGCGTGAAAAGCTAGCTACTGTGAACGACAAGGTCATTACTATATACCCGCAACAAAAAACACAAAAATCCCCGGAGTATGTTCGTGGGTGACTACCAGATTAAAAGACCGAAGGAATGGTCCTATGTTTCAGGCATTAATCTGGCTCCAGCTTCAGAATCTGTGGTCGCTAATCCAAGGAATGAATTCGATCGCCTACAACGCTATTATGAGCACGCAACTGACCATGTTGCAACATACGGAACATGGAGTAGCGAAAATGATGGAATAATAGACGAGTTCTGACATTATTTGCGGGCAAACTTGATTTACATTTTGCAGATACCAGGAATTCTAAAATAAAGCAGAGATAGTGCTGCATTTTATTTTTTTACTCTCTTTCTTTCTTTCTTTCTTTCTTTCTTTCTTTCTTTCTTTCTTTCTGTCTGTCTTTCTGTCTTTCTTTTTTTATGGTTTCAGTCAGCCCACATGTTGGTCCTCGACGAATACGTCACCATAAATTTGTGCGCGAGAAGTGCGACCCTCTGGACATCAGAGCCTCTGGATGATTCCCCTGCAAGACATCAACGTTGAAATGGAACATTGTCGGGACTTTTTTTTTAATCTCTCACACCTGTTTCCTCACATCAGATCATTACTGCGAGGGATATTTCGAGTCCTGAATCCCCAGGATTTGCAGAGTTAGCGACCATAGCCGTGCCTCTTTGAACTCATCGTAGGCATAGTCTTTTACCCCTGCCACTCCTGGACTGATAGATGTGGCGCTGGCCTCTCTGCAGTCCTCCAAGTACCTGCCACCGCGGCCCTCCCAATCCTGGCCCACAGCCGCCAGGACGGTAGTGGCCGCACCTTGCTCTGGGCTCTTCATCCATTTCATAACCGTGGGATTGGCTTTCCAACTCTCCTGCATCTCCTGGGGGATGTATTTTTGCAGATTTGTAAAAATCCCCCCAGGCATTACACTCAGCGCGTGCAGTCCCTGGGGCCCATAATAACGGTCGATATAGTTGGCCATGTATATCTGGGCTAGCTTACTTTGACCATAGGCCTTACTTGGGTGGTAGGCACCGTCACAAGCCAGATTCCAGTCCTCAAACTGGATTTCTGACGCGTGGTGCCCGCTACTGGACACGGTGATAAGACGTGAATAAAATCCCGGAGAGGTTGTGGCAGCCTTTAGCATCGCATCTTTTAACAGCCAAAATAGCAGGAAGTGACCGAGATAGTTTGTTGCAAACTGTATTTCAAACCCATCAACAGATTCCTCTCGCGTTGGCACGTTCATCACACCCGCGTTACAGATTAAGATGTTTAAGCTGCGCGACTTGGCAAGAAACGTCTCTGCTGCGGTGCGGACTGAGGATATGGAGCTGGTGTCGAGCTGGAGAAGCTCTACCCGGCCAGACTCTAAAAAGTGTTTGCAGGCTGCTTGTCCCCTTTCCAAAGAACGTGTGGCAAGAAAAACCCTGGCGCCAGTGCTGGCCAGGGCGCGGGCAGTTTCTACACCAATTCCAGAGGAGCATCCAGTGATAAGAATAACCTATATATAGTAAAACAGCAGATAGGTTCCGCAAGAGTTAGATGCAGAGCTAAAAAGAGATATGTATAAGAGCTTCTTGCCTTTTGTTTCATCTGGCCCTGCAGGTTTTCATCGCGGATAATTTGCAAGGCCGTGGGTCGGGCATCACCGGGGCCAGCGGAAGCCTGGTGGGCGTTGGAATATCGCGACATAGTTAGGACGATAAGAGGGGACAATAAAAGTATCCCGTCTAGTCATATAATACTGATTTGTAGGGTACAAGGGTTCAATGGGGGTTATATCAAACCATGCCTGAGCAACGGACATGATCGACCACTGGTAATTATATACGAACTCTCCGCAAACTGTAGTCATAGTATTAATAATAGGGGTGCTTGACTCATGGGCGAACTGCAAATGACAGCTGTCTGAGGCACTAACTGAAAGTAGAAATCCGCCTATCCGGGATCAGGCTGACTGCTAACTTATACCGTGATCTCAGGCTATCTCCACAGATCTACATATACATCCTTGCGTAGCACTAATGATTTGGTTTGGTGGCTTCGGCTGTTTTCCCAAAGGGGCAAGGAGGGCTACCGTTCCAAGAATTGTGTTCACGTAGTCATAGAGATACCAAAGAGTAATGTCTAATTCCAATGGTACATGAGCCTCATCATGGCCCGTGAAACCAGTGTCTGAATGCAAGAGTTCCAGTATCCCCTCATGTCATCTTTGTTCGCTTCCTCTCTCAAAGATTGAGCAATCCCAGAACCTAACGTGGGCGCTCGAACGGCGGGATCTTGTTCGGGCTGAAGCGCGAACCAGGGAGGTATGCTACACCATTCTTAATCTCTCGGCCTTGCTAGAAACGGCGCTATTTTCCGGGATTATTACTAGAAGTGGCGGTTGTAGAAGCGGACATTTAGAGCAGGTTTCCATATCACATGCAGATGGCTCTCTGCCTGCCAGTCCAGACCATAGTTGATAAGCTCCAAGCCTTACTGGGAAATCACCTTGGCCAGGATCTGATTTATTTCTACCATAGCGAAGCCGAAAGAACGAAATAGCTGAATTAGTATCCGAATCGTTTTGACCTTTTCTTTTTTTTTTGTCTTTGTCTCCGATTTACTTTCGTCAAAGACACCCTCGGGTGTTGACTCGCTTCTCTCACATCGGGATGTATTGGATCCAGTCATCGGTTGGGGTCAAATTTATATGGTTCCGGGAAATATTTCTCGTCATACGTGACCGTGAAAGCGCTGGTGTAGGCTTCAGTCTAGATCAGTGCAAAATATTAATTTTTATTCTCACTTGGAAAGGGTGGAGAGACATAAAGACATGGACTACGCATTCGCATCCCTTTTGGAATCCAGTATCCATCAATGTTGGAACCAGGAGATATTCGTGGAAATCTCTGAGAGCCCGGAGGATAGATCCTGAGTCCCTCCTCAATGACGGCATGAAGGTAAGGCAATGTTGCGCTGAGCCTTGAGGTGTGTTGATTTCGTGGTAAGACTTGTAATAACGCCGGAACAGTATCTGATAGTAATATGATTTTTATACTACTAACTTTCTTCCGGGATATTAGTACCTATTTTGCCGTTAAAGGCCAACACAAAGGATACCACTCAATAGAATAAGGTGGAACAATATTTATTTAACCAACGACTTTTATGTGTTTCAAAGATTAATATACTTAAATATTAAAGATCTATCGAGTTGGTCTATCTTACTGTTGCGTGACTAGCTTATAATATTTTTGTAATATTCCTTACAGGTGTCGGTATCGAATGACAATTTAATATTAGTCATGATATCTGCCAATACTGCCGTGGGAAACTTTAGGGTCTAAAAATAAGTTGGCCGTAATGGTGCGGTAATAATGCCATAAAAGAGGGGTAAAACGAGCTCCCCTTACACCTAACAGGAGAAGCAACCTAATAATCCATAATAATAATCATTAGAATGATCATATGTTGATGAGTATAATCAAGAAATCATCCAAAATAATCGTTTAAGCACCTTTTCAAGGTTAGTATCTGTCATATAATATGGCCGTTGGTGGACCAGATCATGTAACTAGATCGGGAAACCACCCCCCCCCCCCAAACGGAGCACACAACAAAAACAACAAGAAGAATATAATCAAGAAGAGCCCAACCAGCTCAATCCATTCAAATAAGACCTTTTCGCTAACCATACCCTATTTCCTCTTCGGGACTAGCCGACAGTATCTAATTTCCTATTCGGTACTAGCCTGATATCCGAGAACATTATCTGTCGAGGTGCTACATCCAAGATCCCCCACTCAGGCACGGAACATAGTTGTTCCAGAGCCGGGGATCAACATGACTCCTGAAGGTAGACTAGCGTACAATACACAACCTTCAACATTATCGATAACGTCACCTGACTGCGGAGGTACCATTGGCCAATTCCAGTAATTTCTTCATTTCTTTTGATATTTGATCTACGGAGTATCTATATAGGTACATGTATTCTACATCTTCAATCGCATCATCGTAATGCCCTCCGATATCAAACGAAAACCCCTCCCCTCTCCTCCCCCATACGATGACACCGGCGTGTCCTGTGGCGTCGTCACTGCTCCCCCTAATCTCCATCCACCATCGCGTGCCACGGTGCCTGCGCATACTCTGCCTCGATATTCCAGCCATTCCGACCTGAAATCTCCCGATCTCTCCCTTCCGCCAGTCCGGCGTGCTGCCACTCATATCCCCCCACCGACCGCTTCTTCTCCCGGCCCTTCTCCCACCGCCCCATCCGGTCCGTCAACTGTCCAAAAAGCATATGGCGAAGCTCGCCATTTCCTCGGCGGTCTCATCACCCATCCCACCGAATCTAACAAACACTATACTATTCTACGACACTCCCACGGCGTGATTTTCTACCGTGGCAGCACCACCTCCGTCGCCGTCTCCATATTCTCCGATTCCACCCTCCCGACTGACCGCACCCTCTGGCTCCAAAACAAAGGCTGGACAGGCAAAACCGGCATGCGCACCAAGGCCCTCCTCCGTCTCACCAATGACTGGCTCAACGTGACACCATCAATGCCTCTACGCGCTGACCAGGTTCCCCCGGCCGACGAACGTGCCTGGCAGCGCGACATCGACAAGTTCCGTCGGAAGAATACCTCCGGACGAACACGCACCCACTCCCTTCGGGAAACCGTGGTATCGCGCATCCCCGCCGAAGCCGGCGACGGATACTTCCAACTCGTGCTGTGCGCGGGACCCAAGAAGAAAGTTCTATGTACCAGTCCGGTCTTCCGCGTGCTGTCGACTTCAATGAAACCCAGTTCCATCCGCGGCGCCAGTCTTAGCACCCTGCCCTTGGAAATGGGCGCCATGGTCATGGAAATCTATGCGCAGGCCACGGTTAATCGTGTCATTGGACCCGTGTCATCGGCCATTGAATCTCGGATCGAACCCCTCCAGCCTGTTGGTATCAAGCAAGCGGCGACGAAGGGTGCTTTTTCCACCAGCGGCGTAGGAAATCGTGTCGCTGAGTGGGTGAAGAATGGTTCCGGGGAGAGGACGGCCCCACCACCGATGCGGGGTCAGTTCCAGACCATGGAGTCTTTCGATCTGGGCCCTGAACCACCGTTTCCAATAGACTTCAAGTCCCGTGCAATACCCCAGGGGGAAAAGGAGTTAGATGTCCGCTTCTCTCTCGCCAAAATTCCCGATTCAATTATCCATCAACTCCATGGCTTCTTCTTTGGCTGGGCGCGCTGCGTCGATCCCCTAGACCAACAGGCTCAATGGCACCCTGCCATCGTATCCATCCGAAACATGGACCCTTCGCAGCAAACAAGAGTTACTATATCCCATACAATGATGAAAACCTGCACTCTGCGACTCCTGGACGCAGACCGGCCCCTGACACAGCCACAGACTCAGGCCCAATTCCAACCCAAGTTCCAAATCCGTATCATGGGTTTCCTCCGTCCTGATATCCCGCCCCCAATCAGGGGAACAGAGAAAGACCTCGCTTCCCGAGAAGAAGCTACTGAGACAGCGTACCTCGCTGAAGTATGGGATGCGTCATATGCGCAGGCCGCACTGGATCATCCGGCCTGGGCGCCGGGTATCGGGAGCGCTCCATCGCCGGAGAACGCTTCCTGGATCGATCGCACGCGAGAAGGGTATCAGAGTACGCGCATAAGGGGACAGAAAATGGTGGAGAATGTCCCATTGCATTTGCTCGGCATTCGGTCGGCGGCGGCGGAGATGCGCGATAAACAGGTTGCCGTGAGTGGGTTTTATATTGTGCGGTAGAGGACTGTATTATATTGGTTTGTATAGTAGAGTATAATAGTATATATAAATAATAATGTCTAATTAATTATTCAATGGGTTTTTGCCTGGGAAATTTTGACGCATTTTATGAACAGATATAGCTATATTTAGTGGGGACAAAGAAGAATAAGCATAATTAATCTTCAATTTTCTGGCATGGATTAATATTACCGCTATTCTCCCCTTAATGACCGAGATAGTAGGATTGTGTACAAGGCAGAATTGAGAGAGAAGAAGAGAAGCAGTCTCTCGCTGATGCGCAGGTGGTCACGTGCTGAATAGGAGGCCTCAGGCAGTACATTGCAGCATGTGATTTCCCATACATACTAAGCTATTTGTGGAAGAGCCAAACTAAAGCACATGCTTTACAATATAACCTTGGGCCTATTGTAGAACGTGCATATCTATGTGTCATAGTCTGTTATCGGCTGAATCTCCCCACCGGAGAGGCTTAACATCCGACTAAAAGACTCGTGGCAGGAGCTGGGGTCGATTTCCCCGATTCACCAATGGCTGCACTTCCCGGGCATTCCATTACATAATGGCGAAATAAAGTGGTGGAGATTCTGGAGAACAGAGATTGATCCATGCATTCTGAGACCATGGAGCGACTCTATCAACCATTGGACTTCAGATTTATATCACTATTCATCCATTGGAATCTCTCCCTTTATCTCTGCCGTCATAGTCTTGGAGACAGCGGTATACTCCAGTCGTGTTCCGGACAGAGACCGGTCCAATCCCGGTTCCAAGCCCTGTTGGTATGGGACGAACCGATTGGCTTCCTGCCATACGAGAATCCTCAACCACGGACCGATTAAATTGGGGGAATTCATGGCGCTTGCGATAAGCTTCAGAGGAATCCGGTCCGGTGGCCGGTCCGGTAGGCTGGGTACGATTTGAGCTAACAGAGGTAGCCAAGGCAAGAAGTGAAAAGAGTGAAAAGATAAGAGGGAGAAAAGAGACTATTATCGTATCTGTCTCTTGTCTTCTGCTGCATTCTGATAAAACTTGGCCGACATAGTCCGGACCTCCTCTTCCTATCCAAACTCACGGGTAGCATGATAGGAGAAAACACCAGGCACACTAAAAAACTAAGGAACTAAGAACGCCACCACGTTCCCCGCATCCTCTTATCATCCTTGGCTGTCCAACCAGACACGAGATCAATGCGTGCTTCTCCTGGCTCTGATCCTGCATCGCAACCCTGTCCGTCCTTATAACGTCCCCGCCGTCCTTCTCTCCTTCCCCTCCATTTCATTCCTCCTCCATCTCACCATGGCTCCCGAGAAATCCATCTCCCCGGCCCCCTATGTGGTCGAAACAGCCCCCGATGTCAAGGCCGGCACTATGCAGGCCATGGTCGAGGCTGACCTGCTCGACGAGCGATATAAAGTCACCCAGCGCGGGCTCAAAAATCGCCACGTCCAGCTGATGGCGCTGGGAGGCACCATTGGGACCGGTCTCTTTGTGGGTTCCGGTCAGGCGCTGAACATTGGCGGCCCTCTGTCGCTGCTACTGGGCTACATCTTCATTTCCGCGCTCGTCTACGCTCTTGTCACCGGTATCGCAGAAATCGGTTCCTACCTGCCTGTCCACGGCGGCACGATGAGTTACCACGGCTTCCGCTATGTCTCGCGCAGCCTGGGGTTTGCCATGGGCTACCTCTACTGGTACTCGCTGGGCATCCTGGTGCCGTACGAGGTCGTCGCCGCATCCATGGTCATCCAGTACTGGAACTCAGGTGTGCACCTCGCTGTCTGGATCACCATCATGCTGGTGGTCATCGTGCTGCTCAACTTCCTGCCCGTGCGATTCTACGGCGAGACTGAGTTCTGGTTCTCCGGCATCAAAATAATCACCCTCATCGGTCTGCTCATCCTCTCCTTCATCCTCTTCTGGGGGGGCGGACCCAACCGTCAGCGCCTGGGCTTCCACTACTGGAAGGAAAACGGCGCCATGAACACCTACCTCGTCGACGGCGACGCGGGTCGCTTCGTCGGCCTTCTCCAGTGCATCGTCAAGAGCGCCATCGCCTTCATCTTCGCGCCGGAGCTGATCATCATCTCGGGCGGCGAGATGGAATCCCCACGGCGCAACGTCCCAATCGCCGCGCGCCGCTACATTTACCGGCTCGTCTTCTTCTACGTGCTGGGCGCTCTCGCCATCGGCGTCATCTGCTCTTCGCAGGCTCAGGCCATCGTCAACGGCAGCGGTACCGACGCCAGCTCCTCCCCCTTCGTAGTTGCCATTGCCAACGCCGGCATCCCTGTTCTCGACAGCATCGTCAACGCCGCCATCCTCACCTCTGCATGGTCCGCCGGCAATTCGTTCCTCTATATGTCCTCGCGCTCGCTCTACTCGCTCGCCATCTCGGGCAATGCCCCCAGGGTTTTCAAGGCTTGCAACCGCTGGGGCGTTCCCTACCTCGCCGTCGGCGCCTCCTCTCTCTTCTCCCTGCTCTCCTACCTCGCCATCAACAACGGCAGCAACACCGTCTTCAACTGGCTCATCAACTTCACAAACACCTCCGGCTTCATCTCCTGGATCTGCTGCTCCATCGTGTACTTCCGTTTCAACAGCGCCATCGCCGCCCAGGGTGTTGAGAAACCCTACCGCTCCATCATGCAGCCCTATGGCATGTACGTCGGCATGTTCGGCGCCATTTTCCTTGCCCTCATCAACGGCTTCAGCTGCTTCTTTCCCTCTGAGTGGTCCGCTAGTAACTTCTTTACCGCTTACATTGGTATCCCCGCCTTCTTGGTGCTGTATCTCAGCCATCGCGCCGTCTTCTGGTCTGATCCTTGGGCCTGGCGTCCAACCGATGTCGATCTCCATACTGGGTTGGAAGAAATTATCGCCGCGGAGAAACCCCCACGGCCTAGGGATACTTGGTATCGGAAGTTGTTGGCTCTGGTGGAGTAGCCCGGATGTACTTAATTATATGTTTGAGTAGTTCTGATACCGTTTTATACCGTGCTTTTTAAGTTGATATTAATCAGATATAACTCACGTGCAAAACAGGGCAGGGAGTAGATGACTGGGAGTTAAATTACGGTAAGAGTATTATTTACCCTCCCATATAAAAATACATATTTGTAACAAGAGAGTATACATGCAAGTATATACTTTATAAATAGAATAGTACGCAATAGTAGAAATTTTTTTATTTATAATCTACTCTCTTATATGGTACAAAATCAGTGTTATCCAACAAGCAAATTAGATTATGCCATTCACAACAACTTCTATCCTGTTGACACATCCAAATGACGAACATGGACCTCGAAATATACAGAGTGTATATTGTGCTATATCATCCAGCGATTCCACTATATCCTTGATATCATTATCAGTTGTCCAAGGATTAATGGTGTACATGCGCAGGGTCACCATCCCTCTTATATTGGCCGTGAATCGGACGCGCTTCCAACTCCCTTGAGATAAGATGATTAACCACAGCGATATCCTCCCTGGACATACAGAGTGCTGAAATCTAGAAATTCACAATTGTCATGGAGCCGCAATATTTCCCAATTCGGTAGCCCCCGTAGCTCTCCTTGCACCACCTCTGCCAGCTCGAACCCACGAGTCACCATCTTATCAACCATATCCGTTCCCATGACCTGCAATGAAACCAGGGTCGCATATGACGAGTCGGTGGGGTTAACTTAATTCCATAGTTCATGGATTGCCAGCATGTTCTCCAACATCGTGTGCATAATCCGCCGTCGTTGCAAAACTCTTACGTGAATGCTGTTTCTCCCGAAACTGAACAGCGCCGCAGTCAGGTATAAACCTTGCAACTTGTAGGTATTTCTCTGCTGAATGACGTGCTCTTACGCAGGCTCCTTGTGTAATAGAGGGTAACTGGCGTAAAGGCTAGCACCGTACAGGTTCACGATGTAGTGCGAAACAGAGAGGACAGTCTAGTCTTGTGAAATGGGAATTATTCTGAGTTCCAAGATTATGTGAGGTCGCCTTATAATCCTTATAGGATCGCACAAAAAGAAAACCTGATCGACATAGACCGGATTACTATATCAGAGGAACAGTTACAGAAGTCCATACTGGAGAACTTAGTGCAAAGTCACGAACATTCGCTCATATATTGGCTCAAGTATCACCATGATTTTGCGAAATATGGTGGATGCGCTCTCCCTAGCATAAAGGACACTTGAATATGGCCAAATTGCTTCTGGATAGAGACATGCACGTTCGGAGAAACAATCTTTTTGTGGCAGTGCTTATCCAGAATTAAGACATAATTGCCACCCTCCTCTAGAAGGGGGTACGGACTGACATACCGGATAGGAAAGATAACAGTCCATTACATGAATCAACTGTAGCCTTAATACTGAGATACCCAGGGGAGAACAAAGTCGATCCCTTGCCGAAGAAGTCTCATGGACCAGGGGATAATGCTGAACGCGGAGTATTTAATCTTTTCCTCCAGCTCAGACCTGCTATTAGAGGAATCAGGAACAGGGCAAGAACAGCTGGAGGCGAATGTCTATTTGTTGTGGATTAAGCAAGCCTGGTACCAAGACTATTGCTGATTGAGACTCGTAAAGTGGTGTCAAGTGTGGCTGTTTTTTGTTACTGGCTAACAGTGTCATCGTTAAGTGGAGTGCTATTTAACATTGTTTAATATAACGGATTATATGAATATGAATATACTGCAGATATAAAGGGAAACACTAATATAGCTAAGCAAAGTTAGGGTATAGAGCTAATGCCCTATGCAGAGATAGAGACTATCCATAACCAGAGCAAGAGTAACAATAACAGAAAGAGTCTAAGAAAGTGGAGAGAGAGGAATCGAAAAAGAAAGAGAAAGAGAAAGAAAGGTCATCCCGCCCAGGTATATTGATTCGTTCCCCATTCTCCCATCTCTCCCCAGTTCACCACCACCACACGCCCTCCTCTCTCACGCCCCTCCTGCTCCAACCGCCGCAGCGTCTCCGTCTCTTCCTGTGTCAGCACATTCCCTGAGCGCCGTCGCTCCCACGCCGCCTGCGTTACCACGGGCGCCACATCCTTAGCCACTGCCGCCTCACTCTGTCCCGTCACGTACGCCTTGCTATTTCCTCCTGGCGTGATATCCCGCGAAAATCGCCATTCCGACTGCACCACTTCGTATCGGTGCTCCAACAGCCAGATCACCGGCCAGGTGACCACCCACAGCTGCAGTAGGATACACCCGTAGTAGATCCAGTTGTTGTTGCGCGCGCGATTGATCCAGTGCGGCGAGTACACTGTGAACGACCGGTTACTGATCGATGTCGAGATATCGACGGTGCCGCTGTAGTTGAGCGCGCGGAGATGCGACTTGAGTGCGGAGCGAATAATAGTTGAGTCGAGTCCGGTGACGGTTCGCTTGAAGGTAAAACTATCATTCAGTTAGTTAACTTCTCCACTTGACAGAATAGGAGAAGAAGAAGGGAACATACGACTTGACCTGTCCAGGATCCTCACAAAACCGCTCACACCACCCGATCAACCCCGGTTCAGCTCCCGGAGAGGAGGAGGGTTCCAAATCTCCTTCCGACCGACCAACTAATCCCATATGTTCCTCTCCATCCTCCGGACTGGGTAACCGGATCCGTTGTTGCCGGCTACAGCAGCAATGGCCCCTCCATCGCGTGGAGGGGAACCGGCCCCCACGGTATTTTTTCTCTCCGTCGGAGTCGCGCGCCACGTGCAGCTCATGCCACGTGTCGTCATCGTGATTATTGCCCACCACGTACCGGGTTAAATCGATCTTGAAGTCGAAGTCGGTGACGTTGCGACGACGGTGTTTCCGGCCGTGGTTTTCAGAACGCGAGATGGTGTGTGTGCCGCGGACGCTCAGGAGCGGACATGGCGGGATGTCGGCTTGGCGGGTGATGAGGGCGTGGAGGGCGGATGCGTCTTGGCTAAGCTCCGGGGACAGAGTCACCTGGTTGCTGTTGCGGGCTTCAGGGCTGATGCTGTGGTAGGGACTGTTTCCCGGGATAGGGACAGGGGCAGGAGCAGTGGTGGGGAAGGCAGATGACGAGGATGGAGCCGTGACGGCTTGCTCGTAGGGAGGTGGCAGGTCGGGGGAGTCCTGGTTATCTTGGGGTTTGCCCATGTTTGTTTATTTGCAGTAGAAAAGCTTATACTGAGATACAATATGAACAGAGTGTTGAAGAGGAGAGAAGCAAGAGTTTTAGGGTTTTCGTTGCCTGGTCTTATGTCACCTGACATCAGACAAATAACAGAGTAGTTGTACAGCCTACGGAGTACGTAGTTACCAGTTACGACTAACGTATTCCTGCGTGCTAAAAGTCCCTAAAACTCCTCTCCCTCGTCAAATTAATTCAATCCTTCCTGCGATCGTCCAGCGCTAACCCGATTCGATTTCCGCCCCAGTTCCTTCACGTGATCTCTCACCAGACACTGAAAATCGTCGGATCCATAGTAGATAGTGTGGCCATCGTTGGGCGACGGTCCTGAGCTCAACTGGTCGCCATACTGCCAGTACAGGTCCGCCGATACCCCCGCCGTGTTCAGCGCTGTTTGCTGCCATGGCTTCTCGATGCCACAGTGGTTCGAAGTGGTGCCGTATTCCTCAAACAGACACGGCTTTCCGGCCGCCTTGCAGGCCGCACCGTGTGAGGACACCCAACCGTTGCCCCATTCGTTCGAGGTACCCCCTTCGCTCTCGCGTTAGCGTGGCTCTATTTCGACCACGGGAATGGGAAACCTCACAGCTATCCGGGTAGAGATGGAATGTGCCAAAGTCAATGGTCGGGATGGCCAGATTCTTCTCGAAGTCGGATCCCTCCGAGTACTGGTAGGGGTACCTACCGTCCGACTGAATGTTGAGACCGAATCCCTCTGTTCATGTTAGTTTCAGGCGTCGATGAGAAAATAGGATTGATATCCAATAGACCACGCACCATCGCCGATGCACACCATATGCTGCGCATCCAAAGATTTGATGTATTTGCTGGTACTCTCGATCCAGTCATAAAGCACGGTGGTATTGCACCCCTTGCATCGTGGCTCGTTGGCCACCTCCCACGCAAAAACCGCAGCCGAGTCGCTATAGCGCGACACGACGGCCTTGATGTATGCGCGATACGCCTGCTGCATCTTCTCGCTGGTGTAGAAATCGGAGCTGTCGGAGCCTCCGTACGCCTTGACGTAGGCGTTCATACCGCCGTAATCACTCCAGTAGTTGACAAAGTTGATGATCAGCTTGATATCGTGCTTCTCGGCCGACGATACGACGTAGTCCAGACGCTCCAGGCCGTCCGCTCCTGTGTTGATGGTCGATTTGCCATCCGCGTGCAGCTGGTACCAGACCGTGCCCTTCTGGGGCTTTTCGTTGACGTCGTTGAACCCCCAGACGCGCAGGATTTTGAGGCCTGCCTCTTTCACGTGTGTGAATACCAGGTCCACGTCATCGTTGTTGGCCAGGAACCCAATCCAGTAGGCGTTGGAACCGGCGAAGTAGCCCGTCTTACCGCTAATGACGAACTGTAGACCCGAGGTGGTCGCGAAAGAACCGGGGGTGGCGGAAGGAATGGGAGTGGATGACATGGTGCATGACGGTGATTGAAGAGCAACGGCCAATTGAACCGACACTAGGCCGGTCATGGTCACCAAGAAGCGAGCGAATTTCATGTTGACTGATGTCACAAGGTTGTGGTTGAATGACCCATGGGTTTGGGAGCGTGTTATATAGGAGTCAACAGTAGATCTATGATGCCATTTGCCTTGCTTGATACGAGCATCTCGGATGAATCTCCGTTATACATCGAGACAGTCCGGTTGGGTCTTCTTGGACACGGAGAGTCGAAGAAGAAGTGTCTGTCATGTCCGGATCCAGAACAGAGATAGATCAACCGGTCATCAATCTGACTCTGCAGCGTTCTCCGTGCCGAATTAGGAATGGTGGATAATCTCATGATAACAGACAGAATTTTGTACTGTCAATCGGCTAAACTCATTAAATTATACAGAATACTCATCAAGGATACTATTTGCCTCTCGACTGACGGTCTACCCAATTGCCTACAAATGAGCAGGTAACCTCCCCGCCTTCTTCCCCATATACGTCGCAATCACATCCATCAACGCCGGCGATAACGCATCATACGTCTCCAATCCCATCGCTTTGAACTTCGACCTCACCTCATCCATCCCCGTCGGTTCAAACCCCTGCTCAATAATTGACGACACGAACCCCGCAAACTGTGGCTCTTGCCAACCTGACACATCCGACAATTCCACGTGGACGAAATCTAGCCCTTTGAACGGATGCTCCGTTTCGATGCGTCCGAACATATGCACCCCACATTGTCTGCACGCATTCCGCTGGATCACGGCCTCCTTATCGACGATCGAGAGCTTGTTCCCGTTGGCTGTCACTCGGAGTGCGTCTCGCGGAACCACCCCAACCACGGAGAATAGTGCCCCAGCGGGCTTCCAGCATTTCGAACATCCGCAGGCGTGATTATGTGCGACGTTGCTGTCCAGTGTGATAGCTACTCTGTCCTTCAGGCATTTGCAGTACAGATTGCCGCCGCGGAAGGTGGGGGTGCCTTTGGTGATGCCGTTGTCGATGAGAGGGTGGAGGGAGGGTGTCATGTTGATTGTAGCCGTAGATGTAAAACAATTGTGTATGTTGTTTTGGATATGGATTTATCTAGTGGGGTTTATATGACTTTCAGTATTGAAATCTCAACTCCTCATCGATCCCCTCATGCGGGGAAACGCGTTTCGGGATAGTTTTTCCCGACTAGTATACGAGTTCCAGTCGGAATAGAGTCACAAACGAAGTTTTCACCGGTCCTATTTACCCGACTTGTTCTGATGATGCTCTAGGTTATGTTTAGACAGATCCTCTCGACCTCATCGTATTGCAATGGTTATGATACGAATACAATGTATTATTTCTATTTCAGTCCTAATGTAGATACGACAAAAACGATGTTATACCCCTGTATCCACAACGCAACGCACACAATCCCCTCGTTTCATCTGATCAAAAGCAGCGTTAATATTGCTCAGACTTTCACGGTGCGTTATAAACTCGTCCACTTTCAGATCTCCACGCAGATAATCCGCTACAAGCCCAGGGAGCTGCGTTCGGCCTTTGACGCCCCCAAACGCACAGCCTCTCCACACACGACCGGTAACTAGTTGAAAGGCTGTTTCAATCAGCGCAGATTCAACAGCAACAATCAGCAGATAAGGTACGCGTATACTCACGTTTCGTTGTGATTTCTTGACCTGCTGCAGCAACCCCAATGACAATACTCTCTCCCCAGCCCTTATGACACGCTTCGAGCGCCGCCCGCATGACAGTCACATTCCCAGTACAATCAAAGGCATAGTCACAGCCCCCGTCAGTCATATCAATAAGTTTCTCGACAATATTCTTTCGCCCCAGCTTGGTCGGATTTACAAAATGAGTCGCGCCGAATTTATAAGCCCATGATGCTTTCTCATCATTCAGATCCACGGCAATAATCATCCCTGCTTTTTTCTTCACAGCTCCCTGGATAACTGAAAGACCAACACATCCAGCGCCGAAGACCGCAATGTTTGCTCCCTCTTCAATCTTCGCAGTGACGGTGGCAGCTCCATACCCTGTTGTAATTCCACAGCCGAGAAGACATGCCCGATCTGTGGGACATTGCGGGGTAATCGCTACGACTGAAATATCAGCAACGACAGTATATTGTGAGAAAGTAGAAGTGCCCATAAAATGTAGAAGATTCTTCCCACAAGCTCGAAACCGTGAAGTTCCATCGGGCATTACGCCACGGCCTTGTGTGGCGCGTATCTTTCCACAGAGATTAGTCTTGCCTGATCTGCAGAATTTGCATTCCTTGCATTCGGGGGTGCTGGTCTCTGTTATTTCAGATTGTTCCAGCAATCAAGGATCACATCATATAACTTACTATAGCGCGATGACATGATCGCCTACTTTCACATTAGTCACGTCTGGCCCTATGGACTCGACGATACCCGCCCCCTCATGGCCAAGAATAACAGGGAATGCGCCTTCGGGATCTTTCCCGGATAATGTGTATGCGTCTTGTATTGTCGTTATGTTACAATGTTATTTTCGGCGGGCATGAGAGCAGATCATACCAGTATGGCAAACTCCCGTGTGAAGTATTTTGATACGAACTTCGTGGGCTTTTGGTGGTG
Organism: Aspergillus tanneri; assembly: GCF_003426965.1. Taxonomy (NCBI): domain Eukaryota; kingdom Fungi; phylum Ascomycota; class Eurotiomycetes; order Eurotiales; family Aspergillaceae; genus Aspergillus; species Aspergillus tanneri. Next base: position 711,107 of record NW_022984634.1, on the reverse strand, counting down.
CGACTTCAACATCCTCGATCGAGAGAGATTCACCAGCTGCCCAGGCGACTGCGGCCTGGTTATGGTATTAGTACTTAGTCTGAAGATTCGACTGCCGTTATTACCTTGCAGGTGATAGTCTAGGTAGTTATTTATTAAATATATTTCCAAACAGTATGATAAATATGTGGGGGGAAGAAACGTACCTTGCCGACCGTGTCTGTCATTACTACACTTCAAGTAATGATTGATTGTGAATCGGATGGAAAAGAAGGAGAGGAAACCCATATTTCACGATGCAGGCCGAGTATGAGAACTTATAGTTTACCTCAAAGTACCCACCGTGCGTGAGGGGATCCAAGAAATTGCTGTGGACCCGATGAGGGGTGAGGGGATCTTAGGCCCACAGTTTAGAATACATGTCTCATCATAGGGGAGATAATGACATGTATGTTGTATTTTTTGCAACCAAACTAGGGAAAGGATGCATGATGATGGTAAAAATATTGGGATAGCGTCTGATCAGGTCTGAATATTGTTCAAATAAGATACTATTAGACCATATCCTGTCCAAGCATTGGCCATAAAATTGCTATGCAGATCATGAGGTTCGTGAATCAGCGTCAGGATGGGCAATACCAAGGCTTTCAGCCAAGAGAATAAGGAGGCATGTTGATGATTGTTATGATAAAGACATATGTGGGAGAGTTGGGTGGTTTAAGCCAGCTTCTTATGCTTTTTTATTTCCTTCGATCGAGCTATGTTGAGGTCACGTGAATTGTATAAAAACCCTACTGAGATAGGATACTGTTCGATTTTCTGGGGGGTCTTAATTGATTGTATTCAGAAGGATGTTTTGCCCAGCCCCTCTATGAGAGATGTTGGGTATTGTTCGATTATTGGGGGGGTCTGAAGTGATTGTATTCAGAAGGATTTTCAGCCCAACCCCTCTATGAGGAGTATTGGGTATATATATTCACATGATGCTCCGATCTGGAATAGTTTATTCTGACAGATACATAAAAGTTTGGATGAAAGATGAGGGAGCTGTCATGTGCTTAACTCAGAATATTAGTTGGGCTAGGAAGGATGCCCTCGTTACTACTATGTCAAATAATATGGCCGTTGGTGGACCAGAATCATGTGACTGGATCGGGGTAAAACCCCCCGTGGAGCACACAACAAAATAATCAATCAAGAATAACCAAGAAGAATAATCAAGAAGAGCCCAACCAGCTCAATTCATTCAAATAAGATCTTTTTACCAATCGTACTCTATTTCCTCTTCGGGACTAGCCGTATATCTAACAGTTAGTTAGTTGATGCAACCACATCGGCAGTGCACCCTCGGCGCACTGTGCCAACACAAACCGCCGGCAAACAACGATATCTAGTCTTAAACTGGAGTTGCAGCATCTTACCTCTACATATAATCAAGCCTCTTGCATTCTACAGGAATATCGTGAGCTTATGTAATTCGCGCTCTACAAAAACCTTGGCACTGGTGAGTAGGCTGACCGTTGGGAGGGATTCGGGATCCCGAAAGGGTTCAAGTCCCGTCCCATATTCCCTTCCCATGCCACGCTATTTGGGAAGGGATTCCCATTATATGGGATTCGGGAAGGGATATTCCCATTCCCTCTTATCTTAAAATCACGTCCCGTTTCCCGTCCCATTCCCGAATGGGATATTCCCTAAAATCCCTAATTCCCATAAATATCCTGAAATTGGTCCCGTTCCCGTCCCGGTCCCATTCGGGAGGGAAATCCCAAGGGAAAATCCCCTCCCAACGGCCAGCCTACTGATGAGTGCAGTGCTGAAACAAGATACAAGCCCTGTTAAGTATTTTTTGACCACCAAGTCCCTCACGCTATCTGGTTTGAGGATACTCTTGTCCATTATGGTGTTTCTACTGTTGTGTTTGATCTGTACATCCTCACCCTGGATATTGAACTAGCAGCCAATTTTCTTGCGAAGGCTGGGTAGAAGTTTAATATGCAAAAACCACATCGCATTGGGAATACGGTGGTGGACTTGGTGAACTTCCCTCAACAGCGACCGATATCTCCTGATGGCCAGACGAGAACTGTCCTCCTTCCTGCTACAGACTGGAAGTTTCCTCTAACCACCGACACGCTACTAGAATATGCGCCTCTGGACAATGAATTATTACACAAGATGCTATTTCCACCACTGGCTGGCTTGTTGGATGCACTGATTAAGAGCTGGCTGGGTTGTCCTAGCAATAATGCAATGTTATTGATTGTCTTGGCTTGCCAAATCTCCTACCTCTATGCCCATGTTCCAGCTTGAAGGAGAAGTTGTTGCTGAACAGATGAAGTATGAACATCGCCAGTTTCTTCGATGTATTGGCAGGAATAGAGACTAGTACACTACCATTTCGAAGACACCGGCGGGCTATTCGTGATGCGCTATTACGTGCCCAGTATAAGTTGCGGGAATGCTCCACTTCCCGTGATAACAAAGACCTCTTTTCTTTTCTGGGAGGGACTAAGCCAGTTGAAGACAAGCAGCAGAATAGGGGTGCTCTTAAGTCAACAGAAACCAAATGCTAAAAGAATGCCTTGCGAGGTGTTATGTAGTGTTAACTGTTTCGAGCGCGAGAAGTAACGCATGACACGTGGATTTTAATGATATAACTAGTGTTCTCAGCCTCTATTATACTTAATATCACTATTATTGATTAGTTGTCTTCGTCTAGTTAGTTAATAAAAATGGCTGGCGATCTTCCAGTAGCGTGATGCTAGCGATATCACTTGTTGGTACAGCAAGGCCAGCTTCAAGAATATGTCTTCTAAGGGTATATTTAAGGAAGGAATTCTGGCTCGGCCCAGCCAGCTCTATATATAATATCTAATAGTCTAGTGGCACTGGGTTCGATTTCTAGTAGTGTCTCGTACTATGTGATAAAGGAGTTTGTGGAACCCTTTGCATCTTACTATTATCTACTGGACAATCAACGTCCGCACTACCGCCCATGGTACCAAGATTGAGCTCTGGGGCTCTGATGGAAGAGCTGACGTCGCTAATATTATTAATTATAGATTATCATTACGCTATTATCTCGAAGAGGTCACGGCTCATCGGCGGAGGGTTCTTGGCAGCGCCCCAACCACGGACGGGAGAGATATGAAAAAGAAATATAAAGACGGGGAAATAGAAGAACATGAAGAGGAAAACAACAAAAAGGAAAACATACTAGAAAAGAGAGAACATGGTAACGACAAGGAAAGCGCATCTCTTGGTTTCTGCGTTGCTTAAGCCGCAAATAGCAAGCGATGGGGAAAGATCCATTCGACACTTCTAGCCCATAGCGCACTTCGGCCTGTCACGGCTACCGATCGCAATTCATGTGGGGCCACCATTTCTGGCGCTGGTGAAGCGGAAGGTATAAGCGTGTTGGGAGAATCGGAGCTATGCATCCTATCTAGAGAGTGGGAAGAGAATGAGTGTGCCGGCGCGGTTATCGCCTGCTCCATGTGGATAAGGCGGCTTTGGGGCAAGACAAAGGTGGATGGGTCAATCTCCAGGGGATCCACATCCTCCCACTGCGCCAAACACGTTGGCTGCCCTGCTGGCAGGCGTTGCGCATTGAGCCTTGTGCTGTAGACAACCCCCGTGGAATACACTTTCCGGCGCCCGGCTGAGCCCGACCCGGACATTTGGGAATCGGGATCGTCGGACCCCTCCGGTTGCCATCTGCTGCTCAGAGGTGAGTATGAAGCCAGACAGTGGAAATAGTCATGGGAGCTCTCGCAGAGGGCCCTGTACGATACGCCGACTGGTTGATTCACGGGCGCCATGGAGAGTTGGGCCAAGATTTTTCGTGCCCCCTCGTACGCCACTGCATACCCGGTCGTGCAGAGGGAAGACGAAGCGCGACTGCAGCGTTCCCTCGCTGTCCACAAAGGCGGGGCGTTTGAAATCGGGCCGCTGTGAGATAGGGGGCACCGTCTGGTCGTTGGGAATGGCGTACACCGGTCGTCGTCCCCCGTCGCGCGCGGTGATGCCGCAGGATCCCACCCAGAACAGGTCCCAGGCCGGGCCACGGAGTGGAATCACGAACCGTGGGCAGTCGAAGCCCGTACAAAGCCCGCGGTGCAGTAGCGGCGGTGGGGCTATCTTTGCCCTGCGCTAGCGCGGTGCCCGGTGTGTTCGTGACATTTAACAGGGCTATGGGAGAGATAATCCCACCTATCCCAGACTACTCCGGTGGATTCCAAGGCTTGCCTGTTCAGGTTATTCGGGGCTTAACAGCATTCCGCCCATGCCCTACCCATCGCTCGTCGTTTGGCTGGCGAGGCCTAAGGGCCGTGTCTGATCCGCCGGCAGCGGCCTAATAATAGACGGACGACAGGGCGGCGTCGCGGCATTGGGCCCCGCATATAGAGGCGGATGCTCCGATTCACATCAACAAGAGGCCGCTGCACGACGCCGAAACGCCCACGCGATCTCTTTCCCAGACTCGACGGCCCTACGGCCCTGCAGGTGCCAAATGAGGGCGCTGGCGATATACCCAGGAAGCGTCGATCTGGGACATGCCTCCCACTACAGTTGTCGGTGTGTCGGGCAGTGCGGGATCCAGGGGGGCTTTTCCGGCCTCGATCCTCCCGGATGTACCCCTGCATGACCACCCTGTATTTCGATCAAATTTCTCTCCCCTGTGGACACAGTCCGGGCTTTGCTGGCCTCAACGGAGCATGGGAGATATGGCCTGATCGGGACGTGGAGGCCACTGTGACAGCTGGTGCTAGACCCTACAGAGTAGGATCCAGTGGGCCCCGCCGGGGGCAGATGTGTTACGGAAACACTATAATCCGCCAGACTTGGCGGTGCGGAAATATCTAACGATCCATTCTACCCCTCAATCCTTTAGTGGAACACCTCAATGAGAACATAGGGAACCGCTTAGTAGACTCAGTTGGTTGAGATACTGCGATTCCTGGTGTTTCCACTGAATGACATCTACTTCCTAGTTAGGCTAGTTGGCCTGTAGCTGATAGAATAGCTCCCTGCGCATCACTTCCCCTGAATTCCACAACAAGGTGCACTGCGCCACATCGGGATAGCCCAGACTTCAGGGACAGCCAAATCAGCGGTCTTCCAGAAGTCCCGCCAGCAGGATTAATCAGGATCGCTGCCGGATGACGGACGGCGGCAAAGGGGTGCGATCACGTGTTCGTTCGTCTAACCATTGCCCAAGTGCAATAATTATATGAATATTCCAGCTGCCGTCTCGAGTGGAAAGGTGGTAGTGACGACGTATGCTCGGCACGCTGACGAAGTAATAGCAAACCAAAGGAAATAAAATTCCCAGTCCGCAATTAAGAACATTCTGAGTACGCCGGCAAGGAGCCGACCTCAAGATATCCACGTTAGGCACGCGGGAATACGACACGATTGAGTAGAATCCAATGCGCAAAAATAAAGCAAGGCCTGCGGCAACATGGAATCCGCCGCGGTTTGCTGAATTCGCCAGCCGGAAAGGCCCTCGTATCGGCTGGGCTCCTCTGGTCTCACTCAATTAACATCAATATCCCATCTCCCTGCCCGTAGGCGAGCAGCCAGAGAGCAAACCGCCGTAGCAGCGGTAATTATTGAAGGCTAGCGCCTTCAGCAACTTCGGTGTCAAAGTAAACTGGCCCGCATTGCTCTTCCTTTCTATGAGCTGTGCGAGCGCGGAGGAGAACAGTGGGAAATAACAGCTTCAGCGCCAAGCCAGTTTTTGAAACCCCGTAGGCCTCCTTATATGCCTTATCCACTACCTTTTTCATATTTAACACTTCTTTGGCCCTCCTATCAGCGATAGAGCGATTTGCATCCCGTACAGTTAATATACCGCTATCTCCGAGGCGTTGAACTTCTCGCTTAGTGATACAGCACCGGCGAGGTGCCTGAACGGCTTCAAATCGCTGCAGAGTTGAATTCATGATCGCGAGCTGTTCGGACTGAACTTTTGTTGACGAAATAAGCGATCCAGGTAGCGCTCGGGACGTGGGGAGATATTTGTAGTACTATCCAGGAGTTTAGGTAGCTTCTTCTGATTCTTTTCAACTTGCTGAGCGCTCTTTGGAGACGTATTTTCAACGCTTGAAGAGAGAGGATTCGGAGGAGGCATATTCTCTCCGTACACGCGGAGATCAGGAGCGGAGACCTCTATCACTGGCGGTAGAGTACTTTGAATAGCTTCAATAATTGAAGAGCCATCAGGAGGGAAGATACCGCGTTCTTTAAAGGAGTTGCGAATAAGGCGTGGTGTGAAGGTCTTCTTGCGTACGGCCACAATATCGCGTAGAAAATTCGCTTTATCTCCCGGGACCCAGTCCACTGTATGATGAGGTTATTCGCACTACGAAAATGCGTTTTATATGCGAGAAATGGCTTTCCATCGAGCGGTTGGTCATATGAGTTGTATAAGGCCTAAAGCAAAAGAGGAGGATCTCATGGGTCTCACAGAGTTGGAAAAATTCAACCGTTTTATAAGATGTATGACCGTCGAAGATAAGCACGTGTTTTTCTCCTTTTTTTGTACGATCCTTGGTCTCCTCGTAAAGTCGTTAAAGCCATTCAACTGCGAGAATATTATTTATATAGCCTTTTTCTAACACGGCAGTATAAGAGTCCGGTAGCTCTTCATCATACCATAATTCCATAAACTTCTTGCCTTTAAAGATAAAAAGCGGCTTTATGATCTAGCCGTCTGCAGCTACGCATTCAAGCGCGGTGATATTCTCTAAATGTTCTAATTCAGCAAGATCAGGTACTCTTCCTTTCATATGAGCACTTTTTGGTTCTGCGTGGTTGGAAGCCGTATTCGTCAAAATCATATACAAGGCGAGTGGAGACCGCTTTAAGCAGTTTGCAAGCTGATTATACCAGAATTAATGCTGCCTGACATCCTCTGCATCCAAACAATTTTTCTCCTTCGTCTTTTAAATCACAGGGCCCAATTTGAGCTCAGGAGGAAGCTGTTTAGCGAAATAATAAGCCCACGATCTACTAACGTGCTTCTCAGCTTTAACACGCTGTACAGTGAGGTTTCCCCATTCTTCAAGCATTGAGATTATAACAGGAAGGTGTATATCAGGCATACAGGTAATCCAGTGTACTAAGGCGTTCTCCTGATACTAATTTAGTACTTTATTTACAGGGATTTGAGCGGTACGAGCATTTCTTTCCTACAACCCCTTCGCAAGACTCAAGCGAACCCTAAGACCTCCCCAGGGCCGCCATCGAAGGCGCCCCCTGGGGCCCCCTTCCAATATTCGACTGTCCCTACAGCTTATAGTGCTATACACTCTCACCCAGTCCCCTACTTACCGGCCGTGTAATGAGCGATATTGCATACCAGAGACCGGTTCAATGGTGACCAATACTTTCGCCGCTGGTATATAATCATTATACGATCTTTAGTTCCTTCCCGCTTGAGATTTATATTACCAGGGAGAATATGTTCTTCAGTATGATGGGTATTGTAGGTACTGTGATTCTGACTGTCTTGTATTATATGCTGCGGGTCCACAAGGTCCATTAGGGACTGGTGATGGAGGTGACGTCCTAGTCGAATATTTGGTTGTAATAATAGACGGCTCCTGCAAAAATACGGTAGATGCTTCCACCACACGAAGGGTAATTGTGCGAATTCTACTTGTGTCTCCAGTTAACTAGTGCGCCGCGCGACTGTGACTACAATATTTCCACAATCACGATTATGGACTGTTGGAGCGTAGTACTCTTAAAAATAGATTAAAGAATGGGATTATGGGAATTTTATAATAGAGTTAGAAAAACTTTTGTAATTATCAGCCCATTTTATAGGACAATTATATTTAAGAATCCCACCTCTTGGTCCTTTTGCCATTTATAGGAATCGAGATTTTCGGTCGTGGTCTGTGGAGAGTTGTAAAATGGGCATGTTATTTTCCGCTAGTGTATAATGTGAGCCAGGACATAAATACTATATATCCATCTGAAATGCTGAGGCCTTTGCTTCAGCACTATTAAGCTGACTTCGAGAATACCTATTTTGTCCCCACTGAATACGTGATAGTGCGACAATTAGCGACTGAATTTGGCACCGGGCAGGCAATTGGATCCGTTGGGTATCGTGGCTCATGTAGAGCAAGCTGCGGCCCCCAATTTCGGACCTTAGATAACCTCCGGGCACGGAACCGCATGCTGGGAAGCTTAGAGATCCGGGATTAGGTCGCAGACGACGGGAGATATAAATACTAGCCATGGGATACCTACATCTTGTTCATATTACAGCCGCTCATTTATCATTCATTCGTTTAATCAGTCCTTTTTTTGTGTTGTTCCTTCATCAGTCATTCTTTAGTTTTTATTATATTTTGAGTCCTTAGCTTAGCCGAGTTGGACCTCTCATCTTCTCCCGCAAGGAAAGATGATTCCTAAGTCTTTATATTTGCCTGCTTATTTATTCGCGGCCCTCGCCGCCGCCTTGCCCCAAGGTTCATCATCGTCTGGCCCGCAGTCGCCGGCAAGTCTCGGCATCACGAAGCAAGAAATCACAACAGGAGGAAGGAAGCCAGCAACCGTTTTTGGATCTGTCGTGAAATTTGACGACAATGTGGATATCACTAAGCCGCAACTTGTGGGAATGGCGCAGGCCGCCTATCAGGAGATGATCTCCCTGTGGAAATCGGAACTCGCAGAAAGGCCCCCAGTAATGACAGCATTGAAGGTGGGCAACGAAGTTATCCTGTCGAGTAGCATGAAGGGCGGGGCTACCTATATCTACCAGAGTCAGGAACTTATCAACGACGACAAGAAGGGGAAGGACGACAAGGTCGAGAAGGGATTTGGCGCCTTCACCAACGTTCTGAAGCAGAATGCACCGGATGTCATGGAGGCCCTGGACAAATGTCGTGAGGAGTCCCGTCGGCTCGAGGGAATCAAAAACAAAGACCAGTCGGGCAATGGTGAATCTGGTTCCTCTAGCAACCCTAACACCGGTCAGGGAGCATGGAGCACAGTGGGAGGCCAAAAAGGGAAGGGCAAAGACCAAAACGGGAGCAAGAAAGGAACACCAAAGGTGAAAAATAATAAAGATACCACGTACCAGCATCGGCGAGATGGCGTCTGCGGCGAGGTTTTGGCATCGCTGCGATATCGCATGGAACATTCCGGTCCCAACAACAGACTGGACAAGAAGGATCCGCAGCCCGTGGTTGTCGCATGGTTTGCTGGTAAAAAAGAATTTGCTAGGCAAGGGAAGATCATGGATCCCTGCGGCAATGACCTACTAAACGAGGGAGGCTGCGACTGGGGCTGTGGCGCTTTTACTGGTTCCAAGGGAATGGGCTTTAGCGCCATTACAGAGGCAGAAAATGTTAGGGCAGATCTCAACTACCCTAAGGGCCAAACAAAAAATGTACTACTCCCTGATATAAACGGCAGGCCTAGCACTGCGGACCAGGGCCAGCAGCACCAGCAGCAGGGCCAGCAGCACCAGCAGCAGGGCCAGCAGCACCAGCAGCACCAGCAGCACCAGCAGCACCAGCAGCACCAGCAGCACCAGCAGCACCAGCAGCACCAGCAGCACCAGCAGCACCAGCAGCACCAGCAGCAGGGCCAGCAGCAAGGACAGCGGGGAGGACAGGGTGGACGCAGGCCTTAGTATGATTAAGTGAGCCTTTGATATTCCTCCGTGATTGGAGACATCTTGTATACTATATTTTGTATGGGTCCCAGAATAAGTCGGTAGTGATAAATACACCCATTGCCAAATCCCCCGAATTCCTCCACTACAATATCTACAGGGTATGATAAAACGATAGTATTCCCCATGACTTTTGATTCCATGCGTATTGTAAACAAAATATATGTACTCAATGGCTGCGTTTCAAAGGCATTCGGCGGTCAGCCAAATTGGATAGATTATTCAAATACTCTCTTTATGTTAACAGTGCTGTTCATCCAGGATCGGGGAAGAGTGACAACAAAAGTAAGAGTTAACGTAATCGGACACCGAGTGTCAAGTATTTTCAGGCACACAGCCCCTCCGCCAGTATTACCACCAACCACCATGAATAAATATGAAATTAAGAGATAATAATGAAGCTAGAGCTATTTACTTGGACATTTTAACCGGTTATGGCTAATTTGGCCACAGTTACTATATTTTTGGGGCCTTCGTTGTCTCTGGGATATCTCCTCCTTCTGCTGCTCCTCAATTTGCTGTTGGGCTTCAAAGCCAGTAAGACTACCCCCGAATAAACTTTTTATATGGCTTTTTCTTCTTTGGCTTCTCCTGTTTCTCCTGCTTCTCCTGTGCTGCATAGAACTAATGTAGTTGGTATTTAACTAAAATACCTTCCTGCATATTCTTCTCCGCACCTTTAATCATCTTATCAACTGCCTGGATTATTATGGAGGGAGATATATTGCTTTTTTTTGTCCGGAGATATTAAATGCGCTTCTTCTGCTGCTCAAGCTGGTAGATATCCCCAGGTGTCTTCCCTGGGCCAAATAATTTATTACTATGAGCAGAAGATGGAGGTGTTGGTGTTTTAAACTTAATAAAGAGCTTTGAGAGTACTTTCTTTGGGTCCAAAGGGATTAGACCAGTTGCTCTAAATCCACTTTGGATATTAGATAGTGATAATGCACGTTGATGGGCTGTAGGATAGAGAGATAAAAAGTTGTTCTTATTAATTAAATAAATTCCTTTATGTATTATCTCCGCAACACTTTTTCTATATGCCATTTTTAGTGGAGAGAAGCAGCTCACATCAAGTGGTTGTAAAAGATGTGAAGAATGCAGTGGTAAATATAAAGGAATAATTTTTCTGTCTGTACAGAATTTATCAAATCCCGCAGTTGCATAACTTAAATGGCTATCAAGGATTAACATCCGGTATTAACCCTTAGGTTTTGAAGCAGTATGCTTATCAAATACTTCCTGAAGCCAACTAAAGCCTAGCTTATTTGTTGTCCATCCATTCTCACTCATACTGATCCGATATTCTTGTGGAATTATAGAATACCACTGGGATTGATGCTTCTTTCCGGCAAGAATAATCTAAGCAGGTAAGGCCCATCCAGTTGAATTAACTGCAACAATAGAAGTTGCCCACTCACGATTCCCTGGTTGTAGATCTTTTGCTCGACCTTGTCTTGTTTCTAAGCCACAGATAACCTTTGCAGTTGATGTAACACCCATCTGGAAGCCAGTCTTATCCATATTATAAATATCTTCATCCAAAATCCCATACTTTGTCTTGGTATTGTGAAAGAGTTTAAACTAGTTATAAATAAGCTCTGGATCTTCACATTTTGCGCGGTGATAGTTGTACTTCCGATTATATTTGCACCGTAGCTCTGGTCGACGCTTTACAAACCGGTTTACCCACTTCTTACTAAGGGGTGTCGGAGATGAGGAGGATAATAGCCGCGCAGAGAGTAATAATCCTGCTAGATACTGGACAGTTGCAATCCGAGGAGGTAGACCACGTTGATATGTATCAAGAATCCATGCTAAAAGAGTAGATTCTTCGGTAACTAATAACTTACTGCAGTTTGCAATTCTATCAGCACGTGCAGGAACTCCTTTAACTCTTCTATAGAGGGTTCGGTAATTAACATCAAATGCAGCAGCAGCCTTTGGGATAGAGATATAATGACCCTTTTTTAATGCATTAAGGGCTAGAATAATTCGCTCTTCTTTAGAAATATCCACCATTTTGATGATATGGATGGACAGGGGACAGTGGTGGTGGTGGTGGTTAGGTGGAATTACCCCTGACGCTCGGTGTCCGATTACGTTAGAAGGAAGAGGAAGGGTGTGCTAGATTTGCCTAAAATATGCGGATCTTGGACATCATCGAGAGATGCAAAATGCAGCCCATGCTACTGTCACCTCTTAATACTTGGACAGGGGGCTGTATGGCTGCACAGGTCTCCAGAAATAGAGCCGTTCCTCCCCCAGCTTTCTGTGGTCCCAGGCCCCAAGGCTCATAGCCAGGCGTTGGAGTAACTGAGAGTGTGTGACGTTGCCGAACTGTTTTCATGCTCGTCCGGAATTTTCAGCCTCCCCAGCCCGACATTTGATCACTGAGCCCACAACAGTGGCCAATACAACAATAAATTGATAGGGAACATCTATTTATGGTATGCATCCCCTCTTCTCGCTGGGTTGCTGGGTTTGCACTTGCTTGGCTGGTATGCATCATCGACGCCGAGAAAAATGATCAGAATTAAATCGAAGTCTGTTCCTAAGGAAGTTCATACCCAGCGCCACAGACCCGATTGAAGGTACGTCAATATAATACACTCGGTTCCCTCACGGGCAGCATCCCGACTCCACAACCCAGTCCCTAGATCGTCCACAGCCAGGTTCAGCATCAAGCCTGCCTCGGCAGACGCAGCACGCAGCGCCCCATTTTCCCTGCGAGATTTGGTGTGGCCCTACGAGAAGCCAGAATTTAGCATAGAATAGATCCACTACCTAAGACCCCGTAAATATGCATAGATCAGATTCGCACCGCGGGTTAGATGGTCATGTGGAATTTGTTACCCTGTGGGCCGCCACCGTTTTACATGGAATGAGCTCGTCCTATGATATTTGTACCTGGCATTGTTTTGCATGAGGATGCCAAAGAATAGATTCGTCCCATGGATTCTATGAGCGCATGGTATTTGGTGCCTCGAGAAGAGCCATGATACTATAATATAGGAGATTCAGCATTCCCCATCTATTGTAGTAGCTCCTGTAGCTATACTCTTAGCTTGCCATAGGGTAGTTACCCCCTTTAAAGAACCACGCCTAATTTATATGTAGCTATTAGCAAGATATATCTGTTCCTGAGATCAATGAGTGCGCTCATCAACATCTTATTCCCTTTGTTAGTTCCCGATCCACCTCCTAGCCTCAGGCTGTTCTCGTTCTCATTTTCTCTCTGTGTTATTTCGAAGGATGTTAGAAGCCCCGTTTCATACATACTAGGCCAAAAGTCTAGTGATACATCAAAAAAGAAATTTAAAATTTGTTGGAAATCAGGATGCCTAAGGCACTTCTGGATATCCTAGTCTCGCAGCGATCTGATATATCACAGTCAGGGGCTAAGGGACACGTAGACATAAGCAGGGGTTAGTCTACGCTCTCTCTCGAAGATAGATGAATATACTCACCATGCGATACTAGATCGCACGATAGTTCCAATATACTATCTAGTCACAGCTATCCTAGCACCTCACATCATACCATCTTCCCCCAAAGATTTCAACAAAGATCTTGAACTTTGATCAAATTGTTTAAGATCTACGCAAGTTCGCTCGGCCTGCAAGCTAGGATAATATAAAGATTATAATTCTAAGTCTTTATATAATATTTGTACGAGTGCTTTACATGGTGGTCTTAGGATTAACAACAAAAGCGCTAGCCAAGGCTTTCTTACATAGTAATTAATATCCTATTAATTCCAGCAATAAGTGATAAACCTGAGTGTGTATTTTTAGGAGCACGTCGTACAATCTCATGGGAAAGGGCGCAGCTATCAACTCAGAATATTAAGAGGATAGAATGCCTAAAATACTGGCAAACAAGTGGTGTTTTAGAAGAAGTTTAAAAGATATTTTAGGCTGATTTGGCTTTATTTCTGTTATCTCCGTTTGGTAGGCCGCAACAGTTAAATACTTGCTGTATTTTTGTATGACAGCGCCAAGAAATTATCGGTGATGATCGATGATCGGCTGTCAATAATTATCGATCAGCGGCGATTCGATTAATCGTGGCCCTCCCTGATAAAACATATGTGGTTTCCACTTAAAGAAGGAGTCTATGACCTAAACCTAGCCATTGAAGACTGCAAGGGATTGAATGACAAGGAGGAGATCTTAGGCATTAGAGCAGTCATGGACTGCATAACTATAATTCGGTATCCGATGGCTCCTAGCGCCTTGGCGAGCGCTCAGCGTCATTTCCTTTAGATAGAAGGATAAAGATAGAGAGAGCACGTTAATGAGCACGTTGGCCGTGCAGCCAATACAGCTGTTATTGTTATTCTGCCTAGTAGGCTACCAGCGTGTAGCTAGTATAGTATTTTTCTGCCGCCTATTCCTTCCCCTGAGCGAGTGATCATAACAATATATAAGCGTACTCATAACTGTAGGTGTACACACATCATAAGTAGAGAATGAGTATCCATGATTTTATCATAATTTTAGCGAGATCCCCGCTGCTACCCTGATCGTCCAATCTAAGTGTAGATTAGAGAGTAGTTGGAGAAGATTTACTACTACACTATTATTTTATATAGTTTTATAAATATAACTCTAGTAAATAGATGCTATGTAGGTACTACCTTTTGATTGGTTGATATGGGCGGGGTCGGCGTGTTGGGCGTTCTTGCTTAGTTTTTATCAACTAAATTATTTTTTAATTAATTAGACTAAGATATCTCACAGCATCGGGACACAGGGTAGTCGGCGTATCTGGCGTAATATGGCTCTTGGTATAATCTCCAGTTTCCTCATTAAAGATATAAAGTTACGTCAACATCCCCCCAAAAAGCAAAAGCGATATCTAGAGAGATACATACCATACAACATGACCGAGTCTACGTTCAGACAATATTATCTTTCCGAAAAGAAAGGATTTCACTGCCTGGTTCTTCGGACTGTTCCGAAAACCTCTCCTAAATTTGGCCAAATTCTGGTGCGCATCAAGGCAGTGTCATTAAATTGGAGAGATGGAGTTATTGCGTTAGGAACCTATCCATTTCCCGGCCCCGATGCCCTTGTGCCTGGAAGTGATGGGGCTGGTATAACTCATATCTCATATACTTGCTCGAGACCTTGTTCTAACCTTGATGTAGGAATTGTTGAGGAGGTCGGAGAAGGCGTTACTGAGTGGAAAGTCGGCGACCGAGTTCTAGCCAATTTCACCCAAGATCATATCGCAGGAAGACTGACCCGACAGAGTCTCTTATCCCAGCTGGGTGGAGAGACTCAGGGCCTTCTCGGCGAATACTTCATTTTTCCAAAGAGTGGGGTGGTCAAAATCCATGATTACCTGTCTTTTGAAGAAGCTTCCTGCCTGCCTTGTGCCGCACTCACGGCGTGGAACGCCCTCTATGGATTCGTGCCCATCCGGCCCGGCCAGAGTGTCCTTCTTCAGGGCACTGGCGGTGTGTCTACTTTTGGATTGCAAATTGCACATGCTGCCGGTGCAACAACAATCGTGACATCCTCGTCTGATGAAAAATTGTCCAAAGCTAAGCAGTTGGGGGCCTCCCATCTCATTAACTATCGGAAAACACCCCGCTGGGCCGCTGAGGTCATGAGAATTACTAACGGTCACGGAGTCGACCATATCATCGAAGTTGGTGGGACTCTCACATTGCAGGAGTCGTTCGACGCGATTGCCCTGCATGGAGTTATCCACTGCATCGGCCATATTACCAACCCTGATCCGCTGGGTGCTGGTAGAGACCTTCGTGGGCCAGATGCAGCTTTCCTAGCCTTGGACCGACTCTGCATCGTTCGGGGTGTGGTGGTAGGGTCGCGAGAGCAGCTGCAGGATATGCTTGATTGTTTCCAGGCAAACATGATTCGACCCGTGATTGACAAGGTTTTTGACTTTGAGAAGACAAAGGAGGCATATGAATATTTGTGGAGGTCCAACCATACGGGAAAAGTGGTTATTCGAGTGCCTTGATTTCAGGTATAAACAGTCAGCTCATATATGTTCCTGTAAATGTTATGTTTTAGTATTAAGTGAACGTAACGTCAGTTTTGAACTAGTCTTGTGCATTATTTAAAAAACCAACACTGCCAAAACCATAGGGCATGTTACCACGAATACTAGAAGGTCGGATCCTGAATGGGTGCAAAATTGTCACTAAATTCGGGGTAACTAAGCAAAATACTAATGACAAGCATCGGCCGTTTAACCAAGGAATTTTGTAATTCCGCAGTCTTGCCTTTATTGTTCACATTAGTCAGTAGTTACTAGTTAGGACCGATCCTGTGAAGAAACCCCGCGACTGTGATCAGACACCACCATTTATAACACTACCTCGGTGATATTTATCTCACCACATATATAAAATCTGCCCAGCGTCTTTAAAATTCTCTTAGAGCCACTCGTGAATCATGCCTCCGACATCGCAAAATGTCAAAAAGAGAAAAAGCTCCAAACATGATAGGACCGGATGCCTCACTTGCCGCTACAGGTAACTTGCCGCTATCTATTCTACCAGTGTATTTTCGTACAATCTGGCTAATAAGAATCCAGGCGCAAAAAGTGTACGGAGAACACATTTCCCGCCTGTGGCGCGTGTATTCGACTCAACCTGGAGTGCGTACGAGAAACCAGGCGTCAAGTTGTGCCTTCTACAAACACTTTTGTTGATAGAACAGGAAGTGAGCTAGATGTAACCTCTATTTCTCATGCTCATATGCTCGACACCTTTCACTATGACTGGCTTCCGGGTACCCAGAACATAGAAACATCATCAAGGAGACGGTACGCCATGAAATACTACATCAAAGTTTTGGCAGAGCTCTTGACAGTGAGTCGCAAATACAACTCATTTCTCTCCGGTTAGACGCCTCGAAAATAGCCCCAAGATATCCTCTGGCTAACCAAATCTGAAGAATTCCTCCCAATGGCGATGGAATCTCCAGCCCTAGCAGGTGCCATGGTCGCCTGGGCGTCTGGTCATTTATCCGGGATGGATGGCTGTTACAGGGTCACAGCACTTGAAGCTCGATCCACTGCGCTATGTGAATTAGTGAAAGCTATCTCCTCCGCACCGGATAATATACCCAGCCATGAGACAAATGCTGCCACTTGTCTAGTCCTGCTGACCTCTGAAGTGTGCCTTGGAAACCATACCGAATGGTACAACCACCTCGTTGGAGCCAAAAATATCATACTGGCTGCAAGGGTCCAAACTGGAACCGGTAAGGGGATGATATCTGGACCTGATGCTTTTAAAGGCAGCCCAGAAGGCAGATGGGTTCTACGCAACTTTGCGTATCACGATATTCTCGGTAGTGTCACCCTGGGAACGAAACCTCTGCTCCGTGGCACTTACCTTCATGATATTACGGACGTTATCGACACGTACCTTGGTGTTGCGTCAGAGATTTTAATGTTCATATCGGAGATCAGTCATCTTGATCCCATTAGTATTATCGGCGGTGATATCTTGCTCGAGAGGGGTACAAACCTGGAACCATTCGAAATCGAATGGAGACTCAAATCCTGGCGGTGCCATTCTAGTATAAACCCGGCCCTAACAGGCCTGGCATATGCATATCGCAGCGCGGCTCTAATTTATCTGTATCGGCGGATGCGGAGCTTCGTGAGACTATACATATGTTCAACACTACAAGATATGCTGCTTGATCTGGATTCCAAAATAAGATCGGAAGTTTCAAATACTCTGCGACATCTAGCGAAAATACCGTTACATGAAATATCCGAATCTGCCCTCTTATTTCCTCTTTTCTTGGCAGGAGGTGAAGCGATAGGCGAGACTGAAGTCGACGTGGTACGTTTCAGACTGCGGCTGATGCTGGAAAAACGCAACTTTCAAAACATCTCGCGAGCCTTAGGGGTGCTGGAGGAAGTCTGGAATCGTCGTGCCGAGCAAAACAGTCAAGTGAATAACGTTGATTGGCAAGATATTATTGATAGTCAAGGTTGTCGACTTCTCTTGACATAGCGAAGATTTTTCTTAGCAATGGCTATTGGGATCATCCTAGACAGACACATTTACGATGGTTAAGGAGCTTCGAGGATGAAAATGACAGACGACGACGGCGGTGTAGGACTTGTGGCTAGGATACGGGGAACATTTGGCACATTTTATCATCTTGGGGGCTCCCCAAAGAGGAGTCATTCAGGTGAGTCTAAGTTTGTGACGGCTTTCGGGCCCGTACAAGAGAAGATCACATAGAGCGTAACCGTGATCCCTTCGGAGATTAATTTTCAACTATATTTCCTGGACAAACTAGTTATTAGACATGTATGTGTCTGAAGTCTGAAAATCTACCATCTGAGCTCACAAAGTAAAAACCAGAACACAGAAGACAAGGATAAGAGAACAAATTTAAAGAAGAAAAATAGCAAGATCGCATTTGAATTTTTGGTACCAATGCTAGATACACGCACCAATCCCCTCCTCACTTTCACCAACGTCGTCTTAGACCAGCCTTCTATTGGACATGTCTTCTCTCCGTTATTGTTTTCCTTCTCAATCAGTTGCATTATCCCACTGCAAGACCCCCAAAAGGATGTCGCAGACTAGGTCTTCCCCTGCACTAAGGCAACTTCACGGGTGAATAAAATCATAAATACAGCGGAAGGACTCTCAATAACTACACAGATCAGAATGGACATTAACCCATATCAGATAAAAGCTTTGTTCACTATCCTGTAAAAAGTTCTCTGGTGTTGAACTAGACACTGCCGAAGTCGCTCCAGCCAGGTTTATTTATGACCGACAAGCCTGTTTTGCAGAAAACATCACTACCAAATCCAGCAATATCGAACTGTCAAACGCATTGGACACTGAGGACCCTCCGCGATGGCGATTCAGCAAAAATGGCACTTATCCGGCTGAGATCTGGATTCCCGACTCGACATCCAGGGACCGCAGGTCGGATCTGGACGAGGTGAAGTCGGAGGGCTTGATAATTACATACTACCCTTGCGTCGTGACTGACTCAAAGTTCGCTTCCTATTTTTCCAAGTTAGGCATCAGACTAAGGTTGCTGTCCAGAGAGCTATCGTTCCGGGTCCGCCTCAATCCCCCGCCAGACTCTATACCCGGTTACGCTCTGACACCGGTCAAGATCTTCTCAGCCTGCCCCATGGCTTACGACTATGGCCAGCATATTCCGCAAACAGTACATAGACTTCCTGCACCAGTAATTCAGCCCGTGGCCCTATAATATTATTCCGAGAGTGTCCATCTTACCGTCAGGAGGTTTCCGCTCTGCACCATGCAAAGAGGAACTTGGACTCCAGGTAGACAGGGAACCGCATCCTTTTCTTCTCGCAACGCTTGCCAATGGTAAATTTTAAAACTATAAATGTTTGTTGTTTGTTTTCCTCTCTACTATATCTATACAACCAACGTCAGCACCACTAATTCCTCATGTCGTGGGAGCTTATTAGACTTCTGTGATTAATTATGTGGACAAGGATTGACTAATAGTACGAGCTTCCATAGCAAGTTAGAAGATACACTGACGCGGCTGCCTTCGTATATGCAGACTGTAGCAACAAACCAGATAATCAAATGCTGTGCGGTGCGGTGAAAGAGGAGTATCTCGAGTTTACAAGGTCTATCATTCCCAAAGGGAGTGAGGTAGTATAATCGACAAGAGAGAGTGATGTTACAGCCTCGTCCAGTAGCCCAGCAGTTGGCTCGTATTCATGCATGCTACCGCAGATCGTTATTATTCTCATATGAAATATGACTTTCCTCTGTCTCCATCGAATCCTACCCCGCCCTGGGGCTCAAAGCGCTCAGGGATAGAATTCTTTAATGCCTCCCATATAACCTGTCCACCATATTTCAACTCATCTTCACGCCGCAGATTGCTTTCAGTCCTGATATTCTTCCATCTATCCTATTCTCCTTCGGTTAAGACAGCTTGATTTATCCTTCATTCCTTGACAATCTATTGCCATGTACAAACTCATTGCTACAACTCTGATGGCATCTGTTGTCCTTGCTGGCAACATCGATGCCATCGTTGCCCGTCAGATTTCCACTTGTGAGGACCACACTGGCTACAAAACTTGCCACAGTGGTTGCATTCCCATCAATTATACCTGCTGCCCTGTCCTTCAAGGCGGCTGCGAGCCAGGTACCTACTGCACTGATGAAGGCTGCTGTCCTATTGGCGAGACCTGCTCTGGAGGAGGAGGTATCAGCTCTGGAACATTGACGGGCACTTATACCAACACGATCACCGCGACAAATACCATCCCCCAAACGTTGACGAGCACCTCAAGCGCGGAGGAGACTACCTCTTCCACATCGACTTCTCGATCGTTGATTCCTTCGTCCACCTCATCAAGTTCGACTCCATCGTCCACTCCTGGCGGCTCTGGCTCCACTAGCGCCTCGCCTTCTACCCCTCTCCACACTGGGGGTGCCTCGACACTGAACATTAAGTTCGGTGCTGTGGCTGGTCTGATTGCGGGGGGAGCTGCTTTGCTCTAAGCATGTGCTGGCCTATAACGCCGGTGCTGTTGGAGTACCTTCCACCATGCCGGTGTGTAGCTGTGTAGGGACGTGAAGACTCACCTGGCTATGAATCTTGTCTGAGGCTTAGTTCTATGTATCACTTCTATTGCCATATAAAGGTGGAATCAAAAATCTACTGCTAATTTAGCTAATTACGAGTAAATTAGTATGAAAGGCCGATTTTAGCTTATGGGGATTCTCCGAATCTTCGCCATTTGTCCCATATATTGAACATTGAAACCCTTACTTTCTCATGCAGAGACAGTTATGAGTCTCATCTTTGTCTTTTCAAAAATAGCTATGCAAAGTATCTGAGTAATGGAAACCCCAAAAGTATGGCCGACAAATGAATCTAATTAGCGACTGCTCGATATATAGCTTTCTATGAAGTGACTAATACAAGACTACCTCATCCTCCGCCGCACCCTTCTCAATCCAAGTGTTCAACAAGTTCGACGCAACGGCCGCGACGATCTGGGGGTAGTTGGGAGGCGGCTGAGTACCGGGAGGCAGCTTGCGGTTGGGGTCACCCGCTATCCAGATCACGGGCTCCGGGGCAATGCCGGCGACATTTTTGCGGAGCTCCTCGACGTCCTTGAGGTCGAACCCGCGACCGAAAATGACTGACCGCACCGGACGATAGTTGTGGGAACCAACGTTGTTGACCTGTGGGGACTGGGGGTCGTTGCCGGCGAGAAGGTGGGGGATCTCTTGTTGAGCGGCCTCAAGGCTCTGGATGAAGTGGACCACTGTTGGAAATTTGTTAGGAATCAGAACTCATTTCATAGGTATTTGGAGGAAAATAAAACAGAAAAACTATATAGATGCAGAACAAACCTTCGATGTCAGGGCGCAGCAGCTCGGACACCGGCCTGCCGATCTGGTCATCCAGGGCGCAGACCGCAATGGGGAGAGGGTTCAGTGAAGAGGACATGGCGGTAATGAAAACAATGGAAATAAATTTTAGATCGGAAAGGATTAGAAGAAGAAGAAAGAAGTTTTTTTCTGGGAACATGCCACTGTTTTAACATCTCTCTATCTAACCTAATGTGGGTTCTCGGACTCCGACCTGCTAGATGCAGCTCAACGCTGGAATAAAGAACATCGCTAATGCAATTTTGGGCCTATTGGAATGCAAGACTCTTGGACAACCTGAGACGATCATAAATTATTAGAGAGCTGATCAATAGGTAAGGCGTGTCCTTGTCATCTTGTTTACTCCTGAATGCTGGCATGGCGCTAACCGCATCGGGTAATATTATCGGAGTCCGAGTATACTTCCTCTTGCGACGTATTGTCAAGCATCAAAACGGAACGCGATACTTCTCGTCTCGGGCCCTAATTAAATGTCCCACCAAGTCCCGTTAAATCCATCGTTTAACCAGCCTTCATGTCCGTTCTATAAGAGGATATCTTTTCTGAACGTTCTTCATCGCGTTGTATATTTGCTCCATTGTTTGACGGGTTTCGAATGTTGTTCATCGTCATTGTCTTGGTAATTGGCATGTTCCTACGTTTGCTGACATGGTAAGTATTTGTCTATAATAGCAGAAATATCACCCTAATCGTTATCCCAGACAATTGTCGCTACCGCCGTCCCACGCATTACAGATCAGTTTAACAGCCTCGACGACGTCGCTTGGTATGGATCCGCGTTCTTCATGACTCTGGGTAGATTTCAGTCAAGTGAGGGGAAAGATCCACAAATTCTTCTCACTCAAGTTCTCTTTCCTTGAGGCATTCATCTTCTTCGAGGCCGGCTCTCTCATTTGCGGTGTGGCGCCTACTTTCCAAGCCTTGATTCTGCTCATCTGGCGCTACATCATCCCGGGATATCCCCCGGAAAGGACTTATGTTCATCGGTATCACGGCGCATCTTACGGTATTGCGTCCGTCATCGGTGCTTTCAGTGGCAGTGTCTCATGGAGATGATGTTTCAATATCAATGCCATGGGTGGCCTATCAGCTCTGATTATCCTTTTTTTTTCCTTCTTTTTTAAGAACCCAGCTGCTGGTGAGCTAGCCGATATTCTTTTCGGCGAGAAGATGTTGCAAATAGACCCCCTCGGTGTCGCAATGCAATGGGCATGGGCGGAATTATTTGCCACATCCAGCCTTGCAATACTGCGGCCAGAATAATGCGTGGAA
The DNA here is from genome assembly GCF_003426965.1 of Aspergillus tanneri. Lineage (NCBI taxonomy): Eukaryota > Fungi > Ascomycota > Eurotiomycetes > Eurotiales > Aspergillaceae > Aspergillus > Aspergillus tanneri. The sequence goes on along the minus strand of NW_022984634.1, from coordinate 688,725 downwards.
TCCCCATCTTGTTAACTGTGTATTGGTCGGATTTGTGCTGATATTTGCAGCCTTCACGGTGTGGGAATACTTCCAGGATGACCGCGTGATCGTCCCTAGCCGATCGATCAAGCAGCATACATATCTGTGTTATGTATGTACTGATTCTTCTTTATCGGTACTTACTACATCCTCATCTACTACCTGCCCATTTACTCCCAGAGTGTCGAATAGGCGAGTCCCGTGCAGTCCGGCGTGCAAGGCTTGCCTCTCTTTCTCGCTGTCATGGTGGCTACTATTACCTCTGGCGGTGTCATCGCGGCCATTGGTCTTGCGACTCCTATTTAGGTTGTGGGTTGTACAATTGCCGTGATTGCTGCAGGCCAGATCCATACTCTGGACATCGGCACTTCCAGCGAAAAATGGATAGGCTTCTAGATTTGGCTAGTATTGGTTACGGTCTCGCATTCCAGATGCCAATGCTCGAGCATTGGACAGGCGACCTCGAGCACCAAGGACCTGCCAGAAGTGACGCTATTATTTTGTGTAAGCTAATTATTCTTAGGTCACAATTTTGCAGTGAGTTTTCTTTCATGTGGGACTAACTCAGAAATTTACATTCTTCCAAACTATCGGCGCATCTATGTATGTGTATTTCGGCCGCCCAGTCTACCTTAACCAAATGCTCATAAATGTAGCCATGTCTGCTCCTTCCGTCAATCGTGAATTAATTATGGTGGCAGGTGCCACAGATCTTCGCAAGGGCTTAGCGCTGAGCAGACGTCTAGAATCTTGATTGCCTACATGGCTAGGCTCAATGTGTTGTTTGCAGTGGCCGACTCAACAACAGGCGTTGCACTGTTGAATACGATTGGATCTAAGTGGAAGGGACTTAACACCGAGGCTATCAAAAATTGTGCCTACGGCTTAGATTGTTAACGCCAATGAGATATAGGTGACGGAGGACTTACCAAAAGATAATATTATATTATTTAGAAAGATTGAAATAGCCTTTCCTTTGAATAGAAAGCTCCAGTGATCAAAGACGGTCAGCCCACCCCGAAACCCAGAGGTTTTAATTACCAGTTGCAGGATACTAGTAAATTAATTCGCAATTATTGCCGAGTAGGAGCAGTAAGGCACGACCTAAGCCCCGAACCCTGTCGGGTCCACCGAGCTTTAACTCACCCAGCTTTATCTCCCTACAGCTTCCTAACTTGACACTTCACTCTACGGAGCTCAGCTAACGTGCTTATATTCCTCGATAAGCCACGCAAACAATCATTCTTCTCGGCAACCATCCGGATCCTTCGATATATCCTCTTTATTTATTCCAGTATTCGCAAGCCCAAAGTCTCCACCAATGTCTTGGAAAGGCAAAAAATAAGCAACCATGGCAGCCCCGCCAATACAATCATACCTACTCGGCACGATCTTCCTCACCTTCCGTGTTCTTTCGTTCCTCAGCGCCGTCAAGGACTACGAGATGTTCGGCTTGCCACTTGAGCATGAGACAAACGCTTCCACGATCAGCAAATCAGACCTGCATAAACAAACCGAGGACACTAGTCTCTCCTCCGGCCTATGCCCGCAGCGTTCGTGACGCAACCTATGGATTGACCTTCCTGCTTCTCGAAGCGTAGGGCCTGGAAATTTACGACTTTTACGAGAATTATCAGCGCCACTGCCGATGCGGATGCTTTAATTGTGGCTCAGTTTGGTGGAGAGAGTTGCCAGGATAAGGTGTGGGGACAGCTGGTCACGGGTGTTATGCTGAGGGCTTGGGCTTGGTGACATTGGAATTCGATGAGAATAACAGTCTGGATCGATACGAATGGAAATGTTGGCAGGATTACGAAATAAAAGTTTCGTGGAAGTGCCAAGGAAAGATTAGTTTATAGAGTCTATAAGAAGGAAGAATATAAAGAACGAGTCTCGGGGAGATCTAAGAAGGCAGTTGGTTCGGAAGGAAATATGTTCCGATGGATTCATGGCGTGCTTTTGAATTGGCAGGTCCTGGGCTGTATGCTATATTTCCTAAGAGGGATATGAGATTCAGAAGATCGGATATGCTGGGATTATAGCTTTGGCGCTTGGTAGAATGCTTCCAGCATTCTGACAACGGAGGAGTCAGTCTGTGCTCGTGTGCTTCTTGTAAAGGACGTTTATATCGTTATGTTGAAGTTTCTAATGCTCTCGCCAAGCCGTAATCAAATCATTTTTAGCCGCTTGAACCCCCTTCGACAGATGCGCCACCAGCCGGTCATGTGCGATCCCTGGCAGCTTAGCAGATGGGGCGTCTGCATCGGCATTTAACCCCATTTGGCGTGAGGTACCAGTCTGCCGGATACGGGCCGAAAGGGTATCGACCAGACGCTGCAGGTGTTCGAGCTCTCTGAGTATCACTTGGGCCTGGATATTCCATCCTAAAGCAAGGTTGTCGACGGTATGATCTCCAATAGTGACAGCCTGATATACCACTTTCTCTGGAGAGGTTGTTTCGTCATTGAAACAGTCCTCGCCACTGGAGCAGTTGCTAGGACGTCGGGAAAAGCATGCGCGGATCATCGCTCGATACCACACCGCTAGTCGAGAGCAGATTACTGCTAACATGAGCTGATTTTGGGGACGAAGGGCGCATCCGCATTGTAGCATGCGGCAAACCGACATGCCGGCATCCTTGTTGTGTTTGAGGACGGAGCCCGACATGCGTGGTGGCTCAGGACCACTGTCATCCTGGCTTCGAGACAGGCAACTGGTTTGGCGGATGTGGAGTAAACGGAGGCTTTGAGTCGCAGTGATAATGCAAGGAGGGCGATGTTGATCGAGGCAAGAAGATGCCGTAGTTATAGGTGGTAGTGAGCTCTCGGAGCAGATAGGTGGAGTAGAGAGAGACGGGAAGGCGTGGTTATGGTTGTCGTTTGGGAAATAATTAGGAAGCGCCGAACAATCCAACGTCGGTTCATCAGAATTGTCAGAACCAAGGGCATAGTCCATGCAAAAATCAGAACTGCTATTTATCCCACACCCTGTACTAGACTGGAGGGGCTGGGTTCCAACGAATGAATTCTGATATAAATCAGAACTGAGATCGACATTCAGGTCAACATCAAGAGCCTCGAATGATGGGTCTAAGAATAGACCGTTATTGGCAGCGGACCCCATGGGTGGATGCCGGGGATCCGCAGGTGCCGTACATTGGGGTATCATCGATTGCCAGTCACTGTTATTTCCGGAAAGCGGAGCCGGAAAAGAACCTGAATCCTCGCTGTAGCGCACATCAAAGAAATCTAAGGTTTCCATCAGGGGAGCGCGATCAGAATCGTGAGCCTCAAGTTGGCCACTTGGTTGGGCATGGTTCGACTGTTTGGTGCGGTGCGAGCGACACTGATAACGAGAACATGTGCATGGGGAAAGATCCATGTATAAATCTCCATCATCAATAACGGGGATGCTCATGGTCACAACCAACCGCGAAGCCTCGGATTTCTTGGCGACCAAGCTGAACAAAGAAAAGTCGCGACGGGTGGAAGACAGCGAAAGAGGTGTAGATTCCCACCTTATATATGACATGGAGCACTGACGAGATTCGGCCGATACTAAGGCATTAGTATGGAAAAATTATAATGGCGTCTAACTAGCCGCCGGAACCCCACCATCCTTCATTTCTATGGTTCCCTTGCTCACGGAGTAGCAAAAGTTGCCGACCCCTCCAGAATTCACATCATCTTATTCTATCCAGCTATTTAATTTTTATCATTCACGCCCCGCAGGTTGGCTGCCTATGAGCGGCAGGAACAGACGGCATCACGAACCAACAGAACGAGACTATGACTCGAGGCTGAGCCCGCGGACAGTTTCCCTTGGCTTTTCCCCAAATAGCTTCAACGTGGGCCAAAAGATTAAATAAGGGGCCAAATAGCCCAGGGACCATGAAACGGGAGACTCTGCAAATCTTTCAATTTGACCACACGATATCGACAATAACCCCAGAATATGGAACGCACACAAACTCAGTCATCGCCGACGACGACTGCGGCGGGCCCACCTCCCACATCTTCACAAACTCAAAAACTCAAGGATTCTTGTGACAAGTGCTCCTCTTCTAAAGTGCGCTGTACAAAAGAAAAGCCTTCGTGCGCGCGGTGTGAAAAGTTGGGATATTTATGTTTCTATAGCCCTGCACGACGGATTGGGCGACCGTTCCGATCGAAAGAACTTACATCGGCAGAAAAACATGGCAAAGAATCAGAACAGCCTCCTTCTACCAGGGCAGTAAAGACGACCCGATTTGTAGATGAGGGAGATAGACTATTCTCTCGGTTCAATGCATCGTCTACACATGTCGATGTGGGCCGCAATAGCGCCATTGCCAATCTCAGACCCGATCGACACAATGTATCGCTCGGGGCGCAACGACCAGAATACAATGTGACTGGAAAACATTGGCACAAGGTCGACCCAGACTGCATGTTGGTCACCATGGACCTCTTCTCCGAATTGGAGATTCCCGCCGAGCAGCTCAGGCGTTCATCTTCGGTAGATTCCAGTCTACTCAACACAACAACGCAGGCTATCTCCGCTGCGCTTCGCCGCCTATTCACTATTTTGATATGCCCTTGCTCTGAGCGCGCCGAAATTGGCATGTTCATATCTGCCCTCTGCATGACTATCATTGATATGCACGCTATGACAATCGCCAAGTGCGCTCGCAACAAATCTCCGCCAGCGGTGCTGGATCAGACAGGTTTTTGGGATGATCATGGAGTGGCTGCTCAGGAGGCGCCGGAAAATGAAGCCATGGCCATGCAGGTATTAGGAGAGCTTTCCAAGGTGGCCAAGTTAGTTTTGCAATTCACCGAGCGGTATAGTGCAAATGCGAGTGGTAAACAAGCCCTTCTTGAAGGCAACGATATCCCATTAGACTTTTTGCCTGCGTTGGGCAACTTCATGCGGGAGAGGTTGCAGCAAATTACAAATGATGCAACATACTGGCTAGGATAGTTTTGAGTATATAGCTTTTTAGATTGTTTTACAGTCATAGTTTTAGTTAGGTTCCTCGTGTGTTTGTTGAAGGCAATCTATTCTTATTCTGTTTTTACATCTAATAATAAAGCATCAGGAAGCTTTAATCTTAATCCATGCAAGGAATCTAACGAATATGCCATGGGAGATATCCCCAGAGGATTAGTCTTGTCTTCAGACATATGCTGAGGTTAACAAGGCTTATTTGGCCAATACAAGTGTCCCAGATGGTCGGCAAAACCTCTCAGCCCGTGTTTCGTCTTTAGCAGATAGCAGCGTTTAATCACTCGTTACAGCGAGATCACACCTTTCACTAATAATACCCGATTATCTGGAGGGCAAGGTCTCCAATCGCGAACTAGAAATCGATCACTTTCTCGAAATCTTCCAAGCCAGTTATCGAGGACCGAGGGAGGAGCTGGTGCAGGTCATAGTCCCGGACGAGGTTCTAATCGGAGCTCGAGAAGGAAATCGAAAGCGCTCAAAGGGTTATGAAAGTTGCCACGGACGATGCGCTGTAGTCATCCACTATGCTGACACAACGAAGACTCACCAGAGCTCCCTCTACATGTGGCTTTATTTCCATGCGACGAAACCGAGACCCTCTTGCTTTTGATGTGACCCAGAATGAATAGCAGGGTCTTGAAATCGCTTAATTCATTGGGCAGCTCCACGTTGAGGAGGTGTTTTTTTAACCAGGGTGTGCTCTGGTTATTCTCGTTAATAGCTACACAAAAATCACCACAACGAACGTGCACAACAGATCCCAACCCTTTCTTAGGGGTGCGAGAATACGAACAACTCATGAGCTCGTCCGAGCCATGATGCATGGTTTCGAGCCTTCCAGAAACATTATGTGCCTTGATCCTCACTATTTTAATACATTGATCCATTTATAGTCATCTAAGCGGCAAACCTATTTCTTCATGTCTTCGTTGATAACCTCTGTGGCACTACATCGTTCCATCCATATTAATTCAACATTGATACTGTTTTATGAGTAAGGGTTTATTGATAAGGCAGTGTAAGAAACAGACCTACAGACGATGGCAGTAGACAGACTACAGAAAGTAGATTAATAAACTAATCGAAATGTGACCGGCAGGTTATCCAATATATGTTCGTCACATACTGATGTGAGAGTCATATTTATCACGCCTGGATTTTATTCCAATGTCCTTGACAGGTCAACGTTTGTCCCACGGCTTACTTATTCTCCCTTGACGTTGTCCGCATGACGTGAGATTGTGAGAAAGTGGACACATATTGGACATCTGCAAGCACCTAGGACGCAAATCAAAAAAATTTATATATGGTGGCTATAGCATCAAACTTGATTATTTGCAGTGTGATTGATTCCATCAATGTAGTAGTTGTAACCTGACTAGTACTCAACCACATTAATGCTTGAAGGGCTGAACTTCTAATCTAAGCAAGTGTTCAAGACTAATACATCTGAAATAGAGTAAACTTGGATGACGAAATATGCGATATTATAGCGAATAATAACTTTAACAAATAACCAAGTGGGTGCTAAGCTTAGTGATACTCGTAGACCGTTAATATTAGCAACATACTATGTATAAATCGCAGAACTAATAAATTATTCCTACTTAATGCAAAGCTTATATATTTACGTTGACTTTATCACTAATTGCACCAAGATATTAAAACTAATATAGACCATACCTATGCCTCAAGTAACTTTGCAATGAATATAAGCCTGTCATGGGTTGCTTCTGACTTATATATAGACATTCATTTATAATTTACCCATGGAAAGGTCGGCATAATCCAAAAAGTGTCTCCCTTTTTTCAGCCAGTTCTTGCAGCACTGTTGCCATTCACGCCAGGCCTATTTCCAGCAGATCCCGATTTCACAAACGGCACTGCGACTTCTATGAGAATCATGGATCCTTCATCTGTGTACCTCCTTGGGGCTGGTACGCTTGTGCAGAACATTATTATATTTAACCGAACCTGACTCTGCTATTGAGATCTATGGTTGGTTCTCTGATTATTCACTAGATTGCGTGGACAAGGATCTTTGCCAAGATTGGGCTTTCGAAATCGAGGAAAGTTATGATGTGTGGATCTACAGCTTGGTCACCGAAGCCATTTCTGAGATGGTGAGCCCCAATAGTGAAACGCAAACTTATGCCAAAGACAGCGATTCTTATCGTCTTTGCTGGATCGGAGGACCGAAGCAGTCATCGGTAGTCGCGAGTTCTCGGGGTTCTACGTCAGATTCAGAGGACGATGCGAATTTATTGACTGGTCTGCCCAATGTCTGCAAAATCTCCCTTACGCAATTAATCAAGTGCAACTCCTACGCCCAAATGTTTCTTAGCCATCCCTGCCGGGACTCACCGAATAACGACACACAGCCTCGATCTGTGATGAGAGTTGTGGCCAGTCATTGAAGACCTTGTTCGACAATGCTGCTTCTAACAGTGCGGGATACAATGTTTCCGATTCCTCCGCTACCAAATTCGGTAGACAAATTTGATTTGGCTGGAATGAGACTTGTCTCAGGGATACCACAGCTGGAGAATACTCCAAGGTTAAGAGCTTACGCTACCATGATTCCTATGATCAAGAGCTCATGTTCTCCATGTGCAGCCTACAAGTTTAGTATACCTTTGCGAGCTTACACCAATGGTACTTACCCCAAGCTTGCCATTCCTTCCCCTCTAAGATAGGTAGGAGGTAGATTTTTATATAGTAACTATTAGTATAGCTAAATTTTCTGTCCGTTACTGCGGGTTATGCCTAATTAGGAACGAGGGAATGCAGCTCTATGCCCTATATTTATTCCTCTAGAGCAGGTGTACATACTTGCATACCTCCAGCAATACAACATTCACCCTCCGTCCACCCAGACAGACAGACATACTGACATAGGGCTAACACATCACGTGACATACGGGGATAGGACTTGAAGCGGAGAGCGGACTCGGTAATACTTCAGGGCGCATTAATAATGACGGGTAGACGGACTTAATAGTTGATATAATCTACCGCGATCCGTAATCCCGAAAATTTTTAAGTGGCTGCTTCGGTCGATATTTAAGTGATATGACGAATATCTGGATTGACTACCAATAGCGGTATTACATTGAAATAATCCATCCTATGGACTGAATGGAGATAAAGGTATAAATACTGCATATAGGGTCAGACCCAGAGGAGAAAGACAAACCAACCAATACACAGAGCACACATATACATATAATGTCCAACAAATCAGCCATCCTCCCCACCCCCAACTCCCAGCTCCAAATTCTCGACGCACCATACCCCGCCCTCACCCCAGACAGACTCATCGTCCGCGTCCACGCCATCGCAATCAACCCCGTCGATCTTGTGATCCAAAAACAAAGTCCAAATATCTTCCCGCATCTGGAGTACCCTATAACTCTTGGATTTGATGTCGCAGGCGAGGTCGTTTCTGTTGGAGAGCAGATCTCGAGGTTTAAAACTGGAGATCGCGTGTTCGGTCTCGCAGGGGGTGTATTGACGAATATCCGTCAAGAACAAGGGTTTCAAAATTACGTTGTGATGAGAGAAGTGGTTACTGCAAAGATCCCAGAGAAGATGTCGTATACTCAGGCGGTGGTCCTGCCGTTGGGGTTGTCGACTGTTGCGTCGGGGATGTTTCAGGATGATTATTTGGGGATGAGATGGCCTGTTCTAAGTGCAGGGGGTGGGAATGAGAATGAGATTGAGATTGAGAAGAGAGAAGAGACGGTGTTAATATGGGGCGGTGCGAGCAGTCTAGGATGCAATGCTATCCAACTGGCGCATGCAGCTGGCTATGAAGTGGTGACTACGGCATCGGAGAAGAACTTCGAACTGGTTAGATCGCTCGGCGCAGACCATGTCGTTGACTATCATGCTGCCTCAGCAGTAGATGACCTGGTGGATTTCCTACAAAACCGGAAATGTAGTGGTGCGTTGGCGATTGCACCCGGATCGGTGGAGAAATGTCTAGATATCCTGCAGCGCAGTGGGAGTAGACCCTTCGTAGCGAGTGCGTCACTCCCCCCTGCTGGTATCAGTGAGGACAAGGCCAAGTTCATCTGGGGGGGTTCCCTCGCGCGAAATGAGGTTGGGCCCGCTATCTGGGAGAGATATATCACACAGGCGATGGAGAGAGGAGTGTTTGTTCCCATGCCCAGGGCGAGAGTCGTCGGGGAGGGATTAGAGAGTTTGCAGATGGCGATGGATACGTTGGAAAGAGGAGTGAGTGCGGAGAAGATAGTGGTTCTTTTAACTAGTGTATGATATTAAGCTAATAATATTATGGAGTGAGGAATCCTCTCTCTCTCCACCACGATAGATATCTCCTCGTTACGTCCGGACTGACTGCGTCCACCGACGCCAAACACGATTGTTCTCGTGCCCGGGATGTGTCCAGAAGAACTCCTCCGCAGGACATACGCTCAAAGTTATCATCCAACCAGTCGGCCATCACGCGGGCTGGGTTATCTTCATATCCACCCAGGAAGGCTTTGACTCGGTGGATCCATTCCGGAAAGGGGACGATATTCCCAGCTGGAATATTCAACTCCTCTGTCAGGAGAGACACCATATCCGACCACGACTGACGGACTGGATTGTCAATATGATACACGGGATAAGGCTCCGTCGTGAAAAGCAGATCAACCAGGACGTTGGCCACCTCGTCCACCGGAGTCCAGGACAGCAGGCCCTGCAAATCAGGGAGAAGCTTCAGCGTCTGCGCGGACTTGATCAACGCGGGGAGATGTTCAGTGGGGTTCCAGTATCCAGTGACGCTGGACCCGGCGATCTGTCCAGGTCGGATGGTCATGGTCTTGAATCTATCCGGATATAGATGTAGTGTTTCGTCGAGGATCCTCTCGCAGATGAATTTGGCTTCGCTGTATCCGTTTGATAACACGGAGTCAATGCTAACCTTTTCTTCTGGGACATCTGGTGTATCAGACAATAAAGGATGACGTCCCACCGTGCCGATGGATGAGATGAACTGGAATCCGATCTCGCGATGCACGAAGGCTGCTTCTCGCGCTAAATTCACTAGATTTCGCATGGTCTGGAACTGTCCCTCAAATGAGGAGACTCCTTTGGCACCGTTCATGGGCCAGGCGTTGTGCACGATGTGCGTTACGGTGTGTTTGAGGCGCTCGAATTCTGGCGCAGAAAGTCCCAGGTGGGCATCGGCCGTGTTGGTTTCTAGAACCCGCAGTTTCGATAGTTCCGTCTGGAGGCCTCGCTCCTCGAGGGCTTTTTTCTGACGTTCCAATGCATCACCCTTCTTGCGATTCACGCAGATGACAGTCTGCACGGAGGGATGTGCCATCAACCGCGCCACGAGATGACTTCCGAGACTTCCTGTGCCCCCAGTAACCAGCACTGTGTATCCATCGCTAGATACATGCCCTGCAGTTGGCGGGGCAAATCCCTTGATATTACGTCGCACATACTCCTCTACTACTCTCCCCCGTTCCTCATTATTAACTCCACTCGGGGAGCTAATCTTCTTTCCCACCGGCAAACGAGAACACTGCTCCCCTGACGCAGTAGCAAAAATGACCCTCTGCACACTCACCTCAGGCGAATGCCCATCCGTCCAGTCGACATGACCATATCCCGCAGCATGCAGATCCGCCTCCCAGCGTGATTCATTCGTAATAGCATGATGTCGTCCATCATTAAACACCCACCACCCCCGAAACAAACCAAACACAATATCCACTGCGAAAACAGGCCTCGTCATCTCCAGCATCAACAACACCCCGTCCTCTCGCAATGTCTGGCGAATATATCTCGTCGACGTCTGCAGATTCGACGTTGCATGTACCGCATTACTCGCTATCACGATGTGTTGCGTCCCGAGTAGATCCTCCCCCGGTGGCTGCTCGATATCATGTACCCGGTATCGCATAAATGGGTACTCTTTGAATCTGCGACGGGCCTGCGCGACGAATCCAGGGGATATATCAGTGAAGGTGTATTCAACGGGGATGTCGAGGTTTGCTAGACCGGGCAGAAACCACTTCGTGCCTCCGCCGGTGCCAGCGCCCATTTCTAGGATCTTTAGTGGGCCGGTATCGCTACGTTTTGTTTGAACCACCCGTTGGATGAAATCGAGCATCTGTTTGTATCCGCTTACATTGTGCGGTTCGTTGCCGTACATCCAGGATACCAGGTCCTGGCCTTCTTTTGTGCCGAAGATTAATTGTAGGCCGTCTTGCTCGCCGCGAAGTACCTGGGCTAGATGGCGGCCTGTGTAGAAGGAGAGCTTGCTGGCGCCGGCGTATTCAGGGTATGTGCGGGATATTTCCTCGAGGATGGCGCTGCTGGAGCGGGTAGGAGATGTGATGGCTGTGCGGATGAGCTGGTCGTTGTTGATGTCGATGATTCGTGCCTCTTCGAGACGTTTGTAGAGGTATTCGACGAGCTCGCGATGTTGAGGATCGAATGGGATGCGGGTGAGACGCTGGCCGGAGGGGGCGCTGCGGATGGCGTCTCCCAGTTCTTCAAAGGCTTCGAGGGTTAGGGTCACGCAGAGTTGGAGCTGAAGTGGTGCAAAGGCGTGCACGCGTCCGCTGCATTGATTCTCTGCGAGGAATTGGTCTGTTAGGGCTTTGGTCTCGCCGAATGATTCTAATACAATGGTCATTGAGAGGTGGAGATCCGTATCACTGTACTCGGGGGTTAATATATTTCTGGAGCTAGACCTATCTGATTCAGCTTGAGGTTGAGAAGCCATGTGAGATTGAGCTCCAAGTTCAGGTTCAGGCTCAGATTCAGGTTCATGAACTGACTGAGTATCAAGATGGTCAATACCCAGGGCAGACTGCACACACTGCACCAAATCCCGGAATGTCTCTGCCTCCATGAGATCTGTTGCCGGAAGACTGCACTGGAAAGCGTCCTCCATTTCGCGTGCCAGTTCCATGGCCATGAGCGAGTCGACTCCAGCGTCAGCCATGTTTCCATCGTCATGGATATCCTCAGGATTCATGGCGCAGAACTCGGCGACGACAGCCTTGACTTGTTTTTTGATATCTTTTTTTGGTTTCTCCTCTACCTTCTCTTCCACACTCCCTTTCTCCCCCGTCTCCTTGTTTTCTCTCTCTGTCTTCCTCTGTCCATCCGGCGTATACGTCTTCGAAGAAAAACTCTGTAGAATTTTAATAAAGCTCCTCTTCCGAATCCTCGAATACCTCAACCCCAGAAACACCTCCACTAGGTCCCCCTGGGGCTCAAACACAAACACATCACTCGTATACCCACCCTCATCCCTTCTATGAAACCCCAATACATCCCACGTCTCCGGCCTATCCACATGTTTATCCGCATACGCAGGACACCGCATCCACATCTCCATCCCACTAGCAATATATATCTCCTCCGGATCACGATCGGTCATGCAGTTCACCCAGAATCCGCCAACCTGACTGAATGCGTCAACAAGGTATGCATCGGCCCATGTATCGGGGTTGTATTTCTTGCAGACACGACCGGCAGATTGGCTGTCTTTCCCGACCAGTCGATGGACGCCTCGGTAAGGGGTAGAATAGTTGATTATTTCTGAGAAAGCACGGTAGATGTTTCTGCCTTGGAGGATGTCATCTACCTCTGTGTTGTAGAGGAGGGCTGCACAGGTGCGGTGGGAGATGAGGCGTTTGTAACGGGCGAATTGTGCGACATAGATTGCATCATTGGGGGTGTGGAGTGTTATTCTGGCGGAGCAGTGCAGTAGACGGGTTTTGATACCTTTTGCCAGGTCCTCGCTGAGGTAGTGAATCGTCCATGTTTCTTTCTGCTTGTCTGGGTGTAGTTCTATCCAGACTTCGCGCGATGGATCCAGACATAATGGCGTCTCGCTGGTCACGTCTTCAACTACCGGTATTTTCCCCGTTCCCTCTGGGAGACTATGTAGTGCTTCGATGACCAAGTCTAGTAGAACTGACGCTGGAGCTAGCGGTGCTGTGTCGGCTGCAAAATGTCCGCTTATTGGACCTAGGTATCTAGGATGAGACGTGTTGATGCGGAATTTCGCTACCTCGTCTTGATATCCCAGGAAGGCGTATACTTCCTCTTGTTCTTGAGGGATAGGGACAGAAGGAAGTTTTTTATTCTCCATCCAGTGTCGTGATTTCTCGAACTGATATGGTGGGAGGAATAATGGTGGATAGCGTACTGTTTGTGGATGATGGCCCCAGTATCGGACGGAGATGCCTTCTTTCCATAGTCGGATAGTTGTATCTGCTAGGGAATTCATGGCCTGGGAATGAGTGATGTTGACGCTTTCGAAGTAGTGTCCTGTAGCTGTATCGACAGCTTTACTGGCCATAACTGCCACGCTGGAATTGGATCCTGCTTCGAGCCATACGCAGTCTCCGTATCTCTGACTGAGACGTTGCACTGCCTGGTGGAAGTATACTGGACCTCGTAGATGGTCCGCCACGAAGGTATTCGTCATGCTCGAGGAATGCTGCGTCGCGCATTCGAGATGGATACTCGGTTGCTGCAGGGCTAATCCCGAGGATAGCTCTGCTAAGGATGGAAGCAGACCGTCGACCAGACGACAGTGAAATGCGTGGGTTACGTTCAATCGCTTGACCCGATGTCCGGATAAACGCTGCTGTACTCGGTCAATTGCTAGTGATGGACCCGCGAGTGTGAAACTTCGTGCTGCGTTGTAACAGGCTATGGAGACATCTTCATCCTGAATAATCCGGTTGATTTCTTCTTCACTTCCCTCGACCGCCAGCATTCCCCCGGGATCGTCGTCCCATTTACCTCTGATCAGGACCGCACGATGTGCTACCATTCTCATGGCTTCGCTTAGACTCAGCGCCCCTGATATGCATAGCGCAGTTAATTCGCCGAAACTGTGACCTACCACTGCTGTCACAGGCAGTCCGGAGTCCATCCATGATCTTGCGCATGCATACTGCAGTGAGAATAGTTGCGTCTGCAACTGCACGGGGTCTGCAGTTGTATGTTGGAATATCCCCGGGTAGAGACTATCATATCCGAGAGACTGAACGATAGCATCGCACTCGTCGAGATGTCGTCGGTACAGAGGTATGTCGTAAATAGACCGGTCTAATCCGATAGATGTGGATATCTGGCCTCCAAAACAGAGAATCACCGGCCGGGCAGGCTTCTTCCGTACTAGACACGTCTCGTCACCGGAGATTATAGTTGTCAATCGGTTTTCTAGTTCGTTCAGCGTGAGACATGCGAATACTGCATGTCGATCAAGCATTGGATTCGACTGTCGCGAGAGATGGAATGCCACCTGGCCTAGGGAGATCTCGTTCGAGTGAATATACTCGACGAGTCGTCCAGCGTAGTCCCGAATGCGATGCTCGTCTAGCGCGCAGAATCGGACAGGCTGGATAGCTGTGTCCATACCTTTGATATCCTTGCCGTTTTCTTCTGCCAGCGGTGCTTGTGTCAGAACCATAGATGCATTAGACCCCGAAGCACCGTAATTATTTATCAGAGCTGCTCGGTAAGGGACCGTCCAAGGCTTCAACGCAGTCACGATTTCAATTCCCTCGTCCGCCTGGATGAGCGGATTCAGCGAGTGAAAGTTCGGCTGTGGTGGAATCCAGCCTTTATTGATCATCAACACCACCTTGACGAGCGCAATCAATCCGGATACGCCCTCTGTATGACCGACCAGTCCCTTGACAGATCCGAGGGCCAGCGACTTCTCCTTTCTGTGCGCGCTGCCTAATGTCTGTTTCACACTGCTGTATTCCGCTGGATCACCTGCCTGTGTACCGGTTCCATGAGCCTCAACGACAGAGATATCCCTGGGACTTAGCCTCGCCTTGCGCATCACTTTATCAAACAAGCCCGCCAGCGACGTCGCATCCGGCACCACAATCGGCGTACAGTTATCGTTCTGCTCGACGGCCGTCGCGGCAATCGTCCCCAGAACCACATCCCCAGCCGCCATAGCATCTCTCATCCTCTTGATAACAATCGCAGCGAACCCCTCCCCACGACAATAACCATCTGCCGTCTCATCGAACGGCTTACACGGCCCCGTCGGACTGACAAACGACGCCCCCGCCAGATTATCATACGCTAGGGGACTCATAATCGCATTCGCACCTCCCACCAACGCCATTCGGCACTCACCTCGTATCACAGCCTGACAGGCATGATGCAACGCCACCGCCGATCCACTACATGCACTATCAATACAGAACGCAGGTCCCCTCCATCCGAAGTAGTGACTCAATTTTCCAGCCATGAAACTCCTCAGGAGCCCTGTCGCTGCGTACGCAGAAGCAGGATGACAGTTCACGTTATTTTCGTAGTCCACCGTGCAGGAGGCAATGTAGCAGCCTACTTTCTTCTCTGGCTCTAGCTCTGCACTCTGGAAGTATCCCGATTGTTCGAGGGCTTGATATGCAACTTGCAGAATTAATCGTTGCTGCGGATCAAGCGACATCGCTTCGCGCGGGACCTTTTTGAAAAATCGATGGTCGAATGCGTCGATGTCGCGGATGAAATTTCCGTACCACTTTTTCTGCACCGCATCGGGACGCCAGGGGGTTTCGAAATTGATATATCTCTCGTGAGGAAGGGGTTTGTGTTGAGATTGGCCGCTGCAGAGGAGGTGCCAGAATTCTTCGAGCGAGTCCGCTCCTGCCACTCGACAGGACATGCCGACTATTGCGATGTCGTCGTCGTATACACGGGGAGTGGAATGAAGGGGGGAGAGACGGGATAACGCGTCCAGGTTGAGATCTGCGAAGTGGATTATTCGATTGCGCAGTGTTCGAAAAAAACTTGGTGGGACGCAGCGTTCAGGTCCGAACTCGATGACTTTTCCTGTGCACAGATGGGTGGTATGCACGGCCGAGAACGTATCATACCAGTGGCAGGGCTCAGCCAGGATCGACTGTATGACGAGATGATGCAGAGGTCCGGATGTCTGTACTATATCTCCCTTGTTTGTCCGCGTGGGTTGGATTAGGTGCGATGCGTCGGGTAGTTGTAGCGCAGCGACGGCGTCGCAGAGGGATATCAGGGTCTGAACTGTATCACGATGTCCCGGCCAGTGGTATCGTCCATTGAAGTCGACAGGTGTGCAGGTGCATCCGACGGATTCCAGGGCGTTCTGAAGGGGAGACAGATGGCGACGCGGAGTAGTGATTGTGATGCGGTTGATATCGTAGTATACCGTGATGGTGGACTATCCTATTAGCTTCATTCCATATAATATGGATATGGATTGATACCTCGTAATCCGCCAGTACACTGGATAAATCCTGGTTCTCCTTCAATACCGTTGCTAACGAGGTATACTCCTCGTTCATCTGCTGCGCGTCTCCCAACGCCCCCAAAATCATCGCCAGTCGCACCGCAACGGCGACATACTCCTCGTCAAGCGAGGCGACAACAGCACTCAACAATCCAATACAGAACCCAACATTTTCAACTGGCTCGGTCTTCGTCCACCTTTTGTACTGCGCATACTGCGTGAAATGCGTCAACATCAACAGCGGCGCCAGCTGGATATACGGTGGGGGAAACGTCTGCTCAGCGAGATCTCCACTGCGGAACCGCTCGTGCAGCTGGACCAACTGCTGATATCCAGGGATGTCGTTTAACTGGGGAAGGGACTGTGCTGCAAGATGATAGTAAACAGGCAGTTCAGCCAGTACCTGTAAGGCCCAGCCATGATCGTCGAGGACGACGGCGCGTAGATGAAGAAAGTCATCCCTTGTAAAAGAGAGACACTGGCAGCCGAAGAGGAAGACGTCCATTTTACGCATTATAATACATAGCTACATAAACATATTTGTATCTATATATATATAGGTATATATATAGAATAGGGATGGTAAGCTTTAATTCTGTGCAACAGGCATATCTATACTCCGGTTACATGTCGGACTCGTTCCAGATCCTGCAGACACTCCACCAGCTCGCGTAACATGCCGTCAAACGCACAGTCCAGATATCCATGGGCCGTGAAGAACTCGGTACACATCGTCAGGGGGATTGGAGTGAGTGGATGAACCTTGAAATATCCAAGCTGTCCCTGTATCTGCACTAGATGGACTACCTCGTGCGCCGCCAGGATACACAGTCGTTCGTACTCGATCATTCCTAGCAGGTGCTCGCTTGTTTTCCAGGTTGTTGATTCTAGCACGTTGTGCAGATACAAGACCATTGTCTGCGCCACTAGTCGTGCAAAAACTAGCATCGAGTCCACTGGTGTACAGCTCGCCAACGCCTGGATGCGATGCCGCAGCATCTCGTGCAGCCATTGATGGCGCGTCCAAGTGTCTTCGCCGTGCAGTTCATGTATTGGTTCGTCGGTAACTTTCTGGCGATGGGAAAGTGCTCGTCCGCAGAGAGTTGCGAGAAGGATGCACTCGCCAAATGACCCAGGAGAATCCCCTCGCCCTATTACCTCGCCCAGGAACGGGGATGCCACCGGTTGACCGACTTGGAAGTCATCCTCGGGGGAGGGGAGACGCGTGCTTATCTGCTTCATGATATTAGTTTCCCTCCTCTGTCTCACACCCGCACTCGGGAGATATCCCCAGACCTACCAACTGTTCATGCAAGGTAAACGGCAGCCCATTATGAAAACTAATCAACCGATCCAGGGTATACGCCATCCAAAATGTCCTTCTCTGCTCCTCCTTCCCCGTCCAATCCACTTCCAACGAATGAGAAGGATCATCCAGCTCGTACAAACGCATCGCCAGAACCAACCTTCCACATCGTCCAGCACTCATCCATGCCTGCTGCGGCGACAGATACATATACTCATACAGACAGACGAGCACCCACGCCTGAGCCTGTTCCAGCACCGCCGTCTGCGGCTGCAGATCCAATGCGTCTAGCATCTGTCGCGTCTCGGCGTATAGAGCATCGCGTAGGGACTGGAACTGAGCGGACAGCGCCGCAGCGAGCGTCCACATAGCGGATTGTAGACCAGACTGGGCCTCTGTGGGAGGTGATTTCGCCCATATGAGGTATCGCCATCGGTGGAGGATGGGAGCGAAGGGGTGAACGCGGTCGAAGTATAGTTGGTCTCTACATTTGAATTATTAGCCTCTATCATATAGGATTTATGGGAAATAGAATACAGGTCAGCTCGCATCAAATCAGACACGATCCCCCGGGGCAAGACTTCTTCGTCAAAGGGCATTTGGCGATCGGCCAGGCAGCGTTCGAGGGCGGCTATATTATTAGCATTCATCTATCAGGATAGAGAGAGACGTACCTATTCTCGTCCGCAACGTCCGCAGCTGTCCCTTTCGCGGCCCTCGAGGTAATCTCGTCGCATTGATCTTACATTCAATCCCCGTCTCGAAACAAACCTGACACTGCGGACGTCGTCGATCGCAACGGACTTTGCGACGGCGACATTCCTCGCAGGCTGATCCGGGGCGTTGGCGCGATATGGACATTTTGATGATCTATCTGTATCTGTATCTGTATATATATATTTATCTATGTATTTATCTACGTATTTGTGTATATGTGTATGTTTATGTTTGCTGGCAAACTGCAGCGTTGTACGGAGAATGTGCAACACCAAACATATAAATCACACAGCTTAAGTATATACTGACGGTATGACAGCAAGAACAATCTACTAACATACTACTGAGATAGAGTATAGTCTGAGATACGACAAAGAGAGAAAGAGATGGACTTCAGCCATATCCTCGACATCATCGGCCAACTCCCCATTCTCAAAAGCTACACTCACATTCTTCTCTGCTTCCCCTTGGCTGATCCCTCTCTCGACTCCCTCGAGTCCGCCGTTCAGCATCTCGTCGACCTGCTGCCTTTCCTCGCCGGACAGGTCGTGCATGAAGGGCTCTCTCCCACCTCGTCTGGACAATTCCTCGTCAAGCCGTATCCCCATCCTCGATCTCCCCTGCGCATCGAAGACCGTCGCTCCCAGTGCGTCTCCTACGAGACCCTTCTCTCCGCTCAGGCCCCCTCGTCTATGCTCCCCGGAACTCTTTTGGGCCGTCGTCGTGCTTTCCCCGAGTCCTACGAGGATTCTCCCGATGACCCAGCCCCGGTGTTGGACATCCAGGCGAATCTCATCCACGGCGGACTCCTCCTCGATCTCGCAGCGCAGCATAACATCGTCGACGCCATCGGTCTCTTCCAGATCGCGCATCTCCTGGCCTTCGTCATGCGCGGGGAACCAATTCCCCAAACAATGCTCGACGAGGCCAATCGTCCTCGACACGATCTCATCCCGTTACTCGGAGCCGATGAACCTCTCCTCGACCATCGTGACCTCCGTCCTGCGCCTGAATACATGGTCTCATCTCCTCAGCCACGAGAATCTATAGGGGCCTTTGAATGGCGATATCTACATATCGACGCTGTCGCTGTCCAACGTATTAAGTCCCTCGCGGATGCACAACCTACTGATTTCCATGCTTCCACTCCATTCATCTCCGATAACGACGCCCTCACGGCCTTTCTCTGGCATCGCATTACATATGTACGTCTCCGTAGACTAAATACCCCGCAAGCTATCTCCAGAATCAGTCGCGCCGTGGACTTCCGTCGTGTGGTGGGTCTCTCACCCTCGTATCTAGGACACATGGTCCGCGTCGCATTCCTCCGTCTCACCTTCCAAGAAGTGGTCGATAGTTCACTCTCGAAACTCGCTTCCCTGGTCAGGAAATCCGTCCTCGATATCTCAGACATGTACAGTCTACGTAGCTACGTGACTTATCTTGCTCGAGAACCGGATAAATCTACCATCAGTTACGGGGGAGGTTTCGACGCCAACACGGACCTGTCATTTTCGTCAATTGCGCATCTCTCACTGCCCGAGTTTGGGGCTCTAGGAAAGCCGGATCTCCTCAGAAGACCGACATTTCAGCAGTTGCCGTGCTCGATGTATCTTGCGCCTAGTATGAGGGGAGGGGTTGAGGTGTTGGCTTGTTTGCTTAGGGAGGAGATGGAGATGTTGGTGGGTGAGATGGGAGGATTTTTGAATTATATTGGATAGTCGGTATACTGTTCAATATTAGCTAGCAGTCGATAACTACAGTTAGGAATTCAATGGTGAAAATAGTATTGAGCTCAATAGTGTATACTAATATCTGTTTAAGTCATACTTCCTCACCCAAACACTCAGTAACAATCCCACCCCCGACACTCCCACCATCACCTCCCAAATCACCCTCAAACTATCCGTATACGCCAGTTTCAAATGCTCCTTCGCCACTCCCTCGCTCATCCCCCGAATCACAGCCCCAAGTGCAGCTGCATCCCGACTCAACTCCCCAGCCCTACCTGCCCACTCTTCATACCTCAGTAAATACGAATTCATCCGGTTCTGAAAAACAACACCTCCCACAGCAATCCCTACAGCCTGTCCGAACGCCCGAAAAAACACAACCATCGCCACTGCCACCGTCAAATTCTCCGTTGACGCACTAGCCTGGACCGCGCAGACGATTGCTGCAGTTAAAATCCCCAGACCGATTCCCCCTGGTATATTCAGGAGAATCCATCCCGCTGTACTCGTATGCGGACGCAGGAGGCAGAGTAATCCCAATCCCACCGTCGCGATACTCCATCCCACCCATAGTCCCCAGCGATATCGCCCTGTGATGGTGATGATAGCTCCGCAGAGAACAGCCGCCGGGGCTACAGTGAACGTCTCGGGGAAGAGAGCCACGCCAGTTATTATGGGACTGAATCCGCGCACGGCCTCGTAATATAGAGGGAGATAGTACAGCGCACACCAGAGGATTAGACCCTGGAGCCAGCTGGTCGCGAAAGCGATCGTCGTGCTGCGATTTCCGAAGACAGAGTGTGGGATCATCGGGTTATTCGCGTAGGTCTCGTAGATGATGAAGATGAGGATTCCGGTTCCGCCGATGATTAATGGGACCAGAGTGTGCCATGATCCCCAGGAATACATCACTCCACCCCAGGATAATGGGATCAGGAATGAGGCTACACTACCGACGAATAGGACTGTGCCGATGTAATCGATCTGACGGAGTTTCTCCCGTAAGGATCCATCGGGTGTGCTGAGGCGGAAGAATATAAGGAGTATGGCTGCGAGACCGATGAATGGGAAGTTGATATAGAATATCCATCTCTACACCCACATTCAGTAGTCAGCATATACCGTTAGTTAGGGGTATATACATACCCAGGACACATTCTCCGAAAACCCACCCCCCACAATCGGTCCCAACACCGACCCTAGACTATACATCGCGCTCAACACGCCGTAGTAATTACCTCGGAGTCGCAACGGAACCAGATCTGTGACTACCACCTCCGAGAGCATGGCGATGCCCCCGCCGCCGACGCCTTGGATGCAGCGTCCGATAAGGATCTGCGTGAAGGTATTGGCTAGTCCGGCTACCAGGGCCCCAACCAAGAAGAATACGATGCAGATCGTGATCAGAGGACGACGGCCGAAGATACTCGATAATGTGGCGGTTGTTGGTTGGAATACTATATTCTTATTATATATTATATCTATGTTATATATGTATACGCACCAGTCGAGCATAAAAGGAAGGACGTCCCGCTCCAGAATGCTTCCATGGCGGAACCGTTTAATTCCCGGGCCATTTCCTATATCATTAGCTCAGATTAAAGATGATAGTGGTGGACGTACTGGTAAAGCTACTGAGATTGATGTCCCATCTAGCGACACCATCAGGGTCAAAATGGCCAGAGTGACGAAGATGAGTCTTCCGGTCAGCGAGAGCTTGAATGTCTCTGTGTTCTCAGTCTCATGTTGACTCTGGCTATGGCCATGGTGGTCTAGTTCTGTCTTGGCCATTCTCTCTTTCTCTCTCTGTGTGTATGTGGCTCTCAGTCTCTCTCTCTCTGTCTGTTTCTGATGGGTGTTACTGAAATTGACTGACAAGGACTGAGGAGTTTGAACAGCATATCCTAGTCATATACTAGAATATAATAACAAACACCACGTCAAACAACAAACAGATATCCACTGTACTACCGGGGCGCCCATTTCCGAGAGATTTTCCGTATACAGCAAACAGACAATCAATAGCAATCAACAGCAATCAGTATGAAACCAACATGCTAATATTAGAGCAAATAGTACAGCACTAGTATCAATTAGTATCAATCAGGTCCACCTAGATCGTGAAAAGTCAACACCAGAATGGCAGACCAGAATAATGCTCAGAATAGAAGCCAGAATGGAGGCCAGAATGGAGGCCAGAGCCACGGAGCGAGTAATCAAGAAAGAATGGAAATAGCAATCATCGGCACCGGCATCATCGGCTGTATTCTCTCCCTCGGTCTCCTCTCTCACTTCTCCGTAACCATCTACGAACAAGCCCAATCCCACCGTGAAATTGGCGCTGGAATCGCCTTCACAGCCAACGCCCGACAATGCATGGCTCGCATCGACTCACGTCTCCCGGACTGCGTCGCCGCCGTTGCCACCATCAACGGCGATCCCGCCTGTCCCAATGACTCGATGCAGTTTGTGGACGGATTCACGCATCGTCCAGATGACGACGTTGGAGATGACCTCCATGGTAGACGCGTTTTTACGCTCTCCGCTGGACCAAGGGGGTTTCAAGGCTGTCATCGTGCTCAGTTCCTAGAGGAAGTCATGAGGTTGATTCCCCCTGGAGTTGTCCGGTTCTCGAAACGATTGGTATCTCTATCTGAGCAAGATGGTCGTATCAAATTGGACTTTGCAGATGAGAGCGTGGAATATGCTGATGCGGGTACATCCCCTTTATAAAACCCAGATATAAACAAGAATATAATTGATATAATATATAGTAATCGGCTGTGACGGCATCAAATCCCGTGTTCGCCAACTCCTCCACCCTCACGCACACCCACAATATACACATAAAATCGCCTACCGTGGACTGATCCCCATGGAAGACGCAATTTCCACACTTGGTCTGGATCGCGCCCGCACGCAATGTATGTACGGCGGTCCTGGTGCACATCTATTACATTTCCCCGTGGCGCAACAACGTTTAATGAACGTGGTGGCTTTCGCCGGGGACGCGAACGACTGGCCCAAAGACCTGCCCATGGCTCAGCCAGCTACCCGGGACGAGGCGGCTCGTGTCTTTGAGAACTGGGGCCCCACTGTGCGTGCGGTAATTCGCCTCTTGCCGGACGAGATGGATAAATGGGCGGTTTTTGATAGTTTGGATTCCCCCCCTGCGTCGTATGCGGCTGGTTGTGTGGCTATCGCGGGTGATGCGGCGCATGCGTCCTCGCCACATCATGGGGCTGGGGCCGGGATTGGGATTGAGGATGCGTTGGCGTTGTCGACTGTTCTTGGCTGGGTGAGTGAGGTTAGGACGTGGGAGAGGAAGCGGGCGCTGCAGGCTGCGTTCCAGGCGTATTCGACGGTGCGGCGTGAACGTGCTATGTGGTTGGTGCGCAGTAGTCGTGAGGTCTGTGATATCTACGAGTGGAATCATCCCGACTACGGTTCCGATATGGAGAGAAGTCATGAGGATGTCAGGGCTAGGTCGCATCGTATTTGGTATTTTGATATTGATGGGATGCTGCGTGACCTGCGTGACGAGTATCGTCGATTGATCGAAGCAGATGTTAGTTTAGCATAAGATGTCACTAGAAAAGATGTGATCGCGTAAGATGTGACAAGAAAATGTTGGGTTGTTGACTAGCCCATCCACGTATCCTAACTATAGTCTAGCATCTCCCGCAGTATTACACTCCCCGTCAGTTCGTATACCTCGCGGATGTACTCCTCGTCCAGTGAAAATGCCCGTGCCATCAGGTTCGGAATGTATCGTCCAACCAGCCCCTCCACATCCACATTGCCTTCCAGGAACCCCGGTTTCAGCAGACATTGTCGGAACCGATCCACTGTCGACCGCAGATGAGTCGAGTGGAACGGCACGTCTATCCCCTGCAGCGGGATCGTTGCCTTCCCCCGCTGTAACTCGATGGGATGCGGAAGTTCTTTGGCCTCGTCCAGCAACCGCTCGAGTACCTGCTGTGCTTCCGACCCATCCTTGAATTCGACCGCCTCATGGACCACCTCTAACCCACGAGCCGACTGCGCTATGTGGTCCAGGAGTTTCCCCAGGACGTACAAGTTGGTAGTCTGTCAGATCAGCATCTGCATGCCCATCAGGCGAGCCAACTTACAGTTCCCGAGCACACATATTGCTCCCCTTCCACATTGAAATTGACAATCTCCAGCAGTCCCCCACTTGCGGTAGCTATTACCCCTACTAAATGGGATAACGCTTTTTGATTAAAGACTACCCAAGTTAGCTGCGGTAGACAACACATCTAGAAACTTACATGGACCAACCCGCTTTGGGTTCGCTGCCACCATGCCATACCCCGCCCCCCCCTGGCCATCCTGTACAGAGGCTTGCATCATCAACCCTCGATAGAACGCCAGCTCCGCCAATGCCCCTGTAGAGACGTATCGCGACAAGGCGCTTAGTGCCCCGTACTCGCCCAGTGAGTGTCCTGCATACACCGCGTCTTGCGATACATATCCCTTGGCGCGCATCTCTGCAAACACAGCAGCTTCAAACACAAGGATCGCCGGTTGTGCGAATTGAGTCGAGTATAATAATCCACGGGAGTCACTAAATGTGTACGATGTTGAGCTGGGTGAAAGACCCGGGAGGACGCACTTTACAATACGACTCCCGTCAGAAAGCGTTGACTCGGTGGTGATAGACAGATAGTTCTGCCTGATCCTGCGACCCTTTTTCCCGCCAAAGTTGATGGTGATGGTTCGTGGATTGTTACGGACGATGTCAAGAACAGACCACCCTGGTTGATCAGCAAGAGTTGACGCACGAGCAAGACATAACCTACCATATGCGCCATACAGCTGTGCATCAATTTCATCCCACAGCCCCTTCGCCACCGGACTCACTTGATACAGATCCATGCCCATCCCTTGGCTTTGACTGCCTTGACCGGTAAACAGATATGCAGTCCGCGGTTGCTCTACCTCCGCCTCGGCGTGCAGTACTTTTTCATCGTTGTGACTGCGGAACACCTCGACGATAAATCGCATTCGCCCCTCAACCATGCCAGTGTGCTGTATCCGCACCACCAGCTTCTCTAACGGCATCACCATTGCTACGAAACTGGCTTTAAAAAATTTGAGCCGCTCTCGCTCCCCCTCCAGCACCAGATACTCCAAGGCAGATACCGTGATGGCGGATGTGCACATACCATGGCAAATTGTTCCAGGTAGCTGTGCCAGGTTTGCGAAAACGCTCGAAGTATGGATAGGGTTGAAATCTTTAGAGAGCTCGGCATATGCATGGTTACTGGCTGGCATTTGGACCCCCAGTTCCGAGGGGCCCGACCAGCCCGGCCTGTCAAAGTCAATCTGTTTGGCTGATCGAACCCCTTTGCGCTGCATGAAGTCGACAACAGGGTTTCCAGAACATTCATCGCATTCAAAGTGAACCTCTCCTATCTCTACTAATTTATGGCCACTGAGTCGACAGCGGACGGTCCCTGTGACCCGCAGTCGTTTGGATTTCGCCGTTGTGTGCGTGACATCAGAACGAAGACTAAAAACCAGCGACTTACCCACCAGAGAGGGCGCATTATCATGCAGATGGAGCCATCTACGATGTCTTAAAACTTCCTCGTCAACTGTCGATGACACCCGGACGATCCAGTCGGGTTCTTTAGTTCGGCGAAACGTTGACGCAACATCCATGGCTGATCCGCGAAATAGGAATTCTGAAGTCACAGTCAACACGGGTGCTTTACAGCGTGTGATAACAGCTTCCACTACAACGGCCTTTCCTGCTTCTTCAAAATATACAGCTTGGACTTGAGATTGAGAGCTCACTATGTCACCAACACGTAGTGGCGTGGCCCCAGAATGATATTCAAACGTGTTTGAACGGTGGACCAATCTGAGCAAGTCACCGTCCATCCCCTTGGCGACCAACGGTCGAGAAATGACTTCCCACGCTATGACAATCCCAATGCTAATGGGAATTATTGTATCGCCAGGACATATACCCCTGTGGCCCTGGAATGCTGGGCCTACTGCCATGATCAAGCTATTGAGCATCTCAGCTGTGAGGGTCGTTTGACGTCCATAGAACGTATCATGTATAGCGACGTCCGGGGTCTGGACTTTTCCAAACCAGACATTACTGTAGAAATCGCGGCTCCTCTCAATACGACCATCCGATATCTCAGTCATTCTTGAAACTGCGCCCTTGGCATTAAATTGATAGAGCAGCCGTAAAGACTCGGTGTTTTCATCAGGATATACTTCGACCTCTATATCAACTCCATTGTGGGATATGAGCGTCATTGATGACTTTGATTTGTGTTTCTCCTTTGTTATTATGGACAGCCTGGAATGATCGGGGCTTAAAGAGAGAATGCTCTCAGGATAGGTTTCGAGGAAGCAACGGAATGGGTTATCTTGGCGCCTACTTCCATATAGGATAGTCTTCTCCCCAAGGACCGCCTGTATCCAGGCCGGCGTAGTTCGACAGCTATCTAATCCTATGGGAGATGGAGAACAGCGGCTAGCAGGTTCCGAAGCGGTGACCGATGACGGTAGCGACAACTCCTCTAATGGCAACGCCCTCGCAGTCGTAGAAATGGTTGACCAAGAATCCGGCGTGACCAAGCCACTATCCAGACCGCTGTTAAGGTCTTCACTAGTTCCATCGCGCTGGATAATATCGACCAAAGACATTGTGATGGAATCAAGGATATCCTTGGCGGACTGGTCCTGGTCTCGAGAATATTGTGCAGCCACAGGACCATGCAAAATACATACTCGTTCTGCATCTCGGTCAACAACAGCCTCAATATCCTCTGATTGCCACAGAGAGTCTTTCTTGAAATAAAATTCGAAGTCTTCATTGAGCACAGGAATGAAATTGACTGGTTTCCGGTTTGGGCGTTTGGTCTCAATCAAAAAAGAGGACACATCCTCAGGATTCAAGACAGTATCAGCGCCGTCAGGACAGACGCTGACGAAGGTACGGATAAAACCATCTGGGTTCTCTTTTAAGCTGGTACGAGAAAGATTTTCTCTATCCATTGGGCTACCACAGAACCTTTCCAAGGCGCGTGTAGCGAAGCTCATAGTGAAGTCGATGTATGACGGGTCAACCCAGCGCCTTTGGTGATGGACGTACATGAGCGCAACTAGTCGGCTCATTGTTTCCCCATACGTCATATCTTTCAGGTCAACGGCATCTCCATGTGAGTTACGCCCAAACCAAGGCTTCGCAAAATCTTCATTCAAGCGAGTAATAATCGAGCCCCTATGTTGAATAAGATATGCCTGACGATCTTTATGGGCCATACTGAACACTGTTTTATCCATTTCTGCCCAAAAAAGGACACACCTGTTGGCCACCTTGTGAATTGGTTCTCCCATCTCCGACTGTACAGTAATAATCCCCCCGCTCGGGCCTAAGTAAGTGTTCTCCCACTCATTGTCCGGAACACCGGGTGTCTTGCAGATAATCTCCTTAACAGGAGGTGAAGTATGGGCTTCACGGGCCACCATCATGCGGCTTCCAAGCAAAACACCGTCAAAAGGCATCGCCGCATAGCCCATTTGAACAGACCACATGCCGGTGAGATATGGGTGGATACTCTCTCCCGTACCAAACCCACTGCCCGCTACCAAGTAGATATTAACATGCTGGCGGATAAGGCCATAGGTTTTAAGTATCGGAGCATGAAAGTCTTCAAAGGAATGATGACCTCCACCTCTCCCTCCGGTCCATTGGAGTATTATAGGAAATTCAGGATGGCTCTTTGCAATGTCGACCACCTGGCGTATGGCCCCCACTGACCCTGGCTTGAAGCCAATGTGACGTAACCCCAGTGTCCGAATATACTCCGTCACAACATCAAGAGAAGGCACACCAGCGCCAATTGTGAGCCCCTCAATCAAAATTTGTCTTTGTGATAGGCGTCGTAGTAGTGCAATCTGCCAGCCCATAGCTCGAGGGTTGGCATATATAAGATTGCAGGTGATACCACGCCCGGGAGTAATAGCGTCTGCTAGTCGATTGATGGCAGCCTCCATATCAGCTGATTTGTGGTAGCCACCTCCCGCGAGTTCGGTATGATAGCCGGCGTTCATAATGGCGGATACAAAATCCCAATGCACCGTTGTGGGCGTCATACCACCTACCATGACGGGCGGGGTGCCTAACAGCCGACTGAGTCGTGTTTCTAACCCAACAGCTGATGCTGTCGTCAGCCGCGGCTGATATAGCTGACCCCAGCTCTGAATCTTTGTAGATGATTCCAATAGGATAGGAGAGACGAGGTCTTGCATGGACCCTATATCTGGATCTCGGGATTCAAATTCACCCCCTTGAACTATCCGTATACCATGGCCCTCTGTGACCTTTTTCACTAAAGGTGCAAGGCTACCTCGATCAAATACAACGACGTGGGACACAGACAAAACGTTGTCGTGTTTATGGTTAGCCCCAGCCAGCGCGATGGGCCAGTCGCAGAGCTCCTGCATAATAGCATCGAAGGCGACGTATAATATATTGTCGTTTATTTCGCGAATATCTTGTCCGGTACGAGTGTGATAGACCGGTAACAACAGTTGATGCGAATGCAACTTGCAATCTGAATATCGACTTTTCAAGGATGCTGCCGCGCCTTGGAGGTATGGTGTGTGAAAGGGCGTACTAATCGGCAAAAATGAATGGTAAATAGTTTTTCCCCGACGACTAAATGGTATTCTAGTCTGATCTATGTTAGGCCTGCTTATTTCTTGTAAATAGCTATCAAGATGTACTAGCGAAGCAACGGGACCAGCCACCACGAACTGATCTCGGGCGTTGATGAGAGCAAGATATAACTGTGAAGCCTTTGGCAAATCTTTGTTGATGCTCGCTACCAGGGTGTCAATTTCATTTCGTTTCAACCCACGTACACTGAGCATATATGACGGCTCAGTCTGACCTCTTGTGGAATGGTTCCTCCCTGTGGTGAGGACCGGACTCCACACCGCAGCATGATGGCATTCCCACCCCAGCCAGAATAACGCTTCCACAACCAGCCTGGAGCTGTCATAGAAAGAGTCCCAGGAATCTGAAATGGCTATAGCAATAGAAATTAGTATCCCCTGTGAGTGGCCTGTTGTGGCACGCAGTAAGCGTCGCAGCCCTCCAGGCGTAAGTCCCGCTACATGACATATAACCATGTAGCGTGAGAGGCTTAGAAGGCCAATAACCGGTACACTCACTGGAGCGTTGGCAATAAATTGAGAGTCTGGAAGCTTGGCTGGATCGGATATCCAACTCTGAATATCGAATGGGTGCCTTTCGTAGTAGCGACTCAATTCCGGAAGCCGTGACAGTTCGTCAAGACGACACCCGATGACCTGTATAAAATCTCGCAGTATTGGCTCGTATGTCATGTAAAGCTCAGAAAGTTCTTGTACGCAGGTACAGCTCGCGTCTCCCTGCCCACCAAAGACTGCCATTAGCTGGAATCTGTCTTGCCGTGCCTGATCAAAAAAAGTGCTGAGAGCCTTGCGGAGAAGATGAGCACTGTCCCGCTCGCCACCACTACTAGCTTGGATTGCCTGATAATAGGTCCGTAACAATCGCTGGCGATTCTCCAAACTTGGGGACAGCCCCGCCACTAGCGAGTGGATGTCCATGCCACCTTGCAGGAATTCATTCTCAAATGCTTGTACAACAACCGCCAGAGCATTCTCCGATGTCTTACTGTAGAGAAGCAGAAACTCGAGGTAGGCAAGGGCGAGTTCGGGAGGCGTCTGTAGCTCGTCTTTCCTAGACAAGTAGAATCGGGACAGCAAAAAGGCATATTTCTGCGATTGCAACCATGGGAAGTGTGTGCTAGGCACAGACAGTGTTAGTTGGATTTCCCTGTGGCGGAAGACAATGTCGACTGCCGTTGTTGAAGACGACAGGGAGGAAACGAGTAAAGGGGAGGAAGGCATGACAGAGTCAGATGACGACACAGGACGCTCTTCCACCAGAGTCATTCCTCGTGATCGTTCAAGCACCTGAGCAATCGCAACAGCTGAACGAGGGGACGAAAAACGTTGGTCCTTCTTAGCAACACTCAAAATCCAAAGATCAACAGCTCATCCTGGGCGGGACCATCGTCCCCTCGACTTCGTATCATGAAACCACAAATCCTAGGGAAGAAAAGAAACCAAAGCACCGCAATTTCAGTGATTCTCCAATATATTGGTGCATGCCCTCTGTCCTTATTTTTCATGTTTAGCCATTTCCAGCGTTTGATACCTATGTAGCTCCTCCAGATGGCAAATTTGCAGGTCTAGATTCATCCCATACAATCTCATTGATCCAAGGCTAATACTCTCTTGTCACAGTTCCTGCCTCCTTCGCAACCATAGTGTAAAACCCACAGTCGGAGTTCGGTTAGACTGTAGTGTTGCTAGTCAGTGAACTCGACCTCTTGTCGCCGCCGGAGTTTCGTAAACGGAGTTTTTAGTCTCTGTGCCACCCAGATTTATTGACCTTACAATATCTATCTTTAAACATACTGTTATACTCGGCGTATGGGACCCACTGTGGCGGATATGTCGATCGGAGTCTCCATGGATCTACATAAGAGTCGCAGACTCGGGATGGTAATTCCTTGTCTTCGACTGTTTAGTTGAACCGTTCCATACGTTGGTGTAGAATACCTATGAAGCCATGACTTACTAGCTTGTTCCATCCCCTTCAACCTACATTGTGTCTGGGTCTCAACACCTCAGCACACGTTCAAACAGCAATCAGCCGACGCCAGCATGACTCTCCACGCCACTATAAACCAATTGAATTTGGGAGAGTCCAGCTGTGATTGTAGAAGGGAATTGGCGTACAAGCTGTTTATCGAAATACTGGCGTGAGTTGTATGCTCGATATATCTACAAGCCTTGCTGATAGAGTAGATATCAATTGGCCTCTCCAGTGCGATGGTAAGTCTGCCAACAAAACTTACTAGGTTTTAGGGCATCTGCTGAGCTGACTAGGATCGAAACTCAGAATGAACTTTTTCACAGGGAGCCGGCTATTCGGCGCTTCATCGAGATTGGTCCTCGCAACACCCTGGCTACCATGGCTAAAAAGTCGGCTTCCAAACAACATGCGTTAACAGAATGGCCCCGCCTAAAGTTTCTGTCATATCAAGATCACCAAGACGAGATTCTGTTTCGCTATCTTGAGTCGGATATGCCTAAATCCTCAAGGGAGGAAATACTACCAACAACTGCAAATTCCTCGCCAGCTCCAGTATCGACCTCGTCTGCTAAACTTAGTTCCAAACAGGTAGCAGTGGACGATACGCCACAAGATAGGCATGCTCCTAGTGCAGACATTTTGCTTTCAGCTAGTCACATTATTCTTGCGCTCACAGCACAGAAGCTCCGGCGTCCTTTCGACCAGGTGTCTATGGGAAAGACGATTCGCGATCTTTCCGGGGGTATGTACTAGATTTGCACCCTTTGACAGTGTTGATCTATCTAACGATTCAGGTAAATCGACTCTTCAGAATGAGTTAACCGGAGACCTAGTGGCTGAGTTTGGAAGGATTCCAGAAGGTGCCGAGGACATGTCCCTGACAGCACTCGCAGACGCTCTGCAAGGTAGTTTTGCCGGGAAGCCAGGCAAACATATGAGGGCCTTAGTATCTAGGCTAGTATCAAGCAAAATGCCCGCTGGGTTCAATAGAGGCGCTATGCAGGATTATCTGCAGTCACGTTGGGGTCTCAGCCAGACACACTCGATCGTCCCGATATGCTTTGCGACCACTATTGAGCCGCCTACCCGCTTGCCGAATTCAGATGCGGCACGAGTGTATATGGACGAGCTGGTCAACAGATATGCTGCATACCAAGGTATAGGTTTTGTGATCGCTAGTCAACGGACAAATATAGGCCCTGGGTCTTTGTCTGTAGTGGACTCTACCAGTCTTGAGTCTTTCAAAAAAGAACAGCTCGACTTCCAGCGCAAACAGCTGGACCTATTGACAAACTACCTTCATCATACAGGTACGATAGCCCGAACTGGCGAGGTTGAACTAGAATCGCGAGAGCCAGTGGAGAAACTGGCCACCTTGTATGCAGAATTCGAAGACCACTTCTTGCAAGGCATACAGCCACTTTTCGATTTGAATCGGGCTCGGCACTATGATTCATGGTGGAATTGGGCTCGAGAAGAGCTTATTAGGTGGATGAACGATGTCTTCCACGGACATGTCGATATCAGCGTTTCAAATATAGACGATCGCCTGCGTAGGATGCTGAACAGATGGGAGCCAAGTTGCACCGATATCATCACGTCCATATTAGCTACATCATACTCAAACAACTCCACAAGCCACCTGCTTTCGAGTGCCTCCAACACTGGCGCCATGTTGAATGAGGTCCTCCGACTAGCATCTCAAGCCCAGGTCAATGATCCAGTTTTTATATATACTGAGCCGCCGGTAGGTCCCAAAACCATAGTCTCCAGCACTGGTCGAATGGAATATTTGGAGGTAGAGCGAGCAATACGAAGATACCCGGACGTTGCGCGCCAGGGTCGCTTATCGCGCAATGACATGAAAATGATTGTCCCGTTTCTACACCTCAAAACCAGGGAAGATGAAGGAGACTGGAAATATGACGCAAAAGTAACTCAGATGTTACATGCCACTCTAGATGCTGGAGCTACCACTGGATTTACCTACAGTGGAAAGACCGCCCTCGTGACAGGCGCTGGGCCGTGCTCAATAGGTGCAAAAGTGGTGCAGGGACTCTTGGCTGGTGGTGCTCGAGTCATCGTCACTACCAGCCGCACAGTGTCAAGTAGTGCTCCATTCTATCAAGAAATATACCGTCAATATGGAGCCAAAGGATCATCACTCACCCTTCTGCCTATGAACCAAGCTAGCAAGCAAGATTGTGAGGCACTGGTTGAGCATATCTACAGCGAGAAATCCCCTGTAGGGGGTGACCTGGACTATATCATTCCATTCGCTGCTCTTCCACAATCAGGGGAGCTGGACACATTAAGCGGTCAACAGGAGGTAGCTTTCAGGGCGATGCTAGTTAACGTCTTGCGATTAATGGGGCTGGTGCGACGAGAAAAGGAGAGGCGACGGATTGAAAATAGGCCCGCGATGACTATTATACCCATGTCTTGTAACGAAGGCACGTTTGGTGGAGACGGATTGTATGCTGAGTCTAAGCTTGGTCTGAAAACTCTTCTCAATCGATTCTATTCTGAAACTTGGTCGACCTATGTGACAGTATGCGGAACAGTTATGGGCTGGACCAGGGGCACAAGTTTGATGCGTACGTCTAACATGGTGGCGGCCGAGATGGAAAAGATAGGTGTCATCACATTTACCCAAGCCGAAATGGCATTTAATATACTTGCATTGATGACGCCTGCCATTACCGGATTTGCTGAGGATGCACCAGTGTATGCTGACTTCACGGGTGGCTTTGGAGGAATGTGGAACGTCAAGAAACAAATTGTCGCAGCTCGCCAGGAGCTATCTGATGAAATTAACCTGCGTAATGCCCTGGAAGAGGAAGATGCACGCCACAGGGAGGTTGTCCTAGGGCAACAACCAGAAAGTGATGATAAGCCAAAGATGAGACGCGCGAACCTAAGGCTTGGGTTTCCGCATTTAGATAGTCATCACACGTTGGCGGTCAAACTCCCTTATCTTCAAGGAATGATAGACTTGTCTCGAACTGTGGTGGTTGTGGGATTCTCTGAGTTAGGACCATGGGGAAATGCTCGCACCCGGTGGGAAATGGAACACCGAGGCGAATTCACACTAGAAGGGTATATAGAAATGGCTTGGATAATGGGACTAATCAAGCACGTTGATGGTGACCTGAAGGGGGGACCATATGTTGGTTGGGTGGACTCAGAGACCGAGGTTCCTATCAGTGACAGTGAGATCCCCCAGCGATATCAAGAGCATATCAGCACGCATGCGGGATTACGTCTGATTTCTCCGGACAAACGAGACAATTATGACCCCAGCCGGAAGGAATACTTACACGAGGTAGCGGTTGAAGAAGACCTTCCTCCGCTAGAGTGTTCCCAGTCAACAGCAGAGACATTTAAATTGCGCCATGGCGATGACGTGATTATACAGCCAACTGGGGAAGGAGACGCCTATCGAGTACTTTTCAAGAAGGGTGCTATTTTGATGATACCAAAAATGGCACCCTTTAGCCAGACAGTAGCTGGAAGGATCCCTGGAGGTTGGGACCCTCTGCGGTACGGGATTCCTGAAGAAATTGTGCAACAAGTCGACGATACAACGCTGTATGCACTGTGTTGCGTCTCAGAAGCCTTTCTAACAGCAGGAATCAAAGACCCTTATGAAATTTACCAGCATGTCCATGTTTCAGAAGTAGCGAATTGTATAGGCACTGGAGGTGGCCCTATGAAAGCTATTCGAAATATGTACCGTGATCGATTCCTTGACCGATCATCAGTAAGGGGTGACATCATCCTGGAACACTTCCTCAACACGACAGGAGCGTGGATCAACATGCTTCTGCTTTCTGCCGCAGGGCCAATTAAGACACCAGTTGGCGCATGTGCCACAGCACTTGAATCTTTGGATATCGGCTGCGAAGCTATCCAATCAGGAAGGTGTAAGGTGGCTATAGCCGGGGGGTGTGATGACTATTCAGAAGAGCTCGCGTATGAGTTTTCTAATATCAAGGCAACAGCCGACGGCACAGAAGAGCTAGCGAAGGGGCGTTTACCAGGTGAAATCTCGCGTCCCACAACAAGCTCGCGCAGTGGTTTTGCCGAGTCTGCTGGTAGCGGCTCGCAGATTCTCATGAGCGCCGAACTGGCCTTGAAAATGGGTCTTCCCATCTACGGCATTATCGCCTATACCCAGATGGCAGGAGACCAAATAGGGCGCTCCATTCCAGCGCCAGGCAAAGGAGTGCTGACGGCGGCACGCGAAACCGACGATAGCAAAAGGTCGCCATTTCTGGACTTCAGCTTCCGGCGTGCACATTTCGATGAAGAACTAGTTGAGCTCCAGCAGCAGTGGGCAAGTGGAAAACTGGCTAGGTTGCAGAAATCAGTCGACATTTTATCTGAACAGGCTGGACAAGAGATGGAGCAGGCAAAGTTGGTCAGGTTGAGGGAAATTCAGCACCGATGGGCGAATCAAATCCGCCTGCAGGATCCCTCTATTTCTCCAATAAGAGCATCGCTGGCTTCTTGGGGGCTGACCATCGACGATATCGGGGTCGTTTCGATGCACGGGACGTCCACTAAAGCCAACGAGATCAATGAAGGTGAAGTTATCAATACCCAGATGGCGCATCTAGGCCGTCGAAAGGGCAACCCGCTCCTTTCCATTTGTCAGAAATCGCTCACTGGCCATCCAAAGGCCGCTGCGGGTGCTTGGCAGTTGAATGGCTGCATGCAGATGATGCGGGATGGGATTGTCCCCGGCAACCGTAACGCAGACAATGTCGACGAACATTTACGCTCGTACGAGCATCTAGTGTATCCGATGGAGTCAATCCGTACGTCGAACATCAAGGCGGCCATGCTAACCTCCTTTGGATTCGGCCAGAAAGGCGCAGTCAGTATCGTTGTAGCACCCAAGTATCTTTTCGCGTGCCTGTCCGCGGTTGAGTATGACGAGTATCGTGCCCGGGTGACACAGCGGCAGCGTTATGCCAATCCGGAGTTTGTGAGACGTATGCTCAAGCAGGCACTTGTCCAGGTGAAGGACCAGCCGCCTTGGAATGACCCGGAAACCATGCGAAACGTCTATCTCGATCCGACCAGCCGCCTTGCAGAGGATCAGTCGACATTCAGCAGCAAATCGCCAGCCAGCTCTTCTACTACGACACCCACCATCAGTGACAATAGTTCAGAGGTCACTGGCAGCGAAGACAGGTCTACTGCCGCGTCTAGCCTCGTCCAATCGATGATCGAAGAAGTAAGCGAGCGGTCTAACGCATCTCCTATTTCAGGCGTGGGCGTGGATGTGGAAAGTATT
Source organism: Aspergillus tanneri (assembly GCF_003426965.1). NCBI lineage: Eukaryota > Fungi > Ascomycota > Eurotiomycetes > Eurotiales > Aspergillaceae > Aspergillus > Aspergillus tanneri. The sequence continues at coordinate 652,668 of NW_022984634.1, read as the reverse complement.
GCATGCATCAATACAGAAAACGAAACATTCCTCGAGCGTAACTTCACATCTGCCGAACAGGAATATTGTTCGAATGCTGCCGACCCTCGGGCCTCTTTCGCCGGTCGATGGAGTGCCAAAGAGGCGGTATTCAAGAGTCTTCGGACACCATCCAGAGGAGGGGGAGCAGCGATGCATGAGATCGAGATCGTCAACGACCGGGGAATTCCCACAGTGACAGTAAGTCTGGTATGCTTTGGTTGCCCGTCAATACTAATGATTTTAAGCTCCATGGACACGCAAAAGACATTGCTTCCGCTCGACGTATCCACAACATTGAGGTGACCATCAGTCATTCCGCAGAGACAGTCATTGCTGTTGCACTCGCAACTGGGTTCAGTGAATGAATACGGAGTATAATATTCGCGCACATCTCGGGTAACTTTATATATTTCTGACCTGCGTACTGCAATCCTAACATCTTACAAATGCCATAGAAGTCTCCAAAAGGCTGAACTCTACAATGCTGGCATTGAGCATTTAGACTGCTCGCCAAACATGCTATGGAACAAGGAAATGCAGAGAGTTATGATCACCGACTTTGGCCAAGCAAGGGATTTCTCGAAAGCGGAAGGCCTCGATAGAAGTGCATGACTTGTCCCAGCCAAAAAAAAACAAAGCAAGTCATCTCCGTAGTCAGATTGCAGATTAGTATAATTCTTGCTTGGCCCCGTCAATTAATACGTTGCTGGCCAGAAGCGTATAATCTAAGCATCTCCCCTTCAGATTATAAGCACCCCCGTAAAACGTATCTTCAAAAAGATTGGTTCTTAGTTTTGGATACTACCCTATTTGATGGAGAGCATACCAGTGCATGTCGTAGCAATACCGATGTCTAAAGGCGAAATTAAATAGATCCAAGGCGCATTGCCTTAACAAGGACAGGTGTCATTTTCTTTAGGAACTAGACTGTACGATCTTATTTTCGCCCAGAATGGGAGTCGTATGCCTGTACATTTCATGGACATAAAATATTAAATACATTAACTATATACAAGCAAATTAAGCGAGCTGGCAATATTTTCAGATTTCTCTTCAGCTTATCTTTGTGCTTGGAATGAACTACCTCGCAGGCTGATTTCACATGGCTGAATGATATAACTATTTCCTGCGTCCCCGGATCAGTTTTCACATAGATCATGAACACTGAAAGATCGGCAAAATGCATATTTTAGTTGCCGAGGATAAGTAAGCCACTGCCTGTGTCTTGGGATATATATTCTGACAATCGCCCTCTAGTAAAGTCGTGCAGAAACTCCTTGGCCCAATGCTCAATAATTACGGCTGCACATATTCGATAGTGTCTACCGGTCAGCAAGCCCTGGACTATCTTGCCAATCTATGCCCAGGGAGTCGGCCAGATGTTATTATAATGGATGTAAGGTTCACCGTATAAAATACGTTAGCGTGGGGAAAAATTCAATAGAATAAAATAAATAACATAAACCAGATTGATATGCCTGTAATGAACGGGTTAGACGCTACAAAGATCATCCGCACGCAACCCCCGTTCAATACTGATCCGAAGATCGGAACAACCCCCATTATTGGTCATACTGCACATCAAATTCCGAGTTATGTAGAGCATTGTATGCAGTACGGGATGGATGATGTCCTTCAGAAACCCTGTCGGCCGCATAGCCTAAAGATAAGACTACTTCGATGGTCTCGGCACCAGACAATGCCTGTGGCTGCCTTGGAAACGGCCACAATTCCTACTTGGGGACCTATGCCATTACGGGCATATAGGGGGCCGAGGTCGCCTTTGTAGGTTTTCATCCATAATAGATTAGTAGCCCCCGAGGCTTGGTGGTTTAGCATTGCGCGACATTGCTGAAATATAAGCCTAGTGACTCCAATCCAGTAAATCCAATCCAACAAGAGCCCATAAATATTGATTATAGTATATCCAAACACCATCAATGACTCTCATTCTAGACTAACTCCAAAGAGATCCCTCCACAAAATAGAAACACAATCTCGCCACAATTAAGATCTGCTCGCAGAAACCCCATTTTATAGCCTGAGGGGCTGTGATATTTCCGGTCTTCGCCATAAATTATAACAACTTAACCTCAGTACGAGTGCAAAATCAATCCGCTACGCCTTAGGAGATTCACCAATATAAAAATCGTTTTAGATCATTATTATATGCCGCAATTATAACAAGACCAGACGTTGCCAAAGCAGCTAGCAAGCTTGCTGAATTCCCACTTAACCCATCCCGGAACATTTATCTCAAGTCAACCAAGCAACGTCAGAGACACATGAAGCGTTCATTCAACATCTAGGGATTGTCGATATATCCTGTCTACTGCAGGATTAGTATTTAAATACTGTCGGCAATTAACTAGTTAACTATGGTAATATTGATTATTCAGCACCTTTCTCGGTCAAATGTTGTTGATGATACAACGTCATCGGATCGCTTATATTTCCTATATTAGTTAGTTACATTCTTTTGTTTGCCTTGCTTGTATAAATCGAGATATTTTGGTAGTTTAGTTGAATCAGAGACCTGATTCTATGGAGGATCGATGCTTGCGGATGCGCGTATTTTTTATGGTCAACAATACCAAATCTTGGAATCTTGGGAGTTGTAAGAATAAGCTAGTCCAGATCGGGACATCATGTGAAATATATATACCCAATATCTCTCAGAGGGGTTGGGTAGAACATCCTTCTGAATACAATCAGTTCAGACCCCTCCTACTCCCACCCCCCAACAAAAATTGAACAGGAGTACACAAGTAGGGTGACGAGGAGTGGGGTGTCAGAATTGCCAGGCTTACTAAGAACAGCCACCCAATCACAAATGATCGGACACCCTTGGCGAGCAAGCTGAGCAATTGCTATCCTCCAGCAGTTAGGACGATACATATTCTTGGCTCACCTGGCCGTACAAAGGAGTTTAACGATCTAGCAAGGAGGTTGGTTCCACTTGGTAATCGTACAAAATGGAATAGCTGGTATCATATGCACTCTGTGGCTCTTCAGCATGAGGCTGCGGTTGATAGCTATACAAAGAAGCATTTTAATACGCGAAAAGCAGAGTATTTCTCTCCAATAGATTGGGAAAAGCTTCGCACAACAAGCAAATTCCTAGGTCTTTTTGAACATGCAGCCCTGAAAACACAAGGCGACCAGGCAACAACTGATACTGTGCTTTTTGTGATGGATGTTATCATAAAGCAGTTTGAAAAACCTCTTATAAGTCTACTTCTTAGAAAATATAACAGATTAGTCTATTGATTACTACATAACAATATCTTTCTACTATGCATAGCAGATTGAACATGCTCCAGGTAAGGGATTCTGTGCTCAGATTCAAAATGATTGGAATACCTTTGACAAGTACTACAGCAAATCAGATAATTCACGTCTTTATGCTGCAGCACATATTCTTCATCCAGCTCGCCGTACAAGATATATTCAGGCTAATAGGAGAAAAAGCTGGCAAATGCCTGCACTCCAAAAAGTTAAAATGCTTTGGGAAGAGTATCGCAACAGTGCTCCTCGTCATATGATTATGTGATCGAACATATGAACATGATCGACCTCAGGATGTTGATGACGTTGATCGAATTACAGAAGTACTATGTGCATTTACTCGACCAGCAAGTCAGGATGAATTTGAAGATTATAATAATGAATATCCATGCAACATTCGTACAAGCCCTCTAACCTGGTGGTATGAAGATGAGCAGCAAAAGCGCTGGCCAAAGATTTCATATATGGCTATTGATTTCCTATCGATTCCAGCAATGAGCGACGAGCCTGAGCGAGTTTTCTCAGGTGCACGTCGTACAATCTCATTGGAAAGTGCGCAGCTATCAGCTGAAAATATTGAGAGAATAGAATGCATAAAACACTGGTAGAAGAGTGGTATTTTAAAAGCGAAGCTTGAGAAGAAGCTAGTTAAAATGAATCCTTTTGAATCCATGTACTATTGATAATGCCAAGAAATTATCTTAATATTATAATTAAACTGCCCCGCCTGAGCTAAATGAAACTCTGAGTGTGTTTGGGGGAAGGCACTTCTGCAAAGGCCTGCAGTGATCATAACATTCATACAGCAACGGGGCTTAGTACGACTCAGCAGAGCATTAACGAATTAAGAGTCTTATGGATATGAATTCTACACTATATCTTCAATAGTGCATCCACTAAGAGTTTCCATTATTCATCGAATTCTAGCCGAGACCCTCACCAATGTCGCTCCACCAATTGCCTTCGGACCCAACACTTCCACACCCAGAACTCAAGCTCTGGGGTACGGAGTATCTGCCATGGCTTTACCCCGGAAAGACTTCATCTCTCATGCAACAGCCCCTCGGTCCCCCTGAAATGACTTCCCATGACACTCAAGCCCACCATGCACTGGGCTTACCACCCCCATAATCCCTTCAACTGGCCACGAGGGAAGAAATGGATGGCAATGCTAACGTCCTGCTGGGTCACCTTCATTGTCGGATTAAATGCCACGTCGATGACCACAGCGGCCGAGTCGATCTCGACGGAGTTCAACCTGAGTAATGGCACTTTCGAATATAATTTCTTTGCCGTCACGGCCTGGAACGCCGCCGCGGCGTTTGTGCCTCTGGTCACTCTTCCGCTAATGGACACCTATGGAATGAGGTATGGATATGTGGTATGCCAGTTCCCTATATAAGCATAAATGTATGGAGTTGACCCGCACAGGCAGCGTACATCCTGTTCACCATCTTTGTGATCCCTCAGGCTCTGGCACCGAATTTCGCCACCCTGGTGGTATGTCGCGCGATCGCAGGGGCATTTGGAGGCACGTTGCAAAATTGCGCTGATGGTCTGGCTTCGAACATGTTCCTCCATCATAAAGATCGCGTATTTCCCCTGACTCTGTATACCTTCACTTTGTTGTTTGGGGTTACTATGGGCCCGGTCCTCGGCGCTGCGGTTGAGCCATTGGGATGGCGATGGTAACGATCACACCCTGCGCCAGAACACAAAAACTCATCATTTACAGGGTATTCTGGGTTGAATTAATCCTCTACGGCGCATGTATCCCGTTGGTCGTATTATGCATGAAAGAGACACGTGGACCGATCCTCCGCGAGAAATTCATGCCGAACGAGGAGCCATCCGACAGCCCGAATACATCCGACGCCCTGCACATTTTCCAGGAAACGATTTCTCGATCCGCATTGCTACTCACCACCGAACCGACCGTGACTTCGTTCACGGTCTGGTCAGCGTTCGCCTTCGGTCTAGTTTTTATATCCACACAGTCCATCCCGATCGTCTTCAGCGGCACATACAACTGGCCATCATACACCGACGGAGTCATCCAATCCTCCATCGGCATCGGACAGATTATCGGCCTGGGCGCATGTCTCTTCCAGAACCGCGTCTATACACGCAGCACAGCATATAACCCGGAGAGTCCCGGGATCCCGATCCCCGAATCGATCCTGCACCTGTCCATCCCCAGCACGGCGGTCGGACTCGCGGGCGGACTATTCATGTACGGCTGGTCGACGTACAAGACACATTGGATTGTTCCCGCGATTGCACTGGGTTTGACGGGCTACGCTATCATGGTCATCGTCACGGCGGTCACTATCTATGTGACGGATTCGTATGCCGGGTTCGCAGCGAGCGCGATTGCGGCTGTCGCGTTCGGTGAGAACATCTTCGCGGCGGTTCTCCCGCTGGCTGCGAAACCCATGTACGTCCGACTCGGGTACCAATGGGCTAGTAGCCTATTGGGGTTTGTGGCGGCAGCATTGACTTTCGCTCCGGTGGTGTTACTCTGGAAGGGCAGGACGATTCGGGGCAGAAGTAAGGCGATTCAGAAAATGGCTCATTCTTGACTTGACTGTGGGTTGATTGTTCATGCGCGTTGAGCCTCTAGATACAGAAAACTATACCCTTGCCTATCACTTCGTGTATATAGTCATATCACCAAAGAGCTCATCCGCATCACTCAACGTCGCCCTGGCATATCCTTTCACCATATTCCCCACGCGCGCACAGTCCGGATCCGTAGTAAAGGGACTACATCGTTAATATCCATACCCATACTCACACTCACTGGGAGGAGAAAAGGAGGGGAAATACCTAGTCCAATACACCTCCCCGTTCTTTTTGACATTCCTCACCCACGTCTTATCTTCCTTCTCAGCCAAGGACACAGTATTCCAAACCATCGCCGCCGGCCACTGGAGGTCCGCGACGATCTGCTTGACAGGCACATTAGGACTCACAGAGAAGACGAGCGTGTTTGAATCCACCTCGAGAAACCCCTTAGGGTCCTCCAGCACCACGATTCCAATCTCACGCAGAAACTCCTTATCGACAGCATCGTACGCCGGGTCCTGCGCGAAACACCTCACACCTTCAGACTGGACCATTCCCCTCGCGCTCAGAACGGACACCATACTCTCGATAGCGGCATGCTGGGCATGTGCGCGCGTTACATGCCAGTCCTCGTCGCTGCTCCCGGATGGATGGGAGTCACTGCGCGATGCGAGCGATCCCAGAGCGAAACACACGATCTTGTTCACGGGCACGCTCAACGTCAACGTCGATAGATGATGTTCCAGATCTCGTCGCGTGGTACTTTCCATCCAGAGATGACGAGTCTGGCTGAACCGGACTCGCACCTCATCCAATGTACAGGTCGACAGGGGAGGCGCGCGTGTATACCCGATTGACACGGGGGTGTGATCGTGGCGCAGGGCTAGTTCGGGACAGATGGGCGCCAAATGGCCGAGGTATTGGATGCTGGAGTAGTTGATGCGGTAGGTATTTCTACACCATCAGATTTGATTTCTTTTTTTCCTAGTGGCTATGGATGAGGGCTCACGCAAAATCAGCACACCATGCAGGAACTTTCAGACTGTAGGTCTGAGGCACCTCGTCCAAGTCCTGAATATGCACCTCGTCATGTCCGGCGTCTATCTGGCGGTTCAGGTCCTCGAGTAAGGCACGAGGGAAGAATGGCTTCCCGGATTGCCAGAGACGCATGATATGAGCGAGGCGGTCCTGGATTTTACCCAGGGTTTCATGGTCAATTTCATCCTCCAACGATACGACTTGAGATTTTTCCTCGGTCATAGTTCGAGGTAGCTGCACCGCACTGTACTTATGATGACACGATTACTATCAGTCTGAACTTGAGGATGAAAAATAGGCGAAAGTACTGGATTCTCGATCTATATAGATACTACATCTAAGAAATAGAAACATCTCCATATCCTATGTATCTCCCAGCTGTTGGCACCCAAACCCAAGCTACTGACCTGACCGCAGCTCCCTAATTTAGGTGTTTGTTTTCTCGCCCTGCAGACTCACACTATGACCCGCATGGGCCCTCCATTAATAACTGGAGACTGGGATGATCCAACCCCCCTAGAGAGGGCGTCGGACGTGGTGATTGGGTCCCGGCACAATGCAGAGCTGCAGCGCAATGGCTATTTTCGGGCATATTATGGGATATTTATATCCTGCGCCGGAATACCGGTGGATGCCGCTGGTTGGTTGGTTGGGCGATATTAACGGTGTATTCAGAGGAGACTATTGGTGGTATATAATTAGTATAATTAGAAATGTACCTTAGTATCTGCGACTTATATTTATCTTAGTCTGATTTAGCATGTTTTGTGCTATATCCAGAGTTAGAGATCTGTAGTTCTCTGCATGGAGTATCAACCCTATCACACAATGCATATTGTTGGTATGTTGGGAGGGGCAGATTGGCCGAAGTCTGACAGCTGACTGCATGTAATCATTCTTCTCAGGGCGGTTATCCTAATGCTATCTACTTTGGATGTGACTTGACTCCAGCAGACGACACGCCGGCCTTTGTATCTCCTACTACCCCCTCCAGTAGACGAGACAGACACAGATTTTATTTCAGAAGCCTTCTATCACCTGGACAGGATCGTGCAACGTGATACAATGTTTTAGCCCCCGACCGATACTCCGTCTCCCTCCGAGTTGTATCCCGTTTGTCCTACTGTCTGTATTTTCCCATCATTGGAGCCAAGAGGTTGTCTCATTCCTATCGTCTCATAAGTAGAATAATGTATGCATGAATTGCGATTCCTTGGATTCTTCCGTCCCGTGTCCCTGTACTCCGTTCCGAGGCTTTGTTGTCTATGTAACGTGTTGTGTAGACATAGATGGTGACAGAATGTACAATATAGTCCGATGGATGAGTTTGTCCCCCAGTATTCGTCCTACTTTGTTGTTTGATTGTCATACGTGATTTTATTTTCATCCGAGTATATTCAGAGAGTAACTGATTTCCCGTGGAATGGTTAATTGTCAAAGAGATTGTCTGTTAGCTATTTTTTGGATATGATCAGTAGTGCTGAGTGATGGATAACATGTCTGAATGATAGAAGCTTATCATGAAGACAACATATACGGAGAATGAAATACCTAGACATATTCTACAAACGATTATGCTGGAATTCCATTCATTATGAAGACATAAACAGTGTCTCATTACCAATCAGCTGAATTTCCCCTCATTTTCAGCATCCGACCTCGGCTTCACCCCTGCAAGAACACGACATAAGACATGCCACAGTCTAACAATCATGTCATGTACATATTTTTACCCCATCCACCATGACATCCGAAAGCTACGACGTGTTGATCATCGGAGCCGGCTTCAGCGGCCTCTACGCTCTGTATAAATTCCGCACCGCCGGACTACGCGTCCGCATCTTCGAAGCCGGCGACGACATCGGCGGCGTCTGGCACTGGAATAGATACCCCGGGGCCCGCGTTGACTCAGAATGGCCACTGTACCAGCTCAGCGTGCCGGACGTGTGGCGCGATTTCAACTTCTCACAGCGTTTTCCCGACCACAACGAGATCCGTCGATATTTCGCGCACGTCGACCGAGTACTGGAGTTAAAAAAAGATATTCAGTTCCAGGCGCGCGTCCACTCCGCGACATGGGACGATGACACTGCTATCTGGACGATCCGGAGTGAATCCGGCCACATCGCAGTGGCTAGACATCTCTGTCTGTTCACTGGCCTACTGCATCGCGCGCACAAGCCTGATTTTCCCGGTCTCGACATCTACCAAGGCCAAATTATTCATTCCAGCGCCTGGCCTGACTCTCTCGACCTGTCAGGGAAGAAAGTCGCTGTGATCGGCACAGGCGCCACAGGCGTCCAGATCATCCAGGAACTCAGCAAACAAGTCAATCAATTAACCGTATTCCTCCGACGACCTAGCACCTGTTTCCCCATGGGAAATCGACCCCTCACAACAGCAGAAAATGACGCCTGGCGTCCCTATTTCCACGTCATGCACTCCGCAGCAAGGAACTCCCACGGCGGATTTCCCTCTGTTCCACCGACAAGGGAAATCAACGACATCACCATTGAAGAACTAGAAGCGTTCTTCGAGGAGATCTGGCAGGCAGGAGGGTTTAATTTCTTCAGTCGGAATTTCCCCAGTGCGTTTGTCGATCGGGATGCTAATCGCATTGTGTATGATTTCTGGGCGAGGAAAGTCCGTGAGAGGATTCAGGATCCGGTTAAAAGGGATTTAATGGCGCCGCTGGAGCCAGTTTATCCGATCCTCACTCGGAGGACGCCTCTTGAACAGGACTTTTATGAATCGATCGATCGGAAGAATGTCGAAGTCGTTGGGCTTAGGAGTACACCTATTTCTACGTTCACGGAGAAAGGCGTGCGCACAGACGATGGGATGCTCAGGGAGTTTGATTATCTCGTTATGGCTACGGGATTTGATAGTTTTACTGGGTCGTATGTACTCATCCTGATTAGTTGGTTGGTTTTCTAACTGGACAGAATTTCCGAGATGAATATCCAAGGTCGAAACGGCGCCAATCTGAACCAAATCTGGAAAGAAGGAGTTCGAACATATCTTGGTATGACGGTACATGGATTTCCCAATTGTTTCTTGAGCTATAGTCCACACGGTGAGTTAACCTTGTCATTCTATCTATTACGTTTTATGTAACGATATGATACCTACAGCACCGACCCCATTATCCAACGGACCCACGATCCTCCAATGCCAGGTTGATTTCATCGTCGACGCCATCACGAAGATGGAAAAAGACAATCTCCGCAGTATCGAACCAACAGTGGAAGCAGAGACCCAATGGCGAGAGACTATCCTCAACGCAGCAGAGAAGACCCTCTTCCTAGAGACGGACTCGTGGTGGATCGCAGCGAATATCCCCGGGAAGAAGAAGGAGATGTTGACTTATCTAGGCGGGATTAATCAGTATGAGAAGGAGTGTCGGGAGACGTTGGATAAATGGACGGGGTTTGTTGTCCGGGAAGAAAAGATAAAGTCAAATTCTAAGCCAGAAGAGGGTAATGGTGTGAGTGGGGAATCCAAAGACGGTGAAGGAGTCGAGGGAGGGATGAAAAATGTGAAACGCAGAAATCGATCCAGTTTATCTGGTCTGGCTGCGTTTTTGAAAGAGAAATTGACTGTGGGTCATTAGCCTCTGGCATATAGTGCCGTTGCTTATGATGCAGGATATATAAATGATGTATCATATGCTTCACCATATACGTTCTTAGTATCAGTTGGATTCCGTCTTTTTCCACCAAAAATTACATTCTCGACGACTCCATTCGTCTCTCGCCAACTGCGCTGGAACCCCAGTCCCAGCTCCTCCGGCTCTCTCGTCATTACCATCGCCAAAGATCATAATCCGCCCGTCGGGTGTATAGCTCTCCCACAGCGGTCGGTCCGGATATGCGCCAGACACGGCGTTCGGGTCTCCACGGATAATAAAAGATGTGAAATACGCATGTAGCATGCCGGAAACTTCCTCCTGAGATGGGGAAATACCCCTCACCTCCGGGTCAAATGCCTCGTAAGGTAGCTGATCCGCGTGGTTGGCGCCGCCCTGGACAGTCGTATTCAATGCCCATCGATACAGAAACACGGGCTTCTTCTGACCGCGGGAGGCAAATCGGGCTGTCTGACGCACGGGACACACATACGCATACTGTCCGTACGCGGCCTCGACGCGTTTATACTGCGATCCAACGGAGATATTTCTCGTTTCCAGATAAGGGGAAGATGGATCCCGTGCCGGGTCGGGGTAGAGGGAGTCAATGGTCTTGAGATCCGCGTCTGAGAAAGCGGGGAGGAGGGTGTGGAAGAATTCTGTAAACTCCTCCGACTTGGACATATTGGTGGGCACGTAGTAGGTACCTTCGTTGGTGTTGAACCCCGTCAGAATAGGCATCTTATTCCATTCGCCGGAATTCCAGGCGTCGATGGGTCTTTGCGCGATGATATCACCGTCAATGACGGGTTGGAATGCCCAGCGCACAGACGGGTTGTATCGATCAAAGACGGTAAAAGAGGCATTGGTGATTCGATCCAGGGGCTGTCGGCGAAGACATCCAAAGATTTCCTTGTCAGGCATATTGTTGCAGCCAGACTCATCCACGAACTGGCGGAACTGATCCTCATGGAGAGTGGCATTGGGTGGATGAACGGCGCGCGATGTGGCGGCGCCAGACTCGATGATGGCGCGGTGGAACAGCTCATCTCCGAGCTTTATGTTCATAATGTGGTGTGCAATCTACGGGGATTAGCTCGAGTATCGACGTGTTCCCCGTCAGCCTACCGAATGAGCTCCTGCGGACACTCCGAATAGCGTCACCTGCGAGGCATCGCCTCCAAAAGCCTCGATATTGTCATGAACCCAGTCCAGTAGGAAAATTTGGTCATGGAGACCGAGGTTCAAAAGACCTTCCTGGGCCGTTGTGGACGACGGAAGAAAGCCGAGTGCACCGAGGCTGGGACGTTAGTTGACGTCTGACTGGCATTTCTATAGAAAGGAGCTTAGGTGTAGGTAGTAGCTCACCGGTAATTAAATGAAACGCCGATGAATGGCTCTGCAGACCATCCTACCATAGACGCGGTATTATGCATTAAAGCTACTACATCAGCAAGTCATTCAATGTACAGTAGTTTGATATTCACCAGAACCGCGATTATAAGCCCCTCCGTGGATGTACACAGCGACGGGTAATTTCCTCCACTGCACCCCACGAGGTCGGAAGATGTTCACGGTGAGACAATCCTCATCGCTGCCGGGGTCTCCCTTCAGCGGAATCAGTTGTTTCCCAGGACATCTGGCGAGTTCAGTATTTATCCTCGGGTTGGATTAATTGTGCCTACCGACGGCCCATGCGACCAGCATCAATCAGCTCGTCGGATGGATCGACTCGCTTTGGACGTCGGAATCTTCTCTTCCCAGTCGGCGGTAAAGCATACGGGATTCCTCGAAATGCCTCAACCGGATGTTTGAGTGTGTGTCGCAGCGTCACTCCAACAACTGTCCCTTGCCGAAGAGTAACCCGCGGTCGAGTCGACGGTTGGAGAGAGTTCGGAAGCCATGAGGAAATGGCGGGAATGCGCGGGGTAACGCTGGAAAAGAAGTGGATGTGTTGGATTTCCAAGACCAGAAGCACCGGTAGTGCTAGGAGGGCAAATATCTGCCATCGAGAGAGCATGGTGCACTTGGTGACAATGGTGTTGTTGTTTCGGTTTGGTCTGTCGGGATTCGGCCTTAACTTCTGGTTCTGGCTGTGATCAGTAAGCATGCACTCATAATGCTCCGTGTCGTCTATATTCGTTGAATATAGAATTATTCAAATTAAGGTAGAAATATGATACAGGTCTTAGACGGTTTTATATCATAAATTCCATTTGTACCTTATTTCTTACCAAACCCAACTTTCATGATGTGAAGCCCTCGGAAACACTAGGGCTGAACTGCCTTAATTGCAGGACTATTTGTATAAATATCACAGCATGGCATGGAGTGTTTAGACTATATACCCGTATATTAACATTTAGATGAAAATATCTGGCTATGCACTTTGAGCTGCTGATTCAACTTTATAAGAATGCCCGCGGATACTCGGAAGTAGACAACACAACCGAAATTCTTGGGGCCCTAGGCAGATTGTAAAAGTATTTGCAGCCGAAGCTCGTAAGTTCATAAGGCAACAAAGTCAGGCATAGTTAGAAAACAATCAGGGGACAAATCGTATAGCTCAGCTTGCTATATCACGGTGACTGGTGGACTGATGCTTGTTTTAGTTTCAAGCAGCCGCACATAGACTAACTCCCCGGCGGGAGTAGATGTATCAATAAAATTCCTTAGCTAAATACTAAGGCTCTAGTAGCCAGATAAATCTTCTAATATATCGACAAGATAACACACGAATTGCTCAATCTATAGCAGAATCCAGCCCAATTTTACTAAGCAAGATTAGCAACCCATAGATCTATCCAACATGACAACAACCACGATCTAGATCTAGACCCAAAAACAACCCAATATCAAATACCATCACATCGGCAAAGCCACCATCTCCTTCAAACTCCAATACCTACGCATATTCTCCGCCCTCAGGGCATTCACCTCCTCATCAAGATGCGCCCACAACACCGCCCCAAATCCATCCATCAACCGTTTCACCTCCATCCGATCTAGATCCGACTCTCCGGAACGACATTTCTCCAGATATTCCCCGAGACCGGCAAGTCCATTGTGGATTTCCCTATGCTGCGAGAGCAGGGTAAGCTCTCGATGGAATTCCGGCATCTTCTTCGCCAAGACGGGGAAAATATGCTGTTCTTCTATGGAATGATGGAAGTCTAGTTGGGAGCAAAATCCCAGTCCAGTGGTGATTAGTTGTCTCGGGGAGAGGAGTTTTTTGCCACTGGTTGTGCAGGCGTCTTGGAGTTGGTTCCAGGTTATACGGAAATGGTTGTGCTAGGTATGTTTATGGATATATTAGACTGATAAGACAGAAGGGAGAGGTGATGATAGTAGGATCGGATCGGCGGACGTACAAAATAGTCCATCTGCTCTGCCATTCGGTTGTAGGTACGATAATCGTTAGTTGACAATGCAGGTAATGCATCACTGTCAGGCAGCCCATTCTGGCTGGACGATGAGCCATTGTTCATTGCAGACATGATGAAGAAGCGCGCTGGTAGATATGGCGTCATCAAAATACACGGAGAACAGCAGAAGCGCGAAACCAGCCGAATGTGATGTATCCGACGTAAAACCCTCATTCTACAGCATCTTCTGCTGACATAAAAATGACAAATGACATGGATGTCATGCAGATAAGCCGTGAAGCGGAACAACTGCAAATCAGCAGTCATCCATTTCTACGCCGTACACTAACCATTTTAGGTAATCCGTCTCCGTTGAAGCACTGGGATGAAGTGGTGGATTTGATTTCCTTCCACAGGACCATCTCAGAGCTATGACTTTATATGGCGTGTATGAAGTGGATCAAATCTGGAGACATTTCTCAAGGCTATTCTGGCTTGCCTTCCGCTGCATCGTGGTCTCCTGGCTGGCGGGATAGTGCTTTGAAACTGCTCGAGCTCGTTCACGATTCGAGCCGTCAATTCGTTGAAGTCGGCCGCGAAGTCGCGAAGCTCCTGTATTGAATTCTGTATGTGGAATTCCTGCCAACTAGAGACAAACAACTTCGTGTGCTTTGCCTCTGTTCGTCTGCTGGGAGAAACAAGGGCGATAGATGAATTCGAGTTTGCTATGCCTCAGTCTCAGCCCAAACAGTTCCCGATCTCTGTAGTGGGGCTCTACGCATGCCAAACAATTTGATCATCGGGATGAGCAGCACTAATCGCTTACAGATCCTTCGGTTCGCCCTCTCTGGGGACGGGATGCACGCTTCAGCTTCTATGCGAGTCTGGATGCCAACTCGTCAGAACCAAATCGGCACGCACTCAAGGCTGCCGAAGGCCTGAAACAGCTCCTAGCTTCTGTCGCAGAAAGATCAGAATTGCTGAATGATCCGTCAAATAAGGACAAGCTCATCGTGGAAACGGTCCAAACCATCCAAGAATATCCGATCTTTGCACGTGGCCAGGAATATCCCCAAGTGGCCGCCATGCCCATTGACTCTCTGGTGACGGCGGACATCCGAAGCTGGGCCCGTCGCTATCTAAACATGGAATTTTCCCTGCAATCAATTACGAAAGCAGGTACAATGGAAGGACTGGGGAGCCTCGTATGCGACCCATTGTGCTCTAAGCATCTGGAGTAGTAATCGCAGATTTTGTAGGATTGGTTTTCATTATAGATACCAAACTCTGGTCACTTCAGTCGACATCGGATTAATAGAATATTTATCTGACATTCAGCTGCAACATTGTTTCGAGCCCGAAGTGAGCGCGGAAGGGAACATGCGTGCTGAAAGTGGCGCACAGTCTCCGGGAAGCACACTTGCGGAAGTTGGAGACTGAAGCAGAACATCAATGGAAAAGACAATACAACGTTCCTGGTCGGAAGTTGAAATACCGTTCTAGGATGCATATGGAGCATATGGAGAAGGTTGCGCCAGAAACATGATCGCATTGCATTATATTATAATTAATCTTAATCTGCTCTACATTGGATGAAATGTTCCAGGTCTTCAATGGACGTATGCCACCCCAGCAGTTAAGCTGCAAGGCACAAATCAAGTACATCGCTGGTCAAGAGACATTCTCCGCTCAATATCAGCACTTCTTCGGCACAACCACAGTCATGAAAAGACAGGATTGCAATTTGACATCCGTGCTAGTTCCTACTCGATGGCCGCCAGTGGGCATAAATGGGGAAATATGGAACGGGTACTGTAAAAGGAGTATTAGATAAAATGTATCGGTGCAGATGGCAACGAAAGAAAGCCATATAAACACAACAGCCATCCGCAGTAAAGTCCAATACGTAATTAGTAGCCATATCGTGAACACGTGAAAATCGAAGCCTATAGCTCCTTGTCGCGCATATGTTTGGGCGGCTTGAAGTTGCCCTGCCGCAACTCCTGCCAGGCAAGATCAAAGCGCGCGCCCAAATACCAGGCCGTTCCAATCTACAGAAGGTTAGAAATACAACATAAATCGCTGGAAAGGGCCTCCTACCATGATAGCAGACACGAAGAGCACAATGACGCCCATCAGTGCCATCATAAAGTAAACATCTTGGCGTGTCTCAGCCTCGAGTCTAGCTTTTTCTTTCTCGGCCTCGGACTGCTCGCCGGAAACTTTCCGTTGAGCATCCTCCGCGTTCTGGGACGGGAAGATTGTCTCGATGAATTTTTCAATCTGTCCAAAGTCAGAGTGCACAATGAAAAAGTAGGGATAAAAAATGGTCACCTACCCGTCCGCAGACCAAACTGATCTTGAGGAAGTTCGGATCCTTTGGGGTGTTCTTCTTGTGGATCTTACGTGCATATCTGCGGAAGACCTCACACAGGACGCGCAGATTCTGCGTCGACTCGATCATCAACTGGCAAGCGTCACCTTTGGTGATCTTGATATTACGCTCAAACATTGCCGGGTTGCGGAAGCACAGTTCCAGGGTAGCAATGGCCATGCTTTGAGGAATGGCACAGAAATTGAACACACTTTGCTCACGCAGGCCAGCCAGGTAGAACAAACAGTCCTCGACATGCTCCAGAGCGTTGAGGACCATTGCAGAGCTGCAGTTAAGAGCTATCTCGCGGTTCTCGGGCTTGAAGAGATCATCGAAGTCACTGACGTACTGGGACCAGATTTCCCTGGGCCAGAAGCGTCGGTTATCATCGTTGTCTTCCCGAACATCACGGATGATGTTCGTTTTCTGCAGGAAAAGGCCCATGGACTTGTGAAGACGAGGACGCTTGAGCAGCGCCGCGTTACCGAACTCTGCCTCCACAAAAAGGCGGGTCAGGCCCTCTCCAACCAGGCCCGCCACATAGTAGCAGTATAGATCATATTCCACAGTGGTCTTCACACTGGCATCTTCCAGTTCGGCCTTGCGGCAATAGTCCGCCATACCATTGCCCATCTTGTCAGTGATGTCCTTGACAATGGTCTGGTAGGCAGGTTTCATGTTCTTGAATTCGGTGATGACGTTGTGGAACTGAACCAGCAGTTCCCGATCCTTCTCCTCGGGGCGGTTCCCATCGAAAGTCCATCCATCTTGCTCGAGGATGTCCTTGAATCCGCGGAGCAGGGGCTCCTTGACTTCCAGGGGGATTGAGGTGTCATCTTCAATCGTATCCAGCCCGCGTAAAACCAGATAGAAAACACACACGGGAAGCAGCAGCTCCGGGTGAAGCTCCTTGATCACCGCACTGAAACTCCGGCTGGTCTTGTCCAGGAATTTTAAGCAGGCCTTCTGTGTCTCGGTATCACTCTTCTCATCGTGTTCATGAACGGGATTGTGCCAGACTTTCCTATCACAGCGGATCATTAGACCTCTATAAGCGTTGGCACAGACGTATCGCAAACCCTTAGGGGCTAGGAGATGGGGGAGATGACCAACCATTGCAGGATTGCCCTCAACTCTGAGGGGTGGAAAGAGTAGTAGAAGATGTTCGAAATGAGGCCCATGGTTAGAGGAAGTCTAGTATACAACCAGAAAGAAAACGAGGAAAAGAGGAGCAGAAAAACAGATCAATAAGGAACTACTAATTAGGAGACGTGAGGTTCATGGAAAAATGTGCGGAAAAAAAAAATCTGGTAATATACAGAAGATTGCCGTAGGACAAACAGCCTCACTTGCTTAAGAGGAAAGGAGGGAATCAAGAAAAAGGATTGAAGTGGAAGGAAGGAAAAGGAGGTCAATTAGGGGAGAGAAGAAAATGAATGAAAGGAAGAGAGAGAGGGAAGGAGAGAGAATAAAAGAGAAAAGAGAAAAGGTACCTGGGAGGAATTTTAAAAACGAACAGCTCAGTAGGGGGCATCCAAGACCCGCTTGGTGCCGACAGGGCATCGGCTGGTATTACCGCACTATACAGGTGCACGGCCACAACACGTTCTCCAAGCGCCTAAGAGGACTCTCCAATATAGTGGCGCCGGGTAATCTATCCATCCCATACCTGGCGTGACCATACGCCCAGTACGGCGACTCGAGCGCACCAAAAACGACCCCCGCCAATGCCATGACGAAACAGGCGCAAAAGCATCATCAGGCAGAAAAAAAAAAAAATAATAATAAAATAAAAGAGTACCATTAATATTAGCCTGGGGAAGTCACAATATCGCTACTCCTCCCCGCCGCGACTGGTTGCTGCCGGGGTGTTTCTATTTATTTTTGTTTTCTTTACCCTTACAATTGTCTGTTGGTTGCCATCGTTATTCTGTCGACGTTGAAATTCTGCAACTGCTCGCCATGGTCGCAGATACTACGTACTATGATGCGCTGGGAGTGCCTCCCACAGCAACGGAACTCGAGATTAAGAAGGCATATCGCAAGCTTGCTATCGTCACTCATCCAGGTACGGCGTCCCTTCTGGACCTCCTACCTGTCTTCTGTCTCCTTCTGACTTCGACAGATAAAAATCCCGGTGATGAAAGTGCACATGCGAGATTCCAGGCCGTAAGACACTCTCCTAGATCAGACCACTTGTGCTACCGTGACCTAGCTTGTGGTACTTGCGGACTCTCACTGATTTTTCTATGCGAAATAGATCGGCGAAGCCTATCAAGTTCTCAGCAACGAAGAGTTACGAAAGCGTTATGATAAGTTTGGCAAGGAAGATGCGGTCCCAGGTGGCGGTTTTGGTATGTTCTTCTGATCGGCATAGAGTAGAACTATTTATTTCGATTCTCTGGCTAAAACTTTCCTGCAGAGGACCCCGCCGAGTTCTTCGGGATGATCTTTGGCGGTAACGCCTTCGTCGACCTTATCGGTGAAATCTCGCTCATGAAGGACCTTACGGCTACAATGGATATCACAATGCAGGAAATGGAGGAGGAAGAACTGGTCGCGTCCACCGAAGAGAAACTGAATGTCCAGGGCGAGGAGACCAAGGCGGAGGCATCGACCGAACCCGTTGCCGAGGCCAAGTCGGGACTTGATACTGCCACAGACAAGACCGAAACCAAAACGCCCTCCCCCGAGGGCTCTGAGAAGCCCACCGCCAGCTCTGGTCAAAGCACGCCCCGTCGCTACATGGGCCAGCAGGCCATCATGGACAAGTCGGAGGAAGAGGCACGAATGGAGGCAGCTGGTCTGTCCGCTGAGGAGAAGGAGCTTCGCAAGAAAGAGAAGAAGAAGGGCGGTCTGTCCCGGGAGCAGCAAGAGCGTCTAGCGGCTTACGAGCTGGAACGGAAGAAAGCCCGTGAAGACCGAGTGAACACTTTGGCAACTAAACTCGTGGACAAGGTCAGCGTCTGGACCGAGACCGACAAGGGAGCCGATGTCACTCGTGCTTTCGAGGAGAAGATCCGTCTAGAGGTCGAGAACCTGAAAATGGAGTCCTTTGGCCTTGACATTCTGCATGCCATCGGTCAAACGTACGTTCAGAAAGCCAGTTCGTTCCTAAAGTCGCAGAAGTTTCTGGGTATCTCCGGTTTCTTCTCTCGGTTGAAGGACAAGGGAACTATCGCTAAGGAGACATGGACCACCATTTCCACTGCCATCGACGCCCAGATGACTATGGAGGAAATGGCCAAGCTGGAAGAGCGCGGAGGGGAGGATTGGACCGAGGAGAAGAAGGCCGAGTACGAAAAGAAGGTGACCGGCAAGATCCTGGCGGCCGCGTGGCGAGGCAGCAAGTACGAAATCCAGAGCGTCTTGCGCGATGTGTGTGATCAAGTCCTCAGCGACAAACGCATCAAACTGGACAAGCGTGTGGAGCGCGCCCATGCCCTAATCATCGCCGGTAACATATACCAGAAGGCAAGTCACTACACCTTGTCATTGTGTCTTGGACTTTACTGACCAAAATCCTCCAGGCGGAACGTGACCCAGATGATGAAGGCGACTACATGGCTTTCGAGCAGCTCATGGCCGAAGCGATGACGAAGAAGGGCAAGGATGATAAGAAGAAGAAGAAAGAGAAATCCAAGCACGAGCATCACCACGAAGAGGAGACCGCTGCCTAACACCACTACCTAATCCGCCCCTTGACGCATTCTTACTGAGGCTCTTCTGCTGCTGTACTTTGTTTCCCGTTCCGCTCATCATTCTTCATTCCCACTCTTGCCTTCACCGTACAGTTTTGTTAAGACTGGATATGACTTTTTCAGGGGACATACTTCACTTGTAGCGAATTATACTGTCCCTTGTAGGACTTGACTACACACATGACGATTGATAGGACACTCTCAATGGATCAACGATAGACAGATACTCCTTCCATCTACATCCACTCCACTTACTACTCGTAGACATAACCACTCTCGGCACCGTATGCAGCTCGGTTGGCAAGAATTCCCTGGAGATTATTGCATCTATGGATCATCGCGATGCATCCTTCCCCGCAGCCGTACCTTTGCTTGTCGGAGAGTTCCGCTGGCTGCCCCGCAAGGAATGCTGCATGGTCTGCCTATCACCGTCCATATCAGCGTCGCCAGCCTGTCCTATTCAGCTCGGGATCAGGCCGTTAGACTTGCCACAGCACGCGACATCCTGCCGCAAAGAGGGGCCCTATACGATCCCTATAGGCAGCTAGTAAACCGCTAGTGTTGGCTCCATCCATATTCCCGTCGCCCACTGGTCAATTTCCCCAGCGCAAAAATGCACGATGACACCCTGTGGACGGTAACGGCAAAGGAAACGTGGATCCTCGATAACTACAATGGATGATAATAGAATTTGTTTGTCTTTCAATTTAGACCACTTCATCCGCTTATCGACCGGACTTGTCCGGTTGCCCAGGTATTAAAGATCGACGTAATTGCCCCCCCGGAGACCTGGTTCTGTTGGCAAGCTGCCAATTTGTGTCTACTTTGCGTTGAGATGCATCAATTCTTATCCTCGTCTGTCGCTGCGCTCGCCATCCTGGCCCTCGGAGGCAATGCCTCTCCAGTATCGAGTTCAGCTCCTCCCGCTCCCACCGGAACTGTGTTTCCGTCCGGCTTTGACATAACTTCGAGCTGGGCCAACCTCAGTCCCTGGAAGGAGCCCCAGGGATTCAATGTGTCCAAGGGTGTTCCGCGCGGATGTGAGCTCTCGCAGGCTCACGTCCTGCACCGACATGCACAGCGGTACCCCACGAGCTTCCGACTGGATGGTGGGGGAATCGATGCCTTTAGCCAGAAACTGGGCAATTACAGCAGTCAGCACAACACCAGGGACATTGGAAAGGGCCCATTGTCCTTCTTGAACGATTGGGATGACCTGCTTGGGAAAGATACGTTGCTACCCAAGGGAGCAGCCACGGAGGCAACATCCGGTGCCAATATCTGGTCCAAGTATGGACGGTTCCTGTATCGAGCAGGGTCGGGCGTCGAACGATGGAATTCTTCACTGAATGTCTATCCCGACGGAACGGAGAGACCCAAGCCAATCTTCCGAACAACGACACAGGGCCGGATTCTGGAGAGTGCGCGATGGTGGTTGAGTATGCAACCCCTGTTTGAATCCGTCCGAGAAAGTGATCCTAACCGTATTAGGCGGATTCTTTGACAACGAAGGGGCCAATAGCTCGTACTCAGAGTATGACCTGGTCATTATCCCGGAGGGCAATGGATATAATAATACCCTGGGATCGGACCATTCCTGTCCAGGCGACAAAACCGCAGGGTAAGAGGACTAGAATCAATTGACATATTGTATATCCGATGAAGCTCACGAATAACTCCCAGGGCCAATGCAGGAACTGAGTTCATCCCTATTTTTGCCAAGAATGCCGTGGCTCGTCTCTCCCAGTACCTTCCTGCCGATTTTAACCTGACTCCATTCGATGTGGCTTCCATGATGGGGCTCTGCCCCTACGAGTACGCGACGATGGGCCGGTCGTCATTTTGCGCCTTGTTCACGGAGCAGGAATGGCGTGACTACGCTTACGGTGTGGACATGCAATTTTATGGAAACTTTGGCTTTGGTGCGGCCACCGGCAGGGCCCAAGGCATTGGATACGTGCTGGAGTTGGCGGCGCGACTGGAAGGTAAGACCATCTCGTACAGCGACACAAGCATCAACACCACCTGGGACAAGTCCCCGGATACGTTCCCCCTGCACCAACCACTGTACATGGACATGTCGCATGATACTGTCATCGTGGGGATCCTAGCCGCCTTGGGTCTCCAATATTTCAAGTACGGACCACACGGCCTGCCCTCAACGGTGCCCCATGCCATCCCAAAGACGTTCAATCTCAATGAGGTGACGCCATTCGGAGCGAACATCGTGTCGGAGGTGTGGACTTGTCCCACGGAAACTTCCTTTGACCACTTGGATGGAGCGATGTACAGCAACCCCGACCTGTCGTCGACACCGGGCACGAAGGATTACATTCGGTTTGTGTTGAACGGGGCGCCAGTGCCTGTGGATGGAGTCGTGGGCTGCGAGGATGGCAAGAATGGGTTTTGTCCGGTGGAGGACTTCCTGAAGGGTGTGCCGAAGCTGAAGGAGGTTGCTATGTACCAGTATGCTTGCTTTGGGGACTACCCCACGGGGAAACAAGTTGGGGATGGACATCCGGAGTAAGCCTGAGAATCTTCGGATACGTCTCTGTGATGATTTGTATGCTGCATCACTGTGTGTAACATGCTAGGTAGATTTCACGTCGTTTAGGCCCAAAATGGATAGAGATGAGTATTATTCTATAGTTCTAATTAAGGCCACTTCTTATGGGGTCATTCGTCACCACTTGAGGGATTTTTTCTTCTTTTCTTCTGTCCTGTTCTGTGCTCCCATCCCTTTTTCTTCCTCTTCATTCATCTTATCCTCCGTCTCATTCCATCTTTATTTATCTATTTATATATATTTACTTAATCTTTCTCTATTAATCTATATCTTGATTCAACTTCTCTTTCTTGGTCAATTTGCTTTTTTTAATCTATAATACTGCGTATCTTATGCCATATATTCTGCTCTTCATCTCACTATTTGACTCAACTTCATCTCGCTGTTATTCGTCAATCTATTTCTATCTACTCTTCAGCCGTTTACTGCTGATATTTATCGCTGATATTTATAGTCATATTTACACATTATATTTTGTACCTTATCTGAGCAGATACACTTGCTACATTCTACTATCTTCAGCACTTACCTTCATCATTTACAGCATCTTAATCTTCAGCACTAACTGCACTAACAGCGTCTACCGCATCTTAGGTATCTACTATTTCTACCTCTCTATTACTGTCTTCTCTATTACTATCTTCTCTATTACTATTCTTCTTCTGCAGTTTGTTTTTATTGCCGCCTTATTACTGTCACACTACTACTGTCATTTTATTTCTAGCCTATATATAACAATGGCACAATTAGCTGGCTGTGACAACCTGGCGAGGTTTACCTGGCGAGCCGTAGACGTTAGACCCATGATCCGGAATGGTGGGGTTGTATCTTGATACAGCAATATGCATTTAAATGTCATAAAAAGCACCTTCTGTCAGTTCAAGAGTTTGATACCACCCAATCTGTGGTACTGAAATTGAAGATGTGACCATCGCTGTTGCGAAGCATCTTCCGGAATATAGTTATTTATCTCTATACTCCTAAGTCTTACATAATGGTATATTTATTTTGGACATCAGGAAATTGCAGGAAATGTTCCCAATCCGTACACCCAGTAATAACAACAGACATGTGGTAATTGTGCCGGCCATTGTTATAGATGAGGTTTGCAATATGGGCCACTTGGATGTTTCCCGTAACTTGAAAGTCCCGACTCTTTAAGGCTGAACTCGTGAGTTGGTAGGTGTGACTAGTATATGGTAATTTTCCAATGGGATCTCCGTACTCAGGCCATAGATCGGCCAGTGGTTGTCGCTCGTTGTCGGACCAGCTGGACCCAGCGTATGAATAATGACTCTAACCTGGGAAACCATTCGAATATTTAGTTGAGCTTCGATTGAGCTAAGAGGAGGCATTTTCGAGTGGTACTCGACCAGGAATGGTACTCAGGTGAATACTCTGATCAGCCATACTTCTTTAGCGGCTACACTATAGCGTCCTGTACTTAAGGCGCGTAAAATGGTGCGCTCAGTGGAGGGATAATACGGATATGCCTCCAACAGGCCCACAATGCCTGTACTAAGCATTAATATGCAATCCATATTTGAATAACAAAGTTATTATATCACTCTCATATTGTATTACTATCTATCCTCCATTCTATCACATGGAATAAATCAAATCAAGTATTATAGACGATGGACAATCAAAATCAAACATCAAAAATCATTAGCATCGGGTATCTAATAAGGGTACCAGAATAGATCATCAGCCTGCCACTTTCTATCACTACAGAAATCACACATATTAAACAATAATCGGACAAAGGCCAGCATTGTCTCCAAAAAAAAAAAAGAAAGAAAAAGAAAAACCGCGCCGATATGTCTGTAAAACAAAAGGAATATAATATCCGGTCAGGCTGTTTCCGTGGCTGGTTTGGAATCCGAAGAAGATGGACGAAAATCATAATACTTGCCCGCAATCAAGTCGCGGGCTATTTCTCCAGTCTCGCTCAATTCTTCGGGCGAGAGAACTCTCCCGCCAAGCTGAACATCGTTCACATGCACACTATATTCGAGAGCTTTCTTAGCTTCGTTGATTAACTCTTCTGTCCAACCTAGACATCGTTTCAGGCTCTGATTCATCTTCTGGCTGTCGGCCAATAGCTCTTGGTGCTTTGCAAGATCAACAAAGAATCGCTTCTCATCTCGAGCTTGATGTCGTGCGTCATGTTCCGCTAACGAATCGGGGCTCATCACCCCGTCGTCTACCATCGACTCTTCGTCGCTAAAATCAGAAGACTCCTCCAGAGACCGTGTGGAAGTATATTCGCTACCTTCATCCAGCTCACTCATGATTGCCAATGAGTTTCCCGAAACAGAGCGAGTGGACGGTGCCATTGATAGCCGGCCTGAACGGCTGAGACGCCGGTATCTCCGCAGCTCGGCATTTTGCTTGCGCATCTCGCGTTCAAGAGTGCGGTTGATTGCCAGGAGTGATGAGTTGCTGATTTCGAGATCGAGAATCTTGCGCTCTGTGCGGGCACTGGTAGCAGCATCGTCCTTCCCCGCTCCAGTGCCTTCAGACTTCACGGGACTCTGAGTAGCAGAAGCGAAGGTATCCACCGAGGCGGTAGACCCGCTGCTGAATATTCGAGGTCGGAGTCCAGAAATGGGCTCTGAGGTAAGAGCGCTAGCGTCCAGTTTGGAGTCAGATGGGGATATGATGATAGGACTCGGCCTCAGGCCCTCTTTTGGGGAATTGTCACAGAGGCCCGAATCCATACTAGAAGGTTTAAAGTGCCTCGGGGTCGTAGCATATACTCGCGGTGAGAACGCTCCCAATGGCGGACTGTGCATGTAGGGGTCAACCTCCGATTGACTATCCACCAGCGATCCAGGTAGTGATAGACCATCAGAAAGTCGATGTGTAGCATGATTGAGTTTGGGTGATGTGATGGGCGGAGAGCCCGCCGGAGGCTTCGAGCCTGCCACTAAGCGAGACAGACCTGCTGAGAGTCGTTTGCCGGCAGTTGATTCTAGCTTCATATTATCTGACAACCTGGATTCCTCTACTCCATTCGCGTAGACGAAGGTCGTCTGTGGCGGTACCTTGCTAGGTGGTCTCGACCGAACATCTACCTCGGAAGAATTTGAAGACCGCGCATCAGATGCATGAAAGAACATTGGTGAGCCGGACGAGCCGTCAGACGCCGAATTCGACCGTGAAAGTTGATGAGGCTCAGTAGTGAGAGTCTTTGCCCTTGTTGCCTTTGACGGCTCCAATCTCCCACCTGCGCGGACAGGGCTTCGCTCTGTCCGACATCCTCCCACATTCGATCCATGCACCACGCTAGCTTGCACAAAAGGAGATTGCGGGGAGTTTCGTCCGCTGGTGGGGACAGTATCTGTTGAGGTCAATCCATCCCGTCTGCTGCTGCGAGCACCCGATCGAGGGGTCACATTTGCACTAAGGAGGGACGGCTCGGAATCCGGTTTCGACGGGTGGTCGGATGGTGCCAATCTCTTTGGCGTACGATATCCAGTAGAAGAGGCGAGTTTGGGGGTCAAAGGGGACTTGTTTGATCGATGAAAAGCGGAGCTGAGGGTCGGGGTGAACGGTTTGGCGAGATAGCCATTGTTTTGTTTATCAGGGGTCATAGTTGCGGGATTCGAGGGGCGGAAAGGAGAGCGACTTCTCATGGCATTGCGATATACCACGGGGATCTGCAAGCATGATGGCACCCGCCAGCACGGAGATGAAGGGAGTAGAGACTGAGCCCTATGTTAGAAAAAGTTAAATTCTCGTGATCTGTTACCATTCGGTGGTGAGGGTGGTTGATGATAATATTAATGCCAACACCGCCGGAACTCTAGTTAGTACAAGTTAGTCAATGTTTTGGCTGCAAAACATCTCCGCCCAAAACAGCCTAGTGGCGACCCTTGTACACCGCAACTATAGGATGCGACTTACATTCCAGCAGAGAAATAAACTGTGGGCCGAGATTTCCAGGTGTGCAGGGAAATGTCCAAAAAGAGAGGGGTCGATATCATCGAGTGACTTCATTCCTGGGCGGTGTACGCCTCAGATTTAATGGATCAATCAATGGTTTGCCTGCATGGGCTGATGCACGTCCCGGCTCTACCCTATTTCCTGCCTCAGGCATGCCTCTCCACAGTCTTCAGCACGCTGTGTTATTTTAGTCAGGTTATTCGATGAAGAGTTGATCATGAGAATTATATACATAAGTGTGACAGGGCTGGAGGGTTAGCCAGCTGTTGAAGTATTCTGGATATATATTCCCTTCCCTAGTGTACACCCGAACGTTACGCAAAACATTTCGAAAGATAGAATCTGAGAACACCAGAAAGCTTCTGAAATTGCAGGCAAGTGTTTAACATGATGGGTTCCTGTTCGTTTAATAGTTGAAATGATATGTACAAGAATTTAAATAGAACTGGCCCTTATAGCCAAAAAAAAAAAAAAAAAAAAAAAAAAAAAATGGCTGCTAGAAATTGTACAACGCGGCAGGTTGATATATCTAAGCTATGAGAAAGCAAACCTTTCAAATATCCAACTGGCCATAATTCTTAGACAAAAAAAAGTCGTTTTTGGCGTGGGTCTATAGGCTCTTGTGATGCTGTCTTCCTCTTGCGTGTTTTAGTAGGAACTGATACAGCATCCTGTGCAGTATCCTGTGAAGCCCCTTGGACAGCCTCCTTGATGGTCTGTCTTGAGAGACAATAGTCTACATGGTTGTTAAATGTGCGGTCCTCTGCCGCTTGAGGTCGAGAACAAATAGGACAATCCCAGAAAACTGGTTCAGATGTGGATTCATCAGGAGCGACTGGACTGTCTTCTTTGACAGGGTTGGTTGGGGGCGAGTCAACAACCTCTTGGCTGAGCTTCTCTAATTCATTCATCTCGCTCTGCAATTCCTGGCGGGCAGCTCGCTCGAAAGCCTCCTCAGTGTCAATTTCTTGCTCGGGGATTGGATCGTGATTGGACTCGGCAGCGGAATTGGATTCACCCGTAGGCTTTGACCGAGTGGCCCATCCAAAAAAGTCAATCCCACCCTTTTTAGTGCTCACTAGGTTGGTGCAGCGAAGGCCAAGAAGTCGAAGCTTGATATTAGGGACCTCCTTCTCGAGTTTTTCCAGCATTGGTAGAGAAAATGTATACAGGTCCTTGGCAAGGAACACGGCCCTTGGAGGCTGACATTGCCGTGAGAGAACCTCAAATGTGGCAAGTTTGACTTTGAGAACCAATGTCCGGCCCTTGAACTGTGTAGAGGCTAGGTCTTTCTCAAGTTCCTTCGAGATTGACCAGAGTTTTTCTCGAAACTCCTCCTTGCTTCCAATTTCATGAAACGTGCGCTCAGTACCTACACTCTTTCGTTCGTAATTCTCCACCGGTTGGATGTTTGTTCTTCCGAGCCCAAGATAACACTGTGCTAAGAAATGAAATGCCTTGTTTCCAAAGAGCTTCGCCAATGTTGCACGCTGAGGATAAATGTCACCGCAGAGTTTGATGCCGATAGCGTCGAGTTCACGTTCAAAGACGCGACCGACACCGCTGACCTTGCGTACTGGGAGGCCTCTCATGAATTCCATAATAGCCTCTCTTTCATTTGGAACCATGAACTGACCATTAGGCTTATTGCGATTGGAAGCGATTTTGGCAATTTTTGCATTCGCCGCAATGCCGGCAGACACCGAGATCTTCGTATTCATAAGAATCTCTGCTCTCATACGGCTAACAACCTCCTCCGGCCCGAGCTGGTTTTCGCTGCAGTAGGTGGTTATGTTGAGGTACGCTTCATCAATACTAGCACTTTCAAAGAGCGGATCGTACTGTGCAAAGATGGCACGAACTTCCTTGGCTTTGGCGATATACTTTTCATAGTTCGGGGATAGTATGACCAACTGTGGGCAAAGTTTTTTGGCCACAAATCCAGCCATGCCACTTCGGCAGCCGAACTTGCGAGCTTCATAGTTACAGGTACTTAGAACCCCCCCACCTACAGCCATTGGAACGGTTCTTAGTTCAGGTCGATTGAGCTCCTCAACTGCAGCGTAGAACGCATCGCAATCGACATGAACAACATACTGCGATAAATCTCGACCCAATTCGAGTTCAGCGAGGAGCTGATTAGCCCGCCGTAGATCATGGGACAGGTCTTGATTTTTTAGACGCTCTTTCTCCTTTAGAATACGCGTGATTTTCTCAGTTAGAATGCGATCACGGGCTTGCTCGTGGTTGAAGAATTTTGATCCTTTGGACGCGTTGTAGATAATTTCAGACACCTTTTCACGTATATTCAGTCTAAGAAACTAGCAACAACGGCGACTTGCTCACCTTCTGCTGGTCGACAGTATCCTGACCGGCCTTGGTCAAAGAAGGGCCTAGCAATTGGTATTTCAACGTTTCATCCTCATTAGCCTTCTCATTTGAGTTAGACGCAACGATTTCCTCGCTAGGCTCTTCAGACGGAGCCTCCATCATCGACATCCATGACAAGAGTTACTCTGAACCACACAACCAGTCATTTCCCAACCAGGCAGATATTAGACTCCAAGTCACGTGAATTCGTGTTTCGGCCCGTGTGTTTCACGTGCATTGGATGTCATCCGAGTCCTGACGAGTCGCCTGACGAGTCGCAACATCTGCGGCGTTGCGTTGGTTGCCCCTCATGTGGATTCTGGACTCCGAGGGTGACTTCCTTGAGGGTGAGTTGTCCGGTGCGAGTGATGTGACATTTATTTGCTGACTGTTTTCAAAGGGAAGCGCGTGTGGCTGCGACCTGGAAAAAAGTATCTCTTCGGTCGGATAAAGCAAGATGGCGGTAAATTCAGATCATCTAGCAAGTCTTTCTTTCCACCCCTGCGGCTAATTTACCTTTCGTTTCTTAGTTCGCCATGCTATTGAACACAACTCGATTTCTCGGAAGCATATGATAGTTGAGGTGTCCCCGGTAAAACCTGGTGATGGTGTAAGAGTTGCCCGTGAAGATTCAGCGCTTGGCCGTTGGCTGATTAGTTTAGTCTCGCATTTACGCAAAATCAGAGATCGCAGTGAGCGACGAGGGCTCTAAATGTGGAACTACCGTGGATGGGAATCCAATCAAGAAGAGTAGCGTAAAATTGACTAAGGAGGAGCACACCATCAAGTTGGGGAGATACAAGCATGCCTTACGGTAAGCGAAACATCCATCTATCCTTGGGGCAGGTGGCTAATCGGTATCATTCCATTTAGAATCAAATGGGAACCTACAGTTCTCAGCTTCTCCTTCTCTTCTAAAGATCTTAAAACACAAGACCCTCTCGCACATGTTCGCTCTCGACTTGAGGATTTGGATATCAAAACGATCATCCCCTATGTCATCGGCCAGACGACGCATGTGGTGCAAAACAAAAGGAATACGGCTAAGGGTCTACAGGCTTTGGTGAATGGAAAACACATTGTCCAGGAGTCGTATCTCGATGCTCTTGTGTATGCTGCCACGCCAAGTGATCTGGAAAATCTAGAGTCATTGTCCCCATTGGAGGCCGACTTTGACTCTGCATGGCCGGACCCAACCGAGCATTTCCCCCCGCCAGGCAAGGAGGCCGTCCCTAGGCCCAAAGAAGCATTTGCCCCAAATCTGGATCGGATTAACGTTTTCGAGGGGTACACTTTTGTATTTGGCGATGCTACGCAGTTCGAAAATCTGCAAGGGGCGATTACGAATGCGCATGGCAAAGCGTTGCTCTATCAAGTCAAGAAGGGTGTCACTACTGCCGGAGAGATTGTACAGTTCATGCAGAACGCTGCCGGTACCAAGGGCCTTGGCAGAGGGAACGGTGGATGTGGAGGAGTGGTCTTTGTTCGCTATTTCAGCAAGGGCCGCGATGACGACTGGTCCTTCAATCTGAGCAGCCAGGTAGCTTCTCTCACTGGGCAGCGCACCATCGAACAGAACGAATTTCTAGACGCTATACTGGCTAACGACGCAACAGCATTGTGTAGGACGCTGCCGGAGCCCGCAACGAGCCAGGAGGACTCGGAACCCACGTCACAGCCCGCACCACCGCCTACCGCAGATGTTGACTCGCAGCCGTCCGGTGCACCAAGCCAGGCGTCCAGGAAAAGCTCTAGAGAACCACGCGTACGCAGTTTTGCCTGCAAAATGAAAACATTTGATGATGGTTTTGATATCAACTCCATTCCTGCCGATGCGCCAGATGATGAGGATGGCTCCGTAGATCCGTTACCGTCCATGGACATAGATCCTTCAACTGAGCCCCAGAGTAACCTGCATGAGGATGAAGATATGGTCGCGAGCCTCTTACCTGGCACAGCGGCCATGAAACGCCGGCGGGCCGAGACTGCACAGAGAAACTTGGACCCGTCGAGTTCGGTCCCGAAAACGGAGGAGGCTCCTCGGCCGAAGCGTCAAAAATTGGACATTCGAGAGGCAGCACGGCGTCATCTGGAGGCGGAAGAGGATGCTCAACGCCAGCGCCGTCAAGAAGAAGCCGTCTCGCTCCAGGATTCCCTGAAAGATGTCAACGTCGAGCAGTTGAAAGGTCTCGCCATTGTGGAGGAGATGGAGTTACCGCCCCGCAAGCAGAATAAGAGTGACAGCCGATGGGATGAGCGATGGAATGGTCGGAAGAACTTCAAGAAATTCCGCCGGAAAGGCGATGCTGGTCAACCCCGCCATCGCATACAGACGGTCATTGTTCCCTTGGAAGAGGTGACCCGCAAAGATTTCGGCATTGGGGAGTACCACTGGGTTCGCAGTCGGAAGTCCACTGATCGTAGCCAGCTAGAGAGCCATCACGACAATGCCATCAGCCAAGAGCTCTCCGAGAGATCTCGCCCGTCGTCCATGGCGGGAACTGAATCTGCGACGCCAGTGCCTCGAAGTCAAAAACGGCATCGCGAAGAGCAAGAATCCGACAGTGATGATGAGCTGAGGTTCCGATTCCGTCGCAGGCGACAGTAGCAGTAAATAATAAGTATAAGGAACTACCCGATGTATCTAACCTAATTGTACAGTATCTATAGTCTATCTGCCTCTTAATATCTACCATCCTGATCCGGATCAATATCCAGATTTACGACCCGTTGAACATTGCGGGTCCGACCACTTTTTAGGAAGTTTAAAAGGTTTTTAAAGGCTTGCTTATCTCCGCCAATCCCAAGCGATGAGGGGCCGACTAGTGTGGCCTGGGCGGCAGGGGCTGAGGCGGAGATGCTCAGGATGGGAACATGGTGATCATGCTATCCTAAGCTAAAAGAAGATGACTGCTTGCAAGAGATCTTTCGCAGTGGAAATGAATAAATCCATTGTGCTCCGCAAGGACGGATTCCTATCCCAGTAAGCCCCAGTAAGTCCGTTTTGGATGGATGACGTCGTACCAGGTTCTATTGGTCGTTTAGTATGGAGGGACAAAAATAGCACGGCAGGGCCCCAATATTGATTGTGATTATTATTAGTAGTAATAGTACTATTATTGATACGGTAGCAAGTGTCATGATAATTACCATTCGACCTGGATTGGAACCCCTCGCGTCTTTTCGATCGCTGTGGATTTCAATGCCGCGAAGGAGGAAGTAAGAAAGCCACAGAATGAGATACGTCGAGTTCCTGCTGCTACTGTTTGGTCCAGCTGAGAAGGGAGGGGGAAATAAAGATTTTTTCTCGCCAACTCAATCAATGGTCCCTTTATTTTCAAATTTTTATTTTTATTTTCTTTTTCCTGATCATCTCCACGCCATTCTCCTATCTCGCTCGCTTTCTCGCCTGGCTGCGATCCCATTTCCCATTTCCCATTTCCCTCTGGATTGGATTCCGTTCCCTTTTTTGATTTTTTTGTCCTCCCTTTCGACCACCTGATTCTTCTTCCGTCATTTATCTCTGCCTGTCCCATCATTGTTCTTCCGTCCCTCTGCTCTGGATAGTCTTCCCCTCAATATCGTCATCCTAATTCTGCCTGACTGCCTAATTCCTTTCTTTTCCCCCTCCTTCTTTGCACGACTGATACCCTTCCAACGCAACATCTTTGTCTCTGCCATGGACCACGCTGGCTGGTGACTCGCCTTGTTTTAGTTCCCTGTGCAGTCCCAGGCGGATTGCTTCTTATTCTTATCCTTTCATTATCGCGCATGGCCGATTGTCCCGTCGGTCATACAATCGTTCCCGTCTAGGTCTGTATACCATGCCATAGGCATTTCTCTGCATCTTCCATATTTTTCCAATTTTGTTTTTTAAATTTTTTTTTTTTTTGTCCTTTGTTCCCCTCTGTTCTATAAAGTTCAAGTGACTAATATTCATCCAAGCATAGCCATCTGTCACGATTTACGACTTCTGATACCTATTTGACATTTATCGACTCCCATCCTACTCCCGTCAATGCTTTCTGATCCGGTTTCTTTTCCTCCCAGTTTGCCCTCCATGTTAGCCTCCTCCCCTCTCCCTCTCCCCCGTCCGGTCTCGGTCAATTCGCTGGCGAGAGCGTCCGTGTCGTCGACGATTCCATACACCAAATCAACTCGCAGCACCAGTGCTGAGTTCGAGGTTCACGATGGTCCCGTTACCCCTCTCTCCAACCCTGGTCAGCTGGCCTGCCAGTCTCCCATAGATACCGAGATGGAGGAAGCACCGATAATCACGGATGGCCCCGCATCCTCTGAAGCGGGTCTGCGTTTTGAGGATCTTCCCATTGAGATTCACGAAGCCATTCTAGACTATCTATTTGGAGAACGGGCCTCGGCCTTGACGTCGGTAGGCCCCAGCAAGCCATCTGCTCGAGGTTGGAATAAATCTCTTCGTCATCCGCGGCGCAAAGCACTCTCCAATCTTTCTTTGATTTCGCCGGTATGGCGATCGTTGGTACAGGAACGGATCTACCGACACAGTTCGTCTCTTCGCTTTTCTTTGATTGGTACATAGGACTGACTTCGATCATAGTCAAAATCAAGGGCACCACCGATGAGCTGGCTGGCGGGGCACATTGGTTTTCCATGCACCCTCACCTCGCCCCTCACGTTCGTCACGTTGAAATATGGATTCCCGTCTGGGGCAGACGGGCAAATAAGACCCCCCATCACCCCTTTCCTGCCCGCCGGTACCACGAGGGCACCGTAGAATGGGCAGATGTGGCCGGCACCCAGACAAATGGCGCAATGTGGGATGGTTTCGAGCCCAATCGCGGAGGGGACTACAAATATTACTACGCCAGTCACAATGCGACTTTGGCAGAGATCTTCCATCATGTTAAGGCGTGTTTCCCCGAAGCTCGCATTCTTACCCTGGAAGGAGGCCACTGCAAGAGACCCCCGATGATCCGCCATTTTCGGGACGACCCTCCGGGGCAGTCAAGACAAGCCCTCCCCCGTCTCCCGGACATTCAAACGTTCGTCATGCGGGGAGCGTGGAATATTATGAGAAGCCCGCAGCATTGGCGCACCCTGTCTGACGCGCTGCCGAATTTGCGGGAGTGGCATTGCGCTTACGTGAAACCCAAAATCGAAGGTTATGACACCGTCGCTGACGTTCTACTCCGACTCCCATCCTCCCTCGTCCACGTCAACATCAGTCTGGAGGGGTTCTACAACAAGGACAATTCCCAATCCGGCTGGCTCGGCGATGGCATCAACCCCCCTCACCTCTGTGGCCTTCTCGGAGAAGTCGCCCCGCGACTGGAGTCACTCGCGTTCACAGGAAAAATCTGCGCCTGTCTTTTCCAACCCGCCGCGTGCACAGACCAATCTACGTCACTTATTCCGTCGAAATCGCGACTCAAATCCCTCGACCTGGTGGTGAAAACGTGCTGTCGCGAGAAACGCAGCAGCTCCAGCCTCCCATTCCTAGACGAGTTTTCCGGCATCACCAACCTCAACTTCATCCGGTCATTCGAGAAACTCGTCATCGGCGCCGTGCACAATTTGCGTTTCCACCAGTCCTTGGACTACATGCGCATCCGGTTCATTGATCTCGACTCGGCCTGTCCGCCGCTCAATCCGTATTTCCAGCTCGTCGGCACCGAATGCTGTGGACTGTGGAGCGCCAGTATTCTCGAGACATTGCACGACTCTCGACCGGAGGCGCAATTCGTCGAACTCAATGATGGGATTTATCCACAGTATGGACCCAACAACCAGATCGTAGGGGCTGTGTATCCGCGTACCAGACCATTGAGTATTCATGCGTTGACATACAAGATCATTGCTGAGGTGTCCAAACCATAAAATATACCCATTCTCTTTATCATTACGGGACTATCCCTGTCCGTGGATGCACGATACATATCAGTAAAAACATAGGCATTATCATGTGATTTATGACGAGGTAATAATACCTGGATCATTGTTACCAGACATAATTCAACGATATTAGCAATAGCAAGACGTGACATTTCATGATCGATCATTGAGATAATACCTTTATATTAAATCATAGCTATCACTAGACAGACAACTAGACAAAGGATCCATCTACCCAAACCCCAAGACCGAAAGCGAAAGCAACATCGTCTAACACCCCCTCCCACACCCACATCTCTCACAATAATCCCTAATATCCAAACATTAACAACGAAGAACCCCAATCCCGTGAAAAACAAACCAGGAACGAAACTCGAGAGCCCAAGAAACTCGAGATAGTAGCCTTGCTGGAGCCATAGGGCCTGTATATATTTATTAGCTAGATCTAGACTACTTTGGGGGTGGATGGAGACAAACTTGAGACAGAACCCATAATCCAGCAGCACATAGACCCAGTTTTGGGGACTTGAGTAATGATGATCCTGGAAGGTAGAATGGGAGGAAGATTAAGTACCATAGGAAGTACTATTCATATTCATTAGCATTCTGTTATATCAACTCTGTCTGAATAGAGAACTGAGATCGAGACAAAGACCAAGACCAAAGAGACAAGGCCAAGCCCAAGAGTCAAGCAAGGCCTTACAAACAAAGGAAAGAAAAAGAGAGGGAGGAATACCTGGCTTGTGCAAACTTTATTAAACGTCACAAACGCAAACGTCTGCGCCAGCATCGCACCGGGAAGACTCCTCTTCGCAAGAACGAGCGGAATAGCAAAGACGGAGAGGAGGAGCTGCGGGAGAAAAGCGAGGGATTCGAAAGATCCATGCACGGAGCCCGCG
This sequence comes from Aspergillus tanneri, assembly GCF_003426965.1. Lineage (NCBI taxonomy): Eukaryota > Fungi > Ascomycota > Eurotiomycetes > Eurotiales > Aspergillaceae > Aspergillus > Aspergillus tanneri. The sequence continues at coordinate 617,028 of NW_022984634.1, read as the reverse complement.
GCAGAGAGATAGAGCAGGGTGCTGTAGGGGGAGAAGTTGTGACGGTGGTCGATGCGGGTGAGATGATGGAGGTAGGTATGCTGTAGGAAGGGGGAGCCGTATATTACATACATGGAGAGATTGAGGGCGAAGAACGTAGTGAGAGCGGTGAGGGTGAGATGAAGACGAGATGGGGTGATAAAATTGAGGATATGGGAGAATACTTGTTGGTGATTGATGTTTGAAGAAGAGTTGGATTTGGGGTTTGGTTTTGACTCCGGTATAGAACCGTCTCGATGGCTGTCCAACCACCACAGGATAGAAGAACCGTAAATGAACGGATAGATTTTGAAATGCACTCCAAGACCCAGTAACACCCCAGCGAGGGTGATCCTCCTATTCAGCACCGCCCAGAGCAGCGCAATAACCAAAACGCAGAGAAGACCCTCCGAGCTACCGCGGGTGCTGATATTAGCGACCATCGGATTAAGCAGCCAAACACTGGCATACTTCAGCGCACGCGCGGAACTTATTCCGTACGTGGCCATGAGCGATTGAGCAATCAACCAACCAGCCAAGACATCAGAGAGCGCAAAGAGCGCCTTTCCAAAAGCGAAGAAGAGCCGACCATCCCATGACGTCGGAAGGAGCAGCCAAGCCAGAAGAGGCGTGTAGCGATATGTATCTCTAGCGTACGGCGAGTCGCCGCGAGAGACGTACCGCGCTGCATCGGTAAACACTATATAGTCGATGTCGGTGTATTTGACAGCGGAATTGGCATCCTGCCATGCGCCATAGCAGAGAAGAACAGCGCGTAAGACGATAGACGCTCCGAAGACTAATGATGGCTTCTCGAAGAAAGACAATGCCATCATTGGCGGTTTAATTCGACTTGGATAATCTTCGATAGAATCATATCAACCCGGCTGGGGAGTGAAAATTTAATTAAACCAGTCAGACAGGGCGATATAGAGGCTTGTCTTATACAGCCATGGAATTTGCTCGCAGGTGCTGCGTAATATCTGGACAGTGGATGATGCATCTGAGTCTATTGGGACAAATAATGTGTTTTGGATGACACTGCTGAGTCATCATTTATACATCACATGATCATCTGTCTTGATAACTTGACAGACCAAAGAACAAACGGATGAGAGTGAATAGATAAGTAGTTAGCAAGAAAATACTTGTCTTGTAAAGAAAGTTGATCTGGGTTCGTGGTTAATGCATCAGCTACTGTGACCGGTGCTGTTGTAGAAGGTCCAAGTGGGACAATCAAGTCATCTACTTTTCCCTACAAAGAGAATATAAAAAAAAAAAAACATAAACACCATGGATTCCATAAACAATACTACTATCTATAATAGACAGTGAATAATGCAAGCTACATTCAGCGTTAACCAAAACCAATGCGTACTCCATAAGGGATAATAAGACTAACCACTTCCAAACCGGCCTGACTATGAACGAAAATAACACTAGAATAATATATACAAAATCCTGCTTTATATTTCCAACCCATATTCCCAACACCAATAAAGAACATTGTTGTGAATGAATCAACCCATGCATAACTTCGCGTAGAAGTCAGTTAGTGACCGTGTGATGCCCAATCCATCAAGTAATCAAGTAAAGAAGATGAAGAGTAAAAGGAAGAGTTAAGAGGAGAGGATATACAAGAGATGGATATGAAGCATTGAACAAAGTTGAGGGCATGCAAGGAGTGAAGACAAGAAGCCTCAGTGCCTTTTCAGGGTTGAGCCTGTTAGAGGAATGTGAGAGGTGTGTTCGCATAATATGTGGAATCTGTCATCGATCCACTGAAAAATGCGGAGGCATTATTGCTATATTTCATATTTTTCTCATCCTGCCCGAATAACGTCGTTTCGGTCCAGTAGTTCAGGTCTGTAATGCCCGGCCATAGATTATTATCGCTCCAACTCAGGAAATCCCACAGCTGCTGACCAGACGAATCATTAAACGGAGGAGTAAATGGATCGGAAAAGCTAGTATTGTTCACAACCATTGCCCCCCGGCCCAAGTCGTTTTGAGACGGAAGGATCCCAGGGATTATTCCCGACAAAGAGCTCTCACGCGCAGTCGTATACTGGCCGCTAGAAAGGGTACTGGTATCTCCAGCGATCCCAAGTCCTCGTTTACTGGCCTCAAGAATGCGGGAGACAGCATCCAGTGTTCGGCTGGCCGTCGGGCTCCAAGACTGTAACCGTGCTAGGAGCATCATCGCCATTTCCACTTGCTCCTGACACGACTCGACACTCGCTCTTGGATCACTGGTCGTATGGTCGTTGAGGAATAGTCCCAAGAGAGGAACCATTGTGGCCTGGAAGATTAGCCAGACGGCATTCCAGCCTGACATTTGATGGGACTGGGCCGTTGAAGAGATGTCTTGAATGGTTGCTTCCGCAATTTCCCTGCATCTCTCGATAGAGGTCCGCTCTTCTGACCGCAGTGCAATGTACGGAACGCGACGCATGGCGTAACTCAACAGGGTGGGACGGTAAAGAAGCATACGTTGATTGCAGTACCGCCATTTCATGACTGTCCGCGAAATCGCAATGGACTCGGAACACGGCTCGTGGTCCTTGAGAATATACGGGAGATTCTCATACCACTCCGACAGTTGATTATCAAAATGGAACATCTCATGATGTCTCGTCAACGGTGACACAGCCAGGACTTCCTGGATCTGGGTCGCAATCTTGCAAAACCGAACATTTTCCAGGAGGGGAAGAATGTCGAGCAAGTTTTCCTACCATGGATTAGCTTTGCAGAAGGGAAGTTTGACACTACTGACGACATACCGATTCTCTACAATATGGTAGCTTGACCGTAATTGTAGGCCCGAATCGGCCCATACTCGGCCGCCCTAAAGTCATGCCACCCCATGTGTCTAGGCAGAATAGCGACCACCATACTCGCCGTTTTAGATCCGCCGACGATATGCTCTGCTTCTTTGTCACATCGTGTGTCTCCGAGAACTCTTTGTGTAAGCCTAGTGCGGCTGCCATGCGTAGAGCAGCCCCCATCAATGAGTACGCCAGATTCGGCTGGCTGATGTAGTGGAGATAATAGCCACCCAGAAGGCCCAGGGTTTGGAGTGTCTCCATGTGCGAGGAACCTAGCGAATCTAGGCTAAGATATTTCATGCAGCGTACATAGTATGTCTTGTGAGACGTATCGTCGGACGTGCCCGCTGCGATACTGCCTAAAGCAAATACAATATTCACTAACCCAAGCCAGCGATCATCTTTCCTTCGGCCAGATATATAGGTCTCGCGGAAGCACTGTTCATCCAGCATGGGGACAAAAGGCTGGAAGTACATGAAATAGGCGTCGAGCAATTGTATGTTAGTCAACTGCAGCTGGGATTGGGGTGGAGTCCCAGGCTGTGGCTGAGATCCCCAATTTTGCGTATCCGAAGGGGAATATTCCATGATGGAGTCCTGACGGTGGACCGCGGCCGGCGTGCGAGAGAAATATGACAAGGATCCGGGGTCGAGCCAGACAATCACCTTGAGCACTGCGTTTATGGAAGACACTCCAAGATATGAGGAAGCGTGCTTGGCCGAGAGTGACAGGGCGTTTACATCGTCGGAGATTCCATTGGTCAGTTCTGTGCTGCTCAGGTTCTGAACGTCACTGGACTCCTCAGGCATGGTCTGTAGTGACTCAAGATTGCCATCTTCGTTGGATATCGGCGATACGTGAATATCCACGGAGGCAGAAGTAGCAGGAGATTCCGGACGTGGTCCTTGCGTATGCACCAGTGCCGGACCCTTGCCTAATAGCTCCATGAGCCTTTCGCGTGGCAAATTGACCAGGGTCTCCGGTGCTACAGTAGGAAAGAGTTTCTCAAGGACATTTCGATATTCATCCAGAGTGGTGGATAGCTTTTCCACATGTCTATTCCCCCAGCCTGTTGGTAAGCCATACTTCTACCTCCACTAAGGGTCAAAAAATCAAGGAAGAGACTCACCTTCGAGAGGGCCGAGGATCGGAATAGTGGCACTGGTCAGCCTTCTTGTACCACCTACATGCCTCGCAGGGCTTTTCACCGTCGCATTTTATCTTTCGATGTCTGCATGAGGTGCAGGCGCGAAGAGTCGTAACTCGTCGGCCAACTGATGGCTGGCGTTCACTGCGACCCCGGGTTTGATTTGAGCTCGCTGGGGTTTCGAAGCCTTCGAATGTATGGAACATGGTCAGGGCTATGGCTTCTGGGATTTCACACGTGAATTTCAAGCAACCGAAGGGAAGGCCGCACAACAGAGTCAGTCAGGGGTCCCGTCAGCAAGGAAGCGCCATTTGCACGCGGCGCATGTGGTCGAGCAGTTGGGATGGTACGATTTCAGGGATCGTGGAGCAAGTGGAATCAATAGCACCACCAGTCGCAAATAATGATTATACTTAGAAATGGGAGCAGCCACGAGTAATCTAACCACGTAGAGGAACGACTATTCTTCAGCGGCGCTGCAGGTCATTCCACGGGCCTGTGGAGTCAGGAGTATCGTACGGTGCCCCTTTTGGGATAATAATTTAAAAATAAAAAATAAAAAAAGAGGTAGGTCAAGCAGCAACGGCGCCTAGAATATAAGATCCACCCGGATCGGGCAGGATAAGAAGAGTGTTTGGGAGTCGAACAGTGCGAGAGAGAAAAGAGAAATGATGTGCACGAAGTGGAATAAGAAGAATAAGAATAAGAATACAGAGTAGATGTCGAAAATAATCAAAGCGACAGATTACCAGCTAGTTCAACTCCACCCATCCGTAGAGCGAGAGAGAAAAAAGAAAAGGACTATCCTTCTTCATTTCCCCTCCAAAGGCCCAGCGGCCCTTGAGAGATCATCCCCTTTCCTCCCCGCATTTTCAAGGTGGGACAGATTAAACTGAATCGATTCAAGTAAGCCCCAACGAGTCTGACCGGATGGCGTTGCTTGTCCGACTTGAAAGGGACCAGCGGCTAGTTAGTGGATTAGGCTGACGCCTTTCTTCCGGCCCTTCTGACGACGCCTTTTAATGCTCCTGGTTGGCTCTAATTTATCCAGAGACCATGGCCAAGAGTCCTGGTCTGGAAATCTCTAATCCTTAGTTTAGGACCTAACTGGAAGCCTCGGATGTGAGCCTTGCATTCTTCTGCTGACGATTGGTTCAAAAATTCCGCTCTACAAAGACCATTGCCATCCTAATTACTCATCTACGCATACCATACATCGAATTCTACTCGGGCAAGACGCTGAGCCCTATTTACAGGCACTTAACGCATACAATATCCACTGGAACATTCGGGAAATTGTGACTCGCAATGCCCGAATGAAGTATTCCTTGCATGATTCATTTTCATGCCCCGCAATGTGATGGGCGCGTGCGGATGCATGACGGGTGCAGAGACGAAACCATCTCAGGTTCCAGAGGCGGCACTGGTCTCTCCGCAAAGCCGACTCCACAGAGACAACCGGGCTCCAATTCGTTTCTGCACGATAATGGCTGCAGATTTCCACATCGATGATGTCCCGCAAAGAACAAATGATCCCAGCCGTGCTTGGATACAGTCCAAAGAAACCATTTCTTCCAGGAACCAATCAACTTTGCGGGTCTCATTAGCCGGAGACCAACTTTAAATGGTGCCCTTTTGTCCGCAAGTGCACGCGCCTAGTGCGGTGAAACCACGCTGGCATTGGTCGTTCCCAGGTCCTTCCTCCGTACGCAGCCTGACTATTTTGCATGACTGTAGACCACAGAACTGGAGGAGCTCATTTACCTAGACAGGATAATCGTGATTCCTCCAATGACAGTAGAGAAGCTAAGGTCTCTTGTTCAAAATGCAACCCCATCTACTGAGTCAAGCGAGGGGCTCGAGTTTACTTCAACCAACAATGTCCTTTCAACGGTACGAAATGAGGTGGCCCAAGAAGTATGCAGACAAATGTTCTACTCGAAAAGGATGTTGATTTGTCAGGGTGAATGACCGGCAGAAGGAGCAAGCTGAAAAAGGAAAAAGAAGGCAGAGAATTCGAAACACCACCGACGGCGAGGATTCGGGATCATCCGAACCTTTTCAGCACACTGGTCACCTCATCCAGAAGACTCGCCCCGGTGTCTCCGACGGGTAAGATTAACCAGTGATGTCGATCGTTGAGAGTCAAATTGATTTCAAGGCCCCACTGCGTGATCAAAGGGATTGGGGAGTGTGGTGCCAAGCAATGAGACATTTTCAATCCCAGATCTGCCACCATGTGAAAATGGTCCTTCCAATTTAAATCCAGGATATGAGGGGACTATACATCAGCCAATGTCAGGCGTTAAAGTCAATGGCACGGTGAGGACCTACTGCCAGGGCCGCTTGATTAATCATGCTAGAAGATCTAGGCTGTCCGGCCAATTCTAGTGTCTAGTGAGAATACAGTGTCTTCTCCAAGTAACCTAGACTACCGTGTCATGGGCTGTATTAGGGACAAAATAGAAAGGAGGAGATAGGATGTCAACTTACAGTGGGACGCGACAAAGCCGCCCACATGATTATCGCGCAAAGCTAGTTGCTACCATTTTTCAGCGACCTATCATGGTGTAACTACCCTGGGCTTTAGTCATTGCGCATCCCCTAAATAAGAGTAGAGATAGAAGATTGGAGAAAGTTAAAGGGAGGATGAATTCAACAAGTAGGTCTACTGGAGGGTCGGTAGGGTAGGTACGACAGGCGGCGACATTTAGAGCCGCTCAGTATCACTATCCAGAAGGACAGAACAACGAACAGTCATAAATATTCCTCACACCGAGAGAGCTGCACGGAGGCTGTGTCCAAAGGAAGGGAGGGAACCGGCTTAGTTTTCAGGAACTCAGGGATGTTGGGGATAGTTTGGCTTTCGGCTGTCATTACTGACCAAAAGATCTAACTGGGAACTTTCTTTTAAGACAAAAAACATTGTAGGCACAATTGGAATACTTGCGGGCAACAAAATATAGGGAAACAAGACGTTAGAGCCCATCGTATTAAGACGGAAGACGACTATGGACCTCCCAGAGGCCTAACCCGATTTGGCGCGGAGGTTTCTCCGCCGGACATATGGCCCAACTAGGCAGGGTCTGTGTACCTGTGTTGACCTCCCCACAATCCCATCCATCGCTTGTCTCAAACTTCAACGGCGACGGAAATTACCCGTGAAGATTTCTGCTAATTAACAATTGTGCTGTCTAGGTTTGAAACACTCTTCAGCCTGAAATCTGGGTACTTTTGGCTGTCAGATGCTGCACGAGCGTATGCAGTGTTGACTAGACTAGTTTCTGAAAGCCAACTTAAAATACTTCATATATTCTTGTCAAATTCCTTAGAAATTAAATTTTCAGGTAATTAAACATATGAACATATCTGCTGGGCCCTATATATGCACTGGGTATCCAAAAATTCCAAAATTCCAAAAATTGAACCATCCCACTGGACGACTCAACTTCTGCCCTGGCGTTGCTTTCCGTGTCATTCCCCATAGGCATGACTCCATACGCTAAGTCTGCCATGCAAATCTTCTGTATGCATTGCCCAGAATATAGAGCAAGGCCACTAAGAAAAGGGCTGGGAAGATACAGGGGCCAGTTGAAGAAGTTGCCTTTTCCAGAACAATAACTGCATCCGATTTGGCCACTTCGAGGCACCATAAAGCCCAACTGAGCTGCCCCTATGATGGCCACATTGTACTTGTCAGGAGATATGCCCAGATGATTTAACAAGTTCCACTCATAAGGCTTATTTTACCAGTGTAGGAGGGCTTCAGTTTTCCGTTAACTTCATCCTTTTTGTGTAAGAGACATGATGATGCGCACCCGCCAAACACAAGTTCTACCAAGATTTCACCCACTTTGAACTGGAAAAGAGTGAATTCTGAGAGCACCTGCCTAGAGTAGATTAGAGGCATTTCCACTGATTTGTGCTTATGATTACCATAAAATATACTCTAAGCAGAAACAGAGGACGCTCCACCTATCTGTTTTTGATCGTGTGCACTGAGGCATGTAACTTAATTAGCTACCTGTATAACAAAAATTGTTCCATCGGGATTTGGGGCCCCAAAAGTTCAGATACTCAAGTAGGTTTTAATGCAATATTTCGAATCGAAGTATTTTGATGACCATCATATATTTAATTAGTAAAGTAGGTAGTTCCTTCCGTCTTAATCTCCATAATGGAACACAATCCCATTTACTACGGCCAGATTATCCACAAACGGCAGGTGAGGCAAGACTTGTTGATACATTTCTCTCTTGTTCCACATGTGTAACTTCAGAGTTCTGAAGAATACGTCGCTGTACCCCCGGGATTCTGATATCCCCTCTTCACCTGTTCAAAAATAATAACTCCACCAACTGAGCTATATCAAACCCGAAGACTAAAACCATGACTGCATCTCCAACAAACATTAATAGTCCATGCTTTCTGAAGGACCGTGCTGCCCAATACCTGGTTGGCGACCGAGTCTTCAAGGAGATCAAGAAGGTTCTCGACAAGGACAAAAACATCGAGGACTACAATGGATTGAAGCACTTCTTGAGCATCCCTGGCCTGCCAATCCCAGTTCTGAGTGATGAGACAGGGCCATTAAATTTACCACCTCCACCCGACAAAGTTGCGCAACCCAAGCAGCCGATGGCTGATCTGCCAAATACTACATTGTATCACGTTTGCATTGTTGGCGCTGGGATAACAGGGCTTTTCATGGCTACTCTTCTTGACGAACTGAGTCCCTTTGTCACTTACGAAATCCTTGAGTCGAGTGATAGAACGGGCGGACGAGTATACACACACTCCTTTCCTCAGGATCCAGACAAACCGCCGGTATGGTATAATTACTATGATGCTGGTGCTATGCGATTCCCGGATGTGAGTTTTCCTAGTGCAAGTACAGATTCAGGGGCTAATTAAGCAATATAAGATACCTATAATGGATCGGTCAGTTGGTATATGCTCTGCTGATGGGCAGATCTTTCCAATGCACATTTTAACTGTTCGGTAACAGGGTTTTCAAGCTGTTTGAAAGGCTCGGAATAACAGAATCCAGTGGTCTTTTGATCCCATATTATCTTTTCGGTATCAATTGCCCCCAACGATATAACAGTATTACATATATTCCGCAAGAAGGAGGCCCAAGTGATCCGTTCAACTTCAGCGTTTCAAACAATGGGCTAGTGCCAGACAAGTATGTTTAGAGAAACAGACTTGGGGAGGTACTAATGGAGTATAGAACTGTAAATTATGGTGCAGATGCTATCCTGGATGACGCATTCGGCTACTATAAAGAGAGTCTGAGGAGAAACTTCGAGAAGGGATTTAAAACGTTGATGAGAGCGGATAGCTATACCATGAGAGAATATCTTTGCCAGGTAATGTATGATATAACACATGGAGCCAAGTGCAACAATACTGAGATACACGTAGGGGATATGACTTTTATTCCATCCAGTACTTGGAAACGGTTTCCGGGTTTGTCACACGTATATAAAGGAAATATTATACCCTAGACTAACTGACACCGATACAGTGCTACCGGTCAATATAGCCAAGCATTTACCGAAAGTGTGCTGGAGTCCTTAAACTTTGACTACTGCAACGGCCAAGAAGTGAATTGGTTTTGCATTAAAGGAGGCACGTCTGTCCTAACGAATAAATTGGTCGAACGAATCCGCAGCAAACCCTGCATCAACAATCTGGTGACAAGCATTCGATATGATCAAAATGCAGAATCCAGGCCTGTGAAAGTTAAAGTCACTAGCGGGAACAAGAGTGAAGAAAAGTGCTACGATTTGGTGTTCACCACAACTAGTTTGTCCTGTATGCAACGAATGAATCTTGACAATGCAGGGCTCAGTCGCGCGCAGCATGACGCCATACGTTGCCTAGAGTACGATGCCTCCACCAAAGTTGCTATTGAATTTGATACCCCATGGTGGATTACGATGTGCAATATTTCACAAGGTGGAGTCGCCTCGACTGACCTTCCACTTCGCACCTGTATTTATCCGTCGTATATAACCAGGGATGCAAAGCCAGCAGTGCTTCTCTGCTCATATTCCTTTGCTCGCGATGCCCAACGCATGGGGTCCCTGATCAGCTACCAAGAACAACTTAAGGAACTGCTTCTCCACAATTTAACACTGCTACACTATGAATCTGCGGGTCTTACCTACGAAGACATGCATAAACAGATAGCGGAGCAGTTCAGAGCAATACATGGGCATGATTGGAACCAGGATCCAAATACATCTGGCGCTTTTGCATTCTTCGGACCGGGTCAGTTCGCCAACTACTACCCCGAACTAATCGAGCCCGCAGCAGGTGGGCGTTTGCTCTTAGCTGGCGAGGCATGCAGTGCGCACCATGCATGGATAGCGGGCTCATTAGACAGTGCCTATAGGGCTTTGAGTCAATTCATTCGGACCGTGAAATGGGGGAGATGGCTTAATGTGGATGGTCTGCTCAAGAAATTAGAGGATAACTGGGGGGTCCTTAGGGAAATCCAGCCTGAGGCATTGGAATGGCAGGCGATCCTAATGACAGAGAAGCAGCAAAGAAAGTAGAGAGAGAAATTAGGTATGCACTAGGATATCTCAATGCCTTGTCAGTAATATTGACACGATACACTCCATTCAATGCTCGAGAATACTACTAGTTATAACTTAATACTATCTACCACATCTTATCAGATAACTAACCATCACCCAAAACGGCTAAGCGCCATAATCAAATGACGCCGTCCACCTAAATAATTCACTTCATAACCTTCTCCATTTCCTTTCCACCTACTTACCCCATAGCGTCTCATGGCTGGCACTAAGCGTTCTTGGGAAGGCAAACCACTCCGTGACGACGGCACTCAAACCCAAACTGCCATAGCGATGAGTGAGCCATCCGGCCAGATTCTCTCGATTTTCAGGACCTTTCGCGACGAGTTAGACGAGCATCATGATCGGCGCGAGAGATTGGTTAAAATCTCAAGGGATATCACAGCATTGAGCAAGAAGATGTCAGTCGCCTACTATATCCCCTTTTTTGTCCCCCTGGCTTAGAACTGAGTACTAATGGTTCATGCCAATGCAGCATATTTTCGTTACAACGGTAGACATCACCAGATTCCTTCAGCTTTATCTGTACCAACTCTGGCCAAAATTACTTATATTAATTCAATATAAAAAAATTCAATGCAGAGTCCGCACTATCAATGCGCCCATCCCCGCCTCCATCGCCAAAGAAACCCAATCCCGCTTCACCCAAATCCAAGACCTTTTCCGTTCCACTGTTCCAGATATAACTGGCATAAACAACTGGCGCTACCAGCGCCAACTCAGCGGCGCTGTCCAAGAATTCATCGAGGCCATTTCCTTCCGCCAGTACCTACAGACCCAAACCCTGATTTCCCTCGAGGAAGTCACCACTCAACTTCCATCGGAGATCCTCGTCACAGAAGAAGATTACCTGATGGGGTTATTTGACCTGACGGGTGAAATGATGCGGTTTGCCATTACGACATTGTCGACGGGTGCACAGAAGCAGCAGACAGACTCGACGGAGGAAGTAGAGAATACAGGACATTCGAAACTGGGCGATTCGCAGGCTGGAATTGTAGTTGATTTACGAGAGATGAGATCGCTGTTCGAGGGATTGAGTGTTCCGCGTCGTCATAATACGTTTATGTATAAGGATATGGCAAAGAAGATGGATGTGATGCAGAGTAGTGTGGAGAAGGTTGAGCGTGCTGCGTATGGGATTTTGGTGCGTGGGAGCGAACGGCCTGCTGGGTGGATGCCAGATCTGTCGGCGCCTGTTGAGATGGAGAGTTATTGAATGTAGGGAGTTGTATAATTTATATTTCTGTAGGACGTTGTATGAAAATAGAACACAAAGGAAGACTCGCAGAAATAGGACAAACCGTCAATAACAGCGTTTAAATGGCATATGACATCCCATCATGTACTGTTCCCAGGACATGTAGATTTTGATATTCATATCAGTAAAAGCATTCCAGAACAATAATACCAAGAACCAAAACACACAAACAGATTCGTAATCGTAATTTCATATCGACATTTCAACCTATTATCAATCCCGGTAAACGCCCATCACACAACTAAAACTCCAGCTAAACAGCCGGGTTTCTCGGATCCTCACCCTCAGTTAAAATACCCTGAACAATGAGATCCTCTGGCTGCGGTCTGTTCTGGATCTTCTGATCCAAATGATCAGCCAACATATGTTTCTCGAGTTCGCGAGCATGGGCCTGCAGCGCAGGAGCAGCATTAGTAGACGGAAGAATATTTCCTACCCCAAAGTTTAGTAGTTAGCTATCATGTACCAACATAGGATATGAATGCTTAGAACCGAGCTCCAGTCTAGCCTACAAGGATAGAGATAAAAGAAGGGATACACGCACGCTCTATGAGCTCCTCCCGGTCAGGACGGTGCTCGAGATGTTTCTTCAGGCTATCTGTAGTTCGCTGGCGAGCTAGCTCCTGTCTTGCGGCTTGAAGTGATCTAGGGGATTAGGTACCGTGTTAGTGACGGATATTAAGTGAGCCATTTTCTTATGGATATAGTAGATTGGCTTACGGTGCCACATTGGTGTCGAGCAGGATGTGTCTATCTTTGAGCTCCTGAGCCTCGGGACGGTTTTGGAGGCGCTTTTCGAGAGAATTGCGACGCTCGGTGGGAGAGGCAGATAGGGGGGTCTCGTCGATATCAGTTGATACCATGGCGGTAGAGAGTACCATGTATGTACGAGTATATGTATGGAGATGCTAGTATATACTTCTTTAGTATGGATGTGGTGAAAGAGAGGGCTGCGGGGCAAACGAGAAGATGAAATAGTTACTTACATTTACAGTTGAATATATGTACTAGAAGACTAAATGTAGTAAGTTAGTGCTTCGGATGTGTTGTCAGATGAAAGAAGTGGCTGGTCAAGTGATGGGATTCGGAGGCACGGGAACTGGGACTGTCGACCGCATCAGCCAGCGGGGTAGACAAACCTAAGCAGACTGGACGATGTCATGCCGCCCCGCAGAAAGTTCAGCCACCAACCAACTACTATGAAATTATCCCAATCTTCGGCTCTCAAAGGTTATTGTATACCTTAGCTAACTAGCTAAACATACATTCAGATGAATCAGTCTCCAACGCGAAAACTTGGAACAGCAACCCTAGCTCTTTGCCCTCCGCCTGCTTCCTCTCAACTCGCAGAACATTCAGAAACATGCCAACAAAATACAGCAATACGAACACTGCTATCATTTCTTTCTTTCTTTCTTTCTTTTTTTCTTTTGTCATTTCTTTTTGCAGAATAGAGCAAGATGCTGGAAAAGCAAGCTGGTTTAATAGCAAACCGATTCAAACATAATGGTTTCTGAGATTCCACGGGCAAGTGGAAGGAACATGAAAACAACAGCCTGCCTCCATTAGCGGGAAGCAAGGAAATAGGCAACGATGAAAGCTTAGCATCGGACCTAGAGGCGAAGTCAGGCTCATGTCCGAACAATAGAGAGCCCTCGTACTAAAATGGTCATTCCAGGACCGGAACCGTGCCATATTCGCATCCGTACCATTTTTTCAGGACCCATTCGCCTTATCCATCAAGTCACAGTCTGAAACTGACATTCTGACCAGTAGGCAGCCCGGGAATGGCAAATAATTCCTTTCTCTGCTTCGAGTAGCAACCACAATGGTCTATTTGGATTTCACAAAGCAACGCTCGTTGACATGTAAAGATCAACGGCTCCCTGGAATCCAATCAAGGAACCCAAAGTTTCCCACGACCACGACCACCGCCGCGAGATGCACCCCGCGAGGCGCCCCGGCGACCGCTTGTGCTATGCCGAGATGCCCCTGCTATACCTCGTGCAGCCCCCGTCTGGGTGCTGAGGTCAACTGTAGGCTGCTGCTTACCGGAAGCATTAAGGGATCGACTGAAAGAGTTGGGGTCAATAGGCTGCGTAGGAATCTCTATTGCGGTTTCCGTAGGCTGTGCAACGGTCTTGGATGAGGCTGCTTTTCGGTTGTTTCCTGAGCGTGAAGCCCCACCTCGAGAGGCTCCTTTTCCGCGTCCACGTGGGACAAAGACCAGTTCATCTTCATCACTCTCGTCATCATAGGAAAGCAGAGACTTTGGTTCGGTGGCCTGGGTCTTCTCGACGTATTTGCAACGATTCTTGTACTCCCTCTCCTCGTACTGGATGGAAGTCCGCAGTTGATGGATATTCTTAACCCCAATGCCAAATTTCTGGGCCCAAATTTGCGTAGGGCGGTCGTTGGTGATCAAGATACAGTTCTTTGCCGCATTCGATGCATCAGGGCCACTATGTAGCCGCCATAGAAGGGCACTGAGCAACGGCCGCAGCACCAAAGGAACCGTTGGAATAGTAGAGCCCGATGCAGAGCGTTGATGTCCATTTGCACGTCTGACTTTAGAATCACTTGATCCTCCTCCATTCTCGAACATGTGAGAATTTGCGCACTCAGGGCTCGTGCGGGAGCTTCTGGAGGATGGACGCGACGCAGGTGCGCTGTGAGTACCGTTGGAGGTTATCGAAACAGCATCCGATTCCTTTTTGAAGTTCAGCTTGTTGAGGAGCATTTGCGACAAATCGTCCTGATTAGCATCGCTCTTCTTTTGGTCTTTTCGTTTCTCTTGCCGCTTTTCCGCTGACACCTGTTCCACTGCAACATCTCCATTTAACACTTCCGGCTCTTCCTCAAACTCCGGGAGGAAGTACTTTTCCGCCTCACTCCATTCCTCGTACTGTTCCATGGGGCCCTGAAGGGCGACACGCTCGGACGCAATATTGTCTTTTCCCGAGGTCACTCGGTCGAGAAATCGTACTGCCTCACGGGCGTTGATGGCGATCTGAGATCCAGCCCGCTTCAAGGCATGAAGGCGTTCAAGGGCTAGGAGATAGGGAATGCTCATAAGCAAAAGATCATGGTTAACTTTTGAGATGAGAGCCTACATACTGTAGAGGGGGACGATCAAGGTGATGGCACCATTTGTTGTCCATTTTTTTATTTCACTGATATTGGTGGTCAATGCCGTCTCATCCACGGCACAGTGGAAGACCTTGCGTCCTGTCGACATGACTCGAAAAAAGGGTCGACAAGAGGCAGTACACGTAGTCGAAGATATAGGTCAGGAAGACGGCGCAGGATTCCTACACCAAACAGCTAAATTTGACGACTGCGACCATGCCGCAGGCGATGTTAGTGGGAAGCTGATTCACGAAGGAGGCTTGGATGGAGGCGGATTGATCTGGAAATGTGGGGGCAGTGGTATGGGAGTATCGGTGCTAGGCAGCTAAGACACGGGATGAAGGGCACGACGAATCCTACTCACAATTGGACCCTGGCTCACAAAGAAAGAACATCTGCAGCATCTTTGGGATATTGAGGACTATTGGTGGGAGTAATAAAGCGGAGAGGTGAGGGAAGAGTGAATCAACGCAACAGCAGCGGATCAACTCGAAGCCGCGGGACGACGACTGTGCTCTGACTAAGCGCCCCCGACCTGCCGTACGTGTATATTTAGTTTAGCAAAATGGAAACCTTCTCTGAAATAATGTCTATGGGAGATTTGTCTGTACTACATCTATATCAAACAGAAACCGACAGGCTTCGCCCACTAGGTGTATGCTGTCGTTGTCACACATGTCCACAATGGAGGAAAGGAATACGAATGGTAGGTAATACAAAGTGCTCAGATACCATCGGATCATTCATCGAGGAATCTGAGCCGAAAGAACAGCCATAATTCCGCACCAATCATCAGGTTAGTTTGCCTTCTTAATCAGGCCATCGGACGGCTTGACGCGCTGTGCCCACTCTCTAAGAAAATTGTAAGCGTCTGAACTGGGGTATGTTCTACCATCGGGAAATATATGACACCTACGTCCAACTTCCATCATATACTCTTCGGATATTGGGGTCCCCATATTCTGCTTCACCTAACGCAGTTTCGATAATGCTGGCAGTAACGCCAGTGCCACAAGAGCTGATAATTGACTTGGAGGCATCGACGTCTCGATCTTCAAAGATCTTATGTAATTCGGGCCCAGGGCGAAGAGTCTTTGTCTCAGGATCCAGTAACTCGTGAAATGGTAGGCTTTTGGAGCCAGGAATATGTCCCGAAGACAGTCCCGGGCGCGGTTCAGGATCGGTTCCTGCCCAGCGGCCATAGGATCGAGCATCCAAGATTTCTACCTCTTTAGCACCTTCTTTCCTGTGCTCTTTGGCAATCTCCTTTAGCTCCAGGAAGGGAATCACCAGCTTAGAGTCGTAACTGGGCACCGGATAGTTGGTTTTTTCAACATGTTGAGGCTGCCCGGTCTCAGTCGGATATCCATCACGAACCCACAACTTGTAATTATTCAGAACGTGGACCTTAGGATGGCCAAACACTCTAAAAGTCCATCCCACTCGAGGCGCACTAAATATACCAAGTTCTTCAGTATCATAAACCACGACCTCGTCGTCTCTCCGGATGCCAAGTTTAATCATTGCATCAGCGAACGTCTCGGCGGTAGGAAGCATATGCGGGTAAGGAGACTCAGCATCTTTGATAGCGTCCAGATCAAAGAAGCGAGCTTGAGGGATATGGTGTTTTAGAAAGACGTCAATTCCTTTACGGCCATCGGGATCATTTGGCATGAACCAGGCTGCACAAAGAGGAACGACACGAGGAGAGGTCGAGATTTTCGTAGGCGGATTCTTCTTCAGGGCTTCATTTAACTCTTTTGGTGAGACCAAATATGAAGAAAAGGAGACCTGGCGACTTTGGCTTTGTTGTCGTACCTGCCGGGAGACTGACATCGTAGACCGAACTAAGCGAAAGGGTGAAGGGATGGAGTTACGGAAGGCTGCGAAAGCCATAGTCACGGCGAATTTCTCGGACGAGTAGAAAAGTGACTCAATACCTATTTACATAACGAAAAGATAATTCTGCCAGATTGAGTCATCCGGTAAATAGGAAATTAGCGGAATCGGACGCAACCGCTGTGTGGGGGGAAGAAAGTGCGATGTTATCAGTGAGTTACGGGCAGAATTGCGGAGTCGGCCATCGCCTTCTCCGCCACGTGAATGAGGTAAACAAGCCGCTTAGCATCTCTACTTGCTCCTTTCCCTCGCAGAACCAGACTCTCAACCCCTCAAATCAAGTACGCTCAAAGCTACCACGAAGTATGAAAGTCACTATTAAAGAGTGGAACGCCATCGCGACCTGGCGCTGGGATATGCCCGACGATGAAGTCTGCGGTATTTGTCGCGTACAGTTCGATGGCACTTGTCCGACGTGTAAATTTCCCGGAGATGATTGTTCACTACGTAAGTACCTCTAGTGCCCCGAGGACTGGAGCCAGGTCTATGATAATAACAATCCATGTCTCAGTACTTGGCAAATGCGGTCACTCTTTCCATATGGTGCGATTGTGGATCTGCAGATGCTCATCTCATATGAATCTGAACGCTGATTACGCTGGGACTAACCATAGCACTGTCTAATGACTTGGATTCAACAGGAGTCATCAAAAGGGCTCTGTCCAATGTGCAGACAGAGTAAGAGAGCGTTCCGGGCAAATTCGTATTAGCAATGCTAAATATCTGCAGAATTCGAATGGAAACAAAATGACGAGTGACGACATAAAACAAGATTTTATGCAACCAAACCAACTTAATTTGCAGTTAAAATGGCATTGAAGGACTCCATGGATACGATACCCTTTTCTTTTGAATACCTGTGTTTTGCTTCCCATCCTGTATATATTCCTATCGCATGAATATTCATTACATACATCCTTTTCACTCTCCCCTTGCACGTCACCTGACCCTATCGATAAGGGAGCAGGTGATCACCAGCTCAAAAGCTCCAATCTTCTCCATCCAAACCTTCCGTGCTCTTTTGACACCAAACATGTAGCCAGAATCACTGAGATGTCTCTTTTAAAGCGCACTACATCTCCCTTATCCTCGCCTCCATCTGGACAATATGTCCGACGGACCTCTGAATCGAACATACCGTCGCGCCCTCAGAGCATCATCGATCGGCCTATGACAGCCCAGAAGACACACAACATCCCCGAAGAACCACTCAGCAGCCACGAAACAACAGAACACCCCACCTCCCACCTCCCCGAAGATGACCGACATCACGAAAGCCCATCAACTGCACAACCACCGTTCCAGCCATTTTTCACACTGATCGAAGACGCCAACACTACCGAATACTACCACCCCACAGTTCACTATATCTTCTCCGACGATGACACAGACATTTTGACAGAGGCAGCCTTGCGGTCTCTGGAAACAGAACAGGACGCTCTTTCACATGGCACAAAAGGGAGATCGAAGACCACACACAATCCCCTACACAGCAGTGGTGGTAAGGAAGATACGTATGATGAGGATGATGATATTTCCAGCCCAAGGAAGGCACCGTTACTTCCACCCTCGATCCCTGGAGTGCGAGATAGTTACATCATTTTGGATGTGGATTCTACGTCTTCTAACGAGGCGCATCTAAACATTGTTTTGAATCGCAATAACAGTGGAGTCAGTGGTACCTCGCCAGGAACTCAAGCAATAGTCCAAACGCAACAGCCGCTTAATTCTCAAAACCAGCATTCACAGGATCGACAAGGACTGCCGTCTCACCAGTTTACGGTCACATCCGCGCGCAGCTTAACACCTGCATGGCAAGTCTTGAACACAGAACTTGTCCCGGCACCAACTTTCGAGAATAACCTATCGGGCGAGCAACCACTGAATGGTGGTTTGATGTTGAAGATTCAGGGAACGGCTGGTTTACCTAGGAAGGATCGAGATAGGGAGAAAAGTAGCCAACGTCTGGAAGACATGATGGACCAGTTCTCAAAGCGCCTGAGTGAACTCAGACAAGTTATAGAAGCTGGCGAGCAGGGGAACTTTGCGGATGAGCTGACTGAAGAAATTAAGCCAACGGAACTAGGCACGGAGAATACTCCTGGCGTGAGCATTGATGGGCAGTTCGATACTCCAACTCAAGCTGAGAATGCTACGAGGAACGAAGGCGCTCAACATTCATGAAAGCACAGTGTACTTTCCTAGTGTTACAATACTAGTTAGTCATACGCTTCAAAGCATCTGTTCAATCCAAAATGCTATATTGGTATGACCGGTATCTTGAACGTTCCAAGTTTACAGAGAAGTCTTTAAACCCAATTAAACAACACGCTGGTGGAGTATTCATGTGAAATACAACTCAGATACAAAATCAGGTATCTTATTCGGTCGCTAGTGAAATCAGAATATCGAAAACGCCTGGCTCCAAATCGCTAGACCAAATTGTCTCTAGTGAATAAAATGCCGACCGCCTAAACAACCAAAAATATTCCAGGGTGGTGACAATGAAGCAGGAAACATACTGGGTGGAAACACTGTAATAATACACGGAACCTTTTACCGATCCATTTTAAGTCGATGGCCTGCTTCTGAGCCATAGGCCGCTAGACAGTCCAGCTGGAGGAACGTTTTCTCTACCTTCCATCTTCACGGCCATCTTCTTTGAGATCGGTTTTTGCGGTAGCTTGGTATCAGTCACATTGAGATTTGAGCAGCGTCTTTTGGCAGGCGGCTCATCTAAATCATCATTTTCTAAGCTTTCCAAACTCGATGATGCCTGCTTATTTGATGTCGGTTGTTCTAGTGAGCTATTGTCCATGCTAGGCGCGCGTGGTTTGACGGCGACGTTTACATCGACTTCCCTAAGGCCCGTGTTGGAAGGAGTAGCGGTGGTTGTAGGCGGTTGCATGCCTACCTCGTACTCGGTATCATTATAAACAAAGCCCTTGGAAGAAGTCCTGGGAGGCTTCACGGGAGAAAGCTGCTCCTCGCCGCTGAACGGTAACAGAGTGAGGTCTTTCGAATTTCTCATTCGAGACTTCAAAGAGTCGTGGGTTTCGGTTCGAGGTAAAACAAACGGATACTTGTACTGTCTCTTCTGGGGAGTAACACCAGTAGGAACATAGTCTTTCAATGGTCGGTTGAGGATGTTTTTGCGAAGCGTTTCGAGAGGCATGCGGACATCCTCTGACAATGGAATAGCTGATTCTTCTAAACAATTCTTCTGTTGAGTTGCATCCTCTTGAAGTTTATTGAGCCGATTTTCAAAACTGGAGAATTGCGTGTGCATTGATGAATATGATGTTTGAACATCAGACGCCATACGTTCCAAGCTGGAGATATGAGCATCGCGATAATGGCCATTTTGGGATCGCGCTTTCGCCACGAAATCGTCCAAGGCTTCCATCTGCTTGCCCATGTTGTTCACCTGGGCATTAACAATCCGCACCGTCTCTTCATGCACGGACTCGGTTGCCCTTTGAATAGAGGCATTACGTTGATCAAAGACCTACTGAATCAGCGTGCGGGCAAAATACATATGGGGAAGAGAGCTTACCTCCCAATCATTCTGCATCTTTGTCCTAATCTCGTCCTTTGAAGCATTTACATCCTTAGCGAATTGCTCCGATTTGAACACCCATTCGTCAACCTGGCGATCATAATGAGTAGTTGTATGCTCCAGAGAATCGCCTGAAGAGGCAATCTCTCTCCGTACACCCTCCACCTTGCCTTTCAGACGTCCGAACTGCTTTTGCCTAGAATCTTCGATAAGTGTCCTGATCTGCGAAAGTAAAAAGTCACGTTCAACTTCCGCATTGGTGTGTTCTTCTTCCAGTGTGTGTGCCAGTTGAGAAGACGCTCTGCGATTCGCTTCCACTGTTCTGAGATTCGCTTCTTGAAGCTCCAGTCTCAATCTATTGATCTCTGTCTTTTGGTCGTTAAGATGTCCCACCATACCTTCGAACATAGCCTTGAACTGTTGACCGAGGGCACTGTAGGAAGCATGGAGCTGAGCATGGAAACCAGCGATTTCATCAATAACGTCCTTTGAGATGCGAGCTGCCGCGGCCGACAATCCATTCAACCCTTCTCCCACCTTGCACTTGACTTCTTCTCGCAGGTCCTTGATCTCCTCTAGAACATCATTCATTTCATCGTGTGCGCCACAGGTCTGAGACTTTGCCTCTGCTTCTGCTATCTCGAAAGATGAGGCCCACTTTGACACATCGGAATGATTTAGTTGAATATTTTTCAGCTCACCCATCACATAAGAGTTAATTTTTTCTGACATGTCCTTCAAGAGCTTTGAATGCTGGGTCTGGAAAGCTACCACACTCATGTCAACTTGATTGGTTACATCTGACACCTCGGACGTCGAGACTTGCCAGGCTCTCATATTGGTTGCGTCTAAGTCCGCTTTGCGCTGTAGTTTTGCATGCAAGCCATCCACATCTCCCACTGTTCTGTCCAAAGTGGACACGAGGCCTTTGCCGGTATCATAGAGTTGTTCCTCTGTATCTTGGTGGGCTTTACGTAACATTTCCTCCTCCTCAAGCTGAGTTTGGGTATCCTTTAGAACAATTTCAGTCTTTTCCAGAACATCATTGGTTTCGTGAAGGGCAGCATAAGTTTCCTCGTTGTCCTTCTTCAAATTGTTGAAGTTGCTTGTTAATGTGAACAATTCCTGAACTTTGTGTCGCAAGTTGGCTTCCATAGATTCAATTTTGCCCGCTGCTCTTCATTGACGATCCTTCGAGAATTGTTCTCCATATTTAGTACCTCATATGCGTCGACAGTCATATACACTCCATTTCGATGTCTCGTTGCGATCAGCTCCCCTTTGAGCTTCTCGATTTCCATGGTAAATTCCCGGAGCAATGTCTTCTTAGCCATGTAGTTGATCTGCGGCTTGTTGCGAATATTCTTTGCCCTGAATGCGTAGTCCAGTGTTGATATTGTCTCTTCCAGATTACTCCGAGAGGGGGAAACGGTTGCAATTATGCATGTCTTAGTGCGTCCGCCGAGAGAGTCTTGCAATAAGCGAGTGAGTTTCGACTCCCTGGTTAATATTAGTGGACTGCTAAATACAGCATAAGGCTGGCTGCGTACCTATAGGGGATATGAGGGCTTTTGTCAACCAATGCATTAATAACACGGCCGAGTGTTAGTAGGCTTTTGTTGATCAAACCAGCCTCTGCTGCGCGTTTGTTTTCGGCACCGCTGCGTTGAATATTCTCGCTGCCAGCAAGGTCAACCAAATTGAGCTTCCCTGAACTCATATATTCTTCGCCCGACTCCGATGTCCGTTTGGTATGAACTGAGATGGTGAACACGGTATGGCTCCGAGAACTAAGATCGTTGCATTTAGTGGCAGCGACTTGGCGTTTGTGGCTACCCAGCTGGAGTAATTTGATGCCGGCTGTTGCCGAGTCAATGAATGTTTCCTCCATTCCCTGGACGAGGGTACTCCCATTCTGTCCCTTCTTCGACTCATTTTCGAAAATCTTCAGCTTGGGATTTTCTTCCACTGAAAGAAGGTCACGGAGCTCTTCATTATACAATTCAATAAATGAGCACTTAACTGTGCTCTCGGTCTCCTCAAGTTTATTGAATAGAGAATAGAATACGCGTGGAATAATACCAGCGTTATCGGACAAGATCCCTAAGGTATCTGTCATGTCTCCTGACATTGTGTATGTCTTTCCAGTCCCCGTTTGTCCATACGCGAAAATGGTGCAGTTGTATCCGGCGAGCATCTGGTTCCGGTCAGTATTGAGGGCATTACAGCGTCCACTCAAAGCATCTCACCTCATTAACAATGGGAAGTACTATATCCTCGTACACTGTGACTTGGTCGGCAGCCGCGGAGAAAACTTTGTCAAAGGTATAAGTCTTGTCCGACACTGCATTTGGACCCATTGATATGTCCACAGTTTTCCCCTTTACTCCTTCAGTTGATAGCACAACTCCGCTATTTTCTTTTATTTCGCGTTCATTACGTCCCCGACACCGTACAACCACATGGATGCTGGTGTCTTCGTTGATCTCACGCTCATAATCCCTTTCTCTCCTTTTCGCAGTTATGCTGCTCGGTTCGCTGGGAGATTTGGTCGCACGGGACGGATTCGCAATGGGCGCTCTCGTTGAAACCAACGGCGACTTTGATGATTTGTCTGCTACAGCAGAGCCTAACCTCCGTATTGGCTGTCGTGTGGTCGTTCTCCTGGTGGGCAGACCAGAGGCAGGCCGTTGGGGGCCAGCCATTGTGATAAATTAAAAGGCAAAAAATTCGACCAACAAATGCAATAGACAAATGTATCAAGAAAATATTATTACTGAATTCACAGCATCAACTCATGTGGGACAAAATATGGTCAGCAAGTGATTGTCTGAGACTCTATGGTTGTGAGGTTTAGTTGATGCTGTTCTATGTTGTCCTTGGGAGACTCCTAAAGGGAAAATGTAAACAAACCCAGGCGGTGATTCACGTGCCGCTTTGCGGCCCAAGCGCCAGGTCATGTCCGCCGCTCACATGGCGCTATGTCATCGCCGTGCTCCTCCTGACTCTCAATGCTACGTAGATATTATTCTTTACTTTTTTAAACCTAGTAAAGCCGCCTACTCTCGCTCCTTCATATTTCTCCAAGCTTCACTCTGTGCATGCAGTTTTCATTCATCGAGTGATAAGTTTATATCAACTCCATGATGAGAACGGCCCACCCATCATCATGACCGCCACCAGACCCTCGAGTCAAACCCAGATCTTCCCTGGGAAAGGGCTGGGTTTTATAAGCATGTCTACAAGCAATACATGTATTCTTGTATCAGCCTAGCTAACTATTTCTTCAGCCCTTGGTGCATCTCTTCATAATGTCCTCGGTCGCGTCAAGTCGCA
Organism: Aspergillus tanneri; assembly: GCF_003426965.1. Taxonomy (NCBI): domain Eukaryota; kingdom Fungi; phylum Ascomycota; class Eurotiomycetes; order Eurotiales; family Aspergillaceae; genus Aspergillus; species Aspergillus tanneri. The sequence continues at coordinate 593,239 of NW_022984634.1, read as the reverse complement.
CCCCCAGACGTACCCCGCAATCGACATAGCCTACTCCCCTTCGGACCCTATACATAAACCCGTGACGCTTCAACTTCCATCGAATGGTCTTCGTTTGCGCTTCGATGGTCCAGATCAAAGATTACGTTTAATCGAAGTCCTTGACTTTTCCAAAATCACTCTCGTCTACAAGAGTCAAGAAGTGATGAAAGGTGTCAAGCCGCAGGAACAACCTGTTTCGCAACAAGGACCCAGTTTTCGACAAGTCTATAATCGCCTCTTTGGCCCTTCTTACCCAGGCGAATATCTTCCTCCAAGTAATCAGTCGCCGTATGGTACGTATGTGCTATCATATCCAGGCGTTGCCTTTTCATTCCCCCTGCAGCATTCCGCCTGGTCAGATCAGTGTGATTTTGTAGCGTTGCTTTCTTCTTCAGCAGCTTTGCCTGCAACCGCGATGTCCATCTTTCAGGGTGCTTCTTGGCCTGAAACGCGAGGTAAATTATTCACCCAACATCCTCAATATCCACGCTTTCCAGCGCTAGTGGGGAAGACCCGAGAAGCCGTCCCAGATGAGGTGGAAGAGTTCATTATATTAGGTGCAGGCAAACTTGAGGTGGTCCGAAGGTCGATGCCTCCCACCTACATCAACTTGTCCGAAACCACACCGCAGGACTTGATTGCTGATTTTGGCCCGCCTGATGCCATATATCGTAAAAATGATCGAAGAATCGCCATCCACCGCACCGCTGCCGGATATAATGTCAATGATCCCCTCCACATGAGCCCATCTCCTGGGAGAGGGATCGATGTGACTGACACCGATCAATCTTCAAATAACAGTACCACTGACGACTCTGATGAAGAGTTTTCCCAGACCTATAATCAGGACCCTCTATCACTGCCCACGGAATGTTTTTTCAACTATTTCCACCATGGCTTTGATGCTTTCATTTCATATCCTACTACACCTGGGCCTGCATTCCCCGGCTCCATCCTAGCAGATCCGTCGCCTCCTTCTCCCTCATCAAAGTTGGTGGTGACCAAGATCATTTTGCATGGCAACGTGCCGGGATCATACCCTTTCAACCGCCACCGGCGCAGTCGTTGGAAGGTCAACCTAGATCCATCGGGCGACTCTGTCACGTCCGAGACCCGTTATGACGAAATTTCTAAACGACTGCGAAACGTTTGGAAGGGATCATATACGAGCGCTGCGGAGGAGAGAGCTTTGCAGAGGCCTATGGTGTTAAATCGAGGTTGGGGCGACAGTCCTGAGAGTAGTGTTGAGTTCCTTGGCGGATGGGAAGAAAGCACTGGTAAAGGTCCGAGGGCAGGACATGATAGCCATGATGGTGGTCTCGGTAACACTGAATTGTTTGGATTCCCCGGTCTTCTATTCGAGGTTTTGAAGAATGGTGCTGTGAGCTGTTTAACAATATATTGACTGAGCCGGTGTTGTGTTGGTTCTTTTGGTGTTCAGGGCGCAGGACTTTCTAATTGCATAGTAAGCTGTACATGAATGGTTAATAGAACCTACTTCTATATTGCTGCTCAAAACTGTCCCTTTATTGACGACTGCTCTAAATCGTTGGAAAGAGGAGGACGATTGACTCGCTATGTGTAATCTATAAGTTGTTATATCAATACAGGAGTTGTGGAGTCGGAGTTTGCCACTGACACATCTAATTGGCCATATAGTATAAATTACCCTAGTCTTGTACCGCTCTGTCGGATGGTTCTTCCGTGATCGCCGTTTATTTCATGTCCGCGCATCCACCAAAGCACGCTCGACGCAGTTAACATTATTTAACTCGGAGGCAGGATATGCTCGAGCGGTAGTATGCCGGAATTGCTGCGGTCGCTCACTCGGTCCTGGTCGTCGACCCTAAAACTTCCCAAGTCAACATTCCCCGCGCGTGTGACACCGGCCGATCAAACAAAATACCTGCGACGATGCACTGACGATCTCTATGCCTGGCAACGCCGCGAAAGGACGGCCGATAGACCATTTGTCCTACATGACGGTCCACCATACGCAAATGGCGATGTTCATGTCGGCCATGCGCTCAACAAGATTCTCAAAGATATCATCTGCCGTGTGCAGTTGGGGCTTGGAAAGGGTGTCCGATATGTTCCTGGGTGGGATTGTCATGGATTGCCTATAGAACTCAAGGCTCTCGAGAAACAAAAATATTTGAAGGAATCTGATAGACCGGTCAGTGCTGCGGTAATAAGAAAAGCCGCGCGGAAATTGGCAGACCAGACAGTACGGGAGCAGATGAAATGGTTTCGCGAATTCGCTGTCATGGGAGACTGGGAGAATCATTGGAAGACCATGGACAAGGAATTCGAAAAGAGACAACTTGCTATATTTCGTGAAATGGTCGAGAAGGGCTTGATTTATCGACGCTTTAAGCCCGTGTATTGGTCGCCTTCTACTGGAACGGCACTCGCAGAAGCAGAATTGGAATACAAGGACGATCATATCTCTATTGCCGCTTTGGTCAAATTTCCTCTAGTATCTATTCCCCCACATCTGGCACAGAATCCTCTATTACAAGTCAAGGACCTTAGTGCTGTCATATGGACGACTACTCCTTGGACGCTTCCTGCCAACAATGTTATTGCTGTTCATCCGGATCTTGAGTACGCGATTGTTCAGTCTGAAGTACATGGCCACCTTCTTGTCGCGCAGTCACGGATTGAATATCTTGAAAATAGTCTGAAAGAGGACCTTTCCGTGATTGTTCCAGCTATCCACGGTTCAGAACTAGCAGATCGCACTACGTATCGACCCCTATTTAAAGGATCAAATACAGAAGCGCAGCCAATCATTGCGGCAGAATTTGTCACCGCTGATTCTGGTTCGGGCCTTGTTCACTGTGCCCCCGGACATGGAATGGATGATTACGATGCTTGCGTTTCGCGTGGTATCCCTGCGTTCGCCCCAGTTGATGATCACGGCAGATTTACCGATAAAGCAATGCCCAGCGACCCTGCAAGATTGAGCGGAAAGAGTGTTTTGGACGAAGGAAATATTGCGTGTCTCGAATACATTGAATCCCAGGGTCATCTTCTTGCCAAACATCAGTATGAGCACAAGTATCCCTATGACTGGAGATCGAAACTCCCCATAATTATCAGGGCTACTGAGCAGTGGTTTGCCGACGTGGCTGATATCCGCAGCAGTGCTGTGAAGGCCTTGGAGGATGTCAGGTTCGTTCCAACTTCTGGCAGACAGCGACTGGAAAACTTCATCAAGAACCGGAGTGAATGGTGCATCTCACGTCAGCGTGCATGGGGGGTACCGATTCCTGCTCTTTACCATCGAGGCACGGGCGAAGCTGTTCTCACAAAGGATACCGTCTCTCATATCATGGATAAAATAGAGGAGCGTGGGGTGGACGCATGGTGGACAGATGATGCGAACGATCCAGCATGGATTCCACCATTTTTGCAAGATGCATCTGGACCCGGCTATCGACGTGGAACGGATACCATGGACGTGTGGTTTGATAGTGGCACCAGCTGGGCGGGAATCGATACGCCTTACAGCGATGGCTATCCTTCTGACGTCTACTTGGAAGGCACTGACCAGCACCGTGGCTGGTTCCAGTCTGGCCTCCTCACGTTTATTGCTCACCAGCTCGCCTCCGGTCAAACTTCAGCGTCCCGTGCACCGTACAAAAACCTTATCACCCATGGATTTACTCTTGATGAAGAAGGGCGTAAAATGAGTAAATCGATAGGAAATGTCCTACACCCTCAATCAATTATGGATGGGACGCTTTTGCCGCCCCTCAAGCCAAGAAAAGGCAAGGGGAAAAAGCAAACTGAGAGCCAGGGACCCGTGTACGATGCCCTTGGCCCGGATGCACTTCGTTTGTGGGTTGCAAGCAGCGACTACACGCGTGACGTTGTGATTGGAAAACAAGTTCTGCAGACGGTCAACACCAGCTTACACAAGTACCGTGTAACTTTCAAGATGCTCTTGGGTGCGCTTTCAGATTTTAGCTTAGAAAACCGCCTCCCATATGATGAATTACAAGAAGTTGACCGCATTGCCCTCATGCATCTGTCTGAATTGGTTCTGGCTTGCCAAAAGGCCAACGAAAACTTTGAATTCTACAAAGCGGTGAATGCCATCAACCGGTGGGCCAACCTTGAATTTTCTGCTTTCTACATGGAAGCCATTAAGGATCGGCTTTACACTCTAGGGGAAAACAGTCCAAGCCGACGTGCTGCGCAGACAACTTTGCTTCACATTTACCACCACCTTCAAGAGGCCCTGGCTCCGATCACTCCAGTGCTCGTGGAAGAGACCTGGGAGCACACGCCCGAGACTATCAAAACGTATTGCGAGCACCCTCTACGACGGGTTGTAGCGGCGCCTGCTCCAGAATGGCAAAGCCACACGCTCGAGGCAGACTTCCAGGACCTTGTTGCCGTGCATTCGGCTATCAAAACTGCCCAAGAAAAAAGCCGTGCCAAGAAGGAAATAGGATCCTCCCTGCAGTCATTTGTCCATATCATCCTTCCTGAAGGAATGAGGGAATCTGTGTTCCAGCGGAATCTGTCTGAGCTTCCTGATCTGTTTGTTGTCTCGTCAGTCACTCTCGGCACCCCTGTTGAGCCCACGCCCACTGCCATTGCCGACGCACAATGGCAGTACAGTGAGGAATATGAACTCCCCAATGGACAGAAGGGAACCGTATATGTTTTCACGCCTCAAGCAAGCAAGTGCCAGCGTTGCTGGCGATACGTTATTGCCGAACCGCAAGCAGTCGAGGAGACGGTGTGTGAGCGCTGCAAAGATGTCGTTCGGGAGCTCTATGCTATCCGGTCTTCATGAAATCCATAGCTCACCTGTAATTTGAATGTAACATAGTGTACCAACTCTATAAATCATGTGCGAATCAGAAACTGTTTCGTTGGACTTGTACAATTCATCGTCATAGAACGGCAACAGCGTCCTGTACCGCCACAGAAAGTAGATTCTGTAGCTGTACTGCGAGAACAGCAATACGGACCATTTCCCTATCTGTGGACAAGCCAAGAATGTTGTCCACTTCGTACTATGGGGATGGGGTTGCGGTACCGTATTGGCTGCACCTCGCACCCATTCGATGACGACACCGTTGAGGTCAGCATGACGAATGTCAGTCGTAACGTCCATCCCACTCAACGTCCTTTAACAATGCTATTTCTCGGCCAAGTCTAAATATTACCAGTCACATTCTTTCAAAAATTCTCAATCAGCTTCAAGATATTAGTCAAGCATCAACATACATGGCTGTCATAGACATGATCGAAGCGTTGAAAGCGGAGAGTGTGCCTTATTCGGGACCGACTCCCACTTCATCTATAGATCCAGTCCCCACCGTGATTCCCGGAGATATTCCCGTTTTCCAGGAGATCCACAAGACTGGGCAACGGACATTATGGTACGTCTTCGAACCTGCCCTGGGAGTAATAAACGAAATATGTATACACCCAAACATCTAACAGGCTAGTAGGGTTGTAACCGTCCTGATGGCCCTCTCCTCCGTCATCTTCTATGTCCTCAGTGCCCGTTCACCAGTGGTACGTTCAATCATTCCTAGTCCGTACAGGAAGCTCGCATGTTGACCATAAATTCAGCCTAAACGTGTCTTCCACACCCTCGTGTCCCTCGGAACAACCATCTCCTTCCTGGTTTACCTGTCCCTCGCTACCGGCGAAGGCATCGTCTGGAAACACGACCTCATCAGAACAAAACACGACCACCATGTCCCTACTATCACAACCGACTACTTCCGTCAGGTCTTCTGGCTCCGCTATATCAACTGGTTCCTCACCGGACCTCTTGCCCTGATTAACCTGACCCTCCTCTCCGGTCTCCCGGGAGCGCACCTCGTAGTCGCCGTCGGTGCAGATTTCGTGATGCTCGGCTCAGGGCTCCTAGGTACCTATGCTGGCCACACGGCGCGCAGATGGGTGTGGTTCACTATCAGTGCGATCGCCTATCTGACTGTTGTGTACCAGATATTGGTGAATGGGACCAAAGCCGCAATGAGGAAGGATACACAAACAAAACGGTTTTTTGGCGCCATTTCGAGCGTTACCGTGCTTGTTAAAATCTTGTACCCTATGTATGTCTCCCTCAATCTTTGTTTCAAATCCAGTTATAAGGATAAACTGTATACTGATGACAAACAGCACCCTAGCAGCAGGCGCCTTAGCTCTAAGAATCAACGTCGATTCGGAAGTTGTCCTTTTCGCCATTTATGACCTCTTCTTACAAGGTATCATTGGCTACTGGCTGATTCTCGCTCACGATAGCTCTCCTGGAATGTAAGCGTCATTACCCTGAACACTAAGCGGTATAGAGACGATGCTAACATAATCACAGAACTCTCTGCGTTGACGGATTCTGGACTAATGGGATCGTAAACGAGGGAGCCATTCGTGTTGGAGAAGAAGACGGCGCCTAATCTATGATAGGGCTGGTGGTATGAATGGATTTAACCAACCCACAAGAGACGAGAGTTCACGGTATTTGTTCATCCCGTACATCGTATGTGGTGTGGGCGTAAAAGTTGGGGTGAATGGATAACTAATTAATTAAGTATATGGCATTTGGTATCTATAATATTGATTTGGGGCTGTTTGTTTTCAAAATACGATAATACTTGATGTATCACAGATTGATGTGAGTTCCTAAGGTACTGAATAATGGGGCTCGAAGCTAAGTATCTATTCTCATAATGATAATGGACTTGAGGATCAGTTTTAATTAAACCTAGATCGCTAGGTACTATCATATCAATTTAGGTATTTTACATGATATTGGCTTCTCAATGCTGATATTCGCAAATTATTCCCCGTTATAAAATAAATCCACCTGAACCCCGTTCATAACTCATGTAATATTTATTCTGATGTCAATTTGCCTTTGCAGACTTACGCAGCCAGACACTTAACCGCCTTTCATCCTTCCCTGGGCATCCTTATCATCTCTATCATTCTGTTCGTTGTTCTTTCTCTTCCCTCCCAGAGGAATCTCCTGTTTCAGGCTCTCAGGACCACGATAGGGAATCTCTCCCACTTTCTTCCCACTTCTCAGCTCAACAACCTTGAGCTCAGACAGCAAATTAGCCTTGCGGCCGACCAGCGGCTTTTCCTGCACCTCGCGGGGGTATATTACCGAGACTTTCTTCATCGGAAGAGAAAGGTAAAAGCCGGCATCGACACAGTAGTCTTTGAAGTTGATACATTTGAAGCGCTTAGTATCAAACCAATGAAGGAAGGGGTCCCCGTCGACGACAAAGCCTGTCAAGGTGAGTGTTCTGATGGAGAGACGCTGCCGAGTACGGCCGATAGCCATGGCGCATATCTTCGCTTTTTCCATGAGTATTTTATCGAGATACTCGCCGGATCCAACTTTGCGGTCGAGGGTGCCGTCGCTCTGAGCGGTTCCACTATAGTGAATCAGTAAGTAACCACGGATGACTGCCCTCGACACAATCAACTTACTAGTAGACAGGCTTATCATAGTGTGCCTTGTTAAGTGTCCAACCTCCTTTGATATAGGGCCACCTTTCAGCGTGGGGACGACGGAGTCGAGGCTGGAGAGCCATGCCCATCTCAAGTTCTTCAAGTCTAGTATTCAACCAGGCAGCCTGCCATATGTACTTTTGGTAGGATTGCATCATGCCAGTGATCTTCAGGACGCGCAAGTTGCGGAACTGTGAGAGAGGTTCGAGCTCCACGATATTCAGCATTTCCTTATTGGACTTGTCTTCTTCCTTGCTAGCGTTGACAGGCCAGAACAAATCCAAGCCCAAGGTGCGTCTGTCTTTAGCAAGATAATCCCAGGTCGTACCGCCCTGAAAGCTCATCAGTGGCTTGGCTAGAGTTGCCTGGTCGGAAGGAATGATAGGAGATGCAGGGGGAGCAGTCGCAGCAGACTCAACCCCCTCGTCAGTCTTTTTGCTGCCCAGCATGCTGAATGGTGAGCGGAGGATTGAGCTTGATCGGCGAGTGCTGGTTGCACTGCTAGGGGAGCGAGAGCGAGAATGAGAACGAGCACGTCTGCTCAAGTCAAATGCACGAGGACGTGGGAATGGGCTTGAAGAACGAGATGAGAATGGATTCAGGCTCAGAGCATCGCTAGTGCTGAATCGACGGCGATGTTGTTGTTTCTCGGAGGCTCCGTCGACAGACTGTGAGCTGGTAATATGCTCAGTTCCTATGCTGAATGGAAACTTCGTGAGTAGAGATGGGTTGGGGTCTATAGGGCAGGGAGGACTCTGAGTCAGTTTTCATGTCAAAGAGAGTGGTTTTGTGAAAAGAGACAGTATCCTTTCAAGACTTACTTGCATCAATACTATCACTAATGGACTTGTTAAACTCCTCAGCGTCCTTCCAGAACTCTTCTCCTAGAAGAGTAGATTTCCAGTGAGCTGGGTAGTCTTCCATCTTAAGTTCGTTCGAGTCCATCGTGCTTGACATGAAGGACGTGGGGAAAAGCAAGAAGAAGAGCGACAGGATAAAGACTCTTAAAGGGAGCCAAGTGAAAACAAGAAAGAGAAGTGGATAGCCCATTGATACAATGAAAGCTCCTCACTCATTATAATTGAGGTGAAAGGAATAAGTGAATGCTTTCTGCCCGTGAAAACACAAAATACCCCATTAACAAAAAGGATAATACCCTGACATGTCCATTCACAGTCCTTACAGTAGTGATTGTTTCAATTTCAGTTCACATAGTATTTGTTATTTGCAATAAGCATATATATGAGGTTTAATGTACATTAACACCATAACTCTGACCAAGGACACTACCTTCTGCGAACACACAGAGGAACACTCTCTGTCATTCCCAAAGTTAAAATAGAAATACTTTCTTCCAGTACTCTTTCTGCTTTCTGATGAGATTCCCTGCCGCACTCTGCAAGTTCAACTTTATAATACCGAAACAAAACTGCTATGGCTGCTACAAATTCCACTTGGGCAAATTTCTTTCCCAAACAAGCTCGAACACCGTCACTAAATGGAGCATAAGCACCACGAATGGGCCTATGTATAGTAGGAAGCTCCAATCCAGGAGCAACAAGTCCCGGGATATCAGCATTCTTCGCCAAGAAGCTCTCTTTGTTCTCTATATGCCATCTCTGGGGATGGAAGTGTTTAGCATCGCTACCCCAGTATTCCTCGGAAAGATGTAGAACATGTACGTTTACATTGATGGCGACATTTGGTGGAAGGACATAGTCTTTCCCGTTATAGTTGATACTGCTCGCTGTGTTGCCTGTCGATTTGGGTACGGTAATAACTGGCGGGAAGAGACGCATAGTCTCAAGCTAAATAACATCAGTAACTTGGCATTCAACTGCTGTATCATGGGCTTCCACACACCATCACACATAGAGGTGTAGCTAGCTTAGGGAATAAGCTAGTATAGTCCCAGTCGGCAGCCTCGGGGGGCTCTTCACGCGTTGCCTCTACAATGCCCCTGTGAAGCCACTCCTGGACGTCCTGGTGAAGGGCCAAAAGCAGAAGAGCATAGCTGAAGGTGGCTGCGGTAGTTTCGTGGCCTGCGATAGTAAAGATAAACGTATTTCCCATGATCTCGATATCGGATAACCCGCCGTCATTAGCACCCTGATGAATTGCGCGCCTGCTAGATAAGAGCATGCCATCAATCAGGTTGGCAGTGCTTTCGAAATTGTCCTTTTCAGCTTTCGGCGCCGCGATCAACTTGTTCAAATAGGCATCAAGATCCCGATATGCTGCGACCTGCTTTCCCCAAACGGGAACAAGCTGTCGTGGAAACCACTTAGGAACAACCTTATACGCTAAGATAACAGTAGCAATATGTGCGCTTATATATGCCAAAACAGCTCTGAATGTAAAGTCGAATCCCTCTGGTGGAACAGTAGCGTCTTTGAATATGCCTTCTGGGCCCTTATCCAAGCCTTGAGGCACTGGTTTGAAAGGAATTGGCACCCCGAAGCCAGCATTTGACAATATGGTCAAAGTTAACTTTAAGCCATCCGCCTTTAGCTTTTCAACCATGAATCCCTTTTCAGCAGTGTCTGGTGAGGCCTCACGCCAGTGTTCTATCATCTGTTGTGTTTGCTGGATCGCCTCTTTCCACACCAATGTACTGTTCTTTTCATTGAAAATGGTGGCTGTATGACGTCGGTGGTGCTGCCATTCTCTACCCTCACACTATGCTCCAGTCAATCAGCATATATCCAACTGTATCGGTTAGATCACTTACGGAGACTAGATTCGGACCATACAACTCCAGGACTTCTTTGTTCTGTCAGTTTTCGTGGTCTGGAATTCTCCATATTATAGAAACTAACCATACTGCTGGGTTGGCTTGGGGAATTTCTGACGGTTACTGAATATCTGAGAGGCCACAGAGGCATCTGAGACGCTGCAGATCAGAGCTTTCGAGGTAGCCTTCATATAGACCCCCCCAAGCCTTTTCGCTACTCTGTCTTTAACAGTCCACCGGGTTCGAAGCATGGTATCGTCAAGGACATCAGCGACGTCATCAGGGAGCCAGCGATGCAATATATGGAGCACCCATTTTGTGCCGAGCAGAATTATCATAAATATGCTCGTGCTAGAAAATGGGACTACCACGTATGGTAGGTTTATAGGCCGGACCAGACGTATGTTTTTGTAGAGACGCCAAAAGTAATCAAAGGCACATAGTGCCATCAGGCCCAATACAAGCGTATACCAGATCATGATAGTAACACAATATAAAGTGTTTCAATGATAAATTCGTCCAGCCTTTTATCTTAATGAAATATAGCAGTTAATGGAGATTAAGCTAACACTTGTGAGAGGAGAATGCTCAGCCGCGCAGAATTCCTGATTCTAATCCGAACGGCAAGAATGTTTGGTGCGGGGACCATCAGGTAACCTGGTCAAAGTTCATCTGATCCAAGTCTTCCTCGCATAAATCCGCCAAATATGTCCGTACTTTGGCCAGCATTTACCAGATATTTTATGCTAGTCAATATCGGTGTACAACCCATACCTAATATATCAAGGGATACTTTATCATGACTGTATCGTACGGTTTTAAGACAAGGGTCTGTGATTTATGTTCTGTATATCTACCGTCAGCAGAACAAGACTTATGCAAAGCTAAGCCTATTTCCCAGTATCTATGGAGGACCTGATAATAGTATTGTTTTCATTCTATTTCATCTTAGTAGGTTGTATGAAATGGATCTTGCTGGATCACTGTGGCTTATCATTGGACCTGTTTCCAGAGAATGCTCCATGCGTCCAACGGCAGACCCACATTTGCCCGCCTGGATGAGGATCTACGTAATTATGTTAGACTGAAAATAGCTATATATCACTAGCAGCTCTTGCATGGTGTCAGGTCGGTATAAAAACACTAATGGAATATCCATGCGCCAATGTTAGATTCAAGTCGATATATATCAGGAAGACTACAAAAGCCTCTTGCTGCATGGAACCATTACTATCAATTTCCACTCGAGATATATGGGCCAAATTCGACCAACCAAACCCATATGACATGAACTTACTGCACCTCACCATAGAAGAGAATAGACGGGCGGAATAGAAGCTGTCATTGACTGCATGCTAACTTTTTATATCGCCTCCCTTCCCGCGATTATTACATCCATGGACACCGTAAGCACCGTAAGAGCGTTAAAAGGGTCGAATTCGCTGGAGTATTTCAAATCCTACAGCCAAAGGAAGATAAGGTAGAAACCCCGCAGGAAAAAATGGTTCGATTCAAAAACATTCATGCAAATTTATTCCCATCACTGCACTATTTTAGTACTTCTTTCCCTGGCGCAGAACATCACCGAACTCCTCCAGAGGGCTCCGGATGAGCTTAGTCTCCTTCCACAAGTTGGGGGTGAGGAAGCCGTAAGTGTTGGCAACGGCAACGAAGGTGGCCTTGAGGGTATTCTCAAGGGTCTTGGTAGAACCGGACGAGGAGGTGTAAGCGTCCTGGACACCGGCAAGCTGGAGCAGACGCTTGACGGCGGGAGAGGCAACGAGGCCGGTACCACGGGGAGCGGGGATAAGCTATACGGAAATTAGTATATCGAGCAGATCGCAAAATTGGGCTTTGAAAAGAAAAATTGCGACATACTCTGACGGAGACGGAACCACACTTGGCGCTCTGCTTCACTGGCAAAGAGTGAGGTTCACCAAGGTTGGTACCCCAGTAGCCTCGGCGCACGGGGAGAACGCTGAGCTTGGCGATGATGATGGCGGCGCGGATAGCAGTAGCGACTTCCTTGGAGGTCTTGATGCCGAGACCAATGTGACCCTCGGAGTCACCGATGACAACAACGGCCTTGAAACGGGTACGTTGACCGGCACGGGTCTGCTTCTGGACGGGTTTGATCTGCAGTTGTATTCCGTCAGTAGCTGCCATCTACAATGTCCCTGTCAAGTCCCCAGTTCCAATTTCATTCCTCGCGTATATCAAATCCAACAGCACCCCCACAACAGCATATATATGTATATTCCAAAATTCCGCCATTTAGTTTTCCGGAGGGAATGTTCGGTCCGTACCTTCATAACCTCATCCTTCAGCTTGGGGAGGAAGAAGTCCACAATCTGGTACTCCTTCACGGGCAGGGAGTGCAGGTAGATCTGTTCCATGCTGGTGATCTTGCCGGCCTTGACGAGACGGCCGAGCTTGGTGACGGGTTGCCATTCCTTCTCCTGCTCCTTTGCGCCGCCGCGACGGCCACGGCGACCACGACCACGGCCACGGTCACCACCACGGTCACCGCGCGAGCCGAATCCTCCACGTCCACGGGGAGCGTCAGCCATGTTGCTATGTATGGCGATTGGAAATGAACCGAGAGGTAACGGACGGGAGGGTGTCGTTGAGAGTTGTCGACGTCGAGGTTGACTTTTGCTGGCTATCCACAACTGTTTAGGGAGCGAAATTTCGCGGGCGGGTGCGCTAAGCGAGTGGGAGCCCTATACCCTAAATCTGTATCCTGTTTAGGAAACCCGATCAGATCCACATCAGGTGACAGGGGATTTCCTCATTGGGAGATTTTTTTCTCCAATAGCGTGCGGCGTGGCGCTGATTGTCGCGCTTTTGCTTATTCGGGGCGATGAGCTCCTTATCGGCGGTCTGGGGTCTACTTATTGTCTTATTCATTGTTCCCCGACCCAGGTTTCTTCTCGTCATCTTCCACTTCCACCTTTTCATCCCTCTAGGACTTGTTTTATTAGAGTATCTTCTTTGATTATTTTCAATTGGACCTGTTTTACAAGTAGTTTTCCTCTTCCTAAGGATGCTGCGCTGGTAAGTTGATATTGCCTGTCCTTTTTAATGCTCTTGAAAGTAATGCAAAATTATTTAGGTATCAGACGAAGTTGGCGAAGCAGCCAATTCTTACTGCCAGTGTCACAAGCGCCGTATGTGACCTTCATTTATTTTAATAGAATGATTATTTCATACTGAACCTGTTCAGATACTTTTTGGCAGTGGAGATGTTCTGGCTCAGCAGTTAGTTGATCGCAGGGGTCTTGAGAAGCATGATATGGCAAGGACAGGACGCATGGCTCTTTATGGTGGAGGTAAGTCATTGTTTTTGGCTCATTATTTTGGGTGTCTTATTTAAATAGAATACTCCTGGATGTGTTGAGATGGCTAATTAACTTGGAATAGCTATTTTCGGGCCCGCTGCCACCACCTGGTACGGCATTCTTCAGCGTCATGTTGTTCTGAAAGGCACCAAGAGTACCATTGTTGCACGTGTTGTTGCAGACCAGTGCCTCTTTACTCCGACTCACCTGACTTGCTTCTTGACTTCTATGGCTATCATGGAAGGGTCCGACCCAGTCGAGAAGTGGCGTAACAGCTTTTTCGCTAGTTACAAGGCGAACCTTGCAATTTGGCCTCTTGTCCAGGGGGTTAATTTTGCGATTGTTCCATTGGAATACCGTGTGCTGGTTGTAAACTTGGTCAGCTTAGGTACGTATCTTCCGCCATTGAAAGGAGCTTTCAGCAAAATATGCTAAGATGTCCCGATAGGCTGGAACTGTCTCTTGAGTTTGATCAACAGTGGTGAGAAATGATTTGGTCAACATTTTGATGTAAGTGAAGGCCTGTATTAGTGATACCCCTGGCTGTAAATTGATGTACACCGGCATCTGTTTTGGTATTTTTTTTCTTCTGGGGTCATAGAGGTCTTTTTCTGTTTGTTTATTTCTTCCCATCTTTTGTTATTTTCCAGTGCTTCTCCGTGGAACTTTGGTCAAAAGTAGACTTCTAGATTATAGACCTTGTATACTACCCACTACGGATCTCTTTTGTTATTGGAATGGGCTCTATGGCAGGTATACTACAATGCTAATTGCTTATCAATTTTTTCCCCCCGATTTAACCTGGCTTTAATTCCAATAGAGGCTATTTTATTTGGCTGGAGTCATTGTCGCAAGTCTTCACAGACCTTAGGGCTTGGACTCGGTCGGCCTATTAAATGATGGGCAAGGGGCGTGGCCCGAAAAGGAAAGGCTTCACAGTCGGCCAGTCCAGCTGCGGGATCTCCAGACGCTTCAAAACTTCATATTGTCACTCGCCGCAGAATTCACCAAGCTTCCAACTCGACGCTAGTTGTGATTCTGCCTGGAGCAGACGACTATAACCACGTGAGATTTCGCGCATCAACTGATTCTCACTATAACCTCTGTCGTCTGGGTTGCTCTTTCCTAAAAACAAAATTTGCCGCTCCAAAGAGACTTTTTTTCTCACTCCCTCTTAACAACTCGTTCATCACTCACCTCACTGCAGCCTCTCCGCTCACCGTGCTCTCTTGAATTAATTTTTATTTATTTTCAAGGCCTACAAATATAATGGCTGCTGTCGCAGAAAACGGTTCCCTACCGGTGAACAACGAGAACGCCGCCCCCATACCTACAGCAACCGAGCAAAAGGAGCAGACCGAGAAAGCGAATGGAGACTCGATCACAGTGTTCCATGATGCGGAAAACTTCAACGTGAAGCATCCTTTGATGCATGAATGGACTCTTTGGTTCACCAAGCCTCCCAGTGGCAAAGTATGTATTGAGCAATCCTATGGTTAAGTAGCGGTAACTAACGTCTCTCTTTCTCTATTTTAGGGTGATAACTGGAATGATCTTTTAAAGGAAGTTGTGACATTTAACTCAGTTGAAGAATTCTGGGGTATCTACGTATGGCTCACCCAGATCGCCAGTTACTGCACCAGGAGTATGCTGACCAGGTTACCTTGCTTTTTAGAACAATATCACGCCAACCTCCGAACTGGGTCTTAAAGCCGACTACCACCTTTTCAAGAAGGGAATCAGACCTGAGTGGGAAGATCCTCAGAACAAGCATGGTGGCAAATGGTCGTATTCGTTCAAAGAAAAGCGTTCCGTACCCATTGATGAATTATGGCTTCATGCACAACTGGCAGCCATTGGTGAGACCCTCGAAAATGACGGAGACAGCGAAGTTATGGGTGTCGTTGTGAATGTGCGTAAGGGATTCTACCGTGTTGGTTTGTGGACACGGACTGTCGGCAAGAGCATCCCGGGAGACAAGAATGGCCGTACACCCGCTCAAGGCAAGGAGGTCCTTGAGGCCATCGGAAGACGTTTCAAGGAGGTTCTGCGCCTCAAGGAGTCTGATGTTGTGGAATTCTCTGGGCACACAGACAGTGCACACAGTGGTAGCACACGAGCCAAGGCCAAGTACACCGTTTGAAGTGCCTACTACTCTTATTTACGATCTACTCCTGGTACGCTCAACTTTTCTTATCCTCGGATGGTAGGAAGTCTTGTAATGGGCGGTAACGAACAAGAAAAGTAGAATGAAGGGGCAGGTTTGGTCTCGACATGACTCGGGCCAGCATTCTGCAGCGATGATTGATCGTTGACACGCACGGCATGTATCTCTCAATACGTATTTCTGACGAGGTTTATACCAATTTCTATTCAAGTTCTTCTCCTTTCTCTAATTAAGGGCAAAAGGCCAAAGAAAAAAAAAAAGACAAAGCGCTCAACTTTTCTAATTTGTATTCATTATATTTATTAAGAGCTTTGAGCTTTCCATTTCACGCACATATACGTAGTGAAATAAGGACGGAATTTGACCGTTTCGTTCCATCTGAGTTGCATCATGACTACCTACTAGGCAGTATATGCCTTCGTTCTTTCTTGATGTGGTTTCCGAACCTATCGTCTGTCATAATTCACTGACAACCAGGTAGGAAGGAGTAGTAGCGTACCTCCTCTTCCTGCTCCTCTTCTTCGTCCTTGTTGCTATTGTCTTCTCATCCTCTTCTCCATCACCATCTCATCTATACCGGCAGAGTTTGATCCAATCCAACACTGACCGGACCATGGGCTACTCCTATTTAGAATTAGCTTAGAGGAAATGGGTTGTGAATACTATTCTATAATAGTATATAAATGAATAATGGTATATGGGTATAAGTTATACCAAGCAAGTATGAATAATAGTATATGGGTATAAGTTATACCAGGCAAGTATGAGATATAGTAGGCATATACATCCGTCTGTTCTTCACGAACGAAAGGAAGTGAGAATCCTCGATATATCTGTCAACTCGATCAACGTATTTACAATTGGATAAGTGGGGGGAATCTAAGGTTTAACTTTTTCCCCTTCTCATTTTTCCTTGTCAGTGTGAATTTCCCCCTCAGGGTATCGAGATTGCATCTACTAATTTGTCTGAATTATTTGTTCTAGAATAAACAGTATAGATATTATGCTTAACCGAGTCTTGCAAGATGAGCCATTCTGTGCTTTACCCATTTCTGGGCATAATCTGACATTGGATTTTGTGCAGCCGTGACAGTCTTCTATCAAGATGCTTTTGATTATTAGGTAGCAAGGTTGATCTAGCTCTCTTCCCTTCCTGCGTCTTAAACAGACTTTAGGCAATCAGGTATCAATTTAAATATGGAATTACATTATCATACTTATCGTATAAAATCAGAAGTCTTTAGAAAGCTTCATAGGATATCTTTTTTTGTATGCTAGCTTTGAAGATGGCCAAAGAAAATGGAGAACCAACTACACGACAAAGAGGTCGTAGGAGGTTATCTACCGATGGAATGTACTGTAAGACGAGGTAAATCCGGTCTCTAGGATATAGTCGACCTTGTTTTCGGTCCCAAGGTTCTTAATCGCTTGTGTCATCTAGACATATATTTGCTACCTATAATACTTTGCGACAAGTCTCTAGGTGATACCCGTAAATATAAGCAGCCAGAACGACAGCAAAGACGGAATAAAGCAGATGATGTGGTGGAAGTGAAAGATCATTGCCACACCTACTAGCTGAACGAGTGAATGACCATTCTAATATCCACTACTATTTAGGGATCCCTTTCACCTTCGTCTTCCTCCTCTCTCTCTATCAGTGTGCTCATTTATAACCTGGACAATGATGAAACGCTCACAAATATGGACAGCAAATATACCACCAAACCGGAAGGTTCTGGGCAGAATATGGCTACTGATGATATATATGTGATACTTTCCCTGAGTCCACACACATGGCGGTGACTGAATCTGTTGTCATGCATTGTGTATTCCTCCTCATTCTAGAGTGCATAACCTCGAAACCTCCATAATACTCTTGTCTTTTCTATGAAGCTAGCCCCTTGTTACAATTCTGTTTCATTTTCTGTTCTTAAATGTTATGTCCTCATGCTCTTACATTCGATCTAGTTAAGTTACTTGCACCAGGTTTCAGTGCCTCGTTGTACCATACTTCCTTGAGGATCTAGATAAATATGCAGTAAATAAAAAAGATAAACAGCGGTAAGAGATGCTTGAATTTTGGTGATAACTTTCTGGTAGGCGATGAGGATTCACAGGTGAGCGTTCTTCCTGCCTCCATCCCTGGTCTCAGTTGCCTCTCTTATTCTCAGTTCTTCCGCTATCGGAGTATCTTCTCTCGGAGCCTCGTCCCCTGCAAATTTTAAATTTTGATCTGTAGTAGCGTTTCCAAGGGTATTTTTTGTCTTCTCCCTCTTCCTTTTCTGGGCTCCAAATCTGCTAAGCGCTAAAAGCATAGAAGATAGATTCTCTCATCCTCATAATTCCGCTCTGCTCACTATCCATTCCCACCCAAATATAAAGGTTCTTCTAGACTGGTATCTGCACAACGTGAATTTATACGTCATCAGGACCTATTCTTCTACATGGGATGTCAAAGGCACGTAGTTTCAAATTACTCTACCTAATCTATGAGAATTTAAGGTCTCCAAGATATAATGACTTTGCAAAAATGGTAGAAGAAGATTGAGCATAGCTATAGTTATTGACATCACCTAGTACTATAGCAGTATCTACAATCCAACGAATTATCCTGCTGATTTCCTATATTGTGCTCATAAATCTCTACTCGGATGTTAAAGACGACCCCCGCTACTCCAGTGGCAATGATGCAACATCGAAACTAGAGTAGAGAATTAAGATTCGCCCGAAGTTAGGTTACCGTATCATAATAACTGCTCCTTACGGCTGCTGCAACATTTGGCAAGATTGGGATACTTTAAGTTGTTCTAGGGCATTATTTGAGGTGGATCCTCAGGAACATGCGTCCTACTTACTTGACTATTGCAGTGAAATAGATCAATCTGCTGGGTCAATATTCTTAATTTCAATCACGGGTGGAGCATAGCTTCTACGGTACAAGCTACAGATCCTTCATTTCTGCTATGATGATCCTAGACGTTGGAAATGAGGACCCTTGAGGTGAGCTCACTCGACAAGAATAATGCGCGTGTCAAAGGCGGAGACCCCATATACTATATCCCACTCATTATGTGCGCTCCAACTTCATCTTCGGAGGTTCGAATAATAAGGAGCCTAGCGCCATTTGATAATAGAAAGAGATCCTAAAGCAGAAGTAGCCATAATAAAAAAAACACAATTTAGCAGTCAAAGCAGAGCATAATCATACCTTCCTGCAGCCATCACTTACAGTACATAGTTCAGCACCTTCGGAGGATGTCCGCGGATGACTGACCAGCCCATAATAGGCATGCCTGGCAACATTTAATCCCACGTACCGTTGTATCGCCCCTCCCTTCCAAGCCGTCCATATCTTGGGTGCACTCCGTACAACATATCAGAGCTTTCAAAGGAGGTCTTCCAAGACGCCGAGCTCACCGGAAATCCAGCCAAGAAAGTCAAGTATGTCTGGATTGGCCAACGGCAGCACGCGCTACCATTCTGGCTGTCTTGGTAATTGCGAAGTTCTAGGCAGCACTTGGACCTCCAGGGGCCAAGCTAGCTCGCCTATAAAGATAAGAGTAGCATTCCCCCATCTCTGGAGAGATGAGTGCTCCCCGCGAGCACTCATGGCGTAGGCACGGCAGCCTCCGACTTAGGAACGTGAGGACAGCTCTCGGCCTATACCCGGTCGAATCGGAGAACAGCGAAAGGATGGAAAATGGCACCGGGTCCTATCAAAATAGGTAAGAGACACACCTCACCTGGCTCCAATGGGATCGGATCGCTGGGGAGAAGCGAAGTCGGAGGACGGCAGCCTGGAAGATAAGGCATCACTGTCCGGTACTTATTAGGCTGGCCACTGCTGCTCCGACCAACGATCGCAGGGATTCTCTCTCTCCGTTTCTCTCCCATGGTTTTTCTTTTTTATCTTGGCTGGTGGCTTTGCTGACCTGTTCACCCCTCTTCAGGTGACATGGGTAGCTATTATCTCTTTATTACAGTACGACATGATCCTATTTAGGCATCTTCCTAGGTGATCACAATACTACCTCAGGAAGCCTCCTGCGCGGTGTTGGCCTGAGCTGGTCGGAAATCCGATGGAACTCCACCACCAAGTCTCTCCTGCCGCAGATAGCCTTAACGTCGCCATGACCTCCTTTGACAAATATGTGATGATGATTGGTTACTGCGTCGGACGATGTTGGGCCTATTATGGTACCTTACTACTTAGGCTCCTCCTCCGCATTCTGGGGTACTCCGTAGTAACGTTGTATCACGCCCCCCTCGGTTTTCTAGATCAGGAAAGGCGCTTGAATTTGGGTTTCTAGAACCGACGCAGCTTCGACCATTGCTGAATTCCCCTCGTGTCACGGCGGATATTCGAGGCAGCATGAAAGGATATTTGCGGGGTGAGCCGACGTTGAGCGCTCCTCTTCGTTCCTTTTGGGAGGGGATGAACCATCTCATTTGACCAGCTTACACTCCATTCGCACTGCGAATGAGATGGGCCATGCTTATCTGTCCGTTCTGGAACCGAACTTGACACGTGAGCAGCTAAGACGTTTATGTTACATAAGAGTTTCCATTTTCCGGAAGCGGTTGTGCCGGTGGCGCCGGGGCCAACTAATTTCATTGATCGATTCAACCATTGTTTTAACCAATCCGCACCCAGAAACCAACGGCGCAGAGCACTTCCCACCAGCAGACGTTAACTAACGTTAACTGAACGCTCCATGGTATGGAGCAATAATCCACGACTAATTTTGCTGTGGATGGCACTACCACTGATAGGAGAAACTCCCGGCGTTTGGTTTATCTACTATGATTACTCGATCGGGCCATTTTTCCTCTCACCGGCAACGTCCGACTGGTTGGAGCTCCAATCAGGGCCGGGGCTTCGAGAAATTGTCCCCGTATCCAATCACGTTGGCTCCCGTACCTTCTCGGCTGATGCTTAACCTTGCTTGTCATATCTTTGCCTTCAGCTTCTGGGGTTACATTCGTGGATACGACTAGCTTCCTTCGCGCCATGCGATTGGATTTTTAGGCCATCGCATTAGGTCGGTTCTGCGATAAGACGGTCCCGCACTGGCTACCATGGCGCAACTCTCCCCTCCAACGAGTAGTAATATAAGGTGAGGTCCATGTCCCTTCGGACTCTGCCCCCATGTGCATCCTGTGAGGAAATTTCGAGTTCGAGTGTGCCCCTTCTGTCCTGGGCAATTCCCTGCTACCTCCCAGCAACATGTCTGCTAGAGATCAAGAGGTTGAGATTGCTCAGTAAGTTACTCTCCCTACTCCTTTCTCGGTTTTTCTTCTTTTTTTTCTTTTTTTTTGCTTTTTTTTTACCCTTTTGGCCCTGTTATCCCTCACGTCCCCTGCGATACGACCCCATACTAACCTATATTTATCCAGGCCGCAGGAAACTCATCCTGTCGTGGAAGAAAAGGCTCCAGATGCCAATGAGAAGGCTCTGACTGCTACCCCCGATGGCGAGGAACCGACTGATGAGGAGTCCAAGACTCTGCGCCATGTCGCCGAAAACCTGCCAATGTCTGCCTGGCTGGTTGCCATGGTCGAACTAAGCGAGCGTTTCACATACTATGGAATGCAGGGTCTATTCCAAAACTACGTTGATCGTCCCCTCGACGGCAGCCAGGGACGTGGTGCCCTAGGTATGGGTCACCAGGGTGCCACTGGTCTAACTACTTTCTTTCAATTCTGGTGCTATGGTTAGACTTTCCTGCTGTCCCACACCTCATCACACCTATTAACACTTCTCTCAGTTACTCCCGTCCTTGGTGCCATTATTGCCGATCAGTACCTTGGCAAATACAAAGCCATCATTCTATCCTGTGCCGTCTACATGGTTGGATTGCTTATTCTAGTGTGCACATCGATCCCCACTGCTCTAGAGCATGGCGCTGGTCTGGGTGGGTTCATTGTCTCTATCCTGATTATCGGTCTCGGGACTGGTGGTATCAAGAGTAACGTTGCTCCTCTTGTATGTTAATATTGCACTCCTTACGTCAAAACACGGGATTCTAATAATGCCTTAGATTGCCGACCAATACAAGCGAAAGAAGATGGCCATGTCGACCACCAAGAAGGGTGAACGGATCATTATAGATCCTTCCCTTACCATCCAGCGTATCTACATGATTTTCTACGGCTGCATCAACGTTGGATCCCTTTCGCTCTTGGCTACGCCGTACATGGAACGGGATATTGGTTTCTGGTCCGCCTACTTGCTTTGCTTGTGCATGTTCACTGTCGGTACCTTGGTTCTCATTGTAGGCCGCAAATTCTACGTTGTACGCCCCCCACAGGGGTCGATTATCACCGATGCCTTCAAGGCACTGTGGATTATGATTACCAACCGCAACATGGATGCACCCAAGCCTTCCTGGCAGGCGGAACACGGTAACTCCCACGCTGTGCCCTGGGATGACCACTTCATCGACGAGCTCAAGCGTGCCCTGGTTGCGTGCCGTGTCTTCTGCTTTTACCCCATTTACTGGGTTGTCTACGGCCAATTCTCGACCAACTTTGTCACTCAGGCAGGTCAGATGAATGGCCACGGAATTCCCAACGACTTGATGCAAAACTTCGATCCCATTTCGATTATTGTCTTCATTCCTCTCTTGGAGACTGTGGTGTATCCGATGCTACGTCGTTTGCGTATTCGCTTCCGACCTATTACGCGTATCTCCTTGGGTTTCGTCGTTGCTGCTATTGCCATGATGTACGCCGCCATCGTTCAGCACCTTATTTACTCCGCTGGGCCTTGTTACGAGCAACCCCTCTGCGATGCTTCTAAATCTGGTGGAGAAAGCCACGGCAATAACGTTCACATCGCCATTCAGACGCCTGCCTACATGTTCATTGGTGTCTCCGAAATTTTTGCCTCGGTATCTGGCCTCGAGTACGCTTACACCAAGGCGCCTCCTTCGATGAAGTCGTTCGTGCAATCGATGTATTTGCTCACCAATGCATTCGGTTCTGCTCTTGCTGAGGCTCTGACTCCGGCTCTTTTTGATCCGGCCATTTTGTGGATGTTCGTCGGTCTTGCTGTTGCATCGTTCCTTTGCGGTATCATTTTCTGGTTTATGTACCACCACTTGAACGCCACCGAAGACGAGATGAATGCCCTCGACGCTGATGACTCGGAGAATCCTGCAGATTGGCATCACAGGCAGGCTCAACAGAGTGAGCAGAGTGAACGGCGTGATAAGGAGCAGGAGAACTAAGGTGTTAAAATTTTTGGCATTTTTCGGCTGTACCATAATACTCTATACTATAATTCTATCGATGGAAGGAATGTACACTTGGTCTCGCGCAGGTCCGCGTAAGAGCAACCTGCTGAGCAGAAGTGTGGATGACGAGATAGATGTATATAAATGAATCATGCTCGTCATATGACAATTGTCCAGATTTGATCCCATGTCCCCTATCGTATCGTGCCTGTCACAACGGACTCCAGAGTAATGAAATGGACCACGTGGTACTGCCACCACACGAAACAATTTATCATCCACATTAAAATTCTCGTACACATGACGGACTAAATTGTGTTTCCGTATGTGGAGCTCCTTCATCTCCAGAATGCCTGACAAGAAACAATCATTAAGAAGGATGGGAAAAGGGGGCCTATCAGAGCCATGAGGCTGGGAAAAAGGGGAAAATTAAGTAGTAGCCAGACTACTCATCCATCGCTCTGAAACTAACACTGGGCGCTGGACAGACCATACCAGCCATTGTTTATGCAGCATCCTGAAAAATAAGAGTACTTATGACCTACCCTACTACTCCGTAGGTATGTCCAACCCCACCATCATATTCTCGGGCGTGTATCCCAACTCCGAAACCCACTCAAGCTTCAACAGATAAAGAACCATCTTCAGTTTCCTTGACAAACCTTCCCATTCAACACTGTCTGATGGTCCAACTTATGGGTCTGTGATTGGACGGTTTCAGTTATCACTCGACTAGATCAAGCTTAGCTTGGCTACTGGGGCTAAACTGGATCCGGTGCGGGTCAGGGACGTTGGACTAGTTTGGTTAGTTTTTTTTTTTTTTTTTTTTTTTTCTTGTGCTGGTTTCATGGTTCTCAATCTCGGCTTTCATCCGAAGATAAGGCTGAGTCGCGAGGTGTATAACAGCGTACAGGTGACTGTGACCGTGGTACTCCGTATGACAGGAGCGTTATTTCGGGGTTTGGTTGATGCTTTGTACAAGGACTTTATGTTCTACCACAGTACATGAAGGTAGCATATGTGGAATATATTCCACATCGTGCAGTTACATGGAGATACTCGGCTACTCTTCACGTGCTGATTAAGGATTCCCAATGTTGCATAGCATAACGTGCTTATGACTGTGCTAGCTAAGTAAAGAGCAAGTAAAGAGCAAGTGATCGTGTGACAATCGAACCGCTTGTATTAGTTCTTCCCTAGCAATACACAAGATGACTCCTAGAAATTATTACAAATTTTTGATGAATGTGATTAGGACTGCACATTTCCTATTTCCTTAACTGTGATAGATGTCCTAAAATTGTAGGCTAGTTAAAACTTGATCTGTACTGTTTAGAAATTTAGCCTCCGACGCCATGTGCCGAGTTAAGAATCCAAAGACTTTATAGACACTATCAAGCTTAACTAGTATTGCATACATCCCCATCATCTTTACTTTATACTAGGTATATGCTATTTTCATATTTCCTATCGGCAGTATCAAATCCCATCCGTCATGAGCGATAACCAGGAGACCAAGAATACCTAGCCATGAACTTGAGTCAACTTATGATTAGCCCCCAATATTAGCGGGGTATAGTCCAGAACATAGTACTAATACCGAAGACCTTAATATGGCATCATTCAATGAAGCTAACATCCACGGATCTCGTGTTCCTGAGACCGAGCCTATCAGGCCTTACTCATCCCTGATATTAAAGTTGGAAACGTGGTCATTCCATCGGAGTTTCCAGAGCAAAATTGGATCGTAAGAGCAATATTACTCTGGACTAAGGTAAATGGATACTGCATGTATCCTTAAATGGGATCTCTCCTATAAGCGTGGAACCATCAAACACGGTCGGAAATTTCCTATAATTATCAGTGTGATATTGCAATAATAAAGCGAATTTGTGAGATGCCTTAGGCCTTAGCTAATAAAGGAATAAACTGGATAAACAAATATTTATACACCAACTCATATGACCTTTATGTCATTGGGGCTATAATTTCCATAATGCAGTTAACCATGTGGTTTAAGTGCTAGAAACCAGTGATAATTTTTCTGACATTTACTAATGATTGAATTCCGGATTCTGTTAATTCAGATGAGTTTGTGTGATAGCTTCCAAGCTAGTTAGAGTACAATATTTCAAGATATTTGAATCTTTGCGAGTATATCAAAGCATAGAGGAATGTGCTCCACTCCTGTGGAATGCAATGCCCTGTAAATCACATAAGGAATTCTTGGTTTCAATGGTGAAAGGTATCATATGCTCGTTCTTGGTTCTCTTTGTACTCCATTGGCAATATCAATGAGGGTGATGTAATGTGAATAAATAAAAGAAGATGTTTTGACTCTGATCCATGTTCTACAAGCAGTAAGGATGATAAAGTTCGGGCATAGGCGAAGAACAGTAATCATACTAGTTTTTATGTATCCTGAACAGGGATAAGTATACAAATCTTTTCATTTCATTGTGATTTACAGAAGCTGAAATTGTGGGGGATTGTGATTTATGTCGATTGTGGCTTTTAACATACGATATCGTTTGGTTCTTTTCTCCATGGAAATTCTGGCAGGCAGCTTATTAAGGCCACTGTGTTCGAGACAATAACTGATGTGATTAAGCCAATTAACCAGCAGATATTTAACCCACGCCCAAGCCATCATTGCCTTGGCAGGAGTGGTACTGCTAGGTATACGAAATGGACCAAGGCTAGAGAGAGTGTTGTGGATATATTAGCCTCTTCGATATCAGGAAAAGCGTAATTGCCACGGAAGATAAGGATCTGGTCTAGATGAGTAGGGTTGAGTTTAACTTCATGGCAAAAGACTAGGGAGGAGCATGAT
This sequence comes from Aspergillus tanneri, assembly GCF_003426965.1. Lineage (NCBI taxonomy): Eukaryota > Fungi > Ascomycota > Eurotiomycetes > Eurotiales > Aspergillaceae > Aspergillus > Aspergillus tanneri. The sequence continues at coordinate 567,405 of NW_022984634.1, read as the reverse complement.
TTATATAGCAAATATATAAAGCCAATGTTATGACATTAATATCAAAGCCGAATATGCTTGAACATTGACTTGGCTTTTGCTTTTTATTTCAAACATATTTAGCCTTTTTATATTTCATATGTGTATATTAAATATACACATGAATATTCCTACACCATCCCTACAACAAAAAAAAAAAAAAGAAGAAGAAAATAAAAGTCGGAGCCTATTTAATGCTTCATAAGCGGGAATTGTGGCTGTGTAGCCGTTGAGGCTCATGTCTACACACGACTACTGGGTTGCCATTGCAGCAAGCATTCACAATTAAAGGAATACGGGTTGTGCTGCTAAATATAATCGATGAGTCTGACTGTTAGGAGCGCTCGAAGCGCGATAGCCAGTTAGCTTGAGTACACAGGTCCTTAGCTAAGCCAGATGTTAGTTAGCTATGTTAACTAGTTATTCGCATCTTCTGACCTGAACTCTCGGTCATCGATTAGCTCTGCAAACATGGTCCTATCTTCCCTCCCATATAGATACTCCCGTTCGTACCATAGCGCACCATTCAGTTCGTTACCGACCCCACGCATATTCAGCCAGGGGTGGATTTTTTTCCGGTAAATGGCGGGCATGGGTCTGATATTTTGGATAAAGATAGAAAAGAGCTGTTTAATTGGAAATACACTATTGTAGCAGCACATTACTTTGTAATCAGAGTGGGAGAGTCGTGTTATTTTGGCTATTTGATAGGTGTTAAATATACGAAATAAACGATGAACTCGAACAAATCCTTTAGGTCTTACATGGTATGTACGCCTTTAGGGTGAGGAAATGGTGGAAGGAAATTGGGGGCAGTACATTAATGTCAATCTGGACTTTTGGATTACAATCTTGCAGCAGGTCAAATATTAATGGTTATAAGTTTCAAGTATATCATATCAAACTGTAAATCATTGTTGTGACGTGCAGGCCCGACCGACTCCGACGGAACAGGAGAGCCAGAAGGCCCCAATTTTATTTGCTAGCAAACAAAGGATGTCAAGAATCCCATCTGGGCGATTCGTCGATTGGGCCGGAGTTGGCAATGCTCGGAAGACTGGAGAACTAAGTTGATCATGGCATATGCAGATGCTTAATTGGATTATCTAGGAAAAGAATATCGCTGCCTTATTCAGGCAACAAGGCCCAGCTCCAGAGTCTGGGTACATATATCGACTTGTATTGCTCCAACGGCCGTCGTGCAGAGATACAAACTTATTGCTAGGAATAATTTTGGGGACGACCTAACATTAATAGTCGTTTCACGTTGAAAGGGGACTCGACGATCGGTCTGTGCATGAGCCAAAGCCCCTAATGGCTCCTACTAATAATATTAAAAAGTAGCCATCCTAATCAAAGTTTCGTGACATTTGCCCCCTGAATTTCGTACCACGATATGTTGAAAAAATTTAAACAATTAAATAAAAAATAAAAAAAAAAAAAGAAGAAGAAGACAGAAGCTCAAATCCAATCCCCTACCTATCCTCTATCTCAGTGATCTTTTCTTTCTAGGCACTCTAGATCGATCGACCATCCACTTTGCCGCCAACAGCGGGCCAACCATTCCCTATTTCCATTTGCACCTGCTGGACACTTGCTCAGCCGCTTGTCTCACTCATCACTCAACTCGCCGACCTTTTTCTCACTACCTTTCCTTTCCACCTCACCTCATTCTTGCGTCTTCTTACTTTCATTTACTTCTCCTTTGCTTTCTAAGTTTTCTTCCTGCCATTGCGGTGGCATTTCTCCCTTCTCTTCCTTTCGCGCGATTTTGGTCATTCCTGCCTGGCTCGTTTCCCGTACGACCCGAACTGTCATCGATCCGTCCAGACCTTCATACCAGTAACTTCCCCAACTTGACGCTTCGTCAATTCGCAGGCAGTTACACGTTGAATATTATAATCTAAGGAGTTGGAAAATCCTGTCTTCACATCACAATGAGTGTAGGTTCCTTTACACATTCGCCGTCGTTTTCGTTCCTCCTATGCCCTTCTCCCTACTCGCTCTGTGCGTAAAGTTTCGCTTCAGTCACTGACATTTTCCATCATGTAGTCTCAAAGCTACGGCGGTAACCAGGGTGGTTATGGCTCATATAACCCATATGGCCAGGAACAACAGCCCAATCAGTACGGAAACCAAGGTTATCACCAGAACCCCTATGGTCAGGCCGGTGCCATGGAGCAGGGTAACGGGAACTACGGTATGTGCGCTTATTTAGTCTGCAAATGAAGTAGGTCGCGACTAACTAGATGGTTTCTTTGTATAACAGAGATGGGGTCTTATGACCAGCAACAACCAGCCGATGCGACCACCTTGTTGAATAAGTGCAGGGAGATTAATGATGGAGTCGCGGACCTACGAGCCAAGCGTGAGGGGCAGCTTGTGGCTGCACAGAATGCTATGCTCGACTCCAGCAATGTGAAGGAGGATCAAGTTTCTCGCCAGACGCTGGATTACATCGAAGACGAGCTTAACAATGGTTTCCGTTACCTCCGTGATCTCCTGAAGAAGATCAAGCAAACTCCTGGCTCCGGGGACAGCCGCGTACAGACCCAGATCGATAACACAAGTCGAAACATCCGTCGTGAGATTGAGCAATACCAAAAGGCTCAGTCGGATTTCCGGAAGCGGTTGACCGAGCAAGTGCGCCGTCGGTACGAGATAGCTAACCCGGAGGCCTCTCCCGAGGATGTTGATCAGGGTGTTCAAAATGTCCTGCTGGGCCAAGAGCAGATGTTCCAGGTATGACATAGATGGGAAAGTGGAGGGTGAGGACTCTTATTGATACGTTATTTCTAGGTTTCTGGTAGCCGCACTGGACAGGCCAATGACGCCAGGAAAGCCGCATTGGAGCGGTCTGCGGCGATTCGGAAGATTGAACAAGATATGTCGGAACTTGGTCGGCTATACCAGGAAGTGGCGGAGCTTGTACACCAGCAAGACCCTGCTGTAGAGCAGATTAATCAAGGCGCTGAGGATGTCGCTGGAAATGTCGCACAAGCAAACACCCAAATTTCGCACGCCATTGATAGTGCACGTCGCGCAAGGAAGTGGAAGTGGTATGCACTGCTTATCATCAGTAAGTATTACCTGTACTAAGTGCTTTGCTTTGTAAGCGCTGGCTAATCGCACTACAGTTCTTATTATTGCGATCGTTGTTGGTGTTGCTGTTGGTGTAACCCAAGCCAACAAATAAAGTGCCCCTGATATCCATGCTGGTGACCATCAACAATACTTATGCAAGGTTCTCCACATTGCGATTCCCTCTACTCGTAGTTTTTTGTTTGTTGGTTTGCCTTGTCTTCTCTACGCAATTTTGGAACGAATATTCATCTCAATTCGTACATCTTATTATGGTCTGAACACTCTACTGTTGTGTTGTTACTTCGACCACGGTAAGCAGAGTTGCTCGATATCCATTCGCTATTATTGAATCTGGTTTCTTTTGTACCCTGTTAGTTGCTATACCACCCTAGCTCAGTTTCCTGTGCTTGGTTTCCTATTTGATTCATTAAAAGCTCGTGCACCTGCAAATTGCCTCCTACCCCTCCCATGCGTCCCTTCTCATTTTTTTTTTTTTTTGCTTCACTGATTGGTCGTGTATAGTTCTGCATCTTCAGTCTACTTGGCTTGATGGTCTTATGGCTGGTCTTGGCTAGGATGCGCATGATGCTGCTACACATGTATATATTAGAGTTTGTCCTTTTACCCCTTTGGCGCTAGATCTATGTAATAATCAGTCACTTTAGTAATTATCTAATTCATTGATTGAGTGTGGATTGTTATAATTAAATGGTATAATGCAAGAAAGGAATGCAAATCTAGATAGATACAGATCTATATCGAACCCGCACCCATCGCAAGCGTGTTCCTATGGTCATGCATACGGATCTCCCCCAATCAGGCAGATCATATGCTCAGCATATCTACCTGCAGCCTTCCTACAGGGTGCATAGGAAAGCCACCAATTGGATATCATAAACCATCCAGAATAAGCAAATTGTCTAAGCCTGCGCCTGCGCTGCCCTTCTCTCCTTCTCCCTTACCTCCTCCTCTGGTGTCCTAGTTTTCAGCTGTAGAGCATGGATCCCATCCTCGCGACTCATCTCCTCCTTCAACAAACTATACACCATTCGATGTCGTGCAGGCTGCATCTTCGATTGAAACAATGCGGATGTGATCGTGACACTATCCAACTAGTTAGTCAATATCCAAGCAGAACGTCGACAAATCGAGCGAGACGAACTGGAAATGCGTCTCTTTGGATGCTGACCCGCGCATGGGCTCGTGATGCGCATGTAGATGCGAATCATTCCGGATGACAAGGGTAGATGGGGCGAGTGCTGCTGTTATCTAAGACCAAACCAAACCAACCAGTAAGTGACAAAGCAAAATCATTTAGAGCAGAAGTAAAGTATCAAGCCAATCTACCTTCTCTCGAATGGTGTTTTCAACGGGCGTGTTGGATGTCGAAGCCATTCTGGCGGGTATGGATAGCTGCTTTGAGACCAGACGGCGGGGAAATAGGTTTTGAGCTTTAGTGCGGAGAAGCATTGGATGCTGTTCTGCTGGGTCCGATTAGGTCCCGACGTTTGAGAAAGGGAGGGAGCGGTTGGAAAATGCAAGGAACGGATGGATATTGAGTTGCTGAATGATCTATTAGTACATGAATGATGCAGGCGACTGGAGATTAATTGCCTATTTGATTAGTCATGCATTTGTCATTGAGTGCAGTCAATCAGTGTAGTTGCTTTTCAAACAAACCTGCGTGGATTGATTATTGGGAATACCGAATGCCAGTAAGTTGAAAATTTTGCAAAATTTGCAAGTATACCTGGTCATATCCATGTATATTGGGAAATATTCTCAGCTGTGTACAGATAGAGTCATAACTAAGCCATAGACAGCCTCTTCTGACCTGTTGCAAGCATTCTACCAACTTTGAATAGTATCAACATGGGAGGTTGCATACCCAGCAATAACAGTTGATATTGAGTAAGTATATTTACTCCAGGGAAATTGATTGTTTCTATCTTGTTTATATGGATGTTCGTGAACTTGTTAACGGAGTCGGTTTCCGATAAACTCCGGGAGATCTCCGAGTCTCCACCGAGGCCGCACATCACAAACGCGGATGACATCAAACTATCAATTCATTTCAACAATTCAAATAACCCTCTATATTCAAATATACCGTAGATGAAATATCTACACCAATCAATATACCGCGATCAATGCTAACAACATTACGATAATATATTGCTGCCATGCAAGGGCGCCCTTTGATGAAGGCCCTTTCGCCAGGCTTTCGGTCTCGTGCAGTACAGTCCATTCTAATTTCAAGACCCTGCTACAGTCGCCCGCAATCTTCGGCAGCTCCTGATGTTCATCGGTCGCTATCAACTTTACCTAATATTCCGCTGTTTCGTGCCCTTAAAAATCACGATCAGTCCAGTTTTGCCGTTGTCCACAGCAGGTCGTCTCGTTCTTTTACCTATGGCAATCTGGTCGCAGATGTCCTACATGCAAAACAAAAACTTCTCAATTGCGCAAAAGGGCAAGATGACCTCTCCGGAGAGAGAATCGCCTTTCTTGCGGAGAATAGTTATGACTACGTAGGTACTGTTTCCCTTGTTTCCAGTGTATCCTCTAGTTTTTTAGCGTTACTAACTGTTGTTCAAGTGATGCTTCTTTCTATCCTTGCGAACGATGCGATTGCCCTCCCTCTCTCCCCGGCCTTTCCTATTGGCGAACTGAAATATATTATGGACAATTCTCAGGCGAAAGTGTTGGTTGCCACGGAAAAGCATGCGGATAAAGCCCAAAGTATCGTAAAAGCGGGTTTAAATCGGGTGCCCATCTTGGACGTGTGGGAAAAGATCAAAGTAGGGGAAACCAACTCGCCGCCAGTGTTGTTGGAGGATCACAACCAGAAATCTCGGGGTGGAATGATACTATACACGTCTGGTACCACCAATAGGCCGGTAAGTGTCTGAGCTAGGCCTGGACAGACATACTGTAAATGCTAATGGTCCACCAGAAAGGTGTGCTCATTCCCCAATCTGTGCTCACCGCACAAGCTTCTTCTCTATTGCAAGCGTGGAATTACGGGCCGACAGACAGGCTACTTCATCTTCTTCCCTTGCACCATATCCATGGGACCGTGAATGCTATTGTTGCACCTGTTTTCGCTGGATCATCCATCGAGTTTATGTATCCATTCAACACGGATGCCGTGTGGAAGAGACTAGCGGCTCCTTTCCTGCCCAGCCCTGCAACCAATAGCAACATAACATTCCTTACAGCCGTCCCGACTATCTACAATCGATTAATATCCTCATTTCCCAGTCTCCCATCCAAGCTTAGAGAAGCTGCGAGAAAGGGAATATCACCCGAGAACCTCCGCCTAAATATCTCAGGCTCAGCAGCCCTTCCAACTCCGACAAAGCAAGCTTGGCAAGATATTAGCAACGGCAACGTTCTTCTTGAGCGCTACGGCATGACAGAGGTTGGGATGGCTATCAGCTGCGGTCTTGATTTCGCCGACCGCGTAGATGGCAGTGTTGGCTGGCCGTTACCATCTGTGGAAGCTAGACTGGTAGACATGGATACAAACCTAGTGATCCACCCCAGAGAAGAAATTGATGAGAAAGGACGTCAACGGGAAGGTGAAATCCAACTTCGTGGTCCTACCATATTCCAGGAATATTGGGCCAATGAAAAAGCCACGCAGGAGACCTTCGTAGACAGCGACGATGGCAAAGGCAAATGGTTCAAGACTGGCGATGTAGCCACTCGTCGGATTATTGACAGTGCTGGCAAAGGAACCAGCGGGGAATGGGCCAAGGGACCGATGTATTTCATCCAAGGTCGACAGAGCGTAGACATCATCAAGGTTGGGGGTGAAAAGGTCAGCGCGCTAGAGGTCGAGAGAGAGCTACTTTCGCTGTAAGTGTCCCGCTTCTATACTCATGTTTAAAAACATACTAAGCGGTTCATAGCCCTCAGATAGCCGAGGCTGCTGTTGTCGGCCTTCCATCTGAACAGTGGGGTCAAAAGGTTGCAGCCGTCGTTGTATTGAATGCTGATAAGGCCTCTACTGGCCGCAATGGTGCATGGGGCACAATGGACATGCGACGTGCTCTAAGGAGCCGTTTAGCAGCTTATAAAATGCCTCAAGAGATGAAGGTCCTGGACGGGCCAATCCCGAGAAACGCAATGGGAAAGGGTGAGTGTCCTGTCCCCTTGATATGCTAGAACCAACTGACATTTTCTGTGAAGTAAACAAGAAAACGCTTGTCAAAGAGCTCTTTGGTCTATAACTACTACCTGGCTTCTCACTGAAAATCTGTACCATATAGAACTGTATCAATATCAGAGAACTTGTGGTTATAATTTCTTTAGACTTGAATATTTAGACTTACGTTGATTCTACAATATATACTCTCCTACTCAATGATAGAGGCGTTTACATATCAGGCGACCGATGTATTTCTGTCTCAAACCATAGAAAGTTGCTGCCTTTCTACTCGCAATAGTTGCCCAGAAGTGATGATTCAGGATGAAAACATGCTGGTCTTTCTCTGGTGTGTATTTTGATCATGTGGAATTTATGGCATTGCTTTAGCCTGAAGACGGACCCTTTTGGTCTTTCTAAAAATTTGCCTATTATGCAAACTGATCACATGTAGAAGTGGACATCCATGTAGGAAGAGCGGCATGTACTATATAAAGAGAATATTGTATTATATCGCTATGAATAAACCTATAAGATAAATAATTTAACAAGTTAACATTAGCTAATTTATATCAGTCTCCATATTCTGATTCTTCTTCTCCTCAACAATCATTCAGCCCCCATTCCGTCTTCACCTTCGCAGAAAGTATAGCAGATTTCTTCAGAATAAGCCTTGCCAGAACAGGAAGAGATTCGCTAGCGAGAATTTCCAATATCTGCAAACTGGCCTCTAATTCCCGAGTTATCCAATTCCGAACTTCAATGGCGACAAGCGAGTCCAAGCCGTACACGGAGATAGGCACCATGGAGTCGAGTTCCTCGGCCGGACGCATCAATATACTTGATAATTTCTTGATGACAGCTTCCACGACAAGGGTTTCCGCTGCTTCTAAGCTCCGTGACTGACGGAGTGCAGAGCCAGGAGAGATTCCTGTTATTGTTTTCTGGGCATGCGACGAGGTTGTCTCCACGAGATTGGAGATCCGGGTTAGATTGGACAATTTGGCATCTTTGACCCAGAAAGGCAGTTCACTGACAGGCGTGGTTTTAACGAAATCAAATCCAATTACGCAGTGGCCTTCGCTAGAGTCCCTGATCTCGTTCCGGATCGCGGCGGTTATTAGGCATCGGATATGGGTGGCGTCGATTGCTGAAGTGCCAAGTTGATGAGCCACGTGCTCAAATTTCTTTTCGTCGCCGCTCAGATAGCCGACTCCTCGTACAACTGGGAGATCAAGAGTCGTATATGGTAACCCTGAGGCTTCGGGATACTGCGCCAGCGCAGCCATGAAGCCACCAGTTGCAGCGTATTGTGCCTGGCCCATGTTTCCAACGAAACTGGCACCGGAGGAAAGGTTTATGAAGAAGTCAAGATTGCCTGTCATGTTCATTGCGTGCAGAAGGTTTCGAAGATTCAAAATGCCGTGAACTCTTGGCTTAATGACGGCCATATAGTCCTCATAGGTCATTTTCTCGAAGAGTACGTCCTGAAAGGGATTAGCCCATCTGCGGTCTCGCATGTCAATTTTGAAGACTTACACGGAGGACCATAGCACCGTAGATAACACCATGCACAGGTGGCATCTGGCGAAGAGCAGCCCCTAGATTTTCTTCCACGTCTGTAACATTGGAAATGTCACAACGACAAACCTCTACTGTGACACCTTTTTGGGTTAGATCTTGCACAATTTGCTGGGCTTCCTTGCTCGCTGCACCACTCCTGGAGACCAGGATCAGGTGCGTGGCTCCTTTACTTGGCAGCCAGCTAGCAAGGTCAAGACCAATCCCTCCAGTCCCACCCACAACAATATACGAAGCGTTTGGTGGTAGGAGCTTCTCAAGCTTTCTCGCCGGATGCACCTAGTTAATCGCCGCTAGGTTAGAGTGTCGAAGTCTATTCATGATGACAACCAGGATAGAAATACCTTTACTAGGGTAGCTTCTTTATCGTCTATACTATCCACCATCTTGACGACCATCTTACCAATTACTTGCCCACCTTGCAAAGCGCGGAAGCCTGCCTCAATCTCCGAAATCGGTATCGTCGTAATCATCCACCGAGATAGGGCCTTCTTTTGGACCAAAAAGTCGATGGACTTGCGAAGAAGCTTTCTGAGAATCTCTGGTCGTTTAGCTCTTACCAGGTTCAAGTCCACTGACGCAAACGATATGTTTTTGTCAAAGGGGGCCATCTCTAGCCTGGCATTCTGCTCAATATCTCTTTTACCGATTTCGATGAACCTCCCAAATGGCGCAACACATCTAAATGTTGCCTGCAATGCGTCACCACCTAACGAGTTTAATGCAACATCCACTCCCTCTCCACCAGTAGCGTGCAAAATCCCCTGAGCAAACGAAGTGTCTCTACTGAATAAGATTTGTTCATCTGCCAGGTTGTAAGCCTCCATCAGGAATCTCTTTTTCTCTTCGCTGCCAACCGTCGTGAATATTTTGGCACCAATAGACTGCGCAATTATGATTGCTGCTTGTCCCACTCCTCCCGCGGCTGCGTGGATAAGGATGCTTTCCCCTTTTGAAAGCCGCCCGAGGTCAATCAAGGAGTAGTATGCAGTACAGAAGACAGTAGGCACAGAGGCTGCTACTTCTAAAGACATGTCCCTTGGGACGCTCCATGCGCTGGATGCTGGACATCGCGTATAGGTGGACAGCGAACCAGGTGACACAGCAAACACTCGATCTCCCACGTGGAACTCGGTGACATAGGCTCCCACGGCCGTAACTATGCCACTGCATTCCTGGCCTAACATACCCCCTTGAAGCTGACCCATGGCAAGCAGCACATCTCTGAAGTTGAGACCAACATAGGAGACATGAATCTCGATAGAGTCGCTCGGCAGTGGAGTATCACGAGAATGGTCGTCAGTAAAGTACAACTCATCTAACATCCTACTGTGTCCAGTGGTGAGCCTCAATGGTCTTTGCGGTTGCTGAAAAGGTTGCCGTTGTGGGGGTGCACGCTGGGTCTCATGCTGTATGCTTAGGTTAAGCACGTCATTGTCGACTAGGCGCGAAACGCATATGTGCCCCTGGCGAATTGTAAACTCCCTGTCTGCCTCCATGAGTGCTAGTTTGCGGCAGAATACACCATCAAACACTTTCGTTATGTGCCGTGCGGCTTCCACGTCTGACATGATCCCTTCTTCGCCCAGGTCCAATGTTGCAAACTGCAAGCCAGTTTCTGACCTTATTGTCCGAGCCAATCCGGTCACCATATTATGAGCGAGGGACCTTGCATCCTCTATTCTGTGTCGAGTAACCCACAATAATCCCCGAGCTTCTCTCACCAGACGCTGAATCTTCTGGAAGATATCCTGGTCCAATTCCGCGAGTATGGGCTGGTTAATATTGCCAATGAAAACACACCATTTTCCAGCTACGTTTGTCTCAGCCAACTTCCCTTCAAGAGGTGACACACCAGTTATGTTTTCCAAAGCAATTTTCACTTCCTCTTTGAGATGAGCTTCATTGTTGCATCCGTCTTCGATGATGACAATATCTCCCTCAGCATCTGGCCCAGTTCTCGAACTGTTGGCTGTAGAAATCATGATACTACTACTCCGATCATCAGATCCTGGATAGTCATCAAGCTGAACATCGATTCCAGTAAAGTCATTTGCTGTAAGAACACTGTTCCATCCATTCGAGTCCAGAAGGGGACCGTCAATCCGGGCATCGTCTTTGCTTAGCCACCATCCAGGAAGAGCTACAAATGGAAAATGCCTGGCCTTGGGTGTCGTTTCCTCAATCAGGATCATCTTTCCACCGGGCTTCAAAAGCATTCGCACATGCTCAACCGTTTTATTGATCTCAGGGGTAGCATGCAAAACGTTACATGCAACAACTAAGTCATATGAATGAGGCTCATAACCCTGCCCTGTAGGATCAGAAGAAATATCAAGAGTTTGATATGTCATGAGATGGTCCCAAGCTTCGAATTTGGTCTTCGCCTTCTCGAAGAAACCTGGTGAAATATCGGTGTAGGTGTAATGGCTGAACCGGGGCGTCGTCCCGTCACTACCTCCCCCAAGAGTTTGGAGGATGGGTACAGTAGTACCACCAGTCCCGGCGCCAATTTCAAGTATATTCAGGTTAGGATTTTGATGTCCCATCTGATTAATGCAGACCGACACCTGAGCGTATGACTGACGCAAGTTATCAGCATCTTGATAATATCTATTCAATAAATCGTCCTCAAGCATTGAAGTTAATGGATCCACCTCACTGCGCAGAATCCGAGGAAGCAACTCGCCAATTTCGTAAAGCAATGCCCCCGGTCCGTTCATTTGTCGAAGTCGTTGACGGGTCTGTGGCGCAAGTGGCACACTCAGGCGGCTAGAACTGCAGGTCTTCTGAGCCCAACGATAAAACTTCTGGTAGTGGTTTTCGAGGCTCCCTAGTTCTTGCTCTGAGATGCAATTCAAAACATTGCGAAGGTAGTGCTCCGCCAACCGGTCCAACAGCCGCATCCTCTGAACACCATGTCTATCCTCTTGACTTGATTGTGGGAAGATTTTGTAATCCTCAGCAGAGAGGAAATCAAAACACGGCTCCCAGTGAAGCTTGTAGCATAAGGCATCGGGCTCTTTGGCCCAAGATTTGCCATTATCGTAATTCACAGGAACCATAGTCACCCCATCTATTTCGATGACGGCATTGTAAGGATCTTCGGGTTCTAGAACAAGGATGCGATTGCACTGGGGCTGATGAGTTGAAAGAGAAGGCTGGCGTGCGTACAGTTGAAGTCGGGTGCCTGCACGGAAGGGACGTGCAAGCGAGATGGAAACCTGCGAGATTCGTGATGGCACATGAGTTACATCTGAAGGACCATGTTGTAACCCTAGAAGAGTCCACAGCATTTGGATGCAATGATCGAGCGTAGCCGGATGAATAATACATTCTGTTTCATACTCGAGGGGCATACAGGCCTTCATATCTGGTACACAAACGGTCGCCATTGACTGCAAGTTGTCGCTGACAGCAATGTCATGTAACCCTCGAAATATCGGCCCATAATCAACGCCACTATTCTCGACATTTTTGTATAGAGCCGCTGCATCAACGGGCACAGTGCAGGAGGCCCGGATATCGAATATTTGCCGTGACAACTCTGCAGAAATGGTCGCCTGTTGCCGATACCCGTCGACTGGATTCTTGCCTTTGATCTCTTGGCCTTTGACAAAGCCACGGCAATTTTGTTCCCAACCTCGACTATCAACCCAAGAAAATATTTTGAATTCATGCCAGCCGTCGACGGACCTGCTAGAGTCGTTTACACATCTCAGTGCCACCATGGTTTCCACAGATGCACCCTCAGCGATAGTAAGGGCACGAGGAATTATAACATCTCGAATATCAACCTTTTCTAACGAAATATGGTTTATGTCTGCCTGTTTAACCATTGCTTCGATTGCCATTGCCAGGAATCCAGTCATAGGATATACGTTGCTCCCATGCACCCTGTGCTGACGGATCCAAGGATAGTCATCAAGTCGGATGATGTTCCTCCACCTGGGATCAAAATCAAGGTTTTCCATACAGAGGGATCCTAAGAGATCGTTTCGGGGTGAAGGCCTATAGTACAGATTATGTGCCAGGCGGGACATATGCCAATACCTCTCTGAATGATTCCAGGGGTATCTAGGCAGGTTTGTCAATAATGTCAGCTTGCGTGCACTCCGCTCATGGTCGGGGAAGTTCACAGCACCGAGGTCAATTGGAAAACCTCGGACAAACAGCGCACTCGCCAATTGTTGAAGAGCTTCAACGCCGTCTACATTGCGCTTCAGACTGGATAGGTACTGAATGTTCCTTTTCGGAGAGTGTTCGCGAATGATGTCCTTAATTGGCATTTGCAGTGCACAATGAGGGCCAACCTCAATTATCGTATTGACTTTGGCGTTCTCTGCAAGGAGGCTCTGTAAAGCTTGCACGAATTCAACGCGCGATACTAGATTGTCCACCCAGTATGAAGGCTTGAGATCCGTTCCAGGTAACGTTGAGCCACAAACCGCCGAATGAAACGAAATCTGTGAGCCTTGTGGTTCAAGTCGTCCCATTAGCAAGCGGTATTGCTGTGCTACCTGTTGCATGTGGCGAGAGTGATAAGCAACATCTACCTGTAACCGACGGGTGAAAATTTGCTCTTTATCCAAAACATCCTGGAGCTCAATGATAGCATCCTCGTCCCCAGATATCGTAACACTCGAACCGCTATTTACACACGCGATGACGGCATGCTTGTTTCGCAGCGCATCCACAAAAGGCTGTACCTCTGGGACGCTCGCTCCTACTGCCAGCATTGCTCCTTGGACCCTTGAATGTTGCGTCAGAAAGCTTGCGGCGACTCCTCGGGCATATGCAATCCGCACACATTCCTCTAAAGTCAAAATTTTTGCAGCGTATGCTGCTGCTATTTCACCACTTGAATGTCCCGTCACAGCAGTCAAGCTAATTCCCCAAGATTTGAGCAAGTCGATCAACCCCAACTGAATTGCTGTACATGCCGGCTGGCTCATATGCGCCTTAGATATCGAGCTTGTAATGGGATCATCTAAAAGCAGCTCATCTAGAATAGGAGAAAGTTAGATCCAGCCTCCTTCAGAAACGCGCAAATTGGATGTTTCTCTAATATGTAGCATACCTAAGATTGAAAAGCTAGCCCCAAGAGTCGCTAGACATGCATCTATTGCCAGTATTGTTTGCTTGAACACGGGATAAGTAGCCAGCAACTCTCTCCCCATTCCCAGCCATTGTGCGCCTTGCCCGGTGAAAACGAACGCAGCGACAGGTTCTTGTACTGCTCGGTGTGGCTCAAGATTGCTGGTCAAAAACTCGGTCAATTGCTTATCAAGAGATGCTGATACTGCAAGTCTCCATTGAAATAAGCTTCGTCTTTGACCCAGGGTGTAGGCAAGATTGCCTAGTAAATTCGTATCAAATATGACCGGATGTCGTACAAGATAAGCACTAAGATTACTGGCCAGCTGAATCACAGCTTGCTTGTCATGCCCTGTGAGAACAAATACTTTGCGTGGGAGAGGGTCTGTGTTTATTGTTCCGTCCCCCTTGCTACGTGGGCCAGCCCGTAGAAGTATATGCGCATTTGAACCACCGAACCCGAAGTTATTTACGCTAGCGAAGGGTTTACCTCGAGGCCAAGGTACCAATTTTTTGGGGACCTATAAGAAGTGAGCTTTGGTCCAGACTATATATTTCGTCATCTGGAACAGGAGATAGGCATGTTTTGGTACCTTCATATTCCATTTGGCCAGCGGAATGTCTTCATTTGCCTTATCGAAATTGCAATTCGGCAAAACAAACCCCCTTTCCAGCATCATAGCCGTTTTAATTATTGAGATGACCCCACTAGCTCCCTCCGCATGACCTATATTAGATTTGACAGAGCCAACAAACAACGGTTGTCGTGGTGTTCGGCCTTTCCCAAAGACTGCGTGAAGTGCCATGGCTTCGATAGGGTCTCCAACCTTGGTTCCTGTCCCGTGGGCCTCAACGTATCCCGCTAGTGCTGGATCAATGCAAGCACCATTGTAAACCGAACGGATCAATGCTTCCTGTGCCGCGCCGTTGGGCATAGAGATGCCCCTTGTGCGTCCATCCTGATTGACCCCACTATTGACAATTACAGCCCGAACTGCATCTCCAGCTGCCTGTGCTGCTTCGAATAGTTTCAATACAATACACCCTGCTCCCTCGCCTCGACCAAACCCGGTTCCTCGATAGTCAAATGCATATGTTCGTCCTTCGTCAGAAAGCAGCCTATGAAGAGTAAAATGATTAGCCTCTAACTTCTGGAAATTCATTTATGAGGGGAGGCTTAGGAGTTATGTGGGAATTTCATACCTTGAACGAGACATGGATATAAATCCCTCTGGAAACAAGTTCAAATGGCACCCAACCACGATTGCAGCGGAACATTCACCAGCTCGAAGACTTTGGCATGCCAAATGCAAGGCACTGAGACTGGAGGAGCACGCGGTATCTATTGTAATACTCGGTCCCTGAAGGTCAAAATAGTATGAGATACGATTTGCTTGAAGTGACATTGCAGTCCCTGTGGATGCATACATAGGGCTCGCCTCCGTGTCCCTAAAGTTGTTCAGATCGTATTCGGGAAAAGAAGCCCCAGCAAATACGCCAATTTTGCTTCCTGCAGTAGAGTGAATCGGTATGCCGGCATTCTCGAGCGCTTCATAAGTACATTCGAGAATTAATCTCTGCTGGGGGTCAAGAGAACGAGCCTCCTGAAGCGTAACATTGAAGAATGGCGCATCAAAGAGTGCGACATCTTCCTTCAAGAAATGTGCTCCCTTCGCATTAATTGACCCTGCACGATCCGGATTGGGATGATAGAACGCGGAGGCATTGAATCGAGACTCGGGAATGGGAGACCAGGCGCTTCTACCACGAGAACATAACTCCCAGAACTCTTCCGGACACGATACATCACCAGGCAAGCGACAAGCCATACCAACAATGGCTAATTGTGCCATAGTTGCATCCTCGATCTGTTCTCCCACACCGTCTTTTCCGTGTATATTTGCGCTTGCATTTTCACCTGTGACAGAGTGTTGAAAATGCATCGTTTGGGCTCTATCAGGTTGAGCCAGAGGATCAGTGGATAGATCTAAAGAGCCCGTACTTGTCAACATCTGGATAGAAAGAACGAACAAACAAGGAAATAGACGAAGTGAAACTATTTATAGATGTATATACCGATGTGTCCTACCGAAACACATGGAACGCGTGGTAGTCAAAATACACGAGAATGAAGGATATATGGGACAATCTCCTTCCTCTTGTAAGACAATCACAATTGTCTCAGTAGACCAGAAGATAATGCACACGTTGCGTTTATCCGTGCGCACATCCTTAGCAAGTCCTCACATACCTTGCATACCCCTTCGGAGTCTCTTTGAACACGGTTACATGATCAGCTGCCTTGTACGTAACTCAACCACCCCCTAGATCCCAATGTGGGTACCAACAGTTTCTCATCATTCCTAGTTTATCCTCAGTTGACCAAATTATCTCGTCATTTGGCAACTTAATCGCCACCATAGTCTATCTATTGTCAGGAAGGTTAAAGCATCCTTGCTTGTTTAAAGTCCCAGGTCCACCAAGCCGAAATTCAGAAGTTCATATGAAGCGAACTTCTTGGTATCCTTGGGTCTAAGCCTCATTTCCTGCGTATTGGTTCATTGTCTGCCAGACACCTCGAATACTTTCAGAGCATAAAGGACCACCATGAAATTCTTATGCCTCCCTGGGGGTTATTGCAATGCCAAGGTATGTACTTCTCTGTTCGTAGAGGTCCACCCGAAGCTCCTCTAACATTATATGCTGAGAGAACCAGACTTTTAAGGCACAACTAGGTATGTGGGCATTTTAACCGGACCAACTGACCATTGCAACTGACGATGAACATCGCTCCCATACCAGGGCCATTCACTGATAGTCTTGCCTCTGATGGAAAGACAACCTTCCACTACACCCAGGGTGACATTTTAATGGAAAATCCTGTCGTAGACTGGGATGGGTTTTTCGGGCCACCACCCAATTATACATTTGTCGAGATCAATTTGATGGCTACCGCGTTCAACATACGCGATTTTCCCAAGCGCGAAACGCCCGAAGAGACCATGAGACTCGTGGTGGAACTATTGGACGACCCGAGACCCACGAATATTAGATCACTCATGGACCGCTTAGTCGGAATTCTAGACAGTGAGGGGGATATCGACGGTGTGATCGGCTATTCCGAAGGAGCGGTTGTCGCGACGTCGCTATTGCTCGAAGAAGCGCGACGGCAGAGAGAATACGGACGCACGCCACGTATTAAATTTGCCGTGTTGATATGTGGATGGCCACCCATCGACCCTGTTACCGGGCAAACGATTCTAGCAGATGAGTTCGACGAGGTGGTGATCACGGTACCTACTTGTCACGTGGTGGGAGCGCAGGACCCCTTTCTCGATGCAGGAATGGCTCTATATAATTTCTGGGATCCGGATCAGGCAGAGATTTTTGACCATGGAGGAGGGCATGTCATTCCTAGGGATGCAAAGACCTGTCAGGAGATTACTGAAGTAATTCGGAGTTTGATGCGGTCTGTTGAAGATCACTGACCAGGATGACAAGTAGTTCAGTCTACTTCCATTGTTACATGTGGAAGTTCCTTGCTACTTTGTTCTGAACACTTGAATCTACCATAGATATGGCAGAGCTAACATTCATCGTAGAAAAAGGGTTGAGTTCCATATTGTCATTGGCATCCCACGGGTACTTTCTATTATTTTCCCCCTCACCAGTTTTGGAGGGTCTTACACACTACTATTTTCCAGACTCCTATGTACACCTTATCCTAGATTGCGGAAACCGTCTCCATATCATTGGTACGAGATTTACTCTGGGAATGGGGATTATCCTAATACATTGATTGGCAGTATTATAAGGCTGCATGTACTGTGTGTGACCTTCAATATGAAACAGCATCTTTGCTCCTTAGCATACCAGATGCTCTAGCAGTACTTAGATACTAGGAATATTATAGGTAGCTAATTGGGAACAAGTTTCCGGATTAGAGCTTGCATCGCCCTGCTGATCAACCCAATGTTAGACGGCCCCCTTGCGCCTCTCAGTCGCCCTTGCATTGTGATACGGGTATGAATGTGGCGACGACAATAGGCCAGGTTGATGAAACATTCTGTGGAATCTCTATATTATACGGACTACTCCGTACTAAGTGTCTATGGGTTAATTGCGAATTAACACGTCATCATAAAATACTACTCGCTTTTCTTCTGCTACTGCATCATCCTCGAGCGTTGATCTTGATATACTAAATTCCAAAGAGCCCTTACTTTACCCGCCCCCCCCACACATTGCCATGCGTGTCCTTCCAGGCACGCATGCAACATCGAAGGGTTCCGGATTTTCTAATATGCAAGTAAATGGGGAGTACTCCGTACTTCGAAGGAGATTCGTTTCTTTTCCTTAGGGAAATAGGTCCAATTTAGATCATGATTAGGTTTGAACACACATGGCTTACCGATAGCCTTGCGCTATTGATTCTATTTTATTCAGATACCTTGCGTTTCTACGGAGTACATCTGAAAGTACCTACTTGTGAAACCAGGAGCTATTGCTTAGCAATATAGGAGTACATGGACATGAAATTGGAAGTAGATACCTGAAATGGTAGAAAATACGTCATAAAGTGCGAGCTACATATTGCCTGACCAGCAAGACCCTACTCCATACTATGGGTTTAATTGCCTTCTAATGCCCCGACCAACCCATAAATGTTAGGGCTTATGCAATAAAATGTGCTACTATTGTTTTCCAAGCAACGTAAACACGAGAGCGGCTTTTGCCATTACCCTTAAGGGGTGTTAGCTGAATAGAGCCTTGTCGTTCTAGCTCAGAATGTTACCTATCAAATACTAAGCCCATAATTTTCAAGCTAATAAGAGTAAATGTGCAATTGAAGTAGATAATAGTGTTGTTGGAGTATCTGGTTCAGAAAGTCACGCGTACTATTATTCTTATATATTTCATACACGATTGTTAAAGCAAGCCCCCCATATACCACTATAAGATTATTGACTATTATTACCTAAAACACTTCTAACCCATGAAGCCACTAACTACTCTTACTTGGTTGAAAGCCTCTGGCCCTCCAATGGGCATTGAATATTAAATATCTTTCTTAGTTCTCTTCTAAATCGTATTGTATATACTCTAATAGCTTTGTGTCTGGATTTTTTTTTTTTTTCCCCTGTTTGATGCCCCATTAACACTAATGGAGCAAGGTTTTAAGACAGTCTTTGCTCAACAAGTAGATTATTCAGGATGTCAAATATCGTATCACTTCCAGGGTATCAAAAGCTCTTCTCTTTTCCGGTCCAGTAAGAGAATATTTTTATTGTGATAGATATCTATTACTCCAAATTGTAAGATGAGAGATAATCTTGTGTTAATTCACATAGAAAAGAAGTTGTCTAGCCAAATAGCCGAATGCGAGTCACTAACTCAGCTTCCTAGCAGGTAGAGGTCTAGAAACCATATTCAAAATGACATACAACAGACTGAATAAATGACTAGTTATATTTTGAGACAGTAAAAACGAGTAGACAGCTGATTAAGTACGGAGTACGGAGTACATCGGGCGAACCGCATTGACTAACTCCGTATATCTTTGGAAGGCTTTTATTCCCGATTAACAATGGCTTTTTGATATGTGTCACTTTTCGCATGACAGGACATGCAGCTGGACTGGAAATTCTCTCACCACACAGGATACAGAGAAGGCTCAGACAAGGATTATAGTCACTTGGTGGACCTATGCGGAGTATTAGCTAAAATATATCACTCTCAAGGTCCGGATGCATACAAGCTGACAGGGCTATCGATATCAATGGCCAGGTGTTATTGCTGTAACTTCAGTATGCCTGTAGCTGAATTTGAGACAGTGCCACATTTTATTGCGAAGAATAGTTACTGGTACTTTCGAAACCTTTCCAAGTATTCATAGAAGTTGGTTGGAATTCTCAAGGGATGAATTACCATTCTAGCCCCATTCCTCTCAATACGAGATCCGGTATGAGAGTGCATATCGATGGCTTTAGAGTTCCTACCAGTTCACAACTTAGTGTTCGTTGGCAGAGTTTTTTAACGTGCCTGGAGAATTGTAGCGACTAATGATGACTGCGGGAAAGTCGAAAGGTGCCCCGATGTGGAGAAATAAAAGAGCTGCTATCGCCTATGGCTAGGAAGTAGGAAGATCGTTTCTTAAAATATCCCACTGAGTCGAATCCTAAAAAGTCCTAAATTTCGATGCCAGGGGACTATTACCCCCAGCTTTCATTCCATCGTATCGTGCAAAGTATTTTCACGAATAGAGTTCCTTCTTAGCTCACTTAACTCGCTTAACGTGTTATACTTGCGCCGGTGGTGCGTGGATATTCCTACATGATCTATCTAGACCTGTCCAAGGGGAATGAAAGTTTGATATCGTGGTAGTCAAACCAGTGAATGGCTAGCGAATGAACTTTTCTTTTCGAGTCCATCCCCAAGCTCCTCAGTACCGAGAGATATATGGAGCATATGGGGGGACAAGACCAGATTAGCAGTTTCCATTCGGAGGAAATGGCACCAATCAACAACAAATGACCCCATAGATCGATGTTGTCGGCTCTATCGAGATTAATGGTATCTACCGAATCGTATCTAACAAATTTGTTGATCAGGGTCCTTACAAGTGGGCTTGATGTTGAGTTTTCGGTCAAACATTTACCAGATTGAAAGCATCCCATGATGCCTAAATTTACCGAAGATATCAATATTTAACACAATCTCTGCACAATAGTCAACACATGGCTCAGAAAATGAATTGCGCGTTCAGGTTCAAGAATTTTTGTGTACCTGGCCGCCAAAAACTCCCTCCAGTGGATTTGAAATGGATCCACTACCTAAAGCAGGGGATCGAGTTCCATAGTATCTCTTTACAATAGCATAATGGTAGTGCGGAATAATGACCGTCTCCTTTTTTTCTCTTCTCTTTCTCTTTCTTAAGTGAATAGGGTTCTTTTGCTTCAGGCCGGGCGTATATAAAGACTTTGCCCAGAGTTCAAATACAAGACTCTATCAACTGGAGCTTTTTTTTTTTGTTATTGTGTCAGAATTGCTATTATACACAAGCTATGTCAGACGCAATGAAAAGCATAAAAGTGGCAGAAGACTCTTGCTTTCTCCTTGGTTATCCTTGCTCCGGCAGCTGCGGACTTATGCTCGAAGCTAGAAACACGAGGAATGCTACTGAACAAGCCATTGATCGTCAACTATCATCGTCACGTAAAGAAATTTTGGTCCGCTGCGTGTGGTGACCTTCGTCCCAAATGCGCTGTCACTCCCTCGAGTGCCTTGGGGATGTCTCAAGTTATCAAGGAACTTCATGGTGTCGACGACCTGTTTGCTGTTAAGTCGGGAGGACATATGCCCAACAATGACTTTGCTAGTGTCAAAAATTAGTTTCTTATATCATCTGAGAGGCTTGGTAGTGTTATCTATAAGCCGGATGGCCAAACTGTCATTGTTGGCCCAGAACTCTCATGGGAAGATGTTATAAATTGACTGGAGGGTACCGAACGAACCATAGTCGGTGATCGTATGGGGGAGGTAGGAGTGGGAGGATATATACTTGGAGGTAAGTCTGATATTTACAGCATTTCAAGTTGATGAGCGACTAACTTGTTAGGTGGGATGAGCTTAAGTTCCCAGTACGGGTGGGCAGCGGCCAATGTTCTCAACCATGAAGTGGTTCTTGCCAATGGTGGCATTGTAAATGCAAACAAAAAGAACAGTCTGGTAGGTAGGAGGTCAAAGGTTCAAACATAATCACTGACCCAAATATAGACCTCCTTGCTGCCCTAAACTGAGGCGGGAACAACTTCGGCATTACCACATCTTACAAGCTACAAACGTAGCCACAAGATTACGAGGTTCGTCATACCAGGTACCTGGTTTTAACATTCTTTCTAATCCTTTTAGGTATGAGGAGGAAACTACATTTTCCTCGCGGGCAAAACTCCTCAGATCTTGCAAGCCGTCTGAGATTTCACAGAGTACTACCCCGACGAAAAGGTCGCTATCATTGTAATAGCTGAGCGTGGTGCTCTGCTTAATACATTGATTATTTTCCTCTTCTATGACGGCCCCGAACCTCTTCAAGGAGTTTTTGACAATTTCACTGTTATTGGCCCCCAGGATAAAACTTGAACTTGGGACAGCTACAATGGCCTGGCCAGTGTTCCTAATCGCATCTTCTACTTCATAACTGACAGGGATGCAGTTAAAACACAACAATTTTTTCATTCTAAAGTAAGTGCATCATGCATGCATCTATCATTGTATTGCTAATATGATGGCAGAGGACAACGATACACCATTGCCACTGAGACAACGCCTCTGCCCAATGCAACCGTCGGCGCAGACGTCATGCAAGCATATTACGATCATTGGTCCAGCGTCACAAAGTCAGCTACTGGCGTACCAGGCATGATCAGTTCAATTGGCTTCCAACCAATACCTCAAACCATCGCCAGAAAAGCCAAGAACACGGAATGAGTAAAATCCAGTGGGACACTTTGATCATCCCGACTAACCTATACATATAGGACCTGTACAGCATCCCTACGGGCCAAGACTACATTATCATTGAGCTGGACTTTTCCTATCTCTTTGCAGCCAGTGATGCTAAAATCGACGCCGCTAATAGGAACATGTTTAACGGGTTCGACAACATTGTCTCACATTACATTGATGATGGCGTTATACCAGACGTGTATCGACCTCTGTTCATGAACGACGCAAATTACGCGCAGCATCTCTAGGGCACACTGGGCTCGACGGAGCAAGCGCAAGAAACAAGAAAAAAGTATGATACTAAACTATTCTTTTAGGTGCAGACGAGTGGAGGCTTCCGACTTAGATAATTCCATTTTCAGCAGAATATATCGGTCAAAAGAGAATTCTTAACTATAGCCATTTGTCCGGTCATCCATGTATATAATCATTTCTACGGTGTCTAGGGTCCTCTATCGATGTTTCTATAATTAATAAACACACCACGACTACATAGAAGAACCACGAAGAGCTAGTCACTTCCTAGTTTTAATACCCCATTGTTAGGAGCGCTCAGAAGCGCTCAGAAGCGCGATAGATGCTTAGTCAGGTGCAAAGTGTTTATATTCGCACCGGCGGCGAACGATGCTGTGGCATGAACAGTAAATAGAGTTTCGAATATTCTGTCAATGTGAGCCGCGTTCTCGCGGTGGGCCTGAGCTCTTGAAGGCCACCGATTAGTTCTGCAATATACGTGGTCCTATCTTTCCTCCCATATAGATACTCCCTTGGACACCGTAGCGCACCGCTCAGATCGATACCAACCGCACACATAACACCCATCCCCCAATACTATATTATATAAAACACCCACCGACAAGCCCTACCCCATGTCTCAATCCCCATTGGTCTTATGCGAATCCCAACCCCAACCAACCATCGCTAACAAAGCCCAAGCCAAGAAAAATACCGCAATCAGCAAAGACTCATTCCTGTGTATCAGGTTGGATTAAGCTTGTCGGACTGTTGGCTGAGAATGCATTGCGGAAGACATCGCCGAAAGACTCCAAGCGCCGCAGTGGAGAATCGCAAAGCCCTTCAAAGTTCAGAGCCTACCTACATGCAGGTACGCCCGTACCAACGGAGCTTCTATGTCCAGATAAGTTCAGGAATCTTAGCCTTGGTGGTATCCATAGCTTGGACAAGAAGCGGGATGTAGCCGCCCGTCGGTTGGAGGATCAATGATGGGTCTGGATTCAGTTGTAGAGCTGCGTCCTCGATTTATGATAGTGATGAAACAATGTCCTGGCGCTTCTGAGGATCAGCCAGCGGTTGGGGTAGGTAGCTTTCAAAGTTGCCTTTTTCAGCTTGCTTTGAGGTCTATTTTGGGATGGTTTAGAGTCTAGACTTGTGGGTGCTAATTTTATCAATGTTCTTTGCAGTGTATATAAAGGGCCATTGTTCTGCCGAATGAAAGGATAAATAGCACGATTTAATTCACTCATTCAGAACACCTTTTTTTTGGGTACATCCTTGACATTCCTTTGTTGCGGTGTAATTCACTCTCCTTGTATCTTCTTTCTATATTATACATTGTCTGACCTGCTGTTTTCACCTGAGCTACTGTCTCCTAGGTCAATCTCAAGCGAGCTCATCCTCTTCTGATATTCTCTAATATATCCACCTTTTTTTATCTGGTATACGTCACATCAGAACACCGTCAAGATGTCCAGATACGGTGCCCTAGGCGCAACTTTCCAAATCGCCCGCATCATCCAAGCATGCTGCCTCATCGCCATCATCGGCTTAACTGCTAACTTCATTGCCGAGATTGTCGACAACGATGCCACACCTCCAGGCATCTTCATCGGTACTATCACAGTGGTAGGTTTACTATAAATATATCCCATCCTCCGAACAGCCCTACTAACAGCCAACAGACCTGCGTCGCGGTAATTTACTGCGTCATCACCACCATCCTCTTCCTTGATAACATCCTGCCATTCCTCGCGTCCGCCATCGCAGATGCTCTTGTCCTGGTCGCTGTGATCGTCGTGGCCGTCATTATCGGCAGGCCTCTTTCCTATCTGCAATGTAGTGAGATCGACAAGGTCACGAACGATAAGTCCTCGGCGTATGCGTTTGCGACCCATCTGGACAGTTATTTGAAACACTTGAACGGGAGGGTCGAGTACGGGAGTTTGATTGGAGCGTCGAAGGAGGTGTGTTTGGAAGCAAAGTCCATTTGGGGGCTTAGCATTGCCTTATGGTGGGTGAACTTTGAACTTGCTCTAATCCGTCTAGTGCTGACAAAATAGTATCATGTTCTTTTTCTCGGGAGTGTGTTGTGTCTGTCTGTGGAAGCAAAAGAAGGCTGCTACTGCCGGGGTGGAGAAATTGGACGGTTGAGAGGAATCTGAGAGTATCCTCATGGCACAGGTCGGTTCGGGACGAGAGAAATAGTCTAGATGAGGGACAACGGTATGAGGGATGGACGTAATATTTGTTTGACACGGTTGGAATGGTAGTTATTGTCATTGATTGAATTATTTCTCTATAGTTCGCTTAATGACTCGAATAGTATAATGTTTTTGGATACAGGGATAACTCTGCCATCAGTCATCAACACTAGCATGATAAAATAAGATACCTACTAGATCATCCGAGCATAGGAATTATCCCGAGCTCACAGGCGGAATAATCGCAACTTCACTCCCTTCTTCAATCATGACGTCTTCACCTGTATATATATCCACATACTCCTCGTCCAGGCTCACACCACAGCTTCTCAGCACTTTCTCGTGGATGCCAGGGTACCTGGCCTCTAGAACATCGAAGAGCTGGGACAATGGAAGAGGAGCGGGAAGCGACTCGGTCTGTTTATTGGTATAAGTAGTTGCCGAGGAGAAGTAGTGGATTTGGAAGGTTGCAGGCATGTTGGATTATTGACTTTGAAGGGATTTGTTTGTGGTGAAGCGTTCGCAGGAGAGAATTGAAACAATGCTAACCATGGGTCTTGGCAGGGATGCGGGGCAGGTAGCCTTGATTTAGTAAAGGTCGTCCTGTGAAGAACACACACATAATCACCTGAAATGGAATATAACCTATTCGGCCAGATCGTACGCGTATAAATCAACTACATTTCCATCCAACAGCCAACAATATCGAAACTAATCATGTTCATGCAATTCCATATCATATCATGTCATATCAACTATGTACGTTCCGCAACCAGGGCCCGAAATGCATCTACCAAATCATTCCGAAGATCCTCCCAGTTCTCCAATCCGACACTAATTCGCAGCAGGCGTCGATCAACAGTAGCATCGCTCATCGTACGCCACTCTATCAGGGTCTCGACACCACCCAGGCTAGTAGCATGTTGGAAGAAGGCCAACTTGCTCGGAAGCTTTCGAGCAAAATCTTCTTCGTTCATTGTGATCGAAAACACAGGCCCGAATCCATTGGGCATCTGCTTCAGCAACCAGGATTCATCGTCTTTCTGTAGACTTGCGTGGAACACCTGCCGAAGGACGCTCTGTGTCGCAGCTTCATCGCTCCCGGAGGCAGGATTGGAAACATGTAGCGCATTATCCAGCCAAGACACAAGATTCGTTGCGCTCTCACTCTGCCGCTGCACTCGAATTTCAAGTGTCCGTAGACTGCGCACTCCCAACCAGCCCTCCATATTTCCCATGACACTACCCAAGAATACCCGGTCCTTTGACAATTGCCGAGCCCACTCCGGGCGCTGTGTCACCAGGACCCCGCACAAGACATCGCTGTGTCCGCCGAGATATTTCGTCCCGGAATGCATCACTAAATCGGCTCCCCATTCAAATGGATCTTGGAGGCCCGGCGGTGCAAATGTGCTATCCACCATAAGATACGCTCCCCTGGAATGGGCTTTCTTCGCGTACTCTTCGATATTGAAAGCGTTTCCTTCGGGATTCACAGGCGTCTCAAGAAGAATAACGTCCCCAGCTTCCAACTGTTCAGCAGGGCAGTTCAAATCCAGCTTCTGTAAGCCAGATATACGTCCAAACATCGCAATTACACCATGGCATCCATGATAAGCTTTCCCGATTGCAATCCGACGGGGATTCAGTAAAAAAAGAGCTGCATTCAATGCCGATAGTCCGGAGGAATAACTGATCACATCGCCATTAAGGAGGGATGAAAGGATGGTTTCAAAGCGAGTATAGTTAGGGGCTGTGGCACGGGAATAGACGTGTTTCGTCTTGTCTTGATCATACTAAATATCCAAGAGTTAGTTCTCAGAGGAACTAAAAACCAAGATACATAAGCACCCTATTCATACCCCGCTAAGATCATTCATAGGCACAAGATCTTCTGGGTTATCAGAGTACCGGAATGTGGTGGAGAGGTGGAGAGGAGGTGCCACATCAGTGACCAAATTCAAGGCATTGTCAGAGTGCAAAGAGCGCGTAGAGGCGCCGATATCCCTGCTGGTGGGAGACATATCCATGAGGAAGCGGCGGAGAGGTATGACGAGAGTGAAGGGGGAATGAGTCAGATCCAGAGAACGGCGGGGGTGGGTCCACGTGATGTGGGTCAGTGCGACTTGCTTTCGATGCGATAACTGATAGTGCCGGCTGATGGTGAATATAAGGATTACCGGCGGAGAGAACCCATGCGCGATGGTTCACGAACTGACCCAGGCGCAGCGGCCTGGAAATTGGTACGGTCTTTTCTCTCATCAGCATCGGTGGAGCGCCACTTTAATATGGAGGGGACATACCAGCCTCGGAATCAAAGGCAATGGAGATATCGTCATGTTCAATTGGATACTCAGGCATATCCAAGCAGAGGAAATCAGATGTAGGGTCATTGTCGTTTTTTGGTAGTGCGAATTTGGCGTCGACTATTTTGACCCCAAATTTTCCAGCGCGACCGAAGTTCTCGAGTGTGTCAGTGCCCTTGAGGACAAAATTCATGCACTTGCCATAGTGAAATTCATTGAGGTACGCCAACAGCTGCACAACCTTCTCCTGTTGAACAATCTGGATTCGTGCCATGCTCGCCTCCCATTTCTTGGTAATTGGCACCACCATCCGACGGCGTGATATTGTGAACGAAGAGGCAACGCTGTGACATGGTTTAGTTACGACGACACTGGATTAAATCAAGGTTGTCTCTACCTATCAAACAGCACTTTGAACCCGGTCACAGCCTCTTGAAAAACATGGAGATCTACTGAGTCATTAGCGGGTGGTACATACAAAAGTTAATGTCAGAAGGCGTGCCTTTCACTGTCGCAAAATCAAATCGTCGCACCATTGGTTTGACTGTGGCTAATTGCATAAAATTTGTCAAGGAATCGAACATTTCTGGTGAGGTGAGGTTGTCCGCGAGAGAAAGGGTCAAATCCTGCTGTCCAGGTCGAAACAAGCTTAGGCCTGTACGATTGTTGATGTCAAGTCCTAGTTTCAATTCGCCCGGACCTAAATAAGAGAGTAAGCCGTAGTTTCTAGCACCTTTCCGTTTTACAACTTACCGAGATTAAGACGATCTGTAGCGGACCCCCATTCCGTCGCTACAAAAGCACGCAAGTGTTCTGACAGAATCGTCGGCCCATACCCATGGTCGACGAGGGCATGTTCTTGGTCAATCACCGACACACTACCAGCAGGGAATTGAAGATGTGTCTTGGCCGGCTGGCCGTTGAATCGATCCGCAGGCTGCTCTATGGAATATGCACGAATCAGGATATCAGGCGTCTTGACCTCTGTCTCCCCAGGCAGCATCCCCAGAAGGATGGAATGCATGGTAGTGCGTTCGTGGTCTTCCTGGAACGTCATTACCATGGATCTCGTCCTGCCATCCTCCTTGATCTTGATCAGAAGGGCAGGGGCTCTATCTTCGCCACGAAGTAAGCCAAATACAATGGGTTCCTTGTGTCCAATTATATGACGGATGCTGCTAAGAGTTTTGACCTTCGGACTGGTAAGTACTGTTATTCGATGACCTTGATGAACACTGCGTGTGCCAGTGCCTTCTGTCACGGTCACCGAGCGCTCAAATAAGCGAAGACGGCACCGCTCAACCGGTTCTGCAGGGAATGCCTTCGGTGTACCAGGGTCCATGTATTGAAAGACTTTTAAGGTACTCTCGAAAATCATAGATTCCCCCACTTCTGCTTGGAGGCTAGCCTCCGTCTTCAGTGTGTACTGGACAATATTCCAGAGAGTCTTGAAATCATCGTCCTGGAAAATAACATCTAATTCAAAGCCACGAGGTAGCTTTACCCGCATCGAATGTGACCGGACTTGCCAATCCACATTATCCCATGTCGGTCCCTTCTTTCGATCTGACTGGATCATTACGTTGACCAGCTCGCTCTGGCTAGTGATAGCTGCGAAAACGTACCAGTCGCCCCGATCTCGGATAATGGATAAGGCGCAAGGAATGGAAAATTGTTGCTGGCTATCGTCTTCACTTGAGCTTACGTAGACTTCCACAAACATAGTGCCATAGCTGAAATACCGATTCGTGTCACCCAGAGGCATTATGTGCACTAAATCTTGTGACTTTCCAGACCTATCGATCAACATGGACCTCGTCGTAGCACCAGAAAGAACGGCGGAGACGTCTGGCGCAAAAAATGGATATCGCAGCCATACGCTAGTATCTCCCCGGGTCGCTGACTCTTCTTCGGAGCCGACCGTGGAGATGATATTATTACGTTTGATGGACATCGCCAGTGAGCGCAGATGGTTTAGGAGCATTTGGTGCAGGCTTAGTAGATCAGCCAGTTGCCTATCCCCAGTCGTGCTGGCTACGGCGAGTAAGGCATCAATCCCCATCGCGCCATATCGCGTCAGCTCCGGATGTTCGGGGACGATATTATCCAGAATCCACAAAGCTTTTCCAAGATCGACTACTGCCTGTTTCGCGTCATCCGGGGAGGTACGTCGAGAAGGCCGTCCACTGGAGCTTGAAGGGCGAGAGGAACGCGCGTACGCTTCAAGCCTCTTTTTCCCTCGCAGAAACCACCACACTGCAGCTCTCATCCATTCAGGAAGGGAGGTTTCCATCAACGGTTTCACATTTTCCGCAGACTGTCTTATCTGATTTCCATACTGCGCAACGTATTCTTTGAGCTCTGTAAATGAAGTGTCACCGATCTGGTGAGCAACAGACCGCAGAGAGATCTTGGGCACCTGTGGGTTTCTGGGAACATCATGACTCTGTTTGGCGTGGTTTGGTTTGTCCACAAATTGGACCGTGGGATCTGGGAGAGGTTTCGTAGGAGAGGGATTTTGTATACCAGGCGTAAGCCCAGAGGGTAGGGAGGCAGGTGTGTAATTCGAGGGGCTGCGAAGATGATATGATGGCGGCTCGTCAGTTTCAGAGAGGGGGGGCGTCCCATACGAGGAACTGGGGCTATCCGGTGCTATATCGGGAGCACGCTGCCTCCCGGTTTCCTCATTTTCTGGGGACGGCGGCTCATTGTAATGGTGTTGTAGAGCACGGCCTTCCTCGGCCTGCATTTTTGCCCGGACACGTTGGGCGAACGAGTTGGATTCAGGCGAGGCCCGAAATGATAAACGAGAGCCTTTCCCACCCATATTCAACGTCATAAGGAGATCTGAATTCTGGGTATTCTGAATGAGAGGTGGTTTCCAATCTGCTTGTCTCTCTCCGTCGCCGGGATCCTTTCTATGACGTGTCTTTTGGCGGGCGATAGGGCGATGGCCATCTCCAAAGGAAGACTCTACATGAAGCTCAGACAATAGGTGGGGAACATCTGTTGAGTCACCGCTCTCATGTCGACGATTGCGATAAAGGGATATCTCCATAGTTGGTGCCTCCGCTTCATCACCACCCTCGCCGATCAACTCCGGAAGCTTGTCGCTAAACTTTACCCTTAATCCTTTCCGAGCGCGCGTCTTCTGGGGCTTGAAGAAGTCCACTGGAGGGCGTGGGTCGGTAGCCGATGCAGGATGTGAGATGGGGGATATATTTGAGGGTTCCTGGGAGGTTGGCCATCGCTGAGATACGTCAAGGCGAGGCATTGGCAGCCCTCGAGAGACTGCAGCTGGTGGGGCCGCTCCATATGATACTGACTTCGAACGGGCAGGGGCCAGAAATGCTTCGATTTGCTGGTCAGTCGAGCCTTTGTTTTGTCTATCCTTCGAAAACAGTTTATCCCTCCAATGAGGTTTCTTGGTCGGTTTCCGTTCGCTATTTTCCAGAAAGGAGAAGGGGTCATCCGTGGTAGACATGTCGGCCGTTATCAGAGTAAATGCGGTACCGTTTGCTGTAATAGACCGCTATAAAGCATCGCAAAACAAGCAAACTATGTGATAATCGGAAGACTTGTCCGTATTCTCCACGCTTTGTAGTCTGCGGATGCTCGTAAGGCCACGAGAATAGCCAAAGGACCAAGTGATGCGCAATCAGGAGGCCTCGATGTAGGACTCGAGAAGAATGACACTGACAGATGACAGTATCAAGTGCCGTAAGGGCTCTTCGAGAGCACCAGAAAGAGGAGCAGTATGTAGAGGGACTAAACTCCTTAGGTTGTCTGCCGGGAAGGGGTTTATCTGGCGGCGAAGCGGAGTTGGGAGGCGGGGGTAGAGTAGTCGTCACTAGTTTGATGATCGTGAGAAATTAATTCAAAGAGCTGAAGTGAGTTCTTGTAAACTGGGGCCAAGTACAACGTCCAGCGCAATTGCCTTTGATTGTTTGGTGGAGTAGGGGACAAGCGATCTACTAGGACCAATCAATTAGACGACCATTCAGGGACGGCGCCTATGAAGAAGGGGCATCAGAACAACTTCAGGGGGGGAAGTGGAAACTTGGGTATGGATCTAAACAAACCTAAGACTAAAGTAGGCCAGATAGACAGCTGCGCAAGATAATTCCCACCCCCTCAATTGAGGTGAGTTGACGGTGGAGATGGGAAAGTGCTCTGAGCAGTCAGTAACGAAGGGCGGCAAATAGGGCGCCAAGCTGTACCAGCAGCTCTTGAGAAGTTTAGCGTTGCTCTGAAGCAGACCAAAGTAAAATGACAAGAAACGGAAAATAGAGAAAGAAATGTAGGAAACGAAGACCAGTTAAGTAAAGGAGACCCAGAAAGATCAAAGAAGCAGGAAGAAGGGTCAGTGGACATGGCACGACATATTAATGCTTGCCGACCGAGGAGGGTGTGCCTCCTTTCAGGTTGGGTCTGGCTGGTTCTCCGCAATAATAATAGGAAGGTAAAAGGTCACGCCCCATTTCAGCTTTCACCTCTTAAACATTTACGGGCCATGATTCAGTTGCTAAATTGAATCCTCCTATACTTTGGACATAGATTCTAGGGTAGCATAATTGAATAACTAGGTAGTGCACATATTGCTCCCTCTGTGGTTTCTTGCACCGCCCCCTTCCTGAAGCTGCTAGGTGCACTTCTCGACTAATGGTAGGTTTTTATTGCTTAAAGGATCGATAAATCATCTCGAATGTTCTAACTAGATGATCTAGACAGATCAACGCTCTGCCCATCCAGATCATACAGTGAAACTGACGTGGACATGGACTCGTGCGACACCTATTGATATGGACCGACAAGAGAGAGCAATATCAATATCCAAGTACTCCATACGTTTCTCCCATCACGGCTCTCAAGGCTCTGTCTGGAGAACGGGCCACTTCGCTTCCAAACTACCGCTACTCTTACTGGTACGCCTAATTATAAAGCTGCTACTATTTTCTTCTAAGCCGTACCAATTCATGTCTAAGTCTAACTAACATCAGTCCCTGATCCAATAATGAAACCGCCCCACCAGTGCGTTCCGTTCGTTGGAGTTCAACCTCATTTTGAAACGGAGCTAGACTGCTTTAGATCAACCCTGC
Organism: Aspergillus tanneri; assembly: GCF_003426965.1. Lineage (NCBI taxonomy): Eukaryota > Fungi > Ascomycota > Eurotiomycetes > Eurotiales > Aspergillaceae > Aspergillus > Aspergillus tanneri. The sequence goes on along the minus strand of NW_022984634.1, from coordinate 535,124 downwards.
TGATTGCTCGGTGGACCGATGACGACCCCTCCCCCGATGCCGCCCTAAACCTACTCCGTAACGACAATCGCTGAGGCAGCCACCGATTTTTCTCATCTTTGGTGCTCGGAGGACAATCATTTGGTACTGTTTGTTGTGTCCATCCCGCGTAACTAATAATGTAGGTAGGCAGCGCACAGTTTGTACTTAGTACGTCACCTTCATTCCTATGGTTATAGATACTGTCCGCAATATCTACCAGGAAGTTCCTGTTGGCTCTTCTGGCGTTCCGCTACTGGCGCTATTAATGGTGGGAATTTCAAAGAATCTCCGGGGCCGAACAAGTGAACCTGGTGTTGCGATAGTCTCCCCGCCACCTATTCTTGTACTCCATATATTGCCCTTCTTGATTTCTGAGGTCTCACTTGATAGACCAAAAATAAATAAAGAGGATTCACCTGCACCATCCTACCTATGAGAAATGGAGACGACGTATAGTAAGGTCAAGCTACGTGTGAGACCCTGGATGGTCAGTCGCCAAACATGGACTGCTACATTGAATTAACAAGCAAGAATGCCATTGATCCCCCCAAACGAGTGTGTTGAACCAGAAAAGGTCTGGGTGTTTTCCACCACTTCAATAATGCTTAAGGATCTCCGGTAGCTGAGTTATGTACAGCCTGAGATTGCGTTCCCGTTGCATATTTGAAACGTCGGACTCGAGACGTTAAATGCTGATACCGAAGCTTGACTTTTCAATATCCCCAGGTAGCATGAACTAGAAATGCAATATAGTAGGACTCTATTCACCTACTCTATACGGAGAATTCTTTATCGACTTGAGTAGGCGAAGATCTTCAACAGCAGCACATATTATCATTTGAGGATAGGATAACATGTTCTCTCACTATCATTAAATTTCTATCGCCCCTGACAAGAAACACCTATTGGTTTACAAGGTCGTCGGAAGAACAGTAAGCTCCGAAAGGAGGATCCTGTCAAGTATCCAATTTCCACTAAGGCACTACGGAGTAGGCTTAAAGGCTGGTGTGGAGGCCAAGAAATGGCCGGACTCATCGCCGGCTTTCCCTTTTCATCGATCCCGCGGCATACCTTTTTCACCTAATGAGATAAAAAAACCTGCATAAGATAGGCGTGCATGTGGTAAGGTTGTGCAACAGCGCAAGCACACAAGGCATGTCATTGCATAGTCTAGATTCTTGGATCTTCAACCAGCAAAATAGAGTGTCCAAGCCAAGTCATTCCATGCAAGTTTTCCGGCCAACCAGGTAAGGAGTTCGCCGCTGGGGTACTCCAGTCTGTAGTTTATCCTCCCTGAATTTCTCCCATGCGACACCAAGTGGTGGCTCAATTCCCTCTCTCCGCATCTATCTGCCAAACAAAGCCAGCACTCGATCCTGGATAAAGACATAATATACCTACTATGGATTCTGGGTTTCTCACCCTTAGGGTTAAACAGTAACAGCCCACCCACTCCCAAGTAAAGGCTTGTATGCATTACATGGCTTGCCTGTCAACGGAAACGATGTGAGTTCCGTGGACGCTGCGTGTACTCTTTTGCATCCTTAATTTTTCTCATGCGTGGGGAAGATTAGTATGAGAGACTAGCGCTAACTGCGGTAGGCAGCTATATTTCTTTTGGGTCCCTCTGTATTCCGTCTCGTCCCGGTGCCAATTGTATATAGAGTGGTACATATATTTTATATATTCTTGAATCAATTACAGGTATGGAGTACATATTGATGGTACTTTTTCGGGCGTTCTGTGTAAATAAACACATTCATTACCTTACTACAGTGGTGCGAAAGGAAAGCGAGATGTGGGGGCAGAAAGGGGGCCTTCTTTTCCAAGTTGACAACCCTATTTCTGTTGTTGAGATCAGAGTAAGTTCCTATTCTGCATGAAATCGTTGACAACTTCATTTAACCTCTTGGTTGGTTAGTGGGTTTGTCGTTCAAATATTAATTCGAAATTATTATCCTTTTTTACTTTATCCACAATACATTTATTTTTCCTGATGTAGAGATACCTTTTCTGTAACTACATACCGAGTAGTTAGTTACTTGAATGTTCAATATATTTAGACCATGCTTGGTGATCAATGCTGGCGAATCTTGAACAGCACTATAACTGGTAATAATGACAATAATAATAATAACTTAACCCGTCGTGTATTACCCATTTTCTATATAGTTTAGACTCCTGGGCTACCAACCATACTGTACCTACACCATGCAAAGATATATACATCTGAGGGACTTTAGTAGTGCAGGATATGTATATTGTCTCCCTTTTTTGCCCACTTTACTAGATGGTCATCCCATTAGCCACGTTCCCAAATCATGGCTCTTTACTAATATTGACCTGGTTCCCGTGTTTAATTAATCTACAATGACCAGTAGCCTGGAAACAAGCCTTTGGATCAACCTTTTAGAACATCTTAATATCCACCCCACCTGTTATTGCTGAAGGTATGGTTTGTCTTGCGATTCCACAGGAACGTAGTGCCTTAATACTCAGTAAAGCGCAAACTCTTCCCGGAAAGCATCTCTGTGGTTTCCGTGAAGGTCGTTGGGTATATATTTATAACATATTCCTAGAAGTCCTTCTGGAAAATAGGTGGTAAATATTTATGCATTTAGATACGCCGACATTTAAAAGCAAGGAGGACATTAATTTCTCATCTCCAGCACACATTTAATACCCGAGTACTTCTGGCTGATTATCAGTTTAGTAAAATAGCAACCAGTGAGCGCTAAAATACAGATATGCCGATTTAGTTATCGGCTTGCTTTAGTATCTGCTTTCGTGTCTGCCAGGTAGCGTTAGAGAGCAGCGCGTCGGAGCCGATGTTTCTATCCAGTATGTCTAGATAGTGAGTATATCACTATTTTCAATTTAGACACAGGATACTGTAGAAGTTTCGAAAATAATAAAGAGTAGATGACAGAGTGGTATAATAATAGTGACATGGCTGAGACACCAAGGCCTGTTGTGTGTTGTGTTTTTTTAGCGCTTCCAAGATTAGAAGTCACCAGCACCGTAACGAACAAAGCGAGCAAACATGGCTTAATGGGAAAACTTGGAATTTCGCATTCCAACTCATACTCAGCCCTGTTTTTTTTTTTTTTTTTGAACCCCCTTCTCTCTCGGATTTGACTTCGCTTCTTCCTGACATCAGTAGTCGATATTCTCGTCTCAAGTCTGAATTCCGAATTTCTTTTCCCCTTTCCGAGTTTCCGTGTTTACAGCTGCTGCGCCTCGCCATCCATCCTCTATCCCCACCATCCCCCGAAGTTATGGTTCGCATCCCCTACGTTACCATTTTGGGGCAGGTTGAGGAGTAATTTACTCCCATTCTTGCAAGCCCTCAGTCGATATTTCTGCTTTACGATCCCGGTCCTTCGTTCCCCGACCGCCACCCCCACAGCTCCATCCTTTTGGGAGGATTGCGCCTGTGACATTCTTACCAGACAAACGTATTGTGATACTAAACAGCCTCTGGACAACGTGGATTACATAGCCTGAGAGGGGGCTGACCTCCCCACGGAGGTCATCCGACTGATACCAGACGGACGTGATGGGTGTATACCACGACACGCGATGGCATGACTTATTGGATCCTTCGATTGTATGTCAACTGCAAGCATCTGAGGTGTTGGGAGGTAAACGAGGAGCTCCTCGATGTCGGAAATGGCGAGATACTTTGCGACCGCCGCGACAGTGTCGGGTTGGATCATTTGCGTGTGGAGTTGCTTGGATATTGATATTGTTGATGGTTCTGGTGCCTCCAGCTTACGCTGCGCTGTTGGATTTCGATAACTGCCTAGGAAAGTCCATTATCGAATCGAACCCACGTCAACTACAATTCGTCCCGCTTGATGTATCAGTTGTCTTTGATCTTGACAGCCCACTGCGTGATCTGAATGTGACAGTGTACGGCAACGTTTCTGGGACTGCCGATCGGCGATCTTCTTATCCATCTCCTGATGACCCCCAGTGGGCTAACCTGAATGAGACCGTGGGAAAGATCACAGATTTAGATACGACGAATAACAAATACTCTACCTTGTTAACCTCTGTTAACGTGGTTAGCTTTTCTCCTTACAATGATCCATCCAGATTTTGCGATTCTGTTACCCAAGGGGCATGTCCGCTAGGTCCTGTTTTCAACGTGAACTCGTGAGTATTTACCTTTGCTATTTTTGGCTCTACTCTCCGGATCAGGACTGACAGCCCACGACTTGTTAGGAGCGATTTAAATGCCCTGCGAGCCTTTTCCTTTCAACATGCCATGGATTCATCGTACCGTTTTTCCACGTTGTCGTCGACATTCACAATAAAATCCGGTGATGCCGCGGCTACGGTACTTGGATGCATATCTGTCGACATCACGCCAGACTTAGGATCATCTTTGAAGAGCTCGTTGGCCTACGTGCCTTTGGTGATTCTCCTATTGGTAGCGGTGACTACTATAATTGCGGCAATTTTCAGTCCATGGGGTACGACGGATCCGTTCCACTGGACTAGCAATTACGGCCGCGACGAGGATGCTCTGCGACTAGTGACCCCTGGATTTGGGGATTGTCTCCAATACATACAGTTTGCGGTGCTAACGGGGGGACTGTCTTTGAACTACCCCGGGTATTACCAGCCTGTGGTTAGTCAGGTGGCTTGGTCGGCACTCATGTTCAACCAGAGTTTCCTGAGTCCTGGTCATGAGCGAAATCCTGTTGCAGATGGTGTTTACAGGGTTAACGCCACCGATGGGCTGGATAGGCTGGAGCACTATGTCGGGATGGCGTCGGCGCGTGACATTTGGCCGAGCATGATGGTTTGGCTGCTCGTGATTGTGGCCATTGTCATGCTTCTAATCCAGCTTGCATTTGCGTTTCGTTGGCTTCTTCGTGAGATTGCAGGTATCCCCGAGGAAGACCTTCGTGCGAAGAATATGCCGTTCACTGTTGGCAATGTCATCCGGATTGTGTTTAACTACCTGCTTCTGCCCCTCATCTCGGCTTCATTTTATCAGCTGGTCATTGCAGCAAAATCTCCTGCCTACTGTGTGGCTCTAGCAGTTGTAGTCATCCTGATTTTAGTTTCCTTTTCGATTTGGACGATTCGACTGATCGCGACTACTCGCCCGAAGTCTTATCTATTTGACGATCTTCCCATGGTGCTCCTGTACGGCCCTCTGTACAACACTTTCTGTGATGATGCAGCTGCTTTTGCCGTGGTTCCAATATTCATATCTTTTGCTCGTGGTGTCGCAATTGGAGCCCTTCAACCATCCGGAATAGCCCAAATTGTGCTCCTTGCGATCTGTGAAGTCGTTTCGCTCTTAACACTTCTGGCTTTCCGCCCGTTCCCATCACCGACTTCTATGAATCTTTATCACGCTTGTTTCACCGTTGTTCGGTTTCTCACTATATTGCTCAGTGTCGTTTTCGTTCCCTCCCTGCAGGTTTCACAGGCGGCCCGCGGTTGGATAGGCTACGTGATTCTTCTGCTGCACGCCCTGGTTCTTGTCTTCGGATTCTTTTTAAATGCTCTACAAACCCTAATTGAAGTTATAGCGCGATTGGCTGGCGCAGGCGGGTACGAAGGTGGGGTTACTCGTGGCGGCCTAACAAAGGTATGTGGACACAATTGAAGTTTAGTTCGGCTAGTTCGCAATGTCGACTGCATCGATTTCTAACTGTCAATATCAGGTGTTTGGCATGCGGCAGCTCTCACGACGAGTTCCAAGGCGGGAACCTGGAACTCGTCAAAGTATGGGCTCTGAAGCTGCGATGCTAGCACATACGGATGACCGGCTGTCCTCTCAATTCGAAGGATCAAGACCGAGAAGTCTTTCTGGTAGCTCAGCTCTGCTACTCAACAGGGCGTGTGCTAGTGACGGTAGAACTAGTGCGATCTATGAGTCTGGCAGTGCCCACGGTGGAACCCATAGCCGAGCTAACAGCAGTGGCCTATTTACGCCCTCAACTCCAGGGGGTCACACGTCTTTCTATGCTGCAGGCTACCAGACGACAGGTAGTAGCTCTCCTAAGAGCGGACCTATATTTGCTATGCATCCTCAGGATCCCTATTACCGCCCCCCTAGACCCCGTAGAAAGATGACAGAAGGCAGCTCTGGAGAGAAAGGTAGAGGTAGTTCTCAGCGGGCAGCAGCTTATGGCGATGACGATGATATAATCGAAGGCCCACCAATTTCCGGGAGAGCCACACCCATTCCAGCTTACATTCCTGCGCCCAAGGACGATTTGGATTACGATGATCCTCGACAGTCCACGAAAGACTATGCAGTCCGCGAGGTCGATTTCTATTACCGAGTGCGGGGTCCTCCGTTATCTCAGTCTGGCACACGTAAACTGAAAACGGGCCCAGCAGATCCAACCGGGCCTGTGTCCTCTGCAACGGGATTCTTCCGGCACTTGTTCCGTGGCAAAACGAAGGAGAAAGGAAAAGGGTTTGAAGTTGTCCGGAGCTCGAGGGCACCACCACCTGGGATTTTCCCAGAGGGAGAGGAATTCAATGAGCCATATTCCGATGAGCCAGAAAACCAGGATGCTTCTGGCAACACGCGTCAATCTTCTGAAGGGGACCGCCTCTATCGTGATTCAGATGATGAGAGTAATAACCGACCCGTGAATGATGTTCCGGTCAGTTTACCGCATATCGATGCTGGTGGTGCTATCGAACTTCCCAATCGCCTGGGGTCGCCCCGTAGTTCACGGCTCCCATCATTGGTGGTAGAGACCTCTCTGAATACAGGGCAACAGCATGGCACCGTGAAATCGTTAGACCTTGGTAAAGAAAATTCATCCCAAAAATCTCTACCAGCGGTGACAGAGGCCGTATCGGGGGCTTCTAGAGATTTCCATATGCCTGACGAGCCTGCTTTTACTCAAGGGCAGCTTCACCCTTCTTCGTCCGGTACCGGACGACTGCCTTTTAGCGCTACTAGTTCGCCATCACGGGATCGAAATTTCTCTATCGCGTCAACGACGGCGTCGACGTCTTCAAGCCATCGCCATGCACGAGATGGAAATAATCAGTCTCGCATTGATCGTCCATCTAGTATGGGATATGTTGCTCAATATCGTACCCAGGACAATATTCACGAGGCCAGTCCGGATGAGCCGTCTTTTACAGGAAGTGCCGCAGAGCTTGTGGACGGGCCACATCACCTAGAGGGAGAACGATAAGATATGCATTCGGAATTTGAAGTATATCACTTCTGTGCATTTAATCCAGTAGCGTGCTTGTTTTGGGTTGCTTTCTACTTTGTATTTTGATAAAATAAAGTTACGAATTTCCTTTCTGCTTGGAAAATATGTACGCCCTGGCGTTTGTGATATACGTTTGTATCTGTTACATTTGTACCTGTACATACTGCCTTAAGGCCGCAAATGGTTGCTTTCCTTTTCTGGGTATGGCTTCTGCATGAGCCCTTCCTTTACTCTACAGGCTTATAATCAAAATCTGCTATTCATCCTGTGAAAATAATTCAGAAGTAGTGTATGTTGTTTTTTTTTATTACTTCCCCCTTTATGAAACTTTGTGGGCGGAGAGGTATGTATAGGCGCTTGTACTCTGACGCATACAAACTAATTCCGTGGAACATTTTGATGGAGAAGTAGTAATGGTAATATTGTTGTTTCTAGTCTACCTACCTACTGATGAAGATCCCCTGACCCCCCTCTGGAAAATTGTCATCTAGCATCCGCCACATCTCATCGTGCAGGGATCACGCGGGGCTCTTCTTGACTTGGACCGCCTTTGCGGCAAATCCCCGAGGACCCAGGAGCGAACGTGTGCCAGTCAGACAAACTGGTGTTTTTAAAAAGGTCTCGATATCGATCATACTTGCTGCTTTCCCTCTGGTCTAAATCCAACTTCGTTGTGTTGGCTGGTTGGGTTTGTCACGAGACCCGACCTGATTGATCTCGTTTTTCCCGACTGACCCTTGGCCTGCCTCTTCCCTTCGCTTTTGCCATCCGGACTTTCTTGCCTCTGTGTTGATAAGCCCTGGACTTGGCCTCCCCCTTTTGTTTGACGCTGTGCGCCACTTTATTCTGACTCCTTATCTTTTCATTTCCGAGCTAGTCTTATCACCATCTCCGCGTAAATTCTTGGATCAATCTCCCCTCGAGTCCAACTTCAGCTTCAGCTTCCGTTGTTCCCGCCCTGGAACCACCACGCCACCCAGTCAATGACGCCCCGTCCTCTAAACGACGGAGATTGATCTCCTCTTCAGAATTAGGAAGACATTCCTTTTTAACCGATTTGATTTCCGGGTTCATGTCGTCTCAGTCGGGCCCATCGTCAGCTTCCTCCAATTCACCGACTACCCCCGCTATCTGCCCACCAGAACGTACGGCTACTGCGTCTGGTTATAGAACCCATGCGAGCTCTGCCAGTCGAAATGTTAGCGACGTTGGTCCTGCCTCGGATAGACGCGCAGAGAGACGACGATCGACTATTTCTGGTCCCGATCGGAAACGAAGGCTGGCCAACACACATGGGGATGTCTGGCTGAGACGCGCTGGACCCGGGACTGGGTTGGAACCCGGACCCAGTAGAAGTACCACAAATGTGAATAGCTGGTCTATTCCGAGCGGATCGTCGCGTACGCGGACAGAACATGCTACACTTGGTACTTCCTACGCCACGCCGATCGACTTGTCCTCGCCATCACCAAACCCTGTTCCACCAAATACAAGTGACCGCAGGAGTTCATGGTCTCGAACGGGAGGTGGTTTCTTGGAGTATATAAGGCCTCGATGGCAGCCTGACACTGAGGTGACGGAATGTCCAATTTGTGGAACGCCTTTTAGCTTTTGGTATAGAAAACATCATTGTCGAAAGTGTGGGCGTGTCGTATGCGCGTCATGCTCACCACATCGGATTACAATTCCGAGGCAGTTTATTGTTCGGCCTCCAGAACCTTACCGATCTCCTGTGCCCACCCTAGTTGCCCCAGGAGGATCACATTTTGATCTGGAAGCGAGCGATATTTCTACTGCCTTCAATCCAGCTTTGGGAGGCGGCGAGGAGGTGCGCCTCTGTAATCCCTGTGTTCCGGACCCGAACCCAGAACCACCTCCTGGATATACTGCACTTCGATCTTGCACAGGTGCAGGCTCGGTGAACCAGTCTCGACATCGGAGTTATCATTCTATGTCGACACCAAGCAGAGCATACCCCTATAGTGTAACTGTCAGTGGTTATTGCTATCCTCATTTTTCTGAGAAACTAACGAAAATCTTGTTGTCAACAGGCCGACAACGCTTCTTCTCGACCAAGCCGCAGAACCCTGGGATCAAATGAATTTTTGACCTTCGCTGGCCTGGGGGGTTCATTTGCTTCCCAAATACCTGAGCGTCCAATTGAATACGGACCTATATCGGCTCGTTTTGCGCCGGCCCTGAGGGCGTCTACGTCTCTCCCTCATACCGGACAAAGTGCTAGGCCACTACCACCTGGAACATTACATAGTACAGCCACTGCTAATCTAGCAGATAATTGGCGCTCCTCTCACTCTCTGCGTCGCCGCATCGATGAGCGCGATTTATGCCCAATCTGTGACAATGAACTCCCTCCACTAGGCGAGAATGGGAATGAGGATGTTCGAGAAGTACATATCCGAGAATGCATTGAGAGTCACGGCCGACAAACAGGCTCTCTGCCGCAAAGTGGCAGTCCAGTTACGCAGCCCGCGATACCTGTGCGGATGCTCATTTTCACTGCTACTGAGAAGGACTGTCTCGGTCACGATGGTGCAACACAAGAGTGTACTATCTGTATGGAGGATTACGAAGTCGGTCAGTCACTGGTACGGCTAGAATGTCTATGCAAGTTCCATAAGCGATGCATTGTTGAATGGTTTGAACGAAAGAAGGAATGCCCTGTGCATAAGGTATCATAAGAGCGTTTTAAAGCGTGGTTGTTTCCCCTCTATGCTGTCGATTGTTTTCTAGCTGGATTTTAGGTATATGGCGTTGGCTGTGGCTGGTCCCTCGGCGTTACTCTTTTTTTGCCCCAAGGAACGTGTAGATAGAACTTTAAGCTGGTGGACATTGTATCTCATTTCTTTCCCTTTGCTTTATTTGATCTGCTTGGACGGGGATTGAGCTTCATATTGGAACGTGTCTTTCGGTTATCTGGGAGATTTTACTCCACTCTATTGGGCTATCTGGACTTGGAGAATAAGCCAATGCTGTTACTAGAAACAATATATGTCTGTCTACCGATATTCTACTAGCGTATGATGGATATAGGAAGAACAGAAATGGAAGGGAAGTTCTCGTACTTCGATATATCATTGACTGATTTAAAAGAGAGAGAGAATGAAAGAAAAAGAAAAATTGAGATATCTGGGAAGCCAGAAGGTAGAAGGCTAAAGGATCGAGCGGATCAGGTGCTATGCTACTAAGGCTTCCCGTTTTGCCTGTCCGAATCCAAGCCTAAGATTTTTGCAGATGCGCTGATGTGAATTAAATCGCCCGAATTCCTGCTGTCAAGCGGTACGAATATCCACACACGCTGCAGATACATCATATCACTTATTACTCCTAATTTTCTTGTTCTTGGCTAGGTAACTAACGTCCGGGTCACCGTGTCTGATCGGTGATCGGTGCCCCGACCGATCCGTCTTTCCGACTGCTTTTGTTCACTTCTGTTTTCCAACGAGAGACAGCTTGAAGGTAAGTTGAGAGGGTCTTTCATATTCACATTCGCACTCCTTCCTGGAGAGGGCTGTCTACATGATTAACGCGCTCATCATGGCACTCCCTCGCCATTATGTCGACTCCGTTGAGCTGCCAGGCTGACATATCCGCCCCCGCAGCCGATGGAGATTGATCCGCGCTTACACCCTGGAGGTGAAGTAGCTGCAGAAGCATCGAACCACTCCCTTGTGCCTTCCCCCGGCACAAGGCACACTAATCTCACTGTATCTTCATCACGGACACCTACCGAATACCCGGATCCCCCTCCCTACTTCTCCGGCGAACGCCTGCGCTCTGCCCCCTCTGCTACGAGCAACGTGAACTACTACAATACCTCGACCGCGCAGTCTCCGGTGACACACACATTATGCCAAGGAAAGCCGGAATCCATTCTTGATTCAAGTAATCAAACATATTCTAGCGACACTAATGATCCTTATGCGGATCTGAAACGCCCTCGGGCTTGCGAAGCTTGCCGACAGCTTAAAGTCCGGTGCGAACCCGATGCAACCAATCCGAACGGGTCGTGTAAGCGATGTGCAAAAGCACGAAGGTCATGTGTGGTTACGGTTCCCACCCGTAAGCGTCAAAAAAAGACAGATAGTCGAGTTGCGGAGCTGGAGAGGAAGATTGATGCTCTGACGGCCAGTCTCCAGGCCTCGCATGGCCAGGACCCGTTATTGCAAGCGGCACAATCGGAAACACCACGTGGTGAATATGCAAATCGAAGATGGCTGGGACCAACAAGTACTAGTCCGACCAACAATGTGTCCTCGGAATCGCCGACAACTACTCTATCGGGGACTAAACGACACCATAGCGGGGAGATCAAGGATGCTAGAGACGATGAACTCCCAGGAAGCTGTATGCCTAGCCCTACTACGGAGAATACAGTAGACCATGGTGGTAAACAGCCCCACGGCGGCCGCGTGTGTAGCCCGAATGCCACATTGAAGCCCGAATCACGCAACGAATTTGTTGATGTGATTGATAGAGGTCTCGTCAGTGTGGAGGTAGCGACGGAAGCATTTAATAGATATACCTCCGAGATGGCCGACAAAATCCCCATGGTGATCTTTCCTACTGGAACCACGATGCAGGACGTTCGAAGGAGAAAGCCTCTGGTGCTCCATGCGATTGTTGCAGCCGCTGTTGGCCCCATCCAACCTGACTTGCACATACCCCTTGTGAATGACTTTTACAAGGTCATTGCAGACCGGATTATAGTTAGGGGAGAAAAGTCATTGGAACTTATGCAGGGCCTTCTTGTGACCTGTAACTGGTATACGCCACCAGATAACTTCGAGGAACTTAAGTTCTTCCAGTTGAGCCATCTGGCTCTTACGGTGGGCATCGACATAGGGATGTATCGGAAATCTACGGCTAGGAGTAAGCCGTTCAGCTTAATCAGGGAATCTGCAGCAAAAAAGACACCCTCACAGGATCCTGATTCTCCTGAAGCTCGACGAGCATGGCTTGGGTGTTACTTTGTAGCAGTGCAGTAAGTAACATCTGACTTAAGATTTGAAGCACTGGAGTGTTTTTGACCTTTGATAGGGTATCGACCTCTTTGAGGCGGCCAATTCTTGTGCGTTGGAGCTCGTACATGGACGAGTGTGTGGAAATCCTGGAAAAATCACCAGAAGCCCTGCCAACCGATAAGACTATGATTCACTGGGCTAAGTTGGCGCAAATTATAGAAGAGATTAACATGCAATTTGTTGGCGATGACACCGCTGCAACTGTCTCCTTCGATGAGCCTAAATTCCAGTATACTCTGAAGGTTTTCGAGAAGCAGCTTGAGCAGTGGCGGAGAGAAGCGCGACCTGAAGAATCTCGTAAATTTATATCTTTCATCATTTAAGATGTTCGGCTGCTGACTGGTATTCTAGCTATGTTGAAACAGGCAGAATGCATTGTCGATCTTTATATGCACGAGGGCGCCATGCATATGGAACTCAATGATGACAAGGAAACAACAAGTGAAGTCTATTCAAGTCCAACCAGTGCAGCCCATATGAATGCATTAAGTATTTGTCTTACTGCCATTCATCGGGCCCTGGACACAATTTGTTCTATTGACTGCAAAGACCTCATTTCACTACCTGTAGTGGCTCTGGCTCGAACATCATTCGCAGTTGTGGCCCTCATCAAATTATATTCCCTTGCCTCAGCTCCGGAAACCCGCATCGGACAGGTCATTGAACCATCGAGTTTGAAGGTGGAGTACTATCTCGACAAGGTCGTTCAGCATTACACCACAGCAGGCGATCTTGCTGGTGGCCGAACGCCAGCGAAGTTTTCTGTGGTTCTACGCATGCTACGGAGTTGGTTTGCTAAGCGGAAAGACCAAATTCCAGCACTAAAAGAGATTTTGGGAGGAAAGCATAGTATTGTTCTATGTCAGGATGGCTCAGAAAATAGCGATGAGAGAAACCAACCGGTTAGTTTTCCCAACAAGTTTCCGAATGCATCAAATCCACTGACAGCCGTCTAGTCTAAATCTGGCTCCACCCCACTTCACCTTCTGAGTGAAGTCGCCGTGAGCGAGCCGAAGAACCGGCCTGCCGATCCAGGTCAAATACCTTACCCACAACGAGCAGCGCCAACAGCCAGTTTGCCGCAGACCTCGGACTCACTCACCACGCCCTCATTCTCAGGCCTCATCTCCCAATCCCAGTCCCTGGATCCAACATCCGGGCCACCCACGGGCCCGAATACAACATCAAACTCTGAAAATTGGGTTCAATACCCCCCATCTCGTCAATATTACCCTTCATTCAGCTCTCCCTATCAAGACATTCCATCCTCAGGCTACCCCGATCCCAGTGGAAACAACTTGGTCATGTCCGACGCTACGCAGGAATTCTATGTTCCCGAACTCGGGCTACAAGTAGGAGTGGACCCGAGCAATCTGTTCGCTTTGGAGAATATGTTTGGATACGGAGTTTTGAACCTGCCGCTGCCGCTGCCGACTGACGATGACATTGGATATTATTAATCGGGGAACGGAGCACGGAGTACAGACTGTAGATAGATGATGTCCAGTCCATTCCACCCCCACTCAAATATGGAGTTTCATGGATAAGATCCGCTTGTGTATAATTGTAATGTTCATAGTATTATGCACTTCACATTTAAAATTGATTCTTGAACCCTATGATGATATGAATCATTGCCAAGCCTGATATTAATAAGCCTATCACAATAGTTAGTTAACAAGTTAGCTATTCTATAACATATAAATATAAGCATAAGAAACTTTTATTAAACAAGGTATATACCTGAAAGATGAATTTCATTTATAGCAATAAGTCAATTCAGAAAAATGACCAATCGTATGATTTTAAATAATAATAATAATAATAAAAATAATAATAATAATAATAATGCCTTTTTTTTTTTACACAGCTTTGTATTATATTATAATCTAGTAACACTCCACATATCTAGTTCCAAAAAGGCCTAGGGAACTGCTAAACAATACTTCGTATGCCTAACTAACCAGCTAGTAAGTCACTGTTGTTCAGAAGGAATTGGAGGCCTGTGCTATCCAACCCGTGGGGGTTTGTTACCTGCATGATAGGTAACACAGTATTGGGGTAATTGGGGTATTTCATTAGTAATGATATCTAATAGTTAGACTAGTGTCAGATCACAAACCATGATCACGATCAGTCACACATCCATACTAGTTAACTACTATATACATACAAGAAAACTTGATGACTGATATTTACAGCAGTTCTGGATCGACCAGTTGGACTCCTGAATACACATATCTCCGACAACACGGAACAAGCCCCACAATCGTACAGATTGGCCCCATCAATGAAAGGTGAATGGTCCCGCCCCACATGACGAAAATGTCCGACTGTCTTGTGTCTGTCAATGGTGGAAGTTAATTTTCGGGTGGAGAGAGAGAAAGAGAGAGGTAGAGAGACTGAGGGAGAGTCTCTCTGGTTGCGATGATCGTCGGCTGTTTCCGCCTCTAGGCTACACTAGATTAAGTAGATCCTGGTTATTCTGCGTTGCACAAGGTGTGATCGCTTAGTGGATGTTTCCTGCAGCGATAAGTGGGTTGCTGAAGGAGTGATTGCTAATATGCTTTTCTAGTTTGGCGTGGTCTTGATGCTGAAGAAACTGGTGGGATGAGACGCAGCAGTAGAGCAGAAGGAGAATAGAATAATTACTTGATAGTGATTGTCGCATCATCGTGTTGTTAGACGCCAGTCTTGACTGAGCTTCTGCACAGCGAATGCCCAGGGCCATCCATTTTCGGCCTCAGTCCTGCGAAGCAGATCTAGCACACTATTCTGGGCTAACGGGTCGCGGATCCATGAACCACCTAGAAGCGAAGCGGTAGTTAGTTGCCCACGCGATCGGATCTCATTCCATATTCGTAAATTGTGAAGTTCCTTGGTAATGAAAAAATGAAAGACAAAGGTTCATTAGGATAAAATAGGGGATTCCTACATGCACAGAGCGCGTGGCAAGCCATAATGCGTATGGGAGGACTATCATCTGTAGATAGAGCAATGCCAAAAAAGAATATTCAGATTTTTCGTCACTTCATCCTATTGATGAGTAGTCAGTGAGAAGACTCGCTTTCCACAGTTGTCTGCGAGAACGAACTGATATTTTCTTAGAATCTAGGCCCGATTTTGGCAATGAATCCATTGCTTGCAGTTCATGCTGATATATTAAGGCTTTAGCCATGCAGACATGCTGTATGGCGGTTGCTGGTTTGGCGTTAGCGGTTGATTGTTCTTGTTCCGCCTAAATTAAGCATACCGTGTGCAGAACTCGTAAACCAGATGAGAGGGAATGGCCTCCCAACACTTGGATTGGCCGGCGAAAAATGCAAGGGGTGGAATCCTTCAGGCTTTTCCATCTCCCATGTGCTAATCTTCCTTTTCAGGGTACCCCCGTCACTCGTGCCCATATGGAGTGGATGGTTGGCTCCATAGCAGTGGTTGATTGTCTCAGCCAACAGCCAGATTGCTCTATGCGTCCAGTCGCGGTCACTTTGAGCTGTATTTTGCTTCCATCTTTGATGAAGCCTTTCTTCAAATGGATTTATGGGTAAACGAAGAGGATTTCTATATGTCAGAGCAAACTGGATGTCCTGCGTCACGAAAACCCAAAATGAAGCCTCGGCCAGTCCACCTGAAATTGCGCAGTCTACATGTGAGCTGATATAAACTGAGCCCGCCAGAAGGTGGCGCTGAAGGTCATTAGATGGAGATTGCGCTGTCCATCACGTCAGAATTATGAAGCCTTTTGTCAAAAGGGATGGCTTTAGAACAACCCACAGGATATTTGCTCGAAGAAGCGTAGTATGACAGTAGAAGCGAGGAGGATTTCGATGCCTATTTTGAATTCACTGTTTTCTAGGACTGGAAGAAGAATCGCAATACAACGCTCATGATATCCGTCAGCCGTGCTGGATGGCACTGTGTTGGTTGTGTGGGAGAGATGACGAGCAGCTATAGCTAGACACGCGTACAAAAGTAATGGACATGACGGGGCTCGTTCGACAACATCTGTAGAGAAGTGCTTCTCATGGTCGCATACATCCATCTAGCTAAAGCGTTAGATACCTAGCTCTTAGCACTGCATGGAAACTAAAGGAGTATAATACCCAAGAACCTAGTGTGTTCCGAAAGTGCCGCAGAAGCAACGCCTCGTTGAAATTGTTCAATTTCTGATGATCCCCTAAAGCATCCGACGAGAGTAGATTATTGAATGCAGCAGAGAACAATCCAGGTTCAGGCTCGGACTTTATCGCGCCTAGGTCAGGTGTAGAGAAAACAGGGCGTGAAACAGGGAGAACTGCTGATGATGATGATGATGGCAAAGCTGCCATGGAGGCTGACGACTGGCTTTCAGACGCTTCTCTAAAAAACGCAGGTGACGTTCCTACCGGAATAACGTGGTAATCGGCAGCTGTACGGTCTGTCTCATCCTCAAACGCAACTAATACGCTGTTAGTGATGCCATGGGGAAAAGACCTTAGACCCGACATGCATTCTTAGCTCTTTCGAGTGGAATGACCAACCTTCAGAGGGCATTTCGACCCAGATTTGATCATCTGGAAATGATAGATCGCTCTCCCCGTAACGAGGAGGGCCCCTTTGCCGCAAAGACGGGTTCTGGCCGTGGCGAAATGTAACCTCTTCCGGCTTCGCGGGCGCAGGAACACACTGTCTCCCCGATCGCTGACAACGTAGGCATTCAGTTCCAGTTTTATCACCTATATATTGGCTGTTAGGGGGTGAAATGCAACGGGGTCATAACACTGGTTACATTTCAGATGGCGCTGGCGGCAGGTGAGACTGAGGCAAATAACGTGAATATTAGATAAGACACCGCTAGACTGGATGAACAAACAAAGGAGCTAGAAAGATGAGCCATGTTGCTACTCACCATCCCCTCATCACGGTGTCGTCAAGTTGGTCCTTGTCTGGCTCTATTCACAGCCATGGATGAGGACATCAACGCTGCCAAAAAGCAATTGATACGAGGCAAGCCGGAGAAGATAAAGAAACCGATTAAAGCTAAGAAAGGATGGTAGACAGGGAGAGGGAGAGAGGAAAGAGGAGGAGACTCGACCAACACTAATATGCAGCTAAAAGTGACCGCTTCGGTGACTGCGATTGCAATGGGCAAAATAATGTTAAACGGTTAAAATGCCCAACGGATGGATAATTCATCCACAGTGGAGCGGCCATTAGCATCATCCGAAGAGACTTTTGTCCCTAAAAAATTAAAAATAAAAATAAAAAAAGCACCACTGATAGAAAAGGAAGAAGATGGCCAGAAGGTTGCTATTCTTGGCGTCAACCAAGATTTCAGGTCCAGGGGCAGCCTATTCTGCAGTTACATCGGACATAAAGGGATGTGGTGGCAGTTTGGAGTAGTAGCCACAGTTGATAATCCACCCATCAACCCCCTTCTCGCAATGAGATGGCCAATCGACTCCAGATTCAGGGATATGGAGTCCTGGGGATTAATTCTTCGTGACTGATGAGCGTATGCGATGGACATACCCGCCTCAGATCCCTACTCGAAGGAGAAATTTGGATGAGTTAAATTGGGAAGCCATGCGAACCGGAGCTTTTAATTTGGGGTGTAGACCAGCATTTCGGCACTTCTCATTCACCCTCATTTGTACTCCTTCCTAAGGTTCCATTTCAGCCTACAGCCCTCAGGAGGCGGTCGCCGGAACGGCTCTTCACGCTTAACTGGCTTTGGCTGTCATTTTCATGCATAGTCCCTGCTGATTAGAACTGGCACTAACCCCCTAGGCCTTAGTGATATTTACTATACCTGCTAGTTGAAGATTAGGGGTGTCCTGGATTTCCTGTTATTAATTTCCTCCCTAGATCTTCTCTGTGGTAAAAGTCTTGGTTGTGCATTGCATCCCCCCTGCTAGTTAGTTGATCTATCTTAAAGGCTGCTTCATTAACGGCCCCATGGACAGTCCCATAGGCCGTCATCCGCTTCACACCGACCCGCACAGGTTCCATGTGATGCTCCTGAGAACATTATGCAGGATGCACCTGGTGTCTGTCCCAGCTAGTGTTCCCTTTTCCTTTTTTTGCATGCAACATCACTAAGAAAGGGAGGGTCCCACCTCTACCTTGTCTGCACTCTGCAGCCAGGAACCCCAATATCAATGCCAGAACCACCCTGTCCATCCCTTACTTGAACATGGACAAGGGTCTTTGGAGTGAAGCCAGACAACTACGGTTTAGTATCTGCATCCACGCGCCTGATATGCCCAAGTCAAGTATGCAGCCCGAGCCGTGGTAGGGGAGGTAAAAGTGCTTAAGCCACCACAGATAGGAACCATCCAAATCAACCCTGCTTCTCATGCCGTCCTAGCAGGAAAAAGGCAATACTTAGCCCCAACGGCGGGAAAACACCAACTGCAATGCCATATTAAGGACAACGTGGGAGGCCGCCTGCAGAACTTGGACTTGAGCTCGGTGGATCATAATAATGGGAAATATAACAGCTTTCGCCCAATGAGACAACATCACACGAGTCAGCGATGAGCTGATAATCCAAGGTAGGGAGACCCGTCCCATCGAAGGCAGTGTCGGAGAGTCTCCGTTGGGGAAGTGGGCTTCCAGCCGTCTGTACGGAGTATGAGAGTGACTAAATTGCGCCCGTAGCGCCACGCCCGATAAACCCGTCGGCATCTAAGTCAAAATGATGAACTTGCTGGGCTTCAGTTAGAACCTACAGAGCACTAGGTCTCATGTAGCATGGCCAGCCGGACTAGTAATAGTATTGCCCTGCAGGGCCCACCATGTCTCCATTATTTTGATTGTGGAATTTGGATGGTTGGCAGATGCCAAGAAGAATCGGAATAGGAGGCTGATGACTTAGCCCTGACTCAGCCTTGACTTCGCAGGAAGCTGCGGAGAGAGCTCGAATCAGGTGACGTTATCTCCGCGCTGGTCGTCATCATCACACTTCCAATGCATCTTTCGCCTCTTCCTCCTACCGTCCCTGCAGCAAATATCAGGCCATGTTGTGATTAATAACTAAATATATAGGTGGTACTGACTCTACCACCTGATGTGCCTATGTCTAGTGCCCTGAAGGTAATCTTGTCGTCTGGCATCTTCGACAGTACTATTTATATTATTTTTCTGGGGGAACGGCAGGTGTATTGAATCCGGTGACACTGTACTGGCGTGAATAAGGCTATATTAAGCCTTTGATAGTTGCCAATAAACCTTGCAACTGTGATCTTTGACCTAGCTTTTGGTCGAATAGGTCATACCTAGAATGTCTCTGAACCGAGTCTCCTATCTGGAGTCGTGGGTGCATAATCCAGCTTCATTCCGTCGTCGAGAGAGTCGTGAGCAATCTCCTGGCGCAGAAACCGATGATGATGATGATGATCTAGCATACCAAGACCTTCCGGATGCATCGCTGTCATCATCGTTTCCTTCGACGTATAGCAATCATTCCTTCCGGCAGCGTCTAAATTTCAACCCATACTCAGGACCAGGTTGGAGTCAAGCCGCTGTAGATGATGTCAACAATGACAGCATATCCCCTCGGAGAAGTTTCTCGGAAACCCCTACCCAAAATCGGCAGAACGAAACGGCAAGGGAAGAGCCCGTTCCACAAGTGAAACAGCAAGCCTGTTCGGGCCTAGAAACGATTGGAGCATTTGAAATTGGGCGGACCAAGCGAATCGGTAACTATATGGCTCTAGGGTGATTATCTACAGTGTTGCAACTGACTATCCCATACAGTGCAGGTCTGTCTCGCTATTTTATATTGCTTCTTCTCGGCAGGGATCGTCTTCGGCTTCGCAGCGTTAAAACCCATTCTGATTCAAGAAGGGGTCTACCGCGATCGATGCTCTAAAGGTGAGCTCGAGCAGGATCAGGAGGTATGTTACGGACAGGAAATTCAGTATGTCTTCCAGGATGTTCTTTTAGAAGTGCTAGCCACTAACACACGGACAGCCTTAATCTAATGTTCACGATTGCTGCTGTCGCGACCAACGTTTGTGCCCTCCCCGTGGGCACAATCCTGGACACATATGGGCCCCATGTCTCCGGAATAATAGGGTGCATATTCCTCACCTTTGGATCTCTTCTTTTTGGTCTTGCTCCAAATCTGCCCTTCGATGCGTATGTTCCAGGGTATCTTTTTTTGTCTTTGGGCGGTCCGTTTGTCTTCATCTCGTCGTTCCACCTTTCAAATACATTCCCCACTCACTCTGGGCTTATCCTATCGTCGTTGACAGGCGCATTTGACGCCTCCAGTGCCGTATTTCTAATCTTCCGCCTTATAAATGAGACGACTGATGGCCGATTCACATCCCGGCACTTCTTTTTGGTTTACTTGATCGTCCCGCTTTTTATATTTGCGGCGCAGCTAACCATCATGCCCGTGACATCATACAAAACTACCGGAGAGTTGGTTCAGCAAGCAGAGATTCATATTTCCGCTGAACTAAACGATAGGGTTGACGTGGATATCCAAGATCGACATGAAGGCGAACGCCAGCGCAACGACCGCCGCGTCCATCGCCAAAACATAGTTTCCAAGATCCAGGACCTCCTCACAGACGGCGACGATGACCTGTCTGTAATCCACGACCCGGTATTAGGCACAACTAATCTCAATGAATCCAACGCCAATCCCGAGGTCCGTCAAACTCCAAAATTACCAGCCGACACGCACACAACAGGTGGTGTCTGGGGAGCGCTGCATGGGTTGTCTGCCCTGCAGCAGATCAGCTCCGCATGGTTCGTCTTGATTACGCTATTTACGGTACTCCAAATGCTTCGTATCAACTACTTCGTCGCTTCCCTCCGTCAGCAATACGAATATCTCTTTTCATCCGTGGATTCGGCCCGTAAACTTAACGAGTCGTTCGATTTCCTACTTCCTATTGGCGGTCTCATCTCCGTACCGTTTATTGGAACTATCCTCGACATTGCAAGCACACCTTTCGTTCTACTCGTCCTTGTCACCACTGCAACTGTGATCGGAGTATTGGGCTGCATCCCTAACAGCCTCCATGCAGGATATGCGAACATCATTCTGTTCGTCCTCTATCGTCCATTCTACTACACCCTTGTATCCGACTACGCCGCCAAGGTGTTCGGCTTTCAGACTTTCGGGAAAGTCTACGGACTGATTATTTGTCTAGCGGGGCTGGGCAATTTCGCACAGGCGGGGCTTGACGCTCTCACCTTTAAGGTTTTTCATCGGAATCCAGTTCCTGTGAATATTGTTCTTACAATTTTGACGTTTTTCATCGGTACTGCCTTGGTGGGATTTGTTTGGTGGAAAGCAAAGGCCATGGCAGCTGCTGGTTCTGTTGCTGATACTTCAGGGCAAGAAGCCACTCTTGAAAGCGGCACACTGCCTAATGGGAGACATGACAGTAGTGCTACAAGAGACTGGGAACGAGAGCCGTTGCTCCATCGGCGACTGTCGCCTGCGAATCAACATGGCGAGACGCCTTCTTATGGGGTTGCTGACATATCCTAGACACCACAATGTATTGTACTAATTGCATTCTGGTTTAAGACGACAAAAACAAAAAAAAAAGGCATCAGAGGATGATAAGCGAAAATGTTTATATGTCAATATATTAAAGAAATTTTTTATATCTAATATGATTGAGTCTGTATATATTAGCCAAGGATTGAGCCTGAAGACAAATTAAATTAACAACACTAAGCCGCAAATAGCTCAGACCCATTTTTTTCGTCCAGGTAGTTTCTTCATGACTGTCGTTATTCATGTCCATATTACACGGCCTGCTTGTTCCTACTGGGTATGTTTGAGAGCGGGCTGACTGGAAGCTTGCACCAGGCCAGATCAATATGCCACTCGGGATATATGTGCGATGCGACGGATGACGCTGCCTCTGTCTTAGGACACGGCGGGAAATGATGTCCCTTAGTTGGTCAATGTGACTCATCATCCGTATCTCGTTCACACTGGAGGGGCAAGGTTGTGTTGACCATCGGCCAGAAATGTGGTGGAGCTAATTTCGGTATTGAGATAGTGCAATCACTAGAAATCAAATCACAATACTTTTATAATGACGCGAACAACCTCTCCACATCGAGCCACAGATTCTGACCAGGCTGATCACAGGCCGGGTCGTACCAGACGACTAACCTCAGCATAGCTCTAAGTTCAGCCCAACCAGTGAGGTGACAATATTGCGCAGTTTTTCCGAGCATGGTCGTAAACCACTGCCTTTCAGGACGCTGTTCAGCGGCGATACCACCAAGTGTCAATACCCATAATAGCACCACCTGAGCATGGTGATGGGCCCATGTGGTCCTTAAATTCGACATTTCGATAACTCCCTTGAGCAGCGAAGCTAGCTGGGCTAGTGGAGAACTCTGTGCTGGCATAGGGAAAACCACTCCCACGCTATATATAAATCCGGCAAGACGGCACGCTTCGTAAATAATATCGGGGTCTTCGTAAGACGAGAAACCTTCGAGTTGGCTTGCTGTTGGAAGAGACATAAGAGAATAATGGACCAAATTACGCTGGTCCGCGAGCAATGCGTAGTCAGGCTTTCCCGAGCTCCTTTGTAGATCGTCGACAATGTTCATGTACACGCGCATAGAATATATAACGTTCGCTAATTCTTGAGTCCAGCCGATCTGACGTAGGTGGCCCAAATGACGTTCCGCATCTTCAGGGTGATAACCAAGTAAAGTTTGCAGCGACATATTTTTCCGGTGGCCACCAAGGGGGATATAAGAAAAAGTTGGGGGAAGAAGATAAGTGCTTCCGGTTACAAGATCCGAGCTAACTTTGTCAATACCATTCCAAGAACAAGGGGGTTGAGAACTTTAGATAGCTTACAATGACAATATTGGGGCCAATCCTGGGAGTTTGATATTTTCCAAACCACCTCGTAACCTGACCATTTGGACCAGACCTTGCACGTGAATCAGATTAGGCGGAAGAGACCCGTAAACATCAAGCCATTGTAATCGTCGCAATGGTGCGTTAAATGGAGTCTTTCGAAGTCGCTGCTCATCACTGTCATCCGCTATACTGTGTGCCAGGCATACGACGCTTAAAATAACAGCATCACAGACAGCCCGATTTGGATTGCGGACTTCCCTGTTTATCATCTTGATGGTCTCGAATTGACAGAGTTCAAGAAGCTGCTGGTCTCGTGCTCGAAACGAACCTTCAGGGATCCAGCGGTTTAACCACTGCACTCGTTGATGGGAAAGAGACCCAAACAAGAAGGCTGTAAACAGGGTGGGTTCCGACAAGGAAAGAGGGAACCAGCTCGAACTTGCCATGACAGACCCATCTTCAGAATCGGGTGTCAGACCAGGCCACAAGATTGTCAGACCTACAGCAGAGAATGTCAGGAAGGACTCCATCTGAGCCGGGGGGAGGGGGCTGTATTCCAAGTACAAATACGTACAATAATTCTCGCGTGCATGAACAAGATCGGGTGCATATTGGGATGGGTATGTGAGGAAGGGGTCCAGCATGCTGGCACCAAAAGTTTCGATAGATTCTCCGGGCGGTGGCGGGCTTGGACTATCGTTCATTGACGATGCTACAAACTGACTTTCGGTGTAACTGCTGTCGAGTTTGAAAAGGCCGCTGTTGCCACTATGTATGGGGCAAGGATGCGTCACAGAAGAAGTCTGCTGGCTCTCCCAGGTACTGCGTGAGGAGAACCGGATGACTGAAGTGCTATTGGAAGTGTTGGATTCCGGTGAGTGAGGAGAGCCTAGAGATGGGGGCGATGACGGAAATAGCGCTTCCTCTGCGTCAAGTTCGACGGGATGCCCCGGGGAAATGACAGCCTTCTCGTGATTTTCACACAATGAGCTGTCCGACGGATCTGACCGGTCCTTGGTCTGGTCGGAGATCCACTTCCCTACATGAGCGCGGACAAGACGCTGTATATATACTTTCTCACTTTCCGACGAGGGCCTTGCGTTGACGAAATGAATGGCATCAGTTTTGCGCCCAGTGGCGCCTTTATTCGGCGGCATGTCCAACCTCTAACCAGTCAGACGCCCATCAAGAGTAGAAGTATCCAATGAGACGAGAGGGAGCAGATGCTAGGATCAGCATCGTGCTGTCCGCTGAGATACACGAGTGTCGGCCGCAAAAGCTAGACTGGGCGGTATATAGTCGTGGCGAAGGGGGTGGAAAGGGACGAATAAGGGACTTTCCGGCGCAACAGGACGACAATTCGAGTCAATTCGGGGGAGGAGGGGGAAACCGGGAGGTCAATGTTGGCAACCTGGACGCATCTGTGGGAAAAGAAGGAAAGAATGAACGCAACAACAGTATCAGGGAGCGAAGGTAGGTGAGGAGGGGAGAAAGAAAGAGGGCGGCCTAGCCAGAGGAAGACCGACGTGGGAGGCGCTCAGATAGCTAGTTCCCCGTGACCTGGCCAGATGCCTGGTTGATCGCCCTTCAGTTCCGGAATTCTGGCAGCGACACGGTCACCAAACCAGACACTATGAAGTTTAATCCAGAGGGAAGAATCCATGGATTAGATGACATAATTTGCGGCTGTCAGCTCACCATGGATCGTTTAGATGGGCTGAAGTCAGTATAGCAAGCAATCAGGGATTTTTTTGTTTTTTTGCTTTTTGCTCTGTCTTTTTCTGTTTTTCTCTAACTTTAATTTTCTTTTTCTGCTCAGGTTTTCATATATCCCCCTTTTCTTTTTCTTTTTCTTTTTTGTTTTTTAGAAAATTTTTAATTTATATATATATATATATATATTTGGGATATTCCTTTTTTCATTCCCAATCTCTTAATTGCTCTTTTCTACCCGCCCTCCGTATTGACATCTGACTATCATCGCCTTAAATCCAGGTCCGAGGGCGGAAGGGCCACAAAAAATTGACAGGTCGAATTCTCGACAACATAGTTTGTCAAACCCAAATACTGTTCTCTAAATTACCTGGCGTTGGATCTGTCAGAAATGAGAGGTCTCATGGTCATAATTCTGCGTGAGAACATTGTGATATTGACTGAGTTCTGCCCATCGTCCCACCTTTTAGGTGTGGTCATAAGTACTCTGCATGTGATATATACCGCTGCTGTGGATGGCTTCCATGGGGGCCAAAAAAAGGATGGAAAGTGTATACTGTACTTATTAAAAACATATTTCAAAAAAAAAAAAAAAAAAAAAGCCACACATTAATCAATCTCAATCAGGGGATATTTCCCCCCTTCCCCAGACTCCGGGTCATAATATTGTTCCAACGCGTTCTCGACCGCCGCCATATATCCCAAGACCTTCTCTTCCTGCCATCTGCGGCCCACCACCTGAATGGCTGTTGGGAGACCCGCCATCTTAACCGCATCGTAGTGCATCCAGGCCCCGCGGGCAATGGCATGGTCTGTGCCCAGTTGCTTCAGTACCTTCTTGTACGGGGCGTAGAGTGCATCCTTCTTGGCGTCGACGTGGGAAACGGGGAGGACACCAGCGGAGTAGTCGAGCAGATTCCAGAGGAAGGTGTATCCACAGGAGGACACTGCATCGTGCATGGCCTTGTGGGGGAGCGCGGGAGTGGCGTTGACAGGGCACAGAATGAAATCGTAGTTTTGAGACTCCTCATCCCACCACGCATGCCAGGTGGCACGGAAGGATTCACGCTTAGCGACCAGCTTCCATTGATCAGCTGCAGACTTGGGTCCAAAGGTGCGGATCATCGCCGCCCATGTTGGATCTCGCCTAATATACCGTACGTAGAAATAGTACATGTAGCGAAGAAAGCGGGGGAGGTTAGCGATTCGGGTGAGTTGGTCTGCCCCGGGATCAGAGGGTTCAAAGCTGTGAAGATGCGAGTTGAAAGTCACGCAGCCATCGGAGTTGAGGAGTTGGGAGGCAAGATGAAGGCCGGTGAGGGGATCAGCGTTTGTGGGAGGAGTGATTTCAGAGACAGTATGACCAGCCGCAGTAAGTGCAGCTACTGTGGTGGAAATGGCGCGTTCAATGGCCGGGGTAGGAGGCACAACTCCTAGAAGAAGTCAGACATGTTCTTTTAGTATAATTTGAGAAGGCTTACCATCGCTCATCATCAATCCGATACGTAATTTCTTGCTCTTGGCTTCGCTCTCCTCTTCGTCACGCCATACGATAGGGTGGACAGTGTAATCATATTTCCAAGGCTTCATGTCGATGATGGCCTTGCTGAAATAGGTAAGGTCGTTTAGGGTACGAGCCATGGGGCTAAATACGCTGGCAACTCCTTCCTGGCCTGCCATGCTGGTGTTGACACCGGCTTTAGGCCAACGACCCGTGCTGCAGCGCAGGGAATAGACACCGCTCCAGGCTGCCGGAACGCGGACAGAGCCTGCAACGTCGGATCCGATACCGATACGGCCACCTAAAGCCAGTAAAGCACCCTCACCACCGGTCGAGCCTCCTGGCGAGTACTCGGGAACGTGAGGGTTCCGACAATGGCCCCAGAGGGCATTCGCAGATTCGAAAGAGAGAAGGGTTACCGGCAGCGCCGTCTTAGCGTAGGGTACAGCGCCTAGTGGAAAAAGTCAGGATACCAACAAACTCCATATTGGAGACACACTGACCGGCATCTTTCAATAATCTCACCATAGGGCCATCCTCTTTGTAAGGCTTCTGAGCAAGTCGTGTATACCCGAGAGAGATATCAAACCCTTTGATCTGCACAGAGTCCTTCAAAGAGACAGGCACACCTGCCAGAGGACCCTTGAGGTTTACTTCTGACTGAGCCCATGACTCGGCCTCAGGAAGGAGAAGTTCGGTGACACAGTTTGTTTTCTCCTGGGCCTTAACAGCGACTTTGCCATAGGTGCGGACTACATCAGTTGCGGAAAGTGAGGAGTTCTGGACCTCTTGCACCAGTTCTTCTATTGGCTTGTTGATGATAGACTTGTCAAACGCTGTGAAGGAAGTATGGTAAGCTGTTGGGAGAGAAGCAAAACGGTTAGCTCGCTCTCTTCTTTTGGAGTCTCTGTATAACGTCAGTTTCTATAGACGGCAGCAACGGGGCATGCGCTGGTAGCTCGAAAATGCTAGCAGAGGAAACTGGGCCCGCCGGGGTGGGGGGCCTACCGAACGCGACGATACGTGAAATAGTCAAATGGAGGAAGCATTGTGACCTATGGCTTGCGCCGAAGAATCAGAGAGACAGGCAGGCGTAATCAAAAGAAAAAGAGCACGCGGGAATTTGGGGCTGGTAGCTCCTTTTATTGCGGGGGAGGACCACAACACGTGCGGAGTAGAGATAAGACCCGCTAGTAAGCGCTGGTTGGTCGCGATCCAAACGATGCTTAAAATGCCCCAATACTGTAGTACCATTCAACTAGGGTAAAGATTTGAAATTGCTCAGTATTTTCTCATAGAATTTTTTTTTTTTTTTTTTTTTTTTTTTTTTTTTTTTTTTTTTTTTTTATTTTTTTTTTTTGTATTTGCTTTGCTTTTGGAAGCAGAAATTTGGAGTAGCAACTACATCGGAAAGTGATGTGAGAGCATCCACTGTACGACACTTCTCTTCGTGGTTGCCGACAACCGGGATCTCAGTTGTCCTATTCGGGCAAGTCTATGCGGAGAGCTAGAGCGGACAACAACCCGCTTCAGTCAACTATCTGCTCCTTGCTTCGGGCCAGTTACGGAGTAATGAAGCCTGCCGTCAAATAATTAAACAGATATAACTAGAACATCAGATGACACACGAGATGATAGTGGCCACACGCCTTATTAGTCAGACAACAACATGACTACCCAAAAAGGCTGCTGTTCGATCCCTTCAGCTGGGGATAGTTCATGGGTTTACGTAATGGATTTTGGAGACAGAATTGATGATAATGATAATAGGAGTTTCATATACAGAAGAAGCAAGAGCTCGCGGGGTATTTCCAATTAGAAGTCCACTCCTTAACGCCGCAACAATAATCGAGACACCGGATCCAGTCAATGCAGCCAGTTCACCAAACCCATAATTATCTGCGCTTCAACGCTTATTTATTTGCAACCATCACTCATGCTTGTTTTTCTACTTGTCAACCCTCAAGCCTGCCATTGAGCAGTTATTAGGAAGAACTCTATGACTGACCTGAGGGCTTGCGCAACCAATCATGGGTTCCGAACCACCAGAGGACGACCGCCACCGCAATAATAAGAAGTATAATTGCAACAACAGTAAAAACTCCACAGATGATAGATCGGCGTCTCTTGCGACGCTGATTCTGAATCCAGTTATCCCTGGACAAACTATGACATTAGCAAAAGAACTGAGTTACATTGACAAAAATGAGATTTGACCATGGGGTAGGGTTTCTCATACGAAATATATGCTGTTTCTTTGCTTCCCGTAGCTTTTGCTTGCTCGTCTAGATGGATGGCACGCGAGAATCGTCGCCAGAATTCTGGATCTCGAACAAGAGCCATACCCCCTTGTTTACGTGTTGGGGGACATCAAAGTCTGGTATGCAGTGTTCATTGGATAGCTGTGTTGTTGATATCTTTATCGGTTTGTATTCGGGGTAATATTTATGGTCTATGGTGAGGATGATGGCTGGCCACGACAAATGGAATTGTTGGTGCCAGTTCAGAGTCACCTGGTGTAAAGTGCTTTGTAAGGAGGGCAAAAAAAAAAAAATTAAACAAATAAAAAAAATAATATAAAGAGAAAGAGAATCGACAGGAGCTAACAAGCTAAACAAAGGTTTGATGTAGAGCTAGCTGAGGTGATAGATAAGCTGCAGCAAAGCGCATCAGCTATCGCAGCAGTGCGACGGCCGAGAGAAGAACCACAGAGACAAGAACAAGAACACACATGGCAACAAAAACATAATAAACAACCATGCACTGCCCCATTCCTATTATCCTATCTGTTACGTCGAGCGAGGCAACTCGGAATTCCAAACAACCCTGGCGGGAATGACCCAGTAACCTGGAATCCAGGTTTCAGCCAATTATTCACTTAAGTAATGGAGCATGGTTGCTGAGATTCCTGCAGAACTTTGTAAAGTATGTTATTCTAATATGGTATGTATTACGTTGTTTCTAGGACCACGGTCGTAAATAAAAACAATATCTAACTGGGGTGTGAAGAATTAACCACTTGTTTGGATATGGAGTTACTTATACAAATAAATAGCAAACTTTAACTTATGGATGCTAATAATAGATGTTTATAAATTAGTATTAACATCAAAATGCACATTTATCCTTCCCTTCTCCCTACACAATCTCCAATTGTTATAATTAACCTTCGTGTGATTCTCCAATATCTGTTGCGAACTCCCATTTAAGGCCACATTTAACATGAAGCCTGCAAAAGCACCCGGCTTTATTGATGGTACCAATCCAGAGATGAATGCCCAAAGGTTTAACTGTGGAGAAAGAACCATGCCTGGTCGCAGAGTATATGTCTCAATAGTGTAATCAAGTTTCTTACCAAAAGACAGGATCTTGTTCTCTGCCCCTAAGATTAGATAGTATCCGTCCACGTTCCAAGACCGTCGGATCTCTTTCAGCAGCTATGCTGCTGCAGAAGACGAATCGGAACTTGGGGCCTCTGTTCACCGAGGCCATATGCTCACTGAATGCTTTGATGATAGATAAGGTATACTCCACGTGGATTTTTCTTGCTACATCGTTGCCTGGCACAACTGCTTTTCCAAGAGTCCTGTAATACTCCCAGTTAGTACTCCAGGCTTTTGGAATACAGAGAAAGAAGACTACCATATGCGTGCCTCCGCTACTTACAGGTCTTGTAACTCTGGTTCAGGGTAGGATTAGAAATCATCGACAATCCGAACCGTCGGCTTTGGATTACTGGAAACCGCAGCGGGAAGAACACGATGGAATAGATTGGCAATGGACGTGATGGATGTGTTCTGTAGACATTGCTCGAGGACTTTGCGGCCAACGAAGCTTGTCGAGCCCGTTAGGATGACTTTCATTAGTCCATGTAGAAGGTTTTGTAATGAATGACTTACGGGTCATAGCCATCGTATTGACTTATACCCGGAAGTAATTGGACATATCGGTGTTGAGATGGGACAGATACGGAGCCTGTCGATAATAGGTGTCAGAATAGGCAGATATACTAGTACCACATCCAATTATAACAGTGCTACTTTTTGTGGTGTAGTGGTAAAACTGGCAATAGCTAACGATGGATTGACAATGCATGCCCACTTATGATTGAACTCCTTTGGTCCTTCTGCAATCATCTCCATCCTCTCATTATTCGAGTAAGACGATGTTCCCGCTGACTTAGGCGTCGTTCTAATAAGCTCCCTCCTATTTATAATAGCGGCTCCCTAATATAAACATGCAGTGGTATTCTTAATTGCTCTTTGAAGTATAGACGGCATCTAATTCAGCAAGTAAAGGTCTTCAGCCCGACAGTGGACGACGTTTGAATGTACTACAGTGAAGTGTGCCTCTATATGGCTAGGTATTTACTCCGTACGAGGGAATGATCCAGCATAAAGAGTTAGCACCAGATCTTTACATACCTACTTTGACCTAGCTAAAACCTAAGAAAGTATAATTGGTGCTCATTAAACTTTATTATGTAATTATATAATTTCTGTCTTAGGCTGCCTATATTTCCCGCGAGCTGTATGCTGTCTGCGGTGCTTGCTCTAAGCCTGCCTCTCCCTTTTCTCAGCATTACAGGTAGTAGGTGGGTTCTTATAAAGTTGGCTAAATTAAACTAGATATAGTAGCCTGATTGGGGTCGGCTTTCTATCTATTAACCCCGGTTCGCAATTTGGAATTAGACGAGTCGCTGGATCACTCACTCCACAAGATGTGGTCTAAATATTCATTGATTTCTTGCCTAGATGCAGAGGACAGGCTAGCATATGTCATGTTCATACTAGGCATTCCTGTACGAAACTCAGACAGAGAAATCACATAGAAACCAAAAGCCTTCCACAGCCTATTTTTTTTTTTTTTTTTTTAAGTATATGATCAGTAGTCGAGGACATGTAAATATCAAATATCTAGATTTTCTTTATCAGCAGCGATGGAGAACTTTCAGAGACCTGTCTTGAATAGGTATAGATGATTTTTTGCACTTGAAGTATTCTTACGAAAGGATGAAACTCATCACTGAATTGAGAAATAGAGAATAGCCTAAGAGAAAAACGATAATATGCATTCATTACATGGAGTAGCACAGAACCAGGATTAAAGTGTAGATTTAATTGTTATAGACCGTGTGGTGTAGTAGTATACCTCCCTATTCTGACACACCACTGTAATTAATTATATATATGTTGATTACACGCTGAACCTCCATAGATATATTTTCTAGACTAACCTGCGGAGTCTTGCCTTGGGGATCGCTCCTCTTTGGGCTACCGTCTAGTTCTTAAGAAAAAGTGGAAAATGATCAGACCAGGATTCGGACGTTGGTCACTGGAGCGAATACGTCTCTTAATTGTCAGACATATGAGAGCTTGAATATTCTCACGTATCGATGATTATTGTTGTGTGTTTTGACCCCACTTCAGAATCCCCACAGAATTGTCAGTTATTCGGCTAGTCCCGAAGAGGAAATAGAGTACGATTGGCAAAAAGGTCTTATTTTGAATGGATTGAGCTGGTTGGGTTCTTCTTGATTATATTCTTGATCTTTATTTTGCTGTGTGCTCCGTGTGTGGGGGAGGATACCCCGATTCGCATGATTTCAGTCCACCAACGGCCATATTATTTGATAAGAATCAACCACGTCATGACTCTTATTTCACACGATGCCCAATATGAACTAGCTTTATTCTGACAACTCTCTAAACTACTTAGAGTATCTTTAGCTCACCGGAACCTTATTCAACGCCTCTTACCATTGAACATTTGTTCTATGGAGCTTTCGGATGTCCATGGGACTTGACCCATGGAGAGCAAGCTTACTCGCTTCCTCGCCTCCTGCCAGACCACGGTGATCTGTTGGAATCGAAAACCAATACTTCTTCTCTAGCTGATCTAAGGATAATGGGACATCCACCCTGACATTCCATCTAACCCTATCTTTGAGCTTCGGTGACTGCTTAAATACGGGGAAACACGTAGCTCCTCACTGCACTTCATGTGTCTAGTTCCTACATTTAGCATCACAATAAATCATTTCTGTTGTACCGGCTTTGGTGTCCATATACCTAATCATTTTAATATCGTTTTTAATATCACCTCCATACACAAAAGCATTCTGCTGGTCCAAAGTCTTTCGGGAGTTTGTCCATATTTGCTCACCAGATACTTGAGCCAACAAAAGCTTCCCCTGGCTCAGTCGAGGTTGTACAAAATGAGAAGGCTCAGATCAAACAGATACCCTTAAAATATTGAAAAGCCACGGAACAATACGACTAATATTAGTGCACTTGTGTAGCACAATGCAGTTGGTTGGCTCCCGACTGCTCGGGATCGATAGCAGGATGCATCGAAGGACATCAGAAAGCAAGCTTAAAGTACTGCGAGAGCTACGTACGGAGATGAAAGGCCAGTTAGTCAGGTAAGATATGGTGAATTGAGCACAGCTGCAGCGCCTGGCTTGGATAGGTGCACTTACCTAAGTCATTAAGAATAATGATAGACGAATAAACATAAGACGGACGCAAACTTTGGCCTCTTATAAGGTCACATTTGATTTGTAGCTGGTGACATAAAAACTTTCATAAGAACAGCTCAAGCATGATATCTAGGTAGCCTCGTGGTACACCTGAGACAGCGTGAAATTTCCAACCTAGCTGGCAGTCAAGCCAGGGATCAGTACGTGTTATCCAATTACCAGGGACAATTTTTTCCTTTTTTTTTTTCCACCTTGTTCATGAGTGTCGCCCTCGGTCAGTCCCACACGCTCGTGGCGTTGCAGGTCAATCAACCATGATCTATCTGGCTACTAATTGTGCCTTTAACAATTAATATGATGTATCATTCGAGGGATGTATGTTGGTAAGTCTTGGAAGTATTGATGGGCGGCTGTTGGAGACCGTGAATATTGAGGCAAAGGAGCACTTGGATAGCCTCTGCTGTCTCATTGTAGAGCAATGGACTAAGGGAGCTGAGCAAATTCTATTCAGTGACAGTTCAATTTCACTTATATGCTACAAGGAACTTTTAGCTTTATATCATTTATAGTGATTATAGGGAGGAAATGCCACAGGTGGGTGTTATTATTAAATAGCAGTACATAACAGCAGTGAGTATTAGGATTAAGTGAATACTAGGATTAAGATATTCATATCTGACAATACTATAGTATGTAGTTATCTTTCCCTACCTACTCTTATTTGGTGTCTTATCTGATATAGATCCCGACTATTTTTCTATTATATTAATATTCAGGCCTATTAATCGCCACTTGACTTTCATTTTTCCAAGCTGTCAATATAAAAATTGCATACCACAATTACGGCTTCCCTAGAGCCCATGATTTTTAGGTGCCCGAATGGTAGTTTTCTGAATCAACAACATCTAACTTCATCTTCCCTCGGGAATTAACCCAAGACCCAGAACGATGATTGACCAGGACCTGATAAATAGCTCCTGCTGGAACGAATTGAGCCTCTTTCCATAAAGGGGCCGGTTACGGAAAAGAGGCGTTCGGTTGGATCGAAGCCTACGAGTCGTCTTGCAAATTCATCGTTAGAAGAGCCTATTCAGCTTCCTCTAATCCTCTGCTGATGGGGTGTCTACACTTCTGACCCAGCATTCGAAAAAGTTCGGTTTCACAACTGTTGAAATAGTCCTACGCAGTCCATCCGTGCCCATACACCAGCGATCATTTCCAAGGTCGATCATTATGAACAACCGCACCCTGGGAAAGTTTCATATAGCAAGCGATCAGCCATGTCAAGAATGGTGTTTTAGGGCTGCGATTGGGTAGCTGCTGCTACCGGTCTCCTGCAATCCGGGCAGAAAGTGTCGCATTGGACACAATCGACTAATGGAGGAGACAAAATTTATTTAGATAAGGTACTGGTAAGGGCAATTGGGATCATCCAGTCGAGAAACGTATGGGTGTGCACGTAATGGAGGCGCTGAACCAAGGCCATTGCCAAACGGTTGCGCTTCCGTTGGCTCCTGCTGGAACCAGTGCAACCCCGTTGTCTTCCCATGGCGGAGGTTCGACGGGATCACAAGTCCATTAAAGCAGTCTATGGTTTGGGATCAAGCTCATTGTCCTCGACCAGCCAGGCCACTGGCTGGAACCTGATGATGGGCCCTAACCCACTTACAGGAAGCCTTCGTCCCATTTAATACCAAAGTAAACGCCCATTTTGGTGACCGACTGATACGAGAACTAGAAGCGCTTCGTGTCGATGGCGTCGTCACCAGAAACGACAGGTTGGTCACTGCGGTAGCCGGGATGTATACTCTCTTTGGAGTGCCCTCTTCCCAAGGGCTGCAATGCCGATCTAGACACACTGCACCCATGTGGCAAGATCCACTACCGCTGAGAGTCTGAACGGTGACAATGCTATTATGAAAATCTTGGCTAATGCCCAGCCGCCAGGAGGGTCAGCTCACATACTGCTTGTCCTTGACATAACTGGATTCTTCCCCAAACAGCAGCCTGGAACTCAGATCTCCAAGCCGTTGGGTGCAAGATGGGATGGCGGGTACTCCTGATCCCAACAAGGATCATTACATAGAAGTTCCCTAGCCTAGAATGCCAACAGTTGTCAGCAGCCGCTCTCTAGATTGAGCACTTGATCGCACCTATTTCACTGCCGGCAGGACGAAGGGGTTTCCCTCGTCGGTGCGGTAGACGCCGCACATCAAATCAGCTTCCATGGGACTTTGATCATGGTGAAACAGCGCTTGCAGGGTGTTTAGGCTCTCTGTGCATCAACTCTGTTACCTTGTGAACTCACCCCACGAGTAGAAAACGAATCTAGCTCCAGGTCCGAAAGATCATGCAATGGGGACCCTGCCATCTTGCGACTTTCTTCCCCCCCCGCGCCTCTTCTTTTTTAACCCAATAGAAGAAGCGAACTACACCTGTTTGTCTGCACAGTCATTCGGTCGGTTGATCAGTACCATCCATTACCCTTGCTGTCACCTCACCACTGAATATTAGAGTTGGCACAGTGTTTTAGTGAGGCCTTTAAATAGTTACAAGGACCTAAGCCAGCAACTATTTACTCATAGCCTTATAATTCCCGACCAAGCGTATAAAATAGTAAACAAGATTGGTCTCAATATTCGGCAAGATGCCAATATATCAGACGATTTGTCTAGGTTACCTAAGGCCGAGTGCTCTTTAGTCTAGTGGAATTTTATGGATACGAGAAACTCTAAAGCCAGTTAACTTGTACAAACGCTGAGAAATTGACAAAAGACTTGCAAGGTATTTAGAACACCTCGGAACAGCTTTAGGTGAGCTCAAAAATTAAAGTCTGTACACATGAAGAACTTAGTCATGGACACATGGGAATTACCTGCATATACTTTGGATGAATGGGCTATAATGAAGCAACTGCTAGAGTAGGGGGGAGGAATAAATTTGTGAATGGAGGGGATACTGAAAAGGACGTCACAATAATCACATACATGGATACAAATGCTGGCAGAAAGAGTGGCCTTATAGAAGTGTACCTTCAGCAGTACTACGGCGCACTTTTTGAGCCCCATCTGCTACAAAGACTCGGAACTGTCGATGCGCGGCTACTCGAGACTCTTAATATCGGGGCCAATATATGCATTCTTCAGATGTGGGCCTAGACAGGTAGTGAAAAGGAACACACCAATCGCCTCTGCCATGGTATAGTTCAACAATGGACTAAGGGAGAAGAGACTTATTTAGTAATGCTTCTACTTCACTTGGATAGTATTAAGAGCTTTCAGCTGTGCAATATTCCTAGTGATGTTTCTTGTTAAAGTAATATTATTATAAGATAGTAAAAGAGTTGATTCATCGAATACACTAATATCCAACCATGTCAATAAACATACTGTCTATATGCACCCCGAACAATAAGAGATCTAAATGCAGACAACCCCCGAGCATCCAACGAAATCAACCTTTCGTATTCATATACGTCTTCCTAAACAGCTCTGCGAATCGATCCACCTCTGCCCTCACCCACGGCATTGCATGATGATAATCCACCTCGTACAGCGTTGCCGTCTTGGGGTCATAGTACGTCGCCAATTGATGCTGTCCCAACATGAGAAACATATCCTTGAGCCCATGAACATGTAGCGTAGGCGTGCGCACTAGCTCCGAGGACTCCGCACCTTCTATAAGTATTAGCCATTCGAATCAATCCACCCCAGGCTATACAAAACAAAAACAGGATAAGGATATGAACATACGACTCATCTCCGACTCCATCGGCGCCCCACCCCCCATACACATCACACCAAATCGCAAGTCAAATTCCCGAGGGATACTCTCACCCTTTGCTTTCCTCCGTTGCTGATCAAGCAGTAACCCACCCGCCACGCGAGTCCCTTGACTGAATCCCATCACCCCGACCCAATCCCCTCCTGCGCCCTTGGCTTCGATTAATTTCCACACACGCGAGATCCCGTTCTCGTCCCGATTGCCGAATCCGCCCCCATCAGGGAGCTCCTGGCCTGTGTCATCGACCGTGAACCAGGAATGGTAGGGCCCGTGGCCTCGGAATGCGGGGAGGACGCCAGGGCCGGCGCTGCGATCGAACGGGCCGTCGAAGAACACGAATTCGAATTCGTTGGCGAGAAGCTCGGATAGCTGTGCGCTTTGGATGCTGAAGATCGACGAGGTTGAGCCGCCGCCGTGGAAACAGGCTATTCGTGGCAGATTGCGCATTTTGGTAGTAGGTTTGGGTGGAATGGGGGACTGGAAGACGGGCTGAATGTAATCGTGTTGAAATTCTCCCGAAATGCGGGGTGGTCACATGAGCTAACATTTACATATACCAACCGAGTAAATAAATACTTTTGATAACTATCTATCCTGCAGTTTTAGAATTATTTGATTGTTTATCTACTGGCTGGATTTGTAATCTACAGCAACGAATCTATCCCCACATACCTAATGTGTAAGATTACCCCACTTCAAGCCGCTTCATTAACATATCTTAGACAAGAGAAAGGAATAAAAAGAAAACGAAAAAAAAGTCATAATAATGCCCAAAGTCTTAATAACAGGCGGCTCCGGCAAGGCTGGCCAGAGCATAATCACCCACCTCCTATCCACAAACCACAAGGTTCTAAACCTGGACCTCCAACCCTTACCCACACCATTAAACGAAAAAGTACATACCATACGCATTGACCTGACCGACACCGGCCAAGTCTTTTCGGCCATGCACTCGCATTTCATCTTCTCCGAGCCCTTCCATGAACCCACGCGGGAAACACCCGACGCGGTGATCCATCTAGCTGGGTACGCGCGCAATATGATGGTTCCGGACAACGAGACATTCCGAGGCAATGTACTATCCACGTATAACGTTGTGGAAGCCGCATGCCGAGCAGGAGTGAAGAAGATTGTTCTGGCTGGATCAATCTGCGCGTATGGTGTAACGTATGCGGACGGGGATGTGGACTTCCCGTCTTTTCCCGTTGAGGAGTCTGTCGATGTTAATCCGATGGATGTGTATGGGATGTCCAAGGTATGTGTGGAGAATGTTGGACGGAGTTTCGCGAGACGGTTTGGCGTCGATGTTTATGTGCTTCGGCTTGGGGCGATTATCACGGAGGATGAGTTCCAGAGGAGGTTCCATGAGTATGTCTCTCGTCCGGAGGAGTTCAAGGTCCATGGGTGGTCGTATACGGATGCGAAGGATATGGGCGTGATGTTTGAACGGTGTCTATGCACGGATGGATTGGGGTTTCAGGTGTTTAACGCGGTGAACGATGAGATGACCAATGACGCACAGACAATGGCGTTCTTGCGGACTCAGTGTCCGGGTGTGCCGATTACGAGGGAGATGGGACAGAGAGAGGCGCCGATTAGTAATAGGAAAATGAAAGATTTGCTAGGATTTAGACAGCGGGGGTCTTGGAGAGATCTCTATCAAGAAGAATAGTGTTGTTGAGGTTACGGGATCGTCCTGTATATATAGCATGAGTGATATTGATCAACTGAGGATATCATAAGTCAAATACGATTATCTCTAGTGACGATGCCTGGATATAACTCAAAGTCTGCTAGTTTTGAATATTGAGATTGAGACAAGCCAAAATACTTTTATACACTTTCATATATCAAACAACAAGCTTCAGAATCATTATAGAAAGGCTCTAATTCTGAAGCTTAGCAACCAACTGATCTCCCAAATCCCTGATACTCTCCTCGAATGCGCCAGCGTCCTGTGCCGTCCAGTCGGCATCACCTGGCACGGCATCTGGGCCCATGAATCCAATATAGAGAACATCGTTCTCGCTGTGGCCATTGTCGCCAGTGATACCACCGCCGGGATAGCACGGCTTGGCCAGAGAGATCGAAGCCTCACCGGTGGAGTCTTCGTCGTTGGTATCGCCCCAGATACCATAGTGCTGACCGATTAGTTAGTATGAAACCTCATACAGGCGACCTATATA
Organism: Aspergillus tanneri; assembly: GCF_003426965.1. Classification (NCBI taxonomy): domain Eukaryota; kingdom Fungi; phylum Ascomycota; class Eurotiomycetes; order Eurotiales; family Aspergillaceae; genus Aspergillus; species Aspergillus tanneri. The sequence goes on along the minus strand of NW_022984634.1, from coordinate 496,337 downwards.
TCATACAAGCTGGTCGCCACAAACCACAGCCATCACACTGAGTGGCTCCATGCCATACTCCTGGGGATTAAAGGCCTCGTTACCGAACACGACGTATGGATGGATGTTAGCATCCAGCTCATCGATCCCATACTGATTCAGTAATCCCTTGAACGATGTCTGGTTCTGTCCTGTTGGATCGTCGCCGCAGGCACCTCCGCTGTTGTTGACTCCATCGCAGTCAACATCCATGTTAGCATATTGTCCGCCGTTGCCGGAGCTGTGCACGAAGATAGCCCCGTCGATGTCACCACAATAGGTGAAGGAGTTGTCGCCGCCGATTCCGTCGGTGAATCCCTCAGCGAGCTTGGAGCTGCAGTCACCAGACTGAGTTGTTAGTCAGATTACCACTGCTTGGTAGGTAAATGTATGCACGTACCTTGTGGTTGTCGTAGATATCTCTCAGGTTATCAGGAACATCGTAGGCTGAGATTAGCCTAACGAGGAGGGAAAGCAGAATGAAAAAGTACATTTTGAAGTACCTCGATGAATGAAAAATCCTTGCTTGTCTGCCTTCATCTGGGGCAGAGAGGATCTATATATCCTCTCTTCCAGCAAAATGATTTCGAAACTCTTACGTCTGAGATCCATGGAACCAGATCACATCATAAAATTTATGCGGATACCCAATCATCATGGTGTAGTCATGACCATCGTGAATCGCCTAATTAACTTTGTGAGCTTGACGAAGTCAGCCGGATATTGGGACCGATTGAAGGAAACAAGTAGGCGTAGGAAAGAAGGAGGGAACTGAGTGTCGCTAAATTGCTGAGGGTCATTTCTACTTGAATTCACTGATTCGGAAAGTGTTCAGCTCTGCTCCTGCATTTTATTGTTTCAAGATTTCCAGTTGCGGTATAGATTAGGAGTACAGGGTAAGATATCATTGTATTTGCTGCTTTTATTCTAGGTAATTCTGTCCTATTCTGTGGATGTCATGAGAGCTTATACTCCAATTGGTCGGAATACAGCTTGTATGGACATATGGAACTAGGCACAAGTTTATCATCATCCTTGGACAACAAGCACCTATTAGCGAGGGCATCGTGATACGCGATGCAGACATCACTACTCCCATCCACGATGCAGAGCGCAATGGTAAGGCAAAATGTGGGTTGCGGATTATTAGGATATCCTGTAGAATAACTACTATAGCTGAGGGATGTGAAATCTTACCAAGTAGATTTGACGTCTGGGATGCCTTATTAAACCAAGGTTTGTCTATTCGGTGATAGTGGAGAGATAAACAGAGTAACAATGGAATAAGCTATCCAAGGAGTTGAACATAAGAGAGGAGTTAATTACTAAAAATTTTCCGTTACTTTTAAGTTACGTGCATTGCCATTGAAATAAACCGACGAATGACCCTTGGTTTGGTCACTATGAGGGAGTAGGGTCTAGATCTGGCGATAGTATTCCATTCAAATGCTAAGAGGCATTACTGAGCGCTACTCCATGGTAGACCTTACAGAGTAAATACAAACAAATTTCTGATATACACTCATAATTTTACTAAACCTCCCGCTAAACCATCTCCTTATGAGTCGCCTCAGTAGTCTTCTCCTCAACCACGCTTTGCTGTCGATTTCGATGCCGCTTAATTTCCTCCCCAAACTTGTCTGGGATTTCATGCGACTTCCACGCCTTCACATTCGAGTCAAACATCTCGTCAATCTCTTCCAGCGACCGACGCGCTGTCTCGGGATACATGAAGAATACATGGAACGTCATCACAGTGCAAAACACACCAAAGATAATGTACGTCTTCCACTTGATATTGGTGAACGCAGGTGCCACAAAGTACGCCAATGCGAAGTTGAAGATCCAGTTCCCGGCCGCTGCGAGACCGACTCCCTTGGCACGGTACTTCAGTGGGAATACCTCTGAAGCGTATATCCATGCTGCCGGAGCCTAGGATAGGTTAGTAGAGTTCTCATTGTTCAAAGGAGAAAGAATCGGACATACCCAGGTAAATCCGTAAACACCGACAAAGATATACGAGCAGGCAATCACGCCCTTGCCAGCAGAGCCCTTAATTTCCCATCGCAAATTGGCGTTCCCGTCGATCGAGTCGACCGGATTGCCGTATGAGGCCATAATACCGGCAATGGCGAAATGAAGAGCCATGCACAGAACGGATCCACTGAGGAGTAGTAACCGGCGTCCAATGCGGTCGATATACGGGAGCATCACACCGGTTGTGAGCAGGAAAATCACATACTGAATAGCAGAGGAATAGAGGGCAGTGTCCCCGGACTGCAGGGGTTAGCTGGTGATTACAAAGGCAGACGAGACTTACCATGTTCGCCATCTGGAAAATATAAATGACATAGTACATGGCGACGTTTCCTCCCAACAGCTGCTGCCACACCTGAACACTAACGCCACAGAGTGTCCGCTTCCACATCTGTGGACCGAACAAGGCAAAGATCGAAATATCCTTTGCCTCATGTGCGATACGCGCTGCTTCCTGTACCTCCTCGAATTCAACCTGTACGACGGGGTTGCTGCGATCGCCACGTCCATGCAACATAGCCAACGTATCCAAAGACTCCTCCCAGCGTTCCTTAATAGCCAGCCATCGAGGAGATTCTGGGAAGAAGGGGAGAGCAAGCAGAAGGACTAGACCTGGCACGGCCTGAATGCTCCAGGCGACACGGAAAGAGGAAGGACCAGAAATACCCTGACCGCAGCCATACGAGATGAGATACATGATGAGGATACCCCATTCGATGGCCCACTGCTGGATGCCGACGATACGACCGCGAATTCGGGCAGGGGACAGCTCAGCCAGATACACGCAGACTTGCGATGAAGTGATACCGACTGAATGGATTAGCGTGCGATGTATGACTAGGGGACGCTAAATGCATACCGGAAAGACCGCTGATAACTCGGCCGGCTACTAAATGTGTCACATTCTGAGCACTACACTGGATGATGGCACCAATGATCCATATAATACAGGCAACTATTAACGACATACGCCGACCGACGTGGTCAGACAGAAACCCAGCACCAATAGCACCGGCGAATGATCCAGCGGACATGGAAGCAGTAATCTTTTCCTGTCAGCTAGTTAATACAAAGCAGAGGGTTGCTGATATACGTACACCGCCCTGGAGATTCGAGTCCGGACTACTGAAGTAGTCGAGGTATTGCTTGGTGCCAATCCAGGCACTCATGGAGCTATACGCAGCGTCAGTACGTACTCAGCCACAAGAAGCGACCAAAACATACCTAACATCGAAACCGAAGAGAGCACCGCCAATGGTGCCAAAGGCAGCGAGGACTAGAGACTATGAGTACAGAAACTTTAATTCCGGCATATAACCACATACCGTAGATGTTCGATATCCGATACATAATGGCACGTCCAGCTTACAATCGTTGATCACAAGACTCTCAGTGCAGGGGAGCTCCCCCGGGCCTTTTATATAAAAAGAAATCATACCGAAAGGCACGCGCTTGATCTGGCACCTACAGAGCTGTGCCAGAAGGATCCGCGAGTGGTGCAAGACAGGTATGGTGCTGGGCCGGTTGTGCAACTAGAACAAGAAAAGATCGACCTGGAGGGAATGTGGAGGTCCGGAGAGACATGGAGAGATGGAGAAGCGAGCAAATCAAGGGCTCAAGGGCTAGACTGCCGTGTCTCGTCAGCGGAACACGCCCCAGCTGGTTGATTGCAGAGACGGAGATTTTCCCAGTTTGTGTTGGCGCACCGGATGAATGTCGATTTAGCCGAGATGATTGCAAGACAACAAGATGTGGGTATAGAAGAGGATAAGCATGACTAGGAATTAGCGATAAGGTATCTGATGACTGGGACAGATGAAATAATTCATGTTGCCGGTAGACAGCAGACGATACTAGAAGGTGACTAAAGTTATTCAAGAGTCAGGATGCCTCCATGGGCTACAGGTAGATCTTTTATCCACCAATCACAAGTTATGCACCACGTGATCCGACTAGCTCGAATGCGGTTTCGCGAGCGCCTTTTTTTTCCAGGAGAGAATCACCAGTAGCTAAAGTGCGATCTAACGATGGAACCATCGATTGCGATCATCGGCAATCAATCGAGTTTATTGTCTCCTAGCATATTACGGAAGGACCAGGATAAATATAATTAAGCGAGTCTTACTCGGGTACCACCAGCCCCTTGGATCCCGAGGTCAGATACACTAACTGGCATCCCCGGACTTCGCCCCCTACCACCGAGTCTTTCAGTTCGTTGTTGTTGAGTCGGTTCATGACGTTGGTGGTATAGTCCACCACGTACATACGAGTTCCCATGTCGACCACGCTGCACGTTGCCAATGCGTAGATCTTATCCCCGTCCACTGCGACGTACATGCCTTGTTCCTCGGTGCCGTCGGTATGTACCTCAGCCAGAGCACTGTGTTGAACCAGATCAGTCAAAGATAGCCTGGCGAGGTCAGTCAGAATCACTTACATAAACTTTGATCCCTCTGGCACATTGGTCAACCGAGATGAGCGCAGGTTACTTGCCCCAGTCTGGCTCATCTCGGTGGGATTGTAGTTCAGATATCCACCGTATACGTCGCCCATGATCACCGAGTCCGATGCTTCTTCCTGGTAGGCAAATGGCGCTCCACCACTCGCATCTGGGTCGCCATACGGGGCGAGGTACAGACGGTCCTCCTTGCCGGCAATGAGGATCGCCGTTTGCTTGATGTCGCTGATGAGCTTGTACCCGAAATCCGTCACCGGATCCACCTCGGTTTCATTCACTGACACTGGGTCGATCTCGGGCGGCTGAATTGATATTCCTCCGTCAGGGAAGGTCTCGTTGACTGCTTCACCGGCCGGCTCGACGGTCGCGGCGCGGAGAGCCAAGTGGCGAGATGCCAACCTACGACGATGAGCTTTGGATGATGATGGCGACACCCTGTCAATGTTAGCACGTCACTATAATTAACTGGAGAAACACGACACCCACTTAATGCAGCCCAATGGGGCGGACCACAGGTCCCGAGTGTCAATGGCGTAGTCATAAAGACCGAGTGCGGTGAGGTACAGGTAGTTCTGGACTGCCAAACTCATGTCGATGCCGTCACAGCCTGCGACGGAGGTCTTCGCTCGTACCTGGAAAGATGGCTGGTCAATGATTCCGACAGTCTTTTTCCACTTGCCGTTCAACAAATCGACCCCAAATTCAAGTCCCAATGGAAGGCCAAAATCGACCGTGACCGACGCTTCTTCGTTGCCCCTGTATTTGGCAATTGGAGTCAATTTGGGAACAAATCCCTCGAACTTGTTCTTGCTCTTGTCTAGTAGATCAAGACGGGCTTCGCCACGGGAAATCTCAAACCGGGCTCCGATAAGGATATCAGCCTGCGCTTGGAAATACAGGTCAATTACGGCGCTCAGAGTGACCTCAGGTCCGACGCTGATGACTCCTGGAATTTCAAGGTTGATCAGGTTCTTGGACAGCAACTGCTTCTTGTAAGCTTCTACCTTCTTCTGTCCCTGCAGACGAAACGCGAGAGCCAGCTGGGAATCCCAATATCCTCCAGCCGAAATATATCCGGTTTTGAGTCCGTCATTGATGCTCCATCCGATGCGACCGGCAAATGAGACATCGCCCTTGGCGTAGCAGTTCTCGCATCTCAAATCACCGGGGAACACACCAGTGCTGGCGATCACCAGGCCCTCGCCGTCGCCGAAAAGACCGGAGGTGGTGGGCACCCTGCGAGTGCCTTCGCCGCCGATATTCCACTGGCGACTGACCGAGGCCCCCAGACTCCATTCGTAGTTCAACGGATCCTGAATTAATTTACCAATTTCCTTTCCAAACTCTATGACTTTCCCGACAAGTTCCTTGACTCCGTCCCAGATCTTCTTGCCACCATCTACGATGGTGTTAACCACTGCCTATTTCTCAATCAGGTTTGTTGTAGAAGTTGGAGAATGTATGACCGTACCTTGCCTACATCAGCGAGCCACTGAATCGGGCCCCACAGCCGTTTCTCTAAATCTTTGGGCGTTATCTCCGTGACTGTCCCATCGTGCGACTCCGGAGTTGCTTCTGGGATATTCTCATAGGTTCCAGTGACTGGGACGCCGAAGAAGTCCGAGAGAGCGGCCGGGTCATCGGTGATATCCTCGGTCGTGCTGGAGGCAATCAGGGTGGCGCTGGTGCTCCGACGGGAGAGGCGTTCCTTGTGGATCTTCTCATGAGTGTGGCCGAACTCAAGGTCAAAATCTTTCATTGCCTCTTCCATAGAGACTTCTGTCGCGTTGACCGAGGCACATTTCTGTTTAGCCTTGAATAATACCGTGGATACTTTCCAGAAGCTTCTCTTGCCATCGTGGTGATTACCGCAACCAGGATGGTTAGTGGAGAAAATAAGAGGGCTGTGATTTGCATCCCATTTTTCGGCAGCGTGTCTTTCTGCTGCCTCGTTCTTGAAACACACATCCAGGCCGTTGGGCTTGCAGCTCACACTGGCAATCTGCGACGAATGATCCAGCAGCACAGTGGGATGGTTGAAAGTGGAGACCATATGCCCGAAAGACGAGGGATCAGTGGCTGACTTGTCGTCAGTATGCATGTATTGCAGGCCATTCAGCAATACGTACCCGACTTTCCGCCCTCTCTGAAGTGCATCGCCTGTTCAGGGGTGGGAACTAAGTGCGCGAGATCATCGGCATCATGGTTGGGAGGGTGCGCAGGGTAGAGCACTCGCTTGTTCTGCGCAGCGTCAACCCGGGATAGGAGGCCCAGAATAGGCAAAAGCTGAGAGAACTTCATGATGCTGGAGTGCGATGAGTTGGGATCTTGACTTCGTGGACTTGATTCCATTTATATATTACTTGCAGTCTCACATGCCAGGATGCATGCTGTTTGAGCTGCGGAACCTCACACCATTCTGAGCTATCTTGGATAGATTCCCAGATGTAACCTCACCACGAGGACTATTTTTTGATCGACAGTTGATCACATTTAGTTCAGCTAGAAGAATTCATTATGTACATCCATTTCGCACATCTACTCCGTGCCACTAGTGCAGCAGCCACTAGCCCTAAGATCCACTGCAGCAATACCAACTAAAGTGCTTAGTTGATCTAGAATGATATCAGATCGTGCATCGGAAATTGGGATCAGCATGACTAGTTGCATATCCTGGTTTCAGCTGAAAACTAGAAGTGCCAAGCATGGAGCTAAGGCCGCTCAAGGGTTCGACAACCGCTCTGGCTTGGTAGGTCGATCTATTCGCCTTCTGCAGTGGCAATGAACTATAAGATCGTGTGGGACAACTAATGAGAGCCAGGAATTACGATTTTCAGGTTTGCATGCATTGCGCAATATGAATTTTGGACATATTTAAGACAATGAATTATATGATCGTGCTGATCTCTCAGGTTTTGGTTCTAGATCAGGTCCTATTCTATGGAGAGTTGTCGATTCGAAACGACTTTATCATAGCAATTACCACTTTTGGCTGTGACATTCCATTTTGGGATCAATCAGTTGGATATTGCTTCATAAGTAATTGTTTGAGCGGGGCAGAATATCAGCCCCAATAATGGACATATTAATGCCCAAAACTACATGGTTCTTGTGATGTGACAATCCTTGAGATGGATCAATAGAACAAAACCAGGCGGGGATACGACAAGGTACTCCTTAGGAACTGGCGATTTGGGACCTAAGCATGGCGCCAACGAGCCAATTTTCGTTATAATTGTACTTTTGTTGTCTTGCCACCCCGGGTTTGGTCCATTCTGTTTGTTATTCACATGCTGATCAACCGGGGGGTGCTTTAGTTTCATACGCGGATATTGGGTAGCTATGGAAATTGATATTGTAATCAAGGCAGCAGTATCACACACAAAGTGTGTCCTAGTTCAGAATGAATTATATTTTTTTTTGCTTTGTAACATACAAGCAGCAATATCTGATTTTTCTCAAAATCTCTAGAATGTAGTCTTTCGTGTGTGTTAAAATAGAGCCCAGATGTCTTTAATTATCAATATTTCTAATTCTAAAAGACATCGACATCAAATAGCAATACACAGGCCATGGTTATACCATAATAAATACAAGTAACCGTAGCATGGTGGTGAAACTGACACTTCATGATTTGCCACGATTGCATCACTCTACCTTCGATATTCGAAGACCAGACCAGGTGGTCAGGGGTTTATCCGCAAGTAAAACATTATAATGAAATTTGACGTACGAAACATGCTACACCTTATGTAGGACATCTAGCAGGAGATGTATTGTGTGCCTCTGCGCATTGATATTCAGTATTAGAGCAGGTGGATTGATCCCCGAATCCGCAAGTCGAAATGTATCCAATAGAATGGTTGAGTTTATGACTTTTAGGCCACCATAGTATATCAATGTCTACTCAAAACAAGTAGAATAGAATAAGGACTAACACTCCTATGCCTCTAAAATAATACTATCTCACATAAACCCCCTCCACCTGCTCGACTCAGTCACTTCGAAATCTATCGTATTCCACCCCGACTTCAACCGGCCCCTGGGGATATCAAAATCGAACAACCGCCATTCTCCCGCCATTTTTGCAGAGCGACACAGACCTGGATCATTCAGTAACGTGGTAAAGTTTCCAATCGGACTATCTGCGTCTCCATTAAGTAAGACCTGAGATGTCGTTCCGGAGGAGTATCCCGCCAGGAAACCGTCAACAAAGCAGGTTTCTTTATAGTCTTCTCATCGACAGTAAAGTGAATAGTCCAAGACCCTTTAGCCGACTGTGTGAAGCACCAATCGGACGTCTTGCTCTCCCCAAAGGTGTAAGTTAAATTCGCCGGACATTTTTCCACAAGTGCATGCTGGTAAGGATTCCCGCCGTGCTTGAATCCGAGAGATTTCTGATCGAAGCCTCCGATGTGAAATATCTTCTTTCGAGAGGATATCTTCCATTCTAATCTCCCTAGTTGTGTCTGTTTCTTTTGCTGTACACTCACGCCATCATGGAAGCTAGCCGTCACGTCGGCAATGCGTCCCCCATCGGACCAGGCCTGCAAACTGTATTTCCCGCAGCGAACGTGTCTAAAAGTGAAACTCCCCTGGTTGTCCGTTTTACCTGTGTAATAATAATCTGATCCCATGTCCAGCGCTGTTTTATTAGGATGGGTTATCACCCAGGAACACGGACGCCCCCGCTGCAGGCCGACCATCGGAAAGGATAAGATTATTAGATACAGAGCCGTGGGAGTGGTATGATTTGTCCTGGAACAATTTGTATGGCCAGGATTGGAACTCCTGCTTTGTTTGCTCTGCAGCGTCAGATTTCGACCCGTTATTCTACTGTTGTTAGCTTCCACCAGTCTGGAAACTGGAACTGACAAACCATATACCACAACCAAGGGCCCAATAACTTCCCATCTGGAATGTTATCCACGGACGACGTCTGAAAGTGCGCCTTGTGAATCATATTCAGCTGCACCGCGTCCCCTGTAGCGCTCTCCCGATGCACAGTCAACTCCTGCTTCAGATGATTTCCGTTATAGTAGTCTTTTCCGGGATTGATATACCATGATCCGAATTGGTCGCCGTAAACCCCATAGAAATCCAGGTCTCGGATATACGCTGAGAAATCATATTTTGTGATGTAAGAACCATCTTCGCGCTGCCATGTCTCATCTTGGACCTTGGTGGAACTCGCATATTCACTGAACGTTGGTAAAGATTCGTCTTTGATGTTGGTTCGTCCGTTCGGGAAAGAGATATTGTCAAGACGCCAGAGGGTACGGAACTCGCCCAATTCAGGTAGGTTATGGTTCACGAAGTTTGATATGCGCCTGCTAGGTGATTGAAAATCACCCAGTGGAAGTCGCCTTCGGCAGCGGTGAGTTTAATATCAGCGTAATTGGTACCACGATGGTGGATGGATGCCGAGGTCCAATTGAGGTTGGATTGTGCACCGTCTGGATGGTGAGTTAGCATGATATGTTCGAATTGAATGGTGATAGACTTACTGTAGCTGACGTAGTATCCCCATGCGTTGCCGACAAGGTCTGTCTCCCTGTAGAATAGTTTCACTCCGTATTGGTGTCCGATAGTTACATTCCACAAGTCGTTGCCGATAATATGCGTCGTTTCATTGAGTTTATGTAGAAACGGTCCCTTGGCCTGGACTATACCAGCCAGTACCAAGACCGGTGCGCTTAGAAAGAGGTGCATGTTTGGATCTGTATATATCCATGTGGAATCATGCTACCTATTGAGGGTACAATACTCGGGATACATTAACACGAGCTGCGGGGATGGAGAGAATGCCATATTATCAGTGGTGGAAAAACCTCTCCAGACTCGGTAAGCAGTTAGACCGAGTAGAACGTATTATATTTACTCTCATATTTATATCGTGCCCTCGTAATATATAGTTATCCATGACAAGCTCCCTCATCCCACCCCGACGAGACAGGCGAATACCGTCCCAGAGTCAACTCACCCACTAGAATCCCCGTGAGAACAGCACAGAACACACCGATATTCAGCGTCATGACGGAGAGCATCCTATAATCGTAAGCAAAGCTGAATCATCCCTTACCTACAAAGCTCGTACAGGAAATACCCAATCACCGCCTTACACAGCTCCAACACAGAGGAGATCCCATCTTGATAGAGTCTCCAGGACCTATTAGCGTGCCACGGGCCGATTTTACGACGTAGAGATCCAATCTTGGCCCTTCCAAGTAGTCCGGAGGTAGGATTATCTTCCTCTTTGAGGTCTGTGTCTCGAGGGCAGGTGTTGTCTTCGATACCCTCTCCTGGGCTCATTTCCATGTATTTTGGTAGTGGGCTCTGTCTGTCTTTTGCGGGCCGGGCACGTCGAGGAGCAGGTTGTAGAGTTGGAACTGCGGATTGCGACGGTCGGTTCCAGGATCGTTCGAGTTGGGATTTCAGTGCTGCGAGGAAACGGTTGGTAATGGCGAGAAGGAAGAGGAATATTAGAGTGAAGAGGTATGAGAGCGTAGAGGAGGTGGTCCAGCCAAGGAAGAGAATGGTTACTTTTGTGCTTGCTGTGAAGACTGACGGCATGTTCATTGTGTGCGTGGTATGGGTTGTGTTGTGGTTTGATATTTCCATGTTTGAGTCCGTTGTGGACTCCATATTGATTGAGGACGGAGGATTAATTGAGGAAGACAGAGTTTCATGTCTTTGTTTTTAGCTTTCTTTGTGATAACCGAGGAGTTTTAAGAGCGATGCTTGGTAATTTTAGAGATTGGCGTTTATGCAGATGCGCGGAATTGAGCACATTTGAGGAGGTTCTCCAACCACGAGATCAACACTATAGAGCCAATGTCGTCATTAGACCTCGTATAATATTGAGTAGAGCAGGCTGCCAATTCTTACAATATTTCCCCAGTGGAGATCCACAATTGACACTATCTAAATACCGCAAATTTGCTCGTCGGCAGCACAGACAACCATTTAATAACAACATTAATAACAACATGAGCCGCACAAGCGACCTCGCAAACCACAGGATACTCGGAACAAATCTTTAAAGAGAACTTACAGAATGAGTCTATCGCTATATTCAGGAACAGGACGCTGGTTCTTCTTTTCTACCCCCTTTTTGCTCTCAGGGGCTGTGCAGAACTACGCTGTTGCTTTGGGTTGTAGGGGGATGGTCTCTTGCTTGGAGAAGTATGTTTGTCATTCTCTACTCTTGAATGAAACTAAAGCGTGCCAGGGCTGGGTGTATTGGTTATTTTGGCCATAATTATGTGTTGAGAGAGCGTCAATCCATATTGACGAGGTGAACGTGATTGGCCTCTGCAGGTGCTACCTATATGCTGGTAGAGAGAAAAAGACAGCTCGAAAGGATGGAGAAATGAGGTAACTGGACAGAACAATGCAGATACTATAGATATGAACTAATAATATTAAAATAGGAATGGCCCCGCATGCGAAAAGTCACCAAACCCCATCACGATACAGCATGCGATATGCTATCGGATTGCATCCCGATGCATCCCTCCTACGAACCTCACATCGTAGATCTGAAATGATAGGATGAGCCAGGCGTTACGCTGTATTAACACTGGTTGTAGCGCCAGCAACAGCAAATCAAATGCCTTGGATGCCATGACACCCGAAACGAACGAATGGAGCAATAACATCTGGCTGATTTTGGTGGATATGAGAAGATACGCCAAGAAGGTGGCTGATCTTCTTATCTGGTGTACATCCAGCGAGCTTAATAGACTGAGCTTAGTAGACTCAGGAATGCATCCGACGTGATCTACATTTGTAATGTTCTGGCAAGATTTCTCTTGGGCATCTATGACAATGCTCTTGTTTAAGGCAATGTTAATGCTGTTCTGGCTGGGAATGGGAGAAATTCACGGAGAGCATGGGGGTCATGTAGGATTCTTGGGTGTACAAGTGTCGGAATTATATGTGTAATTCTATAAGAGCTTGAATATTCTGTGTGTTGTGTGTTGTGTGGTGTTGACCTGTTCTTCAAGATCAGCCGTGTCACTCGGTCTCGGTTATTCACATGATGTCCCAATATGGACTAGCTTTATTCTGACCACAGGCGATGTAATAGTGTCCATCATATACCAGTAACCAAATCAATGACGCAAATAGAGCATAATTCCAAGCATTACACTCAAGAATGACGATGACTGGGCCCGGGCCCGAATCGTGGATCACGGATGAAGCCGACAATTGACTGATGCAACCTTCCAAAAACGGCGGTTATCTTGATAACCCACATGCTTAGCTTCGACACTGGCTTGCATCGCATGACAAGCACTTGGAAAGGTTTCTCTCTAAGCTGATTCTCCCTCTGTATATCGCCCATCATCTTGTGTCTCTCCTCCTCTCCGCACCTGTTCCACATCATGGCTTCTGACACCACTAGTAACAAGACCAGCGAGAAGACCATCGAACCTGAACCTAGCCCCAGAGAGGTGGCCGACATAGATCATGGCGCGGAGACGGACCTGCATCGTACACTCTCTACGCGACATATCACTATGATTGCTCTGGGATCGTCCATCGGCATGGGCCTCTGGCTGGGGAGTGGTACCTCCCTGGCTAACGGAGGCCCGGCCGCCATTGTCATCGGATATGTTCTCAGTGGCAGCATGATCTGGTCTGTCAGTCACTCAATCGGCGAGATGGCCGTCTTGTATCCTCTTCCGTCGGCGTTTGTGCAGTGGACTTCAATGTTTGTTGACCCGGCGGCGGCATTTGCCCTGGGTTGGTCCTATTGGTTGAGCTATTTCATTACCATTGCCAATGAGTTGCAGGTACGTCGGTATGCATTGCCCTTTGCTTAATCTGTACTGACAAAACAGGGGATCAACACTGTTCTGAGCTTCTGGACCCATAAAGTGCCTGTGGCCGCGTGGATCAGTATCTTCTGGGTGGTGATTACCCTGATCAATGTGGCTGCGGTCAGGTTCTTTGCAGAAGTCGAGGTGGTCTCATCGACTATCAAGTTCTCATGGATCATCGTGGTCATTATTTCCCTTATCGGTGGGTCGTCCACCCTCGCTGGGTTCTGCATAGCTGATCTCCCCAGTCGTCTCCGCGGGAGGTGCCCCTGCAGAAGGACCCATCGGCTTCCGCTACTGGAACGTAGAGCCCTTCACCAACGGCTTTAAAGGCTTCCTGTCCGTCGTGCCGACCTGTATCTTCGCCATGTCTGGGTCTGAGAGCTGCGCTCTTGTGGCTGCTGAAACGTCCAATCCGCGCAAGTCGGTCCCACGCGCCGTTGGCTCCATGTGGCTGCGTCTCTCACTGTTTTACATCCTGGGATCTTTCGTGATTACCACCACCGTGGATCCGAAGGATAAGAACCTGTTCGGTGGCGATGGTGTCAATGCATCCCCATTTGTGATCGCCTACCGTAACGCAGGCCTGGATCCCTTAGCACATATGATGAATGCGGTGATTTTCATCTCCGTTCTCTCCACTGGAACGATCTCGGGATATGGCGGTGCTCGCACACTCATGGGCATGGCGCATTTGAATATTGCTCCGAAGGTGGGTCCGCCAGAAGACATCCAGATAAACAGATAGCCTTCTAACAGGTATGTAGATTTTTGGAAAAGCCGACAAAACAGGACGACCTCTCGCAAGTTTGTTCATCACCCTGCTTATCGGCGGTGGGTTGTCCTACCTGAACGTCAGCAACAAAGGCGCCGATGTCTTCACCTGGTTCTCCAATCTCACCTCGCTCCTCACCCTCTTTGGATGGGGCATGATCTGTCTATCCCACATCCGCATGCGATATGCATGGAAGATCCAGGGTCGGGACCCCTCGGAGCTGCCGTGGAAGTCGTGGACATATCCGTACGGTGCATACTGGGGTCTGGTCTGGTGTGTGCTGTTGGTCATCACTGAATTCTACGTCAGTGTATGGCCGCTGGGAGGCAGTCCGAATGTCAAAAACTTCTTCGCTAACTATGTAAGTGTCGTGGCTATCGTAGTCATCTACCTTGCTGCTCGTTTGTACTATCGCGGACCGTGGTGGATTGATGCCAGGACGATCGATCTCGATGGCATGAGACGGTTCTATGCGGATACTGCGGATGTGGAGGCGAAGACGCATGGGGGGATTATATCCAAGATGGTGAAAGCGATTACCGATTAGGCTGTAGATGTATGCACATATTCATGTGTAGTTAGCCGAAATCCGAGGCGGTGCGGGGAACCACCTTATATTTAATTTCGTAACTCGCTTCCTGTAGATCAAGCTAAATAGGAATGTCTAACTCTCCTCTGACCTCGTATCTCGAGTCCCTGGATTCCTTCATCCCACTACCATCCTCCCTGCAACACAGCAATCACAACAACCTCTTCTTCGATCACTGACGCGAATTGTCCCGCACCGACTGGACCAACGGCGGCATTTCCACCGCAGAATGATACACTCTCCTAAGTATACTACAACTAAACCAGAACGTACCTAACCTCCCTCAGTTCAAGCATGTCGTCTCGCCGACTCCACCGGGTTCTATCACTTCACTCTTCCGCAATACTACGGTGGAAACCCACCACAGAGGAATCTATAGATATCAACAAGCCGATACAATCTCGTCTCTTCATCCGATCAACTGTCGTGCATGCGAATCGCCTCCGACAGGCGGCGAGTTCTTGTGGAGCTCCCAGGTTCTGTCTCAATCGGAGTATCGAACGTGCGGAGGTGCGTAGGATCTGGGGTGGTCGTGCCCTTACGGAGAACCAGGGGGTCCAGTTCCTTGTGGTTCACCCGATGACTTAGGTGGAGATGTTGAAAGGATCTCTGTATGGAATTAGCCTCGAGACTAGTTTGCTCAGTCTTGCCACGAGACATCATTAGGTCAGATCAAGTCATTCAATATAGCGCGGCTTCACCTTACTAATATCGATCCAATCAAGGCTCTGCCACATTGCACATTGTGATAGGCAGCAACATCAACGCAGCGCCAGCGCCTGACACTCGCCTAACGGCCGCAAAAATAGAACCACAAGCTGGCACTCTGTTTCAGAATAGTCGAGCAATTTTTTGTGGCATTGTTTCAGATGACTGCCTCACTAAGTCAATTGGCCAGTGAATCTTGAATGGTGTGATCTAATCACATACCAACTATCGTGAGCTCTCAAGTCCAGAGACCGAGGCAACTCAGTTAGGCGGAGAGGCCAAGTAGCGGTGAATAGCATCACCACTACCTGTCGTCTTATCATAGGCCTGCTGATCTCCAAGGTACGAATTCTGGTCACTGACTGAGTGCTTGGACTCCGACCTGATGAGGCCGACATATGGTGACTCAATCGGCGATTTCTCTCTCTCTGCCAGCTGGTTCACCCACGCATCAATAAATATGAATGGTTCAGAACAGCTACAGGAGATTAATTTCTCCTATCTACCATCGTCATCACCGTCTATGTCACTCAGAGCTCAAAAGAGCGGTGCCCCCATACTCAGTGTCTTCCCTTCATGCTTTCGATTCTCCTTGATCTCCTAGCGCAGCTGTGTCCTTGTCGTCGGTGTCAGAGCATGGATTGCTCCGTCGGGAGACAATCGCGTTTCCCATTTTTCTTTTCCCTGTGGTCCTCTTCTTTTCCCAGACAATCGCAGCAGTCCGTTTCGGTGTCGACGCAGACCATGTCCAGAATGGGTATTACTTCCACGCTTCAGAGACGCTCCACGGAACGGGAGCAGTCGAATCGTGAGGCTGCTCGAAGAGAAGTCACGGATGGAATGGAGAAACTGGTGGGCCATGAGAATGTCAAGAGACAGTTGAATGGTGTGCAGAGCTATGTGCAGATCTGCCGAAGACATGGAAGAGACCCGCGCAGCGAGTGGTACAACATATCCATGCAGGGGAATCCAGGCACCGGCAAGAGTATTGTTGCTCGGATGTATGCCAAAATGCTCTATTCGATCGGAATCACCGACACAGACGTCGTCAGGGAGACTGCGGGCTCGGAACTGGCTTCCAAGGGCCTAGAAGGAACTCGACAACTTGTTCAGGAAATGGTGGACTCTGCCCCGTCGGCACACACGGCTGGTGTTCTGATCGTCGACCGACCGCATTTGCTCGATGACTCTACGGATCACTCCACGGCGGAGCTGTCTCTCGCTTGTGTTCAAGATGCCATGGAACGTACGACAGGCAGGATCATCGTCGTATTCACCGGCTCTCCAGATGACATCGCCGTCTTTCTCCGCGATCACCCGGCTCTCCAGCGCCGAACATGCAGCACATTGACCTTCCATGATTTCGACCGCCCTGACCTCCTTCACCTACTTGGACGACGCATCACTGAGGAATATCACGGCCGTATGCAAGTTGAAGGCGGCCTCGAGGGACCGTACATGCAGGTCGCAGCCCGTCGACTGGCTCGAGGCCGCGACAAGAAGGGCTTCACCAATGCCCATGCGGTACGCGACTTCGTAGCTACCGTCGCTCGTCGTCAGGCTCAGTACCTAACCGAGCAGACGGATGGCATGGACGAGGTGGACTACTTTTTCTTCTCACGACAGGATCTACTGGGACCCAGTCCCGCGGATATCAGACTTCAGAGCGAGGCATGGTTGGCTCTGCAGAGTCTTGTCGGACAAGATGCCATAAAGGCTTCTGTTCGGGAGGTCTTCGATACCCTTGATGAGAACTATACGAGGGAACTCAACAATCAGAGACGACTTCCTGTGCGATTGAATCGCGTTTTTGCTGGACCTAGAGGAACTGGAAAATCTACTGCGGCACAGTTGTATGTGCAGGTGCTGGCGGATTTGGGACTATTAAAAAGCGCACACGGTATGTTTCCTGACTGACAGAAAATGAAATACAATGATAACTAACCATCCCAGTCCCAGTGAAATCCCTCTTCGCTCTAAATCCCTTCATTCTAAATCCCGACGAGGCCCTCATCATCGAGATCGAAACTCTCAGCGGAACCTCCATCATCAACCCGGGACGCATCCCCCCAGACGTCCTAGCCACGTTAAGCCATGAAATGAGCGTCTCTCGCGCATGCACCATCCTGATGGGCTCCGACTCAGCCATCGAATCAGTCATCTCCCAACTGCACAAGACAACAGTCAACAAATTCGAAGCCCAGGTCGTTCCCTTCCACCGTCTCTCACGAGAGCAAATGGAACAGTTGTTCCAGACAAAGGTACAAGAAAACGATATCGACTCGACGCCGGAGGCCTTCCAAGCCGCGATGGATATCCTTGACAACGCACGGATGCGTCAAGATTTTGACAACGCGCGAGCGATCGAGCGACTCGTTGGCGTCGCGAATCATAACTTCGAAGAACGACGGTCAAAGATAGCAGAGCCGGTAGGTAGAGTCCTCCAGGCGGAGGACTTTCAGCCAGATCTGGTAGGTGGTCATACGGCGTTGGCGTTTCGTGATGAATTGCGGAATTCCATCGTCCCGGATGATATCATCGCTGTGTTGAAGCGGTATCATAATGAGATGAAGGCCGCGTGGGTGCAAGGTTTGGATCCTGGGAGGAGGGTTCCGTATGCTCTGGTGTTTAAGGGAGCTTATGGTATGTCCTTCTTGGTACATCTATATCTATATCTACATGTGTACTGACAGATTAGGCTCCGGCAAGAAAACCGTTGCTCAACAGCTCGGTATCCTGTACTACAAAATGGGTGTACTAGAGACCAGCGAGCTAGTTGAATGCTCTATAAGTGACTTTACCCAAGGCGTCAATATCAGTTCCTGCGCACGAACGCACCTCGATTCGAGCCGAGGCAAGGTTCTCTTTGTAGAGGACGCACACCGACTTGCCGACACAGAATCCACCCTACAAGCAATGGACGAGCTCGTCTACCTGCTCCCGAAACACGCAGGCCAAACGGTGGTGATTCTTGCCGGTCCACCGCAAGAAATGGACCAGTTGCTCGCCAATCGACCCCGTCTCGCCAGTCTGTTCCAAGAAGAGATCATCTTCCGGAATCCGACCCCGCGCGAATGTCTCCGACTACTTGATAAACGTCTCGAAGAGGACCAAATCCAGGGTCCGAGGTTATACCTGACTGATCCGAGAGATGCAAGCCATCGGGAATTCACCCGGGCTATCCAGATCCTGTCGATGTTTCCCTGCTGGAGTAACGAGCGGGATATCGATGTGCTCGCGCGTTGGATGGTCTCGACCTGTGTTCGGGATATATCTGATACTGTGGGGCCAGATCTGAAACTTAGTCTGACGGATGAGCAGGCTATGGGATGCATGATTCGTTTATTTAATCTAAAGAGGGATCGACTGCGGTTTAATCAGGATCCGAAGGCGAGAACGTTGCCGCGGATTTTGTCCCAGCCGAGGACGACAGAACGAGGGGGGGTGAGGTTTCCAGTTTGATGTACTATATTCATTCTTCTCATTCTCTCTTTCTCTCGTTTTCTGTTTTTCTCTTCATTTCTTTTTCATAGTTGTTTTCTTTTCATTGCATATGGCATTCGTTGATCGAATGTCTTGATTTGTCATGCATGTCATATCATATGCCATACTTATATACTGAATTCATTATATTTAGTATCCAAAGCAACTGGAAGCTCCACTTACTCCAATCAGGGGCCCTCTTCTGATATCTCCATTATCTCCTAAAACGCCAAACTCTCATAAATGTATCCGAGTGCCATTTTCTCTACGCTCATCTCGTTATCATCCGTTACCTTATAGATAGGCCTTTTACATGAGGTGGCGCAGTACCTAGTCCCGGCAAACCTAGTCCCAGCAAAAGGAATGTGACAGCGCAGAGGTGTAGGAACATGTGAAATCCACTGTTTCGTGTCCATCCAAAGGTATCAATTCTGCCATAATTCAATACAGCGTCTGAAGCGTGAGGCTTTGGGTTGCTGATACATTTGACAAGGTATTTGAGAGCTATCGTGAGGAATTGCTGGTGGAAAATATGCTTTCTGATTTCCTAGGCCCATTCTGGTTATATGTATAGGGTTAATACAAGGATATGTGAAGCTAAATATTGAATGAAGTGTACTGTATATGCATGTTATAATAGTGATTGTTAGATATTGGAAATTAGGGTATATCCAAACTAGAAAAGGTTGCTCTCTCTCTCACTCCCCCAGTTCTCATCCACCTAACCGGTCAGCTACATCATCAACCAGACATACATCACTTACATCTTTAATATGATCATATCCCAACAACCTTGGAGCCAAACCCGGATCCCTCCAGGCCAACGCCTCCCCTTCCGGTGTCGGCACCATCTGCATTTGGCGATCCCGTTCCTGCTGCTCAGGGCCATCGTGGAGATGATACAGATATTGCTGGACGTTGCCGCGTTCCACTACCATTTTAGTACGCTGCTTGCGACATTTCTCGAATACGGCGAGCGCATGTCTCTTTGCCGTAGCAAACTCGGTCGATGTTTTGCGCGTATTAGGCGTGTTTGGGAGTCGTGAGAGACATTCTCCTAATACGGCACCATCTTCAAAAGCCATTCCTGCACTATTTACTTCAGCTATAGAAGTTATCCTTTTGGGGGCGGGGACATATACCCTGATGCGAGATATGGTAGTGTCGCATGCACTGCGTCGCCCAGCATCGTCCACGTCCCAGAGGGATGCGTCCAGTTGTAATCGCCGTATCGGATACATAACCGCCATTTATACACCGACTGGCATAATTTCAGCAGTTTTTGGATTCTACAACATCAGTATCGTCTGGTTAGAGGGGTGAGACATACCGGGGATCCCAGCCCTCGAACAGCGAGCACATCTCTTGCACATTGCCTTCGACCGTCGTGGCGAGTGATTCCTCAGGGATATCATCCGGTACCAGGAGGACCATATTGAACAGCTTTCCCCCGCGGAGGACATAGTTAACTACTCATAAGTATATTCCTATAGTGCA
This sequence comes from Aspergillus tanneri, assembly GCF_003426965.1. Taxonomy (NCBI): domain Eukaryota; kingdom Fungi; phylum Ascomycota; class Eurotiomycetes; order Eurotiales; family Aspergillaceae; genus Aspergillus; species Aspergillus tanneri. Next base: position 475,944 of record NW_022984634.1, on the reverse strand, counting down.
TGGGGTAAGAGCCATACCAGCATGCGCATCCGGTCCCAACCAGTAATTCACCTGCGGATCCATCACGAAACCCTCCAACTCCGGGTCCTTTCGCATCTCCTCCGTTGACAAGAGCAGTCTATACGCCAGATCCCCCGTCTTGATAGGCGGATGCTCTCGACCGAGAAGCACCTCGGTAAGGTTCCCAAACACCCCGTCTGCACCGACAACGAGATCCCCCACCCATCGTCTCCCGTCTGCCGCAATCGCCGTCGCACACTTCTCCTGTGCCTGCACGTCCACAATCCGCGCACTACAAGTCATCTTGGCTCCTAGCTCCTCTGCCCGCTCCGCCAGACATCGCTGTAGATCTGCTCGGTGGAAATCTCGATACCAGGTGCCGGGATATTGCCGCTCCGAGGCATGGAAGTCCATCGAGGATATCAGATTGCCTTTCCAACCGAGGAAGTTGCACACGCGGGGAAGTGTCATGTATGGGGTTAGTTTCTCGGTGAGTCCCCAGTGTTGGAGAACCCGCGAACTGTTCGGTAGGATCTGGATTCCCGCGCCGATTTCACGGATTTCTTGTGCTGCCTCTAGTATGTGTACCTTGTGTCCGGCCAGGGAGCAGCTGATGGCGGTGCCGAGACCAGCCAGGCCGGCGCCTATTACCAGAATCTATGCATATATAAATTCCTTGGGACTAGATGAGATTAACGACAGTGAGAACTCTACCTGTAAAGTACATGACTCCCCACGGACCTGTTTCTCCTTAACCCGGATCGGAGGAGCCATGGTGAGCTACTCCTGGAGGTTGGTTAATTTATAGTAGCGTGGCGATGTCTAAGGGAATCACAGAAGAGGGGTTGATATATCTACGAATAGTCCCCACACTTCCCATATTCATATCTACCACTATATACACAATGAACCAGTTCTCATTTGTCGGAAGAACCGCCTTGGCGATACGCGGTGCTCGAGGTGTTGGCTTCGCATGCGCTCGCTGACTCGTTGACGTCAATGAAAACGTGGCGGTTTTAGACAGATTCAATGCCATTGTGAGAGCGTGCGGAGTTCGTACAGGTTATTACCGGTTCGTAATACCTCTGTGCCTATTCCTCTGGTATGCAGATAGTAATCTGTTAATATAGAGTGGACATCTCATTTCCTGAGTCCCTGAATCTGGCTCCCGACAATTCCAGAACGACTTCAATAATGCTCTGTGTGTACCCTGCGCAGGTATCTTTCGACACCTTCCCTTCCTGGACTTCACATACGAAGACCATCAGGACCCGTGGCTGTCAATGTCACCGAAGTGTATTTTACGGCCCAACTCGCTGCCAAACAGATGATTGCCAACGGAACCCAGCATAGGAGCATTGTACTGGTGGTCAGTATGGCGAGCCACGTTGCGGGGCGCCACCAGCTGTGCTCTACATATTGTGCGTCCAAAGGTTGTCCGTGCGATGGACGCCGTTGCTAAGGAGGTGGCCAAATATATATTCTTTCTTTTTATTATTATGGAGTGCACTGACTGATTAAGATATCCTCATAAACGCTATATCCCCAGGATATGTACGGATCGAAATGGCCGCCTTTGTAAATGACTACATATTCCTATGTAAAGAATGTAACTCAGTAACAGTGAAGGTAGTTTCTCCGTCTTGTTGAAAAATGGAAATTCGACAACGATGAACAGCCGAGTCGCTGAACCGGAGGATCTCACGGCGGTTTGTGTATTTCTCGCCAGCTATGCCAGTCGGTTCATGGCGGGGAGGATATTCTCATGGATGGAGGGGCGACCAAGAGGTGAATTAGTCAAGCGGGGTATCACCTCTTCCGTGACATGGTACATCATCATAACTCTCTGCCTTCCTTTCTTCGTAACAAAGATAACAAGGGTAATAAATGGACGAAAATGAAACCACAACAGTCGTCATCGTCGGCGCCGGGCCATCAGGCCTTATGCTAGGGTAAGATTGCATTTCCATCGAGTAGCAGAACTAAGAGGAGTACTAGGTGCAACCTCACCCGCTACGGTATCGACGTTATCCTCCTCGACTACCGACCTGATAAAACCTCCACCGGAAAAGCTGACGGCATGCAGCCGAAAACCATCGAGACATTCAAGCAGCTGCGGTTGGCGGATGATTTACTACGTACTGGGGTGCGGGTATACGATATTGCTTTCTGGGTATTCCACATTTTACATCATAAAAAAATGATAAGGACTGAGAAAATAGGAATCAACAGAGAATACACCCCTTCATCGAACGGGTCGTCAAACGCATTATCCGGATCATCTAGTCGGGGCGTCAGATCCGTATATCCTACTAGCGCATCAGGGGATCATTGAAGATATACTGATTGGGGATATAGAAGAGAGAGGGGTTTCTGTGCGACGGAGGAGTCGGTTTGTCTCATGTGAGAGGTTATCGACTGGACAGGTTCGCGTTGAGTATCAGTCTGGTTCGGAAACCAGGAGTATTCTATCTGATTATCTGGTTGGATGTGACGGGGCTAGATCTGTCGTTCGAGATTTCATTCCCAATGCGCATCTGGAGGGGGACGTTACTAATGCCTCGTGGGGGGTTCTTGATGGTCTCCCTCTCCGCCTCTCTCGATGATTTTTATTATCTATATTGGAATGGATACTAATAAATACTAGGAGTGATTGAGACAAACTTCCCAGATCTATGGAGCAAAGTCGCCGTTCGATCGCATTCCGCAGGATCGATCCTCTGGATTCCCCGCGAGCGCAATATGACTCGTTTATACGTGCAGCTGTCCTCGACAGATGGCGAGAAAGTTGATAAACGAATGGCCACACCAGAATACGTGATGCATCGAGCGGTCGAGGCCATGCGTCCGTTCAATCTACGCTGGAAGACTATCGAGTGGTTTGGGAATTATGTCGTAGGACAGCGCGCTGCTAGACATTTCGCAGATGATGAAAATAGGGTGTTTATTGCAGGTGATGTATGTATACCTCTCTTCCTCTAGTTTACTTGTTAATGTAGAAGGCCGGACACTGCCACTCTGCCCTGGCCGCTCAAGGCGCAAATACCAGCATGCATGATAGCTTTAATCTCGCGTGGAAGATTAATCTTGTGGTGCGTGGTCTGGCAAATCGACGGATCCTACGGACGTACGAGGATGAGAGACGAAAAATTGCGAAGGATTTGATCAGTTTTGATGCAAAGCATTGCGAGGCGTTCGCGCAGGGTGATGATGCTTTGGCTCGGAACTTTGATGAGAATATTCGCTTTATTTCTGGCGTTGGGGCGGAATATTCCCCTGGTCCTCTGACGTTAGAGACGCAGGTCGTCTCTGGATTACGACCCGGCGCGTTGATGGTTCCTGCTAGGGTGGTAAGGTATATTGATGCCAATCCGGTGGATATCCAGATTGATATTCCCCTGTTGGGTCAGTTTCGTGTGTATTTATTTGTGCCAGATGTAAGGACGGGAATAGGGTTTTTGCAGACGGTTTGTGAGAAGGTGGACTCAGGATTAAAGGAGTTAAATGGTCTGGCACAGCAGTCATACCAAAAGCGACCCAGGGGATGGGCAAAGAAAGATGAATTACTCCAGCCACAGCGGTACACTTCCGTGTCGCATTTTCTGACCTTCGCTTTGGTGACTCGGTCGTCTCGTTCGCTGTTCGAGGTGGTTGATTTGCCAGACGTGCTGCAGAAGAGTCGCTGGACGTTGTATCTGGATGAACTGGACAATCCGACTTGCACGGAGAAGTGGATGGGAGATGTCAAGAGCAGCCAGGCAGGCATTGCTATTGTTCGACCAGATGGATATGCTGGGGGGATGGGATGTTGGACAGTCGAGCAAGGAGAACAGGCAGCACAGTGGACGCAAGACTATTTTCAGATCTGTAGATGCATATAAACATGCTCCAGCTATCGTTATATACACTACGCAACCGTCACGAAGAATTCCTTTTCTCCTTCTCTCCTCTCCACTCTGGACTTCTCTATCAGTTCATCTCCTACTGCTAATCGCAACCTCTCCGCCGTCGCCGGACTATCCAACACCAATGGCTGCATCACCGCACGCTCCTGTCTAGCACTTCGTAGGGCATCCCGCAGCGCAAACAATACCGTCGACCCCAGAAACAATGGGGGCTCCCCAATCCCCTTACTACTCTGGATAGAGCGAAGATTCGCCCAGCTCACTCCTTCCAGGAAACTGACGTTGAACTCTTGTGGGATGTCACTGAACGCGGGGATCTTGTAATTCCCAGGTCCTCTTGTGGCAAGCCGACCCTCGCGCGTCCAGAGACTTTCTTCCATTGTGAACAGTCCCTGACCCTGTACAAAAGCGCCTTCGATCTGTCCGTAGTCAATGGCCGGGTTGATCGACCGTCCGACGTCCATTTTGATATCCGTTCGGAGGACTGTGTGGTCGCCGGTCAATAAGTCGAGTTCGACCTCCGTGCAGGCGCAGCCCTGACTCATTAGCTTGATGGCATCCCAAGAATAAGATACATACCTGAGTGAAGTAGAAATACATCGGTTTGACCGTCTCCGGATCGTAATTCCCCCACTGATATCCAATCGTCGGCATCTTCCAGAACCCCGTCGCGGACAGGCTCACTCGATCACGGTACGCCGCATGCGCAAGTTTATCCATACTCGCATCACCAAGTTTCTCACGGTACGGACGCAGTCGCTCGTTGAGCTGGTCGCATGCGTTCTGCACCGCCATACCGTTTAGATCGCTGCCAGACGACGCAGCTGTCGGGGACGCATTGGCGGACTGGAATGAAGAGGTATCTGGTGTGTAGATGCTCTCCATGGGGACATTCAATGCCTGCGCTGCCACTTGCGCCATCTTTGTATATAGCCCCTGTCCCATCTCCGTGCCACCATGATGCAGTAGCACCGACCCATCCGTGTAGACGCGCACCGTGGCAGTCGCCTGGTTTAGATGTAGCGCCGTTGCGAACGAAATCCCAAACTTAGTCGGGATTAAACTGATACCTCTTTTGCGCCATCGGTGTTGCGAGTTGAACTGCGTAATCGCCTCTCGACGCTCGTCATACCTCGCTTCCTGTCTCACCTGCTCCAGCAGCAATGGAACATGCCAGTCGGCGTCAATCATCTGCAGGAACGGAGTCCGCTGACCCTCCTCGTACAGATTTCGTCGACGCAGCTCATCCACCTCAATACCCAGTCCCTCTGCGGCAGCACTCATATAACTCTCCGCGATGAACATCGCCTGCGGAGCGCCAAACCCGCGAAACGCAGTGTTGCTATGCGTGTTAGTCTTGCACACCCACCCACGGATATGTACATTTGGAATGTGATAGCAGTTGTCAAGATGAGTGCAGCATCGATCCATCACCGCGCAGCTCATATCCACGGAGTATCCAGCGTTGTTATAGCAGTCTGCAGACAATGCTATGAGTTTCCCGGAATGAGTCACCCCAATTTTCCAGCGACATTGGATCGGATGGCGCTGACCGCTCGTCATCATGTCTTCGTCTCGGTTGAGCATCGCTCGCATCGGTCGACGCTCTTTCTTCGCTGCTATTGCTAGTAGACAAGCTATCTGGACGCTGCGTGATTCTTTGCCTCCGAAGGCACCGCCCATTCGCTTCACCCGGGCGTTGATTTGATGGGATGGGGTTCCGGTGACGTGGCTGATGAATTCTTGCGTTTCCATTCTGTTTTGTATTAGTATTCCCCAGAAAATAATAATAATAAACGTATACACCACGAGGAAAACGTACGTATTCTGGGTAGAAGACCAAACATCCATCGACCCATCCTCCGCATTCGGCACCACGACAGCAGCATTCGTCTCGAGATAGAAATGCTCCTGACCTCCTATCCGAGTCGTGCCTTCAAACACATGATCACAGCCCTCCAATACAGCTTCTATATCCCTCTCTCCCTTGTGCAACTCCTTCCCATATTGAAAGAAACTCCCCGCCGCAATCGCTTCATCGATCGTCAACACAGTCGGTAAATCCTCATACTCGACGCGGACAGCCTGTGAAGCTTTCTGCGCCTTCTGCGCTGTCTCGGCATATACCATCCCGATAGGTTGGCCATGCGAGAAGACCTCGTCTTCTGCGAAGAATGGCTCATCCCGTATTACAGATCCCCATCTGTTTTTGTCTGCTGGGATGCTGTGTCTATCGATGTAGCCGACTGCGAGACCGTTTGCTAGCGCGGGGGTCCAGTCCACGGAGAGGATGCGTGCATGTGCACGGTCTGAGAGAACCATGGCGCCGAAGAGCTCGCGGTGCTGTGGGGGAATGTCGTCTACGTATCCCGCTTGTCCTGTGGCGTGTTTCAGGCCTGATAAATGAGGGAGTGGTTTTCCAACGACGCGTTGCTCGTGAGGGTTGCGTAAGTCGCGGGTTCCACTGGATACATGGCGATGGAGCTCCTGCACGTCATCCAATGGTATGGTAGGATCGAAGTGAGAGAGGGCTTCGTGCCAGAACCGGAGGAAGAGACTCTGTGCCAGTGTTCGTCGATACGTCGCCATTCCTCCAGGTACGTCGTATGTTAAAGGGAACTCGCTGCGGAGGGTCTCCAACGTAGCGTCGAGCACTTGCGGGTCTCCCCATCGTTCACCCAGGAGGGCCTCTTGCGTATTATATGCCAGGATTGTAGTAGGCGCCATTCCTCCGTACGCCAGGGCGATATCCTCCACGCGATCATCTTTGCTAAGACGGACGCGGAACGCAGCCGTCACAATAGTGATGTCGTCGTCTTTTCGCTTCGCTTGTTTATACGATCGTGTCAACTCGCGCAACCCAGGGGTCAGCGGGATCCGGATCTGAGTGATCAGACTGCCGGGAGGTAGCGCCGTCTTTCGATATCCGCGGAACATGTCGCGCATGGGGATCGAAGTCTCTGTGTCGATAGTGCGTGCGATCACAGTTGCGTTCACAGCCTGTAGAAGCGGATTCATATCTGATATAGGCGACGCGGTGGCAATATTCCCCGCGAGAGAAGCCATATTTCTAATCTGACGACCGCCGAAGTAGCGTAGGATTTTGGCCATTGCTTGTAGCATGGATGCGCTGCTGGATCCGAGAGAGGATTGCAGTCGGTGACATTCGGACTCGATGGCGCTGAGAGAGGCCACGCCGCCGATGATCAGCGTGTTGTCTGATAGTGAGATCTGGGAAAGTTCCTTGATATCGCCGATGAAGACGCAGAAAGGCTCCTCTGTTCCCTTGAGGCGAATGTCGACGTGCACTTCACTGGCACCGCAAATCAGTCGTGCATGCGGACGCTGTGAGAGGATCTCGAGTGTTTGTGTCACGGTGACGGGACGTATCCAGGTCTTGTCCTCACTGCCGTATGATACCATCATAGGAGTGAATCGCGTCAGCGCAGGCGGATAGATTAGTTCACTACGCGGAGAGTACGGTAGGAAGTCGAATTGCGGTGCACTCTTGCAGGAACTAGACATGCTGGAAATTTCCGTCTCTGAAGCACCGTGGCTCATGGATGAGGATGTAGAGCTGTCACGACAGCAGCCTCCTGGGCGACCACAGGACTTTTTCTGTGATGGTAGTGGAATTTCTAACGGAGGCTCCGAGTTGGATTCAGATGGGGAGATGGTTATCTGGGCTTGTAGATCCTCTTGAATAAATGTCTTCGCGGCTTCCAAAATCGGCTTATATCCTGTACAGCGACACAGGTTCCCGTCTAGATGACCTTTCATCTCGATATCGTCCTCAGACAGCACAAACTGCTCGGTGACGGGATCGTATGCGTTGCGAATCATGGCATACAGCGACATGACGATGCCGGGGGTGCAGAAACCACATCTATCACTTAGTTTGTACCAACATGTAAGTCAGGAGACATACTGTGAACCGTGCAATTTCCCCAATCGCTCCTGTAGAGGATGAGGATGTTCCACATTACCCAGTCCTTCAACTGTAATAACATGTTTCCCGACAACTACATTATCAGTACCTGTTCATCAAAAATCACACAGAGAGGCAGGTATACCTCCAATAAGTGGATACAAACAAGCATTCACAGCCAAATGGTGAATCCGTCGCTCATCCCTTGTCTGCAAAACCACGGTACATGCACCGCAACCTCCCTCGCCACAGCCCAGCTTCGTCCCTTTGAGATTGTCCTGCGAGCGGATGAAGTCGAGTAGCGTCCAGTGGGGGTTGGGACTGGACAGGACAATGGGCGTCCCGTTCAGATAGAAGGATAAAGAGTGATCCATTGGTTAAATTCAGGTTTGGGAGGAGAAAAGCCCGGTTCCTACTTGCAGGTTCTACGTTTAATATATTGTTCAACTCGGTGGGGATAATAGTACCCAGCTACGTCATCATGCAGGTGGGCTGGAACCTCGTCTTTTGTGTCTATCGTTGTATCTCATGCCTTTTAATGCTTGGATTGTAGTGGAGTATATAGTACACTCTAACTGCAGAGGCATGTATTCTCGAAAGTACTCTATAGGTGATAAATTCGATGCTAATATATATCTGGAATGAGGAAATTCTATGAATACTCAGTATACAATAACCCCGCTTCCGCTGCATGCCACGTCAGGAAATACTCGTTGCATCATTCGTCCATAGCTGCCAGATATGACACATCAGAATAACCCCTAAATGGTTGAGGTCTCGCACGACGATCCGGTTTCAAGTCTCCAAACCCAGCGGACAGTTGATGTAGATTTTGTAGAGGAACACTCCCCGGAGTACGGATGTATTGGGCGTAGCTCGGTGACGTCTAAAGTTTAACTGCCTGAGGTCTGAAACCGGAGCCGGAACTACCTTCTTCCGGTTACACCCCAGTGACCCTCTGCCAAGTATGTACCTTTTAGACCCCACTTGCCAAGGAGAAGCTCGGCAGGGTCTAAGAATTTTTAGACCCCAAGTTACTCCGCACTGAAGTTCTTCCCGCAGTTTTAGACACCGACGAGTATATGCTCTAGGAAAAGAGACTGGTCTAAGTGAGAATACCACATAATTGGAACAGGAGCTTCGCATTTCCTGTGTATATGCAATGTTTAACAACCACTTACTAAATATCGAGTTCCGTGATTTAAAATAAGGTAGTTCAATAGTAAATAATATAACTTACAAGGCAAATATCGCGTATATGCTCCACCTATACTACTAATATTCTTAGGATATTCCGGCGCCTATATAAGATAATATACTAGTACTAGTCTTCATTTTGTTGAGTTAGACCAGGATAATGATATGGAACTATTATTTATTCTACTTGTCATAGGATTAAAATATAAGTATTCACGTTACAAGTTTACATATACAGCCTATATACTTACCATATATTAGGTGTCGGTCAGCCGAATACGCGTATGAGCCAGTATCACCGATCATATAAGAATATGGATCTGGATTGAAAAGGGTAAAGTCTCTAAAGGTCTCTAACTACCTGAATGAAGCTGGGAGAATTGAATAAAAAGGTGGAAAACAAAGGAATAAAGTCGGACCGAGCGGATGCTGATGATGGGTAATTAATATATTGGCCCACTTTGGTCGACATTAGGATAATATCTAATAAAGTTTCTGCGCGAAATAGCAATCATAAAATAATAATTATGAATATATAGTTAATGCCTGAATATCTAGCTACTAGTGTAGTGTTAAGGATAAGCCGGGAATCGGCCGTGTTCGGGTACTGAATCTTTATCGATAAGCTGTGTACACGGTAAGACAAAGCTACAGTAGTATCTTAATGACGCGTTGATGTATTGTCATGATCTCATGATTGTATCGTTGTTTTATCTATGTGCGTTCTATGTATTATCTTGATCTATTCTAATTGAAGAAGAGATCAAGTATTGGTTTTTCAAATATCTTGATATGAGATGTAATGATATTTTCTTCTACTTACGTAGCTGACCGGTTGATCTGCCCGGCCAAGTAGATTCATCACACACGTGGTCTACTAAGCATTGTATAATAATAAATTTATTATTCTAAAATAACCAAAATTTCGTTCTTAGACACTGCTGAGCATTTGGCTTGCCATGTGCCCATCGCGGTCAAGAGAGCCTACATTAGCGACACCTCCATCCTCAATTTGAGTGTCTGTCTATGCTTTAGCTACTCAGAGTGTTCTGGAATTTAGGGGAAGTGGTGCGCAGGGAGCTATTCTATCAGCTACAGACCAACCTTTAGCCTAAATAGGAAGTAGATGTCATTCGGTGGAAATACCAGGAATCGCAGAATCTTGCCCAACTGAGTAGTGTTTCCGTGACACAGAAAATACCGCCAATACTCCTTTTTCTCCCCGGCTGATCACGCCGAGTATCAACACCTTCACCACACAGTCGCTTGGCCTGCATGTCTCGTCGGTTCCCTGCGCATCCACAGCGCCAATCCAGTGAAAACCGATATACAACCCCCGTTGCAGCAAGAGGTCGTCACTAGGATGGGAATATACCTATTCCATTAGCGTTTTTCAATCCAGTGCATGGGATCTCCGGCGCGTATTCCGTCCGAAACATTGCGGCGCTTAATATACCCTATAGATTGCCCAACGCGACGATAACTCCCGTATTTGGGGCACGAGAATTCTGAAAACGTGGATGTGCAGAAAATTGAGGAGAAAAAAGAAGAAATTGCCTGTGAAATGGGGCGATTGCGAGCTCAAGTGCTTGGTATCCGGAGCGTTGCTGTGAAGTGTCGACATGTTGAACATGTCAAGACGTATGCACCAGGGGTTATGCATTGTGTCTTTGACGTATACTTACCATCCTGTATGGAGGCCAACTTGGGGAAACCAGTATGAGAGGTACTGAGTATAGGTTTTGAGCGAGGATTCAGTACTATCATATAACATCACATCAATGTTCTCCTAATGTACTAGACGTTGTTATTATTATGTTATGAATGCACTAGATGAGAAGGGAGATATGCCCCTGCCATCGGGAAACACGCGAAATATGCAACGCCGCGATGCTCTACGATGTAAATGATAGCTAGTACCAACATCCCGATCAGAGAGAGCTCCATAGATTCGTCTTAACGAACGAGAAGCCCAGCTGTTGCATGATCAGCGGGGAAAAAAAAATTCATCGTTGCCGCGTAGGCGACGCCGCGACAGGGTTCGTGAACGCGATGACGCACCAGGTGCTGAAGCTCGATTTTAGATCGAGTGTTGTCTCCACGGAGTCGTGGTGCGGTGGCGGTGTTTCGTTTGCGAGGGTTTAGAAACCATGCGATTTGCGGTCGGTTGGGGAGCTAGAATAATCCAACCACTCTTGTTAGGAAGGCCATCCCTCCTTCGATGATGGTGGATTGGCAGGGCTGGGATGCCCATACTACGGTCGCTGACGGTCAGTTAGATCATGCGTTTGGCAGGAAATGTACTGAAGGAGAGTGTGATCCGTCTGGATATCGCTTCAACTGTCTCAGCGAGTACTCATTCACTTGTAGCCTCAGGTCCTCATCGACTCTGTTGAATTTTGCATTCGCCAGATTGCTCTATCCGAGTTTGGGTTGTCTGTTTATTTCTAGGGGACTTACCCGATCCATGCAGTCGAAGAAGTACATCTACTTAGTTTTGGCAGGAATCAATAAGTAGGATAATTCGTACCAGATAAAGTAAAGGGAGTAGAAAGAAGTCCACCTTGTGCACTGCTCGCGTCAGAAGGATCAACCTGTAAACAGGTTCATACGTAGGTCTTTTCAACATTTCGGTTGATATTGGTGTCCCCCATCTTGTTGCCGGAACCTGTCTTTCTCTTGTTATTCTGATTATTTTACGAACATTGTACCAGGAATTGGTGAATGAACTGTCGGCGAGAATATCCCTGTCCTCCACTAGTCCTGTAATGTATCCCAAAGGTAACAATGCTGACTGTTTTAGAGTGTCACATTCTATGTTACCTGTGGAACATATTCATCTACTGCATTCTTTTGTTCATGTATGTCGCAAAGCTAATGGACGTATTGCTTAGAGTCGTCTGGCCTATTAGAACTCCCTGGAACAGCTGAATAAATTCAACGATAAACTATCCATACACTTGAATACTTCCAATCATCCCTGTAATATATTATTCTTCAGCACGCCTACCATATTCCCTGGATTCGAGACAACGGATTTCTCTCTACCACCCAAACACCAACATGTCCCTTTCGACTGTCCCCCCCTGTTCCTGCAAAATTATAGGTACAGCCAACATCCGTCCGCTTCTGGAAATAATTCATAGAATTACACAGCCCTAAGCAGTCCGTGAATGAGCTTTGAACTGTAGAAGCTAGATCCTGCTTGTTTGGTGAGCTAATGTCTGCGTCGCAGAAGATATAATAAGTTTTGCCCGAGACATTCTGTACTTCTGTGTTGTTGACGCCGGGACAGGTGTATTTCGTATTCCTGTTAAAGGTGATTGTGGATGTTGGGGACGGGGTTGAGATGGATGTTGATGCAGACAATGAGGATGTAGAAGTTGTTTCTGAGGTAGTACTTGTGGATGTTGATAATGGAGTAGAGGATGTGTCTGATCTAGAGGCTGCAGTAGCAGATGATGTAGAGGTAGAAAACGACAATAGAGTAGAAGTTGTATCTGAGCTAGTAGCTATAGTAGCCGAAGGAATAGAGGTAGAATGTGCTTCTAAAATGACACAAATAGTTAACTATGGCTTTTTGACCTGGTAGAGAGAAACTTACTAGTCCCAAGCCCAACACCTAACCCCACAGCCACCGCAATCACAATCACTACAAGTGCGGCCATCATCACAGCCATCCAGAATGTTATCCTGGTTAAGCCACCCATCCTCTCGCGATGAGGCACATGCCCATGGGCTGGAACAATGTTGAGATGTTGCTGATTCGGAACGGGTTCTAGACCGGGTTGGACAGGCTCCAGACCTGGCTGGACGACTTCTGGTCCATCAAATCTTACTACCTCTTTTAATGAGTTTGTCATACTGTATATGGCGTTAAAACACAAATAAGTATGTAAAATAGAAAATATAGGGTAGTAGCAGGACCGTGGTATAAAAGGTCTGGATTAAGCCTTAGTTGTCGGCGTCTAGAGACGTACGGCAATTGGCGCTGTTGGCGTATCGCCGGAGACATCTCGACTCGACGGGAATAACCAGTAAGTTAATAGAGTAAGTGGAGAAATTGACATCTGTTTCACATAGTCAGATTGCTATTTTTAAACAAAGTGTAGGTGATTCTCCTCCGGAAAAAGCTGCATCTGGCAGTGATATTTATTCATCTTGTACTCTATAATATTGCCAATACCGATCTCTGGAATGTTTAGGTAGCTAAGTCTAGTTAGGAAAACTAAACATATAGTTTAGCTTAAGCTTAAACGAACACAAGAGCTGAGTGACTCTAAGCTTTAGCGGCTTGTTGACTACCATCCCTCATATTTTATTCGCAGTATGCTCTTTACCAATCTCCCGCAGGACATATTTCTGGTGTTTACCACTGCCTGTTTTGGGGAAATTATCTCCAATATCAGGGTGTCCGATCCAGAACACATATGTGGTGCTATGCCATGCTAAAATCTTCTCACCCAACTCCGTGTAACATTTGAAGGATTCCCTGCATGTCTAGCACTTTTCAGGCAGCACCCCGCAACCTCTCTGTACTTCTGTTAGGTAACCCCACAACATTAGCTTCGGTGATTGATGAACGAAGATGAAGGTTCTCCTCGATTTCTGCGGGAGAAATATTTTCTCCTCCTTGTTTTGTCGTTAGTATCTGGCACAGTAATGTTCTATACTGTGCACATACCTCGAATAATAGAATTCTTAACCCGACCTGTAGTTTGGCAGTACCCATCTTTATCAATGATAGCTTCATCCCCTGTCTGCATCCATACTGTACCTAGTTCATCCTGTCTCACCACTTCACCAATTTTGTGTTTGCTTTTATAGTACCCTTTCTGTTTATAAGGCTCGCCCTCTTGCCCATGGCTTGTATCAGAACCTTAGCTCCAGTATGGAGCATTGCTCAACACATTGTGCCTGACTGCTCTCTACTGGATTGTCTGGAGAAGTAATAAACGTGATCTGGCCAGTTTCGGTCATCCCATATGTGCTAGCATTTCAGCTTTCGGATGTCCAGGAATACCTCGTACCTTGTTAATAGCATGGAGTCATATTTGATGTTGAGTACCTGCCAGATGTAAATTGAAAATTAAGCACATCATCTGGCATAACTTCCTCTGCAGCCAGCCTCAGCAATAATCGGATCCATTGCCCCATCTCATCCTTGGAGAACAAAAGTCTCGAACATCTGTAGCCCCGGATAGCGACTAGCTCCTAGACAGATAATCTGTTGAAGCTCCAGAGCGTACCTCATAGCAGCCACTTGCGTATCATATCCACATGCAATTCATATCCACATGCGAGTCGTATCCACATGCGATGTAAGACCTCTGTTGCCAACATGTGACAATGAAAAAGAGCTTGTATGCAGTTAGACCAGCTAGGGTTGGTTCGACCACTTCTGAAAGTCGGTGGCTCACAGCTTGTATGAAGTGCCCATTCTAGCTCTTCTGGCTTATGTGTACCATTGAGATACCACAGGATATCCAATACGTGCCCCTCCCAAGAACACTTCAATAGACTGGGAACAATTTCCAGCCATACTATCGATGGATTTGCCATGCTGCGGACCAGTTTCTAGCAAGGATTTGGCCACATATCTACTCCTATGAGCCAGTTGATGGAAGGATCATCGTTTTCCCTGCCATGGAAACGCAGCTGCAGTATTTTTTGTCAATTTTAGACGCCTGTTAGTCAACCAAAGTTCCGAATATTTGGAACCAGATATGTGGTTCTGTATAGCCACAAAGGATAGCTTTCCCATGGCTCTGTTTGTATGTGGACGGCGCCATGTCCCAGCATCGAGTTAGCTAAGTTTCAGAGAATACAGAAATTATAAACGGTAGGAATTCGTTAAAATACTGTACTTGACTTATAAAAGATAGTGAGATAGGACGAGATGACTTGAGGTGCAACTACTGGGTGTATTTATTTTTAATGGAGGGACACAATATGTGTAGCTGATGATGCAATCTACCGAAATGCCATCCAGATAAAGACACCTATACAGCCATAAGTAGTTATTACGGTTCTAAAAGTCATGACCATGGACTGTCACTGGTAATATTCTAGTATCATATCAATACTCTTGTTGGATAAGCCGTATTAGTGTTTATTGTAGCTATTATAACTAACGTTAATTAGTTATCCATGTATAATATCTTCGTCATTAACATATGGATACTCTTTTCCTAGAACATTACAAGAAGTGGAGTGTTATGTGCGTAAATTAAAATATTTTTAATACTAAGAAGTATTATATAATACTATAATTTAACTATGCAATAACTATAGCTGCTTCTTTAATAGATTACTAGCACTGTTCATGACCTTTGGTACGCACTCCATCCATAGCTTATTTTTATTCCACTTTTATGGTGCTGACGTCAGTTAAACTTCTAATAAACAAGCATTCGGCCCAAGCGACCCACCCTCCGGGTGTTGTGGGGGCGCCGGGTAACCTAGAAGTATACACGTCATAGAGTACTCTCATAACATGAGTGATTCTATCGTCTAACTTTATCTCTTCGATATCACGCTGTACTTGTATATGATTGGTAAACACTAAAGATCCCCTCACGTAGTATTCCATAATTATTTTTGCATCCTCACATTTATATACCCTTCTTAGATGCATGCTATGTGACAGTTGTGTTGCTTGATAAAGCTACATTCTAGCAGAATAGGAATAGTCATTTGCTACACTTAATTCCGATTAATTGCAAAGCTCTTTATACAATAAATATTCACTACTACAATGGCCGCACATGATGTTTCTGTGGTCGGAACTGGAACCCAGTATCCATGTTATAAGCAAGGACCTAACTTTTTGAACGATCTGGCGCACAGACACTACGCCATCAGCCCTGCGTGAGATTACCTCCCTACCATTGCTACCAGTACTAACGTGAATCCTGAGCTTTAGTCTTGAAAAAACATTGGAAATCAACAACAAGTCCAGGATAGATAAGCGGCATAGTATCCTACCGGAGAGTCACCCAATATGGCACCAGAGTAGCGTTCCAACTATCAAAGACTGCGACGTTGCCTTTAAAGAATATGCAGTCCAATTCGCGGAAGACGCAGCAAAGAAGGCCATTGCTGACTGGGGTGGCGCTACTACGGATATTACTCATGTGGTTGCGGCTACATGTTCGAATACCTCCAGTCCTGGCTTCGATGCTGAGCTTAGCAGAAGACTGGGGCTGGGAAAGAATACCCAGCGAATTCTTGTACAGGGGTTGGGTTGTGCTGGCGGTGTCGCCGCTCTTCGAACTGCATATCACCACCTTCTTGCTGCTGTAAACCAAGACAAACCAGCAAGGGCTCTTGTTATTTCATGTGAGGCTATGTCTATTTTTGCCCGAAATGAGCTTGACAACATTATCAACAAACAGCTTCCTAGTGTTGCGCCAGCTTTGTTCGGCGATTGTTCCAGCGCAATGGTGCTAAGCAATGGAATTGGGGTAAAAACTTCGGAAAAGGAGCCAATCTGGAATATCCTTGGGGTTCAGACGACGCTACTAGCGACCCCTGGCTGTATTGAATATAATATTGGTCCTTTAGGAAAGTATTGTTTCCCTTTGGGTAACATGGTTTACTAATTGGAAACAGGCTACCTCGCAGTTATCACTAAGGAAGTCCCAAAGCAAATAGCGTTGGCGTTGCCTTCGGGATTTCAGGAACTGATTGCATCTACTGAGTGCCTCCGTTCGGAGAAGTCGAACTTTGATCCCGCTACCTATGACTGGGCCTTGCACCCTGGTGGCTATATGATCATCAATATTGGCCAGGAGGCACTTGGTCTATCGCCACATCATTTGCGGAAGACCTACGAAGCTTATACAACAGCCGGGAATACTGGTGCGTCCACTGTGCTTAGCATTATGGACAAACTGGCGCATGAGCGAGCGTCTGGAGGGGACGCACGCGACAAGGTTGTTGGTGTGGCCTTTGGTCCTGATATCACTATGGAAATGGTTCTGTTGATGAAGCCATCCTGTGGGTAAAATTGGCGGCGATCTACCATCCAGTCTTTTTACTACAAGTACGCTATTTGCATAATTGACTTTTTCTTTATTTTACTTAATATTTGTTGTAATATTAGTCGGCTAGATTGAGGAATCATTACGGAGGACTGTTAAAAATATCAATTTTTAGTTTATCTAACTTGCATTATGCGTTTTTAAACAAAAGACCGTCTAGAATTAGTATGAGTGGATAATCCTGGTTATAAGCTATTTGGGTATCCTATTGTTGCTTCAAGCCGGATACACATAGTTTTACTAGCCACACCTATAAGAGTAGTGATCTAGGAATATACTGCAAAGTGGCGTATTTAATAAACCTAGGTAAACTACGTAACAACCATCCTCACCTCCGCTCAGAAGTACGAACGTATTGCCAGTTGCAAAGCAAGCATGCTCGTTAAAGCTACCAGCTTCAGCTAGCTATCTCAAGTGTCTCCATGATTGAAGCCCTAGCACTGCTACTAGATATTTATAGAATGGGTATGTCTTTAGCACTAAATTGGCATTATAACCCTGGATAGAACGGTATATTCTTTTGCGGATTCTATTTTGGCGTACTTTTTAGTTCTTCTATTTCCTAGAATATGATTTAAGACACTCTAGTCGATTACAGTCCAAGCGTTCCTTAATTATTTGTATGAAGTTGCTTTAACAATACAAAAAGATACTGATCTCATTTTTTTATAACGTTTAAATGTAACATTAATATAAATTCACGAACTATATTGTTAAGTACAAATAATAAAAACGAAATATTACGACGTTTATTAGGTATACACGCTGGGGCTTTGTTGGCTTGCTGATTGAGCCCTCACACCTTGTCTAACTAATATATATTTAAAGCTCAGGATATTGTTTTGTCCGCGTGCAAAATGCATAAAACTGTAGGTATTCAAATACCAGTCTATTTACTAATTATTTCTGTAGATAAAATGTATTGAACTGTAGACTAGTAGCCTTACTACTTCCATAAAATATTCTAAATACTGGGTTTTCATGTTTGGGCATTTAAAAGATAGCAGATTCAGATTCTTTAATACCTATCGTTATTTTGAAGCTCTAATTTGGTTCTGTGGTTATGTGGTCTAGGTAGCTCAGGTCATCCGTAGGCTACTATAAAAGTCCTTAAAAAATATTCTTAGATAGTATTAGGAATTTGTTTCTATATTTTTAAAAGATACCTAGTACATCGGATGTTTCGGACCTCCGACATCTGGTGCAGCTTAGACAAGGCAAACAGATATCTACTTCCCGTAACAACGAGAGCTTCATGGCAGGTGAGACAGATGCTCCATCTCAGAGGGATTTGTCTCGGACGTCCAACACACGGAGCAGGAAGGATGGTTGTTGTCAGGAATAATACTTATTCTCCAACAGATGCGATTTTTCGTCTATATTAGAAATACGTTCTCCAACTCAATGAAGTATTTACCGTTGCTCGCCCAGGCCCTAGGCCCTGTAGTGGTATCCTATCGCTCATACAGCGTCTCGAGCGTCGCTACTATGGCGGCAGCTATCCAATTGATCAGATTAGCATGGAGAATTAGCATTTCCTGACCGTGGAACAGGCCATGGCCGTCTATGCATATTTCGCCTCGAAATTTAGCTTCCCCGGACTGGAATAAGTCAACATAACAGCCCAGGCTGGAACTCCCTGGATCGCATACGGCGTCTCATACGCACGTGGCTTTGTTGCCTGGCTACGCAAAGTCTACCCTGATATATACTACGGGGCCATCTCATCCTCCGGCGTTACCAGTCTCACTGTGGACTATTGGCAGTATTACGATCCTATCCGCAGTTATGGTCCCGCCGAGTGTATTCAAGCTACGCAAGATTTCGTTGACATCATAGACCCTGTCCTCATTGATCATGCAGACAACCAGACTCTCAGTCAACATCTCAAGTCCTCTATGGGCGCTTCACCAAACTATAATAATGTTAATTTGTCACTCGGATCTCCACAGGGATCACATCATTCCAGTCCCGAGACTGGGACCCTGCTATCGGAGCGCCCACGTTCCGTTATTATTGTGATAATATCACAAGTTCCGATCGACTATATCTTGAAACTGCCCAGACCGAGATGTCTCTAAAGGAAATCATAACCCTGGCAGGGTATAACGCACCTGATGACCGCTTCGTGACTGGGATCTGAACTAAGCCGGCTATATTTCAACTATACCTCATTTTCAATACCCTCCTACGTTCTGTTGCCGCCCCATCCCCAAACACCGGCACATTCCGGCCTAGAGACGGTAGTATCAACCTGTCCAAAAACGACGGCCTAAGCTGGAACTACCAAACCTGCACGAAATTAGGTGACTACTCAACGGGAGCTGGCGTTCCCAAAGATATGCGCCCATTGATCTCCCGCGTCATAGACATAGTCTCCGCTCTCAAACCCTGCACTGACCTTGATATCACATCCCCTCAGGGCGTGAGTCACTTTAACAAGTATGGTGGAGTGCATTTCTCATATCCCCGTTTTGCTATTATCAGCGGCTTGGCAGATCCCTGGCGAGACGTGACGCCCTTACCTAAAGGACTGTCTCTTCGCCCCTCGACGGATGATCAACCGGTTGTCCAGATTGATGTCCCTGCCGACGAGGTGTGGGATGAAGCGCGTGGTGCAGTGAACCATTGAGAGTTGAAAGGGGCAACGGATAAAAGAACTCCCCCCAAGCCTATTGCCGACGCGTGAGATGAGTTACTTAGGTTTGTCGGGATTTGGTTGCATGGGCATCGTGGTTGATCTATAGTCTAGCAATCATATCGATTCGGAGATGTAAGTAAGTCTACGCAGCTGAATTGTTATTCTGTTGTGGAGCGTCCAGACAGGTAGATAAGTATATAAAATAAAGCTCATGTGAAACATAATAACAAACATTTTCTTCGAGCAGAAATTCCGAACGTAGACTTTCGCGCTTTACTTGCTTAGCTGGAACCATGGCTAGCCGCTCCTTCGCATAGGCCGCTGCGGTCATTGAAGCGTACTTTTGTCATCTGTCGTTCGTATGGGAGTCGGCATAATCGCTGATTTCCTTGATGACAAGGCAAGGAAAGTTATTAATCAGGCCAGCTGCCTCCATCTCGAAACAGATGGACTTCCCTTCAGTTCTCTGGTTTAGTTCCATGGCTAACTGGTTCCTTCCTTTGCGTGTTTCATAACCTTGTTGCCGGATGCGATTATCCTGTAGTGAAATATTGGTTTGTCCGATTGCCTCTAGTAATCAAGTACTGGTCGTCAGACTTCTCACATTCAGTAGAACTGTCCCTCCTTCGGTGGTCAAATGCTGCGCTGAATAGCAGGTCATTGCTGGACTTCTGGTATGAAAAAACTGGGTCGGATTTTCTCATCCTGAGCTACTTATCTGCCAAGATGTTCGATATGTTTGACCTCCCCGCCATGGAGTTCGACCTGACACTCATTACTGCTTTGAGCAGAACAGCTGGGGGCTTTACAAGGAAGCTAATTCTTTAAAAATTATTCGGTATTTGTTTTCTAAGGTCATACCAACTACACCACCACTGTCTCCTTTGGGGTTAGTAACTGCGACGTCTCCTAGTCGAACATCTCGGTTCTTGTCAGGGTCGGGAATGCCGCCGCTAATGCCCACGAGAAGACCAAGGCGGAGCTAACGAACGAACATGGCCATCGATTTTGCAGTCGTCGCTGCAGGGGCAATACCGTATGAGCCCAATTCAGATGTAGTGACGATAACATATGCTTAGTGTGATATCAAACTAGAGGGCATTACTTTTCCTAGTCACTTGGTTTGATAGCGAGAACATCGTCAAAGTCTGAGAGAAGTGAAGGGCACACACGTATGCCAGATGAGTCAACACACATCACAGCTAATACAGAGGATATTCAAGTGATAGATTCTATGTAAACTTGTGGATCATTCAATTGGAATAATTCACGATTAGCTTGGCTGCCTTATTCGATGGAAGTAGCTGCCTCTTCAATAAGTCGTTGCGGAGTCCATCCACCTTGCTATAAAGGGATCAAACCGTAGCTCAAGGAGGCTATAGGTTTGTCCTTAACATTGCGCTGCCGCTTTACATCCTGCCCTGCTTTCGTAACCTCTCAGGCCGATTCATCTCCCACCACGTGAGCAGCCGCTCAAAATCTAAATTGAAGGTCCCTAATCGCCATATAAAGGCTCCTTCCACATATATCATGGCGTCTGGATAATCCTGTCCCAACATTCACACAGCCAGCAGGCTCAGAGCTCGCAAGGTTGGCAGCTGATTTCTCCCCGATATAACTAATATATATTGATTATTACGGTGTAACATTTGACCACCTCCTCCCGGTTGATGATAGGTAATGCAGACTAAATACTATTGAGGTCGAGGATGATAATGGTGCTTATGCAATTAAATATGTGCTGTTCATTATAGATCTTATTGAATTTATAAGATGTTAACTGTGCCGAGATGTCCTAGGAGGAAGGGGACACATGATTGTGAACGAGTAGACGATCTTGTGCAAGATAGAGTGAGACGGTGGCGGCAATGAAAGGCAAGAATCAAGAATGTTATGCAAAGGATTGGTGTCGACTTTTCAAGTATGCATTCTCATGTGGATCTGTAGGATGTCAGAATTAAGCACGAACTGTTTCGAACTATAGTTGTTATATCTATCTCTTAAACAGTATCTATTATCTTCATTCGTATCAATATACAAACAACAGAGTCTCTTATTTCGCCACCATTAGACCAGTCTATCTTGCATTTCCGTCTATACCAGTCACTTATGCAACCGCAGAGTCAGATCAAAAATCCCAACACCTCAGCACCACCTCCCGCATCTCCCCCTGCCGCAACGCAGTGTACACCTTACTGATCTGCGACCCGATACATTCCTTTTTACGCGCTTCACCCGAGTCGTAAGTCGGATGGTCGACAATCCCTCTGTGCAACGGGACGGCCAGCGTCTCGCGCACGAACTCGTATAGCATTCTCGACGAACTGCACAAGTATGTTTTCGTCCTTGGATGGCGGAGAAATTGACTTCGGGTGGTTGTGTAGGTCTCAGTGAGCATCTTGCTCACTTCGTCTTTCCAGTCGTTTATGGCGCTGGGTGAGACTCCGGAAGTGGAATTCGCGCTTAGAGAGGCGAAGAGGGTGCCTACGGTGCATGCGGCTGCGATTTCGCTGCGGGTGGAAAGATCATGTGTGCTGTTGCGGGCCCAGTGGTCCATAAGCTGCTCCCAGATGGAACCCTGCAGTGATTGAAGATTTCCCACTGTTTCTTGGAAAAGACCTGCGGTGATATCGTTGAGTTTCTGACGTGCGCCTTTGGCGAATTCCAGGTGGAGAGCCCGGATATCGACGGCTTGGCAAAGAACGTAGAGGTAAGTGGCCGCCATAAGTGATAGGACTTCCACGGCATCTGCTGCGTACCGTGCGCTGATAAAGGCAAGGGAGTTCAATGCCTGGTTGTGCATCTCGGCTGATTGGACATGGTTGCTAACGGGGTGATTGAGGTATCCAAGTTCCGACATGTAGGATGCCATATTAATATCCACACCCTTGAAGGCAAAGGACGTGCTAGGATCATCGATGCTTAGGTTCGGGGGTAGGCCGTTGCTAAGCATGGGGTTGATAATTTCCGAACATTGTGAGAAAAAAAGCTTTCCGAGCATCTGCATCGCTCCCATGGTCTTTTCCATTGCAGATGTAATTGCCGCGGCTTGAAAGTTTCCTCCGTGGTGGACTTCTTCATGCACTGGATCCAGGAGTGGGTTGTCTGTGGTTGCATTAAGTTCACATTCAACTTGTTTGAATGCCAACGCCATATTTTCAATCTGCGGCCCAATCCACTGGCTGGACGTTCGCAGTGCATAACGATCTTGTGCCAGTCCGCCATGCCCAGGACCGCCTTTTGATGCCAGTTGTGAGTCTGTCAAGAACAGGAATATATTTGCCGCGGCCTGGCGCTGGCCATCGTGGGGCCGCACGTCCGCAATAAAAGGGTGGTAGTTCTGTCGCGTTCCTAAGAGAGCCTCGGTTCCCATAGCCGTAAGCAACTGGGAAAGCAGGACTAGTTGATTAGCCTCGAAGAGAACCAAGCTGGCTGCACCCGCACTGAATGCTGTGCCGTTTAGAAGGCCTAGGCCCTCCTTAGGTCCTAACACCAAGGGGGTTAACCCAAGTTCTTGCAGCGCTTGGTCGGCAGGTATTATCTGACCATCACGGTCTCTGTGGATAGAGATATCCGGGTTGCCTTCCAAGGCGCCGGCAATATACGCCAGGGGAGTCAGATCCCCCGAAGCGGAGATACTCCCACGCAGAGGTACGGTTGGGGTCATCCCATTGGACAGGAGGGCCAGGATATGATGCACAACTTGGGGTCGAACGGCGGAATGGCCGCGCAGGAGGGAGTTGCACCGCGTGAGCATGGCGGCTTTGACGACCGGGACTTGCATGCGGTGACTCTTCAGCTCTAACGAGGTACCCGATCGAGGAGCTGTTAAGCCCCGATCGGTCGGAAGTAGGACAGCCGCGTTGTGATGCTGGATCAACGCCTTCTGTAGCATAGCGTAGTGATTAGTGCGGGTGTCTGCACTTCCACCGAAGCCGGTGTTGACGCCATAGATGGTCTCGCCGTTGAGCAATTTCTGATTGAGCACCTGGACACTCTGCTCCATCAGATCCAAGACGTGCGGATTGCTGGTGATTGTCGCAGGAATGCCATGGCTGGTCGATTGTCAGCTGGTTCTAGGAGACGTCACTAGGTACCACCAGGGAACTTACTGAGCAACGGCATATACAGCGCTTACATCGAGTGAATGTCCATCCAATGTCAGACCTCGCGTCGTTTCCAGGATACGACACAACCGGCTACAGGACGACAGCACCGTGGTTGTATAGTTTGATGGACAGGAGCCATCCCGGTAGACGCTGAGAGGAACAGACTTCCCCATTTTCAGTGTTATGTTTCGGGGAAGCCCTCAGATGAAATAGCCCAGTGGACAAGCTTATGCCGAGAAAGCTGCAAAGGTGGAGAGGAGTTGATGACGTGTACTAGAAGATAGATAGATAGTAGGTAAATAGATGACAATAGAGTAGTGTATCTATTCTCGGCTCACGTCAAAGTGCTCATCGGATAGACATGGGCAATACTCGGGTGAGACTGATGCTGAGCCGAATGATCCGCAGTGTGCGAAACCAAGACCGCACTTCGGATAAGACCGCTTCGAATACGACTCAACTACACTGTAGACACGGAATCGACACGGAATCGACTCGACTGGACTGTTTGCTGAGAGATCCCATTCGTCCGTGGCGATGCATTTGGGCCTAGATTTTTCTGGATTTTTCTGGATTTTTGTGCATGGAAGCGAGCGCCCCACCGACTAAAAATTAGTTCGACAAGATTCAACATTCACCTCTCTGGCCAAATTGGTGGTGTCAGAATTGTCACTGTAGATAAGAATACTACAATGTATTGTGGCTGCTCTATTGAATGCCTTGTTGCTTAATATTGTATGTATGTGGTACGATTCCATGAACGCTCGCCTATGTATACCTAGCGCCTTGGCAGCACACAGAGAATCGCACTTTTCCCGCGGATTCTACCCTTGAATCTCTCATGTATTTAGCCAAGATAGCCACTCAATTCTACCCCTACTTGTCTCCCTTTGAATTGGAGCTTCCCTCTGGCCTGTTCTTTTCATAACAGTATGGATCGAAATACAGCTTCGTTCTCCGTCAACGCTGCAAAACCTACGTATCTAACACGCTTCTGCCCGGTCAGGTTGTGTCAGAATAGGCAGATATACCAGTACTACTTGCAAATCGTAACCATGCTACCTTTGTGCTGTAGTGGTATATCTGACAGTTTGGGTCCAGAGCCGGGCAGAAATGGTGGGTGTTGTGGAATTCAGGGGAAGTGATGCGCAGCGAGCTATTCTATCAGCTACAGGCCAACTTTTAGCCGAAATAAGAAGTAGATGTCGTTCGATGGAAACACCAGGAATCACAGTATCTCAACCAACTGGGTCTCTTGCGTTCCTATCTAGGTGCTCAACTAATTATCTAAAAGATTCAGGGGTTGAATCGATTGTCAGACATGTCAAATAATATTGCCGCTGGTGGACCAGAATCATGTGACTAGATCGGGGTAAAACCCCCGCGGAGCACACAACAAAATAATCAAGAAGAGCCCAACCAGCTCAATTCATTCAAATAAGACCTTTTTACCAATCGTACTCTATTTCCTCTTCGGGACTAGCCGTATATCTAACAGTATTTAGCCAAGTTCGTGGGTGCCTCCGTACCCCCTGAATCCCAGACTCCATACTTCCAACATTTTCGAGAGCCAATGGGGCCAACTGGGACGCGAGAAATTAAATGGGGCGCAGCCCTTTACACCAGGGACGCAAATAACTGTTAGGCAACTCTTAGAAAGCTAATTAGCCCAACCTTTAGGCCTTGGCTAAGGCGAGCTTTAAGCTGGGGCTACGATAGACACCAGTATACGACAGGTCCTGGTAGATGCATGCATCAGGGTTTGCTTACTATCTTGATCCTTCGGACCCCTCACCATTATAGGGGCCAAAAATGCAATGATCTAAAATTCTAGCTACGTAATTGAATGCCTATCATACCAAGGCATCTAGTTGGATTGCATTTAGATTGTTATTAATAATCGAATTAGAACCCGCAGTCTCAGTGAATTTGTGGAAATTACGATGATTTTTAATATAACCGGCCCTTCCACCTACGGCATGGAGGGCCGCAGCCTACTTAGTTGGTTCTAAGTTGATGGGTAGTATAAGTATTGGATAAGGCTGGATACCTAATTAGTATAATCCTTAATCTGTCGTGGAGAATATTTAACTACAACATTGTAATCACTTTGAATTCGGTTAACCCCCCCAACTTTTATAACTCTTCTGTTCACTATGATCGCAAGCACCCAACTCGATGGTGTGGCTCTTGTTGTCGGAGTTAGTCTTCTCATACTCCTCCATATCTCGCTTACCCCTCATGCTATAGCTATGCTACTTGAGGCTAACATGGTACACCCATATAGTCTGGCCGCGGCATCGGTCAACAAGCGGCCTTTTCCCTAGCCGAAGCAGGTGCCAGAGTAGTCATCTTCGCTGATATGAATGAAGAGACAGCCAAATTATCTGCCGAAGAAAGCAAGAAATACGCCTCAAATAAGGACTACACCGCGACTACTTTTACCGTTAATGTTACCGATGCCAAAGGCGTCCAGGATATGGTGGATTTTGTCATTGAGAAATTTGGACGTCTTGATTACTGTGTGAATGGTGCGGGGGTGAGTATTATCTATTTATCTCCATGTCTATATTATATGCACTATGAACCAATTATAAATATCTAATAGGTTGATAATGGCGTTCACTGTCCTGTTGCCGATACTAACATCGAAAACTTCGAACGTATTATGAATATAAATGCAAAGGGTATGATGCTGTGTGTCCGTGCCCAGTGTGCAGCGATGCGCAAGCAAAGCCCCAAAACAGTCCAGGGCCGTAATGGCACGCGTGATATTGGGCGCGGCGCGATTGTAAATATCGCCTCTGCAAACGCCTTCGCTGGTCTCCCAGGAAAAATGTCATATACTGTATCCAAGCATGCGGTGATGGGGTTGACAAAGATGGCAGGTATGTTCTATTTAATTTATTATACCTTGCACCACATTGTAAAGGGAATAAAGGAATATTAATAAATTATATAGGGCTGGATCACGCTGCAGAAGGGATCAGATGTAATGCCGTCTGCCCGACATGGGTCCGGACGCCTCTTCTTGATATTGAACTGGAGGCGAACCCTGAAGTTGCGGGCATGATCTCTGCTATTGTGCCGATTAAACGGGCGGCAGAGTGCGAGGAGGTGTCAGATACAATTGCGTATCTACTTAGCCCGGCATCAAGTTATATTAATGGGACCAGTGTTTTGATTGATGCAGGAGTTACGACAACTGTACGTCTCTTTTAGTCTTATCCTGATTGTTTCATTCTGCTATTAGTTCAATGGCATTATCAAATAGTGTAAGAATGAAGAAAATTAATTGAAAAGACTTCTCTATTGCTCCAGTAATTAATACTCTAATTCCGAGAGGATTTTCTGAATGGACTGTACGCCAAACCGTCTGTGGAGTAACACAAGCATAAAATTTCTTCCTGGACCTTACTCAGGCACTGTTGGTGTTGAATATTTTAATAATACCAGTACATTACAACTAAGAGAAAAAGAGGACAGGCTGCATGCATAGGGAAGTAGCTGAGTGGAGTCGATGCTCAGAATAGCGCTTATACATATACGATTTTGATTGATCCTCAGTAACTTATTGCCTTATAGATAACCTTACGGAACTGTGTGTTTAGCTTAGTATTGTAAATTTCTAGGACGTCCACTCCGCTCGTGTCAGTATAAAAAGGCCTGTATGGGGCAGCAAACGGTCAAAGTTTCTCAATGTGTATCTCAACCAAAATCTTTGCCTTTCAGAATGAATACAATCAAACCCACCATTGTTCTGGTCCATGGTGCCTGGCATACCCGGACCATGTTGCCTGCGTCCGTCATATTGTCGAACCCTTGGTTGAATGTGGACAGCGTGTCTTGATGGTGATGCATTCTTTTGTTGGGGGCAGTGTGTACGGACGCAATTGAGGGTCTGTCGTTGGTAGACCGCCAACGCAAGGGTCAACCCGGAGGCGTTATCCATCTTACCTACCTCTGTGCTTACATCCTGCCGCCCAATAGCACGATCATGGGAATTGTCGAGGAAGCTGGTATGGCACATCTTTGGTCCCAATTCGTCAATGAGGCGGAAGATGGGTCCACATTTCCTGTTGATCCAGTGTTGTTGTTCCTCGGCGGGGTGGACAAGGAGATCGTGGATGAGGCACTGCCTCATCTAGTGCGCTTCCCTCGCTCAGTCTTTACAGCCCAAACGTCTGGTAGCGCCTGGCGACATATTCCAGTAACCTATGTGCTCACACAGGAGGACTACTCGGTGCCTCGGGTGTACCAGGACATTATGTTGGAGAAGGTGCGCAAAGAGGGGCTTGTGCTCAGAACAGTGGATTTTAAGACCAGTCACAGTGTGTTTATTACGAAGCAGGAGGAAATGGTTCAGCTTGTGGTGGAGGCAGCCGAAGATGAGCGCAACCCCGTATGAAATAATGACCGTGTAGCGGTCTTAGTACGAAACAAGACTAAAGGGGCATGGCATTTACCGCAGCAGAGGTTAAGATGATTAAGGTATTTCAGCACCGTTGTCGTATGATTTGTCCATGTCAATATAGTGGAAATATTGGAAATCGGCTGTACAGAACCATCTATACCTCGTCTCCCTTTTGCATAGTTGGATATTCTCCGCCCCATCCCCGTTTCCAGCAAAAAAAGTGTTCCACGGTTATTCGGGATTCTTGAAAAACTATATACCATCATGACATCCTGCAGGTGCCACATTGTTTCCATGGTTCTTACTTATATAAGATCTCTTAACGGGGCCACTACTGTGTGAGCAGCACCGCAGCGATATTAGCCACCACAAAACTCCAAGTCCAATGAAGTCCACGCCTAATATGATACTTCACCGTGTGATCAATTGACTCGGATATTATTGATCCTTGGGAACGGTATATCTGGTACATCCTTCCCCAAACACTTGCACGGGGGTTTCATTCTTCCTTCCTTTATATCAAAGAACACAAGCTGACCCTCCGAGACGATTTCGTTTAGCCGCTCAATATGTCGGTGGTAGATACCCTCAGATGACCTCCCAGGTAGTGGCAGAAGAACCCCGCGGAGGAACAACAGTGTTGCTCAACTAGCAACCTGCTGGCTCTTTACCCAAGCCTTAGGTTCACGAGCTGTACAGATAACGATTGCCTTAGGATGTAGTTCCATCAGTTCCGGTACGACCTGCAAACCGGGGGCATCCATAGCAGCAATATATCCATCTAGCCTATAAGAGAGCGAACTTGCTGTTGCTCTTGGGGTTCGCCCTAAGCTAGTGCCTGAGGATTCCAATCCAGGGTTTAATTTCAATTGGACGACCCTTTGTTGTTTGCGTACTGCCATGGTGGATGGGCCCATCTAGGAGAATGCTGAGGGCAGTGCTGAATGAGGTGGTTGCTGTGCGGGAGAGACCAGGCGCAATAACTTGGATGTTCTTCCCGGGCTGTGGTACAGAGGCTTGTTGACTCATATTGATGGCTTTGGGACGTATCTGTAGGGAATATACTACTTCAGGTGAATCTTTAGTCGAGGTGGTGTATTATCAGTAGAATGGGAACAAAGTTACGAGTAGTATGGGAGATGGTGGGAGGACAAGGCACAGCATGCAATACTTCGAAAAGTATATATATCTACTAGGTATTTTTAGGACAAAGGATAACTTGGGAAAGTCAAATACGCTAGAGTTCAGCGCTGACACTTCATGCATATATAAATGACCTTATAGTGGACAGTGGGCTTTTTTTCTCTGTGTGCTGCGTGATTATGGCAACGTAATCGGACACTGAATGGCAAAGTTTTTCACCCCTGCCACCCCCCCATTTGGATAATATTTTGTCGGTCAGCTGAATACGCGTATGAGCCAGTATCACCGATCATATAATAATATGGATCTGCATTGAAAAGGATAAGTTCTCTTGAGGTCTCTAACTATCTGAATCTATCTGGGAGAATCGAATAAAAGGTGAAAAACAAGAGGCAAAGTCAGACTGAGCGGATACTGAATAATGGGTAATATATTGACCCACTTTGGTCACACTTTGTGACATTTTACCAAGACCATGAGCCATCCAAACTGTTGAACTAGTGCCCCAGCCAGGTTTTGCAGAAACCTGGTATCAGTTGTTGAGTACTTCGTAGAGGTGAATGGGATAAAATGCGTAGGATTATAATGAGGCGTGCGCTCTTCAATAAGTTCCGTGGCTGGGAGGACTCCAGCTCGGACAGCGGGAGTTTTACAATGGCCTGATTGCAAGAGGCGGGCTAATTTATTTTCTTGGTGCCATAGTAGACTAGCCGCTGCTTGAAATGCAATGTATTGAACTTAAAATGCCTACTGACGCCTTAGATACTCACTTGTGCTGGAGATCAACATGATGTATGCAGCGTTACTGAGGGTGGGTTTCCTTCCCAACGATACATTCCCCATAACATCCCATCTGACAAATATAATCTGAGATGTGGTCCTACCCTCTGGCCATAGAATCTAATTGATGAAACCGAGTCTATCACCCTCTCCCTTTGGATATGCAACCCCTGAATTGACGGATTAGCAATGCTGCAACTACTTCTGGTAAGGTCTCTGGATTTACGCACCATGGATGGGATGAACAAGCCATCCAGGTTTCAACATATCCACCGTCCGGGATTTGGTCCATTGATCTAGCCTTTCCCAGTTAACGCACTGATGGGAGGTTGCGTTCGCGATCGGAAGCAGAGAACCCGGACTCCATTGATAGGTTATCAGCCCGATATCTCCATGGCACATGGCCGATTGACGAAGGAAGTCGATGCAGTGCTCTGGCAGGAATCCGTCAGCAGTGCAACCTGGTAATACTATTATGCAGGTGGGATATATAATACAGACCATTATGCATCCGGTTCATGTCGTCCTGCTTTTCGGTGAACTCCGGGAAATAGTAGTCGGGGTACATATACTGATGAATTCTCTTCAAGCAGTGAAGTTCATGGTAGACATTCAGAGTCCCCAGGTATCCTCCGCCCTCCGGAACAGCGACTCCGAGGTTCTCTCGCCCCAAGTGTTCGATGTATTCCGGCTCGATGATGATGTTCTCCGCTAAGTTTGACAGGAGTAAGTTGGGCTTATGTTTGGAGCCGGAGAAGAGCGAGCCGTGAAGCTTACCATTGAGTAAGTCATGCCATGCCTTATCTAGTGCTGGGCTTGGTTTCCCGACGAATCTCCCATCTTCCGTGATATGGTCCTCCAAGCTGAACTTGTGGTTTTCCCACTGAACAGCGGTCACGGCAGGGGCTGCAACGTGCAACATAAGTTACTGAGGAATCTACTTGGGGACGAAACATACAGAGTGGCAGGCCATTCCGGCGAGGATCCAGTCCATTCTTCGCCACTGCAGCTAGGACAGCACCATAAATTGCGAAAAGAATCACATGGCCCATAATCAGCCATCGGCCTTTCTGCCACCAGCGTAGGTGTCGATGAGGCGCGAGTCCGTATGGATAACCTTCAAGCAGGTTGTCCTGGGAACCACCATCCTTAAAGGGCTCATGCTCCTTGGAAGGTTCTCTGGATTTATCGCTTACATGTAGATAAGGTGTAGGGCGTTTCACCCATGAGAGAAGCTGCAGCCTATTCAGGTGGACCATGGCATATAGAAGTGCAATTGAAGCAGAAGAGAAACGGACCTTTCGTGCCCGCCCTATTTGCGGAGTGTAGGATTTTTAAGTAATGCATTTCAATAAAATGTCCTGTGGTGAGGAGAAATATTACTCCTCCTCGATAGACAGTCCAATAAGAAGCAATCCGACACTGATGACCGGGCTGATGTGATGCGGAGGATCGCATGGTGAGGCTGAGGGTAATGCACTGTCATCGTATGCTGCAGATATGACTCGGGGTGGTCAGCCTGTCTCAGACCTTTACCATCATGGTCACCGCCGTCCAGTGGTGACCTCAAATGCAGTGTCAACCATTGTCACATCTTCTGCTGTTTCTTTGGGTGCCTGACAAGTGACTCCGGTCTTATTGCTGATGTTTCAGTTCCTCAGCTTGTCCGCGTTCTCTATAGCCATTTACCAATTTATTTACCTTTATTTTTATATTATTTTTATTATATTTTCAAAGTCTCTTTTGTCCTTTGCCTTGTCATGCTATACTTGAAATGGTGCAATAATCATCATAAACAAAAAGTGGCCGGAGCATGTTATCCGAAAGTACACTTCTCGGGCAAATGCTGCATGATGAATCTTTGGATCTTATATCATCTCCTTTTTACCATATCAACGGTCGTGACATCATGGACACCTTACGCTATTAAAGAAATCCACGAGGTACCCTCAGCATGGACTCGCCGAGGAGCCGCAAACTCAACTCTGAATATAACACTGTACATTGGTTTGCAACCAGCGACTCCCAACAAATTGCATAAGCATCTCCTTGAAAGTAAGATGACGTTGTCCCGAGGTCAAGCGGAACCAATTTTCTAATAAAGACATATAGTTTCCGATCCTTCCCATCACAGATATGCTCAGTTTTTAAGCAGGCAGGATGTAAGGAAGGCTCTGGAACCGCCTCGACAGGCTGTGCATCACGTACAGGCTTGGTTGAGCCGTGCGGGCGTCGCCGATGGCTCTCACTCAATCTGTGAGAGCAGGGATTGCATGATGGTGACTTTGACTGTTGCAGCTGCAGAGAGATTGCTTCAGACAAAATACCATGAGTACATTAATGGGGAGGAAACGGCAATAAGAGCAACACAGTGGTCACTACCAGAAGAATTGCATGAGGTGATTGACGTTATCCAGCCCACCACGTCATTCTTTCGCATTCCAGCCCGGGCTAGGAAGATGGCACGTCAGAATAGAACAGGAGGGGAAAGCAGTAGCACTTCACTCAACGATCTCGCCGTAGAGGTCGAAGAAGGGACTGGCAACGTAATAGACCTACAAAGTATTCCGGCCAATTTGACGCCCCACCAAGCATGCAACACGAGTGCGGTGACGCCCCTGTGTCTGCGAACCCTGTATGGGACACTATACTATAAGGTTCAGGAATTGAGCCAGAATCGAATGGCTCTGGTCAATTACCTGGGGGAGTTCAATAACCAATCCGATATTGCACAATTCCTCCAGGCCTATCGACCCGATGCCGTTGCGGGAGCCAAAACTTTCCATGACATTAGTATTGCGGGTGGCATCAATCAGCAAAGCCCAGCTACACCGCAGCAAATAGCGAAGGGTATAGGCCGGGAGGGCAATCTCGACGCGGAAATCATGCTGGGCATTGCGCATCCTATTCCCCTTACCACGTACACGGTCGCCGGGGAGCCACCATTTACTCCCGACTCCTATACCCTCACCAACACCAACGAACCCTACCTCACATGGCTAGACTGGATTCTCGCACAGCCGGACTCCGAGCTCCCCAGCGTGGTCTCGACTTCCTATGGTGACAGCGAACAAACCGTGCCCTTTTCATACGCCCAGCGTGTCTGCCGGGGCTTCGCGCAGCTCGGCGCTCGGGGCGTATCCGTCATCATGGGTTCTGGAGACCATGGAGTGGGACAACCAGAGCACTGCATGTCCAACGATGGCCAGAACCGTCCCCAGTTCCAGGTCAACTTTCCCGAGTCCTGTCCGTGGGTCACCTCGGTCGGGGCGACCAAGGGGATCGAGCCGGAAGTCGTGGCCGTGAATGACGACAACGGGTTCGTCTCTGGCGGAGGGTTCAGCAACTACTTCCCTCGTCCATCTTATCAGCGACAGAACCCGCAGGCGGTTGCTCGATACCTGTCTGAGATCGGCGACTTGCACTCGGGCCTGTTCAACCCTGAGGGGCGAGCGTATCCAGATGTCGCGGTACAGGGGTATCGGTATGCCACCGTCTGGAATGGGGAAACGCGACTAGTGGATGGGACATCAGCATCGACGCCCACGTTCGCCGCGATCGTGGCTTTGGTAAACGATGCGCTGATCGCGAGCGGTCAGCCACGCATGGGGTTTTTAAATCCGTGGCTATATGCCGAGGGACATGAGAGCTTTCGTGACGTTACGGTCGGGTCTAATAAGGGATGCAACACCACGGGCTTTCCGGCGGGCGAGGGATGGGATGCAGCAAGTGGATGGGGCACACCATGGTTTCCTGACTTGGTGAAGATGGCGCTGCAGCGGAGATTCCGTAGTAATCGACCCTGGTATGTCCCGTGATGCGGCCTCGGTCGAGCATGCCTCTTTCGGTCTCGGATATACCGTCTTGATCACCTGACGCCCGCTCTCTGCCGCTCGCTTCTACAACCAACCGGGCCAGTAATCCAGTATAGATAGTATGAAGCCATACAGCCACATACAAACGAGGTATTGATTAGATTTCTTGGTGGAATAGGATAGTCAACATAAGGAAGCTGTACAATTAATTTTTTCCGTCCCGAAATTGCTGCGGCAGCCAGATTTGCCTTCGCCGATGAACCACTATAGGTGCCTCTTCCGCTTCCTCCTGGCTTTTCTTACTAATATCCTGCATTTCGTTCGATAAAGAAGGTCCCGAGGCATTATTCTTATCCTTATTAGTTTGTTGGGAATTTTTTTTAAGCTGTAGATTAGCTTGTTTTGCGACCTTTTCTCTTTTTGACGTCATTTTACTGACTGTTCCTCTGGGTCCATGGGCCCGAGAAGTTAAACAGGCTTCAGGCCTTTGCACCTGTGCTTAAATATTTGTTAAATGGCCTGAAAGCGGCGATGATAATCTAACCGAGGTCATGAGAGTAGGCAGAGTTCTCGAGAGGGGAAACAATGGTGAGTTTAGTGATCGAAAACCCTGAGAAAAAGAGATCCTTCGGATGTGAGTGAGAGGGCGCTGCGCCAGGTCACTGAAAATATATATTTCTAGGCACTTGTAAATTATAATGCGAATTTACACTGGTCATCCCTCTTTCCAGGTGATCATCGTGCATTCCTCCATTCAATCCCCAAAGTCTTCTCTCGACCATCAGAGTAACTGGCGACCCTTGGCTCGCAGCCGAGCACCGTACAGCCAGAGAAGGAATGGAGCCGGGACCCCGATGCCCAGAAAGAGAAAGGCCAACATGCTATTGCCCCATCCCTGACCAAGATGCTTGTAAAGTGCAGGGGCAAATAGAGGAAAGCAAAAAGCAAAGATACTCCTCATGAACTGGCTGGCGGCACTGGCCGACGCCATGTGCCCTTCAAAAGCTTCCATAACATACTGCTGAAACGCCTGGGTGGTCATAATCATGCCCAGATTGAACATGGCGGCCCCGATGTCGACTGCGATCCATGGCAAGACGCGCTCGGCCGACCAGCCGTAGAGAAAGAGACCCGCTGGAATGAAGAAGAGCCCGGGCAGCAGCAAGGGCACGCGGTACTCGGGGGCCGTCTGGCCGCCGGCTCGTCGTTTGAGGTAGGCCCATAACTTGTCGGTGACGCGCGCTCCAACCTGGGCGCCAATGGTCGAGCCAATGACCAGGGAGATATAGTGCAGGCCACTGACCGAGACGGATTGATGATATCGGACGATGTAGACAGTCGCGAATTCGGTGATCACCAGATACAAAATGCCAAAGTTGTAGGCAAAGAATATGGAGACGACCTGGAGGATGGGTTGGGTGGCCAGCATCCAGATCGGCCGGCAGATGGCCCATTTCAGCTTCCGCGGCAGCGACTGGGAGAGGACATCATCCCACTTGGTGTGATAGGGCCTTCCCGTCGCTTTGCGCAGTTTGCGCGCCCGCCAGTGGAGGAGGACGCGCTCATAACTTTCCGGGAAGAGCCAGAGCGCGCTGATAGCCAGGCAGCCATCGAAGATAGACAAGACCCAGAAGAGCCACCGCCAGCCGACGCTGTTCGTGATGACGCCGCCGAGAATGGGACCCAACGCGGGCCCTAGCAAGGGAATGAAATTGGCGATCGAGAAGGAATACCCGCGCTCCTCGGGTCGCCAGCAATCGCCGAGGACAGGGATGGACACCTGGTTGTACGTCAGTCCTGCCGCCTACTGCACAGCATCGGGGGTCAACCATTCCCATACCGCAAACTCGGCGCTGGCCCCCAGACCCGACAGGATGCGCCCGGCCAGCATCAACCCCCGGTTGTGGGCGAAGCCGCAGACGGTGTTCCAGAGCACATACCAGGCCGAGGCGACGATCCAGACGACGCGGCGTCCGTACACCTCGGAGAGCGGCGCCAGGACCATGGGCCCGAAGGCAAAAGCCAGCACAAAGATGGAGAGCAGCATGTTGGTGGTTTCGGGGCTCGAGTGGAGGTCTTCGCTGATCGCCTCCAGGGCTGGGGCCAGCATACCCCCGCTCATCAACGTCACCAGGCCGCCAAAGGAGGTGATCATGGTGATCCCCCATTTCCACGGCATTGACCAGTTGAGCGGATTCTCGGGGTCGTCAAGCCCGTTCCATGTCACCTGTCGTCTCCCGTTAGTTGTCGTTAACCTCTGGAACTCCCACCACTCACCAGAAATTCATCCTGCTGGTTGGAGTCCACCTCGGTCTCTTGGGTTGTTTCTTCCGTTTTGGTCTCCTCGGCTATGGGAGCGGCAGTTTCAATGTCGTCCTTCATCTCTGGGGGGCTCTTTGTGTCAACTGAGCGTGCACACCACAGGAATCCCCCGGGAAGAGAACAGGACCAGGACGCTGTATATAATAC
Source organism: Aspergillus tanneri (assembly GCF_003426965.1). Lineage (NCBI taxonomy): Eukaryota > Fungi > Ascomycota > Eurotiomycetes > Eurotiales > Aspergillaceae > Aspergillus > Aspergillus tanneri. The sequence continues at coordinate 439,498 of NW_022984634.1, read as the reverse complement.
AGCCTCGTCGCGCGGAGCACGCTAGTTCCCAAAGGCGCAATCGGGGCCGAGGCCGCTTCGGAGGCCGGCCAATGGTTACTTTGCAGGGATCGCTTATGGCCAAGATATCTGTCAGAATAAGGCCAGTCCATGCTGGGACATCATGGGAAGTAATAAAGTGACGTGGCTATATAAGCTGTTCCTCCAGAAGAAGAGGATTCAAGCCTTCATAGAGTTACACTTATAATCCTGACAATAAAGTGTCTCATTCGCTGTTGTTGTTGAGCGCCCGAATCCTGGTTTGACCACCTTCTTTCCTAAGGACCTAAAGACCTCGACGTAGATAGTACCTGAAGAGGAAGATCCCCAGGAAGATTCTCAAGGCTAGACTAGAAAAGGTATAAAGAGGTTCAGCGTGTGATTAAAATGTATAATACACGCTGAGGGGGTGTCTCAGAATAGGCAAATATACAAGAACTACGCACAAATTGTATCAGCGCTACTTTTGTAGTGCAGTGGTATATCTGACAATATCCGGGCGCTCAGGGATGAGGCAGGAGTTCTGGATCTATGGACGATTCCTGCTCGTATCCAGGCCATCCTGTCCACCCTACGCCACCAGTAACTCCGCGTCTCTTAGGCGTCCAATGAGTCCGACAGGTCATCCGGTGCGCATCCCGTCGCACTGCTTACGATGCGGGGTGCCCCCAATCAGCAGCTTCCCAAGGTCAGTTAGATACTGTGCTGCACGGACAGGGGTCCTCTCGCGTGGCGATATTGGTTGAGACAGGGAGCAACGGGATTCAGGAAGGATGCAGTCCCATGCGCGCCGCCCACAAATCACCACACTGGACGATTGCAAACTGCCAAGTCTCCCAACTAGAAGCTTAAATAGACGGACCGACTGGTGCCAATCGGGGCCCTTTCGAGGCCGTCCACCGACTAATCGCGATCAAGGAGATCATTCGCCGCACTGCCAAACGTGGTAAATAGATTGCATAGATAGGATACAGTAAGCGGCGGGGTCTCTTATTCGGTATAAGAATGCTTCCGTGCGGAATGCTACTCTACGTCTACGATGGCTCTTGTAGATTCATGGATGACCATAATCGGAATCATGTTCCAGGAAGCGCAAGTGACCCCAGCGCCGGTGACGATCGAGCGTGATCCGCTTGAGGTTCGGAGGGAGAGAAACAGGCTGGCACAGCGCCGACACCGCCAAGGCATGCTTCACCCCCTGATATTTCCACTTACGCATGTTCTCCAACTAATGCCCAGTCAGCGAAACGGGAGAATGCCCATGGCAGACGTAAATCGAACCCCCAGAGGCCCGGCTTGCTGGTCACCCAAAGTCCGGACTCGACGATGCAGACGACGGCTATGAGTGTCCCGAACAATGCAGCGTCGATCCAGCTGCCCAATCCCCTCAAGTAAGTCGAATAACGTCCCCCCTGGTTTGTACTGGCTGGCCGTGGTTGACACCATGACGGGTACCTAGTCTGGACTACCTGCCGGATGTGATTCGAATGCCTCATCCCAATGTGGGGGATTTTATGGACTGCGAAAATCTACTGATGCAGATGGAATCATCCATGGCCTCCATCCCACCGGGTACGGAGAATGACAATGAGCGTTCATGTCGGTCCTATTCCCCCTATACCACCCGGCTACCAGAATCGTCGCCCACGGCAGTCAACCACAACCTTGATCAGACACAGGCTCACCACTGCAAATCCCACAGCACCTCCGCGCTACATGAAAATCAAATGGCCCTGCCGAATGCGCCCCCCTTGGTGCCTGACCCCCGCTTCCACTTGCCCTCTAGGTGTTGCTCCGATGACAGTGGTCATGTCGTCAAGCAAAATTCCGACCAGGGCCCAGCAGCATACGGCACGCGCGATCAGGTATCTTCTGTCCCAACATGCTATGCCGCCCGAGCCGAATGCCCCTCTATATCGAGATACACCCCAGGTACGCCAGAGGGCAATGGTTACATGGTCGTGTGCTAAATGTTCCAGACACGCATGCTGCTCCGTCGCACGGCACCGCAAACTGCTCTCACCGGGCATTCGAGTCCGGAACGGATCGAGCAGACCTTGCCACGCTCCAGCTGCGACTGGAGAAAGCCTTAATATCCATCGAGGAAGCCGGATTTGCATCGATAGAGGATCTTGTCACTGATTATTATACTCGGCAGTTCTCCAAGGACACGACCCTCGCGGCCGCACAGTCCTACTCCCGCAGTAGACGCCTTCGCCACCTTCTCCATGCACTGCATGAGAATACCCGGACCTGGAGTGAGCGCGAAGTGACCGGATACCAGGAATCCGTGATCCGAGCAGCCGAGGAAATACTTCGAAACGAGATCCAGAAGCAGGTCTCCAAAAGCCGGCAAAAAAGACCACCGGATGTGACGAAGGCTTCAGGCTATAGTCATTCCTTCGCCCACGGCCATTCGTTGTCGCTTCCGAATTATAGCCTACCACTTTCGCCCTCCATGCCTTCGCGCCGAAGCCCTGAGATGGAGACTCTTCTCGAGAAGATTCGTCGGAATGCGCTGGCATCCACCTTCACCCAAGATATTCCCCGCCTACAAGAAACTGTAATTTGCCCGGAATATTTCTTTGTTGCACTCACCGTCTCCGTTATGCCACCTTCTGCTTTTCTAACGACACGTTCTATTTAGGTTCCGGAAGTGTTTTTTCTACTGACTGAGCTGGCCCAAAGTAGTGGCCTTCGCGGACAAGAACGATCAGCTGCAGTATGTCTGTTTTTAAATATGCTTGGATTATAGATACACAAGTATTACCGGAGATTTTATTGTGTTATTGGTGTCTGTACGGCATACAACTGTAGTGACTCAACTCGTTTGACTTGGGCTATGTGCATAAACGCCGCCAGACATGAAGATCCGAGATAAAGATGATCACCGTGTCGAGGTACCAAGTAGGTGTACATGAGACTATTTACGAACAATTGATGTCTTCCAAGATATTTACAGCCTAAATAGATTTGTTAGAGGGGGACTATGTTTACAGTTATGGCTTATATATCAAAGAGTGAAATTTCGAACCCCACCCTCCGTAGGTCATAACTAAATGCTTCCTACAGACATGGAGACGGAAGGAAACCGGAATATTCATTGCACCCATGTTCTCCGCCCACAAAACCTCGAAGATAGTCTGTACCTACCCTATCACCACATTCCGTCGCATTTGTCCGATGGTCAACCAGCACATACAATTCATGTGCCATGAGAAGATCTAATAAGTGTTTAACTATGGCCTTGCTCTCAGAGGACTAGGATACTTACTGTCTTAGTCGCCTAGTGGTCATCCGAATGAGCTTCAGAGCGCTTGTCGGCGATATAGCGTGTTGCGGAATCAGCATCTGCTCGCTTGTCGGCAATATAGCGAGTAGCAGAATCCGCGTCTGCTCTCTTGTCGGCGATGTAACGCGTAGCGGAATCAGCATCTGTTCGCTTGTCGGCGATGTAGCGAGTAGCAGAATCCGCGTCTGCTCGCTTGTCGGCGATGTAGCGAGTAGCAGAATCCGCGTCTGCTCGCTTGTCGGCGATGTAGCGAGTAGCAGAATCCGCGTCTGCTCTCTTGTCAGCGATGTAACGAGTAGCGGAATCAGCATCTGCTCGCTTGTCGGCGATATAGCGGGTGGCTGAATCCGCGTCTGCCCTCTTATCAGCAATGTAGCGAGTCGCTGAGTCTGCGTCCGTTCTCTTGTCAGCGATATAACGTGTAGCCGAATCCGCGTCTGCTCGCTTATCAGCAATATAGCGAGTGGCCGAATCCGCGTCCGCGCGAGCTGCAATTGGGGCTACGAGAAGGATATATTATTATTTGGCGTTCCACTGAGGCACCAGTCACCAACATACCATCAGCTATGGGAGCTCCGGCAGCAAGAGCAGCGAAGAAGGAGACGAGGGCAAGGGTCTTAGATAGCTGCATATTGCTCTGTTTGGAAGACGTAAAGTGTAATTGTGAACAACTGGTTCTGGAGTTGGCTGTGGGCTGTAAGAATATTGTGGTCGTATAGGTAGAATAGGCGTCATGCAAAGACCAAGTTCAATTTATATCAACGTGGTAGGCACACCTTTGGGTCACTTGGGATCAGAATGACCTTGTGTCTCTCCATTACCAAGGTAGACAGCTCACCATGACCATTGACCGGAATACGGCCGCATCGGACATACGAGCACTGCGTTTATTCCCGAACATGGCCTATGCAGTGTCAAGGTGAGTTTGACTTTGCTTTCGATTGAGGTTTCAAATTCACATGCCTGCGGTGTGATCCAAGGGATGAGAGTAAGGCATGCCAGGAGAGATGGAATAGCTCCGAATTCTATTCCTGCTCCGCAGAAGCCTGTCCAGTAGAACCGTTCAGCCAACATGTCTTGTTGAAACAGGATATAACTTGTCAAACGATGCCAGACGCTAATGCAAGGTCAATCCTGGTGGGCCTAAACTAAGGGCCCCATTCCTTTCTGACAAGGAAGAGTATACCCCAAATTATTAGCATGTCAGCCATGAGGCTGCCGGGTTCCTCTAAACATGATTATTGTCGACAGAGGGAAGTAGTGCTCACCTAATCCGCTAACTGATGACGGTCAACATTCGTGACCTGCAGTCATTCACCAACGGTCTAGCTGTGGACTATTCGTAGCGTGCTGACACTGCATCGACCACAATATCGTGATTAGAGTATTGGCCTTTATCATCAGGTGTCTGTGTGTAGTACCATCGAGTAGGTCCCCGCTGTTACCTCGGATGACGTCTCCCCATGGTGATGAAATGCAGCTGCATCTTGGCGTTCCCATTACCAGGTGGACGTCAGGTTACGTGCCCTCTGCTCCACGTTTGGCATATCTCTCTTCCTGCAGTTATCTCTTCATCTGAGGGCCTGGAATGGATGTGCCTCAATCCAGCATGGACCATGACAAAGGAACCCATTTCGACGACAATGTGTCGCTTCTATCGTCCAGGGACAACGTAGACACGACAGATAGTTTACTAGAAAAGTCGCCTTCGTCTCAACGCAGGTCACTACCTGCCTGGAGGGAACATATCTGTTTCTTGTCCTGCACTATCACTGGTTTCATTTTTCTCCTGGTTCTGATCACAGTCCTCATCGAAAACAACAAGCGACTGAAAAGCCAACTACGTGAAAGTACTATTTATTGTACGTTTTATTGCACATATACCCCATGTATCGGTGGCGCATATACAATCACTAATATGATGAAATCAACAGCGCCAGCCAACGAGGTACTGGAATGGCATTCCGTGGAGTGGGCATCTGCCGATGGGGAATCCCGCGACGGTGCTCACGGCGACTATGTTGGAGAGCCTCGTCCTGTCCTCGAAAAGGCCTGGGGAGACATCTTCGACGGTAAGCATATTTTATTCTACAATGGCATGAATGTGACCCACTAATAGCATGATAGTCATGAATGTTCGTATCTCTGAAGAAGATCTGCGTGCCGTCGAGCGGTTAGAAGGGGCCGTCGCGCTGCCGGACGGGGGGTACGTTGGCAGTCTGAATATATTCCACGAGTTACACTGTGTGGTAAGTGCCAGGATATCATATCTTCGGGCATGTACTGACATCCTATATGCTAGTGGTGGATGTACAAATTTGTCCACGCAGACCATTACTTTGAAGGCGCGACTCGAAAACAACATGCTATTATGAAGATACACGCTCGTTAGTATCTCTCCTTCCTCTATCTCCATTACTGTATCTCTACGCTGAACTGGATCAGGGCCTGGGAGCTCACTATAAAAACACAGACCATTGCTTGAATATCTTGCGCCAGTCAGCTATGTGTCACGGCGACGTGGGATTAATCACATACAATTGGAACCCGGATGTTTTGAAGCCCGATGCCACGGCGACGATGCATCAGTGCGCTAACTGGGATCGGATCACTGAGTGGGCAAGGGCGAGAGCCGTGAACATTACGAAGCCGGGCGTCTTGGTGCATCCAAATTTAGGTACGAACCTCAGTATCAAAGTACCGCATATGGGCTAATAAGCGTTCCATAGGAACTGTGTTCAAGGAAGGGGACAAGGAGGAACTGGCCGTTGGTATGCCACCGGTGGAGATCGACCCGGACTCACTGTGATCATTCGACTCTCAGTTCTAATTATAACTGTTTAAATGCAAAGCAAATGTTGTTACAAGCCTAGCGGAATAAGTCTGATTAGTCTGCCTTTATTTACCATAGAGCCATTCTCTATAAATAATTAGTGCTTCCTTATTGACATGCTAGTCCCAGGCAGATCCAATTGCATTCTCTTTATGTAATCCAAAATTTGATAGAAGCTATAGAGGACTAGCTGTCGACGTATCCATATGCAGCTATCATATAACACAACATAGAAATTGAGGTGTACCATCCTACGATATTAGTAGAATTTAAAATCAGTGATACAAAAGTGAAATTATCGTATTTCGAAATACCCTGTATATAGAAATGTAGGCTCTCTAGGCCAAGGCAACGTAATATACATATATATCGAATATTTTAAATGTTTGGGCTGTACCGACTCTACCTACGGTATGAGAAAGCTCCTACTGATGTGCCTAAACTGTCTTCAGTTGCATGGAATTGGCTATGGCATGTAAATTTCAGAGCCATGTCGGCATCATTCTCACTTCCCAATATACCCCAGACTAATCCAGAGATGCTGACAGTTGCAACCCTATGATGGAGATATCCCCTATCATAGGGAATTGTCTAGATGGTTTATTTCACTGTTAAATCATTCGGGATCCTTGTGATTAGCAAGCGTTGAAGACTCTGAGATATCCTGACTCGAGCGTTCATCATCGTCATCATCGTTGCTAGTCGTTAGAGCAAAATATTCGTTTCCTTGTGCCTTCCATGGTGGATACGGGGTCACTTGCTCCATGTGCTGGGTCTCGCGCCTCTTGCGACGCTTCATCACCCAAACCCACCCGATCAAGGCGACAGCATCGACTGCAATGAATGTTGATACAAAGGCGATCTGCCCAGAACCATGTCCCGACAAGACCATTCCAGAGATGATGTTCCCCCAGCCGCAGATGAGTATTATCCGGCCCAGCCAGATGTGCGCATGGGATGCCCATTGTCGGCGTTTGGTCTTCACAAAGACCACATGGTGGCGCCAACCCAGCAGACTCTGGATCACAGTTCCGACGGCGACCGTGATACCTAGCCACTGGTGGACTGTGTCCAGCCCATGGCTGTGCACGATTCCCAGCGCCACCCCGATCCAAATAAAGATGGCGCCGATAATTTGTACGATCCAGTGATATTTGAACGCCTTTGTTGAGCCGGACCGCATGGCCACCACTCCAACGGGTAAGAGGATGAGATATGCAGTCGCCAACAGGACGCCATGCAGTAGACCCATCCCACCGGCGTTGAACCAGCCCACGAGGTCTGTCACTGCAGGACTATCGGATGCGCCCAAAGCGGAGACGTGGGCTCGAATGATCGGTAATGAGGGCGGATTACGCGACTTGGCGATGGACCGAGCCATATCCACGTAGAAATGACCCCAGCCACCATTCCCAGCGTGGTGCCGATGCATATCCAGGTGAGTGTCATAGGAATACACGGAGAACTCCTGGTTCTCGTTCCATGCCCAGATCCACGGCTGAGAAGCTGCAGTCGCGGAGATAGGCGTGCCGGGCCATTTTTCGCATGAATAGCAGACCAAGGCCACCTTGGCTACCACGACCGGAGTTGATGATGCCTGGTCGTCCTTGGAAGCAGGCATCCAGTCAGCCTGTAGGAGACGAAGGTCCGCCGCTCCCATATCGGCCTGGGAAACAAGTCGCGGTTGGTGATGGCCATCGACGGTTCGGACGCTGACGATCGGGGGTTCGTTGGCATATGGATCGCCGTAGATGATAAACATCAACGAGCCTGCCATGACAGATCCGGTGCCCACTGCCGTCCATCCCAGGGCAGAGCTCCGAGTCACCGTCATGGCCATGTACATATCATAATTCTGCGATGAAGCATTCTGGTGCATCGTGAGCCCGAGACAGAAGTCGACTTCCGCATTCTGACTTTGAACATCGTGACCAAAGCGACAATATTGCACGGGCTCCGCGACCGCTACTGCTATGACCAAGAGCAGGGCTGGAATCGCTCTCAAGCAGCACATGATGATAGGAAGCATTTGAGAAAATCGGTGTTGCAGATTTCTGATATCTCACTGTTCGCTGCGAGTTTTTGAAAAACGAGTGGACACGCGAACGTCGATACAGCCCCATACAATTTTCGGGCGTTTTAATCACACGGGGAAATAGAAAAGACGAGGGGCAAGGCTGACCCCAGATGACACCGGGGATGCGCTATTATTGGAAGCTGACCTAGAGTTCAAAGTTATGTAAGTTCGGCGCCAAATTAGGGTTTACATGGTGATCTGCATTGTCATATCGGAATCCATCAATGACAACGTCGCTGCAATGTAAAAGGTTTTCCGCTTCCGTCCAGGCTTACGGCTGATGGACACGCGAGCTGCCTGTCATCGTTACAGTGCATGTGTTGCTCATTGCGCTCATGAGATTCGTTTCCTACCGATAACCATCACGCTCATGGTGGCGAGGATAGGGGCGATAGGTGTGTTTGATATGATGCCTGTAAATCGACCAAAGTTCTGAACTTCATTGGGATTCTACTTAGACCAGCCCCACCTGATGGCGTAGGTTGCAAATAAATCGATCGCCTAGCGGTACATAGATGGCTGCCCTGGGGAACCATTCTCTCCTTATATTTTTCATGAATCCATGATGTTTCAATTGCCGTGGACCGTTTTCTTGTTGCTTTTATTCTGCGGTCTTCCATATGGCCTCCATACCCGGGACCTTCCATATGTTGTAAAGAGTTCGGTAACTGTACCGGCTGGCTGGTCCCGAATAGCAGCGCCACCACGAACTCAGATCATTAATATCCGTATCGGCTTGCAGCAAAATCAAATTGAAGACGTGGAGCGTCATCTTCTGGAAGGTAATGGTTTTCTCTGGACCTCCTTAGATGTGAGGCTCATGCAAACGTAGTCTCCGACCCTTCGCATCCACGATACGGCCAACATCTCTCAGCCCAAGAGGTAAACCAGTTAGCGCAGCCATCGAGGGTTTCCGTCGATGCAGTTACAACATGGCTCCGTCAACACGTCCCTGATGCGCAAAAGTGGGCGTTCTCTAGGGAGAGGGACTGGCTTTCGTTGAGCCTATCCGTGGGCGAGCTAGAAGATCTGCTGCAAACCGAGTACGGGATATTCCAGCATGTCGATGGAGAACAACATATCCGATGCCTCTCGTGGTCTCTGCCCGCCGCAGTGGTGGACCATATTGATGTCATCGAGCCCACAAACGTCTTCATCCGACCCAAAGCTCAGTCTCGGTACGGCGGTCCCCCTCCCCCCGATTGGGAGCTCGAGCATCGCATGCCGACCTTTGCGGAACTCGTTGATGAAGACATTCTGGAACGTGGTCATCTCGATATTCCGACCCGGGAGGAATTATCGGATGCTCCATCTGTCCAAGAGGCATGCAATCGACTTGCCATCTCCACGACCTGTTTAAGTGTGCTCTATGGAATCTGGGGCTACACGCAGCAAGTACCCGATCGCAACAGTATTGCATTGGTGAACTTCCTCGGCGAGGTCAATAATCGCTCCGATATCGACTTGTTCCTGAGACGCCACCACCCCGCTGCTGCTGAGGCGAAGGCGGCATACAATTTCAGCACCGAGATTGTCGCAGATGGGGACAACCGGCAATCTCTACTCTCCCCGGAAGATCTTGACGCCCATAAGGGTTTCGAGGGTGCGCTGGATGCGCAGACGATTCTGGGGCTCAGTTGGCCGATGCCTCTGACCACCTACAATGTTGGCTCCAAACCTCCTTTTCATGCCACAGCCGGGACGGTAGAGAATACTAATGAGCCGTATCTCACATGGTTGGAATATATCCTCGCCAAGGATACTCTCCCTAACGTCATCTCAATCTCCTATGCCGATGATGAAAAGACGGTGCCTCCGAACTATGCCCGTCGTGTGTGCAACGAGTTTGCCAAACTGGGTGCACGAGGAGTAACTGTACTCGTGGCGAGCGGGGACTGGGGTGTTGGAGAAGATGCCCAGTGTTTCTCTGGAAGCAACCCCGAGGAGACACGATTCGCACCATCCTTCCCGGCCAGCTGTCCGTACGTCACTAGCGTTGGGGGTACGCGACTGCTGGAGGAGCAGGAGATTGTTGGGTTCGATGGACGAGGAAGCTTTGTGACCGGGGGTGGCTTCAGTGAGATCTTTGACCAGCCGCCGTATCAGCGAGAGGCCGTGGGGACGTATATAGCCGATCTTGGAGACAAACACGCCGGTCTGTATAATGCCGCTGGACGAGGAATACCAGATATCTCAGCGATGAGCTATCACTACTCCGTACTATACAATGGTCAGGCACACCTCCAGGATGGGACCAGTGGATCGGCACCCACTGTGGCATCCATCATCGGTATGGTGAATGACGCGTTGATTGCCGAGGGACGGCCACCGTTGGGGTTTCTCAACCCGTGGATTTACTCACGGGCACATACTGGGTTCAGAGATGTGACCTGGGGGTCCAACCGTGGATGTAATACCAGTGGCTTTCCTGCAACCACAGGATGGGATGCGGCCACTGGATTCGGTACACCGGTGAGTTGATGCTATACTCATTCCAGTCAATGATGTTTGAACATCAACTAACAGTTTCCAGTGGTTTCCGGCTCTGAAGAAGCTGGCCCTGGAGTCGAAGTTTCGACACACAACACCATGGTATGCAATCTGAATTTAGGGGTGTGCGTTAAATAAGGAGGAACATATCGGATTAATTGATGTTATTGAACGTAGCCTAGTTCGTTGACCCACTGTTGGTAGAAATAGTATGAGAACAGGCTCGAGGCTGTTGGCTATTAACTGTAAGTGGTGTAGTAAAGGAGCCAAGACAAGAGATGTAGGAGACTATGCGCAAACAGAAGTAGGGTTTTATGTCCTCCATAAATCCAACTATGATATAGGCTTCTGTGTACGCTGTACTGTCACTTTTTGGCACAGGTCTTCCCATTCGATGACTGGCCCGAGTCATGGTTGGTGGACACAGAAGGATCCGCGTGAGAGTCAGCTGGAGACAAAGAGAGCATGTTGACAGATCCATCTGTGGTCCCAGAGTAAGCACATCCATCCATTCCATAATAAAGATGGCTCCCCCACTCGCTCCCAGCCGGACGATTTCACATTCCAAAGTGCGTTCTTGCGAAGATGGAAGCGACAGAGGCCACCCCACAGGAGGAGACAGAGACCCATGTTTTGTCTGATCCCTTTGTGCCCTTCCCTGACACCAAGCCCGTCTCTAGCCCAATCTTAACTTTGCGCGCACTGCTGGTTGGATGCCTGTGTGGCACTCTCGTCAACGCGTCCAATATCTATCTTGGCCTGAAGGCTGGTTGGACATCATCGGCAAACATCTTTGGCGTGAGTGGGATGTAGTCTTTGATAGATTCCGAGTTATTTTCGCACATGCTGACATGCAGAACCAGTCTGTCATTGGCTTCGCAGTGCTCAGACAATGGTCCAAGTCCTCTGCCGCAAAAAATCAATTTGGACCTCATGAGAATAACATTGCCCAAACCGCAGCCACGGCTGCAGGAGGAATGTCGAGCGTGTTCATTTCAGCCATCCCGGCATTATACCAGCTGGGACTACTCGAGACGCCCTCAAAGGATTACTTTCGTATCGCCATATTGACTGGAATTGGCGGCTATTTTGGCTTGGTTTCCATTGCTCCCCGTATGGCCTCCGAAATTCACTGTGATCGAGAGTCAGCTAATTTCTAGAGCATCGACAGTCCGGAAATTCTTCCTCGTGCATGTCGCCAGAGAGCTCGATCTAGTCTTTCCCTCGTCCTCTGCGACCGCTATGACTATCCGAAGTATGCACGAGGCCGTTGAAGGGGCAACTATTGCCCGGCGCAAACTGCGAGCCATGGTCATTGCCTTTTCGTTCTCTTTACTCCTGCGCGTCATCTCGCAGTACGCTATAGGTGTTTTTTGGGTACGTCCCCCCATATTCCGGATCATGGTGCTTTACTAATCTGTACGGCTTGGGACAGGATTGGCATCCTTTTACATGGTTGATAACCAGCGGAGTCCTTGTGAACGCGGCCATATCTATCGAGAGCTGGGGTTGGTTCATTGAATGGACTCCAGCTTTCATAGGGTCCGGCATGCTGGTCAATGTCAATGTTTCTTTGTCGTATCTGACAGGCGCAGTTCTAGCCTGGTATGTCGCTCATACTGCCCTATTTCATGGAGTGCTGCTAACCACATGAGGCCTCTCTAGGGGGATTATCGGACCATATTTGGTCTCTCAAGGGCTCGCCTTTGGGGAGCATCGATCGAAGAGCCCCCAATGGACAGATCTGATGTCATATACGTCTCTATCTAGCGACTTTGCAAATGCCGACCGCCCAAGTCCTCGATACTGGCTGCTCTGGCCGGGTGTCATTTGCATGATGGCCACTTCTCTTGCTGGTCCGTCATCCCCATCTCACTTTAACCGACTTCACATTAAATAATACGGGAAACTAATAGCCATTGGTTTCAAACAGAGCTTGCCTGTCAGTGGCGCGTGATTTGGGCACTTTTACGCGACTCCACACGTGCCGTCATCGCATGGATGGCCGGCCAGCAACGAAGGGAGTCTAGCTACCAGTACATGATAGTTTCGGAATCTGAAAATAACAATTCTGTCGATGCAGATGGAGGCATCACAGTGTGGATGTGGCTTCCAAGTCTTCTCGTCGTAATCGCCGTATCGTGTCCCATCCTCAAGTGGCTGTACGATATGTCGGTTGCTGAGACGATGTTGGCACTTTTTCTCGCCTTTATTTTGTCATTGCTGGCCATTCAGGCTACAGGGGCAACAGGTACAGGTCGCATGTCTTTTGCATTATTACTAGCACAGAGGAAATGTCATCGCTGACATCTTTGCTGCAGATCACACCCCTCTCAGCACTCTTTCGAAAGTCTCCCAAGTTATACTGGGAAGTGTCAATGGTCAGCCGGCTATTGAGGCGTCTCAGCGGTTGAACCTCCTTGGAGGTGCTCTGACCAACATGGGAGGGGATCAGGCCTGTGGTAAGTAATTCTATCAACTCTGCTGAGGTATTAGTATTTTCTTAACCAGTATACTCGTCGCTCCCAGACCTCATGGGTGACTTTCGCGTTGGCTTTCTGCTGGGAACCCCATGCCGACTGCAATATATCGCACAGATGATCGGCACCTCAATGGCCATCTTCGTGGCACCAGGGATATTCGTGATATTCGCCACCGCCTACCCATGCATTCTTACAACGGAGGTCGACGCGACCCAACAATGCGAATTCTCATCGCCATCTGTCAGCGCCTGGAGGACCGTCGCCGTCGCCGTCACCGAGCCTGTGCTTCCCATTCCCCCTTCCAGCCTCACTTTTGCCATTGGGATGTCGCTATTCAGCGTCATTATGGTCCTTATCCGGAACTTTGTGTCACGAGGCAAATGGGCCGCAATGCGTGTGTACCATCCGAATTTCATGATTTTGGCCATGGCATTCACACTGCCGGCTGCCCACTATGGCATAGCCATGCTGATCGGGTCTCTTATTGCCACCATGTGGAAGAGGCGATCACCCAGTGGATTCGAAGAGTACGGGTATGCAGTAGCGGCGGGATTTATTGCCGGTGAGGGCATCGGGGGATCAGCCAATGCAGTACTGTCCATATTTGGCATCGGGGGTAATAGATATGGATCTCCAGTGGGATGCCCAGCAGGACAATGCTGATATGCGAATTACATCTTGGAAATTCTGTAGGGCCGCGCGTGCGTGGTTGTTGTGTCAAGCTTTAGATACCGCTATTCCCGCTTCAACGCTAGATTAACTCGTGTCGGCCAGCTGAATACGCGTATGAGCTAGTATCACTGATCTATGGATAAGGATCTATATTGAAGGTAAGGTCTCTGACTATCTGAATCTATCTGGGAGAACTGAATAAAAATGGTCAACAAAGGAACAAAGTCGGACCAAGAGGATGCTAAATAATTAGTAATATAGACCCATTTTGGTCGACAATTAGCGTGTGCTCAGTCATTCGTTAAAACTCATTATTCGCCATCACATTTCCATATTTAATCATTCCAAATTCCTGTTATTTCTCATATATTTAGAAGTCCTGAATATTCATTTAGATTAGAAGAATTAGACCTTCTTTAATCAAGGTGGTTGAATACTACTTACATGCCCACCCCTTTTCTGGTGCGACGGTGTCGAAGGGTTGGCGACTGTGGAGAAAGGTATGTAATTATATAATCCCATTTAAAGTGGTCCTGGAATAGTTACCACAAAAAATAGAGGAACTCGCAGGCTTATCAGTTGCGATCCTGTACAATTTCCTAGACTGGGTTCTTAATCTACAATGTGGAAAGAATGGAAGACGCCTACCAGGTATTAAATGCAAGAGCTCCTTGGACACTTTCTGGAAGGTATTCCGCTGGTATATGAAAATAAAACTTCTAATAAAATTAGAAAATAGATAAACCGCCAGATGCGTCGAGTATAAGTTACCCTTTTCTTGCCATACAGCTTGACCTTGATATTCCGCACTTTATATTTGTGTAATGTAACTAGGTGATACGACAACTAGCCAAGAAGCACAAGCTGTCTCTCAAGGGACGCGATAAGCCTCCCATGGATATTAAGGACTTGGGGGGGGGTAAGGGATGGCAATTTACCGTATTCAATAAAAATTACGGTAAATAGGGCCTTGCGAACCGTGTCTACAGGTCGCGACTTGCGAACCGTAAATTAAGAAAACTGGTAATTTACCGGTAAATAAAGCTATGCCATATTAGGAACATGCTAACTAAATTAGGAAGTCCGTTTTGATTTTCGCCCTTGCGACCCTCCAACACGCTCCAACTCCAGCACCACAGAATGGTTAAACAGGAAAATCTCACTATCCACTCAGAGTTTGTGAAGAGTATTGCTCCACAAAATAAGAAAGTATGGCTCCTCTGCCCTCTGCCTTAATTAAAGTTTTTCTAATTCATCTACAGTGCAGACAGGTCCAGTGCCGCCATTGCAACTGGCGGTATGTGTTAGGAGCGCTCAGAAGCGCGATAGCTAGATCCTTAGCTAAGATGCTTAGTCAGGTGCGAAGTGTTTATATTCGCACCCGCGGGCCTGAACTCTTGAAGGCCAGCGATTAGTTCTGCAATATACGTGGTTCTATCTTCTCTCCTATATAGACACTCCCTTTCGCATCGTAGCGCCCTATTCAGCTCGTTACCGACCCCCCACGCATAACAGTATGCCTTGAATGTATCACGCATGGCAAGGCACTTGAATGAATGTCCTTCCTATCAGGCTCTTCTGGCTGCGAAAATACCGAAGCCAGGTCAAAAGAAGCTCTTGTTCAAGCAACAACCAGTGAAGACTCGACAACTTTCCAAGGCAGAAGTGGATGAGCTGGAAAAACTCGCTGGCTATACCATCTACTGTGGAGCAAGACCATTTTCAACGTTTGATGAGGTCTATATGAAATCATTCCTTACAAGGCTGGAGCCAGCCTTCGAGCTTCCAGATAGAAAAGCCTTTGTAGGCCGAATCCTTAAGACGTGCTATGATGAGACCAAACGCAAGGTGGAAGAGATTCTTGGACGGAGTAGAATCATCAACTTGATTATAGATGAGTCTTTAAATACTAGCCGAGATTGTATTATTAACTTTTGTATCAACATACCGTCCGGTCCCTTCTGCATTAAATATAAAGCGATACCAGTGGGAACATGGTCTGCCCAACATCAAGCACACTGGTTAAATAATTAATTAGATACGCTTGAGCAGTCAATGGGCCACAGGCTTCCCCCTATTAATAGTGTAGCAACTGATACCTGCCGAATAATACAATTATTTTGGGAGGAAGACTTTATACCACATTTTTTGTGCCCTATGATTCTCATGGTCTGCAGCTCCTAATCAAGGATATTATCAGTCTACACCCTTTTAACAAGACAATGAAAAGTGCTAATATCATAGTTGCTTACTTCTATGGAGCTAATCCACAACTAGCTTTGCTCCGTCACTACCAACGAGAGGTTTATGGCCAGGAGTATGCCCTGACCCTCGCCTGCGAGACACGGTGGGGTACCCAGTACAACGTTCTTGCTCATCTCAAGTATTCCAAAGATGCTCTAAAGGCTTTTGCTCGGGATATTAGCAATAAGTGCGACCCAACTGTCCTGGAGCCGGTCAACAAATACGCCTTCTGGGCTGGAGTTGACGAGCTACTAGACATACTCAAGCCGATCCATGAAGCCCAGATTGCCTCCGAAAGCTCCAGTGCTCATCTAGGGTATGTAAAGAATCGCTGGAGCCAGATTAAGGAGACGCTCAAGTACCACAATGCTTCCTACGATCTTCTTAGCGTTTTTAAAGCCAGAAGGGCGGTCCAATTGCTGCCAATCCACCTTGTTGTCTTCCATCTGGATCCAAAGAATGTCCACCAGGCATTTAACATGGGTGAACAAACAACTGTATTTAAATTTATTAAGATGCACACCTCTTCGGAGCAGTACATTAGAATTCAGCGAGATTTCTTAAATTTTAAGAGGATGCGAGAGGGTTTTGACAGCAGTAAGCTTTAGGAAAACAAAGTAGTCGATAATCTATATACATTTTAGCAGTTTGCTTCAGAGTACTCTCCCGATCTAGCGGACCTAGCCATGCGACTATTGGATACACCAGCAAACTCCGTGCCTTTAGAACAGGTATTTTCGACGATGAATCTTACACATATGTGCTATCAAAACCGTTTAAGGGTCGAGAAGATAGATAAGATTTGCTATATCCACATCAATCGTCGAATTCTAGACCGAAAGAAGGAAGCAACGGAGAAAGTAAGGAAGCGGATCAATAAGCTAAATAATAAGGAAGCTCTCTGAGCTTGAAGAATCACTACCGGAAATTATAGAGATGGGAAACAGTGGTGGGCTTATGGATAGAGAACCGCTGAAGAGAAAGAGAGATCTGTTGGATGTATAAAAGAGTGCAGAGCCAAATACCTTAAAATATATATTTTTAGGCACCTGTAAATTATGATGTAAATTATCAATCTTTACGGTCAATTTACCGGTAAATTATATTTGTAAATTTACGTAAATTTACACTGGCCATCCCTTGGGGGGGGGGGGGGTATTAATGGGATCTTAAAGCACATTGCCGATGATGACACAAGTTGCCAGGTCTTAAGCATGCTATGGGGCGAAAGGTCTGAGGAACATATCCCTTACAAACCATTTTCCGAGTGGCCAGATGTTGTCGATTCAGCGTTCAAGGATCTTATCCGGGGACTCATGAATCTGGACCCTGGGAAGCGGTTTACGGTACGTCAGGCATTGGAGCATCCATGGTTAGCAGACGTTTGCATTTCTTGTTTGTTTGCCATGTTTGGAAGCTTTGGCTGCGGGCGGTTGGCCGTAGCAGAATGGGGGAATTGTCAAGGGCTAGGCCTCTATATAACCTATAAATAGGTAGAATACTGTGATTCCTGGTGTTTCCACCGAACGAGATCTATTTCCTAATTAAGCTAGCTGGCGTGTAGCTGATTTATAGCTCCCTGCGCATCCTTCCCCTGAATTCCACAACAGTATCATAAAGATATAGGATTCAACAAGTTGCTATTTGATTCTTTTTGGCACTCGTCCTGGCCAATGGTCTTCGTCGGAATATGTCAAGCCCGGAGGCTCTCTAAAGTGTTTGGCCTTGCACGTAAATACTCGCACGAGGGTTCATGGAAAAAAGTGGGGCATTCACACTCGCTTGCGAGCGATAATATAGTAGAAATTCGCGTTGCTTGTGCTCATGGATTTGGGTGGCACAAACAGGGCTGACCGCACATCAAGCTCTTCCAAGCCATTTTGGTGTAGGATCTCGGTCCACCCACGCCGCGTGAACAAGGTATGAAATACCTCTTTCTTCATGAATTGCTGCCTTACAGCACGAGCACAAAGACCATCTATATCATAGCCATTCGCGATCTTCTCTGGATCACAGTCGTCGGCAGCCATAGTCGCGATGCACAGTAGGCCATTCACGTTCAGCCAACTGGCCCATTTTTTAACGAGCTCTTCAATCTCCTCCCGACCCAGCCGGAACATCGCGAATACGCTGAAAATAGCATCCGGCTGATCCTCCGCAACAGAGTGCTCGTACTCTCGCATGTCAGCAACGACGAAGCGACCCTCGGGCACCCGCTCTTGACTGAGAGCGACCATAGCGGGGGAGAGGTCAACACCGGTGATCCGGTGACCTGACGCGGCCAGTGTCGTGGACACAGGGTGTCCAGTGCCGCATCCAATATCGAGGATATGGGCAGACCGTGGTAGATGGGGTTTCACACGTTCAATGAAGTCGAGGAGTCCCTGGTTATGGGCAAATCCATTGTCATAAATGTTGGCTATAGAGTCGTAGAATTGGGCAATATCGTTTATCATCTTGTTCTTTTGGAGCTTTGCTTCTCTTCCTTTTCTGAAGGTTGACTTTTATCAGAATGTAGTGGTCTGGGTCACAAAGTAGAAAATTTTTATGAATGTAGAAGAAAGCAGAGAACGGTAACATTTAGTGTATATGAGTGCAAAGTTTGAACTGGCCCCCTTACAGACGGAAGATAGCCACTGAGACAGAGGAGAAAACAATACATTATTTCTCAGTCCGTATCATAAAGTTTGCTTTGCATGATGCACATACCAACCGTTGCTGGGCAGACTACTTACGTTTGCTGCAAGAATTTTTCGCATAACCACACCCATTGTGAAATTGTGTAATGGAATGATTGCGCTTGGTGACATATGGTCATAATAAGATGGAGGGCCCCCGGGCCCACGTCCACCGAACCAGACTTCTCCATCAGCCAGCTCTTTCAATACTTTCGTCTTGAGGACTAGCGACTTCCGTACTCGCCGATGATGCACTTGGTTTGGCTTATATGGGTGGTGGTGTTTCTGACAATCCGCTCCATCTATCGTTTGTACTTTCATCCTCTTGCTAAAATCCCGGGCCCTAGGCTCGCGGCCATCACCCATCTCCCAGAATTCTACCACAACGTCATTCGAAATGGCATGTTCATCTGGGAAATTGAGAAAATGCACCAAAAATATGGTCAGACAGACTTCTGCATAAGAAGCATACTGCTCAGCCTTGCTGACTGAAGAAAAGGGCCTATCGTCCGGATTAATCCCCGCGAAGTTCATATCAATGATCCATATTACTACAGCGAGGTATACGGAGGTGGTGCTCGAGTACGAGACAAGGACCCGATATCTGTAGCTGTCTATTCCTCCCCAGGTTCTACTGTGGCGACAGTTAAGCACGCGCAACACCGCCTCCGACGCAGTTTGCTTAGCCCGTTTTACTCAAAAAAGGCGATTATGGAAGCGGAACCGATGGTGCAGGAGAAGGTCGGCAAACTTCTTAACCACTTTGAAACAGCTTACCAGACACAGTCAATCCTGGGACTGAACAGGGTATTTCAAGCGTTTACAGCAGAAGTCGCGACCCACCACTTCTATGGTAGTAGCTTCGACATGTTGGGGAATGAACAGTTCAGCCGGGCGATTCAAGACAGCATTGACGCAATTACAAGGACATCGCCGTTTAACAAATTATTCCCTACGATTGGAGCGCTGCTCCGGTTTATACCGCCCTGGATTCTGGTCCGCTTGCGGCCGGCGATGAGCGGCATTGTTCGCCTGCAGGAAACTTACACCACGAAGACACGGAATGCCCTCGCTGCAAGGAATGAGTCAGAGTTTGCGAGCAACGACAGTCGAGACACTCCATTTACTGTTCTCATCAATCCAAAACTCCCTCAAGAAGAAAGGAGCCTCCATCGCTTATTAGATGAGCAAATGGCTATCCTTGGAGCCGGGTCAGAGTCCACCACTAACACACTAACTGTAGCCATGTTCCACCTGCTCAACAACGGAGCAATCTACCTCAAACTTCGCCGGGAGCTGGAAGGTATTATGCCCACTCCCACCAGTATAGCCCGCTTGTCTCAAACCCAGCATCTTCCGTATCTGGTCTGTGTAATCCTCGCAGTCATGGCTACTTACGATTGGTTTGCTAACATATCTCCTGACGTCACAGACAGCCGTTATCAACGAATCCTTGAGACTCTCCTTTGCAGGATCCAGTCGATTTCCGAGAGTAGCACCCACAGAGTGTTTGGCCTATAGATCATACGTAATTCCTCCCGGGGTAAGTTCTGCTTGCGCGTTGGCCCACCCTCAAACCTCCAATGTCACCAAGCGCATAGTCTGACGAAACACATCACAAGACACCCGTGAGCATGTCGAGCTATTTCCTGCATATGGATAATCAAATTTTTCCAGAGCCAGAAAAGTTCAACCCTGACCGATGGATCCTTGCAGATGAAAGGGGGGAGCGGCTATTCAAGTTCATTGGCTCTTTTACCAAAGGCAGCCGGATTTGCCTAGGCATCCAGTAAGTATTCACAGATTCCCCAGTCTTGACCTCGAATAAAATTTTATGCCTTTGTTGTGACTAACGATTCATCCATGGACAGCCTTGCATATGCAGAAATCTACCTAGCCCTTGCCGCTATCGTCCGTCGGTTTGACATAGAACTGTATGAGACTACCGCAGAGGATATTCGCTTTACGCGTGATCTTCTTGGGCCGCGTTCCGAGAAGGGTGTCTGGAAGGTTCAGGCGAGGGTGACCAACATGATAAGTAAATAATTAATGCCCCTCATACAAAGTTCTTGAGAACTTCGTATTTCAATATGCGATTATCCTTTATTCGCCCGTCTTGCTTTCATCCTTGTCATCGCTCTGATGTCATTTAAAGATTGCCGATATTCCTCGCTACTGCATGATCCACAAATAGGATCATTCATTTACTTTCCTCCCTTAATCCTGTAAGAAATGAAGCCTTGTCGTGTTTTCTTAATCCGGAGGTTAAGTTAAAAAGATTAAACCACCAAAAATTCACTGAATTATAATGTATATTATGGTGATATTTAAGTAAGGTTCATGGGTATTAGCTCCTTTATGTTTCATATCAATAAATGGATGGATGCTATTGCCTGTAGATTTTATTGAGCACGATTTTAACAGAGTTGACACTATCAATCTAGATACCGATAAATACAACTATGCTCAAGAGAATCGTCTTCGCGTCCCATACACATGACACTAACCCTCTTGATATCCATATCTCCAGGTGCGCTCGTACTGGTTTCACATGCAACTAGATTTGTCTATCGCTGACGGAGTAGAGATTGGGCTGGGGAGACCGTTAATCATGGTCGTCATGGAGATGATCTCATCAGGCTTGCGATGGGGGAAAGCCACCCCAATATTCCATGGAAAGATAAAGTGAACCCAGCGATGCATGCGGCAGACATAAGTGAAAAGCACCCCCGTCAGCTGGCGGTACTCTTCCTTGTTCCCCAAGGTTGGAAGCGCTTTGGAGTAAGATGCCCCGACATGGCGCATGCTGTCCAGTCCCAGGTCGCTTAACATTTCGAAAGTATTGAAATTTTCTTCGAGAAATTCCCGCGTCATACGGATCAGTGTCGGCAGGAGGACCTCGTCATACTTGGATACTTTCAAGAGGCGGTACAGCACGTCACAGCCCAGATGTAAGAGAAAGGACTTGAGATGAACCATCACAGAGAAATACTGCTCGCCGCTGCCGGCCCCACTGTCAATGATCCCCCAGCTGATCTTTTTGATCTCGTCCGGCTTCGTGATCCAGACGCGGTCGACCTCCATTTCTATGAGCTCCTTGGCATCGCGCCAGTTGCAGTCGTAGCAGGCGCCCAGCCTGGCAGACAGCTCGAGCAGCTGGTGTTCGCTCAGAGTACGAGTAGGGTTGTCTATTAGCGAGATATGGATCGTCAAGAGTGTATGCCGGGCGGATGTAACGGTTTTCTCATAGACTAGATGTCCCAGCCTGTTGAGGTCCTCGAAGTCATCTTCCACGACCTCGGCAACCTTGTTGACGAGGGCACTTTCAGTGACGGTCCCGTACGTTAGACACAGTGACCCGCCCACAGAGTTCAGGTAGACAGCTCCAGGGTGCCGTTTTACCATGTTGTTTCGACCCAGATGGACGATCCGTGTCGGCAGCCAGATTGCCTGTCCCGAGATGACGACGTGGCCTAGAGTGCTCTGCAATGGCAACTGGGCCAACAGTTGGTCCGCTACATCGGGATTTTGTCTTATGAGCAATCTGGCTCGGAAGGTAACTCCCACTTCTGGGGCGTGGAATTGCAGCATATTTGGGATAGACATGGTCTCGGTTCAATGGGGTTCGTCCAAAAGACCGGCTATAGGTCATCGATACTGATCCTTGAGCAGAAAAAAAAAAAAAACAATACAATGGCCCGTGGCAGGATGGGCTTTGAAGTTCTGGCCAGCTTACCAAGGATATTTCATCCAATTTAAGTTGCGTTTGCAAATATCAGAGGCATAATTGTAAGGATGTTAGAGTGCGTATGCGCACTGGCCTGTTGAGTCAGGCTTTATGAATTGGTCACCCAACGTACCGGGATCTCAGGCTTCTTTTTGCAAGGGCATCTTGCTCGACGGAGGGCCAGACCAAACATTCCCAGCAGATCTGCATTCGTAATTACAATATATCCCTGGATTCATCAGTTGCACCCCTTGCGGAATGCATGAGCGGCCAGCACAGCACAATGGGTTCACATCAGCTCCTCACTTCTTACTTTATAGTTGCTGAGAACACCTCGAGTTGAAGTGATGACCATGTCCTGTGCACAGTAAAAAAAAATTCTCACAAAATTGCACCGCGCGATGCTTTGTTTACTTTTGCTTTCCTGCATTCCACTTATCCCTGCCGTAATAGTCCAGAATGGGCAGTTGCGCCTCGATGCGTACCCTGGACAGGCACCTTTGCTTACCACTGCTTGGGATCTGTCCTGGAAGCATTATGAACCCAACGCGACTGAGATCGCGTACAAGGGACGATGGGATGGCGATCATATTTCATGTAAGTAGCGACGCTTTTGGCCTTCAAATCCAGTACCAAAGCAGCCACTAATCCGTCAAATCCAGGGTGGTCGTAAGTTTGCCGTATCCAGAAAAATCAGACGTGATCGTGACATTATTGCCACATCAGTGCTCCCGGGATTCAGCTGGAATTCACTGGACAGAAGGTGTGGATACCAGTTTAGCTCCAGCTCCTCTCGATATTGAGATGGGAGTTATATGACCTAACAGATGGCGTAGTTGGCATTGAATTTTGGTCAGTACACTAACCATGGTGTATTGGTTGCATATCGGTATACTTCCTTTCTGTGCTTCACCTCAATTTGACGGCTAATTTCGGCAAAGATTGGGAGGGTTGGAGTGGCAGTTTGCCAACGTGACGGCTAATTCTACCTACCAGTTTATTGGGCCATGGAGCCCGGGAATCAACCAGACCACCGTCACGGAGAAAAAGCCTTTTGAGCTAAGAGGTAAGCGGGAAGTTTACTTCATATCTGGCTGGAAATGACTCAGTATTTGATAAATAGTCACCAATTGGGCCCATGGATACGTTACATCCCGATCCTTCCCATTGAGTTGTGTTGTATAAACGCTGATAGTCACTGCACGATTCAACTCGCTGGTGTCGCAGTTTCCGCAGACGGAGATCTTTACAGGCCTAAAATGAGCACTAAGACCCTTGAAATCATCGGAGATTCGTATGTAGGAGGACTGTGCCGCGTCCCAGGGCGAGGGCGGAAAGAGTGATGTGAACGCTCGCTAACAGTGCACAACAGCCTCAGCATTGGCCAGTATGCCACGTATGAGGGGCTCTCTTCGTGGGCGTATTATCTTGGCTCGGGATTGAAGGACTTTGACTACTCAATTAGCGTGAGTTACGCTGGACGATAGTCCCCCAAGGCAAGGCTCCGGTATAGCAGCTTAACTTGACTCAGGCATACTCGGGTATCTGTCTTCATGACCGGGAATGTTGGGGAAATCCCCGCGGCCAGGTTGGTCCTACTTACGCATCTGGAACCCCTTTCTCCCGAACCCAGAGAAAATTAAATAGCATCTGGCATTTAGACGTACCAATGGCATCATACGTGTGATTCCTCGCCGCGGGCCCGAGAGATTTACGGGAGCAATCCACCGAAATGGGATTTTCGAGCACATGCGGCAGCTGATCTAGTCATCATCAACCTGGGGGCGAACGATGACCTGAATGGAGTACTGAGAGAAGAGTTCGAGAGGAGCTACATAGAACACATAAATGAAGTTCACCGGATTTGGCCGCAAGCCCAAATCATCCTTATGGCATGTCTTGAATTGTCCCGTGGCTCTGTGCCTTCCGTAAGCTAACTGCGATGGCGTCCGGTATAGTCGCTATGGGGTGACTTTATTTTGCAGGGAACAACCTACGTGCAGAAGCCCCAGCTCGTACAGGAGATCCAAAATGTTTATCAATATTTCCAGGATCTTGGGCACGACTATGTGCATTATTTTGACACGACTGGGATCCTGCAGCAAAATGATATTGCTCTAGAGTCACATTTGACTGACTTCGGCAACGTGAAGATTGCGAGCCATCTTATGCAGTGGATCAAGGGCAGATTTGGATTCGGCATGGAGACAAAGGGGGGTGAGATCCTACATGGGACACGGTACTGGAATACGGAATCGGATTATTGATGGGACATGATAGAGAGTGGATCAGTGGGGTGCGTATTAAATAAGAGAAATAATTGGGATGGTGTGACGGGCGATCTGGTCTTTTGCCTAGAATGCACGACTCGCCGCTTGAATGGAGAGCACTCATCAAGGACTTCTTCATCCATCGCCGTTAGAGGCGTTCCTGAGTCACGATCCGACAAGCTGAATGTGGCCTTTGCATCTCAAGTAGGAATAATAACACCAGAGACAGATGATTCTAGGCATTTCATATGGCTATTAAACGGTCTATCTATATCGACTACAAAAACCTTGATATTTGTCCAGGTGGTAAGCTCTCTCGGTAATGAACAATGGATTGGAAATTGAGCCTTCATCGACCAGTCTAACAAGGGCCATTGTGCCCGGCCCAGCCGACCATTCCGATTGTCTATGCTAGTTCGCCCCATTGCCTGGAGTTTGGATAAATCCTCTATCTACTACCTAACTCGATCGAAAAAGGAGTCATCCCCATTGCACACGCTGTCTTCGCCACCGCAGTCCCCAAACCATCACAATGGCTGCCAGTGGGATACATAGCAGACTAGTAAGCCCAGGAATGATGGTTAAGGCGTACCCCCTCCCAATATGTTCGATCAAAGGCCCGATAGCTGCGCTGGCTCCGGCGCCCAACAAACATCGGGTCAAATTGGTCACCCCCATTGCCATCGCCGGACGGTCCGAGTATAGATCAATAGTCAGAACGTTCAGGCAGTTGATGATCGCCGCCGCGGTATAACCTAAGAGGAACAGGGCGATGAGGGGCCCCGCGAGATGCACCGAGTGCTGTAGCATCCACCCGTAGGAAATAGATGCAGCGCACTGCATAGCTGCCAGTGGGGGCAACATCTCCCCGCGCGCCCGCTCCAGCGGAAAACCGGCCATCCCTGAGCCCCCCTCTAAGCTATTGGCAAATGACGAGCCTTGTCCGACGCGTCTGCGCTCATGCCGGCGGTAATTCCAATCGGTAAGTTTACCCTGGGCGTACGATGCCAAGATCCCGCCAATGCCAAAAGGCAGGAAGCACAATCCAACTTGCAGATCAGTCAGATCATAGATTTCTTTGAACAGGGATGGCTGGCTGGTGGTGACGGCCACAGTGCCGCAGAAATTGACCCCATTGGCCAAGATCACTAGGCCCACCCTTCGGTCCAAAAGGACTTGGAGAGAAGCCCAGGGGCCCAGAACGAGCTGAGACAATGTAATGTTGTCCACGGCAGACGCAGATGGAATGCGCGGTTCGATATGGAATCCATGGCACGGGACCAGATCTAGGAGGCACAAGCTGTAGCGCGGTGGCCGTCGAGAGCCGTTGCCCACAAGTAACCTGGAAGTCTCCGGGAGAAAAAGGAGCAGGATCAGCAAAAAAGCCGCGGAGAAGATGGCCAGAAACCAAAATATCCACGGCCAGCCCAAGTAATTCGACAGGATGCCTCCAAGGACGGGACTTAGGGTTTGACCGGCCAGGAAGCCTGCGAAAGTATAGCCCATGTAAACTCCACGCTCTGCCCGGGTAGCAATGTCGGCAACAACAGCACTTGCGAGCGAGATGGTGCTGCTGCTTCCAGCACTTTGCATGGCACGCAGACCCAGGAGCGCGCCATAACTTCTCTGTAAAGCTAGTCCCACATTAGACGCAAAATAAAGCACGAAGCAGATGATGTAAATGGGTCTCCGTCCGGAGCGATCCATAAGTGGCCCCAGCAGGGCAGGCGTCAGGCCTTGGAAGATCTGCATTCTGTAAGCTTCAGTATCGGTGCATCACGGGATTTCTCTTACCAAATACGTTGTCATGGACAGATTGATCAATGGAATACTGCGATGGAGATCCTTGGCAAGCTCGTTCAAAGCCGGAAGGTACATATTCGTAGCGAACGGTGAAAAGCATCCCGCAATGGATACTCCCAGAACGATTATCGCTTTGGTGATACGGCCATACACGCAGTACGGTTCTGCTTGTTCGTGAGCATCCTGGACACCGGAGCTAAGTTGGATTTGGCCTTTTGAATCCTCTGGTCCTGGTGCAAGGGACGGTTTCGGAGCGCTTTTTTGATTTTCTGCCATGACCGATTCAAGCATCGGCTAGTACAGGCAAACAAGTAGTCCGTTAACGCGGTGGAAGACTGAAGCCGAGTCACACAGCGGTGATAGACACGGGAAAAAAAAAAAAAAAAAAAAAAAAAAAAAAAAAAAAAATCCAACGACGCGCAAAAGGGGGCACTCGTCGTACCTTGCGTGTCTCCGCGTCCTTGGATGGATAAAGCATGCCCTAGCATGATGCCTCTCCCTTCCCTGCCCGCCCTTTAAACTCAAAACGACTCAGCTATGCGATCCGGCCCATTCTTTGCCCTCCTAAACTCTTCCTCAATTAATTACGAGCAACG
This sequence comes from Aspergillus tanneri, assembly GCF_003426965.1. Taxonomy (NCBI): domain Eukaryota; kingdom Fungi; phylum Ascomycota; class Eurotiomycetes; order Eurotiales; family Aspergillaceae; genus Aspergillus; species Aspergillus tanneri. Next base: position 412,315 of record NW_022984634.1, on the reverse strand, counting down.
CGATGGTGCATTTGGCAGCAGAAAGCAAGACGGCGAATCATGTGGCCTGGACCCGTGTTGCACGCCTGCGCAGCCAAATGGAAATGCACGGAATCGAAGCTGCTGTGTGTACAAAGCCCGAAAGTACCTTTTACCTATCAGGCTTCAATCCAATTATCTATTCGCACCCCGTAATAGTGATTGTGACCCCCCATCATGAACCTATCTTGCTAGTGTTTGTGATCCGCGGCGAACATGCTCAGGCTAGCGCCTGGACGTCAAGCATTCGACTCTTTGGGAGTTGGTCCAACATCAAAACCACGGCTGCTACCTGGCAAGAGGCCTTGGGAATTATCCTGAATGAGCTCGGCGTGACTCGGAAGAGGATCGGTGTCGAGCACGGGTCGATTTCCGTCACGCAATACAGGGAAATTGCCGAAACCGCTCCAGAAGCCGACCTAGTGAATATAAGCCCCTGTATTGACCTCTGTCGGCAGATCAAGGATGTCGATGAAGTCGACAATGCTCGAGTTGCTGCCCGGATTGCGGATGTCGGCATGGAGGCAGCTGTGGCCGCCCTGCGTCAGAAGGGCGCAACTGAACGGGATGTGGCCATTGCCTCGATGCAGGCCATGAATGAATACTGGGCCACCAACTACCCTGAAGTTGAAATCGCAGACTTTGGTTCCCCCGAAGGGGGCAACCACAATGGACTGACCACCTGGGTCTTGTCCGGCCCACGAAAGTCCTACGCCTGCGACAACCCCACCCCGCGAGCTCCAAAACCGGGCGAGACAGTCTCGGTATTCATCTGGACAGTATCCAACGGAATACATGCGGAGTTGGAACGGACGGTGTGCATTGGGCCGGCGTCGCTGACAGAAAAGGCGGCAATCAAGAGCGTGCTGGAGATCCGCGAGGAAATCGAAGCTCACCTGCGGCCCGGAATTCCCGTCAAAGCTCTATATGAAACAGCTAGGAATGGCTATATATCCCGAGGGTACTCACAGTGTCTCCCGGGGCGTATTGGGCATTCTATAGGGCTTGGCTCTCATGAGAGTGTTTCGATCAACGGAAGTTCGGACCTGATCTTGACCGCTGGAATGGTCCTCACGTTGGAACCTCATATCCACATCTTTGGGGTTTGTGGAACCCAGTTCTCAGATACTCTCCTGATCACTGAGGCGGGGTTTGAGTATCTAACGCATTTTCCTCGCCAATACCTAGAGGTTCAATGAAGCTAAGATCTATCTGGCTGGTAAGGACATGCATGGGCTCTCAGCACCGGACAAGGTTCATGCTGCAGAACCGGAAGATTGTAATGAGGCGTTTAACTTCTACTCAGAATCAAAATGGAATTACTTGTAGTGTCTCCTTGCATAGCAACCATGCCTAGTAGAGCTGTACCCTAGCGTCTTAAACCAGACAGCCACCTATCGCAGAGCCAGGTATACCAGGCCCCTAGACAAACAAATTGACGCATATATGTTTTTTTTTTTTTGGTGCAATGTACATACGTATACGTCGGACATCCACTTGCTATGTAAGGGTCCTACTACCCACTATCTAGTTGGACGTATATATGTCGATGCGCTGGCAGCCAATATATTTAGGACTTCAAAGGTCACTGCCAATACCAACATGGGCAACACCTCTAGTCTCATCGCAGGTCGGGAATGCCTGCTTTCTGCCGTCGGGAACAGTACAAGATTGGTGGCCTTCGGGGACGAGCCTTTGTTTCGAGTATCTGATGCGCTCCCTCGTAACCTGGAGTTCCCAGCCACTCCAGTGGCGGTAACATACCCTGATTCTCCCGAGCAAATATCCGACATCCTTAAATGTGCGGCAAGACATCAACGGGCAGTTCAGGCTCGGTCCGGTGGCCACAGCCTTGGGAACTTTGGGCTGGGAGGCACAGATGGGGCAGTCGTAGTGGACATGAGCCATTTTCAGCAGCTCTCCATGGATTCCAGCTCCCATAAGGCAACAATCGGACCAGGACTACGCCTGCAGGATTTAGCCCGGCAGCTAGCAGTCTGGAACCGAGCCATGACCCACGGCAACTGTCCCACGGTTGGAGTCGGTGGCCATTTAACAATAGGAGGTATTGGGCCCACTGCCCGCCAATGGGGATTGGCTCTTGATCATGTTGATCAGGTCGAGGCAGTCTTGGGAGACGGCCGGATAGTGAAGTCATCTTCCTTTCAGAATACCGACCTCTTCTTTGCACTGAATGGAGCTGCGCCGAATATCGGCATCGTCACCCAGTTGACAGTTCGCACCCACCCTGCACCTTCCGTGGCGGTAGAGTATAGCTACACGATAGATCTCGACCCGGAAGATTTCCAACAACAGGCATCCGCGTTTGCTGATTGGCAGACGCTCGTTGCTGACCCCAAGCTGCCCCGAAAGCTGGACATATCTCTGACCATCCGCGCCCAGGTCGTGTTGGAGATATCGGGAAAGTTCTATGGCACATTGAAGGAGTTTGACGCACTCGGCCTGGAAACCCGATTTAATTTCTCAAGGAAACGCATGCGTGTGCTCACGGGCTGGCCCAGCATACTGAATGCGACGCTCTCTGACCCTGGTTGGCGTTACTCCTACGACAAGACCATGGGAATAACCCCCAGGCATCCGCTCCCCGATCATGCCATCGTACAACTCTTACACCATTTAGCTAACGCAGATGCCGGTCCGGCCAGCTGGGACTTGACGTTTCGACTTGTCGGTGGTGCAGTCAACGACCGGCCGACCAATGCGACGGCCTTTGCGCATCGCGATGTGCTATATTGGATCACGTTTCATGCACGAACCAGCAGTCTTGGGTTATCATCAACCACATTTGGTTTTCTTGACCGTGCATATGACCTACTAAATGCTTCCCTACCCGGCCGTCGTCCAATGTATTTGGGGGACCTCGATCCTCGAATAGCCGATGCGCAGCCCATGTACTGGGGGCCGAATTTACTCAGGCTGGAGGAAATCAAGGGCGAGGTAGACCCCCAGGATCTGCTTCATAATCCGCAAGGGGTACGCCCCAGAAAGGGGGCATGAGATTGATTTTGTCTTACGTGCATCACAAATAGCGTATTATTCTATAAATCCATGCGTAATATTCACCGCTGTATGTATGCAGTACATTTGCCACGTCAGCCGCACATGAGATGAAACTCGAACAAGAAGTGAAGGCTATATATATAAATCAGGAGTGGTAGCAGGCCTGGATCCCTTCGCTCTGGAACGTCCGTGGTGGGCACGAGCACTGTTAATACTTCAAATGGCTAAGGAGGAGACAGAATTATCCCACTTCCTTTCTTCTTCATTGGATTATGTGATTGTCGGTGGAGGTTCAGCAGGGTTGGTGCTAGCCACCCGCCTGAGCGAGGATCCCACCGTCCATGTGGGCGTCCTGGAGGCCGGCAAGTCCCGAATCGATGATGAGAACGTAGACTCACCTCAAGGGATTCCAAGCCTTCTTCATAACCCTGAGTATGATTGGGCATTAAATTCAATTCCCCAGGTATCTTTTTATTGTCTTAATTCTCTCACACAGGGTGAGGGTCAGGCTAGGCTAATGCTTCAATCTTACGCATGCAGCCCGGGACTGACGATAGAGTCCATGTCCTTTCCGGTGGTAAAATGCTGGGAGGATCGAGCGGTATCAATTTCATGTGTTACTGTCAACCACTGGAGGATGACATCAACATCTGGGGTCAACTAGGGAACGTTGGTTGGTCTTGGGATGAACTCGCCCCATACTTCCAAAAGACTAGAGGCGGAGAGACAGAGCTCTCCAACGGCCACGTGGGCTCCATCAAAACATGCTTCCCCAGCGGGGACCTAGATATTGAGCGTGCTATGCTGGATGTCTTGAATGCGGCCACTGGCGGGGAACGACCAGGCTTCTATCGACCTCTTTCCGCCATCGAATACGGCGGGGCAAGCGAAAAGCCAACCAGAAGCTATGCCTCGACCGGCTATCTCGCACCCAACGTGGGACGGGCAAATCTCCATATTCTTTCGGAAGCCACAGTGTGCAGAATTCTGTTCGAGTCAGGGGCGCCGTTGCGCGCGCAAGGAGTTGAATTCTGCTACGGTGGAGCCGTCCACAACGTCTCAGCCAACGTGGAAGTCATCCTGTCGGCAGGGACATTCCATAGCCCACAGATCCTAGAACTATCGGGAATTGGGGACCCGGATGTTCTGAACGCAGCCGGCATCGACTGTCGACTGCCTTTGGTGGACGTGGGTAACAATCTTCGGGAGCATCCCATGGCAGTTGTCAGCTATAATCTCCGGGCCTCCAATGATACCGCCCCGCCAGAACCCTCCGTTTCACTCAGAGAACCAATTTCCACAGAATGCTTAGTCCGTCTCGTAGGGTTCCTGCCCTATGCATCTCTCGTAGCGCCAAGTGAACTTGACCATGCCGGGATTGCGGCCAATACGGGCCACAACCACAGTGTATACCAAAGGGCTCTGGCTAAGTTTCGGGATCCACAGCGCTCTCTGGTGCAACTAATCGGCCACCCTGGAGGATTTGGTCTTGCGGACAGTGTTCCGCGACATGCTTCCTACAGTCTTCTAGTGATTGGGAGCCACCCACAGTCTCAGGGCAGTTGCCATATCCTTTCCCAGGACCCCTTCAGAGCTCCTCGTATTGACCTAGGGATTCTGTCGCAACAGGAGGATGTCAACGTGCTTGCCGCCGGAGTGGCCTTTGCTGACAGCACTTTTCACTCTGAGCATATCGTCCACCACATCGCGGAACGCGCCTTTCCGGACCGTTCCATTGACCTCCAGGATCGAGACCAAGCTTGTCGGTTTGTACGGAATTCCGCTGTGGCTTTCAATCATGGTGTCGGAACCTGTTCCATGGGGATCGTTGTCGACGAACAACTGCGGGTGAAGGGAGTGAGAGGGCTGAGGGTGGTGGATGCCAGCGTCATCCCGCTTCACATGGCGGGGAATCCCATGTCCACGGTGTATGCGCTGGCTGAGCGAGCATCAGACTTAATTAAACTGGATACTGAAACGTGCTAGGAACTAAAGTAGCAGAAAGCAATTTATAGCCTACTGATCGTATTTTAGGTTGGGGGGAAAGGGTGGGGGAGGAACCCAATCCCAGAAAATAATAGACATATATTTATGCTGCAAACCGACTCCGCTTCCTCAACCATGGGCCGCAGTAATAGAATCCGTACATCCCCAGTATGCAGCCGCCTGTCAGCCCGGCAATCAAGGTCGTGCCTCTGGCTACGCCCAGATTCTCATATAACGGGCCGGACCACAAGATAGCGGCAAAAGCGAGGGTGGACCGCGCAAAGTCGTTCATGGCAAACAGGCTAGCCGAATACGGGGGATACGCCATGGCAATATACCCGAATATACTCTGCATGACCAGGGTCATGCCGGATATATTTATTAAGAACCCAATAGTGGGGACAATCCAATGGATCGTTGGCCGTGCGGTCCACGCGAAGATTACCAAGCCGATGGGCACCAGAAATGTCCCTATCAGTCCCGGGATGAGTCGAATCTCGGGCAAAATAGAAGACCAGCTACCCTGAAGATATGGGCGGTGCAGCCAGTAGTAAATGAAGGCAAAGTAGAAGGGCAGCACTAGAGAGGTTCCGACTAGAGCCGTGAGGAATATCAGGCCAACCTGACCAAGGTTCATCTGGTAGATATCCCCGTACACTCTGGGGAAGACTTCGAAGAACGAGTAAAAAATCCCATATACCAATGATATATACACTGTGCTGAACAAAATAGCTGGGTCTAATGCGTTGATTTTCCACGGAATCACGAGCGCCTGGATCAAGTTCCGCCAGAGGGAGATTGACCGCTGGTCGAGATTCGCGGGAGCTTGGAATGTTGATTTGGAGGTGAGACGGCGGAGACGGCGAGCACGGTAGTGCAGGACACATGGCGAATATGTCTCCGGGAGAAAACACTATACACAATGTACCGTCTTAGAAGAAAGCTCCTTTTTCGCGCGCAGGCGTCCTGATGTTGACCTACCAGAATGGCCAGGCTCCCCGCTGCAGCCCAGAGGACCTCCCACATGGACCATCGCCACCCTTTAACCGGAATACTAAAGCCTGCGATGGTCGGGGCCACCGCAGGCGCCGCGACGGCAGATACTGCCCAAGTATACAGCCCGTATGGAAAATACTCGTCCCTTGTCACGTCGGCGATGGAGGCGGCTCCAGTGGCCAAACAGGGCGAACCAAAGAAGCCCTGCAGAAACCGAATAACTAGGAATGCGGGAACACTGTTGACCATAGCGGCTGGGATACTCAGGAGAACAAAGATGGACAAGGAGAGCAAATATGGCGGATTGCGCCCGATCCAGGCCACTTCTGACAAGGGGCTAAATAGCATCGGACCGACTCCATAGCCCAAGACGTATATGGCCAGTCCTAAGGAGGAGACCGACTGTGGAACGTGGAAGACCCGAATAAACTCCTTTTCTGCTGGCGAGAAGATGGACGACGACATGTAGATCACAAACGTGTAGATGTTGACCTGCAGGTATACGAGCAGCTTAGCCGCCCACGGCCAATTCTTCGGGTTTTCTGCATCGTCATCGGTATACCAACCGACCAGGACGGTCCCATCGGTCTGAATTTCCGGTTCGATCCATCTGCAGCTTGGTATTCCTCTCGGTTTGTCAGAACTGCCTTCCAATTGCGAGTCTGTTACTTGCAGGACTATCAGTGATCGCCATCCCATCCCCTGAAGACTGTGAAAGTGACCAAAACGCCAAGCTTACAAACAGCGACACATGACGAACGTTTTTCTCCTCCCACAGTTCCTGCCTCTTCATGCCTACTGCGCCTGGGCCTGAGATGCTCTGCATTCGCCGCGGCCTCGTATGGAGCAGGTAATCGAAAGTCCGCCTGGTCCTCCGGCGATTGGAAGAGTCGACCACCTGACAGCCAGCCGACCGTCAGGCCAAATAATGATGTCCTCAGAACTCGCGCCATGAGCAAAGGAAGATGTTTGCTCCGCCACTGAGAAGGGCGAATCACTCTTCCATACTATTTATCCGATTCGACCCGTCCATACTTTGCCTGCCAACATGGCCCTCGAGGAACTCTAGTGGAATTTGGGGGGGTTTCAGCTTCCCTTACATCCCACACATAGCCAAACAAGGAATGTCCCATCCCTTACTCACTGTCTGGCACTTTCCAAGGAATCTTGTACATAGGCTAAGTAAGCTCCTGTAAGGGAACATCCATGGAGTATAAAGCATACGCGATCGAGGTATACTCTTACTAATATACTACACGCTTTTTTTTTTTTTTCTTTTTGTTTCTTTAATCTGCAAGGGCTTTAGAGCAATTGTAGGGGCTGCTAACTTAGGAACTGTAGTCTTCCTCAGGCTTTTCGCAGGCGAAAGGTCGCATCTAGCCCCCTAGAAAATATTTTACCCAGTAGTTAAGCCCAGTACGTCTATTCTCTTTTACCTTTCAGTAGAACCCGCCAAATTGGCTCCATGCTTCTGGCTTATCAACGAGTAGACCATTTGGTAGTGTCTTGCCAGATCTGCCATTGCTAATTGAACGTGTGACCATCATGCAATTGGGCATTTTGTTGCAAACTCAGGCCGCTTTACTATCGTTTATTGGCTAGATTTCATACATAGTCCCACTATATAGTTGGGGATAGTTGATGTAGTACTGTACTTGGGCTTGGGATTGCCATTTTGGGAAGGAAGGACCATATTAGCCCGTGTGAAGGATTATGACAATATAAAGGAATTGAATCAGTAACGCAAGAGGTGGAAGAAGGTCATGACTAAGCTTACTGAGCGAGCTCTACACCGTGGACAGACTGTTAAGCGGTCTCGACTGTCCAGAAAGAAGAATGTTATGAATTTAGGCCGACCTTTAGGAAGGGAATATCCCATCTCGTGCGAAGATCAAGAAGGAATTATTTCAGGATATTAAAAGTTTAGGAGGGAAATTCCTATATTTTTATTTTTTTTAAAGGGATTCCTATTCCATGGGACTCCATCATACAAACAGGACCATAATTTTTAGGTATATAGGAATGGGAATATCCCATCCCAAATCCTATATAATGGGAATCCCTTTCTAAAAGTCTTGGCAAGGAATGGGAAACTTCTGGGACTCTCCCTTTAATACTGTGGTACTCCGTATACCCAGTAGACTTGTTAGGCCCAGCCCAGGAAACCCGGGCCGAACCGGCCCAACCCGCCAAGAAAAGGGATGGGTTATTAACTCCCCGGCACACGAGGCCAACAAAGAAATCATTTCGTACTATGAGCAGTCAGTCAACCAATCTAGCCCCGAAATTTTTACTGCGCTCACTCTGGCTAAGTCTGTCCCGTAAGTACTAGCAAGCCTTACCCCTCTTCTGCTACCCATGCAATAAGTATTGAATGGCAATATTTGTCATGCGGAAGAGGAAAGTGGCATGGCAACAACTTATGGGTTGAGATTGTGAGCTTCTCCGCGGGACAATCAACGCCCATTCTATTGCATGATCTTCCTGATCTTCGCGAGTAAACGAGGACACGGCTCAGTCAAGTCCTGTCCACTCCGTAAGAAACCCAATCCAAAAAACCCATCACATTTCATTGTGACTGGCAAGGATGATGACAAGGATACCTGCAAGTTAGAATATTTATACAGCCATCTCTCTGTCCCCTTTACTTGTTGTCCCTACATATGCAAGCATATACCACATCGCAAAAACCATCGCAAATGCCCAGCTCGCTATTCTGGAGACGTTTCTACAGGGCCATCCTAGCATTAAATGCACCATTCCTTCGTCACCTGAGTTCTCCATCGTGCGTAAGGTGTGGAATCTGGCTCGTCCAGACACCCCGCTTGCCTTCGTTCATCCACAAAACGCAGAGGATGTGAGAGTGCTGGTTCAATTTGTCAAGTCGAAGGGTATTAATTTTACCGTCCGCACAGGCGGACACAATCTCGAAGGCCGAGCCCTCGTGGAGGGTGCCCTCGTTATTGATCTCCGAGCGCTTACAGGCGTTAAGGTTGCTGAAGATTTATTATGAAGGCTCTACCCTTGCAGTGTTGGATTCGAATGTTTGTGCTAGGGCATCTGATGAATTCGCCGAACTTGCGGCCGCGTTCCACAACGTCCTGAGTGGTCTGGCCGCGATCTGGATGGTATTGACTGCCCAGGTTTTTTGCGGCGTTGTGAGGTTGAAACCGGGGGCTAGTTTGTCACATGTGTGCGCTTTTGATTTCGCATGTCTTAGAGAAAGTCAAAGAAAATTTGCCGTTGAAATTATTAAAACTACATTACAACCGATACCGAAGTTGCTACTGAAGTCTTCTCTCTCTTTTTCAGCCTTGTACTCCAGTACACCTGAATAGATCCCTGACTTCTTCCTGGAAATTGAGCTGAAAATAGTCTCATCACATCCGACCACAGAAGTCCCTGATCCTTCCTTAAATCCACCAAGAGATCCTCTTCCTCGGATGACCATGGCATCCCTTTCCTCGAATTCTGCTTGGCCCCGTCGCTTTTATCTTGGACATTCGCTGCCCTTCGAGGTTGAATCCGGCGCTTGGTTCTTACGCTTGCACCTTCGACTTCACAGGCATTAGGTGGAATGTTGCTGCCGCCGTTGGGGTTCGATGTGCAGCGCGGAAGTGCTCCTTTGAAAAGCCATGAAAGAAACTGTAAACGCTCATCGGCGGGTAACGGTAAGAAATGGGAGCAAAGGCGAGTGAAAGACTTTTCAGTTGGTTGCAACATGGTGGTATTGGTGGTGGGGGAGGTTCGAAACCGTTTGGAAGGCCCTCTCTCTTCGTGCTGTTGGATGGTCGCTTTCGGGAAATAGTGGACTTGTCGCTGCCATTGACAAGGTCGTGTTCCCCCTGGCCACATCTGTCATCCGCGATGCGAAGCTGTTGATTGTGGTCGTCGGGATAAGGACTGCCAGCTATATGAGGCAAAATATTCTGGCTAGTTAATCCCTCGCTGGAGCCGAAGGGATAATCAATTGTAGCTTGTAGAAGAGGAGATTCGGGATATGAATAAGCCTTCTCTTGGCAAATAGGTCCCATACCGCCACTTAAATGGCAGCTTGGTGGAGCGCACTGGCTACCATCGGATTTTCATCGCTGAGGATGACTGGATCAATCGGTGTTTGGTTCGTCTGGAAGTATGCAAAACTTCTCCAGGATACTCACACTGTCCGAGGAAGAATCCCCCTCTACCGTGCTCTGAATTGATGGTGGGGATTCAACGGAGCCATCTGCGGCATCCCGGAAGTCAACCTGGGGAGCTGCACTTGGGGTTGGGGAACTGTGGCGATGCTCTTGGGCTTGTGAAGCAGCAAAGACGTTGAGGGGATTATCCTCATGCGGTCCGTCAGATACTGGAATGTGTTCCTCCCTAAACCGGCGATCGGAGCTCAGTGGAGTGCAGGAGCGGATGCTGCTATGCACACACACCTCATTTGGTGGTCGAGCAGGGAGCGGGTGCTGCTTTTCTTGATGGTGAATGAAAGCCTTCTTCGCAGAGGGGCCATAATGCGGTGGCTGGGGGAGGGTTGGACAGTTGATGATGGAGACGGGATTTGCGCGTCGGGAGTTGTTATAAGAATTGCGTGATAAGTGTGGTTTGCGGGGAGGGGGATTCCATGGTATAAAAGTGTTAATGTGAAAAGTAGTATTTGCCATCTTGCCGGGGATCGCACACGGTGAGAGGGAAGAGGAAGAGCAAGGGAAAGGGGAGAATATGATTGCAAGTATGGGATAGTTGGCTGTGAGGTGACTGTTCCAGGGCTTCTGTCACTCCGTTTATACCTCCTCCATACTCTCTGATGCAGGAAAGAGGTGTGGTAATACAGTACAAGGATCGGACACTATCTGAATTGCTCCAACCACTCTTCTTTCTTTATGCGGAAGCCGGAAATTGGAGAACTCCAAAAACTCTGATTCCCGTTGGATTCACTTACACCAGATCCTCTACCCTCCCATTCAAGGCCCACCTGCTGACGTGTCCATCTCATTAAAGAGCCGTGTGATACGGTTGCCGCTACAATAAGCTCAGCCACAAATCACGTCCGAGCATTTGCAGTTCCAAGAAACTCTGGTTAGATAAGTCACCCCGAGTACATATTTTGGGGCCGATCCAGGCTGCAAGCATCGACAGGCTGAGTCGAGAGCTGTGCGGGATTTTTGCTATTGGATGATAGACATAGCGAGGATCCCAGGAGGAAAGGATGCATCGGGGTCGAAAGATAATGAGGCTGAGCGAAGAGATGCGACTGGACAGCCAGGGTTATTTTGAGTGGAGACAGGGTCACAAAATGTAACAGTTGGCAGGTCAAGAACTCTATTCGTCTCCGACTTGGAAGTTCGGGTGACAAAAACCATAGAAACATTGGGGGAAAAAAGGAAGGGGAGGGATAAGGGGAGTGCAGAACCTCAGACTCCGAGGTCAGCATACAGTTCCTTCATCGTGGGATAAAATTGTCAAATGCTTCATGCTCGCCACCACGGAAAAAAGAACAATAAGGATGAGACTGATGGGCAGATCCTGTCTTCGTCAGTAACGCAACGAACATAAGCCGTAAAAAGTAATCTCCAGGTCAGACGACGCGTCGTCGGCAACTCCGTTCGTGGGAAATGAAAACGGGGGCTGAAGGAAAGGCATTTGACAAGAAATGGGCAACCGTCGGATAAGACGGCAACACTCGAGAGGGGGGCAGTGCAGCTGGCCCGAGCGATGAGAGTGGGAAAATAGAGAACAGACAGTGCGTGGTCGGTCGAGGGAGACGGCGGGTTTATATAGATCGATGGAGTTGAGGCGGCAGGGACAGGAGGCGCAAAAGCGGCGACGGTCGGCGAGAAGCGGCGCTATTCCAGAACAGGTTAAGCACCATACTGTCTTAGGTAATAGCGTACCGGTAGACGGCAGGCGGTCGGAGGCGGCAGGAACACAGAGCAATGGGAGCCGTTTTCGGCGGCCCGTTTGCCGTCTGTCAGAATACGATATTATGTCTAATTATAAGCTAAGAATACTTTCCCAACCACTACATACTAGTTAAGCCCCCCAACTACACACAACTACTGACAACTAGCTACAACCAAGGGAAACCAGGACTCACTATTTATAAAACCCACGACTCTTCGAAGTTTACATTAATAAAAAAACTCTGGTCCGCTATAAAATCTAGAGTTGCACGGAGGAACCGCAAAAACCGTCGCAGCGGTGCGGATTCGGTCCCTACGAAGTCATAATTCTCTTCTATTCAAGGGCTTGGGCTTGGGCGAGCTGTCATATCTAGATGGGTGACTAAGTGAGGCTACGTGACCATACCAAATACGTAGGTCTCTAGCAGAGTTCTGCACGACGTTGCGAGTGCCCGGTATGGGGCTCAAGCACTTTGCAGGTCCTGCCCTCTACACTCCCCCCCTTCCCTCCTTGTACAGGCCAATTGCACTCCTAGATATCTAACGCAACTATATCCTTAATATTGCGGGCCGGCTCCACGATGGGCGAGCATAGCCCACCTATTTAATGAGATATTTAGTATTCTCCCTAGTAGGCTACTGGCGTGTAGCTAGTATAGTATTCTTCTGCCACCCATTCCTTCGCAGGAATGATCATAACAATATGTCGACCAAAGTGGGCCAATATATTATCCATTATTCAGCATCCGCTCGGTCCGACTTTATTCCTTTATTTTTTCATCCTTTATTCAATTCTCCTAAATAGATTCAGATAGAGACCTCAAGAGACCTTATCCTTTCAATCCAGATCCATATTTTTATATGATCGGTGATACTAGCTCATACGCGTATTCAGCTGACCGACACAATATTACTACTCCCACCGCAATATGAAGAGTACCTTTATCATCTTCTCCCGTACATTCAGAATGATATTTAGGCCTTAGTCGAGCCTTATCTCATTGGATCCCAGGTAGGGAACGATTGACTTCCCCTTTTCGCGTAGTCAACTTTTGATTTCTTTTCCCAGCCTCATTTACCCCTCTTTTGTCACATGATTCAGGCCATTTACGGCCACTTTATCTAACACCTTTAACATACGCAAACCAAGAACTTTGCATCATCATTTAATATTTGCAGCAAGGGTCCATAGTGAATACTAGATGTCCCTTAACTACAGCTTTATACAAGATTATAAAGTATCTTAACTTCCCCCAGCTGGTTACGGATAGTTTGTGGGTTTGTCGACAGTGGGATGAAGTGTCGCCACCCCTCAAAGTCTCGTAAGGTCGACCATACATTCCTGCAAGGATACGTAGGATGCCACAATGTCATATTGACGCATACTTCTCCCGCAAGCCTACGCCATTCACTGCGTCAGGGACGTCATTTTTAGACCTTCCATATCCACTCCGCCGCTATATCTATATTCTAACGGGATTGGTTCGCTTCTGTCCCATCAATCTTAACCAAAACGGACTTGATGTTCGTAAATACCAAGAATACGCAGAATACAAATGCTTCTATATAGCGAGGCGTTTCCATGGCAGGCACCTAGATGTTGACTATATTACTCGCTGTACCTGTCCACCACTGCCTATTTCATTGCTCTATGTCTCGCGGACTATATCGAATGAAGCATCATCTATTTTGTATTCGGAGAACAAGTTTACGATCTGTCGGAGCAGTTCCCGGGGCTTACGGCCATTACAAAGGCTTAATACGCATGCACTTCACTCGTTACGATCTCTTACTATTCTCCTAAACAACTGCTCATGCGTCTTTAAATATGGGCGGACTACTATCCCGGTCATGTTTGCATGTCATCCCCTTTGTCGGAGTCATGGTCTCCATGATAAACCACTGGGAAGTGTGGCTCGACAAGATCAGGTAGTCCTGCAGGAATGGCAGAGCATCGTCCAAGTTCTAGCAGCGAATATTCACCCTCGTTCTCTTCGTCTAAGTTTTATTTGTGATACTAAGGACTTCCAAACTGCGCGAGGCATCGTTGAATCTTTAAGATGCCTTCCCTTGCTTCGTGAATGCTCAATTCGCCTTGGGCAGAACCCAGACTGGTCAACCTACTCTCTAGCCCGATCCATCAGTCTTCAGCTAATAGGCCAAATACCCCAGAAATCCAGCCAACATACCACACCTCACCTGCCTGACGAGATTTTGGAGCATATACTGTCCTTTACCGACCTTGTGGCTCCATTTCAACTGGAATGGTGTCCTGTTCGGGGCTTAGTCCCCTTTGACTGCTGCAAGACATGCACTGATTCTCTCGAGGGCTGCTGCTGTTCCTTCTACCATGCAGCATATGCAACTGGGTGCACCTGTTGGAGATTGCCCCTTTCCCTTTTTCTAGTCAGTAGGAGGGTACATGAGATCTCCACTTCAATCTTTTACTCTAAAAACACATTTTTTATCCCTACTATCCGCCGCAATTGTGTTGCATATTTTACACAACAGTCACCCACGGCTCCGGCCCTAACCACGCAGTTCTTTAACAGACTTCCGTCTAATGCGCTTTTACGTCTCCGCTCTATCACTGTAGCCTTCCTTGACTTTGGGCCCCAATCTGTGTTCACTCACCGTCAAGCCATGACAGATTGGAAACAAGGCATTGATATAATGAGTCAAAAGCTTGACTTCTCGAATTTTACTCTATCACTTCAAATTCACACTTCCACAATACTAATAAGTCAAAAGTCAGTGGAAGAGTGGCTACAAGCCTGTCATATATTAGTCCGGCCCTTACTTTATCTAGACGGGCTCCAGAGGCTCTTTGTTTATCTCCCTGGTGTTTATGGCCAGGGACCACAGTATGAGACCGTGCTAGAAAGGGCTGTTCTTGGGGATAACTATGATGCCATGCAACATGGAAAATATTATGCGAAGACTCCGGTATGGTATAATGGCTACAGCCAGGAAGGTCCGGTTTTCCAAGCTGATGGGCGGAAACTCTGGCCTCCTAATTATTTTGACAACTCATTTTTTAGTAATGATTTTTAAATCATATACCTTTTCTTTGGGAACTTTTGCCTGACTAAAATTATTCGTTGATGGATGAATGAAAGCTGGGTGGCAAGGACTTAGTCTTCCTATTAAAAAAACAGCGTTTGAAGCCAAGAAGAGGAGGCCAACAACCTCTGAGTAGAAGATTTATATTTGGTGACTCGTTTAGTGTATTATTTTACGTAGGACAAAGATGCATGTTAAGGCTATTCTAGGAAAGTAGCGTTTTCTTGGTGGCCTGATTATTGCTGAAATCTGTAACATAGATTTTGTCAGTATAAATACCTGTTGACCTGCTCGCTAAGCGTCTTGACCAGTATACAGCCCATGGATCTATGAAGGTCTGATTCTTCTAAGCGAATATTGGAGGCTAAATACATAAGATTAGGGGTAAAGTTGGAAGACGAAAATAACTGAATCGGGAATAGCGGTATCTAAAGTTGACATTTTGCTACGATTTGTGTACCCCTGGTCATGTAAGGTGCGACGCCGTATAAAGTGAGAAGCCGTGACAATACATCAAACAATACTCTGGATCGTAGAAAAGCAGCCTTTGGCCTCGAACTGAATTAGGAACCACTTTTAGAGTGATAAAACTTAGTTGCACTATAAATGAAGTTATTTATGCATAGTGTAAACTGCCCTCCCTTCACATAACTATTTCCCTGCTCGGAAGAAAAACTGTCTTTTAAACAAGACTTATTATGTTAAGCCGCTGTATTTCCTGAGAATAATTTATTCCTAGTGGTTGAGCGAAGCTTACTTATACAGTACTGTGATCAAGTATCATCAGTGATTTTATGTAAAGTCCCATTTTTAACTGCGAACATGCTTAGCCCATACAACTGCGGCACTAATATTTTAGGGAACCGGCGATAGTGCCTGTCTTGGCAGCAAGGATAACTATTGGCGAGATCTTGGAAACACTGCGGAAAAATGCTGTTTTAACATTTATGTCTGGTATATTAAGACACACTTTTAGATTAGAATTGGAGATCAGAGCGAAAGCCCCAGACAGCGAGTGATTCCTCCTCTACACTTTCGCAGTTTTTATACCTCTGCAATAAGCTCTAGATCAAGTGAGAAGCGGCAATCGCCATTGTTGGTTACAGTAGTTAGGTTAACTAAATCAGATGACTCATACTTAGGAAGGTTATTGTCAGATAAAGCAGATATACCATTATTATGTACAAATTGTAACAGCGCTACTTTTTGTGGTCTAGTGGTATATCTGACAGATATTAAAGCCCATGACTCACTAAAATCTCAAGCGGAAGACTTACCTCCAAAGTACTGTATACCCATTTTGCACCTAAGCAATATCTGCTTTGCCATTTAATGCTTTATGAAACTCCCAGTCGACATTATATTTCTGATTTTGGACCATCTTGGTCCTCAGGATTTATTGTCTTGCATTCGTACCTTCCCGCAGTTTGCTCCTCTTTTATCATCTCAACACACCAAAAGCCACGATGATAAAGGAAACACAATCTTACATCTGCTCGTGATGGAAAACGACAAGAATTGCTAAACATCCTCCTCTGCGATAACAAGAATGTTGATGTGAATTCAAAGAATTTATGGGGGCAAACACCACTTTTTCTGGCACGACGGAAGGAAACTCTATGGCTGTAAAACTTTTGGTGAGGAGCAATGAAGTTATAATAGATGAAGCAGATAATTTCCGGAGCACACCCCTTTCAGAAGCTGTTTCATACGGACATATTGAAGTTGCTGAGTTGCTGCTAGACCACGGTGCATCTGCTAGTGTGACTGATTCCTCGGGACGAACGCCGTTGTCATATGCAGCCGCTCGTGGTCATACGCATCCCGTGACTTTTCTCCTAGGGCGGCCTGGTGTCGAAGCAGACCATAAAGATGATAGTCAGCAAACACCTTTGACACTAGCAGTAAAAGAAGGGCAATTTGAGGTTGTAAAGCTGTTAGTGGGAAGGGATGATGTGGAACAAAGGATTGCTACAACAGTACTCCATTTGCATGGGCCGCACAGCCATTATGCGAGGACATAGAGTCTTTACTGCAAATTGCAAAACTTCTCTTAGGGAGATATGATGTAGAAGCTGATTCCAAGTATCGTGATGGCTGGACGCCATTATCACACGCTAGTGAATTTGGCTTTATTGGTTTGGTTAGGCTACTTCTGGAGCGAGATGATGTTAACCCACAATCGGCAGACCGCGATGGAAACACGGTGCTCGACTGGTCAGGCAAGAGTTTCCCTAGTAGGGTGGTATCAAGGCTCCTGATGGAAAGGACAGGGGTTGATAGTGCCTGGTGGGAGGATCCTCCATGTGGGGATGTGAAGTTGAGTCAGTTGCAGGATCTAGAATGTAACTGTGAATATTACTGCGAATGCCCTGACTTCAGGCCATCATAGCCGTGATATCAGGGATCATAAATTACTTACATCTATAAATGGCCAGAAACTGTTGCACGAAGTGGTGCCGATGGCTAAAGGAGCATGAAATTGCAGTTCTGAAGTTTCAGATTGTATAATTATCTATCAGCAAGGAAATATTAAAAACTTACGCCAATCTTGTCTGAAAGCAGCTGGATACCTGAATAAAACCTGGGGAGTCGTTTCTTCCCTGGGACAAAAGCAATGATTGGGCGTGGTGTAAACTGATATTTTGCATATAACTATATAATCTGTTTCTTAGTCAAAAGAACTAATGCGGCTAGCTGTCCTGACCATACTCTACCGACAGTTACTGGTCGTGCTAGTGCCATTGTGTTCCGCTCACGTAAAGTTCGTGACCTCTAGGACGTGGCATGTCGCATCTACGCGACCGTCACTCTGATGGCACGGTGTATCTCAACTGAGGCGTGCGCCTAAGAATTCCACTGGGAGTACATGCAAGGCTGGCTCACTCACCGTTCCCTTCTGTTTAGGTTGTGATATTTGAGTTATCATCCGGTGAGCTCAAGAACATATTCACGGAAGAAATTGAAACATTTAAGAAAACTAATTTGAAGCATATTACTATTACAGCCTCTTGAGATTTGTACTGCGGTATATTTGACTCGAACCCTGACTTCTTCCTGGATATTGCTCCGAAAATAGTCTCGTCACATCCAACTAAGGCAGTCTCCGGTCTCTTCTCAACTCTGCCAAAAGACGCTTCCCCCACTTGAACACGGGATACCCTTCTTTGAGTCTTTCTGTACGATATCGCTATCATCCAAAGCTTGTGCCGCATGGTGGGGCAGATTCCGGTGGCGGGCTTGCCTCATGTCTCTGCTTTCTGTCTTGGCTGGGACGCTGGTACCTTCAGCTTTAGAGGTGCAGTATGACAGAGCCCCTTTAAACAGCCAGGACAGAAACTGTAACCGTTCGTCTGTTGGTAGTGACGAAAAGTAAGAGCGGAGGGTGGCGAAAGAAGTCCCAGTTGGCTGAGGCGTAGCAGCAACTCGAAGGTGCTTGGAAGGCCACACATTGGATTTCTTTGTCCTGCTGGTCTGTCCTTTGCAGGATTAGGACTGATCGTTGCTGTCACCATGGTTGCGTTCCCTTCGGTCTTCAGGGCAAATCGCCTTGGTTCCACAACTATCATTCGTGAGACGGTTGTTTGTTGTGTCCGTAGCAATTTGAAGGCTGAACAATACAGGGCGAGCCAATCTGGTTGATCAGTCCTCTGTTGGAGTCGATGTGGAGATTATTGGCTGTGTTTGTAGTATTACTGTTTAGGATCGCGCAATGAAAAGTAAAACGTGTCTTGAAAATTTGCCATGAGTGTCCGGGTCTATTGTTTATAGTTGAGCAGAAATCTGTGACGATACTATTCGTGACTGAATTGAAAATTTGCCCAGATGTCTCTATTATGGTATATAGCATCTATTTGTTTGTGACTATGAGCTGCTGCCCTGGCTGGTCATACGGGGCCAATGAGCCAATACAACAATTCATTACAGCCATAGATATAGCATTCAATGTTTTATACAAACGCCTGTGCGTTAATATGCCCTAGAATCACGTAGATATGTTAACATGATATTGCAGTATCACCGGTGCACCTTGTAGTATCTACAGATGAGGTTTCGTAGGTCGCTTGACATTAACAGGCTCCTTTATGTACTTCATCCACTGTGTTGATAATGCCATCCCGTCACGGTCCGACTTTCCACAGTTATACTCACAATCAAAGAACCCTTTCTCCTTGCGGTACCTTTCAATCTCCAGCTCCAACCAGCCAGATAAAATGCGCGCAGTGTAGGACACTTTCTCGAGGGGCGCCAGGTGTGATGTGCCGGGTATAATATCTGCTCGCACACGTCCCGCAGCAACGCCTCCATTGCCTCCAAGCCCTGTACCAGTGCGCTGAAGCTTTTCCCGTCTCCGGTCGGGGATGTTAATGTGACTTTTGTCCCCAAACACGTACAAAGTCGATGGCCGAACATATGGAAGGAACTCAAACCCCAAGCAGGGCCAGGGGGAAACAGTAACGTAGTCGCGGTTGTTATTATCTCCTTCTTTTCCTGCTACAGCAACATCTGGGCCTAGGAGACGCTCCATTGGGTCATGCGGGTTATCAACCCCGGCTCGTGGAGTAGCATTAAAGCGCAGATACGTCCACGCTTCTTGCGCCTTTGTTGTGGTAAGTGTCACCGCGCCTGGTGATGAGCTGGGGTAGAGAGCAGTAGGGGTAGACCGAAATCCAAATCGAATATATTGATTCACTGCCCTTTTATCCCATTTGCGCCAAAAAGGATTATCCCGAATATAAGTCTCCGCAGCTTCCAGGGACGGCCACAAATCCGGTCGAGTACTTGCCCAAAGCGCTGGACTTCGCCCACCGAGTTTGCTTGGACTTTTTACTTGGATCATAGGCTCCAGAAAGATTAGCGTATGGAACAAGCGAGGATGCATTATGGAAAGATGAACACTGGTGTATTGGTTAGCGCAAACGAATAGCTATGCTTGGGAAGGGAAACGAAAGGGAGATAACGGGGTACGCACAATTGAGCGCAGCTGAAACTATGTGCAACTCCCACGATCGGAGGCTGAACCAAATCTCGGAAATGGTTCACCATGCATAAGAGATCTCGGGAATGGTCAAACCAGTTCGCTATTAGGCCATATTAGTATAGATCCTGTAAGCAGACTAAACTAAAAATGGGTGCTTAAGCTAACGGTCATAACCAAGAATCCGCTCGTTTAATACTCCACTGGCGCCCTGGTGAGAACAGTCTGCGAACCAGATGGCTTTAATCTTAACGCTCGTTAATGCGAGGAGCTCATCCCAAATAGGCTCATAGCATTCCTGTAGGACAAATATTAGCACAATGTTGGATCCTAATTCTGTCACTCCGCTAATTTTCCTTTCAGGATAACAGTCGACTAACTTTGGGGATTCCATTTGCATGCCCAGCAATAATTGTAATGTCGTCCGGACCGGGGTTGAGATTGTTGAGCGGAATATATTGCTTGACAGCCAACTGCAAGGGAGGGTTGTCCGTCTTCACAGCATGGGGATATTCTTGAATAGACTGACAAGGGATGGCGTGCTCTATTACTTTGAAGTAGGAGGTTGACATGATGGCAGCCGTACTATGAGTAGGAAGAGAATAAAAATTGGTTGACTACTGGGAAAACTATAGTACACCGAGAGGCTTAAGAACAGCTGGTGGTGCCGCTATGCCAGTCCTTTAATAATATTTAATGCTTCGTTATCGAGCTACTTATGGCTCGTCCGCTGATTGGTTTCAATTATGCGCTGTGCTAATATGACCATCAAACAATGAAAACTAGATACAGATCCACAGAACCTAACCTACGTAGTAGTCTCATGTGTTTGTCCTTTGTAGTAAAACACATATGCCTTAATTTCGAAAGACCCTGTCAGCTTCCCAGTCAAGCCGTGGCGCCAGGCCTATATTCTCTTCTGCTGCTTTAAATAGAATTACGAATGTAGCTACAAATAAGCTTGTGGGTTGATATCTGAATAGACAGAAAGTATATATACTTATCTAGTTCTATAGTATTGCCCCCAACCCTCACAACGACATTACTAAAGTCTTATGTTTATTAATAAAAGGAAGAGCACCATGTGCTTATTGGTGTAGCATCGCCATTGAAATATTTGGTGGTTGATTGGTTCGCTCGTCTAATTAGTTTCCACCAAGGCTATCCACCAAGGCTGCTGTTTCTTTCCAGTTCCACCTCATCCTGTACTTTCCACCAGTTTCCCCATTCCTATTCCGAGTAATAGTCATGCATAATCCAAACTTGACAGCCTTTTTAATGTTTAGTAAGATTTGCCTACCAGACACATGGCACTTGGACCATCTAGGATTGAAGCTGACATAGTAAGCTGACATAAATGGTAAGCTGACTGAACTACATCGGCAGAGGGGTCAAAATTCTCCTTGTCCATAAAATTGGAGTAGGCTGCCAGCTGGCGCGGAATATCGTCCTCGGGATAGGCCATAAAACCACCCCATATATTTCTGTATTCGTACACCTTCATCGTAAACCAGGTAACAACACCAAAACTATTCAATCCGCCCTTCAGGCAATGAAAAGATCGGGATACGAATCCTTGGAAACATTGACGACCTCGCCACTTGCTAGAACCATCTCATATAGCAGTACGTTATCGCAGCCCCATCCTATAGCGGGACTGAGTGCGGACACGCCGCCAGTAAGGAACCCGCCTGCGCCTACGGATGCATCTCTTCCACCAGCGACAGTGATATTCAAGGGGTCTAATATTTTGTAGACTTGGTCCCAGGAGGCTCCTGATTGGATCTGCACCATAGATTGGCCCTTACTTAGTTTTACGTCGTTCATGGTGCGCAGATCTATTGTCACTCCGCGCTAGACGTTGGCGGCCCCTGCAGAAAGCATGTGTCCCTGGCTGCGAATAGCGAACTGTTCGCCGTTCTCGCGGTGAGCGCGGGCCATAGTCACGACAATAGTCGACACTTCATTGGCGTTGGTTGGCTGAACTACGCAAGCCGGTCGCATGTTCTGTTCTTGGAAGCTGGAGTATGACAAGAGTGATTACTTGTATGGAGTTGTGTCTGGAGTAAAAACTTTGCCTTCTAGCAGGGAGGCCAGCTGATCGCAAGATGTTCAATGCTGAGCAAGGTGAGACCGCTTTCTTCCAGCTCCCCAGAGACCTAGCGCACCAAGGGCGTAGATTACATAGGACGACATGGTGAAATGGAGTTTAGTGGAAAGGCGTAGTCAGAGTAGGATGAGTGATGGAAATGGACAGAAATTTATATATCTAGGGCCATAAAAATCGGGTTTTGGACACTGGTTCACCGAGTTCCTATCAACCCCCGCCTCTTGTGCATTTTATTTGGTGATGTATATACAGGGAATAAACGACAGGGCCAATCACTGGTTGGCTATAGGACAAAGAACTTTCGCCCCTTTTTATCCCGGCCGAGCACAGCGAGGCCCGATATTATTTCCGATAAATGAGGAATGCAGACCGGCGCATCTGTATACCCTGGCATAGTAAACACAAGTGTTGTATATTTGGTTACCATACAGACGAGGGTTCTACCTTTGCTTACATCAGTTCTAGAAGACCCGACTTGTCGCCTTTTTTTAAGGCAAATTATCCAGTCTCCACTTTAACAACCTCGAGAAAATTCATCCTGCCTACCCTCGTAAATCTCAGCTGCCAAAACATGGCGAATATTGTCCATCAATTTATGCAGCCTGCGGCGACAGTACCTTCACATGTCCTGGTATCAAAATACTAGTTTTATGGCCGACCACTTCTCACTCAGCAATGTATGGAATTACTGGTACAACATCCAAGCGCGCAGGCTGATATCCGATGGTGTTGAGGTTCCTTATATATTTGAATTAAGTGCTATCTTTAGAGTAAACTTTGCTGGAAGCAGCGGGACATTGACCTACGGCAGTTTCAATGCTGCTTTTGTGCCAGTTATCTGCATTATTGGGTATAGCAGAGGCTCAGGACTAGCCAGAAATTCCACCTCCACAAAGCGTATTGTGTACCAGACCACAGTTAGCGGAGCATACAACGGGGTGGCCACAATGGTCGAGCAGCCATAATCATACGCAATGGATGGTATGGCAGCTGTGTAGATGGATCAGCAGCCAGCACGGCTCAGGGAAGCCAAAACGAGGTCCGCAAAGCCATTACTTGCTTCTTCGATGGCACCACTCCCTTATAGTCTCCGAGGCAGCAGTTAGCAAGGATTCTGCTAAATTATAACCAGATAACCGGGAGAAATTGATTCCTACTAATTAGCTATATAGTGCAGAATCATTCTATGCTATTTAGGGTTTAAAATTTTATTTTTAGCCTATAATAAAATATTATATAAAATACAGCAGTAATCAAAGACCTCTCTCTGTAATATAAAGGGTTATTTATCATATAAATTTTTCGGCTAAATATTAGTTTATATGCTTTTAAACTAGTTTAATTTATAGAATAGGCCCTATCACTATGTTGTAGTTGAGATATGAACATTGTTATATCTCACTTTCATCATCAGTGGTGGATTGTTAATCGCCAGATCGAAATATTGGATCCCTGCCATCTAGTACTAGATCCAGTAATTATGCGGCCTCGTAGAGGTCAAAAAAGGGCACTACAGGCGAACACTTTTTATTGGAAGCGAGTTGATCGCGCGGTCTGTATAGCGCAATATGGTCTATTCAGGAGGGTGAGGCAGTAAAGGAGCAAGGCAGCGGCAGCCAAGTAAGCAGGCAATTGGTCAAGTAGTAGAAAGCAATTAACAGCTCAATTACTTGAGACAGCAAATAAGGCATCGAATGAACTGTCAAATGAACACTCAGGTTAGCTATGGGAAAATTTGACTGAGCAAACCCATAGACAACAACGAGTGGAGGTCGATCAGAAAAGCGCCAGAGAATGAGATCCGATTTACGGGCTGCTCAACGTCACGCACCACAGCAACTTATTCCTGAAGCCGCAGCAACCAAAAATGTACTACTAAATTTGGCTCGGTGCAGCTGAACGACGAAGATGAACGAGCCAGAAAAGGGCCTAATGCAAGCGACGACCGAGCATCAATCCTACATGGGCAAAACCTGAAGCGTGCCGATATGGTGAGAGTATCATTGACGGGAGCTCAGCGAGGCAGGAATAGCAGAATGATCGACATAAAGTCAAATTTTGTTTAATAAGGGTAACACCACCTCGGCAATCAAGTGTCCACATCCGTAGCCGCAGATAAATTACTCCTGGCGGTCTTGAGCTTTGCCCACATCCGAACATGCTCAATGACACTCCGGGCGTCCCAGTGAGCCTACACGATAAGAACCCTGCTCTAAAATAGAGGGGGAGAAGACTCCCGTTACGCTCTGGATACAAACCAAACGAGTGCCCATCAATACTGAGCTGGATAGTCGACTATTGATCGACCTTGAACACACCCGCGATGTACTTCACTGTTGTAGTTTTCGCCTCTAGCCAGGAGTATATCCTCCCGACCAAGGGCGGAGACTTCGCTGCAATTAAAAGGACACAGAAATTCATGTCTACCTGGAGGACCAAACATCAAGAGGTGGAACGAATCCATGCTTTCATCGGGGGAATCCATTTCCTGAGTCTGGTTGATTTAGGTGGGCTCGTTTAGGTAATATACGTTAATAACATAGCTACTTTTCGATTCTCCTTGGATCTACGCTGTGGTTAACATATGAGCATTATCTCGGCAGCTACTTCAAGAATACCTAGGTGGGGTCGATATGGCCCAGTGTGTGCATATCAGAGGACAGAAATGGAAGGCTCCTCGCTAAATACGAAGACGAATGTTTCGTCAAGGGATAGGATATAGTTACCCGTCGCACCGCCTCCCCCCACTTTTGCAGTAGGGGGTCGGCTACACTTCAACGCAAAACACACTTCAACGCAAAAATCAATTTTTTACTACTTTTGAAGCTATTCCCACCACCACAACATGGAATCAACATATAAAGTAGAGGAGAATATTATTCAGAAGGCCGTACATGAATACAATGAAAAAAAACGCGAAAATTCGCGCGTTAATATGTCAGAAATTGCGCGTTAATATGGTGTATCCTATCATCGCCTTCGTGCTCGAATTGGTGGTAGAGCAAGCAAATCAACGCGGAAACCGACTCAGCAGCCTCTTGATCCTGCTCAGTTTGATGCTTTATATAATCATATTGATCGGTTTGATGACCTAGGCGCTCCGTTAAGTATTAGTGATGTTCAAAAGGCTGCTAATACAATTCTTAAACAAGGCCATACTGATCCTTTAAAACCACCACCAAGAGTCTCCAAAAACTGGGGATATCGCTTCCTACGACGGAATCCACAGTATACCAAAGGGAAGCGGCGTGTAATTGAGATGGATCGGCGCGAGGCAGAGAATATTGAAGATATTCTGCAGTGGTACAATCAGTTGCAGCATCAAATTGAGGCTTTTAATATTGCAGATAAAGATATCTGGAATTTTGATGAAACTGGCTTCCGTGTTGGCCAGGGACGCATTGAATCAGTTATTACTAAGTATCCAAAGCGCAATAACGCTATTGCAAGCGCGTCATCGCGGATACTGGTAAGCGCAATTGAGTGTGTCAGTTCTACCGGTGACTTAATTCCACCGTTGTTGATTATGCCAGGCAAGGTTCGGCTAGAGGACTGGTATACACAAACCAACCTTCCAGATGATTATATTCTTGAAACCTCTGAATCAGGGTATATAAATGATGAAATTATATATCTTTGGATTTATTATTTTAACCAGCATACTGCCGGACGCAGGCGACAAAAAGAGAGATATCGCCTTCTTCTTATAGATAACCATGAGTCCCATCTTACTATGGATTTTGTACGATTCTGTCAAGAACATAAAATTATTTTGTTACCTTTTCCACCGCATTTAACACACCGGTTGCAACTGCTTGATTCAGTTCCCTTTCAACAGCTTAAAGCTTGCCACGCCGGTGCAGTTAACGCCGTTTCCCGTATAAATGGCAAACAATATGACAAATTAGAATTCCTATATGATATTGATAACATCCGGAAGCAAGCTTTAAAGCCCCGTACAATCCGCGCCGGCTGGCGGGAGGTAGGGATCCGGCCATGGAATCCCATGCATGTCTTGCAACAGATTGGATATACAACAGATATGGAGGAGGAACCTTTGAAAATATATGACGGGGACAATATAATTAAGAATTTTGACCAGCTGGATTCGTTAACTACCGAGAATACTGCAGTAGTGACAACAACTACCACTACCACTACTACAACTACCACTACGACTACCACTACCGTACAGAGGACTCCAACGCCACCACTGCAGAATAAAGTGGAAACACCTAAAACACTGCATTCAATTCGTCATCAAATTACTTTACTACGATCCACTAAAAGGAGCTTTCTCCTACAATTGATCGTATCCTGCGTGGTGCTTTATCCAACGCAGAGAAAGGAGCCATGTCCGCGGCGGTATTGGATGAAACCTTAGAGGCGCAAAAACAACCATCTAATTCAACCACGCGATCCCGCCGGCAGGTCAAACCAGGTCCTATATATAATTGGCAAGTTCGGCGTCAAATTGACGAGAGAAAAGCAGAGGAAATACGGTCTCGTTATAGAGCTATGCAGAAAGAAAATCGCAAGGGTGCGGAAGCTCTTTTGAAGCAAATTGGTCAAGATATTGATAAATCACCCACACAATCTTCTGTGGAGTCAGAAAATGAGTCATCTGAATCGCTATTTTTATAAATACGCAAGGGGATCGTGGTATACCTTCATCATTTTTATATTAGGCAATATTCATTGATTTTTTAATATATTATTTTTTTTGCGTTGAAGTGTGTTTTGCGTTGAAGTGTAGCCGACCCCCTACTGCAAAAGTGGGGGAGGCGGTGCGACGGGTATATATTAATTGATCAACGGCCAATTTTAAATATTACCTGTTACACAAGTGTCACCATCACTAGCCGGGGCTCGAAACTGTTGGTCAAATACACATCAGGCCGAAGACAAGCGAAAGAGTTTGACAAGAAAACCAAAATTGAAAAACCAGAGAAGATGGGATACGAATGTTTGGGAACCAACCCTTGGAAATAGGCACAAATGAAGCTTTACTTCCGTTGTCTGAGTACTCCTGCTACATAGACCATATGATGGCCATCACTTTGCCCTCTGCCTTTTTCAGTTAACGGCTGTGATACCCAGGAAACTTACTTCGGTGCTCAATTTTGGCGGACGCCCCTTTTCTGCACAGCCGCGATAGACCACTAATAGCAATACATCCATCTCTATACAGAAGGTTTCCTTGATGGAATTAGCTCAGAGCGGCCTCGACCGGGCTGCAGTCGGAGTCCGCCGCGACGATCAACAAATCGTCCAATCTCTGCACGACTACCTATCTTGACCTCATTAGTTCAGATGATATTCAGGCACGCCGCGAGTCTGACATGTCGCCGATGGAAGCAGTTCTTGATCAAAGTCACGCACGATGTAACCACGTCATTGCCCCGCCTGCCGTCTTGGGCGTGTCTATACGACACACGTCTTGGCTTCAACGTGGTAGGACTGGCCGTTCTCACTGGTCGAGAAGATTATCAGATTCGCCTTCCATCGTGCATTTCTCATCTTTTTTGCGTTTCACGTGTGCTTCCTGTTCCTGGATGACGGGATAGATATATGATACACGTCACAGTCCGAAGCCCATTTTGGAATAATCTGACGTCTGCTCCCGTGTTCAGTTCATGATGCGGTCATTCAAATTTTTCCTTGCATCTACCTTGCTCCTCTCGCCGGCCCTGGCTGTGACTATAAGCGAAATCAATGGGAATCGCTTCCTCTCTCCGTATCAAGGGAAACAAGTTTCCAATGTATCGGGTCTCGTGACAGCTAAAGACTCCAAAGGATTCTACATTCGATCGACCAGCCCCGACAATGACACCAGCACATCGGAGTCCATCTACGTGTACGGGTCGAGCGCTGTCCGGAACGTGGCCGTCGGAGATATTATCACTCTAGGCGGTAAGGTCACCGAGTATCGTTACTCGCCGACCTACGTCTATCTAACGGAACTCACCTCACCGTCTAACATTCAGATCGTCTCTAGAGACAATGAAGTGGTGCCACTGGTTCTTGGAACTGGGGACCTGAATCCGCCCACAGAGCAGTTTTCAGCTTTGGATAACGGGGATATTTTCGGGCTGCCTAACAATGCAAGCCAAATTTCGAGCACGAATGCTGTCCTTCAGCCAAGTAGATACGGAATGGATTTCTGGGAGAGTCTCAGCGGGGAACTGGTCACGATCAGCGGACTGAGAGCCATTTCCAAAACCAACCGGGGCAATACATGGGCGGTGGGTAACTGGACTGCAACGGGGAGAAATGAACGAGGCGGGCTGACGATGTTGAAAAATGGTATACAAACACATCCCTGATTACGTAGATCTCTGTTAAACGGTACTAGATTCGAACCCCGAGGCCATCATGATTGGATCACCGTTGGATGAAACCCGCAACCCGACCAATACTAAAGTGGGTGACACGTTGACGGACGTCACGGGCATTATCACCCAGGCCCGCGGATACTATGTATTGCTGCCATTGACCGCATTTTCGGTGACGGCGTCCAACTCTACCAGCGCCGAAGCCACCGACTTGGTGGCGGATGGCAGATGCAGTGCCATGACGTTTGGAAGCTATAATGTTAACAACCTAGCATATAACTTGAAGACACTGCCTCATATTGCCGGCCACATCGCGAAGGAACTGAAGAGTCCTACTTTGGTCTTTCTCCAGGAGATCCAGGATGATGACGGGCAGACAGATGATGGAGGTACGGTACATTTCTCTCCTTGACTGCAACATACTAAAACCGAGGACAGTAATCTCTGCCAACAAAACACTCTCTACCCTGACGAAGGAGATCAAAAACCAAGGCGGAATCGACTATGACTTCGTAGACATCGACCCCGTGAATGGCCAAGACGGTGGCCAGCCGGGCGGTAATATCCGCGTTGCCTATCTGTATGATCCCTCTGTGATTCAGCTGCGCAACCCCAACCCAGGCACCAGCAGCGATGCGAACAAGGTTCTCCCCGGGCCGGAGCTGAAGTACAACCCGGGACTAATCGATCCCACAAACGTCGCCTGGAATTCCAGTCGTAAGCCGTTGGTAGCAGCGTGGGAGACATTAGACCGGAAGAACAAGTTTTTTACCATCAATGTGCACTTCACCAGTAAAGGGGGAGGATCCTCGATTGATGGAGACGCCCGTCCACCGGTCAACGGAGGTATCGACCAACGAGAGTCACAAGCGAGGGCAGTCGCGGTACATGGCTTTCTTCCTCCTCCCTCCTCTCCATCAACTATGCTAACTGTATCAGGGTTTTGTTACCTCCATCCTGTCGGAAGATTCCAAGGCTAAAATTATCACCTCGGGAGACTTTAACGAGTTCGCCTTCGTCAAACCGCTGGAAGTGTTCACCTCCGAGTCCAAGCTGCAGGACCTAGATGATGTGGTCCGTACCCCTGCCACGGAGCGGTACACGTACCTGTACGATTCGAATTGTCAGCAGCTAGATCACGTGTATGTGAGTGAGGCGTTGACAGAAAACGCTCACATGGAGCATGTGCATGTCAATACCTGGGTGTCGTATGGCGACCAGGCGTCGGATCATGATCCCACAGTGGCGTTGTTGAATGTGTGTTCGTAGGGAGATTATGCTAGGCCACCAATCTATTGTTTAGGACAGGGCATGATGGATAGTATTGTCTGCTTTGTTCATTGGGAGGTGTCACATGCTCGCAACTGAACCATACGCAGTCTGTCAGAGCTTGTCTGTTTTGGGCAGTAGTCGTGTAACTGACTTCAGCCTGAGGCACGCGGACCAATACTTATACACTAGCCCTGAAAGATTGAAATCTGCAGAGTTGGGAGACTTTCTAGCTCATGGTTTCGTTTATGGGTGCTTTTAGTCTCAGAGAAATATCGGGATTCGGGATTCGAGAACTCCTAGCGCCTTGGCGAGCGCTCAGCGTCATCCCCCTGAATCGTTGAGAGCATGTTGGCTACAGTGCTGGAATCAGTTGATTGTTACTACAATGATAAAGATCCTAAGTGTTCGCGTGTAGCTGGATAGTGTTCTTCTGTCCACCGTTCCTTCCCCTGAGCCAATGATCATAACATAGGCCAAGAAGAGCCGCTTTAATTGAGCCTATTGAATAAAGTTGTAAAGGTTTCAATTCCACGTTAAATATCGGTGTGCGGCCAAAATCGGGGGTCAGGTAATACCGGGCGCCAGGTGATTACCTACCGTAAAGCGCTTAGGATACACCGCCCAACAAGCACGATGAACACCCCATCCGCATCTGGACCAGGCACGCGCCTAAGAGCCAAAAAAGCCTGCGAGACATGCAGGCTGCGCAAACGGAAATGCGACGGGCGGCACCCATGTGCTGCTTGCGTGCACTACGAATACGACTGCGAATATGGCACCCAGCCGCGGAAGAGACCGGCACCGGGCTCCACGTCCGCAGCGACCGCGTCGTTCGTGCAGCCTGTAATCCAGCAGTCGAGTCGCTCCGGGAGTGATCCCGGGCTCAATCAGGAACTTATGGAATCTACGTCGGGAACGGCATTTCCTCATCTCCTTGGGATGAAGCTGAACCCGAAAGACGCGCCGGGAGTGCATGGGTTTAGTTGGAATTTGGGACCAAGAGGGGATCCAGTTCTTCAGTTTACGAATATAACGGGACTATTGACCGAGGATGAGATGGAGAGATTGGCGGGAATCTACTTGGAACAGGTCCATCCAGTGTATGCCGTGGTGGAAGCGGATGTTCTCGCTAGGAAGATTTCCCAGCGATGGAAGAAAATGGACAGTATCGATAGCTACGATTCGGTGCTCTGCGGGGTTGCGGCGTTGGGATCGCTGTATTCCGGTCTCGAGGGCCATGGAAGAGAGACTGAGATTGTGCAGTGCGCTAAAGAGATGCTTGAGGCCACCAGCGTCATGAATCGACCGCTGTTGCACCATGCCACGGCCTGGGTCCTGCGGGTGATTTATCTCCGCAGTACGAGCTCCCCACATGCCTCGTGGATGGCTAGCTGTACCGCGATGCATATCATCGAGGCTACAGGGGTGCATCAGGATCCACAGCTAGGTTCCCTGGTATATTCGGATACGCGCGACACCGGCGGCGATGGCGAGACACTACGACGGCTGTTCTGGGTGGCCGTCACGCTCAACGCATGGATTGCCAACGAGTATGGCCGGTCGCGCGTGTCCATTCGGGGCGTATCGTGCAAGCCTCCGTCGATGAGAGACGGCGATTTCACAGCTGATTTGATTGCCATGTATCAGATATCGCAGCAGCTGGATCCCGATCATGTCAATGAGCCGACAGATCTGGTGGACTGTCTGGCACAAGTCGAGCAACTCTCCTTCAGTCATGATGCTTTGAAGCTGTCGCAGACTAATCTGGCGCTAACCATATATCGGCGACTACGCGTTTCCTCAATCAGTACCTCCAACAAGGTGTTGGGTCGCATTATTGACTTTGGCGCGATGGGACTGCGCGCGGCCGTGAGGCTGGCAGAGGCTCGCTGTCCCTGGTGGCATGTAGCTAATGTCCCTTTCCAGGTGGTTTGCACCCTACTGGCGATGGATACGCGAGAGTCCCTGTCGGGCGTGGGCGATGCGATGCGATCTCTCAAGACGGTTGCGCAATGCTTCCGGACGTCGCACATTCAGCGTGCGGTCGATGTGGCCGAGTCCCTTGTCCGTCTGTCACGACGAAACAAGGAGAGAGATCTGGATGTTCTCAAGGATGGATTGCAGGAGGGAAATGTTCTCGATGAGCCGAGCCAGACCATGTGGTTGACGGAGGAGACGATCGGAGGGAATGTTGAGGTGGATTGGGATGCTTTCTTGGCGGATATTTCACTGTTTGACAACAGTGCTCAAGTTGGGTCGCCATATCAGTGACATAGTAGATGCAAACAGGGTGATGGTTCTCTGCCACATCGTGAAGCGGGTAGAACGGCAAAGATGGATGGAACGGAAGATCAACACCATGCCATTCCAGCTACAAATAGCACATTGCGTGAATCGTAGCCCTTGCTGAGTACATTTCAGTCCCTCGCTTGATTGAATTATTCCAATATGCAGTCATTCTTGCAATACCAACGACTACGCCAGAGCCTACAACAGGCCATTCAACTGCACCGTCCTGATGATCCCCAACCGAGAAATCCCGAGAGCGTTCAAGGAGAGAAACCAGTTGAGTTACATGATGGACAGTGGGCGACCATCCCGGGCATCACCATTCAACAACGTTCCTCAGATGCGGCAACCAGCACTTACACGGTCTTCATCGTCGGATTCGACGGACCCGATGACCCTCTCAATCCTAAAAACTGGTCTCTGCGACGCAAATGGACAACCTTGGGCATTGTGGGATCTACCGGCTTACTGGTGGGATGGGCCTCTGCCATCGACTCCGCAGTGATCAAACAAGGCCAGGAAGAATTCGGAGTCAGCGAGGTGGCCGAATCCCTGGCCACAGCCCTCTATCTCTTTGCCTTTGGGCTTGGATCCCTCGTGGCGGCGCCATTCTCCGAGACCGTGGGCCGCAACCCAGTCTACTTGGTGACGTTGTCGCTGCTGATGATCTTCATCATGGCGTCAGGGCTGGCGCCAAATTTCGGCGCGCAGCTGGCTTTCCGATTCATCGCGGGTCTGTTTGGATGCACGCCGCTGACCACCTTCGGCGGCAGCATGTCGGATATTTTCAACCCCCTTGATCGCACCTACGCCTTCCCCATGTGCTGTACCTTGTCCTTCCTGGGCCCCTTCCTGGCGCCCATGGTCGGAGCGTTCATCGGCCAAAGCTCAGCCATCAGCTGGCGCTGGACGGAATGGACCTCGCTAATCCTCGCCGGGCTGATCACGACGGCCATCTTCCTCTTCGTGCCGGAGACATACAGTCCGGTACTCCTGCAATGGAAGGCCCGCCATCTTCGCGCCTTGACCGGAGATGGGCGCTTCGTTGCGGAGATCGAGCCGCGTCAGGCCAGCTTTGCCCGTCGACTGATGAGCAGCTGCTCTCGACCGTTCGAAATGTTCTTCCACGAGCTGATGGTTGCCCTGTTTACGATGTACCTGGTGGTCGTATATATTGTGTTATTTGGCTTCCTCACCGGATACGACTTCATCTACGGCAAGACGTACGGATTCTCGCAGGGATCGGTGGGACTAGCCTTTATCGGCCAGAACGTGGGGTTTCTCGTCGCGTTTGCTCTCGTACCGTATATCTACATCTCGTACAAACGACGACTAGATGCGGCCCTAGCCAAGGGGGAGGCTGGTCTCCCGCCCGAGGAAAGACTCTGGTTCGCCATGTACGGCGCCCCATGGCTCCCCATCTCGCTCTTCTGGATGGGATGGACCAGTTTCCCGCCTATTTCGTACTGGTCCGCGCAGATCGCCTCGGTCGCGTTTGGGTTCTCCGTCCAGGGAATCTTTATTTCCAGCTATCAGTATCTGATCGATACGTACGAGGAGTACGCGGCCAGTGCGCTGGTAAGTGCCACCTTCATGCGTTATCTGGCGGCGGGGGCGATGGTCATCGTGTCGATCCCGATGTTCGGCAATCTGGGGGTGCATTGGTCGCTGACTCTCCTGGGATGTATCTCGCTGGTGATGACTCCAGTGCCGTACGTGTTTTATCGCTATGGGCATTTTTTTCGAGCACGCAGTAGGGCGGCACATAGCTTGGATAAGATATGACACTGTTTGACCGAGTTGGTTTACATGAGTATATTTGATGACGGTGGGACAATGATAGAACGGATGTGTTTCATGCAAAGAGGAAGAGAAGAAATAGAACCAGGGGGTGCATAATCTCGCTGCATGTTAAAGTGATTATAGTGTCTGGAGTGTAATGGGATCTAGATCTGTACGCCGAACACGATCCTGACAGAAACTCTTAATCTCTTACGAGATGTGGCAACTTCAAGTTAACAAGCCCAGATCCACATCAACAATCTGGTACGGGTGAACCGAAATTGCGATCTCGATCTGCGTGGGGCAGCTGAAGCACTATTGAACTCACCATCGTCATAATTGGACTGCGCCACACCGACCAGAGGACCTCGTGGATTCTCCAACTCACCGTGTGGCGCATTCGCGAGATGTAATTGCGCAATGCTGTATCGTGGATCTGGTCCAGGCGTAGCTAATGGCGCCATGTCCCTCAGCTGAACCGGTAACTCGGTCTAGCCCAGTCCACTGCCCCTCGGTTGCTACATTTGAGTTGCCCCTCGTGGGTTATAATAGGGGTTGCTGTCCTCTTATGTTTTTACAATTCTTACAATTCCTTTTCGCTTCCAGACTTATCTGTTCTATACTGCTTATACAATCTCTAACCATGTCTTACAACCGTGATAATGACTACGTATGTTTATGCATGTCCCCCTGAAAGCCATGCTAATATCCCTCAGAACTCCAGCCGCTCTGGTGGTTATGGCGGTAGCGACAACGACAACTACGGTGTAGGTCTTCACATTCCTACAACGAATACCTGCTAACAGACTCCAGTCCTCCCGTACCGGAGGCTCAGACGCCTATGGCTCCAATCGCTCCGACAATAACTCGTTTGGTCGCGATAATGACAACTATGGCTCTTCCGGCGGCTACGGCTCCAGCCGCTCCAATGATAATACCTCCTATGGTTCCAAGAATGATTCCTATGGTTCTAGTGGCCCCGGATCTGGTTCCTCGGGTAATACCTATGGGTCCAACAAGGATAGCTACGGGTCGAACCGTGATGACTCTTATGGTTCTGGCTCTAAGACTGATAGCTATGGGTCTGGCTGGTCTGGTCGTGACAATGACAACAGCAAGTCATATGGATCTTCCAAGAATGACAGCTACGGTTCCAGTGGATCCTACGGCTCCGGTCGCGACAAGGACAAGGACAATGACAACTCTTATGGATCCTCCTCGTCTCGGAAGGATACCTACGGGTCCAGCCGTGACAACGAAAACGATAACCCCTACGGCTCCTCATCCAAGAAGGACACCTACGGATCCAGCGACTCCTATGGATCGAAGAATGATAGCTATGTATCCTCCGGTTCCACCTCCAAGAAAGATACCTACGGATCCAGCACCTCTAGCTCCAAGAATGATAGCTACGGGTCGAACAACCGTGACGATGACTCCTATGGGTCGTCGGG
This sequence comes from Aspergillus tanneri, assembly GCF_003426965.1. Lineage (NCBI taxonomy): Eukaryota > Fungi > Ascomycota > Eurotiomycetes > Eurotiales > Aspergillaceae > Aspergillus > Aspergillus tanneri. The sequence goes on along the minus strand of NW_022984634.1, from coordinate 377,120 downwards.
CTCTACCTCCAAGAAAGATAGCTACGGTTCCAGCCGTGACAACGATTCGTACGGATCGTCGGGTAATACCTTCGGCTCGAAGAATGATAGCTACGGATCAAGCGGGTCGAGCTCCAACCGTCGCGACAATGACTCGTACGGGTCCAAGAACGATAGCTACGGCTCGTCAGGTGACTCGTATGATTCTAACCGTCGGGATAACGATTCCTCGTATGGGTCTGGATCGAACAGGAACCAGGGGTCGGGTTACGGACAGAGTGATTCCTACGGTGATCGGTCCAGCGGGTATGGGAATGATCGGTATTAAACCTTTGATTGTGGGTTAGTTCTATATCAGGAGGTAGTTAATTGAGTTATTGTACAGATTTTAATTCGCATGTAGACGGCTAGCTCATGAATCATGGAGAGGACACTGACGATAGGTGATATCAGGTGGTCTGGTAATCCGTCCTATACTATCTAGTGAGATGAATAGGCCTGTTCGTTATTGCAGTGATCGCTGCAGGTGACCATAAATTCCTTAGGCCCTTGTTCCGATCCAACAAATGATCGGGTGGTCATAGATCCATAAATGTAAGATAATGGCCGAGTCTAGTCGTAGGATGTTTATATACACCGTGGCGTAACCCTGAGCGTAAATACTGCACCTGTCGACCAACATTATCATTAATCCATGCTACGGTGATCTATCATCTGCCCTTGTGTAGCGGTTTCGGATAAGAAATCTGCGCTGAATCGTCGCCAATTGGAGGAAGTGGAGCAGTAGGCTGATGCTGGTATGCAGCGGGCAATCCCAAATCACCCTGCGCGCCATCGCCGTCGCAGTTAAGAAGCAGTACGGAATCGTTTCGAATCGGTCGGCCGGAACCGTGGCGGGAATATGCATGTTCATCCGGGGTGACCACACAGTCGTCTATCGAGGGACCTGTTCGGATCACACTGATCAAGCGATTGAGCACGCTAAACTCCATCTTTAACTTGATGCTATACACCACTGGTTTGTACGTTGTCTGCACCTCGAAGTTATTGGTATACTCCGTAGCGAGGAGCGACGCATCCAGGAGAATCACAACGATATTGACCAGAATCAGATGCATCCAGACATACTGGCCCTCTTTTCCTTTGACTGCCAGCACGGGCCGTAACGCGGTGGATGCCTCCCAGATATACAACCCGCTGATTATAATCTCCTGAATACAGAACCCTGCCAGCTGAATTTTCTCGTAGATATTAAACGGCCCAGCAAAGCGACGGTCGTCAAGGTTGCTTCCCAAAAACAGGATCGTGACAGGGATATGCAGGATACAGAAATTCATAATAATCATATACAACACCCAGCGAGCGCAACGCGTATCGCCGCTGACCAGATGTAGACGCGAATATAGCACCACGGACTGTCCGGTGACCATGGCGTACCATCCGAGGACCGTCAAGACGCACATGGGGAAATTGGGCGCCAGGGCAAAAAATCGCAGGAAGACAGCGATCGAGTGCAGCAGGATCCCCCAGGTGGCGACCAACATACTGCAGAAGTATAGCCCCCGACGACGCTTGAACGTGGAGAATATGGTGATGCTGATTTCGAGCACATTGTAGCAGGATAAAGCGAAGAAGGCCGCGATGAGCATGGACTTAGCCCGCGATAGAGCCACAGGACCCGTTTCGCCTACCATGGCGGAGAGAATTGATGGTGTTTATCACAGAGTGGTGGAGAGCATACTAGAGGATGTCTGAGAGGGACAGCGGGGCATGACGGGCGATTTTCAACGAGATAAAGTTATGTTAGGCCATTGCTCTGGACAGTAGGCAAGAATATAACCAATTGATCGGTAAGACATCTAATTGTCAGTTGAGGACGTCGATCATAACATTCCCCTGAAAGAAAAAGAAAGAGGGAAGAAAAAACAAAAAAAAATTCGACCAGTCGCGTATTCTCCAACAAATCCCAGACTGTGTGGGATTGGCACGGGCCGATAGACTCGGCGGACCCATTCTTGGGCACGATTGCCTTAGACTGGGAGTTTCAAGCAATCATCCGATCCATTAGGCTTTCGTGATGGACAGGATCGATTCCTTTCACGGCGTTCTCACCTGCTAAGGTTCCCAGCTTCATCGGCGCGTGGCATTGGGGCTTCGCAGTAGCCCCTTGCCGTGCTATACAGGACCCAGGATCCTGTCGAGAGAGAAACGGCACTGTTCTATTCCAAGAGGATAAAGCACTTGGCAAAGCATCGTCCCGTCCTCTGTTTATTAAGAGAACATTCTAGCCACTCGTCGATTACCTAACTGCCCAGGAAGAAACTTTCGTCCACGGCAGCCTAAAACGCCGCGTTTTCACTCCTCTCTTCCCCCGTGTTTCACAGGCAGGGTTTTAGCTGTCGGAACTTCAGATTTGTAACGGCTTCTTACGAAGCTTCAGTCGCGGAATTCCGCCGCAGGGACTGTAGCCCTTGCACTGCCAGTGGCTTTGCGGCCCTCAGCCCAGCCTTTCATGCAATCGGCAGTGGCGACCTCCACTATGGTGTCTCGGTCCCACCGGGCTGAGATTTTAATCTGCCACTATGTCGCCCAGAGGATTGATATGCTGGACAGCGGCGTTGATCGCGGTCCTGTTGTTATTGTTCACTACTTCTAGAGTTGGAATGGATATCGTCAATTGTTGAGTAGATGCCCAAATGCATCGTTGCTATCTTGTCGAATGTTAGACCTACCGTCGTGAACTTCAGTCAGGAAGATAGAGTTCGGATGACCCCGATGCTCGTCATTTTGACACTTTGAATAAGACACAAGATTGCCTTTGCATCTCCATATCCGCGACATTACGTCAGAACCCGTTGAGATTTCTAGCATATCTGTCGGAGATCTTGTATCTCCTGTATTATTATTAAAGACAGGGCCGAAAATAAAAATAAAGTTCAATAGACAACGCGCTATCATAGCGGAAACTCTAAACCCTTTTCTCACAGGTCTCATCAAAATTTGGCCATACTTGCCACACTCTACAGAATGTAACGGAAGCTTTTGTTCTGAATATCTGTCTCATCAACTTCCTGCAATTGCTCGTCCACATGAAGATCAATTGCCCTACTGTCCTCCGGGTCAAGATGAATGCCCTGGTCCCGGTCGCGTCGTCCGTTTGTCCAAGCCAGGTACACTCGTAGCACGGCCGCCATGCCAATAGTGATGGCAAACGTACTCAGGATAGTAGTGTACGCGGTCTACCAGAAATTAGCATATTTTAGAAAAACTTACAGACAAAATAAAAATAATAATAACAATCACACATACCTGATAAGTCGGTGCTTCTTTACTTTCAAAGAATTGAGGACCCACAAAGTTCCCAACGCAATAGCCCACGAAGATCAGCGCCACCACCGTTGACTTCTTTGTGAATCCGGCCACGTTGCTGGCGAACAGCGACATCATCAGTGGAAAAGCCGGCGCAATCCCCGTTACCAGCCAATAGCCCGCTAGACGCGACAGTTTCTTCTCTTCTGGCACCAGCTTGATCATGAGGACTCCAGCAATCGCTATGAGGAAGATGGCGATCACCATCAGTAATCGTGATTTGCGAAATAAGGTGGTAAAAAAGGCGGCCAGAACAACCGTTGTCAGTTGGAAAGCTGATGCCGGTAGACCCATCAGGATGGTTTGGAATTTGTCGTAGCCGAAGCTGTTGATGATGATCGAGTTGAACTGTAATCGCCATTCATTAGTAATTGATATCGATGGTTCCATCAGGAGACCTACGCTGGTGGTACCGCCGTTGGGCACACAGATTATGAACGAAAACAGCAAAAACCACCACGTCTTCGGATCTAGCCAGGCTTCGACGAATTGAGACCGATCCCACTTTTTGGTTTGTGTCGTGCGCTGGAATTTCTTCGGTCGCAGGGAGGCGAATTCTCTCTCCGTGGGGGTCAGGAAGCGCGCGTTGGACGGTGAATCAGGCAAATAAAACCAGAGTACAGCCGACCAGGCGATGGTGATGAGACCAAAGATCAGGAATAGCATCTATCTACAGGCTTAGCTTCCAGACGAAACGAATGATCGATAGGGACGGACCTTCCATTGGGCCAACCCGCCCGTCGAATGCAAGATGCCATATGCAATCATCGAGCCGACGATGCTGGCGAGGGCGTTGCCCGCGAACCAGAACGAATGCCGCGACATATGTTCCCGCGGTGTGTACCACATCCCCGTAATCAGGGAGAATCCAGGACTGATAGCGCTTTCGAAGACGCCCAGTAAGGTCCTCAGGGCCATCAGGCCGGCGTAATTCCCGGCCACTGCATGGAGGGTGAGCACGATACCCCAGATGAGACTGTACAGTGTTAATCTATCCATAAATCAACCGCACAAGAAGCGCAATATAATACATCAGAAGACTGAGATAACGGCCTAGCTGAAAACGAACGAAACCGAGAGAGATAGGATAAGAAGCGACCAAGTAGCCGATGTAGAAAATGCTCGACACCCAGCTGAATTCTTGTCCCACGAGATTCTGCCAAGGTCAGGAAACAAAGTCACTTGCGATCGACCGGTGACCATACCAGATCTTCTCGTATGCCTAGAATCGCGCTGTATGACAAACTGGTTTCTGTCGAGGCATCAGCTGGGCCTGCGGTTGACCTTGGAGACTTACTGTCTAGATACTGTAGACCGTAGCTGATAATGAGGAGTGGCATCAAACTGGGATAGTTAGCATCATCTGTCTACAGTTGTAATGGGAACGTACTGCCGATCGATCTTTCGGACGAGTATCTTCTCCTCTTCGGGTCCCAGTGTATCTACGTTTCCATCATTCTTGTGTGCGGCTATATTGTCTACGGGCATGGCCTCTTTGATGTCCTTGCCCGAGAAATAGTGATCGTCCGCCATGGTAGGACTCAGGCTAGAACTCCGTGGGAATCAAAGTCCAACCATGGATGTGGGCACGCAACTGAAATATGGCAGTGGTGTCTTACTCCTCAAAGGAAATGCGGGGAAGCAATCTCCAGATCCCAACTAACAGGTGGAGAGTCTCGATCGGCATTTCCTTTGTCTGCGCGGCAAATCGGATGAGATCCTGCTGTAGAACTTCGTATTATTGGCCAAATCAGTTAACGCGCCAATCTCGAAAATGCCAGCTGGCGTTACAATTGGCATGGTGTCATTCCGGCGTCTGGTCGGACATATCATCGACATTGACCGGACATAGGATTAGGTTTATGCTAGTCAATCATACCCAGGGGCTCTGTATTTAATAATGATATAGTAAGTGCATCAACACTGGGTCTAGACTATAGAGTGAATATATTCCCTAACCATAACTCAGTACCAGACTTTAGCCCCCCGGATCGCGAGTGGACTGCCGTTGGAGAAACCGAAGAACTTGATCAAATCCCTCCGGTCTTTTGATCCAATGCCCATCCTTATCTACCCCGCCGAACTCGTTCCATTCCACCTCCATCGAACACTGCAAGATCCGTGCTTCCTGTCGGCCTAATTCTACCGGTACCCAGATGTCCTCTTTCCCGTGGCGGAAGAAACAAGGCGTCGATATAATCGAGGTATTGTTCTCATCTGCGTAAGACACCTCACGAAGGGCATAATGTCTCCGAACAAATCAGATCCTCCACCTGAGACGCGAATGGGAACCAGCCACAGAACCCAGAAGGCCACCCAGTGGATCATGGATGCGACCGGTGGCATAGAGTAATGTCCAAGCGACGTGGTCATGCCCTGACTGATGCCACCGAGATACACGGAGGGACTTGTCACCCAGGAGTTAGGTTTCATTGCTGATAGTGCTCATGATTGCAAGATGGACTCGGCTAGTCCATCAGGGAGTACGCGTCGAACCAGGCACGCTTATCTTCCTGAAATCGGGTACTCCATCAACGGCGGGAGGTGGGAAATACCCAGCGCCAGCCAGAAAGACAGCAGGCGAGGCTCTGGTTCTGGGAGGTCATGAAGGAGAGGAACTCTTTGGCAAATTTCGGGGCCATTACTGTCACTGTCGCAACCCTGCAGGAGGATTGCCGTATTGGTATGGGTGTCCTGGGGGGAGGGAATTCCGTGTGCGATTATATTTTGCTGCTATGCAACTCTGAGGGCAGCGATACTCCTCTCTGCCCCATGATTAGACACTAAAATAATCTTCCAGGCCAAGACCTATTTATATAAAGCCTTATCATTGTTCTTACTACCCTACAAAGCTTCATCTAACTGCCCCCTAGCCTTACCATGATCCTGACTGCTCAGGCACAGTTCACACATCAACAGCTATATATGCACATCGAGTCAGCTAGACAATTTATTAGTCGAGGGCTTATTTAAGCAGCAGTTAAGAGAGTCTCCAGATTACTACCTCGTCCTACAATATTTAGTGAATATTTCACGTACCCCACCTAGCCTCAACAGAGTACTTAGTATACATCGATCTATAAGCACTGAAAACCCCATCCATGGAATCATACCAAACTATTTAAAATGTGAGGAGACTCAGCATCATATGAAAGCGGCTGGAATACATAATGATAGAACATTTTTGTACAATTGTTGTGTAAGTTCTACAGATTTTAATCTTTTATCCTCGTATTCAACCATCCTCTCCTGTATATCTCCTTCGTTTTTATTGTAACCATATCAACTGGTCATGGGTGCTATGCGCTTAGATATAGCTAGCTTGACAATTTATAGATGCTTAAGCCAAAGTTAAGTATTTTACTAACACCAACACAGTGCAGTGCTGATAATGATCCAAAGGTGCATAATATGGGACCACAGTGTATTCATTGCCAGCATGACTTGTGCGAAACTGATATTATGTTAGGTAGATGGAAGAGAGTGGGAATTTTTACTTAGTCTTATTTAGTCCAAGTCCATCTCAGAATGCCACAAATGTCAAAGTTTCTCATCAGAGGTACCATCACATGTAATGTAATCCAAGTGCGTAGCGCCGGTCAAGCAGAGCATAGAGACCCAGTACCTCCACCATGCGATATTATTTCTGACCTGTTTCCTACTGAATGCTCCCTCAAAACGATGTCAGTCGCAGGTCTTTTATCTTTTCACATTGGTCAAGGGACGGAGCTGGTATGCTCTCCATCATGAGTGTCACCGGTAGATGGAGCTACGTTCAAGTTAGAAAGAATACGAGTAGTCGTTCAAGGTGGTATTTTGCTCACAATTTTAATATACGTCAACTGTCGGATTTTATTACTTAGTCGAGTCGCGGTGATACTCTCCGCTAGTGATATGGCGTTTACTAACTAGATAGCCCCATCAGCGTCCGCCCAATGGACATGTGGATATATGTAATGAGAAATTGTGGGATGGTGTATATAAAGCTGGCCATCTCGACTGTTTCAATTCTTCGAGGACCATCTGCAGAGTTCCAAGCTCTGCTGTGAATTGCCGTACCGACAAGAAACTTTCTCGGAACTTGTCCAGTAGGACTCCGTGCATCTGTAAATCAAATTAAACATCATTATTTCGGTCAAATGCGGCCCAGATGGCAGTAATTCTTGCCAAGCAGTTTCGCAGGCGTCGAAAAGTGCTTAGGATCCAGGTGTATTCCTTGATCTTCCACAAAGATGGGTTGTCCTCAAGGAACTGTTCCACATTTTCCACGCCGATATCGCCTTAGCGAATTTTAGACGAACACTAGCCTATAATATGGGTGAAATGAGATAGATAGACTTATATATTTAATAAGATGTTCCTCCACTCTTTCTACTCACTTCGACTCCACCGTGACCTGACACATTTGGATGGAAAAGATAGAAAGAAAATTATATCTCGGATACCATATGGGGTATTTGACACGCTCTCAAGCTAAATGAAGGTCCATCGACCTTCTCCTAGACGTATTTCGAAATCGGATTGCTGGCCCCGAAAGTAGGAATCATCGTAGAAGTATGCCGTCCAGAATAATTCATCAACTCCAAGCGCTATCAACAGAGCTGGGTCTCATAGGTCCTATGACCCAGGTGATGTTGATGGAAAAGAGCAACTTTGCGAAGTCCACAGCAGTTATGTAGGTCGGCTCGATCAGGGTGCAAGATAGAAAGAGACAGTGGAACTCAAGTATGAAACCTCTATGCTGTCGCGTTTCAATTTGTCAGAGGACATACTCCTGGTTCAGACTCTCTGGAGGCACATAGGTATTCACCTGGAACTCCCATGTACAAATCGCATGCCACATATCGTGACAGGTATGATTGCATCTGTGGGAATTGCATGTACGGGACTTTTGAAATCAATGTCAGTCCCATCAGCGGTGCCAGATCGACCAGGTATCTGTGAAAGTAAATTAGTTCAGGGTGTTCTTTTATCTAGAAATATATTGTCAGAAATACACAAATCGTCACTCGGCATCTCCTTTTCGCTGTAGACACTGGTCAGCATAATTGGCATCAATTAAAATAATGCTATTTTCGGCCTGACGTACATCCTTATTCAGATGTAAAACAGCTTCACTGCGTCTCCGCCTAAGATCCGACTATGTAGCCCCTATGGGGGCTGGCGCCTGAAGCCTTGTGACTCCCGCTGCCTAGTGGGACAGGGGCTGTACTTTCCGGACTATTCGTATATTGTATGCTTGTATCACATCTGTCATTGATCTTGTCAAGCACACGACTATCTCCTGGACCGAACTTGGTGGTCTCTGGAAATGACCGAGCCCCAGCAAGAATCAGGAACCTCCGTAAGAGCTCATAATGTTGTGGGGTAACAAGTCAATGCTAGAACTATTAAAAATTTACTCAGCCTAGAGCCAGTTATAGGCACTCTCAAGTGGGTATCTTGGGTGTGGTAGATGGTTGCTTGGCGAATAGAATAGAGTTAGAGTGAGTAAGGGGAATGATAGGTCGAGGGCTACGGTAGGTTTCCATTACTTCAACACAAATGAATTGTAAACTTGAATGAGGTCCTGAAACGTTGGGTGAAGGCTTCTTTCCAATTCTTCCTTAGGCAGCCTAACACTTTAGGCAGCTTAGCACCCCTCAGCTACCTCCTAGCTCAGACGTGTGGCTGTATCACATCTCATCAATATATGAAGCCAGTTGCCCTTTCAGTTAATCAGGACGAATCTTCATTGGTCGGTTGGAATGTACTGAAACTACCCGAACAACTCAACCGGTCGTCTAATACTAATATGACTGTGTTATGGAATTTAGGGGAAGGGATGCGCAGGGAGCTATGGATCAGCTATACACTGACAATTAGCCTAATTAGGAAGAAGATGTCATCTGTGGAATCACCAGGAAAATTTTCTAGGATACCTAGGTGGACGATCTGTGCCTAAAGTGGCGACTTGTGCAGGGGAATGGGGCACAGGAAGTAGGCATGCAATCTGATACCTTGATACCATATAAATATAGTATTCGACCTTGTAGACAGGAGCCTGTCTACCGGTTGGTAATTGTTCGATGAGAGAAGCAAACGGGGCACAATGGGGAGTAGAATAGTACATGGAGAAAAGAATAACACCAGGAATCTATTCAAGTAGAAAAGGAGAGTATATTTCGTCTGAGACCTTCCAAGCATTTTACCAACGCCTCTGTCGTTCAACCGTCTGATTCGTCGCCTTACAGCCCTACAGGAGCACATCGCGTTGATCCTGTGGATTGGCGCCTGTCGACGGTTGATCGACAAACAGAAATACTGCTCCCAATAGTATTACCATGGCGTGTGATGGGAGATACAGGTCGACCCACCCGGGTGCATCATTCCAGCGACGCCAAATCAAGCCTCACAGCTAAGCGCCGACAATGCTGCTGGTCTCGTCCTGCCCCTCGTCCTGGCGCCAGGCATCAGTTTTCTCCTCCAAGGAATAAATCATTCATCCACCCGTCACGAAGTCTGCTATCTCCCTCTTATCTCCTCAATCAGCTGCTCTCCGACTCCTTCCCGACCACAACCAGACATCATCATCATCATCATCATGGGCCTCGCCAGAATCCTCCTCAAGGCCATCATCATCCCCGTCGTGCTGATTATCCTCCTGGGGGCCCTCATCTGGTTTCTTGTCAAACGTCACCGCGAGAAGAAACGTGAGAAAGCCCTAGAGGGCCAACACTTCCAGCATTTCCAAGCACCTCCTATCACCCAGTGGGCCACCGGTCCCCATCCAACCTCCCCGGCGCCCATGCTCAAGCCGGAGCCCATCTACTATCCCATGCAACAACCGTTGGACCCTCGAGGGCAGGTGTAACGGAACGGTAGGTTCCTTTCCCGTCGGATTTTTCGGGTAGATGCTAATCAGGTGATATGGGCAGTAGGATGCACTTGATGGATTAATATTGGAGGTACAATCTTCACGAGGTTCTACGATTTCATACAAGTATCTCTTCTGGCATGGACGATCTGGAGAAGTATGGCAGGTTGGGGGGCTTTTTTTATATATATTTACGCTGGGTACGTTTTGCTTGAGTTTCTGTTTCCTTTAGTATATACCGCTTGTTGTGTATATGCAACGGGTGCCCGTGCTATTGTTTGTTTGATGGCTATGGCTTCATGGATCAGCACTGGTGAATAAATCCATACTCAGTTACACATTCCCAGGAAGACAGGTCTTGGGATTAAACCAATCATAGGGAAGTGTCCATAGAAGTTCCTCTTTTGCCATAGTGCAATGGCTGGCATCAGTTATATTGATTGCTGTTAATCGATGATTCACGTATGCGACGTCTGGCACAAAGTTGCATAGGATCACCTCCATAACCTTGATGTGAACGTAGTAAATGAGTTATCTAACAATTTAATCCCAATTAAGACAGTCAGAATTCATCATCCTCATCCTACCGAAGCTCTTCCATCTCCGGCCTCACCTCCGAAGTCACCAACATCTTATGCTCATTCCCTCCAATGGTAACTCGGGAGCCTCCAGATCCGCATCGCGAAACGGCGCCTTCTCCACAGAGCCCACGGGAAACGCATGCGACGAGGCCAGGATCGCCACTAGTCGGTGATATTGGGAATGCAGCTCACGGAATAATTCGACCTTTCGCTCGTCGGGCGCGCGCCCTCGGATGTCACCCATCCACAGTCTCCCTTGGCCGTGTTCTAGGCTAAAAAAAACAATCTTTCCACGACGACGATATAAGTATAGAGGGGCTAATTAATGTCTGCAATATGGGAATAGAGAGTGGAATACTAGGATTGCTTGTATTTGCGCGGATAAGATATCTCTTTTACCTAGTCTTATATACTTGGCTGTCTCTGAGAAAATTCAAGATATATTGTTACAGGATTCAAATTTTAATGACAACCATTGCTTCTTTACATTATGATAGGGATTACTTTGCCCCGTATCAGGTAGGTCTAAATTAGCAGCGATAGACGGCATAATATCCAGTAGTAGATCCAATTTTCTCTCTGTCGGACTTACTAGAAAGACGTAACGAGCTGTGAAGACCCATGTGCATGAAATGGGGGATTAAAGCAGACAAACACGAGTGAGTATCCTGGTTGAGATCTCATGTCCTTCTCTGGACATTGTTGGGGGCCCCGTGACGATGCGGATTGGCCCAAAAGGGAAAGCCGGATGGGCCCATTCTGATTGGCTGGGAGTCACCTGGCATAATTCATAGCACGTCCCCCCGCACCACAAACAATCCATTCCGCTGCGCAGGAGAACACCTTCAAACTAGAGACACAGGAATCAGTATGGCATCGGAGTCCATCTGCTGTCGTTCAGTCAGCGACAGTACTTCAGAAGAGCACCCATCCCCGTTCATACCGGCGCAGTATGGCTGTCGCAGCTCCAGTGACAAGGGGGAGATCGGGAAATCTTCTTGTTGTGACAAGGAGAGTTCTGCCCACGAGAGCTCTGGCCAGTCTACCCTAATGCAGATATCTCATGATGAGCCAACCGGTGGACCTTCAAAACTCGGGAGAGCGACTGATTGTGGCCGCCCAAAGGGGGTGAGTGATAGTTGCTGTTCTCCCGAGTCCATTAAAACACCTGAAATAGACGATTGCAACAAAGGCTGCTGCTCTAAATGGGATCCAACCCCAGTGGAGGACCGTGAAAAGCCGATCTGCTGCCGGGACAAGCCGTCTCCTTGTTGTGATACCTCCTGCCTCAGCCGCCTGGCACTTCGCGAATGCGAGAAAAAACAGTTCGACTTCAGAGGGGAACAGACATCCAGAAGTTCAATGGAGGGTCTCGTCGATGCTGACTGCATGGGTAGTCGGGATGGAAGGCCCTGTAGCCATCATACCCAGACTGTGCGTGATAGATATGCAGACAAACTGGAAGCTCTCGGCTGTATATGTCGCGCTCTGCTAGCACTTGGGCAAGAGTCATGTTGCGCATCGCGTGATAATGCACCCGTGGAGAAAAAACGCGGCTTGAAGAAAACCGCCCTACCTCAGACCCCGAGTAATGATAACTTCGATATACAGACATGCTCCGCAACCTCTTCTTTGCAACCGCAATCGGGGTCGTTGAAGGCTCGTTGCAAAACGAGTCTCAAAGGGAAAAGTAGAGCTTGTGATCAAAGTTGTTGTTCCAACCCCAAGACGCCAAGCAAGGCGGCTTCATGTGCTGACGCCTGCTGTGTTGAAAAACCACTCATCAGATCTACGGAGAAGCCCGCAAAAGCTTCAGGCAGTTCCCATGTAAGAGACCTGGAGAAAGGTTATCAGAGTCGGGAGCATGTGGTTCTAAGCATCTCGGGCATGACGTGCACGGGGTGCGAAACCAAGCTTACACGCACCCTGGGCGCCCTGGAGTCCATTCAGAACGTCAAGACTAGCCTTGTACTCTCAAGGGCCGAGTTTGACCTTGACCCCAGTGCTGGATCTGTTGCAGATATTATCAAGTACTTGGAACGGACCACCGAGTTCCAGTGTGAGCGAAGGACCGATCAGGGATCCCACATCGACCTGCAGGTCTCCGGCGATGCGATCGACTTGGTGAACCAAAAGTGGCCAGACGGAGTCATGGAGATGAAAATCGCTGGATCTAACACCGTCACAGTCACCTATGACGCGACTGTCGTCGGCGCACGAGATCTGCTCAGCAGGGAATGGGGCAGGACCGTGACCCTCGCACCCCCTCGTCCGGACCCGACCCTCGCAGCAGGCAGTAGACATGCCCGCGAGATGGGATACATGACACTACTATCAATTGTGCTAACCGTCCCGGTCCTAGTAATGGCCTGGGCACCCCTTCCGCAGAGGGAGATTGCTTATGGCTCTGCATCCCTGGCACTTGCGACCACTGTGCAAGTCGTCATCGCAGGCCCATTCTATCCTAAGGCTTTGAAGAGTCTAATCTTCTCTAGGACGATCGAAATGGACCTACTGATTGTATTAAGTACTACCACTGCCTACGTTGTCTCGGTGGTCTCATTCGGATTTCTCGTGAGCGGGACGCCGTTATCAACAGGCCAATTTTTCGAAACCAGCACATTGCTGGTCACTCTCATCATGGTAGGCCGGTTTGTCAGTGCTCTTGCCCGTCACAAAGCCGTCGAATCAATCTCCATGCGCTCTCTCCAGTCGCCGGTGGCCGTTCTTGTGGATGATGCGGGAAATGAAAGTAAAACTGACACTAGGCTCCTCCAATATGGTGACATCTTCAAGGTTATGGCCGACTCTCGGGTGCCAACTGACGGAACGGTCATCTCTGGATCGTCCGAGGTCGATGAGTCTATGATGACTGGAGAGTCAAATCCGGTCGAGAAGCATATACAGTCCACTGTCATGGCCGGGTCTATTAATGGATCCGGAACGCTCTTGGTTCGCCTCAGCCGACTCCCTTGTGACAACACGATTAGCACCATTGCGGGAATGGTCGATGAAGCCAAACTTTCAAAGCCCAAAATCCATGACATTGCAGACCGCATTTCTGGCTATTTTGTGCCCCTCGTTGTGACTCTGACAATAATCACGCTGGTAATTTGGACAGCAATTGGTATCACGGTACGGAATCAATCTGGACGAGAAGCCACCATCCAGGCGATCACTTATGCTGTAACGGTGCTTATTGTGTCTTGCCCGTGCGCCATCGGTCTGGCGGTTCCCATGGTTGTTGTTATCGCTAGCGGTTTTTCTGCGGAACGGGGTGTGATATTCAAGTCTGCTGAGAGCTTGGAGGTGGCTTATAAGACTTCTCATGCCGTTTTCGACAAAACTGGTACCCTCACCCAGGGAAGGCTCACCGTTGTGCGGGAGAAATATATCGACCCTGACCCGAACACTGCGAAGTCGTTGCTTCTAGGTCTGATCAGCGGCATTAAGCACCCCGTTTCCGCCGCGATTGCAACACACCTGAAAGCAAACGGTGTATCGAGCTTAGCGGTGTCTGATGTACAAACCTTGACGGGAAAGGGTGTACAAGGCAGTGCAATGGGTTATGATCTCCGTTGTGGGAATTCTCGCTATCTTGGCCTTTCCTCTGATCCTTATATCCAGTCTGTATTATCCCAGAGGTTTACAGTTTTCTGCTTCACCATAAACGGCTCGCTGGCTGCTGTCTATGCTCTCGAAGACACACTCCGTCCCGAAGCGCTCTCTACTGTCCAGAAGCTGCAGCAACGTGGCATTTCGGTCCACATCATCTCGGGTGACGACGATGGCGTGGTTCACTCAGTTGCCACACAGCTCAATATCCCAGACGCCAACGTACGTTCACGCTGCACTCCCACCGACAAGCAGAGATATATTCAAAGTCTCCTGGCTGGCCCAGCCAGTGCCTGCGCCAATAAGCACAAGAAAAAGAGCCCTGTCGTTTTATTCTGCGGCGACGGGACCAACGACGCCGTTGCATTGGCTCAAGCTACAATCGGCGTGCATATGAATGAAGGAACAGATGTGGCAAAGTCCGCCGCGGATGTTGTTCTCGTGCGTCCGTACCTCGCGGGAGTTCTTGTCGCGATTGCCATCAGTCGGAAAGCAATGAACCGGATAATGTTCAACTTTGGATGGAGCTTTGCCTACAATCTGTTTGCTATCCTCCTTGCTGCGGGCGCATTTGTAAACGCTAGAATTCCACCCGAGTTTGCTGGGTTGGGGGAGTTGGTTAGCGTCTTGCCAGTTATTATTGCTGCTGTTCTTCTGCGGTGGTCAAGGGCTTGAAGCTACGGGAATAGTTATGTTCGGGTGGAATCCTACTTTTCCTGAACATACGCTCAGTAGATAGGCAGATTCAACACCTGGCTATCTATATAGTAATTGACATCTCCGGATTGAAAACACACACTCAATCTGAGTGTGTAACTAGAAATAGAATAACTGAAGGTTATTTTTCCGGGATATTATTGACTATACGTAGTAGCTAGCAGGCTGAGGACTATACACCGTACGGTGTGATACATTCCATTGGCACGCCTACACCCACCAGGTATAAAAGCCGTGACATTGAATCCTGCAGTTGGTTTTCCTTGTAATAGTAAACTTCTGAGTTTTTGAGAAATGGATGAGATTGCTTTGTATACGTGACTGTTTTCTGTCTGGGGGTTTTGTCCAGAAATACACAGATGCAAGAGTTCTTCGTTCGAATATATTCTGTAGAGCTGGCCATAAAATGTAGAAACATAAACATGAAACGTTAACTGTTGCCGACAGATAGAAATGCGTACGAAGTCAGCCGAGATACTATCGAAGACAGGATACTTTATAATAGCAGCATGTGACTGTATGTCTTTGTTCGCGAGGCACAATTCTCTTCAATTCAGGGGGCTTGGGCGAGCTGACTATCTAGATGGTGACTAAGTGAGGCCACGTGACCATACCGAATATGGTAGGTCCCTAACAGTCTTGGTAAAGGGATCTGCCTACCCACAACCAATTCTCCGGAAAAGCGGCAAGCTCCGGTCAAGCTTTAAGGCAGACAGAATATAAAACTCAGAGAACCGCACAGTTCTGATATGGACAGTTGCCAGACGAAGCTATGCATCGTAGGTGTGGCTGTAATCACCTCCGGAATAGTAATAGCGTAGGGCTGGATGTGGTGGATACTACTGACTGCGCCCCAGACCCTTCGTTCTTTTTTCTTCTTCATTGGTCCACCTTGCTCCAAGGCTTGGATAGTCCTGTCATGTGACTTTCCTGCGCCCTTTCGGAGTCAATACATAGTCTGCTTCGCCACACCCGGTAACCATCCATACTCGAGCACCGAGATCGCAACAAATCAGAAAGTGGCTGAGTTCCGCAGCATATGAGTCAATCTGGAATAGGCAGCAAAGTCGAGTTCGAGACACCTCCACAATTATTCTCGTGTAGCCCCTGCCGTTTGTCCGGATTGTCCAATCAAATCCGCATGCGACCCTTCGCCCCTCATTTTGTCCTGTTGTGGTAGGACACCATTGCAGTATGTAAAATTGGAACAATCTTAATCTGTCTATATATTAATCTTGTTCATCCTTCGCTTGACACACTCATGCACTGTTGTGTGCGTTGCAATATTCTCGATTTCAGTCTAGTACAAGAACTCTTGGCCTGGCAGTCATGCAGGCCGTTCAGACCTTGATTATCCCGCGTCCCAACCTAGAAGGGCCCTTTACCGTCTATGCTCTCCAGTACAATGGGGCCGCAGTACCTCAATACTATGTCGAGGCATCAAAGTCAAAGCCGAACCTTATAATCTCTCGTTTCCAATCCGCTCCCGCTCCGCCTCCACCACAGCCGATGGGATATGGACATGGACATGGATATGGACAACCGCCCTACTATCAACCACCTCCCCAACCGCATGGTTATATGCCAGCAAACCCTTACGGCCATTACTACCCACCACAGCCAGCCGCACCGCCACCATCACAGGTGCGAGTAGGCACCGTCGCTGTCTCCTCGCTCTCGTCCAAGATCAACCTGTCCATTCACAACATCCCCGAGCTTCAAATGAAGCGGCCCGATATTCTATCCTCCGGGCACCGATTCCCCCATCCGCGTTTAGGTAACCTGGAGTGGAAGGAGGAGGACTTGTTCAAGAAGCGCTTCAAATTGGTGGATCAGAACAAAACGGTGTTGGCCCGGTTTAGTAAATGGAAAACCCAGCAGCCAAATACCATGTTACCAGATGGAAAGAAGTATGCGTTTCTGATCTATATTCAGGCGGATCCGGAGTTGCTGGATTGGATTGTCGTGAGTGGATTGGGAGCCGTGGAATATCGCATCAAATCAGATAAGGACTTCGAGAAAGCGATGAAAGGGTCTGATGACGACGATGGTGGCTTTTTGTTTGGTTAGTGATGGATTGCAATGGGTAGTATTCTGTATTAGCTTTCCAGTGTGCAGTTGTATTTGGCGTCCCGTGTGAAATCTGACAAAATTGATCCCATGCTTATGCTTAACGGTTATGATACTGACGTTCATGTAAATATAAAATTATATAATGCTGTTGTTTAGCCCAGAGGGTGAGAGCAAAGCCCAGGTCAATCGCAGTATTTACTTTAGTTGGCATAAGATTTATATTATATATATCACCAGCTAGGATGTACTATAGACGAATTACAGTGCCAAGCAGTCCCCAAAAGGCAAGTAAATATCAAAGGTTGAACCCTATTGCTCAAACTAAGGTCTTCTCTATTATATAGGGTGCTATTTGCGAGTGATTTTTTCGATCAGTCGTCCTGTATCTTTTTATGGTCTCTACTAGCGCAGAGACAACCAATCCATCACAGTAAAAACCATATTGGTACTAAGGAGTTAAATGCTTCAAAGTAATTGTTAATTGATTTGATAATAAAAAAATCACCAACTAAATAACTATAAATAGTGCTAGACAAACAGGGAAAGACCCAGGTTTCTGACACCCTCATATAGATATACAATTGTTGTGAGGTCCTAGGTCCGGCTGCATGCTGCTGAGCGTCACCAGTGCCGATTCAAAGCAGGGAAATTTACGATCCCCAGCGGCTGCACTTCTGCTCAGGCAAGCACTGAGCTTCCATTTGGACGGTCAAAATAATCGCTGAATAAAAAAGAAAAAGGAAAAAGGAAAAGAAAAAGAAAAGGAATGTAGAGAGGAGGGACCGGCCGGAAGGAGCAACGAATAACACAGTCTGTGCATCTCACGAAGTCAGGGCAGCAGACAATCAGCGCAGAGGACCGGTTCGAGAGAAGTTGCAAAAGTTTGGTGCCTTTGAAGCTATCCCAACCCCCATGCCAAGCAGTCGGTTCCTTTGAGCGTGCTGCTTTCCAGTTACTGCTGCAGTCGTGTCGTAACGGAAACAGACGATCGCTCTTCTTTGTGATAGTTTCGCCATATGATTCATGGCTGCATCCAGGGGCTGATCTGTATTAGATAGCTTCAGAGTTTCCGTGTTGATACTACTTGCTTATCTTACAGAAGACTACGGCTAAGAGTACTCTTTTGACTTCGCTCGAGTCTGGCACCCCAAGTTGTGCCAATCAAAATAGTGGGATTGCGCCGAGGTGTCAGAATAAACTAGTCCAGACCGAAACATCATGTGAAATATATATACCCAATATCTCTCATAGATGGTTGGGAAGAATATCCTTCTGAATACAATCAATTCCGAACCCCACAAAATCGAACAATATTCGACATGCGGCGGTGCATAGGAGTCCCCAGAGCCGCTGTAGCTTGTTACAGAAGTTTGACTCTGCCATCGAGTTCTCTGCTGTGTGGCTAGGAGATCAGCAGTGCAAGCAAGAGCTTCATCGCTGGGAGACTCAATTAGGCACACTGTTTCATCAATAGCAAGCATGCTCTCGCCATCTTAGGGCCAACCTCGCTACTCGCCTTATTCAGAGTTATAAATTATTCAAAACAGCCAATGGCCAATACCGGCAGTCCCTACTTAAGATGGCGACTAGAATATCCCTACGGGACAAGCAATGCTTCATGAAGGTCGACCGGTTCTTGCGGTCAGCCTGTAGCATGACATACGAGAGGATCGAAGCCGAATAAGTAGGGTCCTTCAAGAAATGAATTTTTTTTTCGCTAGTATCTAAGAGGGGGAAACAACCCTTTGCGGGTGAGCAAGACAGCATATTTGGCATAGGCGAGTCTGTCTAAAATGGATCATAGGTAGCCATGGGCAAAATAAACTTGAGTTGTTAGAGAAAGGAAAAGATAGAAAACGACACAATTGAGAGGGAGGAACTTCGACGTATACAGTAGAATAGCTGGAATTTAACCACTCTGACTTCAAAGCTCTCGACATGCTGCGTGTTCTTGTGGCTTAGCGTTGAGCAGAATGTTGTATTGACTGAAGGGCAGCTGGCATGCGCGATTTTGTGGTCACACGAGTCGTCACAGCAAGAGCTCCAGTTCTGTCAGATATACGGCTAGTCCCGAAGAGGAAATAGAGTACGACTGGTAAAAGGTCTTATTTGAATGAATTGAGCTGGTTGGGCTCTTCTTGATTATTCTTCTTGGCTATCCTTGATTGATTATTTTGTTGTGTGCTCCGCGGGGGTTTTACACCGATCTAGTCACATGATTCTGGTCCACTGTTAGGGACCTACCATATTCGGTATGGTCACGTGGCCTCACTTAGTCACCCATCTAGATAGTCAGCTCGCCCGAGCTCCTGAATTGAAGAGAATTGTGCCTCGCGAACATCCACCAACACCCATATTATTTGACAAGTTCCAAGCTAGTAGGTGGGGAAATCTGGTCACGATTGTTGTGGAATTCAGGGGAAGTGATGCGCAGGGAGCTATTCTATCAACTACAGGACAACTAGCCTAACTAGGAAGTAGATGTCATTCAGTGGAAACACCAGGAATCACAGTATCTCAACCAACTGAGTCTCTTGCAATCCTATCTGGGTGCTCTGCTCCAGATCTTGGGTGCTCGACTATCTAAAGTCGTCAGATACTCCGCACCGCCAAGTCGGGCGGATTATAGTGTTTCCGTAATAACGCGGGGCGCTCCGACCTACGACCTGTCTCGACCCACACGTTGGCCAGGCGCTTACAGAACTCTGCTTAGTGATAGCTCACTATAATGTTGCTTACACCTAGAGTGCAGTTTCTAGCAATAGGTTCGTCTGCTGTCCTATATGTACACCACTTTCTAAGGTAAATGCCTCTTATCAAAATCTAGTACAACTTTGATATGTTATAATTTTGTTATCGAGATAGTACCTGTGTAGTTGTTCGTGTTATTGCCTTGATTTTCACTCACGCCACGTTTCTTTTTTAATGGCTCCTGCGGAAGACAAGGCATGCACTAGCAATGTACTGACACGTCATAATTACATCAATGTCATGCATCGAACATCAAGGGTACAAGGAGGTGGGGAATCTTACGGCATTACCCCTCTTCGCTACGTCCTAGCAGGGTTTATAGATAATGCCAAGAGCACTGCTTACAGGAGTTACAGTTGAAGGTCATCGCAATGGCCTCAGAATAGACGTTAAGGCGTGATCACTTTTGTGACTTAAAACCTTGATAACTCATGGAATTTCGCATGGGGATCAAGGCGTAGCAAATTGCTATTTGCCAGCATACAGGCACCTTGAGAACCATCTGAATAGCTTCATTTTTGCCTGCTGTGAAGGCTAACATTAGCTGACAACACGCTAATTTTAGCTGCATTTTGCTGCACTGGGCAGCATCAGGCTGACTAGGATATGTTTTACAGGGGGCAGTTTTGTAGAATAGATTGCTAGCAGGGGTCCCAATCCGAGGTAAAGCGGGTATAATATGGCATCTAAGAGTGGCTGACGCATTAATGATCCAGGTAGTTATAATAAAGCAACACTTCCTTCTTATCTAAATAGTGCGGTGCAATCTTACAACACCCGCCCAGAGGCAAAGGGATATCAAACAGAGAAAAAGAGGTTTTATGTCTACCACAGACCCTTCATGGCCCCGTTTACGGACCGCCTGCAACGAATGTCATGCCTCTAAGGTATACATAACCCCTCTATGTTGTCGGTCTCGTACCTGATGGTTTGCTGACGAGCACGAGATAGGTAAAATGCAGCGGAGAGAGGTCTGGCTGCACCCGATGCCTCAACATAGGTGCCCCATGCCGATATGAGATTTCCATGGTGGGTAGATGCACCAAGAGGCGCAAATCAAGAAAGTCCGCCGTCGAAGCCTCGGATGCAAGACCGGAAAATCCTCCTGCCAATTCTGCGGGTTGCCACTCACATAATCGAGACGATACGACGCTCCCTGCAGCTGTTGATGAGCCAATCTTTTTCAGCAGTTGGACTCCGTCAGGATGTGATGAAATCCTTTCCACATTGACGACAGAGAGCAGTACAGCTATAAATCAGGACCTGTCCTTCGGTAGATTTGAGGAGCTTGAAGCTCTTATTAGCTACAGTCCTCAGAGTCAGCACACAGCCGGGGACGACGGTATTACTGAACTACCGCCATTGACCAGTAGTAGTATTTCATGCACCAATGCGATGGAGTCGACCAGGCCGACCTCCTTGCCACGAACATGCCAGGTGGGGTACGAGGAGTTACACACGATGCTGAGCAGATCGGATAGCAAGGCAGACAATGCTCCGGATATCCTTCGTGTCTGTTTTGCCAATATTACAGCTCTCGAACTGCAGCTGAAGGAAGAGATGCGCCCTATCGATGAACTTATGCAAGCGGGTAAGGGCTGTGCCCGCGAGCTCCGTGCCACCATAGAGCTCGACTCGTTCAATCAGTGCTCTTCCTGTCCTATGCTCATTGTGACAGCGCTGGACCTCCTCATTTCCCTGTACGAAGCCATATTCGTGAGATTGGGTCGCAGGCGTGGCGGTGATTATGCACCGCCTGCACAGCCGGGCTATGGGACGAACAGTAAAGGTGGTGCCGGGTTTTCCAGCCTGCGTCTCGGGAGCTTCCAGGCCGACCCGGAAGACGCTGCTGATGTCTGGACACATATTATGCTCGGCGAACTCCGGCGACTTTCGGAACTCGTCGACAAGGCGACTTCTCTCCGTCCGGACGTGGCGACCCCGGATGAGAACCATTCAAGAGCCATGACAGCTCCTCGTAGTCTATGTAATAACCTCCATCGGCGGATTAACGCACTCACAACTGCCATTCACGACCGTCTTTAGACCCGGCATCGGTGAATAACAAGTAAATAAATGCTTAGATCCACAAATTTAGGTTGGGGGTTAGGCGGGTGAAATATGTATCTCCAGATATAGTATATATATCCTGACCCACCCGAGAACCCAGAGCGGGTTGGGTATATCAAAAGGTCAAAACTCGAAATTGAATGTGGCGTTGCCATTGATTTACTGACAGTCAATTAGCTTTGAAGTGTCTATTGCTGTTGGATAAGGCAAAAGATAGATGTGTATTAAGGCTTTGATATGGTTTTTGAAAGACTTTTACAAGTTAGTAGAGTATTCCTAGGAAAAAAGAATGGTCAAAGCGGACGCTACACATAGACAGACAGGTAGACGATATATCAGATGTGTATCCATCTAACCAATGTTCAACGCCCTTTCCATTCGTCGAAGTGCTTCTTCCAGTATGTGCGGCTTAACGGAGATTACAATACGAAACCAGCCCATTTGCCTCTCCTGGAGATGAAACGAGCGACCGGAAACAAGGAGAACTCCAGCGGCCTTGATCTTGAGTAGCACTTCAGCTTCTTGATCCCAGGTTGCAGCATGTGGAGCCAGCCGAGCAAGAACATAGAGACCCGCGGTCGCTGGAATGAAGGGGAACCAATGCCGGGTTAGCCATCTTGTAACCTGATCGTAGGACTCTGCTAGCCGTTGACAGTTCAGTAACATGAGGTGTGACAGGTGGCAATGTTGAAGTAGCCCAGCAGTGGCTAAAGACGATAGTCTGGATATCTGAGTAGTTGTCATTAGACCAACACTTGCCCGAAGTGCCTCGTTTGCCTGAGATACAATACACCCCTTGAATCAACGTGTTAGGTAAGACATGCATGCATAACATGGAAATATAGAGAAACTGCATACCAATCGGCATCCGCTGCTCCCAAAATCCTTACTTGTGCTCCAGATCGTATGAATCCGGGCCCGATCAACACCCAGTGAGGGCAGGTCTAATGTCAGGGCGGAAACGAACTTTCCACCTTCCTTCGCTGACCCAAAAGTGCTCAGAGCGTATACTTCGTCGGAAATCAAGTGAATGTTCTTCTCTTGGCAGAATCGGGCCGCGCTTCCCAAAGCACTCAGACTATAACAGCGCCCTGATGGATTATGCGGGTTGGTAAGCACCACCGCTCGCACACTTTTGTCACGACGCCTTGCGTCATCGAATGCCTGTTGGAGGCATGCGAGTAAACCGAGGGCATCTACTTCGTCTCCAGGAACTCGTCCATAATCACCTTGGATTATGGTTACTTCTGGATGCAACGAAAAGTGGATGTCAAAACCATCTGGAGAGCAAGGAGTCAGTGATGACTGTCTGCAAGAGGCAGACCGGTACATACTCCAGTATGACCCAGGAGCAATGACTGCATCTCCCACATTACATATACTCACTAAAAGCGAAGTCAAACATGCTGTTGCTCCCGGACCGGCAACAACATGGCTGATATCTATTGGGATGCATGGCTCAAAATATTGGTTTATCAGAACGGTGAGAGACTGAAGTAGATATGGTTCGCCACCAAAGCCGGAAGGGTATGACAATGCCTGGTGCTCTGTCATTCAATTGCTCTAGAGCTTCCCAATAAGCCACATTTATTTATTCCTTCCTCTTTCTTTCTGTAGAAAGGGGGTTTTTCCCTTTCAAATAGCAGGGCCGAGGGAAAGTGGCAAAGACATGTAACTCGACGAACCTGGGGAACCAGCTTCTCATTTAAGACTTCTTTGTAGACGTTAATCAGCTCTTCTCGGATGACATGATTTTCGGCAGTGGCAAGATCTATAATAGCACTTTTGTCTTTCTCAATCAGGGCGGAAGTGATCCCTGGTAGCATACGCTCAACGTTTGAGCGGACTCGGTTGGAGAGCCATCCTGTAGAAACAGCCATAGCTCTGGAAAATTAATGAAGAATAATGTGTTATCAACAATAACAATCTAATGGGAGACGGATGAGCTTATATATTTGTCATATATATGAACTGCGGACCGACGTGTCGGTCCCCATTGGACTAACTAATTGAATACATTGCGCTTCGGAAGTTGAGATCCCTAAGACAAAACCAAAGCATCTTTACATGATCTTTTCTTATTTACTTTATCAAGGAGTGAGAGCCTTAACCTTTTCAGACGCTCATTCATCTACTCTGCATAAACTTCAGATAAGGACCATTTTTCTCGCCCGCAGCAAAATGATCCTTCACATGGAATTCCAACGGCAGGGGCTCACTCGACTCGATTTCAAACAGGAAAGCAATCCGCGCGATGACCAGATAGATCGTATTGTAAGCCAGGTTCTTGCCAATACAGGCTCGCGGCCCATAGCTGAATGGAAAATGAACGGAGCGTAAACGTTGTAGCTCGGCTTCCGACTCGGTCAGCCAGCGTTCCGGCTTGAAGACTTGTGGATCCGGGAAGAATTCTGGGTTGCGATGCATGGTCCAACCGGGGACTCCAATCTGCGTGTTGGCGGGGATGAAATGGCCATCAATCGTGGCATCCTTGGGGGATTCACGGACAAGGTAGCCTGGGACGCCTGGGGACATGCGGAGGGCTTCTTCCACGCAGGCGCGGAGGTACTTGCATTGCAAAAGCTTCTTGCCACTTACAATTTCCTCCACGGTGGAGAAGGTAGAGCGGACTTCTTGCTTTAGCTTGGCGTAACATTCTGGATACCGGGCCAGATAGAATGAAAGGCCAGACAATGCGGTTCCAGTCGTGTCGCTGGCTGGAATGGACTTGTCAGTTCGTTTTCTGTCAAAAGAATCTATCCACTAGCCCCAAGACTACATGCTGGAAGAAAGCCCACCGGCAATAATCAAGACAACAGCCTCATCGGAGAGTTCCTTAAACTCCATCCTCTCGCCTGTGTTTTTATCCGTTTGCGAAAGGAGAAGTTTGAAGATATCCTCCGGTCCCCTGCCGGCCTTTTCCTCGGCTATCCGATGATTTACCTGATTGTCCACATACTTCCGGAACCGTCTCACAGCTAAGAGGATGTTCACGAATAGCAATGGAGCTAATCCCCAGCGCTCGACCCAAGGAACGACTCCCAAGACAACCTGGCTGTGCTGGAAAGTGTCAATGAGCGGTTGAATGAAGTGGTCGTCAGTTCTAGTCAGCATGCCGTAATCATGCCCGAATGTGAGATTGCCCATAATATCGTAGGTCAGATACGAGAACCATCTCGACATATTTTTATATTCCTCTCCAAAGGCTGTAGAATCCGAGATCCGGTGGCAGAAAAGCCGGATTTTGCCAAGTACTGTTTCTTCGTACGATCGAACAGCTGCCTCGCTAAAAGCGTGCGACATAATCCTACGTTTCCGAGCATGGACCTTTTTATCTACCGCTGTCGCTAAGTTCTTGCTAGATATTAGCAATACTGCACTGGTGGGAGGTCTGCTAGAGGGGGATAGACAGCTTACAGTTAGGACTTGGCTCTCTTTAGGCCCTCTGGAATAAAAGGTTCCCTTCTCGAATTGAGAGCGACTACCGTAAATATCTCCGAGAACATCAGCTAAATGTGCGAGTGCTTCCTAGGGACTGTACCTTGAACAGCGTTGGGACTGATAATGGAGAGAAAGCCTGGTTCCAGGCGGACAACATCGCCTGTCCTCATTGGTTGCATTATTATCTGCATTAAACTGTTGTGGGGAGCTTCGCTCATACCGTATTTCCTGTGCAATTCATCGGCTTTCAAGTGCTTAGTCCCCTTCCAGGCGTAGTAAAGATTGGGCAAAATGCTCATTCGACAGAATAGCGGGCCGGGATATCTGGCAGATGGATGCAAATATAGATTGTATACCCAATCCCATATTTTCTAGTCCATGTCAGCACCAGAGAGTCTTGAGCTTCCTGGGTCCACAATACTCTTACCCAGAGAACTGCCAGTAATAAACCTGTCTTGATTGCATCGTTCAGATCAATTCCATCCGATAGTCGTTCATACAGAGGGATGAACCGGCCACCGAAGCTTTTAGCTACGCTCATTGTGGATGCTAAAGGTTGTTCAAAAACGGCTTGGAGAAGACCAGATATAATCCCAGGTTGCCGTATAGAATAGCTATAAAGCATTCTTTCTCTTACCCTTCCCCCCTCTTCCTTTATTTTACGGATTGACGAAAGTATCAATCAATCGGTGACCAATTCATCGGGCCGCAGTTTAATGGAGGACCATCACGGTGTCCGCCGCTACCGGGAGGCAGGTAGCGATGCATCTAAGGTATCCCTGTATGGTCGGAGCTCGTAATTTGGTATCTACATATTGCTCGAATTACTCAAAATGACCCCAAACCTACCAAAGCCAAATTTACTAAGTTGTTTACTCGAACGAATAACGATAATAGCAACTCAAGCCGAGTGAGCATGGGAATCGTGGCCTTCCTTCGGATCCTCTGGGGATATTGCTCCTTTGGTCGAGAGTCAGTTGTTGAGCTACGTCAATCTAGCTGCAATCATCACAGAGACCCTAATATTGTTCAATGGGCTCTCTCTGGCGACTATGACGCCGACCAGGCTGTGTGTGATCCAACCCCCCAGACGGGCGACTTGAAGCTGACTCTGTTGGTGTATAGATCCTCATAGACGCCTCCGAGCCGAATCGTTCTTTATCAAAACGCCAAGTAACTGAGTTAGTTACCAGATTGGCAGGGAGTTTTCAGCCAGGCAGTGCCGTGTGTCTTCATCTCACAAACAGCGTCCGTCAAACGCCAGCAACAACTTTATTTTTCGATGCATCACGGAGCTGACTTTGGTACTGCAGATCCTGTATCCCGTTCTTGTTCTCTCTGTTCTCGCCGGGGAATGCAAATGGACCGGAACAAATCCTTCATATACGTCCGCTGAGCTCCGGCATCACTTGGACGTCTCAGGGGCGCGATATGTCATCACCTCAGTTGAACACCTGGACACAGTCAAGGCCGCAATCCAGGGGATCGAGAGAGACATTAAGATTACCCTCTTCAGCGACATTCTCCAACCAGACGTGGACCTGAAGAGAAAAAGCTGCGGATACAGTACCTTACACGAGCTAATGATTCCTTCAGGTTCCAATTTCCTCATCCCATTGGAGACACGGTTGCAAAACGTTCATGCGGGAACAATTGCAACACTGATGTCGACCTCAGGCACCACAGGGCTTCCTAAGATGGCCCAGCGAACACACCGTGCCCTCGTTGCTGAGTCCATGTCCGACGAGCGCTACGATTCAACTAAACTATACACTGTGCGTGGGCTGTTTTGTACACCCATGTTCCATGCATACTCGTTTCCTAAGATGGTTATCAATCCCCTTCGCCAGGGACAGCCAACGTACTACATGACGCGCTTTGATGAGAATTTTGCGCTAAAGATTTCTCAGTATCAAATCACGGATACAATTACCGTGCCGCCAATTTTGTCCAGGCTCGTAGAACAAGCCAAGAAGCAGATTATCAGCCGAGAGTCCTTGCGTAGCTTACACTCCATTGTGTGTGCTGGAGCACCCATGACGGATAAGCTGCGTACGGAGTTTCTAGAGTTATTCAATCTTCCGACCAGCAGCCTCGTGCAGGATTGGGGCATGACCGAGTGTGGGTGTATTTCCCGAGAGTCGCGTTCAGAGAATGACACCTCCGGCTCGGTCGGTGGGGCAGTGGGAGGATATCAGGTCAAGGTCGATACAGAACAGGCGATCCAGTTGGGTGACGGAATACTTGTTGTGGGAGAGTTATTAGTGAAGGGGCCACAGCTGATGACCGGCTACCAGGGCAATGCAGCCTCCACTGCACAGGCATTCGCTGCTGGAGGCTGGTACCGAACCGGTGACGTGGGCTATATTGATAATGCTACCGGTAACATATATCTGGTTGATAGGGTGAAAGACATCATTAAGACGAACGGGTGGCAGATATCGCCAGCAGAGCTGGAAGCTACCGTCCTTAGATTTCCGGGCGTCGCGGACGCCTGTGCATTGTCGATGGGACATAGTCTCGATGAACATCCCGAAATTTTCGTCGTCAAAGGAAGGGATGATATCACAGAGAGGCAGATTAAGGAGCATATGCGTGTGTATCTCTCTCGTTACAAGATTGAAAGCTGTACCGTGCGGTTTGTGGATATACTCCCTCGCGCTCCAAGTGGCAAGGTTCTGCGACGGATTTTACGCACACAATTGCTGGAAGAAGTCGCACATATTTGAATAAGAAATAAGAATACCAAGCGAAACCGGATGGTATGACGAGTTGGATTTGCTTTTCCTTCTGGATTGCGGAGCTAGTATTCATCATGAATCATTCCTGCAAGTCCAGCAATTTGAGGCTACCATATGCTATATGCTCTCCATCGCCACGACCAAATATAGGCCCATGAATACAGTCATGCCACAGCCACATTGTAGTATATACATAGAAGATAACTGTCCCATACCATCTCGGACACTGCCCATCCTTGTTGATTGACTGTCTCACGCTCTTTGCCAGTATCCGAACAATTCTTCTCCCAACACACAAAAAGGTCACTGCTCCAAGCCAATGCAGCCAAGTTGCCTCCAGGATGAAACAAGGGAGACGGTCCAGGTAATGACAATATTCTCGAGGCAGATTATGTTCTTCCGCTCCTTCTCTTAGAAGTTTCTATTTATTCGTTAGAATTAATTGCACTCTACGAGAGCCAGGAGCAGCCTACCAGATATCTAGCACTGGGAGCCGCATTCGGTCGGCGTGGATACCTAGCAATAAGTGTGGACATCGAAATGGGCTTCATATCATCATTGCCGGTGTTTAGAGGAATTCCTTTAACTATGATTTCCCTGTACGCCACCCCGCCGCCTTCTGTACCGATGAGTCGTAGCAGGTCCGCGCGAGATAATAAGTACGCCACGCCGTGAACAGTTGGTGGATCTGGAGCAGCATCTCCATTGGTGTCGACCGCATATCTGGAAATGCTAGCCATTGCAGGTTCGCTATATGGAAGACCGAAAACGTCAAATGTCAGGATGTAACCGGGCACTCGTACGGTTTTTACATCGAGTACCTCAATGCCGCGCGATCGCATTATGCTGGTCTTCAGGTTGGAACCAAACCCAAAGTACCATAACTTCTCAGTTCTAGTTTCGGCTCCCTGTGTTGTTTTTTCGATGTTCATGGTAAGATTGTATTTATTGGATTGTGCCCGCAAGGTGGTTTTCGACACGATATTGTCTTGTTTCTGCTGCTGGGTAAACCCTAATTCTTCCCTCTTTTCTTTCTGCTCCCTCTTTCCTTCTGAAACCTTTTTATTTTTATTTTGTTTTATTCATTCTGGGCATCGTATTATTTTACGCTGACCATACAGAGCCATAAGATGGCGCAATAGGACATGGCCCGATATTTCACGTCCGGGGGCCGATGGCGGGGGCCGATGCAATAAGTACTGTTTTGACAATGAACCATCTCATAGAAGTGCTGGAACTCGTACCACTTGTTTCAAACACAGTAATGCTTTCCTAGAGATGTTCCAAACTTCTGATAGCCTGTATGCCTCTCTTATGTTCGGTATCATTGGCGCAGTTGGTGGGCTGCTGATTCTGATACGGGCCTGGAAAGGCCACCAGCTTCAAAATCCTGACTTTCCGCTGATTGGAACCACCGAGAAAGATGGATCCTACGCGAAAGCAGCCGAAAGTTTCGCAAAAGACTCGCACGCAGTTCTTTGTGAAGGACTAAAGAGGGTTCGTAGAATGCTGATTTCCTCCCATTATTGTAGAAGAATACTGAAATGGTGACAGTGTAAGGGCGCCTTTCGCGTGGTTACAGCTACGGGACCAAAAATCGTGCTTCCACCAAGATATCTTGAGGACATTAAAAGTGATGATCGATTCAGCTTTGCGCATGAGATGGCAAAGGTATGTCTATACATCACTTGACTGGGGTTAGGGAAACTGTGCGAAGTCAAGCTTGTGTGCTAACAGATACGTCCATTCAAACTAGCAATCCTTGTCTCATTTACCTGGTTTTGAAGCATTTGCCACTCCTCTCCATAATAATATTTTCCAGGATACAATCAAAATTAAAATTACTCAGTCACTTGGTGAGATCAAACAATGGACCTTTGGTTATCTGGTGTTAATTATAGAGGCTTGTTGCAGGCGCAATCACAGAATTGCTCTCAGAAGAGACCTCCCTGTCGCTGAAGCAGCTAATCGGGGACTCTCCGGGTGAGTTGCTGTCCTCCCAGGCTGTCAAAGAGAGTTGGTTCTAATACCACAATAATGCAGAGTGGAAAGAATGTTATCTCGGTAAAACCGTACTGGATCTCACCACCCGACTATCCACGCGCGTCTTTCTCGGCGAGAAGTTGTCGCGGGACCAAAACTGGTTGAATCTATCCCTGGCGTACACAATGACAGCCATGAATGCCGCTCAGACTCTCCTCAAATGGCCTTCTATCTTACAGCGCCTTGCGAACCGGTTCCTGCCCGAGTGCATTCAGCAACGAGCCATGCTACAGTCGATCCGAGATGTCTTGGAGCCGGAAATCAACAAGCGAAAGAAAACGAAAATGGCAGCGTTGAGAGCCGGTGAAAAGGCCCCGTCGAGCAAGGATACGCTAGACTGGATGGACGAAATCGCACGGGGAAGACCGTTTGACTTGGTATTTGGGCAGCTGCAGCTCGGATTTGTGGCCATCCATACGACTTCAATGTTGTTGACAGATGTGCTGTTGGATATTTGCGCGCACCCAGAGTACATTCCACGTCTCAGAGAAGAGGTGTTCCAAGTGCTACGTGAGGATGGGTGGAAGAAGACATCTATGTATAAGCTCAAGCGAGTAGATAGCTTCATCAAGGAAACGCTCCGATTAAGCCCACAAAGTATGAGTAAGTTATCTCCCTCTCTTTCTTCCTCTCTCTATCTATCAATGCACGTGTGTGTGGATGCGCAATTATTCAAATCACTATACGACAGTCACGGCGCGACGCATGACGACAGAGATGGTAGTATTACCAGACGGCACCAAGATACCCAAGGGCACCAGTTTCATGGTCCCAACCAGAACGGTAATGCTCGACCCTCAAGTCTACCCAGACCCAGACCGTTTCGATGGCGAACGTTTCTTCCGACAGCGATTCGAGAATGAAACGAGGGCACAACTTGTCACCGCCAGCATCGACTATCTGGGATTTGGATACGGGAAGCATGCTTGTCCGGGGCGGTTCTTGGCTGCGAACGAAATTAAGGTGGCACTGTGTCATTTGCTATTGAAGTATGACTTTAAATTTGTTGATGGAGGGAGCCGGCCCGAGCCTTTGGTATGGGAGACTGCATACTTGGCCAATCCTGCGGTTAAGGTGATGGTTCGACGGAGGCAGGAGGAACTCTGCCTTTGAAAAGTGGTTGGACAAATTGAAGTGATCTTAGGGGAACAAGCTCTACTGTACTTGATATAGTTGTGCTCGTTATAGATTCCATTCCTTATGCCTCTCACATAGCCCATAAGACCTTTCTCTTTTTTCGCTTCAAATACCATTGATTACACATATCCTGAAGTGAGAATTTCCGTCGTATTACGATTCATATAGAAATGCAAACCGAAGTTATCAACCACATTCGTCAGACTATGTTGACACGGCGCCCATCGATGCATCATCACCTTCATTGGCTCCTCCTTCAGCTTTGACCTCAGTACTTTTCATTCGTAGATTCTTGCCTCCGATCCATGATTCCTGTTCCCGAGGCAGGCTCCACCGGCTCGTTCTTCTGTTCAGAACCAGGGTTGGACTTTCCCTTGACACTGTACCAGGGAAGTAAAGCACTGCCAATGATACTGAGCCCAGCGGTTGCAACAGCAGCATAGAATACCTGCAGCAGAAATGTTAATATGGACACGCATATGTACACCCAGATGAACAATAAACCCACATGGATAATAGCGTCATTATACGCGATTCGAAGCTCGGGCAAGTATTCGGGGGGAACCAACGAATCCATTGAGGTGGCTCCTTGAGAAAGTAATGAGTCTGCATTGATCGGGATATTCGAGGCTCGGACGTTCGCAATGAGTCTGCTGCTGAAGATGTTTTGCCCGACAGCTAGGAAGATGGCTCCTCCAAACGTTTGAATGAAGATGACCACCGCCTGTGAAAAAAACCATAGTCAACTTGTGTTGGTTTTTTTTTCTCATGGAATTATCAAACGAATACGTACTGTGCCTTCGGCAACCTGATTCTCGGGGAGTACGGTTTGGATAGAAATCAGCGGCTGCTGCAATCCAAACCCTATACCAGCACCGTATATAGCCTGATAGCCGATCCAATGACCAATTCGACTGTCCGGAGTGAAAGTTGACATCAAGCCGCTTCCCTATGCAAGGTAGATCTTTATCAGCCCAGGTCAAGCCCCCTAAAAGATAGTATTGATAGCAAAGGCGAAAGAAAAGAACATACAACGCTTGCCAGAACAGTGGCAAGAAGGCATGCCCACGTGTAATAGCCCACGGCAGCCACCATGCCCCCCGCGATAAGAGACAGAATGACACTGCCAAGTAAGAGGGGTAAGATATGGACGCCGCTATCAGAGGCACTGTCGCCCTTGATTGCCTGGAACCAGATCGGCAAGTAGTAAGTTATGATGAGTAGGGATCCGAAGAGAAAGAAGCTGAAGACGCAACTAGCCCAGACGGTACGCTGTTTCGCAACGCTCCTAGGCACCATAGCACGATCCTTTTGCCAAACTTGGATCCCAATAAAGGCGAGCAACAACAGGCCGCTCAGGACGAAAAGAATGATAATCCGAGCATTGTTCCATGGATAAGTCGTGCCTCCCCACTGGATGGCCAGGAGTAGACAAATAATCATGGGCATAAAGATGACAAGTCCAATAGGATCTAGCTCTTTTGCCTTCTTTTTGAGTGAGGACAAGGCTCCTGGTGGCGGCTCCAACTTGCGCGCAAACAGCACAATCACGATTGCGGAAACAAACCCAAGGGGTAGATTGATGTAGAAGCAGAATCGCCACGTAACGTATTCTAAGAGTCGCTAGTGAGTATTTTTGGAGATGTGTACGCTTCTATACTGACGAATCCCGTACCTGTAAACGCGCCTCCCATTCTTTAAGCGAAGAAGAGTCAGCAATTTCTCTTGCTTGATCGATCTAGAGGTTTAGAGCAACTTACAGAGGTCCAGCAATACTAGCCAGGGCATACATGGCTCCTAGTGTGCCTTGAAACATCGGACGACGCCTCAAAGGCACAGTGGCGGCGATAATCAGGGTTCCGCCAGACAGGATACCCCCTGCGCCAATACCCTGGAGGACTCTTCCCATGATCAAGCCTACCGATGATGGAGTTGCACCACAAACCAGACTTCCCAGTTCGAATATCCCTAACGCTGCCAAGAAGACCCATTGGGCCGGAAAAAGGTTGTAAAACTTTCCATATGAGAGCAAAGAAGCACAATTGGCCAGCAGATAGGCCGACCCATACCAGCCTACATCGCCCAGGGAGTTGAACTCGTCTGTAATACGTGGG
Organism: Aspergillus tanneri; assembly: GCF_003426965.1. Lineage (NCBI taxonomy): Eukaryota > Fungi > Ascomycota > Eurotiomycetes > Eurotiales > Aspergillaceae > Aspergillus > Aspergillus tanneri. The sequence goes on along the minus strand of NW_022984634.1, from coordinate 343,633 downwards.
ATTGCCGTAGCAATAATGGTGGTATCTAGAGCCTGGCAAAAGACAGCCAGACAAAGCCTGGAGGTGTCAGTCGGAGGACTGGGGTGCTTTCGCTGGAGCACCTACGCCACGATGACCAAGGTAAGCTGGAACGTAGAAGGAGGATTCCTCGGGCCATTTGTAGATAAAGCACCCGTCTCGCCAGTGTTCTGCTCGTTTCCAGATCCAGGGGACTCGGATTTCTGCATTTCATTGGGCGGGACCCTGTTGGATATGTTCTCGCGCATTTCTCGAATACTTGGGGCTGAAAGAGGACTTGATTGCGAAGCTGCTTGCTAAAGTGTTGACGGCTCCCAAACTTTTTAGGATTTAAGGGTGAGATACGGGACCGACCATCAGCTGGAAAGGGGGGTCAAAGAAACGAAGACAGCGTTTGTCAGGGATGCCGCGAAAGTCTCCGGGTGGCATGCTAAAGTCTCCGCGATCAAACATCCAACTCCTCTTTTAAAGAAGCACCAACAAAGTTTAAGTTTATTTTCTGGTAGGTAACAAGAGTGGTGACTTGAGAGTAGGGTATTGGAACAAAACATAGATTCTAGGGCTCCCTTCTCCAAAAGGATGGTAATTGCTCCTATATCCCACATCTCCTGCGCGCATAAAGCCTAGGAAACACTTATTAGCTAGTCTGTGGTTCGCTGTTCGTATAATGTCATCCCTTTCCGATCCAGGAGCTGTTTTCCCCCCTCTTGGCGAAAGGGTAGTCTTCGGACTTGTTCTGGAGACTGTCTAGCTGGTGTAAGGTTGTTGGGTTCTAGCAGCTTGACTGAATTTGCTTGACTTTGCTATTTTACTTCTTTTTCTGGTTTACCTCCTGCTACCCTTGTACTCCTGGAGTCCTCGTGGTGGTGATAGGTCGGCTGAGGGCTTTCGGAGCCTTCCGTTTGATTCTATACTTAGTTCTACTGGGCCCTGATTCATAGCCAATATGTGCCTCTCCCGGGCTATTCGCTCACTTAGAATTCCTCCTCGCCCTCAGGGACCCAGTGATTTGGTGTTGGGATATCTGGGGGCTACGAGGACGTCACCTGTACTCTAGATTTTCATAAATAAATACCTAGGATCAGTAAAAACAAAAACGTACATAGATTATCCAGTGATGCATAGTAAATGAAACAGGATAATACATTAAATTCTCTACATAATTGTATCATTGTCTCCGGTGACCGACGGGTTTCGAGGGCTCCTTAACAGCATGCGTTTGTCACTGTCATGTTTGGGCGACACCAACGCAGTCCACGCACGCCGTGACAAATTTTGCTGGAAAAAAGAAAAAGACAAATTAGAAGTGGCATATTAACATGGATAAGAATGCTTCAGACTCGATTTCGACAGGGGTCAAGGATTTCCCCAACGGCGAAGCTATCAGTGGTGATCCTCAATTTGATGGTCGTGTCATTCTATACGTTATTAAAGGTCTGTAACCATACATACCCTAGACAAGCATACTTCTGTGTTACTGACAAAATCACAGCGGACGAGACATCCTACATAAACTATGTCAAACCTCTAATTCTTGCCGAAGAGCTTCAGTTCCCTCACTGCCTCGCCGTGATCGACACAAAGACGGAGTGGGCATATCAGATCCATCCAGAGCGAATGGTTCCTGCTCTTAGGGACCAAGACCCTGAGACCAGCCAGACAGTGCGTGTCTTTGAAGGTACCGCCTGCTTGTATTATCTTGCGGATCGATTTGACCGTGACGGTGAGTGGGCAGGCCGGACAGCGTTCGAGCGTGGGAACGTCCACGCTTGGACTGCGTACCAAACAGCGGGGATTGGGTAAGTCTAGAACAAGGTAACATAAAAAAACAATATAGAACTCATTGACTAACGGACGATGGTTAGAGCAACTGCCAAGTACTGGTTGTATTTTCTGCGTGGCTATCCATCTCGAGCGAATCCGCTGCAGCTACCACGAACAATTAAGAAGTAAGCTACAAACTCTTCCTTTTCAGTTCACCAAGATATTCAAATTTAAACCTCACTCTCTAGACTTCACGAAAACATTGTCAAACAATGGGACATCCTCGAGGCTCGCTTGGCGCTTCCAGACCAGAAATACGTCGCGCTGACAGACCGTCCTACCATTGCAGACCTGTCGTACTTCCCGTTTGCAATGCCATGGATGTTTAAGTTCCTTGACGTGGACATGCAGAAATATCCATGTATATGTGACTGGGCGGAGCGAATGATGGCCCGTCCGGCGGTTCGACGGGTGATGGCAAGGGCACCAAAAATCGGGCATTAGGAGGATTTCATAGGATATAGTTTCCATGTCTGTGAAGTATAATCGGAATGGTTTACTATGAAACTCTGAGCACTAGCAAGGACCTGAGTATTTTGATTTCTGGAAAAGAAAAAATAAATCTTTGATAGCCACTACGATATGATCATTCACACCTTCTGACCCCAGACAACTAAGAGCTTTGTACAACCACCAAATTCCTCCAACTCGTTCCGCAGACTTGTCTGGAAAGTCATGGCTTCCTTATGACTATACTTGTCGGGCAGCATCACTGGCAATCAATGTCAATTAGGGTTGCTTAACTTAGTAATTGGAGGCACTCACTCCGAACACCCTGCATAAGAGGCGGAACTGCATTGCAGAGGCTGTTGATGCTCTTCTGCTTCAAGACTTCATCCTTGTTACGGAATCCATACATCACATCAATCGACTGTTGTGCCACATTCTGTAGTCCTGCCTTCCGCATTGTGGCAGCAAGCTCCTTTGCAAGATTGGGCCCCATGCCGCCGACAGCAGACATCTGCTGGGCGTAGCTGAGGAATCTCTTCAGCTCAGGCCCATTTTCAGCCACCGTGTCGGTGTCCACCTCAACCAACTGCAGCCATCCTCCCGGCTTCAGAGGACCGGCCAGTCTCTCGACAACGGAGAGCACAGTCTCCGGGGGTGCAGCAGCCATAACGAGGCGCTGATGTACAAGATCAAAGGATCCTTGCCATTCACTGGGAAATGGCTCACAGATCGACTGGTTTCGAAATTGCATACCCTCTGGCGCGGGATCGGGGTATAGCGACTGGTCGATGTCGGTGCCGACGTACGAATGTGGGACAGGAGACATGGAACGTATATGCAAGGGCCAGCGACCGTCCGCTGTTCCTGAGTCAAGAATGAGCAGACCGGGCCTTGTCAGGTCGACGGGAGCAAAAATTGCTTTGTCACCCATTGCGTCTATGAACACATCATGCTGATCTATCAGTCGTGCCTTTTCGGACATGTTGTCATCGCGGTCCTTGGTATGTCTCACAAATTCTTCCATTATGAAATAAATGACTTGAGTAAAGAATTGGAGAAGAGCGTTTTTCTGGCTCACTCATGAGGGCCTACTATTTATCAAAAGGGAGCTTCTCGGCGAGCGACCGTATTTATATGCATGGAAGACCAAAGATGCCGAGAAAGATAATTTGCTCATTGAAGTCTCATCAGATGAAATATCCCAGGCCTTCCAAATGTTTTCTTTTATCGTGAAGGTGAATCTGGGGTTTACACGGCTTCCGCGTCTTACAAGGTGTAGTTGAAAGGTATACCCAACGCTGTAGTCCATAGACGTCAATCTCCATACTATATTTACGTATTTATTTGAGCATAAACTGTCCTTAACAATAATAACACTTGCATAGTTGATGAACCTCATGCTCTCTTGAGACACCGCAGCTGGAAATCCGGATGAGTGATCCAGCTCTCGCGGTTCCTGGTCCAGGGAACACCGCCATTCAGCAAACTAAGATCGTAATGATGTACAAGGTGTGCTAGAGTCGTCCTGATTACCATATCAGCGACGTGTTTCCCCATGCACTGCCTAGGGCCAAACCCGAAGCGCCAAAACAAATATCGACGGTCCGAACCTCGGCCCCCGAGGAAACGCTCCGGCCGGTAAGCATTGTTATCGGGCATCCACGCTTCATTCCGCACGTTCAGCGCGTAACTATCCACAATGAAACTCGTCCCAGCAGGAATGATGTATCCATTGATCTCTCGTGCGGTAGGCGCGGCCTGTGGCACACTAAATGCGGCCAACGGTCTCAGCCGACTGGACTCGAGCACGCAGGCCGCCAGATACGTGGCCCGATTGGTGATATACGCGTGTAATTCATTCTTCGATTCGGCCTCGGATATTTCATGCCGTAATTGAGATTGGACTTCCGGGTGAGCGGCAAGGAAGACAAGGTTCCAGGAAAGACCACCTGTAGTCACGTCTAGGTTTGCGTACAAGGCCTCATCAAGGGTCTGCAACAACTGCTCCTCTGTAATCTGTCCAGCTGCCACGGCTGCTTGCATGTGGGCGATAGGCACCTGAAGATTATTGGCCTGGGCATACCGCAATGCGCGATGGTTGAAGCCCCTCCATGCCTGCTTGAACTTGTTCAGGTCGGCATTTGCCGCAGTAGGTAGCCACCGTGTCCAGGAGAATCGATGAATGCCACCTTTGATGACGTATTTAAACACCCGCTCACGTAGAGGTGCCAGGTCATCTAGTTCCTTAATTAGGAATGTGGGAAGATGCCCGTAGAAGACCTCCGCTACAATCCAAAATGGTAGCATCTTCAAGTCGTCTGTTGGGTGGATAAGTCCTTGATCGAGATTGCCGTACAAGTGTAGCTTTTGGAATTGTTCTGTAACCTATGTGAATGACAGTTAGAAGTTATCAGGCATTAAACCCTAACGCATTCCATTAAGACGGCCAGGAGAAAAAAAAAAAAAGGAGAGTCATGTACATGGCGTTCAAAATCAGGGATTCGAGACGAGATAGCTCTGTGACCAAATGGTACTTCTGCCACTTTTCGTACAGCCTGCCAGTCCCGTCCGCTGATTAGACCAACACATTGCCCCAGCAGTTGGCTCATGTAGAATCCTGAATTATTCGCGGGTGCCTTTGAATGTTTGTCCGAGTCTTTGAATACCGCTTGTAGCTGGTGGGGTTGGGTTAGGACGCTGGGAAAAGACTCAGCAACCAGCCAGACAGGATAGGACATAAAATAACAAAGAAAGAAATATATGGTTTACGCACATTTCCGGCTTCATACCCGACCAAATTCGATATACTGACCCATTCTGCTTCTCCCAGGTGCCGGAGTTTTCAATTCCATCCAAGAACTTGGCCGTATCTCCTTGGCCGTTGGGCCACACGTAGCGACAGGATGGGATTTTCTTTCGTCTGTCTTTATGGAGGATGGGATACCTCCATTCAAGATATGTCTGAGTGTGTGTGTTGGTTAGTAGAGCTGCTCCGACATCGTCAATTGAAAATAAATCTTACATTGATAATGTTGGATACTGGATGTATGAGCCATCTGGGTAAGCGACCTGGCCAAATGAGCTCGACTAAACCAATAATGCCGAGTGACACAAGGCACAGGCTAGCAATGGTGAAGACAAATAGATGAGAGTTCACTTCCTGATCCATCATGAAGACAGATTTTGGAAATGGAAGCAAAAGGAATTACTCGTCTATGCACAGCTACAAGAATTTTCCCGTAGCGTATACGAATCTAGGGCACCGATTTGCCGATGAGCATCTGCGGCCACCGTCGGTCAGTCGAATAAAACTCCATTGCTACTATGGAATGTACGTCTTTCTGACGGAACTATTGGTGTAATATTCAAGTACCTATTGTAGCGCTCAAGGTATTTTGGACAGATGTCACTACATATCCGCAACCAACTCTGCACTAATTCCCTTTGCACCCAGGGCTCCAGTCGCCATGGCTTGCAAAACATCTTTCGTAGAACAGGCACAATCACCCACCGCGAACACACTGGGCACAGTAGTAGTATACAAAGGTCCAGAAATTTTGATGTCTCCGCGGTCATTCAGATCAAGACCCAGTTGGTGTGTATACGGGCCATTAATCTCTGTCCGGGGTCCATGTACCTATAGATGGAAATGTTAGATGAGAGTCTTTAATACGAAGCTGACTTAAACAGTACGAACCAAAAATTCCACACAGTCTGTTGCCCCATCCTCGAAGTGTACAATGATTGAATGGGGAGCGGCAGCTTCTAAATGCAAAATTGGTCGCGCGTCAACAATGACACGAGACATAACCCCGTCTTCACGAAGTAGCTTGCTAAGACTCTCATCGCTCGCCGTGTAGATGATTACGTTGTCTGCAAATTGTCGTGTCATGCGTGCTAGCGCAATATATTGAGACACAGTGGCTGTACTGCCGATTGCAAGAAGGCCTGCAACTTGGGCTCGTTGCGAGTTTCCGCGGCCGTCATACCAGAGGAGATCAGCATAGCTGGCACAACATTAGCAGGCGCATATATAGACGATCAATCAATCAAGCTTTTTCTACATTAAGTCCGCATCCCAGCACTCTTGATAGCCGGGAATATCCAGAAAGAGAAACCTCACCCCCGTTGCTAGCAGGAGCTTCTTCCCGTGCCAAGTTATTCCATCCCGGGAGACTGCTTCAAAATGACCATGTGTGGATTGATTTACACGTGTGACGGTGGTTTCTATAACGTGCAAGGTAGACGAGAGGGATAATGGGGCGTATTCTGTGGTATTCCAACGACATCTCGCTGGATGATGATGGTCCATAGCTATTCCATTAGCGATGGCATCATTCCGGTAGGAGCCCGAATCGAATAACGCAACACGGTAAGATTGATGTGTGAGTGTGTTTGCAGCAGATCGCCCAGCAGGGCCACCACCGATGATAATACAATCGTATAGAGAGTCATCATGATCTGCAAGACGATCAGCCATGGTGAGGATTCCTTGCTTCTTTCTCAGACACGACAAGCATGTATAAGGATATACTAAAATAAATGTGGAAAACAGAAAGACAGTCCCATTAAATCTATACCCTGGTTATTCTTGTGAGTTTAGTTTTCCATTAATTTCCGACAAACTGCCCGAAGGCTTTGCGCCCCGTATCTGTATTTATTCGGCCCGCATCCGTCGGCCTACCGCATACAGACTGTACCTTAACTGGCCACCCAACCCTCTCTACAAACATAAAATTCACTACCCAAGTCAGAATCACAATGTTTCACAGCTTCGTTAAGGTGCCTAGCTCCTTTTTTTTTCAGGATGTCCCTGCACCTCTGTTCATGGCGGCGCAGACGGCCGTCGCGGCCATTCTGATCTGCTTGACCCCAAGGTCTTCTTTCCTGCGACCTGCATGTCTTCCAATCCTCATCGGCCTTATGTATCTCTCTTGGCAAATGGCTCTAGCATTTACAGGTCAAGGTGTTCTCTATTCGTTCTGGTGGGTAGGTCCATATGCCAACATCTACCACTGCATGAACAACCTTTGCCTTCACCCACTTGACGACTCCGACATTCGCCATGAAATGAGCCTCCAGAGCGTCAGAGATAAACGCAAGCAGCGTTCAGCCGATCACCCAGGATTATTCAAACGAGTATTGTTCACCATTTCGATGCTCTTCAGTTTCCGAGGAATTGGAACAACCCACCAAGTCAGTTACATCCCTCCATTTCCCGGTCGAGTTGTGCCATCTAGAGCCCGGTTTCTACTGCGCCAGTGCAGTCTCATCGCACTACAGTACCTCATTATGGATCTGTTGGCCAGCTCGCCACCTCCACCAGATGTAGTAAACAGTTGGGCATATGGCAAGGAGTGGCTGTGGATTCGGGCTCTCAATCCGCACCCGGTCACCCTCGACGATCTACGCAACCGGCTTATCGGCTGCACCATGAACTGGTATATTGTCGGGCGTGTTATGAATGATATCTGGTACCGCGTGTTCTCCGTCATCTTCGTTGGTTTAGGCATTTCAGAGCCGAAGCAGTGGCCGCCTCTGTATGGACACTACTGCGACACGTCTACACTGCGCGGATACTTTGGGTAGGTTCGACTTCTTCTTTCCTGTATTAATGATCTATACCCCGCTTTATATTATGATAATTTGTTAATGAGGTCTCCTGCACAGAACATTCTGGCATCAAACACTTCGCTGGCCTTTCCAAGGCATATCCAACTACATTAGCCATCAGGTATTAGGTCTCGCTCGTGGTACTGTGTCGCGCTATGTCAACCTTTTTATTGTGTTCTTCCTATCTGGAACTCTCCACTCCATTCTTGATGTTGCCTTTGGAGGCCATTGGTATCCGGCTGGCGGCCTTCTCTGTTTCTTCGTTTTCCTGCCTGCGGGGATCGTGATCGAGGATGTAGTCCGGTGGGCATGGCGCCGACTCGTTGCGCGGCATAGCAACTCACAAAATGGGGGATGGTTGGTGAGGATAATTGGACATTTGTGGGTGATCTTCTATCTGGCTCTTGTGACGCCCATCTTCAATTATCCGTTGCAGCGCATAGAGGGAAATCCGACTTACCTGGTGCCGTGGAGTTTGGTGCGAAGTCTTTTCTAGATATTGAATCATGTTTCAGCACTCTTATGAGGATTGATGTATCTGGAGCGGCAGGTGAGATGGGCGCTTGTACGACGGACATTGATACGAAGGAAAAGTCGCATAGTCATATATATGCATACATATTTTTCAGTTGACGAGACTAAACCTAGGGCTACCTTCATTCCTCACCCTCTTTACCAGTCAAATAATAAGTAACCTGTCGATTAGGTGGTCTCCCTCCTCTTAAAAAGAACCTCTGCCTCTGTGTCGGGCAAGATAGCAAACCCATAATGAAAATGACCTGGCCTTCCTTTACCTGGGACGAGCTTCATCTCGTAATGCGTAATCAGATACGCCATGACGACCTTGATCTCTGCTGACGCAAAGAACCGTCCTGGACAGGCCCAGATCCCATGACCAAAATTGATATTATCCGTGCCCGTGCTGGTGTGTTGGTACTTCATCTCGTTGCCAGGACGTTGTCGCAGATTGAAAAACCGGAGCCCATCGAACTTTTCAGGATCTGGCCAGAGATTCTTATCGTTGTTGATAGGGCTGGCGCGGACCATGACTGTGTGGCCTTTGGGGATAAAATGACCGGTTGAGGTGCGAAAGCCGGATGCGCTAGCGACGTATCGGGGAATATTTGCTGGAATTGAACGTCAGTATTGAACATAACGATGACTATTTCGGTTCATGTCAACTTACCTATTGAGGGAGGGCTCAGTCGTTGTGATTCCCTGATGAAACTGTCAAATTTCCACAATTTAGGCAGCGTGCTCTTGTCAATCATGGCCTTCTCGTTTACTACCTCTTTCAGTTCCTTACGGAGTCCATCAGTGTACTCTGGGTAAGCTGCGAGATCAAAAATGATATATGTGAGAGCATTTGATAAGTTGTATATGGAAGCAAACGTCGCGAGGAGTTGGTCCCGAGCCAGCTGATGGACAGTTGGTGGCTTGCTATAGCGTGAGATGAACCAGTCCAGCATCTCCCCTCCTGGTAGATTGCTTTCTTTTGCTTTAGAGGCTGTATCGGAGCCGTTCTTTTGCTGCTTAGCGGCAAGTAAAGGTGCCAGCTTGTACATGCTGATATGCCTGTGATGGAGCAAGGACTTGACCGGGGTCGAGAACGGGGCCAAGAAAGGCTTGATAAGCCACGGCAGAGATCGCAGATAGACATATGCAAGAGATACATCTTGCGTGTAACGGGTTGTTGCTTCGACCCAGTCGGGATCTCGGCTGAGGGGGAGACCGACGAAGGCGCGCCCTGACATGAGTGAGGCGACCCTGGACATGGCGTGTCGTACTGGAACTGGCACCCATTCGCCCTCGCATCTACCAATGGCTGTCTCCACGGCATGCTTGACTTCTGCGGTGAAAGACTCCAAGAGAACGGGGGTGTTACGTACGAGAAGGTGCCTCATCGTAGCGTCGAATTCATCCGCCTTGGTCCCCATGTAGGAGTACTCGCCGAGAAAGACATTGTAGTGGTGATGCCTGCAAATCTGGTAAGAACAAAGCTACCACTCTTCTTTTAGAAGCCTTACTTGATTGAAAGTTCCGACTCCGGGAGAGATTTGACCATTTCGATTTCCGAGGTAGGCAATATCACTGCATCCAATCCAAGTTGGGACAAGACAAAAGGAGCGTCAAGGCACTGATAGACCCATGAAGAGGGTCAAGGTTGGAATCATAGGCTAGGACTTCTGAGTAGAAAGAAACTCGTACCTCTTGGTGAGCCTCTTGCAGCACCTTTGCAGCATTCTCTCCCATTGGCACATGGTAAACGGGCAGATCAATGCGTTTGCGCCGCCTCCAAGTTTCCAGTCTCCAGATCACCAAAGAAATCAAGACGAGAACAGCAGAAGCACCGTATCCGATTCGTTGAGGGTCCTGGAAGGCATTCACAATGTCTCTGTGTATCCTGATTGTATCCATCTTGAGTTCGTGCTAAGAATTACTGAGGTTCTGTAGAGGGGCAATCAGACTTTGTACTGTGTGAATGGAAGTTGATCAATATCTATCTCATGCAACCAACTTATTGATTCTTTGTCCTTGCTCGGTACCAATGCCAGACGTGTGGCGGGCCGATCGATGCGAAGTACATTTGACAGACTGAGATCACGGCTGCCGAGTACAATCCTCGGCGGCTCTTTCAAACCACTCGAGTTCATCGTCAAGATTGCATTGAACGGATTGTGTGGACAAGGGACTGTAATTCTTCGGCTTCGTGCCCGATACCTGAAAGCCACTACAGATCTGAACAGGACCTCATGCGGATGCTACTTTAATACCATATACAGCTACCAGATATTTCAAGCTGTGAGTATAAATATGACCTGAATGCTACCTGTTGTACCCAGTATTATGGCCTGTGGGTTTATAGATGCCTGAATGGTATTTTTCGAATTGACACAATTTTATGTAAAGGGTGAACGAAGATCAATCGCACTGACCCAAGCGTTTCTCAGTGAATAAATCCCCTTGACCATCCAACCGGCTGATGTCGCTAATCGATGCCAGTCGTCCACCGTCCGCTCCTGGCCTTTAGCAGTCATCATCATATTGATATCCCCATACCGAGACAACCTTCCCATCTCGCCGTCCTGCATGACTGACTCCAGTACCACCAGACGAGATTTCTCCCCCGGGGTCATGGCTTCACGAATGTTGCGCAAGATCTGGATTGCTTCGGGGTCGCGCCAGTCGTGCAGGCACCACTTCATCACGTATACCTCGTAATTGGGGATCTGGGAGAAGAAGTCGCCTGCGATAAGATCGCTTTTCGAGACCCGATCGCCGACGTCAGCGAACTGTCCCCCTTGCTCGAAGAAAGGTCGGATGTGTTCAATAACGCGAGGAAGGTCGAAGACGCCTCCTCGCAGATTGGGACTGGCTCGAAGCAGTGATGCAATCAAGGCGCCACCACCACCGCCTACATCCAGTATCGTCTTATCGCCAATCTCGTGCCAGGGGTAGTCCGCCACAATACCCGGGGCTTGCGCAACAGCGCCTCCTCCGAGGGTCCGATGGAGACGGGGAACCCATCCCCGCTTATCGAAGTAGGTAAACATGTCATCGTCGGTGTCAAAGTTATGCTGTGCTGCGCTGCGAGTGGTGTCTTTGTGCACTGAGGCGGGGATGCCACGAGCGATATCGTAGAATTCATTACCGTACAGGTCCACCCAGTTGTGCCACTGTGTCCAGTGATCTGACCGCAGCAATTCCGAGCGGCAGTTATTGGCATAGCTATCCCTTTCTGGTTTGTAGGTGAAGATGCCATTGTTGCGGAGAAGACGTAGAATTTGGCGCAGTCGGTCCTCTCGAGCCCCTGCAGCATCGGCGAGCTCCTTGACAGTCATCTCACCAAGGCGGGAAAGGAGATCGGGGATTTTGAACGACACTGCTGTGACCAGACATTTACTGCGCATATAACCTATCCAGACGAGACGCTTGCTAAGTACATATTACGCCAAAAACAGGCAACGTGGAAAGGAGACAGAACTAACCCAAGAAGTGGTCCGCCAGTATTAGCTGCGCCGGCTGAAGTATTTGCTCAATTTCATACAGAATATCGACTGCCTGTGCCGCCAGGGACATGAGTGCCTGGTCTGGCAGTGTATTTGGATCATGAAGCCGGTTGCTGATATCCGCCTGCAATGTGGGTTCATTGAGTTGGCGTTTCAGCGTTGTCAACATCTGGACCAGTGTTTGCAATGTTATCACCGCGGCATCTTGGGAGGTATCTGTGTGGCGAGGACCGGCGCCGTTTGCCTTCTTCTCGTTCTCATCCGCGGCCACGTAATTTGGTATAACACCCATGTTTGACATGGCTAGTATGCTCAAAAACGCTAAGTTCGTCCTATTCCATGGGTATTTCTGTATATGATGTATTATTCTGAGTTTTGCACGATCAGCTCAAGTAAGGTTCTGAAGGCATACAAAAGTTCGAACAGGGGCCCGATTCGGTCTTAAATCGGAAGCCGAGACAAAGACAGGGATTTCTATTGGCATCCTTGAACAACTCCACCAAAATGCAGGCATTCATTGGGCAAAGTTGGCTGGTCGGAGACATTTGTAGACGCCCTAGCAAGGGGAAGTCGGAGACTTTTATATCCCTCGGACTCATAGGAGATTGGACGGTCATTATCTGTCGTGGCAAGGCTCAAAACAAAGCCAGTCCTCGACACTCCTCAGAAGATTTCACCTAGTTTTCATCATATCTGGTTTTACTGCCTTCTGCATTATACCGCCTCCTACTACGTATCAGCCAACATGGTGAACCCAGCCACCATTTGCGACGTCCTCATCATCGGTGCTGGGCCAGCAGGTCTCTCAACTGCCCTTGGTCTTGCCCGTCAAACCTATTCTGCCATCGTGTTTGACTCACATCAATACCGTAACGCCTTTGCGCAGCACATGCATAATGTTGTGACTTGGGACCACAAACCCCCAAGTGAGTTTCGTGCCGTGGCAAGAGAGAACATCGAATCTAGATACGACACCATCCAATTTAAAGACGCTACCATAATTTCGGCAGCCAAGAATGAGGATGGGACTTTTGAGGTTATGGATGACAAACAGAATAAGTACCAAGGTAGAAAGCTTGCCCTCGCCACAGGCATCACAGATGTGTTGCCGGATATTAAGGGCTTTAAGGAGTTATGGGGTAAATCGATGTAAGTTATACTACATATACCTATATATTCCTGAATTGGGATTGTTGCCTACGCATGTTACTAAGTTGCAAAACTCGGACAGATTCCATTGCTTGTTCTGCCATGGATTTGAAGAGCGTGGTGCTGTTTCAGCTGGCGTTATAGCCGCCGGCTTCATTACCCAACCTGCCATGATCCTTCATATGACTCGAATGGCTTCTCCCCTGGCCAAGCATGTTACTGTCTACTGTCACGGCAATGACGAGCTTACCGCGCAGGTGCATAAAGAATTTGAAGGTAAGCCGTTGGCTATCGAACCGAGAAGGATTACTGCTGTTGAGTCGAACGGTAACCGTGTTACCGTGCATTTTGAGGACGGTGATAGTCGGGAGGAGGGTTTCTTGGTGAATATTCTCCAATCTTTACGTATTATTTGGACTTTGTGCAGAAGAGAAAACTGACAAGGAAACTCTCCTATAGGTTTCTGTCCCCTTGTCTAAGATCAACGGTCCGTTCCATGAGCAGCTCGGTCTGGATATCGATCCTGCAGGTTTCATCAAAACAAATCCACCCTTCAATGAGGCGAGTCAACAGGGCGTCTTTGCTGTTGGTGACTGTGGAACGATGATGAAGGCGACGCCTCAGGCGATTGCGATGGGATCCTTTGGGGCAGCAGGTTTGGTTGCGCAACTGGGTGCCATGGGGAATTTGTAATGTGCACTGGCTCGTTCGGATGAGGCTTTCCAAACGGAGCTGGGAGATATTTAATGGTTAGGCTCTAAACTATCAAGTTGAATATGAACCGTCAATCAAAGTGTCTGTTTAATTTCCCCTTCTCTCGCTACCTTTCCGTATTAACATGGCTCGCTGCACGTCCGTCCATATTTCTTGGACCTCATCCCATAATCCGTAACCGGTGGCAGGGAGACACTCCTCCCGCGCGGTATAATGACCTACTTCGTCAAGAACTCTCAAGATGTTGAGCCCTATTATCCTTTTCACGTCTGCTTCACTGATGCCATTTGCGACCAACTCTGCAACGAGCTTAGGGAAGGTCGAGACATCGTCTAACCCAGCCGGTCCCTCTAACATCCCGTCAAAATCGCTGCCGATACCAACATATTCGTAGCCTATTTTCTCGCCCACGTACATCACGTGTGCAGCAACTGTCTGCACATTTGCCGAGGTTTGATGACCAGCTTTGAGCATCCCGGACAGGGACGGAAGAAAGCAGATCATAATTACGCCATTGTTGAGCTTCAGAGCCTCGAGCACGTCATCGGTGACATTTCGAGGATGGGGTTGGAGAGCGTAACTATTGTGGGCAATTAGTGCTTGAATTAGAAGTATTCCTTACTACCTGGTAGAACAAACCATGAAGAATGTGAAAAAATGACGGGTGCCTTTGATACCCTCAGCACCTGGCGTTGAGCGTCACGGCTAGTGTGTGAAATATCGATGATCCTTGGGGTTGAGGTTAGCCCGAATACAAGACTATATTGACATTCACAGTGGGCATGAGCGATCTCACATTCCGATGCGATTCATCTCCTTGACCATATCTTCGCCGCGCTTCGACAAGCCATAATGCAGTGGCGTTGGGGGAGTCTATACCGAGCCTCAACTACCGAACGTATCCACAGATATATCAAGAGTTAGTTAACTTACAGATGAGTCCACAAACTCATTGTGGCAGTCATGACATAAAGTGATATACCTCACGCCCATTCGATGAAATAGCCGAAGAACGCTAAAGCTACCCCCAATTTGATGCAGGCCTTCAACGCCGATTAAGCAGGAGATGCGGCGAGAATGAAACGCCCGCCATACGGAGGCTGAATCGATACCAAAAGCGAGCCTGCGTGGATTCTGTTGAATGAGTTGATGAATGAGATCAATTTGCTGCAATGTGTCTCGTAGTACAGCCAGCTTAGTTTCATCGACATTTTCCTTAGGACTGCGGTAGGACCGCATATCAATCAACATTATAAATGTCGGACGTACTAAATGACTGGCTTTCTAGGGGGAGAGAAACTTACCAAGGGACAAATGCACTCCAGAATTGACCCCCAATACACCCTTTCTCCAGACGAGAGAGGTCCGTTTGCCCAATTGGCATTTCCTCGATATTGAAGGATGGATCGTGAATGTTCATTCCATACCAGCCGCGAAGAATATATGGAAAGTCATTATGTCCGTCTGAGATCGGTCAGTAACCGCTAGTACTCAGGCCGGACAGCCTGCTGGGATATCGTACCAATCAAGGGGACTTCTTGAAGGATGTCCATTGCTTTTACTGAGTTCGTGGAATCCATTGTAGGTAGGCAGAAATATCCAGGGTAGGGTTCAATCAATGCAGCCAGTGTAATATGATGAGGATGTCCCAGTTAAGCGGTCTCTTTAGTATGTCAATATCTTGGTGGTTAAGGTTTTGTTAGAAGTCATCTTTCCTCTAAAAGTCCAGACCAGTGCTTTCGGCGCCCGAACGGCTTCCAGGCATCCGAGCGCGCCGACATCTATCATATTAAAGGGAAAATTGAAGGTGGTCTTCTAATTTAGTCGCACTCTGGTGGACAAAAGTACAGCTTCAGTATTCATTCGTATCATTATGGTGAGCATCACAGCATTTGTGGCCCTAACGGTCGTGGCCTCCATTGTTTGGATCATCGTCTATCGGACACACTTCACTCGCATCTCCCATATTCCTGGGCCCAAGTTGGCAGCCGTGACATATCTCTATCACGCATGGTACGACATATGGCCCCATGCTGGGCGCTTCATGTTCCATTGCGAAAAGCTTCATGAGAAATATGGACCCATCATTCGGATCGGCCCCGACGAGATCCACATCAAAGACAACAGCTACATGGACGAAGTTTATCCAAATGACCACCGGAGGAAAAGAAATAAAAGTACGCTGTTCTTCTGGATGGTTGGGAGCAACGAATTTGGGGACCACAGCACCGGGGCAACTATGGATCACGATGCTCACCGTGCCAAACGAACCAGTATGGCGCCCTATTTCAGCGCCCGAATGGTGCAGGATCTGGAGCCACGGATCTTGGCGAAGGTTCAGCAAGTGAGGGAGAAGATGTTGGAGACGGCTGGGTCAGGCGAGTTGCTGGAATTGCGCAATATAATGAGTGGATTAACATTAGGTGGGCTTCTACATCTATAAACTTATCTATAAACAGAATATTACAAGCCTAACGGAAAACTATTAGACATTATTTCGGAATACTCCTTCGGCAGCTCCTTCGGCGCCCTAGATACGCCCGACTTTGGCCGCCCTCTGAACAACGTCTTGCTCAAGGGCGTCAAGGTCCATCCCTTTGCTCGCATCTTCCGGCCTTTGGCGATTGCCATTTTTAGACTCCCCCGATGGATGATGCCCAACAGTGAAATTCTCGAGAACAGCATCAGATACGACAACCTCATTGGCAAGATGACTGGCGCAGCATTCGACGATGCTACCAGAATGCTCACATCCCACAACAATGAAAAGATCGGAGCAAGCCACCGGACAATCATCCACTCCATGCTCAGTAGCGATTCCCTTCAAGCGGAGGATAAAACATTTGCTCGTCTTAAAGCAGACGCAATGGTCCTCATTGGTGCTGGTACAGAGACCACCGCGCGCACGCTGGCAACGGCAATCTATCACATTCTTGCAAATAAGCCGGTTTATGACCGTCTTTTGGAAGAAATCCGCCATGTGATGCCTACATCTGACTCCCCGATCCCACCCGCAGCGGCGATCCAGCAGCTACCATACCTCACAGCAGTTCTCTCAGAGTCTTTACGAGTTGCTCACGGGGTTGCTGGTCGCTTGTCTCGCATCGCTCCTGACGAAGACCTCCAATATGGTCCATACAAAATCCCAAGAGGCGTCACCTTCTCGCAATCGATGTATTACATTCACACCAATCCCGTTATCTTCCCCAACCCGCACGAGTTCCATCCAGAACGTTTCCTCGGGCCCCAAGCGACGGTGGCGAAAGAGCATGCCTACCCCTTTGGCAAGGGGACACGAAACTGCCTTGGTATCAATCTGGCATGGGCAGAGCTGTATATGACCGTGACCGCGCTGATTGGTGGTGTAAAGATGGAGCTTGTCGAAACGAGTTTACGGGATGTAACTCCAGTCAAGGTCAGTTTGCCTCTTTTTTTCGCCCTCAATGTCTTGTAAAAGGGTTGCAGTTAGCTCTCAGAATGCAGTGGCAGTTTGTCGTGCTGTGCACTAACTGATTGATAGGAATACTTTGTGGGATATTTACCAGAAGATAGCAAGGGGATCAGAGCGAGAGTACTCGGGAAAGCATAGCTAAAGTTATATCTTTGTTACAGGCTCTAAATCCAGTGAAATTGCAATTTGAGATAGAATACATGTGCCCCACTACGCTGAGGGTTCAGTCTCAGTCTCATCAAGGGAGTTATATAACTTGATACCAAGAGCCTGCATTGACCCCAATAAATTAGGTACTAGGCGGCTAGGCCTTCCAAAACCTTTGTCTTAGCATTGTAATTCACGGCATCCAAGCTACTTCAATCAAAGCCAGATGCGATCCCTCAGGCATCGTGATCTTCTCAATCTCGAACCTGCCATCCGCCTGTCGGCAAAGGTCCCGCCAGCCATCTGCTTCGCGAACTCTAGAGTTTCCAAGAGCAAGCATTGACAAATCCATAAGACTGTTCCGTATAATTAGCTTCACTACTAACGCCAATTGCATGCATCTTGGGAGAGCACCTACCGCTGTGTCCGTGCTGTAGAAAGTGACATGGTCTCTGCGTCAGGCATGACTTCATCCATAATTAGTAGCTTGGCACCAGGCTTCAAAGCCGGAATTTGCGCCCTGAGGATTTTCACTGCCTGATTGTCCGGCCAGTTGTGCATCACTGAACGGAAAAGGTAAACATCTGCCCCAGTCACTAGCTGCTCGGCGAAGAAGTCAGCCACCATGTGTGACACGTTGACACCTGTTTCCTCCTTAGCGACAGCGATGGACTCCGCCGTATCCTGGACGATCAATCGAAGCTGAGGCGCCTTGTGGGCGATTGCAAAGGCTGCCTGACCAGTTGAGCCTCCGACATCGACAACAGTTCCTGCTCCGAGAGACTCCCACGGGAAATTATCTGTCAAGTAATGCAGTGACCACTGTGGGCCGGCCATAGCCTGGCTCATACAATGACCAAACCGTCGTATCTTTTCCGGGTCTTTCGCTAGGTGTAGGTAGAATGATGGTTCATTAGCCTTGTGGGCGAACATGTACCCGGACTTGGAAGGGTCGTCTGCAGCGGGATATTCGAGAAGAGCGTCAACAATCCCCAGGAAGGCAGGGATCAGATCCTCAGTAGTGAATCCTGTACAGTCATGGAGCACAGGGTCTTCCAGAAGTAGTCGGGTGACGGAGGAATGGGAAACATATCCCGGATGCTTTTCCTGGAACATATGAAACGTCATTGCCGCGAGGATGAGCTGGCGTAGGGTCGAGGCCTTGATCCCGATGCGCGTGGCAAGTTCGTCGTAGCTAATTTCACCGTCTACTGGCACCATTCGTACCAGGTTGAACCGGTAGATGAACCGAGTCATAGCAAACTTGATGAGAGCCAAGTATCCGGAATTAGACACAAGCCCTCTCGGGCCAGTTATGAGGTCATTGAGCTCTGCAGTAGCATCGAGAAGTGCCGTTTTGGTGCGTTGGATTCCCTCGGGAAACTTGATATCATCCAGAGTATCAACCGGATCGAACGACGGGGACGGAATATTGTTAACGTGATAATATGCATCGATCTTCGAAGAATTCTTCGAGATCGAATCTGCTAGTGCTGCTATTCGGCTTGGTTGAGACGATTGGGTCGCCATCGTTTTAGTTAAGGGAGGAGCAAGTAGTTGCTAGGGGTGTTGGCCAGCACAGGGTTGGATATACGCAGCTGCGTAATAGAACTTGGAATCAGATTGGCGTGAGGCAGCTAGATCTCCATTTTACTGACGCCTTATGGTCATTAGGTGTAGGATAGCAATATGAAACATCCACGGCGGGCGTATAGAGCTTTCGGTCCGAACAACTTCGGTGCGATGATCACGGCCACCGTGCATTCACAAACCGGATTTTTTTTTACATCGATTGTAAAGAATTTTCTAGAGAATTCGTACAATGCTCTTTCTGGACATGTCTGGTCACCCAATCCCACGTCACGGTAACACTCACACTGCCAATGGCAATGGCAATGACGCTACCCAAAGTACCTCCTGTAACGACAGTCATTGAATCTTTGTTTCTTGCCCTTTTCCTTATATGTGTCGGCACCTGGATTGTAACAACAATCCGCTTTCGTATCGACGTTGGGAAGCATCAAGCAAGCAGAGCTGAAAAGTCGACCCTGCTGATAGTGCCGCTGAAACCTTATGCGATCCCCATATTGGGGTCAACCTTGAACTTCCTGAACACTAAGATTGGACGCGTCTGGGACTGTCTCATTCGGGACTGTCAAAAGTGGAACTTGAAAGCGGTATCGGTGCTACTTGCAGGAGTGCGAACCCACATCCTGTTCACACCGAGTAGTATTCTGAGCGAGCTGAGAGCCAAACATCTGACAAGACATAAGCATGCTCGACTACTGGCTGTTAATGTCTTGGGAACGTCTCAAGAAGAAGCGGCCAAGGCATTTCCCGAAACCCCTTTGCCAAAGGCAAGCGTCACACTTGAGCGCGTTCACTCGGAGTTCCTTCTGACAGCCATCCCTGTTACCACCCTCACAAATAAATTCATGGAGTGCTTATATGAGGGGATCTCAGAGGACAACAGGTTGGAAACGAGCGGAGAGATTGAACTGTACGCCTGGGTCAAGGAGAAGGTGTTTAATGCGTCCGTAACCGCGTTGTTCGGGTCAGAACTACTCCGCATGCATCCAGACCTTCATAAGGACTTTTGGATATGGGAACAGAATCTTCTCACTCTCCTCTTTGGTACCCCCAGAATCTTCGCTCGCCAAGCCTACTCAGCACGCGAGAGGCTCCTCACCAAGCTGGAACGATGGCTGGAGCACGGATACAACCACACTGCCACCATAGATGACTCCGTCGGATGGGAGCCCTATTTTGGGGCCAAGGTCATCAGGAAACGTCACGAGTACTACAATCAACAGCAGCTAAGCTTGCGTAGCCAAGCTGGTAAAGAGATGATCTTCCTAGCAGGCATACTGTCGAATGCTATTCCGACCATTGGCTGGCTCCTAGCACACATACTTTCTCCAACAAGTGGTCCCGACTTGCTCCCTCGAATCATGGATGAGTTGAAGAAATGCGTCCGGTCAGATGGCTCGATTGATTTTCCCACACTCCTCCATGTACCTGTCCTGAACTCAGTTCTTAACGAGGTGCTGCGGCTATACATTGATCTGATGATCATTCGACAAGTCGACGCAGACTCCACCCTAGATATGATCCGAGTAAGACAAGGCGATCAGGTCATCGCTTCCTCCTGGATGACCCACCGACACCCTCACAACTTTGACCTACCGAACGACTTTGACCCTAAGCGGTTTGTTCGCCACGATCCAGGCACTGGGGACCTTTTATGTTCGATAT
Organism: Aspergillus tanneri; assembly: GCF_003426965.1. Classification (NCBI taxonomy): domain Eukaryota; kingdom Fungi; phylum Ascomycota; class Eurotiomycetes; order Eurotiales; family Aspergillaceae; genus Aspergillus; species Aspergillus tanneri. Next base: position 323,002 of record NW_022984634.1, on the reverse strand, counting down.
CTGGCCTGGGTGGCAAGTATTTTCCATTTGGCGGAGGACATCATATGTTCGTGATAACGATACCCCTTTCCTACTGAACAATTATAGTAACCCTTTTTTTCCTCTCCAGGTGCCCTGGTCGAAACTTTGCAAAGCAGGAGATACTTGGAACCGTTGCTGTCATTTTACTCAATTTTGACGTCTCTTTTATGTCCTTCGTCGAACGGCAAGGTGACCTGGTCAAGCAGAAAGGGTTGGATATCAATGGATTTCCAAAAATGGTGCGTGCCTTGCCCGGGAATCAGGTCATGGGACTCAAAGGCGACATGGCTGTACGGATCAAGAGAAAGGGAAACACTAGCACATTTTAAACGAGTCAGAAAGTTGACCTAAATTAACAATTATCCTATTGAGTCGATATCCTCGTAAAGATTAGATTAAGTGGCGGGTTGATATCTCTGATCCAACCCAAATTTCTGATAGACGAGGGATAAGAATGATTGAGAAACTCTCTCCATCTCCAAATATAACCCTCTCTACATCTCGAACCCAAAATCTTTTGCTAAGCGTTGGAATGATTTGGCTGCCCTGCTCGCATGCTCTCCTGGTCTTGTCGGATCTGGATTAGCAAGACTCCTGTTGCACAATTCTGCACTTATACATCCCCTAAAGTTCAAATTCAAGATAACCTCCAGAATAGCCTTGACAGGAAGATAAGCACCTCAATCTTCTTTCCCGTAGAACAGTCTGCAATTTCGAGAACAGCTCATGCGAGAAGGCTGACCGGCAACATAGTACGGGGAATTAGGCTCCAACGGATGATCCATCTTCTCTGCATCCACCACCTGCACCCAGAAAAGCTTCTGGATGTTTATTGTAGAACCCAGTCTCTCCAGCGATGTCTTCATTGCAGCCAGGGCGTCCACAGCCATCCCTGATCCCGCTCCTGGATCCGCAGAAACCCGCCCGGCCAGGTTGAAGGCGTCGAGGCATATTCCAAAATTGGGGCGATCGACCCTCGTCACAATATCACAGCACTTTTCCCATGTATCCACGTGTGTTCCCCATGATAACGCCTCGTAAGTGAATCTGATTCCAAGAGGGGCACCGAGATCTGCGATTTCCCGCAGGTTCTGGATAATCAGGTCAACATAGCCGCTTGTTTCGGTGCGGAGAAACATTGGGGGAATGCCAATCAGATTGGTGCCGAGTATTCTGGCCAGGTCAAATCCATAATTTCATTTCCTGAATCCGCTGAGCATGCTTCTCCCGGTCTATCGGCTCCTCATAGTGACGGAAGGGCTGTAAAAAAACGATCTTGGTTCTCCGTTCATCGCAGAGCGAACGGATAATTGAAGCGGCCTTGATTTGCCTTTCAGCATCAGTTTGTAGGCTGGTATGATCTTTGGCGATTTCTAGTATGTCGTCATGGAAGAGCTCGATGTCGAGTCCATACCGTGCCGCTTGATCAAGTCTCAAGGGTAGGGGATGGATCGATGGCGAACCCAGGGAGATGGACGAGGCGGCTGGACGGCAAGCCATGGGTTCTATTCATGAAGATAATCAGCAAATTTGGGTATTATTCCCTGGTTTCAAGCTATTTTACATAGATCAATATTGACGAAAGAGAAATTATGATGACTATGCGAACCGGACTCGGTCCGTCTACGGCTTCCGATCATTTGATACTCAGTTTGCAAGACATAGCTAGCTAGGAGAGATTCTCTGTATAGTAAATTTCTTCAAAAGGAATGGACTATTACGGACTATCTAGCAGTACAGGCACATCAGCTGACTGAAGATGCTATCAATTAAAGAAAGTGGAAGTTGAAATCTGTGCCTAAATCAGATACAATAGAACTGAATCTCAAAGAGCCCCACGTTATCAATAACTGTGCATCTTACTGGCCCTATTGAATAAAACCTGCTCAAATGCAGAGATTCGATAGACTGTCTTGAAAGAAAACTTTTCGTTCTTCAAGAATCTTCGCATCAATTACATTCTCAGCATGTGAAACAAACCTCAAACCTTTCTCTGAATCCCACAAAGTTCGCAGCTCCTCGCGCAAGTCAGCGAACGAATTCTCCTGGTGTAGATTCTCACCGGAGGTAAGTCCATTTATGGCACGTAATATCATCCGTCGGACGGCTGAAATCCGCCCTGTGCCCTGTTCGAAACATGCTGTGTCGTATTCGAGGCGAAGTAGTAGTGTATCTTCATCAATTGCCATGCATTCGACCATCAGCATGAACTTGGAGCCTTCACTCCACACGTATTGAGGTTCCACACCATCGCCAAGTGCGAACATGCTCCAGGGGCCTCCTTCTTTTGTAATATCTTCTGCTGCTGCAGATGGTGCTTTTTCCGTGGGCGTTGGATCCCGACGGCGAGCATCATGGAAGCTTACGACGCAATCCAAAAGCGGGTGTTCTGGGAGCTCCTCCTGGGCGTCGATTCCGAAATGAGTGAGGAGTTTGTGCCATGGCACAGCATAGGATAGGGAGTCCTGGCAGGAGCGCTGAACGGCAGTAAGAAAGGTGCCCAAGGAGAGAAGGGGATCCTCTGGCAACCTTTGTACGCCTCGTCTTCCATCCCCGAATACCACACGCACAGGAAGCGGCTCTAGGAAAAGACCTACGGCGTTCATTTCCGCCTCCGAATGGCGGTTGATAAAAGGGACCCCCAACCTAATATCGAGGCCCAGGCCCTGCTCATCGTTAGCACTGACGGCCATTGCCACCGCAGCGAGAATTAGCTGCTGCATTGTGACGTCTGAGGCAGCTGCTTGAGCCTGCATACGCCGCCAGAGCGAGGCAGATATCCGTGCTACAGAGGATTTACCTCGGTAGCTCGTCCGTCTGACTCCATTTCCCAAATAAATAGGACGAGTTCCTCTCACTTCTCCTAGGTACTCGGACCAGAAATTGAGGTGGCACGGTGGTGGTGGTGCCGCATCTGCTACCAGGTGTATGTAATGAGGCTGCACGGGTGGCAGGAGGGATCTACCGTGGTACGCGGCAGCGACCTCATTGAGGACAGTTCCCAAGGCAGTATAGTCGCAGATAATGTGGCTCCAAACAGCAACAATAGTGTCTCTGGTTATAGTCACGCGAACAGGAGGCGCACAGGCGAGATTGAAAGGTCGATTCACCTCCACCCTGACGTCGACGGATCGCAGCTTGTCCACTCGAGGAGAACATGGAGCTAATATGCGCGCCACGGTGTTTTTCTTTTTGCCCCGCTGCAAGTATCGGCTGCGGAAGGCATCGTGGCGCGACAGAACAAGATTCCATGCATTAATCAATCTGGACTGGCTCACCGTGTCAGGATCATACTGGCTGACATAGCTGACGTTGAATGCTGACGAGCTACAGTCCAATTGATACTTATGCCACCACTCTTCCTCCATGAGCGACAGCTTGTACTCGCCATATTGGCTATTCTGCAGAATTCCAGGAGCGGGAATTGACTGGCCCTTTTTCATCTTGTCGATGCTGCTAGCTAGGTCTCGCAAGGTGGCAAGCCCCGCAATCATTTGCACGGTGATGCGCTCACCGAATACGGCCGTCAGTCTTGCTGCCAGACGTAACTGTTGCAGAGAGTGGCCGCCAAGCTGGGTGAAACTAGAACGAGGACCGATGAGAATGGCATCGTGAGGTCCACAGTTCAGTATTTGACGCCAGGCTGCGGCAATGAGAACCTCGGTCTCTGTTTCAAAACCTTCCTCCTTCTGTTGGTCTGACTCAACACGGTCAGCGATCACCTTGTAGTCTATCTTACCTGTAGCAGTCATTGGGAGTTGCGGGACGGCATAAATATATGTGGGGACCGCGAAACCAGGAACCACGGCGCGAATTGCCGCTCGCATTGCGGTGACGTCGGAAGAGGCAGTCTGGATCATACAGACCAAGTCTTCCCTCCGACGAGTGATGGCGACAGCATGAGCTTCTTTGCAGGCACCGAGAACCCGCGCTTCCAGATCCTCAAGGTCGATACGGAAGCCTTGTAGCTTGATCTGGCGATCGACACGGCCGAGAAAGATAATCTCCCCGGCCTCATTCCAGTATCCTCGATCTCCAGTGCGGTACATGTATTCACCTAACCCACTACAGATGGAGTCCGGAAGGAAGCGTTCGGCGTTGAGCTCAGGCCGCCCAATATAGCCCTGGGCAACCTGTACGCCGGCTAGATAAATCTCGCCAATCCGACCCACGGGAGCCAGCCGCTGACGGTGATCGAGAATATAAATACGGGTCGAGGGATTCGGCCCTCCGATTGTAACCGCCTGTCCTGCATGAAGTCTTTTAATCGTGGCGCCGCACGTCGCCTCCGTGGGCCCGTACATGTTATAAAGGACTGTGCGAGTGGCCCAGGTATTGCAAACGGCCTGAGGAACTGCCTCTCCCACGAGATAGACGGTTTTCAGCTGTGGGAGGTCGTCTGGATTTAAGACGGACGCAATGGACGGTGTGAGAATGGCAGAGTCCACCGTCTTCAAGTGTCCAAATGCCCCTCCCTCCGGTCGCAGAACAAGAGTCGCACCATAGGAGAGGGTAGAGAACAACTCGTGAATGCTTCCGTCGAAAGCTGTCGACATCACCTGGGCCAAACGTGTCCCAACAGCCATCCGCAAGCGGACCTCAAAGTCCCGTTGGAACGCAACAAGTCCTTGATGCGTACATATTACCCCCTTTGATTTCCCTGTAGATCCAGATGTGAAGCAGACATAGGCTCTTTCCCAAGGTCTCGGCTTAGCCCTCAGCGCAATGCCCGACGTGTCCGGGTCCGACTCCGGCTCAGATAATATCGATTCAATGTCAAGAGCGGATAAAGCAGTCCTGGGTTTACTTGAAATGGCCTCGCGAGTGGTTGCCAGAAAGAATCGCGCCGTAGACGTCTCAAACAGTGAGTCTCTGTACTGCTGGTGGTGTGCCCTGTCCAGCGGACAGTAGGTGCCCCCGGCACGCAGGACAGCGTAGGTTGAGATGATCCAATTAACGGAGCCATCTGCATGGACTGCAACAACCTCTTCGGGATTGATCCGGTCCCCCAGAATGCGAGCAATACGACCAGAAAGTCTCTCCAGGTCCGCGTAGCTGATCTGCTGATCTGCACGTTCAATCGCAATCGCAGACGGGTATTTTCTAACTGTACGCTCAAACAGCGTGACGAGATCATCCCTGATGGAGGGCTTCGTAGTTGCAGAAGAGTTGCAGTTTCCCATCGAGCGTAGGGCTGCAAGCGCCGGTGCAGACAAAAGCCCTGAAGTGCAGACATCGAGAGTGTTTTCCGTTTGGCAGAGAGAGATGAGCAACTGTTTGAGAGTTCTCCCAACGGTTTCCATACCACGGTGACTATAACGTTGACGGGAATATTGCAGCATGATGCTGCCATTATCTGTGACAATAACACTGAGAGGCAGATTCGTGGTCTGTTTCGCGAACGATCGATCCACGACAAATTCATCCTCGTCAGCTCGCCATTGAGCACTTGGCTGTATTGCTAGTAACTGTCCCCGTACACGCGAGAAGCCATTATCAGGCCCGGTCCACGAATACTGAACCAGACGTTGCATGCGGTTAAAGACATCTCGGACAAAATCTTGAGCGCTCAAGTCCCAAAGAATATCAACTTGGAGTGGTAATGTGCTCACGATCGGCCCCACCGTATCCAACATGCCTGGCAGGGGAATATTGCGGCCGGATACGACGGTGCCTATAATGACATTATCCGAATCTGTATACATCCCCAGACACAGGGCCCACGCGGCGTAAAAGAACGCGGTAGGGGTTACAGCGCACGCTCTCGCTGCAGCCTTGAGAGAGGTATAATGATTACCCAATGTGATACGGATTTCGTCTTGCTGGCCATCTCCAGCTTTCCCCTTTCCCACGACTGGAATGAGAAGCTCTTCTCGCCCTTCGGAAAGCTTGGCTTGCTGCTCGGCCCAGAAAGCGTCGCCCTCGGCTTTGTGAGTGAGCCTCCATTGGTTCAACGCTGTGGAAACGTCGGAAAATCGCGGCCCAGGTCGGACAGTTTCCCCCGAAGCGGCCTGATGGACCTTCTGTAGAACTAGTGATGCAGACCAGCCATCAATAAGGGCATGATGCACAGACCAAATCAGAGTGCTTCGACTGTCCGCATCTGATTGAGCCTGATAATGCACCACGGTGAATCTCACGTCAAGGTCGATTGCTGTGCTCGCGTTCGGCCATGGGCGAACTTCCATCTGGTCACCCGACAGGGCATCACGGTATGTTTTTGCTTTGGTGGTTGTGAACTCTCGCCAATAGAGCTTCGGAAGGATCGAGCAGCCGTCCTCTGGACTGCGGTATATAGTGCGAAAGATGGGTTCCATCTTTATAACTTGGCTCCAAGCGGCCTTCATTCGGGACGTCTGAGCAGGGAAGTATGTTTCGTAATAGGAAATGATGTTTGCGCCCGGTGTTTCCAGGCCGCCATGCATAAGGGAGATCTGGCTTGTCGAGAAATCTGTGATCTGATCCATCGTGGCCTCGCTGGGATTGCATAGGTCTTCCGTCTCAATCGATATTAGACTTAGATCATCCTCTAGTGGCATAGATCGCTTCTCAAGATTATCTTCTTGTTCTTGGAACAAATCAAAGGATACATCGCTGCTATGGATGTGAACTTCGGCCTCACTGGTATTGAACGAGTGCTCCGATCTTGATGAGACTACTTCGTACGAAGATCTTTCTGAGCCATCGTTGAGCATGAAAAGATGGTGGCTAGTCTCTTTCTCATTATCCTTTTGCTCTCCACCACCCTCACCGGGAGTATTCGATGGTGTTCTAACCCAAGATGCCTGCACGGTGGTCTCCGAGGAATCTGCTGCACGACATTGCTGAAGCAAGTGCTGTAAGGTACGGCTAGAAAGAACAGTATCAACTGGAATCAGAATGCCGTGCTGCTTGCATTCTGCTGAAAATCGCAGTGCCGTCATGGAGTCACCACCACAGCTTATGAAGCTAGCAGTTTGGTTCAGGGACTCTTGCGGGAGACCCAGCATAGAAGCCATGATTTTCAATGCCACCGATGCGGCCATGATATAGAAGGCAGTTTGAATACGAAGGATAAGTCAAGTTATGATAGAAAGAATAAATAAGAGAGAACATGCATAGAGTACCATTCCAACACTCTGACTAATATGGTCACTTCGCCTGATATAGCATACACTGGATTACCGAAACAAGATCTAAGGGCCTCTTTGCCCATGCAGTGTCAATGGGTTCAATCGGCATGCGGCTGAACTGAGCATCGGTGACCGTGGATCCCTCCTTACAGTGTCTTTGTTATGATTGATACTTGATCACTCCGAATTCGACAAATTTAAAAAAAAAAAAAACGGAATGATGAGTCGTATGTATCTTGTACAGTTGAGCGGGATAGGTCATAATACGCTTGGTCTGATTCCTGTGCTATAGAACCCTATATACTCTCTCCTCGATTGCTAAGATATTATGTTAGACAGGGGGCGTATCACGTTGCACCAGTCCATCTATTACCCACCTATCTATATTATATTAATAGTGGCATAAAGAAATTCTGTCCATCATTCATGTATTTCATATTGCTAAGCATACCTAAAATCACGATGGTACGTGGTTCAGTCGACAATAAAAGGGAGTCTGAACAAGAGCAAGGCTACTTGGACATGGCTTCAAAGCATAATTAAAACAGAAAGCAACCCGTCAACTACTTGGTGTTTTCCTCTTCTCTCTCCTCCTCGGCCAAATTCTCCAGTCTCCCATTCTTCTTCCACGTCCGGACTAGCTCAACAGTCTCCTCGCAGAGGCGCTTCGCAAGAGATCGATAACCAGCGATGACCTCCTGCTCAGCCTTACTGCCAGGTTCGGGAGAGTCCTCCCCCATGACCAACTCGTAGAAGAGCGTTAGATATGGGTCGAGCTCTTCCTCTTCTTGGGATGCTGATTCGCAGCCGTATCCTACCATCATTGTGGTTTTAGCGCCGCTCTCTCGTGTTGTTGCCAACAACTAGAGGTACAGTTTGGTCAGTGAGAATCCAAAGGAATTTGAAGTTATTGTCATCAGGGTACCACTTACATAGAGATTATCCTGGAGAAACACATCTTGGGTCATACGCTTTCCATTCTTCGCATGCACTCCACCGTCTCCGATCACGATCTCACGCACAAACTCGTTGCGCGTTCCACCCGCCAGTACAGTACAGTGCTGAACATGGGCTGCAAACTCTCCTGGGTGGCGAGTGCCGCGTTTGACTCCCTGCCAGAGCTCAGCTCGCGTCAGTCTCTCCTCGGGAGCGACCCCTCGGTTGGCAGCAGTAGTGTAGGCCACGTTGTAAGTAAAATTAGGCATTTTCGATCTTATTCAGGATTTCAGAGAATGGATTATTGCGCAAGGTTGTGTTTTGAACAGAATCCATGCCTCACTTGTACATCTAATACCGCATTCTTGTGTGGTTGTCTAGGGCTCGGTGGCCGTCGTACATCCCCGCTCTACTCCCCTTATCTAGAAGCGGGCCGATCTGAATGCCTTACGGCGATGAGGTAAAGGATTTCACTTAGTAAGGGCCCTCGGAGAAGGCGTTAATGTATTCAGTGCTCCAAAACCACGAAGGTCGCGTAAATAATAAGATGTCTAGCCCGTACTGTAAGCTGTAGTTTTCAAACGACAAAAGTCTCCGCAGAATCCGACAGTAAAAAACAGACGATTGCACTGGATTTATCTTCAAAAAAAGCTATACCTACCTACAGCGCATTTATCTCTTCGACTCTTATCGTCGATTTGAGAGGATGTGTTCCTCCGACAACGCCTTTGATCATGATCACATAGATTCAGAGTCAGTCTCGCTCATCCTCAAATCTTACTATATAAATATACTGAACAGCCTTTGCATGTCAGTCCAGGTCCGCTGTACCAGGAACCATGGGTCCGAAGGCTTCTTCAACAGATCCAGAATTTTCTCCAGGTTAACAGCGACTGGCTTGGGATTGATCCGTCACGGCCTCAGCGCGTCCTCGATTATGCCTGTGGGAATGGTACTATATCAAGCGTAAGTCCCCGTTTTCCCCCTTGTGCGAATGTTGACCTAACTGGCTTCTCAGGCCCTTCTGACTACCTTTCCAAACGCTACTTTTCAAGGCATCGATATCTCCACTTCTCAGGTCCGTCGTTTCAATGATGAAGCTACGAAGCTACTGGGTGAATCTCCAGACCGCATGTTTGCCATCCAAGGCGACCTCTACAATCCGCACCCTGTCTTGAACGAGGTACTATGGTCTGAATTTGACGTCTGTTTAATCAGCTTCGCTCTTCATCACACCAGAGACCCGGTGGACATTTTGACACGACTACAGCAGCGGGTTCGCACCAGGGGTACGGTTGTCGTTGTCGATTTCCTAAGACAACACTCCGGAGCTCATGACAGTCATACTGCTGAACAGCAAGAGGGCAGGGACCAGAAATACGATGCGGCAGATATGGTCAAGTTGCCCCAAGGGATGAAGATATGGCCGGGGTTCACTGTGCAGGACATTCATGCTGATATGACGAGTGCGGGTTGCGTTGACGTTGACGTGAGAGAGTGTCCAGAGCCAGTCGATGGACCTGAGGAGATACAAGGATATGGTAGAATATTTATCGCCAAAGCCACTGCTACTTAGTGGGGACTGTCTAGTAAGGGAAGAAAAGTGATGCCTTATTCATGCAATATATATTTACACAAGCATACTCCAACCACACCAAACCTCCCTATACTCTACCCATACCCAGATCTACTCAAATCATACCTCTATACCTAAAAGAAAACCAGCCCCCTAATACCCTTCTAAACCACCATCCTGACCCTCAACTTATCCGCCCCTCCACAGCCTCCCCCTCCCTCCCCCTTATCACCAACCTCTAAGGAAATCAGTGACGATGACGACGATGAACCAATCCGTGTAAACACACGTCGGCCAATCCATCTAACTGATACCCAAACGAGTACTGCAACCTCCAATTTCCCATTCGAGAGTGAATGTACAGCTATGAAAACAAGGATCAAGTTAGAGCGGCGCAAGAAGGCCAAACAAAGGTAGGACTTATATACGGGAGCTGTTTACTGGTCTCCAGAACCTCCTTAGGCCAGTGGGTATTTATCTATATCCTATATTATATGCGTTATGTGCATCCTACTACATCAGTTTGTTCCACCCAATAGTGCAGATAGGCTGGCCGTCGGGATGGGATTCGGGATCCCGAGGGGGTCCTCGTCCCGTTCCAAATTCCCATGGGATCCTGGGGGTGGTCCCGAATCCAGTCCCACTTCCCAATAGTGTATAATTTAAAAATAGGATTTCCCTAAGGTCGGGATATTCCCATTCCCTTCCCATCTATAAGTTCGATCCCGTTTCCTGTCCCATTCCTGAAGAGGTAATTCATTTAATCAGCAAGAACAACGTTTTATCTCTTTATCCTACAGCTCATCAACATGCATTATCATCATCATCTAATATTCAAAGTGGATTTGAAGCAACTAGTCTAATCGCTTCATACCCAAAGAGAGTACTCTGAAAGCTCTCTATCAAGTTAAAAACACCAACAGCTCCATCTTCTGCTCATAGTAATGAATCATTGGCCCAGGGAAGACACTGGGGATATGATATATACAGCTTGAGCAGTAGAAGAAGCGCATTCAACATCTCTGGATTAAAAAAGCAATTTATCACCCTCCATAATGATCCAGGCAATTGATAATATGATTAAGGGTGCAGAGAAGGATATGCAGGAAGCTATTCTAGTTAAACATCAGCTACATCAGTTCTATACAGCGCAGGGGAAGCAGAAGAACAGAAGAAAAAGAAGACATCTAGAAAGTTTATTCAAGATGGGGGTAGTCTTACTGGCTTTGAAGCCCAACAACAAATTGAGGAGCTGCAGCAGGAGAAGGAAATATCCAAGAAACAACGAAGGCCCCAAAAGTGTAGCAACTGTGGCCAAATTGGCCATAACCGGTTGAAATGTCCGAGTAAATAGCTTTAATTTCATTATTATCTCTTGATTTCATAATTATTCATGGTGGTTGGTGGTAATGTTGGCACAGGGGCTGTGTGCTTGAAAAGTGACACTCGGTGTCCGTTGACACTCGGTGTCCGATTACGTTAATTTCAATATAGTTACAGTAGTTAATATATTTCTTGGCGGGTTTTGTATTTAGGTTTTGCTCGACCAAGAACACGTTTACGGATTCTGACGAGGTCTAGAGCTTGTCGCAGCTTAGTTGGAGCACAAAGTCGTGGTTCCTGTTCCTAAACTTTGAGAAAATCGATGTGTAATATTAGGTTTAGGGCTTCCAACTAATTTCCAAAATAGTCAAAAAAACCTCAGTTTTCTACCTAATTTCTAAACTAGAGGACTTACACTATTGGGGTACCTTTCTCACAGCTGTTCCATAATACACCGCCCAATGGCTGGTCTAGTTTGTGCTCCAGTACATAGTTATGCTCTAAAATGTCTCACTATCCACACCCCCCCCCCCCAAGTGTTGGTCCCGGCGTCTTGATTTTCAGCGTTTCGGATCGTCACCCTGAATAGCTTCTTACTGGGTCATTAAGATCTGTGTTTGATTAGCCTTAAGTTAGGAGCTCAGCGGCTTAGTAGTTTACCAATCCGGTTTCTCTTTGTTCCTGCCTTTTGTGGGGTTTCGGCGTCTTCAGTTCGTCGCCTGCAGTCATCGAAGGCCACTTCATGCTCTACCCAAGCCATAAGTTATATACGGCCCGGTCCTCCCTTGAGGTTGATTTGAAGGATCAATTATTTCCAGCGCGATATTTCACTCCCTCCCTCTCTTTTACTACATATCAATCCACCTGCTGTCTCAATTTCTATAGCCCATAAAAAGATCGCACCTGCGAAGCAAGAATGACGATGGGAGACCCTGCTGTGAAGAGAGGTAACACATCTGCTATTTCTCTATGCAATAACCCTATAAACGATAAGAGGCAGGAAATCTCCTATACAGCATCTGTATTATCATCATATCGCCAATTACAAGATTTCATTGATGGGACTAAACATGTTATTCTTGATGGAGAGTCACTCAACCTGAGTTCCGTGTTCGCTGTTGCTCAGTATGACATCCCTCTTACACCTTTTATTGTGTGATGTTAATTAAAGTTTCTCATAGGCTCAATATCACTGCAACGATTACAGATAATGACTATCTTCTGCACAAAATGAGTCGGAGTGTGGATTTTCTCCATAGCAAACTTGCTGAGGGTGAGACTATTTACGGTGTCAACACCGGCTTTGGAGGAAGTGCAGATACCCGCACAAAAGACTATTCCAGCTTGCAAAAGGCTCTGATCCAACATCACAATACAGCAATATTGCTTCCTAGTGATCGAGGAATGAGATATTCTCTGTCATCGAGCCGGCAGCACCTAAGAAGCCATTCTATGCCAACTTCGCTTGTTAGAGCTGCTATGCTCACGAGATGTAATTCTCTGTTACGAGGTCATTCAGCCGTTCGGCTCCGGGTTATCCAGCACATCCTTACTCTCCTCACGAGTGGCATGACGCCCGTTGTTCCACTGCGGGGCAGCATTTCAGCCTCAGGAGACCTGACCCCCCTCGCCTATATTGCTGGTGCACTGGAAGGGAACCCCGATATCTCAATCCACAAGGCTGTGGATGACCGCTTTGTAACTGCAGACGTAGCTTTGGAAGAAGTCGGATTGGCACCGCTGGAGTTCGGGCCCAAGGAAGGCCTGGGGCTTCTGAATGGCACAGCATTCAGTGGAGGTGCAGCTAGTCTCGTGCTGTTCGAAGCCAATCAGCTAGTCCTTCTATCCCAAGTACTCACCGTCATGGGTACGGAGGCTCTTTTGGGTGCGAGGCAAAACTATCATCCGTTTATAGCGAACTCCCGGCCCCATTATGGGCAACGAGAAGCAGGGACCAATCTATTCAACCTCTTAGCTGACTCGAAACTCGTCGCCACACTAGCCCACGGGCGAAATGGCCCCTATGGCACAGGACTGGCCCAAGATCGATACTCCCTACGAACGGCAAGCCAATGGATTGGTCCGCAGCTTGAGAATATGGGCCTGTCTCTGGAACAGGTCGTATGTGAGCTTAACTCCACGACAGATAACCCTCTTGTGGATCCAGATGAGGAGCAGATCTATCACGGTGGTAACTTCCAAGCTGCATCAGTCACCTCGGCCATGGAAAAGACGATGAGCGCCATGCAGATGTTGGGAAAGATGATTTTCGCTCAATGCTCTGAGATTATCAACCCGGCATTGAGCAACGGCCTCCCGCCCAATCTCAGCCCCGATGATCCAAGCCTCTCCTTCGCATTCAAAGGTGTCGATATTAACATGGCATCATACATGTCCGAGCTGGCGTATCTCAACCACCCCGTCAGTAATTATGTCCAAACTGCCGAGATGAGCAATCAGGGATTGAATTCCCTGGCTCTTATCTCCTCTCGCTATGCAGCAGATACCGTTGAACTACTGTCCTTGATGGCCTCGACGTATCTGTATGTGCTTTGCCAGGCGCTGGATCTTCGGGCCCTTCACCGGGAGTTCGTCGACGATGTTCAAAAAAAGGTGGATAATATTACGGCTGCACTGTGCAGATCGGCTCTTGGGGACCGTTTGCCTGTGACGCAGAAGGCAGTCTGGGAAGAGCTGATGAGCCACTGGTCCCGAACAAGTTCTAGTGACCTTTTGGACCGTTGTGAAGCCACGGCGCGCTGCTCAGTTGGATTCCTCTTTAATGCTCTAAAAACAGGCGACAGTCCGTCCTGTAACGACTGGCTGATATGTCAAGATTGGGAGGTCAATATTTGCGAGACACTGAAGCAGACATACGCGATAACACGAAAGAGATTCCTGCACAAGCAAACCACCAAGACATATCTGTGTAGTGCGTCACGAAATTGCTATAAATTCGTCCGGGAGAGTCTCAATGTCCCGATGCACAAGGGCATTGTCGATCATCCTACATATCATTCAGGCGATACACATAAGAAGGAATGTATTGGATCACAAATTAGCAAAATTTACATGGCACTGAGGCAAGGCCAGGTTCGCGACGTGTTGCTTCGGTGCTGGTAAAGTTGGGACCTTACAGGAAGCATCTCCTGAACAATTTTTGTGACAGTCGCACGGTAGTAATTGTCTCCAGGCAAAACAGACAATTATTCCAATAATTAGTTAACTACAATTATCGGAATTGCCAGACTTACTGAGAACTGCTATCTAATCACAAATGATCGAATTTATACTGTGTTTTTCTTTACAAAGATTCAACAAATTCGATTGAACAGATTTTAGGTTCAACATCTACGACGTTTATATCTGACATATCCATAGATCAAATAGCAATAAGTGATATGGTATAAAATTTACAAATATTTCGGATATAATTTGTTGTTGTTTTCATGTATTTAGGAAATCAGGCCTTCATACTTTAGTATCATATTCATTTAGCTATTTTATTCCCCACTAAGAGTCCGTATGAATGCTTTAAAGGTGAGAAACTGCCAATACTCGGCCCATCGCCCCCGCACCGCTTCCGGTTTGGGGCCTCCCCGGCTCAACAGGATTTTGTGCTCAACGGGAAAAAGTCACAAAAAGTTCAATTATTTGACCAATTTAGCCACCACAACGGGGTCATCTAATATAACTACATCTTCCAACATTGGAGTAGGCACCATAGGATGCCTTTCCCTAGGTGAATTAACTGTAGGGCTACGTGGGGTGGTTTGGCACTGTGTAGGAACCTCTGTGCCTAAAGGCACCTTTGTTCTTTGCCTCCATTCTTTCTCAATCTCCTTTGCTATTCGGGCTCCAATTTAGCGATTGGCATCCTTAGTAAATAGGGTCCTTATATATTAACTCTCCGACGTGTCTTCTTAACCTTCTGAGGCTCCTTGGTGTGTAAAATGCGTGATATATCCTCCCCATGTTGAGCTGCAACCTCTGCCTATATCAGACTGTCTTGGAAAATTGACTCAGATGAGTGTATAGTTTGCTATGCTCCTCCTGTAGAACATCTAGTTTTCTCTGTGCTTTCTTAATACTATGCCGCAGTTTGGTAACTGTTTTAGGTGGTGAGGTAGCTGGAGAACTGGATAACAGTGGTGGTAGAGGGGTGGTGTTGTCAAAGATTTGAAGCTCTAGGGAAGGAGACTGGGCCTTTTGCAAAGGCCCTAATATAATCTCTGGTTTGAATGGATAAATGCCTGTATCCAAGAAGGAAGAGCGTATAGTACGCTGTTTAAATGTAGCTATTCTAATAGCATGAATCTCCCGGAGAAAGTCTCTGTTCTCCTTAACAGTTCCACCCCATTGTACAATTATATTGTTGTTCCGCCGGTGGTAATGCTTATAAACCTGGAAAGGTTTACCATCCAGTGGTTGTAGAAGATGTGTGCAATAAGGTGGGAAACTATAGGCAAGAATCTTATTGTCCTGGAAGTACTGTAGGAACTCAAGCGTAAGATAAGAGCCATGGTTATCCATAAGAAGCAGCCGCCAATCTCCAGAAGGTCGGTGTTTTGTTGATTTATTAAAAAAGCAAAGCCAGTCATAGGTAATTGAATCATTAGTCCATTAATTAGGTGTGGGCGCAATTCGATAGTCATCTGGAAGTGTAGGTTGTTGATAATACCATGCCTCCATATGCCATTGACCTTTTAGAATGGAAGTATGGGCTTATTACCCAACCATTTACAGCAATACACTCAATTGTAGTCACTGTTTCTCCTGATCCCCCAGTTGCTATATGTGCTGATTTATAGCGATTAGTAGTACCCACATTCTGTGCGTTTCCTTGACCCAACTGGAAACCACTTTCATCGAAGTTATAAATATTGGCTGGACGGATTTTATACTGGCGAATTACAATCTCCAAACAGTCATACCAAGCCTGAGGGGTCCCAATATCCTCTGCCTTAACTCGCTTATTATCCATGGGTTTTTGTTTTAAAAAATTGAATTGTGGAGGGAGGCGTTTAATAAAGCGATAGACCCAAGTATGGCCAACGGTAAGCTCCTTTTTACTCCGAGAAAGGATTTTATTAGCACACTGTTCAATCATTTGTGGAGTAGGTGAAGCATTGGCATTATCAAGCAGACTAGTCCATTGAATTAAGGCCTCCTCCTGGGCACCATCAAGCACTTTATTAGTGCTTGGGCGAGTTGACCGAGAATTTCTCCCCTGAATTCTAGCGTTTATATAGCACATCAAATTCACGCGACAATGGTGCGATTTTCGCGTTTTTTCTACTGGCATAGGCTGTGCAGGTCTACTTAATGCGATTTTCCATTTCAATATATTTCGAAGCCATAATGTGGTTGTAAAATTGATGAAATAAATGAGGAACTGGATGACCTTTTCCCGTTGAGCCCAAAATCCTGTTGAGCCGGGGAGGCCCCAAACCGGAAGCGGTGTGGGGGCGATGGGCCGAGTAGCAGTAATACAGTAAAACACGGATATAAGCAACACCTAATATAAGAAAATCTCCAATATGAGCAACGGGACACGGTGTCCAAATTGATTTTACATATAAATATGCTTATATTCGAGTCACAAAATTGCTTATTCAGACCCCACGCATTCCACTTCAAAATGGTCAAGAGGTCGCGATGTGCTATTTTAAACAGCCAGAAGGCTGCCCTTCGAGCTTAATACAATCTAAAGCCTTATCTCTCACTAGCGGAGCTTTCTAGGTGGTTTTAAGAGACATATAAGCAGCCGATTGACCGCTCCTTGATTAGCCGGATTCTTTTCTCCCAGTTTGCCTTCCTTGACGATATTAAAGCGTATCAAGCAGAAGATAAGCGACGCTGTACAGAATCCTGGCCAGAGCTGGAAAAGGCATTGTTTGGCTGGATAAAACAGGCTGAGGGAAAGATAATAATATCCCAGGAGGTTATTCGTCAAAAAGGGAGGGAGTTCTAGTCGGAGATCTATCCAGAAAAAAAGATGCCTTAGTTTAGTAATGGCTGGCTTCGTGGCTTCCAATCACGCAGGAATATTAAGCAGAGAAGTCTATTTGGTGAAGCTGGAAGTCTATCTAAAAATGCAGCTAGTAAAATAGTCTTAATCCAGCGCTTCCTTAATATATACGCGCCTCAAGATATCTTTAACTGCGATAAGACAGGTCTATATTGGAAAATAATCCCAGACTGGAGTTTATCTACATGCTAAATTCCTGGCCGCAAGAAAAAAAGGCCCGAATAACTGCACATTTTTGTTGCAATTTAGATGCTTCAGAACTCCTTCCTATCTAGATTATTGGGACAGCTAAACAGCCAAAATCCTTTGCTGCAGCTGGTATAAATATTAAGAATCTTGGCTGCTATTGGCGCTATAATAAAAAGGCGTGGATAACTGGTGATATATTTAAGAAATGGCTTCTTTGGTTTGATAAGAAAATGCAAGGCTGAAAAGTTGCTTTTTTAATAAACAATTTTTCTGCTTATAAGGCTGCATTTAAGGAGATAAACCAACAACTACAGATAAGTAGTTATATGGCTTCCAGCCTGTAAATAAGATATTAGCCTTGACCAAGGGATTATCCTACATGGAAGGCATATTGAAAAAACAATAGGTTTTATATTTAATACTTAATATAACTTGGTTTTATCCACTGTCTACTATAACTTTTTGCAAGCAATTATGGGCAATTTCTGCCTGGGAACTTGATCTATTTAAAATACAGTAGAAACTGCTTTAAAAGGCTCTTTCTTTAAAGATAGTAATAGTTATTAATAAGAACTTATAATAAGATAAAGCAAGGACTTAAAGTTAAGCTCTCAAAAGTATCCGTGATATTATGATATTAATCAGTTTTTGAATCCTCAGACGAGCAGGTTATATAGTCTTATAACATTATTCTGAGTTTTAAGTAGTTTGCACCGGCGAAGCTGTGGATAGTAATAAGGATAGGGATTACAGCCTCTACCAATAATTAAGCTACAGAGGTATTAGAGGGCTTAATAAATTGCTCCTTTATCAGGAACAGCAGGTTATGAGATAAGGACCTTATCCGGTTCTTATACCAGGAAAGGCTCCTTCTACAGATAAAAGCTCAAGCACAGTGCCAGGCTGATATCCGGTCATTCTTTACCTGACCATGCAGTATATGCCTTGTATCTAATAAATAATTATATTGATCAATATAAGCGTTCTTCCATTCAGTATGGTGCAGTAGAGTAATATGGATCTATCTATCTATCTATCTATCTATCTATATATATCCACTTTTCCAATATAAGCAAAATCCTAATATAAGCAAATTTAGAGCCGAGCCGCTTTCGTTCCTTATATCCGTGTTTTACTATATTCATACTCAGATCTCTCAGCTCTACGCCGATTGCCGGAACAGGTCACGGTCTAGCGGCCGGGCCCACCGCCAGGGTAGTTAGATACAGGTATGTGATCAAGCCATAGGATGAGAAAATTCAAGTCCAACCTCGCCCCTAGCCTTGACCACCATATCCAGCCGCTCTGCATTTCATCACTAACAATCACCTCGTCCGCGTACACTGTTACTCCGCCTAACTCGCTGGTCGTTGGTTCGTGTCATACCTGTGCATCGTGTTGCTGCAACCCCAAAGGATTAGAGGTGTGAAGGTCTCGTTTTGAGTAAAATTCTGGTTGCATATCGGAGGCGTGCAGCTACCGGTTATGTGGCGCGATAATGGTGTCTTTCAAACTCCTAAATTGGCAGAGGAATCGTGTCTGTAGCATAAATTGCCAATTGTGCCAAGCCAGCGGCAGCTGACATGACGTCTAGATACCACCGGTATTCAGGACAGCGCGGGATCATGATCAATATTGGTTCTGCGTGTGGTTGAGTGTGTGTTATGGATAACTGTCAGATATACCACTACACCACAAAAAGAGAGCTGTTTCAATTTGCATGTAATAATCTGCCGTATTCAAGAATTCGCCCAGCCATCAAAATTCGCGCAAGTTAAACGTATAGCGAATTTAAACCATTTCACCGCGTTTCGACCAAAGGCGCATTCGATGACCAGATCGTCATCTAGCCCTGCATACTATATAGCAAGGTTAGGCCCGTGACAATTGTCGTTGAACACTATAGAAACCTAATACAATCGATCTTTATGATTGATTTAAAGACAACTGAAACATGGAACCAACCAACTGATTAATGAAAGGGGTTGTCAACTGCGAAGGAAGACCTCTCTATTGTGTCTGCCAAAACGGGGCAAAAAAACAAGGGCGTGCTAACCGATCCGTTTTCTGCTATTACTTTCCGCCTCTTCACATGTCCACTAATCTACCTTCTGCCTTATTCTACCGCTTCCTGACCTTTGGTCTGTACGGGCCAGACCGCATTCCATACCATTTTTGGAATTCTGGTCTAATACTCTTTAGGAAAGACATGCGTAGATAAATAGCGCTATTCCCAAAGAAGTTTAACAGAGTCCTCTTCCGCCAATAGGTTCTGTAATTATCCCAGATTGTTTTGAGCTTTAACCGTGGGCTTCGTGGTCAGCAAGTGAACCTCCGACGTCAGGAGAATTTCTTCAAGATTTAACATGAGCTGAACCGCCTCTACCATCTACGATACGATGTCTCCCATGTGACTTCTTAGATTGCCCAAATTCTCTGGCTGTTTGGATCGTCTATCCCACTCGCCGACGTCCGTACTCCCGAGGAAAGGCCATAGTTGATCGATCTCCGGCTATCACTGTACTTCCAGCTTGCTGGACTAATCGACTCTTCCATGGCCACAGGTTATATGGTGCTAGATGTATTGCTGCCCCATGACCTCTCTAAATGCAAACTTGAGGCTACTGAGAACCCCACTCTACCTGGCCAGAGCTTCCCACAATCCCGCCCTCTCGCTTTCAATCCATTTCGGGCGAGATAGAGGACGCAAGGGCACTACCACTGGTTTCAAACACGGAGGGTCCTTTGTTTGATACCGCCACATTTGGGCGTGATGCCATGAACACACTGCTTGAGCCAGATCTGGCAATATATATCCCTCCCTGATTTACATAAATGGGACATCCGAGAATGTTCATGATCGCTCACTATCTGCGAGTAAACTGAACCCACTGGATGCGTTGTGGGGTGAGATGGCATTATTTGGAGAATAACATACGGTGATACGTGACAGAAGCAGTATCTAGAAACCCCTCGGGTTGACTACGGTTTTATGTGCAAATGAATATAGTTTTAAATATATGAAAGAGGGTGGGGAAGGTATTAAGAAGCCTTTGGAAATATGACACTCTCTGGCAGAAGATGGAGAATTTCTCAAGATACACACATAAGACGACTTCCCAGATGATGCTACAACCCAGCATGTCGGAGATATTAGGTTCAACTGCTGCCAAACTAGTGAGATGACCCCAATTTCATTCGGGTGTAAATCCATCGCAATCATCTATTTATATCAGCTCGACCCCCGGTCCAACGCCCCGCACTCAGATGGGAACAATATCTCCCTAACATCCAGAAGGGTACTGAGGGCGGATCCCATCCAGTATTTCACACCAAATTTAGAACAAGAAGTTGGGGCTAGGTATTGGATCTAATATGTATATTAATGTCGTATGGACTCGTATTCAACTCGCTAGCTTGATTAATATGGGTCCGAATTTTGAATACGAATAGCAATTCCAACCCTTTTTCAAATTGCCGATCTATGTCAGATCGTCGAGAAAATGGTTGGAAACTGATATAATTGACTGAGATAGGCATAAAAATATAAATACTTTCAAAAGAATACTCTCTGTTCCTTACTTTCAAAATATCTCAGCTCTGTCCCTATCTTCCTATTTACAAATATATTGGCTCATCATGTCCGCGTATGACGGCTTCGTTCCTGTTCTCGTCCATATCACAGATGACACAGACGTTCACGAGGTCGCCTTGATCGACGAAAATATTGGATCTTTCCAGCAACTTGCAAGCTTCTTATACCAAACACTCCGGCCCAGGATTCCGGATTTCTATTTGCCCAACGGAGAAAGGAGAATCACCGAAATCTTCGTGGTTTGGCAACCTTCAGATATTTTCCCGATGGAAACTGCAGTTGTGGATGGAAACATTAGAGCTGTCCTTAGACTGCTTGCAGCACGCCGAGGAGTCGATACTATTCGTGTATGGCTTGAAGAAGTTTAGACTAGAATGGAGGTATTATGAGGAAAACCGGATTTATAGGGCTCTACTAACTGTAATCTAGAGTTCGAGTTCCTATTCTGAGCCGGGTCAGGCTAAAGATGGCGTTTTGACAATCCGAGAAGTGCTTCCCCAGATCTGGAAGGCAATTTAAATCTTGAAAGTTCAGAAAGAGAAATTCTAGTTTCTTGTCTACTTATCGACTGCAGCTCAGCTATTAGAGGTCTAATGGATCCAGGACCTCAGAAACACTTCGAACGATACAGAAAAATGATCAATAGAGATGTTAGTTAAGATAGTAAAGATACGCCCTAATGGTTACATACATAGCTGGATTGCCGTTTGAATGGGTACAAGGCACAATGGGATGGCTTAGGCCTTGTATTACACGGGCTCCTAGATTTACACACGGAATCGAAATTAGCATCCTTCCACGTCCTTTTAATATTTTTTCATCAGAAAATCTCGGATGTGCTTACTTAGGTATAGCCTTCCTGTGCACCTTTCTTGATAGAATAACAAAGAGAAAGAGTATAAGATAGACTTGACATTCAGAGAATGAGACTAGTAACGAAATACAAATCTAGGGCGCAAAATATGAAGAAATATCCTTGTAGTTGCCTCCTACAATACCGAACACTAAGTGCTGGTACGTCCTTCTCCGCAATCGTAGAGAAAATTGGGGTACGAAGTCCTATATCCGTAAGTGACTGCTCTAGTAAACAAATGTAATTCCATGGAATTGTTCTTTTCATATATAAATTCGGCTGCTATTTTAATTGCCCTCCCGAGTTCCATACTGATATTCGAAAAGTGCTCTGTAGATGAGTCAGCTTCAGCCGATGCTGGATCTTAAAAAGCACCTTGAGGCCGTCATTTACTGCATGAGTCATTCCAAATTGCAGTATTCGGGAGTGTAATCAATTTAACTTGTGGATAATATTCTGGTTTTGAAGATGGTAGACAGCCATCGTTTGCGCTACAGTGCCTCTAACAAAGTAACTATTACTTCCAATCAACTCTAGACACGGAGAGGTGTCCGTTAAGGGTAGACCCATGTTAGGGTATAGAGATATGACTGTGTTACATACCATGATATCTCTCGGCCACGGGCGAAAGATAATGCATTTCTTGTAGAAGCTAGCTATAATTTGTAGACAGAGCATACTAATATTCTCCACCCAATGGTTGGCCTAATATCCTAGTATAGAAGCTAAAAGAGACAAAAATCTTCAATGCGTCAGGGAAGATCAGGGTATTGCAGATATTTTCTGTAGGGCTGTTCACGATCTTGCGATCCTGACGATCTTGGCAATAATTATCGCCACCCCCTGGTTTACGCGATACTATATCTCTAGATCGCGATTCGCCAAACTTTCCTAATTAAGACCAGCTAATTACTCTGGAATAGTTAATTATCTAGAAGTATTTGTAAAGGACTGAAGCCTGTTTAGTCGCTCTTCGGGCAAGGAGTCGTTATCATGATCATCGTTAAGAGCCAGATAATCATGTCGTATATAAAGCGTTATCATTATATCATTATTAGGGAATGTCATGATAGATAATAATTAAATCTATGAAAATATTTGCTGCAAAAGTATGAATACAGAGAAAAAAAGAAAGGCTGATGTCACGTGACTTAGAACCATTTGATGGCCTGCGATGATCCGCTGTGCGATCCGTGATAATTATCGCTGACCTTGGGCTTACGCGATGCGATCCGCGATCTGCAAATCATAGCGATATTGCATCATGAACAGCCCTAATTATTTAGCATGATTGTGCATAATCACTAGTTCTATACTCATACTGGAAAAGATACATATTACATGTTACATTACCCATGTGCATGCCCTCTGAAGCACCCCATTTACTATACTTTAGGCAGGTGTTTGATTCCTTTTTCTGCGAGTTTTGTTTGCCATGTGGAATACCAATAGCCGCCATTCTGAATCACTGAGCTCATCACTGGCTTCGATCACAAGATATGTTCATTTCAGGGGGTCCAGTTTTCCCTTTATCCAATGGCACCGACATCTCTATGTCGGAAATATCCGCTGTATTTACTAAGAGTGGGGCCATGTGCAGGATATGGTCAAGATCATGAAATGATGCTGCTAAATGCACCTGAAAATTGAATACAGATAGGTAGTTACTCGATTCTTGTTGTGAAAACCTCGATACGGTCCACGGTGCACAGGGGAAATGGGGAATAGGGCAGGAGAAGCTATACCAGCTACACGCACGTAGCCTACTAAGGAGCGTATATATTCAACGTCTCATCTAGATGCCACACCCTTCTTCTCTTAACTGGGATAGAGGATTCGGGGGTTGACACCATTGTGCGTAGCCAAGGCGCTAGGAAGGAATCGGTCCGAATACCACTTCAACAATTCTCTTTGCTAGAGACGGAGAAACCTGATACGGGTTCTGGGCTGAGTCGGGAGCTGCCTTACTACTCCACCGGGGCCCAATTTTTGTTCCTTGCAAATCCCGACGCTCGCTTCTGGGTCACCGATACTGATGCAATAAGGGATTAAGCAGGAGAATGATGCAACTCACTTCGTGGGCAACTGCTCCAAACGGTCTACACTATTTAGAACATAGGCCATGGAAATTTTTAACAATGGGCTCTCTGTTCCTCCATTCCTCATGGCTCCAACTGACGCCAGGATATCTGTGATTATATATACGACCGATCATGGCCATTGCATTATGCATAGTCTGCCCATCACGACCGTCACATCGTTGCCTTCTCGACGCACGCGGCCCTCTTTCCATTCCTCACTTTCGAGTAACTACTCCCCTGGAGGTCAAGATGGTAGACTTCTCAAGGTGGATCAACAAAATCACAGGATCTATTTATTAAGGTAAGTTAGAACAGGTACTCTAGAAGGAAGTAGGGGTAAGTTATTAGTACTACTAGTAGCGGTGTTAATTATTACTGGGGAACAGATACAGCCACATGTCTGTCCCTCCTGCTACCTCCCTGTGTACTTATTTTGGTTCACCCTTTCCTAAAACAGTCTAGCTCAACAACCTAGTCCAGTGATTACTAACCTTTTTAGGCAAGTCCTGCAGATGGTGCCAAGCTGGTAGGTGATGAATAAGAAGGCATGTGATTTATTCTCTAAACTTGAGCTGTAACCTGAAACTTTGATTTGTTTAGGAAAGACTAATCTAAAATAGGAAGGTAGGGGGTGTGGCAGACAGAGGTGTGGCTGTATCAGCTCCCCTTTATTAAGAAGATTTAGAAATACACCTTATAGTAAGGTGATCTCAATAGAATACACTACCTCCGCCCGACAAATACCAAAAACAACTTCTCACTAACAAGCACATGCAACGAATCAAGTAGCGCGATAATTGAGGAAACTCCTGATGGTGATGATAACGTGTGGGTTCTGGACTCCAAGGTGCTTTGACACTAAAAGTGACGAGGCATGGTATTAGAGTATATTAAAAAGGGAGTCTGGAAACTCTTATCCGCGAGGGAAGAACATTTTGTTATTTTTGGGGGGTAGAGACTTATATACATAAATCGGATAAAGAATAGTCATATCTTACTAAGACTAAGAACAACATATTAGTGGATGCATTTATGAATGAACGGCGTACAATCCCAACATTGGGTTCGGAGTGGGAAAGCTTAAAATACTTTACCAGGTAGCAGGTTGAGACGTTCCATGTATCGTCCTCCGGGGCTCCCGTACTCCTCAGTAGGAAGATGTATGAACCATAGGGCAGACTATCGTTTTTAATGGTTCGCTTAGAGCCTTGGGTGGATAATTGCAGATGGTGAGGCACGGTCTCGTTTTCCCTCCAGATGAAACGCCGGCTTCAGGTACTCGAACCTTATTACTTGTAATCCCGAGCATAGAATGGGTTAGTTCGCGTGAAAAAAGACAGGGTAAATGTGGCACTCTGATGTATGAGAAAAGGCACTAGGAGATCTACTTTTGAGGTTTATGTTCACTAATCAGCAAATATACAGAGTATAAAGACCGGAACGTCCCCCACATCTGCTCTTATTCGAGCACATTTAGAAGCACGTCGATTATTTAATATTTATCTCAATTCACTTTTGTATCCACCTTGAGCACATTTTCTTATCGTCACGATGCAACTCCTCCTCGCAATTGGTGCCTTTGCACTGGCTCCCATTATCTTGGCCGCCCCGGTAGCAGACAAAGGTATGGCTGGAAGCCCTTATTTACATTTATGTTGGTATACTAACCATCCCAATTCATGTATAGCTGTCGACAAAAGGCAATTGACAAACGCCCTCCTTCCCGAGGATCACTCAAAATATGTGGATAATCAGAACTCGGGGCCTCTCGGCAATATTGGCGCTACCCTCATGATTGGATTCGATCATGCCAAATACACCGTCGACCCTCCCAGTGCCGCCAACGAGTTTCCACCGGATCAGTTCTCTGAGGGTCGCGATGCCCATCGGAAAGCCCATTTGGCCATCTATGAAGCAAGCCAGGGTGGGGGGAGCAATCAGAACAACCAGGCCAACTGAGCTGGACATATGGATATTAAATGGCTACATATATTGGCCATTATTATCCCACCCAGTTAACTACTTCTGACCGCTAGCTATGTTAGAATAATCTCTCTATGTGGCCAGAATTGTTGTGTTTTAGTCCGTCCTTTTCTAACTGGGTACACTATATATTGCGAACAGTTTAAGGTGAAACCTAATACCTAATAATATTGTTTGACGTTGTCAGATGCACCATTCTAAGCTCCTAGAATATACATCATCAGCTATTCTCTATTACTTTAGTCAATCTGAGTCCAGCGCGATCAAGACCCGACATGGAATATAAGCATGTTCGCATTTAACCATCTTTTATTTTTTTTCTAGTTGCATCAGCTATTTATGGAGAAATGTTACCTACTAATTTCATACGTGTTTTATAGTGTTTCCGAACACCTTAAAAAAGCCAAGTCTATCTAAAGAAGATACAGCTCTATATTGGACGCGCTTCATCTTTATCCCATTAACAGTAGCGTAAATAGGACGTTTCTATCTGTTGTGGTTCAGAGAAAGATTGATTGTTGTATTCTCATTTGAAAACTTGAGGGTTTATATACATAGTGAACACCAGATTGATTTTCAATTAATTAGGTTCTAGAATCTACTGTGAAACTCTTCTATCAGGTCGAGCCTTGATTCACAACAAAACAAAGCACAAAACCACAATGGCCGAAGAAGGCTGGACGGTCACCTGGTCGCGTGCCTCAGAAGAACTGCTTACAAAATGGAAATTATTTCTCGACCACACAAAAAATTCCAACACACCCGGCGAGCCTCAACCGCCATTAGAAAAGATCCTCTGCGGAGCAATCATGAGCGAAGACTACGATCTCATCCGAGCCTGCATCTCGCACGGGGCCAAGCTAGATGGCTGGGTATACGTTGCCGCACGCCGGGCCTTGACGTTGGAACTGCTGCAGATTCTCATCCCCGCCGGATTCGATGTGAATTACAAAGAAGATCGATATTGTTGTGAATCTATAGTAGGTCAGAGGAATTGGCATTGAATAGAGAGAACTAAGCCATTGAATTGGATGAGCGGACTTAGTTAGTACACAGGAATTTCGTCTGTGGGAAGACATATATAGGCGAGGACTTCGCCGATCATTCGGGTAAGTTAATCCTTCGGGCCGTTCCCATATTCATAACAGATATGGCGGCTATGTTGCCGCGACGGCTAGTAATTAGCGGTAATCTAGAAGAGACCAAGTACCTGGAGCATGGGGCGGACCCAAATATCAACCCCATCGCGGATCTCTATCCCGCACTAAACTTGGCGGTGCAGAATAATAATGCCGAGATTGTCGAGTTGCTGATTCAGTATGGTGCCAAGGTGAATGGATTGGGGGTGTTAGGGACAGTAGCAGGGTACCGACAATTTTAGATAATGGAGTGTTTGTTTCGTCATGGAGCCGATGTGAATAATGATGCGAAGGACCGGATTAAGGAATATGTTAAATATATTAAGGGTGTGACTACGTTGCATTAGGCAGCTAAGGCAGGACATGTCAATATAGTGGCCTTTTTGATTAAACAGAGGGCAAAGGCTGATCTAAGGGATAAGGAGGGACGGACGCCCTGCATGGTTGCCTAGGAGAATGGTCATTAGGAAGTGGTAGAGTTTTTAAGTAAGCTTTAAGGATAGATACTTATCTGCTAGGCTGGTTCATGGTTTTCTTTTCTTTTCCTTTTGTTGAAGAAATGGTGTTCGGATAGCGCCTTCGCTACGTACAACATTGTCGATTCCCAAATCCTCTATCCCAGTTGATGAACAACATAGTGAATTATCTAGATAATACGTTGAATATATATCTAGTTGAATATATACGCTCTTTAGTAGGCTACGCGCGCGTAGCTGGTATAGCTTCTCCTGTCCTATTCCCCATTTCCCCAGTGCACTGTGGACCGTATCGAGGTTTTCACAACACTTTTCTTTTCTTTTCTTTTCTTTTGACTGGTTGCGTAAAAGTGAATAATAGTTTTTCTACAAGCTCACGGACCCCATTTAGCTGCTACTACTGGTGGGTACCAACCATAAAAGCACATTCTGAACGCTTGTCAGGCAACAGCCGTCTACCAAAGCAACAACACAAGGCAAGCGACTTGGAGTAGCGGCAAACGAGGCCAGTGGTAAATAATTAATAGGCTGGAATAATATTTTTTTAGTGCTAAGACCCATGCAAGGCTGTCCTAGCGCGCTGCACAGCTTACTGGGAAAACAACACTACAAGGACCATAATCCTGTGTACTGAATGGTATGAAATTAATACCTTTTAATAAATAAAGTAGTGCTATTAGGCTATACACAGACCCTTGCCATAGAAAATAATAAACAAGAGGCCTTCCTGTATATAAAAGTGTTTTGTTGTAAAGTATCAGAGAAGCCGGCGCCCCTAAAATCTCCTGGGATTATTCCTATCGTTCATGGGGCCCGCACTATTTGGTGCCACCAAGAGATCATCATTCTACCTGCCTCTGACAGCCGTCTATGGCCGATGGTGTGGTGCTATCGCAGGGCCTCCACGGGAGGTTGGAGAGCGTCCGTGCATTTTTTAATATACCTGGACTCGTCGGATTCACCAAGAGGATCGGCTTTTTCTGGGAGCGTCATTAGGTGGCTATGATTTTAACCCTGAGCAGACTGGTACCTGGGAGAAGGAGATGAAAATGGGGCGATTTATCCCTGTCAGGCCTTGGTTGGAAACAGTAATATTGTTATTTGTAACTATATATATTAACCACCACTACTACCGTCTTGGGGTTGTTTTGTACTTTGGTGTGGTACATCGGACCCTGGCAGCGAATGTGACTACACTACAGCCTTAATGTAAAACTATTATTAGCGTGCCGTGCTGTTTTTATTGCCTGTCGAAGATGGGATTTATCTGTCGATCCCAATAAATTTGTTAGCATCACACTCGCTGATGGGGCAAATATCTGCTCAAGGCAGACAAGAAACGGGATACTCCTGCTCAGGCCCATAGGTATAGCAAGGAATTTCTAATCTACGTAAAGACTAGTAGATCATCTCCTGCCGAATGTCGTAATAGCAGGGGAACCCCCGGACACTCGACACCAGCACAATTGCGGCACAACAGTCCTGCAGCGGTGAATCGGTGATTGGCAAGGCAATCCATATAATATACTACAGCAGGGACTGCCACCCGTCTACAAAGCGCTTAAAAATTCACCAACAACAAGTGACAGATGTGGATTGGCCGGTGTCAGTTAGGTCGAGCATGAAGGGGAACTAGAAAGAGGGGAAAGGCTGTGCTTGGCAGGCAACAAGCCATTGATTACACAGTACAAGGATGTTGTGGGATATCCACCCAATTGCTGCTGTGCCACCAGCAACTAAGAACTGATCTCACTTAATTGATCCAAGCTTCCGGGTGGGCCAGACCCACAGAGATCGCGGTTGATCATGCGGGGTTGGTTATCATCTTCATAACCGAGGGTTTACCGCGGTTAACCTCGATTAGTTCTGAATTATATGCGATCCCTCCTTCCTCTCCATATTGCTCCCTATCCTACTTCATCGCTCCTAAGCTATAGAGCCTCCATCAGCTGGTTACTGACCCTTACGCTAACAATTAACAGTTATTAAACTGTTTTATTATGGAGCAAACAGTAGACTGTCTGTAAATACATTTTTTCTAAATGTGGTCTACTACCCCTCTTGACTGCTATGTAGACCTGCTATACACTAATAATTAATCCCCAAGCGCAATTTTCCTAACCGGAACAATGTAACATCGATTAATAGTACACTTATTACTCTACCTGGCCAGGAATAGTATCCCTGCTTGACACCAGTAGAAGCCATGCTCCACACTGAGTCCATTGCTTCGCGCAGAACACTCTTGGTCTCGTCCTCCACCGAACGCCGCTGCCGTTTGTTAGAAGGACCCAAATAAACGTCATCGGGTGCAGGCCGCCTGCTTCCACGCCGCAATATTGATTATAAATATGAGGGGCAAGGGCACGACTGAGACACAGTGAAGGCACGGCTAGCACGGTAGACAGTCGCTAGAGAAATACTAGTCTCTGGTACAATTTGCCAGGGGTATATAACCACTGAGCAAATAATATCTATGCAGATCACACCCAACCAAAAATAAGGCATCGCCAATAAAATCATACTCATGTTAAACAACCGAGCATATGTTATTCGCCCAGCACTTTTGTTAAACCTCCCCAGAGAATCGCGAAATAACTACTTAAACCAGGTAGAGATACCATCTCGGGGCAAGTGACTCAGATTTATTACAGACGCTAATGTATATTCTGCATCCCCACTTACTCTCTGGCAAAGACATCCGGGGATGATCAACCAATGCTACAAAGTAGATCGATACATAGTAGATGATTTATAAGGCGGGGCGCTCAGCCACAAATATTTCAAGTCAAGCTAGAACGGCGCAAACTCGGGAGACCGAGCTTGTCATACAAGTCGCAAAATCCAAGCAATCCCACCTCAATAAAGTTAATCCCTTCAGCATCCGGGTTAGTGTGTGATCACTCTCACTGGCAGAGGCGATTTCAGCCAAACAGCATATGTGTCCTGATCCTCCCACCTTCCCAGACTCTCAGGGCCCTGTGGCAGGTCAAGGTCAAAATGGTAGAGAAGATGGCCTAGTATAAGAACAATTTCCATTTGTGCCAGATTCTGTCCAATACAGTCCCGCGGGCCTTGCAAGAATGGTTGTGTCGCAAGTCGCTGGTCGTTTGCGAAGCGACCTTTCTCCGAATTCAGCCACCGTTCTAAATGGAAACGGGAGGAATCGGTATAGTTTCTGGGGGATACATTGGCAGCCCATTGCATGTATGAGACTACTGTCTACAGGCTACGTTAGTCTCCCATCTGGATACGGCAGGGGCCTCTACTTACACCCTCAGGGAAATACTCCCCACCGATGGTGTGTCCCCCAGCGGGAACGAGTCTTGTAAGTCCTAAGGGTACGGGAGAGGTTAGTCGTATGCCCTCCTTAATAGCTGCATGCAAGAGAGGCAGCTTTAATAGTTTCCTTGCATCCATATCCTCCGTCGTTGTGAAGCTGCTGCGGATCTCTGCCGTTACACGCGCCAGAGCTTCGGGGTATTGTAGTAAATGGAACATGATACCAGTTATGGCAGTCTGAAGTGTATGGCTCCCTGCAACAATCAAGGTGGATGCATTGACCTCCATTTCACCATCCGTGAGCTCATGCTTTGTCTTCTGAAGGTGGGATAGGAAGTCTGGCCGGTCGACCGATATGCGCAAGCGTTGCTGAACCTTCTCGCGGGTGATTGCCTGATGCTTTGCCACGAGTACTTGGGCGGATTTCGGCATCCTCTTGACCAGAAAATTGAAGAGCCAGGGATAGAAGCGGCATGCCGCGAGTTGTACTTTGCCTTTTAAGGAGTAGACTAGCATTCCGACCCATTCGTGGTACCGATCGTGGTCGAGACATCCAAAGTCCTCTCCAAAGCTTAGCGAGCAGATGATATCAAATGTGCAGTAGCTAATCCAGTTCTGAAGGTCCACGACACCGCCTGCGCGGGATCTCACCTGCGAGATCATTTTGCGAACGTACGAGGTGACCAACGGCTCCTGCGCGGCCAGGGCCTGGCTACTAAACGAGGCAGCATAAGCTTTGCGCAGCCGCGTATGGTCTGCATCGCCGGCATCGAGGATGCTGATGGGCTCTCTGGGCCGCGGTGGCGGTTGGCGTGTTGGGTCCTTGGGAATAGATTTGTAGTGCGAGTTCGGTCGACGGTTGTAGATATCCTTGATGCATGCGGGGTTGATAAATGACACCTCATTAGGAGCTACGCGGACGGTGTCGCCATAGACCTCGTGAAAGGATTTGATCTTATGAGCAAGCCGACCCGATCGGAAGGCGAGCATGTAGGGGACCCGGGTTAATGCCCAGAGTCGAGGGCCATTATATCGGGAGAGGGGATGGAAGTACAGGCGCTTGGTGGCTAGGAGGACAGGGAGCTAATGGGATCTGTTAGTAGAGTATAGTAGGGTAAGATCATGAAGACAAAGAAAAGAATATATAATATACCAGGAGAGCAGTGACGAGAGTTGCGAAGATGAATGCCATGGTGAGACGGACCACCAACGGGAAATCGAATGAATGCAGATGAGGGTAGAATTTTAAGGAAGAGAATAAATTGGGGGAAGCCTGGGATTACGCAAAGACAACTCACAGCCTCGCCCCGTTGAACGGAGTATCACTGTCTCACAGCAACCAGGACACCCCAGTCGAACGGGCCCAAATGCTACTAAGTAGTTGCATATTAAAAGTTTTAATTACTATCAACGCAAATTATAAATACAGTATTAAATGCAGTATAATTCAACCCATTGTAAATATAACTAAAAAACAGACACAAAAAAAAAAAATAAAAAAATAAAAATGTAAAACAAATAGAGCAATAAAGCTACTCTTAATTGCTACTATCTATTAGAATATTTCCCATATTTTGAAGACATGAAATCTAACATACTTTTTAGTTATTTCTACCTAACCATTTTTATACTTTAGCAATAATAACTTAGAGCTTGTTAGTATTCACTCTATCCAAGAGATCTTCATCAGAAAAGTTTCTTGTTTTATTTATTGCCTTGCCGCTTTGGGAATTTATAATATGCGGGCCAGACGGGGTACATAGTATGGAGTACGCATACTTAATGCGTTCTGCTTCCCCGGTGTCCCACTTCATCCCGGTACCAAGAAATAGACTTACATCCATTGGCAGTACTCCAAGATGGATGCATTCTACTTGACATTTACCAGTAGTACACTCAATCATATGGTCACCAAACATGCTGTCCAGAGCCATACCCTTCTTCCGTGGCTCACGATCTAGATACTTGCAGTGTCTCTAACCTACATTCCGCGCCGGGCGTTCTTCACAGTCACTAAAACTGGCAATGCGGCTTTTCCAGCGCCGTTTGTGGGATCCAGCCACGCGTGGCTGGCCCGATGGGAGTTCTTCCAGTCCGCGGAGACAGTCCTTCAGAAGGGATACTGTTATGTGTGGGGGTCAGTAACGAGCTGAATGGGGCGCTACGGTGCGAAAGGGAGTGTCTATATGGGAGAGAAGATAGAACCACGTATATTGCAGAAATAATCGCTGGCCCTCAAGAGTTCAGGCCCGCGGGTGCGAATATAAACACTTCGCACCTGACTAAGCATCCTAGCTAAGGATCTGTTAAATAATATGGGCGTTGGTGGATGTTCGCGAGGCACAATTCTCTGAATTCAAGGGGCTCAGGCGAGCTGACTATCTAGATGGGTGACTAAGTGAGGCCACGTGACCATACCGAATATGGTAGGTCCCTAACAGTGGACCAGAATCATGTGACTGGATCGGGGTAAAACCCCCGCGGAGCACACAACAAAATAATCAATCAAGAATAACCAAGAAGAATAATCAAGAAGAGCCCAACCAGCTCAATTCAGTCAAATAAGACCTTTTCACCAATCGTACTCTGTTTCCTCTTCGGGACTAGCCGTATATTCGACAGGATCTAGCTGTCGCGCTTCCGAGCGCTCCTAACAGATACACTCAATACAAGGACCGTCCATGGAAGCTCACCGGCAACGATGTGCTGGTTCTGCCGCACAAGTGCCTGGATCCCGAACCTGACACAAGGTCTACTGAGACACAGACAGATCCGATCATGTCGATCTTTGATCCGACTAAGCTTGAGCATGGACTGCGCCCTGCAGTGGGTCTAGCGCTGGTCTCTGACTGCTTCTCACCTCCCAACGAGGTTGTTCCAACCGAATAAGTGAATGCGAGTCGAGCTATAAGATCCCTGGCATCGCACGCCACAACACTGCCCCAGAAATCGCATTCCCGCACCCGATAGGCGATATTTGACTCAGCAATGTCGGCATGGTCGGCCCTGCATCCGACTACTAATGAGTGTCGCATCCTTTAATTGCCATTCTTTGGCGTTGGTCTCCGGATCGCAAGGCTTGTCTCGACTTAGCTCTCTGCTCCTTCTCCACCTTCACACTCCTCCTCTTCCTTCATTCCGAATACTGGTAATACCTTGTTTTCAGCAGACAGACTGATCCCTGAACAATGGGATCCCTGGTCTCGATGATCGGTCGCATTTATCAGGCGTTCAGTCCGCCCCAGCAACCGCCCAAGCGGGGTGATGCCCTCAAATTTGGCATTCTTGGAGCAGCGAGCATTGCGTACGTCCAAAACCCCATATTCGGCCTCAACCCTAACCGTATACACTTGTCAGACCACTGGCCCTGATCACGCCCGCCAAATCGCACCCCGAAGTCATTATCCAGGCGGTGTCGGCTCGCAATCGAAAGAAGGCGCAGGATTTCGCCAAAGCCCATTCCATCCCGGACGTCAGAGATTCCTACGAGGGTACACCCCCTTTCCTCTCTCTCTCCCGATGAGCGACTAACAACCCAAGACATTCTCAACGACCCCAACATCGACTGTGTGTTCATCCCGCTCCCGAACGCCCTCCATTATGAATGGGCCGTCCGCGCCATTCGCGCCGGCAAACATGTGCTGGTCGAGAAGCCGTCCGTGTCCAACTCGACCGAGGCAGAAGCCCTCTTCACCCTGCCGGAATTGTCGCAGCCGAACGGCCCCGTCCTGCTCGAGGCCTTCCACAGCCGCTTCTTCCCGGCCTGGTCCTACTTCCGCTCCCTGGTCGACCCCAGCCTGGTGGAGCACGTCAACGCCGTCTCCATGATCCCCTGGTGGGGTACCAGCAAGGACGACATCCACTTCAGCTACCCGCTGTCCGGCGGCAGCATGATGGCGATGGGCACCTACAACATGGCCGCACTGCGGATGGCGCTGGCCGCCGAGCCGGAGGAGTGTCTCAGCTGCCAGGTGCACGCCTACACGGACGGCATCCACAACAAGTGCGACTATGACTTCCACGCCACGTTCCGGTTCCCCAACGGCATCATCGGCGAGGCGTCCAGCACGCTGAAGGGGCCCACGTACTGGACCCCGTCCCACGTCACCGTGACCCAGAAGGAGGTCGTCGTCCCCGACGCGACCCTCCCGCTGTCGCAGACGAAGCTGCAGAAGCGCCAGCTGACCCTCCACGGCTTCGTGCACGGCATCTTCTGGCACCGCATCGACATCAAGGACGTCTACCAGATCCGGGACCGCGAGTCCAACAAGGTCCTCCGCCGGTGGGAGACGACCTCCTACCGCAAGGCGTACACCTTCCAGGAGGCCGGCGGGGAGTTTGCCCATCTCCCGGGGGAGCCGTTCTGGATGTCGTATCGGCACCAGCTGGAGCAGTTCGTTAATCGGGTCAAGGGCCGCGAGACCCAACATTGGATCAGTGGCGCCGACTCCATCGCCCAGATGAAGATGCTGGATATGGCCTATGAAAAGAGTGGCCTCGGGCCTCGATCTACTAGTTCGTTCCAGGTCAAATAATAGAATCAGCCATGTGCTTGGTGTTGCGATATGTGTTCTTTCTCTCCACTGCAATCTTTGATCGGGTTCTGCTGTTTGTACCTAGTGCTTAGTATATTGCCTTTGACCAGAATAAAGGGGTTATCCGGCCCAATTCTAGTTTCTAGTGCCAAGTACCTACCTACGATTATACAATGTGATGCCCTCGTCGCTGGAACTCATGCATTATTATTAGACCGGCGAAGGAAGCAATGAACAGTCATGTCACTACTGTGACGAACCTGGTAAATAAGCTCCAGTATCCACCCACGCAGCTCAACATTTCGCTCATCTCTTGGATTGACATTCTGGGAAGATATGATTATGCTTGATGGACGAGCACTGACTCCAGTTCAGATTGTGGCTTGAGAAGTACAACGCGAAATCAATGCTATTGTACAGTGGTCTAGTGGAACAAATCAAGATCAAACACCATCCAAATGACGACAACATGATTAGAACAAATATCTGATTCTAACCCCGTTCTATGCGAACAGCTTGAACCCCCCCCGGGCACCCTTCTCTGAAACAGGCCGGTAGGATCATACCGGCGACTGACCGTCCTCAGCCAATTCCGGATCTCCTCCCCATAGCTGCCAAACGGGTCCTGCGACTTGTCGGCATAGTTCAAGTACTGGAAAGGCGAGTAGAGCCCCGCGCGCTACAATACGGCCATCTGTTCCTGGACGATGCTGCACAAGCCCCGGAGGGCGGTTTCTTCATCCGCCGCGTTGTCGAACGAGACTGTGACTAGCCCAATCACGCGGTCGGTCTCCCCGGCTGGCTGGCCCAGGGAGTTCGTGCCGTTCGTGACGGGCTGCGGCTGCACCAGGTACTGGACCTGCAGGCCCTCGATGTCCGCGAGCGCGCGGCATCCGTCCTCCCAGATTCGGAACAGCTGCCGGTATGTCGTCGCGTTGGCATTCTTAAAGGAATAAACGATCTCGGCCGTCCTGGATCAACTCCAGGTCAGCAAGTCGCAGTCCACGCGCGGGGCCGTGCAGAGGGTTCGTACCAGTTCAGCTTGGACGGCAGCGCATGCCCGAAGTTCGTGACCATGCTGCTCACGATGTTGAAGCCGAGATTGTTCAGCACGGGCGACGGGAGAGGCGTGAAGGGCCGGTACTCGGGGGGGTTGGCGACGGGGTTGGTGTAGAACAGGGAGTTCCCGGTCAAGAAGCTGCCGTCCGCGAAGTTCAGGATGACGGCCATATCAGCGGCACTGTCAAAGTTGGCGGGGGCCATGAAGTGGCTTTGGCTTTGGCTTCGGCGTCGACGATGGCGTCCGTGTAGTTGAACAGAAGCAGGCCTCCCCACATCGCCTTCTGCGGGAAGGTCGCCAGGTCGAACTGGGTGACGATGCCGAAATTATTCGAGCCGCCTTTCAGCGCCAGCCAGAGGTCCCGGTTGGCGCTCGCGGTGGCATGCACGACCGATCCGTTCGCCAGGACCACCTCGTAGCCGTAGATGTGGTCGCAGGAGAAGCCGTGTTTCCGCGACAGAAAGTTCAATCCGCCTACGAGGTAAGTCGCAAGGTCCGGACAGTGTATGGAGGATTCGGACTCACTCACCTCCAGTCGTGCATCCACCAACGCCAATGTCCGGAACTCGACCTCCCAGGACGGTGAGACCATGTCGCTCCAGTTGGGGATAAAGTTCGCTGAAAATGCTCCCACCCCCGACGCAGGCAGTCTTGCGATCGTCACTGAGAACCAGTGAGTTCATGGCGCGCAGGTCGACGGTGATGGCGTCGTTGATATTGGCGGCGCCGGTGAACAGAGTGTGGCCCCCGCCCCTCACGGCAAATTGAAGCGGCGACGACGAGGCGTTGGCATTTTCGTTAATGAAATGGACAAATTCCGATACTTCGGCCGTGCTCGTGGGTCGAAAAATGCAGCTGGGCTGGAGGGCTCTCTCGTACCCGGGGTAATAGGATGATTCCGACGCCGTGTACAGTGTCTCTCCGGGGTACACCACGCGGCCGGGAGTCTGGGAGTGGAGGAGATCGCAGATGTTGCTGCTGGACAGCACGACCAAAGCCAAGGGCAGCAACCCCAGAAGCTGGGTGAGAGGCCGCCGAAGCATGGACATTATGGGTATGGGATTTGGTTCTCTTGGGTTTGGGAAGCTGGAGAGAGACCTATAAACAAACCGTGGTTTATACTATCCTTCGGAGGAAACCAACTTCCTTCTAAGAATAACTCTGGATGGTTTTCCGACGTCATTAATTGCCGAACACCGCCCCATCTGTTTTTCGCTTGATATTGTAGGTGTCAGATATACGGAGTATATGAATGGATCCGAGGCAGTGTCGGATCGGCGGTAATATCGCCGCCTACATTGGGGGCTGTTATAGGCGGAGTCCAGCAGATTCCTGCACCTACTGTAGGTACTGAGTCAATTCCCTGCATTGTCTATTTCTATACGTCGAAGTCACCTTTTCTAATTTTGTACCCTCAGTAACCTCTTAAGCACTCTTAGTAACCCTGACCTGATATTTTTTGGTTCACTACACAGCCGGTTAAGTCGATCTCTGCTCTCTCCTGTTAACGCTACGACTCTTTATACATTACTGCGAATATTAGCCTCCTTACATTCTGACAATCTCTGTCTATGCACGCAACCCAGGCCTGCATCGTATCTGTTAATATGAAAGTGAGTTCATTAGCCCAGTGTAGACAGATAACACAGTTCTCATTTATGGTATATATATTTCCGCAGTATTACTATACATGGATAATACAGGACTGTTAGGACTGTTAGCCAAAGGTCTTACTGTAACTGATACGATATCTACCTAGATAAGTTACTTGACGCCTCAGACTATATAGCTGTAGTAGAAGAGAAAATCAGATTGAGCGCTGGGGCATCCAGGATGTATATATGCGCGACTTCTATCATTCCGGTGTGTTCCGCCGTCCCACAGGACTCGACCTCATCCGGATCGACGAGGTACTGTGAGAGGATATACGGCGCCCTGTGCACCATGTGGTTTATACTTGCCCCTGAGTCCGTGCTCAGTGACGGCACAGGATCTGGTCGGTTCCACAGAGTGGGGACTGCATCTATCCTTATTGTCGGACCGCTATGGGTCCTAGGGAAGCATGAAAGCACACTGATGGTCATATTGATGAGGTCCTCCATGGAGGCTATCTAAGAGGTTGTTAGGGACCTACCGTATTCGGTATGGTCACGCGGCCTCAGTCACGCATCTAGATAGACAGCTCGCCCGAATTAATAACTGTATATTGCATCCCAGGGTCAATACGAGCCGCTTATAATTTATGGTTGGGACTCCCCTGACTGTCAGGGAAAGGAGGCTTTCGCAAAATTCGATAACACTAACCTGTCAAGAAATGTATCAACTCTCTACGTTATACAAAGCTTCAGGCTCAGCCGTGCGCTTCAAGGGCAAGAACAATTAGATCTTTTAGTCATTCGAGACTACAGTACTTGGTACCCGAACAAAGATCAGTTGTCTACAAACAGCTCATCGTGTGCTTTGATTGTTGAAAAATATTATACCAATAATAGAAGTGTATTTTACCATAATACAACAAACTATACATGCTGCCGCTTATGGTTGAACCCTGGTCTTTTGCTCCCATAATATGCGCACGCCTCCACTAAGGCTTTGGTCCCTCATTGGAAATGTGAGTATCAGTACAGTATCTAGAGGATAGAGCGACCTCTGCTTCAACCTCACGTTGTATACTTAATCGTGACATGCAGGGATGGCAGAATAGGGAGATATCTCCTTCCTAAACTTTATTTTTCTCTTTCTCTCCTTGCGCTTTGTATTCTCGTTGCAGGTACCAATTATATATAGTTGTTTCTTTACCATTTTGAGCTACTCTACGGTAGGCCATAACCAAAAGCTAGATAATCTAAGCCTCGCTGGCATAAATATAGTAGAAAAACAACAACTGGAGATTTCAGGTACTGCACTTTACGGTAAGGAAGACGGAGCTTAATATAAGGATTAATAGTGGAACAAGCAGTTCAAGTTCTTTGTTACTTTCTAGTCGTGCAAGTACAAACAAAGCAATTGGGAAAATCTGTCAAGGGCTAAACCTCTATAACCTAATAACTAGGGTGGATACAAAAGGAATCGTCGAAGAGGAAAGAGAAGAGGAAACAGCGATGAGACGATTGCGAAGTAAGGGGGGGGAAGTCACATGATAGAGTGTACTAATCAATATACTAATCATGTGGCAGGCGAGGAGAAAGGAAACACGAGGGCTGAGGGCCCGAGTAGGCTGAGGGGCTCTAGCCCCTTACAAAATCAGCTCAAAAAAGGGTATTATTTAGACTCCTATTTGCTTAGAGTTTACCTATTCAGAATTATACGGTAGCGTACTATGCCGAAGTGTGTCAAAGTATAATACCTTGGATAATTACTAAAACCGGGCTATGTTACTGTAACTACAGTACTATACTGTATGTAGAATTAGTCTGTTCACTTGTTTTTATCAGCTTTGGTCCAACTAGTGTATGGATGGAAATTAAACAGAGCCGTTTAGTTTTTTTGAAAAATAAGTATCTATGGCTGGAAGGGTAGCCTCCGCTTGGTATTACCCTCATCCAGGTCACCCTCATATTACCAATATGTAAATGGTGAACGGCAATATTGGAATTAGTGAAA
The DNA here is from genome assembly GCF_003426965.1 of Aspergillus tanneri. Taxonomy (NCBI): domain Eukaryota; kingdom Fungi; phylum Ascomycota; class Eurotiomycetes; order Eurotiales; family Aspergillaceae; genus Aspergillus; species Aspergillus tanneri. Next base: position 283,207 of record NW_022984634.1, on the reverse strand, counting down.
ATGGCATCGACCATGGTGTTTAGGCTTGAATCTTAATAAATCTGTACAGCTATTAGGTCTGATGCAAAAAGCACCAATAAATATAGAAATTTAAGAGATGTTGATGTTGTATATATCACCTTTTACTACTCCAAATCGATAATTAGCTGGAGCATCTACTTGAATATCCGGAGTATCACTTGTGCCCGGTACCCCCGGCATTATTTGTGTAATGACCCTGGTTGTCACTTCTGCATGCCTCTTCTGTATTCCCGAAGCATGGACAACGTCTTCGTGAGATTTAAGCCGCGTTCTCGGTACCGCGTAGCTGCCTGTTTTCAGCAATTTCACTAAGCTTAGAGGTTTGTCCTAACTTTCCTTCCCCATCACCGACTAGACTCCGCAGAGGAAAACCACAAACATTACCATCCTGCAAGATATAGCAAGAGCAAGTTATGTGGTCTAATATTCTTTATAATAGGGCACTCCCTAGGGCAAGGAGAATAGAGAAATTCCGATAATATTTATAATCACATTCTACTGGGTATAAGATGCGGCTTGGGGCAGAGGCGTATTTGAGTTGGCGAGATTGGTGGACCTTAATTAACGGCCACTACACTGAAAGCAGGTGGTACAGACACAAAGAAAATGGTGACGGAAGGCTAATAAACAGAATTTATATAAAACATGTGGTATAGTGAAAATAATGTCTACATATTTAGTAATACGTTCTTCTTTACCTTGATTCTTGATAGTTACATTAAAAGCTCTACAGTAGCAACTGCCTTTACGGTATAAGCCTTAGATAATAAAATAGTGAACTAATATTAACTCCATTGTGCATTTATCAGGTATATTCTAAGTCTTTAAATATTCTAGCGGTTCCATTCTACAATTTGTCTCTATATATGCTATGTGGGAGAAATATTAGAACTTCTCCAGCTTAATACATATTATGTGCAGCTTATTCAACAGAGGAATGTGAAGCATGAAATTCTGCAGTATTAACCAGGAATGTAAGATATAATTCCAATTAAATAGTAGCAGCAAATTTGAGGTCGCAGAAAAGGATCTGAACCAGGCCTTCCCTATTTCTCACAGCATCACTCGGAGTAATCTCGCGGATGAACTGGTCGTCGGTATGCCAGAGGAATCTAGTGCATCTAATAGACGGTAAACTCACCGTTTAGCGACGCATCCGCCATCTTTACCGTCGAAGGTCTACTGCATCCGTGGCCGCTTGACCAGAATGGCTAGTGCACGATTTGGACTTCTACTCAACAGATTCCAAATTCGACAGCTCACAGCGAGGCGACTTCCTGAAATTGGAGCCCGTTGATCTGATGTTCTTCTGGGAGTGACTATCTATCGCTTCAGTACACTTATTGCTTCTTGAACGGCACTCTCGTGCTTGTTACTGACGTAATTGGATTCCAATTCACATGTGTCGGAGCGCATAATAAATTCCGAGTGATTGCATACTTTCCTGGTACTACGGGCATGTCCCGAAGGTGTCTGCCATCCGCTCAACCCGATCTCTATGAGTATGTTACCTGGGGTCTGCTTGTTAAGAAATGATATTCTATAGTCGCCACTGACTTCGCTGGTTTGTGGAACGATTACGTCCCACATCAGTACCTCAGCTTTGCCGCACACGTCAACGATGTTTACTATACCATGGTCGCCGTACGAAAGGCTTTCGCGAACCTATTTACCAACTAGTGGATGTCTGTCGTATATTTGTAAGGCGGGGGCACATCTTGGAAATTGTCGGAAAGCGATCTGCACAAGACACGGGCAGCTGGCACCTTTTTGGGCAGCGTTGCGTTGTCACCCGCAAAATATATGACATAACAACCCTAGGTGCCGAGGAGCTCTTGAATGCCCCCGTGCTTTGACAGTTGATATGACAGTATCTTCGAGGTTCTCTGATTTTCATTCACCCTGGAAAGAGCGATTCCGCACGCCAGCATGTCATTCCTGACCGAGAAATTTCCGGAGAGGGGTGCATTGGCTGATATGACCCAGGCTTGTAATTACAACACAATGGCTCCAACAGAGGAACTTGAACCCTCTGATATCCTGAGAGGGTTTGAGTTGGTGAGAAACACCGTGATCCGAAGGCCTTTCAGGACTGAGCTGCTCCTACCAAAGCTGCCGGTCTTCAGATTATCCAAGGAACGAACGATAGTTACTGCTACCTTGCCCGAAACTACTATCGACTCCTACAACTATACATACTATCACGGCGACGAGGCGTATCTGAGGCTATATAAAGGGTTGGCTTACACCGACGTGGTCACGGCTGGTGACCCTGCGAGTGGCTTGCCTTTACTGATCCTGGATTTGCGAATCCCATTCGTGACGATGGTGGATGTAGTAGTGCTACCATAGTCCCTTTTGACCCTGCCAACATCTCAGTAGAGCTTGTCTGAGTTTTGCTCCGGTAGAGTGTCGCTGTCGCTTTAGACTCTAGCTGCTATGGTTGAGATAAATGTCCTGCGATAAGCAAGACCATATCTCTTCTTGGTCTTCTATTCGTTTTACACATTCACACTGCCTACCATATGACCAGCGAGATAGGTCCCTAGAATTGACAGACGCAGAGGAGTATCAAATATCAGTCAGAATATAGAGTATTACTTGATTTAGCAAAAGCTCGAGTGCCCTTGTAGGCTATGTAGTATCTAATCACTGTATACTACCACTGCGCTGACCACGTGTCTCAAGAAACAACCTGGGGTACAATGCAAGGGAGCAGAGGATGAGTCACGACCACAGAAATCATAACTAATTATTCAATATAATGCAGTAAGACTCGCCAATACCTTCCATGATTGGACTATATGCCCCACATCTCGTATCAAGCATCCTCATCTCTATCTCTGGTGGTGTGGTTTGATTTTGTCTTGTCTTGCATGGATAAGGAGAACTTGCAGCCAAATGGCATAGATATCTGTCTCCCAGGTTCCCTATTTATTTTTTTGATGTCAATGGTCCATGATGGCGGCGAACTGCGTTGCGTTGCAATTAGACTACTCGTATACCTCGTGCAGATGGATGTAGACATGAATCCCAAATTTGAATGTAGGTCTCAAAGCAATGCCTCCTCTCTCATATCGAGATAGCAATTATGGGAGCAACAGAATCGACATTCTCTGTCCTCGAAATATAGACAGAGAGATCCCGTAGACATGCAACTGCTACTTCTAATTAGAGTTGATTTGGTTGAATACGAGCCGTGATGGACCCACTGAGTGTTAGTTAATTAATATTTCCCAAGTGGAAATATTATTTAAGACCGATCACCTTAGCTCCAGTGGTAGAGAGAGTCAAATAGTAAAGACCAGGCAAAATGCTCGTCCAAACCCGCTATGCAACCGAATCTGACGTGTGCGATATCGCAGGCATCAATATCACCAGTTTCCGTCCGCAACCATTCTACCAGACTGCATTCGCCAATGTCAATGACTCATCGTTATATCCCCTCAAGTACGCCCGATTACTCAATAGACTAGGAGATCCGACAGCGCATGTACATGTCGCTACTGATGCAGAAACCGGTCAGGTCGTGGGCTCTGCGCGATGGGTTATTCCAGGCCATCTCCTGCAGCGGAGCGCGCATCAAACTGTCTCCCTGTCTGAGGATGCCAAATGTAAAGCTGCAGATCCAGGACGGTTCATGCCTCCCGGGGTCAATCAGCAGGCTTATACTGCCTTTCTCGGCATGCTTAATGAATCTCGAAAGAAGAATCTTAAGGACGGTGATATGTGTATGTTTTCAACTGCTTCTCATTCTTTCTTGCCCGTGAGGATAATCTCCACCCCGCATTGCTTCAATTAACTAGTACAATTAGCTCTGGATTTCCTGGCCATATTGCCCGCCTATCAGGGTAATGGGATCGGAACTCAACTGCTAAAATGGGGTATGGGACAAGCAGACGCTTTGAATGCACGAATCTACCTCGAAGCGTCGGCGGAGGGGTATCCACTTTATTGCAAGTATGGATGGAAAGTCATCGAAGAAATTGTACTGGATTTTGGAGTGTTTGGAGGCAGGAACACTGCGACTTATTTTGTTATGATGAGAGACCCTGTGCCTAATCGAGAGGAGAATATACAGTAGTGCCTCGTGCCTGCTTTCTTGAGAAATAAGAGTGCAATCAATCGAATCTCCGCCAAACAATGACCTAGTACGTAAATTCCAGATAGAACTCAATTCCTCTCGTGTTCAAACCGTCGTCTTGAAGGCCCTACTCCCTGGTACGTCTCTCCTATTTTCTATGATCAGCAGGCTCTCGCTGCACCTAATATTATTCTAATTATCCGAGGGGAATGCTGTAGAGAATTGCGATGTTAGGGTCTCACCATGGATCCCTAAATCAATAAGACATAAAATAGCCCCAAGTGTGAGAAACCCTTACTGTAAGATCCTGCAGGATATCAGACCATTAAAGGACAGACGTCATCGGCGCGGGGTTGACCGACGATCATCTTTTCCCACCAAGTAACACCTCTCTGCAATTTCAATCGTCCACTTGAGGCGAAAAATGAATCCATACCCGCGTCCCGACTTCCAACGACCGTCTCTCAACTGGAGTTCCCTAGACGGGACCTGGGATTTTGTCTTCGACGATGACGACGCTGGCCTGTCGCAGCAGTGGCATTCCAAGGGCATCCCTGACAGCGCCGCAGCGCGCGCCATCCAAGTGCCGTATGCCTTCCAGACGCCCGCATCGGGCATTGACAGCCACGAGGCCCACGAGGTGCTCTGGTACGAGCGCCAAATCACAGACATCCGCACGCCGGACGAGCTTGAGTGCGGTCACCGACTCCTGCTCCGTTTCGGCGCCGTCGACTATGAATGCACGGCCTGGGTCGATGGCCAGCTGGTCGGAGGACACCGCGGTGGTCATGTCCCATTCGACCTCGATATCTCTGATGCCGTGAGCGTCCGACAGACGACCTCCCCACAACGGTTGACAGTCCGTGTACGAGACGCGCCCTACGACCTTACGCAGCCACGTGGGAAGCAGTATTGGGGTCCCGTGCCCCAGGAAATTTTCTACACACCCACGAGTGGAATCTGGCAGTCGCTGTGGCTCGAGAGTGTGCCCAGAATGCGCCTAGCCAGCAGCAGTGAAGGCACCATTCTGCGGTCTGACGATATCAAGGGTGGCCAACTTCACGCCCGCATCGCCGTGTTGGGTCGTCCCATGGCGGCACCATGTCAGGTGGAGGTTGAAGCGAGTCTGACGGGTATCATTGTTAGTTGCAGTCGACAGGAACTGGGGCGAGAGAAGGACTACGTGAATTTGGATGTTGATATGCATATTACGGATGCCCATTCGGCACTGCAGCGAGCGCCGTTTAATGCGAATGGCGCCTGGCATGACCGAATTGCTCTGTGGGCTCCAGAACATCCCGTTCTGTATGATTTGTCGCTGCGCCTGTTAGACGCCTCGGGGGCCGTTGTGGACGAAGTGCGGACAACGACAGGCATGCGTCGCGTGTCCTGGCAGCATGGCGATGCTACCTTCCGTCTGAACGGACAACCCATCTTCCAAACCCTTGTGCTTGACCAGGGCTACTGGCCGCAGACCGGGTTGGCCCCGCCGACGCAAGAAGCGCTGAAGGCCGATATTGAGATGGCACAGAGCATGGGGTTCAATGGATGCCGAAAGCACCAGAAGGTGGAAGACCCAGTCTTTCTCTACTGGGCCGACCGACTGGGATTTTTGGTCTGGGGAGAGATGGCCAATGGCTACGTGTTTGGCGACGAGTATATGGCGCGCTACAACAGTGAATGGATTGAGGCCGTGAAGCGGGACCTCAACCACCCCAGCATCGTCGTCTGGACGCCCTTTAATGAGAGCTGGGGCTATCCATCGCTGAAGGACAGCGTCGACCAGCGCAATCACATCCGCATGGTGTACTATTTAACAAAGTGTGCTCTGGCCCTGGGAATACTTGTCTGATCGTTCGCTCACCTTTTGTAGGAACCTCGATCCCACGCGTCCCATCAACGACAACTGCGGCTGGGAGCATGTGCAGACCGACCTCACCACCTACCATGACTACTCAGATTCCCCCCCGCGCTGGCTGCATCTTGTGCGGACTTTTCAGCGGGCATTCTTGGCCTCAAGACGAATCGCGACATGTTCGTACCCCCGATTCCGTGTAGCGCTGGTCTGGAGGACCCTGGTGCACATCATATGCCTGGATCGCCAGTGATTTGCTCCGAGTTCGGCGGCGTCAATATTCTCCCCGCGCAGGGAACGGTAGCCGGTGATCGAGACTGGGGATACACCACCGCCAGGGATCCGGAGGACCTGCTGCGGCGCCTGGAGAAGCTGGTGATGGCGGTGGTAAAAGGTGGCCATTCCTGCGGTCTCGTATATACCCAACTGTAGGATCCTCTCGCTATGTTCTTGTATCAGGACCTTCCGAGCTGACTGGGATTCAGGTATGATATTGAACAGGAGGTCAATGGGTTGTACTCGTACGAACGCCAGGCAAAAGTCCCCGTTCCCAGAGTCAAAGCCATCATGGATGCCGCTCAGAGGTACTATCATGAGGTCCTCGCGCCGAAGTGAATGGCGATTGGGAGTGATCCAGATGTCTTGGTAACTAGTCATCAATCTTAAGATGGCAGTAGTTATACGTCTAAACATTGAGCCCAAGGCAATTAGCATAATGACTATCCTTTTCTTTTCCTTTTTTTTTTGTTTTTGAATGTGTATGTGTTTTACACCTTGGGTTTTATACTACAGATAGTTCAAGACTCTCGACCTCGTCAGACACGCAGCCAAGATCATTGAAAGCAGATGACTGTGGTCTGATAATTTTAAGTCCATGCATAATGACCCGATGTATTCCTCATCTCCTACTAGAAAGTCTATGTTGCGTCCATTCAGTGCGCGAATACCAGCCCTGTACATAAATTGACTCCCAAGATGCAAATTGGCACTATAGACACGCTTACAAAGGGCTGCACGGGTCCGGAGCCTGAGGATGTCCACTGCGGGTTGAGGCAGCCGAGGGCACGTCGCCCTTTTCGATATTACATGAAACAGTGTTATTGGTCCATTTGAGAATGGCTGCCTTCTCCAGGTCATCGAAATGCGTCTTGTCCTTTACATGGTTGGTCTCAAGCCGCGTCTCGACGTCGTCACCACGAGTCTTTCGCGTCCCCAGGGTGGTGAGATGGCACCAGGCGCAGATCAGCTTCTGCAGAAAGGGGTCCTTACTGTTCATACTGGAGCCATTTGGCGCACTGTTGGTCTGGATATTGGACATGAGGCTGTTGTTATAGTGCAGTTCAGCAATGGGCGAAGGTTCGGGAGACATGTGCAGACAATCCAAATGTTTTGAGCTCTACCAGACCATGCCAGTCAGTGAGTGAGTATACTTTCGGGTTCTGGACAATAAACGCGCGAAACGTCGACATACCGCCATTTTGCCAGGGTCACCTTGTACTTGGTGAAGTCGTTGCTGCTCAGGAATTGCATCATGGCCACGATCTGCACAATGGCCATAACGCAGGTGCCGGAAAGCTTTAAAAGTTGGACGTTAGCACTCTGGTGTACTGCATGGTGAGTCTAAGAGAAACTACACAAGGAACCTATAGTGAACATGAACATCAGCTGCAATTTCTGCCGAAGGGATGCTTTCAGCGATTAAGTCAGACGGAAGGGAAGAGCTAGCGTGACGACGTCCGAGAAGATACTAAATCAATCTTATATTATAATATTATCTATGCAACTAGTATTGGACCAGTGTAGCAACCAAGTCCGCATGTGATAAGGGGCAAATGACAGCTACCTTAAGTCTATGAAAGCCAGGTTTCTGGCATAACCGTCTTGGATCTAGGGTTGATCTAGTCGAGTGCAAGAAGAATTGCTACCCTGGACAACTGACTTAGCATAGGCCGCTTGTTGGAACGGCGGGCTTTGTATAGAAATGTTAATTTTCAAGTTTACGGATAGGAAGTATGTTAAAGATAATGATGTACATAATCTAGCAGCCTGATCAGGTCATTTCTTATGAGCTATATATCATGGCATAGGGTATACATGCCCGAACTTGATTAATTTTCCTGGGATGGGTCTTATCTTGGTGTGTATAATGGTATGTTGGAAAGGTTGAGTCTTTCTGACACATGTATCACAAGTGACGTAGACCGCAGATGTGTAATAAAATAATTGTTCCGTCCTCTGATTAGGTGTGCATAACCCCCAGTGCTGCTTATAACGAGTCTGACTAGTCCACGAGCTAAGTTGTGTTAACCCAAGTGTGGGGGGAGAGGGGAAGCCCGGGGGGCATCATGTAGAGTGGATTATGGTGTTTACTTTGGCGTGTAGTCTTTTTTAGTGCAAATTTCATGTAAACAAAGACTTGCTTGGGGCTATTGTGCGCCTTTTTTCTATTTTCTATTTTCTTTTCTCTTTTCATTTCTTTCTTTCTTTCTTTCTTTTTTTTGGCACACGGGCTTTGTTTTTTTGATTTTACGGGATTCCCCTCTTCGCTGCGTACATCAGGGATAGACGCTAGCCGGGGGTGCACAGCTTATTGTCGGTAATCATCCTGCAGGCCTACTGACCTTCCAGTGGTCGGGACTTATAGAGGCTTTCATGCCGGTCGATTTTCACTAAAGCTTTAAAGCTCTGGAGAACCCAGTACTAAAAGTTAGAAATCACTCTATGCGGGTTGTTCCCCTCTCGTACCACTTTACTGCCGGCCCTGTTACGAAATGCTTGGATTATTTAAATCTCTGTTCTCTAAGAATAGCACTCTACGATATGACCGTCTGGGTAGCGAAGACGATGAGAGCTCGCCTAGCTCAAGGAGCCTTCCTGAATGGCAAAAGAAAACACCGACTATTTCCAGTAAGCTGGGATGGACGGATCGAAGTTCTTCCGTATCACTATTCTGGGTGAATATGTTTCTTCTTGGGGTGTCGGGTTTGCTTTTTGCGGGCTCTTTAAAGCAGAAGCCGAACAGCAATGACTCCGTACAAAACCTGATTTCCATTCCCTGTAAGTGATCCATGAGGGATAGAAAGCCCATACCTGATGATGTCTCCCGCAGCACCTGTTCTGGACGATGTAGGAATCTCTTTCTCTGTAAAACGCATGAATGCAACGCTCTTTCCACGCGACCCACCCAGCATCTTTCGCCGGGAACCAAGTGCAGAAGTCGACGATGCCTGGATGAGAATCATTGATACCAGGCCCATTCCTCTTTCACGCGCAGATGTCCTCGCAATAGGGAAAGACCCAGCGCAGTCAGTTCGGCTTTCCTCAGACTTCGGTTTGGGACCAGAGGTATATGCTGGCCGGATTGACGTGTTTCACCAGTTGCATTGTTTAGATGCACTACGACGCGAGGCATACTTTGATCATTATTACGGGCAAAAGTATCCTGGTGGCTTCAATGACACAGACCAGCATCATCGCTATCACCTCTCACACTGCATCTACATGTTATTGCAAAATATCCTCTGCAATGCTAACACCGACATCTACACGCATTTCTGGACGGATGCAGTAGAGCACCCTTGGCCAGACTTTAACATTCCCCACAAATGTCGAGATTTTAGTGCCATCTTGGACTGGCAGAATAAGCACGCTGTGAATGAGGAAATGTTTGTGGGAATGAAGAGACCTGACGATCAAAGACCCCACAGGATGAGCAGTCACTTCAAGAAGACCGAAAACCCAGTCCTCTATGGTGATCTTGACGACAATGCTTACGATGGCGAAAATGCATAATGCGGCTTGATCGTCTTACATCATGATCCTATTGTGCCGTTCAGCCGTCCTACATTTTTTGCTGTTGGAAGGGATTTGTAATTAATATCATGGACTTTACACGTAAAGCTGAATTGCTTGCCATGTGAAAGACACCTAGTTGGTAACTTTGGTAACTCTTTTATCTGAGTCTAAGGATCTGCTTCCCACAAAAATCGACTTTGCACTTACCGCTTGTCTTTGGCCAGCTGTTTCATTGCTGACTAGTAGAGACGAAATAATAATGAGTGATGAGTATTAGTCGTGTTGACAGTTTGCCATGCTCATGTGTAGATGCCTTACGTTGTACTCTGTTCTCTACAAGTATGATCCAAGGAAACTTCACTAGCTTTTGGGGGATCTTCTCAGCTAACCTGCATCACAACAACCAAGACAGTCAGCTCTTTGCCAGCTTGTACTGGCTGCTGTGCCTGTTCAGAAAGTAACGACAAACTCATGCTATCCTAGCCCACTCAGCTCTAACCATGTGTTCCACTGGTCAAAATTACCGCAACAATAAAGTTAGGCCAACAACCTAGCTGCATATGGTTCAGCCGTTGGCGAGCCCCGACCCAGCCGCACTCTGTGCTCAGTAAACTAGGCAATTCCATAGAGTGTGGTAATGGAGTTCGTACCTTAGCCAGCAAGGTCTTGTTCATTTGTCATACCTTGTGACTTGTCGGATAGGGTTTGTGTGACTATTCATTCCTGCGTGTGCACAAATCATTTGTATGGGAAAGTCAGACCGAAGCCAGTACCATTCGCCATCCGCCACCCCAAGCCGGGCTAAGTCGCAAAATAAGGCCCCGCTCCATAACTGTGCAGAGAAAGACTGCATTACTATTACCCGACTCTTGCACCCTTCCGAGCTGGGTTTTCCCTTCACATGTATGGCTTCTGTGCTATCGAAGATGACCAATACGCAATTATATATCACTTAAGCCTCGACACAATCCGATCGCCCCACAAGTCGGGCATGAAGTGGTGGTGTACTCTTTTGATCTGAGTGACGACGGGTCCGAAGGCAACCAACCCTACATGAGGGATCGGCAGGTCGCCCACGGAGGACCCTATTGAAGGATCCGGTTTGACAATCTGCCCTGCACCTTGCAGACTGCACTCGTATTGACAGCCACCATCCCTGCAATGCTTCCGTGTACAACCCGACCCTATGGAATTTGTCTGCGAAGGTATGATTTTTCTTGTGGTATTGCTTAGCATAGTGTAGAAAGCTTATACAGCCTCTGCTCACACACCTGATTGGCCTCTGTTTGGTACTGCCTCTTGGCGGCTTCATTATTAATGCCATGGCATGCTAGACAAGATATAACCTCGGTCCATTTACTACTTCATTGTCACCATAGAGTCTGCCATTATCTAGTCGGTAATGCAACATTGAAAGGCTCAAGCTGTGGATGGTCTTTATGACGCAGCTCCACAAAGTCTCAGTCAGTGAAAGTGGAAATCAAATACGTACTAAATTCACGTGGGTCTTTTCTGCTGTAAAACTATTGCGCACACATCTGCCGCAGTCACAACAGGTGCATGCTCCTTCGGGGAATGGAAAAAGAAAGATACTCTAAAGCACTGCCCTGCTACATACAATGACGTGTCATATAATGCACATTGATCTTCCTTTTTCTGTCACTGGGGATTAGAGCTGAGATGGCACTAAAGATTCCAAAGGACTTCCCAATTTGTAAAACTTTTTATTAGTAATGTCGGTTATCATTGCCATCTCAAATCCTCGATTTCGGCCTTGCACTGAGTATCTGTCAAGACGACGGGCAAGCAAGGATCTTTAGCGTCCTAAATTTGTTGGCACGAGTCTAAGATTTACTGCCAGAGGGTGTTTATTTATATGTGAACGTTTTGATTGCATGGTAGTTCGCCGAACAAATTAAGGCAAGGCTATTATTCTTCTCGCAAGCTAGCAGGACCATGTCCCAGATATCTAAGTTACAAAAGAGTGCCATGAGAGCATCGCAGGCTTGCGTCTGGGTAAGTTAACAATTTGAAAAAAAAAAAAAAGGAAAAAGAAAAAGAAAGAAACAAAGAAAATAAAAAGAGATGATGATTGAGGACATAAAACGAGCTGAAACATATACAGTGTCGAAGCCAGCATTTAAAATGTGGTGGTGAAGCCCCAGTTTGTACTCGCTGCCTACAAGACGGTAAACACTGCTTTTATACCGTATCACGTAGAAATACTCGACGAAAAGACACCTGTACTACTCTCAACGTTTTATGTGAGAGTAAATGTCTTCCATCCCCACTTTTGCCAGTCCATCCTTCATTACAGGATATTCACCGCCAGTTAAACGACTCGAGAGGTGCCTCTATTGATCTAACTCTTGAGTCAGCGGTCCCCAGTGACTCTACCTATGAGGCAGCCGGACAAGCAGCGAACCGAAATTTACTTGATGCTTATTATAAGTATGAGTCAATATACTTTGATTGATAATTCTTCTAACTATGCTGGTGTTCTTGTAGCTATTTTCATGCTGCTCAACCTTTCCTGATACCTTGCGACCACTTTCAAACATGTCTAGAGAGGGAAGCCACGCGTCTCACGTATATATTACCTGTTGTTCACTATATAGGTTCCCTCTATACGAAGGACAGCCAATCTGCGTTAATGCGCGAGAAAGCGGTGCACCAGTTTGAATCGCCAGACTTACCAGTCAATGGCTACACGATTCTTGCCTTACTTTTACTTTCCATTACCACTTATGCGCAAGACGATTCCACAAGAGCTCGTACTCTTCTAGACCAAGCCATTTATATGGCAGTTGAGGTCGGGATGAACTCTAGGATATTTGCTAACAGGGAAAAGGACCCCGTCTGGGCGGAAAGCTGGAGACGCACATACTGGGGCTTATATACTACGAACTTGATAATATCAGGCTTTGGGTTGGAGCCCAACTTAGCGTCAGTAACTGATCGATATATATACCCACATGTGAATGCCGAATTGGCTGATTAGTTAATAGAATTGATTGTATTGAAGGAGATGTTGACCTTCCATCCGATGGAACTGAAAAGGTCCGTTACAACTCATCTTTCAGGAATAATCTTTTAACTGACGATCCCAGTTTGTGCGACCTCGTTCGTTCGAAGAATATGAGATACGTGACTTTGAAGACAAGGTTCCCGTCTTCTCCTCTTTCGCATACTTTATCGACTTGGTAAAAATTGCTGCATCGTTCTCTAGTGTCCCTTATCTGGACGGGAAAGACCGCGAGGCTGCCGTAGAGAATGCGGATACTAAGCTGATCGCTTGGAAATCACATTTACCCCGAGAGAAACAGTCGATAGTTAAAGCGAATGGCGAGATTGATTATATATTATTCCATTCCTACGTTCTGTGGCAAAGGTAAACTACTGGTCATTGACTCAAACCCCGCTCGTACCAATTTGTATTCAACCTTACAGAAGCGGACTGGAAAAATTGTCTTCTAATTAATTACATAGTCTCATCATAGGCATCCACGGCCCGCTATCACGTTTACATCGCATTCGTGTCGGTTGTAATGATCAAAATCTTACTCCCGCAGATAGACATGAGGATCCCCATAAGGAGATCCCAAAAGGATGGCTGCACACCAAAAGAGCATTTGAAGCAATCGCAGATACTACAAAACTTTGTGCACTGCCTATCCCGATTATCAAGCAGTCGCCGCTAGTGACCAACTGCATTGTCTCTTCGACGGAGGCCAGCATTTTGGAGTGTTCGCCTTGGCTCCCCTGTTCACAAAAATCTCAGGCTCGTGATAAGATCCGTCTGGCATTAGCCGCCCTTAATGATTTGGGGAAAATATGGGATTTGAGTGCTAAAATGAGCTCCAACCTGAAGAAAATGGCGCGCAATATTTCTGCAGCATCCAGTTCACCGCCGGATATCCTTGCAGATGAGCTAGTTTTGCGAAGCCAAAATTTAGTAAATACTTTGGAAAAACCAATTAACTTCGGCGCTTTGGAGACCATTTGGCTTGGCGATATACAACCAAATATACCACTTGCTGCGGAGCCCGATATCTCCTTTAGCTAAGGGTAATCAATATTAAGTTTTTTCATATCATCCAGCCCATACGTCCACTACTTTCAAGTTATCCTCAATTAAAAGAGAAAAGGAGGAAATAAGCCAACCTTACATTTTTATATCGATTAACTAAACTTAGCCCACGATACACCTAATCCTGCGTTTTAGGATAACTAAAATGAACTGCCCATTCTCGACGGACGTACTCTGCAAAGGATATCCGATATTTAGTGGACATTTGCCTCTCTAAAAGGGCTTGCACCAAAGGTGATTTACTAAGGTCAGATTGTGAATGCAACCCCAGATTCAGTGAGAAATTAATTAGGAAATAAATTAAATTCAGAAACCTCTTTATTAAAGTAGTCACCAATCACCCCATAACCCAGGTGCCCATGCTCCACGAGGCTAAATGAGAAGCTATCTGAGAGTTCACTCCTTTCCCTCGGCGATTATACCTCCTTGCTGTTCATTCTCAGCATTATCTTGGTCACGCTTAGCATAGGACCAGGGATGGCCCGCGTCGTAGAGAAAATTAGAGACATCCTCTGGCTTATCCTGGGCACGCTTAGAATAGGACCAGGGATGGCCCGCGTCATAGAGGAAGTTAGAGACATCCTCTGGCTTATCCTGGGCACGCTTAGAATAGGACCAAGGATGGCCCGCGTCATAGAGAAAGTCAGAGACATCCTCTGGCTTATCCTGGGCACGCTTAGAATAGGACCAAGGATGGCCCGCATCATAGAGAAAGTCAGAGACATCCTCTGGCTTATCCTGAGCACGCTTAGAATAGGACCAAGGATGGCCCGCGTCGTAGAGAAAGTCAGAGACATCCTCGGCATCACGCTTGTTGGCTATTTTATGAAACTGTTGTCAATGACCTACTCGAGCTGATGGATTTCGTTCTTCTTACCCAATCTGGTATCCTCTTTCCAGGCTATATTGTTCATTTCCGTGAGCTCACTGAAACAATTCCAGCCATTTTCTAGGCAAAGCTTTCCCTTACCAGCTGGAGCGGCTATGGCGCCTTGCAAAAAGGCCGCGATGATTGCAGCGAAGCCAAACTTCATTGTTGATTGCTATCTAAGATTGGTTTTCTTGGAAAAACGATTCAACGGTCAATGTGGAGAAATGCTTCCTTTGCAGATAGGACGAGTTGTTTTTGTTTCTGACATCGTGAAGGCAAGGCTGGAGGACGGATAAATGGCCACATTTATATCTCTGAGTGAGGGTAAGGTGACCTTGCTGACTGTAAGGTCACATTAGTCATAATGCCATGGCTTCACCGGAATGCGTTGTGTGGGGTCATTTCATTGCATTGCATTAAATAGCCGATACCAGAGTGCGTAGCCTTGTCTCTAGCTACCGGATATGCTTGAGTCAAGGGCGGGACATGCATAGGCTATGCATCATCTCTAGGAGATGATCTCTAGCGTAGATCATCATAGAACCGATGCACCTTCCGAATATAGTTCTGGGACATGAGACTCTACGTCGCGTTGCAGTCTCCTCGGTAAAGACTATATACGCCATACCGATTACGAGACATGAATATGCAATACTACGTAGGCAGGGTTATTCAGAACGCCAATAGTGAAGAATAACTTCTGTTTCCAAATTGGGAAGGTAAATCTATGCAAAATCTTTCCATGAGGCCATGGGAAGTAACGAAATGGATTAGGAAGAGACTAGAGCAGTTCTGTATTAAGATTTCCTATGAAGACGTTCATTTCCTCGCGAAGTAAAAAAAGATATTATGCCTAAATCATTTTTCAAGCCATGTTCCAGTAGTCTTCTTTTCAATTCCATCTTTCTCCGGGTCTGAACAATATCTCTCAACGTCCATGAAACCAGAACGCAACTTATGGGTCTGTGGCCACCCAATCTGTTTAATACGCATGCCATTATCACACATCAGGGCGTAACGAATAATATCAAAGCAATGATCTAAGCGAATTTCGAGGAGATCAGCTGTTGCTTCTATAGAGAGAGTTGACGCTGCTTACTATCGTGTGTGTCTGTTGTGATTCTGGCACGAGCTTCTTCATCAGTAGTTTGATTGTGCCACCTTCTCCACAAAACGTGCTAATAAAAAAAAAAAAATTTTAATTCTGCTTAGCTGCTTATTCAAGTAATATCAATCGGAAAATAGAATCACAGCACTTACTAGGCAGTGTAGGCGATGGACAATGGACAAGACTCTGGCATCTCCGGCAGACTGGCTTTCCACCTGCGCTGTTGTAACGCGAATCAGGTTTGCGTCCTGACGGGGTATATCATGTAACTTGTCTACCGATGAATCTCATGGTGTTAGCTGTATGATAGCTTGAAGTATCTTGATCCCTTACGTTGCTCGACGGTTGCCCAAGCTGCCACAGCACCGGGGCTTGTCTCTTCAGTGTCTGAAACATTGAAGAAATCGCCCATCTCCAAGAAAGTCCCTTCAAATTTGGCTGTCCACAGTACATCGGGGCTTCCTGCTATTCCCTCATGGAATGCTGTGAAATCTAGTATGTTAGATATACTGTTTTTTTCGCGGTCATGGATTCATACCGATCAATGAAAGAAGGTGGGTTTACTCACTGGGTCGGAACATCGGCCAAGTCATTAAAAGTCCCGTATAAATGAGTATAAGGATGAGATGAGGGACCCATGTTATAATCCTTCGTAACTTATGTGAACGCTGCTGTCTCCG
The DNA here is from genome assembly GCF_003426965.1 of Aspergillus tanneri. Lineage (NCBI taxonomy): Eukaryota > Fungi > Ascomycota > Eurotiomycetes > Eurotiales > Aspergillaceae > Aspergillus > Aspergillus tanneri. Next base: position 266,703 of record NW_022984634.1, on the reverse strand, counting down.
TGCCAGATCCTCGCCCTCGGATTCATCGAGCATAGGGGTCTTTTCCCTCGGTTCCCCAGACGACACGGTGCGCTGACAGTTGCGTGCCTTGAAATTGAAGTAAGAACTTCTAAAGAGCATTGTGCGTTCGAAAGAATTTGCGGCGCCGACAAGTAGACAAGGGACAAGAGAGGCGGCACCTATGCTTGAGGGGAATTTTTCCCCCTTCAAAATAAGAAAAGAAAGAAAGAAAAACTAAGAAAAAGGCGTATCTAGGCTCACTGCAAAACTACAGCATCAAGTGCCCGAAGCTCGGAGCACTTCCATAAGTAATCTATGTATAAACAGGAGAAGCGAAGAGTGAATACATAGATACTGTATGCAATCCGATGGAATCGCCTATGCAATCGCCTATGCGAGAACACTAATTTGCATGACGCTTTGCCGGTCCCACATCCGACACTCATACACTTTCAGCTGTCGTTGATCACCTCTCTATAGTAGCTTTAGTACGGTAAGAGAGTAGTATGAGCTCGAAAACCCCCTCAGTTATGTCGTTAGACCATTGATTGCTAGTTCGATGAATCCATAGGAAGAATAAGCATATGGAGTCCATCAAATGAGCAAATAATAACTATCGACAGAGCCTTTTGCGTCACTGTCGTTTCTCGTATCTTAGATGTAATAATCACCTTGTGTTCCGGACCTCCATTTCCGGACGCGACTGGATCATGGGACTTTTAAGACCACATATTTACATTCTTGTGACCTGTATAAATTCTTTTATTGGCTACAACAACAGCCCCCTTCCAAGTTGCATCTCTTCTTTTGTGAACGACGTCCAAAGAAATGTGACCTAGCAGATATATATCTTACAAGAGACAAGAAAGCAAAGAGTAGTTATAGTGAAAAGATCTCTCAGCGCAAAACGGTATAGAATGAGGAGGAACGTATTATCTCAAATCTCTGTTGGGTTACAACGTGCACTTACTTGGACTTGATGCCGCCCAATCATACCCACGCATATGCGCGCAGCACATACGAATTCTCGCGGAAAATGAGGATAATGCAAAATTACCTGAAGACCTGTGGCTGACCAGCATTATTGTTATACTTTAGGACAAGTCTCATCATCTACCACGATTATGCGAAGCTACAAACCCCCCACTAGTTGTCTTTCGTTAAACATAGTCATGCGTAACAGATATCAAGCCCAAGGCCATGTGTTCTTAATCATAAAAGTGGGTTCCCTAATTCTATGCACGTGGAGTTAAACTGATATTTTCACGGGAGAGTGAACGTCAGATAATGCTTCCTATCTCGTCACTGGCTCATGTTAATCTTGCCATTAACATGTCCGACAGCTAATGTTATTCTATGAAATTACAAAACACCTAGAAGTCATAGGGTGGGAGAAAACAAGATGAAAATGCACCCTTTCGGAGTGTTGCTGCTCGACAGCAGTTATGAGCTTCGGCAAGACTCATTCAATGATTAGCTGTCAAGTTATTCCATTGACAGCCTCTTGATTTCAAATAATGGGGATATGAAAATAATTTTTTGTTAGTAGTGTAATAGCCCCTTGAAAACAGTAGCCTGCAATATAATTACGTTGATATCAATCGAAGATGCAAGTAATGAGTGTAGGAGAACTGACAGCCCTAACGGCACAATAAGCCCTCTATTTCCCACTTGTCATAATGCCTAACGGGATCCACCATGTCCATGATGAATGTCGTGGGTTGGAGGAAGTGCAGCATTTCCTGGCGCCATCGGGGTATCGTGTAATTTTGCCCAGGCATGAATTTTGTCGAAATTCCTACATTCCTTTATTCCATCTCCTTCGGCAATGTAGGTCTGCGTGGTTTCATTCCATCCAACTGGTCCAATGTTAACATCGCCAAGGCACATAAAGGACTGCCTGAGGTAGTCAAAACAATGTTCTGAGTAGATATATCAGTTCACCAGGCATGTTTTCTCATCCTGCATATGTGGTCCTTACCAGTGTGTCGCTGTATAGTGGATGGCGATTCAAACGAAGGCCCCTTTTGTTCTCTATAGAATGCCTGTCGGATACGGTTCTATCGTGAAAATCATCAATCCGGTGTTGATGTGTTCCAGTCCATGTCGGACTCACCAAGCAGTGAATTTGATGGAAAACTTCCAAAACACCTACGTAGGACCCAGGAAGGCCATTGAACTCTCGAGCTGTTGGGACCCCCAGGAGACGAGCCTGCTGCTCATTTAGACGGATTAATCCAACTAGCGATATAATTGCAAATCAGCCACTAAGGAAATTTCTCTTTCTCGTGGGTGGAAGTAGTATACGCAAAGAAATGAAGATAGTCCTTACCATCTTCAAGTGAACCCCAGGCAACGTCTGTCTTTGCATTGGAAGGACCCAGGAACTCAGTTCTTCTATCATCTGTAATTCCTGTGTAAAACTCTCGCATTTCCCTCTCCACGGGTATATCTGCAGGGCCCAAAATTTCTACTTCCGACAGAGTGTTCCGGACGGTATCCAACTCGAGAATTGAGCTGGGCCAAGGTGCTTGCCAAGTAGACGAGGAGCTCCTCCAAACCACTAGAGTAATAATGTTCGTAGCAGTAAGCATCAAGGTCAGGAAATAAGGAAGATGGCGTTTTATCCAGTGTTTATTTCGCTTCTCTCGCCTTAAATTCCCTGAAATGAGTCCGTGTGTACTGCTTTCATCGTCCTCAAGATTGACTTGTTGACTCTGACTGTTTTCACCCTCATGGTAATCTTGGTCGATGGTGTTGTTCTTATCGGAGTTTGCTAACATTATATCCTTGGAACTGCCGGTTCGATAGCTGGACCTGAAGACTCCTGGCTTCCTTTCTCTAATGCTTTTGTCTAACAGACCCTTTAATCAATGTAGCTTCTTTCTTCTTTCATTTTTTTTTTTTTTTTATTTATTATTTCCAGTGACTCTTGGAAGAAGATAAACCACCCCTGCAGCTATCGCTGTCTGATTATGTATTAACTTCAATAGTATTGGAAGTTTGAGAGTTGCATTGTCATGTGTGCTTTTCCAACTTGTGAGTTATTCTTGCATCGGCGATGCACGATCCCTGCATCGCCTATGCATGCCCGGTTGACGCAAGCATTACATGATTTGCCGATATTGTATTGGGAAACCCCGCTCTTTTGAATCCAGCTGGTCTATCTATTTTACATCATTTACAATCGTATTATACTATATAGAATTAAGTTAACTCTTCCTATGAAATTGCTGGAGATGGGCCATAACCAACAGCTGGTGACACAGCTATGTACCCTCCTGATTCTGGTGCCCTAAAGTCTTCGACATAATGTTCACTAAAAATTCATTTGACTATTATAAGTCTTTGCCCAATAATAAAGGCAAGTACCCAAGTAAAATAGCTGATGAAATCGACAGGGTACCCACTAACAGTCATTAGAGGAAACTACATATAGTTGCTCGAGCGCAAATAGTTCATTCTCATATAAAGATGAGGAAATTCCAGCGCAAAGTCCTAGAGTCCCGACTCCTTCATTTTCCCACCACAGTTCCAGATTATCATTTAGCCTCTTAGTGACAAACACTTTCACTACTGTCTTTCTTTTTTGGATCCTATATCTTTACCGTGAATGTCTTCAGCAAGGATGTAGATATCAACTCCCTCAAGTTGAAATGAAGGGTGTTGCGGAGATACCAGTCGAGAGGGAGATTCGCCAATTTCATACTGGGGTGCATAATGAGATAACGGAGTTTTTCGGTGATGTCAACGATAAAACAAATGCGGCATGGCAAACAATCCTGGATGGTAAGATATAGTAATGCGATATTGACGCTATTTACCTAAGTCCAGCCGCTTGAAGCTAACGATGAATGTTCTGATAGCCGGTCTTATAAAGCTGACCCCAGACCAAGCAAGTCGGCTCCCTCATGAAACTGCGAGAAACCCTCATGATCCATCCACCTACGTTGGTATTTTAGAGGCGTTTCATCAGTTGCATTGCTTGGTAAGCCCTCCTTCCTATTCGGGCCCCATACTTTCGCTTGATATTAACTTTCTGCCGCATAGAATGCAATCTGGGAAGGATTCTATGACCCAGAAAAAGGATTTTCCCACCCAGTCCATGGCCACCGTGACCTCCACCCGGGTTAGTGTTGATGAATGTCAGTACTAGTGGAAAGAATTGGATGATTTTGCTAATAGATACCTCTTTTTATTTTGCGACTAGATCACTGCTTTGAATACCTTCGCCAGAATATTCTTTGCTGGTCTGATACCAATATCGGAACCATTGCCTGGAACGTGACGCTTGGACAATATAAGCCAAACTATGAGCCAGTCAAGGAGTGCTACAACTTCGATAAGATCCATGAATGGGCAAAAAGAAAGGAAAATTTCGTTCGTAATGAATACGGACAAGGGACTTCACCTATACTTTAATATACAGAGAGATGAGCTAATAACTCGTTCATTCTTGCTTAATTTTGAACTTGGTAATCCTAATTTTGAAGATGATGGCAGGGCATTTGACGAGGATCAGCATGGCCATACATAGGTACAGACAAGTCGTGGACATAAATTGTTAAAGGATATCCTAGTAAATTTATTGTATAGCCGCCCGAATTGGTAGCAAGCACACGTACCAAAGCAATAATAAACTTCCGACAAGCTTAAGTTCGCTAAGTTGGCCCAGGGACTTTATTTTGTAGTTGGAAACGAAGTCCCGGAATATAATCTAAGCTTGTCCTTGCAACTTAGGATAATAGTGAAGGGTTAAATATACATATATATCTATAATCCTTGCTCTAGTCATTTTCCTCCCAGTATCCGTTTTTATCATGGTCTGTACTTCTGCCACCAAAAGTATAAACGGCGATTAACGAAAATGGATAGGATTATGCACATAGTGGAGGATGAGGAAAGGAATTAAAGGCTTTAATACGTGAGAATCCTCATGCTAGTCTAGAACTATTGCTTGCACTTCTGACCTCCCATCAGCATTCCGCTTGTCTGTTTAATAGGACACGTACGCATTGTAAGGGGGGCAACTCGCATCTGACTCTTATACATCCCTCTTATAAGGATCGTAGGACTTGTAGGGCCTGTATCTTGGGTAGTTGGGGTAGTTGGCCGCTCCCAAGTCCACTTCGGTTTCTCTCTTTTGTTCGGCTGGGAGCGCACTGACAGAGAAAAGCAGCATAGTTAAAATAGCAAGGTTCCTGGAAAGATGCATGTTTTAATAAATCAGAGTTGAAGGTAATTAAATACAACACGGCGCAGAACTCGACAGGCTTAACAGGAATTAAAATCCAGTGTCCTACATTGTCTTATATATATATTACTAAGTTAGCCTGACCTAGTAATGTGGGAGACAATTGTATATGTTATTATGATTAATATATCTATATATCCTGAGACAATCTGAGCTCTACATGATCTATACTTTGTATAATAGCACCAAATTGCATCAGTTCAAGAATAGAACTATATTGTGAGACTACGCATTTTACCCGCTAGCAATAGCATTATAATAAGTTCAGATTTACCCTACCAACGTTATTGTGGTCTCAACTTGTCAGTATGTATTTGGGTCACTACCGTGTTAGATTCCTTGGCTTAACCCAGAAAGGTACATACTTCTCGACACATGAAGAAACCCATGACGAAATAACTTAAGGCAAACGAATACTGTAAATTGGGTCCAGTTATTATAGGCCTTAGCATTGTCCAACTAAGGAGAGAGAAGTTTGTACAGGTAATGCAATTACATGTTAAAAATCCTAAATCATAATATAACGGCATCGGGAAGCTCTCCGTACTTTAGGGCATAATATCCTGTATCATACTTCTACTGGTATAACTCTCAGTATTTTCATGGCAATCCATCACACAAAGGGACTATTATTCCATTCGGGATGGCACCGTCAATAACCGATATGGACCCAAGTGAACAACTGCTCTATGATAAAGAATCACACCAATGGATCCAGAATAAGAAAGTCTAGAACAAATACTGACCTGCACGGGGGCAGATTGTTCTGAATACTGTTGCTATCGTCATGGTTGCGGCACTTGGGATCCTAGTAGGCTATTACTAGTCTAACCTAGACCGCCGTTGCACTCAGCAGGTCTTTCGGTATTATGAGCCGAACCAACAATTCCTTGCTCCGTACAATGCTTAATTTATATGCAGCTCCCCTAGTAAAGAACATTGAAATTACCTACCATTTTCAGCAATTCAACGGCTCGTTTCTCAATCGGAACATTTTCCGAGGCAATGCCAGCCCTGAAGTTAATGCGGCATGGGATTCTCTGGTGTTAACTATCCGTTTCTTCATGGAGCAGCTAAAAATGTGTTATGGGCTAATACTAGCTTCTAGATCGTCCGCTAAAAGTTTCCACCGAGGACGCACAAATGGTAGGAATCTCCCCTGATAAATCCAAGATTAGTGGCAAATATGGGGGTGGATATCCGGCGAATCCGGCAGGCCTACATCATTGCATTGTTTGGTAAAATTGCCTCTGCTTTTACCCAAATTAGAACCTTCTCCAAAGTCTCTCTACTATAATTACGATACTACCATACACGAGGGGAGTGTGCCTTTATATAGTAACTACATTTTTTGTTATGTTTGTGAGTTGCCCCTCCCATCACATGTCTCTGTCGGTTCCCCCGACCACCACACACTGATGCCACTTAACAGCCCACTGTCTGGATATTCTCCGCCAACAGTTGATGTGTACGGTTGATATTGGGTCCTAGGCCAAGTTTGGCTTTGGCCCAAAGATCCACACCTGTTCGTTGATTTTAATACTCACCATCGATGTCGGAATTATGATCAAATTCAGCAATGGGTCGAAAATAACCAGCTCCCCAAGTTTCCAACTTCGGATTTTATACAGCGTTAACCAGCGGAGAGAGACAGGATATACCCCCAGATACCCTAAACTAAGTTTAGAATGTTGTCGAAAATAGCATGTTCCCTAAAAATCTTCTGGGTCAGCGCCCAGTAAGGAGTATATCCGTAATAGAAAGACTGCAGGACAAATATGGATTTCTCTCTGACAATTTCTTATATGACCTTGTTTTGCATTTGATTTTATTTGCTCGTTTTGAAAAAGTACAATTTTTTATTTATGTTAAGAGCTTCAAGACAGCGTATCAGTGACAATTAATAAACCATAAAAAAGCTTTCTCCCCATCAAAGAAGCTTGCACGATCGGTATAGGTAGACCGAGACGCAAAGACGGAGACTTTGCCAGACAACAATAATGTAACGGCCGAGCAACTTGATTAAATTGGTGCTATCTTAAGAATTTCAAGCGTGGGGAAAGAAAGAAGGTAGTGGGGGGCTATACGGATGTTGTGATTCTTATGCTATTATAATCTATTTCTACTTGTGTGGACAAGGTTATATATCCCTTCACGATCATATTATCGCAGGATACATTTTGTGCTATTTCCTAGATAGATATATATGTTAGACTTTATCGGTTTAGGTGGCATAAATTCCAGAGACATTTTTTTGGGGGAGCATTTTGTTAATGGAACATGTCTTGAATGTTAGGTATGCTTCCTAGGGCTTAGGGAGAGGATTTATTTAGATTGCACTGTATCCTCTGACGCAGGTTAAGATGCCCGTGGCAAAAATTTTCAAAGGTAACGATATTTAAAAATCTTGACACCCATACACCTTATATTATGCAGAGCGTTTCATGGTTTGTGCTCTCTAGGGCATGTTATACAGGGGCACGGAGGAGCAAGGGCGATATAGATATTGTTGTAATATGCCAAACAAATACAGAACATAACTTTTCTTCACTATTATAGCGCAGCATAGCGCGGCTTAAAAAAACCATAGGTAGAACAAGATACGTATAGTAGCATACGAGTGAAACATCCCAAAGTCAACTTCTATAAGGGGGTGTATGGTATTGGACGGTGACACACAGTGAAATACGGGAAGGTGCAATTGGTGGATTAGAATAATAGTCTGCATCGGGTCTGCCATATATCTGGACAAAGTATATCTGACTGGTCTTGGGTGAAACAGAACAAACAGCAAGCAAGGCTTAGGAATAGACAACTGCTGATGTTCCTCGTTAATCCATACCGTGGTTCTAATGAGCTCGACTTTCACTTGCCAATCCACCCGATTACCCAAATTGTTAGAAGAGAGATACAATATGATATGAGAGTTGCCAGAAGTATTAGACTTGTAGCAAAAATTTCTATTTCTAAGTGAAACTCGAAGAACTGAAATTACCAGGAGGGAACTTAATTCTATCAGGAAGGTATGGCTTGCTTCTATATTATGCTGAAGTTCTTCACTGACTTTAGAGAAGCGGGTGTCGTGTAGGCGGGTGCCGTCGTAAGCCCAGAGTTATTAATTAAATAGGCCAATATTCACTGGTCTCAACTAAATTTCAGTGAACTCCTTGTAATTTAGATGTGAGGCAATGTTTGAACGAAAGCTTGGGTACATGAGACTAAAGAAATTTCAATTAAAACTGGCCGCTTCTATAAATGAGGATAGTGCATTGTCAGTTTGGAAGACCCACAATGTCATGACTGCTTTTTCACTGAATGGCCAACTCTGACTTAGAAAGATCGCTCCAGACTCATTCCTGTCCTTGTAAGTAACTTCAGAGCTTTACAGGGTGAAAATTTCAAGGGCAACAAATATTTCACCGGGGACAATGCTCATATCTGTGTTAAGAATTGCTAACTATGGGACCAGGCTGACAGAAATTGCAAACTGCGAGTCGTCATATGGGAGATACGACTGATACAGCCACCGCAACCCGATTTGAGGCCCTGCAAAGCGTGGGGGCTTAAAACAAATTTAATAGAAGTCTTAACAATGTGAAGCTACTGGACAATCATACTAGGCAGAAGTATGATATCATGACTACCAAGCTTTACTGGGCGGCGTTAGCCCACCATTCCTGGGCCCAGCCAATAATATAAAATACCAAGTTCTAACTGTTAATATTTTCCACGCCTATATATACACAATATTTTAAATAGTTTATTTGTCAGGAGCTCAACCGTAGAACCTATAGGTTAGGTTATATACCGAAATGAACTGTTGAAAAAAAAGTGAAAATGAACAGTTAAGCAAATGAGATTCACGTATTATGGGTCATCGAGGGCCAATAGGGCCAATAGGCCAGAGCGGCCAAAAGGGCTCCATCCCTTTACGTTATTAAATGCTTAGCTATAGTATAATATAGAGCTGTAGAGTGAGCACTAGTCAGCATAAGTTAGTGTTAATTCATATTAGGCAGATATAGATTCTACTGGACATTTGCTGGACGGTCTTCGACTATATTTCCCAGGTCAACATCGTCTGCAAAACCCGAAACGTATTGGCCAGTTATCCAATCATTGCTTACCGGGGCCAGCACTACTTCCCGGGCCAGCACTACTTCCCGAGCGCCGGCCGATGCTAGCAGAAAATTGATCGGCGACCCGAGAAGTTTTATATCCAATACGTCTATCCGTTGACCCACCAGCCTGTGGGACCTATCTGTCAGCCTTGTAGGTCTTATGTAAGTTAATAACCTTAACTATTTGCTAGTTACCTGGGAAAATTGGATATCCCTCTTATATTGAACAAACATGGTTCAAACAGTTACTCCAATGATGCTGGAGATAAGTGAGGATGTTATAACCAAATAATTTCTACAAATCTGACAGCATTCAATGGCCTACGTAGTACATAGCAAGTATGACTAAAAAGAAAGAGAAAAAGGTGTAAAAAATTAACCAAAAAGCCACAGTATATATGAGCGCCCTGGACTACAACTACAATGGTCGCAATCAAATCAGAGCAGGAGGCACATACTTGTATTAAAGTTTAACTTCTGAATGAATGTTTGACCTTTTTTGTGTGGATGTAATATTATCCTCTGGACAATTGATTCTTTCTGTGAACATTGCGCTACCAGGGCTCACAGCCAAATACTATGTGAAACAAATCAAACCCTGTCGCATAGGCCAAGTAGCCTTACTGCACCTTATTAGCTGATTCTCTAAGGTCATTTGAATCTAGCCCCACTAGGCCTTTTTGTTAAATTAAATAACCAAAGACAGCGCTAGCCACAAGCCCAGTCTTATCTCTTCTAAGAAGTTCTCTTTATCTTCACACTACCCTTATCTAGGATCATCTCGGTTCTCCTGTAGGAAGCCCAAACGTATAAGATTTTGGTGTTGAAACAATGCTGTCTTCGTTGTTCTGCCGTGTTAACCAACCTGGCGGTCTATATATGGACATTCGGTCAGTAATCAAATGCCCCCATTAATCTGTTCTCTGATAGCAATTGACTCAATTTGGAAGACTGAGCAATGACTGTATTGTTCTCAGAGGAAACAATCTGGAAGCCAATAGTGCTTATTTACGCGGAAGTCTGGTCCTTTGCGTGTCAGAAAGCCTCTCAATCAAGCACTTAAAGCTTTATCTTATAGGGAGCGTTCACATCCGGTCTGGCCTTCTTTCAGCATATCTACTCTTTCAATAATTTCTGACGTTCCCTATGTAGTTTTCCGCTTCCACCCAGCTATGGCTCCCACGATTGTGTCATCAAAGGGAAAGAATTCCTCTCAAAGTTGTGGACATATAGAGATGCAGGAGGAAATAGAACAGAAATACTTCACCCTGGAAACTATGAGTTTCCCTTCGAAGTTTTTCTTCAGGGCTCGCTACCTGAAACGATAGAGGGTCTTAAGGGCTCGTCGATCATTTACCGCTTTAGAGCTGTGATAGGGAGGAGGTATATCAGGAACCTCATTGTTGAGAAGCCATTGCGCATTGTCCGAACTTTACAATCGGACGCACTCGCTCTGATCCAGCCATCTGTGTGACACTGTCCCTCACCCTCACCTGGAAGAGACATGGTGCTGATATTATGCCTAGTATGTGGAAGGGGTGTGGGAGAATAAGCTGGAGTACTCAATCAGTACACCCGCCGTTGCTTTGGTTCTGGGCACCACTGTTCCTGTTGAGGTTTCCCTGACTCCTTTATTGAGAAGCTTGCATATTGGGAAGGTCGATTTCGAGCTTGTCGAGCGTCAACAAATTGTCCTCAACCCTGGTGAACCCGAACCCTTAACGTTTAAGCGAACGTTCACCGAGACGGTGTTGAGGGATACGTATCTAGTCCAAGAGACTGATCTCTTAGCGACCGATGATATACAGGAACGATACCAGTTCTCACACTTATTGGACTTGCCTGGATGTTTGAATGCATGTCGACAGGATGTAGATGAGCTAGGGATCCAGATCAAACACACGCTGAATTGCCGGATCTATTTGCACAAGCCAGATGGCAACAGTGCCAGGGTGAGCTTATTAATCTGATTATAGTGTTGCATCAGTGTGTTATTAACCTATTCTAGGTTTATGTCGGTCTTCCAGTTGTCTTAATCCTCTCCCCTACAGTCGAAATTGACGACTGCTCCAACATTAAAACTCATGTTGCAGCCATGGACTCCCCTCCGCAATATGGTGAATACACGTTTGATGTACCTTATAGTGAGTAAAGCCCAGTCTAGTAGGTCCCGTTATCTTGTGCCACTATGCAACCACCTGAGCATGGACAGTTCATGTTTGCCTTGACTGCTGCTAATTTGGACGTCCTAGGCCCTGGTTCTCAAACATCATCTCTCAGTACGACTACAGAGGGAGAAGACCCGCCGGGGTCTGTAAAAATTGTGATGCATGAGGCTGCTTCAGGTATTGATGGTAGATCTTCCCCGTGGGAAGTCAACGCAACAACATTAAGTACAGTCCCGAGTTATTCAGCGGCAGTTCGAGCAGGTGCAAAGCCCTGGGATAAAGCCCTACCAGACTACAATATGGCGGTTGCTCGTAACTCCACTCCACTGCAGCTACCACGGCCTCCACAACAAGTTCATGTAAGTGATTCAAATCTCAGAGTCTCTGAGGAATATGCACAATATTAGTCGCCAGTCAGGTTCATACAGCTGCTGTGCCAGTAACAACGATCAACATCAACATCAGTTCAGCATACGGTCGGCTGCTCTGAAGTGGGATTGCTGATTCCGTAGTTGACATGTACCGATAATAGCCAATGTATCTTAAAGCAGTGTCATATTCCATCTCGTTCTAGAGTCGAGATAAAGTTTTAGCACAGATTCTTCTTTACGTCCTTCGAAACAGTTACTTGCGACCGCTAAAGGATTGAAATATACACCGTATACATCCTGATGCTATAGTACGACTAAAACGTTTTTCTCAAAAATACCGATAGGGTTAGTAAAATATCAAAATATGAGCAAGCTGGGCATCTGGTAACGACAAAATGACCAGAATTATTCCCTAATACTTACAGCTTGTCACAAATGGAATCTAACATATATTTAAATTTTTTTACAGAAAAAATTTCTCGTCATTTGAGATACAGCACATAAATATGAGAGTGTAAACCCCTCTCGACAATTTAGCTGTATATAGTAATCTTGACATCTATCCAGCGCTCTTAGATTTATCACTTCACAGTTCCTTGGGTACTGTTAGTTTTTCATTGCAAGTGATATTTTGTTACAGTACTGAACTGCTCTTTTCCACGGTGAAGGCTAAAATAGGCACTATAATAACATATATTTCTACAAGTAACTAACCTGCTTGCTTAGCGGTGGCATATGCTTGGTAGAGTTATATTTCAGTCGAGAATATTTTCAGTCTTCTACAATACACACAGATTCGAGAAGCTCCATTGATGATTTACAGTTTGTCCTCGATGTCTGGTTCTAAAATCCACAGGATGGTTAGCGGACTTCTGTTATCCGACAACACCGCCGACTGAATAGAGTTTGCCTATGGAATAGAGTTTGCCGTTCGGCGACTGAACCTAATTTTGTTTTGTTTTACAGAAACGGATGCCAAACTTCCCATGGATCCATAAAGTACCTTGGGCGTTAAAAAAACCTAGTTCCCCTGACAGTGTCTATAGTTGGCTAACCATAAGAAGGCTGTCTTAACACTCCACTTGCCTAGCTTTTGTCACGCCTTGTAAATTGGCATAGACTACAGCAAGGCAGATTAAAAATGTTGACAAGTCTCTCTATAGGTGACCCTTATCAAACTGAATCAATTAACGGACAAAGAGGGGCAAGAGTAATGCCGCAGTGGACTTTAACAAACTGTTTTGTCTGCAAAGAAAGCTAGACCCATTGAAGCCATCCATGCGACCTACTACGATGGCTGACGCCGACTACTGGAGTTATGTCCTGACATTTGTCTCCATTCTTAGTTGCACGATTGCGACAATTGTATTTGTAATTGAATTGGATATTATATCAGGGGTCTGCCAGAGGGAACACGCAGACGAGTGACATTGGTAGGCCCGACTATAGGGATATACAGGCAGATCTATCGGCCATCCTGACAGTTGCCCAGTATTTTGGCTTGGACAAAAGTTCTGGATATTTTCACAAGTATTTATCAAGTTATCTATCCTCGGGCTTATACGAAAGCTCTTTATCGTGATCTGCAGGTTGCAAATAGCTGTCGCCACTCTCCACTGCTTCACTGTCGTCTGGGGGGTAGTAGCCCTTGTCGGAGATATCTTCTTGTGTTGGCCCCCGCAGCAATTCTGGAACAAATGTATGGACGGCCAGTGCATGCAAAATCAAACATGTTATTTTATAGTCCTCGGGTCATTGTCTCTCCTTGAAGACATATTAACCCTCCTGGCTCCTCTTGTGGAAGTCTGGCAGACGCACATGGCACCGCGCCAGAAGGTTCAACTTATGCTTCTATTTTCGCTTGGTTTCCTGTAAGAACTTTCTTGTCCTATTACTCGAAGACCTGTAGCTAACTGGTTGCCTCTGCGCTAACGAGGGTCTGTATTTTCAGTCTCCGTGTTGTTGAACTGAAAAACTATAATCCTGAGAACATGACCGGTAAATATCATTCCAGTTTACAAGTAATTTTTAATCCTTATTCTTAGCATGTCATACATACAGCTAGTGGAGCCCTTGAAACAATCTGGGCGTTCCTAGAGCTTCAATATGCTGTTACCTGTGCCTGTCTGCTTCTTTTAACGCCTAACGCCCATCTATCGTCACTGTGGCCGCTTCTGGAAATCGAAATGTTGTTCCCCACGTAAGAAAAAGCGCACTGGACACTCAGATTATAGCCGTACATACACAGCATGGCCCTATGACATTGGATATTCAACTGGTCGGTGCTCAGAGGTACGTGTGAGGCCTGTTATGCCCCCAAGGCATAATGGAGCGCGCAAGAGGCATCTTCCGCGGCGCGGGAAATTATGGTACAAACTTGTATTCACTAGGTTGTTGAGGACCGGGTGGATATAATTTACTCTAAAGAGGCTTCTTCAGAGTCTGTATGATAGCTTCAATACTTCCATTGTGCAATGTACTCGTAGAGGTTGAGTAACTACGATTATGATAAAGATAATCTGGGATAGTGTAGTGCACTCTGTTGTTGGGCAAAGGACAGGTATCTGAACAAGTTCTTGCTTAGAAGATCTCATTCTATAAAGTACACATGCTATTAATTCTATGTGCGCGGAAACCATGGCCACCTCCCCTCTCTCCCCTCTCGCGTCGCAGTCTGCTCCTATATTCTATCTGTTAAGGAACCGTAAGTTACAACTAAATCGCACGTACAGAAGCAAACAATCGACAAGGCCAAATATAAAAGTGTGAAAGAAACAGCTGAGACGAGGAAAGGGAAGTAGATTTAAGAACACCCATGGACGTGGTTGAATTAGTAGCGAGACTAGTCCGACAAGGCCAGAAACAGGTTTGTTTGTCTGCCCCTACAACCATACTTTAAATAACCAGATATACAACATTTTTACGATCTGCTGCTGGATGCAATATATCAGCAACTCTGCAGCAAGGAATCCGACAAATGAGCCCGCAGGACGTGCAAAGTGCAGAGCCCCCTGCAAGGCAGGCACGAAAGGGATGACGAAACCGACTATGGCGGCTAGGATAGTGCTGATAACAAAAGCAGCAGAGGCGCGACTTTGTACAATCGGAAATTTTGACGTACGGAACACGTGGACATTCAATATCTGTGTTAGGAGCCTTCATGGCCAGATCAGCTTCTTGTTTGCCGAACAGGATCGCAATACATACCCCTGCACAAACCAGTGTGCGCGAAATCGGTATATAGCCTCGGTATCCTGCGTACTACGGATATAGTAATAGAACCAGCCAAGGGCAAATGTGCACATGTCGATAGTACAGCTAGGGGGACCCAGAATCATCGTAAAACGAACCAAGTCTGTGAATATTATTCTCCCCTTCAGTTAGCACCTGAGGTTTACACAGCTATCAGTCACAAGCTCGGTAGAGTAGGGGAACGAACCCGGTGTGTTCCACTTTCGAGGCTGCTGAAGGCATTCCGGATCCATATTATCCCATGGAATAGTAACCTGGCTGATGTCATACATAACGTTTTGTACGAGGACTTGCAAAGCTGTCATCTAGATGACCGTAAGCCTGCATCTCAACAAAAAACTAGCATATATATGTCGATAAGGCCACGAACCGGCGAGAATGGCAACCACGCGCTAGCAATCATAAAACTGAGAACATTGCTTAGGTTAGACGACACAGCGAGCTGGATCTCTGGTAAGAAAAGCGCGACGTCCATCGTGTGCATGATCTCGCTGGGTACGGGCCAGTACCTTAATGTACTTGATGCTATTTGCAAATATCAATCGACCGGTAGTTATGCAGTCAACGATTACGTCCAGCTGCTTCTCTGCCAAAATCACTTCCTTCTGTCAGCAGATCTGTGGAGAATATTTACGTGGCTATATACTCGCCGTCAGAGCAATCCTTCGCCGCATTAGAACTAGAGCTAATCGATATGGCAACATCGGCGTTTTGCAGCGCTGAACAGTCATTAACTCCGTCGCCAAGCATCCCAACACAATGGCCTTTCTTCCGTAGGCGGCCCGTGATCCTAGCTTTCTGTACAGGTGTTAGTTTTGCGAATATTACGCAGCTTTCAAGCACTTGATCCAGCTGTACGTCGTCGAGTCCCTCAAGGTCTGCACCGATAATACCGCGCCTTTGGCCATCATCAACACTGCGAACGATGTCCAACTTTTGACACAGCCTGCCAGCCACTTCAAGGCTATCCCCTGTCAGTACCCGGATATCCACTCCGAGACTCTGTAGACTCCAGATTGAGGCCGCTGCATCCTCTCTTGGTGAATCCCGAAAGGCTAGGTAGCCCTCGAGCGTCATGTTTGCTTCCAGGTTTTCAATCGGGCTTGTCTCTGTAACCTGGGATGATGAGAGCGGCCTGGTCGCAACCACGAGCACTCGGAGGCCTTCATCGAGGAGGTTTGATATACATCCGTCTATGATTGCTCGAGTCTCGTCGTTCAGGTTTACCGTGTGAGAACCCACGCGGACGCGACTACAAAGCGGGATCATCTCCTCGTACGCGCCTTTGCACAATAAAACTATCTCATCGGTCCAGGAGTGCATTACGCAACTGGACCGACGTCTTTCGAAGGTAAATGGAATATCGAGGATTTTCTGATGATGAGGTACGGCGATACGATCCCCGGACGGGTCACGATAACTAAGAATGGCCGTGTCAATATCGTCCCTTGTGCCGAGCTGGTGACTTGCTGTTACATAGGCGAGCCTTATAACTTGCAGGTCTTCCTTGCCAGCCGGATCCAGGCTCAACTCGAGTGATAGATTTCCCTGAGTGAGTGTTCCCGTCTATTAGAAATTTAATTAGTACCATGCCATGCGCTCGGTCCAGACGGCGACGTGTACCTTGTCACTGCACAATACCGTCATTGCTCCTAAGTTAGCAATGCTATCCGGGCGTCGAACAAGGACATTCTTTTGGCGGAGCGAGAGCATCCCACGGACTAAGTTCGCGTTCACAATCGCTGGAAGGAGCTCAGGGACCAGGCCAATAGCCGCGTTAACACTGAACGACGCTGCGTGCCTCCAATTCTTTGTAAAGATACCCGAAACGATGAGGACCTGAGACACTCATGAGCAAGTTTATTGATGGTAAGCCATCTACAAGATGGTGCTGGGGCCGCTTACAAGTGGATACAGTACGAGCATAAAGGCAAAGAGCATGTATGCGGTGTTTCGGACGCCCCGCTGAAATGAATTCAAGGGCCGGCTACTCTTGAGTTTCGCAGCGATAGAAGCGAGCAAGGTTCCTGCCAGACACAGCATGGTTAGGTTAATTAGAACACAGTGCAGCACGTTTTAGCTTTCCACTAACTGTCTCCTGTTGCCAAAGCCACGGCTACCCCGCTCCCTGAAATCACGCTCGTTCCCGCAAAGACGGTATTAGACGCCCCTAGAATGCTATCCGAATGGCCGGGGAGCGCGAGATCGGGGAACTTCTTTACGGGCGCGCACTCCCCTGATAAGATCGACTGGGTGACTTGCAGACAGGCAGCTTCGAGAATGATGCAGTCAGCCGGTATTGTGTCTCCTGCGGAAAGAAGGACAACGTCTCCGGGGGCCAAATGCGGCTTTGGCACGTCGATCTCCGCAACAATTCGCGCAACGGGCTCGGATGCCTTGATCAATTGTCGACGCACCCTTGCTGACTCTGGCATGTGCTCCTGTAGCTTAACTACGGCTTGGGTGCATGCATATTCTTGCCAGAACCTCACTATTGATGAAATGACTATAATCACGATCATCAGGACAAACGTTGCCTAGCTTCTGATTAGTATTCGGCACTCGGCACTTACGGTGGACTTACCCAGTTCCGTGTTGGGACCACAATGCTGGCGACAGCAATAGCTGCAAGAAGAACGTTGAATGGACTGGGCAATATCTTCAGTATGAGCCGCCAAGACGACAGTGGTTTCCGGGCCGTGAGCTCGTTGGTACCCATGATCCGCACCCTCGCCTCTGCTTCACTATGGTTGAGACCGCTCATCTGTGTACCGAGGAAAAGGAAGATGCCGTCAGAAGACATGCTCGCAAATTTCCATAGATTTTTTTCGCAAGCCTTATATCCGTGTAGTCGAGGTGTCGCCCAGCCAAGGCCAACACTGAGCTCTACTGGAAAACATAAGTTCCTGGACGAGATTTTATGGATCAAAAGACTTTCTTGCCTTCGTTGAATTGTTGAATTCTCCCCGAAACATCAGGTTGTGCTGCAAGGCCGAGGCCCCTTAAAACAGTCTTTACTCTCAAATATAGATGCTCCATAATCGTGCTCGCGAGTAATTTCAAGTGATGGCAGAAGCGAAATCCTAGTATATTATATATGTATTCTCCTGATGAGCGGATAGACGATATTAGAAACAGGTCATAGGGTCACAATACGGAGAATTGACCGGCTTAAAAAAAACATCTGGTAACCAGGCTCCTCCGATCTCTCTGTCGACTTGTTTTACAAATGAATTTCCAAGGTCGCCATGCGGCGTCTATGGATGGTTACAGGAGGTAATATGCTCAATATCCAAGTCCTACCGTTCAACGTCATCGTCCTCCAGTTTTCCATTCCTTCTCCCCTCACTTCCCCTAAATAGGCAGAATTAGCGAGAGATAGACAGAATCTGAGGGAGCATGGGAAGACCAAAAGAGTAGCACTGTAATTACGTAACGGTCCAGATTTGATCTCCACCTATAAACACACTCCAAAAATGCGAGAGGCTTGGCTCAGGACAACGGAACTCACTACACCCCAAGCCATGGACGCCACTGAAACCTCAAAAACTTAATTATCCAAAGCTCTTTTGATTATTTTCTAGTAACTTGACATGGACACTCCCTAGGGCTTTCCCTAGTTAATCTTACCTCACCGGCTGTATTCTCGGAGTTCCCTTGGCATCGTAAGTGGGCTGCTCCCCAAATAGGACTATAACTTAATTCTGTAATCGTCCCCACAAGGCTGAAACCTTGCGGAGTAAGTGGACGAATAATTTGGCCTAGTCAATAGAGGAGCATTTAGGTCCCGACCGGGCTACTACTAGCGTCGGCCGAGGCTAAGATGATGATTCCATGGATCTTGATTAGCCCTGAATTGAACTACCAATATGGGGATTCGTTTCGTCGTCGATTCACTGGTAACCAAATTTCAGAGCCCCGTGGCAACCAGGGGTGAAGGTAGATTTCGTCCGTTGCTCGGCGATGCGATGTTCTGATTCAGGTATGACGATGGCGTCGGAGAAAACGCCGAAACAGTCCGGCAGATGCCAAATAACTCACATCTGTCTCCACTGCGATAAATACTGACTCATACTGACCGGCGCTCATTCCACGGCTCCCGTAGCGTTCTCCTCCAGTAGTCGCTCCATAGCATGCCGTGCTGGCCGTTTGGTAGACTGCTCAAAATACCGCACGTAGAGTAGCTAAATTTTGCCATTCTGGATCATCGGCTGGGCCCAGGAACGGAAGGGCTAACGCCGTCCAGCAAAGCTTGGTAGTCTTGATGTCATGCTCCTACATTTAGATATCTCCCCGGTGGGAAAAGTTTCCTTGGTCAGATTACCTTGCCCCACCGCCCCCACACAAGTTACAGATCCTGTGTACTCAAGCTGAGACCCTAGATAGGGCTGAAAAAAAAAAAGTTTAATCAATAGAACGATTAAGAGAGTGAAGCTACCAGGACAATAGCATTATGCAGAAGAACTGTGCCATCTTTGCAACGTACATCCGTGTATTGATTTATGGGGCTAACCACAGATACGCTCAACTTGTTATTTACGTCTACTTGTCAATGCTAGTCAAAAGCTTCACCCTCTAGCCCACGTTCTACAAGTCAATGGAATACGTATGTTACTCAAATTTGTGTTCGCTAGTGTCTAGAATGCCTTTCACTTGTTCTTTGTATATTATTATTACTATTTTCTCGTTTTGCTAGTTTGTATTAGAATATGGTTTCGGAGCTTGTAAAATATGCATGTGCCTTTTTACTCGTAGAATGCATGTCATATTGAGTTGTTCTTACCTAACAATGACAAGTCCATTACTCCAAGTTATTTTGTCTTGTTCGTCTCTTCCCCACTATCATTTTCCCCTTCATTCCCTTCAGTTATCAAGATATCAACGCATCGCCCAATATACTGATGTGTAATATATAGTACAGCTTTCGAAAGTTATGCGCCCAGTAACTGCCAGGGGGGCCAAGATTCCGCAGTGTCATCAATGAAATCCTGTTTACCAGCTGTATTACCGGAGGCACCTTGAGCAATGGCGCTGCTTGCTCTCGTGTCGAATGCCCCTGTATTGCGGTTATCATCGACCAACTGTCTGCGTGGTGGCTGGTATGACTCCTGAAGAAACAGGCACCCGAGACTGTCAGTGTGGCTCTGCGAAGCTAGTGGCGCGTAGCAGGCTTCTGTTGAAAGGCTGTAGGATTTCCACTGCAATAATGGTAGTCTATTGTCAGCTATAGCGCAAAATACAGAGTAATAAAAATCACAGGTGGTCTTATCGTAGAGCACGAGCACAGCTCACGTACAACTTTACCGACCCCTTTCCTTAGCGCGCCCGCGAGTTTGTCCCATGACAACACCTTGATGCTTCGGCGAATATGGCGAGGCTGAGAGCTACCAAACCCCATAATAATATTAAAAAGTTCTCGTGTATCTGTGTCACCACCGTGAATGGTGAGAGGATCAAAGATTTCCAGGTTCCGCCGGATTCGGTTCTTTTCTGCAGCAGTAAATTGGATGCAGAATATCGCTTCTAGGAGGGTAAGGATATCAGTGCCCGTGAATACACATTGCCTTCTCTTCGGCCAGTAGATACAACTGAGACAGCCACAAGAGCGTTTTCCGCCCTTCTCCGTGTCGTGAATTGAAAACTTGATACTGATCATGGATGCACCTATAGAGCAATGGAAGTCCACAAGACGCCTATTGGCCTTGAGTTCCTCCGCAGACCAATCTTTAGTCAGACTATTGAGATCTCCATCGATTTTAATTGCCATTTTCCGTGGGCTTAAGCATGCAGCCTGGTGTGGCGAGCCCAAGGTATCAGTAGTCGGTAGACCCGAACACCCTATACAGAGCCCGGCCAGAATGGATGTATCCCCTGGATCCATTACATGCGTAGCCATATTAGGATTACCCTCGTTGGAGGGAGCTTGTCCATGGCACAACAGATATCTCGCGTCTGTTTCTGAGGTGTCCAGATGAGTTCCAAACCCCTGTTGCCCATCGACCGCAAACGAACTAGTAAACGGCCGCGCTAAGAGGCCCATATTTAACTCGCACTGCAGATCTATTTCACTTGGCTGGTGCAGTTGAAGGGGTTCAGTATACGTAGGGGAAACGTCCGAGGACCAAGTAGAACTTAGTGTAGATGTATTTTCAAGTCGGGGAATAGAGATCATAGGGCCGTAACTGAATAGCCCAATGTCCATAGCATGTATGCAATCATGACTGCGGACGATGAAACTTAGGGGTACCGCTGACGGTGGGAAACCGGTCAAGTCAGGAGGAGGTATCTCAACTGAGGCCAAGTACTCCACATTCCCAGTTCGCAATGTCATTGGAGTGAGTTCACACTGACACTGTTTCAGTCCGAATGCGACGGCGTAGAGAAAACTCGATTCCCGAATAGCGATGTAAGATGAACTGAGCAGGACAGTCATTTTGGAGCCTTCGAGTGCTTGCTGTGGGAAGTACCCAGATGGTTGGAATTGTTGAACAAAAGCGGAGCGTAATGGGGACTCCATATCTTGGGATAGATTTGAATCTGGAGATAAATACCGCGGCGGCAAAAATGGATACGCAGATATGCTATCAGATTCATTTGCCAGAGCTATATAGCTTGTTTCACTTTAGTATGAGGTCAGAAAGCAAGACCCTCAGGTGATTAATTGGTGGGTACGGCCCGATTGGATATTAAGACGGAAGTTTGGAAGCCAGAAATGGGCCTACTTCTTCCAATAGGATGCCAACGGTCTTCTCTCAAGGCAGCAATAATAATATAACTAGATTAGAAGACCCGTTCTATTCATCTCAATTACTGTGTTCGCCCTTATTCGCGAAATGAATAGTAAGATTCGCCCATTGTTGAGAGGGGCATGAAATAATCTGTTAGACTCTTCACTGTAGCATACACTGAAAAGAATGCTTTTAGGATTTTATACTCGCGGCTACTTGATAAATATGCTCTTAACTATTATTGAAATACCAACACCATATATGTATAACGGACGGACTGTGTAAAGGGTCCGGTCAGATCAGATCCTACCATGGTTTTGTCTTCGCGTCGACCATGTACGGGTCCGATGAAGCCGTGGTCCAGCCTGCTACTAGATCTGAAGGAAGAAAAAAGGAAATGAAAAAAACAAAAAGAAAAGTTGCAACAAGGACGCTGTACATTCTGGATGGGTATTCACTTACATTAATATGTCGGGAATAGTTGTATTTTTAGTTCACTCCAAGTGATCTCAACACTCAGTAGAGCTTACTCCCATTGCCACATACTGGATAAAGCCACCACTATCATGAGGTACCGATAGTTGAAACACCACCGACAAACCACCATTGAGGCAGTACGTGGCGGACGTGCACCATAAACAGAAAGCCTCCAAGGGGTATATATAAATATTTTCGGATTTCGAAAGCAACAATGTGAAACTGACCGTATTATTTGCAGGTATCACATAACCAGAGCTATTTATTATAGCTATATTTCTATCCAGCACACACACGCATATAGTCATTAGTATTCCTCTGTAGCTAATTCAAAACGACTTATTACGTTTCTTATGTCACGTTGGAGCCGTAATCAGTGAGGTCCGGCTTCTGATTCTTTCCCCGAATATGTAGAACACATACGGTATAGGAATAAGAATAATAGATATAAATCCAAGAACACTCGTGGCCCATTGTATGCCCAGAACTGGGTACATCCTGTTTGCTATCAGAGGAAAACAAGCAGCAAATAGCGACCTTAAGAAAGTGTTGACCGCGATAGCACTGGCTGATATTTCTCGGAACGTATCGACGAGATAATTGATTGCCGCCAAGAATACAGTGAAGAAGCCGAATCCCATGGCCACAGCTCCAAGGTTAGGTAGTATCCAGGGGATCCTGGGCGTACTGGTCCACCCGAAAACAAAGAGACCAGCAGTAAAGGACACAGATCCTGCCATCATAGGTATCAAGCGGGCCTCCGGAAGGGCAGCTTGGTTATTCTCACGCATGCGATGAATGTAGAAACGCTGGTTAGCAATACTTGCACAGGCTCCAAAGTTCATGCCCACCAACAATGCCAAAAATGGCAGAGCACTGACCACTTGATTCCAACCTCGGTCGTGTTTAAACACAACTGGGAAAAGTGCCAGGTTTATGTAGAGGATGCCATATACAAACGAAGCATATAAGGCCATTAACAGACAAATAGGTGTGAGCAAAAGTCGAAAAGGTCGAAGGAGATATTTCCACGCGAGTGTTCGAAACTCTCTACCTTCTACTTCATGCCTGGCAACAAATCTGAATTGCCCAGTGTCACGGCGGAGATGTTGGGCTTTGTGGACGAGGAGAATAGGGGCAAAGCTCTCTTCCAGGAAAAGCAGATCAAGAAGAAATATTGAGAACATCATAATTGCAGTGATCTCGGTGATGGTTAGAAACTATTGTCCGATAATTTCCTTGCAGCACTTACATATTCGGTCCATCGCCAGCCTAGCCTACCCTGGATAATCGCACCCCCGACAATGGGCCCAATTGTTGGTCCACCGACCACTGCCATGGTGTAGGCAACTGATGCAATCCCTCGTTGTTCGGCTGACCAGATGTCACTCATAACACCCCCCGTTATGGCAACCGGGGCAGCCGCGAAAGCACCGCCGAAAAACCGGGTAATAAGCAGAGTCTGTATATTTGAGGACACTCCAGCACCCACTGCAAAAATGGTCCCCGCAAAGTAAGCAGGAAGCATAGCCCTTTTTCGCCCATATGCCTCGGACAGAGGTGCCCAGAACGCCGGTCCACAACCAATTCCTAGGAGCATAAAGCTGATACCAAGGGTGCTCACCTCCTTACTTACCTTGAATTCTGTGGCTACTTCGTGAATGGACATCGAATATCTATTAGTGTTAGCCGCCCCTGTACTACGTCAGACCTAAACTGTCGTGGGGTCGCATACACAGATGTTGCCCATGTTGCACCTAGCAAAGTAGTTAGCTGCCTTTCTGCTGGTCAAGGGAGATCAACCATACACATAGTACTGAATCCATAAAGCATAGTGCACACCGCTTTTTTCCTGAGTGGCCAGTTGGTGGGCTTATAAGGATCATCTCGTCCTTCGAAGTCGATAAAAATAAGAGTGTAGGGCCATCCCAGGGGAATGCCCACCCGTGCCTGTTTCCGAATGAGCTTCCGCTCAGTTCTCATTGCGATATTAGTCATGATAATCCTACCGGCATCGGATCTGTCCTCGTAGAAATGACTTCGGCCATAAGAATAGAAGACAGCTGGAACAGTATCGCTCTTTCGCAATTCAAGTACTATATACACGGGCCATGCGTTAGGAGAGCGGGAAGTGCGAACTTGTATACTCGAAGATGTCACGCTGAGAACTATACAGACCGCTGATATTCTGTGTACCCTGGGGGCGTTCATGACGCCCATACCGCGACACCTTGTTAAACCTTTGAAGAACCGACTAGTCTGCTACGAGGAGAAAGTTTTTGCATCGTTGGTTGGGTGTCGCATAGGGAGGACCTTGTTGGACATAACAATGAGAGAGACCTCTGTGGAGACCACGAAACCAGCTCCCGTTTGCACGTCAAGTCTCGTGGAACATTAAGTTGCTGGGCAATTTTACAAATTTATCTCTCGTCTTATTCCGAGTCCACATTGTGACCGAATCTGGCTATGGTTCTTAGAGAAAGATGGATGTATTAGCCTGCGAGATTATAGCTTCAGTGCTCTCCTGTGGCTTCAATCATAGTATTAAAGAAAACCAACAGCTTCCCGGATCCAGAACTTATGGCACTACTAGCAGCTCTGGTAGAACCCCACAATTCAAAGAAAATGTAAAATAGTACTTTGTGGTAATCCCAATTTCAAACTTTGGATCCAGATTGGCTTTGGACTAGAATTTCTGTAACAGTATAGCAATGTACTGGAACGACCCTAGAGCACAAACTGTTATCGCGAAGGGAAAGTTTCCGATGCCACATGCTTCTTTGGTACCATGCTCTGTGGATCTAGCCCGTCTGTCCGAAGCGGTTTGCCAGAATTGTTCACTCGCTCACTCCAGAGGCAGAAATTCGCTGCACTTCATGGAATTCTGCAAACGTCCTTAAGTCTCCTTTGGGAAGGTTTGGGATCGCCGGCGTATACCCTTCACTACATTCCGTTCGTGCGCCTCCAGTACAACCAAGGAACTGTTGCCAATTATGGTCTCTCACAAACTTGAATGGATAGTATGAGTGGCATGTATAAACTATTTCCTTCTCTACACGTCGTCATCGATCTAAGGAATTACGGTTTATAAATCCAGCCGCAATCAAACATCAGAGTATAAGGATCCCATGTACGTGGGAATAGAATCCAAGATTACCGACAGTTGTGAGATATTCTGAGCAATTCAGTTTGGCTTACTACCGTGGGTCTGGTGCTGAGAACTAACACTATCTGTGCCAGGAAGTGCACTACTAGCCATTGCAAGAATAATTCTAGTCTCGTCTAAGCTATGACTCCATCGGGCACATGCCGTAGTCGGTGTATGCGACAAGGACGGATACTCATGTAGATGTGCCAAGCCGCCGTAATAGGGTCCTTTACTGTTACAGATGAAACATGGGCACGAAATACTACAAGATATCATAACTAACAAAGAAGGGAAAGTAAAAAACCGCAAAAAAAAAGAAAAAGAAAGAAGTAAGTATATATAAACTTATCCAATGAGAAAAGCTTATCGCAAACAGGCAAATACAAAAGGGCCACCTGGTTTTAGAGCATTAACAATATTCTGATATATACCCAGCATTTTATCTTCGCTCGTAGTAACGTTAAAAATTCAGGCTGTAACGACAATGTCGAAGTCCCTGCACTCAAGGGACTACTTCAATCTGGGACTCGAAAGTGGAAATAGTCGTCGAATCCAGTGTTAAGGCGTGCAGTCTTTACTATCTCCGAGATTACGCCTTATTGCTTATCATCAGTAGCTTCCTAACTAGACGCCCACGCTAAGGAGGATAGCCAAAAACGGCTCCCTTAGACCATCATGTTCTTTTTGATTCCAAGTCCCATCATACTATGTCCTTTCTTGCTCCCATCTTTCCTCCGACCCGCAAAAATTCTCGCCCATGAAAGTGCTGTTACCCTCGCTTTCTACTTCAAGTCTCCCTTCGTTGCTAGTTCCCCGTAGACTGTCTCGGTCATGGTGCCTCGCTCCCGATCAGTCAGGCCTTGCGAGAAAGAGAGTCAGAACAAATGCAATATCAGCTCCGCCATGAATAAGATCTTTTTAAAAAGCGGATTTGATGGATTCCAACAGCAGCCTGAAACTCGACAGTGAGGGCTCCGACTCGGACGACGAACCAGGTGACAATTTCTTCAACGATGAGGCCCAGCTGCCTCCCGAACACTACTTGGCCGAAGCTGAGAGCCTGGGTGTCTCTTAGCTTAAAAAGAAGCCTTACAGCGACGGCACCCAGGAAAAACTCGATAACACCCACATGTACTGGAATAGGTAACCATCCTGACACCAAAGCTATATTGAAAGCAAACCGGTGGCTCCCTGGCAGGGATTGTAAGCACATCTGCCTTGACCTAGTGCAGCACCGGTAATGGATCTCGGACTTGGATGAGACTTTCTGTTTCATGTATGAACTTTTTTGGCTGCAGTACAATATCCAGCAACGTAAGAATAGTTACCCAGGTATTAGATACAAGAGCTCTCTCGAGTTGTTCTGAGCATCTCATTCTCAAAACAGTATGCAGTGTCGGGACTGGGCAAAGGCAATATTACCATGGAGTAAGATGTGACAATCAAACCCCTTTCTGCCCTTTACAAAGAAGGAAGCGCCGCTGATTATTTGTAGGTTATTACCATTGTGGCGGAGCAGAAAGGCCTTGAACTTGCGCTGTGGCTGTAGAAGAGCATGTATGTCGAAGACCATCCGTCCTCTTAACCACCACTGACATGACGTTTCACTGCGCCTAGCTTACAAAAACGATTCTCGGCAATATGGCATCGTCGATGTCGTTGATTTGTGTGCCTCCTTGGAAGGCATCACGATTGGACATATTAGCAGAAAGGTGAGCATAAAACGCGTGCAAAGAAACGAAACTTTATCAAATTACACTTGGGCAGCGAGTACCCAGAGAACTGGTACTAGGAGTTATTTGATCGTAAAAACAAGTTCGAATGGACTGACGAAAAGCCAAAGGTGAACGGTGAATTATCCATACGACTGGACTTCGAGCCGCTGACGTCAAATCAGCTCAAATTTAATACACCCTACAAAATCAGATTCCATACGGAAAAACTCTCGATTTTCAATATATCTTCGTAAGTTATGGCTACGGCAGGTCAGGCTACCTTTACAGCAGGCTTGGAGAAGAATGCAATATCACAGCTGGGTTTGTTGACCCGGATAGTTCGCCAGAAGGAACGAAACCCATTAGTGGTAGTATAGTTGACCTGCAGTCATATAATATAAATGGCAATTGCTTCTAAAAGCTGAAGGCGAAAGAGCTTAACTAGGACGAAATTAATAAAAGAGGCTTTGATTTGACCATAATTAATGAGAAGATCAAGGATGACGGAGGTCCCGTTATGTACTTGCTTTATCTATAGTTGTTACATGTACCCCAAGGATGGAATTGAGATGACTTTGCTTACAGTCGTCTTGACCCTTCCCCATGCCAATATAAAATTCACCTTGCTGGCTTCAGCTAGAAGCTGACTATGCCAGGCAAATTCTAGGTCCTGGTGGTAGGCAAGCATAAGCCAAATAATTGGGTTCAAGTCCTAAGGCAGAAATTATTATCCGCCTGGTCTTAATCCCATAGAGACATATATTATATAAACAGCGATTTATAAGCACTGTTGGGATTTGTAAACGGTAAACACTCTTTCTTCAGGAATATGATCGACCAAAACGGATCGGGTCGCTCTCTATATGCGAGGAAGGCATCGGCATGATTGATTGTTTCACATTCCTCTCCAGGCAACGGGATCCGCCCTCCGCGATCACTGATTTTAGCAGCCAGCCACATTTCACCAGCAGGCAA
Source organism: Aspergillus tanneri (assembly GCF_003426965.1). NCBI lineage: Eukaryota > Fungi > Ascomycota > Eurotiomycetes > Eurotiales > Aspergillaceae > Aspergillus > Aspergillus tanneri. The sequence continues at coordinate 238,494 of NW_022984634.1, read as the reverse complement.
TCACCTTGATATCCACCCGATGATAGTCGTAATCCTGACGATCACTATAACACCTGACCTAAAAGAGGTATCCAGGACAATTAACAACCTAAGGGCCTACCCGCGTTGACTGTTTTGAAAGCAAGGCGGCCAGTGATTCCCGAAGCCCTAATAAAGAATTAGCCGTCGCTGGCTGGTACTGTCAGAATACGATACTCCATATTGGACATCATGTGAAGTAATATAGTGACGTGGCTATATAAGCCGTGCCTCCAGAAGAGGAAGGGTAATGAGAACACATCACAACGGATTCAGAGAATATTCAGGCTCTCATATAATTCCATATATTTCTGACAATAACCTACCGTAGGAAGCCACATGACGCCTCATTCTCGGCTCCTTCTCCCCTGTCATGAACCTATCCAATCACCCCATACTTGATGGGTGTGAAGGAAGCAGTAAAGGTCGTACATGCATGCCCAAAGCTCAAGAATTCATTCTTGGATACAAGGCGGCATGACTCGCTGCGCGATACTGAATTTGTTTACTAAAATAACGTAATTAGCGTGATTGGCTCCGGTATGTCGTCCAGGGTCCTTGGAAAGTACGGTCAAAAATTTTCTATCGTGCTGTGTTTCTTTATTCTTTTTTTTTTTTTTTGGTTTTTTATATTTTGGCCAGTTTTTCAGCAACCTTGTCTAGGACCACTCCCCGCATGGCTTGTAGAGTCTCACAACATCCCTCAGTAATATCTGCAGGGGAATGTGTCAGAGATTCCAATAGGCTACGGGACTTGGACTGGATGCCTGGACTAGCTCAGATATCTGTCAGTTCAAGATCACACAGCAAAATGTGAATGAAGAACTTGTCTGAGAAGCAGTTAAAGTGATGTAACATATAATACGTCTATTTATGTAAGGCCGACTAGACAATATCTTCGAATAGATATGCCCTTGAAAATTCTTGCGCGGAATATTTATATGGTGAAAACTGCACTGTCCCTAACCCAGAACAATTCTTTGTTCATTTTCCTTGTTTGAGGTACTAGCTATTCTGTTTGGGTGCGTCGGTCATGGGTAATAAAACTAGGCTGCCGGTACCAGAGGTAAGTGTACTTGCTGAGAAAGTATCTTCTTTCCATCCTTAAAGCTACACCTAGCGAGTTCTTCTAAGCTAGGGCAGCGACACTGAGGTCTTATAAATTTGGCCAAGTCCATTCCAACTAATCACAGAGAATTTCAAGTACTAGGCGGACCATGTATCGAGGTAAGCATGGCGTGACGACAACAAAGATGAGATTTGGCAGGTAACAAGACACAGCGGAGATTTATGTCAAGCACTGATGCGAATATATCCACGATCGATGCTGATATCCCACTCCGCCAGTACGCACTCAAGGAGCTCGATAAGATGGTGAAGGACTTTGCGAATTATCACCAGGAATTGAAGTCCGACTTGCCAAAGACACAAGCGGGCCACATAATGCATTACACCCAGCGGAGGCTCAGAAGGCACATATCATTCATGAGGAGAGAGAGGCGTTTTGGGAACTGTCCAAGTACGTCAGAGCGTGTTTTAGCGCCCTTACTTCTCGAAAGTATTCAGTATGTATCCCAACAATACACCTGATGCCCACTCTCTTTATTCTTTTCTGTTATTTGCAACCAGGTGGAAAATACCTGTTGGCCTGCGTACCAGGGTTGGACCCAACCCGGTATGTAGCAAATAGGCTCCAGACAATGCAGAAACAAGATTTCTGCTCACAAAGCTGCACGGGGAAATGGAGGAACGCAGGCTTAACCCTTTATTTTAACCTACGTTATGATCCAAGTGACCCCATACGGACAACCAGTGACCAGTGGCGGTTTGGCGTAATAACATCCATCTCGTTCTTGGCAGGTGGCCTTCAGCGTGTCAGTTCTTATTTACTAACTGTTAAAGCTCCAGAATACTTAACCTGTTACTACAGAGCACCCTTTTCGCAGACCCCCTCCAAGAGTATTTACTGGGTCGTAGGGGCACTATTTTCTTCCCTATTGGACCCATTGATCAAGCCCTCTCGGTCAGTCTCCTACATATGGGAATATGCAGAGCCACCACAGGCTTAGCACTGGCTGGGAAGGCGACGAGTGCACCATTACTGTAGGCTGAAGTGGCCCCCAATCACATCGGTGGTACGGCTGCCTTCTACTCTAACATTTTAGACATAGGGAGTCCTAGTCTTCAAAGAGTTCGTGAACTGAGTAGCAATTACCGCGCTTCCTAGCCATCTGGCAGTTGAGTGATGCATTAGGTATTTTCTTTGGAGCGGCATTCAACCTGGCAGTTCTCCAAATTGCCGTTTCTGGTACCATCGACTGGAGTGTAAACATCTCGGCCGTCTTGATACCGACAATTGTTCTAGCCTTACTGGTGAATTTATTCCCGTTATGCTGCCTCACTTGAGCGTGCTTGTTACACAATTTAATATCACCAGAATCTCTTCTACTGCTAATAAGACAGGAAAGGTTTGCAATCTGTCCCCCTTGCCTTCCCATGTACCGCCTGCTTATAACTTACCCTAAGGTTCAGGTATCTTCCCGCCTCTGAATCATTCATCTTATTCGGGCCGGGGCCAGCTCAACACCTCGCAGCTCGCGACATAATCTATTCACATTGCCAGTTGCGGATGGAATGTATGCCCACACAAGCACCTCTAGCTGTTGGAATAGAGAATGTGAAGATCCCGTTATATAGTATCTTAAAGTTTACTTATTTCCAACGCCTCAGCCTGACATTTTTGATGGCCGATCACGAAGAGCCGACGATATGCGCCGTTCTTATAACAGTTATTAGGCATTTTGACACCCTTAGTATGCATGCCCTTATCACTCTACTCAAATTAACAAGTCGACTGTTTACTCTGTGACCATGGCATTCCAGGTACACCAGTCCACATCCATTGAAAACCATTCTAAACCTGTCCAAATGTAATCTTCTTGTCTGGAACAATCCTTCCTAATGACAACGCATGTGGCATGACGGGTGTATGGGTGAGCCTTGCACTAGGCCTTAGTAACTTTGTGTAAGAAACCGGTTCCCCTCCCCAGCGCCATTCTGAATGGCATCACGCCAATTAACGGACACCGGTTTCGGTATACCTGCCTTGTGGCTCTTCGATAGAGTCAGTCGAGCAATAATGTTACTCCTAGATTTTGTCTATATATTTATAACTATGCTTACTCTGGTGTTCTCGTTTGAAAAACTATTAGCAGTGGCGTTCACGAGCCCATCGCTATCACCCTCGGTATTCTATTCATCATTGCATACTCGCCCAATGCAGGACCAGCACTGTGGGCCATCTCAGCCGAGATGTTCCACTCGGTATTCGAGAAGTAGGTCACTCGCTGGCGGCTAGTGTGTTTTTTCTGAAGTTGTGAATCTTTCTATTGTGCTTCATTCCGTTGTCTGTTGCTGCCGGGGGGTATAAAGAGTCGGTTGCACTGTTCGTGAGTAAGATCCTAGCTAGTATAATAGACAAGTAGTGCCAACCGCCCTATACCCTCTACTCGTGCCGGAGACTAGAAGCCGGTACGATATATCGACTCGGGAGTGCAGTACATCCCGCAAGCTAATCTATAATAGGACTCTCGAGGAGCTGTAAACTGTCTTCGATATTCCGACAAAGCGACATATCCAGTGTCTTCTAACCGTCGTGCTTTTCTTGGCTGGCGGAACGTCGTCTATTCTCATGGCCGCGTGGATTATTTCTCTGGCGAAGGAAAAAATGTGAGAAGCAAACAGGCAGCATCTATAATATCGGCTTGTTGACGTTTCTATCACTGTTATATGATTGATCTGGACTTCTCGCGGTTGAAGAAAGGGAGCTTGGAAATAGAAAGGCTAGAGAGAGAACGAGTGCTAGACCGAATGTGTCTCTCAGAAACTCGAGGAATTCGGGAAGTGTGGTTACTTGAGCCTGGGTCTTCAATTGTTCTTCAACTTGAATCTGTGATTGTTCGGCTCGCTCACGTCATCGCTGCTCCTCTACCTGTCGTCGCTCGGCTTGCTCTCGTAGTCGCTGTTCTTCCTCAAGACGCCGGCGTAGGTCCTATATCTCCTCGAAGGACATTTTGGTTGCAGTTTGACGTGACTATCAAGATGGCTTGTAACAAGATATTTGTGCCCTGAAACTTGGGGCGCTTTTACAGTTCTCAATTGGCTGGTTATTATGCCAATTAGCTGTGGTTGAACTAGATTTGCTCTTGCTGAGTATCTAGAAATATTGGGTTACATCTAAATCTGTCTAGGAGGTAGAGGACTTGAGGTCTGCCAGTTTAGTGTATAACAGTTCCTGCTTCTATTCTACTTTCCAGTTGCACCTCTGGCAAGATTGGCCCTCCAAACAACTAAAGTTCTGAGTTATCGAGCAAAACACCTTTGCTTTCAGCCAGCTTCTCATGGTACAGGTTTTTAATTTCCTCACAAACCTTCCAAATCCTCCTGCGGTTAGCAAGTCCGGGAATGTAAGTAACTCTCCCTGTCTTATATTGACTCTTTTCCTCAAGTTCGGTAACTATTTTGGACAGTCTAGCCTCCAGCTCTTGCGACTTAAATGGGTTAATATTATGAATTTCCCAAAGCCAAGGCAGATCATTTTCCAATCTTGTTTTCCAGTTTCCGTTCGCGAGTGTGGTTGTGTGCATTGACCATGATGCAGCTTTAAGAGCAAGCACAGATGGCACAGACAGGAGTTCGAATATTTGACGTCGTATTTCATAGGGAAGTATATTGAATATGTCATAGGTTTTCTGGACTTTCTGAGTCTGAGAAGTGTATGTTTCATCAATTATGCCTTGGATTTCGTCCAGATATCTGGTCAGCTGAGTGATTTTCACTGGATTTGTCACTAGAAGCTATAGTATTGTTGTGTAAGTAGAGGTTTAACTTTCTAATAGTGGCTGAATTACCTCTTCGCCCTTTCTGCATTCCCAATATTGCTCATATGGTGGCATGGGATCCCCATAATTCAAAAGCAAACTTTTAATCGTAAACTCATCATCAACAAGTTCCTTGCAGAGGGAATAAAGCACATCTCCATTTATTTCTTCATTTTTAAAACATCTAAGGAGAATCTCTTTGTAGCACAGCTCATGGAAAGGGAAAACAGGTCTCTCTACCTGATCTCCGATCCAATCCCAGTATCTATAAGGGATTAGCACAGTAACGGGGGTAATAAAACAAATTTTAAAAAAGAATTCACACTTACGTGTAGAAGTAGTATGGCGGTTCCCTGTCTGGGTTTATAGGAACGTTTTGATCTACTTCAAGGTTAGAGTACAAGGCCAAGCTGATGGTATATTAAAACCCACCTTCACCTGGATAAGCATGGATAGCATTCTGAAACTTATATTTAGAACATCTTCCTGACGGTTTGAGCTAGGCAACAACTCACTGCATCGTCATAAGAGCCCTGGCCGGTAAGAAAAGACCTATATTTGTTAGGACACTAAGACGGCCCGTAATAATAATATATAACAAACTTTCTTTCTCCAGGGACGTCCGGATTGAGGCCCAATGCGCAGAGCGTGTTAAGCCATTCCAGGTCACTATCTCCAATAACATCTCCGCTATAGGTGTAATCGGTTTCATCATCAGAATCAATTGAAACGTTGCTCCGGAATGTTGAGCCACATATCGCACAATAAACGTCAAAGCCACCCATTTTCCGTAATGGCCTTCCAAGGAGAACCAATGCAGTTAATACAGCTCTTGAAGACGCATTTATAACTTGTTCGTGATAAATCTTGGGAGGTTAAATTTTAGCAAAATCTAGGCTCCCATGGGGGCTAAAACTTAGGCTCCAGTCTATTATTAGAGTCCCTGAAAGAAAATTTGATGTGGTGAAATTGTTAGGGATCTACCGTATTCGGTATGGTCACGTGACCTTGCTTAGTCACTCATCTGTAAGATATACGGCTAGTCCCGAAAAGGAAATAGAGTACGATTGGTAAAAAAGGTCTTATTTGAATGAATTGAGCTGGTTGGGCTCTTCTTGATTATTCTTCTTGGTTATTCTTGATTGATTATATTGTTGTGTGCTCCGCGGGGGTTTTACCCCGATCTAGTCACATGATTCTGATCCACCAACGGCCATATTATCTGATCTACTGTAAGAGTAGGCTGGCCGTTGGGAGGGGATTTTCCCTTGGGATTTCCCTCCCAAATGGGATCGGGACGGGAACGGGACAAATTTCAGGAAATTTATGGGAATTAGGGATTTTATGGAATATCCCATTCTCTAGATCAGGATTCCCTCTAATTTCCATTCGGGAATGGGACGGGAAACGGGACCTAATTTCTAAGATAAGTGGGAATGGGAATCTCCCATCTCGAATCCCTTGTAATGGGAATCCCTTCCCAAAAGACTTGGCACGGGGTGGGAATCAAAATGCAATTCCCATGGAAATATGGGACGGGACTGAAAGTCGCCCGCGATCCCGAATCCCGTCCCAACGTTCAGCCTACATAAGAGTAAGCATTGGAGTTTGTGAGGATAGATAGACAAACGTTAAACCAGGGGATCTTTAGCCTAAGAGAAGGATTTGACAAATATACAAGGATCAGTGCAGTTCAACCTCCAGTTGCTGCTTATATTTGGTTATGGCTGCCATACAACTCCAGATTTTGACCATTTCCACACCGTGAATCATATTTTACCTCTATGTCCGTAAACATATCTCCGCATCTTCAAAGCCACTCGATGTTGCCTGCTACAGGTTCGCAAAGCATATATACTTCTATATTTGGCAGCTTCAAACCTACTTGGGGGAAGTAATAAATCGAAAAGTTGGTGTCCTAATCACGCAACTGTGCAAAAATGTAATAACGTTAATAAAAAGCTGATATCTTTATTCAACTTCTCAGAAGAGATGTGAGAAAATTAAAGCAGATATGAACAAAGTAAACGCAGGATAGCCAATTACTGAACCCAGTATATCAGTCACATATTAACAAGAGTGTGTAAATAAAAGAGTGGACCATGCCCTCATTCGAAATTAAATTATTCCTATTTCTTATGACCAAGCAAAAGCACAGATGTCTTCGACAACTCGTGCATTTAGAGGCCGAGATTCGCCACCCACCTGTGTTGAGCCATATCCGTTGTGCCCTTCACTGAGCTTGTCGGCGGCAGATGGTTGTTGCACTGTCTGATTCATTGCGGGTAGGAATATGATCTTGTTGTTGGCAGCCTTGACCATAGACTGCGTCGCCTCAAGGCACCGAATTTATATTGCAGGGGCAGAGGAGAGAATGTCAGCCGCCTAGAGTGGCAGGGTTAAGTGCACATTAGTTCTCGGTCACTAATATATGCGAAGATATTAGAGTACCTGACGCATTAATTTTGTTAATTCTACCTCGGCCCGAGCAGCAATGACTTCGCCCTCGCCAATCTGCTTGGACTGCGCTGCAATAGAAAGCGAGCCCTGTAAGTCATCGCTGAATATGATATCCTTGATAAGCATTGACTCAACCTGGACCCCCCACCCCGAGGCCGCTTCCTCAATACCCTATGACGTAGACTGAGCAATCTTTTCGAGACGTTCAATTGTGTCCTGCAGAATGCGTGCTCTGATGAACTGGCACAGTGTCGTTTGGCTACGCAATATAAGCGCCTGTCGTACATTTGAAATCCCAAGCGCCGCCTTGTGGGGAGAATACTTAATAGTAGATAACAGATGTCAAGTTTAGGGCCACGTTGTCTTTAGTCATGCAAACCTGGAGCGGAACTTCAACAATCTGGATCTTAATATCCACAGATATGAGTCGTTTAGTCAGAGGGTTCACATTGACGAGGCCAGAGTCAACGGCTCATTCGAAGCTAGCTTGCCGATTAGCACGCAACTCTATCATAAATATCTAGGCACAAATATCGTCCGAATTTGGACATCGGGCCGACTTCACCTTGGACAATTGGCTTGAACAGGTTTGGGCAGCAAAGACAGCAGGGAATGGCACACGTATATCCAATACCGCCTCCCAGTCCGTGAACTTAATAAATGCATATTTTATCAGTAACAGAAGAAAGGAGAAAACCAAAGACCCTCACTGTAAAAGGCATCTAGCACGTACGTAGTGTTGCATACCACCCATGCACCTCCTCGCTTTCTTTATCGTGTTTAATCTGCTGCGCATATTTAGGCTGCAAATCGGCAGGACGCGCAGGCTGCACATTCATCAGACCATGAAGGTTTTAGAATGGGATCTAACGTCCCTAACCGGGGACTTTCCATCCACGGTGCTGCTGCCTCAGTGGGTTGAGAGGGGTTGGGAGTGGTGTTGACAATCCGGCAATGTGGTCGGGTTGTGAGGCCACAGTCGGAATCTGTACCGTTGGCTCCTTTCTTGGTTTGGCAGGGATTGGTGGGTAAGAAACGCATGGTTTGGAGAATAGAGGGATAATGATTCGAGATAAAATTCAGAAGCTATGGTATGCCAAAACCACGAAACTGCACTGTACTAGTGGAGGAATGAAGCACCTATTTGGATACGACTGGTAAGAGGATGTTAATGATACCAGAATGAGAATGACATGAACTTAAATAGGAGATACTGCACGAGACGAGACGAGTTTGATTGTGGCGAGATCCAGCTGATTACTATATGCAGCCCAGTCACAAAGACCACGTACCTTGGATGTGAGGAAAATCCATCGTCCATGTACATATGAACTTATAGTGGACAATGGGATAGCCCACAAAGTGGATGAAACCGGGCATCATTATATACAAGATAAACACCAGATTTATTTCAAATCTATACGAAACTTATTCTGCTTTTGAAACTCTTTCGTTCACTTCGTTGAGCCACTATAAAACCATTAACATATGTTATGACATATGAAACAAAGATGGAAATAAAGTCAAATCAACTCTATTCGGTGCCTGCAATGATCCACCGCTCCTCCGTGACCAAACCTAGTAGATAAAAAACCAACGCTCAATGCAAACCGACAGCGCAAGCCGGCCTCGCAGCGGTCGTCATAACTCTCAGTATTTTCGGTGATAAATTTGGACTTATAGTCAACAGCTAGCTAAACACAAATTCTTTAATTCTCGTCACACAGTATTTGTGCCTCACTAAGCGCTAAGAAGCAGGATAACTAAGTTCTTTAGATCTTCATTTTATTACTATAGAAAATTACTGGTAAAATAAAATGTAGAAATAAACAATGGTGCTAGTTTGAATATAGGACAAGGGATAATACTTGTTTTAGCCTTTAAAGAAATGAAAGAAAGAGAATGACGAAGAGGAAGAATGAAGTACGAGATCCACTGCACTGAACCGGGACAATCCCTTTTATGCCGCAAAGAACCTGAGCTATCTGAGGTCGCTCAACCTAGAGAACAGATTAAAGCCGGGGCCACAAGCTTCACTATGCACCAAAGAACTAAAGGTGTGCAGTATCGCATTTGATCATAGCTAACGCTTACTAGGGTCGGCCAATTGTTACCTCTACGTGTGGAATCACAAGGGACTTCGCTACCAGGAAATAGTATTAGGTGAGTCATGACTAGAGGACGACACACCGAATGCATTTGTATCAACTTATGTATATCAAGATTGGCTGCACTATTGGTATCAGGATCACTCCGATAGTTTCAAGCGAAGTCACCTCCCTGCGAATTGGGTGACAAAGCCCCCGGGTTGTATGCTGAACCCTTGGCAATTTGGATTAATTTGCCCAAAATAGCATACTCTAATTTAAACTTGATGCTGTATGTGACTGGTTTGAACATGACTTGGAGAGTGTAGAACCCGGCAAACTCGATCCCAACAACGGCCACGTCTAGAATAAGGATAATAATGTTGATAACAAGCAGTTGAATAAGGATTGTATAGTGCAATCTGTCTGGGCGAAGGCGTAGCAGCCTTACCGCTTGCCACATGTAAACGCTAGAGATAAGTGATTCCTGGAGACAAAAGCCTACAAGCTGGATCCGTTCCATCACGTTATATCCATCAGCAAACTGGTTTGGTTGGGATAGGTTGGATGACAACGACCCGTAGAGCAGGATGGTGGTGGGGGCATGGAGAACAACAGAGTCTATAATAATAGTCACAAGGATCGCACGGAGCAACTTTGGTGCCTGTAGGACTAGGTGGAGTCGCGACCAGAGCACGACCGAATGGCCTGTCACCATGGCATACCAGCTGACGATAACCAGAGAGACGGCGACATGAGGGGAGATCCCTAGGGGGTAGATAAAAAAGATGAAGCCCAGAACGTGCGGGATAAGACTTGAGGAGGCAATTAGCAAGCTCCAGAAGTAGGAACCCCGATATTTCTTAAAGGTGGCTAGGCAGAGTACCACTAGCTCGATAGCATTGTATAATACAATGGCTGCAAAAGCTGTCATAACATATTTCTGTACTTGATCGAGGTCAGAGTTTGGCTGAATGATCGCCTTAGCAGGGCTCTCAGTGAACGGCATGAGAAGGACATGTTACTGCTAGCAACAGAGAAATTTTGCGCGGCATATATATTGCACATATATAACACACATAGAGGCAGAGAGAGGTACAGAGGGAGGAAAGACATAGGACATATTACCATCGTCGGAGCCCTGGCCCGCATGGCTGAATAGAAACTTGGGATGCACTAGTAACTTAAAATTGATTGCCTTTTGTCAGCCGTTGCTAAGGCGGTATCGTCACGGATGCTGCCTACAACTGGCGTGATGCGCAGGAATCATAGAAGCTTCATGGTGACAGTTTCCCTGGCTTTCCATGGATCACGACCCCGACTGGGTGGATGAAAACAATGACGTACAGATCGCCCCACAGCCCCACATCTCTCCCCCCATATGATCAGGGAATGTGGATTAGGAATCATTTAGCCTGTTTAGGAAATGGGTCTGCCTCGACAGGAACAAGTGTTTATTGTGCCGTAGTGTCATTAACGGGACCGTTTATGCAATACGCCACACCCAGAGACAAGCTCCCGAACATTGATTCGGAATCAAACTTCAATAGCAACTCCAACAGACCATTTTGTGGCCAGCAGGGCGTCTGATTCCAAATGGCTGCATAGATATCCATAGTTTTATTTGGGCAGCCTCACGTGATGACCAACTGTGTTGAAAGCATAAAGGAGGCTAAATGTTGGTCAGCTGAATAGTATGAGCTAGTATCACCGATCATATAATAATATGGGTTGCTGGCTTAACCAATGCCCCCTTAAAGCTGCAATTCACCCTGCTCGCCGGCCTAATTCGCAAGAGCCTCGCGTCTCTACCACCACGGTTAAAAACCCTCCGCGCCGAGCTACAGTTGCTACGGTGGAAGAAGTGCCCACCTCCGACGAAGTACTATCGGAAACGAGCAGCTCCTGCCCATAGCCGCGGGACAGGAGCCTTTAGGGAAAAAGAAATTTGCTAGAACAGGAGAGCCGACCATTCCTAGTTGACGTACAAGTTAATGGAACTCAGTTTGCGAAAGCTCTTGTAGACACAGGCTGTCTTGTCTATGCTACAATTAGTAGTGCTTTTGTTAAATCTCTTGACCTCCCGCGCATCCGAATAAAACCTTGCACACTGGATGGTGTCGTGCCTGATCAAGGAACAATATGATCTTCCGACATATTCTTACAGAAAGGCATCGATGAGGCTGTGGATAGCATCAACTCTTATAAACAGTTGTATCCGCCATCAACTGAAGAACCTGTTGATCATTCACGGATATTCACAATGAAATTCCTAAACAAGAGAAGCCGTCCTCTAGACATAATCGAGAGATTCTATGTCTCTAGAGCTCGGAAACAAGCCAAGACAACTTGTATTTATCCCCAAAAACACATTGTACGCATGTCTCAAAGCAACTGGAGAAATGATCTGAACGACTGCTGCTGCTCACCCACAAAAACATGTAAGAGATGTTCTCTGTTGCTATCACTATAGTACGGTGGAAAACCTACTAACAGTTGTATTTAAGGTCCTTCTTGTAAGTTTTGTTCTATGCTGTCTGTTTGGTAAAACGCAGTCTCGTCTGACCGATAATAACCTTGAAAGATATAATCACTGCAACAGTAATGTAAGTAGCAAGATACCTCGTTTAGTTATGAGCTGTTGCATTTTAACCACATTAACAAAGTGCTGTCTATATTCAACTCTGTGTTGCGTTGGCCTTACTGGATTCAACTCACCTTTAAAGAAAGACATGTAAGGCAAAGGTACAATACTATAGGATCTAACTGTGGTGATTGTATTAAACCATGTTGCTGCACCTGCTGTGTTCTCATCCAACTCGACAAGGAGGTTGGCCAGCAGGAGACTGTCTTGGAACATGGTTACTAGCCTACTCCTGGGATAACATACGCTACGGAATAGGAAATTCATTAAGCAGTTATATTGAGCCTCATAGCTTTTTCAGAGTATTGCATGAGGCAAATGATGCAAAAATCGCCTTACCATGCGTACACTGGATTGCAAAAACGGTAGTCTATTATTTAGTAAGTTTGTAAAGGGCTAGAGCCCGTTTGACCTCTCGGGCCAATGTCCCTATTATCCCTGTTGTCCCTACTGTCCCCGTTGTCCCTATTGTCCCTAATGTCCCTACTGTCCCTATTGTCCCTACTGTCCCCGTTGTCCCTATTGTCCCTATTGTCCCTACTGTCCCCGTTGTCCCTACTGTCCCTACTGTCCCTACTGTCCCTACTGTCCCTACTGTCCCTACTGTCCCTTTTGGCCCTGTTGGCCCTTTGGGCCATTGGCCCTCGATCCCAGTCACGTGACTCCCCATCTTGTTTGTTTACCGCTTATTTTCCTCTTCCTTTCTTCCCTCCTTCAACGATTCCTTCTTGTACATAACCTATCTGTAGGTTCTACGGGTTCAGCCCTTGACAGAGTTGCTTGAATCCCCAAAGAATTGCTATATAGGTTCCATCGTTGGCTATTTTATATTTGGGATATGTTTTTTTTTTTTTTTTTTAGCCTGCACTGTTTAGCTAATATTAAAGCCTCCACTTGGCTGAAAGTTCTTGATTCGACGGGCAGCTGGGGCAGTAGCCGGGGTGGATAACAGTATAGCGGTAGATAATAGCTTTGCAATGTAAATTATTCCACGACCTTAAGTATTAGTTACTGTGATCGCGCAATTTTTTTCTTTTGAACCAGTTCATGCACTCGTAGCTATATTGTAATTTCGGACATAGTATTCCCGGGAGTCGCGCTGTATCCTTATCAACGCTTATAAATATAAAAACTTTCTTTGCTCTTGGCCAGCCTGCTATTATCAGCAAAGTATTCCACATGTCGTTAGGTTTAGTACTTACTCCTTGATATTCGCTTGGCAAATAGCCACAGGGCATTGGCCTTCAGCCGGAGCCTTGTTGAGAAAATATATTATGTTATAGTTACGACGACACTATGTTAACATATGCTTTGCAAACAGGAGTTTCTTGTTAAAAAAAAGTTGGCTCTACCGAAGACAACATCTCTGCTATACAGCCTAGTTCGGGTATAATAAGGGATAGGGTGCAGGTGCATGTGATGATATGCAGTGGACAGGTGACGTTAAGTTCCCAGTAATTAACAAAAGGTCTTCCACATATTAGTAGCAAATTGAACACCATGATCAGATGTGATAGCGCTAGGGATACCAGATATCCAATAAAATATTGGATAAGCTTATTAGCAACTGTGGGTGTATCTATTTGCTCGCAAGGTATTAATATAATACCCTTAGGCGATCAACAACAACCATAAGATTCTGGCAGCCATTAGACTCAGGCAGCTTTTAATAAAATCGATATCTATTTCTCTCCATTTTCTGTCAGGTATCGGCAAAGGTTTTAGTACTCCATAGCAGCGATCTCTTTATATTTTATTGGCATTGCATTTGTCGCAGATTTCCACAAAGCGGCGGACATGGGCGGTGATATTAGGCCAGTAAAACTACTTATCCTGGTCCGAAGGGATTTAACGTCAGGACCAGCGGCGGCCTTGGTATAGTAAACGGCACTTGGGTTATATACTACATTCAGAGATAGTAGTTTTCAGGCCGAGTTCCCTTGCAAAACAGGTAGCACCTTTATATACAGCGGCTCGAATAGCACTATGTTTAATATCCTGTTGTTCTGTGCCCGACCAGTGTTCATCTATTGGCAGGTTAATAGAGTCTCTTCCAGATATTGTCTGTTTAATAGATGTAGTAATTATTGTACTAATCCTGGCAGTTGCGGGGGTAAGACTTGGTTTCTTCCAAACTCTAGATGCGTTTAGGAGATAGTAAAAATGGTTCTGTAGCCGCTTATCTAAATAATCTCGTGGAAGGTCTTGTTCTCTGTGGAAGAGTGCGTCAGGCCCTCCTACAAATTCCCTCAGCTAGTAGTCCAGTATAAAGTTATACCTGCTGAGCAATACAGCCTATCGTATTTGTCATTTATTTAACCGTCGTAGAGTTGTGAAGATAGTCTGCTACTATGCAAAAACTGCTAATACTACATAGTTCTGATTCCTATTCCTTTAGTGCGTTAATAATGGCCCAATAATTCCTTGTTTGGGATCTTATAATTGCATTCCGCCGGCTGTTTTTCTTGGAGAAATAGGCGCAAGGCCTTAGTAGTCTCGTCCGTCAGCAATTGGAGCGTTAGATCGACGAATAGCTCCAGGATGAACTTTGGTTACTTGAAAACTTTCGTGTCTGGAGCACGCATTGCTGTCTCGTTCGGCTCTCCAATTCTCTGAATGATGGAACCAAAGAGCGTCTCCTCCCCTCCCTTGAGGGAGCCGCGGTCATTGGCCCAATCTCCATTCGGAAGAAGGGGGCAAATATATCGCTACCCCCAGCGATGGGCAGGCACTTCTACGCGGTGCTGGGGAATAGTGAATAGTACTCGAGCAGTATCATTGCCCGACTGCTGCCTGGGGAAGCAAAGACCTGCTCGAAGCCTGGGAGGAAAGGAGCGTTATGGAGGTTGGGTCTGCGCCCGACTCAACTTCTACAACCCCTTTTCCACCAGTCGAACCGGATGCCGACGACGACACAGGATAGATAAGGCCACGTTCTACCTTATCGTGCTATATGATGATGACCTCGATAGTCAGTTCCAGACGGCCGGTCGAGCGAAGGATGGCTAAGATCTCCGTGTGCTGGGTCTCACCCTGTCATCACCGAACGAAACGGTCCCTCCTACCACAAATACCCCAACTCATCCGGACGACATGGAATGGGGGTATGGCTGGATTGTTTCGAAACAACTCATCGTGCCATGGACGTTCCAAGAAACCGATGAGTGAATGCGACAGACCCGAATGACAACCTCGATGGCGCGGTGATGAAGCATGGCAGGGACCTTAGATTAAGGGCCCTTCGTGCCATTAACATCTCTGTCAGTCCGAGAGAACCAACATCTACTGTCACCGATTTGACCTCCTATATCTTCTCACAATTCTAAAATTATTCTTGCCAACCGCCGCATGCTTATCTCGGATTCTTCGATTCACAATTGTTTCGTGCGCATTGATTGATTGATTCGTTCTCGTCCCCATTCCATAACGCAAAAATAAAAAAAAAAAAAAAAAAAAAAGTTTCTAGTTACCTCTACCTCATTCGTGCTTATCGGCGCAATCTGCATTTCTTGAACAAAGGGCAAGGGTTCACCGATCTTGACAGTGAAAGTATCAGTCACGCAACTCAGCGCCTTTTGCCGGAGTGTATTAAGACTTTTGAGTCGGGCGTGGTGAGGATACAGCTGCCTGAACTCATAATTTTGCTTTCCGGCGGGTCACTGGCGTTTCTTTTTATAACAGCACAACTAAATCCCTACAACCGCAAACAGTCCGCGCGTTGTGTATAGCACGACAGTATGTACCTTCGACAGCCCGACAGGTGACTAAGGACACGACAATCACATGCAGGACATTCAACATATCCACGACATACAGGTTATAGAAGTTGGGGACATGGGCTTTCCTAGGGGTTTTGCGATCGTGTAACACTGGTGGAAGCATGGTCGTGAGGTGGTTAGGTTGAGTCTCAGTCGTACAATAGATGAAAGACTACAGATGATGTATACAGATTCAGCTTATCTACATAGCTGCATCTTAGGGCGGCTGGGTCGGACATTAAAGATCTAAAAAAATTGTATAAATATATCGTTCCCACTAGTTAACGGTTGTTTAGAAATACGTCTATAGTAATCTTTCTGTACGGGATGAACCTGTAAAAGGCATAAAATATGACAACGAAGGTGTACAAAGAAAAGTGTCTTTGATTTCAGCTTGAACAGTTACTCTACGTCATTTGGATATCACAATCGTACTAGGAGCGCCTGCTAAGATTGATCCTGTGGGCCTTGGAGTTCAAGAATGAGAGGTTCATCATGTGCCTAGAACATCCTCCAAAATAAAAGGAAGGATTTCTTCGCACCTAACGGACTCGGCACCTTGGGACGAATGGTATTTATTCGGATGTCCCCTGCCTTCCCAATATTAGGGCTTGACAGTGGAACTGGCGTTCGGTTTGTTAAGAGTCGCCACTTGCCACGTATTCTCTGTCTTCATGAAGGAGGCACGAACGCTCGCATTTTTCGCGCTCAATGCTGAGCTCTTGAGGCTCGTCTAAGGACATACTTTCGACTCTGTTATGCTGAAGCCCCCTTTCCATCCAAGGCTGATGCTGACGTGCTTTCGGTGTACAATAACTATGGTCCTTTCAAACGCTGGTTCCGCTAGAGCCTTGGGCATCCCAAATCAGCTTCCAGGATGCCGTAGGCTCCATCCACGATGCTCTGCAGTCCGTTATATCGGCGGACACCCTCCAAGGAGCCACGGGCGAATAGGTCGGACTGGTGGGGTTCTGCCAAGGTGCAAAGCTAGCGGCTAGTCTCCTCCAGCAGCAGCAGCAGCAATTTCAGACGCAGCAACTGTGCAGTCCTCACTTGGATACGAAGGGGTTTGGCCATTTCAGTTTCGCGGTTCTGATGGCCGGGAGAGCTCCCTTAGTCGCGCTCGACCCGAACCTGGAACACGTCCACGGCTTGGTATCACTCTCTCAGTTGACAACTATTGACGGCCATTGAACTGAAATGGAAGATTGCCCCGTTCAGCTCCGAACCCCAACGATCCACGTTCATAGAGACCGGGACCTGGGGCTTGAGTTGCATCGACATTTGCTAGAGCATTACTGTGAGCGTGACACCGCCACGGTTATCTCTTGGGAGGGAGGACACAGGCTGTCCATTAAGAACGAGGATGTCCTTCCATTGTGAATGAGATATTTGCTATGGCCAAGTAAGTCAATGTCTTAGGAATGTAATTCGTTTCGTCTACTGTTTTCTTTGTGGTCACTTCATCAAAGACCTTTGTCTCTATGGCCCTGCATGTCAAGTTCATTTTAGGTAGACATGGATAGATGCCGCCTCTTCTAAAAATCTACGCTAGAGTTACCAAATAATGCCCTTTCAAGGCAGTATTCGTCTTCACTGATCAATTTGTGACAATCATATTCGGCCGGGGTTGTGTGTGAGACTTGCAGACAACGCACACGTCCTGTACATACGAGGGCATGCAGTAAGGCTAGCCATGCTGACAAGTCACATTCTAGGAATGCCCCAACCACGTATCAGGGCCAGTCTCATTTTAAAGGTGCTGACGACTTATTTGGAAAACCCTATCTATGTTATCCTGTCTGTCGGGTGCCACTTCAGGGGTCTCAAGGAGCACAGCATCTGAAGTGGACGGACACTTTAGGACATACTGTCTCATGAGAAGGTCGTATCTGGTTTCAGGGGAGTACGGTAGATTAGCTATACTTGTGGGGTGCACGAGAGTAAACTCATGATGTGATAATATCAGGAAGAACAGGAAGGGGTCGGTAGTGAATCATTGTCTATCAGTACAGTCTACCAGCCTTAACCCGCCGCACCGGGCCCCGACCCGGTTCATCCTGTTGAAAGACCAACTCCAGCTGCCCCTCTGACTCGACTTCCCGAACACTGACTAGGTTTCGGAAGGTTTCTGTCTTTGAAATCCGCACACTCGTGTTCTCCAGCACCTTCGTCGGCTTTGAATTGAATGCTAGAGCCGTGATACTGGATATTGTGTCCCAGGCATGCGAGCTATGGCCCGTGATAAAGGTGTATATAACGTAGGTCACTGCATATAGACAGTATAACATAAGAATCGGGACAGCGATCTTGATCGCCGTCCCATCCATATTCCACGCATAGCCCAGAACATGACGCTGGAATGTCAGGACCAAACCGGGGGGCTTCACCAGATCATCACTCTGGGTTCGGGGATTTGTCCATAGGAAGTTACCATTGTGGAGGTTATTTCTCGACATCTGGAAGGCACCAGCTGCGTGGGACATGCCATTCGCCACTAAAGAGGAGATCAACGCTTCGTGCATCATAGGCCGATATGCAGGAGCCACCATGGTGGTTTCGCTCAGCGGGTAGCTGCCGTTTGCTGGGCACACATTCTCCGTCAATAGGAGAGACCGTAAGAGATTGTCCGCTATGGTTCGATTCTGATTACCGATCTGGGAAGTGATGCTGCTCGCCCAATCTTTTGACAAGGAGACTGCATACGACGGCCACGCGGGGAGTGTGTTGAGAAAATCCCGCGTGAGACAGGTTTCTGCTCGACTGTCGAAAATCGTCGTCGTCTCGTTGGTGGTAACTGTCATTTGCGAGGTTGCGTTGGCCCATAACCCGCTCACTGCACAGGCGGACACACTGAGATATTTCTGGCCGTTGTCACAGAGATCCGGCTGCACGACGATGGCTCCTAGCATTCGTCCTGTTGAAAAAGGAACATCGTCCACCCAGATGATCTGCCCCTGCTCCTGTTTCCGAGTTGTGTCCCAGAGTTGTCGTCGGGTGATCATAGTATATGGTGTGGTTTCCACTCGTGTGGCATTGTCGGTCAGATAGGATATCGGGAATTGGATGGGTTGGGTGTCATTCTCGTTCACAATCGCATTCAGCGTACAAATGGTGCTCGCAACTGGCTGGGCCATTTTGATGCTTGCCATGCCGGTTGTCGCTCGATCATTCACTACTGTGAGGGAGCGGCTTGCAGCCCTGTATAGAGCTGCCGCAACTGGGACATGTTGCACCGTCGCCACTGTTCCGTTGGGTGCGTATTGCACATACAATGTTCTTGTGAACGTCTCAGCGATGGATAGAGTACGCCGAACCACAGTTAAAAGCCCGACTGAGTAGAGCGGTGGCATCACTTCGAAAGCTACTCGGCTACCATCCCCCAAATCTTTAGACTCTTGCTGCATCCCGACCATCGTAGGCTGATCTTGTCCCACGCTTGGAAGACCTCTGAGATATTCCCAACCAATGGCAGGGGATTGTTCATTTTCTAAGAAGTTCACGACAAAGTTAGGTGTGCGGTTTTATCCCCTTACTCGAACCTGTATCTTACGGGTGAAAATTCTGCCATCCAAACGCGGGCCAGGATGGGTAAAGGCCGTCGGAAAGACATCACTGTAGCTGCGATTAAACGCTAATTGGTAGTCGGGCAGGGTGAAATTGACGGCTCTGGGCAACATTGCAATAGCGCTCGCAGGCCCAACCGCGGAAGCAAGTAAGATACTTGCAGAAACAAAAAGTACAAACCCCGTCTTTAGAAGCAACGGGAACCGGAGGGCCGTCAAACTGGCGCGGAATTCGGGAGACCATAAATATCCCACCTGGGTGGTGTAGTATGCAGAGAAGATGGCGCCAAATGGCACCGCCGAGGTAGGCTGAGTGAGCAGGTATTGTTGGTAGGTGACCATCGCCGTCGCGATCGAGATTTGCATCAGGACCTCGTGGAACTTGGCGAGGAATTGAAGTAGGTTGGACCACTGGCTATTGGTCCCGAGGAAACGCGTTTGGGTGTTGAGGACGATGAGTGTTATGGCGACTGCGAGTGGAATCATATGAAATTGAAGAAAATAACGAACAGCGACCGATCGGTTCCGCTGGATGGCGACTTTTCGATGCTCTGCCTTTGATCTGTCCATTCCATCTTCCTTGGTCCGTATGCTGCCATCAGAGTCGATGCTGACTCGGTTGCGGGGCACTGGTTCATCCAACGGGGTTGGCTCTCTATCGCTCGGCAGAGTCGAAGGGTGGGCCCTCAGAAACGTGTCACAATAAATAAAGCAAATGGTTTCGACACTTACCTATGGATATCAGGGGCATCCCTTAGATTCCCCGTTGGGGGGAGGGCCTGAAAAGGAACCAGTGCATTGTATTGCCCTCCGCCGCCCATATTGGTACGAGTCGAAACTTGGAGGAAAAAGATCGTAAGCACCAAACCAACCCCCGACGCAACTCGTGGTTTTTAAACATGTGAGAGATCCTTGGCCCCCTTCTCGCTAACCATGAATCCAAATTAGTTTGTGTTTGTCCGCAGCTTAATTGGCTGGATCTGTTGAAGCCCGTAGAAGATCGGCGCTCCATGCGGACTTGCATGTATCAACCAACTGGATTGGACTGATTCAGACCATGAGGATTCCATATTGTATTTATCTCATCAACCTGCGCTTGATCATCCCCGGAGCCTTCCTGATGCGCGTTGACGTGTCCGTAGATAGACGCCATTCCGAAAGCTTAGGGGGGATAATGACAGATCAGGGGGAGGTTAAGTTGAGGCTATGTTACCTGCCAAGATGTCGGCTGTGTTTTGACACTCGAGGCTCCGCTCGAGGGACCGCTTGCGCCAACTGAGTGGACTTCCCGCTCGGCAGCCCCGTGGATATCTCTCTTTGTTGGAGCATCGGGTTATCCCTCTGCACGTTAGGTTAGAGCGAGCTGACTATCTCGATGGGTGACTAAGTTAGGCCACGTGACCATACCGAATATGGTAGGTCCCTAGCATGAATACAGTAGGTCTCTACACACTGCGGGCTAGGCTTCCGGTCACGGAGGGCTTACTGAGGGGGTTCTTCCCTCCTGCAAATGCCTCATGGGAGTCAATTGTTCGAATTAGCCCATCATCTCTCACGCTGTCAAGACTAGGTTTTCTCTCCCGCCTTCCCTCTGTATATAGATTATAGAGCCGTTTCAATATACAGATGTTGTCGACCATAAAAAATACGCGTATTCGCAAGTATCGATCCTCCATAGAAAATTGGGTCTCTGATTTAACTGAACTACCAAAACATCTCGCGTTTTTATAAAGGCGAGGTAAACAAATGAAGAATTTAAACTAACTAATATAGGAAATAAAGCGATGCGATGACGTTGTATCATCAACAACAGTTGACCGAGAAAGGTGCTGAATAATCAATATTACCATAGTTAATTGTCGACAGCCATTTTGCCTCCTTATAGGGTAGCGCGGACGGGGCACTCTCTGACCCTACTGTCTAACACGTTTACACTTAAGACCGCAGCGACAGGTGGCTCGTTGGCGCCAAACCATACACACAATCTGTCCCTCTTGCCCGCGTGAGGTCGCCAATAAAACTTTTTTTTTTGGCTCCCAAACATAGGCTATAGCACGGATAAGGCACTTTAGCTGTCAGAAAGGTTTTATTTAATGCAAACGAGAGGCTTAGACACATTAAACTACCAGTGAGGACACTTGACTGCCATGTTCGATTTTCGCCTTCGTCTAGTTAAGGAGCAGGTGCTAGGGCCTCTTTGCCGCTTCATTCCCAAAGTGATCGAACCAATCCATCTGACCCTGCTAGCATTTTGTTTTGGCATCGCAAGTTGCTACATAGTGGCATTTCATCACTACAGCGGCCATGGCATTTGGATGTGGCTGTTAAATCGCTTTCTGGATGGTCTCGATGGTTCTCTCGCACGTAGCCGTCGTATCGCCTCACGAGCAGGAGGGTTTGTTGACCTCCTCTGTGACTTCTCTGTCTATTCCCTGATACCAATATCAGTTGCGCAAGGGGCTAGCTCTGATCGTCCCGTCGACTGGAGGGCAATTGCGTTTCTCGAAGCTGCATTCCATATCAATAACTTCGTGCTGATGTACGCAGCTACTGTGGAGGAAAATATGCCTAATAGTTCGGATGATCTCACTAGCTTCACGATGAGACCTGCTCTGGTAGAAGGGGTGGAGAGTGCAATTTGGTTCACTGCAATGCTGGCATTTCCGTATTACATTGAAATGCTCTGCTGGACTATGAGCCTGGCGGTATTAGTGGGAGTGGCTCAGCGAACTGCATATATTTTGGCTGTGTCGCACAAATTTGATGGGACTCGGAGGAATGGATGCAAGAAGAGAAACTAAATGGATTGTCGTTAGTTAAGGTAAGCGAATTCAGATTTCTGTCTTGATTAGGGCAGGTGGAAGATCCCTGAGAATTGTCACCGGTGAGCATTTTTTGATGTACTGGTACACACTTCGAACTTGGCTAAGACTTTATCATAGTCCTTGATGTAGTAATTCATGTGCATACGCCCTGCAACTCCCATTAACAGACTAATATTGTTGCTCCTTTACAGTGAGAAGAGGATCCTATATTGGAAACTAGAAGACTCAGTAAAGAAGATGGGGGAGCAACTTTCTAGGTGCTTGGTAGTACTAGGAGAGCAGTAACATTCTGGTAAAACACAACAATTGTCTATTTTGAACCTGCACCTTTCATCATAGTCCATAGGCCAGACCGTTTATTTTCTCAATCTGAAAAGCCGTTTATGTGCTTCCCGCTAATAAAATATTCGGAACTGTTCGCTAATGCATCTGGCGCCGGAGTGCTCATGCGATACCTGGTCCAGTTCATACATATAGTAGAGTTCAGCTCAAGAAATAGAGCTTTAGCTTCATGAAAGTACGGCCAGATTGTCCTGCTTGAGATCACTAGACTAGTAGCTTAGCATGAAAGTGGGTCAGGTCGGATCGTCAATTTCTCGGACACTTACCAACAGAGTGAGAATCAATAATGTCTTGTAGTCAGGCATCATATTCTATGGTTCTCTATGAGTACCCGAACAGGATGTCATACACCCTCCAGACACACCCCTTTCATCATTCCAATCATGTTGCCGAAAGTTCTTCGGCGAAGAAGACTAGAGTATACTTCTGCAGGATATATCTGTCTGTATATGAGCAACGAAAGAGCGGTCCTCAACCCTTAAATCCTTCCCTCGAGGGTAAATGGGTGGAGAGGAGTATAGGCGTATTTGGAATCCAGGACACCTGTCCCACTAACTAGTCAGTTGTTTGATTCCAAATCAAGATCACATTGTTGTGCCTTGGCCTGATCATAGATTCCAGTGGCATGTTAGAAGTTTGGACACCCCAAAGTATGCTAATCCTACCGCTTCCAGAATTAAATCTACCTTTTTTTTTAATTGGACATACAATGCACAAACTTAAGTGGGGTTAACGTCTTTGGCGGTATCCAAACTTTGGTAGCTGTCGGTGGCGCAGTCCACAGCCACGATCAAGCAAAGGTCTATATCCCGTGATCTCATGTTCAGAAAGTGGTGCATCCGAGCTAAATACAAATATTCTAAATCGGAGTTCACAGAAGGCGAAAACATTTCTCTTATCCTCAACGCTTAACCTTGCACGTGGCCATCATCACGATCCCTGTACTAATATAATACGATGGACCTATTGCCCACAATGTTCGATGCACCGACCTGACTCCTTTGAAGTTCGAACCGCCCACATACCCTACTTTAAAACCAGATCACTGAAATGTTGGGTGCGCATGCCATTAATTAATCTTAGAGCAACAGGGCTTATCCACTTGTTAACGATGCGTCGCTCCGATAACCCCTCCAGTTCATCAAGTTCCAATAATGCTTCCGCCTTGTTCTTCGTTATTCCAATAATTGTGGCCTGCGTCGGTTTAATTCTCATTGTTGGATTAAACCTTTACTTTCGCCGCCGCTCTGCTCGACACAGAGCCGCAAATATTACTACTCTCGTCACGCAACAAGATCGCGTTACGGAGATTACAAAAGCCTTGCTAAACACAATACCTATTGTCAAGTTTCGAAATCAAACTCGCAATAATAACAGCACGAGCAGAGAGGATGTGGAGATAGGCTCACTGGAAAACCTCACATCTGAAAACGGACAGACAAGAGGGCCTGCAGATGAAGGGTTACTATCGAGGGACACTGAAGGACCCGAGGATAGAACTGGTGACAGTAATCATTCTCTCATCAATCAGACAATTTCTGCAGGGATGCACCCTCCAGACAACTGCGATGGGGGGGCAAATCTTGTCTGTCCAATATGCACTGAAAACTTTGCCATTGGTGAGAACTTGAGGGTATTGCCTTGCCATCACCAGTTTCATCCGGGGTGTGTTGATCCGTGGGTTCTGAAAGGATCCAGCACATGCCCCGTGTGCCGCAGCGATATCAATCCATCTGATACTAAGCGACCAGAAGGCTCACATATTGAAGACAGATAGCCCAGCTTCTTACAGTCGTGGGAGATACCGCAGGATTAAGGTCATGCTAACGAGTCTTGTTAAATTATAGCGCCCCCAGGCGCTGCTTTGCCGCATTTCTTCTCTCCCGGAGAGTTTACAATGGGGGTGTTAAAAGATCTTCCATAAGTCGTGAAAGGCCATTCCCTTGTGCCGTTCAATTTGACTGTACAATACTACCGCATCCTCTCAAATCGGCTGTAGCCAAAGTGACTAAAGGTCGGAGTGAACCCGGCTTTACATTTATGAAACTGCGAGACCCCGATCTAAGGTGAATTCCGAATCAAGAAATAATTCTACGGAGACTGCCCAGAGTGGCGAGGACAATGAAACTTCTTAGCAGGGCTCCAAATAAATTTAATTTGGCCTTGTTTAATCTTGTGACACCAAATTCATATATGCCAAGTCAAGACTGAGCAACCGGTTTGATTCTTCTAACTAGTTACTGTCAGATATTCGGCTAGTCACGAAGAGGAAATAGAGTACGATTGGCGAAAAGGTCCTATTTTGAATGAATTGAGCTGGTTGGGCTTTTCTCGATTATATTCTTGATGGTTCATTTTGTTGTGTGCTCCGTGGGGGTTTTACCTCGAACTAATCACATGATTTTGGTCCACCAACGCCCATATTCTTTGACAGGAATCTAACTAAAGTCTGTTATATATAAAATGAATATGAGAGAAACTTTATAACCTGGATAGCATTGTCTAGTTTGCCCTCGCTTTGATGCCCAGAGCTTGATAAAGAAGTGGTCATTTTGATGGTTGAAATTGGTGAAGTGATGAAATGGATGAGTTGGTCTGTGGGTGGATCACTGTAGGCTTCAGGCTAACTACATCAAGACACCTATGATTCCAAATCATGTTTGATTTGCTTGTTACACTAAGATCGGTGGAGCACCAACCCCAGCTTTCTGTCAATCTCCGTTTGACGTCAAAATTACTAACTAGAATTCCCTCATATCTGACAATGTATCACGCCTAGGATCGTGTCATAACTTGTATTGTCTCGTACGCCCCTTTTATCAACTAAAATATCCTAAAGAATTCAGAAATTCATGGCCTAATTGCTTAAAATATAAAAATGTAGCTATATATGAGAAACAACATCTATATAATATTATGTATTCCAAATGTCCCTTTTTCTATATAATTGTAATTCTACTTGGCCTGAACTCTTGGTCAGTGCAATAGTCCCATTTCGCGAATTCACTTAGTCATCACTAGTACCTTCAGTTGCCAATAATTCCCTACCCCTATTCAATGGATACATTCGCCTTCTAACAGAGACGAGCAAGCAGTCTGCCTCATGCGTTAGTTTGGCACGAACAGTTTCCATGTTTTAAGTGGAGTTTGCTCAGTTCGATACTTTGTGTTTGCAATTCCCCAAGCAGGGCTGGAAGCTCCAAAATGGAAGAAGGACGGGCCATTTTCAAATCATTAATGTCCCCCAAGTTCATATTCAGCAGGTCAAAACAAAGTTCAGCAAATGATAGTATGCTACCCTCCACCCCCTGTCCGGGGCCCCGCCGCCCTTAAAGAAGACCACACGATCCGTATCCTATCCTATCCTTTCTCAAGTGAAATTCCGTACTAAGTATTGTGATGGTACCTTCTTTGCTGATCCGCACAGATGAGGGAAAGACTTCTCCTCTCGATGCTTCTACGAGGAGACGACAGCAGGTTAGACGTGCGCAAATGTATGAGTCTCTTTTCCTTTATCTTTCTCATCCTCCGTTTTTCTCTTTATGCATAAATAACATATGCATTTACGCATGCAGAAACCATCGGCGGAAGAAAGAGAATTATATTTCTGCCCTTGAAGAGGAGGTCAAACGTCTGCGAGAGCTCGTAGCCGAACAGCAGGAACTGGGGCATCTTCGCGCCGAAAACCAAATCCTTAAGGGCATCCTGGAAAATCATGGAATTGTCCACCCAGGGTTCAGCTCTCAACAGAACATCCAAGCAGCGACACAAGACTTCATTGAAGTATCGCTCGTTGGGGTCCCCGGCCGTCAGCCGTATTTACAGCCATCAATGCCTGGCTCTCTTGTCTGGCCGGCTGGAGATCAGAGTGCTGCTCCCGTCATCCAAGATAGCATGCACAGATCTGATCCAGTAATATTTGGTAATCATCCGCCCGCCACCCTAACTGAACCAGGAGAGACAAAAAACCGCAACATGAAGCTAGAGGCATTTGACTTTGTTATGAAGTGAGTGAAAACCAGCCTACTGTATATCCCCTTTTTCCAGTAAGCTTCTCTTACGATAAATAAAATACCGCAGGTTGGAGCAGCCATGTCTGTCTCATATAAATTTCTCAGAAGGGTCACATAACATGGCGGGCCATGTGCTAACGTTGCAAGCTGCATCGTTTGCCTATGCTCCTCCTACAAGCTCTGCTGACACCACATGGCAGGTGCCCTTTGAAGAACTAGAGCGACTTCTGGAATTGTCGTCCCAATTGCCCCTTGATGGACAAGTCACGCCAATCCAAGCCTGGAGTATCCTTATAAATCGTCGATCTTTATCCGAAGTGACCCAACAGACTCTACAAGAGCTTACATCAAAGCTTGTGAAGGAGGTTCGGTGCTATGGGTAAAAGTCCCTTTATTTTTTATTTTTTTTTTTTTTTCAGTCCGAGCTACATATTATTTCTACTGCCCGTAGGAAGTGATAGATAGAAATGAACCGTCGCTGATTGCTCTTTCTAGGTTTGGAGCAGTAATAGATGAAGGTGTATTTTGGGGAATATTGGAGGAAGTTTTCCCTTGATATTTACTCTGAATAAAGTGGGCATGGATGTATTTATCGTTCTGCTTTGATGTATTTTATGTGCCGGAGAACAAAAGCATGGGCTTTTGCCAAATAAGAGGAAATAAAAAATAGTGTACGTATGAGAGCAGCCTCCTAACACAATTTTCTATTACTAATATTTTTAAGAGCTCTACCGAGTAGCATGCTATTAGCCCTGGTTATAAATGTTGAAAGATTTTAACGAGCTCCTCCCAGGGGAGGTGAAGGAAGAGACAAGAGAGAGATAGAGAGAGGCCAAGCACATCCACTTGACGGTTCACATCTCCAAGGTTTGCTTGTTGCAGCCAATCCACACCCGTGCTTGTTTCCCATACGCATACATCAGAATCGTAGTCAGGAAGAAGCCCAAGTGGATCGCTGCGATAACCAGAAATACCCGCCATGGGCCAGCGGCCACCAACCAGTCCACAATGTAAATTGAAAATACTAACCCATGGGTATCTATCGATCTCCATATCAGTAATCCTGAAGTACAGATAATATACATCAAAATAATATCTAGAACATACTCTTAAAAAGACTGAGGATCACGAGCACCTGGTTCGTAGATGACTTATGGCAATCGAGGCAGTACGTGACCGCAGTCGTGGCCCCAAGGGTGTAGCCAAAATAGATCAGTCCAAATAATACTGTTGGCACTATCCAGGGGTCGCCTCTCTACACGGTCTCACCGAAGGCTACCAGCCCGATACTGGTCGACAACGCCGCTGGGATACCCATTAAAAGTCGGAATTCAGGCTCGTAGATCCCTTTATTACGGTACGCCTGCACGCAAGCTAGCATATCTGATGTCTTCCCGCCGATAGCACTGCCTAGGGTTGCGCCAACAAGTGGGGAGATATACAATAATCCAGTTTGGACTGGACTGAACGCATAGCGGTCAGGGGATTGAAAGAGGTATCCAACTGACTCAGCGAGGACAATAAGCCATCCCATTGAAAATGCATACGCCACAGCGGACCATAGCACAGGCGGTGACTTTAGTAAATATACTGGATTAATCGCTAGACGCAGCCAGTTTTCATGGTGCAGTCGACCATTCCAAGGATATAAAGTGTGAGTAAACAATGGCGGGCTCTTCCGCAGCCGGTTGGTGTATAACTGTCCTGGAGCTATGGACGATATATGGAGCTCGGAGCCCTGAGGAGACGAATCATTCCTTCCAGTAAGCTCTTGAGCATTATTGATAATAGGATCGTTTGACATTGCCTGCCCACTTACACCACCTCTGTCCTGGGCAGGCAAATAAGTAGGACAGCCTTCGACCCAGAATGTCTCCCGAGCAAGCAAAAATATCAAAAGGAAACACAGTGTGGCAATGATGGTGGCCTCCCTGTTCTAAGGTCAATCCCGGTGTAAAACAACGCAGCGCAAGAGTCATTTACATACCACATAGCCCAACGCCTTCCCCGCAATTGAATTAAGGCTGCCCCAAAGAGTGGTGACAGACTCTTGCCGGTTGAAATAAGAAGCATGTAGATACCAAGCCGGTATGCTCGCTCGTGCGGATAATATATCTCCGTGATGGTTGCGGAGACCATAAACTCGCCGGGACTGGCACCGATTCCCTGGATAAGCCTAGAGAGGGAAAGGCTGGTATATCTCTGGCTAGCAGCAGCGCTTGCTGTTGAACAGGTTAGGAGACTAATACCTACAAGATATACAAGACGTTCCCCATACTGTGTTGCTGTTGGAGACAAGATTATGGCTCCTATCCCGAGACCGAGGACGTAAGTGCCAGTAGTAAATGAAGCAAATCGAAGACTGACATTGAAACTTCGTGAAATGTCTGTAAACCCAGCAGCAAGCACAGGGATTAAACCGCCAGCGATTAAGCTATACAGACCAACAGCAACCAGCACGGCATCACGACGCCGCGCCGGCCAGTTAAGTGGGTAATTGGGCGATAATTCTATGTGATTGTCAATGAACGCCTCGTTACCCGTCCTTTGCTGACGGTTGGATTTTCCGGTCCACAGTCGGTATTTGCATTGAGCCCATTTATTTCCCGGTTCTATTAAGGACGGAAACCAACGCACCGTGCCTTTGAAGATTGGCCATAAGCTCTGCTTGGTAGAGTCCGAAGGATAACGATGGGCTTACCTGGGGGCTGGTTGCTACTCTGACCTCCTTCTGGAGCTACGGGCATAATGCGATAAGGACACTGAGTTGACAAGAACAGAAGGGGGCGAAACCTCGTTCCCTATTCAAACTCACAGCGCCAGGTGTCCTATGGGTTAAGAACGTGATGTTCTTGTAAGCTGCTTGTCCAACCTTTTTTCTTTTGTAACATTCTACTTCATCAAATGGAATCCTTGTGATGAGCCCCTTGCAGATGATATCGACTACCATGGTGTGATTCCAAATCTATCGGATTAAAAATGAGTAATGTTGGAGATCAGGATGCCTAAGGCACCTTCGTATATCCTAGTCCCGCAGCGATCTGATATATCACACTCAGGGGCTAAGGGACACGTAGACATAAGGAAGCGTTTGTCTACGCTCTCTCTCGCAGAAGATGAAGAATATATCCACCATGCGATATTAGATCGCACAATAGTTTCAATATACTATCTAGTCACCGCTATCCTAGCACCTCACGATATACAATCTTCCCCTAGAATTTTAACAAGCAAGGCCAAAAATTAGGCCGTCCACGATTTACGTGGATAAAGGACCCCAACCACAGATCACTTCCTCAATAATTAATGAACTCTAACTAAGAATCTCCCCTGATCTCCAAAATGTGTCATGGTCGATGGCATAGTCTTATTGTTCTTTATCCATACACCACATTGTGGGAAGGTCAAAACGGTAGTTCTCAGCTGAGGTTGCTACCCTTGGTTGAGTCATTAGGTGAACGTACGATGGATGAAGTCTGAGTTAATCCAACTGTGAAGATCCTTTACTATTCATTCAAAGAGAAAAAGCATGGTTTCATCCAGGCGGGAACGGCTATCAAAGACCGCGGCCAGGTCCGCAACCCAACATATCGAGTTACTAAGCTCAGAACTTCCAGACACTGACAAAATCCATCACACCTCCGAGAGAATCAGCCTTTGGTTTCCAATGAGCGATCCTTCGTAACCCGGCTGACAGAAGTCGGTTGTCATGCGCGGGGATAAATTTCCCTTCGTCGTCTGACGTGATATTGACTCCAGGGTAAGACAGATGGGCGAGGTACAGGTCCGACGGGACGCCAAAGGGAGGGCCCCCGGAACGAGGACATTTCTGCGTTGGAAACTCTACACAAACGAGACAGCTGTCCGAATGCGATGAGAGAAGATACGCGTACCTCAGAGACCAAGAGGCGCGGAGTGATGGGTGTAGAGCACAGAAAAACTGTTCAGTAGTTAGAACCCGATAATAAGGAGAAGGACCCTCTGCTTACTGTATAATCGAAAAGAAGCTCAAATGTAGCATTACCAGTGACCTGGTCATACCACCTGTCGCTGAAAAAGTCCCCCTCTATGTAGTGTGCCCTGCCAGCCCCGACGCATTCGTCTCTGGGCGGAAACTTGTCCTGATTCTCGCGGGCGTAGTCATAGCACCGCTTGACAGCCTCCTTGGAGACCTCAAGCCCATATGCATCGTAGCCAAAACTGGCTAGCAGCAACACATCATACCCTCTCCCGCAGCCTGGGACCAGTGCTCGCTTCCTCCTGTGTTCTCCAGTTATGGGGTCCATTACAAACACCGACTCTCCTAGATCTTGTCTGCGGTATTCCAATGCTTCCTGAAGCGCAGTATTCGGGCATCCATTGTCCCATGGGAGGAAATCCCCGGCTTCCCACAGTGCATCCCAGCGGTGGTTTGCAGATTCCGTGGTCTCATCGAAATGCTTGGATAGCTTTTCTGTTGCTTCAGGGATGAGTCCACAGGAGGCAAACGTGAGCTGTTCCGAGTTCATTGCCATAGACGATGGGTCGAAGTGTGAAAGGAGTAGTGTTGTTTTAGTGTGATATCGCGTCGATGAGCTGGAGTAAGCAGAGCGATGAACCAGAAATTGCTCCTCCTGGACTGTGGGACCGCCGTCTTAAAATACCTGAAAAGTTCAACTTTCTCTGGAGCGG
The DNA here is from genome assembly GCF_003426965.1 of Aspergillus tanneri. Lineage (NCBI taxonomy): Eukaryota > Fungi > Ascomycota > Eurotiomycetes > Eurotiales > Aspergillaceae > Aspergillus > Aspergillus tanneri. The sequence goes on along the minus strand of NW_022984634.1, from coordinate 207,230 downwards.
AATGATGCACTGCATAACAACCTGTCTACTCTCTACAATTTCACAGTATGGCTTGTGTCTACGTATCTACAATTCAGAAATGCGGCCTACCTTCTTTTTTTTTTTAGGGTGTCTTATTTTGGGGTGGGTCTTGTGCTAGGATCAATTTTGAGATAAGTATTTTCTTCCTAGGATGGGCGATACATGTTTTCGTCTGCATTCCAGCACGTAAAACATTCATTTTTCGGAAGAGACAGCCCACGACGTGCGACCAGCTCGGCCAGTTATAATTACCTCGAATGATGAGGAATCAATTTGCCAAATCAGGTATAGTCTACCTTGGTGATCGACAGCAGTGATCCCCACAGTGGGGAAAATCGCGAAGCAATGATTGGGCGTTTAATACACATTCAATGTGTTGGCCTTCGAACTGGCAAAACTGCGATATTTTTAACTTCCTAACAGCCGCAAGGAGAGTGGTGCAATAATATTAAGAATAAAAAAGATCATATATACATGATTTGCTAGACTAAAGACACCGCCATTCCAGTGACTCCCTCCTCATTGGCTCGGCGATGTAGTAGCCTAAGGAAGGCCCTATGGTCGAAACGAACTTGAGCCAGGGCCTCTGACGTCAGTAATACCTGGAAGCCACTGGAGGGCTGTGCGGGCTCGACAATTACAGCCGGAATGCTCACCCCTTGCTGGCGCATCCACTGGGAGAGGGCCTCCGGCAGCTCATCGGTGTGGGCCTGCACAATATTTGCATGGAGAATGTGTGCCTTGGTTGATTTCCACTCTAGGCTCTCAGTCAGGCGGAGAGAGGGACCATGTGTTAGCTCGCAGGCAGCACATGCTGGCCTGGCAGCCGGGTCTGGACAAGTCGTCTTGCGGTAGACGTAGTTGAGCTTCCCGAGAAGAGTCGATTTGGCATTGTAGATAATGTAGAGAGTGGGAGGGCTGTTCGCGGCGGCTGACATTTTAGCAATGGCAGGAGAGCCCGACAAAGGGTCGGGAAGAATCAAGAACGGAGAATCAGGAACGGAGGACGATGGTAAAAACACAAAAAGAAGAACTGAAAAGAAAAAGGTTCTGCCGAGAGAACCAGAGGATGGTGACGAGGCAGGTGCAGAAAGAAAATTTGCTTATTCCATGGATGGTGAGGTTTTCCTAATAAGGGAATCTCTCAGCTTGTGCGTCCGCCACTGAAGAAACATCCATCTTTTCAACGTACGATATATATATTGGACACTCGTCGTGGCTCTGCTACCACAGCTGTACAAGGTCCATGGAGGAGGCGCACGTGCCACAATTCTGCCCGGGCAGAGGGCCGACACTGTTATCCACGTTCTCCCAGAGTCTATCTTTCCATGCGTCTCCTCAATCCTTTTTGCTTGCACCTGATCTAACTGATCCAACCCACCCACGGGGGACGACCCCCAATTTTGTTCGCGCGAAAATTCTCAACCGTGATGTCGCTGTCATATCATCCTACCGGCACTGCCAGGAGATTCTATATGCTACGGGAGAAGAAGAATCATCCTCACAGCCGCACAGGGACAACCTGGTTAGCGACCGGATTGGAGGAAAGATCAACCCAGGTGTATTCACTGTTGGGCCAGCATATCGGGAGCTGATGGTTGACTTTTTCCCCGCCCCAAATCTGCTCCTACTTGACTCCCCAAGGCACCAACCCACACGACAGAGGTGGGATAAACACATGGCTCTCATGGCAGCGCATACTCCGGAGCTAATTCGTGACTGTGTCATCAGCCGTGTGACGGCGTGGACAGATGGCTCAGCAATTGATCTCTACGAAGAGATGAAAGACCTATCTCGAAATGTTCTCTGTTCTATATTTCTGGGGCTTCGTCCATCCGATAAAACGTATAAGGACATTGTATTCCAACAGGAAAACCTGCTGCGAGGCCAGTTTTCCCTTTTCCCGGTGTCTATCCGTACACCATTTTGGTGCTCCTCCCGGTCAAAGGGTATAGACGCGCGGAATAAATTGCAGGCGATGCTCAAAGAAGAGATGGCATCACCTCGTCCAGGGTGTCCCTTCGCCCACCGCAGCAGTGATATTAATAACGAAGAGCTGGCCGCGAATGCACTTCTATTTACCAGCTCAATTGCGGTGAAGGCATTAGCCTCCTTGTTGACAGCATTTCTCCTTAATCTATTCCTATTCCCGTGTCAGCCATCGTTGGCGGCCCAGGTTCGAAAACAAAGCCCGGGCCAATTCCCGCGGACTCTCCTTCGGAGTATCCTCTTGGAGACTGAGAGATTGAGCCCGCCTGTTATAGGTGTGATGCGCCGGGTTGAGCAGGATATAATACTGAAGATAGACACCTCGGCAGCGCGGCCGCAGCACCAGTCTCAGGTGATCGTGCCTGCAGGATGGGACGTATGGCTTTATTTTGTCAATGCCTGCCGCGACTCATCGGTCTACGATCAGCCTTGTAAATTTGTTCCAGAGAGATTCATGTCGTCCTTAGATCCAGATCCTGGTTTTGCTTTCGGTGCGGGTGGCAAGGAATGTTTGGGCAAGGACCTTGCTCGGGAATTGGCCGAGACAGTGGCGTTGGTAACCCTCGAGAAAGGATTGGACCTCTCAGGCTCGATCGAGGCAGAGGGCGTTCGTGGCTGGCTGGGATGGGATGAAGATGTTTCCGCGGATATGATAGCGAGGGATCTAAAGCAGTTGCCTACCCAAAGACCAAGGCAGCCGATCAAGATCCGCATAAGGCGCCTCTGGAATTGAGAAGAGTATGTTTACACATCGCTGCGTTCAGCGTGTGTCCATATTAAGGTGGAGCCACCAAGAATATACATGAAATTCTAGCTTGGCATCAGTTCAACACTGTAGACAATAGTAGACAGACGCTAGGCGGCTACTACACGATGTATTAATGTGTCCGCTTCGTGTTATAGCTAGTAAGATATTGCTTGATAAACTTCCGAAGACCAATGAGCAGCCAGAACGTGTTCGTGGTTCCCATTATCCCAGTCCCCAGCTGGCACTGCCATCGCAAATGGCGAAAGGCCTCTATGGCAGACTGGCCTGTCCAGCTGCCATAAATGCTTAGAATCCAGTAAAGAAGATACACCCGGGCCACCGCGTAGGTAGCAAGATACGCCCCATACGTGATGCAAACGCCCGATCGCCAAGACCGATGAAAATTCACCAAGTACCAATGTAGTGTGCCGATCGGTGTGCTAGGTAGAGATTCTAGTTAGCTCCTTCTACGTTTCCAACATTTGTGGCCTGCGTAAGCAAGGCAAATGGGAGGAAAGACGTTGGGAATGGCAACGAACGAGGCATTCATCAGCATCATCATTAACATCACTAGGGAGGCTTTCGCTTGACCCCGCAAGGCACGTAAGTGGAATAGCCCCAGTCCACATGCGATTCCGAGGTGATGCCAACCCAGGACACGCCAGTTTACGTTGCGGGCCATAACAGATTTGGCTCGACTGTCTCCAGCAACCCGTCGGGTGCCCAAGATGAGCAGGGCAAAGTCCTGGATCAGGTACCCGCACTCGAACGCAAGGATTGTGTGTGTAAAGGGAGGCATCGCATCGACAATGTCGAGATAAGATAGGCCTCGCACCGAGTCTTTTGCAGTACTTGTATCACGGTCCAGAAGCCATGGGAAGAGGACCTTCAGCGGGCTGCGTGGTGGCGGAGCCCATTTTTCGAATTGGCGATGGAGCTCAAAAAGCGTTGCTGAGAGGGTGATAATACAATGAAAGACCGAAATAAGTTCGCGCGATTTCATGAATCGAGCGGCCGTGCTGTTTGTCGGGGTCATCAGCCTGAAGATGATCGGATACGTGGTTGCCGAAAGAGCCAAGGCCCCGTTGGAATTTATGTCATCGAAGGATGACATCTTAACGATTCTCACCAAGCCGCTGGAAGTGAGGAACCTTAAGGTGGGAGGGTATTGGAAAGAAGAGAGAGAGAGAGAGAGAGAGAAAGAGAAAAGAAAAGAAAGAAAATATGAAAAGGACAGTCTCACCGCAGTCACAATTCATCCCACATTATTATTTACTCCGACAATGGTGGAATCTCCGCATCAGTAGTAATATTCATACATATAGTACATAATGTAATCTATGTCTAACCTGTTCGAATATTCTCTCAGTCTATCTTTTTTTTCTTTATTTTTTTGTAAGGCACATTCTAGAACCATATTGATTACATTATGGTAGCAGGTAGAGGAAGATCATATACAATTGGCTATGATAACAGTAGCGACTACAACCCCTGGCTACTTCTCTAGACAGGCATCCGATCAACATCTAACCGGCCCTGAGCCCCTCAAACGCCTCTAACCAGTTATCCCACCAGCAAAAGAATGGCTGGAAATATCGCCGGCCCTCACGGTGGTGCGCAGCATGCTTGACGGTCCCGGCACCCCAGCCTCGGGGAAGGATTTTATCGTACTGCCAGTCGAGTTCCACGCCTGAGTGGACTTCGATTAGTAGATAGATAAACAGCGGCACGAACAAAGTGCGAGTCAAGACGTGACTTCCGATGATATTCAAGGAGAAATTCGCCAATAAGATCAACGCAACTCGCTCGGCGACCGACAAACGATTCGTCACCTGCGGATGGATCTCGTGGTGGCCGTGGTGAGGGCCGTGGATGCGGTGGAGCGAAGGGATCCGATGAAAGGCAATGTGGATGAAAAAGAATAGGGTATCGTAGAGGAAGAGGGACACCGCCAGTTCGAGCAGGACTCGGCGGCTTGTTGGCGGCTCGCGGGGAAGCGCTCGCACGAGTTGCAACGGCGACCGCCAGGAGAAGTTATGTAAGGTTGGCGCAAGAAAGCTGGGACTAATGCGTCCTGTGGGCAGCTGGTAGGGCATGTATCCGGCACTGTGCCGGATGGTGTCGACATTCACTCCGGCGTACTTCTTCACGAGAGTCAAGTCGAGCAGTAGTAAGGGAGCTGCGTAGATCATGAGCTCGCGCACTCGGTGCTTGGGTCGCTTCATTTTCGGCAGCGGAGGGCGATGATTGTTGCTTAGCTTCGTAGTATGTTTACCACGAATGTGTTTACCACGAATGTCGATCCGACGTCCCGAGTTGCGCGCGAATCGCGCGGTATAGATGGGCTCAATGGTGATATAGCATAGCAGCGTCTCGATTGTTTCGAAGATGGATAGATTGAAAAAGGGCCAATGGTAGAGGAAGTGGTAGAAATTGGACATGAACCGCACCCACCAGGACGGACAGAAGATGCCCGACCCAATGATGGTCAACAGGATCACGCGCGGAATCAATACGGAAGAACGCGTCTCAGTCTCTTTTCCCATCGGAGTGCCTGAAGGAGGAATAACCCTACACAGGTTGTGTATATGGAGGAGCTTGCAGCTGTCGCATATTGGTGGTACTGGTGGTCGTGGACTGGTCTTTATGCCATGCAGGGAATAATACGGAGTAAAACAACACGTTTTCGTGTCAGACAGGTGGTGATTCGTCCGTCTCAGCATTAGCCCAGGGAGGAGGTTGCGGATGAGTACACCCAGGAGACATCACGGCTTCGTCATTGATTCCAAATCATCTCCACATTACGGGAGACTAAGAGAAGCAGGCTTGCTCGGTTAGCCTTGGGAAATGCGGGGCTTCTCTGTGGAGCGATCGGCTTCAGGCCATGGAATGCAAAATTTTAGTTACGTTACTAGCGCCCGGTATCCTAGTGGGCCCCAGACCACCAAAAATGGCGTGGGATCCTACGAAGCTTATGAACGGTTATTTAAGATGGAATAATACGACGGCCCCTGCTATCTGCCCACAAGACTTGTATCGTCACACTGAAAACGGCGTGGAGTTTTAACCTGGCTATGCAGTCGCTACAGGCCTTGATTCCCTCTTTGGCATTGACGCTTGGCGAGCAGACCTCTCCGAATGTCGTGTTGTCCCTGGCCAGCACTCTGACCCACAGGCAACCAACGCCAATGACTTCTCGCAGTCGTCTCTTGCGCCTGGCTTCAACCACGGCTGGGCCTCAGCGACGATTAAGATTTGATCTCACTGAGGTCCCTCCATTTCACGCCTACCTCCGCAATGCCAAAGAGCGCGAGGAACGGAAAAGGAAAGAGCGAGAAGTGGTCAGTGGCCTTGGAATATCACCTTTCTCCAGTCTGTGCAAGACAGACGCATGTAGGCTGTGAGTGGAATGATCAAACTAACACTGCTCCGGTTGCAGGCATTCACAGATGCCTCGAATCATATTCCCACGTTTCAAGCCGTTCTGAGATCTCATGGCGAATGGCCTTTGCTGCGAGGTCAGTTTTCTCTGGCATTATGTTAGAAAATGAAATATCAGTTTCCTTCCTATTGACTAGTAAATCACTATAGATACACCAACAGTGTTTCAAATAAACATTGGGAAGTTCTGCAACCTTAACTGCCGACATTGCCATGTGGAGTCAGGTCCTACTAAGACCCAAGAGAATATGGACCGCAAGGTAGCTGAACTTCCACCCTTGTTATAAGGGTATTAGCTGATTGGAGCAAGACGGTCGACCGATGCTTAGAAGTGCTGAAGGCCAGGCGGGTGTGAGTCAGGTGTAGGAGTCAATGGTGCTAACTCGATCAATGCAGCCCGTCTATTAGCACGGTAGACATCACCGGTGGAGCTCCCGAGTTAAACCCGCATTTCCGAATGCTCGTACAAGAGGTGAGGGTTCCTGATCCCCAGACATTCCGTCTTAGTACACTAATAGCTTTCCGTCCGTTTTGTCTCAGGCAAGAAGCATGGGAAAGACAGTCATAGATCGCTGTAATTTGGTGGTTCTCTTTGAACAAGGACAAGAAAATCTTGCTGAATTTCTTGCCGAACAAGGCGTTAACATCGTCGCTTCATTGCCATGTTACACGGAAGACAACACTGACCGACAGCGGGGGAAGCGAGTTTTTGATGACAGGTGAGTCCTCAGAACCAGAGCAATCACTTTTCCTACATGGTGTTCACAGGTAGCTAGTATTACAGCTCTCAAGAGTCTTAATCGCTGGGGATTTGGCTGCGCTACACCGTCGACCGTTTCTGCACAGGACCACCAACGACTAGATTTGGTTTACAACCCGATCGGTCCTTCCCTACCTGCGCCGCAGCACGAGCTCGAGACAGCATATCGGCAGCGGTTGTGGGACGATCATGGTGTTTCATTTAATTCTCTCTACACACTTACAAATATGCCTATCAAAAGATTCGCAGATACACTCTTAGAAAAGGGCGAATATGCAGCATACATGGAGCTTTTGGCAAACTCATTCAATATCAGCACGGTTGACCGGCTCATGTGCCGTTACACCGTGAATGTGTCCTGGGACGGCGACCTGTATGACTGCGACTTCAACAGCGCTCTACAAATGGGTAGCAAGGGAGTGGGTCAGGTGGGAAATCTTAACATTTGGCAGATTGGTTTGTCTTGACCCTCATTTCCGCTCATATACACAGTCTCAGGTACGAACTGGTTCTAACCGAATAACCATGTATTAGAGAGCCTGACCGGTCTAAAAGGGGGCTACATTCGCACTGAGAAACATTGCTTTGGATGCACGGCTGGCTCCGGATCTAGCTGTAGTGGCGCGTTGACATGAACTGTGGCAGGCAGAGACGATTCCCTTCTGATTTAAGCATGCTTTCAAATACTCCATGTAATTAGCCTCGCGTATTGCAGAACTCATAAGCTATCTGCAACTGTCGGACAATCTATATCCTCAGTCGGCTTCCCACCGGGTAGTACGTATCAATTTTGTTCCTGCCTACGTACCATCACTGTTTCTAAACAGCCGAATGTACTGGGATACACCTCTCGTTTCTGTTTCCGAGTTTCCCATAGCCCCTCGAGGTCACCTGGCTCATCGACATCCGGCAGGGCTTCGCTTACTGAACACCGTAACCCCGCTTCTTGCAGTCTCATGATCTGCATGCTGCCCGTGCGATCGCAGGACCAAGGAATCCTACCAAATGCTGTGTGGCCGTCACAATGTAGTGGCACTGTCAAGAGAACATATCCGCCATCGCGGGCAGGGATTATATGTGCCGTGTCTGGGTTCGAGGACACCCTGTCCATCGAATCCTGAACCGTTGCAACCGTGAGCTCAAAGCAATCCATACCGAGGAACGTCACCGGCACTATTGCTCCTGCATCTATAGCGGTGTGCCTCTTCAGATGTTCCAGGGCGTCATGAAGACGTGCCCCCAGGTCGGGCGCATCGGGTTGCGGGTGTATATCCCATGAAGATACTAAGGATTCATGCTGGAGGAATGCCGATACCTCCCATCGGGCGGCCGCCGGTGTGTAGAAGAGAGTCTTGTGGCATGCAGCCTTCTTAAACAGATGCATGAGGTCTGTCAATGCAGCCAACGCAAAGGAGCTGGCGCCTTCTTTACCTAGCCGAGGAATGAGGCGTGTTTTACATTTTCCGGGCGAGGGAAACCGGGCAAAGAGCGCGAGATGTCGCTGCTGATCCATGAATAGAGGTCGTTTCCACGGTGATCGGTGGAGGTTAGATATGAAAGACGGGAGGAAAAGTGGGATGTCAGAGGGAAAACACAAACGATGGATGGATGCTGACGCAGGATTCTATGTGGAAGAACGGTTCCTACGAATATATTATATGTATTGTACTGTCATTCAGCGTAGGGTCTCGATGAAAACCAGTCACCATGAAGCTCTGCAGATCCCAGGGCAAAACATCCCATCCGAAGCATTACAATCAGGTTGGGTCATAACCAGTCCTATTTACTCTCCCTTGCAACTTTTACGACCGTTTTGATGCTCTTCTGTTCGACCAGCCGGCAAAAGCGGCCGCCCGTAATACCATCGATAGATAGTTGCATGCGAGACACCAGACAGCCATGCACTCACCAGGAATTGATTCAACACTGTGTTCCACAGAACGCCCTTCTCGTCCCACCGCCGAGGACTCGTCACCACCTGCTCCTCCAGTACACTTATACGTCCATCCCATACCCGGCTGCGAACCCGCCGCAACAACTCTACATCTTCCATGATGGGCACATCCGGAAATCCCCCGATGGCTTCGAAGGTCCGCCGCGTTAGGAAGTACGCCTGGTCCCCGTATGGTAAACCACCCCACCGGGCACGGAGATTGGCTCCCCATAACATCAGGCGCAGGGATAGGGAGATGGGTGGCGGGAGAGAGAGTGTAAAGGTTCCCAGAGCAGGAGGCCGGTGAGACGACAGGGTGCGAAGGACGGCCAGGTCCCATGCTGGCGGCAGAAGGGTGTCTGCATGGAGGAACAGGAGAATCGATGTGTATGGGGAGATGGTGACCGCGTGTGCTGCCCCCGCATTCTGCTGAGCTCCCCGAGACGGCGGCAACGAATACTGAAGGAGGTGGAGTGTCGGATGAGCGGCTATCAAGGGAGCTAGACGAGCTCGAGTGCTATCAGAACGTCCCGCATCTACCACGACGACTGTGGGCTCGAGGTGCTGCGTGAGCTGGCCATCCTTGTGCAGAGAACTTGTGGCAAAGAGTTGCGCAATGGTTTCCGGCAAGACAGTGGCTTCATGTAATGTCGGGATGACAATAGCGATCGGGTTCCTTGCATGGACCTTGCTCTCTTCATCCTTGTTCGCGAAAGAGGATGTGGGTGATCGATGGGATTTATTTCTCCAATAAAGGGAAAAAATGTTCACGACAACGATGGCCAGGAGGAGATAGAGAATTGGAAAATCTAGCCAAAGTTCCTTTGATATTGTCTTCATGTCTGGTGAACTTGACACCAAATTCGAATACACATATCACGGCTTAGCAAGCGCTCTGATTCTCTCAACTTATCTATCTCTTAGATAAATAATCCGTGTCACTACAAAATTACGAATACAGGGGGTTCCAGTAGCGTGACCACTAGCACTGTAACCTGTATTCTAAACTCCATGTGTTTTTGGGATAATTATAGTGACCGGCGTAGGACTTGCCCGCGATGTGGAAGTCCTTGTAGCATACTCTGGGAGATTCTGGATCAGCGAACATTCTTCATGTTGACACTTTCTTTTTCTTACCGATTTGCTTACCTTTTATTTTTATTTTTTCTTTTTTTCTGTTAGCGTCGTGTTCTGACTCTTGTCACTGGCGTCAGTCACGAATTCCAGCCACCAAAGTAGGTCGACCTCAATGGGCCAATCAATTATCTCCACCAAGCTCATGACGTATTCCGACCCCAAAAGTGATCGACCAAATTTGGAATCAATATACTGATTTAGGGTATACTCCCGGTGGAGAATCGTACCACTAGGCCAAAATAAAATCGGGTCCATCGGTGTGATTCTTGGCGTAACTTTATATTGAAAGGATCAGCTCCAACTGCAGGATGGGGTCGCATACAGAATGATCCTAAATTCGCAATTAAAAACGGAACAACAGAACGGCCAGGCTCGAAATACCGTACCTAAATCCTGGGGAGGGAAAAAAAATCACACAAGCCTATCGCTAATGGCTACGCCCTTGCCAGAACAGACGAGATCAACTTGTTCTGCGCGGATATCATGGATTCAACATCCAAATCGAGAGTTCTCGGGAATTTACGACAATACTATGGCTCAACTATTCAGTCTAGGGCCGATCTACGCACTTCCGCCTGCTGCTTGACCAATATCTCAACGCAAAGTCATTCTGCCAGCCAGCTACGCGAAGCGCTGGTGCGTGTCCATCCACATGTCCAGGAGCGCTTCTATGGTTGTGGATCGCCGATTCCAGCGGTGTTAGAAGGTCTGGCTGTCCTAGACCTGGGATGTGGAAGTGGCCGGGACTGCTACGTGCTCTCACAGCTTGTGGGGCCCCGAGGTCGTGTTCTTGGGGTGGATGTTAGCGAAGAGCAGATTGCCGTAGCCCGGAGTTTCCTTGACTGGCATGCACAGCAGTTTGGATATGCCAATGTCGAATTCAAATTGGGTCAGATGGAGGACCTCGCACCTTTGGGAATTGCCGACGCTTCAATAGATCTCGTCATTTCCAATTGCGTGCTGAACCTCTCTGTTGACAAAGACCGTGTGATACAGGAGACCTTCCGCGTCTTGAAGTCCGGTGGGCAATTGTATATCTCCGATGTTTTTGCCAACAGGCGTATTCCCCAGTCACTGATACAGGACCCAGTGCTCCATGGAGAGTGTCTGGCAGGCGCCTGGTATCGAGAGGACTTTCGTCGGCTGCTGGCCTCCGTCGGCTGCGCGGATGTTCGCATGGAGTCTCAGCGGCCAATCTCCATCGGTGATCCAGATGTGGAAGAGAAAATTGGGTTTGCTACCTTTATGGCATGTACGGTTTATGCATTCAAATTGGACTTGCTGGAAGATAGATGTGAAGACTACGGACAAGTGGCAAGGTATCGGGGAACAATCCCAAGGCACCCACATAGCTTCCGACTCGATGAAAATCACGAATTCCCTCGTGGGAAATGGGTTCCTGTTTGCGGCAATACAGCAGATATGTTAACAGCCACACGGTTCGCGCCATACTTTGAAGTTATTGGTGACAAGAGCACTCATCATGGCTTATTTTCATGTACCCAGTCACAGGAGTTGGTCCGTACAGCCGTGGAGGATGTAAAGCCTAGCTGTTGCTGAATTCTACATATCGGATGTGATGAAATAACAAAGGAATTAAATCTGACGTATAATAAGGCCAGTAGTATTGCCGTTCTATGTATTCTGTTATCCTCTGTCTCTCGCTATAAAATATCCCGTCCATTTAATCACATCCTGATAACAGCTGAACCTGATAATTAATTAAATACAGTGTCAGCTTTTCCATATACGTGCACACCATCTACAGTATTTTGTAGCACCGCACATTTCCAAGGGTCGGTGAAAGAGTCGGATAGATGTGTCTCTTCAGCTAATGTTTTGGCCTCATTTGCGACGGAGTACGTAGCAGCGTATAGAGTCCAGATATAGCCATGGGGGCGAGAGAGGAAGAATTGTCCAGGCTGTTTGAAAGCAGCATTAGCGTGGGAGCGCAAGCTACGAAAAAGAGGCTTGTGATAAGAGGCATTCTCGACAAGTGCCCTGCAATGACCTGCCAGTAAATGTTTCATTGTATTTATATTAATAAAAACGTACCCATCAACAATTGTGACCGTGGGTGCTACCAATGTTACCGAAATAGTCGCAGCAGTCAAGTCTCCTCCAAATTTTCCCCAAGCATAATTGCTCCGGTAATATCAGGGTCTCCGAGTTTCTGGGTAGTCCATGACCAGTCGCCGTTGTTACTGTTTCTTTATATAAATTATCATTTCATTTGCGTGAGTTTTCTTTCAAATTGTAAAGTATCAATGAACCGGACCATGTAATTCAACTGCACGGAATCATTTAACATAGAGAATAATTAATTTGCTTCTCAACAATGCAAAGCTCGGCTTCCTTCCCGTTTCCACATGATAGCTAGCATCACGTTTGCGGGGAAACGTCTGGCGTCGGATAGACGCCCAGTGGTCACTAGAGGATAAAGTAGCTTCGCCCGCAGCTCCGCCATTTCTTCCGTAATAACATTAATTGCAGTTCCTATAGCTTCGGACATCTTGCGCCGAGATTAGCCACCACTGTGCGCCCGCTCGCGGTGATTTGCATCCTATGCCCGCTGCCACGCTCCTGATACAAGCAAAGGCCGGCCACTGTTCCTTTTAGACTTCCAGATGCTAGAAATGAGCCCAACGTACGTGTTCATGATGAGTTCTGGAACCAAGAAGAACCAGCTAGCTGGGTAAACTGCAGCCTTTCAGTACACGAGGCTCCCCGGAGTGCCTCCAACCGGAGAAGCCATATCAAGTACAACGACAAGGTGCAGCCAGCATCTAAGTCTCAGGTTCAGAAATTGCCCCCAGAACATACTATAACTTCATAAACTACCCACATGCCACCAAGGAGCAGGTTTCTGCTGCCATTAAGTCGGCCTGAAAGCCAAAAGGACTCGGAGAACATGTCATTTATAGACAGAGGGTCCGTCTTCCTCGAGGCGGCTGAATTGGTCACCGGAAAGTACTGATATGAGTTTATTATGGCGATAATACTGGGCCAGGGAAAGAATATCTAGCCTGGTGAAATTGACGCCCCGTATAAACCGGTAGAGTTCTTCAGGCTCAACTGTAACCTTGCAACGGAATTGCAGAACCGGGGGTACTGATGCGATGCGGAGGTAAGCAAGATTGTGCAACGCAGAAACAAGGAAACTAAACTAATGTCAAAAACCGAATGGAACATCGGCCTGTAGAAGGACTAGTCTACGCTATCTCACCCTTTAACTTGAGTACACTGGGAGGCAGCTTGCTCTCGGGTCGTGCATTAATGGACAATGTGGTCTTGTGGATGCTATCACCGTCGAACGTTATGCCAGCAGCCTCGTCCGTAAATTCTGCTGGAAGCCGGTCTGCCTCGTGGTGATGTTGTCCAGTTTATGTCGGGCAATGCGGAGATCACTGACGTACTCCCTCTCACCTTGACTTGCTAGTCTTTACTTGATCTGTTTGTCTAAGTCTTTCTAGTCCATCTATGCAAATATTGGTGAGGGCATTAGTAAGTTGTTGGCGAGGCTAGTGGCAAAATCTTCCATCTGATCCATAACTCCGCCGATATCCCGAGGGTCGTCAACCATACCATCCGTGGTGCTTTTGAGTATCAAGGCCCAAAACACTCAGCAGCCTCCCGCCGGTGTCTCCCTAAATCTCATGCGGAGGAGAAATTACTGACGTCCATAAAGACTCACATTAAAGATATCTCCCTAGGCAGCCCAGATAGGGGCCTGGAGGCTTTCATGGACCCCGCAATTCACCGCGGATTATTTGACAAGATCATGTCGATCATCGATGCAAGCAGTAGTGGTCCATCTTTGAAGTTTCTCGCTGGTGGTACTTATGACAACTCGGTTTGTTTCTTTGTAAATCCAATTATTTACCAAGCAGAATCACCAGACCAAAGGTCTGTTCAACGAAGAAACCTTCGGCCCAACTTTGGCTGTCTACGTTTACCCTGACGCGGAATGGACTTCTACCCTAAACGGTGTCGACCAGGCTAGAGGTGGATTTGCGATAACAGACGCTGTTTTCGCAAAGGATTGAACAGCTATTCGTGAAGAGGAGCATACTCTTCACTACATAGCTGTGAATTTATACATCAATAGGTCATCTACTAAATCCTGACAAGCTTCGAGATATAGCCTAGTGCAGACTACAAGATGGCTGCCGCGCCAATCGGGCAGCAGTCTTTTAGCGGTGCTCGTGCCAGCGGTACTAATAACAAGGCTGATTTATCCGGTATTGTGCGGCGCTTTACGCGTGCCAGGATGATCATGGAGGAGTTCATTCCCCTGGACGAATAGAAACGTCCCAGCAACCATTAGAATAAATATCTGAGGATGTACAAATGGCTAAATATTACTAGAAATTGAAGAAAATACTAGCAAAGATACTGCAGTTGCTGATGCAGTCTCTCCATCACTCCTATCTGTGACTTATTATATATATTATGGATATATATATTACTCGGGTCATCCCTTTGCTTCTGTAGCCATCGAGAGGGAAGAGCTCCTCTTTCATCATGCTGGGACTCGTAAAGCGCCACTGCATTCAATAAACAGTATGTTCTCCAAAATTTTGTCTTTATATGCTTTCACTCTCTCGTATCATTGACAGGACGGGTCCCATCCATAAGACGAGCAATAGTAACAGCCTCCCGCAGTGCCTTCCCAACATAACCTCGTAAGCCGGCCTCTTCCGTCACCATCAGGCCACCGATCGTACATCCCTCAGGAGACGTTCCCTGATCCTTTAAAAGTGCAGGATGTATTCCGTTCTGAAGAAGACTGGCTGTACCCTGCATCGCCTGGAAATTATGGCTTACGCCAGGTTCCTGGGCACACCAACCGCCACAGCAGCATCAATCATAGCGTCGACAATCACGCTAAACATCGCAGGTGTCGACCCTGCCACGGCAGTGGTGGCATCCATTAGACTAGGAGGAATATGGACCGTTTTGCCTATTTGGCGAAATATCGAATCATCGAATCTGAGATCTCTAGGTGTGCCTCTGGTAACCTAGGTTCTGATTATAATGTTACTTCAATTTTCTGTCTTGTCCAACCGGCAGCGACGCTGATCAGGAGTTTATTCGCCAGGGCTTGGCGGAAACGGGTTGAGTCAACCCTGACTGGACGATGCTGGGATCTAGTGCAAAGATTATAACGTCGGATTCTTGTACAGCCTTCACGTTGCTGTCAATGGAAATGGCTAGTTTGTTCAAGTGCTGGGAGAATTGTGTGGCTAGTCGCTGCCTTGAGCTTTGGCTCTTTACGCAAGCGATTTATCGGGCAAATAGAACGGTATTCTAGGCCTAATACCGTATACAAGAAGGGAAGTACTTGCGTACAGTACGGGGAAGGAAGGGTTCGGGACAAATACTAGAAATCAGTTCATACCCTTGAGCTATTCATTCATACTCACGTAGTAAAAAAGACAAGAGACCTAATCCTTCTTCCAGCTTCCACACTCAGGGCCCTCTATTCATCTCCGGCCCTCGATACGGCATCGCGATTCTCAATCGCCAGCCGAAGCAAATAAGCCACACACTCTCTCATTCCACCCTATGTTGAATATTTATAGACTTTCGGATCTCCATCCGGGTCTTTAATTGCAGCAAACTAAAGATAACTTCATCGGACATTCCAGTTGTGCGAAACCTTCCAGTACCGTCGGTAACTTAGCCCTAATACGTCGTTGGTGTGGCTGAAAAGCAGCCATCACACTCGCCTTGTTGTGGCTAGTCAGGAATAAGCTAATTAACTGATGGAAAGAGACGTCCAATCTTAGTCCCAAACTCCCTAATCTCCTGTCCCAGTGCCCCCTGGGTAATAGCGTTGTATGCATCGTCAGAATCTTGCTTCGTGTCATGGATCAAGAATCTTTCGTCCGTGGTTATGTATGCTCCTCGCACCAGCTTGAGTCCAAGCGTAATCTCTTCTTACTAGCAGCAGCGAGGACCTCAGCAAGAGCGTCCGGTATACTTTTTAGATAGGCCTGGTAAGTGTTGTAGACGATGCATCTGTCTCGGTTTTATTTGACATGAGGTCCAGGGTAACGCGGAGAATACCTTTTGCTCTCCTGCAGCGAAGGCTTCTATAACCATCGGGGCCTAATCAACCTGAGCGGTTCAACTGTTAGTTGGAGGCTTGTACAGGTAGTCGTCTTCAAGGAGTAGTTCATCTGTCTCCATTATTCCCTCTCGTCAAGCCTCGATATGGGGACAATCGTCGCCCTGCTCCGCGCTTTCCGTAGCGTCTCCCAGGCCGTGTTGGGTCTTCGTCCGGTAGTCAAACACGATTTCCTTGCGCGTGTCATGCTTGTGCCCTGGAACCCCGTATCTCTAAGCTGCTGGATAGTTGCCTTCGTTCCTTTTCCTGTTTCACGGGGCACAGAACTGCCTTTAGAAGGTCAATTTCAAGATTCCAAGAAAGATGGGGTTCCAGTCCACATTTAACAAAGGGCCTCTTCGGGGCCTGCAAAGAAAAGTCAATGTAGAGAGGGATGGAAGAAGTAAGTACTTCTTGGACGAAATGGTGGCAACAAAGAGTGATCTAAGCAGGACGCCGGTAGGCAGAGCTGATAGAGGAGGCAGAGTGACCCCTGTTGCAGGTTTGGTTTCAGTCAACACAGAGTCGAGCAGAAATATTCTTCAGGGAGTCTTTGCTGGGATTATTGGAGACTGAAATTCCACTATATCTTGAAGTAAATGCGCCCAGTTTTGCAGGGAAGGCTGGTTTCCCAAAAGAGAACATGATTGAACTCAGTGGTACTCCAAAGATTAGTAGAGATCAGATAGATGCGGTATTCTGGGCTCTATGAGTTATTACTTAATATCCATGATTTTCAGTCCCTCAGTTGACTACCCGGTGTTGCACTAGGCCGTCTGCAGACCATCGATAAACCACATGATATACAAACTCCACATTATTATATCCGTGTCGAAGTGTACTCCACAAATCTCATGCAAGTATACTGTTTTATAGATTATTGTATTGTCTGACACAACCCCTGGAATCAAACTATCTCGCAAAAGTGGAAGTGGGCCTTGACCTTGATTTCAAGTACCTAGTTATTCATAATCTATACTCTGTGTATATTATTGATACTATTGGAGTTCGGGTTGTCTTTTTGTGCTTTAATACCTAGTGAATACTTAGCACAATCCTAACTCATTAGCCAACATTATTAGGGCTGTCTATAACCTCTAAGAGATATGTTACTGGATTAAACATATATTATTGAAGCTTGTAGGTTTAAAATATAGATGTATACTACCACTATATTAATTTAAATTTCAGGACTCATCGCATTCAGACTATGTCTTGCCCAAATATCGAGGTTTTAAATTGCTGCGGTATATGGGAATGTGAAGGAAGTCGGTACCAGGCGAATGGCCACTAGTGCAACTAGACTGAGATTCTAAATACAGTTCTTATCTCAAATTACGAGACCCGGCTTCGTTCCTTCAGAAGAAAATCTCGTATCAGGTGCTGTACGGAGAGCCCCCAATTTTATCCCATCTTCGACGCATTGGCTTGCGTGCGTGGGTGTACGAAGTGCATTCAGGAAGGATTGTTTTCTCCCATGATGTTGAGTTCGACGAGAGGACCCCAGTGGTGTCCCTCATCGAGGGCAGGAAGTTGGAGACAACATCCCAAACAATGCTCTTTCATCACCGAATGACCCAAAACCGGTGCTAGCAGAAACAGGGGGTTCTTGTAGCATGATGTGTAGTACAAAATGTTGGAGGAAGAAGTATCAAGATAGAATGGCCACACCCCTTTCCACTTTCTATTGAGATCAGACGTTTATCCTGGCCCTCTCTGGCGTTATGCAGCTCAACAATCTGTTGTGGACACTTAATCGTGCGATACAGAATCCCAGTGGATATACAGTGTCAATAAATGATGTGAATGCGAGCCACGGGTTGAAAACACAAGGACTTTAGTTCCTGACGTGGGCTGCTTGTGGCATGGTTGGTCTCTCAGCTCGGCAACTTTCAGTTTGGATCAGCTCATCAATTGATGCAGCTTCACAGGTGGGTTGACCGTGTTTTGTATTTAATAAGTTCGCCTTGCACAGTGGACAGGACATGCGCCGCCGAGCGAACCAGGGATCAATGCAAGCACAATGAAATATATGTCCACAAGAAAGGACGCGTACATAATCATTGGGGTTGATTTCCTCTAAACAAATCGTACACACAGCTGTAGGGCCTTGGGTAGGCACTGTCGTACACACAGTGGGTTCATTATACTCATGTTCTTGGCAGTCTGGAAGGCTTAGTCGCAGCGTGGCGCCGGTTGTGTTACTATGAAGGCACGGAGAAGACATGGCACCTCCTCTCAGACTGGAAAATCTCTTCATAGAGGCTTCATGTTTTTCTGACCACGTCAGACTATTCTTCCTATTGCATTCCCCGTGACTGTCTTCTGCTGTGCCTTGATGGGTAATTTTAAGATGACGAAGTTTGTACCTGATCCGCGGAAACTGCTCATTAATAAAGCTCGGTATTGACAAGCTGTCCAGATGGCTAGACGGCAAGTAGTCTGGGGACTCTTCGTCCGACTGTCTCTGATGACACCTATATCGACGCAACCGCCTTCGAAAAATTACTCTGAAAACTACACTGTTATTATGAAGGATGTGAGTATATATCCAAATAATAATGCAGAGTTCCGAATACAGGCCTGGAACGAGGAATGCTGCATACTACAGTGCGAGGAAGAACACTGCGACCGCAAGCGCAGCCAACAAGCCGGTGGGTGACCCTGATCCACTGGAAGAACTAGAATCGCCCAAGTCGCTCTCCATTGTTGTACACCTTCAACAAGTAGATATAGATCACTGGTCTCCAGGTCAGGGAAGGATTAGGGACAGTATCGAGAAGCTAAGCAACTCAGTAGGATGTCTTCCCATACAATCAACAAGGCGAGAATATGCAATCTTGGGTTTGTCCAGCTGATATACTTGCCAAGAAGTCTCCCGCCTGAGGGATCGGCAGGGTCTGGGTACAAGTGGAACAAGGTGACGAGCCTACAATGGAACCATTTCGATTGGATAACCATTCGTAAGTGGTCGGCGGAACTTGACATATTCTCTTGGCAAAAGCGATTTCGCATACGTGCTGACTGAACTGTTAAAATGTGGGATTCCTTTATGACTGACGTCACTTTCGGCTTGTATGACTTTTAAGTATAGAAAACGTTAGGATGGGTGGGGTATTGGTACTCAGTACGCAGGTCAGGTGCCGCTTCATAAAAGCCGCTAGCCGCCCCACCGATCTTGGCACTATTCATGTTGTTTTTTGCCGGAAGTTGTATGTCAAGGTGCTACATCCAAGATCCCCACTCAGGCACAGAACATAGTTTGTT
The DNA here is from genome assembly GCF_003426965.1 of Aspergillus tanneri. Classification (NCBI taxonomy): domain Eukaryota; kingdom Fungi; phylum Ascomycota; class Eurotiomycetes; order Eurotiales; family Aspergillaceae; genus Aspergillus; species Aspergillus tanneri. The sequence goes on along the minus strand of NW_022984634.1, from coordinate 187,822 downwards.
CCAGGGCGGAGTCAACGTGACTTCTGAATGTTGTTGTAAGCGATTGCTTGGTCTATTGAAGGTCTAGTGAAGGGATGGCCAGGTGGACGCTACCGATACACTCAGCTTACATAAATGATGACTAAGCGAGGTCGTATCTGCACTAACATAGACTGGCGTGTACACAGCTCGCGTGAGTAGACTAGCGTACAATCTACAACAGGCACCTGTAAACTGTGCTGGAGCATACGGCCAATGGGCGCCTTTCCGCGGTTCGACCTTGCTTAGTCATCATTTATGTAAGCTAGTTCATAGTGTTAACTAGTAACGTAATCGGTAAGCGAGCGCCGCATGAAAGCGAGCGCCGCACTTCTGTACGCCATATAAAATGGCACTCTTTGAAACCTTAATATCTCAACCACCAGTAGATATAGAACATCTTTATAAGACAATAACATATATATGGATTCTAAAAGGTATTTTCATGTTTTTAAATAGCTTTCTTGGCTTTAAATACTAGGACAACTAAAAATATAAAAAATACAGTTGTAATTTATCTTATCTGGAGAAATATTCATTCCTAAAATTTCTCTGCTTAATATATATATATACGTTATTATATTATACTGTATATTAAATTTTATGCCCTCTAGGTGCTTTATTGTTGAGATATTAGACTCTCAAAAAGTGTCATTTTATATGGAATAGAGAGGTGCAGCGCTCGCTTTCATGCGGCGCTCGCTTACCGATTACGTTAGCGGCCACCCATTCAATAGAATTAGTCGCTTCCAACCTGCATGGGACTGGGTATCACACTTTAATTTGGTGTGCATGGCTATGGATATTTTAATATATGTTATGAATATAGGATCGGAGGATTCCTTACTTATACACACATCATCCCCACAGACGAATTCCTGTATACTAGCGAAGTAAGCTCAATCAATTCAATGGCTTAGTTCTCTCTATTTAAATGTCAATTCCCCTGACCTACCGTTGGTTGCAACAACATATGACGCGACGACTGGAAATGAGAGAACCAAAAAAAAAAAAAATTCAATCGACATGCCGAATGCTGCGTATTGTTGGTGATAAATACAGATAACCCAGTGGTAGACATGGATGACGAATGACAATTCTCCTCAGACTAGTCCATCACTGCTCCCAAGTGGAACACGCTCACTTCCAAAGGGGAACGACCTCGCATTACCTAAGTACCTCCACCCTCAAAGGAAAAAGAAAGGCAGAGCAAACCCACGAAGCCTCTGTGCCATAAGTCAGCTAACTGAGAATTTCTGATCTAGCCTAGAGCAACATCTCTAAACCCGAATCTGCAATGAAACAATGTGGTATTATGTTATGCCTGTCCTCTAGAGGTTGCCTCAATAAGTCCGGATTGGCGTCTCGTCCGGTGGCGGAAAAAGACCCTCTTTCCCCATTTCCACGCTTCCACGCCAAGAAAGAACAGCAATGCTTCAATGAATACGATTCCCCATTCCCATGAAATGCCCGTGTGCTTGAAGACTACATGGTTGATTACAGGGATGTATAGAATCGGGAAGGTAGTAATAAAACCAGCCATGATAGACCAGAAGAGGAATTGATTCCTCCACACGTCATGAATCCACTGCGTAAAGTACCTTTTGGACCTAGGTTGCATACGGAAGAAAGATCGGCGCATGTTCACCATCTCCCAGGCGAGGAAAAGTGCAAACCATGTCAAACACACAAATGTTGTTGCTCGCGCCCGGAAGACTAGGTCACAATCGGGTGTGTAGTCGCGATTGCATCCGCTGGCCAGATCACCGTCTCCAAATCCCCACATTCTCACGGAGAACGCAGCTAGGCAGAGAGCTGCAGTCCAGAGACCGTAAGCTAGGATATCTATTATCACCTCCCACGTGAAGATACCCTTCTTACTTTGCGGGGGACGGTCCATGATATCAGGGGCGGCGATTTCCATGCCGAGGCCCATGTCGGGCATACCTGAGGTGATCATAATGATCCACAGGATTTCAACGGGCGCCAGTGGGAACACAGACTGGCCGTGCTGATCCTTAAAAGCCAACCCAATAAGAAGGGTGCATGCCTGGGCAATGTTCTCGGATAACAGATGAAGAACAAACTTCTGAATGTTGTCGAAGATACGGCGTCCTTCTTCCACTGCATTAAGAATGGAGGCGAAATTATCATCCGTAAGAACAATGTCAGATGCGTCTTTGGCCACGTCTGACCCTGATTGCCCCATGGCTATACCGACATCAGCGTGCTTCAGGGATGGTGAATCATTTACACCGTCCCCTGTCATGGCAGCAAAGCGTCCGCGTCGGTGAAGAGCATCAATCATGCGCACCTTGGTCTGTGGAGCGCAACGCGCAATAACCAGAGGCAGCGTGGGGAGATCATCGACCTCCGCATCCGACAGTTTATCAAATTCGCCGGCAGTCATTACCATGGCCTTGGCCACGTCAGTGGCTACTGCACTGAGATCCGCGGGCAGAATTCCGACCTGCCGCGCGATGGCACTGGCCGTCCCAGGATGGTCTCCTGTCACCATATGTACTGCAATACCAGCCTGGTAACAGGCTTGGATAGAGGCCGCAGTCTCCGAACGAGGAGGGTCGTAAATACCGATCAATCCTAAAAAGCACAGATCCTTCTCAATCTCATCACGATTGAGGTTCGAGCCTTCCAGCAGCTGGGGCCGTTCAGTAAATGGCCGATGCGCCAACGCCAACACACGGAGACCAAGTTTCGCCAGCTCTTCCATATTTCGGAAGATATAGTTCCGAAGATCCCCCGTCATAGCCACCAGGTTAGGTGAGTCCCGATCCCATATCACGGATGTACATACGTCGACAATGCGCTCGACTGCGCCCTTCGTGAATATTACGCAGTGCTCTTCTCCTTCAGTGACTTTACTGAAAATCACGGACATCATTTTCACAGTGGAGTCGAACGGAAATTCGGCCTTTTGGTACCACAGAGCGTCTTGCCCTTTGGTCCACCTATCACGGTTCCAATTAAACCTTGAGGCGAAGACTTGAATGGCAATTTCAGTCGGCTCACCACGTGCATGCCACTCCTTTTGCTCGGATTGGTAGACATGAGACAAATTAGCCATAGATGCTACGTCAAGGTAATCTGCAAGTTGCTGATTTCCATTTACGTGTTCGTCCGCATCTTCTATAGGTGTTCCTTCCTTCACTTCATCAAACTGGATGGGGGCCGCACAGGTAAAGGACACTTCACCGACAGTGGGGTTGAAAGGCTCGTTGGACGTGTCCACAGTATAGGTGCCCCGTGATGGGATCCAAGCCTTCTTCACGACCATCTTGCCCTGGGTCAAAGTTCCAGTTTTATCGGAGCAAATATCTGTGACCGCCCCAAGGGCCTCCAGAGAGTCTAGCTTGCGAACGATCACGTTCCGCTGCACCATGCGCTTGGTCCCCACGGCCATGGTGATAGTAAGGACGACTACCAAGCAGGCGGGAATCATACTCAATCCAGTACCAACTGCATAGAGGATCACTTCGTTGTTGCTACTGAAGTGATTGGCAGCCATGACAATGATTGCAAATAGTACTGCAATACCAAACAGTAAGAGAGCCAATTTTGACAACTTCCTTTGCAAAGGAGTTCCGATGTTCACGCCTAGAAACCGGCCTACAGCATCTGTCCCAGTCAGAGTCCAGGCCTGGATGTACCACCGCTTCTTGGTCTCTCCATCGGGCCCACGTTTGACAGGACGGCGCTTGGTATAGCTATCACGCAATGCAGCAGCAATAGAACCGATCTCCGTGTACATGCCTGTGCCAAAAACTACACCACGAGCACGACCGCGTGTGACAGTACTGGAGCTATAGGCTATGTTCAAACGATCTCCGGGGCCTGTGTCATCCTTGAAGGTGGAATTATATTCCTTGTGAACAGGGAGAGATTCTCCCGTGAGAAGGGCCTCATCCGTCTCAAAATTGGCTGCTTCGACCAGGCTAAGATCACGTTAGCTTCAATTCGATCCTGCCCAGGATGGCAAGTATCGTGAAAACTTAAAGCTCACCGAATATCTGCAGGAACAGTGTCACCAGTTTTTAATTCTATCATATCGCCCGGAACGATCTCGGTGGAAGGAACGGAAAATGTCCGACCACCTCTTGAAACAGTTCCAGTAGGGGAGCTTAAGGAGTGCAAGGACTCCATGGTCTTCTCAGCTGCATATTCTTGGAAAAACCCTACAACAATATTTAAGACAATGACGGCGCATATCACACCACCTTCGATCCACGATTTGATTCCGAAACTGACCGCCATAGCCAGAATCAACACCTGATGCAGCGAATTGGATCAGGGTCTGTACAGCAGAAAAAGGGAAAGAGAGCAAAGGGAAATGGGCCGCTTAACTAGCATCATTGCGTTCGCCATTTGGCGCACAAGGATCTTGGCCACCGACACCCCTTCACCCTCGTCCAGCTTGTTGAGTCCATACTGCTGGATACGCCGATTGGCCTCATCCTCAGTTAGACCTTCATCGAAATCCGTGTTCAGTTCCTTGAGAACTAACTCGTAAGGTAGAGCGTGAGCCGACCGGGACAACGAGACTCCCTGGCGCTCGGAAAGCCTTGAACTGGTCTGTTTTTCGTCTCCCATCTTGTTCGACTAAGATTAAAGGCGCTTTGATAGCAATTAATCAATGTTGGAGAATCCAACGGTAGGAGCTACAACGGGCAGAGAGAAACACCCATATATAACTCGCTTTCTTAGAAGGTTTGGGAGGCTTCTACAAAGCTTCTGCTGATGACGGGAGGTCTCTTCTGTCGTCACCCCTAATAGACCGGGGCATCGTTCAGGACTCGGGTTTTTAGTGGTGAGTGGTGACATGATGCGCAGTTGTGTGCAGTTGTGTGCAGTTGTGTGGAGAAATTTACTGATACGAGTATCTTGGCAAAGAGAACCTTCCCATGTATGCCGAATGATCTCGACCGGTGGAGAAGCCGATCAAAGACCAGCATCATTATCCATTTTATTGGACAGTTCGGGGCTGGAACAATCTGCTTGCAAGACCACCCACCCAATACAGAATAGCGATGCAGGGATCCCACTGCCAAGAGTTGACTGACCACAAATGTGGCACCATGGAAGACGGAAGTCATTCGTGAGGAAGCGCTCCACCTGGGTGAGCCGTGGAAACATTCTTCTCAGAAGGGTGGACTTGGCGGATGCTGATCTCATAGTTGACCAGTAAGATACTTTCCCTGATAGCTGAAATTGATATGCAAGGTAAGTTAAATAACGTCAGTATGACAAAGCAAAGGGGTCTAACTTAAGTTAGAAGAGAATACCCAAGGAAGTTTAGCGCCCCGCACTTCCTGATATACTTTTATCTAATTAATCCTTTGTAATAGTTATCTTAAAACTAACCAACGAGGGAGCAGGGGTTAAAGAAAGAAAGGAAAGAAAAGGTGCAATGACGTGAAACTTAAATTGTGCCATGCTTTGATCAAGGCTTAGTTAGGTCTCTGTCAACAGTAGTTCCGTCAATTAGCCACCAAATATGCTGCCAAGCCAATTAGATCTGGTGGTTAATCGCATCAACAAATATGACAGCGTGCATTTGTTAACCTGGCAGTAATTCTTGGTGTTTTGGCTCTCACTTAGTCATAAAAAGCGTCCATCACAGCACAGTATCCGTCGCTTATTCATACGTGTTTACCATCGAGGGTGCAATACTTATTTCCCTCATTTCAGACGCAGAATCTCTCGTGACTTCAATCTGCAGTGCTTGGGTTGTCTAAGATACTATTATTGCTTAGAATGAAGGCCCCGCACATTCCTAGGTGCTTGGACCAATCTTAATCAAATTCAAGCCCCAATGCTTATGCTGATATGGAGAAAGAGAAGGATTCGGAATGGTGCGATGCAGATACTAACCTGGGGTACTTAGATCATACTCGTGAGCATCAAATGTACCCAGGGAATCTGCTGCGGTCAGAGATGTAATACTTTATGGCTGTATAACGCAGAATCACTATAAGGCTTCATTGAATAGGCCCCAAAATCGAATTAGACTAATCAACCACACAAAATCTACCCTACTTTTATAGTGGTCTCCCCACAGGAAGCTTGCATATCATTCTTCTTCCCTTTATTATACATGAGGCCCTTTCGCTTTAAAAACTTTCAAAGATAGGGGCTTTCTTCCAGATGTTGATGGTTTTCCGTCTTCAATTGCTCCTGGATTTGATTGGTTTGTCTCCTCCTTTGAACAGCTCGGTGACGCGACCCAGCATGAATTGTTTTTTTTTGTGTTTTCCAAGGCCGTAACTCGATTACGATGGCTTCCATGGGCAGCCTCTGGCAGAATCGACGATGTGGTGTCTTTTTGGTCTAGAAGTGATGTGGCCTGCGCGTGCTAACAACAAAGTAGTTAGTACTCTAGGCTATCAATCGACCACAGGGCCAATCCCTGAAATTACTCGCCTTGGATAGTCGCCTCCATGAGCGGTGGTCATGCTGATGCAAGTCGCTAGCCTGCATATCCCGAGACTGTCTCATGTCCATGACATTAGCACTCCACTTTAATTGTTTCCCGCGGAGATGGAGACCAGTTGCTGAGAAAGATGAGACTTTCGGCATGCTAATATCAGGTGCCTAGCTATCGTCACTCACAGAGAAAAGAGCCTCAGACGGAATAGAACTTTTGCAAGTATTTCCTAAACTGGGTTGCTGTTGTTGCCGGCTTGGCAAGACATGGGGCATGCCCGAGGCCAGATTGCTCGTTTCTACCCGTGCATGCACGTTGTTCTGGATATAGCCTTGCTCATTGCACAGAGCACTCTCAGGAACCGGATGCCTGTCGGGGGGCACTCAAAGTCCTGGTCGGCCGAGGTGCCAGCGGCAAAAGGGTAGACACCGAGCGTGAAGAAAGTCTGCTCGTGGCATTCTTCTGCGTATCAGCAAAGCCACATCAGCTACACGGTATTCTGACGAACGATCAATCTGGGCTTCTTATCCTTTCAAGGATATGTTCTATGTGCTAATATTGGTGATATATACTTTTAAGGAAGATTTGGTCTTGGTGCCGTGCTTCAACTTCGAATGCTCTCTTGGAATTGGACACGGTGTGTTGTTGCATATGGAGCAGGTAGAAAAGGGACGTCCTTTCCGGTTAATGCGAATTAATGGCCGGCCTGTTATTCATTATTATATGTCTATTTGGTGGAAGGTAGAGGGAGAAATGTACCATGATGCTCACACGTGGTCACACGGTGCCCGCGGATGCAAGGTCTACATGCCCACTTCTCGCCATCAATTAGCATCTTTTTCTCTCGTTCATTCGTCGTTTCTTCCCTTTCGGAAGTTAACGAATGAGATAATAGACTGATTTGTCTGGAAGGGAGTATTTGTACATGAGAGTTGTAAGAATAGAACAGACGGTGGGCCACCACTCAGTAATAAACTGCAAATACTATGTGTGAGGGAATTGAGATGGCAGTAACTTCCCCCCTTTCTTGATTCGTAAACTAAATAAGCTGGGGCCTATCATTGCTGCCATAGAGAGTAGCCTCAGGTGGTTAAATGGTGTGCGGGATTTTCCTAGACCACAACGCTAGTGGAAAGTAGGGTTGGTAAATGAAATTTGGAATGACCCTTGAAATTGAAATGCGCTAGGTAGTAATTATGCAGTAAATTATGTAGTATATTATGTAGTATATTATGTAGGCCGCTGAAACTGAAGCAGCGGGATAGGATTCACTGCTTAGATGTCTAACTATATCTTGATAGATCAGAGGCCATACGTTGCGTACTGCAAAGATACTAAAACAAAGGGAGAACCCTGCACACTTTATATTCGCGACTGTTGTTCTCCCATTTACTGAGGGATAAAATACACCTGATCTGCAAGAGAGGTTTGACAGTTTGAAGTTTGGCTAACCCCTAAACGATAAGATTAAGAGCAGTCCTCAGGTACTCATCGAAGGCGGTTAACATACTCATTACGAATGGGGTTGAGGGTTACTATAGCTCTTGTATGGGATTACCAACTTCTCCTGTTTTCTCCAGACTGATTGGCTCAACTGCACTGTAAATAAATTTAAACTTACCTTAGCGGACACGATCTTCAAAAAGGTCAAGCCGGCTATTGCGAGGGAGCTCAGAGTGATATAATCATAGAAGATTTAGCCCGGTAAGAGAGGCCAAATGCTTTACGAGACCACTATTCTCTCATCTTATCGCCTGTTGTAGATTTTTCATAAGCTATCACTATCCTCTCTTCTTCCTGCATTCCATAGTCGCTGTAATTCACCGACACAGGGTTAACTGGTATGATAGCGGCTAAACTTCGGTAATTGCCGAAGTTGCAAATTTTCGCCTTTGACACTATCCTCCGCCAGGCGTTCGTTGGGAAGTAAAATAGCACGGTCAAGCTGGTAAGGTAATCCTCGATGGCGTCCCCGTATCATCATTGCGCATATCACAACTTTGCTGAATGTAGTAAACTCACCGCTCAGCGATGTCATCACTGTCGGATACCCAAGACTGAGGCCAACATTACCACTATGAAGAGGTTAGGTCTACTCAGCACGAGGTGTGCACTTAGGGAAATTGAGGAGATACTTACTACGCCGATGTTACCTCGAAAAGCACCGAAAACACAGAAAAGGCCTGTCGCAGGTCAGTGGTAGTACTACCGGGAAACAAGATAGAAAACACAAACCGGATCGGTAACATTCATAATCCTGTCTGCTTCTGCGATACAAATGCAGAATGCTCCTAGAAAGATATACCACAGATCAAACGTGAGTTGGTTGCGGATGTGAGTTAAAATATACGATCTGCTATTATTTTCATCGCCCTCGTCTTCCATAGGATATTTTCCTAGAGCCTTCTCTTCATACGTGTTTGATGCTCGAATGCTAATGGCGATAGGGAAAATGGCAATGTACATCATAACCACCAAGCTAAATTGGACAGCTGGGTTGACATCCGCCAGGTTGAACGTTGAGGTCCCAGTATGTCGAGAAGATGCCGCCTGGAAAATAGCAGCCAAAATGCGTGGTCCAGGGGCGAGGTTATTGACTGCCGAATTATCGAGATCTAGAACTATAATCAAGATAACATCAATAAAGTTCATAGCAAATAGGATCCCAAAGAGGGCCCACGTTGGCCCACTGGGGAAAAGAAGCGTGTAGCAGCGGCGAGGATGTTTTAGCAGGAAGTTAAGAGGTTCTCCAAGTGACGAAGTCCGTGGCACAACTTTAGATATAACCCAGATAACCAGCCGAAGGAAGCATGGATAGCATGTGTTTCCAGCAAAAGCAAGAAAACTCATAAGTAGCATAGGGAATGTTGCATCTTGGAATGAGATCATGGAGTCTGGTGTGAGAGTAAACCCAAGATTGTCTACCATCGTTTGCGCGGAGTAAAACCCCCTACAGAAATAATAAGCAGACTGTCTCTCCCCCATTGCATGAAAACTTACCACCAAACACTTCCCTGCCCACACTCCTCCAGGTACTGTCGATATTTTGGGTTTGCATGCTGAATCCAGCCGACGAGGCAAATTGCGCCAAAGATATGGAGCCCGAAGAAATAACCTATAACATAATTAGATTAAATACCTTTCACGGCCGACAAACCTACCTGTGACAATCTTTAGGAGTAACTTAAGGCTGCGGTATTCAATACCACCTAATATTTCTCGGTCCTCAGCAGTCAAGTTGTGGAATTGTGAATTCTGACCGAGGGTCGCCTGTGAAGAGAGCTCGGGTAGGTCTAGCTGTTGTGAGAGGGATATTTTTCGTGCGGCCTGCGATTGATGTCTTCGGCCCCGGCTGGAGGGGTCACCGACAACAAACATGGAAACAACGTGTTCAAGAGGTGCAGTGTCGCCATGCAACAGCTTGTTCTTGATGCTCTGGTCAAGCCCCCGAGAAGTTTCCGTCGTCCGGGTCTTTGCCACGTGGATATCCTCTTCTATATCATCGGCAAAAACGATGCTGGAAGGGGGAAGTTGGGTGCTGGTCGCCCTTGTTGGCGTCGTCTTGAGCCCATCATCACCGGGATCACCTCTGAATAACGATGAACAACGCCGACCGTCATAAGGATGCCGACACACTTACTCCTCTGGACCCGCCGGAGCCTTTTCCTCGCCTGCTACCACCGCGCTGACTCTCCGCGGCCTCCACCGGAGAAGATTTGGGGCTATTTCATTTAGATTCATCTCAGTTTTTTTCCCCACTGTGCTGGTCCGAGTACGCGAGGGTGATAATACCTTCTGCCTTCAACCTCTTCTCAAACCAGTACAGGCGAACCACCACCACCAGGATGTTGATAAATCCCAGATTGCTAATAATCGGAATTAAGTAAATATACAGCTGTTGATACGTCTTCAGATCCTTCACATCGACTCTGCGTAGAACGAGTTAGGATGCGCCAACACATCAATGGGCGCGACAACCAACGTGTTGAGTCCGGATTTATCTCGTCCAATCCGCCACACCTTCGCCCCATCACACCCTTCTTTAGCCTATGAGAAATTTTTCTTTCTTATCGTTAGAAATAGCAATGAGAAATGAAATATCAGTGATTTGAGAATCAGGCAGCTGAGAAGAACAGCTCCATGGGAAGCATTCAGTGGCGAACATCATACTCTATCTGCGTTGTTGGAATGGATGCCGTCTGTTAAATTACAGGTACCTTGTGAATCAGGCATCTTAGCACACCCGGAGCTTTAGCATATACGATTTAGAACGCCAATCCTACTGGGGACGTCACCAGCTCTTTACGAACAGTGGATCTCTTGAGGTGGGAGAGAGTCAGTCTATTTGACCGACCGTACGGAGTATATAACCCGATCCTTAAAAAAATATCTAAAAAAGTGTAGGTATTAGATTGCGTCGGATACTCCGATTCGAGATTCTAAATCGACCACGTATCTTAACGAATAGCTCTCGCCGTATCCTACAATTCGACTGGTTCATTGTCGATGCGTGGTAGCCTACAGTGCAGAGACCAGGATTTTGGATGAGAAAACGGTCGGGTTCGGCATGCAGCCGTCCAAGCGACTTCAACTTGCCGATAGGCCCCAGCCGACTAGAAGTTGTATGATCCAGCCGGCTTTTATGAATGGTGATATGACCGCCTTGTGTGGAGACTGCAGTGCGGCAAATTCAATGTACTTCCACCATAACCCACACTATTCCGAAACAAACGTGATAAGTCATGGAAAGTGCTTAATGAAGCCTCACGTCTCATAATCGACTCAATCTCAGAATATTTGAGCGTAGCCTTGGAGATTCAAGCCTTAACTCCCGAGGTTCTTAACGGCCTAATGTTTCAGCGGAAAGATGCCGTGTTAGGGGCATAATCATCTACCATTATTTCTTGCTTTTCACTGTATATTGGTGATAGAGGTAAACCCTAAGTTCCAATAGGCTGATTTTGATGTTGCTATACGAGCTCTGTTGTTGCACCCAATGCTGATTGTGATGGTGGTAGTCGAATAAGCCTTTTTCAACGGCTTTGACTCTCTTTGTCCTAACGCCTGCCAGGTTTGCTATGAACAGTGCAACGGTGATGAAACCCAGGTAAAAACAATTTGGCCCTAACTGAACAACATAATATCAGAAACAAACTGGTGTTGCATTGAAACTCGCCGTCTCCTCGGGGGTCGACGGGTAGACTTTTGTGATTTTACCCTGCAAATGACGATTCTGTGACAGCCAGGTCTTGGGTCAATTCAATGTAGGATATTGTTCGATTTATGGGGGGTCTGAATTGATTGTATTCAGAAGGTTGTTCTGCCCAACCCCTCTAGTATGAGAGATACTGGGTGTATATATTTGACATGATGTCCAGATCTGGACTAGCTTATTCTGACATATTTAGCGGGCGCCCGACTAGCCCCATGTCATAGGTTGCGGCCTGGCCGTGGGTGTTCTGTAATAGTTTGGTTGTCTCTGGGCTAGTAGAGATAAAACCACTTGAACATATGAAAAGGTACAAGGCAACTGATCCTCGATCAGTCGCATCTAGCGCCCTATATCGTAGTGAAGGTCTTAGTCTGAGCACCATACTGGGTTTAACCCGTGACAATTAACGTTCCAATGTTAAATGGTCAAGATTAATGTTTACTAGTGGAGTTTATCTGGGATAGACCTGTCAGTTGACGGCTGCTGGACTCGTATTTGTATCCAGTAGTCAAACCCGTGGCGCCTTGCCTGGGTATTACATACAAACTATGTTAATATCGACCACTCTAGCGTTTAACACATCGCTGCTAATCATAGCTATATCCGGCCTTTGACGGGCTACACCGTAGTTCAGGAAGCGTATGTCAACAAGGCTGATGTTGGCTATACTCTTCCGAGAATTCCGTGTGCCGACCACATTAGCCATATCTGCCGCCTTGTTTTCAAACGGATTACCAACTGTGCTCTTTCGTACCACTTTGATTTTGACCACTGAGATTCGACACTAGCGGGTAGTTACAATTCGTCTAGTCTCGACGGCCCAGGTCTCGACGTAGTATAGGCACAATAGTTTTTTTAAAGTCCATACATTTGAAGCAGTTCGTTGACCGTATAAAAGAATCAAGTACAAGTTCTTGTAGCCCTCAAGATAATAATAGATAGCGTAGATATACCTAAACCAGCTTTCTCTGGTTTAGAGTGCAGAAGCTGGACGTGCTAAGGATTATTCTAGAAGCCGACTCAACAACAATGTAACTGAGGTATAAAAGAAAGATTGTATACTATGAAGGAGCGTCTGAACTGGATTGAATTGTGGCTCCCTTGTAGGTTATAAACTCGATTTTCAACCTTCCACAAGGCGAAGTATAAAAGTTATGCACCTATTGTAGTTGTGTACACACTTGTAAGCCTACGCCAAGTCGCATCAGCATACTGCCACTCGACAACTTCACACGTGTACATCAAATTTAATGGACTATATGAGTGTCAGGGTAACCGGGCAGCTTCCGCTGGCTAGTTTATGGCAACGCTGAACTCTAGATCGTTAGCTAACACTGTCTGGGTTGTCTCTCAAATGCTAAAAGAAAGGTACTCTTGGTAACGTAGCTGACTAGTTTAGTACTTCTGGACCTTTAGTTCAGAAAGTGTACATATATTCATGGGAATTTGTGAAGACAGCTGCTATCTTAAGATTAAGTTAATTCACTTAGGCTGTTACGAAGTTGTGTAAGTAGGGCTTTTGAGATCCAGTTATATACTTGGTGCTTTCAGATCAGAATCTGTGCTACCTGGAGCATTCTGGGTAATACTTTTCTTGGAAACTTCCGAAAACGGCAAAATTAGGTAAAGTCTTTCATCGGATTTTTATGTTCGACTGTCTCCGTAACCGGATATCATACATTAACTTAGCTCATCCACTGAATAGGTCAGCATTTTGGTGGACATAGAGCGTTACACTCGTTAAAGTCAACCAAGATAGCATTGTACATACATGCCAGACGGCCTTCCGATAAGAGGCGAAAGTCCTAATACGGTTCCCGCTAGGTTCAGGTCCGGAACAATGTGTGATGCAGTCACTCAGTGCAGATTAGCCATGAATAGGCAGCTGTGAGGCAGATTGCGTCTATGTGGATCAACAAAATAGGAGTAAGCTACTGTTTGTAGCTGGCGTACTAGTTGCACAAGTACATAATCAGAAATGTCGGAAGAAGTGGCAGTAGCAGTGAATATTCTTCAGACTAGCTGCAATATTTCAGTAGTCGAGTTAATATTCTCGTTAGCATATACCGAGCGATATCCCGTCAACCATTCAGCGTGTCGAGCCAACCATACGAAAATGAGTGACTGGGAGTTATGGGCGTCCAGGGTTTCTTAGAGGGCGAATTATTGGACACAACGGAGACTAAACGGTTTTTGCTTTTCTAGAAAGAGCAGGTAACGGAATTAAATGGAGGTCAGATATCTTGCCTGGTGAGACCTAACGTCTTCACAAGATGTGCCTTATTCGGGCTTCGCAACGCCGTGCTATGCTCAGGACTTGCTCAGAGAACGTTCAGTGAGTGAGCTGGACAGTCAGTGAGCAGTTCTAGGAGCTCTGGGAGCGCTCCGAGAAGCTAAAGCGGCGCGCTCAGAGCACTCAAACGGAAAGAGCAGGTCCAGACGGCGTCGCAGAAAAAGGAGGTATATGCGAAAATAAGGAGACTAAAGCCAAAGAAATGTTTCCGAGCCCATATTTATTACAGTAGAGTTCTAACAGCCCACCTATTCTCCACCAGAAACCCATGGGCTCCTAATATTGTATCACTAATAAGCCAAAAAATAAAAAATAAAAAATAAAAAACAGAAATTGAAAAAAATTTAAAAAAACCAGAAATTAAGGACGAGTCCTGCGTTGTTTAACGGTGCAGGCTGCCAGATCTTTGCCGGAGAGCTCCAGTGTGTTCTGCGGAATATCTGCGTTCGAGACCGTAGTGCGGTGGAATCTCAGGAGGCTCGCCTGGAAATCTGGGAGGACCACCCAAACTGCCGAGAACGCAACTGTTGTCTGCAGTTAGATCATCTAGCACCTCTAACTCATGGAATGGAAACCATTTTGGAATGATCCAGACACGGAATGGGATCAATGCGATGATCAAAACCGGGAATCCTGCGCATGTACGTTAATTATCATAGCAACCACTAGACTCGTACCAGGGGAAGGCAGGAAAAATGACAATAAAGACAGAACTGAAAGGCAACAGAGAAAAAACGCATACCAATGGCTGCAATCGTTTGGGATATTGCTACACATGCAGCAACTCCAACAAGTTGACATGCAATGTAGAGAACGATCTTTCGCCTCCGGACCGTAAGCAGCGGCTCACCACGCTGGATAAACCGATTTTCATTCATTAGGAATATGGCCTTCTGAAGGATACCGTTTGACTCAATCGAACCCCAGCCGACGGTAAAGAACACACCCGCAAAAACTGCGGTAGGCATTGTATGCAGGATAGTAAGGATGGGACCTGTCATGCTACCAATAATGGCCAAGCCCATAACAAAGTGGGACACCCTCTGCTCCACTACTGTTACAGCATCAACAATTGGCCGTCGTATCTCTGAGCCTTCTCCCTCTTCGGTTGGAATTACTTGAAGACGGGTGTTGTAAAGTGTAAGTGAATCTGTATGAACTGGTGCCTGAATATTGGCAGCGGTTAGAAATGAAAGACAGGAACCAGTGAGTAATCCTACCTGTGGGACCAATCCATTAGGCATTGGAACCCCAACAATCCCTGCGATAAATGTTGTGCAGCCTAGCAAGAAAAAGTCCCAATGAAAGCCAGCAGGCTTTTTAAGCGGGAACTGCCGTGCCTGTGCTGTTAAGCTGCTGACATTCTGTGGGGATTTATAGTGTTAAAACTAGATGCTCAACGAACAATCCCAGCACATGTTCTCTACGGCGGTTGAGAGAACACTCACATGATCATAATAGAATAGCAACATAGTAAGAAAGCCGAACGGTAGTGCCACAAAAACCCATTTAACATCAAGTTCCCAGAAATGAATAAGCCAACCGCGATCTTGGGTAGGATAGAAGGCTTTTGTGATCGGAATAAAGCCAATGTGTGTGGACTTAAGGTTCCCAGGGAAGTGGGAAAACCCAACCCAAAAGATCGTACCAATCTAGATATCTCCGTTAAGCACTACAATAACCCCTAGAAACCAAGGAGGCAACATACAACATAGGCATAGTCAGCCAAGAGTCCACGGACCCCGGGTCTCCATACAGTACTCCCACCAAGCTTTTCTAGTCCCAGGATGGTAAGAAAATACAGTATAGCGATCATACAACTCAAATACCCAGCACTGCGGCCATAGGTGGTAAACTCGTTAACCAGCTCTTCGACACCCTTGACTATAATCCTCTATAAGCATGTATCCAAATTTACAGCCATAAAAATTCTTACTTACTAATATAGATAATGCCAACATACATGCCGAAGGATTCGCTCGAAAACTCCGTAACATAACGCATATAATCGCATATGTTGCAGAAGGCCACAATCCAGTGGAAAATTGCAGCCCATATTGCCGTCCAGCACATGAAATTTGCATAGATTGGCGGCTCGTATATGGTGATGATATCATAGATCGTAAAATTAAATAGAGAAATTAAGCCAGTAACTCCAACAATGGTTAGTGGCTGCGCTGCAAAGATGCTGAAAACTATTGCCGCCATGGCAGAAGAGAAAAGCCCTTCATTGATACCAAAGAAATTCCCCGTGCGACGGTACATGTCCATTGTATATGCAATAGCTGGGAGCATACTGATCCTCGACGTTAGTTATTCTTGTTCTAATAATCTCTTGTAACAGGCTTACTTCACAAAATACATCCGCACAATACTGGCCATAGTGCGGTAGGTAAGACCATCCTTAATATCACTCCAGTAATAGGGAAGTCTCCTCCGCACGTCATGATACATTCCTCGTCCAACCTGCAGGATCCGGACGCCTTTCCATCCTGGTCGGTCTTTGTAAGTATAAGAGAAATTGGTCTTTTCCCTTTCTAAGCGGGTAGAGGAGTGGGTTGAGTTAGGATCTGCCATTTATCCTTTGCTTTGAGTCGGCCGTCTTGTAGCAGCGAGATATTTATTTAGAACTGAACCACACGTCCGGGTTCCGTCCATATAAATATGCCTTGCTAAGACTGCTAATGGTATGTGGTGGCCACATTACGTTAGAACTACCGAGTAGCTTAGCTGTGGGCCCGACAGCCATAGGCCCACGGCTCGGCGTGGTCAGAAAAATAGACGGCATGGCCCGGAAACCAGAATGGAACCATTGTTTGCATGGTTACCTACCAAGAAATCTTTAGCTAAGATGAATTTTTTTCTTTTCTACCCATGGCGAGCAACATCACGGCACTAATTAGCCAATAGATTTTTGTGAGCCTCGGATAAGATCGTACTGCCCGGGCAGAAACATTGTCCCCACTTCTTGGCATACTAGTAATTTTTAACTACAGTCAAACCCCTTTTAGTCGATACCCCACTTAGTACTATTTCGTGTTGAGACGATAGAAGTCTATAGCACCGATTCTCTCATTTATAAGTAAAATCACCCCGGTAAGACGATTTTCGCAGTTAGTCGATATTATTTTCCTAAAAGTGGACTATCGACTAACCGGGGCCGCACTGTAGTGATAACGCTAAGGAAAATTGCATCTGTTCTAAAACTGGAGGGCGTAGAGTTGGTTTGACGGTCAGCCTATTCCGGCTGCTTGGTCAAATAATATGGCCGTTGGTGTCCCAGAATCATGTGACCAGATCGGGGTAAAACCCCCGCGGAGCACACAACAAAATAACCAAGAAGAGCCCAACCAGCTCAATTCATTCAAATAAGACCTTTTTACCAATCGTACTCTGTTTCCTCTTCGGGACTAGCCGTATATCCGACAGTAGATTAGTCATGCAGTCGGCTAACCTAACCTGTTAAACTTAAGAACCTAACTAACCTGACTAGAGAGGCAATTCGCTTAGTAAATAAGTGGCTTCCTTCTGACATCTCTTCTCCAGGAGCATAGCGCTTCAGACAAATTCTATATTATAGAGTACGAAAGTAAATAGAGAGAGCCAGCGAGATGCACTCCGATTGGTTAAGTATCGTGATTTACTATATGATCCCTGCTCGTTAAGAATTGAAGGATATCGTGAACTCCTGACAGTTTAACACTTAATATTTCTACTATGAAACAATCAGCAGCTAACACTTACCTGTCATTGTTCCCTCTAATGTCCACGGCGCTTGTGTTCGCCCAGTGCCACTATGTATCATCGTGACCTGGCCTATCTCACTTCGATCGAGACCACTACCCCACTGAAACAGCGATTCATATTCAGCACCCCCTCCAACTAGTATAATATTGGTTTTTGGCCCGGAGAAACAACCTTTATCATCGATGGCCTCCAGTCTGTGAAGCACTGCCTGACCGGCAGCACCCAAGTCCACGCCGGCAGGGGAGATTGTAACTGTGTCCGGGCCCAGCAACACTTGAATTATCTGGCCTCCATAGCACCCGTGAACCTCGTCTGACAAGCATGCAGCCTGCCGTTTGGCGAAACTCCAGCTACTATCATAATGGAAGACAAAGGAGCATTGCCGTGACTCGACCCAACTGCCTGGAGTGCGTTCCTGGAAGTATGCGAGAATGGAAGCCACGCCAGACGTATATCGGTAGGACTTTTGGGTGCCATGCACTGAATCCCACCTGCTGCTGCCTGCCCATTTAACCATACATCCATGGTCGGCAATGAGACCGAGATTTGGGTTGTCCTGGAAGGCCTGGCAGAGTTCTTCTGGCAGCCTTGTACTTGTCATGTAGACAGTATTCTGGATACTGCTTGTTAGGTCTTCCATCATCGACCATATAAGGGACTGAGCTTCTGATTGCTGGCAATCAGCGACAACATCCTCGTCAACTATTATTAAGCGGCGATTTTGCGGTTCTAAACGTAAGCTAGTTAAAATCTCTGGCAGGAGAGATTCCGCTCCGGTCATTCCAGGCGATGCAACACGCTCTACACGGTTGGATCGGAGGGTTGTGAGAAACAATTGACACCAACCAACAGCTCCCTCTCGTTGCACAGTGTCGTAAATGGTCTGACATCTTTGTTCAGCCTCATCAGTGTCAAGTTCAAGGGCATCTCGAATCGCTTGCGCACACTGTCTGGTATCCCACGGATTGACCAGAAAGGCGCTTTGTCCGAAGACTGTGGCACTGCCAGCGAACTCACTCATTATTATTCCACCACGTTTCATTGGAGCAGACAGGGAGCGTTGACAGCAAATAAAGTCATGTCCGACTAGATTCATTCCGTCCCGGAGCGAACAGTTCATATACACATTGGCCGCACTCAGAAGGGCTAGATACTGCGGGTAGGAGATATCGTGTGTGAAGAAAATTAAGGGCTGGTATGTCACACTAGCATGGGCCGAATTAATTCGGGTTACAATGCGGGATAGCTCTTCAGCAAGACCCGCCGAACCCATTGATGGGAGCCCGATCTGTACAAGAACAACCTGAGCTGTGATTTAGCTCCATCGCCTGCAGAGCAATGCGTGTGACATATCATTTACCTTTCCTACCCACGAGGGGTAACAGGACAAAAATCTCTCGTATGCCAGCAGCTTTTCCTTCAAGCCACTAACCAGATCTAACCGATCGCGGGCCACGACCAACGACTTGTCTCCATACTCTCGTGTGACCTGGTTTTTCCAGTTCTTTACATGTGGTGACTGAAGCGTGTGATTAAGACGAGAGGCGTCAATGCCGATGGGAAAGCTCCGAACACGAACTGTTCGTTCTTTGGCATAGATCATGTCCTGCCTTGTCTCGACATGCAACAGCCGGCGGCAAGTACGCACGAAGTTGAGACGATGCTCCTCGGTCTGAAACCCAATCAGATCTGCTCCGAGGAGGCCCTGAAGTATATAATTCCGCTGTGCTAGACACCGAAAGACTTCTGAAGACGGAAAGACGCAATGTAGGAAGAATCCAATGCAGGCGTCCGGGACTTTCTCCCGCAGCATAGCTGGAACCAACGCCAAATGATAGTCATGCACCCAGACACAATCGCCGCTGTTCCAATTATGCGCAATTACACGGGCAAAAGCTTGATTCATCTGTGTATACTCGTCCCACGACGTGTCTTGGTAGGCTCTGTCTTTAGGACTGTCAGGGATCTGATAGTTTAGGATTGGCCAGGCCACTCTGCGGCAGAAATTCGCATAATGCCCGTGGAAAACCTTGTCGGGCACAGCTACTAGACTAGAGTCATAGTCCTCTGCGAGGCTCTGCTTGATTGACCATAAGGCATCTTTCGGAATCTCTTCAGTCGGGACTCCTAGTGTACCTACTAATCTAACGTCTTGGAGCGTCCCAGCGCGCCTGGAGGCGGACACAGCATTCCGTAGTGATCCGTTTCCGTACCCAGTGGGTTCTATTATCCACTCATCGGTTCCTTCGAGGATTGGAATTAATCTCAAGCCAACCTCGCGAATGGTGTTGTAGGTGACTGCTAAGCACACACCACGGAAAAACGACGAACTTACTATTGGTCAGTGGAGTGGCACTTTTGTGCTCAGGTGCCACAGTGTTCAATAAATTAATGTCAGCAGGGCTAACAATAGAATGGCGCTGGGCAACAACATGAGGACTGTGTGACGCCTGGGACTCCCCAAAACAACCAGTCCGATTGCGATTGATCGTATAAGGCAGGAACCTATGTAAACCACGATCAACAAGTGTCATAAGTGGTGAAATCTACAGGACTAGTACTAACAATGATACAATGTGGACGGTCATCCTATTTCAGTAGCTAGAAGACCGTACTGTGCAGAAATATGAAGCTAGGCGAGCTTGAAACTTTTGTCTGTATGCTTAATTTAAACTGTGCTTGCGCTAACTTTCTCGGTTTGTTCTCTGTGTGCTGCAAGCTTTACAGTTCAGACGAAGTTGTATTAATACATTTCAACTTACCCAGATAATTTATAGTCGCTAGAAACCGTGGCGGGAGGTATCCAGTATGACGGACATCAACTCGATTTCGCCACTGTTACGCTGTAGAAGCACCATTCCCTTCCTTTTAAGTTTTGTTGCACTAACTTTTTCATCTGATTTTTTTTCTTTCCCTCGTAAAGTAAACTTTGGCATGTGATGGCGTAAAGTGATCAGGACCAACTACTCTAGTTAGTACCGTGGATATTTATGATGATAGAACAACCACGTTGTATTGCGCAAATACAGGTCACTGCCGCTGACTAGGTCAATGCTAGCGGTATGGACCTATAATAAAGCCTACTTCTTTATTTTCACATCTTAGTATCCTGAAGCCATCTATTTCTTTAGCCTATGGTTCCCCTTCTACGAGACAATGTCAACGCACGTTACTTGGTCAGCTGCTACTGAAAGGCTGTTTGTAGTATCTAATAGACTTCCAGTCACTTTGACTTGCCTACCTAATGGAACATATAAATACACGGAGTGCTCAGGGGGTTTGGTAAGTGGACTAAGTGGAGTATCAAAGACACGACCATTCATCTGGTTCGGTTGGCCGGGGACCGAGATTCCAAGTCATGAAAAAGATAAAGTCTGTGCACAGCTGTTGCAGGACCACCATGCGATTCCGGTTTATATCCCTGACAGCCTTGCTGAAAGCCACTACAACGGATTCTCCAGTAAGTTTCCTTAGCGTATGGATGCGCCGTATCGGCCTCGGCTTGTACTTACTATTGCCCCATCAATAGATACAATCCTATGGCCACTTTTACATTACCACCCAGGAGAGTTTGTCTTCGACGAAGGCCACTGGCAATCCTACCAGGAGGTAAACCGTATCTTTGCACAGGTTATTGCAGAGCGGCTTCAAGACAATGACATCATCTGGATTCACGACTATCACCTCATGCTGCTGCCAGGTTTGCTCAGGCAGGAAATAGATCGCCGGAAGAAGCGAGCTAAAATAGGCTTCTTTTTGCATACTCCATTTCCAAGCAGTGAACTTTATAGAATCCTACCTGTACGACAAGAGATCTTGCGTGGCGTCCTGGGGTCCGATCTTATTGGGTTCCATACGTA
The DNA here is from genome assembly GCF_003426965.1 of Aspergillus tanneri. Classification (NCBI taxonomy): domain Eukaryota; kingdom Fungi; phylum Ascomycota; class Eurotiomycetes; order Eurotiales; family Aspergillaceae; genus Aspergillus; species Aspergillus tanneri. The sequence continues at coordinate 166,250 of NW_022984634.1, read as the reverse complement.
CAACTACGCAAGACATTTCCTGCGGAGCTGCTTCCGGATCCTGTACGTATGCCCATTTATTCAAGAAGGCCAGTCCCGGATTTGTATGAACTGACGATGCCTTATAGCGACCTCAGAGGCAGTTTAGATGGAATTACCGTTCCAGGACGGACAGTCCACGTGAGGGCCTTCCCCATTGGTATCGATCCAGACGAGTTTTCCACTAGTCTCGAGTCAACAGCAGTTCAGGAAAGGCTTCGCGACCTACAAAACAGCTTCAAAGGCCAGAAGCTAGTGGTCGGAGTTGACAGGCTTGATTATGTAAAGGGCATACCTCACAAGCTCCACGCCTTTGAACGCTTTCTCTCCAACCATCCGGAGTGGATAGGGAAAGTGACACTACTTCAATTAGCAGTCCCAACACGACCAGATGTTGAGGACTATCAGGACTTAAGGGCTGTTGTAAACGAATTAGTTGGGGCCATCAATGGCAAATTTGGTCTAATCCCCTTCGTAGCCTCTATGGAATAATGGCTCCTGACTTATCAGAAACAGGGACTGTTGAGTACGTACCCGTTCATTTCATGCATAAGTCACTGGACTTCACCGAACTCGTTGCACTGTACGCAGTCTCGGATATATGTATTGTGACATCCACACGAGATGGCATGAACCTCGTTGCTCTCGAATACATTGCTGCCCGAAGTGGTAATCCTGGGACGTTGATTTTGTCGGAGTTTGCAGGCACAGCACAGAGCCTGCCTGGTAGCCTCCTAGTCAACCCATGGGACACAGAGCAGGTTGCTGAGGCATTTTCTACTGCACTTGCAATGGATCAGTCCACGCAGGAATCCAACTTTTGTTTTCTTCACCAATATGTGTCTAAGCATACGTGGTAAGTGCATCCAGGTGAGGTAACAATACATGTCATGTAGTTAATGTGACTCAGCTCCAAGTGGGCTCAATCATATGTCAACTATTTGATCAGTGAGTGTATATGAGACAATCCTTCGACAAAATGGGCCTTCTCCCGCTATCTGCTTGGTAAAGGAGAGTTTTGGTGGAAGGCGGAACTAATACTGTGCGAAGGCAAGTATTTAATTTTCTACGCAAGGTTGGACACTCGTACCCTGTGAATTTCATGGTCCAAATTTTATTTTCATGAAAATAGAGATCACCTGTGCAGTCGAACTTGAACTCGTGAAATGGTATTTTTGTCCAATGCATTCTTTGTAACTTGGTACATAGCATAGTTGATATCTACGGCTGATTTTCCATCACCTTACTTATCATTCCTCAATAAGAACTCAATCATATCATTATCTTATCAGTAGATAAGATGCTGTGACGCTCTTCCTAGTCCAACTCCGTAGCAAATTTATCTAGCACTACAAGGGTCAAATAATCCTCTCATCCTGTATCACAGGCCCGTTCGCAGTGCGAAGATTCGACGCTGCGAAGTACTGTTATTGCACCGGCGGTGATCAACAATAGATTAATGTGGGGGTGTGGCGAAATGGATTTACTTTGGGTGTATATTTACACCCACAAATTGTTAAACCTCCTGTAAGAGATGCGGTAGGCCTCCGGGAACCAACTGCTCACATCCTCACCAACCATCATCCGTGCCAGTGCTTCTCCGGACAGCAGGCAGTTGGCCATCCCGTAACCATTAAATGCGGCTGCAATCCATTCGCTGTCGCTATCACGCTGTGTCAACGAGGAGGGCAACTTCCCCACTATTGGAAGACCATCAAATGAGCAACCCATGAGCCCCGACCAGACACTCACAAGGGGCCATTTTGGAAGTCTGACTTTCCGGAGCAAACAAGAGAGTTTCTCCTGCAATAGGAAAACCGAGTGATGGTCGGCTGTGTTGTTATTGGCAGAGGAAATACACACGTACGGACAGACGTCCGCACAGCCGAAATACATATATCCGGTTTTTGCACTCTGTAGCAAATAATGCAGAGTATTAGACCAATCCCGGTTTTTTTGGTTATGCACAGTCGGAGAAAGTGAACCCCATGACAGAGCGAAACTACCTCTGCGCATACAACGGTCTGGGTCCTGCACTGTCATCGTGAATTTCTGGGGGGTAATCAGCCCGTCCACTCCAGGTATGAGGTGCTGAGAATAGGCATTGATGCAATAAGCGACTGTCGCAGCACGGAGGGCTCCCCGGGGGGTGTTGATACAATATGGATGTGAAGGATTGGACTGTGGCTCAAATGTGACCGACAATACCGGTGTATAGGTCTCCAAGGAGAACCGACGACCATGTGCTGCGACAAGCTCTCTAAAAGTTTCGGTCACCAATGGATATGGCCTTATTATTCCACCGGGGAATTTCATGCCGCCAACCGCGCCATAGACACCGTAGCACTAAAACAGTTGTCAGAATCTCTCCCGGGACAGGGTAAAACCATACTGGTATTTACATTCTCAACCGTCCGGGCATCAACAATGGTGAAAATATCCCTTAATGAATGGTGATCCTCTTCCAGCTGCATAATACTCTTCCTTGCGGCCTCAAAACTCCGACTGTCGAAAAATACCCGCAATACCGACCTTTCTTCATATACAGGCTCACTCTCTTTATGGCGGGAGGCGAATTCTGCCAATTGTTGCAGGTTCCGGAAATTGAATCGGATAATATCCCCTGCAGTCTGTGCTCCATGAAGCCGAGCGAGACTTATATATGTCTCTCCTGTGTTGACACTAAACAGGCCGCAATCGCTTCCGGTCGCACCTGAACATAACGAACAGGCTTCCAATACTGTCACTGTTTTTGTGGGACATGTCTCAAGTAATGTTTTACAAACTCCAAGGCCAGTGATTCCAGAACCAACAATAGCAAAGTCCGTGCTCTCTGGGAGCGAAAGTGACTGAATATTTGCTAGAGGGTGAATACGATATTTCCAGTAGGTTTTAAATGGGCCATGCCCTGGTATTCCAGGATCAGACGTTATAGTAGCTGGAGACGTTCACTATCTGTCAGTAATCATCATTTTGTCTTCTATATGTTTCCAGAAGAGGAAGGACAGGGACTATACATGATCCTTTATCAGGCAGTTTTTGAGCTGCCATAGCACACAGCCATGGGTCTCTCCTGCACGTGGGGTCAAATGAAAAGATTGCTTATCACAATAGCCTACATAGACACTGGTTCGGAGCAATGTCTACCCAAAGGAGAGACTTTATAGTGGCGATACAACAGCAAGCATAATGACATCATGGAACCCTATATGACTACTTTAAAAAGCGGACCTGGATACAGCTGGAAGTACAGCAACTATTCCATGGAAATAGCACCATACGCTCATTCCACATGGTCTAACCGGTTGGTTTGAAACAGACTCACCATGTAGGATATGCTACTGTGTATTTTTTTTTTTTTTTGGTTTTTCGACCGCTCAGCTGGAACGAGAAGTCAAACCTAACCTAACTCTGACGCGGTGAACTTCTCCATCAGGGCAGATGTAACCGGACCAAGATTTGACCAAGGACTCGAAACAAGTTCCAGGACGAAGCGCAATTAAAACAGCCTTCAATATAAACAAATTTTAGTGGGGATGTAGTGGTGGTGGAATGCTGTCAGTTGTCGCCGTCACATGTGTAGAAGAGCGCGGGTATCTTAATGATCACCCCAGTAAGGTGGATACCCTACTAATATTTTCTATCCTAAAATGTCTCTATGAAATGGAGTTGGAACCAAGGTGCCACAAGCTCGACTATACCCTCTTGAAGTGTTAGTCCAACACAATTCTGGTCCATGGTTGGTTGCGCTCCGAATTTTTGGTACATTTAATACCCGTGACCTGAGATTGGTCAGATGCTCACAACTAAATCGGCAATCAGTGAAGTGAAATGTCATTCGGGAAGTTAGTGATACTTGAAGAATATCATGAAGAGCAGCTATTGGTTTTCTCTGTTGGCTCTATTACACTTGGTTGCAAAATGGCGCAAATTATTTACTCTTTCTTTGTTTCAGAAGCCCTAATCAAAATCACGCTAAGCTACTTTTGGATTATTCTCCACCACCTTTGTTACCAGGTGCCGTATTGACATATAATAATGCAGCGATAAATTCAGCATGTTTTACTTGCCCTATATCCTCTGATACAAAGCTATTCCTGGTAAGTTACCCCCATATCACCGCTTCCCTGGCTTTTTGTGAAAGCCCAGACCGCACACGAAAGTTTCAGTGACTAGGGAGCTTGATGCCCAGATTTTGTATGCGGTATCATTTAGGTCAATAAGTTCTCCCTGTACAGAGCTCATAGATAATTACTTCTCTTGTGTGAAGACTTTGGGCCAATCCTGCTCCCTGATGTAATTTGCTATACTGTCCAACCGCGGGGGCGAGTCCAACTAAGAAAATTAGCAATTGAAAAGCATGACACCGGCATGGACTCACGTCTTTGGGATGGATGATTGTGGGGTCATCTCGGCCCTCGTATCCGAACTCGTTCCAATAAGCCCAATTGTCATCCAATTGACGATCGAGCTCAGGCGGGAGGGGAAGATTCAATTGTCCCTTTTTTAACATAATATATTCTGCTTCGATCCCAGTGGCCTGCGTAAATGCCTTTGAGAGTTCGCGTAAAGACATCCACTCCCTATAAGCAATGACGTTCTTCCCAGGCGCTTCTTGCACGAGGGTCTTGATAATTGGTCCAGTGTCTTCTTCCGCGGCAATAAAAGGCAGTTTAAGATCCGGGTCTAGATGCCCCACAAACTGAGCTACACCGCTCGCTGTCTATAGTGTGTGAGAAATTATCCAGTGGACCAAGTCAATAAGTAAATGACTTACCATTCGGGGCTGCATAATCGGATTTGACACGAAATTGCTCAGGAAAAACCCCGCCTGGAATACACTGGTCTTTTTCCACAGGTCAGGATAGGTTTCTCTTCCGTACGCCTCTGCCTTGGCCTTCGAGTCGAAATGATATACGTGCGTGTACTTCCCCCTGGACCACTTTGTCGCGTTGGAAAGAGACGAGAACACGAAGCGCTCCAATGTATGTACTTTCGCGGCAGCATTAATAACTCCCTTTAGTTGCTCGGTCTCATGGTTAGCAGCCCAGATATTAAGCGGCTGGTCTTTCGCCTTGGTTGCGTTGGCAGGGTCACTATATAAACCCCAGAAGTCACTGACGGCGAAAATGGCGTTCGCGTCCTTAAAGGCCGAAGAGAGGGTAGATGGCGAATCCAAGTCTGCTTGGACAACCTCCGCGCCGCAAGCAGCCAGGGCTTGGGCTTTCGCGCTGGCAGGGTTCCTGGTCACTGCGCGGACACGCCATTGTGGCTCCTGCAGAAAAACCTGTGCGACTGAGCCGCCCTGGTTTCCTGTTGCCCCGAGGACAACAATCAATTTCTTTGTCGCCATGTTTAGTATAGCTAGCGTGTTATTTGTCGTTGAGCTGATAGGGACCAAATTGCTAGTTTATAGGAAAGCCATTCCTACTTATAAATGCCATTGCCACCGAATTATTGTTTGGGAATCCACCGGAATTGGACGAGTACTCGGACTGCGACTTTCTCTGACAAAGTTTGGAATGATGATTACATATCAACCCGAGTGGGTCTAACGCGACCCTCCTTCCTCCCCTTAATCCTTCACGAATCTTCGGTTCCACTGCAGTTTCTTGGCTTAATAAGGATCATTAAGGATGATTAGTTAATGATTATGTGAAGAAATGCCCTTGTATGAGAGGAGAGGAGCAGGTTACGAGGGAAGTAAGGCACGCTGAGTCAGTAAGTCGCTGCATTATTACATTTCAATACAAGATCTGGTAACAAAGGTGCGGGGAAGTAATCCAAAAGTAGATTAGCGTAGGGCTTCAGAACCAAAGGAAGAGTAAAAGAATTTGCGCCATTTTTGCAACATAGTATAAACTATCACCACGTACAACATGCACTAAAACGAGCGACCAAGGTTAACATAGCACTCGGCGGACTTCGATACCTTCGGCCAGAGTAAATAAGACAGCTCTACCAAGCATGTGTAACACTGATAGTAGACTATATATTTATAATCTAGTATAACCTACTTAAAGATAAAATGCATCTAAGAACGCTGGGAACAGTTTAACAGACCGCCCTTATCCAGATACTATCTACTTTCAGGATAGTTTTAATACAAGCACTAGAGGCAGAATCTTATATACTACCTACCCACCTGCGACTTAAATAACATGCCTAGATAGTAGTTACCTACCATAGCACGCTGCCAGAAAAACACCTGGCCCACAGGGTAGTAACACAAGCGGGAATACACAGTATTTATATAGGGACTGGCCCCTGTTTCCCCCTTACAGAAACCATGTGGATAATAGATCTTGCCTGCCTATAGGCCCTGGAAATAATTAACCCAAGGCTACTAGCACCATGGCGGACGCTTGCCTTTAGTGAAATTAAGATCGAACAAGACCGAGAGAAAGCCAAAGCTTAAAGCCTTAGCCAGGCAGGCTACGGAAGACATAGCTGTTTTCTTTAATATATTAGGCCAAAATAACAATCTAGGGGCCGCGGCAGTTGCTTTAGACCAAAACCTAAGAGTTACAGCATCACAACAAATCTATATTAGCTTAATAAAATACTAGTTAGTATATACAGCGGAGCTAATAGCTATATACTATACTATTAGCCTGTTTTATTAAATAGCTCTGAGAAATTAATATACCTTAACACCGAACGCGAAGCCAGCAACCATTTTTAGTAATAATATATCTGCACTACAGGAAATAACTAATTCCTGGAACAAGTTAGGACAATAAATTATTTAGGCTATTTTATAATCTGCCAGATAGTTAAAGATACGTGGGATTCCCTTGTATTTTTAGTAGGTCCCAGGACAATATAATAAATTAATAACCCTGGAAATAACACAGCAGACTGCCTAGCTAAAAAAGTAGTTAGTTTAGTTAAAACTTATCCTTTTCAGCATCTCCTTTCGCGGGAGAAAGGATTTATTCGCAACAGGATTTAAAAAGAATGGGAACAAGAATGGAGAACCTTTAATAAAAAAGGCTATCTCTAGTAGATTAATAGAAATCTACCGTTAATCCACACCTATAGAGCTCTCCTCTAAAACCAAGCCTACCTACTTACACAACTCCGGACTAGCCACTTATAGCTAGCAACACACGGCAAGCGACATCGCTTTCGGGAAGATAATAGGTGTGAATGCAGGAATAAAAAAAAAGCGGTTTATATCCTAGTTAACTACCTAAAATTAAAGGACCTGCGACAGGAACTATGGAGGAAAATTGGAACTGCCTTTAATAGTATTTTAGATATGCTGGGAGGAGGAAAACTAAAAGGTAAGAAGGGTAGGTTGTAAGATACCACACAAGACAGCCGCACGTTAGGTGCAGTGCTCGACTTTGCAAAGGTATCTTAGAGGTTTCGAGCCGCGTGCCATGAGGGCCGCAGAATAGAGCACCAGGCACTTAGGCCACTACAGGCCCAGACGAGGCTCCAAATTTGTTGTTAATTAATGGTTCGCTGTACATCGACACATAGAGATAGATAGCGATAGTAGGGTCCTGCATATCGCCGAAGGCGAGGGGTCAGCGTATGAATACTACTACTACTACTAGTATAAACTATCCTACCGATGACGTTTCATCAACAGTGACCAAACTTATTTTTTTTGCAAAGACATTGCAGTAATTCATTGAACACTTTAATTCGCTTACTGCCGAGTTGTTTGGTAAGCAAGCCAGGGTTGCGCTACCCATACTAATGCGCGTTGACCGAGGAGATCAAGGGAAGAGCGATAGGTAAAACTATGAAGTAAAATCATGCAGGCATGAACGTGCAATTTTCGCCCTGGACGCCTCCAACCCTTTGTGTAGGAGAGCTAGTGTGATATTATTGGCCTCAAGATACTGTTTAGCGTAGCAAATAACGGTCCTCGCGGTGCTATGTGGCATAATCCCCATGTAGTTGTCGTAGACGAGCCGACAAACTATTTGGACTGTGACTCACTAGCCGCCATGGTGGAAGCTCTTTGCTGTTTTGTGGGGGGTATACTCGTCGTTTCACACTGTGAGGAATTTACAAATACGCTTTCGCTGCAGAGGCTGCATTTTTGCCGTCGTTGTTTTGTCTCCACAACCGCAAAGCACAAGACCCGTGTCACCACCATAGAGAGGATCCAGTCAATTTAAGAAGTTATCCAGAGCGTACCAAACCCTGTGCAGTATGTTCCCGAGAGTTTGACAGACAGTATTAAAAAAAAAAAAAAAAAAAAAAAAAAAATAAGAAAAAGCTCACCAGGGCCGAGCAGAAACAACAAGAAGTTCGCCGTCGACTGAGGTATCTCGAGTGGTTTAGTGCGCCGAGGGAGCACTGAGGCCAGAGGATACAGAAGAAGACGAGAAGAAATAAGCTAAATTTTTGCATGATGATTTCGAAAATCTGCTTTTAAAACATAAAAATGATGCTCCGAAGCCAAACACACAAGCAGTAGCCATGTACATCTCCAACCCAATTTGCTTCGATAAAATCCGTCGACCTTCCCGCTCCTATGGTAATAAAAGGATGGTATAGATTGTCCACCTAAATCCCATTGAATGCATCGGAGTCGTATTTTGAGCGCGACACAGCGTATTATTGTAACCTCAGACATGATTGTCAGCTAGAATTTATAGGAGCGTCTTAACGTTAGTCAAAATACTTAGTTGCAAATAGTTAATAATGATTTGATATAACTTTTAAGAAGAAATTAATGTAGGCCAAATGCGATTGACCTAACTAATCAGACACTAACGTATACAGGTAAGTAGGAGAAATGGAGAGAAGGGCCCAAGTGAGAAGAAAAGGAGCTTCATCTTGAGTGAGAATGTATCAGATTGGCACGAAAGTGAGAGCCACCCACCACCCGGTCAACCATAATTATAATTAATCCTGCAAGTTATTGATTAGTAAGTTCGCAACAACATGTATTAAAGTTAAACAAGATATTCTTTGACATATAAATTGAGTATTCTTCACTAATAGATATTAGACCTTACCCAATAAGGATCTGATTTTTTTTTTTTCTGCTCGGGCAGCAAGCACGTCCATCCAGCTAATAACCAGCTCCACCCCTGGCCCCTAATACCAGACTTCCTCTAAGCTACGACACGAAAATTGCGTTTATACCACCAGTAGTCTTTTATAACGAAATAATATTTGTTGGATATCTTCGCTTTGTCGCTCGCATCTCTGATGTATATACCACCCACATTGTACCGAACGCATTCAGAAATTTGTTGATCGGTCCAGCCCGATCCATTCTATACAGATGTAAAAAAAACAAATATATTGTTGTAACATGGGACCCCGAAAGATTTTCTTAACCCACCCCCTTGTCAGCCAATAAGTACTAGTTTTACTACAACTTTTTTATTTGCTCCGATACCCCGGCTGTAATTAAAAGACCTTTCTCGCTGCCCTCGTTTATCCCGCTATAATTTTAAGTTGTCCCTTATCTTTTTTACCTCTTAGCACGCTACATAATTGTCTCTGTCCTCTGACTATGGCGTGGGACACTGACGCATCTAATTCCTATGTTATCACAGAAAACCCGGGACCGTCATCGCAATCCACCTCACAACAGATCTCACGCATATCGAAGGAAGGCAAAATTGAAGGCATGCCCCCCGAGCCGGCCCGTGACGACCACGAGCGCTTGTCTCTAGGACCAACACGACTGTCTGTTGCTACTGCTTTGCCATCTTCGAGGGATCGATGGTGGCGCATACGATTCTTCCGCGGCATGATTCACGACGTCAGGAGGAGAGCACCCTTTTTTTTGAGTGACTGGACGGATGCATGGGATTACCGAGTTATTCCGGCTACTGTGTATATGTTTTGTGCAAAGTAAGTGCCGTTGGTATATTCCCTTCGTCAGAGGGATTATTTTCGTGCATGAGACGTGACAGGGCCGAGCGCGCCAATGTCAACTGTGGATGGCGTAGATATGACACAGCTAATACTTATTCCATTTAGTATCCTCCCGGCCTTGGCATTCTCCCTTGATATGTTTGAAAAGACTGACAGGAATTATGGAGTGAATGAAGTCCTTCTTGCATCTGTCTTAGGTGCAGTCGTTTTCGCCTGTTTCGCTGCACAACCTTTGATTATCGTCGGCGTCACTGGTCAGTAATGTCCTGCCTCCATAAAATTGGGCATAATCGGTGGAAAACATGCCGGGTTTTGAGTTCGATAGTCACAGCTAATCGGAGAGATAGGCCCAATTACTGTTTTTAACTACACGGTCTATGATATTATGACGCCGCGCGGGACCAATTATCTCGGCTTCATGGCATGGATTGGAATGTAAGGGGAATTAGCTTTCCTTGCTGATTTAGTTTATACCACTGACATCAGGTGCTTTTCCTATTCAATGTAGATGGTCTATGGTTATGCACTGGATCGTTGCCATTACCAACATGTGCAATGGGTTGAAATACGTCACGCGTTTTTCGTGCGATATCTTTGGGTTTTACGTTGCGTTTGTCTACTTGCAGAAAGGCATCCAGGTCCTGACCCGGCAGTGGGAAGCCGCTGGGGAAACCTCCGCATACGTCAGTATCATGGTCTCGCTCCTAGTTTTCATGAGCGGTTGGGTTTGTAGCGAACTCGGGAAGAGCAGCCTCTTCCACCGTTGGGTGCGGAAGTTCATCGAAGACTACGGCATAGTACTGACTATTGTCTTCTTCACGGGATTCGTTCATATCGGCCATATGCGCAACGTGAACATTGACACACTACCGATCAGCAAATCCTTTTTCCCAACCATTGGCCGCAGCTGGTTGGTTACCTTTTGGGACATCGATGTCCAGGATATTTTTCTCGCCATTCCTTTCGCTCTTCTTCTGACCATCTTGTTTTACTTCGACCACAATGGTAAGCTGACTGTTTTTCGGATCTATATATGATGGTCTGGCTGACCCAGAGCAGTCTCGTCACTCATTGCACAAGGCAGCGAATTTCCACTCCGAAAGCCGGCGGGCTTCCACTGGGACATGTTTCTCCTGGGAGTGACCACTGGAGTGGCAGGGATCTTGGGGCTCCCGGCTCCCAATGGTCTGATTCCACAGGCGCCATTTCATACTAAAGCATTGTCTGTCACCCGCCAGGTTGCCGACAATGACGAGCGAAACAAGGGCAAAGTTATTCATGTCGCCGACCATGTCGTAGAACAACGCGTTAGTAATCTCGCCCAGGGAATTATCACCCTTGGTACCATGACCAGACCGCTGTTGATCTTGGTGCATTTGATCCCCCAGGGAGTTTTTGCAGGACTTTTCTTTGTTATGGGTGTCCAGGCCTTAGAAGAAAATGGTATCACACAAAAACTTATCTTTCTAGCCCAAGAAAAGCATTTCACATTGGACTCAGATCCTCTCAAGCAAATAAAACGACGTTGGGTGGTCTGGGTCTTTGTGATCATTGAGCTTATGGGATTCGGTGGCACCTTTGCCATAACCCAGACCATCGCCGCCATCGGGTTTCCTGTTATTATCCTTCTGCTGATTCCTGTCCGCGCCTACCTGTTCCCGTACCTGTTCACTCAAGATGAACTGAAAGCTTTGGATGCTCCCACCGCTAGTCCTTTCACCATGGAAAGTGTCGGGGGTGTTCATGGCTATAAAGAGGAGCTTCCAACGGCCTTGGATCGTGAAGACGCCAACGAAGAAGTCAAGAGAGCGAGCTTCCATAGCAGCCCGGGTCTACTGGCCCCGTGACAGTTACCATGAAAGAGACCATTAGCACGAACGATAAACTAAACCAGCCTCTTCGGAAATGGTGTCACGCAAAGCGATTTACTAGTGTGATTTATTATGGAGCGCAAGCTCTTCTCTGAAATACATAGGAATAAGTACGGACTCGGCACCTGTACTAATTACAGCCTACCATTTTACAAACCTAATTTAAAACACATTGCCTTTCCTATTTCCCTGTGCACGAATAAGCGTAGAGCCTGTCCGGCACTGACTGATAAGCGGCCCAGAGAAACGAACAATGGTAGACTTCGGCTAGGTCTCCTGCAGTGATTGCGTCGACCATGAAGATTTAAGAATCAGGCGTAAGACCTTACCCAAGCAGAGGCCAGAAGGAGCTTCTCGTAAAACTGATGCCCAGGACGTGGTGAGCTGCAAACTCAATGTCATAATAGTACACGGAAGCACCATCTGGCTATTACTAAATGCGCCGTATTCGCAGTTGATTGCCATGAAGGACCTCGTTGACGGATTTCTAATTTCTGATTTGTGAAATGCTGCAGATCTGTTTCTTGTTATCAACAAAGGAGGAGGCCATCAGTGTACCGACGATGTCATTTAGTAACGTCGTAACGCCAATCGACATTGCCTGGAATGAAACCGGATCATTGAGTCATTGAGTCACGGGGTATGAATTAGCGTCTTTAACAAAAGGTGTGCGCTGATTGAGAAATTGGAGCTAGCAGGAGGTTAAGTACTTCTACAACTGGTGTGCAGTTCCCGCCTTTGACATGCCAGGGATCTGATGTTATGCGATTATTGTTGCTTGTTGGTTGTCCTACACAGTTGAGCTAGAAACATTGGGAAAATATATATATTTGTACTCATACATGTTAGTTGTCGTTCGAAGATGATATTATAGTCGAATTCCCAGGTTACAGAATACTTAATATAGCTGGTTTCCTATCTATATTACCCCAATACTCGCCGATCCTGAAATCGACAGCAGGGCTCTCCACACAGGCAAGGTTTCTCAAGACACTTCCAGTAGTGGTCAGAATAGTCCACCGTAATCTCAGTTCCTGCTTGGATACCACGAGAGACAACAAGGATTCGTTCGACACCTCTCCAGTAGAATTTTTGGAACTGACTGTTTGGGAGACAGGAATGATTGATGAATCTTGTAAAGTTTCCTAAAAAAAAGGCAGTGACAAAGAATCAGCCGTCTCCCCTCACAGCTCAATATGCTGAAAGTCGGCCAGCTTGACTTACCCATCTGCCTTTGGAATATCTGATAGCTCTTCTCTGGAGATCCGCCCATCATAACATCAACTCCTTCAATGCCAGTTGTTACAAGGCCAACAAACTCACCAATCGCCACTCCACGTTCAAAGTCCTAGAACAGAATCAGTTGAGGATCATCAATACCAGAAAGGGGAGAGAATGAAATATTCTCTTCGTTTTTTCATTTCTTTCTCTCTCTCCAAAAATAAACAAAACCAAACAGAAAACAGCATGCAGCTGCTAGAGAAGAAATAAGAGATATACAAGTGGGCCTGGGGAACCTACCAAACGCGCTACAACACCGTTGTTCTTTGCATTCCCCGTCTGGAAGACCTGGACAGCAGGACGAGTCTTTACGTCCCCGAAAAGGTTCGGAAAGCACTTACACCGGTTTAGACAAATGTCATCGGCTTGCTGCTGGTGGCATGTTGGACAGATACCCGAGTCCACTTCAGGAACGCGTCGAGGATCTTCTTCACCAAATACATTGTGGTCGACAACACATTCATCAATAAATTGATAGTGTAGGAAGTCCTGGCCGAGGTGACGGTAAGTGTATCTCAATGGTTGAGCCGGGCAATTCCCCATAGCAACCCATTCATGTGGATGCCCTGGATATTGAAGTGATGGCCTTTGGCCAATGACCCCCAGAAGTTGCCGCCATTCCGGATGGAGAGTATCAGCGGCGATTTCCAGATTGTGTCGCAGTTGCCGTAGTCGCTGTGTGAGGCCCTCATTGAACCCGATCCGATATTTGCAGAACCGATATACGCCAGAGCCAGCAAAAATCAGACTAGCCCAGCCCCCATTCTCTTTAATCTCCTTATAACCACGCCATATTGCTCTAGTTCCCCCTCGTTTAGCGCAGAAACGTACAAACATACTACAATCCGTAGGGAGTACTCACAGTCGGTTTCGGAGGTCTTTTTCCGTGAGCTTTAACACAGCACACGCTTCTCTTAGGGCGATCATTCGAGCCTCTGTTTTAGATAAACGCGGCTTCTCCAGCTCGATGGCGACAATTCGGGCTTCATAGCATTCAACCCAGTATGCTTGGACAACCATTTCCAGTGCACGCGAAGACTGGCTTTGATTATGGTACGTCACGCACATGGAATTGACTATTCGGAATGCCTGCGATGGCATTGACTCAGCATCATTAGGATAGCAGGTTATCTTTCTGCATGGCCGTGGATTCGCTCACCTCCCTACTCATCCCCCCGTGGATATGCATGGTCGGGTCGACACACTACTTGAGCCGTGAGAATGGCACTCGGCTATCTTGGAAGAATAGGAGACACGCACCAAGCTATCACGGCTCCACTTCACCTCTGAGTGAACTTGCCTCCAGATCCCAGAAATTAATTTATCAGTTGATGTTGACGTTAACGCTGGCACAGATGGCTCCTTGTGAGCATTCCGCACAGGAAAGCGAGAATCACTGTGCACTTGGCGGACCAAGTGCTTTTTCTGAGGCTGCTTCTGCGGGACTTCGTCCTCCGTGGACTTTTCACTTTCGTCTATATTCCCTGCAGCTGTATGCTGAACCCGGGAAGTCTGTAATCGTAGACCGCCAACAACCTTTCGCCGCTTCTGTGGCCCGTTCGTGTCGTGAGTTTTGGGTTGTCTAGTAGTCGGCGCGATCGGGGTGTCAATCTCATCTGGTGTGAGGTGCTGGGCCTGTCCCGGCAACACAGTTCTGGGTTAGCCTGCAACATCTCCGCAAAGGGATAGGACCAGATGTACCTGCCTGTCTGGTGACGGCGAAGGGGTGATATTAGGCGCGCACACAGGTCGGCCGCTTCGAAGGTCCACATAAGCCTATCACACGTGGGTCAGTGGTACCGACCACGGCATTTTTGCACTGTTCTCCAAAGTCCGATCCTTACCACCGCATGGCTAGCACCATTTGAATGCACAAAATGTTCCGTCGTGGGACACAGCTTAGCCTCGACGCGCAGGAAACAAGGCCTCCTCTGGGTGTCAGAACTATCTACCAGCTGGGTCAGTTGGTTGGAAAACTCCTTTCCCAACAGGTTTCCTAAGTTGGATATCACCGAGGGATAGGGAGAGGACGCCGCATCCATAAATATCTTTTTTTTTTTCCTATATAAAAAGGAGGAGGTATCGGTTAAGCTACAAAATGTAGTTGGACCTGTAATTGTACGGGGGGAAGAGAATGGAAAGGCCGAGTCGTAGGGAAATAGCATAGGACACTTCACCGCATTCCAGGCCTACCTGGTCAATGTTGATTTGACGAGTGGGGAATCACGTTATATGTGAACGCTAATGACGTCATTCACGAGCTTCTCTGGATTTATGAGGTTACCTCGAGCAACTTCTCTTGGCACAATGTGGCTCCTTGAAATGTCACAATGAGTCGGTCTGTTTAATATATAGAATTTAATAGAACCTCTTTTGCAGATCTGGAGAGTCGATATTGGCCATAGGGCTTATCAGCATAGAAATACTGTATTCGTCGATTGTAGTGTGTGTGTTAAACTGAAAAACCACGATACATAATTATTTCTTATGTGTAGATTAAATTAATAGCCAACTGTTTCTGGACCTATATTTGACAATTTCTAAGGGTAGCGGGGTGTATTCTCCTATAAAGCATTGAATCAAGGGACAAGTATTATAATGCCAAATCAATTTAGATTGCAGATAGAAATATTAATAATTAAAACAAAAAGAACTCCACTGTAATAGAGGGTAACTTCTACACGGAATAACTTCCGTATATGAGGCTCTATTATTCTGTGATTGAGCCTTGATTGTCATGGTTTCCATATAAAATCCCCCCGGTCACGAAGTGGACGTTCTTTCTGCCCGAGCAGAAGCCGGGACGAATATCATTTTGCAGATCCCTACCTAGTGGAATAAAACGATATAACTAGTACCTATCAGCCTTTTATATACCTACCGTTCAAGGCCCTCCTTGCGCCCCGAGGATCCTAAGGGATCAGCTTTCAGGTTTGTTGCTCACTTAAGGATACCACTAGTCATTATCAACATAAATAAAAAGGGAAGGGAAAAAATGACAAGCAAAATCAGTATTTCCTTTTCAGATTCAAAAGTACAATTACCACAGTTCTGTAAAACGATACAAGAAGCAAAACGTTTATTTTGTTTTATGTAGGCTCTGTATCTGCTGCCCCGAAAAAGACAGGGAATAGTACTGACAGTAACACGTCGACAATGTACCTGGTAGAGATCACATTCGAAGGTAAGAATAATCGCGAACATACTCCGTATCTAAACTGTCTTTCTAACGATGTGTGGTCGAACCCCAGGATCGTTTACCCAAATACCAGGAAGTAGAGCACTCTGAGCTTGTGGTAGAGAGGACGACTGTATATCTCCCGCAGATTCGGAGACTACGATTCTCGTCCTGGACGCCCATGATAGGCTAACAAAATGATCAGGATTGGTGACGGTGCTGAGAATGTCAAGGATATTACACTATATGTTGGCTCAGTACTAAGCCAATCGATACTCTAGGGCCATTATTTGTGGATGGCGGTCCAAATGCCACTCCAGTGTTTTCTAGCGAAATGGAGGGGCATTTAATTCCCACATTTTCTTGAGCATAAGTTTCCCGTCAATATAGTATAAATATGCTGTTTCATTTGGACAGACATCGGGACGCAAACTTCTCCGGGGGCCTTTGCAGATTTTCTACAAAGGAAATAATGATAGCTGGACGCTATTGCCGGCAGTTGGTGTTTCTCAGACGTCCACTTCAAGCACGAGTTTTTACCAGAGCAGCGACGAGATATGGAGCATGACTCCTGTGTATACAGCGTATAAGATCTAGATTTTTAAGTTAATTGAGCATTAGGGCAGAGAGTGGCTTTTTTCTTCTCTCTTTATTATCCTTCCTGCATAGTCGAGCCCCTAGTGACAAATCATTGGCCTTTTGATTGTTGATATTTCTCAAGAACAAGGCAGCTCAGCGCTAAGATGTGGGAGATTAACAACAAGCCACTCTTTATGCAATGGGGTTATTTGGAAAGCTTCACATATACGTGGTTCTGCTGGTCGTACAAAGAAGTTCAAAGATCTTGCTCGGAGATTAATTCCACTTGAAAATCGTACAAGATGGAATAGCTGGTATCGTATGCTTTCTATGGGTCTACAGCATGAAGGTGCTGTAGATAGCTATACAAAATAGTACTATGATACCCTTCAAGTAGAATACCTATCTCCAATAGACTAGGAATAACTATGTACAACAAGCAAATTTCTCTGTCTTTTTGACCAAGCAACCCTCAAACCCAGGGAAATCGAGTAACAATTGATAATGTGCTTCTTCTTATGGATGTTATTATATAGCACTTTGAAAAGGCTCCGGTAAGTTTACTTGCTTTAGTGTATAACCTTTCTAATTTTGCACGGCAGGTTGAATATGCACATAATAAGAAATTATGTGCTCGGATTCAAAACGGCGGGGGTATCTTTGACAAGTATTACAGTAAATCTAATATCTCGCCTTTTTATACCATGGCACTTCTTCTTCACCCAGCTTGTCATACAAAGTATATTCAGGTAAATCGGAGAAAGAGTTGGCAAAAGCCTGCTCCGCCATTCAAGTGGGATCGTTTCCCTATTATCTTGCCACTAAGTCTGAAACAGACAAAGAAAGTTAAAAGGCTTTGGGAAGAGTATCAAGAAAGGGCGCCTAGGCAATGTCTTCCATTGTGTTTATCCTCAAGGATTAAGTTAAATGCCTGGCCGTCTCCATAGGGGTGCTGGCAATCTACATATAAAAGAGACCGACTCTAGGACTGCCGTCCTAGAATACTAGTCTTTTGCTCCTGGTGCAGCGTCTTAGCCTCTGGAACTCTCCCTGGAGGTTAGGTCGTGACGGTCTCCCGCGGATATCTTTCCTTAATCATAAATAGGCATAGAGGAGCCTTTCGAAAATAAGCTCTAGTTTCTTCTGCCAGACCACATTCACATGCTGGGAATAGCGAAAGGTGTCTGGAAGGTGTGTGATAAGCTATCTGGACACTCACAAGAGAGCGACGGAATATGACGCAAAACTACAAGACATCATTGATTCTCATTCTGTTGGTAGGTGTCCAAGGAAAAAAGCAACCCAATTTCAGCTTCATTGTACAAAGCTGCTAGTCTAGTAATCTTCAGCAAGACATATTGTCCGTACTGTCACAAAGTCAAAGCCCTATTCCGGGACATAGGCGTGTTCTACTAAGTTTATGAATTGAACCAATTTGGTATGTGGTTCTCCATAGTTAGTGGGTGCAATAAATGGCAACTCCTGTATATAGACGAGGGACCGATTATAGTGCGAGCGCTCCAACGGCAGACGTATCAACGGACGGTCCCAAATAACTTCATTAGTGGAAAGTACATAGGTGGCTATTCAAATTTGGGAAAAAAGGGTCTAGTCTACATTCTATGTTGAAAGATAAATGCGCAATTTAAGACCCTTCTCGGCTTACCCAAGATTTACTAAACTCTCGATGCTTAATAGTCTATACGGATGAAACTGCCCTGATGTCTTTGTAGCGTATTGCTAAAGGGACCCTACTTCCACTTCTCCAAAGTGTAAGATCAAAACTAAGTTATAGATGGAGGTTTGCAGGCAGCGCGTACACATAATCTAGTATACTGAAAACTTCCGACGATATCGCAACTGAAGAACTCTTTAGTTATCTAGTACAAAATTGTAGGATTCTATTTAGCTTATCCAGAAAACACCGTCCTCATGGTCAACAATGCTCAATATGTCTTCTAACCTTCCAGAGTCTCTGATGTAGACTTGCCAGCATCGAGTTTGCTGGTCTGATCGGTAAGGGATCATTCAAGTTGTGTCGATCTTCTCCGAAATGCGGAAGCCGTGGGGGATATCGTTGACTGATCCGCACCAGTGCTGAAGGGGGCATAATTCTTCTAGAGCCGGTAACTACCTTAATAGTATTGCCGTCCTTCATGACAACCTCACCTTGGACGCCACCAGTAAGGTTGAAGCACTCGCTGGAATCGTGAAAGTGGGCTGTATTGGCGATAGCCTCAACTAGAATGAATAAACAACAAACAGCTCCGTGGGGAAAAGGCTCCAAGGGGGAATGATTCTCAAACTGAGTCCGCCCACCGCTGTACTGAACTAGAACCATTGAATCCAGGGACTCTTTTTCTAGGTGTGCGAATGGACCGGAACAACACCGGCGAAATGTCTAAGACCTCCTGATTCACTCTGCGGCCGGTGCCGATGCCGTTTAATTTCTGAAGATTATAGGAATTTTGCCATATACGAGGAGAGCGACCTATGCTTAGATTGGGCTCAGGGGCTTGGTTTCTGCTTTATTAGTCTATTCGGCCGGGTGAACTATTAGATTAATATTATTTCGTAGCTTGATGGATCCTGGTCTATCACTGTTACTCCAGTATGTGGTGGATGAGCACAAAGATGTGGTTCTAGATCAAAAGTGAAACTGATAAAAAAAAAAATACATCGTTGGAACCAGACCAGAGAACTCAAAAAATTTGGGCTATACATTATGTTACTGGAATTTAATGAAGTCTATCAATTTATAAGTTGAGTAATATTTAGCCTAAGAAACCACTACGACAATGATGTCCTCCTAATTCTTTGCTTCCCGGTTTTGACATCCCGTGGGAATTGGAACTGCTTTAAATACGTGACAGACTGTGCCTTTACAGCTGGCTGCCGGTCTCCAACGGCGGCCTTTCCTTTCTATTCAGCGCTCGAAACAGTCTCTGCGCCATAATAGCTCGCGTGCCGTCGCCGTTTCCTAATGTACCACCGCGAGGTGGGTCTGGCTACAATGCCCACGCGACAGTTAACTTTCAACGTCTCTAGCCCTTGGCTGACGACTGATGCGCTTGGCTATGTCATGGAAAGTTGGCAGAACAATTTCGGGATCATGGCATGGTGTATTCTATGCGTCATTATCCTTACTTCCGTCAACATAATCCTTCATAATTTGCTGAAGGGATTCTACTGAATCTATTTTATATTTATTGTGTCTACTATGGGTATTATCACGCACACGTCCGACGGCCTTGTGTTTATCATACCCAATTTCATCCTCTGGCGTATTGGACTTGAATCTGTTTCTAATACGCATTAAACAAGACTCTATGCAAGTCACATCGTTCAGTAAACACTGTTGGCTGTTCGAGTGTGCTGGCAGTTGAAAGCAATCAAAGTCAGTTGATGGGCAGATATTCGTTTACTTGTCACCCTATTTTGCGGTGGCATGCATACGGATCGTTGGAATATAGGGATGACGGCCCTCTATGCAAGCATATGTATAAGGAATCAACCTTCCCCACAAACCAAAAGTCTTCAGTACAGTCCATTTAACGAAATGGAGTTTCATCATAAGGTGGCCATCTGCTTTTCGACGCCTTCCCAAACTCCTAGCTGCTCCAACACCCGAAGCGAAATGAGAATGGAATCGATAGATATATTCAGATGAGGGCAAACTCCCCTCGCCTGAAAAGCTCGTGGCCAATCGCCGCATGCTTAAACCCCAGGGAAAGGGTGTGTCCAGGACGCTGCCTCTTGCTGTTGTGTTTCAGAGTGAAACAATCTTCTGCATATATACTTTTCAAACGGGGGTTATGTCTATTGCATTCGTTGTTTTTCTGTATAGAACTGATTTCTAGCTATGTGTAACTAGTTACCTAGGGCCGACTCGTGTGTCGGGAAGCAGCTCGCTCTGATGGATCTGCGCCGCGTCATAGTGGAGATTTTTAGCAGGTATGATGTGCCTTTCGCCCCTGATTAGACGAAATCTGCGTTCTTGGATGGGAGAAGTGATACATGGTCACTTGGCCCCTGAAGCTGGTTTTCGAGAAGCGGAAAAACATGGGTTAGTACCTTAGCAGGTACGTTCCTAGTTTAGGCATATGTGTGCCAGAAATGCGCCTGTGCCTGGGTTTTTTTTCCTTTCTTTTTTTGTTTATGGCCTAATTGTTATTATTTCCGAATTGCGAGCGTCACGGCCTTGTGGACTCAGTATATGCCCCATGCACTGCCGTCTCTTAGCATCTCAGAAATACAAAGGATTTCTGCACATTTCGCAAAACCTATTTGCTAGCTTTTTGAATACGGTAGGCGGCACCAGTTCAACTCTAGGTAATGCAAGTATTCAGAGCCAGAAGAATGTATAAGAAGGATTTGCCTGTCGACACGCACAATCTTGCGTAGTCCCCAGATGCTCTGGGACCAGGTGTTTAGTCAGTGCCATTTGGAAACGAAGAGTATACATATTATTCGTTATGAATCAGAAGCGTAATAAACAGGAGGCCTAAAGTGCTCAGAAGCTTATGTTCTATATTTCATGGTCTCTTTACCACGGACCCACTACCACAAACGCATGCTCCATGGGTAAAACTGTATGTTTTACTAGAAAAAAATAATTATTTATTTAACGGCTCTCCCCACACCAACACTGGCTTCACCACACTCCCATTTTTTAGTCCAGTGAGTGCATTCTGGTATTCCTCAGCCTATCCAAGCCAACTCGGTCAGTGAAAGACCCTGGAAAGTAGAACGATTGAAAGCCCAATCCCACAAACCTTGAAGTAATGTACGATCCGATCAATAGGAAAGCGACCTTCTCGGTACCACTGGATCATCTGCGGTATGGCCTACAGTCACAATTGGTTATCCTTTCGCCGCCCAAGAGAGGACAGAGTAAGAATTCAGACCTTCTGAGGTATACAATCGCCTTCGATACATCCTAATATCGACCGACCGTGCTGCCACGGAAATCAGCCAGAATATTCGAGACAGAGCATAGTGTCACCTACGTTGATGTGTTCCGACAGATCGAAGCTGAATTGGTAACCCAGTGGGGGAATACCGATAAATACGACCTTGCCTCTGGCATGTGTGCATCGAAGGCCCCGCTCAAAGATAGCAGGATGGCCTGTGGTTTCAATTACAACGGAGACGCCGGCGGGAATGATGAGCTTGATGGCCTCGTCTAGCGAGGTGAAATCGGCACTGCTTGTATCCAAGGTATGTGTGGCTCCCAGCGACTTTGCGAGTTCTATTCGGGCTTTGACCCTGTCGACGGCGATAATCGCTTTGCAGCCGCGGATCTTTGCCGTCTAGCAAATCCATATCAGTCAGTTCACTTTCCAATAAAGGCGTGGTAAACTTTACCATGAGAGCTCCGAGTCCAACGGCGCCCAAACCCAGGATCATCACTACGTCGTTCGGCCCTGCACAGGCAATATTCTGGACGGCACCCATTCCTGTCTGAAATCCACAACCTAGTGGAGCGAAAAGGTCGAGCTCATGAGCCTGATGCAATAATTCCCTGGCATTCACAACACTTGCTTCGCTCACGACACTGACCTGTGCAAAGCTGGACTGGCCAAAAAACCGGGACCAGACTACCTCCCCTGTCTTTTGCACCGTCATTGACCCCTGGCAGCCGAGGTAGTTTTGCTGTGCAAATGTCTCGCAGTAGGCTGGATGCGAGTCCTGACATTGAAAGCACGAGGAGCAGGAATGGAAGGAGAGTAGTACGGGGTCTCCCACCTCAACGGACTTCACACTTTTGCCAATTGCGCGTACAATCCCGGAGCCTAGGATCATTTCAGTACATGCAATGAAAACAAAATTAATAAGCTTTAGAAAATTGATAGGCGAGGCTTATCGTGTCGGTTTTTCCTTTTTCATTTTTTGTGGGGGCTCGGGGTCAATACCTTCGTGACCCGGCACTTTGGGGTAATTGATTCCAATACTTCCCCTGGGCACTGAGCAAAGCACAAGGTCGGTGTGACATATCCCAGAGGCGCGCATATCCACAAGAATCTCGTCGTCCCCTGGTGGATGGACGGCTACATCCTCCAACGACAGGTTGATCGCCAAGGGTTCCACAGGCTCCCGGGCAATAATTGCTTTAGCCATGACTCTTCCAGACATTCTCGGGACTGCCGGAATAACGAATGGTCTCCACGCTCTTTGCTTAAATAAGTGCACAACGGTTTAACCCCACAGAGGACCCCAGGAATCAGTTGTTCCCCCGGTTCTCGACTTCCCAGCTTTGTTGTGCAAACCGTGGGTTATTCGGGTACGAAGATAATGTATAGGGCGAAAAATCCTGATGGACGAATCAGGCAGCCCCAAGAAGTTGGGTGGCTTGGCTTTTGGGTACACAAAATAGAAATAAGGCGTCGTCACGTCATAACAGTCCCCTAGATATCTACAGCTCGGTATCAGTACTAATATTCCGGACTGATGTGACTCAGGGGGGAGAATGCAGTAAGCTCATCGAACAGCTGCGCGCAACCAGTTGCCTAATATAGGGGAACAATATATCATTAATATCCTAGACCCGACAACTACCATACTTCCTTGGATGGTTGACTCGCTCACTTACTAGATGTCGGCCAGCTGAATACGCGTATGCGCTAGTATCACTGATCTATGGATAAGGATCCATCTATATTGAAAGGTAAGGTCTCTGACTATCTGAATCTATCTGGTAGAACTGAATAAAAATGGTCAACAAAGGAACAAAGTCGGACCGAGAGGATGCTGAACAATCAGTAATATAGACCCATTCTGGTCGACACTAGAATACAGGAGAGGGGTAAAGTACTCAGATGTGTGAACCCCGCAACATTAGGCAACCACTTAAGATGCAGATCATTACTTTATCATAGACCTTCATAGTCTACGCAGCAGAATTAAAGACCAAAATACGTCTATTAGTAGAAAAGGCTACGCGCTTTTAATGTTTCTTGCAGATAGGGCCTTCCCCCACGCTGACCAGAATAGCCTTAAAACCCCCCGCTTTGTAATACGGCTTAGGCATTGGGATTATTGCCGAGAGACTTCCCATTAGCCTCATAGGTATTTACAAACTAGGTCCAAAGATACTAACATCGAGCGGCTGCAAGGAATGAGTAGAACAAGGTGGATAAGTAGCCAAGAAGATCTTATTCTTTTTACAGTAATCTAAAAACTTTATGGTGGCCGGCATGACAGAAAGCTGGGGTTTCGCTCTTCCCAGAAGCTCATAACTGCATCCTCTCGTTACACTGGGACCCTTCCTAGCAGCTCGTTAGTGGATGAGAAAGCTCTGACAAATCATTGTCAGGGATGTGGCCCGTCAAGTCTTATTGCATTATCTGACAGTCCCTCGAGAGTCCTCAAAATCATCGAATCTTAGGGTTTTAGTCACAGTGCTTAAATAGCTGTGATTAGTGCCCCAAAGCTCCACGCGATGGGTGTACTCTTTAATCGCACTACGCCCTTTTTTTAATGTCCTCGGAGAATCACACATCCCTCCCGCGTCCTCTCGCATCTGGAGTCCGATGGAGGGCAACAGGTATTTACTAACACATTCCATAGACACTGTTGACGGAGGGGGATAGTCTGGAGAAAGCTCCGCGGAATCCGCAGAGCTTGGATCAGATCCTTTCCATCCTAGTCAGCCTCAGACAGCAGGATATATTGAACCCAATTCTCTTGCCTTGAGTTGGAATCTCCATCAAGGGAGGTGCCTTGGAGTGATTGGATTATTATTTATCCCTTACGAAGAACACAACTTGCCTTACGCGGGCAACCTTCAGTCAGCCTTCGAGACCCAGGTCTCTGAGATCCTCTCTATAATCGCCGCCTACCGCCACCGCTCTCCCACCCTCCCTGATCGCTTAGTCAAGTTTGTCTCGGTGCTTAAGACGCAGCTCACTGACACTGTTTCTAAGAAGGAGGCCGTCCGGTTCATTCTCCCTGCCTTCTCCAAGGCCCCGGCCGAGGGAACAAAGCGTAAGACCCTGGGCTCGCTGCTGGACAAGGCGGAAGAGATTGCCCTGCAAACCCTTAATGGACTCGCCGCCAGCATTGCAGACGTCTATGAGGGGGGCGCCACCGTGGTGTTCATATTAGATGCTTCTGTCTATTGGAGTAAAAAAACCTCCCCCCCCCCCACCTCGGGAGTGTTCTTCGTGTGGTGGAAATGACTAAAATTTATCCAGACCTTCTGCAGATCACCGACGGCGACGCCTTCGCATACCACCAGGAGCTGCAGAAGCTCGTGACTTCTCTGGGTCTCCGCTTTCTGGATTTCGTCCGCCCGGGGACCTTGGCCGGCATCGCGCCCCAGGAAGCTCAGACCGTCGAGGAGAAGAATGTGCAAGCGATGAGCAGGCACTACGACACGGCTTTCCCAGGTAACCACGATGCCCACGACGTCAAGACGTTAATGCTCCAGCGCGGAAAGTTGAATAACGGGTGGTGATACTCCGCGGAAAGGACCGAGCTAATAGACCCAGGCATATGCCGCGCTAGTGGCGCTGTTCTTCCCATCCGCGATTCTTCTGTTAATCCACGAGTCCAACAACGTCGGCAAGATCGCGGTCGACCTCTTCCCGCCGGCGACAAACCCGGACTTTATCACTCCCTGGCACGGGGTTGACAGAAGATCAACTCCACCCACCCCAAGCCACAATTGGAGACACGGAGACTGTGTTGGTATTCTTTGTTCCTCTTTTTTATGATGGCGGATTCTAGCCCCAAGGTCTCCCGCAAGAAGTTCACCCTCTTGTGTTCTCGATGTAGGGCCTCCAAATTAAAATGCACCGCAGGAACCCTGTATTAGTTTTTGCTTTCCTTTGGGTTTAAGAATCATTCGGTATGGAAACTAAATGTCTTCTCTGCAGTTGGAATGCGTCAAACGCAACGTCGGCCATCTGTGTAACAAGGATAAGCGTCAAATAAGAGCCAAACAGACCAAAACCCATTACAAAGACCCGAACCTTGCCCATAGCACTCTAGAGGAAGAAGCCGACGTCGAAGAGACAGCTCAGATCTTGGAGCATTTCGTGGATAACATTAATACTTCCGGCTCCGCGGTCTGGGAACCGCTCTCATCGGCGGTGGCCCCGGACCTCCCCAACGGGTACTGGTTGACCCCGGACCCTCGGAGGACGACAAACGGGCCTTGATCTAGGATCTGGTTCTTGCCATACCGGAAGGGGACCTCATCCATCTCCTTTACAAGGTCTTTTTCACCCGTTGCCAGGGCCTGTTGGGGAATGTTGTGCACACATTGACCTTCCTAAAGCAAGCCGAACAGTTCTGCTACTACTTAGGTCTGGCGGCCCCGACGCGCGGGTCGCTGCTATCTCCAGTGCATTTTCCATGGACACCCTCTCCGGTTTCCTTCTCGCGGTGCAGACAAATAAGGCCCACCTTTGTTGTACGTCTGCTAAACTTGTCTACCAGCTCCTGCTCGGGCTCGCCTTTCATCCCACCCCATCCCTTCTGGGCTGGTATCCTACCCCCCTAACTCTCCGGGTGGAGGAACTGTGACGGCCAAGCAACTCGATGAAATTGGTGCTATCTAACGAAAATTTCAAGCGTGGGGAGGAGGAAGAAAGGTGGTGAGGGGACTATGCGGGGAGATAAACAAAGCTAGATACAAACGATGCAAACAGGCTACATGGTGAGTTCGTCACAGGAACTTCGTGCCTCTAATAGGTCTGCCCCGACGTGGCGGTCCCTGGCCTTGCGTTGCCTTCAGGGAAAAGTCTCCTTCTTTTGTGGCTCCATCTCTAGCTTACAGGCAGCTATCATGCTCTTGCTGGATAGCCAGGTGGGCTTATTGGCGCTCAATGCTGTTTTAGTCACTGCTATCTCTGGGGCCGGAAACTCGGGTTGCATCGCTTAGGCCATGCTAAGTTGGATTCCTTGTACTCCTGGGGCCATGGTACCTCGGCAACAGCCGAATCCCCTTATATTCGCACAGAAATCGGGGTTTATATTTAGTAGACCCCCTCTTCCCAGCACACTGTTCCCTCACGGCGGGCTCTAATTATCCCCGGATAAACTAGGTGGATCCTTGTCTGAGGGATTGGTCGCGTGGACAAGCCCTTGGCTACTATACTATCCTCCCCTCCTAATTTAACACCAGGATGCCGCTGCACCTTAATGACGATGATATTGTCTCTGTCCATGGCGAGATTCTTAAGCACCCGCGATCCGAGTTCACCATGCTCTCTTATACTGTGCACGTGCTGGAACTCGCCGGGATTATGCGGGAGGTGAATAACCTTGCGACCCCTGACATGGCCCAGGGGCGCAAGCGTCTCAACCTGCAGTATAAACAGTACGTGGCGGGCTTGCTGTCTTATTTTTAATTGGGAAGCACCATTGGACTCACGGCCATGGGGCCCATCGCCACTATCCCGGTCCAGCGATTTATATTACATCAGCAACTGCAGAGTTTACTCCTCCACCTGCATTGCTTTAATCTTTTAACTCCCATGGGCCGCTCGCTCACCACCAGCAACACCCAACTGTTCAATGCGACTATCGTGCTGCTTCTGCGTCTGCTGTTTCATGCCCGGTCAGCAGATGCCGATCCGTCGAGTGCCCAGCTCAGTCGATTAATGACGCGAGAGTAGGATCCATGGCTATTAAGAATTAAAAGCCTCCAACGCTCCTAGCTTTGACCTTAGTTTCCCGATCAAATATCTGCTAAAGCGACGTAAATACCAGCTCATCGTTGGTCCAACCAGATAGTAATGAGGCAAAAAAAATTACTGGTTTGTGGCATTAAAGTCTTGAGGCCAGGAGTCTTGAAGTTTGCCAGATACTGCTTGGTATATCTGACAAGGAAAAAGGGAGGTTTGTCTGTATGTATCAAGCAATTTTAGTACTCCATTCACGATTACCATCCTGTAGGCATTGCTTAAGACGTCCTTGGTTATACTATTGTTTAGAAAAGACCTTTTTGCCCTTAGGAAGCATGCTAATAAAAAATCCTTTCTTATCCATATTGTATATATCTTGTTGCTGTATATTATAATACTTTATATTCTGACCTATATATTCGAAGTATAGAGTATATTTACATGCAGAATCAGCCTGTTTTTGCGCAGCATTAATGCAAATCGTATAGCGAGATATAAGTCCCTTTCGTGCCTCCTGAAGAAGCGGATAAGCTGCTGCTTTCCTGGCTTAGTTCAAGCAATCTCCTTAGCAACATTCCGTAGCATCTCATGTGTATAATAGGGGCCTCATTCTAGCTACTTGTTGATATAATCTAAAAACTCTATGGCTGATCTTTATATTGCTCTTTCTTGAATCCTGAACTCTACGGTGGTGCGCTTGAGAGCGTTGATCGTTTAACCAACCCATTTCGCAATTTGAGTGTATTTAAGCTGTTCTCCAGGTTTCAAGGAATTAATTTCTGCTAAAGAGTCTTTTATTGTATCCATATTGAATGAGTTGTGGCGGTTTAAAAATCTACCGTTTAGAAAGTTGGTGGCTAAATATTTCGGGCGGCAGTTGATATAGTATGTTAGAAAAAGCCTGCAAAATGTGCACTAATACAATTGAATTCGAGAACAAATTCCTTCCTACAATCACGAATTGTTTCCCAATCGTATCCTAAGCCACCCTAATTCGTATCTAGTTGTTATACAAACAACCCCATCTTAGTCATATCGTGAGTTGCATCGTATTGGATTTCATTGTCCAATCAATAATTGTAAAGTATTGTAAGTCTCATAGAATCTGATAGAATGCTGTCAGCAGGGTTTCCAAACAGGGGGGAATATTTGGCGGTCTAGCTTGATCCACGCTCACCAACCTCACTTTTCTCCTTTTCCTTAGCAGCCTTCATCCGCATCTACCCCTGATAAGGGCCATGCTGCTGCTATAGATAACTATCTCTTACAGGCCAATATGGTTCTCGTTTCTGTTTTCCTATGGCTCCTGCTCTCTTCTGTATATCTATTTCCTCAAAAAAGTCAAAGCTGCAATGCAAAGAGCATCCACTCCAACTTTCATCGTTGGTTGTATAACGGGCGCAAAAAGGGCCGAGTGGTTTCCGGGTATTTCTTCTGTGGGATTATCTTCTCTCTGGACCTTATCCCAAAGTTCTGCGTCAATACCCCCAATGAACCAAAAGCAGCATGGAATGCCTTTGGAAGTACCCAGCGTAGAAAAATCTTCGCTAACATTGGTTCTCGGAGTATCCCCGTCAAAGTCCTCGAAATGTTTTTCGAATGATTCGGCTAGTTGAGACGCTATATGTTTGTCATTTGAGGTGGGCGGAAACCGGCGTGTGGGAGTGAACAATGGTGGTTTGGGCGAGCCACTAGCCATGCACTCGGCCTCGACGATGCGCTGGATAGCAGATATGATTTTCTGCCGAGTTTCGAGCTTGACAGTCCTGAAATCAAGTCCAATTTCAGCCCTGTCTGCAATGATATTCTCTGTCTGCCCAGCTTGCAAACTTCCGACGGTTACGACAGCGAGATCACTTGGGTCTATCTCTCTGCTCACGATGCCCTGCAGTCTAATAACAATATGTGCAGCGAGAAGCACAGGATCTACTGTCTGATGTGGCAGTGATCCATGGCCACCGCGCCCATAGACGGTAATTTTAAGACTGTCGGCAGCAGCCATGATTGTACCTGGACGTGAGCCAACCCTTCCTGCACGCATTCGCATTACGTGTTGGCCAAATATAAAATCCGGAAGAGGAACCTTCGAATAAAGTCCATCGTCAACCATAGCCTGCGCGCCTCCGCCCCGTTCTTCGTTCGGCTGAAACAGCACGATTACAGTTCCGCTCCATGCGTACTGAATGTTCGCAAGCGTTGCAGCCGCTGCGAGTAGACAAGTTATGTGCATGTCATGTCCACAAGCATGCATCACTGGTTTTTCAATGCCGTCGGCGTCGCGCATTGTGACCAAGCTCGCGTATGGGAGCCCGGTGAGTTCCTTGACTGGAAGTGCGTCCATGTCAGCCCGCAGAAGAATGGTTCTCCCAACACCATTTCTAAGAACTCCTGCGACCCCATATCCACCGATATTTGTGTGGACTTCATAAGCCTTTAACTGGGACAGATGGGCTGCAACCTTTCGAGATGTAGATTCCTCTTGTTGCGAAAGTTCGGGATGGGCGTGAAAATGCTTGTAAAGATCCTCGTAAGGGGTCAAGTCTAAAGAAGCACTTCTCAGTATGTCTGATACACTTTTTTGTGCCATCTTCGTGGATCTGTCGGCAATGCGTTAGGGGGAAGAGAGGGGAAGAAGAGAGGGGAAGCTTCACCCCAAGGGACGTGGTGAGTCATCCAGACAGTCAGCAAACACAACCCTTTTGATATGTGAATGATGTTCCGCACTCGTGCATGCTTGGCTGAGACTCTGAGAGTATCCACTTCTCGCAGGGAAAACGCAAGATACGACGCTCTCACCGCAAAATTTCACAATGACTCAATTCGATCGAAGTTCTGTACAACGTAGCTAAAAAGGAAGAGCCGGTAGTTTTACAATTTCCTTGATGATTGGCCTGGCGACAACTCCCTGGCTAATGCATTGGCATGGCTTAGCAACAACGAAAGGCCTCCTTGCCACTACTGGCCACATTCAGCTCTGCCATTTTCTCGCGAGATACAAGAATCCTTTAGTCGGCCAGTTCCCTCGGGCAGCATTCTTGAGCCAAGTCAGATTATTTCATATTACCTTCATTAAGAACTTACGAAGTAAGAATATTGCTTTGATTGATGACTAGTGATATTTCGCACGCAGTTTAGCTTATGATGATCTTGGCCTTGTCTGCGGGTTGGTGTTCCTTTGGGTCTGGGATCTTCGAATGGAGCCACCCCGCGACAATCACCATGAAACAAAACCGTCCAGGCCTGGAGTTGGCCCGGGCCGGCTAGTCAACCAGAACTTTGCGACCTGGGTATGCAAACTGAACAAAGAGGGGCAAACGCAATTCATATGGCCCTGCTCAATACAATATCTTACTCAGCCTGCCAGCAGCAGCCCCTTGATCCTTGCTATGGTTATACACAATGGGCCACTCTTTCCCAGGCTGACATCTAAAGGTCTCCAATGTGAGGCTTTTCGGCGGCATTTATTGTCTTGATGAAGTAGCGCTCAACCCTTTAAGCAATACCACTTCTTAAGTTCGTCTTTCGCTCCATGGGAACGGATGCCTCCGTATGCCTCCACCCCTGGTAACTTTAGGCGCGATTGCACTCCGTCCGGATATAGCCTCCTACATCGGAAATCGAGGTACCACCCCGTTACGTCATACTGCACTCAACCAGCGAGGCTTCATTCAAGATACCGAGTGGGATAATGCAGGGATACTATTTGATTAAGTGCAGAGTAAGTCTGAACAACCGCGTGGTGGCAAATGACGCAAATCATGGCTTGGCTTTGAACCAGTTCCTACTCGCCAGACATAAAACAAAAAGCCGAAGATATATTACGTCGGCAGATAGCTCGCAACCGACAGGTATGGCCAGAGTACACCACTGTGGTAGTCTCCGTAAATGGTCGCCACAGCGTGATCTTACCAAGCGCTTTGAGAGAACCGATATTGACTGGACAGCTATTCGCTGACGATGTGGGAAAACATGTTTTACCGAGGTAAGAAGCGTAGGCTTTGCATTTCTATCAACTACTTATACTCCGACCATTCTTCAACAAGAACTGATAAAAGAAGGCAAACGTCAGTAACCAGGAGGATGCTCAACCCACGATATTTGTTTCGAGCGATTGAATAATGCATTATCCATGATTAGACTCCGGCCATTTTCCGCAGTGCTAGACAAGTTCTTCAATAAAGTCCTCGAAGAATGACGCATCAGTTAAGCCGCGAAAGACACGAGAAAGCATAATCCCGTCCTGAAGTGAGCAGGAATTATTTGGTAACGTGGATCTCGATAAAACTTGGACACCTGGATCAGTGTAGAACCGCTCGAAGACCAACCTGTCCTTCGAAAGCTATCCATTTATCACATCTAGACTCATCAGCAAAAACCAGGTGGTAAAATCAGAATTCCGAGACGCGATGCATATATTCATCTCGCAGATTAGCATTTCGTTCTCTTGCTTGTTGTCGGGCAACCTTTTTTAACCACCCTTGACGATGCGGCGCATCGCTGATAGTAGATTTCGGTACGCATTTATCAAATTCATCCAGCCAAAAAAGGTTCCATTTCATGTCGATTATAAATCTGGTTTTTCGAGTAGAAAATCACATAGGCTTCCAGCATCACTGGCATACTTTTCCGTGGCCGTCCACCTTTAATTTGAGGTGCTTTGAAGCTACCAAACAATTAAAGGTTAAAGCGAAGTTAGATAAATGCTCGTTTTCTGCACCAAGCAGCTTCCGCCATCTAGGAAGTAGTTAATTCATCGCGCATCAACATACCATAAATAAGAGCAAGCGTTGATTGAGCTAGATTAAGAGCCGTTTTTGGCTACACCATGAGCAGTGATCGATCGCTGAGGTTGGTCTCGTACGCGCGTATTATTCGAGCAGATGGAATATTTAATAATATATAAGCTTTAGTCAGTCGACACATACATAATGTTAGAGACCTACTATATTCAGTATGGTCACGAGGCCTCTCTAGGTCATCCAACTAGATAGTCTACTCGTCCGAGCCCCTTGTGTTGTGGAATTCAGGGGAAGTGGTGCGCAGGGAGCTATTCCATCAGCTACAGGCCAACTAGCCTAATTGGGTAGATGTCATTCAGTGGAAACACCAGGAATCGCAGTATCTCAACCAACTGAGCCTACTGAGCGGTTCCCTATATTCTCATTGAGGTGTTCAACTATCTAGGGAATTATCCTAGACTACGCACACATCGACGGTGCCAAAATGCGGCAGAAAAGTTCGACTACACTATTATTTTTCTATCTTCCAACCGTTCTATAGCTAACATTCTAACCTAAAATCCTGCCATTGTTCACACCCAGATCCTATCACTATAAACCTCGTAATTCAGCGTAGCCTCACAGACTTGGCTAATTCCTCACTTCGGGTGTTCAAAGGCTTTAATCGTCTGGTTGTCCTTGCGACCCCCGGTAGTCAGGGTGGATAGCTCAAACTGGGCGAGACCGGTGTTAAAATTACCCTCCCACTCTACTAGAAACACTTCTTTGTTGACCCAGTAAAATTCCTCAATATCAGTTTTCAGCAAACTGTTTGAGTCGAGTCAGCGGTGTAGTTCCCCTCCTGAGGCGGAAACAAGTCTTACGCGGAACCAAATCCATGGAGAGCCATATTGGCATAACTTGTTAAGCCTCGCAGGCTGGCAAAGATCCGTTCGCCCTTGTCGTTCTCAAAGATCAAGTCACCGTTGCTTTCCTGGTCAACATTAGCTGTAGTATCGCAAGTCTGTGGACATCTTAACATACGCTGTGTTCTCCTTCCGTCAGAGGCAACATCGCCTCGTTCGAAGTGGAAATGTTTTGCACGAGATGTCCATTGAAACGGCCGCTGAGGTCGCCAGATACAATGGGCACCTTGGCCACTATACCGCCGGGGATGGTCGTATTGATGGGAATGCTGACGCGCATATCAATGGCCACAAAAGACTCGACTTTCGGCTGGTTGTAGATGCCACCCGTGGCAAGGACAGTGGCCACAAAGCAGGCGGGACCAAGGAATCGGAGATTCATTTTTGAAGGGAAAATAAAAATTGGATGGTATTAAATCAGGGAAAGCTGAAGATCGTTGATGGACTTGTTGGTTAGAGTAAAGACCAGGTCTGTTGCTCCAGGCAGTCCTCCTTTTATAGACCCTTGGTGAAGATCAACAACTGTGATAATTCTGGCGCCTACCACAATATAACCCCATATAAAATTATTATATGGTTTGGCAGACATATGCTCCGCAATAGCAAAACAGGGTACTCAGAATATGGCCTAGTGCAGGAACGGACGGAGCAAAATAGGTCCTAATCAGATCCCTTGCCACTAGGATATCATCCAGAGGAGGCGCAGTATCATCTAGAGTCGACTAGGCTTACCAGATTGTTAAGTAATCATTTTCTCAGCACTTTTTAGCGTCGAAGGATTCAAGATTGAGCTTCTGACAAATATGATCCCGGAATACAACCCATTCTGGCAATTTATTCGACCCGAGCTGTTGGTTCCAGCTACCGTAGGATCTTTTGTCTGTGGGAGTCAGATTTACGCAAAGCTCCACTTCATCCCCATTCGAAGCGTTGATAGCTGCGGGCTTGTGGCCTCGGGAGACCTCCGCAATCCAACTGGGGCAATTTCCAAATACGTCCAGAGCTAGGCCCAGGTCCTAGAGCCCAATCCAAGGTAGGCATCGTGATGGTTGGAGACAAACATTATTTGCAGGCGCAAGGTTGTTGCCTTAACGTTTCCATTTTACGCTATTTACAATAGGATTTATATCCTTTTTTGGACGGCGAATTGTTAAACGTCTCCTCATCTTCATCCTGGCAACCCCCATGTCTAAGGGGCTGAATCTTTTTAGAAGCTTGAGGTGGGTATGTATACACACTCGATATGTACAGTCTAACAAACATCTCCTTGAACTTGGAGAAACAGCCATATCGAAAAGTATGGTTGGGTCCGTATGCACCCTTAAAAATAGAATATAAGCCGAACTTTGCTGGGTGTAATATACAGACTTGGCAGCATTCCCAAGACCGATAAGGTCCTCCACTACAGGAAACATAGCCACAGCAATATCCTCTCCATTTTTAAGCCGCTGCCTCCTTGAGCCAGGCAATTGGTTTGGTATTTAGTATTAATGATGGAGGCCTTGGGCCGCCCCAGCCAAGGTGGCAACTCGAATTAAATCTGTTCACCCTGAACACCTCAGAAGGTCCGATAGGTGCCAATTCCGAGGTGCTTGTCGGTTGTAATGGTTTACATTGGGGTAGAAAAGGAGGTCATCGAAACTAAGATATTATTTTATGATCATATTTGCCCAAGTTCACTCTATAATTCCCCTTTTCCTCGTTAATTTTCCGCATACATCCTTCAGTATATAAACACACATCTTGGACTTATTATTGTTCCTCCTATAATGCAGCAGAGAAGAGTTCAGTTTGCCGGCCGTTCTTGTATTCCCTAGATAGCTGTCTTCCTGTTTTGGTAAGGCCTTAACAATTCTGCCTTCTTAACGGTCCGAACACATGGTCACCATGCTATTATTTCCATTTCTCGCGTTTTCATCGACGCCTTTTGCCCGGGTTCCAGACAGGAAAATCAAAGTGACTTAGACACACCACCGTTTCACTCAACTATGGGGAAACTCAACAGGCTACAGAATAGCCAACAAAATTAGTCACTTAAACCAGTAGAGACTACGCAAAGTACATTTAACTATGACGCTTGCAACAGTATGTCAATTAGTAATGTTTGTGTCCTCGGACGTACCATTCAGGCTAGCGGACAACAATCCAATTAGTCCTGCATTGGTTTCTATTCTTTTTTAGATAAACATGCCAGAACTATATCAGGCTACTTGTATTGGCAGATAAGGATCGCTTCGGGCTGGGGGATATGGACAAGAGGTCAGTACAGACCACGTAGGTCTTGACTCTATTGTTTCACAGGCCCAGTACCAACTCGTCAGCAGTCCATCAACAATCTCTGGGGTCATATGCGTTCCTCAAACAGCGCATTTCTCAGTTTGATTTCCCCAGCAGCAAAACAGTAGCAGACTCATGCCAGAGCATTGGTTGGACAACGACAGTACTAATTCAGTTAATTTTTGGGGCATAGCAGCATTCTACGACCATCACAATAGAGCCCATCCAACTCTATCCGCTGTATAGCACACAGTGTGGCTCTTTGCCGTCCTCCCTGAAGCGTGCGGCTTTGATCTTACTCGCAGTCAGCCTCAACAGATCTTTAGCGGGTAAAGAGTTTCAGGTTGGACTTGCAATCCATCATGGCATTAGCTATGGGGCTTTTGGGTGGTTTCATAGCGGCGCGATATCCATCGGCATGGTTCTAACACGCCTAACAAACTGCTAGGTGTCTTACTCCAGATTTGCAGCACAGCTTGATATCCCTCATCAGTCGGTCGCACCAACGCCGCGAGAAGTCCTCCAGCACCACAATCCACATAATTTTCATTCTACCTGTCTCCTAAGCCATCGTATAGGCGGGGATGACCACTCCCAGGTTCAGATGTGATGCGAGAGCACGAATTTATCGAAGTCCCGATCTTAGACGGCTTCTTTGTCGCGATTCAGAGTGTCGGAAGGTGTCAGAGTAGGCAGACGTATCAGTACTCCGCACAAATTGTAACAGCGCTACTTGTTGTGGTGTAGTGGTATATCTGACAGAAGGCAGCCAGAGGCAATCCTCGGCCACCAGTCTCTGACATGATCACGAACCCATTCCCTCGAAGTGCTTCGCGCAGGTAATCGGTGATCTGGTTGAGGTTAAACATGATATCACGATAACCAGATTTACCCAGTCGAATGAGCTGATGATATTGGCCGACGGCCTACGCCGCACCATTTGAGAAGTTGAGAGTAAATGAAGCGTACTTCGGTCCCAGATAATTGATGTTAAAAATCAGCTCTTATGGGAGATATTTCGACGAATTCCACACTACCCAGCCGACACGGGGGTACGCCAGACTGTACTATACGCTCTCAGCGCCTGGTGGAATGGAGCCATACAGGCAGGACATAACTTCTATCCAGACATATTAATGGAAACCACTTTCTCGACGGGAAAATCCCATTCCTGCTCCGGGTTCCAAATGGGGCTACAAATCCCTCGCTCGCAGCATCTACGTCGATCGGCACGTCGATGTTCTGCTGTACTAGGAGTTCGCTAATTACTTTAACGTCCTTGTATACCCGGTATACGTGGCCTCAAGAATTGCCACGATGCTGATTGTGTTCTAATCGCATATCGCCACAGCCTCTTTCAGATCGATGACAAAGCGTTTTCAGGTGCAGTTGGTGAATTTTTCTTCGAGCTCGAAGTACGACGCGGCTTTCTCAAAGCAGACCTGCACCGCAGACGACATTACGATATTAGCGCGGTCGGTGCTCTTCCCCTCGGCCTGGAGGGTGCTTCCAGCGGGTTTGATGGCCAGTGCAGCCAGCACTATTGCCCCTGAGGAATTTTGGCAGATCCTCTCAGTTCTGTACTATCTACTCTGTGGGCGTTGGAGGCATGGAATCATACTTGAGCCTGGAGTTATTATCCAGACTGAGCTTATCCTTAATCAACCTATATGCAATTGGCGAAGGCATAGGCTCTTCCGGTACGCTTGAGCTAGGCATGTCTGGAAGAGCGAAGTAGGAGCCGTACACGCTTTACCGGAAGCTAAGACGGTCACCGTGTTTGATTGCATGCGCTCTGGGTACCGGGGAGGTTGCTTTCACCTGATTGGCATCTGTCTTCGAGGGTGAGGCATTGTGGGGATATTCAGGTACGATTTATGATAGGATACCATCGTAGTTCAATCCTCAGGAACTACCTAGCTGGAACTCTTTAGGCATTTACTGTCATTTATCCTAAGGAGCAAAGGCGGTACTCTCGCTTGTTTGTAGCTAGTCTCGGGTGGTGAGGTCATTCATATTAACCTTTTCTCCTGTATCACTCCAGAGCTCTGGATTCGAACAAAGTCAAAAACTGTAATGGCCTACTTGCTCTCGCGGTCATGGTGGACCCTTCTGGTGCGAAGGAGTCTACGAAACCTGGTCAGTCGGTGGGCCTCCGAACTGAAGAATTGCCTCAATGGCATGGATATCTAGACGACCTGCCGTGTCGGATAAAAATTCTTAGGAGTTCTGAGGTATAGATATGGATTAATGATGAATATTAATAATAATAATACTTTATTATTACCTCCACACATCCATCGGCTGCTTGGCTTAAACCAGTGGCGAGATGCTCTCTCCTAGCTTTCCGCATCGAGGCCGTACCGGTTCTCCATTGGGGATGTAGACGTCACACCCGAACCCTCTATATTCCCTGATTCGTTGCAGACTTTTCAAGGATTAATCTTTCTCTCTCACTTTTCTTTCTTTCCTTCTTTCCTTATTTCATTCTTTCCTTTTTACATCGTATATCCAAATAATCCACCATGTTCAAAAACCCGGCTGGTATCTTTGCCGCTCTCGCTGCTACGGGAGCGGCCGGGTATTACCTCCTTCGATCTGGCGGCGACCCGAAAGTCGCACATGGGCAGATCCGACGTAGGTTCATATCAATATCAGTCTAGATATAGTGCAAAGGATTGATGCTAAGAGCCTTCACAGATGACGCCGAGCGGACGGTAAATATAGTCAATGAAGCCGACAAAGTGAGGAATAAAGCCGATGCATATATCCAACAGACGGTATGTACTATGTCCCCCAGCCCGTTAACTGTCTAGCTCTAATATCTCCTGTGCTAACAACACCGTAGGTCAAGGATGCCCGCACCAAGGCCAAAGAAGCAGACATATATCTAGAACAGGCGGTATACTTTTCTTCTTCCATTCCGTGTTCTTCGGCAATCCGGAGGGATGCTATAAAGAATCATTCTGACAATCCTCCGCTCCAGATCAAGGACCTCCGCGATAAAGCTTCCGCGACTGATCAACAACTGACTGACGCTGCCAAAGATAGCATGACGAAGCTCGAGAATTACCTCGAGGAAATTCGGAGAGACGTGAACAGCAATGTGGATGAGTTCGATCGGAGCTTAGAGAAGCAGACTGCGAAAGCCAGGAAGGCATTGGCGGACTGGTTGGGCGGAGGAAATTCGGACGGAGGAAACAAGGACGGTGCAAGCAAGGACGCAGGCAGCAACGATGGAGGAAACAAGAAGCAGTAGATCGGCCGTGGTGTGTCGAAGATCGAGAAGGTATGGCAAGTCACCTTGTCTGTAATGCACTAATTTGAGTGGGAAGGATTCGCTTGTATGGTTGTTGACTTGGTAGGACGTAAAGCCCCCAACACCCCCATACTTTAATTCCTGCCTGAACCAGTTGCAGAGTGTGATGTTATACGGCCTCAG
The DNA here is from genome assembly GCF_003426965.1 of Aspergillus tanneri. Lineage (NCBI taxonomy): Eukaryota > Fungi > Ascomycota > Eurotiomycetes > Eurotiales > Aspergillaceae > Aspergillus > Aspergillus tanneri. The sequence continues at coordinate 127,465 of NW_022984634.1, read as the reverse complement.
GGTAGTCGAGGAAGCATGGGAATCTCAATACTGGTACTGAAATAAGGCGTGCTCCGGAGCGCGTCATCATCTGAGACACGTCTTCCATATAGTAACAGGTGTAGAAAAGTCTGTCAAGGTAGGGAACAATAGGAACGTATGTGACTTCCTGCACGCCGAACTTCTTAAGAAGTTGTACATGGATACAGAGAGAGAGAAAGAGGTCTCGTTATGCCCTATTATAGCTCATCTTCAGAGCTCTTCCAGGCTCATCAACGGCCAGGGGGGCCGGTGGTCAATAAGCACATGAGGTAAAATGCAACGAAAAGCATTAAGATCCACTCCAATATCCAATCCCGCATGTCATATCCGTAGTTTCCCACATCCGCGAGGTAATATCCCACGTAGGGAGGTTGTCGGAATAAAGATAGTCCATATTGGGTCATCATGTGAAGTAATGAAATGACGTGGCTATATTAGCTGTGGCTCCAGAAGGGGAGGATAAATCTCACCGTCTAGGGGCTCTCCCTCAGAGGCACGGATACGTGTCCGGACCAACATTGGCCCGACATGAGGAAGGCGTTGAGGCCAATCTTCCTGGTCTGGGCTTGGAACACCTCGCTTTGCGCCGCACGGTCTTCCTGCTAATGGTGGGGTTAAGTTGTCGACGAGCTGATCCATGCGCGCACGCACGTTGCTATTGTCGTAGCCATCGTTCCTTGCCGGTTTCCTTGATCTATCTCAGCGGCTGACTTTAGTGCGGCTGGATGCAGACCGTCTAAGCAAGGAGCCCTAGAACCCAATTGGTCACCGCACCGAGGTCGCCTTCCTGTAGACCATATTAGCTGCAAATTCATTCCCGTGGACCCCTACGTGAGCCAGGATCCAGTAGAACCGGGTGTTCCATCCCTGGGTGAGTCGTTCCTTAAGCAACTGCACAATCTCCTGAATAGGATACTGCCCAGACGTTTGGAATGGGAGTCCAAGGACTCTTATAAGCAAATGGATATGTGTGAAGATACCTTGAAAACTACTGAAAGCACACTAGGCCTATGACCGAATTACTCTCTAAGGAAGAAACTTTCAAATCGGTTCAGGAACGACAATAATTATTTAAAAAAAAAAAATAAAAATTTGTTTAAGAAAGCACCAATACTAGTGCTGCATGATCCCGAGAAGCCGAATAGTATTAAGCCGGACCTTCAGCGTATGGCACTTGGAATGGTATTGGAATAACAGAGAACTACTTGCAATTATCAAAGCTTTTTTAAAAATGGAGACTAGAGTTGCACGGATGAACCGCAAAAACGCTGCCGAATCCGCACTGCATGCGGTTGCGGTTTCTGATGGCAGGATCCTCAAATCTATGAGAATCCGAACGGACTCTGTGGTGGTTTTCTCCGCAAGTCCCAAAAATCCAATGCATAGTATTATTATATAAATAACGCACATTACAATTTTAAAAAAGGTTATTACCGGCACTCCCTTATTACATCCTTACGCATCCTATATTTTCTTTGTGTGATGGTTTGGTTGTCTCTGCGCTAGTAGAGATAAAACCACTTGACCGTATAAAAAGGTACAAGTCGACTGATCTTCGATCAGTCGCATCTAGCGCCCTATATAGGAGCGAAGGCCATGCCTGAGCAATACATTGGGTTCAACCCTTGACACTTTGCTTGTAGAAGATACATGGCAGTCTACTAACTAGCGTAGTGAACTGGGGATAGAACAGCTTTGCACATAACTAATCTAGTTAAATAAGTTATATACGAACTCTGATAGTTCTCCCTGGGGACTGTTATCCTGACGGCGGCCCCTGAGGACTCCTAATATTTAATAGCTTGTACAATCCATACATAGTATGAGGAGCTGCGTGAAGCCAGTTTGCAGCGTTTATTTATTCTGTTGGTGGCGAGGAAGGCGTTTGGCATGGCGTCCACTTTTATTTTCTTTTTGTCTTCCCTATACTTTATATTCTCATCGCAGGCACCGAATAGAGTTAACTTTGTTTCATTTCCGCCTCTGCTTCGTAGGTTATAACACATAGTACCTAGTACCTACTTAGTCGGTCATGTGATAAGCGAGATTGCAATATTAATCTAATTATAGCTAGATTATATAGTTATATAATTTATTTTACCTTTTTTGGGCACTTTTTTCTTATTAGATCAGCAACTACTTACTATATCTCTAACCGTTTGGAATAGGTGAGGGCCCAATATTTGGCGAGGATATATATAAGGTGCATTTTTCCCAGTAATAGGCTGCATTCTGTTTTCTCTTCAAACACACTAAAAATTACGAATTTTTTTACCTTATGTTATTTTTAAAGTTCCATTTTTATATACTTCTTAAGTTAAAGTTATTTATTATATTAGATATAATAAATTTCAGTCCAATTGATGATTAGTATAAATAGTTTTCCGGTCCCCTGTTACACTCCTTCGGATTAATGGTCTTGGCAATCATGTGACTGTCACGTATGTACTGTTTGAGACTTACCGTATTCAACAAGATCACGTGGCCTCTCTTAGTCACCCGTCTAGATCCTGTCAGATATATGGCTAGTCCCGAAGAGGAAATAGAGTACGATTGGTAAAAAAGGTCTTATTTTGAATGAATTGAGCTATTCTCTTCTTGGTTATTCTTGATGATTATTTTGTTGTGTGCTCCGCGGGGGTTTTAACCCGATCTAGTCACATGATTCTGGTCCACCAACGCCCATATTATTTGATAGATAACTAAATTAGACGGCTCGCCCAAGCCCCCTTGAATTGAAGAGAATCGTGCCTCGCGAACATGAGTACAGTAGGTCTCTAACATCTGGTGAGCGTCACAGGTTCTCCACAAATGTGGTAAAATCCCCAGATTGACGAGCCAGGCACATGAACCTGGCAACGTATAACCATATTATTTGACATCAATGTAACCTCCTAGCGGAAATGTAGTCCCCGTCAATTCTCTTTATTCGCCCTTGCATAGTTCACCGTTTGACCTCCAGATCTCATATTCAATGTTAGACCGGAATATGTGGTTTGAAAAAAATGAAGTGCTAAGCGTGATAAACTTTTGGACAAGAATGATACCATGGCTGCGACCTGAAATACGAGGGTTGTAGCGCCAAGCGCGGCTTGTCCTGTTTTGTCCCCTGAATAGAAAATGGAATCGTATCCGGCTTCCTTTCAAAATCACTATCTTTTGTCTCATTGTACCGGTCGCTCCAATTCTGCTCCCAGCCTAGAGAGATAATTGTGGTTTATCGCGCTATGGTAGGTAGTGACCCATTGATGCGCCTAAATCTCGACTGTGCGCTGCACATTCTCAGCTATCTACATCTTGATGATGTTGTACGATGTGAGCGGGTGAGCACTTATTGGAGAGACATAGCCCGTTCGTGGATGGGGAAGACTGGAGACTCTCTCCCCTGGACATTGCCATCATCCGGGGACAAGTGCAAGGTTGCAGCAATTAAGCGCTTTAGATACGGCGGTAAGATCCAAATAAATTACCTAGTTATTATCAAATGCATGGCTAAATGCCAGATCCTTAGCTGAGTGGGAGGCCAACCTCCGGCGTGGCAGAGCTTCGTCGGTCCGCCGATTCAATTCTGCGGTGTCATTCTATAGGGCCCAACAAGGGTGCATTGCAGCGTCGGGAGATTTCATAGCGTGCGACTCGGATGAAGGCCTTGTTTGGCAGTCCCTTTCGCTAAACGATGATGGCTCTATATTGCCTCCAAAGGCAGTGGAGGTTCCGGGTTTCAGCTTTGGGACCGAGTTGCATCATGACCAAGTTTCTCACCTGCAGTTAAATGATGATGGGTGCTTGTTATTCCGGGCTCGCACGCACCGATCCAACTCCCCCGCAGTTCGGTACGTTAACTTCTGTTCCGCGTTTCCCCGGATTCTATCATCCATGGACTAGTGACTGACATTGGCCGACCAGTGATCGGGTGATCTGTCTTAAGAGCGGAGAGGAGCTCTGGAAACAAGATATAGATCATCCAGATTGGTCCTCCCAACCCGATCTAGTGCCTCTTTTGATCGGAAAGGAGCGGGTCTATTACACTCGCACCAGCGAGCCAACACATTACCTTTTGGCGTATGAGTTCAGAACGGGTAAGCTAGCGTACGAGGTGCCGACTGATTGCTCCCTAAGTAAGAATGACCCAAACCAGCTTGTGGAGCTGATCCGCGACAAGGGGGAAGAATTTATCGTGAATCTCTCCCAGAGAACTAGCCCCTGCGACCTAACCATATATGATGGTGGGAGTGGATGTGCTATCGAGAAATGTGAATACCAAGGACTGTGCAGATTTACATTGACCACTGTGCCAAACACTGGCACGTTTACGTTGATGGCTGATGTATCAAAGAGCCGCTTTAAAATTCTTCTACGGTTTTCACGACAGTCAAAGGATAGTTTCCTCTGCGTTGGGAGGGAAGGGCTGTCTTGGGAACGTGGCCATAGCAAAGACGATGAATTTGCGGTTGACCCTTCTACACTTTTTATGGTCTCTTTTCAACAGAAGCGACCGATCCCGAAGGTGTGGAAGCTCGTGGAATGCACTGATCCAGAGTTGAGAGACATTGTGAATGAAGCTTTGTTAGAAGGGGGAGCATCGGATATCAGGGTAAACTGGTGTTGGAAGCCCACCGAGCCACAGGAAATTGACCTGCCTCCGGGGCCAAAGGGAAAGAAGCGACGCCAATTTCAGGTGCCCTCGGGTTCATTGGGCTCCAACCCGTGGTTCCTAGATAGGCGGCATATTGCCATTCATATGCATACTAATGAAATGCGAATGAGTGGGCGAGAGATGCGTCATTCTGCATACAAGGGTATTTATCTATTTGACTTCACACCAAGAAAACGAAGGGCGTAAGTGTGGTCTTTAGTGGAGTTCTGTACTTTTGTTCGTACTGCAAACATGCTCTCAATACTTCTCTCTCGCTCATTTAAGTATTCTAAAATGGCTTGGACGCCATTAGTTCATTCGTCAGATTGTGGAGAAGTATTCTCTGTTCTGTAACCGGCATGTCCAATATCAAAAGGAAAAGCTCAAAGTGAAGGAGTTGAAGGTGAAGATCCATTGTTATAGGCGAAAGTTGACGAATTTAGAAGATGCTTGGGGGTCGGATGAGTTTGATTCAGACGACATTCTAGTAGGGGATTCTTTAAGGGGGGGAAAGTATATGTGAGTAGCAGCGATTTATGTCTTATTGTAAGATCTCAACTTGTCTTATATCTTTCCTTGGTATCGACAGAATTCACAATGGCGAAGAGCTCGAGGAGCTTTTATTTCTGCAATTTTGGATCCATAATTTTTGACAAAGTGATGAGCCACGATTGAAGCAGCATTAGGGGTTTCACTTGTTTGTGCTTTAATTCAGCTAACAAGTGCTATCATATTTTTGGCGTTATTGTTGTTTGGGAAACTTCTGTGGGGGTGGTACAGACCAGAGGGGAAAGTCCAACGAAATGAGGTCGCAGAGACCGCTTTCAACGCCATATTTTGGGGGATAGGTTGCCGTGAGATGTCTATATTGAAGGTTTCTTTAATTACTTCTATAAGGTTGCCAATATATTAAGTACTTTAATGTCAGTCTGCATGTGTGGGATTTCTCTATCTCATCCCTAGTAGACTAATTCTCTCTGGGGGACGGCCTCCGCTTCTTACATTGACAATCGTTTACAAATAGACGCTTGATCCTACCGTAGTCAAATTTAAGAACGCAGCCAAAATTCAATACACGATTCACTTCGAGCGAGTAGACAAGATATTGCCCAAGGGTCCCAAGCTATAGATCCTGGATTTTCATATACTGACTGGCGTTAACATATCATGATTGAGTCGGCCAACCTCAGTACAGTATCTGTGTACTCACGGATCACCCAAGTACATTAAGGGTCAAATTCGCATTCTATGAACCCTACTAACCTCATTGATAGTCCCGTGCGCGATGAACACCAGCCGGATGGATAACATAGGAACGGAAATACGACAATACTCAGAATGCTTATTTTCTACTTCCCCCCACAGTCGGGTTACCTTTCTATATTGCGAAAAATTTACTGGTTAGTAGTTATTCTAACCATTGCTTATTAATCCAGGATGGTTGAAGTGTCATACGGTGATATATCGACAACGGAGGAAAGACAAGAATCATTTCCTGGTGTTTTGGATTTACATTGTTGGTCAGTGCCAGCGCTTAATCATTACTTCTACGGATTAACCAATTTAGTAAGTGATATTACCGACGGCATTTTTTCACACAAAAGTCAAGGTTATGTCTAAACAGATGTTGCTCACCCGAGAGAAGACCTATTGCCACGAGCGCCCTTCTCCCTGTCTTCTCTAACTCCAGAGGCCGATCCCGTTGTTCCTTAATAGCAAGGTCTAAATCGATTCGATCCATAGAGCGCAAGGCCTAAAACAAATCGACAAGAGTCTCGAGAGTGAAGAAAAAGGACTTTCAGTTTATTTGTATTTGATTTCAACCCCTGTTTACTCGTCTCGTGGTTGGCTATATTTAAAGTTTACTCAGTCTTATTCGCTGATACAACAGCAATGATGTTTCGCACTTGGAGGCCCCTTTGCAATCAGTTTAAATATGATCTGAACAGGGCCGGTTATGATGTGCTTGGAAAATTCTCAATATATCCGTTAACAGATACACAACTTATGATCTATTCGACTTTTTCCTAGGTTCATAGAATGGAGGCCAACACTCAGGATCCTAGTATCGTGGACCAGGTACGGATGACGGGTTCGGACTTTCGCACTGTTTTGCAGCCCAGCCGCAGCTGTGGTATAAGAGGTTTGTGGAAGCGTGGCTCAAAGACGTCCTGGGTTTACCCTCCAGGGCAAGTTTTGCTCTCGTTTCAGTATGTCAGATGGCGCACGCCACGTGCCATACAGCGGTGTACAACGGCCTCTTGCCCTGGTATGTATGTTGGGACAATGAGCTCGATAGCCTTGGAGGCGTAGCCTCCTTCCCTACGTCCCGCAACCCCCCTTCTGGTGCTATTTGTTATAGAGGGAGCACCCATATCACCAACACCCTGTCCAAGACCCGTTTCACAATTATATTAAAGCCTAGGGCTCTTCGAGGATTGATTGTGGATTTATCTGGCTTAAGTACGCTGAGCGAACGGGAAGCCCTGTTTTCCACACTCTGTCGCCATATGTACTTGATTCGGGACGGATGAAGCTTATAATCAGGAGTATACCTATTATTGAGCTGCCAAACCTTATGTGATGAGGGAGAATTAACTATAATAGTAAGCAGCAAATCAGGCGGTAACTAGAGGGTTTATGAGAAGAAAAGCTTTCATTGGGCCACATGAGTCCACCGTAATCTCTGTGGTGGCCAGCCGCCAGACGCGGCCTTTCTCAGCGCTGACTGCGTCAGCGCTACCCTGCATAGCGACATTCATATGTAAGCTAGGACAGGTCAATGAATTCTTCTACTACTACTACTGCAAGAGACACAAACTGACACCATCGACATAGCCCTTCATTTGAGTCTTCAAGAGCGCCCTCTGTCATCAAACCCACCGTCGTTTGAGCAACTCAATCTTCATCGACGACCCAGCATCTGCACAATTAGCGTTGGTTTCCAAGATTGCCAATAAGACTTGAGTGATCCATGCTCACAGTTCTGCTCATCTGTCACGCCCACTGGATCCTCTGAGGGCTGGATGGTCTTCTTGTTGTCCAAGCCAATCATCATGATCTTCGCAACGCTAGGCACGCCATCCCGGTCCATGACGAAAAGCATCCAGTATCCAGGAATCAGAATACCCGGATCAGTTGGCAGTGTAACTTTCCAGGTGTTTCCAAAAAACGATGTAGCAGAAACATGAAGTGGAATTCGGCGCTGATCAGTGTTGACAGTATGGGTGGCGGTGCCCAAACGGATCAGGGAAGCCGTCGAGATTGGGCCCGATGTTTTGAATCTTAGGGTACTACCGACCAATGCTTTATCTTCCAGGCCTGAGAGGATCTCAGGACGAGGCCGGGGCTGACCCGAAGCGGTCAGAAGATAAGGAGGCGTGAAGATCTGGCCATCGTAGTGGTTGGCCGTGCAGTTGCCGCAGAGTCCACCGCCGGCATTCAACACCCGACCATCTGGGAGGAGGATTGACACGGTATGATACACTCTCACAACATTGTTCTGCTGCAACTTTTGAAACGTGTCGGTTTCAGGGTCGTAAATCTCTGGAACAAACTGGACGTTTTCCTCATTAAAGGCAACGCCGAAGGTCTGGCCACCAGCGATAAAGACCTTTCCATCGGGGAGAACCACTGTAGTGTGGAACACACGCTCATAATGCATGGTGCCTCGTCCACCAGCGAGTTCGACCTTCGGTTTCTGGCCCGGTTCGCCGATCGTGATGATGTGGGCGGCGTTGGTAGCCCACGATTTGTCATAGTCAGGGGAACCTCCAAGAGTGAGAATCTTTCCCTTCACAGCATCGAACATAACAGCATTTCCCGACATGGAATGACCATCATTCATGCGGTATCCTGCCGCCTTGACACTTCCATTGCCATGAGCGGAGTACCAGTTCATCTGTTTGCTGGGCCCGGCTTGGAAGACGCTCAGGCCCTTCCAGCCGAAGAGCCAGCCATGGTTGTCGGCTCTCCAGGGACCTTCCATATCGTCGGTCAACATGTCGCGGACCGTTGCGCCGGGAAGCATGGTCCAGTTCTGGGTAGCAGGGTCGTAAACTTCGCCATCCTTAGCAATGTTGGAACCTCCAGCCCAGGAGCCTCCAATGACAAAAACGCGTCCGTCGGAGAGAGTCGTGGATGCCTGATATCCACGACGAAGATTCATCTCGGTTGCGCTGATCCACTCATCATTGGCAGAATCATAGAGACTTGTCTCCGCGGCGTCATTGCCTCCGGTCACAACCATCATGCCCGTGCCGTCATAGGAAATGCCGGGGCAAAACATGTCATGGTGGGTGTTGCTAACTGTGCGCTTGGAGACTTCGTGAGTCAATGGGTTCCACCGGGTCATAACCGTTTTGCCTCCTGGCGTCGAGTGGAAATGATCGTCGGCCCACGACGACCAAAGAGCAAGAATGCCAGATCCCTCCTGAGCACCGGAAACAGGCACAATAGGGAAATCAAGAGTTGGCCCCCAGACACCGAGAGCAGGATCGCGAGGAATGGTGTACAGAGTTCCATAGATGTTCAGCTCAGAGATGCCGACCCAGGGGTTTTGGTCGTCGGGATCAGTCGTGATTCTTACATATCGGGCAGATGATGGCTCGAACGCAGACATTCGCTGTCTGTTTGTGTTGGGCCACATTCCATATGCGACAGGACCCGTCCAGCTCTCATGATCTTCGCTGACCCAGATCTTGTGCTGGGTAATCAGACCTTCCACCCCCTTGTCGATTGGAGGGAGAACAACAACAGCGCCGACTTGGTACCATGCCCCAAGATCAACTACTAAAGTGTGCCCCTTGTCGGAAGGGTCGCTGTGCCAAGCAGTGGTGTTTTTTCCGTCGATCGCGTTTTTGCATGGATAGTCGCTAGCGGAGCTGCTGCAAGTCAAGGTCCAGTCTTGACGGGGGATTCGAATGCCTTGATAGGGAGGCGATTCATCGTTGAAGGTCGGTGTCCAAGAAGGGTTATCGGATTTGCCATAGCCAGAGACACGTTCTCCTCTCATGGCCTCGGCCATATATTCCGCCATAGCACTGACTCCCCCGATGGAAGCCCCAACGAGGAGCCCGGCCCTTTGCAGCTTCATCTTGGGCGAGAAGATTGACTGGAGAGCGAAGAGACGGAGAAGGAGAAAGAAAGGCCCACCCCACGTCTGTGAAGGGAAAACATTGACGTAGGACTAGGGGATATATAAGTGCAATACTGAGCATACTCCGCCTGGGGCCGCTCGCCACCGTCATCAAGATTCAAATGATTTTCAGCACACGGCAATAAACTAGACCAATAGTCAAGAATGGTTGCGCAAACTATTACAGGTAGGCCGATCTCTTGAGGGGCTTGCTTGATGCGGACGTGAGACACAGTTAGTGATTGGCAGCCTGTACATGAGCTCGCACTGCGTATTATGACACGTCTGGGCAGTCTCTTGGATCACGGTGCAAAAAGAAGCACAAAAAAAAAAAAAAAAGAAACTCGATCATGTCGACAGCAGGTCGAAGATCGACGTCCCCTTGTCCTGCACAGTACACGGAATGCAAGCACATCTGGCCCGCTGGGATGATTCTGCAGTTACAGTAAGTTCATTTCTGGCTTGCAAATCACCGGTGGGATATGCATACCTAAGACTTTTGTGTCACCACGGAGCGATAATCGTCAACTCACTCATTAGCAATTGGTGCAGCAAAAGTACAGCTGCATGATGATCATGGTTCATCGAGGGGAATGTGCCATAACTAGTTCATCCCCGTGGCATTCAATGGGTGGAGCTCAGCCCGCCACGGAGACGGCCCGATCGCTCTCATCTTGAGCGAATCTCTAGGCACGGCAGTGCAAAATAGATCCACGCATCTTCCTGATTTTCCGTTGCCGGAAGAAGCAGTATCCACAGTTCAGCTGAAGCTCTAGTCACCACTTTTTTCTCCCACTCGAACCAACAATATCGGCAATCATTATTTCCACGGCCCTAGAACTTAGAAAGAACATGGCCGGAATAGGGCAATAATAGGTTACGGCAACTTGAGGAATGATCGGTCGGAACAATTCCAACTCCTCTGGAAAGCTATCCGGGCCATGGAATGACACATGTAATCCATGCCTATTGTAAACAAAAGTGGAGACCTTCAGGGCCCCCAGTGGATTGGCGATTAACCTCCACCAAGGAGGTTCGCCATTTTAGTCTGCTAGAGTGGATACTAGCTTCGTGCAGATGTGAGCTATAGAGTCGCCTAATGAAAACCTTTCTGGTCCGCATTTCAAAGTCAAGATTTTCATGCGACCATTGCCGGCTATTGGAGAACCATGCCGTCAGTATCTTGCATCTACGCACGAGCAATCAATCGCCTGCCGTGGTTGTTTCAGCCCCTCCTAGCGAGCGACTAGAATGTGGAGTGGATAAACACGGTTCGAATTAGGTGCAGCTAGGTAAGTAGCTGCTGAGGTCTTGAGATCATACGGCGCCAGAAATCTCCGCGAATGTAGCGAGTACTCTCATCTCTGGCGGCCTGGGCTATGTTGATCTCTGGTTTTGGACGAAGCGCTGACCGGTGATAATCTTCGAATTAGAAATTCCTCTAATTCACGACCCATGAAGGCTATGGATCTGCAAGGCAAGGCAATACGGAACGCGTATCTCTATCTTGTTGTCCAATGACCGGATAGGAGACGCAATCCACCCCCTCCCATCTTGCCCAAAAGATGCTCGTGCAACTGAATATGGTTATGATTGATCATTGATATTGAGTCTCAATATGTAGTGATGTCACTAACAGCAGTTCCTAAATGATGGCCATTATCGAGTATGCCCCATCTCCAATGGGCGGTCTGATCCAGTAGCTGAATGATACGTGCGGTTTAATCACACTACTGCATTGCCCCCCTCCCCATTCCTCGACTTCTGTGTTAGAAAAATGAGTGGGTGTTGGGTTCATAAACTGGCGTGTCACCTTATCTTGTCTTCCAGCTTTCCCGTCCCATCAGGTCTGCCCCGCGTGGTTCGAGAGTAACACAGTTTATTTTAAATCGCGTGCTCTTTAAAGGTTGAACTCGGCGTCATGAGTCTTACTCCAGCCCTCAAGGCAAATATCCAGGGAGACATTTGGTAAGTTCCCCTACCCGTCCCACGCTCATATATCGAAATTATCTTTCAAAAGTCTTACCTCCATCACCAGGCCCGGTCTCCCCAAGAGATTTCAAAGCTTTCTGTTTTTTCGCGTTCGAAACCAAGTTGATTTCAAAAACCGACTCAAGACGTTCATTCCCAAGATCACCACGGCGCAAGATGCCTGTGAGATGAAGGAGATAATCAAGCAGGAAAAGGATTTGGCTAAACAGAGAAAGAAATCAGCTAAGCTCAAAGCTTTGCCGGGAATCAACATTGCCTTTACCGCGACGGGTCTTGAAGCAGTAAGTCATCGTCGCAACTGTTTGCACTGGCGTTGAATTTTTATTGAGAAACACATCATAGCTCGGAGTATTCGTGCATCCCAATGATCAGGATATAGTCAAAAAGGACAGAGAGCTATCTAAAGTTTTCCGTGAGAAACAGCTCAGAGGTGGACTATTCGAAAAGGGGATGTTTGCGGATCTTGTCGGTGAGGGGTGGGACAACCCCCAGGAACTCCGAAAAGAATACCAGCCTACCAGTAATAACGAGAGGCTCATTGATGGTGTTATCACGGTGACTTCAAGCCTGAAGCCTGATCTGCTTGCGAAGGTCAGCGAGGTGAAGCAACATTTTCTGGCCGAGGAGGGGGCGCCTCTCAACGCGGATACATATGTCGTGAGCAAGGACCCTTCCATTGAGTTGACCCTGGTTAGAGATGGAAAGGTCCGTCCGGGCCTTGAGAAAGGAAAGGAGCAGTAAGTACTTACCCAATGCCTGAAAACCTACACATCTGGGTAGTCGACGGCTGAGCTAGGCTTACATTTCTGTTAAGCTTTGGATTCAAGGATGGAATCAGTCAGCCTCTTCTCGAGGGCTGGGACGAAGCGGTACCGAAGGAAAGAGAGCCAAAAGCTGTCAAGTCAGGGTAAGAGTGATGGAAGTCATTGAACTGAGGACTTTCAGACTGATGAAACGTAGAATGATCTTTTGCGGCCACGAGGGTGACGATATGAGCCAACCGGCATGGGCGAAAGACGGTAGCTTCCTTGTTTTCCGTGACCTTCAGCAACTTGTTCCTGAATTTGCGGAGTAGGTGTCCCACCTTTTATTGTTTTCTGTTCTGCGTTTTGTACTGATCAAATCCATCACTAGTTTTATGGAAGAAAATGCTGAGCACGCCCCTTTCACTCAGGACCACCCTAAGCCAGGCGAAAAGCTCGCAGCATATTTGATGGGAAGATGGAAGAACGGTTTGTCGCAACCAAAGAGATATACTCGGGATCCATGCATAGATTTACTGATTGAAACCACTTCCAGGGACTCCTGTGGATGAGTCTCCTCACGATGACTCTAACCCAGACCTCTTCGAATCAAACAACTTCGACTATCACCCCGTCGAAAAGCACGACAAGTGTCCTTTTGCGGCACACACCCGCAAGATGAGACCGCGAGCTGACTTGAATCACGACCATGCTGTCATTATTCGTCGTAGCATTCCGTATGGCGAGGAAGTCACGGCCGAGGAAATGACTGATCGAAAGTCGTCAAAAGATAATGAGCGTGGACTTCTGTTCGTGTGCTACCAGAGCGACATACGAAACGGATTCAACTTCTTGACTACCCGTAAGCAATTGAACTCCTGCATAGCGTGAGAGGATAAAGGGTTCTTCTTTAACACCTACTTTTTATTTCTACAGGCTGGGCAAGCAACCACCATTTCCCCGACCGCAAAACCAGTTTCGTTGGCGATGATGGCCCGGGTATTGATGCTATTGTTGGCCAGAGACTTGAGCATCACCCGCCTCGATCTATCGGTCTTCCTGATGGCAAGGACCCCACTGAGGCCCGCATGCCGCTGGAAAGCTGGGTAGTTCAAAAGGGAGGTGAATACTTCTTCGCGCCTTCTATCTCGGCGCTGAAGAAGGAACTGACGGGTCCTGGTTTCTTTGACCCAAAACAACTGCAGCGCCTTCGTGAGGCTAACACCTAATTATGGGACATCAGAAAGCTATGTCTATGGTGTATGTCATGCCACACGTGTCGAGATCCTTGAGGTAATCAATATATCCCGTGTTTAACTCCTATACTTCAGTAGATAGCATGAGACACGCATTATCTCCTATAGTGCTTTGAAGTCCGATTAAATTCAATATACGCAATCGTTCCCTAAGCTACTGGCTTAGTCCCTATTTGGTTAAACATAGACAAGCATGTTCATTAAATATGGCCTTTCGACTTCGGACGCACAACATGTAATAACCGGAGTTAAAGAAGGTCAAATAAATGCGATGAGGGGATTCTCCCCTAACACGGTTTTCCAGCCCACTAATGCGTATAGCTACCTTTCATTTACATATGCGTTTATATTGCCATGTCGGAACTGAGTTTTATACTTTCGCAGTATGGACGGCTCAAACGAATGGCTCTATATTCATCTGCACTAGCTTTTGGATCTTGTTGCCCTGAACATGCGAAGGCCTATATTTTTGCATTCTCAAGCCAAAGTCAGTCTTTTGCAAGCTCCAGCATTTCACCATTTGCATCAGCATAAGTGGGCGTCGGAATCATGTAGTCAGCAGCATCCTGCATAGGAATTTGCGGCCAGACGTAATTAGTGGATTCACTTTCGCAGTGCCGAGATCCTGGCTTGGTGCTGAGGCCATTGTTGGAAATTTGGCAGCACGATATATCACAAGGCTTGCGCGTGCTCGGCGTGCCATCCGTGTGGAAAGGAGTTGAAGCAGCGGCGGACTATGTCAAACCTATCAGAGAAAATAGAACTTCCGATGTGTGTTACATGAATGCTGCTTTTCGTGAATTATGAGGTGATCTGTAATGTGTAATGGCTAACATGTCCACGATGTATGTTTTGCGATTTATGGCCTATGTAATGCCTCAGCTAATCTAATCATGCATAATGAACGTTAGCATTGCCAACTTTGGAATCGAAGCTGTCGCGACATGTGCTTTTTATACCCGACCCGGAACCGTGAGCCTGCTTCATTTGTTGGAGCCGATGGTGATATCTCTCATGTTAGAGAAAATCTCCCCTCATTTAGTGGAGACCATTAAAGTCGACGGGTCTGGTCAGTCTGCTGCCCAAAAAGGGCAGAGTTCCCTAGAAATGAACGTGAAACAAATCCTCCTGTGTAGGTGAATATATAGCCACAGAGAGAGCTATATTAGTTCCCTTTATTATAATTTAAAAATTTATGCATCTCAGGGGTAACAGGGAGATATGAATCACGCATACAAACAATTCACTGGACCAGAGCTTTCTCCTGATACTCATCAAAAGCCTTGTCTTTAGGTATGCTGGCGCTGCGAGCCTGTTGTCCCCGGCGAACGCGACTGCGTAGTGTCTAGCGCGAAATGCCACATTCCCGCGTAATCTTCGCTGAATTCAGTTCTTTTTCGCGCTGGGTGGCTTCGCGGGCCTTGAGTACACGAGATTCATCTACTTTCGGCGCCTTTGGCATGGTGGGTGGATGGGATGAACGTCAAGAAGCTAGATGGGCCACCGAATTTTGGGTTTACGGTGTGGATTAGGTTTACGGTGTGGAGCACCTAAGCCATAAGCAGTGGGGCGGGCCACTGGAAGGCACTAATATAAGTTATTTACCTCGTAACACAGGTACCATCTCCGGAACCGCAGTATCCGATGCCTTGTCTTTGTAAACTCCGCTTATTCTTAGCTTAGCGTCGGAAGCAAGATCCTGGAACATGCTTGCAGTACGTCTCTTCCCACCAATGTTAATCAGTGGGACATCTAAGAGAGCAGTCTGGATGGAGAGTGGGCAAAATAGCAGCTGTGATAACACTAAGACCCTGGAGTCCACTGCATAAGCAGAACGAATGACGAGGAGAATGCTGATGCAAACATCATCAGGCCAATTATTAAACACTCGCCGAATGTAGTAAATCAGGGACCCTGGTAGGAGTACGGTAGCTTATGAGGGCTTGTAACAATGAAGTAGGGATATCACCGACAGACTTTGCATGGGCTGCTTGCCGAGAAAATCTCTCACCACCTGCTGGATGTGGCATAAGGTCGAGTCGTCATCGTGCTTCGCATCACGTATGGCCGGAACCCTGTCCATAAGCACGAACAGCGCTGCTGGGATGTACAGGTTTCCCTGGAGGATGGCTCGGAGGGCCTGTCTCCTTCCGCCGCCATTCACAATGTTGCTTCTGGATCCCAGTTTCCTCTTCTGAGCTGCGGCGCCAACCCATGAGAAGTCATACATCTCTGTGGTCGGCAGCTGTTCCCTAGTGGCCATCGCACGGTTTATCATATCCGATTTGTAGGTCACTGTTTCGAGGACATCATATCTCGCCCTGTCAGAATGACCGAAGGTCAGGCCAATTGGCACGCGATTGGCTTGTTTTGGTTCTACCAAGCTATTGGTTTGGAACAACTGTGGCCAATGGATGGGCAGGATTGAGGGAGGAAGATATCAAAGAAATGGATGAAGTAGGGCAACGTCAAATGTTTGCTCCGATAGCGCATGGAGTTCTACGTATGACCAACGCAACCGGATGTCGCAGAGGAGAAGACATCCCCGTGACTAAGTTGAACAGTTCCAGGAGACCCGCGTCGACATCCTGTTTATTGGAGAGCTCGACAATGGAAATATCCTCTGACTCTGGGATAGCATCAAAGACCTCATAGTCGACAAGGAGTTTGATGACGCTGATCCCTGCCATGGAACTACATAGCTTCATGAATGGACCCATCGACCTATCGTCACGTTCCTATATGCTCTGGTTTGTCTCAATGGTGTAGATAATATCATGAATTTGTGTCAATACGAGAAGGAGAGGCTAATGCGAAGAGAAGGGAACAGAAAGATTACCAGGTAGCTATGTGGAATATGCTTCGGGATGTATGGATTGCTAATTCTGTAATATGCATCATTTGAGCTATCCGATGGAGGGTTGATTCACTTTTTTCTTTCGATTTGTTTTTTCTTTGTTTTTTGCCCCTCCAGGCTTCAACTTCAAGTCTAACTCGCTGCTTCTAGCCCCCTTGAATACGACATGCATTCTGAATTAGGAGGTCAGAAAATCCTTCTGGCAGGGGTGATTGCAGGTGTGTATGTATGCGTGCACGTATGTATTATTTCGATGGAGGGATAAAGAGTCCACTTCTGCACTGTAACGGTTACAATTTACGAAGGGGTACGGATAATTGAATCGCTGGTTACTGCATACATTGAAGCATATCTACCTTTCATAGTTAGAGTGCTGTGTGTCTTCCACACTCACAGCCGGATGACATCAGTGTTGCACAATCGGACAGAAAGATTGGATGACAGAGCATAGTGAAGTGGATTAATCCAGAGAACGCGTATAAATTATCTCCTGTGAATGCGTATTGTAACTGTGCACGCGCAATCCTTGAGCTGGGTATTATCTTCCCAGACTGGAGGCAAGACCACATACACACTGACCCGCGCAGAAGCCCACATAAGTCTACGAGATCCCCCCTAGGACATCCTTATTCGACTTGACAAATTCTTAGCTGCTTCAAGATGCACTCAGAGCAGGCTGCCACCTTAGTACCGCTTGAGGTTCTCAGCCGAACATTCAATTTTAATGACCATGAGGCCAAATGGTGGGATACCACCGCACCGCTCTTTGCCAAAATGCTTATCAATGCCAAATACGATGTACACGCACAGTACAGGTTTCTGTGCCTTTATCGCGAGTTTGTTATTCCCAACTTGGGAGCGTATCCTACTAAAGGGACCCAATTGGGCTGGAAGAGCATGCTCACACGCTATGGACTTCCCTTTGAATTAAGCTACAATGTTTCTAAATCTCTCGTCCGTTTCGCCTTCGAGCCCATTGGCAGTCTCGCTGGTACCGAGCAAGACTTATTTAATACCAAGGCGATCGGTGAGACATTGCACAGATTTGGAAAAATTGTGCCAGGTCTCAA
Source organism: Aspergillus tanneri (assembly GCF_003426965.1). Lineage (NCBI taxonomy): Eukaryota > Fungi > Ascomycota > Eurotiomycetes > Eurotiales > Aspergillaceae > Aspergillus > Aspergillus tanneri. The sequence goes on along the minus strand of NW_022984634.1, from coordinate 109,753 downwards.
CTTGGAATGGTACAATAGTTTCGTGTCCGATCTTATTGTCTCGGATAAAGAAGCCAAAATGGCCCGCAACACAACAATCCCATTCCGAACGCAGAGTGTCATTGCGGTCGACATGGAGCCAAACGGGGATGTGTTACTAAAAGCCTATTTCTGCCCTAGGATTAAATCTGTTGTTACCGACAAATCCAAGGAGAGTCTGATGTTTGACGCTATCCGGAAGGTCGATCATGACGGCCGTCTTGAGGTTCCGCTGTTAACTTTAAAGGAATTTTTGGCTTCGCGCGCCTCCGCGGCTAGAGGGCAAGATTCTGCCCTTATTGCGCATTTTTTTTCATGTGATCTTCTTCAGCCGTCCGAATCACGAATTAAAATGTACTGTTATGAGACCAAGCTGGACTTTGACGCCCTTACTAGCGACTGGACATTGGGGGGGAGGCGCAATGACCCACAGACATTAGCTGGCCTGGAACTGCTCAAGGAGCTATGGGACTTGCTACCAATCACTGAGGGGCGCAGCGAAGGTCCTCCCGGCTTCCATGAGCTTGGTACTTCACCTGAAGAACGCCTCCCGTTCATTCTGAATTTTGGCCTTTGTCCGGGGAATCCCATCCCGGAACCCCAGATATACTTCCCTGTCTTTGGTTACAACGACAAGGTTGTTGCTGATGCATTGAAGGCTTTCTTCCTGCGCGTGGGCTGGACAGACTTAGCCAACTCATACATGGCTAACCTGTGTGAATACTAGTGAGTTTTTTCTTTTTTTCTACCCCGGATAGTATGAAGAGAAAAACGTCACCTAACAGTTCAAAGTCCGGATGAGGATCTGGGCAACACAAACCACGCCCTAGCATGGATTTCGTACTCCTTCAAAAAAGGCAAGCCATATATGACTGTGTATCACTACAGCTATGGAACCTTTCAGAGTTTCTTAAAAAACTAGGCTGGGTGCGGGCAGTAGCAGGTTATTGCCAAGAAAGTATATTAGGGCTGGGTTCTTTATGCGCGGGTGGGAGTTTCATCTTCTATGTTCTCCTCAGAGTTTGGTTGGTCTACTGTGTATTAAATCTGGAAGGCGAAGGCCGTTAATCGGACTGTCGATTGGTACATGAACATTCTTTAGAACAATCCAATAATTGGCGTGGTCTGACCTCAAATCGGAAGATGTTGATCTTCGGTGGGGGTTTACATAACAAATACTACACTCGCCTCAGCTCAGATGCAAGAATGTGTCGAACACGAATGTCTTAGCATCATTAGAAAACACGAGGAGAGAAAGGGCCAAGGAAGTGAAGCTTTTAGGGCTGAAAACAACTAAGAAGAAGTCCAAATCGAAGATTGCCACCAGTGAGTCTTAGCTAGTCATTGTTCTGGCCGGTATTGATATATTGATGATGGCTGATTAGTGTTGTGTCAACCTGAGACGTACTGCTAACTCACATTTGGTTCTTCAGAATGTAAATTACAGCACTAGTGGTCACAAAATTTGATCCTCATATTCGTTATTTGTACTGAAGCAGAATACTATATAGGAGGTATTAATTAAATAGTTACAGGAATCAGATCGCTTGCTCAGTCTTGACAAGGCGTATATGAATTGGGTGCCAAGTCAACAGGTCGGAGGTCCTAACTATTCTTGAGCGTTATATTACCTTCACCCTGATACACGCTACACCTTATTAGGCTAGTCATATATCTATCTATACAATACCTTACATTACGTGTAACTTAACCACCACTTTACGGCCATTACAACAATTAGTTAGGAAGATCGTCTACGTATTCCGCATGGGACATGCATATATCCCTGTCCTGGTCGTTGCATATTTACCCACGTCAAATACGAACGCACGATGATGATGCTCAAATTTGCTTATTTTTATTTTACCCCTCCTTCGGAGTCCCCAATTTCATGAAGATCCACCCATTCATGCTTTGAACGTAGGCGAAATCCTCGACCTAGTCCATTGGCTGGGCCTAGACCTTGCAAGCCCTGCCCTAGCGTTCCTTATAAGGTTAATCCAGTGAACGCCTGTTGGTGTCGGTCACCTAGTTTCCGCCGTTAGCCGCATCAGAGAATCCTGTTCTATTCGAATCCATCAAGAACAGATCAGCCCACCAGCCCCTATCGCCACTCTTGTGTCTTGCTTCATTAATGCCCAGACACTCTCATTCGTCCAGTTTCTTCCCTCGGGAAATCTCTCCCTCTTTCTGCACTGTCAGATTGAGAAATCCATGGTCAGCCAATCAACAATATCTTACAGGCAGTCCTTCAACTCTCGGACCCCAAAGATGAGAGACATTATTGTCCAAAGCACAAGTGCTCACTGACAGTCTCTTCATACTCCGCTCGTGATGTTGATTGATGCCTTGCTTATTAGTCCGCCAATCGCATCAACTCTTATAACAGGTAGCTGGCTGACGCCACCGAGGATATCCGATTGGTCCGGTTTTTAGTGGCTCTTTGCGTGGTATATTGTAACCGAAGGAGGTTCCTATAGCTGGTGCCTAAATCAGAGATCCTAAGATATGGTTGCAACAAGGATAATACGAGCAAATCTAGCAAATACCCCAAACAAATATCCCAACATGAATCTATCCCTCGACAGTTAATCCCGAACGCTATGCCAGTCCTCGTATCCTCCCTTTTTCTACAATCGGGAATCTAAAGTCTGACACGAAATGTAGACTTCAACCCCCCTCTACATGGAACTTATCCTGAAAGAATGATCATCTTCGATCAAGAACCCACCCCTAGCTTAGCTCTTTGTCTGAATGGTCTGGTGAAATTCGCTCATTCTTCTTTTCCTCCACCATCAGGAGCCTCCATACATGTACTGGCTTGATCACTGTACGGAACGTCCAGGAGTATCCGGCCATAGACCCACCAGGTGCTCTGCGATAGATTCTTGGCTGTGTCTGTCAATGGCTGCGGAGTGATAGAGACCTGTTCAAAACTAGTATCGAAACACTATGCTGCGGGAATACGCATCAGAGGCAACAACCAATAGTCGAGGACAGGGCGAAAACAGGCCACATATCTGTGTATTTAGGGGATGAGACGCAAACTATCTTGGCCTCGTCAGAGAGGCTCGACATCAAATCTATGCCACTCTACACATCCCGTCCTCATCCCAATCCACACTCCCCACCCCCAACTTCACGACAAACAGGCCCTCTGGATCCCAGGCGTGTTTAATCGCATACAACCGCTCGTAGTTATCTTTGCCCCAGAACGCCTGACGGAAATCCGGCTCCCCCGGATTACCAATATTATAATACGATGCCATCCGATGATCTTCCAGCGCATACAGCTGCGGCATCTGGAAATGCGTCAGCTTATTTTGGACAGCCGCTTGCTCCTCCGCAGATGAAGTCGAAGAAAGACCCAGCACCAGATCGACAAAAAGCAGCGCCTCGCGGAAGGAAGGGTGTATTGCGCTCTGCACTGTGGCCCCGTTCTCACGGACCTTCCCAGTTACCATGCTAGCAACTTGGATGCCATCGCCTGGTCGGAGCTGGAGTTTCGAAAACGCCGTCGCCATCTGCGCCGGTCCCTCGGCGAAGAAGGCGTAGGATTCAGAGATTAGAACAGATCCGTGCAAGGTTCCAATCCCACCCCCGTAGATAAAACCGGGGTTTGCGGCCAATTTGGTGCTAATTTGTTCGATAAATTCGGACGAGGAGGTGTAGGGGATGTCGCCACTGTCAAAGATGCTCCCCACGGTTGATATAAACTGTGCATGGATGGCGTCAGAATTGGTTGCATTAATTATGTACGCCTCCATAGAGACAACCGCGGTCTGATTTTTTGGGGGAACACGTCGACTTTGACGAAGTTCCGGTTGGCGCTGAATTTGGGTATAGCTGCGTACAGCTCTGACACTACCGTCCAGAAATCTTCATCGACCGCTGTGATATTGCTGTCCATGGTGACATGCACCGCTGTGGTCGCGGGATAGACGCGAACAGTGACATCAACAACGACGCCAAAAGTACCGCCGCCACCGCCTCTCAAGGCCCAGAAGAGATCGGTGTTTTGGTATTCATTGGCAGTCACAATCTTGCCCTGACGTATTGAATTAGCGGTGATATCTCAGTGATAGATACTCCTTCGTGTGTCTCTCACCTCGGCCGTCACTAAACTGCACCGCATTATCCGATGCCAATCCAAGAGCAGGACTCAGCATCGACAGGCCACCTCCTTGGATGAAACCGCCCGCCACGCCAACAGTACTACACAATCCCGCAATAGCTGTGTATCCCCCGGCCGCTGCAGCCTCATAGAGTTCGCCACCGAGAATCCCCCCCCCCAGCGTCACAGCAGGCCCTACACCTGGTTCATCCTTGCTTCCAACAGGGTTAAAATCCTTGGCGTAGTTGATATACTTCAGCCGGTGTGTCGCGATCTGAAATGACCCTGGCGCGCTCGGCCGACCCGTTAGGTCGTGGCCTGTATTTTTGGTGACAGGACGCAGTCGTCGATCTCGCGCAAACCGCACCGCTGTCTGGATCTGTTCGGGGTCTCCGTCAAGGCCGAGTACAGGGCGATCCGACCCTGATCGCATGGGGTGGACTTTGTGTGTTTGCTGGAAATATAGCAATACTGGTCTTTTTCCGGCCAACTTTCCCAGTTGGTGTACTGCAGTGCTCCTGAAATTGATTGTTACATAAATATATATACAGTATACGAAAAGAGAGTAAAGGGGAGTGGGCCCACCAGGTTGTCTACCTCGCCAAACGGAGTCATTGGATGCGCTCTTTACGTACTCGCAAACCTTGTTGTCAAAGGTACCCTTGTGGCAAACATAGCCTACAGGTCGGACATGGACTAAGTTGCCCTGGATGGAGTGGTTGAGAGCCTTCCAGTCCTCGTCCGATGGCCAGCATGTGTCGCCCATGCCGCAGCGACAGTCATCCCAATTGGCCGCGCTGCCTACGCTGGGGAATGCACGTACGTGTAGAAGAAAGGGAAGGAAAAAAAAAAAAAACGAAACATATCAATGTGTCAGGATATAGTGGAAGATAGGAAAATAGCTCCTGACAGAGTGAGTAATGATGGTCAATTTAATGGTTCTGGTCTCATTCTCTCCATCTATGATGTATTCATCCATCAATTTATTCATATTCTCGAGCCCTGGATGCAGTACGGGGGCGGTGGATCTTCACTGCGGTTGAGTACAGATTGGTTGCGTTTCGAGATTCCCCTGGCCCGTATTCCACGAGCGAGATTAATATCACACGAGGGCTAGCCACTGTAAACAGAAAGGCTGAATAATAGTCCAGCTCCTGGCCATCTTTCTGGATTGTATCAAGACACCCCACAGACACGCGGAGGTGAGTTTTTGGAGACTGGCTTGCTTAGCCCAAACAATTTAATATACTCCTATGGTAGATACTGAAGATCTACCTTTCCCCTCGTATAATCAATATATTGTTACTTGATTAACGTTCGAAAGACACGAAATCTCCCTTCAATGGACTGGTGTGAACATCACCAGCCATATCGTATATTTCTACCTATTTCTACAGTATGACCTCGGTCAAATCCGCCGTAGAAAACAATGAATTATCTCGAATTATTGTTTATAGTGATAGCTTACTTTGCGTCTATACTCAAAAATTTGTCAATAATGTGCCAGCCGCATTACGTAAAGCCTCAAATGTATGTAAGTAGACACTCATATAGGGCTTATTCGACTTAGAGGAGTACGAAACCCACGCTTGCAGATGGTTCGTCTCGGCCATGTCCAGCTCCGGGCTGTGGTATCCGTCAGCGGGGCGTTCCCAGTGATATATTCGGGGAAAGCAGGGAAAGCTTACTAGTATGAGGCCAAGTCAGACGAATAAGTCTTCGCAAGACCCGCGTAGCCCACGTCCTTGAAGAATGTTGTGAGCCCGTCGGCAATTGCTTTGTCGTTTTGGCCGAACGCGGGGAAGTAAATTTGGGGTTCGGGGAAGGGCTTGTTAGGGGATAGGCTAAAATTGATAATAAAGGGAAGTTGTTCTTTGGGGGACTGTCCGGGCTCGTAGAAGCAATTGGGAAGGGGACAGCGGCCCTCAGTTACTGGTAGCAAGTCCCAGAGCTTCCTGAGTAGTTCCAGCCCAGCCAACGTCTCGGCATCGTTGAGTCTGCCGCCCAGCGTCCAGATGCCCGCAATGGAGTCAAAGTCAAGCTGGATTTCAAAACAGTAGACTTTAATTCTAGATTCTGAGGGCTTGACAAGGTCACACGAAAGAAAATGAGCGATGAGAGTGGGACTCCGTTCTGCCATGAATTCCTCCAACACTGCCAATGAAGCCGCCAGTTGGCCATCCGGGTCCGCTTTGCGTATCGCATTGAACATCAGTTGTTCCTTGGGCGTACCAGTGGCAATGGACTTGATGCGAGGGTAGATATATGTCTTTAGCATGATATCGCCATTGGGGCCCAGGTCCGCCGCAAGTTTGTTTTGGGTTTTGAACACTGGGATGGGATTCTTATCCCGAATAGATTGGACGTCTTCCGCGGAGACAACTAGCTCCCTGACGAAATGATTGAACCATTCAAGGTCCAGCCGGGGAATGACGGTTTTGAGCTGATTCAACACAGGCCCAATCGCCTGGGCATTGAATGGATCTTCCTCTGTGCCGGTGCGAGGGCCTAGAGGCTCAAACGCAAAACGGAGGAGCGACTTGGAATAGTTGAAGCTTAATTCAAACGGCAGTCCAAAGCGTGTCAAATGGCTTTTCCAGGGCATCGGCTCCCCTTTGGTGGGGTACGGGCCCAAGGCCGGGATGATGAAGTCGCGGTGGAGGCACAGGAACTTGTACTGCGCATGCACATCATAATTGGCACCGGCCATCATGGTTGCAAACATGGGTGCGGTGCTTTGCCACCATTTGGCTTCGTCGGCACTCTTGAAGTTGAAGCTCTGGCTAAGAACTTGAACTGGCATCGGCAGCTGAACTGCGACATTGCTCGGATCGCGGGCCATGGTGAAATGCTTGGGGGTCAATCCTCGATCCTACCTAATTTCTGCGAACGGAATGATTGTGGTTGATATATGTGAAGGCGTGGGCTTAACAGTTCAGGACCGACAGACAATCCGGAGAATATGCCGCATGAATGCCTGGATTTCTGACATTATCCTTTCTCCGATGCCCTTGTGGTTCTGCAGCCTGTGGGCCCAGTAAGAGGCTGCAAGATTGTTCAGCCCCAAAGAAGCTAGGGCTGTTTTGGGGAACTTCAGGGGTTTCAATATGGTATTTTCATGTTTGCAGAAGGATCGGCGCCTATGCAGCGGGGGCTGTAGAGAAATACGAGGTTGCAGTTCTAGGTACAGGGAGTCAATAAAATATTTTTTTGAGTTCGACACGGTCACTGGACTCCCAGGTCCTCCACACCGTGAAACATCTTTGGAGCATCATAGGTAAGCTCATCCTTCTCGATCAACAACCCCCGGCCTATCACGTGTCCTGCTGCAACAATTGCTGCCACCCTACTTGCATTCTTCCACATTCCCATCCTCGTTCTATTTTCAGCGTCGTTTATTGTCTTATAATGCCAGATCTCACCTGCAGCCAATCGGCCATGCTTCAGCTACAGCCCCTTCGTTCAGCGACCCACAGACACTGATTCATCATTGCCAAATGTACAGTCACAATACTTGCTTCGGTGCCACCCGCCTGTGTTGCTTGATTGACACCTTGGCAGTCAGATTCCGTGTCGATTCGGTGTCCGTCTGGGGCTACCGAGGATCCCCGACGTTCCTATGGTTTATCGCGGCACAATCCTAACTATATCCGATAATGCTTATGTTGGAGACTCAAATTGGAGGCCCATAGTAAGAAACTGGGCCCGAACAAGGATAATACGAGGACCAACGTATTCCTCAGACCATACTCCAAGAGTAGGTCCAGACCCGGTAGTGTCGGGGATGGCATGCCTGGCGAGACTGCGACTTTAAAGTAGACAGAATGGCAAATTTCATGAGGTAAGAGAGAGATCTGTATTCGCTTCTGTGGTGAATCCTCATATGAGCTGCCTCCGTCACATCGAACCCGTCGGAACAACAGAAAGCAAGTTTACGTCCCAGACCTTTTTTATTTAATCTTTCCTTGGTCAATACCCCAGATTGGGACTTTCGACCTCTGGCCATGGGTGAGCCTATTGCTATCGTTGGCAGTGCTTGTCGATTCCCAGGTAGTGCTACATCGCCCTCAAAGCTTTGGGATCTCCTTCATGAACCGAGAGATGTGCTGAAAAAGTCCGCTCCTGGACGACTGAACCTTTCTCGCTTCTACCACCCCAATGCAGAACACCATGGAAGCACCAATGTTCCGAATTCCTATCTTCTCGACGAGGATCATCGTCGATTCGACGCCAGCTTTTTCAATATCAACCCGGCTGAAGCAGACGGCATGGATCCACAGCAGCGGATTTTGCTAGAGACTGTGTATGAGTCGATGGAGGAGGCCGGGTACACGCTTGAACAGATGCAAAACTCCCAGACCGCGGTCTATGTGGGAGTCATGACGGGGGACTACTACGATATTCAGACACGCGATCTAGAGACTGTTGACCGATGGTATAGTACCGGCACAGCGCCTAGCATCTTGTCGAATCGGATATCTTATTGCTTTAATCTGAAAGGCCCTTCAATGACCATCAACACTGCTTGCTCCAGCTCGCTGGTCGCTCTTCATCAGGCTGTCCTGGGTCTTCGGAGCGGCGAGTCAAAAACTGCAATTGTGACCGGAGTCAACGTGATTCTTGACCCCGCACTCTATATTGGCGAATCAAAGCTTCACATGCTATCCCCTACATCGAGATGTCGCATGTGGGACAAGGACGCTGATGGATATGCGCGCGGCGAAGGATGCGCATCCATTATCATCAAGCCGTTGATCCAAGCTGTGGCCGATGGCGACAATATTGAGTGCGTTATTCGAGGGACCTCGGTCAATTCGGATGGGCGTTCGCCTGGTATCACCATGCCCAGCCCCGAGGGCCAGGCCTCATTAATGAGGCAGGCGTATCAAAACGCAGGCTTGGATCCTGTGAAGGATCGATGCCAGTATTTTGAATGTCATGGCACTGGCACCCAGGCAGGAGACCCAGTCGAGGCTGAGGCGATTCAAAAGACATTCTTTCCGGAGGGCACCGAATTCAGCGTCAAGGACAAGATGTATGTGGGCTCAATCAAAACGATCATCGGCCACCTTGAGGGTTGTGCCGGCCTTGCAGGCATTCTCAAGGCAGCAATGTGCATCAAGAACCGTACAATCAGCCCCAACCTTCATTTCAACGAGCTGAACCCTAATGTCGCTCCCTTCTGTGACCACTTGAGGATTCCACTACAAAACACCCCGTGGCCTGATGTTGCCCCTGGATCTCCACTGCGTGCGAGTGTCAATTCTTTTGGGTTTGGCGGAACGAACGCACATGCAATAATTGAGGGCTATACTCCTTCTACTTCAACCGATACTCTCTCCCATTGCAGACTGAGTAGTGCGGATAGAGAAGCTGTAGGACCATTGATATTCTCTGCCCAGACGAGAGTCTCCTTGCTGTCAAATATTAAGAATGCTGCGAACTACATCAGGTCTAATCCGTCACTTAATCTCCATGACCTTGCATGGACTCTGAGCACAAAGCGGACGGCGTTTCCTGTAAAGTTGTCCTTTGCTGGTGCTGATCGGGAGGAACTTTTGGCCTGTATGGAGGCTGCCGTCCATGTGGGTGAGGCAGCCCCGGACAGCGAACTGGGCAAATTTACCCGCCCCAGTCAAAGCGAAGCGTGCCGTATCCTTGGTATTTTCACTGGCCAGGGGGCGCAGTGGGCAACGATGGGGCGTGACTTGATCAATTCATCTGACCTATTCCGAAGATCTATCGAGAACTGTGAAAACTCCTTAGCGAATCTGCCTGACGCTCCTTCGTGGTCTCTAAAGGACGAGATTATGGCCAATGAAACATCAAGGTTATCGGAAGCTGCTATCAGTCAACCACTGACCACAGCCATTCAAATAGCCGTCTATGATTTGCTATATGCTGCCGGAGTCAACCTTAGCGCTATTGTTGGGCACTCTTCTGGAGAGATTGCTGCTGCGTACGCCGCTGGGATTATCTCCGCCGAGGACGCCATAAGGATTGCCTATTATCGCGGGCTGCATGCAAAGCTAGCGCAGAGTAAAGATGCGAAACAGCCAGGTGCAATGATGGCTGTTGGGTTGCCTCTTGATGCTGCAAGGGAATTCTGCTCTCAACCTTCGTTTTCTGGGCGTATGGTTGTTGCAGCAAGCAATGCCCCTAGCTCAGTAACCTTATCAGGGGATGCCAATGCCATAAGTGAAGCAAAAGCTGAACTTGATCAGAGGAATATATTTGCACGACTCCTCAAGGTTGATGCAGCCTACCACTCTCACCATATGATCCCATGTGCTAATCCTTATCTGACGTCGTTGAAAGCCTGCAAGATCCAGGTCAAACAGCCCAAGCAGGGTTGCACATGGTTTTCCAGTGTGCGGGGGAATAAGGCTTTACTTGGTCACGAAATTACAGAGGTAAAAGACCAGTACTGGGTGGATAATTTGACCAGCCCCGTACTTTTTTCGCAGGCCGTCACCCAAGCCATTCGGACGAAAGGGTCATTTGACATTGTCATTGAGCTCGGACCCCACCATGCTCTCAAAGGTCCAGTCTTACAGACAGCGAAGTCAATCGTCAACAAGGAGGTACCATACGTATCTGTCCTCAAACGAGGATCGAATGACGTTGAAGCTGCTTCCTCAGCCATGGGATTTGTCTGGCAGCACCTGGGGCCTCGTTATATTGACATTGATCGATATTGCCGCGCTATTAGACAACATCAACCAAGAATGCTGAAAGGATTGCCTAGCTACTCGTGGGACCACAGTAAGGAGCACTGGAAAGAATCTCGGATCTCACGTAGATATCGCCTTGATGATCAACAGCCACATCCGCTACTGGGGAGACGGGCCCCTGACGACTCGCAAAACGAGGCGCGCTGGAGAAATATTTTGCGCTTAAATGAGATCCCATGGCTAAAGGGGCATCAGTACCAAGGACAGGTGCTTTTCCCCAGTTCATGCTACATTACTCTTGCAGTCGAGGCCGCCAGATCTATTGCTGCAGGGCAGTCCATTGCGCTTATTGAAGTTCATGATATCAACATAGCTAGGGCATTGACTTTGGAAGAAAATGGTCCCAGCATTGAATGTGTTACTACCTTGAGGCTATCTTCCAGTTCTTCGAAGACAAGACTTGAGGCAGACTTCTCGTGTGATCTAGGTTCCGATCAAGTTACGACCCTGGACCGATCGTGTACTGCCCGTGTTTCTATCCATTTAGGGAGTCCATCTACAGATGAACTACCACCGAGGTTACAAAGTCAGTCTAATTTGGCACCAGTCGATATAGACGCCTTCTACGAGCTACTTGAGTCCATGGATCTTCGATATACTGGGCTCTTCAGGGGTATTAACTCAATGAGCCGGAGTCTCGAATACGCCACTGCATCTGCGTCGTGGCCAAAGGATGCTCTCAGAGGATATTTGTTCCACCCAGCAGCTCTGGAGTCTTCTTTTCACTCAATTATAGGCGCTTTCACCTCGCCGTTCAGCAATTCTCTTTGGACAACATATTTCCCTGTTAATGTACGCCGGGTCTCTATAAATCCAAATATTCTCTATGAGTCTGCCTCTGGGGACGTACAGTTCGAAGTTGACGCAAATGTGACAGCGTCCTGTGTCAATTTCATAGAAGGAGACCTTTCGCTGTTTAACAAGGACGAGAACCCGATCGTCCAGATAGAAGGGCTGACTTTGAAGTCCTCCGGGGGGGCGAATTCCTCGAATGATCGCAGACTGTTCTCACACACTGTGTGGGAGAGTGATCCGTTCGGGTCCTCTGTCGAGATGAATCAGCCCCAACCCGAACTAGAGGAAAAGCAAGTACTGGAACTCGTGGAGAGAACAGCACTATATTATTTCCGGCGTGCTCTACGTGAGATTCGACCTCGTGAGATTTCTGGATTTAAAGACAGTCGCAAAGCCTTCTACAACGAAATTCGACATGTCGTGGAAACAGTTAAAGAGAATGGACATGCTACCGCAAGCCCGAAATGGCTTGACGATTCAGAAGAATACATTATAAGCATGTTCCAAAAGTTCCGCGGACAGGCCGAGCTGGAGTTGTTGCATCCAATTGGCCAGGCTCTGCCAGCTATTTTGCGTGGTACCACTGACCCTTTTGAGAAGCTATTGGAAGATGACGTTTTGGACCGCTGGAACATCTACGGTACTACGTTCCGTCCAATGTGCAAGAGCATGTGTGATTTTATCAAGCGTGTCGTACATAAACACCCTCATATGGACATCCTCGAGATTGGGGCAGGGACTGGCGGAGCCACGAGACAAGTGTTAGAAGCAATCGGGGATAAGTACACATCATATTGCTATACAGATATCTCTGCAGACCTAGTTGAAAAAGCCACTGAGAAGTTCCCTCACCATGCACGCAAAATGGAGTTCAAGGCCGTCAATATTGAAAGAGATGTTGTTGAACAGGGTTGTGAAGTGGGTAAATATGATATGGTCATCGCTGGCAATGTCCTTCACGCAACACACAACTTAAGTGAAGCCCTTCAACAGACACGATCTCTATTAAAGCCTGGTGGCTACCTCGTCCTGCTGGAAATCACTGGCGAGATGATGCTTTTCCTACTGTGTGTCATGGGTTGCGTCCCAGGGTGGTGGCCTCGATATGACGAAGGCCGGCAACGCCAGCCAGGGGCCTCGCCTACGGAATGGGATAAACTCCTGCGCTCAGCAATGTTTTCCGGTGTCGATGGAATTGCCCACAACTTGCCGGATCCAGTGGCCCATTGTTTCTCGGTGATCGTCTCACAGGCTGTAGATAACTCGTTGCTGATGCTTCGCGAGCCGGTAGTACTGAGGAGCTTAGAGCCGACAGCAAAGCAGGTGCTAATCCTTAGTGGAAAAACGCTGCCAGTGTCCCGTCTAGCGTATAACCTGAAAAATCTCCTTACTTCGTCTGGTGCTTCGGTCAAGGTCGTGGACAGCATTGAAGGGTTGAGTAAGGATGGTCTAGGTGCTGAAACATCTGTGATATCTGCTACTGAACTTGATAAGCCGCTATTCGCCAACAAAGTCACGTCAGAGAGGCTCGTTGCGCTACAAGATTTATTCAGGAATGCGAACAACATCCTCTGGCTAACCGCTGGGCGTCTGTCCCATCAGCCACATCTGAATATGACCGTAGGACTTGGACGAGCGATTGCTTCTGAGCGACCAGATGTCAGTCTTCAATTCTTTGATGTCTCAGATATTGCCTCGTTGTCTCCCACATCTATTCTAGAAGCATTCATGCGACTTGCGTGGTCGCGACGGGCAGAAGTTACTGGTGGTAATATACTGTGGACAACTGAACCCGAAGTCCACTATGATGGTCAAAAAATATTCATACCACGTCTCCTGTTGGATGATGCTGCAAACGAGAGGTATAATGCTTCCCGTCGACCATTGTCTCGAGAAGTGTCTATGGACCAACAACTCCCGGTTGAGATCAAACTCCATACTACAGGTGGGGATGAATTAGTGTCTGTGAAAGAATCTTCCAGACATTACCAAGAAACGGCAGGCTATGTGAAAGCCAAAGTGAAGTTTTCAATTCCACTCCTCGGGCACGTCTCAAAAAGGTCATTCATGTGGCTTGGTACCTTATACAACGGGAAATGCAAAGCCATTGGCATCTCGGAACACGACTCCTCGATTGTTCAAGCGAAGCTAGACGACATACACATCCTACCGGGCGAGGTAGAAGCTAACCCTGAATTTCTGAGGGCTGTTGCTAGCCATTTAATTGCTAACATAATAGCTGCTTCTGCAGGCCCTGACGGTGCTACTCTTTTGTACGAGCCTCATGGCATCCTTGCTACCGCCATCAGCAGGAGTAGTCACTGGCACGGACGTCAAGTCTATTTTGTATCCAAGTCGGTGAAAACCGAAGCAGGGTGGATACCAATCCATCCACGATCTTCTCGCCGTGCAATTGAAAGGGCTTTACCAAAAGGAGTGACTTCCTTTATTGATCTATCCGTGTCGACTGATGACCAAGTAAGGCCAATTCTATCTAGCATCTACGGCAGGTTGCAACAGGTAGACTACACCATTAATAAGGAGTGTGTGTCTCTTTCCGAAAGAGAACTTATTGGCGAGGCCTTTACAGAGGCAAAAGCTACCTCGGCCAACTTGGTCCTAGACTCTGCAGTTGTCCTCACTGTCAATAAGCTCTGTGGGTTATCAGCCTCAACCTATGCCTACCCTATGGTTATAGACTGGGATACGTCGACTCGAATGTCTGTGGAAATCGAACCCGTCAGCGCAAATGCATTATTTTCATCTTCCAAGTCCTATTTCATGGTTGGAATGACCTCCCCGCTAGGGCTGTCAATTCTCTCCTGGATGGCAAGAAGCGGAGCCCAATATTTTATTCTTACTAGCCGAAAGCCACATATTGACCCGCTTTGGCTTGACGAGATGTATGCTCTTGGGGCTTATGTGAAGGTTATGCAGATGGATGTGGCCGACAAAGAATCTGTTCGTTCCGTCTACGCAGATGTACATGAGACGATGCCACCAGTTGTTGGAGTGTGCAATGCTGCAGGTGTTCTTTCCGACAAGATGTTTGACAATCTGTCCGTCGACGACTTGGAGTATGTATGGGGACCAAAAGTCCACGGCACAATGCATCTCAATGAGTTATTCTCCGAACCTTCGTTGAATTTTTTCATCTTATTCTCGTCTCTTGGGTCTGTAGTTGGTACTACAGGAAATTCAAGCAGTCACGCTGCACACTTGTTCATGTCGAGTGTGGTGCAGCAGCGCAGACAGAAGGGATTGGCTGCTTCCATTATCAATATTTCCATGGTTGTTGATTCTGGATATGTTGCAGAACAAGGAAAGGATATGATCCAGAGTATGAAGAACCAGGGGCATGCACCTTTGTCTGAAGCAGATTTTCTTCATTCTTTTGCAGAGGCTGTTGTTGCAAGTAATCCTCAATCCACGAGAAGTTCCGATATCGTAATCGGATTGGAAATGGCAAAACAATCTGCATTGGATCAGGCAAGACCCCCATGGTACTCAAATCCTCGTCTGTCTCACTTTGTCAGCAATAGCCCAATTCAAGTAGAGAAACGGCCAATATCATCGTCGAAGTTGAGCACAAGGGAACGCCTTCAGAGTTCCCAGTGTAAGCAGGATGGCGTCCAGACACTTCTGGGCTGCTTCTCAGAAAAGCTTGGGACGATGCTCCGCCTTCCGGCGAGCGCTGTTGATACCAATGTTCCGCTTCTAGATCTTGGTTGCGACTCATTGTTAGCCGTTGAAATCAGAGCATGGTTTATCGAAGAGATTGATATTAGTGTTCCAGTGCTTAGTGCCCTGCAAAGTACCGCGGCAGAGCTCTGTTCTGAAGCCGCTGGACAATTCTGGGCACCGAAGACGACCCAGCCACCTGAAGAACAGCATGAAGTGCACATCGCTGGCACTTGTACTCCGACCACCATGGACTTCAGGGAAAGCGAGAGTACAACGTCAGCATCAGAACTAGATACAGGCAAAACAACACCAGTCAGCACTCCATGGGAGAATGTGTCCAGTGAGTTTGCCAGTTCTAGCGTCTCTCAAGGTTTTAAACGTCTCGGTCCGATGTCCCACTCCCAGTCACTGATCTGGTTTTCGAGCAATTACACCAATTCGACTCAATATAACATCGTTTTTTCCTATCAGACCAAGGGAAGCTTCCAGCTGGAAAGATTTAAGCGGGCCCTTAGGCAGGCTGTTTCCCGACACGAGTCGCTGCGCACGGCGTTCTTCGCAGACCCTATCTCTGGTGAGCTAATGCAGGGTGTATTGGAACATCCTCTGCCGTACTTTAAACATGTCAATGCCACAGATCCAGCAGCTGTGTCACGGGAGTTCGAAAAGGAGGAGATGTATGAGTGGAGATTGGAACAGGGCGAGGTCTTCAGAACTACTGTGGTCTCTCTCGAGTCCGGTCAACACACTGTCATCTTCAGCTACCATCACATTATTATGGACGGTGTTAGCTGGTCGCTCTTTCTGCGTGACTTGAAACACGCCTATGAGAAGAAGCCAGCACCAGCAGACGTTACGCAATACCTAGACTATTCAATAATGCAACACCAGGCCATCCGAGATGGTGCATTCAACCATGAGTTGAAATACTGGAAACGAGAGCTATCTCCATTGCCGGACCCGATGCCACTCCTCCCATTCGCCAAGGTGAAGTACAGAATGGCGACTGATAATTACAATTCCCATACCACAACCAGAGAAATTGGAGCTGATCTGGTGGACAAGATCAAGAAGACAAGCCAGACACTCCGAGGTACGGGCTTCCACTTCTATCTTGCAGCCTTGCAGGCATTATTCGCGAGAATGCTGAACATCGAGCACATGAGCATCGGTATAAGCGACGCAAACCGCAAATCGGAGCGGTATGCTAACACTGTAGGGTACTTCATTAATTTGCTGGCCTTGATATTCCACGTCAAGCCAGACGACGCCTTCTCCAGTGTATTCCAACAGACATGTCCAAAGGTCCTATCCGCGTTGGCTCACTCTTCCACACCCTCTAACCATATTATCGATAGTCTCAATATTCAGCGAGATGCTGCTTACACGCCCCTCTTCCAAGTTGCAATTAATTATCGTGTTGGGGAAATGAACAAGATTCCAATGGGTGACGCTGAATTAGACTATCAGCATAGTATACCAGGGAACGCACCTTATGACATGGCGTTCCATGTTACTCACGGTGCGGATGGATCCTGCAGGTTGGATCTTACTTGCCGTGACTATTTGTACACGCCTCAAGATGCAGGTATAGTCCTGGACACGTACATCGGCCTACTTGATATCTTTGCAACGGATCCTTCCGTGTCTGTTCGCAAGGATTCCCCTTCCCTGTCTTCCAGTGCCGCGAAGCAGATTTCTGTGCGACATGCTCAACGTCAACCGATTAGATGGCCAGTCACGATGTCCACACGGTTCCAAGACATGGTTAACAAATGTGGAGATCGAATTGCCATCACCGATGAAACTGGGAAATTTAGCTACTCACAACTTGCTTCGAACCGGAACCGTATTGCCAATGCCCTTATTGAAATGGGTGTCACACCTGGCACAAGTGTTGCGGTAATGTGCGGACCGTCGATGGAGTCTGTGGCAAGCATGCTTGCGATTCTACGCATCGGCGCTGTTTATCTTCCACTCGATCTCAGTATCCCTAAGGAGAGACAAGCGCATATGATTGAAGCATCTTCTGCGACGGTTATTCTCTGCTCTTCATCGACAATTGATAGGGCTAAGGAGCTGGGCACGACTTCTGTCATTAATATCTCTGAGATGTCGATCTACTCGGATATGCAGGTTGATGATCGAGGTGACGGGACATCTCCAGCAATCCTACTATACACAAGTGGTTCGACGGGCAAACCAAAGGGAGTCATTTTACAGCAGATTGGGTTTGTGAATTACTTTGCAGCCAAGGCTAAGGAGCTGTCCCTCGACCAAAGTACCACAGTTTTACAGCAAAGCTCTCTTGGTTTCGACATGGGTATCGCACAAACATTCAACGCCATCCTGAATGGCGGGAGATTGGTCATTGTTCCTCAGGCATCTAGAGGAGACCCCGTCGAAATAGCTAAGTTGATTCGCAGCGAGAATATCACCTTCACGCTGGCTACGCCGTCAGAGTACCTCGTTATTCTCCAACATGGGCACGAGTATCTAAAGGATTATACATCCTGGAAGATAGCTTGCCTGGGTGGCGAGCCGTTTACAGACAGGCTAAAGCTGGAATTTGCCCGGTTAGGTGAGAGAAGCCCTACGATCCAGGATTCTTACGGTCTGACTGAGATATCTGCCTGTACCACCTTCGAGACGATGGCAGTGTCCGAAATTACGCGATCCCAGAGTGTTGGGAAAGCAATTCCCAATACCTCTCTCTATATTGTTGATGAAACTGGAAACGCAGTTGACATTGGTCTCCCGGGTGAGATCTGTGTGGGTGGAATTGGTGTTGGCTTGGGATATATGAACAAGGAGCAAACTAAATTAAAGTTTGTCAAGGATCGCTTTGCTTCGAAAGAAGATATTGCCAAGGGATGGGCCAAGATGTATTGCACTGGAGACAAGGGCCGTTTGCTGGAAGACGGCTCGCTGATTCTTCTGGGCCGCATGGAGGGACAAACAGAAATCAAGCTGCGCGGTCTACGTATCGATCTGGAAGACATTTCGTCGACACTAATTAACTCTGCATCGGATTTGATCTCTTCAGCCATCACCTGCATCAAGGGAGAAGGTGATGATGGAATCCTCGTGGCATATGTGGTTCTTGTCCCTGGACGGACTGCCACCACAGCTGAGCTCCAGCGTCTTTCCCATAATCTTCCTTTACCACAGTACATGCATCCGGCAGCCATTGTTCCTCTGGACAACTTGCCCAGGAATCAAAACGGCAAGATAGACAGAAAGGCTGTTGAGGCCTTGCCGTTTATAGTCACCAACACGAGAGTGCAGCCATCAAAGCGGCTGACGTTGGATGAAGGCGAACTCAAGCTATTGTGGGAGACGATCCTCCCTAGAACAGGGCAGATCGAGCCTGAGTCCGACTTTTTCATGTTGGGCGGGAACTCCTTGCTGCTAGTCAAGTTACAAGGGGTAATTCGCACATCCATGGGGGTCTCGCTGAACCTTCGAGAGTTGTACGCTGCAAGCACTCTTGCTAGCATGGCACTTAAAATCAAGTCGAAGAAAGACAAACTTCCTCCAACGACGATCAACTGGCTAAAGGAGACAACTGTCCCAGAAGAGATCCTTGCCAATGCAAACCCAGTTGACGTCAACAGGAAGCCCAAGGATTCAAACTATGAGATCCTTCTAACTGGCTCGACCGGGTTCCTGGGTAGGACGCTTCTGCGTACTCTACTTGAGAAGCCCATCGTCGACAAGGTCCATTGCATCGCTGTCGAAAAGGGAAGTGAAGACGCCCTACCGACCAGCGATAAAATCGCTGTGTACCATGGGACACTTCTTGAACGTACTCTGGGTCTGTCTGAAGCCCAATATGAGGAACTACAGTCCTGTATCGACGTGGTCATCCACGCCGGTGCAAACGGCCACTGCTTGAATACGTTCACTTCCCTGCGCGCCCCCAACCTCTCCTCGACGCATTTCCTTGCGCAGTTCGCGCTGCAAACCCGCATTCCCTTGCATTACATCTCATCCCCCCGAGTCATCCTCCTGTCCGGAAAAACATCCCATGCCCCAGTCTCCATGTCTCAATACTACCCTCCAACAGACGGCTCCGAAGGATTCACCGCATCCAAATGGGCAAGCGAAGCATTTTTGGAGCGGCTCAATGTGCAGACAGGGTTGAATGTGTGCATCCACCGACCATGCACTGTCGTCGGCGCGCAAGCCGCACAAGAAGACGCACTGAACTCGATTCTCCGATTCTCTCTTCTTATGGGAGCCACCCCAGAGCTCCTCAATATGACTGGTAACTTCGACTTCCAGAAGGTTGAGATCGTAGCTGAGGAAATCGCCACCGAGGTGATGACCATGTTCTTCAAGTCTTCGTCGTCATCGTCGTCGCTCTCGACGTCTTTGCGCTTTTCCCACCACTCGAGCAATCTGAAAGTCCCTGTGCGCAACCTTAAAGGCTACATGGAAATGATACACAACCGACCGTTTGAGCAGTTGAGTTTGACTGAGTGGAATGACAGGGCCACTGCGTTTGGAATTGAGCCTATCATCACGACATTTTTGGAGGCTGTGATGGACGATCCTGAAAAACCGATGCCGTTCCCATATCTAGGACGGGATTATGAGTAACAAAAAAAGAGAGGCGAAAAGAAAGGAGAACCAAAGGATTCTAAAGGTTATGCGCGAATTATAATTATTTTATATTATATAGCCGTTATGAATATCGCATCGGTCCGGGTGATTATCGGGAGGATCGGTGAAGTCCTCGCTTATATATGTCTTCCCATAGACGAATTCCTATATACTAAGTACGCTCATACAATTCAATGGCATAGTTCGCTCTATTTAATGTCAATTCCCCTGACCTACAGTTGATTCACAAAAATGGCAAAATTTTGTAACATTGATTCACATGGTGATATGCCACGCTCAATTAGATTATTGATCCATTTAACGAGTTCCTTTTGACTGCTGGTTGTAGAGAAGTCGCGGGTTTTCGTACTGATCTTCGCGAGAGCCTTGTAAACGACGGTGGCGCTTTGATAATGTTGGCCGTATAACTCCGTGAATTTTTCGCTATTGCTGCATAATTGAGCTGTTCAGTTGGCATTAGTAATTCTATTTCTGCGAGAGCTGCTTTAATTGAGCCCATATTGGTGGTGTCGTGGTCGTTTGAAATCTTGTTGGAGCATATCGCCAAGCATGGGCGCCTGCCCCCGGTTTCGACCTCGCTTAGTCATCATTTATGTAAGCTAGCTTTTAGTCACGTAAGCGGTAACTAAACGGGCTGCGCATGTAAGCGAGCTGCGCACCTCTCCCGGTTGGCGAAAAGGAAGCCATTTAAAAACACCCAAAAATCTGCATTTCTATATAAAAACTAATGTCTATTGTGATTAGGACATGTATTGATTTTATGACCCTGAATACCACAGCCAGAACACTTTGGTGGCGCCCGTACACGTCGCTGAGTTGTAGATGGCCCTGCATCTACTGGTATAGTATCTTGAGCTTCTTGGGCCTTATTCCGCTGCTGTATACACTCCTCGGCCTCTTTGGTAGAAAAGCCCTTTGCAGTAGCTATTTATTGCTTAGATTGCTTTTTCTTTTAATGTCTTGTTTTATTTAAAGCTCGATAATCCCCTAATTCTTGACGTGCAAGAATAGCTTTATTTAAAACTATTTTATGCCCTTTGATAATCTTGTCTAATCGTGTTTCCAAAGAAGCTGAGGGGCTTCGTGTATGTGCTTTAAGCCGCCTTTTTATTATAGATACTTGCTTCTTTAATTGCTGAGAATTGTAAGGTGTTTTGGGTGCTGAATTAGTTGATCGACTACCTGGTGGTGTAGGAGTTTTTAGTTAAATATTAGGCTGTTTTAAAGCTCTTTCTGGGTTAAATAAAACCAAGCCAGTTCCTGAAATGCCACTTTTAATATTCTCCTCCTTTAAAGCCTCTGTACGGGCCTTGGGATAGGCTTCAAGAAAGTCAAACTTGTCGATATAGTTAAAACCAAGTCATGCCTTGTCTTTAACCAGCTTTCCATACGCGCGCTTTAACGGCCCAAAACAACCAACATCAAGTGGTTAAAGAAGATGTGATGAGTGCGCTGGCATGTAAATTAAAATAATATTATTCTTACTGCAGATCTTACCAAATCAAGGAGTTAAATGGCTTCCATGGCCGTTAAGAACTAGCAGGCGATATTTTCCAGTTGTACGGCTAGTCGTAGTGTAGTGGAGGAATTCGGGGGATTGGCACGTGACATTTGTATGGATAGCTATCCGATATTCGGCTAATACCGAATAGGAAAGTAGACACTATTCTTGAAAAGGTGCTTAAATGATTGCTTTAGATGGTTTCTTGATTATATTATCAACATATGATCATTCTTGTGATTATTATTATGGATCATTAGGTTTTCTTCTGCTAGGTGTAGGGGAGTTTTTTACCCCTCTTTTATACCTTGTTTACTCACTATTACCACCAACTTATCTACACACCCCCTCAGATTCAAAGCTTTCCCCTTTTGTCTTTCTGAAGTTATTCAGCTTGAATCTGATCTATCTCGGAGGCCTAGTTGGTTCACAATGTTTAATTTCTGCTTTGGAAGCTTTGGTAGCCATCTCAAATCTTGTCTGTAGGGTGTAGCCAATTTGAATTCTTTTGAGAGCTTCCTCTAGCCAGTATTATGGATATCAACATGTCGAAGCTTCGTCTGCAAGCATTAATATCTTATGACAGCCGGATTGTTTGACGATTATCACATAGTATTTGAATATGTTGGTGTTAATCTAGTTAAATCTTTAGCTTTTCAAGCAGCCTGCTAATAAACATCCCTTCTTTAGCTACTTGGGACAGTGCTAGGAGCTCTGCTTTAATAGTTAAAGTTATTATAGTATCTTGCTTATTTGCCCTTTATCCTATTATTCCTCCAAACAACTGCATTATATATCCCTGTAAGCTTTTTTAATCCTAGTTATCTGTAAATAAAGTGTCACTGTATAGAGTGAAGTCATTGCCATCCCCTAGCTACAAAGCTAGATGCCTGGTTTAATATAGGTATACTAGGATTTAATCGGCTTTAATTTGGTGTTTGTTGCTTGGGTTGGTAAGAAAGCAAGATAGTTTAAATACTGCGCAAGCTATATCTGGCCTGGTTATTACTGCCGTGTATATGATTGATCCAATCTTTTTTTAATAAATTTGTATGCGATGTTGTATAGCTATTTTTATATTAATATACTATTTATCTGTAGTTATTGGGATAGTACCTGATGGTGTTGATTTAGCTAGGTTAGTAATCTTTTTTATATAAGATTATTAACTTAGCCATATTAGTCGTCTGCTTCTATCCCGAATCACCTCTATTTCTAGATACCACTGCAGATTGTCTCCTCCAGTTATTTTGTACTAGCTTTAAAGCTAATCAACTACTTTGTTAACTGCTTCCCTGTAGTGTTTTTAATATGCAATTATTATATTATCTATATAAAAAAATACTAGTATGCCTTGCTTAATTATACAGTATAATTTATATAGAATAGGGTTAAATTCTAGGTTTTAAAGTAACACTTTAAAATGCTTCTGCCACAGTCGTGGTAATTATTTTAAACCAAATAGAGCCCTTTTAAGCTTTAGGATTGTACCTGGCTTTTAGTATCCTGGTGGCATCTGCATATAGATATCCTTATTTATATCTGCGTTCACGAACGCGTTGGTGATATCATATTAAATAAGCTCCAGGTTAAACCTTGCAGCAATAGATAATAAGATTTTAAATAATCTTATAGCCAGTGTTAATGCATATAGATCTGCAGCTTTTTTTTCCTGCTAGTTACTGCGTACAACCAGGCGGGCCTTGCATTTTTACATGATTCCCTCCTGATTATATTTATAGGTATAGACCTATTTGCAGTCTAGGAGTTACTTATCTTTATAACTAATCTTGCTTATCTCTATCCATGTCTGTATATTTCTGTGTCCTTCTAAATAATCTTTTTTAGCCTGCTTAAACTGGTTGCCAAGTGGATAATTAATAAGATCTTTATAAAAAACAGGTACAGGTGGTAGTTCCTTATAGTGTAGTTATTTTAGCTTTTTATCTAAGTATTTAGCTTAAGCTTTTATAATCCCTGGTTCCTTTGGTTAAATTAATGGTCCTGCTAGGAATAACGCTTTCTATGCAGTTAGATATTTTAGTTAGCTTACTAGTACAATGCAGTTTATTACTATTAGAGTTACAGGTTTAATATTTTTCTCTAGTAGTGGTGTAGGATATGCAGTATCTGTATTTTTTTAAATTTAGCTTGGATTAATATCTGTATTCCAAGTGGATGTCTCTTCCAGTGGTAGTTAAGCTATATTAATAAGATAATTAGGTATATTAAAATATCTAACTAGTTAGTTCTTTTCCTGCTTTATATAGCTTGGTAGTGCAGGATTCTCTTAAACTTTAATATTTTTAATAATCTAATTAAACTCCTTTATAGGCACTCTCTGGAATTAGTTATATAAAAGACTTATAACTAATCCCTGGAAATCCCTGGAGAACTGCTTATTTTTATTAAAGATTATATTTTTTATATAAATAATCCGGTTTAAACATGGAATCTAAATCTGGTAGATATTAGTAAAATTATATCCTACTAGATATCTAATATGTGCTTTGGGGTTAAACCTTTATTTTTAGTTAGTTTTTTTTAATACTTTAGTAGTTATTGCAAATACTTTGCACCCATAGATCTTTAGATATGCCTGATAGGGCTTCTGGTTATAAATAGTAATCCTATCTTAGTGTGCAACATGCGTATGGAATTAATTAAATAGTGTTTTTTAATTAGCTTAATACTAAGGAGTTTAATTATAAAGGTAAACCACTGTGTGTACAATCTCTGGCTATAAAAAGTTAAGTAGTTTAGTATATTCCCGCATGGCTCGTGCTTTATTTTTTATAACACCCCCTAAGCGCTCTGCACCACTATTTTAAGCTGCAGTATAAGGTGCAGTAGGCTCTATCTTTATAAAGTAGGGATCTGACTGTAGAAATACTTTTACCTGTAGCTTTTAACTAGCTATTTTATTATTATATTTAACTACTCTAACCTTAATATCCATTTGTTCAAGCGTTCCAAGTAAATTTTTTAATACAGCAGTTATAGATTAAACTGTCTGGTTTTATAAATAGTAGTCCTATATAAAGCATAACTATTAGTCTATTACAAGTATTAAGCTTTTAAAGCCTTTATATCCTGGTTTAAAATTATGGAAATTAATAGCTAATTATTGACCTGGACCTTTAATAAAGTTAGATAGGGTTCTTTATATTTAATACTTTAGTTTAGCAATTCCGCATGCATTATATTCCACTATTATAGGCCCTTAAATTCTTACACCCTTGGTTAAGTTAACCAGGTGTTCTAATGCAAGTGGTCCAGGATGTCCTAAATATAAATACCAGCGGTTTGCATATGCGCGTGTATTTTTAGTTAAATAAACTAGGAAGCTTGCATATTAAATATCTCTGGTAGAGGTAGGATTATATTTAATAATAAACTGGTCGAATCGGTCCTCCAAGTATGCAACTGGTTAATTATTTTGTTTTAGGAGATTATACCCTGGTCGGTTATCCCACTATATTCCTGCTTAATACAGCTGGTGTAAAGATACTAAATTGCATGCAATACTAGAGCAGTACACTATATCTTAGAGATATAAAATATTCCCCTTTTTATCTTAAACCACCATGTTGCCATATCCCTGGATGCCTATCTTAGAGTCTCCTGCCTATAAAAGTCCCCTAGCTAAGCAGTCTATAAGAATTAAATCGAGAGTATATTAAAAATATAGATAGTTAATCCGGAGTCTAATATACTAAGTGCTTTAATAAATAGGTGGTTAAATAAACTATAAATAATATAAATATCTAACCTACCTGTTTTTGTAATAGTTATTCCGGACTATCTGCTTGCTGTTTTTAATTTAATATTTACTAATTCTGCTATTCTTTAACTTCTTTTGTAAATTCCTTATCTATTTAAAGCAGTAGATTAATATACCTTCTAGTTGTAGCTTGTTTCCTAAATCCTTTTGGTACACCTTTTAAAGCTAGATAAAAATAGTTTTTCTATTCATGCCTTTAACCACATGCTTTGCAAGCTTGATTAGTTTGTTTAACCTCCTGGTAACCAAGGCCTTTAGCCTGTTTGACTGATCCATAGTTACCAAGACTGTTATTATTCTTACGCTTTTGTGTTTGCCTTTAACTCCCTGGTGCGAGATTCTGTTCTGGGTATTTAGCCTTATCGGCTTTATCTGCATTAAAGGTAGGACTAAATAACCCTTTAGCAATTCTATTATTACTTTGGTTTATTAAATTAGTATTTAAGCCTCTCCGGAAGTCTTGCGCTGCTAGTCGGAATGTAAGCTTATTTCTATTAATCTTTTTTTTATTTAGCTATTTAATAGGACATTGCCCACATAGGATTTATAGGATATATGGCAGCTAGAAAGTTATTAATCTAATTACTTGTTAATATTCCCACTACAATTTCTGTATCTGTAGCCTTCTGCATAGCTTTTTCCTAGTTATTTATCCAGGTAAGAGCATCTTTTGATTTAGTAATTAGCTTAATTGCTTTCTTATATACTTTACAGGCAAGATTCTTAGTAGTAGCACTATCTATTCCAACACTTTGTTATAGATTAGTGTACCACTCCTGCATTAATTTAGCTAGTTTGCAGCAGTGTTTATAAACTAATAAAAAGATTATTTTTTGCATTTATTCCTAAAGCTTATCTAGCTGGGATTGCTGCCTGGTATAGACATCAAGACGTGTTTTATATCTTGTCCAAGTAAATTAATAATCTGCAAAGAAAACAGGCGTTCCTAATTGTAAACAAGTGCTTCCAGCAGGTGGAGTGTTCTCCTTTATGGGTTTAGATAGTTCAGGAAGTTCTTCCTTGTTTTTAATAATAATATCCCATACATTCTTGCCTCGAGCTAATCCTTTAAATTGGGCATTCCATTCCTCCCAGTGGTCCTGTGATTTTAAAATAATGGTATTCTGGGTAGACATTCTGTTTAGAGAAAGAAAAGGTCAAATAGTTGGATCGGTGGGCTGTATAAAACGTGGATCAGCGTATAAAACTTTTAATTATCTGATATTTAGCTAATACCGAATAGGAAAGTAGACACTATTCTTGAAAGGTGCTTAAAATGATTGTTTTAGATGGGTTCTTGATTATATTGATCAACATATGATCATTCTTGTGATTATTATTATAGATCATTAGGTTGCTTCTTCTGCTAGGTGTAGGGGAGTTCGTTTTTACCCCTCTTTTATGACCTTGTTTACGTCACTATTACCACCAACTTATCTGACAATAGCTATTATCCTAAGTCCTCGTTCGAAGAGGTAATAGACAATCAACAACCTCCTCACAGACCACGGGACGCAGTTGCGTAAAGGGCATGTTGTCTTTTCTCCTGCCAGGAACTTGTGGGCTCGGAGCCCACAACTTCTGAACTGTCTAAGATTGTCTCCTTGACCTACTCCTTCGGAGTTCTACCATTTCCCTCTCATTCAGTAGCAGGAATAAAAAAGCTTTTAAAGCTAGCGCAGCCCAATCTTATTAGTAGTCCATCCATTCTTACTAACTTCAATTCTCCAGTTACTTGGTAAGTTCTTATACCAACCCTCTATATGGACCTTTCCCTTGAAGATAATACAAGGTGGAAGTGCCCATCCAGTAGAGTTAACACACTTGATAAAGGTAACCCATTCTCGATTGCCTGGCTGTACAAGAAATGGCTTTCCAGGTATATCAGCTCTAGTAACTACTTTAGCAGTAGCTACCAGGCCTATTGCAAAGCCAGTTTCATTAAAATTGTAGATATCTTCTTGTGCAATTCCATGTTGCATTATAGTGATTTGTACACGGTCAAACCACTCCCTAATAAGCTTAGGATCCTCACACTTAGCACGCTGGTGATTGTATCGTCGAAAATATCTTGATTTAAGCTTATCACGCTGTTTGACAAAGTTGTATACCTATTTATCACCAACGGTTTGAATTGGTGTGGTACCACGCTTGGTAAAAAGAATATTAGCCATATCTCGCACATAAGATGGCCGGGGAGAAGCTCCACGTCGGTCTAATAATAATATCTATTTTACAAGCAACTCCTCTTTATTTTAAGTCATTTTATGATTGTTTGCGCGTAATTCAGCTCGAAATATTACTCCATGCAGCCTTGTGTGCAGTGTTGACTCAGGGACTTGGTAAAGACGTGCTTTGTCGTACAGACGCAATTTCTTTATTTTTTATAGCTGATATTGCTAATAGGATACTTCTCTCCCGCTTATCTAAATTTCTTGATTTTTGACGCGCTTTTGGAGGCATGGTTGGTGATTAAATTGTCTTAATATTTTACTTCAGTCAAAAAATATTTGGTGCGCAGCTCGCTTACATGCGCAGCCCGTTTACCGCTTACGTTAGTAGTTAGCGGCCACGTCGACAGATCGATGTCAGTGATACTTCTTGGCATTATGTCAAATAAGTTGGTGGTAATAGTGACGTAAACAAGGTCATAAAAGAGGGGTAAAACGAACTCCCCTACACCTAGCAGAAGAAGCAACCTAATGATCCATAGGGTCTTACACTCTTTCACACTTTTTCAAACCCTAATGCCAAGACAGTCTAAACTACTTTTGGAATTATTCCGAACAACCATGATTCTTGGCTTTGTACGGTACTATATTGTATTTTACAAAAGTATCTGTTGTGGAACTCAGGGGAAATGGGGCGTAGGGAGCTATTCTATCAGCTACAGGCCAACTAGCCTAATTAGGAAGTAGATGTCATTCAGTGGAAACACCAGGAATCACAGTATCTCAACCAACTGAGTCTCTTGCATTCCTATCTAGGTGCTCAACTATCTAAAGGATTGAGGGGTAGAATGTATCGGTAGATATTTCCGCACCGCCAAGTTGGGCGGATTATAGTGTTTCCGTAACAGTATCTATGACCAAATATAACTTACAGTACCTTGTTCCACGTATACAACTGCACCTTAATGCCGCTCCCTTAATATATTTCCCCATCTTACTAGGAAGTCCTCCCGGTCGATCATTCGAGTGCTGTTGTAGGGATGGCACCCAATCTTGCTACCTTAACCTTGGTATTAATCCATGATATGATCGCCAATAATGAACTTACTGTCCCCCAGATGGCTAAAGCCGCTGGTTGCAATAAGCGTACGATCAGACGGCTTCGCTCTAATATGCACCAATTTGGCAATGTGAAGGCAGCTCCCAATAAGAAAGGACGGCCACGAGGTCTTACGCCTGTTGTTTTTCAAGCTCTTTGTGATTATCTACTTGACAAGCCTTATTTGTATCTTGATGAGCCTATGTTATAAAACGGTGATTGAGAATCAACCGCCTCAAGTATATGATTTAGGATTAATATTTAGTCCAATAAGCAGCATAACAAGGATTGAATTTGAACCACAGAAACCATTTAGATAATTGGAAAACCAACTATGGAAGAGAATAGGAGCTCATGCTTACAGATGCTAGAGGGTTATAGAGATGTGGCGCTGTCGGTTGTCTCCTATAATGTCAAGCTCCTCGCCTCCGCCTTGTCGGACCAGACCGCCTTGACTTGGGATGCTAGCGACGGAAGATGCCTACAGACGCTGGAGGGCGTGTGATTGACACTCTGCTGATCATGACGGGTGCCACCCTCGAAGCGGAGTACCAGCTCCAGATCAACACGATCAATGCGGTGACTTGCATTCTGTTGCGTGGACGGAGGGCGGCCCGTGCGTCGACCAATTCAACCTCGCGCCTGGCCTTGTCGAAGACGAATGAATCCAGAGAAGGGAGAGTAGTCAGTCAGGTTTTACTTCGGCAGGTCTGAAATTTGTAAGTTGAAGGATTAACTGGAAAGTAGTGAAATTTGTCTTCTACTGGGAATATATGAGACCTGCTGATAGGTTTAATTTCCGGCTGCATTAAGAGTTGAACTCCACACTAAAAAAGAATTTGAGTTTCTACAACTATAACACACCAGATGTCGTTCGGCCGTAAAATTTTCCAAAAGGCAACCTTACCTGCTGCGAAAGTGAATTATTAGGAGGCAGATTAACAAAGTCGGCTATTCTGGGAGGGAAATGCTTATTAGAGCAGACAATTTATTACTTGTGGTAAGAGGACAGTTCAGCTGTAGGCCCTGCATTCAGTGTTACATTCCAGCCATCCACCCCGCGTCCACTGTTCCATTCAAAATCACAGCGATTGTAAGGTGCTCAGTCAGCCACAGCACCTTAAGTTATAAAGTTCTGCAGGGAACTAGAACCAATTAAGAGGCCTACTAGATATATTAAAGTATAAATTCGCTAAGCGAACTCATGCAATATTGTATAAAGTGTTGAAAATCTTCGGGGAAGAAGCTATGTTGTGAGGTGCTAGGATAGCGGTGACTGGATAGTATATTGAAACTATCGTGCGATCTAGTATCGCTTGGTGAGTATCTTCATCTATCTACGAGAGAGAGCGTAGACAAACGCTTCCTTATGTCTACGTGTCCCTTAGCCCCTGAATGTGATATATCAGATCGCTGCGGGACTAGGATATACGAAGGTGCCTCAGGCATCCTGATTTCCAACATAAATTACCATTATTTATTTTCTCAGCGGATTTTGGGACCAGCCCGTGTTTTGGCGAGGTCTAATAACAGGTAGCTGTTATAAAAATTAGCTCTTGATTTAACGCGACCTGACCTAGTAGGATTCTCGAGCGGTCACTAGATAAAATTCATGGTTGATCACTTTAGCCGTAAGATCAATAGTTATATTTTATCTGTTTGGAGGCCAGGATACCTAAATACAGTAACAGTAACAGAACTTACCAAAACTGGACTATTAGTTTTTTAATCCAACATTGTCTGTTACTATAGTTACTAGATATCATGCAATTTACCCGCTGCGCCTTAGCTAATCTTCAGTCCTAAGTCCTTTACTGCATATAAATTACGCGTTCCGCTCTCTACTGCAGCTGGTGCGCGATTAGCTATTGGTTATAATACTCAAATTTGGCTTTAAGTGGTTATCCAAAAACCTTATCAAGCATGGTATCCATGGTGAATGTTACATTTTGCAGCCTACATGCAGCTCCGGAGTGTTCGGATTTATCACTACGTCATTTCCGCAACCGGATAACTACGATAATTCTCGGTTGGAAGGAAAGTCATCGATCAAGAAATAAAATAATATAATTTAAGTTCTTAACCAGATTCTGTTAACAGCCATAATTTAACCGCTTCCGACTAGAGCTTTAAGGGAAGCGCCTGGTTACAGGAAACTAGCGGCAAGACAATTTTGCGCATAATGACGTAACTTAAAGCAATCTAGTTAGAACTATAAGTAGCAAGGTAATCTCCTTAAAATCTAGTACTGCCTTAAATTCACATACCTAATTTTGTTTACTATATACTTTTTGCTCGGCAATAATGTACTCTTCTTTCCTTTTCTTTACCCTTTTTGCTCTAAGCATAGCCCT
This sequence comes from Aspergillus tanneri, assembly GCF_003426965.1. NCBI lineage: Eukaryota > Fungi > Ascomycota > Eurotiomycetes > Eurotiales > Aspergillaceae > Aspergillus > Aspergillus tanneri. Next base: position 78,870 of record NW_022984634.1, on the reverse strand, counting down.
TCAATTTCCAATCACTCCCCCCTATTTTCACGTCAGTAATTCTTGGAGCTATACCGACTGCGGCACACCGGACGATGTCCTTCAAATTGAAAGAATATCACTTAACCCTGATCCACCTTCTGCGTATTACACTTTATCCTCCTATTTCCCATCCTCTTTATGTCTATAGCTAACAAGTTTAGCGGCAAACCTTGCGAAGTAAAAATTACTGGGACTGTCAACGACATTATTGAAGAAGGTGCATACGCTGACGTGGCCGTAAAGCTTGGTCGTATCAAGATCTTGAAGAAGACTTTCGACGTTTGTGAAGCTTTCAGGGATTACAACACCACCATTCAATGCCCAGTCAAGCCAGGGTCCTATGAAGTCACTCATACCGTGCATCTGCCCAGAGAAATTCCGTTGGTATGTAACGGCATATTTAACTACAGAAGATGGCTTTTGGTAACAATAGTAAAGGCAAGATATAACATCGACGCAATGGGCTTTACCGTTAACGAGGACGATATGCTATGCTTGAAGTTTGTAGCTGATTTTAGATTCCCACCTAAATAAGTCTTGGGTGCAATAGTGCAATAACTCGGTTGGTCTACACGTGTCACCTTAAGGTAAAGGAACTAGTCTTTGGGGCTTCACGTTAGTTGGATTTGGATTAATTCTTAATACTCTTACTATATTATTGCCTTGATATGTATTTTCTCCTTCCATATATTAGGCTTTCCCTATACTTATCCGATTGCTATCTGTTGCACATCTAAGCGCAGTGGATTCTCAGCTAGTAGGGCTTGACAACAATAAGAATTTAGCACACTGTATAGAACATGATATTTTTCTTTTGGGCTATTCTTGCCACCTCGGGTTACTCTATAATTGACGCCCAATGTAAAGGGGCGAAATGCCTTGCTATCTAATGACTAGATATACACAAGGAGGAATCGCTGAGAGGAAGAAGGTAAACAGTTGACCTTAGTTGCCCCAAACTATGATTACGTTGGCTGCCGTGAAGTCTCCGGTGATTGGCAGATGCTTGATCCAGCCTATCACCCACGGTTCGCCTGTACAGGGCTGTATTTATCATATATGACGTCTTTGTATTTTACAATATAGTACAAGTATTAAATTGTACCCGGAATATACTTCTTCCGGTGAATCCCTAATAAAGCTTAGTTCAATATGTGTCAGATATACGGCTAGTCCCGAAGAGGAAATAGAGTACGATTGGTAAAAAGGTCTTATTTGAATGAATTGAGCTGGTTGGGCTCTACTTGATTATGTTGATTATCCTTCTTGGTTATTCTTGATTGATTATTTTGTTGTGTGCTCCACGGGGGTTTTACCCCGATCCAGTCACATGATTCTGGTCCACCAACGGCCATATTATTTGACAGTTTTGTTATAATCAAAGTTTTTAACTGTAGTGCCAAGAAATTATCAGTAAATATAAATACTGGTAGCCTAGTGGTAAAACACTACTACCCTCCTCTAGAGGGACTGGGTTCGATTCCCAGTGGGTGCCTTAGAGATGTCGATATCATCTAGGCTGACCGTTGGGAAGGGAAATTCCCATGGGAAATCGGGATGGGATTCCCGTCCCATAAAAACGGGACGATTTTCTAAGATTTTATGGGAATGGGAATGGGAAGGGAATGCCAAGAGATTCCCACTGGGATTCCCCGTTCTTTCTGGATGGGAATTAGGGTAAGAAATGGGATCACACTTACTAATAGGAAGGGAATGGGAATTTGGGAAATTCCCTTGGGATTAGATGGGAACTTCCCATACTAAATCACGTGATCAATAATTACTGTATATACTGTATAGTTACTACTAAAAACTGCTACTTTAAAAATATACTAAACCTAATTAGGAAATGGGACGGGAAATGGGATATCTTCGTGTCTACAGGTCGCGACCAGGTGGGTCGGACTTGGCGTCAGGTGCCTAGGCCCAATTAGGCGATATCACATGATTTTACTAGCTGACGGGAGTTTTGCTCCAGCTAACGCCACCTCTCTCTTTTAATACATTACAACTCTCTGGAACCCTTTCCCCTCCCCTCATTTTCGACGTTTTTACGGTGCTGCGAGATGGCTGGTTATAATACTATGAGAAGAATCTTTAACTAGTTGGTAACTAGTTAGGAGCTAATTAGTTACTAGCTAGCCCGAATACCATGCATATTAGACAGATGTGAAGGATGGACATGTTCGCTTCGCTTCAGGACACAGTTCGGCCAGGCCCGGCAGAAAAATCTGCCAGGCCCATTAGCGCTTTTTCGGTCACATGACCCACAATTGCAACCAGGCCCTTTAAAACCACTAGTATTCCCCATGAAATCAATGTTTCTTACTTTTTTTTATTCTGTGGTTGGCTACTAACAACAAAAGTACTTTTTAAGCACTTTGTAACACAAAGCATCATAACATGGCCTCTCCATATTTACCTGAGTCTGAAGTCTCGTTAACCGAAAGTAATAATGTATGCTAAAAGTGCTTAAGTAGTGCTTAGTAACTGCCTATTAAATACTTTATATTAATTATATATTTTTTCTAGGCTGTCGTTCCTACTCGGCTTACATCATTTCACGAAGGAGCTCTAGCTGCAACAGAGTTCACCTATACTAAATGCTTACCAGATTACCCTTGTACAAGCCCTTCTGGTTACTGTTATGTGATTGATTACCAAAATCAGACCAATCCACCAGAAAATGCTCGGGAAATTCTTGATAATGTAAGTATAGTACTATTAAAACACTTATTAAGTACTAACCAAGCACTTTAGATCCAATATTCAAAACACCAGATCTTTCGTAAAAAGATCCACTGCAGCTTTCTTAAAACCCAGGTTTTAAAGATTAAACTTCATTGTACAGGAGTAAAAGTCTGCCAATATTTAAAGCCTGAGTTGCAGAGTCTTGTATATTCCTTATTTAATAATAGTATTTGTGATATAATGTTTCCAGCGCAACAGGTAGTAAATAGGGACTATAAAAGACAGGCAATATTTAGGTATATATTAATAAGCACTTTAGTAGCACTTTATTAATACTTATTATAGCTTTTATCATGCTATTTAAAAACACTTTTAAACTTATAAGGCCTGCCTTTAATCACTTCCATCCTGCACACCAGTCTTTTTGTATTATAAGGATCCTGTAAGTATTGTTTTAGTATTAAATAAGTGCTTTGTAGATACTAATTAAGTACTAAGGATATTTGTACCAAATTTACACCATACATTGCATGTTAATATTAATTAATTAATCCACAGCGCTATTTTACTGAGAACCTTAAACAATCTAATTTAGATATTAAGTTACTCAGGGATTTATTTTATCAAAGAATAAATCCGCCATCGGACTCTTGCTTAGTTATTTTGCAGCAGAAGTCACAAAAGAAGAAATGTGGTAAGTACTTAAATAGTATATTATATGTATTTAGTTAGTGCTTACCTTTTTATAGGAATTAACCACCCAGGAGGAAGTGGGAATCTTAAGAAAATAAACTGTGAGGTTTAATTCTACCTTCTTGTTCCGGTAGATCTATCTACCTCTTATTTTTATTTATTTCTTTCTTAAGGGATTCATACCCATCCTCCACCCCCACAGACTAAGATCCCAGAGCGAATTAATTATATTTTAGGTGAAGTTATTGCTAAAACCATAACCCTAGATATTACAAGATGTAAGTACTTTATAAATAATTTTTAAATACTTATACAATACTAATATATTATTCTAGCTGGCTTTTTAAAGTCTCCTGCATGTGCAGAATTCTGCCGCATAAATAATACTTATACCTTAGGCAACATTTATAAAAGCTTAAATAATCTTAATGCATTATCAGCTATTATTTAAAGATAAAAACTTATTCACTACCCAGCTGGCCAACATTATAATGGGGTTTTTGTGGAAATGGAAACAAATCCTGAAATTAAGGTAAGAACTATATATATACAATCTTAGTGTTTAAAAGGTGCTAAATATGTACTTTAGGAGTATATTTAGGGTATATACCAAGATCCTAAAGGAATTATACTAATATACAGCATAACTAAACAGATAAAGCTATTGCAAAGCTTTACATTTTTTAAAGTGGATATATTATACAAGCGTGTTCAGTAAAAGGATTTAAATAAGATTATATTCTCTGCATTTATTCCAGAACATGGTAAAAGTAAGTGCTTTGTAAGGGCTTTAATAGTATTATATAAGTGCTTATATTTATAGTCATAACACTTCTCCGCGTCTATACGTCTCAAGAGAATCCACTTGGGTATTATAGACTTTTTAAGAGAGTATTTACTCTAATACAGGAAAAAACTGGAGATTTAATTAAATTTAACTATCTTTATCACTCAGGATTTCGGTCAATGGTTATGGATATGGATGGTAAACAAAAAGAAGGTAAGTATTAACTTAGTGCTTTTATAGTATTTTTTAAGTGCTTTATAAATGTTTATATCTAATTTAACAGGTCTTGCAAAATACCTTTAAAAGCTAAATCCAGCTCTTAGCAAAGAGACTTATCTTCGCAGTATTCTTATATTTTACCGAGTTTATTTTTATCGCAACATTAAAAAGGCAGTTGGAACTCATCCTAGCTCTTAATTGCTACGTGAAAGAATGGCAAGCCTTCTTAATTATAAGACTGAAGAAGAATATTTCAAACTACTTGATTTAATACAAGGTATATACTTATAAAGCATTATAAAGGTACTTATATAATACTAATATTCCTAGAATATAAGGATGAGAAGATTGTTAACTGGGCTAAACAGAAACATAACCTAGTTATTACATCTGGGTTATGTAAAGCATGTTCACTGATTCCTAATAAATATTAGGATAAGATTCGGCTCTCTACTAATACTGCAGAGCAGACACATAACAAATCTTATACTATGGGCCGACAACAGCATTTACTTCCTGCAGTAAAAAGGTAAGCAGTTTAATAGCTCTTAGGAAGCACTTTATAAATGCTTGTATATTAAATGCTGAAATAATAGTAGTGCCTGGCTTTAAGATAAGGTGGATATGCAACAATATCAGGCTTGTAAATAGTCTAGGATCTATTATTCTCAACGCATAAGTAATTTTCAGACTGGATATAAGCAGCATCTTGCAAGAGAGTGTAAGTGCTACTTAAATATATATATATTAAGCACTTTTATAATACTAAATTAATACTAGATAATCGAAAGCGCCGCTACTACGAGTTATTAAATTCCGACGAAGCCACAGGGAGACTTAAAAGTCCTGTAATACCAGAGACAAATCTATTATTAACTCCTAGACAGTCACGCTCAGTATCAAGGTCACCATCAGCTCGCGGTCGAAGGGGAAGTACACGCAGCAGGTAAGTGCTTTTAAAATATTTAACAAGTACTTTTAAAGTGCTTACACTATATTATTTAAATATTTATTAACTAGCTTTGGCTTTCTAGCACTTCGTCACTTAGAAGAGTCGCCTCAGCTAATCTTGAGATTGAAAATCGAGATAAAGAGCTTGAGATTCGAAATAAAAAGCTTAAGATTCAAGATAAAGAGCTTGAGATTCGAAATAAAAAGCTTAAGATTCAAGATAAAGAGCTAGAGTTGCGGAAAAAGAGGGTAGAAATTAAAAAACTTAAGGAGGAAACCAGGTCTCGCCGACTATTTAATAATATGGTTAAATCTGGTAGATTACAGGATATTAATGTACACCGCTTTAACTTATAAATAGAAATAATATTATGGCTTTAAAATATTTACAGTTAATAAGTTCTGTTAAAATATATAGAAATTATTATTATAGTGCTTAGAATATGTTCTTGTAGAAGTTATAATATATATTTTAACATTAATATAGAGACTTCCTTAATATTAATATATAAAGTACTTTAAACGCATTCTAAAAGCACTTAGAAAGTGCTATGTTTTCTAAAACATATATTAATTAATTTTACAGTACTTCAGGGACGTTAATAGTGCTTTACAAATGGACAGAAAAGCTATAATTCTATTCCGAGTATTAAATTTAATACTTAAAAGGCGCCTAAAAAGCACTTAAAAACCTTTTAAATAGACGTATCCTCCTTTTCACCATTATCTTTATTATCCCCATCAATCTCACTGCAGTTAAAAAAGCTAAAGTGATCACAGATGGTACGGTCCTTGCAGCAAGCTAAAAATTATATTAGCACTTGGAAGGTACTTACCACTTGCCTTCTTGCCTGCAGCCTTACAGGACAGACAGGGGCATGTATTAACACCTATTTCAGCTAACATTTCTTTTATCTTCTTAGATGAGGGCTACATAATTAGTAAAGTGCTCTCTAAACACTTATTAAACATATATTAAGTGCTTATAAGTACCTACATTTTTAGTGCGCGTCAGGGGAAGTTGCAGAAGGGGTTCCGGGATAGGGGTGCTGCGGTTCGGTAAAGGCGGATCCTCTAGGACCTCCATACCATTCACAACCGCCTCGTAGAAACCTGTAGAGGATAAGCGCTTAGAAAATATTTAAAAAGTACTGTAGAAATACTTATGTATAGCTTCCTTAACAACACAGGAAGAGGGGCGTCCAGTGGTGGCGGGGCGAATATCAATTCCATAGGCAGATTTTATGTGGTAGCGCAGGTCGTTAGTGCCTGGAAATGCTTTCTAAGCATTTAGTTAGTACTTAATTTCTAAAGTAAATCAAGCGCTTAGATAGCACTTACACAAGGGCAGCGGCAATATTGGACACGACAAAACAGCTTATCAACATGGATTACAATGTTAGTGTTATCCTGTTCTAAGCACTTAGTATGCACTTCGCTATCACTTTTCAAGCACTTTATACTTTTGTAATCACTGGGAGGGTGAGGGAACGGTTTTCGACTCCAGTAAGGTAGGCTTTGTAGGCGTCCTAACAAACTTTTTATTAGCATTTTGGCTCAACAAATCAGAATCCATCTAATATAATATCCAAAATTATTAAATTAGCATTAAAATATCGCTTTCTTACTATTTCAGCAAGTGTACAAGGCATTGTGGTGGTTGTAGCGGTGGTGGTGAGTAATATAAAGGTATTCAGATTTCTTGTGGTAATTTCGGGCCTGGTCAAGTTTGTTAGGGACCTACCATATTCGGTATGGTCACGTGGCCTCACTTAGTCACCCATCTAGATAGTCAGCTCGCCTGAGCCCCTTGAATTCAGAGAATTGTGCCTCGCGAACAGGTTATGAGACCCTCTATATCTTCCTTTTAGAGCTGATATTACGTGGTTTTAAACCACCTGTTTTGTCTATTCAATTGCCTCTCGAGGAATTGATAATATTTCAATAAAATGGCCCGAAGAAGGGAAAAGCGCCTGCTAGGGATAATCTCCATACTGTACCCTGGCCATCCTCTCCTGCGATAAAGACCACTACCACGAGATACTGCGTCGGAGGAGGAAGAGGATATCGCATGGAATACGTGTCAAGGGATTAATTTAGGGATCTCCAAGCGCAACTGCAGAATTAACAAACGCAATTGCAGAGTCAAATGCAAACTTAAATGCAGTAAATAATAGAGCTAATTTAACGCAGTTAATCGCCCCTTTTAAGTACGCCTACTCCAAATCCGAAGCCCACATTAACAGATCTGCCGTCACCACGCGAGGATGACGCCGGCCGTGCGAGTATAATACAAGCAGTTAGCACCATGCGGAAGGATGTTGGTCGAAAGCTTTAATATAAACTATAATCTTTAAAGATTTCCAATTTTGCGGATTGGAAAGAGGATCTATTTAAAGACGCCCGTATTATAAACGCGGAGTCGATCTTGATTAACAAGAAGCTTAATCCACTAGACAGTGAGAAGCTCAATTTAGCAATTTGGCAGATAAAGAATAAAGCTTTGGCTATCCAAATCTACCAGTTAATATCGCGAGAAGTGCAGGATCGCCTAGGTAAGATAGATATCTCGAAGGCAGCTGCATTATATATACGAATCTATAAGGCAATAGGTCAGACGAAGGCCCAGGAGCGCTATAACCTAGTGCGAGAAATCATTAATATCGAATTATATAATAGCGATTATTTGGTGTACAAGAGCAAGCTTTTAACACTCCAGGCACGCGCGAAACACCTCCATGTGACTGTGGATAACATATTTTATAATATCTACTATATTCGCCTACGCAATTAGCAATCGAATTTTATAACGAATAAGCTTGATCCATTCCTTGCCTCAGGGGCAGGAAATCAACTGATTAAGAATACCAATCTAGTTAAGATTAGACAACAGTTAAAATTGCAACAATCTAATACACGCTGTTTAAAGACTTCTGGATTAAACCAACAATCTAATAGCACCAAAAAGAAGCCAGATAACAAGTCGGACTCTACCTCTTCTAAAAATGCAAAATTATCTTGCAGTTATTACAGATAATATTCTCTCACAAGGATATGCTGGTATCAGAATCCCGAGGCAATTCTCTTTAATAGAGCAACACCAGCGTTTCTCAAGCGAATTAATAAGTATAGGGCTACTAAAGGTGATCCTGCATATGCACCACCTGCACCGAAGCCCTTGGCATCTGCGAATTATATTACGGAATTAAGCATGCAACAACCACCTAAATAGTATGTGGATACATGCGCTTTTTGTACTATATAACCCCTAACAAGACATCTTTTCAACGTACGAAATTCTACCGACTGGTATGCCTAATATTAGCGGATCCTTAGGTGGACAAAAGCCTCCCCTTGCTGAGGGAACGGCCCGAATAATGTTAAATAATATTACCCTTAATATACCAGAGGTGCGCCACGTACCTGGTTTATTAGCGAATTTATTGAGTTACGCGCAGCTTCTAAAGGCAGGTTTTAAACTATTAATCCCAGAGGACGCGTACACCAATATTATTTTTACTAATAAAAACAGCTTGACTATCACTGCAGTCCCTTCGACAACAAACTGTTATAAGATTAACAGTGTAATATACAAGACATCTTATTTAAAGGAATTAGCTCTTACAGCTATAGCCTTTAAAGCACCCAATCCTCAGGTGGCTACTATAATCTAATGGCATCGATGATTAGCGCACCTAAATTACCCTAATATTTTGCGATTATCTGTACCCTGGCAGAGATTAAGGTTCCATCCCCAATCTCGGCCCTTTTGCGATATTGCAGCGGCGAACAACGCAGCCTATTTATATTGGCAAAACACCACGAGACCTCTTCAACATTTTTATTAATATTGCGGGTGGAGGCAATACTCTGTCTAACGCTATAAGCAGCTTAACACCCTGCTTCTGTACGGGTTCCGCTATTATATACTATAACAGACGACGCAACCGGTATCGTGGATTATATTTCTTAAAATAAAAGCTGTCATTAACATCTACAATGGCTTAGCAATAAAAACCAAGGCTTTTAACCCCTGCTTCGTGCATTGCGATAACAATTTGTACTAAGGAAATAACAAAATGGCGAATAAAAATATGCGAAGATAAAACAACTAATCCCTATTTCATAGCAGAATAGACAAAACAACCGGATTATTATAAGTTACCGCGATTCTGCATATTCTGATTACTATATTAGCTCTGGCAGGAGCATGCAACACCAGTCTATATTAAAAAATTCCCTATGTCTACTACGCTGTACCAGATTACTTAGTTCAGGGGGGGTATTACAATCCAGATATTCCCTGCAGATGTATACGCATTCTTTTTTTAACAAGATCCGCAGATTGCTCACATTCGTCCCTTTGTTGTTGTGTTTGGTATTATAACGACCCAGGACATCAAGATTTAACAAGATTTTGCTGTGGTGCTCCAGGTATCTACATCAGCAGCAATTCTTCAACCAATTATAAGGTCTACATTAAAGAGACAAACAAGGTTATTCGGACTGGCCATGTTTTATTTAACAAACAGGCTTAGAGGGAACAGCCTATGGAAAAACCGATTAATTCTACTGTACCTCCGGACCCTGAATATCTCGCGCAGGAAGCACTGCATCTCATGGGGGATTCTCCCGCGGAGGATAACAGACAATCTGACTGGGTTCGACCTGCTAAAGGCTTTGCTCTATTCGCAGGATTTACCCCTACTTCGCCTACTTCCACTGCTGAGGCAAATCGACCTCCGATTCCGAATACTTGGCAGGAAGCAATAAAATCACCTGATAAAGATAGATAGTTAGCAGCTTGCGAGCTTAAAGCTTCCCGTCTCGACAAAATTAAGGCATGGGACTTGATTAATAAGCAATCTATGCCTAAGGGCTTAAAGCCTATCCCTGGTCGTTGGGTTTTTAGTGTTAAGGACCTTAATAACAGCACCTTTAAATACAAGGCACGTTGGGTTATACATGGTAACTTGGTTAAACAAGATCCTTATTTTGGGGAGACATATTCGCCAGTGGTTTATCCCCAAATAATTAATATCCTATTCGCAGTTGCAGCTTATCGCAAATAGTATATTACTTAGGCGGACGCGGTGCAGGCATTTTTTAATAGCAAAGTTAATATGCTAATATATATGCGCCAACCAACCGGCTTTTAAAAGGTAATCCTGACACCATGGTTTGCAAGCTAAATAATGCCCTGTATAGTCTCGCGCCTTCTGCACGTATATAGTACGACCGTCTCTGTAGTAATTTTAAAGCTTTGGACTTTAAAACAAGCGACTACGACCCAGGCCTATGGATTTACCAATCTCGCAAAAATCTCTATGTGACTGCTTATGTAGATGATTTTGCTATTATTACAGCGCTTAAAGCAGACATAGAATAGCTCCTAAGCGCAATGTAATAAAAAATTCGCGATTAAAAACAGCTCACCTCAAGCATTTCCTCGGCATGGAGATTACTTAATCTAATAGTTAGATTAAGCTTATGCAGACATCTTATATTAATAATCTCGTTGCTTCGGCAGGGCTCGCAGATGCCTATCCAGTCTCTTTACCTGTAGATCCGGGTTTAGTTATTAATAACGACCCCGATCCCACTGTTAACGAGGAATATAATCGACTCACGGGTAGTTTTTAATAGCTTGCCTCAAGAACCCGTCCAGATATTGCGTGTATCGCGAGCTTGCTAGCGCAATTTAACAAGGCCCCTACCAGAAAGGCATTCGGAGCGGCCAAACACTTAATTCGATATTTGAAAGGATCTTGTACACAGGGTATTACCTTTTGCATGTTAAATGGACCCCTACCGCAACCACTGGTTTATACTGATTCGGACTGGGGAGGTCCTCATTATAATTATTGGTTAGTATCAGGCTATATCGTATTTTTAGCCGGTGCCCTAATATTATAGCGATCTGCCAAACAAACATCCATTGCCTTATCATCCAATAAGGCAGAATATATGGCGGCGTCGGATGCAGTTCAGGAAACTTAATAGCTTTATCGCCTACTTAACGAGATGGAGATCTACTCTGCGCCTTTAGACCTTATTACATTCCACGTTGATAATAAAGGTTGCAAGGATCTTATCAGTTCAACGGTCACCACCAAGCGCTCTAAGCATATTAATATTCGGTATTATTATACGCGCGAGCTCGCGGCGGACCGTATTATTAATATTTGGCTATGCCCTAGTAAGGAAAACGCTGTGGACGGTCTTACTAAATTGCTTCGATCCGAAGGATTCACGGCTTTTCTCGATAATATAGGTTTAGCTTAGTTTTTGGCTTTTGGCTTTTTGCTTTACACGCGATTCTGTACGTAATGGTGCTGGGTGAGCACGCTTCGGCCAAGGGGGTGTTAGGGACCTACCATATTCGGTATGGTCACGTGGCCTCACTTAGTCACCCATCTAGATAGTCAGCTCGCCTGAGCCCCTTGAATTCAGAGAATTGTGCCTCGCGAACAAAGTTTGTGGGTCATGTGATCAAAACTACACTAATGGGCCCGGCAGCTTTTTCTGCCGGGCCTGGCCGAACTGTGTACACTGTTTGCTTGCCGCTCTAGGATTATATAAGTTATGGACTAGTTGTGTACTAGTTACCGACTGGTTGCTAACTAGTTCACTACTAATTAGAATGCACAAGTTACGATCCTCCCTGGGGAAGATTTATTGCCGTGTGGCCTTTTGCGGCCATACCAATGTACTATTCTAACTAGTCAACTACTAGTATCTGTCTTGTCGCTAACTAGTTAGAGCCCCTCCTCCTCTACCAACAACCTGCGTAAGCATGTTATGCGCGCCCACCCTTACCTAAATATTACTCCGGGCAAGAACGGCAAAGTCCCTAATACCGATATCATGGCTGCAAACCGTACTAGTTCCTGACCGGTTATCTACTTGTTTCCTACTTGCTTCGGACTAGTGGCTGACTTGCTACAGGCTTTTATTCGTCTTTGTACCCTAATAGGGTCAACAATCGCAATGCCGATAATAAGAATTTTAGGTATATAACTAGTTTCCTACTAGTATATAACTAGTTACTAACTAGTCTACTATCAGTACAAATGTAAACAAAAAGCCCACCACTCAGGCTCGAACTCTGTATGTGACTAGCTGCCTACTAGTACTTACTGTTGCTAACCAGCTGTAATTAGTATGATTATCCAAGTTATCGACCCCCCCTCCAGCCAGCCCTCTTGACCCCGAGGGGCTCCTGCCCTTGCCGATGAAGAATGGCGAGGTATATAAATAGTCGCCCACTGGTTAATAACTGGTTGCTAACTAGTTACAGGTTGATTTTACTGCTGTGCGCAAGGTTAGTATTAAAAAGAGTGGTAAAAAAGTGTTAGGAGCGCTCGGAAGTGCGATAGCTAGATCCTTAGCTAAGATGCTTAGTCAGATGCGAAGTGTTTATATTCGCACCCGCGGGCCTGAACTTTTAAAGGCCAGCGATTAGTTCTGCAATATACATGGTCCTATCTTCTCTCCTATATAGACACTCCCTTTCGCACTGTAGTGCCCTATTTAGCTTGTTACTAACCCCCACGCATAACAGTTCTAATTGCTTATCCTAATAGTAACCCGCTGAAAGGAGCACTATGGCCCTCGACGCGTGCAGCGTGCTGGCTCCCAAGTTAACTAAGACACCGAGAATTCTGTTAACCCGTCTTAGAGAATACCGCATCTATCCAAGCACAACCTATGCTTCGACAATCCTGGCCAGCTAAAAAAATAGCTAAGGAAAAGCTGCGTTGCAAGGGATAGCCTTAAAAAGGGGCTACTAGGTCCACAACAACACAATTCTTTATCGGATAATAAATTTGCCAACTCCGGACAGATATATAATAAAACAGGAACTTAAAAACTAGCATGGAAAATAAAAAAGGTATTATAAAAGCTTATTAATTATAAAAAACACATCCAAGAAAACCAAAGTATAATAATTTTACAGCCAGAATCTAATATAAGCATACCTAACTATAAAATACCACAAGAAACTATACCCTAGCCTATGCCAGAGCCTATATATATATTAAAACCGCTAGTACCCCCAGCACATGTTTTAAAATATATAGGAAAAAATATACAGGAATATTAGATATTTATTATATATATAGAAACCTATTTTAAATAAAATTGCTACTACTTTACTAATAATATAATAAAAGTGGTGGAAGGTATAGTATATCTATATGTAATATTTATCCGCCTATAAAGGTAATATAAGGAGGAAGTTACTAATAAACCTACCTGGAAGGATTTTTGCAAATTCCTACTACGCTAATTAAACAACCCTGTTAACCTATAAAAAGATGCGAGCCAACACTACTATAATACTAAATAATAGGATACTAAAACGTACGGGAATTCGCAGCTTACCTTAACTAATAGGAAGTTCAGCTCCCAGAAGTATATATAGAAAATTAACAAAAACATTACCTCTAAACAAGAGTTAAGCAAGACCTGCGACATGAAGCGCTTAAATACCCTAATAAACCAGAGATATATAAAGGCTATATTACCTATTTTTAAATAATTAAAGATTCCATACCGGGTTGACGCAAGGAAATATCACAAGCGAAAAATAGGAGAAGCCAACACAGCTTAGCTATGCAATACTAAATAATAACCCCAGGTAACACAGAAAAACAACAACCTTCTAGTTAACAGGGCCTAGACAAGCATGGAGAGGCAAAATCGCGCCTTTAAAGGAAACTTTAATAGGTCCTAAGGTTATAAGCGACAGTAGTTGCATAACCCTGATATTAAATACTATATCTGCGGAGAAAAGGGATATATTACGCCTTAATATCCTAAATATGTAAAAAGGGATAATAACTAGGTAAAAAACTAGGTGGCCTAGTAATGCAAGCAGCTGCAGCTCTGGGCCTAAGAAGAAAATCAAAAGATAATACTATTAAACTATGGTTAAGCTATAAATAAAAGACTATTCAACTTGTGTTAATTAACTTAGGGTGTTAGGCCTTTTTTATTAGCCGAAGGTTTGTAGATACGCACCTCCTAAAGCCTGTAATAGGCCTGCAGAGAATAATAGCCCTAAATAGTTACTATATCTGTTGCTACAAACACTACAGGCTAAGGGTAACCACCCAAGATTGCCACAGTGTTCATAGAACGATTAAAAGAATATTTAATATAGTTAATATAAACTATTATAATATAACTCTAGGATACCCTTGGTTAAAAGAGGCAAACCCAAATATTAACTGGGAACTAGGAACATGGGAATACCGGAAAATACCTCTAGAAAAAAAAGTTAAAATAATTAACAAAGTAAAGGTAAATTATATTTTAAAAAAGGAAAAACAAGTCTACGCAGTATATATATTTATAACCAAGAATAACCAGGTTAAAATCCGTGTGGGTTTTATAATAGTCAGCGAAGAAATACAAATACCCGTAATCTATAAAAAGTTTAAAAATATTTTTTTAAAAAAAAATACAGGGATTCTACCTGCGCATGCAGACCACGACTATATAATTAATATATAACCAGAAAAGAAACCCTTATATCGACTAATTTACCCCTTGTTTAAAAGTAAGCTTGCAGTTCTGCGCAGATATATTAAGGCAGCACTAGAAAAGGAATAGATTTATTTTTTAAAAAGCCCAGCTAGTGCACCTATTATTTTTATACCAAAGTCCGATGGAACACTACGACTCTATGTGGATTACTGCGGTTTAAATAAGATTACTATTAAAAATTATTACCCCTTACCACTTGTTAGTAAAACTATAGATTACTTGGCTGGCACTAAAATATATACTAAACTTAACTTAAAAAACATATATCACTGCATTTAAATTAAAAAGGGGGATAAATAAAAAACTATATTTTATATAAAATATAGTTACTTTAAATACACTATTATATTATTTAGGCTAGCTAACACCCCAGCTACTTTCTAGTCCTATATTAATTGTGTATTAAGCAACCTACTGGACTATTACTGTGTTATTTATCTAGATAATATTTTTATATACTTACAGAGTAAAAAGGAACATGTTAAGCATGTTACCATAGTTTTAAAAAAACTATAATAATTTAGGCTATACACCAAGCTAAGCAAATACTTATTTTATATAAAAAGTGTAAAATACCTGGGATTTATTATTATATTTTTAGGTATTTAAATAAAGGAAAGCCGTGTGGCTACTATCCAGGCTTGGCCGGAGCCAACAACCGTGCGAGAGATTATAATATTCCTGGGATTTACAAATTTTTACAGGTATTTTATTAAGGGTTATTCCCGCATTGCATTGCCGCTGACCTAGCTTACCCAAGGGGAGCCAGGGGGGAGGAGTAAAAGGTAATAGTTCTTAAACCAGTGCCTTAAGCTGCCTAAGGACGCAAGAGTTGTATTTAATAAACTAAAAAGTGTGTTTTCGAGCGCACTATTACTATTTTATTATAACCCTAGGAATAGGACCAGGGTAAAAACAAATACATCTGGTTTCGCTATAAATATAATAATCTCCTAATTATAGGATAATAACAAGTAGTATCCTGTGGCATTTTTTTTATAAAAGATAACTAATTCTAAACACAGGTATAATATGCATGACTAAAAATTATTAGTAATTATTAAAATATTTAAAGTTTGGTAATATTACCTTAAAAAAAGCAGGGAGCTAATAGTAGTAAAATTTAATTATACTAATCTAAGCAGTTTCATGCGGCCTAAATTAAAATAGCTTAATAAATATTAGGTAAGATAGGTTAAGTTACTAAGTATATTTAATTTTTATATTAAGTACTAACCTAGGGTAAAGAACCCTGCAGATGCACCAAGTAAAAAGCCAGATTATTTACTAAGTGTAGATAAAGTAAGTAATATATTATTATTTTTTATATTATAATTAAAGTTAAAATTAGTTATAGGTAAGAGTTATTGGGATAATATACCTAATAAGTTAAAAACTGCATGGGCGGGAATAATAGCACTAGATACTAAAGGCAGGTTTAAATAATTAAATAAAATAAGCTTTAATATATATATTTTTATAGGGAGTATATATACCCACATAAATAAAAATACACCTATAAATAAGGACTATGCTACCGGTGTTACTAGAATTCTAGACACCTAGGTACCACAGATCTATATCTGCAAGGTTATTAGATCTGAATTAGCTTACTCTAGTATTAAAAAGTTTATAGTAAACTATTTGTATAAATTACACTAAGAAAATCGCGAGGTACGCGATATTAAGCAAAAAGTTAATTATAAGCTAGGGGATTATAGTAGTCTAGCCTGGGGAATTAGTAAAAATAGCCTACTTAGGTACCAAGGTCGCGTTTATATGCCCAGAATTCCTGCGGTAATATATAAAATTATAAAAGTAAATTATAATAATTTTTAAAAAGGATATTTTAAAGGAAAACACACTTTAAAAGCTGTTAAATATAAATACTATTAGCATGGTATGCATGGCGATATGCTAGATTATATAAAAACCTATAATATTTATTAAAAAATTTAAGTGTATAAACATGCACCTTATAGCAAGCTAGAGCCTTTGCTAGTGCTAGAGCAGCCTGGGGAAGTACTAACTCTTAATTTTATTACTAGACTACCGCCCAGTTCACCGAGTATATTTATTAACCCAGGGGGCATAAAAAGTTATAATATAATATTAGTAGTTATAAATACCCTAATAAAGTTCGCATTTTATATTCCTTATAATAAAAATATCTCAGCGCCAGAACTTATATATTTAGTTTATTAAAAGGTAGTACCTATGTTTAATAATTTAAAATAATAGATATTAAATAGGGGCTTGCTATTTACTAGTAGCTACTAGTTAATACTATGCTATTACCTAGGATTAAAATAGAAACTATCTACTGCGTTTTATCTGCAGACAGATAGTTAAACAAAATACTAAAACTAAATATTAAAGTATTACCTGCAAGCCTATATAAATTTCTTGCAAGATAATTAAATTAATTAGCTACTAATAGCACAAGTTACATATAATACTGCGATTTATTTATCCACAAAAACAAGCCTATATAAAGTATTAATGGGCTTTGTCCCTAGCCTAAGAATTAATATTAATCCTAATCCCACTGGCTATATACTAGCAGCGTTGGAGCGTGTAATACAGCTTAAAAAAAAATAATCCTTGGTCAAGGATGCGCTTAAAAAGGCGCAAAAAGCTATAGCAAGGTAATATAATAAGTATTAGATTAACAAATAATTTAAGATTAGTAATTAAGTTATACTATAGGCAAAGAATATCTTTATAGTGTAACCTAATATAAAATTAGACTACTGCTAACTAGGCCTATTTTTTATTATTAATATATAGAAAAACTAATTATACAAGCTTTAACTACCACTAAAATATTACTATTTGTATCCTATTTTCCACGTGTTTTTATTAAAGCTATATTATAAACAACCGGGTTAATAGAGCCGACCCCCGCCAATACCAATTAACAGCAAAGAGGAGTGGGAAGTTAATTAAATTCTAGAGGAAAAATATAATAAGAGTGGTAACATAAGCTATTTAGTATAATAAAAGGGCTATTTACCTAATAATAATACCTGGAAACTAAGATCGCATGTTAAAAATACTAAAGCCCTGGATATCTAGCTTACTAATATAATACCTGTTACCCAACAATGTACATGCTACATGGCTAAAAAAAAATAGTATTTTATTTAACTAAAATAAAATAGTATAACAGCCTAATAATACTAATTTCCTACCTAAAAAAATAACTTAACCCTTAAAGGGGGAAAGGACCGCATTAATAAAACAACCCAGGTAACTAGGAGTTACAGGAACAGGAGCTATAGGCAAATATAATAAAGTATATTTAAAAACAGGTATAAATATACTACTATTTATATATAGTATTTAAGGTTTTTAAATTGCATATTTATACTCCCTTACCAGCCTAGCCACCCTCTCCTGCGCAGCAGGGTAATAAAACTAGGGAAGTCTAATAAACATGCGATATTTAGTAACTATAAAAATAGCCAAAGGACCAGCAGCAACCTCCGGAGCAACACAAGGGTGTTGCTGGCAGTATAATAAATATAGTTTAAACAACCTGGCAAGAAAAAATCTAACATAGTATCTCGCTCTAAATAAACAAGGCAATAGTGGCACCAGGGACTACCTTTTTAGGCTAAAGGCAAACCATTTATATTAACATAGACCGGCACAGGGGTAGTCTGCACCTAGACAACTAAAGCTGCTAATAAAAATAAAGGGGGCGATAAAACTTTCGCATAAATTAGTAATATTATTTTATATAAACATACCGGACTTACTAGACGCGTCTGGAGAGGGCAATTTAACTTTGTCTGGCTCTGCCGAAGTAGGAGAGGATGGAAACCCCTCCTATTCTGGTAAAACCAAGCAGGGCGCAGGTGTGAAAACAACATTATTTTTAGAGAATAAACAAGGACAAACCCCACGGAGAAGGCGACAGCGTTGTGGTGCGGATTCTCCTGATAAAGGCAACAAAGCTTTGCAGCAAACTATCTGCAAAAACACTTATATTAGTAAGCTCAAAACATGCGAGAAAGCACTGGAGGAGCTGTTACCTTTATTAGCTGAGGCAGCAGACGTTTGGTGGTTTGAGAAGAGAAGAGGAGAAGAAAAAAGAAGAGAGAGAGAGGAAGCAAAAAGCTCAGTGTTTAATAACAGAACTAAGCTCAAACGGGCGAAAAACTGCAGTAAATGAAGCAGAACTGTTGCTATAAAGCAACTACCTGTAAAAACACACCTATACTTACCCAAGCTCCAAGATATTGTACCAAACATCGACCAACCGCATAAACTATTATAGGAAGGACTTAAGGGATTAGAATTTATAATATATTACCTATTATAACGCATATATTTATACTACAGTTTTTAGGGCTTCGAGAGCGAAGCCTCTTGGAGGGGAAGATAGTGTTAGGAGTGCTCGGAAGTGTGATAGCTAGATCCTTAGCTAAGATACTTAATTAGGTGCGAAGTGTTTATATTCGCACCCGCGGGCCTGAACTTTTAAAGGCCAGCGATTAGTTCTGCAATATACATGGTCCTATCTTCTCTCCTATATAGACACTCCCTTTCGCACCGTAGCGCCCCATTCAGCTCGTTACCAACCCCCACGCATAACAAAAAGCACCTTGCAAGATATGCCGTAAGAATAAGACTAGTAAGTATAATAGTAATTCTAGATTAGTATTTAGATAGTTGCTAACTAGTTGCCAGCCTGTGGCAGCACGGATGTTTGTGAGTTCTGGGACTATTTTAAGTTGCCTGAGGAGGAGGAGCAAGAAGAAGAAGAAGAAGAAGAGAATAAAAAGGAGGATAAGGAAAATAAAGAGGAGGGGGAAGGTGCTAACTAGTTTACAACTAGTTCCTGATTACTCTATAACTAGTATATTATTTGCCTTGGGGTGTAACTAGTTTATATCTGGTACTTCTTTAGTTAATTAGCATTTTATAAAAAAATAAATTAATATTTAAATATACTGCCTTATATATAATTCTATACATGTATAGTTTCTATATAGTTTATATATTTTTATACTAAAATATATATATATCTACATACAATAGAATATCAAGGTTATTAAAAATATGTTTATATTATATAATCTATATCCTATTCTAAGCTATCTAGGAGATGGAAAAGGAGAGGGGGAGGAAGAAAACAAGTTAGGTGCAGGTAAGAAAACAGAAGGTTGTGGAAATTAAAAGGGTAACAGGTTCGGAATTAGTTGGGGACCAGTCCCAAACTGGTTTTGGGGTAGTATTATACCCTGATTTATTATCCTTGTTAATACTTTAAGATAACGAGCTTAAGCCTCTATTAATTAAAGCCGCGCCTTTCTTTCTCGTTGATCTAAGCTCTGATTAACCCTATTCTGAGTTGCAGCTTGACTAAGAGGTGAGCTATAGCTAGTTAGTAACTAGTTATAAACTAGTTAGGGACTGGTATACCTTAAAAGAGTTTGTTAGTTACTTCCTCTTCGAGATCGACCCCTCCCTCTTGATTGTGATCGACATGGTTGTGGTGAGCCAGATAATAATACTCTTACTAGGACTTTAGTTAATTCAACAGTATATCTTAAAGACTAAGTATTTGGTTGATTATCTGGTGTATTTAAACCTAAGGTATTTCGCCGGCGTTTGCGTTCTAGGACTAGTTAGCAACCAGTTACAAACAGTAGTCTAGTCTTTATTTAGACCCACCTTTCTTAAACTATTTCTTGCATACGTGATGCAACAGAATCAGACATAGCTATTTAATAGCAAAATCCTGCCTTGAAATATTATCTAAATCTCTTATATCACACATCCGGCCACTAGATATAACTAGTAGAACTGTTTAGTAACTAGTTAGATACTAGTACTATACCGATCTGCAGCCTTTAAAATTGATAATTTAATACCACCAAAGATATATATCTTATTATAGATTGCTCGCCTGATTTGTATGATTCTAGCATTTTAAAAAATTTGATCATTATAGCAGCTTTTATTTAAACCTGCAGCAATTAATGTATCTGCTTTATGGCCTGCCAACTTTGGATATTTGGATTATATGTCCTTATACTAGTTAGCAACTAGTAGATAGCTAGTTAGATACTAGTACTAAACTACTTACCTTAGAGAAGTTGTATTAGATCATAATATCTCTCACGGGTTTAACAGTTAATCAAGCTAGCCATCGTTTGCCAGTTATTTGTATAAAGTTTATACCTACTAAGAATATTATTAATCCCTCGAAAGAAGTGCACACGGCAGGCAATTATAATATATGGAATATGCCATCTTTTATTATAATGTTAAGGGTTAATACTGGCTAGATACTGGCCAAGACCTATGTGGATACTGGTTAGTAACTGGTTATTAACTAGTTAGTATTATTAATCTTACCTAATATCTGTGCCTTATCCATATCTAATATAACACTTTCAAATCCAGTTCCATGTAGATAATAAAAGCAAACAGACTGGTTTATATTTTACTCGATAACCTTAAAAACCTTTTAGAATAGGTTATAATACCCTTCAGTATCTTGACAATTGGTGAAGACTCGACAAAGAGTAATAACTAGTTAGTAACTGGTTAGGAACTAGTCTGTAGCCAATTGTAAATACTCACTTACCTTTTCTATACTTTTTTAAAAATACTGCAAAAATAACTTTATTTAAATCACGACCCTTTAATCGCTTAAAATTCATATCCACCTCAAATAACTTCAGAGATTGGAATAACTTTAATTGTGCTTTGTAGGCACAAATAATAAGTATATTCTTATTATCCTAAAAGGTGTACTAGACATAGGCCTAAAATATACTAGTTAGCGACTAGTTTCAAAGTAGTAATATACTAGTTAGGAACTAGTATACTTACCTTTAATTCTGCCGTCTCAAACATTCAAACCTTAGACCATTTAACTCTTGGCCTTTAGGAAATAGGCTTATCTTTACTTTTTGAATTATAGCAGAAACACGATCTTGATTAGCAAAGCTTGTATGAATACCTGATAGGCTATCCTTATTAAATTCCTTGCAGAAGTCAAGGAGTCGTGGATTGCGGAGGAAAAAGCCTAGCTAGTTAATAACTAGTATACTATTAATAGTGGACTAGTAACATACCAGTAGTCATATCCAGATCCCTTATATTATAAAGTATCTGCTTTATTCTTTCCAGGATAATAAAAGGAGCTGTTATAGGAGGTGGTGGAGGGTGTGTATGTATCCTATGTAAAGTAAATAAAATATATAAATAATTCTTAATATTAACTAGAATAATAATATTAAATGCAACATCACACTTTTTATGTACAAGAGTTCCAGTTTGACAAGTATCTAACTAGTTAGTAAATAGTTATAAACTAGTATAGTATTAGTTTACTTACTACAAGATATTTTCCGACTTACTACACTCTCTATAGCTCTATAATATGTAATATCTGGATGGACTAATTAATTAAAAAATTGCTTAAGTAGTAAAAGATTAGTATTAGTCTAAAAGCTAAGAGAGGAGAGATAATGCTCGGGTTGGATATTTAGTTGTAGTGGCTTTCGATAAATACAATAAATAAATAGATGGCGAATCCCTGCAACATTCTATATATACTAGTTAAGAACTAGTCAAGAACTAGTCAGCTACTAATAGGAAAATAATATAACTTACTAAGTATGTTGCCCATTGAAAAACTGGTTTGCATGTAGGTAGTGGTACTCTACAGGCTTTTTTTGTTTTAAAAAGCCTATGTTCTGCAATATAAATACTAATAGATTTGTTAGTTACTAGTAAATAACCAGTAGGGAACTAGTCTATAACTAGTAAAAACTTACCCTAAGGCATTTCTCCTCTTGTTATTATCTCCTGCCATCTTAATAAGATATTATATTTCCCTAATCCGATCCCATACTTCCTCTGTAACCTTCGTATAATATAGGTCCTTTAGATTAGGATAAAAACTTAAGCATCTTTTAATTCCTAAATATTTATAACGCATGCGTGTAATATCCATACCTAAATATAGACATGTTGCATGGTTCTTAGTCCTTTTCTTCCGCGTATATTGGATCTGGAACTAGTTAGCGACTAGTTAATAACTAGTAATAGAGTAGCTCCTTACTTTATGTATTATTTTAGTATCTTTCAAGGGTTTTATTGGATTAACAGGTAGGATATACGTAAATCCAGCTTCCCTAGTCTCTGGATACTCTGGTAATGCCATACAAACTTCAATTATTTCTGTTTGTAGAGGCCTCAGCCCATTTAACAGGAATATAGGGTATGGAGTCTAAGATTAGTTAGTAACTAGTCTGTAACTAGTTTATAACTAATATAAAATCACCTACCTTATTAATATAGAATATCTCTTAATCGCTTCCATTATCAGAAAATTCATGCTCGGAGAATTGGACTTGGTTAATAAGGGGACTAGGGGCTGCCATTGTAACTAGTTAGAAACTAATTAAATACTAGTTAGGAAGTGATAGGCTTCCTTTGAGGATAATAAAAGAGATAAAAGATAATTTCATTGTAAAGAGGTGACATGTGTGTATTTAAGGCCCCATTTAACATGACCTCCCTGTCTTGCACGTGACATCCCAAATAGGCCTAGGCACCTGACGCCAAGTCCGACCCACCTGGTCGCGACCTGGAACCTCGTATGTTTATAATTTAGGGATGGGATTTCCCTCCCATATTGCTTGGCACGGGATGGGAATCCCTTCCCATTTTCTTGAGACGGGATTCGGGACCATCCCCAGGATCCTTATGGGAATATGGGACGGGACCAGACCTCCCTCGGGATCCCGAATCCCTCCCAACGGCCAGCCTAATATCATCTTTATCGTAGAAGATAGTATCGACACTTCGTCCGTGCCTAATCTAATGGAGGACCTCTAGATATTTTTAAATATTTATATATGTTTTAATAAAACATAATAGAATTAATCTATTATTAGTACATCATATATTTATTTACAGTGGGATTGTGGAGGAGAGATACTAGTTAAGTTAGATTTTGCTATAATCGAAGTCATTGACTGTAATGCCAAGAAATTATCGATGACAAGCCTGTGCAGGACTGCGCGGAGGAAGCCGCGCCTGGCAGCTGGCCATCCCGGAGTTCGCAGATGGCCCTAAGAAAAGGATATCGCTAATCACGCAACACAAATAGAACTTCATGTGTGATTAGGAATCTTAGAAGCTGCGAAGAAAAGCTGAGACCCTTCATACTTTACCCTCTGTGATAAGCTTCATCACGAGGCATATGTGAAGTCCGAGTTGCCCAATGTGAATAAAATCAAACTGACTTTCTTTGCTTTCCCTTCACGATGGTGAACATCGTACCCCGCTGGGCACTGGACGTCACCACATGCTATAGAAATAAACTTCTCGGATACATATCCTGCATTTGGCAGCCAATCACAAAATGACTCCTCAAACTTTCCAGTACAACCTCTTCTACTGCACTTCCACATTCATATCTCACGACTATTTTTAAATTTCCATATCATTTCAGGGCATCCGCGTGCGACAGCCCACGTCAAGTTGTTCGACATGATCATCAAAATTCAAGCAAACATTATCTCCATACAGACCACGAAGGGATTAGCGTATGACCGGAGATACACTACTGTCTGATGCGGTTTAGACCAGTACCATATCTAACAAATCAGTGCCACAAGTGTTATGTAGTTGCAGCGCCAGCTGTTACATAGGGTGTTATATTGCTCCTGACACATAAGTCGCCTTATTAAATTCGTTATGCATCTCGATATCACATCCTACCTTTCAAAGATGATAGAAAAATATCCGGGTTTCGGAATCCGATCACACCTAGCGCCTTGGCGAGCGCTCAGCGTAAACCACTGAATCGCCTCCATTCCTTCAGATAATAGTAGGCGATAGTGATTAATACAGTTGGTTGTTACTACTGAAAGAGATCCCTTAAGAGACTACCAGTGTGTAGCTAGTATAGTGTTCTTCTGCCACCCACTCCTTCCCTGAGCGAATGATCATAACATCCAGCCCCGTCAAGTTTCCTATATAGTGCGAATACTCGATCACCTGTTCACATACGATACTTCCTCATAGTTCCGCCTCGTACCAATTCCGAACAATCTGGATCTATATCAGAAACCCGACTATTGGGAGCAACACTGATACATACCAAGTACCAAAAACGGCTGTGTGCTTCACCTTGTACTTCAGTCGCGCTCCCAGTGCTAGTCTAGCTCTGGCTTTCCTAAACCTAGGCTATCCATTCGGGTCTGAAAATTTTGACCGGGATGCCTATTCACCATGGTGGCCTACGAGTGGCTGCAGAGACCTTGCAAGGCTTGATATTATCGTGAATCAAGCTCACCTTGCTACAGTATCCTCACTATTTTTTTGTATTACCAAGGTAATTCGTCTAAACGAGACAAGGCTAGCCAACTGAAATAAATTCACAGGAGAGTCTATGACGGTTCGAGGCATCAGCTACACGGTTTACACCTGGTTTCACACCTTCCTCTCACGCCTCATCGGCTGGCTTAATTCCAACCTGGGAAGTAATCCTTTTGCCTACCCCTTGCTGACTGCTACTTTCGACATTGCTGCTTCCTCATTGTTGCGATCGTCCACTCCAGGGACATAATCCCTGTATCGCTCTCGCTCCACAACCACGCCGATTTGATGTGTCTTGGAAACCCATCTCCTCCACGGCTTGTATACAAGTACGCTCAACCCACCTATAATGAGGAAACATCCGCAGATCGCACCGCCAATAACATCATAATATTCTCCAGCCACCTGCACTCCATTCCAGAATTTACCAGTTGGCTCCGCAACGTTGAGCACGAGGGTCAGCAGTTGAATCACACCAATTACAATGGCGACAATGACAGTCATGGTTGTTAGAATGATCGAGTAGTATAGGAAAGCAACAGGGTCTCGATGATTCTGGGACGTCTGGATTTCATCTCCTGCACCAGCGATAGGGTGTACAGATGAAGGACTGTTCCGTTCCGGTGCGAGATAATTTTGAGCTGGCTGTATATAGAGGGCGAGCATGAGGGCGCCATCAGCGGTGTCAAGAAGACACATTCCCGCTATGGATTATTGTGAGTTGGAGACCTTTGCTCAGTTCCCACAAAAAAAGGAAAAAGGAACGCACCAGTAAAAAGAGCCGGGAATATCAAAATCAGCCAAATGCTCGTACCTTTCACAGCCTCGATAGAGGAGATACCAAGGAGGGCAACTTCCGAGGATGTGTCGAAACCAAGACCGAATAGAATTCCAAGCGGGTACATTTTCCATGGACTGCTCAACGGGGTTTAGTACTGGTTTACACGAGGAAAGCATGGAATCTTACCGGTCTATCAGTTTAAACATTTTCTTGAGCACTGAAAATAGAATACCTCCGCCCTCAACCTTCCAGGCTTCATCTTCATGACCCTCTGGAAGATTTAGGACCTTCTGCATTTGTTTGATGAGCTTGTAGAGGATATATCCATTCATAAGACCCAACAGGATCAAGAGAGCAGCACTGACAGATGTGCCAATAATTCCGCCTACAACACTAAAACTATCGAAACGCGATGAGATGGCCGCTGTGGTGGCTGCAACAACGACAGCTGTAATTATAACAATCCTTATTGACAGGCGTAAGCACGGTTAATATAACAATCGGAGAGTTCCTTACGTTGAATGGCCCAGAGAGAAGAATGTTCCCACCGACACAGGTTTCTGACCGCTAGCAAGTAATCTTCTTGTCATCAAATCAATAGCCTATTGGTTTCCAATTAGTTTTTTTACCGGTGAAGTTTTTCGAATTTGACTAGGCTGCTTACCGATATATGATCCGCATCAAATGCATGTCTTAGTCCCAATGTGTATGAAAGGACTGCGTTGGAAACCAAAGACCTATTAACAGAATCAGCTCATACTTGAGGTAGAGGAAACTGAACGTATTCGGTATTGCCTGATGCTCGAGGTAACGTACGGATAATAACGCTGTATATCCCCTCACATTTAGCAAATACGTTAGTATACCTGATACTAGGTAGAAATGCCATTGGATAATATTTAGATTCATTGTAACACCAAGACACATACCAATACAATTGCAGCCACGGCCCACACGACCATATTCAAGAAAGCAATTAAGAGTATGATGGCGACAGCGGGAAAAGGGATCTTTCTGATAGCTGGCAACTGACTATGGAAGTGTTCTGCACGTCGTATGAGCGACTTGGCGGTGAGCTTTCTCTCTCTCATATTGCATGTACGGCGCTCCGCCATAGGTTCTTCAAGGTCACCGGCCATTCCTGGAATATTAGCGTGCCGGTTGGTTCTAGTCATGGTTGTAGGAAGTTGCAATTTGTAGATACTCAATGAGTCCGTTTGGATGACATAGAGAGGGCATTTGGGAGAAACACAATTGATATGTTATAAAGAGTTCTGTATGATCGTTAGCAGAAAAGGGGCGTGGGGGCATCACAGTACGCCAAGGTATTGTCGCAGATATGGTATTGTTTTGTTCTGTGGAAGTTGGAGGTACGTTTGTGCTTGACTAGTTTGACCCTGCCATCTTAGTAAGATGATCTTACAACCTTTGAACTGTCTTACACTTCTGCATTCGCCGCATTACCCAAATACGCATCATCCATTAGGGGTACGGTATAATTGCAAAGTGCAATACCGGAAGGAGAGCTGACGTGTGATCGCCATTATGCGCCGCTACCTTAGATGTCACAGTTTCAGGCAGTAGAAACCTTACAGGTTAGTTCAAAGAAGGGGGGTGTGAGGGCTCAACCATCTGTATTGTTGCGGTATTGTGGTACACAGCTCTACATCACCAATAGTCCCCTGGCAACTTCCATCCGCATTGGAGAAATTCGTAACCCTCAGGTGGGGTTCGTTGTTGATCGCCGCGACCTACCCTCTCTCAGACCCAAGACATCCCTCTTCATTACGTCAAAATAACTTTCCATCACAAAAAGAGGTCATGGCTCTAGTTGCCTCTTTTTTATTTATTTTTTTTTTTTACGGTTGAAAATGATGGTGGTGCAGGAGCCATGGAAGATCTCTCTTCGGATTCGTCTTGGCGCTGTAGATCTCAATCTTTGAGACATTGTAGAGATATCTACGGAGGTGTGTTTCTTTAGTCTTTGGAGGTTGGACCCATATACTTCTATCTTGGCAGTAATGCGATGTATGGCTGTAATGTAACTTTTTATATATTTTTATATAATGAGGTACTTTAAGCAATAAAATCAGGACACATATAATTATACATTATAATGGCTCAAATGACCCAAAAAAATCCCGAAAAGTGCAAAATGAAGCTATACAAAGCACTAGAAAGTGGTCCATCTCCTAAATCCTGGTGTTTAGAGAGATACCCCCCAACTCTAGTGTTTTTCCGTCAATCCTTTCCTGTACGACTCTCTTTATATTCGTTTCCTCCTTCCAACCGAATGATCTCTTGAACATGACGGACGAGACGCTCAATCCAATGTTGTATAGTCTCCTGAGGTAGCTCATCCCAGGCCTTTTTCCATGCAGATTCTGCAGTTTTCTTATCCTGCGGAGCTCCTCTTGAAGCTGTACGTTTGTTTAGCCATGGCCACGCCCACTCAATTGCATTAAGTTCTGGAGAGTTGCCTGGCCAATTTAGGATTTTTTCAACACCATGACGATTAAATACGGTCTTTTGAAAGTGATGACGGTGAGCAGGAGCTCCATCTTCCAGTACAATAGTATTCGGACGCTCAACCCCTGACGGAACCTGCGCCTCACTGTCTGCAGTGTCCCCGCGTCCCCTACCGGGCATCTTCTGACTACATATCCACCCGCCTGTCCCCCCCCCAAAACGCCGTCTGCGTATCTCAGTGCCGTTGACTGGTCTGCTCGACGGCCGCAGGCGACCTGGTCCTGTGTCCGCTGATATGAGCTCGCTTCAGGCAGCAGCCCAATATCCTTGTTAGTTATCTTAAGCGGGCCGAGATAGGCATCTTATCCTGCGCTTGGATTGTGACCCCTATTGCTGCAGAATCTACCGCTTGAAACTGCCCGAGCAGGCCTATTTTTATTATAAAATCCGCCACTGCTACACTTGCTTTCATCTCCCGTATCACCAATTTATAGCCCTCTATCCAGACACCGGCACAGCCTTTCCATCGAAGCTCCCGTCGTAGCTCCATTCGCAGGTCGATCAGAATTGGGCACGCTATAAGCAAGTGTTTAGGCGTTTGGTCGTTAAGATCGCAACCGCAGCGCGCCGATTCGCGCACGTTGATACGGCTGAGATAGTCGGTCGTCCAGTCCTTGCCCGTTGCCACGCCTTGGCCCACTTGGCTTTTGACTCCGTCCTGATCCTCCGCTTGGCCGCCGATTGCAGCATAATCAGTTGTTGTCCTCTTAGTGGTCCCTTTTATGCTGCTTTCTTGGCAGGCTTATTAGCTGCCTTGTTCCCAGACACGCCAGGCACGCCCTGGTGAGCCGGGATCCACCGTAGTGTTACCCGGATACTTTGTTCTTCGCAGCAACGGAGCAGCTCAAGGCATTCCCGTAGGATCTCCTGTCCAGAGACTAGCCGAGGTCGCCTGATCGCCTTCAGAGCTGCCTGGCTGTCAGAGAATATCTGCACCCCATTGCAGATATAGCTTCTCCACCGCTGCATCCCGTGACATCGTTTTACCATCTCAGCCCCATCTGGACACCCCGTAGCTCTGCTGCGTATACCGTGGTCGTAGTTTCTGGGCCAGGGTGGTAAGTTGTTTGGGTTTTCAAGTCCGGCACCGCTGCTGCGGCGCCAACCTTGCCCCCGTATCCACTGCCGTCGGTAAAGACACATAGCGGCTTGTTAGTTTGTTGTAGTATTTGGTCATGACTTTTTCTTGCCTCGGCGCAGTCCTTAATCACCACGTCCGGAGGTGCACGCCACGGTTCCGTAATATATGCCTGCTTGTCTCCCATCTCCCTTTAACCTTTGGTGGCGGCTTAAGACACCCGCCGCGCTTACCGGCGTGTGCCTCTATTAGTGTCAACCCACTAAGCTCCTTCTCCTCCTCGTTGCGGGGCACCTTTATACCGCCCAGTATTGCGTGTTGTGGCCCTGGAGCAATTTGTATCGCTGTCTCCTTGGCGAGCTGTTCCATCTAGAGCCCCATAGGTAGCAGATAAGGTTCAGTATTAAGTGCCTCCGTGGCCGTAGACCGAAAGGCGCTACTAATTATAGCTGCAGCTTTTTTTTGTACAGATGCAAACTGCCGAATAACTGTACCCCTCTCCTTGGCTGTTATGATTCCCGGTTGGAACCATGTGGCCACTGGCCGCAAAGGTGGCCGAATATGGCGACACTGGCATCCAAAGTTAGATTCATAAATTGGCACGGGGTGCCTCCCTTTTTGGTTCAACACACATATCACGCGTGATACCCTAAACCCATAGAGGCTAGTAGAGGAAGAGGCCTCCCATTCAAGACGGTATCTGCGATCGGGTAGGATCGCAAGACTCGTGGATGAGGCGTGCTCTAAATGTCTTCTCTCGAGTTCCGACATGGTCTTCGCTCAGGCTGTCTACTCCCTTACGTACAGTACAGTATCAAGAAAATACACCGCTTCTCAAAATGCCCTGAAATAATGCTTTCCATGTTCAACCCCAAATGACAAGTAGAAGACAGGATTGGTGGAGGCTTATCGGAATACTGTATGTTTCAAAAGGTATATAAAGGCCACGTAAACATGTCGTGAAATTAGTCTTCCACGGTGACTTTCATCTATCTGAGCTCTGCGATTAGGCGTTAGCACATATGTAGTCTTACATAATACTACGTAATATAATCACCCTGAGAATGGAGTTCGAGCAAGGATTTTACAGTCATTAAGCATTCGTCGGCCACAATCCTGAGGAATATATCTGTCCCACCTAGGATGGCTTCTAAGTCCGTATACATCTACGGTAGCGGAACTACAGTATAAATTAGCCCATCTTGCACAACTTACATTCTCTCCTTCGTTCTCCAGCTGCGATACCCTTTCGCGAATTGCTTCTACAAAAACTTCAGTGGCCAATTTCTTCCTGCAATGGCTTTATCGAATTCACCACCTCTCTCAAGTGAAGGGTTTGGCAACCCCCCAGTCATAGAAAGTGATGTGCTGCAAGACATTTGGGGCGGTGACACAATTCCGAACGCCCCGGAGCCAGAGAGCGTACCATTATCAAGTTCTCAGCAAGAAAATGGATAAAATACAAAAGAGCACCAGAAGCTGGACGAGTCCGAACCAAACAGGGGCCTGGAATCAATTCCCTCCTCTGGGCCGCGAAAACCAAGAGCGGATACCTTGCA
This sequence comes from Aspergillus tanneri, assembly GCF_003426965.1. Lineage (NCBI taxonomy): Eukaryota > Fungi > Ascomycota > Eurotiomycetes > Eurotiales > Aspergillaceae > Aspergillus > Aspergillus tanneri. The sequence continues at coordinate 47,650 of NW_022984634.1, read as the reverse complement.
CCAAGGCGTCAGCTTGGAGAGTCTTGCAAGTTCAGCCGAGATTTCTGAGCCATCTATTATAGTTCCCGACAAAACAAACTCCGGGACAGACAAAACTGGCGGAACTGGCGGTCCAGAGTCGCCAATTCAAACGCTGTTATGCATACCGTATGCAGCCGGCATTTTGGAAATAACATCGACAAAACTTCAATCGGCAGATAAAATCCACTTCCTGGGAAAATCCTGGCAAAATGGAAGGAGAACTGAGTTCCTCTTGCGCCTGGGATTGAAATTATGGCTGCCGGCAGATCAGGTCCCAGAGGGCGTCCTCCCGAGACGGCCCGGAGAGCTGGATAACTCAAGATGATGTGAATGCTCGCCGGAAAAGAAAGAACACGGTCGAGAATGGGACCAGAAGCAAATGCTTCTGTACAGAATCATTTTCTTCTAAGCATGAGTGAAGGCAATCCTGACATTAAGTAGCGCCGACATGCTTACTTGCATAAGCTACTACCCCAGATTTCCACCAGTAATCGGTGCTTCTGGTCTTTTGAGGTTCACCACGCCTCTCACCCTAGGTGTCGCTCAGTTTGCTCCTTAAGCACACGTCACGGGCAGTTCAACTAGGACGACAACGCTTGAACCGATCAAGACCGTTTTCAAGCCCCCAGTGCGAGTGAGGTAGTTGAGTCCCGGCGCTCTGTGCACCTACACGTGCATCCGTCCTCTCGGGCCATATAGACAGTCTCTTGACAGGCCCCGGCCCTGTCGCAGTGGCTGCCATTGTATACCACGCCCAGCAAGAGCTCACACTCTTGTTTCGCGTTACCTAGAGAGGTCTCCCTCTACTAGGCCGACCGTGCTTTGTAGATAGCCCTCATATACTTCCCATCTGGCAGTGTATACTGGTCGCTCTCCACTAACCAAGCTTGGTCCCCGATATCTGAACGGGATCGACGGGTTGCCCGTGGCAAATCCTTAACAAGGTCTATCAAGGCCACCTACCAATTACCAACCCCTTCCAGATCACCCATTGATTTCCCAGGAAGATGCCTGTGTCTCGGTGATGCCCGTGTCTCGAAGAACAGCTGTACCCAAGGTTGCCCGTGGCTGAACCTTAACGAGGTCTGCAGTGCAGGATGTTTTCAAGCCTTAACGAGCTCGAGACTGAACGAGACCTCTGGGCCTTGAAAAAGTTCTGTCCAAATTCAGCTTGATTACCTGCGTCATCGGTTCACTACCGCCTCGCTGCATCTCGCACCATGCGATCCAAGACCTTATGCAAGCTCAGGGGTGTCCTGTCTTCTTTGTAGGGCGACACCACTTTTACCGGTAACGCAAAACCAGCTTCTAGGCCCGAGTGCGAGTCGGGTGAAAAGAAGTCGGATGGTTTCATATCCGAATCCCCTGATTTGGTGTGGTTGTGCATTCGGGACCCCGCGACGGGCCGCACCTGCACAACCACGGCGGATTATTCTGGTCTCCCATAACACCGTCATAACGAGAAGGTATGAATCCATCGCCCCCAACAGCCTGGCAAGGACTGCTGCCCAGTGCGAGCTCACTGGGGGCGCTAATGTTACATGTATCTAACTTTGCTTCTGCCGTTTCTCAGGCCAGTCGGGCACCCTCCCAACCAAAGCACTCTGGATAATGCGGGTGTATTCGGATTCTGTCCCTAGGAAAGATTGGCTGGGGAGGAAGCCCATAGATCGCCAATCTCGTGTTCAGAGCGACTATAGGAAAGTATCCTGGCGAACAATCCAAGTGGGCGTACTCCGCCCTTTTACTACTTTGGCTTAGCCGCTGAGCGCATCCACATGGAGTCTGTCCGTCTGGACGGATGGCTAAAAAGAGTGGATAAGATTCCTGAAATGGGCCCAGAAGATGGTTAACGACTTACCTCGGCCCCCATGTAAAAGCTCCGAGCTCAAGTCCATGCAATCCTCCTCGTGCAGAACCACAGGATATGTCAATTGTGACCATGAAGTCTCCAAAGTAATTCTGTCTCGTTGTCTTCCCGGATAGCCACCAATACCCCCGATGGAGACTGCTTTAGAATGATTCTATGTGGCATTAGCTGAAGCTTGTGCCTGACATCCTGCATTATTTCCATTTCTCTGAGATAGGAGCTAGGCAACTAAATTGTCGCCATTGACATCCTCAAGACCGCTTCAATAATATGAACACAGAAAAACACTGCATTCTGTGCGGCCACATTGCCGGTCTCTCTGCACGAATATTGCTGGTGCAGCGTGTCGAAATCCAACCATTTGTGATGGATGTTCAATGTATCGCGATTTGAATGGAAAGAGAAATGCCTGGACAGCGCACACACAGCAAAATACTCAATGGAGAGGACTGGTATGAGATGTATGATCGAACAGATGATCAATCTTAGATCACTTCCTTCAATGTGAGAGGGTCTGGATTAATCCGAATTTCCTGTTATCCCTCCTAAGAAATCGCTAAGGCCGTTCGAGCCCAGTTGCACCTGGGCAGTTGTGCCAGACTGAAACTTGTTTGGACCAACATGAGTGGTCTTGTACTTTCCATTACCTTAGGAGGATCTCTCACTAGGTAGCTCTTCCTGAGGTCTTCCATCGCTCACGGACCTCACTGCTAGTTCACTGCACATTCACCGCACAAATCTTGACAGTACTATTGGGTAACAGAGTATAAGCCCATATGCCTGATTGTCTATCTTACCCGTTCACACCGTACTGTAACGCGGCACAATTGAGTGCTTGGGAGACCTCTCCACTCTCGTTCCGATTGCGGAGACAAGAACATGCAGGTTCAATGTTCCCAACAACGGATTGTCAGTGGATTTGCCTCACCTGACCTCCGGTTACCGTCGTAAAGCTAGGGGAAACATAAAAGGGATGGGGCATCTCTGAACGAGTATTCTGAGCTCATCGTCGGTAGAAGATCGGCATGGGCAGGACGAACGTGCGCGTTGGGTCGTATTCTGGCTATGGATGAGCCTTCCGGAGCTGAGAAATGGGGTACTCAAGAGGCATGACCCCCCACCCTTGCACTTCGACCTGCATGAAATCATTAAGGGTCTGGGACGTAGAGGGTACCGGTGAGGAAACGGGTCTTGGCCACATTTCCTGCATCCTGGGCCCAGGGTTCATGTGCGATGTAGCTGACGTGGCAAACAAGTAAAAAAAAGAAGGGTAAAAAAATAAAAAACGTAAAACTAATTCCCTTAGGGTAAAGGAGGCGTGATACCGTGTAAATACCTTTCGTTACAGACATAGTGCACAGTAATTTACACTGAATACCACAGACATGAGTACAAATAGGGCTTTACCAGCCACTGTTGAACCCAATCATTCACCATCTCTTCTTCACACGTAACAAGTGTTGCAATCAACTCGATATGCCATCTGGAAGAATTGTCAAGTTCCAGGCCTCACAGCTGCAGGCGGTGGATGGGCCGGTCAAATGGCCCCGCAAACCTACTACGGAGCAGAGATTCTATGACTACGCCTTTGAAGAGTTCGATCCGACTAACTCGACGAGTTTCAAGAACTGGGTGTTACTGGACGTGGTGACCAATTACGCCAAGGCACATGGCTCGACGGCATCCAAGCACCATACCGAATTTGACTCCAACAGTCCCCGCGGCCATGCCATGGAGTTGACCAAACCGATGACGCCGGCTGTCTACCAGCGCTACCGCAACATTACCGCGATGGTGGGGCCCAGTTTCCAAAATATCCAACGTCTACAGCGCATCGAGGGCTCGACAAATTACGACGAAGCTGCCAGATTCGTCATAGATCCTACGGACATTCAGTCGAGATTGTTGCCCGTCATCCATCCAGAAACCAAGAAACCGTGGTGCCGGAAGCGTGACAATGGTGAGGACTCTGCGCAGTGTACCGACACCGTGAACTTTACCGAGCCGGACGTTTTTCTCTGGGTAGACCTCACTTATCCTCTACGGGGCATCTACATTCCCATCAAAGAGGCGAAAAATGGCAACTGTTGCAAGTATGCCTACTTCAACTTTACCGAGGCCGATTACCAGTTGAAGACATACGACTATGATCCCGATCACGAGCCTAAGTCAGATCCAGCATTCGTGACGACTGAGCCCGACCTTCCCGAAAGCGAAAGTGACCGACAGAAGACCGACCCAAATACGCGGGAGACCGGATGGTGGGAGGGCGATATGACTCTGAGCCGGGATGCCAATCTGGGATGGGGCATCAACGCCAAATGGACCGCCCGGTTCAATGTAAAGGCGCTGAAAGACGAAGCGAAGAAAGGTCGCTCCGGGGATGCCACCGAGCACATCAAGCTGTTCGACAGCAAAGGAATCCTGATGCGATGGGCCGGCAAACTGGATATCCGAATGGAAAAAGTCTATAAAGATCCCACCGTCCACAATATGAACGACGATCAAGTCATTAAACTCAAGCCGGCCGCTACTTTGCCTATCATCAATCAGAGGTCTGACTCTGACTCTGACTCTGACTCTGACTCTGACTCTGGCCGTGGTTCTGGCCGTGGTTCTGGCCGTGGCTCTGGCCGTGGCTCTGGCCGTGGCTCTGGCCGTGGCTCTGGCCGTGGCTCTGGCCGTGGCTCTGGTGGCTCTGGCCGTGGCTCTGGTGGCTCTGGCCGTGGCTCTGGCCGTGGCTCTGGCCGTGGCTCTCGCCGTGGCTCTAGTCCTGACTGACCCATACATTCTCTCTCTTCCCTTCTCTCTTGCTTTGAACTCTATTCCTTTTTGTTGCCTTTTAATTCATCTTATGGTCAAATGAATAGCAATTCTTATTATTGAACTCCCAGTATTTAGAACTCGTAGTCTTCTCAACCGACTATGGATTTACAACCCCTCTCCCCAAATCATAGTTCATAGTCATGATCGTAAGCATCTCGATGTAGTTCAATGTTTCATGGACTTATGATTTAAGGGGACCTGACGTGGCTTATGATTCTTCCCCAAATAGTTCATAGAGTCATGATCTTAAGTATTTTGATGTGGCTCAGAGCTTTATAGAGTCACGACCTATAATCTGTTGTGGCTTTCATTTTTCAAAGTCAGGGAAATTTACACGTAGTTGCAGAACGAAAAGTTTGGAAACAAAGCAAAATGAAATCCGAAAGCTCTTCAATTTAGGAATTCTCGCGTAAATTGCTTTCAATTCGGGGTTTCTCCATTTCTTTCCTGTCCGAGACCCCCGCCGCCCGAAACAAAGTTTAGCAGATGAAATAGTCCTGGGCCAACGATACAGAGGTTGCCGGCGGCACGTCACACACATGACCACCCGCTTTCACGACCTGGGGACGGGTAGATTCAGTCAGAACTATGCATGAAGACAGAAAGACAGAAAGAACGAGAGGTAAAGGTGGATAAACACTCACAAAGGTTTCCGGATCTACATCTATCTCTGGCCTTTCTCCATTAAATATCATGCCCTCCTTCTTCACTCTCCGGCAGCCTTTAACGGGCTCAACGCGTTTTTTGAGGTTGTAACCGCCGATCTTTGAGTTTTCTGGAACGTCAAAAGGCTTGGTGGGGTCCTCAGGCACCTCGATTATCTCATCCAAGTCTTTGTTAGGGGTGCTTTCGGCGACAGATGCCTGGGAAACAAATGTAATGGATGTTTGAGGAACAAAGGTCTAGGCAAGAATTGGTTAATACCAAACATATTTCCAGTGGAGCGGAAGAGGACTTACTGCAAACCGGGGTCGCATTATCCTCGGTTCGATTGTCGGGATCGAGCCATTGGGGTCACCCTATCAGAAGCGAGAGGTTTCAGATTAGAGTAATTAGAGCATTTTAAACAGAGACGAAGGCACACTAAGGAGAGGAGAGAGAGAGACATACACCCAAAGCGACTGCTATCATGCCACCCTTCAACACCATGTCAGGCTTGGTGCCAAAGTTGCTTGGCTGCCAAATCACCAGGTCGGCAAATTTGTCCTTCTCGACGCTTCCGATGAGATGCGACATGCCGTGAGCGATGGCCGGGTTAATGGTGTACTTGCTGATATACCTCTTGACGCGGAAGTTGTTGATAGTTGGAGCATCGTCCGGGAGTTCAGTCTGGTATTTCCGATCATGGCATAATGGATTATCAGCATCGCAGAATTGATTAATGTGGTCGTACAATTGGTCCTTGCTGCCGACGCGCTTTTGGGTTTTGGGGGGTGCATGATCAAGGACGGCCATCTTATGGGCGCTGGTCCAGCTTCGCAGAACCACCTCACCGACACGGCCCATGGCCTGGGTGTCCGAAGACATGATACTGATAGAGCCATTATCAAGAAGTTGGTCTTCGGCGGCAATTGTTTCCGCACGGATGCGGCTCTCGGCAAAGGCGACGTCGGCCGGAATTTCTTTGGACAGGTGATGCGCAACCATTACCATGTCCAGATGCTCGTCCACCGTATTGAACGTGTACGGGCGGGTAGGGTTCGTGCTCGCCGGAAGGATGTTCTCCGTCGCCACGACTGCGATAATGTCGGGGGCATGCCCACCGCCGGCGCCTTCGGTGTGATACGAATGGATGGTACGGTTATCGATACTGTTGATCGTGTCTTGCACATAGCCACCTTCATTCATCGTATCGGTATGGAGGGTGGATTGAACATCGTACTTCTCGCACACTTCGAGACATGTGTCGATGGCCACATGGGTGGCGCCCCAGTCTTCGTGGAGCTTCAAGCCGATCGCACCCGCCTCGACTTGCTCATTCAGACCCTCTGGGTCGCTGTTGTTACCCTTTCCAGTGATACCAACATTGATGGGCAGGTGATCAAACGCCTGGAGCATGCGTTTGATATTCTCGGGGCCTGACGTGCAAGTCGTGGCATTCGAGGCCGTCGAGGGGCCCGTGCCGCCGCCGACAAGCGTCGTCAACCCGTTGCAAAGTGCTTCGGGAACCTGGGCTGGGTCCAGAATGTGGACGTGTGTGTCAATCCCACCGGCTGTGACAATCTTGTTTTCAGCCCCGATCACGTCGGTATTGGCACCTATGACGATGTCCACATCATCCATGATGTCGGGATTTCCGGCACGCCCAATGGCTGTTATATGACCGTTCTTGATCCCGATGTCTGCCTTTATGATGCCAGTGTAATCGATGATCAAGGCGTTGGTGATCACCGTGTCGACGCAGACATAATGGGGCGGATCTGAATTCTCATGCCTATTTTGAGAATCACTATGCTCTTTGGATGAACCATATGAGGTCTGGGCCATGCCGTCACGAACGGACTTGCCGCCACCAAAGTTGCACTCATCGCCGTAGTATGTACGGCATTTCGGGCATTTCCCAGCAACTCGACACACTTGATCACAATCCCCGTTACCATCTGGGCAGTCTTCACCGCAATGCCCGGTACGGTCTCGACAATCTTCCTCTACCATGACGTAGAGATCGGTCGAGCCTAGCCGTACAACGTCGCCTTTGGTAGGTCCGAACATTTTTACGTACTCGTGGCGTTGCATACGACGATCTTCTCTTCCCTTCTCAGCTGCGGGACCATCATTTTCAAATCCGTCGGGAATGCGATGGTTCTCGTGTAAGTACTTCGCAACGCCGTTACCACCGGCAATTCGCTTGCGGCCGGCAATCTGCACCAGGTCCACCATTCGGCATTGCCCCGGCTCGAATCGAATGGAACTCCCAGATGGGGTATCCAGTCGATATCCGTTCGCTTCCTTCCGGTTGAAACAAAGTTTTCTATTTGTCTCGATAAAGTGATAGTGGGATCCAACCTAAAATCATTCCAGCGTTAGTTCCACACAAAAAATGGCAGAGAGAACGAAAGAAACTATAAAAAAAGAAAGGGATACAGCATACCTGAATTGGCCGGCTCCCCTTGTTTATGACTTTTAGACGACGTCTGTCTCTTTTTTCATTCAAGAGAATATCGGTCTTATCCGGATCATTAGGACAATCGGAAACCTTACACCAAATGTATCCCGGTGCCTTCTCGGGTGCGAAGTCACTAAATCTGACCTCAGGGAAAAGGCTGTCGGGGGGCGCGGTGAGGCCAGTGCCATACAGCGCTAGCTCAATGTTTCCGCCTTCCGTGGCGATAGGATCGACTACGGTCACCAGATAAGTGCCTGTCGGAAACGTTCCTTCCACCTGGATCTGACGGGCAGTAAACCAAGTGGATGGAAGGACGTGACGGCGGCCGAGGATCTTCCTCCCAATGGACATCAGGTCCGCTACCGCATAGTGACCGTCGCGGATAAGCTACCGTCCGAGTAAGTATAAGTCAGGTTATGTCCATGTCCAGATGCCCGGGGAAAACATTTACCTCGTGTAAAACCGTAGAGATCAGGGCCCATTTTAATTTCTTTGTGAGCCAATCCATCTCGCTGAACAGCCCGAAGGGGTACATACCACAGCTTCCGGATGGTTAAGCCGCACTCCACGTGAAAGACGGCGCTGAGCCAGATTTCCAAGTGGGTAGAGGCTGGCGAGCCTTTCCAGCTGGAAGTAAACATTTTGGTTATGATTTTGTAGGGAAAACAGAAGAGCGAGTAATCCACGTACCTCTCTGGGAATCAGATGCATCGTGAACGTATGCTTTTCTTAAGGCCCTGGATCCGACCTGAAACTGAAGAGACTCTGGACAAGGAAATGGATGGAGTAAACTAGGGCGATAAATCACTCAGGCGCACTTTCGCTTAGCTGTTCGATGCGGTTCGGGCATCTTAAATACCCGTGGGCCTACCCCCTCCCCCGGGGTACATCCCAACCAACATACAGTATCAGCGCTGTGTAGCAATACCGCTCACATTGCGGATCCAACCTTACCTGGCATGACAATTCTTTCCGTCCACAAGACCCCTCGTATCGAATTGGACTGTATTATGACGCTGAACAGGTGCTATTACCCCAATTCAGGTATGAATACAGTTTTGTAACAGGCGATACACATTTTCAGGTCTCTCCTCCTCTAGGAGTACGAACGCGCGTTTATGCAGGTGGATTTCTCCATCAGCGATTCTCTACACCGGTGCTTAGACACACACGAGTCCTGCCAATCTGCCTACCAATCCCAAACTTTCTTTCTACATAGCGGACGGACCCTCACCCCAACAGAATTAGAGGTGAGCTGAACACCTGCACAGCTGCACTATTACATCATTAGGGACCCAATTTATCCATGGGTCTCTGACACGGGACTACTCCGTAACTAACACACGGGATGATCATTCAGCTGAATGGAAGACTTGCCACGTAACACGGTCTAATTGACTTGGTGTGTAGGCAGTAATGCCTCACCTGCATAAGTATATTACTTTCCATAAACAGGGATGTGCCCGCTGATCAACCTTCGCCCTGGAACGCTAGCCAGCCCAAGCTTCTGGTTAGGTTGTAGGCCCAGTGAGTCCAACTACATCCCAATCCCCTCACAGTAGAGTCGAGAAGACGACTATGAAGTACCCAATTGGTAATATAGATGGGGCCAAGTTCCAACTAAAGAAAGAGGATGGAGAAGCGGTTCACTTGGCGTTGCGAACGAGAGGTCTTAATGAAGATTTCTTTTATTTTTATTTCCTTGTTCACCAAATCCAAAATCGGTCAGTGGATGCAACTTCTACCCCAATGGGTAATATGTATGAACAAGATTACGAGAAAAAAGCACAAAGCTCGTTAATTCCAAAACTCCATAATTAATGTTCAGCTGTAGCTTAGTTACGTCGAGGCAGTCTCGTTTATTTTTTCTAGCCGTTGAAAAGCTTTAACCTCGGGACGTACGCAATAAATCGACTATCAGTTTTTAGTATATAAAACCCGCCAAATTCCCTCCATACTGGACCTTTCCCACCATAATCTCCTTGAACTCCATCTTCCTTTCACTCTAGTTAAATCGCATTTCAGACACATAATGACTCATTCTCACTCGCACGATAATGGTGAGACCCATGGGCACTCGCACGAGATCATGGACGGCCCAGGATCGTATGTCACGCGAGAACAACCTCTCACGCATGAGCGGGACTGGAACGACCGCGCTTTCACCGTTGGAATTGGCGGGTAGGACTTCGCCCTCTCTTTTCCCTCCTTGCTTTTCACGGTGATGCTAACTGACGCTAGGCCGGTAGGATCGGGAAAGACCGCCTTGATGCTCGCTCTTGGCCAAGCCATGCGAGACGAGTACAATCTGGCCGCCGTCACCAACGACATCTTCACTCGGCAAGCAAAGACCTTCTAGTTTGATTAATATCCTTGTTTTTTTGCTTATACATATTCTTCTTGTTCAATGCAGTGAAGATGCCGAGTTCCTCACTAGGAACAAGGCTCTTGCGAGCAATCGGATCAAAGCCATCGAGACCGGAGGTTGTCCGCACGCCGCCATCCGCGAGGACATTAGCGCCAACCTGCTCGCCTTACAGGGACTACATAAGCAATTCCAGACCGACATTCTTCTGATAGAGTCCGGCGGCGACAATCTAGCCGCCAACTACTCTCGAGAACTGGCTGATTTCATCATTTACGTGATTGATGTGGCCGGCGGCGACAAAGTCCCGCGCAAGGGTGGGCCGGGCATTACGGGATCGGACTTGTTGGTGGTGAATAAGACCGACTTGGCCGGAATTATCGGCGCTGATCTGGACGTAATGGCCCGGGATGCTGCCAAAATGCGAGAGGGCGGACCCACCGTTTTTGCTCAGGTGAAGAATGGGAAGGGTCTGACCAACATTGTGGATCTGATTCTGAGTGCGTGGAAGGCTAGTGGGGCATATAGCCTTAGTGTCAATAGGTGGAAACAGGGCGCACCCCGGGGGTCTGGGAATATCGACGCCTAAGCTATTGGTGAAACAGCAGATTTATTCCTAGTTTCGAATATAATGAGGCCAGAGTCTTTAAAATTGAACAAAAAGGAAAATATTTCATGAGTTAAAAATCCTGCTGTAAAGAAGCTCGTGGCGTCCAACCCACAAGTCCATTGCCGGGACCAACTGTCCAGCCCGGTCGATGGGGGTGTCCCACTCCCGCTCGATTCGGTGAGAAATCATTTCCTGCAAACGTTGACTGGCCAAGATGGACTGCGCCATATAAGGACCAATGACAGAGGAGCGCACCGCTGCGCTGAGCACGGCTTTGGCATGGTTGACCATATGCAGATAGGCCGTTTGCTGTGCCGTCAACCCCATGGCCCGAGAGACCACGGCCCACAAGGGCGCGAGGTGACCATTCGGCCCCAATCCTTCTTCTGGGTTATTGCGGCTCTTGAGCCCAGCAGAAATGCTTTCGAGAGACTTCACTGCCGTCACCGCTGCTGCATCGCTCGCCGGAGTGTAGGACACGCGGAAGGATCGTTCCCAGACCCCCAGTAGAGCTCTTCCTTGGGCGAGGCTTGCCCGCTGAGCTACAACACAAGGGGTGGATGCATCGAGATCGTTATCGATGGTTTTCAACATTTCGGGTTGTCGATACGCTGCCAACAAGTACGGTAGGGATGTGCTCGCCATGCACGCAATTGAGAGCGTAAGGAACGAGTCAAAGGCTGCCTCTGGATTGGCTATACGTCCTCGTAGCTTGAGATGGGCAAGGTACGATTCAAGTCCGTTGGAGTACGCAAACCCACCGAGGGGAAGCGCCGAGTCAGAAAGGAGGAGCAATGCGTGGACGGGTATCGGATTGGACGGACCTTAAAAAAATGAAACACAGTTAGCAGGGTCAAGGAACTCTCTACCAGCTCTTGGTAGGTTAAGATCTATTTGTTTATTTGCTTACCTTGGAAAGGAGCATTCCCTGTGGCCAGCACCCGGCGCGCTCTCGCATTTTCCAGACGTTCCTCAAGATCCGAAATCTCGTCATCTAAACCCTGATCCTGTGCCTGGTTGATTGCCATTTTTCTTCTTTGTTTGGAGTCGGTTGAGATGAAGGGGGAGGAAATGTCACTAGAGACGCCCAGATCCAGCACAATGGAAGTAATAGTGTACTCGCCCCACCCATCTTTGCGCCAAGTACTTGAATCTTGGAAGGCGTATGACAGATCCATCGCAGTGGGGTCCCGCCGGGTCGCAGTGGGTCGAACCAGAGAAGTGGTTTGTTTATAGATCTCATACTGTTTTGTATGGTAAATCCGGGAAACTCAGACGTATGATATTGTAACACACCGCAATCTCGATGAGACTCATTTCTATTGGACACCTCTAGTACTAGCTAGAAGTTTGTTCGTAAATCCCCACCCTGATGCAATAATACATATAGACATCGGTTGTACTTCTGCAGAAACACACTGTTGGAAGCGATTGCTTCGTCCCTATTGAATGGGTGGCCGGGTGGCCGCTATTAACGTAACCGGAAAGCGAGCGAGCACCTCCGTATTACATACAAACTGGCACTTTTAGTGATCTTAGTATTTCAACAACAACCTGTCAATACAGCCTAGAATTCGAATCCAGACTGACATAATAGTGTACAAGCAGATATTAAACCTCGAAGCTTATAATGTAAGTGGTTCTATATATTACATGAAGAGGGGTTTAAATACAGTTGTACTAGGGATTGTCCTGTATTATAGTGAAGAAAAAAAAATTCTGAAAATTCTGAATAAAATATAGATATGTTCTACTGCATGTATTTAATAAGAAGGACTTAATACTACGCCGTAGCTATAAGATTGGCTGAGATACTAAGGCTGTAAAAGTGCCATTTTATATGCAATACGGAGGTGGCTCGCTCGCTTTTATGGCTCGCTCGCTTTCCGGTTACGTTACTAAAAGCTAGCTTACATAAATGATGACTAAGCGAGGTCGAAACCGGGCAGGCGCCCATGCTTGGCGATATGCTCCAACACACACAGCAGGTCCACTGATGGGATCGTCAATCATCCCCTGGTCTAGGCAACGCATGGGTCGCGTAGGTGGCTGAGCTGAGGCCACCACTAGTCTGCTGGCAAACTGGAGGATGAGTTGGGTATAGATCGACATTTTTTTTTTGACCAAGATCAAATGCAAACTTGGTTCATCTCCTTACTTCTGTGTTCTGCATCGTATCTGGTAATTTTACATATTTATGGAGCAATGATCTACAAATGGAAGAAAGACCAGGGAAGGCGGAAGATGGCTTGATTGCAAGGCCATGGAAGAGAGTAGAATCAACTGCTAGGGAAGGGTTCATAGGGTAATAAGGGTCGACACGTGAACATGATGATCAATATCTAGGTAATGCAAAGCCAACATCAGGGGCAGCATCATGATTCTTCATTCCCATAAGCACTGTAGCGCTTCCTCGCCAAACTCCATCGCAATGCTTCCCTCTTCCCGCAGGAGGTCACCAAGCCATTGCTTAGCTCCATGTGCATGCCGGGCACCAAACTTTATCAAGACAAAGCTGTTTCGTATATGCGCTGCCGTCCAAGTGATATCATCGTGCAAAGAAGGCTGAGACGTTGAGTTGGTCGAGGTTGTGGACCAGTCGCGATCCCCGAGACGAGGCTGTGATTTGAATCGATCCAGGAGCCAGGTCATCAGCCGTTCGAACACGGGTCCGTAGAGTATCAAGGTGCCCAGGACGGTGCTGGTTCCGGCCCGATCACGGATCAGTTTTTTCGTGCGAGACTGCTCCTGGGAGCCCAGGTGGGCTCCCTCTTCCAATTCAGCGTCCAGAATGACCGAGTCGCGAAGGAGAAGCTTCCTAGACCCTGTCGCCTCATCCACCGACCACACCTCGTTTTTCCCGCGCCAGAGATGGAAATCCCAGTTCTCGCCCCTGGCCGACCGGCCTTCGGTCACCCAGTCCAGTATACAGAGGCTGCCACGGTTGTTTCCTGTAGCCGCTGCGTCCACGGTAAAGGTCTGGGCTTGTTCGTATCGACTGTCTTTGAAAGGTACGTTGGGGTCGGGCAGCGAGCAGAAGACGGCCTGGTTCCCAATGTGAACATCCAGTGTCTGTCGACTCATATCCATCAATACCTGGTCCGGTAGAGCCAGCCGTTTCCGCAACTTCTGCGTCGCATCGGTCCGATAGATTTTGTTGCTTCCGTGCGGCGTCGTGACTACCAACCTTGTTTGCGGATTCAGTGTGATAGAGACGTCGATTTCATCACCCGGCAGCAGACCTCCACCATAACCGATTATGTACAAGTAGACTGGTGGAGATACACATGGCAGAGCCGACGAGACTGGGATATAAAGCGACTTATGGGTCAGAAGCTTCAGCGGGTATCGGTACGTCAAGTTGGTGAATGTTGGAAGGGCCGGCGGAAGGAGCTCAACGACGACCTCGCCCTGACCGGGCTTGGAGACTGGAGCGATAAATGGGGTGGCCATCGCGATGATTCTTTTGGAGGCTACTGAAGAACGCCCTTGTCGCTAAGAAGAGGGAGAATTGAGATTTGTGATGACAATGCTCCGCAGTACGGTTTTGGTAATACAGCGTCACGGAAAAGTACTAGTACCCCCTTTCCCGATATACATACACTAGCTGCATTCTGCACGGGCTCAGCCGCCAGTTCCCAACTTGATTCCAACTCAAAACTTGGTACGCCTTCCCTCCTAGTTCTTAACTATAATTCCAACTAAACAATCATTGCTGCAAACCACCAGAAGCAAATCACTTCTCCTCTTACATCCAGCACAGGCCTGAATATTTTCCATATCAGGGAGTCTGGGTCTGCTCTTAGTCAAAATGAGAGCTGTTGGATTCACGTACTAGACAGTGAGCTGGGCAGTGATGAAAGCGAGGAAGAGTTTTCATGCAGTAGGGAGTACCCAGAGCTAACATATTATTTTGATGAGTTTGCACACTGGGCATTTGGGGAAAATGGTTTCCCATCACTGCAAATACTGGCATATGGCGACTTTTCTTACGGAGGAAGATATTCGACGACAAATATACTCCTTTGCAGGGATTCGACGCCACCTCAGCACTCTAATCCTCGCGAAAGAAACTACAGGTATCTTACAGAGGCCGACATATCTCTTTGGCGTATGTTGCACCAATACGCCTACGCCTTACAAGCGTGTCCTGTCACGGGCTACGCCTGTATGTTGCTCGGCTTCACCTTCGCTGCAATCGACACATATGATTGGTCTGCTTATCGCAGTCACATGACCCCTTGTAGTATGAGAACGCACAATTCTTTCCCTTTACTTTCTGCCTTTCAGCGATTCCTCTTTGTGTATATCTAGTTATTAGATAGCAAGGCATTTCGCCCCATTACATGTCCCACTGGTTTCGTCCCGGAAGCTGTGTCCACTTTTCAGTAATAGAATCAGAAGGTCAGATTTAACATCATGTTTCATGTTTCTACATTCTCAGGGCTATCGTAAGGTATGGGATCTTGACGTGAAAGTCTCAGGCAACGTGCAAAGCTCTTCTCCGAATCGCACGGAGGGAGATCCAGGATGCACGGATTTCTGTTTTGACATCTTGTCTGTTACAATAATAGCCCTAGGATACATAAGAATATTCAAAATTCTAATACAGCTTCACCAGGAGGTCAAGAAAGCGAGGCTGAGTTCAAAACCCGGCTTTCAGGTAGAGGGGAATGTAACATTTGTATGAGCTGAATTTGATCGCCTGTTGATACTGTACTGTATACATACAAGTTGATTATTTCTTCTCACCAGTTATTGTAGTCGAGATGGCTACAGCGGTTGGTCTTTCCAGCAGATCTCCTGCGTCGTGTTCCACATGGAGCGTCTTATCCCACTTGTGCCTAGTGCTTGTACACTAGTAGTAGTAGTAGTAGTATTCATACGCTGACCCCTCGCCTAAGGCGATATGCAGGATACCCCTATCACTGCTCTATATGTGCATCTATTTACAGCAAACTATTACTTCCCGACGAACTTGGAGCCTCGTCAAGGCCTGTGTTGGCCGATGCCTGGTGTTCTGTTCTGCGGCCCTCGTGGCGCGCGACTTCGAAATCTCTAAGATATTTCTACAAAGTCCAGTACTGCATTTAAAATGCTACTGCCTTGCGTGGTATTATTTAACCTACCCTCCTTACCTTGCCCTGCTCCTCCCAGCATATCTAAAATATTATTAAATGCTCTTCCAATCTTCCCCTGTAGCTCTTGTTGTAGCCCGCTCAGCCGCGGGTAATTAATTAGTATATAGACTACAGTTTCTGGCGCACTATATTTATACTATTTATTATCTTGGAATCTGTGTCGCATACCATGCGTTGCAAGCCATGAGTGGCCTGTTTAGAGTTGTGTAAGTAGATAGGCTCGATTCCGGGGAAGCAAGCCATAGAGCCGGCGTGTATAGTTTAAGGGTAGGGCTGTGTTAATACAATAAAGGTGCCCCCCTTTTTTAAGGCTCTTTATTCTCGTTCCCACTCCTTAGTGATTTTGTCTCGGATATGTGCTTTTTCGCGTGACAAGAGGCCTTGAAAGGGGTGCCTTTTATCTGGACTAACTACTTTTTTTTTGCCAGGCGGTCCGCTGTATTATTTCCGGGATTGTCACAGTGTCCTGGAACCCACTGGAGCCGTAGGGGAATTCCACGTGCTTTTAGCATTCTAGCTGACTGATAAATAGTCTGGTCAGCGAATTATTTTATATATGTAGAGGGCGAAATGCCTTGCTATCTAACAACTAGATATACACTGTAGTGGAGGAATTCGGGGATTAGCACGTGACATTTGTATGGATAGCTATTATCTTAAGTCCTCATACGAAGAGGTAATAGGAAATCAACAACCTTCTCACAGACCACGGGACGCAGTTGCGTAAAGGGCATGTTGTCTTTTCTCCTGTCAGGAACTTGTGGGCTCGGGGCCCACAACTTCTGGACTGTCTAAGATTGTCTCCTTGACCTACTCCTTCGGAGTTCTACCATTTCCCTCTCATTCAACACAAAGAGGAATCGCTGAAAGGGAGAAAGTAAAGGGGAGGAAGTGTGCGTTCTCATACTACAAGGTGTCATGTGACTACGATAAGCGGACCAATCATATGTGTCAATCGCAGCGAAGGTGAAGCCGAGCAACATACATGTTCGCGAGGCACGATTCTCTGAATTCAAGGGGCTCAGGCGAGCTGACTATCTAGATGGGTGACTAAGTGAGGCCACGTGACCATACCGAATATGGTAGGTCCCTAACACCCCCTTGGCCGAAGCGTGCTCACCCAGCACCATTACGTACAGAATCGCGTGTAAAGCAAAAAGCCAAAAAGCCAAAAACTAAGCTAAGCCTATATTATCGAGAAAAGCCGTGAATCCTTCGGATCGAAGCAATTTAGTAAGACCGTCCGCAGCGTTTTCCTTTACTAGGGCATAGCCGAATATTAATAATGCGGTCCGCCGCGAGCTCGCGCGTATAATAATACCGAATATCAATATACTTAGAGCGCTTGGTGGTGACTGTTGAACTAATAAGATCCTTGCAACCTTTATTATTAATATAGAATGCAATGGGGTCCAAAGGCGCAGAGTAGATCTCCATTTTGTTAAGTAGGCGACGAAGCCATTAAGTTTCCCGAGCTGCGTCCAACGCCGCCATATATTCTGCCTCATTGGATGATAAGGCAATGGATATTTGTTTGGCAGATCGCTATAATATCAGGGCACCGGCTAAAAGTACGATATAGCCTAATACTAACCGATAATTATAATAAGGACCTCCCCAGTCCGAATCGGTATAAACCAGTGGTTGTGGTAGGGTCTATTTAACATGCGAAAGGTGATACCCCGCATATAAAAATCTTTTAAATATCAAATCAAGTGTTTGGCCGCTCCGAATACCTTTCTAGTAGGGGCCTTGTTAAACTGCGCGAGCAAGCTCGCGATACGCGTAATATCTGGACGGGTTTGTAAGGCAAGCCATTAAAACTACCCGTGAGTTAATTATATTCCTTGTTAACAGTGGGATCGGGGTCGTCATTGATAACTAAACCCGGATCTGCAGGTAAAGAGACTGGATGGGCATCTGCGAGCCCTGCCGAAGCAACAAGATTATTAATATAAAATATCTGTATAAGCTTAATCTAACTATTAGATTGAGTAATCTCCATGCCGAGGAAATACTTGAGGTAAGCTATTTTTTAATTGTGAATTTTTATTGCATTGCGCTTAGAAGCTATTTTATGTCTATTTTAAATGCTGTAATAATAGCAAAATCATTTACATAAGCAGTCACAGAGATTCTTGCGAGTTTGGTAAATCTATAGGCCTGGGTCGTAGTCGCTTGTTTTAAAGTCCAAAGCTTCAAGATCACTGCGGAGACGGTTGTACTATATACGTGCGGAAGGCGCGAGACCATACAGGGTATTATTTAGCTTGCAAACCATGGTGTCAGGATCACCCTTTTAGAAGCCGGTTGGTTGGCGCATATATATTGGCATATTAACTTTACTATTAAGAAACGCCTGCACCGCGTCCGCCTGAGTGATATACCATTTGCGATAAGCTGTAACCGCGAATAGGATATTAATCGTTTGGGGATAAACCACTGGCGAATATGTCTCCCCAAAATAAGGATCTTGCTTAACCAAGTTACCACGAATAACCCAACGTGCCTTGTATTTAAAAGTGCCGTTATTAAGGTCTTTAATACTAAAACCCAACGACCAGGGATAGGCTTTAAGCCCTTAGGCATAGATTACTTATCAATCAAGTCCCATGCCTTAATTTTGTTAAGACGGGAAGCTTTAAGCTCGCAAGCTGCTAACTATTTATCTTTATTAGGTGATTTCATTGCTTCCTGCCAAGTATTCGGAATCGGGGGCCGATTTGCCTCAGCAGAAGCAGGCGAAGTAGGGGTAAATCCTGCGAATAGAGCAAAGCCTTTAGCAGGTCGAACCCAGTCAGATTGTCCGTTATCCTCCGCGGGAGAATCCCCATGAGATGCAGCGCTTCCTGCGCGAGATATTCAGGGTCAGGATTGGGAGGTATGGTAGAAGTAATCGGTTTTTCCGTAGGCTGTTCCCTCTGAGCCTGTTTGTTGAATAAAACATGGCCAGTCCGAATAACCTTGTTTGTCTCTTTGACATAAACCTTATAATTGGTTAAAGAATCGCTGCTAATATAGACACCTGGAGCGCCGCGGCCAACAATCTTGTTGAAATCTTGATGTCCTGGGTCGTTATAATACCAAACACAACAACCAAAGGGACGAATGTGAGCAATCTGCAGATACTTGTTAAAAAATGCGGAATGCGGTATAATATATTACGATGGTTAAATATCTGGATTGGTAAATACCCCCTTGGAACTAAGTAATCTGTGTACAGCGTAGTAGATATAGGGATATTATTTGTAATATAGACTGCGTGTTGCATAGCGTCCTGCTAGAGCTAATATAGTAATCCAGAATCATGCAGAATCGCGCGTGTACACTTAATAATAATCTGGTTAGCGTGTTTACCTGGTTTATTCTGTTATAGGGAGTAGGAATTAGTTAACTCTAACTTTGCACTATTTTTATTTGCCTATTTTGTTATTTCCTTAGTTACAAATTTGTTATCGCAATGCACGAACACAGGCAGTTAAAAGCCTTGGTTTTTATATGGCTAAGCCATTGTTCGAGATGTTGATGGACGAGCTTTTATCTTTAAGAAATATAATCCACCGATACCACGTTGCGTCGTCTGTTATCAGCATATAATAGCAAGAACCCGTACGAGAAGCAGGGTTGTTAAGCTGCTTATAGCATTTAGATAAAGTATTGCCTCCACCCGTAATATTAATAAAAATGCGCTGAAGAGGTCTCGTGGTATATTTTACTAAGGTATAAGATTAGCTGCGTTTCTGATTTGCCGCGTGGCAGATATTGCAAAAGGGCCGAGATTGGGGATTAGAAACCTTAATCTAACTACCAGGCGTACAAGATAATCGCAAAATGTCGGGGTAATTCAGGTGCGCTAATGTCGATGCCATTGGATATGGTAGCCACCTAAGGATTGGGTGCTTTAGAGGCTATAGCTGCAAGAGCTAATTCCTCTGGTCGAGATATCTTATATATCACACTGTTAATCTTATAACAGTTTGTCGTCGAAGGGACTGCAGTAATAGTCAAGCTATTTTTATTAGTAAAAACAATATTAGTATACACGTCCTCTGGGATTAATAGTTTAAAACCTGCTTTTAGGAGCTGCGCGTAACTTAATAAATTTGCTAATAAACCAGGTACGTGGCGCACCTCTGGTATATCAAGGGTAATATTATTAAATGTTATTCGGGCCGTTCCCTCAGCAGGGGAGGCTTTTGTCCACCTAAGGATCCGCCAATATTAGGCATACCAGTCGGTAGAATTTCGTACATTGAAAAGACGTCTTATTGGGGGTCATGTGGTACAAAGCGCATGTATCTATATACCATTCTGGTGGTTGCATGCTTGATTCCGCAATATAATTTATAGATACCAAGGGCTTCGGTGGTGGTGCATATGCAGGATCACCTTTTATAGCCCTATACTTGTTAATTCGCTTGAGAAATGCTGGTGTTGCTCAATTAAAAGAAATTACCTCGGGATTCTGATACCAGCATATCCTTGTAAAATATTATTTATAATAACTGCAAGATAATTTCGCATCTTTAAAAAGGTAGAGTCCGATGACTTGTTATCCGGCTTCTTTTTAATGCTATTAGATTGTTGGTTTGATCCAGAAGTCTTTAAACAGTGTGTATTAGATTGTTGCAATTTTAACTATTGTCCAATCTTAACTAGATCGGTATTCTTAATCGGTTGATTTCCTGCCCCTAAGGCAAGGAATAGATCAAGCTTATTTGTTATAAAATTCAATTGCCAATTGCGTAGGCGAATATAGTGGATATTATAAAATATGTTATCCACAGTCACATGGAGGCGTTTCGCGCGTGCCTGGAGTGTTAAAAGCTTGCTCTTGTACGCCAAATAATCGCTATTATATAATTCGATATTAATGATTTCTCGCACTAGGTTATAGCGCTCCTGGGCCTTCGTTTGACCTATTACCTCGTAGATTTGTATATATAATGCAGCTGCCTTCGAGATATCTATTTTACCTAGGCGATCCTGCACTTCTCGCGACATTAACTGGTAGATTCGGATAGCCAAAGCTTCATTCTTTATCTGCTAAATTGCTGAATTGAGCTCGTCACTGTCTGGTGGATTAAGCTCCTTGTTGATCAAAATTGACTCCGCGTTTATAATACGGGCGTCTTTAAGTAGATCCTCTTTCCAATCGGCGAAATTGGAAATCTTTAGAGATCTTGGTTTATATTAAAGCTTTCGACCAACATCCTTCCGCATGGTGCTGACTGCTTGTATTATACTCGCGCGGCCGGCGTCATCCTCGCTTGGTGGTGGTAGAGCTGTTGATGTGGGTTTTGGATTTAGAGTAGGCGTACTTAAAAGGGGCGATTAACTGCGTTGAATTAGCTCTATTATTTGCTGCATTTAAGTTTGCATTTGACTCTGCAATTGCGTTTGTTGATTCTGCAGCTGCGCTTGGAGATCCCTAAATTAATCCCTTAACACGTATTCCATGCGATTATCCTTTTCCTCCTCCGACACAGTATCTCGTGGTAGTGGTCGTGTTATCGCAGGAGATGATAGGCCAGGTGTACAGTATGGAGATTTATCCCTAGCAGGCGCTTTTCCCTTCTTCGGGCCTATTTTAATTGAAAGTATTATCAATTCCTCGAGAGGCAATTGAATAGACAAAACAGGTGGTTTAAAACCACGTAATATCAGCTCTAAAAGGAAGATATAGAGGGTCTCATAACCTGTTCGCGAGGCACGATTCTCTGAATTCAAGGGGCTCAGGCGAGCTGACTATCTAGATGGGTGACTAAGTGAGGCCACGTGACCATACCGAATATATGGTAGGTCCCTAACAATACAGGCGTAGCCCGTGACAATATATTTACTATCACCTGTAATACAGACATACTATTACTAAGGATTATTACCAGTTCCCGATTGGAGCTTAGGGTGTGTTGGTTTTTTAAGCTAGTTAAAAACTAAGCTAATTATATAATATATTACTATAAGCTCGGCGCTATATACTAACCAGTACTTTATTAAGCCGATGCAAATCTGTCGCGATCCTATAATCTAAAGACTCTGGTCTAGGGCTACTGCCGCCGCTCCCAGTTGGTTATATTGCCCTAAAGCATCCGAGAAAACAGTAATACTATTTGTTATTAGCCTAGCTAAGGCCTTGGCCTTGGCTTTCTCTCGGTCGTGCTCGATATTGATTTTGGTAAAGGCCGGGGTTCGCCATGGTGCTAGCGGTCTCGGGTTAATAGTTTCCAGGGCTTGTAGTTAGTCTAGGTCTATTATCTGCATGGTTTCTGCTAGGGGAACCAGGGGTCAGGATTCCTATATCTGCTTTATATCCTAGCCCATGCTATTACACCATGAATTGGATGGTTTTCTGGTAGTATACTAAGGCAGGCAACTATAATCTATGCGCGCTGCTTTAATCGCAAGTAGGTAGGAAGTGTATAGAATTCTACTTCTAGTACTGCTATTAAGGTTGTCCTAAAGGCGGAGAGCACCTGGATAAGGGCAGTTTTTGGACTGTGCCTAGGAGCCGCAGGTGTATTTTGTCCCTGAGTGGTTTATACCAGACTGTAGGTATATAGTCTACTGCTAGTGTTATACATGCTTGGTAGGGTTATCGCATTTATTCTGGCTAGAGATGTTTTAGTCCTCCTAATACTATGTTAACCTTCGTTACTTATTTAACTGCCTATTATATATAGTCTTTCCATCGTATCTTTTGTCAAAGATAACTCCCAGGAATTTTGCTGTGTCAACAGGTTTAATAACCTTACTATTTATAATAATCTGTCCTACACCATGTTCTCTCTTGTTCCAGGTTAGGTGAATTAGCTCCGTCTTTTCTATAGTAAAGAAGGAGCCCGTTCGTCGGGCCTATGCTTTAATCCAGGGGATATTTTTATCCTGGATTTTCTTTAGGTTCGCCTCTGCCGATGGGCCGGTTCGCCAGCGGAAATAGTTATTAATAAAGGCAGATACTCTGCCATTATAATCAACCAGTTAATCTACCAAGTCTAAGTTAAAGAAACCGAAGAGAATAGGTAACAGCAGAGATCCTTGTGCTATACCTGTGTTCTCTAATAGTAGGATTACTATCTTAAAGTTATTAAATATAATACTGGCTTTCCGGCTATCTATAAAACTTTGGATACCTTTGGCTCGCAGCCGGGCATTAAGGCTGGTTTTGTTTACTCCATTAAATGCGCCTTTTAAATTAAATGCAACAAGCGTGACCACTTTTAATTACAGCTATGCTCGATTAATAGCATTAGCAAGTACTAGCAAGGCTTGTTTAGTGTTGCATCCTGGTCTGCCTTTAAACTATGTATCTAGAAGTAGTCCATGCTTCTCTGCCTAGTAGGAAAGTCTTCGGGCCATAACAGCCTCTAGTATCTTCCCCAGGGTATTTAACAGTGAGATAGGCCGGTAGGCTCCAGGTACTAAGTAGTCTGGTTTACCTAATTTGCGTAGCACTATAATACGCGCCTATTTCTATTAGCTAGGGTAGTAGCCCAGTTCCACTAATTTAGTAAAGATCTTGGTAATTATCTTATTCAGGTACGTCCATAGGTGCTTCTATACTAGTGTCGGGATTCTATCTTTACCAGGGGCCGTGGTGCCTTTGGCAACCTTAAAAGATTGGTACACTTCTAGCTCGGTGATTAGTTCCCATGGCAGCTCTTTTACAGGAGCCGCTAGTTCTTCTTCCTCGTATTTTTAGGAAAAAAAGGTTTCCAGGAATACTTTAGCCTTTTCTTAATTATCTGTTACTTCTTCGGTGTCCACCTTGAGTATTGGGATACTTAAGTAGGCGTCTCGCGGGCGCATGTAGGTTACTACCTTTTATAGGTAGTCTTTATGTCACAGGCTGAACCTGTAACATACTATATAGGGCGCTAGATGCGACTGATCGAAGATCAGTCGTCTTGTACCTTTTATATGGTCAAGTGGTTTTATCTCTACTAGCGCAGAGACAACCAAACCATCACACTTTACCTGCCTTGTCAAGGAACTCTTTTTAATAAGTTGCTTTTACTTTTTTAATAGTTCTTGTCTACTCTCGCCTTTTCTATTGCATGTTCTGGAAGAGGATCTTGGTTATTAAATAGCTAGGCCCTAGTATGGCGCAGCTATTTTACTATTTTCAGCGAACCTGGTTCACCTTAACCTGTTGGGTTTTAAGCTCTGCTGTGAACCAGCGTTTGGAGTATGGTGATAGTCGTAGTATTAGGACCTGTTAGTCAAGGACAGTGGTTATTAATTAAATTAGGTTGTTTACCACCTGGTCTAGGTCCCGGGGTGATAAAATCTGTGGTTGTGGGTTAAGATTAACCAGGGAGAGTATGCTCTGGCCTACCTTTGTCTAGTTAGCTTAGTTATATACTTTTTTTAGGCCTGGGTTTTACAGCTTGTTTAGGCAGTAGGCTTCATTCCAAGTATGTTCCACGGTGGTCTAATCTGTAGTCCTTATAGTAGAGTTGGTATTTAATTAGCCTTGCTGTGTTATTAGTAAGTATAAGGTCTAGGACCAATGTCTTCCCAGGGCTGTTAAGGGACTAAAATATAGGCAGGCCTCGAGGCAGGCACTATTATAGTTCGTGGGTTTAAAAAAATTAATTAGTTCCTCCGCATATTCCGCGAAGCAGTGGTGTACCGGGTGGTGGCTCTATGCCAGGTGGTAATAGTTAAAGTCACCTACTAAGATAAGTTTAGTGGTTCGATTATTTTTATTAAAGTATTACTGGATGGTCACTTGGATTTTATCTAGAATTTTTTGGGCGCTGTTGGCTTCGACCGTTTGGTAAAGTTCTATTAGTTGGATATATATTAAAAGAATAAGATATTAGGTTTTTAGGGTCCAAAACTTAATAGCCACGACATCCGGGTGGTTGCAGTGGATTTGGCGATGTAATAATATGGAGACCCTTCTATTTATATAAAAAAGACTACAGGATCGAGTTAATATATTAGTATATATTAGTCGATAGAGTTGCCATACGCTGTGGTTAACATGGGTGTAATATGCAGTTATTGGTAGCTTCTGAATTAGGAGTATATCCAGATTCTGGCTTTCGTAGTTATTAATCAGGGCTTCTATCATTATTATTATTATTATTATTATTATTATTATTCTTCCATATTATAGAGCATTTTTCAGCCAGAGACTATGCATGCTCTACCTACCACCCCTGGGTGGTAGGATTTAAACTAACAAACAGATACGTACATAGTGGGTAAAATCAAACATAACTAAGCAATATGACATTCTAGGGGTGGGGGACCTTAAAGAAGGAGTTGAAACATGCTAATTTCCACTGTTTTTATTTTTTTTTTTTTTGCTTTTTCTTTTTTTTTTTCCTAGGGATCCAAGAGCCACTTTCTAGTGGCGATCCCGGTTTCCTTTAGAATTTGATTAGTTGTTCTTGCCCTGCTTTCTTCGTGAAAAGATAAGGCAAATTTCGGTCTTTTTGTCTAGGGTCTCTATAGACCCTTTTCTGATGTCCCTGGTTGCCGGGCACTGGAGGAGTAGGTGGTGTGGAGTTAAAGGTTTATTACTATAGCATAACATGCATATATCACTATTATAGTTAGGTGTTCTAACTAAATATAATCTAAAGTAGCCGTGCCCTAGCTTTAATTAGATAATGGTTGACCAGGTCTGCTTGGGAAGCCTTAGGGGGCTTGGCTTCCATAAAGCTATGGAATTAAAGCCCCTGTATTAATCACTTTTCTTGGTATTTTCCTATGCTTTATCCCAATCTTCAAGGCATTTCGCTTTGAGCTCTTGTTTAAGATGGCTAACTAAGATGGGGCACTTGTGGTATTTACTTGCCTATTCTGCCCCATACTTAGCTGCTTCGTCAGCTTTAGTATTTCCAAAAATTCCTTATGGCCTGGAACCCAGTGAATATAAATATTAATATTCTTATTCTTAATTCTAGTTGCCATTTAGAGATTCTTTGGTGTGGCTTGTAGTTAATATCCGCTGATTGAAGCCTTTTTAAGGCTGCTTGGCTATCTAAAAAGATGTAGACATCTAAGGTTGGAATTTAAATAGTCTTAAATGCTTGTTTTAATACTATTTAAATAGCAAATAACTCTACGTCGTAGACTTTATATTCGTGACCTAGATTCCATGCCCAAGCCTTTTGATTTTAAGGATTATTTTCTTGGAGGAAGATTCCTGCTCTATTTTAACCACTTTGCAGCTGGGATCTATCTAAATAAAAGATAATCTTGTGGTTGTCTCTACCAGCAAGCCATTAAGATATTAGTGCCTTGTGTTCCTGGGCTGCTTGCTCTTTTGGTTTGCTAGATATAGATATATCTATTATTTGGTTTAATAGCTGGGACCAGGGGGGTAGGGTGTGATCTAGTGTCTGGAAGGTGCCTTTCTATATTTTAAAAGAGAAAAGTGCTAGCAGTCGAATTAACTGGCTAGGGTGTTTTTTTTGTCTCTCTCTAGGATAGTATTTAGGGTCTTCTAGATCTAGCCATCTAGGTTTTTTATTCCAGTCTAAAAACCTTGATTGGTTAATAGCAAATTCCCCCGGTTTAGTATAAATATAGTTAGAAGTCTGCTTTGGATTACATGGGATTTTATAAAATAAGCAGTCCTAAGTATATAGTTTCTGCAGATTTTATTAAATCTAACTAATGGTAGGGGCAGGGATGCTTCTATTTCCATGGCCTGTACAGGCGATGTTTTAAAATTCCCTAGAATTTTCCTTAAGGCTGTATTTTGCAGTTTCTGGTAGTGGTCTACTAGGTACTGTTGGCCTTTCCACCATAAAGGGACTCCATAGTCTGCAATAGGCGAAATGCATGCTATATAAAGTTGTCTTATAGCTTGGAAGCTTAGCCCCTTTTCTGTATTTGAGAGCCTCGCTATTTGGTGAAATACCCTAGTTGCAGCTGCAACTCGTATTTGCACGTGTTCTTTAAAAAGGAGTTTAGAATCTATATAGATTCCTAGCCATTTTACTATAGGGCTTGGTTTAACTATGATATTATTATCTAGTTTAACCTGGGTGTCTTGGTTTTCTTGGTCTGGTTGTTTAGAGCTAAAGTGAATAAGCTCTATTTTATCCTGGTTAAACTGGATATGGTCTTTGGCTACCAGCTCTATTTGCCTGCAGTTATTCTCTAGGCTATTGGAGCTAATAGTAAGGCATATATCATCTATATAGCTAGGCTTTCGGGTATTTCCAAAGGCTTTCCTTGTATTACTATCTAGTTCCTCATACATTTCAAGCTGAAAGAGCTCTATAATATATATGAGGAACAAGATGGGTGATATAGGTGATCCCTAGGGGATCCCTACTTGCACTGGGGTCTCGTTGCTGGTTTCACCGTCAAAAGCTAGGAACACTTTCCTGTCCGACATAAAGGATTTGATCCACCGGATTAGGTTATGTAGAAGACCTAGTTTTAGGCATATTCTAAGTGGCTGGTTAGTAAATACATAGTCGAAAGCTCCTTTTACATCTATAAAAAGAGCTGTAGTAACCATTTTATCATGTTTTGCCACCTCTATGTTATGGACTAAGGATAGTGCTATATTAATTACTGATTTTTTTTTTTTCCCCTTATTTAGTCATGGTAGAGGATTGATTGCGGGAGTTTAGCTAGATAAGATAGCCTAGTTACAATAATCTTCTCTACTACCTTGCCTAGGCAGTTAAGCAGGGAAATAACTCTGTAGGCCTTGGGCTTGAAGTAATCCCTTTTGGCAGACGCCAATTTTTTAAGGATAACCCCTTTGGCAGTTTTCCAACACCTGGGATGATAGCCATTTTTAATTAAGGCTTTATAAAGCTCGTGAAATCTTGGAGCAATATTTTGGTAAGCCTTTTGAATAATTAAAAATGAGATGTCATCAGGTCCAGGAGCCTTTTTAGTAGAGCTACTAAAGATAGCAGTGTACACCTCGTTTTCCCTGGTTTCTGGCCAGTTGGTTGACTCTGCCTGGTTGGTTGACTCTGCCTGGTTGGTTGACTCTGCCTGGTTGGTTGGCCACTCAATGGGCTCAGCCTCCGGGGTTTTAAAACAGGGTGGAAAAGAAATGCATGACATTTATCTTGAAAGGAGATTGCTTGCTTCTCTTGATTCTCTATAGAATAGGTCAAGATAGGCAGTTTTTGAACAGATCTCTTTTTAGTATAGCTAAAAGCTTTAAAAATCTCCCTGTTCCAAGTTTCTTCTAGAAATTTGTTCCAGCATGCGGATTTAGCTTGCTTAATTTCCTGGAAATATTAATTTTTAATCTCTAGAAGATTTTCGTAGAGCTCTGGACATGGGTTATTTTTCCAAAGTTTTCTAGCTTTTCCAAGCTGTTTCCTTAGTATTTTAAGTTCCTTTAACCACCATGCTTTTAACTAGGCAGATAGTTTTCTTCTTGGGATACTAGTATTTGTAGCTATTTAAATTATTTATTACAGATTTAAAGCTGCGGTTTCTAGCTCTATATCAGTATTAAAGCTCCCCTGTCTAAATTCTTGGCTTGTATCTAGCTCGAGGATTTTCTTGCTGAATAATGCCCAATTTGCCATTTTTAGGTTATATAGTAGACTAACCAGGGGTTTTTAATTTCTTGTGTTTTTACTTTAACAGAATAAAGCAAAATTTCGTGGTCTGATCCCGAGGCAAGTTCTTAGTTAATTTCCCAATTTACTCTATATTGATTTAGACCTTTAGTAATAAAGATTAAGTTAATAATAAAGATATTTCTTATTCCTTTTTATAGCATGTTTACAGGTTAGGTTTATTTAGTAGTTTATATTGATGTTCTTCAAGCCATTTAATTAAAGTATTAGCCCTGGTAGGTAATAATATTTTTAAGTTCCACCAGCTATAGTGTGTATTAAAGTCCCCCCATATTACTATATATATAAAGGGGGTGACCCTAGCTAGGGCTTTTTTTATTGTCTACTCGGTACCTTCCTCTAGTGATTGCTTGTTATATATATTTATTAGCTGCAGATCTTGAATTTCTGCACCTAAGATATTTATTACCAGTAAATTACTATCAGTGCTAATATCGTTTCTTTGGTAATAATTAAACCTAGATAGCTTTTTATGGTAGATTGCTACTCTAGGTCTAACCTTGGTTTGCTTAAGGAGGATTGGGGTGTATGCTGGGTGGGATATAGTAAAGCTATTATTAGGCGCTATCCATGGTTCCTAGATAATAATAAAGTCGATATTAAGCTCCAGGCCTATTTCTAACAGGCTTGGCAAGGATAAACTCCCGCTCGGATCATTCGATGGATAATCCTTATCCGTCCCACGGATAATCCATCGAATAATCCGGGATAATTGGCAGAAACTTACCGCTTATTCTACCCACACTGCCCGCAATAATTATTCAACTTCTACCCTGCTGTCCTATCTTATTTCACAATATTGTTGTACAAAATATGGATTCTAAAGCAGATTTATCTAGTTTCTTGCCTTTGCCTACTGATTTAGTAGACACTGAGCCAAAAAAAGGAAAAATACTAACTGTGCAGATAACATGGTCCCACACTCGTCCAGCTAATAATAAAAAGGCTTAATTTTATAAAGATCAGTTAATCTAGTATTATATTTATTATACAAAATCATTGTACGGCACCTCTGTTACTACCAATATATAAAATTATCTTAAAACAAAGTATTAAATCCTTATTAATCCTACTTTAAGCTCTTTATAATAATCAACTGTTAATCAATTACAACTATTATATTCTAAAGCAGATTCCTCGGGCGAAACACAATAATTTGATACCCAGGTCCTTTAAAAAGTGCTAAATCAAGATATTATTAATAAGGTATTAGTATCCTTAATTGTTGTATAAAACCTTCTATTCTTTTTTATTAAATAGCCTGAGTTCCATACATTTTACCAAGTGCTTAATCCAGAATCTAAGAGTTATATTATTACAGCACATAACTCTATCCCCAAGAGGATTAAACAGTCATGGCAGATATAAAAAGATATTATATAAAAGAGACTTTAGTCAGCATTATTAAGTGTTTATCTTTTACTAGATATCTGGACCTTTTTAAATTAGCTACTTTTTCTTGGTATTTGCACCCACTTTGTTAAGCAAAGTTAGGAGAAACTATTAAAGGCCCTTCTTGCTCTTTGTACAATTGCAAATCACAGTGGAGAAGAGCAATTTATTACTCTTTTTCCTGTTTTAAAAGACTACGGTATTACACAAAAAGCTTAAGGCTATTGTTTGTGATAATTATACTGTAAATAATAAGCTTTGCTGTACAGTGGCTAAGTATCTAAGGGAAAAAAAAAAAAAAAATTTTATGGGATCCTATATATCGGCGAATTTTTTGTATTAGCTATATTATTAACTTGGCTGTACAAGCATTCCTATTTTAAAATATGGTTGATATTAAACAACTCAGCTTGTACGACGAAAAAAAAAAGATAAAAGAAGTTAGAAAAGACAGAATTAATAATATATAAAAACAAGCCACCTTTTATATAATAGGTCTACTTAAAAAGCTTTATAATATTGTGATATATATTCGTGGCTTAGCTAGCTGTACAAAGGAGTTTAAAGATCTAGCAGGGAGACTAATTCCACTTAATAATTGTACAAGATAGAATAGCTGGTATTATATACTTTATATTACTTTTTAGTATAAGGGTGCTATTAATACCTATACTAAAAAATATTTTAATACCCTCCAAGCGAGTATCTATTTCTAATAGACTGGGAAAAGCTTTTATAATAAGTAAATTCCTAAGTTTTTAAAATTAACCCTAAAACACAAGGAACCAAGAATAATTAATAATATGCTTTTTATAATGGATATTATTATAAAGCACTTTAAAAAAATACCTTGCAAGTTTACTCTTATATTCCTTATAATAATATAACTTAACTAATACTATACAACAGATTAAGCATGCACCAGATAAAGAATTCTGTGCTTAGATTTAAAATAGCTGGGATACCTTTTAATAAATACTACAGTAAATTAGATAATTTATTTTTACACTGCAGCACTTATTCTTTACCCAGCTCGTCGTACAAAGTATATTCAGGCAAATTGGAAAAAGAGCTGGCAAAAACCTGCAATTTAAAAAGTTAAAAAGCTTTGGGAAGAGTATTGCAATAATACCCCTTGTCCTATAATTATGCGATTATATAAAAGTAATCACCCTTAAGATTTTAATAACTTTGATTAAATTGCAGAAGACCTAGATGGCTTTGCTTAACCAGCAAGCCAGGATAAATTTAAAGATTATATAACTAAGTCACCTTATAAGATTTATACAAGTGCTCTGACCTGGTGGTGCCAGGTTAAGCAACAAAAGCACTGGCCAAGGCTTTTATATATAGCAGTTAATATTCTGTTAATTCCGGCAATAAGTAATAAACCAGAGCGAGTTTTTTTAGGGGCATGTTGTACAGTCTTATGGGAAAAAGCACAGCTATTAGCTAACAATATTAAGAGAATAAAATGCTTAAAACATTGGCAAAGGAGTGGGATTTTAGAAGAAAGTCTTAAGGAATCATAATTTAATTATTTATATGCTTTAAGGCTTTTTCTTAGTACATAGTAGTGCCAAGCATTTATTGTAATTTATCCAAAATTATCGGATAATCCATCGTAAATTACGATGGATAAGGATTATCCATCCGAGCCGTAATGATTAATCCTTGCCAAGCCTGATTTCTAAGTAAGATAACATAGTATTCTAATTGCGTCCAGTATTATTTTACAGGAAACAGATTCCTAAATCAGTGTTTTCCTAATTTATTAGTAATCTAATTCCATGCTACTATTAGGGATTGGTCTTTCTATAGGCCTAGGCCTTGGTTTTGGTTTGACTTTTTCCTATTCCTTGCAGTTTTTGCTATTTACTTTATAGGCTTGACTGCAATTAGAGCATTTAACCTGTGTGTGGGGATATTCCTGGCCTTTTACTTCGCATGTGGAATATTTATAGTAATAGGTTTTATACTTTTCTACGCAGGTAGCGCATCAAGGATTATTCTTGCAATATTTCGCAATAGAATGAAGGGGAGTGTTATGAATATGGGATCGGCCCGAAGGATTACCCGAATGATCGGCGAAGTCCTCGCTTATATATGTCTTCCCACAGACGAAATTCCTGTATACTAACTAAGTTCGCTCATCCAATTCAATGGCTTAGTTCACTCTATTCAATGCCAATTCCTCTGACCTACTGTAGTTCCACAACAACCTCAATGAGAATATAGGGAACCGCTTAGTAGGCTCAGTTGGTTGAGATACTGCGATTCCTGGTGTTTCCACTGAATGACATCTACTTCCTAATTAGGCTAGTTGGCCTGTAGCTGATAGAATAGCTCCCTACGCCCCATTTCCCCTGAGTTCCACAACAGGAAGCAAAATGGCTAGTGATAGCAAACGGTCTACTCACGTCTTCTTCAAGTCTTTTAATTATTCAGATTGACCTGAGTAACCGGATACAAAACCATACACCCCACGCCACTATAAACATTGCAGATTTTCCCCGTACTTGAACGCCACGGACCAAGGCCAAGATATCGACCATTTATGGTATAATAACAACCTACCATGAGGCTTCCATGGCGCTCTTCGTTTTCCCCACTAATTAGATCGAAACTTACCTGTCGTACAAATGGCTGGAGAACGTAGGATGTAACGCCTGGGCGGATACGCGGATCTTGCATCTCACGCATGATACTTGCCCATTCTTGTGGGGAGAGATCCGCGCCGAGTAAATGGCCACTTCCGCGGCTTTGGCGCGCCGCTTTTACAATATAGTTGTCTTTGCTCGCTTCGTCTTGGTTGTTTCTTTCCATCCATTGCTTGAGTTCTGGGGACCCAGGGAGCAGTGTAGGTACTATGCCTTGTTGGAGGGCGTTAGCTTGGTCCGGGGTTAGGATGCCATGCTTGGTGACTAAAGTGTCGAGCTCTTGTAATATAATGCCTAGGAAACGCTCATCATTCACTAGTAATGAAATCCGCAAATCGTTCACTGCCACCATCGCTAGCTGTCGAAGCATATCTTGCGGCAGCAGGCTGAACTCGTCTGGGAAAAGCGTCGAGACCACCTGATGTATCTTTTCGGATACGCCCTCGCCTTGGTAATAGAGCGAATAACCCGTCCCAGAAGACTCATCAGGCTTCAACTCTAAATCATCTACATGGACAATTCGCGGGCAGATCCCGGTCCTCAGTTCCATCATTCGCACGAGTTCCTGTCGCCCGAGTTTGTCTCTTCCTCGAAGGATATGGACCGGCAGGTGCGTGTGGAATAGACGAAGTAGGCTCTCTTCCCAATTGTCGGGGTCTCCTGCAGGCTGCAGAACAGAGCTAGGTCCGATCATTTGGCGCATTCTGCGGTGTCTGTGTGCGCTGCGAAGGAATATGTTATCAGGCGTGCGGCTGTTGATTTCGCAGACCTGAAACCCAGGGCCCATGGTGCTGTCATTCCCGATAACGAGGAAATCAGGTCTCCAATTTCCAAGATGGTCCTTCAATTCTGGAAAGGTTTGGTTGCGTCTTTGCTCGTCTATCCACTAGTTATGGGTTAGCATGATCAGCCGTCTAGTTAGAGACATGGAGCAACATCACCCACTTGTAACGCTGCCTCCACGGGCGCTTCCAAAGGCATTCTAGCCGGAAAGTCGGCATCAGTGTCCATCCACCATCGATCTACAATATTGACAACAGCCTTCACAAGAGCGTCGTTGAAGAATGCCATACGCAGGATAAACGTTTTGTCGGTCAGGATTGGGTGAGGTGAACAAGTCTCGTCCTTTGGGTTAAGCCCAGGATGGTAGATTAGTTTTCCTTCAGCTTCTGCCTCACGGCTTCGATCTTCCTTTTTGGCATCGATCGCTGAAACTGGTTGGCCCGTTGCATCTGTGATTGACCAGCAGACTTGCTGGTGGTTAAGCGACTTAACAAGGCTGCCCATTTTGCAGGTTTGTGGGAGACTATGGTGGGCTCGGCGCGCAGCAATATGGAGAAGAAACACAATCACATTAGCGGGCCAAAGTCACTCCCTGTATAAGTAAAGCGTTCTGGGTCCATGACATAAAGATAGGGGAGATGTTGGCTCACGGAAACATCTTCCAATCTCGCCGAATCCGGCGACATAGGGTGTCAACTGCTTATAGACACCCGGTACCGTCGTAGCGTTTCATCCGCCGACATCCGTCTGTTGTTTACCTAAGGTTCTAGTCCCATTGTCTGGGCGTGGCTACTTACCGATCCTAGTATATCGGGTTCCGTATATTATGGTTACTGGAATGCGGGACTCCTTCGAAAACGGAAATTCCAGAGCCAGTCCGGGTGTCATTCCTTCCATTGACCCAACCAACATGACAATCGCCGGATGCGTCTGAGACACTACAAATGGACAGTCAGTGAGTAAGGGCAACTGCCAGAGCAAAATATAACAGGAGAACGGCCTATAAATCGCCCTCCAAGTCAAAGGCAATTTTATTCCCTCTGCATGCCCGTTCATCAACCAATGTCCACCATGGGAAGTAATGATCCGCCCCTCCGCATGCCCCAGATCTGTCTGGAGGCGTCGAGAAAAGCCGGATTCCATCGCTAGCAACCAGTGCATCCTACGAAGACAGGAAGCGCAGCGAGGATGCCTTTCTCTCAGCCTACATCCGCTATCTTGGAGGGGAAAACATACTTCCGCCCTTTCAGAGGTCTATGTGCGCGCATCCGATACTGGTTCCCAATAGCTTCTTAGCATCATTGAAGGAGTTCCATGTCGCACTTTCGGCCGCCTTGACGAATATCGTGCAGAGATGGGTTGTCGATGAGGAGGCGGACTTGCCGTCGCGGATGCCGCTGAAAAGGCATGAAGAGGACATTCTACGAGTATGATCGTGCTTTGCTTTCGTGTATTAGGTTAGTCTCGGTATTAATAATAATCGTGGAATAGTGGATACACAAACTTACCGAAGATAAACTATTCCCCGCGTATAATGGCCATCAAGGTAATTGGCGACCGGACTTCTTACTTCCGGCCAAGGGACCAGATGGATTTAAAGTTTGTGAAATCAATTCTCGGTTCCCGTCCAACAACCTGGAGTTGAACGCGGGGTGGTATATGGCCCTAGACAGTATGGAAGTCAAACCCCTTGGTTTTGACGTGGCAGGGGACCCGGACCACATGATGGCCCGTCTAAAAGCGCTTTTTAATCCAGAATGGCCGCTTCGAGTTGTCCACAATCGAGAGAACACCGCGCTAGTCGAGAACATGGTCAAAGATCTGGCGGATCTGAAGCCGCGGATACTGACAGTCGACGATCTACATCTTGTGGCTGACGAGTCTTCGCCGACTGGATTTAAGCTCCAGTGTGTGAGAGAGTCAGCCTTGTCTACCGACAATAAAGATAGAAACATGGAGGATGTTCACCAGATAGCTCTTCGGATTTTTTATGACGAGGTCGCCTCCCTATCTCCTGAGATGCAGCGGCAGTTGGCGTTTAACAGCAGCAATGATATCAGGTCCATCCTCTTGACCCACGACAAGCGGATGTTAGGGATCCTGCATCAGGAGTTGGACGATCTAGTTAACAAATATCATGTCTTGACCCAGAGACAAGCGGACCTGGTCCGGAACGGAGTTGTCTTTACGATCATCCCACGGTCAAAAGAACTTGAGCAGCTCATTGACTCGTATCATCAAGGCAAGGTATCCAAGGATGAGTTCATTCTGAAACCTTGTCGGGGAGGTCATGGAAACGGAATTGTCCTCGGTAAAGAACTCAGCACTTTCGAGTGGGAGGCGATCCTTGCCGACATGCAGAACCCAGCTCTGACTCCTAATCGGACGGTTTACATAATCCAGCCGTTTGTGAAACAGGCTGAAGGAGATCTGTTCTTAGATGAGCAAGTTGGGGTTCAGCGAACTCATCGGGTGGGCGCATATCACAGCATGCACGGCGAGTTTGTGGCATTGGCTACGTGGAGAGTAGGGCTCTCGACCAATCGAACCACCAATATGACTACTGGCTCTGCTTGGAAAGTGGGGAGTGTGGTAGCAAAGATGAACTAGATTAATCCGTCCTGTTGTAGTAAAACGAGAGTTCCCATGTTGCTAGTCCGTTTTCTGAGAATCAATGATGTTTAAACAATCTAGGCCTCGTCTAGCTGCGTGATGATAGGGTACCGCGGCCACTATCTGCCAGACCCGTCACTTTAATGACTTGATTACGTGATAGATTGCGAAACCAAAATAACTGAACTCTAAAATTAATTGTAGATTTTATCCATTTAGATGAAGTTCGTCAATATCAGAATATTCATTCCGAATAGTTCCGTAGATCGGTCAGTCAACTACTTATCGTAATGAAGTCATCATTATGCTTGTTTTTAGACGTTTATATTGCAGCCTTGCTGGTATATATTCATGTCACTATCAGACTTTCTGAGTCTTATACAGTGTGCCGCCATGTTCCCCTTGCACCAATGCAGTAATCAACTCCAGTCTTGATTGCTCATCGTCATGACACTCATACCAGCCGATAAATTCTTTACAGTGGGGTGGATTTGTGCTCTAAGGGCCGAGTTGGACGTAGCCCGAGATACAGTAACAGACCCTGTTCTTGTGGCCTTTAGGGCAGGCATACTGCCAACAAGAGATGCCCTTGCCACAATGTCAGCTAAGTGCAACAATTACAATCCGACTTGCTCAACGTACCTGAAAATAAGAAGGATTGGGCAAGCACTAAGGATACTTAAATACAGAGTTAAAAAAAAACCGCTGCGAAACTAACACGGGAGATGTTATATTTATATTTACACTGCAGGTATAAATAAGGATACATTCCCTCTGGAATCATGTATATAATATTAAAGCTGTACTTTAAAGACTTTATTTGGAGCACTATAGCTGTGGCTTGGTATTCCTTTTATTTTGTTTTGCGGGTGCTATACCTTTACCCCTACTCTTGTTTTTTTTATAACACCTACCTAACAAAGCAACATATATCTACATCATCGATTGCCAGGAACAGCCCTGTTGTGAAGTAACGCTACTGTACCGCGGGGCTTTTAAAATGCAAAGCTTTTAGCGGCTCTGGAACAACAACATCAGACTGGAGATGCAGCTTCCTGGAATCAAGATCCAGAGGCAGGTAAAACTGTACCAGCCATGCAATAGCATCAGCACAGTAAACTACAGAACAGGCCCTACAACTCCTTCCACTTACCCCCAAGAAGACGATGGTTTATTAATAATACTAAAAAGATTAGTCGAGATACACAGTACAGGATCTGTATTTGGCTTTGGGAAGACGAACTGAGTATGCTGGTAAATATGTAAAATAATCCCATTAGGACAAGGAAAGTTGGCACCTGCCTCCAGTTAGGGGTCTAGATATGGCTGGCGGAATGGCAACTGCTAGACTTCAAAGTTAAATCTTTCAAGTCGAGAAAAGAGAGATTACTGTCCTTAAAAAGCTCTCAAATTCTAGCTCACTCCCGGGAAGTGAGTGTGTTGGTTAGACGAAGGGCCCTTATTAAAGATTAAATATATAACAGGGTTTAATGGCAAAAACAAAGCGATGTGCCAGTTCTGTATATATTATATTAAACACCAGGTATTTTATATATAATAGTATAATAGACAGATTGCAAAATTAGTACTCCATCTTTTTTAGTTATTTTACATGGGAATATAATATTCTAACTATTATATATATATTTATAGTTGCGGGAAATTACATATACTTTGTCCAAGCACTATGTATAGTTTAGTTAGACTTAGTTTTCTACTGTGCAGTATATAAGCTTGTATTTATTTATATCTCCTAATACATATATTCCAAAAAAATAAAAAAAATAAAAAATATAGTAAAGGAAATAAATAAAACTAAAGCTTAAGTTTTTTATACCCGGAAAAAACCAATTACTTGTCTCGAATAATGTTATAGCAATCCTTAAGTTTGCCCTATAGTATATAACCTACCACACTGTTAAGTTTAATTCGACATAACTCCTAATTATTAGGGGGAAAATTAGGAGCATGAATTACTTGTAGGCAGGATATTAAATAAATATATTTAGGGCAACGCTGGAAGCGAGCTGAAAATACTATACAAAGCTAGCCCTTTATAATATCAACACCGCAGTAGTCTCTAAAGTAAGATATCCCAAACCCTTTCTCAGCTTCGATAACGTCTCGCACTGGTTTTTTTGTTGGCTGATTTAAATAGGCCATTGGTAAAATATTATTATATTTAAAACTACAGTATTACATTGGTAGCCTCGAGAGCTTTTAATATTTTGATAACTGACGTGGAAATTCCGGCTCTCCAGGATTTAAAAGGACTTGGGATGCAGAACATGTTGCCAGGGCGGGAGTTAACCTAAAAACAAGTATACTGGAAAAATAGATTACTTTATACAAATTGCAGTAAGCGCTTGAGAAAAGGCTGGTATCTTATAGTTTATATTATGCACTTAGTAACATGGTTATAAGTTCTATATTTCCCAAATTTAACAGTGGAAATTGTTGGAAATCAGGATGCCTAAGGCACCTTCGTATATCCTAGTTCCGTAGGGATCTGATATATCGCACGCAAGGGGCTAAAGGACACGTAGACATAAGGAAGCGTTTATCTACGCTTCCTCTCCTAGATAGAACAAGATACTCACCATGCGATACTAGATCGCACCGATAGTTTCAATATACTATCCAGTCACCGCTATCCTAGCACCTCACGACATAGCTTCTTCCCCGAGATTCTCAACAGAAATTAAGTATAAAACAGGGGGAGGCCTACTATAAGCAAATTATTCTTATCTATTCCTACAATGGCATTAATCTCGCAGATTAGGCACTCTTTATTATCAGAAAAATTTAATGGCTGCAGATATAAACCTATGTTAGCTATTTCCATATCTATTTAGATTTTATAGCTGACTCCTAGTGCAGCTAATAGGCTATATCTAGCTGTCCTGACAAGCCGAGTAAAATTATAAGCAAGGCTATTAGTGTTACACCACTTAGCTAGGTTAGTACAAGTCCAGCATGTGCCTTAACACCGGGGGCAAGATAGGAACAGGAAGGATGTTGACGGTTGGCCAAGCCAAGGAACCTTGGATTTAACAGTTCGACAGTTTGCACTAGTTTGCATAAAAGCTTCCAGCTACTCAAAGCCCGCGTATAAAACTGTACAAAGGCCTAATATAACATTATTTTATTTTCAGTATTGTACAATACCGAATCTACGGAATATTGTTCTTCCGGAACCTTTCCTAATAAATACTAGTGGTTTTTGTGATAGGGTCTGAGAAACCAACTTGCAGCAGGTTACAGGTCACATAGGCGCGTTCGAATGCCAAGGTGGACCGAAACTTGTCATGTGATGGGGTTAGCGAGCCAACCGGCTCATACCATACATGTTTTAATTACCAGCCTATCTGACCCTTTTATTGTCTAAACCAGCGAGCCTAAATAAATACACTATAATTCCTACAATTCGTTATTTATTTGTCGTAACCTCGCCCGTTTTTCTATAAGCTCCAGCTCTTTCTCTTTATTTTTAAGTTACAAATCTCGGACCACCTGCTTATCTTTTTTAAGCTTTATTTCCCTCTCTCGTAGCTCTAAAGCCTGGCGCTGCTGCTCAAATAACAGCATGTTTTCCGAGGAAATAGGGCGGAGGTCCTGAGAGGATATAGATCTAAGTAGTTACTAAGTAGTTTCTAAGTGATTAATAAGTGGTTAAATATCATACTGTTAAGACTGTGATTGAGATTGCTACGGCATTATCTCTTGCTCTGAATGTGAAGAACAAACGTGTTGATAATAAGTGACGGCGTTTCCAAGATTCTATATAATAATACATCGTTAATAAGTGGTTAAAATTAGCTGGGATAATATATATATAATCTATATATATATATATATTTACCTTCCCGAGCCATATATCTTAAATAGTTTATCTCCATGTTTGATGTTTGATATGAATGATGAATATTAAAATTTGTGCGATTTATATATTAGAGAATATCTTGTTTATCGAGCTTCGCAGAACTAAAAAGATTTTAGCAACTACTTTGTAACTAGTTGTTAAGCAGTTAAGAAGTACTTACTTTTGGATTGCTGCTATTAACGTTAATCGCCTTCCTGCTGCATTGGCTTTATAATGAGAATGTTCAGCTGCATTGGTATGATTCCGAATAGAATTATAAATAAATACTGGGATATTGGAGCAATTTTTATTCAGCCCAGCTTTAAAAACAGGAGTCTTTTTATAAGCTGCCCATGCCTGGACCGTTTCATTTTCATGTTCTAGACAGTTAGTAACTACTTTGTAAGCGTTTAAAAAGTACTTACTAATTAATAAATTGCACAACTAATTATAATTGTTTTTAGATTTGCAATTAATTAAGCTGGCCATTCGACTCCATACACCTGAACTTTTGTCATTGCTCCCAACTGCTTCAGTAATTGTCCGAAAAAAGTGAACCCGGCAAAATATAAGAATCCCTTGTAACTGCCACTGAATCGGTTGGTGAAGAGGGTCGATTTTATGTAGATATTGACCAAGGCCTAAGTACTTAGTAAGTAGTTTCTTAGTACTTACTAACTAGTTACCTACTAGTATATTGCTTTGTATCCATGTCCATAATAATTCTATAAATTCCATTGGAATGAATGGAATTGAATTCAACAGGCTTGCTAGTTATCTTTTGAATAAGAGTGAATACTCTTTTAAATAAAAGATAATAGCCTTCCGTTGTTTCCCGATCGGTAAAGACTCGAAAGAGAGTAATAACTATAATAACTGGTTAGTAAGTATTTAGTAACTAGTTCGTAAGTACTTACTTTTTGCATGCTCTAGGAGGAAGGTTGCGAACACCACCTTATTTATTTTCTTTTATTAAATTCGCTTATAAGACATATCAACCTCAAAGAATGTTAATGTAGCTAAAAGCTTAATCTGCTCTTTAAAAACACAGAGAATTATAATGCCGTTGGGGTTATTATATTTTTCTTGAATATACTCCTATAAATAGTTACTAAGTAAATACTAAGTACTTTACAAATAGTTATTTAGTGCATACCTTTATAAATGGATTGGTATTATATAAATATACAACCCCATTAAAACTTTGACCAGCTGGATAAGACAAAAGCCGCTGTTTTTGAATAACTGCTGAGATACGATCAATATTCGAAAATAAGGCATGGATTTCAGCAGGTGTTGATGCATAACTAGTTATAAAGTAGTTAAAAACAGCTAATAAATTACTATATATACCTAATGTCAAGCTGGGATTTCTTATCTGCCTGATAATTTGTCCAATCTCTCTTAGTATTAACTCTGGTGGCTTATGTGGAGGAGGAGGAGGATGTTAATAAATCCCATGTGATGTAAACACTATATAAGGATAATATTAAATATTAACTGGCACTAGTGCAGTAAATGTGACATTGCACTTTATATGTTCCAGTTTACCAGGTCCTTGAATATAATCAAAGTCTAAATAGTTTTGCAGTACTTAGTAACTGCTTGTCAAGTACTTAGAAGGTACTCACCACAATACTTCCGTGATGTTGGAGGCTCGATCACCCCGTATTCTTCTTAAGATGGTAGAAGCGATTTATTAAATAATTGCTCTAAAAAGTCAAGATTAATAGAGGTGTGGCCTTTGACTAAGCCATAATAGTACTTTTGTAAAAAGCTTGATAACGTATTTACACACCTAATATAGGGATGATAGTTATTATTCACATCCTTAAAACTAGTTAGCAAGCACTTACTAAGTGCTTATAAACTACTTACAGGATAAAAATAACGCTTGAACACGGGTGCATATATAGGCAATGTTTCAAGACAAGCACGCCCTTTTTAAAAGAATATCTTTTTCGAGCGGTAAAGACTATATTTTTTAAATGCTTAGTACATAGTTATAAAGTAGTTAAGAAGTACTTGCCTGTATGCATTTCGCTTCTGAATGTTATTTTTAATAAGGTTAATATTCTTGCGAATATTCTGTATTTCTGTCCACATTGTCTCATCCAAATATGTATAATATAATGTACGGAGACTTGGCTTTAAATATTTATATATTAAAGCCCCAGAACATTTCCACACCCACTTTTTCACTGGACAGTTTAAAAAGGATGATTTAATATTTTTCCTTAAACCTTGAGCGCTTGATCGAGAATATTGAATCTATCAAAAATTAGTTACTAAGTAGTTACCAAGTACTTATTAAATACTTTATAAGTGCTTACGTCCTTAATAAGGTGTTCGGCTTCTTCTTGTAGTAGATTGTTCACAGGAATAACGTATGTATATCTATTTATATGTGATCTTGGATACTCCGGTAGATTATTTGCATATTTAATATGTAATGTTTGAAGTGGGTTACTTTTTGCATCCGTTAATTAAATTAAAGATGTCGGGTGTTCCTAATTAGTTTTTAATTAGTTAACAAGTACTTAGAAACTAGTTATATTTTTACCTCTTTATTCTCCTCTACCCCGCCAGACGCTGTATGTTCTGCAGCACTTTCTCTCTGATTTATTAAAATATCGTTAAAGTCCATTTTGTGCAAAGTCCAATTTCTAACTGGTTAGAAACCAGTTAGGGAGTAGTTAATAATATAACTTGGAATTTAAAAATATTTGTGGGCGGAGAAGCTGAAAACGAATTTCACGGGAAATGTTACAGTATTTAAAAGCTGAGGTGGACCCAGGCTTGGCAAGGATAAACTCCCGCTCGGATTATTCAATGGATAATCCTTATCCGTCCCATGGATAATCTATCAAATAATCCGGGATAATTGGCAGAAACTCACCGCTTATTCTACCCACACTGCCCTGTAATAATTATTTAACTTTTACCCTGCTGTCCTATTTTATTTCACAATATTATTGTACAAAACATGGATTCTAAAGCAGATTTATCTAGTTTTTTATTTTTGCCTACTAATTTAGCAGATACTAAGCTAAAAAAAAAAAGAATACTAACTACACAGATAATATAGTCCCACACTCGTCCAGCTAATAATAAAAAGGCTTAATTTTATAAAGATTAGTTAATCTAGTATTATATTTATTATATAAAATTACTATACAGCACCTTTGTTACTACTAATATGCGAAATTATTTTAAAACAAAGTATTAAATTCTTATTAATCCTATTTTAAATTTTTTATAATAATTAACTGTTAATTAATTACAACTATTATATTCTAAAGCAGATTCCTCGGGCGAAACACAACAATTTAATACCCAGGTCCTTTAAAAAGTGCTAAATTAAGATATTATTAATAAGGTATTAGTATTTTTAATTATTATATAAAACCTTCTATTTTTTTTTATTAAATAGCCTGAGTTCTATATATTTTGCCAAGTGCTTAATCTAGAATCTAAAAGTTATATTATTACAGCATATAACTTTATCCCCAAGAGGATTAAACAGTTATGGTAGACACAAAAGGATATTATACAAAAAAGATTTTAGTTAGTATTATTAAGTATTTATTTTTTACTAGATATCTAAACCTCTTTAAATTAGCTGCTTTTTCTTGGTATTTGCACCTACTTTGTTAAGCAAAGTTAGGAGAAACTATTAAAGGCCCTTTTTACTCTTTGTATAGTTATAAATTATAATAAAGAAAAGTAATTTATTACTTTTTTTCCTATTTTAAAAAACTACAGTATTACACAAAAGCTTGGGGCTATTATTTGTAATAATTATACTGCAAATAATAAGCTTTACTATACAGTGGCTAAGTATCTAAGAGAAAAAGAAAAAATTTTATAGGATTCTATATATTAGCAAATTTTTTATATTAGCTATATTATTAACTTAGCTGTACAAGCGTTCCTATTTTAAAATATGGTTGATATTAAACAACTTAGCTTGTACGACGAAGAAGAAGTAATAAAAAAAGTTAGAAAAAACAAAATTAAAAATATATAAAAATAAGCCACCTTTTATATAGTAGGTCTACTTAAAAAGCTTTATAATATTATAACACATATTCGTGGCTTAGCTGGCTGTATAAAGGAGTTTAAAAATCTAGTAAAAAAACTAATTTTACTTAATAATTATATAAAATAAAATAGCTGGTATTATATATTTTATATTACTTTTTAGTATAAGGGTGCTATTAATATCTATACTAAAAAATATTTTAATATCCTCCAAGCAGAGTATCTATTTTTAATAAACTGGGAAAAGCTTTATATAATAAGCAAATTCCTAAGTCTTTTTAAACATGCAACCCTGAAAACACAAGGCAACTAAGTAATAATTAATAATATGCTTTTTATAATAGATATTATTATAAAGCACTTTAAAAATGCCCTTGCAAGTTTACTTTTATATTTCTTATAATAATATAACTTAACTAATACTATATAATAGATTAAGCATGCACTAGATAAAGAATTCTGTGCTTAGATTTAAAATAGCTGGGATATCTTTAATAAATATTATAATAAATTAAATAATTTATCTTTTTACACTGCAGTACTTATTTTTTACCCAGCTTATTATATAAAGTATATTCAGGCAAATTAAAAAAAAAGCTGGTAAAAAC
Source organism: Aspergillus tanneri (assembly GCF_003426965.1). Lineage (NCBI taxonomy): Eukaryota > Fungi > Ascomycota > Eurotiomycetes > Eurotiales > Aspergillaceae > Aspergillus > Aspergillus tanneri. Next base: position 3,162 of record NW_022984634.1, on the reverse strand, counting down.
CTACAATTTAAAAAGTTAAAAAGTTTTGGGAAGAGTATTATAATAATACCCCTTGTTTTATAGTTATACAATTATATAAAAATAATTACCCTTAAAATCTTAATAACTTTAATTAAATTATAAAAAACCTAGATAGCTTTACTTAACTAGCAAGCCAGGATAAATTCGAAGATTATATAACTAAGTTACCTTATAAGATTTGTACAAGTGCTCTAACCTAGTAGTACTCAGGCTTGGCAAGGATTAATCATTACGGCTCGGATGGATAATCCTTATCCATCGTAATTTACGATGGATTATCCAATAATTTCGGATAAATTACAATAAATGCTTGGCACTACTCGTCAAAGAAAAAAGCCTTAAAGCATATAAACAATTAAATTACTATTCCTCAAGACTTTCTTTTAAAAATCCCACTCCTTTGCCAATGTTTTAAGCATTCTATTCTCTTAATATTGTTAGCTAATAGCTGTGCTCTTTCCCATAAGACTGTATAACATGCCCCTGAAAAAACTCGCTCCGGTTTATCACTTATTGCCGGAATTAACAGAATATCAACTGCTATATATAAAAGCCTTGGCCAGCGCTTTTGTTGCTTAACCTGGCACCACCAGGTCAGAGCACTCGTACGAATCTTATAAGGTGACTTAGTTATATAATCTTTAAATTTATCCTGGCTTGCTGGTCGAGCAAAGCTATCTAGGTCTTCTGCAATTTAATCAAAGTTATTAAGATCTTGAGGGTGATTACTTTCATATAATTGTATAACCATAGGACAAGGGGTATTATTGCGATACTCTTCCCAAAGCTTTTTAACTTTTTAAATTGCAGGTTTTTGCCAGCTCTTTTTCCAATTTGCCTGAATATACTTTGTACGACGAGCTGGGTAAAGAATAAGTGCTGCAGTGTAAAAAAAAATAAATTATCTAATTTATTATAGTATTTATTAAAAATATCCTAGCTATTTTAAATCTAAGCACAGAATTCTTTATTTGGTGCATGCTTAATCTGTTGTACAGTATTAGTTAAGTTATATTATTATAAGGAATATAAAAGTAAACTTGCAAGGGTATTTTTAAAGTGCTTTATAATAATATCCATTATAAAAAGCATATTATTAATTATTGCTTGGTTGCCTTGTGTTTTTAGGGTTGCATGTTTAAAGAGACTTAGGAATTTACTTATTATACAAAGCTTTTCCCAGTCTATTAGAAATAGATACTCTGCTTAGAGGGTATTAAAATACTTTTTTAGTATAGGTATTAATAGCACCCTTATACTAAAAAAGTAATATAAAGCATATAATACCAGCTATTCTATTTTGTATAATTGTTAAGTAAAATTAGTCTTCCTGCTAGATCTTTAAACTCCTTTGTACGGCTAGCTAAGCTATAAATATGTGTCACAATATTATAAAGCTTTCCAAGTGGACCTATTATATAAAAGGTGGCTTGTTTTTATATATTTTTAATTCTGTCTTTTCCAACTCCTTCCATGCTTCTTCTTTGTTGTACAAGCTAGTTGTTTAATATTAACCAATTTTAAATAGGAACGCTTGTACAGCCAAGTTAATAATATAGCTAATAAAAAAATTTACTATATATAATCATGAAATTTTTTCTTCTTCCCTTAGATACTTAGCCACTGTACGGCAAAGCTTATTATTTGCAGTATAATTATTATAAATAATAGCCCCAAGCTTTTGTGTAATACTGTAGTTTTTTAAAACAGGAAAAAAGAGTAATAAATTGCTCTTCTCCACTGTGATTTATAACTGTATAAAAAGCAAGAAGGGCCTTTAATAGTTTTTCCTAACTTTGCTTAACAAAGTGGGTGCAAATACCAAGAAAAAGTAGCTAATTTAAAAAGGTCCAGATATCTAGTAAAAGATAAACACTTAATAATGCTGACTAAAGTCTCTTTTATATAATATCTTTTTATATCTGCCATGACTGTTTAATCCTCTTGGGGATAGAGTTATGTGCTGTAATAATATAACTTTTAGATTTTGGATTAAGCACTTGGCAAAATATATGGAACTCAGGCCATTTAACAAGAGAGAATAAAAGGTTTTGTATAATAATTAAGGATACCAATGCCTTATTAACAATATCTTGATTTAGCACTTTTAAAAGGACCTGGGTATTAAATTATTGTGTTTCGCCCGAGGAATCTGCTTTAGAATATAATAGTTGTAATTGATTAACAGTTAATTATTATAGAGAGAGTCTTAAAGTAGGATCAATAAGGATTTAATACTTTGTTTTAAGATAATTTTATATATTAGTAGTAACAGAGGTGCTGTATAGTAATTTTATATAATAAATATAATACTGGATTAACCGATCTTTATGAAATTAAGCCTCTTTATTATTAGCTGGACGAGTGTGGGACTATATTATCTGCGCAGTTAGTGTTCTTCCTTTTTTTGGCTTAGTGTCTGCTGAATCAGTAGGCAAAGGCAAGAAACTAGATAAATCTGCTTTAGAATCCATGTTTTGTACAACAATATTATAAAAAATAAGATAGGACAGCGGGGTAGAAGTTGAATAATTATTGCGGGCAGTGTGGGTAGAATAAGCGGTGAGTTTCTGCCAATTATCCCGGATTATTCGATGGATTATCCGTGGGACGGATAAGGATTATCCATCAAATAATCCGAGCGGGAGTTTATCCTTGCCAAGCCTGGTAGTACTAGGTTAAGCAATAAAAGCACTGGCCAAGGCTTTTATATATAGCAGTTGATATTCTGTTAATTTTGGTAATAAGTAATAAACTGGAGCGAGTTTTTTCAGGGCATATTATATAGTCTTATGGGAAAAAGCACAGCTATTAGCTAATAATATTAAAAGAATAGAATGCTTAAAACATTAGCAAAGAAGTGGGATTTTAAAAAAAGTCTTAAGAAATAGTAATTTAATTATTTATATGCTTTAAGGCTTTTTTTTTTTGTATATAATAGTACCAAGCATTTATTGTAATTTATCCGAAATTATCGGATAATCCATCGTAAATTACGATGGATAAGGATTATCCATCCGAGCCGTAATGATTAATCCTTGCCAAGCCTGGGTGGACCGTTCCGAGCGCCAAGATATGTGTGGCGCCTAAGTCATCTTTTTACGGTCCACCTGACCTGTGTACTCTGCCGTAATAGCTAGA